>NC_068565.1:8703850-13503850 GCF_025698545.1 Gossypium raimondii | reverse complement strand
GGAAATGATAGTCTGACTCTTGGTTGTCTGGGAAAAAGAACTGAGAACAAACGGAAAGGAAGTACAGCTATTGTAGGGCAACCCTTGAAACTAACATCCTGTGTACCATTTAAAGGATAGAACAGAATGGTTAATGTTATTACTTTCATGAAGGCTTTTTTACTCAAAAAAAAAGAATAAAAAAAGAAGAAGAAGCAAAGGAAAGGAAAGGAAAGGAAAGAATAGTCTGGCTCTCTTTGTGCATGCTACTTTGGATAGCTCCTAGGAGCCAACGCAAATGCAGATCCTTTTTCTTGGTAAAGCGAGAGTCAAGTGGTGTTTACAGTTTCTTATCAAGATTGTCTTAAATCAAAACAATATGGAGGACTTTCCATTTTTGACAAATATTCCCGTGCCTACTCATGGCCAATTTAACTTTTAAAATATTTATTAGAAGTAGCATAGTCATTTTGGGTTTAAAATCTGGCTCATTTAGTTTGAGCTTCCGTATTGTAGAGACGAAGTTCTTTATATGGAACTGCATACTTACGGTTTTGCTATATTTTTCCTGTGTTGTAAGACCAAGTATGTTAAATAAAACTTGAGATGGAAAACGCTGAAGGCGAGTCATATCTGATGCAGCCTGAAACTTGAAGAACTAATACCAAGTAACGCCAATTGAAAGTTGGGGTGAATTAATTCATGGAATTTAGACTTCATTGACAAAATCTGGAACGTTGCATCTTGTTTATTTGCTTGACTTAGTCAATTATTGTTTCACAGTTCTATAAAATATATTTTTTGGTTGCTGAGAAACATCTTAAATTACCTCTCTAAATTCACTAAATTTATTCATGGAATCTAGACTTCATTGATAAATCTGGAACAGCGCATCATGTTTATTTGCTTGACTACATCAGTTTCTGTTTCATGGTAAATATTTTTTATTGGTTGCTAATAAGAAACAACTTAAATTGCCTCTCTGGGTTCTCTGTTGAAATTCCTTTTTTTTTTCATATGAAAGTCTTTTCTGATTTATATTTCTGTATGTTTTCCTGAATTTTCTACTGATTAATTGATATTGTGTTGATTTTGGTTCTATAATTTGTTTCCCTGGTTTGGCTAAATGTCTTCAGGCGACAGAACTGCCAATGACAAAGGAAGAGATAGAGAAACTAAAGGAGGAAGCAAAAGTTAACAGGGATCACATGCTACAGGTTCTCTAAATTTGAGTAAATTAGATTTTAATTTGTGGTTGAAATTATGTCATAATATGCCATGTTGCTTTGCAGTATAAGAACATAGCACAGGCAAATGAAGATGCATTGAAGCAAATGGAACTGGCACATGAAAATTTCAAGATTGAGGTATTTGCTGTATTTTAACGTTTGGCTGGTGAACTTTTTGTGATTGGTTGGCTGATCTGCTATATATGTTCAATCTTTCTTTTCAATTAATTTGGCAGGCGGAAAAGTTGAAGAAATCTTTAGAAGCGGAGCTTGTTTCACTTAGAGAGAGGGTTTCTGAACTTGAGAATGAATCTTCTTTGAAATCCGAGGAAGTAGCCTCTGCAACTGCAGGAAAGGAAGAGGCTCTCTCTTCTGTATTAGCAGAAATTACAAGTTTAAAAGAGGAAACTGCAGTCAAAAGGTCGAATTTTTCTGCTGTATGTTACATGGGGACTTATTTTAATCATCTATGAATTGATTTCTGACATTCTGTGCTTTGCATATAGTTCTCAAATTATGGCATTGGAGATTCAAATTTCTTCTATGAAAGAAAACCTGGAGAACGAACATGAGAAGTGGCGTGCAGCTCAAGCCAATTATGAAAGACAGGTTTGCTCACTGCACACAAAGTTGGCTAGATAATCAATATCTACTTTGTTAATCAATGAATATGTAAGAATAGAGCTGTGCCCAGTTTTCCCTTGCACTAGCTTTGCCACATCTAATTATTAATGAGCCAAGTAATAAATGGCCTCATATTGAAGTCTAATATTTGTTCTCTTGGTTGAGTTGGCTAAGCTAGAGGTGGTAGCATGGATGGGCCAGGCCGTCTTAGTACCAAAGCTTGTTCTTGGTCAGTTTTGTCAGTCCAATAATATGAATGTGATTGGCAAGGCCCAGATGTTTATAGACCTTAAGCCCAATATTGCTGATGGCACACTATATTGTGGGATGTGCCAAGCCTGGCCTTGTACTTAGGACTGAATATTATTTTTAAAAAAATATTATTTTCTCTAATGCATCTACTTTTTAGTTTCATAATTATTAAAAAAGAGTTAAATTTTTTAAAGAAAAAAAAGTAGTCACATGTTACGTGTCTCAGCTTAAAATTCCCACATTCATAGGAAGAGGAAATTTTGAATTTTGAAAAGTGAAGTTTACTGACATAGAAGATATGAAAAAAAGAATTACGAGAATATCATATGAAAAGAGGGAAAGGAAAAACAGATGGAGCTATTTCTCATTAGTCAACCAAAAAAATATTGAAGATGTGATGGTTGTTGATCTAATAAAAAGATGTAGGGGTTGGATTGTGCTGGACTGTGCCACGTGCTAGCCTGTGCTCATCATGGGCTTTGCTGTTCCAGCTATGAGCCAAACGTTTTTGACTCAGCCTGGCACTATAAGAAGTACCATCCTGAGCATGATCTGCTACTATATAGCAATACGATCTGTGTTGTGTCGGCTGTACTGCTATTTTGCCAGTTCTAGGCTAACGAAATTGATCTCCAAGCTGAACACCAGCTATTATTGAGCTTCACTCCAAGCCATAAAGATTGGCTTGGGCTTCACTTGGCTAAAAGGATAACTTCAAGATAAAAAATCCACTAAGACCTATAAGAATGGCCATCTTGAAGTTCAATGGCATGGTCCTAATCATGCCGATATCTATAACTGATAGCATTAGGAGATAGCCTAAAAAGTATTTATGAGAACTATTTCTCCTTGTCTTGTAATAATTTTGGTTTTTAGTGCAAAACTAAAGCAGCAAATTTTTCTTCCCCAACTCTTTAACATGTTTATGTTTTCCACTTTTAGGTACATTAAATCTATCAACAGTAATAATATTTTAAACATCATCAAAATTTTGACATATCTGAAGTGTATTTCTAAATGATGTAATATTAACTAGCGAGTAAGTCTTGTTAAAAGATATTTATAGTAGTCAACATAAAGAGAGTGAGAACAAACTATAATTTAGTTCATTAGACTTGTTCACAAATATTAAATGAGCTTGCTCATGAAAAAGAAAGAGCTGAATGCACCTATGTTATACAGCTTGTTCATTAAATGAAACTTGAAATCTTGTTTGAAGTCATTTGTTTGACCTACTAAACCACCGTAAACAGAACTTGAGCTGAGCTTGCTTTTGAATGGTTCACCGAATGCTTAATTCATTTACAGCTATAATTGTTTTGGTGGTGCTAGGGCATTGTTCTTAATTAAATATGAAGTATCGTTTCCTTTAATATTGATCTGATATGGTTTATGTAGCATGGTCAAGGTGCTTTTATGTTCATCTTAAGAAGCAGAGTACCATTTATTTTTGGTAATATGAATCAGTGTATCTATTATACTTGACACTCGACAGTTTCTCACCTGTAAGTTTATTGTTCAAACATCAGGCTGTGGAGTGGAGTAGTGGAGTCAACTTTTAAGCTCTATGTTTTTGAGTGTGTTATATACAAATAAATGTTCTGTTATGTGCATTTATTTGCACCTTGCTTTTGTTGCATGAGTACATTTTTGGCAATTTACCTCTGGATTAATACAGGGGTTTCTAGTCTGTTGATGGTGCTTTTCAACTTTGACCACACTGGTAATATGTGAATATGTTCTTATGTATTTGCATATTCATGATACCTTTTTAAACTCGTATTGCCTTGGTTTGTCATCTTCCATCTATTACTATCCCTGAATTTGAAATTTCTTGGTTATGATCTCAAGACACCCAATTAAATAATGTAAAATGCTTTTGTGTTGGGTATTCATTTAAAGGGAACCGAATCATATGCTTGTAAAGAAAGATCTTTGTTTCGAGTTTGTCTATATGGGGTCTTTTTGAGTTTTTACAGCTTTTATGCATTCTATTTAATGAAAACTGTTCGGGGCTGCGTAATAGTCTTGATTGCTTTTGTGACATCCTCTTTGAACAGGTTATTCTACAATCAGAGACAATTCAGGAGTTGACTAAAACTTCACAAGAGTTGGCTTTACTGCAAGAGGAAGCATCTGAGTTGCGTAAACTGGCCGATGCACATAAAAGTGAAAATGTATGTTATTTTTACACTTTCTATTTTATTTTTGTTTGTTTGTTTTGTATGTTGAATTTTTTGCCTGCTTTTTTGGGCTGGAAAGGAGTGCCCCATTGTTGAGCTTGGTTGTGTTGAGGCTAATGTTATCTTACTAGTATGGAGTTTGAACTTGTTTGGGCTTTAGTGATTTTAATGTTTAGTTCAAGCTCAGCTCAAACTGGAAAACCATGAATCAGATGCAAAATATATCAAGAAATGTCTATCTCTTCCTTTACATCCTAAACCCGTCTTCACCAAGAATGCCACTTTTAAATTGAGACCGACATTGATTTAATCCAATTGATTGTAGAGACTCAAATAATCTCAATAACAATTTTGAAGTTAGTGAAATGTCTTTAAGATGTGAAATTACAGAGGATCATAGGTATGAAGAATATTTTTGAGGAACTATGTGGGGTTCAAACTGAGTAGAATGAAGAGAAAGAGAAGTCTAGTTGGGAGAGAAATAAAGGGCTCTTATTACTGATTGTTGTAAAAAAGTAGTGAGATGAGATGGTTCTGGAAGTCATGGACAATGGAAAAGAGTATCCTTAAACTAAAAGGAAAATAATATTAAACAATGGGTGCAAGCTTCTCTAATCAAGACTTGGTACAGGTGATGTCCAGTCTGGAGTTTATGTCAGCGGGGCCTGTCAGTGTAAAAACACCTTTTTTTGTATTTTATTTTTCAGGAGCTTTAACATTTTGTTTATATTTATTTGTTGATAATTCTAGATTATCATAGTTGCTCCTACTCATATAAATAAATTCAATTAATTGTTTTGGATATTCAGAGATTCATAGGAGACTCGGGAAATCCAGAAATACTATCCCAAAACCCACAATACTAATAAAACTTAAAATGTTAGGTGTTTATTATTTACTAACCATATTTAGACAAGCCTACTATATTCGAAACCTATTTTCGGCATAGTTTATGTTTGGTAATTATAGTGGCCTGATTTGAGTGATGAGATGGCATGTTATTGTGATGGAAAGCACTTGTGGTTCAATGTTCTGAGGCAGCTCAGTGGTCGGATATGAGATGATAGGGGGTGGTGAAGTGCTGTAATACTAGGGCAAGAAAGAAACAGTTAAGAGGTGAAACTGTTGAGCTGCAAGAACCCCAGAGTTTAGGGGAATTTAATTCGAGCTTGTGTCGCAATGTGGCTAATGAAACCCAATTACCTGCAATGGCTGATACCAAAAACATTTACCGGAGCTTTAATGGGTTATTATATAAGTAGGGGCAACTATGATAATCTGGAACAGGAGCTTTAACATTTACCGGGCGGTTCATTAGTAACCCATTAAATAAGGCCGAAACATTACATAAATCCAGAAATACTATCCAAAACCCATTAGCAAATAAACAATTCCCTTTCTTTTCTAACAAACCTTCTCTTTTCCCATGCTTCCTTTCTTTCCGTTTCTGTCGTCCTCTATCTTTCTCCATTGAACCCTAAGCCTCTCATTCTCTTTTGTTCTTAGTTCTGTCTTTCTTATTAGCTTTTCTTCTCTTTCAGTAGCCCCTTTCTACCATTATTTTTACCAGTCAACTTCAAGCTAAGAGTTGCATTAGTTACCCATTTTCTCCAACCTCTTCAGTCTAAAAAATATGGGTGAGACCTCTGTTTTCTCTGTTAATGGTTTCGGCCAATTTTTCTCCATGTTTTCCTAGATTAATCACTTTCTGGTTCCAGTTTATTATCGGCTCTTGCTGCTTCACTCATTTTCTGGTTTTAACATTATAGTTGATTTGGTACATCCACTATTCCTGGTTGAACTGGCTGGTCCGGTCCGGTTTTTATAACACTAGGTGACATCCAACAAATTATTTATTTATTAAATAATTGTAAAAAGCTTCAGTAGACATTTTCATGTTATGTCATACTGTTCACTGCAATTGGTCAAGTGGTTTATTCTATGAGTTACTCTTTCTGTTTTATTTATTTTTATGTTGGAATTTGTATATTGCTAAATGCATTGATATGACCTGGTTACCTGAATATGTTCTTTCCAGGCTGAACTTAAGGCTAGGTGGGAGATGGAGAAATCAGTTCTTGAGGAATCAAGGAAAGAAGCTGAGAAAAAATATGATGAACTTAATGAACAGGTCAGTGTTGGTGTGAGTTCCGCTTGTTTATTTCTTTTTGTTCTTGCTCCTTAGTCCTCTCCTCTCCTCTCTGCATTCATTCTCACTGGTGCAGTAATATGGGTTTTCCTCTTATAGATGGAGTTTCATGTTGTATAATTCAAACTCATGAAACATGTACTTTTCCTCATTATTCCCAACATTATCTGCAAGAGTATGATGTGTTCAAGGAACATTAACATTGAGCAACTAGCTTGTTTGATGAGAATAGGAAAGAAGGCAATTTTACTTTTAAGCAAACATTTTCCCCTTTCAGAAACTTGATAGCTTCGATGCTAATTTAAATAATAGGGTAGATACAGTCACAGCAATTGCATATTAGGCTACTCCGGTGTTAATTCGGACTCTAATCAGCATTTCCAATGCTGTGGTATCCTGGCTAGCATTATCTGTTGGATAGTTGAATTGATGGGTTGCAGTGTTTGTCACTTAGAATTTATTTCCCTTAAGTATAGGCCATTCTAGTGAAGATTTGAACCATTGGATGTACATTTGGATTTACAACTTGTTTCTTAGACAAGACACCTGTGAGCGAACTTTGAAAGGGTTGAAGCATGTCTTCCTTCTACTATTATTTGCTCAGATTGAAATAATGTATTTGATGCTATCTTTTTCTTGTTTGTTTTTCTACTCTAGAATATATTTTGTAGTTTTATTTTAATGCAAGAGTAGAAAAAAGCAGTTTTCTATGATTATTAATATTATCTTTTGTCATATGTTCTTCAGAACAAGATATTGCACAGCCGGATTGAAGCTATGCATATTCAGTTTGCTGAGAAAGATCGTGGTTCTGCACTTGCTGAAAGTTCTGTTCCAGATTCACATGGTGATTCTGGTTTGCAGAATGTCATCAATTACCTCCGACGGACAAAACAAATAGTATGTTCCATTTGGTTTTTTTTTGGGCAGATTATTTCTCCTTTTGTCTTTCTCATGCTGCCTGTACTTTCTGATGTTTTGTGAATTTCTATAGGCGGAAACAGAGATATCTTTATTGAAGCAGGAGAAGCTACGGTTGCAATCACAAGTTAGTAATTCCTTTACGTAATATTAACTGAATTGCATATTTGATGTTCTGAGTCATATTTGTCGTAGTCAAGTTTGGTTTACTATCTACCTATTATGGTTTTATCCTTATTAAAAAATGATGAACTTTTCAGGTTATTTTGCAAACTTTTTATAAGATACTCCTCACTCTGATGACATAATGAATTTATTTTATTTTTCTTACTTGAAAACTCTATTTGAATTGCCTATGATCACAACTACAATGTAGATGGATTCTATATGTATTAAGGAGGATAAAGGTACTTTAATGGAAGTGGTTGGTTCAAATTTTTTGTTTGCTCAAAAGAGCTTTGTGAAATCAAAGAATATGTAGAAAATATGGTTTTGAGATTAAGATGTCATCAAATGTGGTGTGTCCAATTTTCCTTGTTTAACTTTTGTGGTAAAAGTTTGTATATATTATAGTGTTGGTTTCAAAATGGAACAGCAGTTCTCCTGTTTCATGGAATTGTTTAATGTCATAAGTTTCCTTGCATTTATTTTGTAGCTTGAGAATGCTCTTAAGGCAGAAGAAAATGCCAAAGCCACACTTAATGCTGAGCGTGCCAATTCAAGAGCAGTGTTGATGACAGAGGATGAGATCAAGTCTTTACAGCACCAGGTTAGTCTTTACTTCCTGCCAAAATTATGTTAGTTCATTCGGCTTTTTTTTTTTTCCCTATGTTTTTGTCCCCTTATATAGTTTTCTTTTCCTCCAAAATATGTTGACACCTTGTCAATTTCAGTACCCTTTCAGAGACCTAGCATTTACTAGTTTATCCCTATTTCTTTTAATGTTGCCCTTGTTAATATTTTTGTTCCAAAAACCTGATAGTTAGATCATGTAATTCTTTTTTTTTTTTGTTTTTTTGCAGATCAGGGAAATGAATTTACTCCGTGAAAGCAACATGCAGCTTAGAGAGGAGAACAAGCACAATTTTGAGGAATGCCAGGTAGAATCCTGGCACTCTTGGCCTAAGATCATTTTGGAAAAAAAAATATCAATATAGTTACTTTTCACAATAAGCAGTATTTATTTAAATTTATTTATTAAATTTGTCTTTTTACAAGCTTACCTGTTTTGCTTATAGAAATTACGCGAGGTGGCTCATAAACATAAGATTGAATCTGAAGCTCTAGAGAGCCAGCTGATGGAGAGGCAATTTGAGGTTGAAGCTTCTAAAAAGGAAATTGAAAAGCATCTGACAGAGAGAGAGATCTTGGAAAAGAGGGTCTCTGAGGTATGAACACAGGTTAAAGAGTACACTACTATTTTTTGTCTTTATTGCGACATTTTAACATATATTTCTTCTGTTGTAGTTACTTGAGAGATGTAGAAACATTGATGTGGAAGACTATAACCGTCTGAAAAATGATGTTCTACAGAAGGAGGTAGGATGTACTTTTATGAACATGTCACCTTGTTATAAGTATTTGAAATGCAATTTTTGAATGGGAACTTTTAGAATCACGTTGATACTGCCACCTGCAATAGATATAGTTGTGGGGGAATGCAAGACAGAATCAGATTTAATGCGGTGAATATTAGGACTTTGGGAAGATGTTTTCTTTTGCTTACCTATGGTGCTGGTTTGTTAAGAGATAGCCTAAAATCTCCAGTTAAAGCAACCTAACGCCAGAATAATTTTCTGTGTAACTACTATTGAATTCAAACCTTAAAGACTGCTTCGTGGTTTTAGGGCTTAGGGAATGACAGGAAAAAATGTAGGCATAATCTCCTAATGCTACTGGAATTTGAAAGTGGAGGGATATCCTCCTAACTAACAGACATGGAAAGTAGGAGATGATAACAGAAGATGAATTCATCAATACTTTTGACTTATTAAATTTAAATTTCTGGTGTTAAATGTTGGTAAACTAAAGGGGTACTAACACATTCTTTTAATTCCTAGTTAAACATTCGAGTTATTCCTTTTTTCATCTTTGGCTTATTTCTATTAATAATTATTCTTTTTGCTCTCTGAGTCTTTTGTGTGGTGAAGGTTTTGCTATATTCTATTTGGTTTTAGATAGATTGCCCATTTTCTTAAGGGCAAATTGAACAACATGATTGGACCTGCTTGTTAAAACATGTTACAACATTTTTTTCTGGAAACTGAACTTTTGTGAGTTCAGTATTTTACCATTTAAACATCTTTGGAGGCCTTCATGTGTCAGCGATGAAGTCCTACAGTGACTAATACTTTATTGTTACATTTTATTGTAAGCCTTGGTTTTACATTTTTAACCAAAAACAGGCTATTTTCATTTAATTTGTGTTTAGACTCTAGAAATTTAGAGTGTTTTTCAAGGCTGCATCTTGCACCATGTGCCAGACAACAAAAGCACGTCAATCCCTTTAAGGCAAGGCACATTGATTAAACAAATTCCTGGTTTGCCTAGGCATGGGTTTTGTAAAGCGGTAGTGCAAAAAAAAGTTAGCGTGATTGAAGTTCTTTATAAATTTCTTTATTAATTGTAACTTTAATAGTAAACAAAGGGAACTATATTAAATTTTTTATAGCTTAATATTTGAGTATCCAACTGTAACAGTTGGAACATAAGGACATAGTGCATGTTTACCAACAATAGAGAAACATAATTTTGCATGTTTTGCAGGAAATATAATTGGACAACCCTAGGGTTTATTATCAGAATTATATATCTTAAGCTTATTTTGTATACATAGACAAATACATTCAAAATACACATACATATTGCACCTTCACTTAGGGAAGCACTCTTTTGGTGTCTTCCACAACAGGCAATAGTACTCAGAAAGTTTCTTGTGCCGTTGATGGCACTGGAAATTTATGCTAGAAATGACACGCTTTAAGAATTTACTTCTATGCTGAAAAGGGAGAAACCAAATCGGAACTGGCATGCTGATTTTAAGGTTTCTTTAGTAGGCTGATCAGCTAATCTATCATTTTGTTATAGTCTTATTGACAGCGGTTATAATTGTCTATTAGCTTGTGTTACTTTTTTGTTCGATTTCTGATGTGAATATATCAATCCAGGAAAATTTGAAAGAGAAGGACGCTCAGATTGAGGAGATTACAAACCTTCTGTGTAAGAAGCAGGATATTATATCAAAATTGGAACAAGATCTTGCAAACAGCAAGTTGGAACTCAATGAGAAGGATAAGAAGTTAAATGATATTTTGCAGCAAGAGGTAAAACTCTCCACTTCTCTGTAATTTAAGCTATAAACTTTTAGGCTTCACTTTAGGTGTAAAAAAGTATCACTGTATTATTTTTTGTGTAGGCAAATTTAAAGTCAGACATTGAGAAGCAGAAGAAGCTTGTCGTTCAATTTAAGGTGGTTATGAAATGGAAACTGTTACTTAGATGCATTTTCTTGCTCATTTTGACTACAATGCTTTAAGAAATGGAAACTGGTTCTTATTTTTACCTAACTCTAAAAAAAATAAAATTCTCCCAGAGGAGAGCTGAGAGTTTCGCAAAAGAAAAGGAGCAATTGAGCAGAGAAAATTTGAAACTGGTGGAGGAATTGAAACAAGGTAGAATTTTTCTTAGAATTCTTTTTTATTATCTAAGCAACTTGTTGTTAACATTTGAATTCTCAAAGCAGGTAGAAGGTCCGGTAGTGATATTACTGGTGACCAGGTCATGAAGGAAAAAGAGGAGAAAGACACTAGAATACAGGTGCTTAAGCTGATTTTCTTCTTTTCCGTTTTTCTTCTTTTCTTTATTTGTCCACAATTTTTTCTTCCACACTATTTGCACAGATTCTGGAGAAAACTGTTGAGAGACAAAGAGAAGAGTTGAAGAAAGAGAAGGATGAACATCAGAATGAGAAAGCAAAACGTATCAAGTGTGAACGGACTATTATGGAAGCAGTCAGGAAAACTGAAAAGGTTTGTCTATTTGTTCTTCGAGCATATTTTGCCTCATGAACTGGAAGGGTTGTCAATGGTTAATATACGTGTTAGCTACCTGAAGTCAACTTGGACAGCGTCATGCTAAGCTTGAGCTTGAATTATTGAGCGAATTTAGTTTTATTATTTTTTAATATATGTTTTTGTCATATTATATTGGACAATTATCATGTAAACTGCCAGTGGAGTTTTTTAACTCCACAATTGGAGTTGAAGAAAACTGACACATTCCTTGGATTTTATTTAGTAAATAAATAATATGGTACATGCTGTAAATATGGTCTGCCTCTGGGGTTAAAAATGCTTAACTGTCGGTGTACCTAATAATAATATTTTATTATATTTTGCAAGTATTTTTAATTTATTACAAAGATATTTGTATATGAAATGAGTCGACCTCAGCACAAAGAATCAAGTTTGAGCTTAATCAAATTACTTTATCTTGGTTATGAGCCTAATTGAATGAAATCAGAAAACGTGGCTTATTTCTTGCTAGAAAATCTCTTTAAAGTTCAAGCTGAGATATATACTGTTTCTGCTCAATTATACCCCCAAGCAGAACACAGTACTGTGCTGTGAATTTCACCCTTAACTCCGCTCTTGTTTATGTTTGTTTCTCTCTTAATATTTTACAGGGAAAGACAACCGTTTTAGGTGAGCTTGAGAAGTATCAACTCTCGGTGAAGCGAATCTCAGAAGAACTAGAAAAGCTCAAACATGCTGAGGGCAATCTTCCTCAGGTAAAAGAAGTTGTGAGGTTTATCAATTTATTAGTTTTCTTAATGTGTTTTGGTGAGCAAAGGGTCTGGTTCCTTCTATCAGTCATACTCCGTGTATACCGAAGGATCAAATAAATTGCTTCCAAAATCACACTAACTTCTTTTATTTCGTAACACTTGAAAAAAATAAAAGGGAACACAAAGTGAAAAACCTTTTGTCAGAATGATAACTTCTTCCCCTTTTTCTCCCTTATTTATTAATGCCAAATTAAAGATTTATTTATTTTTATTATTATATGCTCCTGACTGTCAGTTTGTTAATCGCTTTTAAAAGAAGATAGAGGTTCTTGACTGGAAACACTAATTGATTCTTGAGAGGGACTTGGGGCTTCAGTCTTGCCTTGAATGAAAAGGCAAAAGCAGCCTTTCCAATGATTTTAGCAGTTATATATGATTAGTGTTTACATATATTGAAGTTAGTTTTGAACAAGAAAGGGGGACAAATACTATCTTTTTCAGGCCTGCTTGTATTAAGTACTTTTCAGCATTGATATTGTAAAGAGTAACTGATATCTTTCTGGATTTAACTTTTCCAGGGTACCTCAGTGGTTCAGCTTCTTTCTGGCACCATCTCTGATGATCATGCTTCATCATATCTATCTGCTGCAGAAGATTTTGAGAAAGTAGCACGTTCAATTCTAAATGAGCTTGGAACTGGCTCCATATCTGGAGATGTTCCTGCAGTTGACAATTCTGCACCAGTCTTAACAGGTGACTTTCTGAGAATCGTGGCTTCTTTTCTTCTTTCTTTTTCTTCCCTTGGTGTGATAAACTCATTTCAGTTTCAGGCACAGTAGTTCCGGATCAGCTTCCCGTTATTGCATCCTCAACAGTTCCTGTAACAAGTCACCAGCAACCAGCCAAAACATCTGAAGAGAGGAGATCTATTTTACCTAAAACCAATACTGACACTCGTAAAACAGGGAGGAGGCTTGTTCGCCCACGTTTTGCCAAACCCGAAGAGCCACAGGGTGATGTGGAGATGTCAGAAGCTATATCACACGATGTTGATGCTCAAGGAACTCTCACTTCACAAAACCAACAATCAGTTCGCAAACGTCTGGCTTCTGCTACATCTGAGTTGAGTGAGGATTTACCAGTTCCCGGGGAGACCAGCACGGATGTGGTTGTACCTGCTCTTAAGAAATCAAAGGGTCCAGATTCTGGACAAGAGGCTGCTGAAGGTCAAGCTGCTGCACTCTCAGAAAATGTTGGTTGTCCACAAGTAACAGACGAAGCTTATGATAATGTTGGTGATGTAACTCAAGGTTCAAATGAGGAGCTTGTTGATGTTGAGAAGGAAGAGGCTGACACAATGGAGGAAAATCTTGAAGAGTCAAAAGAACCCCAGGTAGATGGCACGAATGAGGTTGGATTGCAGGAAAATAAGAACGATGAGATCTTGGATAAACCAAGTGGAAACGAGGTGGTAGCTGATGAAGATTCAAAGAATCCAGCTGAGCAAGATAATCTACAGCCCGTGCTAGAAACTGAGAGTGAGAGAGAAGAAGGAGAGCTGGTCCCTGAGGTAGCAGCAGATACTGAAGGAGGTAATGATGCGCACAATGTGGTGGGATCCTCTGAGGTTGGCGACCGTCAGGCAGAGCTAGTTTCATCTCCTCTGGCTTCACCTTCAAGGGTTGATGATGAAGCTCTAGTTACCGCAGCAGAAGGCGATAACTCTCCTGATGCTGTAAATGATGAGAAGAATGAGGAAGGTTATATAGGTGAAGAGAGTGTTGCCGAAGGATCTGAAAAGTCGAATGATGGTAATGAGCAGAGTGTAGTGGAGACGGATCCAATGCCTGAAGCCGCTGCCGCCGCTGTTGCTACCTCTGGCACTAATGAGAGTGGCACAACAAGTGGTACACCCGAGGGTGAGGTCTCAAAAAACATAGGTAGTTCAAGCGGTGCAGCTGCAGCAGAAGCAGAGGATGTGAAGCAGATGTCTCCCATAAGTGGGACTGGGAGCGGGAGTGGAAGTAGTGCAACCTCAACGTTGGTAAATCTTAACGAGAGAGCCAGAGAAAGAGCCATGTTAAGACAGGCAGGAGTACTGGGTTCTACTACTTCAGGTAGAGGTCGTGGAAGGGTTGCAGTGCGTGCTCGAGGTGCTAGGGGGCGCAGTGCGCGTGGTGGACGAGCAGGTGGGGGACCACAAAATTCTGATCAACAGTGACCTATTTTTATTATGCTGGAGACCGGAGAGGTAAGAATAGAGAAGATGAGATGAGATGAGAGGATGTACTCTTTTCTTTTTTTTCTCTACGAATCTTATTAAAAATATTTTTGGGAAAGAAGTTAGGAGATGCGAAGTTTTTAACGTAATATATTTTAACGGATAAATGAAGGAATGAATGAATGACGAGCTTGGGCTGGCAAATATCTCTTGTCTATAGCTCTTATGCTAATAAATTGAATTTCAAGAATACACAAGACGAAAGCTTCCAAAACAAAGAAGAAATGCATTGTGGATAACTTATTTTTCTCAGGCAAGAATTTTGTTTCTACTAGTTTGTTTTTATTTCATTTAATAATAATAATAGCAGCAGTAGTATGTAACGATCGATATTTTCACAAGGATTGGTTGATTAACTCGGACTTTGTAAAACCCATCTTCAGCAATGCACTTCCATTGTTTATTAGATTGAAGAAACGACATTCGGATCACAACCATTGTCAATCAATAGTTCTTCGTCTTGGTCAAAACTAGCAGACTACATCTCTTTTCTCCTTAGAGGGTTAAGTATCCAGTTTCATCATAGTTTGCAGGCAGTTTTTCCTTTCGGATCTGCTGTGTTCACTACTAACTCCGATTATAACGTTGATTGCACCTGTCATGGAACTCATAACGCTTTTTAGGATTTCTTTACTCCAATCTCTTTCTTAGGTGGTGGTTCCACAACTAATATTTTTTCCTTTATTGCGTATATTATATCGATTCACATTATGTTTGAGTGGAGTATACTGCTCAAATTTTTGAGTTTGAGGAGTTCCATTTTCGTTTCTTTCCTTCGACTTTTTCTTTGGATGAGATTGTTCGTATTTTCACTGGATTTTGTCAGCTTGCTCGATCTTTTGCTTGGCCAGTTCTACTTCTACTCCTGTCCTTATAAAATTGATGGAGCCTAGACAATTGTGCATCTGCTTGTGCATATCGCATGCCTAACTCCAAATATAAATGCCTGAATGACTCATTCTTCCGGTGTGGAATCATCTAATGTACTCGTGTAAAGTTCCGTCTTAACTTTGAGCGATGGACATTAAGCTTGCAGAAGTTTTGGATGTCACCATGCAATTTCCAAAGCGGGTCATAAAGTCTTGATTCAACCGATCGAATTTACGATTTACCCAAGGGTGAGAGAATGCCACTATGTTTTGGTTGGACCATTGAGCGTGGCTGGGAAAACTTATCAAATTGGGAACATTCTTGAGGTTATGGAAAGCCCTGAAATGATTTAGATAGTCAGTTGAGTTTGTGGAGCCATCGTAGATTTTTGGGAATAATTTCACCTTGGTTGATACATGGATTTGTCGTATGACCAATGGTAGGGCGTTCTGTGCAACATTTGAACACTCAATCCTTGGATTGCCTTGAGTTTTATAGCTTTTGTTTTAATGCAGCTACTTGTTTTGCATGATCGACTGGATTTGGTTGACAAAACTTTATCCTTCATTTAGATGGTGGTTGGAGAGTGTCCGTTGTTTTAGCAGAGGTTGTGTGTTGTTCCCTCTAGAGGAGGTTGAACTTCTATCTGATAAGATCTGTCTAGAAGGTTGTGCGACGTTTTTTGTTGGTGGATTTGCTCCAATTCCTTTTGTGTCTTCTCTAATATCTTTTGTTTTGCATCAAAGGTGTTGGGAAGGAGTTAAACTACGAGGCACATTGAGAGTGAGAATCAAGTTTTTGTGGAATGGATGACATGGCATTTGCAATTAATGACTGTGGCAACATCAATGGAGAATTATTAATATTTGCTGGTCTAGATGTGACCAATAAAGTGCTCATCCTAAGGATTACTCGGTTGGTTGCAATTGCATTTCAAAGTACTATTGTCGTGGCTTGACTATACCTAATTAGTAAGATAGGCTAAAGGGATCTCATAGTAAATGTACTACATCGGGAGGTTAGTGGTTTGGGTTGGACTAGTCATTCCAGTGCTAGCTGGTTTGGGTGGATGGCTAGTGTTCAAAGTTACCATGGGCGGTTGAAAGACAGTTGTATACATTTATGACCTAGGCTCGTGATTTTGGGTATTTGTGATAGTTAAGTTGGGTTGTTTGGTGGGAGAGTCTGGCTTTTGTTCAAAGAATTCCCATTAATGGCATCAATTGTTGATGTTTATTTGTAAAGGATAATCTGGAATGAGCTAGATTACTGTCTTAAGTAGTCTGCAAGGTAGAGAGTTTATACTCTGGGACACCTACTAATACTCTTAAGTCAGTAAATATAAAACGGTGCAGGCTACTTGGTTAATGTCAAAACATTGCTATTTATATATCTTTATAGTGCTTACTTGATGATGTGTGCTCGGTCACATCTTGTGAAGATTCAAATAGAAGGGCTCATGAGTGGACCAATGATACATTTTCATTTGCAAACATGATTCGTTTTAGACTATTATGGAAGAATGATTGGGCCTATTGCGTGAAGCCCAATACTAAGATGAAACGTTACTTTGGATTAACTATTTGGGCCCTATCACTTAGTCATTTAATTTTTGGGTTCAAGGCTTCATTGGTTTAATTTATGATCTTTATGTAGTAATGTATTGTATCTTGAGGTGCCAAGTGTGTCTTCATTTATGCTTTGCGTTATATTTAGTTTCCACAACTTTTGTGTATCCATATCATATTTATGCTGTGTCACATGTTTGTTGTCTTTAATATGTCATGTTTATTATGTTTTAATTTCATAACATGCATGTTTTTATTTATATTGTGTTTGATTTTTACTATTGTATGTTTGAGTGATATTTGTTGTTTGTGATTTTTGCAAATGGGCTAATGGTTTCTATTTTTAGTGTTTGTAGGTATATGGCCACAAAGGGGTGCCTATGACTGTTAGTATTCCCATGCAGATTCATGCACATCCATTTTCTTAGCCAATAAGAATTCATGTATTTCTTCAAACATTAACTGACCATTTGAGTTCTGCACACAAGTGCATTGTTCTTGCCAAATTCATGAATGGCTGAATGGCTGAATTCATGTACCAAGGCTCTTAAATGGACGTTTCTTCAAGGGGAAATAATGTGACTTTTGAAACAAACATTGAATATGCAAGTTCATGTATGGTGAGGGGAATACCGTTTGTTGGTTCATGTATTTCCCAAGTGCATGCATGTCACATGCCAAAATAGGGCCTATGAGTTTTAGGGGTATTTTAAGAATTTTAGCCTTCGAGTGTTCAGAATTTTGTGACATGATATATCAATAATGTTTGTAATTATGGTTTTTAGAAATTAAATCAATTTCTGAAAATGAGTTTTAAATACCTTTAATTTTAGAAAAAGGACTGATTTGTAAAAGAGTTAAAATTGTGAGTTTTTAATAAGTAATTAGATCAAAATTAAAAAAAAAAACAATCTATTTCTTCTTCCCACTTACAGTTTTTCACGTTAACTCTTCCCCAAAACTAGAGTTGCCGTCCCTTGATTCTCTATTTCTATTTCAATCAATTTTGAACTCAAATTTCTAATCCTCTTTGATTTCTATCACCCTTAAACCTTAAACCTCTATAAAAGACCAAGAAAAACACCAAAAAATATCATAGTTCCTCCATTGTCAAGTTTTTGGGTTTTTCGGGTTTTCGATCAAACGTATAGATTTTCTTCATCTAAGGTAATGATTCAATTCCTTATGAGTTTTTAATGTTATCTAGTATTTAAAACTAAGTTTTTAGCTGTTAAAACACATGTTCTTAATAAAAGCCAAAAATCGGGTCATTAATGGTGAATTTTGGGTTTGTGGATAAAAACGTGATTTCAAAGTGTTTTTCAATTATTTTTAATATGACTAGAATGTTTCTAAACTTACTTTAAAGTTTCGTTAAGGATTTCTAAGGACTTGATAAATTTTCGTGAAAATTGCCATAAACATGTTGAAAATTTTGATACTATGAATTGAGTAATTTAAAGGTTGAGAATCAGTCATAGGTGAATAATTAGATGAATGGAATTTGTTTTAGGAAAAAAAAGATTAAGTATAGACCGAGATATTTGAGTTTCAAGTTTGTTAGTCGAAATTTCAGTTTCTTGAGAAATATAGCTTATGCTTGTGTTTTTGGTTGGTTTAAGTGAGTATTTGGCTAAATTTTGATTGTGGATATTGTGTGGTTAATATGTGTAGAGCATCAGAACCATTGGAACCTTCTACGAGCAAGGTGAAAGACAAGGAAAAACTAGTTTAAGCTTTCGGCTTTTCGAGGAAAGCCTAATTGGTGAGTGTTTTGGAATAGCTGCTCGTAAGAGATCCGTTGTGTATTTGGGAATTTAGAGATAGCCTAAACCGCTTTTCTAAATTTCGAGTGTAAGTGTTCTTTTACGTATGCTAAATATGTGATAAACATGGTTGTGAATTATGATAAAGAGGATTATAATGTGATGAAATATGAACATATTGGGATGACTGTTGTGACTGTAAATATGATGGTATGTTATTCATGTTATGTGATAGTGTGTATAATGTGTTAATGATATGATTATGCGGTGAATACATGCGGATAATCGGTAAGTAATATTTGATGACATTATGAATATTTTGGCCTTTTGACTTGATGAAACCGTCGGATATAGTTGGCATGTCACAGGATTGTGAGTACTCACTTATTTGTGTTGTGATATATGAGTTGTTGAGGCCCAGTGATAGTTTTGGAGAGATAAGGGAATGTGAGTCGAGCTCCATTCACTGGGATATGTATGTGTGGTGTGTTGGAGAATGTTAGCTATATGCTTCACTTATGGGATATGTTTGACTCTACGAGTTTATTTGTTGTGTGTTGGAGATCCGTGTATCCGATGAGTGGTGATAGAGTCAACTTTATGTTTCATAATCTCAAGAGCCAAAATATCATATATTGTGACTAATGTAATTATATGTGCTTATATGTGATTGATTTGTGTCAGAAATTGGTATATGTATGCCTAAATGTTCGTATAAATAACGTGTAAAAGAATGCATGGAATATGACTAAATATGTGAATCCTGACACTTAGTTAAGGATGTTTTGGGAATATGTTGTATGTTGTTTGGTTGATGCCTGACGACTTGTTTGCGTAGTGGTTGTTCTAGGCATTCACTGAGCTTATTAAGCTCACCCACTCCATTTTATCCTTTGTAGAGTAGTTGTGTTCCCGGTGTGAGAGGTGTGGCTGTCGAGGGATTGATCCAAGCCATTCTTTACTCATCACAGTAGGAGTTTTGCTTATTCTAGTTCTAGGGAATAAAAAGGCAATGTGGTAGACATTTATATCGGTTTATTAAGATGTTTTGGGGATTATTTGTATATTGCATATGTTGGGAAGCTTATGAACTTGGACGTGGTGTTTGGTTTATTGTTTAAACATTTTGATGCATATGTGACTAAAGGATAGAAGTATGATGTTTAGGGACTAAGTTTGAATGGTTTAAATGCTCTTATATGCTGAATTTTTGTAATTTGAAGCAGATGTATCAATATTAAGGCTTTTAGAATGATACCTCTTTATTGTTGAAAGTGTAGGGAGTCAGAATATAAATTTGGTATCGATACCTTGGTCCGAGTATCGGTACTCGGGGTGTAATTATCGATACCTTGTGAAAGGTACCGATATTTTTTGATGTTTTAAAATTTGGTGAGAAACAAAATACTAGTTTGGTATCGATTTTCCCAATGGTATCGATACCACTTAAAGGAAATATCGGTATCATAGTAGCGGTATTGATACCTACGTAACATTTTTTGGAAAAAATTGCTAAGTGGTTCCAATGCTCGAGATATGTACATTTTATGTTTGTTTGTCGTATGTTAGTATGATTAATCATTAAACTAAGTTTGCATGACTTGATATTCTCATACATGCTAGAATAATTAAAGTAAAATGAAACTGCATGTATTTCAAATCTGATAATGACAATGAAGTCGACATGAGATGATGGTGTGGCATCTCGATATTCAGCCCGACATCCAGGCCGGGTATGGGGTGACATGAGACGATGGTGCGGCATCTCGATATTCACCCCGGCATCCAGGCCGGGTATGGGGTGTTACAATGCACGTCCAAGGGAGATGTTTGACCTTTCATTCATTCATGAACACCAAGAAGTTGTCAATGGGGAATGCACCGCAAGAGAAGATGAACATGACCATTCGGTCATACATGGAACGTAGGAATTTACATTCATGTACAACTTGATTCATGTACAACATTTATGGCCGAATTTGACCATTTGTCTACTTAGGATAGTTTACAAATATTTTTCATTTTGTAACTTTGAAAGGTTATAATTTTGATTTTAATCAAAAATATATTTTGAGAGTTTATTCTCTAAGATCTCACGAACACCCACGAACTTATCAAGACTTCGTCTTGTGGCGTTCAACCTTTTTAATCTTATCACTCCCCTTCTCATCTATATCCGGAGTGTGGTGATAAACTGTATCAGTGGTTCCTAGCTCTCTATAGTTGACGAGTTTTTATTTTCTATTTTTATACTTTTCGATTCCTTAACAACTTTAGAGAAAACATGACACGATCTCCTATATCGTTGGTTCTTTTTTGGGTTCGTTGTTGTGTCAAAAGTCTTGTATTTCCTTGTCTTGTTATTTTAATTTTTCTTCTATTTTAACTTGTTTTCATATCTATTAGAAACGGTTGGGCAACAAAAGTGATATTCTAATCATCTAACAATTACGAGCTCACGTCATTTGGTATCAGAGCTATCTTTCTGATAAGGTATCGTATCTTAATTCTCGATATTATTTTAAAAAAAGTTCAATATATGTATCCGTAGCAAAAAGAGAAAAGAGCGAAAGTAATAAAAAATTCTGGAGACCCATCAAATTTTTTTCGGTGAAATAGTGTTGTAGACGTTCTACTCATTTTGGTAAGTTTTGGTGAAAGAAAATTTCTTTCTTTGTGTCAAGATTTTCCAGTTTGCCCGAACTATTGAATTACTTTCCAATTTGTCAGTTTGAGTCTATGTTAACAAGATAGTATAAGCCTTTTTCACATTTTTATTTCTCGTTCAAATTTGGTTTATTTGAGTCATGTGCGTTATTCTCACCATCTTATTTCCATTTCCTCAGATTGCCACCTATATGAACACCTACAAGATTGATTTTGATTAAGTTCTTCTCCAACGTTCTAAAGAGCTTAAGAGAATCGAGAGGTAAAAGGCAGGAGTGGTGAGCGCATTAGAGCAAGTAAAAGCTAAGATTGAGTGCAAACGCGATAAGAGTGTTTCAATCAATCGAGTGAAATTGTGAGGAAGTGAAACGTGAGGTTTTATTTCATTTACTACTATTTTCTTATTTTATAGCCACTATGTCGCAAAATGAGCATGAAAGAGGACGAGAAGGCGTACCTAATTTGGAAACACAAGCTTTGATATGCAAAATGTGAAGGTTGTTGGATGAAAGACTTGAAACAATAAATGAAAGGTTGGAATGAGTGGAGGCACGAACTTGATGAGGAAGATATCTAAGAACCCCAAGCATGGAGAAGGAGATGCTTCCAATAGATCCGATAACTATAGATACGATGGTAATGACAAAGACGATATTGATAGAGGTTTTGTCATTAGCATGAGGTGAAACGAACAAAGACCGAGGGAAAGAGGAAGCCACGAATAGGTTGATGACAACTTTGAAAATATCACATTGACAATTCCTCCATTCCAAGGAAGAAATGACCCAGAGGCATACTTAGAATGGGAAAAGAAGATAGAGCTTGTTTTTTTATTGTCACAACTATTTTGAACTCAAGAAGGCTAAATTAGCTGCCATTGAGTTTACGGATTATGCCATGATTTGGTGGGACCAATTAAACTTGAGTCAGAGGAGAAACAGAGAACAATTGGGGGAAACTTGGGTCAAAATGAGAGCTATCTTACGAAGGAGGTTTTGGGTCGCTTGGACGTCCCGTGGCGCGGCAGAAAAATTATTCCAGCTTTTCTTTGCCCTGGTTCTTGCGAACCATCATAACGGGCTTAGGTCCAGCCTGTTCGTAACATACTGAATAAATGTGGCAAAGTCTTATTAATCTCATTCATATTGAAATTAAGGACAAATTGGCTAAAACTATCCGATAGCGATTGCAAAATAACACCGATGACCAATTCCTCACCTAGCGAGAATCTAAGTTTTTCAAGGCTTTCTATATAGCCTATCATTTTGAGAACGTGAGTTCCCATAGGAGTTCCCTCCACCATTTTGCATCGAAATAGAACCTTAGAGGTCTTGTACCTCTCTTGACATGCTTGCCCCTCATATAATTCCTTCAGGTGCTGGATCATATCATAAGGAACCATATCCTCATATTGCTTTTGAAGTTCAGGAGTCATAGTAGCAAGCATTAGACATCCTATGTCTACCATGTCATCAAGGTGCTTCTTATAAGCGTCATTTTCAGCTCTAGAAGCATTAGTCGCTGGTTCATTAGGAACGAGTTCTTCAATGACTTACAATTTACGTTCTTACTTGAGGACAATCCTGAAGTTACGGAACTAGTCAAGGAAGTTTAAGCCATTCAACTTGTTCTTCCCAAGGATGGATCGCAGTGATAATGAGTTTGTGTTGTTTGCCATAATAAATCTATAGGAGTGAAATATGTGCATGAGTAAATTTACCAAGTTTATTACAATCATTAAAAGGACTTTGTTAAATGATGCTCCCACTATTTTATTCAAAATTAATAACCCTCATGTATTAATTTCGAAAAATCCTTTCTCTGAAGTTTTTCTAGCGGGTAAGGATTTGTATTTTACCTCCTCTCAAGTCAACTTTAGCTTTACTCTCAAGATTATGGTTATTTAGATAAGCAACACTTGCTAATTACATCAAATGTAACTCCTTACTATTTGGTGGACAACTTTTGTTCCAATCATATCATGATTATCCAAATCTTTTGCCTCTAGGTTTCTAATCCTATTAGAGTAACCTAGTTAAGTTATTAACCAATATTATAACCGACGAATATCACTTACTTATTCTTCGCGTTTGACCAAGATAGATACAAGTACTTCGCTTTAGCATAACCCACATTGTATCGATCGAGGCTTTAACGAGGGTAAATATTGGAAGGCTATCTTAACTTAATATTTTATTGAGGGTTTTAAATAATAATTATCTCACCATTAATAGTCAATTTGACTTATTAATATTTTAATTGATCTCATCAATTTTAATAACATACATGCTAATAAATCATCCGTTGCATCACATACATGAAAAATATAAAGTAGTAAATAAAATGCAATGGTTATAGTACATAAAACTAATATGGTTCCTCTTAAGCCAATAAGAGAACCGAAAGGAATCCTAAGGGTGCAAGATGCTTCTCAAGCTTCTTCTCTGCATTAGGTAGCTCTACCTTCAACTCCTTTGGTCCGTAGCAGCTCGAACAAATTTACAAATTATAGAAACTCATTTTACATATGAGGGAGTAAGATGAGAAAAGAAATACAATAGAAAGTATAGAAAGACACGACATGCAGGCCATATTTGTAAATTTACAGCCTTTGTAAATAATAAAATAAATGTGTTATCGGGCTATGACCAAACATTCCCAAACACCGTGCAAGTCAACCATAACATACAACATATGTAAAAAAATATGTTATGTTTTATTCTTTAGTCGATTCTTAAAATTAGAACAGTGATAAATCTGGGGATCTGTGTGTACGGACCTTGTCACACAAGTAAAAATTCCGAATAGGATTGTTTTTTTGATGACCTTTCTTACTGGAAAAACCATTGTTCCATTTCGAAAATAGCAGTAAGTTAACTGTTAACTTCAATTAAAACCCTACTACTCCTAAACATATTCGTTAACCCTTAACAATCAGTGTATTAATCAACCGCATTTGTTAAACAAATTACAAACATCAAATATATAATAGATTGAACAAATCGAAACGAACAACATGCATACCATATAATTGCATCAACCATTGAATTTAATCCCGAATCTGTATTGTACAAGTGGCTCTAATACCATTGTTGGGTCGCTGAGACGCTCTGTGGCACAGTGGAAAATTTATTTCGGCGGTCCAAACTAGGAATCCATGCAGAAGGAAAGGTTTGAAAATATACCTATTGAAATGTAACGCCCTAAAATTTTGAGAATTTAATTGTGAGATTTTGCAGTAATTAAGTTTTTGTATTTGTGGTTCTATGCTCTACTTTTGTGTTTAAGGTCTGGATTTCGAGTCACATTGCTAAAAGTTTTATTATTTTAAAAATAACCCTTATCCATGCATTACATAGTTAAGTTCAATTCAGCGTAAACTTGTGTCAAGAATGAGCCTGCTGGTTCACTAGTTAAGCATCCGTGTACTCTTTAGTCTTGTGTTTGAGTCCCGGAGAGGATGATAAGGAATATTTTTGTTAAATGCTAGAAGTTTGCTTAGAAGTTAAATGTTAACTAACGTTAGTTCCAGGTTTTAATTTTTTCTTAAGTTTTCTTCTCTTCTTCTTTGTTACTTTTCTTTCTCTTTCTTTTATTTTTATTTTTACTGATTATGGTTGTAAGAAATACGAGATTAGTTGAAATTTTACTGTTAGTCGTTGGTAGGAAGACTATCGAGTAAGTCACTGTCAATTTGTACGTTTCTACGAGTTTTCTTTGTTTTCGTAACTTGCTTTGAATTGGGTATTTTGTGTGTTGTGAGAATATCTGATAAACAATTGGTTGTTTCCCTATTAGGTGGGAATATCAGAAGTAGGGAATAGCAACACGACAATTTCAGTGGTCGTCATTGAATTTTTGGTAAGTTTTGGTTTCGTTGAAGGTTTCATGTCAAAATTTTTGACATAAGCATTATGCGCGTAATCGAGAAATTTTGTTGATTAAAGCGCTTAATTGTGTGACTGAATGATTGTTTTAGGCTTCAGAGATCCTCTACGTTATTATTGCTTTAAAATCCCTTCAGGTGCGTACCAAAAACCTTTAATTTTGTGAATTTTGAACGCCGAAAACGTGGCTATTGACGCTACATGGGCAGGGAAATGGGCATGTGGTTGGCCGTGTAACTCATTGTGCATTGAATTTGAACACACGAGCAAGGGACACGGACGTGTGTCCAGGCTGTGTGTGGCCATGTTAGTACAGGGTTCACACAGGAAACAGACTCGGGCATGTGTCCAGGCTGTGTGTGGCCATGTTAGTACAAGGTTCACACAGGAAACAGACACGGGCATGTGTCTAGGCCTTGTAACTTACTATTTATGATTTAGGACCACACGGCAGGGACATGGGCGTGTGCCTAGGCTGTGTGAACCACACGGGCAAGGGTATGGGCGTGTGTTCAGGCTGTGTGAGCCATACGGGCAAGGATATGAGTGTATGTCTAGGCCGTGTAAGCCACACGGACAAGGACATGGGCATGTATCCAAGCCATGTGGCATATAAATAGGATTCGGATCTTGTTGCTAAGGCCGTGAGTGTTGTCCAACACGAGTACTGACCTTCACAATGTATGCATGATCTAAATTTGATTGTATGAGGACTCTCTGATGCTCTAAGACTGATATATGGATTATATAAATGTATGTGTACTGTGATGGCTATTTCTGATACTGATCTGTATTGTCTATTTGTGAAATGAATTAAAATGACTGAACACATGTTATGTATATTTGTAATCTACATTTTCATGGGTTGGGGTATTGTGAAGAAAGAAGTAATCTACTTTGAATCAGTGGCTAAGCCACGATGCATATAAATACTAATCTGGCGCTTTGTTGCATTTTGATCAAGCAGCTAGGTTGCATCTTTGTAAACATGTCAGACAATCACTCTATGGTGTGTAGGGTTTGTTGGGCATTGAACGCCCTTAACGGTGTGTTGGGATGCCGAAGATGGCGTGTAGTGGATGAGGTAGGAATAACTGCATATGAATTTGATGTGTTCTGTATATGAAACTGAAATTTCTTCTGCATATGTAACTGGTCTATTCTGTATTTGAGATGAAATTGCTTATGTTATCTAACCGAATCTTGGGATTCGGGAACCATCTTATATATGTGTTTTAATTGAATGAAAATCTTTTACGCACTGAGTTCACAACTTATTTCGTTGTTGATTGGATTTCAGGTGGCTCTGAAAATTGAACGGGTGAGTGCTGCGGGAGCTCGGTCAAACCCTTTTAGCTTTCCTTTAAATTTTAATATTAGTAACTCCAGTATTCTATGCTATTGTGATGTTGGGAAGACTATGTAGTTAGTTAATTGTTGTGATGCATATAATATGTTGAATGGTTTCATTTTGACTGCGTTATAAGTGTGGTTTCCTAATATTGATAATTTAACACTCTAGACTTGGTCTAGTCATCTAGGCCGGATTTAGGGTGTTACACGAAATCTAAAAAATACGAAGGAACCATTGTTGGTTTTATCGCCTTTGTATGTTGTCGATCCTAAGCTGCAATAGAATCGTCTCGGCCTTTACGTAGTCTACCCAGTTGCGAACGAACAAACAAAAACTCTCTCTGAATGTTTTAGAGTTTTTTTTGAAAAAAATACGGCTGCTAGACCTAGGTTTCTTTTCCTTTTTGTGGTTAATGTTGGTAATACTCTCTCACCTTAGGGTTTTTATGATTCCCTTTTATTTTGATATCCATATTAAAACTAGAATCACCCCATTTTGGTGCTAGAAAATATATGGAAAATATCATAATGTAATATCCTTTCCAAAAAGATATTAATTTCCATATATTTTATATTTGGTGACATTATTATAACACTTTATTTTAATAATTTCGTAAACAATACATAATTAATATTTTATATGAATCAAATTCATACATTTATTTTAACGATGTTTTTTATTCTTGCACAACGAATTTGTACATATACTGTGTTTATTATTTAACTGTCAAATTAAATTAATTCTATAATTAATATAATTCTCGTGACAGTTAAATTTAATACCAACTGTGTTTAGATTCTGTTCGTTTCAACCATAAGGTGTGACCTTGTAGGCTATTGTAATATTGGTAGTAATACTAGAACACTTCTCACATTACAAGCAATGAGTGACATCTAGCAATGCATCATCGCTACCCAAGTTACAGGAAATCGTGGTTTGACATAACCTTTCTGTGATAAATTTTTATGTATTATATCCTTTTGTCCTTTATAACTCGATCGGACTTAAGTCATGGAATAGTCACACTTGCAAAGTCCAATCTCATGTTTCTTGATACCTGAAGTAGACTACAATAAACAAATAAGTGTAATATCTCATATTAACTTATTTGAGCATGGTCATGCATTTCTAGTTTCACTTCATCAAGTGGCCTAAGATATTGCTCCCATTATGTAGGAGGGACAAATTCTATCTTGATCAATCATATCCCACTACATAGATTGTGGCATACCCAACATCAGTCTTCGTAGTACAACCTGTTACAGTAGACGTTTGACTGTACCAAAATATACGACTCACTATGTTGGGACAATGATGATCTCAAATTTAAGGATCGTAAACATGGTTATCACTATGAGAAATGTTGTGACTATTATATAATAATCTAAGAAACACACTCATAGCGGGTTAGTCCAATATATTGTTCTCTAACATGTACTCATGTATTGATTTTGACATCCATGTGTCAATGACAACACTTTGTCATCAATCAACTACATATTAGTCTTAATGCATTATTGTTGTCCAAGAGCACAATAATGCTTGAGTAAGAACCTTTTAAGAATAATACTACTATTTAAGGGACATTATTATAAATCGGTTTATTTTACACACACATGAAGTGAAACTAAAATAACAGTGGCAATGCCTTTTATTAATAAACAAGGTAGAATAAGTATGTGATTACAATCATCTCATGATTGGTCTTTAGGTATACTCTAACGAGAGGTTCATACCTAATCACTACTAAAGGGACCTCTACCAAAGGCTTTAAAGCCTCACACAAGGAAACAAAAGTGTGGAGGATTACCAAAAAGAAATGGAAGTCGCGATGATTCGAGCCAACATCAAGAAGGATCACGAGGCCACCATGACGAGATTCTTAGCGGGGCTAAACCGTGAAATTGCCAACATAGTGGAGTTACAACATTATGTTGAGCTAACTAATATGGTCCACATGGCGATTAAAGTGGAGAGACAATTAAAGAGGAAAAGAATTGCTAGGGCGGTACACAACTTGGGCTCTACCTCTACTTGGAGCCAAAATGAAAACAGAAAGGAAGTTGTGCCTCAAATAAAAGAAAATTTTGATAATTTTAAGATAACAAAAAAATCATGTTTCAAATAAAGATAAAACCAACATGTAAACAGGGATGTCAAGAGACGTTTATTGTTTCAAATGTTTAGGGAGAGGACACATTGTGAGTCAGTGCCCTAACCGGAACGTAATAATCCTCAAAGACAATGGAGAGATTGAATTCGTAGGTGAATCTGAAGAAGAAACCATGCCACCATTGAAAGAGACAAGCAAGTTAGAATATCCGGTGGAAGGTGAACTTCTTGTTGTCAAAAGAAATTTGAGCATGCAAGCTAATGTAGAAGATCTGCAAAGAGAGAATATTTTCCACAGCCGATACCACATCAATGGGAAAGTGTGTAGTATGATCATCGACGGAGGAAGCTTCACTAATTTTGCAAGTTCAACTTTAGTGAAGGAACTTGGATTGTCGACATCAAACCATCCTCAACCTTGCAATGGTTGAACGATGGAGGTGAGATTAAAGTGGTGAAACAAATTTTGGTATCATCTTATATTGGTAAATATGTTGATGAGGTTTATCGTGAGTGAAGATGATATGCGAATTATGCAAGTATACACGTTGAATAAGTAATAAAGTGATGAGTAAGATTGTCTCTACAGGGATTAGATAGGTATAATTTGGTCAAGTTATTGGAGTTAGGCTTGATTAATGCTAAAGCAAAATAACAGTGAGAGTGTAGTGGCAAAATGAGAGAATGATTATGTATAAAATGTGCAAAACAGAACAAGTAAACAAAACAAGAATGTCACAACAAAGCAACTACAGAAAAGAAGATTAATGAACTACAATGTTGATTAGGACGACTAGGATTACTAATTAAACATTTGAAGATAAAGTCCAATAAATATTGATATTCAGTTTGTTACTCCATGTTGGTGTATTTATATAATAAATAATAATTAAAATATTTTATAATAAATCATTACTTATTTGTAAATTTTAATACTTTAAATTATAATGAAAGTGTATCTCAAGATGAAGATAAAGTGTAATCAATATTAATTAGAGTTTGTCTATTCAATTTTTAACTTTAATATAATTATAAAAATAATATTATAAATTGTAATGAACATGTAATTGAAGACGAATATAATGTGTACTTCAATATTTATTGGACTTTATCTTCAAATGTTTAATTTTAACATAATAATATCCACTTTGACTAAACAAAAGACAATTTAAACTAATAAAATTGTTTATTTATAAATATGAACAATTTAAATTACAACAAAAGTGTAATCAAATATGAATATAAAATAGTACAAACTAATTTCGAGAGGAAAATAACGTATCCATAACAAATTTGATAGGTTTCAAGTCACCAGTTCATTTTTTCTAGTTTCTAATGTGGCTTGATCAAGCGACTGCAATCTACTCATTTCTGTCTTTCAACTACAACCGTTGATTTAAAAAATTCCATGAAATCTCACTATAATAAAACCTTACCTTAAATATTAGCGATATTTATAATTAGTTGTAATATAATAATTTTAAATTACATTGAATATAACTCAATATGAATGATGTAATTCAATATTTTATAAGACTTTATGTATTCAAATTTTCTATTTTCTTTAATATAATAATATATTTTATATTGAGATGTAATTTAAGATAATAAGATATTATTTTTTGAAGTTTAAAATTATAATAAAATTGTAATTCAATCTATTTAAATGACTAGTAAAATTACAAATTTAGTTTTTCAAATTTAAGTGAAAAATAATAAGACATTTCTTACCTATAAATTTAAATGGTTTAAATTACAATTTAAGATGAATATAAAGTATAACTCAATCTTTATCTATTTAAATTTTTATTTAGTGTTAATAGAAATAATAGTTCAAATTACAGTAGTATTGTAACATAATATGAATATAAAGTATAATTCAATATTTATCTAATTTCTCGTAATTTTAATATAATAATAATGATTTTTATTTTAGTTAATAAGTCATTAAATAATAAGATATTACTTATTTATAAACTTTAAATTATAATAAAATGTAATTCACTATAAATATAAGATATTACGTTAATTTAATATAATTATAATATTATTGCTTTATAAAAATTTAGACTTTGGTGGAAATGAGATATTTATAAAAAACTTTAAGTCTTTTGGGCAACAACAATGTATTGGATTGTTAAATATACTTCTTTCTTTTAGCCAGAAACCAAATGGAGTTGTTGGTGAAGAAGAAAAAACAGTGTTACAATAATAGGCATGACATCACCTGTTTTTAACCATTTATATTATATATTTTAGTACAATGACATGATTTAAATCTATTTAGAACACTTAAGTAACCGTAATTTATTGTCAACTTTACACTTTAAGAACTACGAAATGGATAAGAGTTGGATGGATTTGTAAAGGCTAAGCAACGACTATCGAAATGGAGTACAAACTTTTCTAAATTTTTCACTTCAAAACGCAAGCCAAGAGAATATGATTGTTTGCCCGTGTAAGAAGTGTGACAACATCAATTGGCATGTTCGTGAAGTTGTCTACGAACATCTATTTGTTGATGGCTTTATTTGGGGGTACAAAAAATGACTTTTTTATGGAGAGTGTTAGAACCTCTTCAACGATTAATCCGACTTATCCTCAGAATGCTCACCATCAGTCTGTTAGAGAAGATGACATGGAAGGTATGTTGCAGGACGAATTTAATATGCACAGTCATGGTTTGTAATCGTTTCTTTTGAATTTTTGGTATCCGATGATTGTGATATTGGTGGAAATGCTTTTACCGAAATGGGAAGAAGTGCACTTGATCAAGAGCCAAATGGAGAAGTGGCGAAGTTCTACAAGTTACTTAATGAAATGAATGAAGAACTTTATGAGGGATCGAAATTTTCAAAACTGTCCTTCCGCATTCATCTTTTTCAATTAAAATGTTTGGGAGGGTGGACTGGAAACTCTTTTACGCTGCTGTTAGAGTTTTTGAGAGATATGTTTCCGTTTGCAAAAATTCCTCATTCATGCAAAGATATGAAGAAGCTGATAAAGAATTTAGGCCTTAGGTACGACAAAATTCATAGTTGCCCAAATGACTGCATGTTGTATTGAGGTGATCGGAAAAACCAACAGTCTTGTCATGTTTGTGGTAAATCTCTTTGGATGAATAGGAATGCAGAAGATGTGAATGAGGATGAAGGTGAGACATAGCCAAGAAAGAAGCCAGTAAAGATTTTGCGATATTTTCCACTAATACCAAGGCTTCAAAGTCTTTTCATGTCGTCAAAGACAACCGAGTCTATGAGGTGGCATCAGGATCAATGAACTGATGATGGATTATTAAGGCATCCTGTAGATTTTTTAGCTTGGAGATCATTTGACAGTAAATTTCCAAGCTTTGCAAGCGATCCTCGGAATGTGACGCTTGGGCTAGCATCTGATGGATTTAATCTTTTTAAAATCATGAGTACTTTGTACAGTACTTGGCCTATAGTGCTTGTTCCTTACAATTTGCCTTAGTGGATTTGCATGAACCAATCTTCTTTTATCTTATCTATGATTATCCTTGGAGAGAAAGGTCCCGAGAATGATATTGACATTTATATGCAGTCACTTATTGAAGAGTTGAAACAGTTATGGGTGGGTGTTGAAACATATAATGTCTTGAGAAAGGAGAACTTTTATTTACGTGAAGCTTTGTTGTGGACTATTAATGATTTTCCAGCTTATGTCAACTTATCTGGTTGGAGTACGAAAGGATGTTATGCTTGTTCTTGTTGTGCTGCGCAAACATGTTCGAAGTGGTTATATAATGGGAAGAAGTTCTCTTATATGGGGCATCGTCAATGGTTTGATAGAAATCATAGATTTAGATTTTAGAAGACTTTATTTGATGGTACTGAAGAGTTCAGAGAAGCTCTTGAGCAGACCATTGGATCTGAAATCTTGTTCATGTTAAAAGATATCAATTTCAGTTATGGGAAGATGAATCAACCACCCAACACGCAAACAAAGAGAAGACTGAGGGAGGCGTATGTTGACCATATTGGCCGGCAGAGTGATGATGAATCTAATGAAGAGGATGATCCTAATGAGGCAGACTTGTGGAAAAAAAGAAGTATTTTTTTAGTTGCCTTATTGGGAGAATCAGATTTTACGACACAATCTTGATGTCATGCATATTGAAAAGAATGTTTGCGAGAACATCATTGGGACAATTTTCAATGTCAATAGAAAATCGAAAGACAATCTTAAGAGTTGATTTGATCTAGTTGACATGGGAATTCGGTGTGATCTTCATCCCCAATTATTTCTGAATGGAAAATCTCGGTTGCCACCTTCTATTTTTGCAATGTCGAAGAAAGGAAAAGAAGTGTTCTGCACGGTGTTGAATGATATAAAGGTCCCAGATGCGTATGCATTAAATATATCTCAATGTGTAAGTCTTAAAGATTGAAGACTATATTCCCTAAAATCACATGATTATCATATCTTGATGCAAGATTTACTGCGAGTTATTTTACAGTGTTGTATGTCAAAAAAAGTGACATCTTGTCTAATTGAACTATCCAATATAATGAAAGCTATTTGTGGAAAAATTTGGATTTTTGAATAACTTGAGAAAGTACAAGACCGACCCGCCTTGACTTTATGCAACTTGGAAAAGATCTTTCCACCTTCGTTCTTCACATTATGGTGCACTTGGTAATCCATCTCCCTCATGAAGCAAAACTTGGTGGATCGATTTTCTATCGATGGATGTACCCTATAGAGATGTGCTAATTTATTTGCAATGTAACACTCCAAACCTGGCCTAGGAGTTATGGTTGAATTTGGCGGTGTCACATTGAGGTGTTTAGCGAAAATTGAACTCGTTGGTAAAAATTCGTTTCTAGGTTTAAAATCCCTTTTATTATTATTTACGAAATCATTTAGTCAAAAACGTTTACCTTATTATCTACTATTGTTATAAAAGGTTGATCTAAAATCGCGGAAGCTTTTGGAAACTCTAATGTTTAAATTCGTGTCCTTGAAAACAATAATTATTTTGAAAATTAGTCTTCTGCTAAACTAGCAGTTTAAAATAAGTAAGCAAAATCCCAACTAAAAATTTAAACAAACATAAATGACATTATTACATAAACAAAACCCAACACAAACTTTAATTTTAAATAAAAGCAAGTGTAGCACAGCTGCAGTTGCGTGGCCACCTTCGAGTCTCCCGCAGCACCGACCCGCCTACAACTGTAGATTACCTATACAGTTAAACAGAGGGGTGAGTTTACGAAAACTCAGTGTGTAATCCCCTAACAAGCAAACATTCAATTAAATAGTAGATAAATGCAATTTGGGCCTGAGCTCATTACAATAACAGTCCGGTTCAGTGTGGGCCTAAGCCCTTTTCTGTAATAGTAAATGATTGGGCTTGAGCCCATCACAATGTCAGTAATCAGTAGGGCTTTTGCCCAATTTCAGTAATATTATCAGTGGGGACTTGGCCCATAACAGTAATAGATATCAGTCATGCAGTGAACAGTATGTAATATCATTAATGGATGTAGTAATAGTACAAAATCATTAATCAGTGCAGATATGCAGTTAGAAATCCTACCCAATCCAGCCTCTACACACCACTCCGTCCCGCCAAACACAGCATGTGGGGATAAAATCGACCCACCCAGCCAGACACACCAAGATTAGAACCAGTTGCGGTAGTAAATAGTATTGCAGCAAAGCTACCAGTAAAATAAATGGCATATAGCCATCAGTAGGTCGACAATCGTCTTGCGCGACCTGTGCAACCTTATTAGTACGATACTCTTCCTCCAAATATAACAACCCATCCCCATGTAATATATCGTGACATAATATCATATGTGTATGCAAAATGCCATGCTCAATCATAGTCATACATATCATAGAGCAAATTAGTCATACATAACATAAGGCCATAACAGTCATTTCATCTCCTAGGGATATGACAGTCATTTTACCCTATGGGGGTATTTCGATCATTCTATCTTGTGAGGGTATTTCGGTCATTTTACCTTATGGGGGTATTTCAGTCATTCTACCCTGTGAGGGTATTTTAGTTATTTTATCCTATGAGGGTATTTCGGTCATTTTATCTTATGGGGGTATTTCGGTCATTTTACCCTATGAGGGTATTTCAGTCATTCTACCCTATGGGGCTATTTCGGTCATAACAGTGTAAATGGGCCCAAGGACCATTACTCATCCCAAGTGGGCCCCCAATCACGTGTAGCCCGTTTAGCCCATATTTCACCACGGTTATGAGATCTACACAACCCAGTCCAGAATTTGCCACAAATTGTGGATTTCATCCGTATGGGGCCCACAAGCCCATTGAGCCCACACGGCCCATTTCGGCCCAACGTGGCCTATTATGGCCTAAGCCCATGGAAATGCTCATAGAGGCCTCTACAGTTTATTGCCCATGATTCGCAGGTTTGGCTTTCCACACGAGCGATCGCATACTTGTTTGGTCTCAACGTCGTATTTTAGCTTTTCGGTTTTTGCCGTTCTACAGTTACAATGGGGAGGTTACACACCTGATGCGATTTACAGATTCCCTTTGTTCTGAACACTTTTATTTCAAAAATCAATGACCATCGCACCTTTGGTTCTCAGGCAATAAGCCAATCAACCTTGACCACCACCAGTTAGGAATGGAAGCAATGCAGGTTGGAGAAAGCGACGAAAACCTTGAAAACCTCGCTGATCTCCCATCGAGAACAAGGAACAAATGAGATGATATATATCTCTCCACAATAACAACCTCCCCAAATCCCAATATTCTCTCCTCAAATCTCTCCAAATATCCCTCCTTAATTCTCTCTGTGACCAGTTCAAACTCCATTTAACAGTATTTCAATCCAACTCTACCACCTACACGAATTAGGCAGCAAAATAAATACTCCCTTTCTGATGCACCACCACTCGAACCTTAGACCCCATGTACACTCCACACGCCTCTTACCACTAGACCAACAAATCATTTTTATCATATTTTAACCACAATAATTTAAAAACCTACTATCTAGATTAAAGGATTTTATTCACTTAAAATAAAAATTTTGCATAAGCCAAGGCATGAACCCCTGACTTCTCAGACACTTCCAAACACTCCTAAATCACTTAACCACTGAAGCAGACATTCATTTATGTCATTTCCTTCCACAACTAAATATTTATGTGCAGTCTCCTAACAGTTCCCTTGTTCAAAACCTATTTCTTCTTGGCCCAAAATTTGGGGTGTTACATACAAAGTTTTCATTCATTCATGAATATACCTTTAATTACAACTTTTAATAATGTTGTATATCATGTTTAGGTTCTTATGCAAATTGAAGTCTTATTATCGTAATAAGCGTTATCCAGAAGTATCAATTGCTGAAGGTTACTTAGCAGAGGAGTGTATGACTTTCTGCTCTAGATATTTAGAAGATGTTGAAACAAGACTGAATAGATCAAGTAGAAATGTTGGGCTCACTAATCATAACTTAGCTGAAACTTATCTATTTCGAAGTTATAGACAACCAATCGGTAAAGTTGAAATTGCACACTTAGATAATAGATCTTGGGTACAAGCACATCGATATGTTCCTTTTCACCACGATTCAATTGAACCATTACACAAGTAAATTTTAGAATTTGATAAATATTCATCTTTTCATTTGTTTATCTTCTAACCAAATAATCCACTTTTTAACATAATGAGTACAAACAAGTCTTGAGATCTCGTTCACGCTCCTAAAGATTACAACATCGAGAGATTCATAACTTATTCACAAAATCTTTTCATGAATGATTAGGGCAGACGGTATGCAACTGACGCTTTCAATGACAAATAATAATGTTTTCGTATAACATTATAATTAACCAATTTACTTTCAAATCAATTGGTTTGGAGTGGAAAAGACGTCAATGAATAAGTTAAATGGCTTTCCCAAAGTCCGAATAGAGTAGTAAAAAGATATAATGCCTTCCTCATTAATGGATTCAGGTTTCATACAAAATCTTGCGAAAGATTGAGGGGGATTCAAAATTGTAGAATAGTTGTTAATTCCTCAATTACAAGTTATGCTAGTGCTAGGGACAGTAATCCTGTTGAGGGAAATATGGAGTATTACGGACTTCTTACGGGCATTATTGAGTTGGATTACTATGGCAAATGGAATGTTGTCTTATTTTGATGTCATTGGGCTGATGTTAATACTGCTCACGGAATTCAAAAAGATCAATTTGGTTTTACAGTGGTGAACTTCTCTCGATTAATTCACACACGACAACAATTGATAAACGAACCATATGTACTTTCTTATCAAGTCAAACAAGTTTTTTACTCGAAAGATCCAACTGATGAGGGTCGGTACGTTGTACTGCATAAAGCCCCTAGAGACTTGTTTGACATGGGCAATGGAAGTAGAGATGACATCGACGAAAGATAAAAAACTTTGTCTTTTCCAAAACAAAACTTAAATGAAACTATCCCGAGTACTAGTACACAATTTCAATATGTTAGCCAGGATGTGGGTTAAGATATTTACGAATCATGATGTAGTAAGATTTAACGATTTTTTAATTATATGTAATTTTATAATTTAAATCTTGATATTGTTAAATATTTCAACTGTTTTATATGTACTATTATTATTGTAATTAGTTACTAATATTTCAACTATTTTATGTGAATTGCAGATAATATGCCTAGAAAAAAATTGCGAGATCTAAGTATTATTCAAAATCCTCCAAATTCAGAAGAAACAAATAGTGATCAACAGACTGCTATTGGATCTTCAAATGTTCCGAATAAAGTTGACGAACTTGTAGAAATTCAAAGCAATGTTAACTTTAATTTACATGCATGTTGACTTTTATTATTGATTTTTGTTTCAAATTCTTATATGATCATATACCATTTTTTAGTTGAAAGTGGTAGGGGGCGCAAAAGTCAAGGACGTATGCTATTAAAGGATTTATACAATCTAAATTCTGTGAAGCGTGTCAAAATATCTAGAAATAGTCATGGCATTATGTGCCTGATAGTAACAAAAATCAAGCTCTCGATAATATTAAGGTAATAATGTAAATGTAATTTATAATACTTTAGTTTAAGTTTCATTTATATTTACTTTCTAAACTTGTGTTATTTGTAGGAGAGATTTTCTTTAGAGGTCTCGAATAATTATGTGAAGAAAGCATTAGGAAAGAAATTCAGAGACCATAAAAGTACTTTAAAGAAGGAATATTTTAAGAAAAATATAAGCCTCGAAAAGAAATTGCGAAATGTCCCATTGGGAATGCTGAGGTACCAATGGGAAGATGCAGTTAGATTTTAGAATTCAAAGAAAGGAGAGGTATTACGTACTTCCAAACTCTTATAATTATTTCGGTTTATAGTATTTACTAGATATGTAATAATAATTTCATAATGTAGGATCGTGAGTGAGTAGAAACTACAAGTAGGCAAAAACAAAAATTCAAACACACAGCTGGGTCAAAAAGTTTTGCTTGTGTAGCTGATGACGAGGTATTTTGAATTTATTCACTGTGTCAAATATTAATTACTTTCTACTAATTAAATAATATTTTTCCTACTATATTGTAGGAACTGTCGTCTTGTCAAAAAGTTAGACGCCTTCAGCTTTTTGACATTACACATAGAAATAAAGATAGATCTCCTATGACTACTGAAGCTGCAGAAATTATGGTATATTTACTTAATAAAATTTGAATTATTTTCAATATTTATCATGTTTAGTTATAATGGTTTAATTTGTCGTTTGTAATGCAAATAATGCAAATTTATGTTGCATTTGTTTGATTATATATTTCGTTTCTAACTCATTGATTGATTTATTAAGAGAAAATAAATGATAAAAGGGAGAAGTATGAAGTGATCGCTTCAAGTGATAGTTCTGGTAATCTGGACGACATTGATAACCAAATTATTACTGAAGTTTTGGGTCCTGAAAGGTATGGTCGAGTTTGATTTCAAGGATATTGTGTTAACCCAACCCAATATTTTGGATCTAGCTCACAACTATACATGCCTTTGGCGAATCAGGCTCAAGCTGAAGTTTAGAGGTTAAGAGACCAGATTGCTCAGATGCAAGCGAGCACAGTTGAGTAAATTGCTCAACTTAAAGCGGAGGCAGCATCGAAAGAAGTAAAGGCTCAAAGAAAATATGATGAACTCCAGCTAAAACTTAAAGCGGAGGTAGCAGCGAGGGAAGCAGAGGCAACAAGCAAATATGACGAACTCCAGCTACAGATTCAAAATATGATGAAGATGTTTCAGCGGAATCAATCGCAGAATCTGCCATCTTAGACTTTTGTTTTCTTATTGTGAGAATATCTTAACAATATAACTTTAGAATATAATATATTTTGTTATTTCATTTATTAATTTATATTCTATACATATTTCTTTCATGATAGTATCATTTAGATTTGAAGTTTTTGGTTGGATTTGATGTTACAGGAAATTATGTTGAAAATTCGGGGTCTATATAAAATAAAATGGGTTGGTAAAATCTGCTAAAGCTAGTGGCATTTTCCCACAAACGCCGCTATAGAACATGGTCTTTAGCGGCGCTTTTACAACAAACGCCGTTAAACGACATGATCTTTAGCGGTACTTTTATTACAAACGCCACTATAGAACATGATCTTTAGCTGCACTTTTACTAAAAACGCCACTAAAGAACATGATCTTTTGCGGCGTTTGTAAAAAAAACGCCGCTAAAAATCATGTTCTATAGCGGCGTTTGTAGGAAAAGCGCCACTAAAGATCATGTTCTTTAGCGGCGTTTTTATGAGAAGTGTCGCTAAAAATCATGTTCTATAGCGGCATTTTTCCACATAAACGCTAAAAAATTTAGCGGCGTTATCTATAGCGGAGTTTTTTGTGACGCTTATTAAAGAATTAATCTCCTCATCGAACATCATAGACAAAAATTACACTCATAACAGTCTAAACAATCCTTGGCAATTACGTGTGTCATGGGAAAATGAACATGCTCAACTAAATATGTAATGCATCTTAAATGCTCAACACACCCCTAAACCTAAGGGATGCATTGTCCTCAATGCATGCACAAACATGAATCATGAATGCAAGAATATATTTACACCTAGAATGTCATGGCAAACATATGGATGTTATGATGCAATAAAGGGAAAAGAACTCCCCTGGCTCAGAGCTTGGTTATCGTTGCTTCAAATTTGGCAGGTGGACTTTTGTGCAATCCTCCTTTTCCTTGTCGGACTTGGTGATCTTATCAATGATACGATTGATTTTGAGGTATTGTTCAGCCATTGCTTCGGTAGATGTAGATGGGATAGCTACAGTACTATCCTTTGGTGGTGCCAGTGTAGGGGTTACTCTTTCAGTCCCCTCGTTATCGGCCTCTATGTGGACTGATTCAGTCTTTTGTGTGTCTTTATCTGGTGATTTGGTTTCTTTCTCCTCAGTAGCAGGGTTGGTGGTTCCAGGCTCTACTTTAGCTGGCTCTACTGCGGTCATCCCTTATTCGACAGATGCCTGTAATTCCTTAGGAAATTTAGGGAATGTAGGCATGAGCTTGGTAAAGTTCTTCTGAAGGGACCTATTTTAAGCAGCATCTCTCTTCTCCACATAGGCCCATAAAATGGCCATTCTTTCTTGTGCCTTTGCCAAGTTTGTAGCAATTCGAAGCTACTGAGTCTCAAAGAGGTGTAACTGTTTCTGCAGCCTAGCAAATGAGCTAAGCACCTACTACTCAAATAGACTGTTGGAAGGAGAAGTCGTTGCTGTGGAAAACGTTGGTGCAGAAGATGTAGAAGCTGAGTCAAGTGGTTGTTACTACAGCAAGGCCACTCTAGATATTTTGGCTACAATAACCCTTGCGATTGCCCCCTTATTTGAGTTACATCCTCGCTGGGCTGCACTTGGACCTTGACGCGTTGGCAAAGTGCAATGATTAGGGTTGGAAAGTTGATACTCCCTATATTTTTCAGTAGATAATGGTAGACTTCATTGAAGATTAATTTTCCCATATTAATCCTTCTGCCCATCATTAGGAGTGAAGCAATAACATTCATTATTTAGAGACTATAGAGTTATGGGTAGAAAAGGTTAATCGCGTCTTTAAGAAATGATACCAAACTCTGCAACTATGCTTTAAAGACACCCTTTAAATTATGTAACAGTCTTACCTATATACTGTCCACTGAGTTCCCTCAACACAAAGGTATTGCAGGACCTGATTCAACCCATCAGAGGTGACGGTTGCAGCAAATTGAGAATGCTCATCTTGTACATCGGAGAGCCCATATTAAGCGTTGATGCTGTCCTCATTAAACAACACCGATGCTCCTCGAACATATATGAAAGTGTTATTGGGCGAAGTGAAGTGAGTGTAAAACTCACGAACAAGCGTAGTCAAGACATCTTCAGGATGCAAGCAAAAGATTTGCGAACCATGTTTTTCTACCACAGACGAGGTGGAGACATCATACCCCATAAAAGGTTCATCTTTGAAAAGAAAGCCTTTTCGAGGCAAAATGGTCTCTTGGATATATTGTTCTTAGACTTCTCCTCTGCTGCAGCATTGAAGAACATTCGTGGTGGTCCAACAATAGTTTAGGGGGTAAATCATCTAGCCATTGTTACGGGTTAGGGACAACGTCAATTTAGAAAAGAAAAGGGAAAAATATTACTTGTTGAAAAGACACAAGTAGTTTTGAGGGATAAAAGAGTTAACGTAATTGTGAGGAGAAAGGATGGGATTAGGGTAAAGGTAGAAGTAACAACGACAATGTAAGTGGTAATTATGGCTTGACGTGGGTGATTGGATAGGCCTAACGTGGTTTAGCGACACAACGTGCTATGGGAATAGGAGGAAAATAAAAAATTTCGAGGCTAAGTGTTTTGGGGAAATTGGTATTGGGCTTAACTCTCACAAATGGGACCCAACATCTTAGCCTCCTTCAAAAACTAGGCCAACTCATTTCTCCTAACTATCTCCTTTCTCAAGAACTACACAGCCGTTGCCATGGTACTGATTTCTATGATGTTCAACCTTTTTCTTCTTCCTAAGTAACACTTGCAATACCAGCTAAACAAAAATTATTACAATGAAAAAAATTAAATGAAACAACTAGGAGAAACTTAAAAATTACGGAAATAGAATAAAATAAAATAAAAGAATTATCGAAATGTTAAGGTTAAATGTCTTGGAGGTCTATAGACTGTTTGTCTCGATGCACATGAGCACCCTAGTAGTGCTTTAAGCATTGTCCATTGACTTTAAATATGACCCTCTGTCTGCATGTCCTTGACTTCAATGCTCCATGAGGGTATTCTTTGGCAAATTCAAAGGGACCTTACTAGCAGTGTAACACCCCAAACCCGACCTAGACGTTATGGCCGAATTTGGGAGTGTTACGAAGAAGAGTTTTGAAATCAATCTTATGTGCTTTTAACACTTACAGTATCTTTTAATTATTGTGTATGGAACCAATTAAGTTCATTTATGTGCTTTTAACACTTACAGTATCTTTTAATTCAATTTGCCACTGTCACAACCCAAAATATATGGGGTTTATTGAAATAATTAATTAAGTAATGACTTAGGCTAAATAGTTAAGTAGTGAGTGCACTCCTTAAAGGTTTTAGGTTCAAGCCACCCCTAACCCATTTCTTTTTTATTTAATTTCCAGCAAACCATATTGAAAACTAAAATAAAATAAATATTTTTTAGACTAAAAACTTAACAAGAATAGGTAGTAGCCCAAATGGTTAAGCATTAAACTTCTCCCTTTGGTGACTTGTGTTTGAGCCACACTCTTCCCCCTTCCACATTAATTTTTCCAACCAATCAACTTCGGGTAAATTGCCCAAATTGCCTTTAGGGTTCCAACCCTAATGTAACACCCCAAACTTGACCTAGACGTTATGGTCGAATCTGGAGATGTCACATGGAAAGGGATTTGAAGACAAGATTGTCAAGTTTAAAAACTGTTACAGTAAGTTAGCTTTTATTTAATTCGAAAAAAACTAGTTGATTTGCTTTAAAACTTTTCCCTTAGCGGAAGCTTTTGTAACCAATTAATTTAGGGAAAATCGTTTCTATTTATGAAAAACCTTAGTTTTTAGAAAAAATCGTGTTTTGTGGAGTTGCAGTTTTAAAAAAATCCATAAAAAACAGTATGATGTCCCAAATTTAAAGCCAACCAGTCCATAGTCCAGAAGATACATCAAAAACCCCAAATAAGTAATAAATTCTAGGCATTAACGGAAAACAGTCTAAAACTCAGTGTGTAATCCCTACAGAAAACATGTATACAGATAATCAACAGAATTCAGTTAGATACAGTCTGGGGCTCGTGCCCATCATAGAATCAGTTTGGGCCCTAGCCCATTCAGATACAGTCTCAGAAATACATTAAGGCCTTAGCCCATATCAGATACAGAATACAGATACAATAAATCAGAATCCTACCCATCAGCCTCTACACACTATCTCCATCCAACCCTATACACCATGTGGGGATTAAATCAACCCACCCATCCCTACACACCATGTTGTACTAAAATGCGGCACATAATCAGAAGGTTGCAGCTGAGCTGCTAGATAACAGGCTTAATAGCCTTTCAAACGCTTCCTCCAAATACCATCAACCCACCCCGATGCAATGCAACATGCAAAATATGTCATGACATTATGCAATTAATAGTACATACATTCAGATATCATAAGTCATGCTCAGTATAGAAATCAGACAGACAAATCACACATATAAGGGTCTAAGTAAATCTTACCGACCCTACAGTAGGTCCACAGTCGACATGGGCGACCCGTGCAACCTTTCAGAACTTTTTAGAAAAATGGGCTCACATGCCCATGTGGCCCACTAGGCCCAAATTGGCCTTAGCCACGTGATCCATTTTTAATCTAACCCGTGCTAGTTAATTATTCATATATGTTTTCATTATTTACTTATATGTTCCTTCAAAGCTGTCTACTTGAGTCACTGTTACTAAATTATTTATATCTTGAGCTACAGAATTCCGAATTAAGATTCGCTTGATGTCTTTGAAACTAGACTCAAATACTTTTCTACCATAAAATTTTCAGAATTTTTGGTTCATCCAATAAGTACAGTAAAATCTTCAAACTTACCCCTATTCTGCTATCTGACAGCTTCATCCCTTCTTTGTTAAAAATTAATTATCTCTTAGTAAAAAAATTTGATGATATTTCCATTTGTCTCTATTGAAAATAGACTCATTAATAATTTAAACATGTAAATTTTAACCCCTAATTATTTTTATCCAATTTTTGATGATTTTCCAAATTCAAAACAGGGTAACCCGAATTCAATCTGACCTTGTCTCACAAAGTTTACTATACCTCACAATTTCCAATTCCATTACTTACATTGTTTCTTCTATGAGAAACTAGACTAAATAAGCTTTAATTCCATTTTTTTTCATCCTCTAATTCGATTTCCATAATTTATGGCGATTTTTCAAAGTTAGCCTACTGCTGCTGTGTAAGCAGCATGTAATTTTGGCTTTCCACCGAATCCCTTTTTCTTTACGTTTTGGGTACACACCTGGTTTTGTTTGATGCTAAAACAGTTTTAGGGCACTTCAAAGCCTACAATTAAGACACTCAACTTCAATTTAATGGATTTACAAGCGAATTAACAACCAAGAATGAATTGAAACCCGACTTACCACCAACTATAACCTTCCATTTAACCATTTTTAAGACGAGAACACTAAATTCACCAGTCCAAGCCTCCCCTTACGCCCAAATCGCAGAGAAAAAACATTACCACTTCAGTCGCTAAGAGATTCATGACAGAAACGAAGAGAAACACTTACCAAAACTAAGTGAGCACTAACCTCGTACGAAAACGAAGGAAAATAAATGGATTAGGGAAAAATCAAGAAGAAGAAAAAGAAAAGAAAGATGGAAAAACCCAGAGAATTTTGGCAAGAGGGGAGGGAGAAGAATAGACGGAAGAATTTCTTTTGGAAAAGAGAGTCGAAATTTGGTGATGGGAAAAAAATAAAATAAGATCTCGATAACCCCCAAAATTTCTTAATCTTCTCCCCTAATTCCCACTACACATCCACTACTCAGAATCCTCCTATTACACAACTCTATCCCGAAATCTGAGCAAAAAAAATAATACCCTCACCTACATAGGGATTCGAACACAAGACCTCCACCATAAAAACACACCATTTAACAACCAGACCAGCAAGCCCATTCTGATATAATTTACCCAACAATCAAATAAAATCCTACTAAACAAGAGTAAGGCCTAATTCATTCAAAATACCAAAATTTCTCAAGCGAAGGCTTAAACTTGGGACCTCCCAAACACTCCCAGAACACATAACCACTAAAGCTGACAGATATTTGTGTCATATTTTCACAATAACGAAATTAGAAATTTTGGGACGTTACACCTAAACTATTTAATCCATCTTTTCTAATTAGGCTAGGATTTTGCTATCTTTCCAATTCCCCTTAAAATTTTGCTTTCATCTTTTCTATTTTTTCCCTCTTTCTTTTTTCCCCCTTTTATTTCATCATATTTTCGTTCGATTGCTAAGAATTATTTTTTCTTTTCCTGAATCAAAATCAATCCCCAATAAATCATTTTTTATCAGTTGTCAAATTTAACATCTATAGCGTCGTATCTTCGTTGAAAGTTTGGTAAGTACTTCCATTTCAATAAGTAAAACTCCTAGAATCTAAAATAGCGTCAATCCACGCTAATCTTTCAATCCAATTATGACATCTTGCGATTCTTTTTGAAATCTCTATTAATCTTGATTGATTCTTGATACCCAATATTAACTCGTGTTTAAACATCATTTGAAGGACCCGATTTAGGTACCTCAGATCAGATTGGAGCGTGAGAAATGTTATTCAGGATTTCGTTGAAAGGTGTGTATTCTTTTGCAACCGAATCGGGACAAATCGTGCCTAGGATTAGGGCCACACGAGTGGACCATACAGCCCACCACACGGCCATGTGCCCTGAAAACCCTAGTGTAGTTCATGGGCCATACGACCTAGACCCTTCCACATGGCCTGCCACACGGCTATGTCTCCTCTGTAGGTTAATTTTGTAATTTCTAAATGACCACAGTCTTTTACACAGCTTAGCCACACGGTCGTGTAACCCCTCTACACGATCTATAGTATCCCACACTGTAACACCCCATACCCAGTCTGATTGCTGAACCCGAGCTACAAGATGCTACAAATAAATACGAAACAATCACATGCAATTAAAAATATTAAATGGTCATATAAATACACACATTAATTATAAAAAATGAAAACAGGACTAAATCGAGCTTTAAAACGCGATAGATTAGATTCGGGCATGAAAAAGGACCAAATTGTAAAATTTTTAAAACTTTAAACTAAGTATCGATACCAAGGAAATCAATATCAATATTTTTATGATAAGTATTTATAGCAAAATTGATATCGATACCATTTTGGTATTTTGTAATTTGAAAACATTGTTCATTTGATCAAGTATCGATACCTTAGTCCTTAGTATTGATACTTTTATCCAAATGGTCAAAAATCACAAGTATAAAAAATTCATTTCATGCCAAAACCTATATCTTAATTCAGGGATACAAATAGTTACACATTTGACCTGCATAAAACTCACTCAACCCGTTACAAACATGCCATAATTCAACCAAAATCTATTAACCATCTTACCTATTATAATTAACAATTAAGTATGCAATTAGGTACCATTATCCTAATACTAACCAATATGCCAATTGGCACCATCACAAACAAATTCAAACCATAACTCAATTATACATACAAAAATGTATCATCACACACTTACTATCCAAATTCGCCTATTTACATGCCACAAGACTGAATTTTAAACGATAGAAATACTACTAAATCAATACCAGGATAGTGTGAGCTTCTCTACAATCCGCCTAACACGTTCCACAAGTTGACACTACAAGGAAAAAGAAACCAAGAGAGTAAGCATTACAATTGCTTAGTAAGTTCATAGGTATTAAAATCAAATAAATTACCTTAGGTTATAATTATACAATATATGTTACTAAGCTTGATAAAGTTTGTCTATCATGACAAATCACATATCAAAATGTGAGTTCAACATTTATCATAATCGCATATTAATTCAATCAAATAACATTTCAATTCACTTAATTCAACATCTCATTATCATTAATAAAATCAACAATCATTTAATCAATTCTCTATCTAAATCATATCATACCACCTATTTACACATAATACATCCCATTACAAATTAACGTCAAACATTATTTTTAATTTCATAATTTGAATTCTCGACCAATTTCATATTAATTATATAAATTTCAATTTCATTTTATATCGATTAATCTTTATACCAAATATATGTATATATATCAATTGCCAATTTAACGTCAATTACTATTTTATTTCATAATACGAATTACGAATCATATTCCATCTCAATTTCTAAATTCATGGATTCATTGAACATAATCAATCAATGTCCCCAACTCATTCACAACTGCATATTCCATTTCACGTCATTTTCCATTTCAAATGTCAAATGTTTCCTTTTTACCATTTATTTCCCTATTAACTCAACTCGGACTTAGAGGGATACATAGATCCAACCAACAGACCATTTTGGCACCCACTGCCTCATTGGATAAATCCGAAGTATATAGGTGCGCCCAGCACTATCAATAAGTTTGACACCCAGTGTCTCATCGGTATAACCAAAGCAAATTGGCACCCAATGCCTCATCGACTCGTAGTCGAAGTAACCCTAAACACTTCCTATCCTATGGCATGCCAACTATATCCGACTTTGCCCGACCAGTTAATGGGGTTTTTCATTTCATATTTTATTATCACCCAATATCTCAATTCACATCCATAAATATCATAAACACATTTATTCAACATATGGAAGCAATAAAATATCTCAATCTATACTCATTTTCACATTTGTATAACTATATGCCCTTTTCATACATATTCAATTTAATCTCTCACTCACCTTTTTATACTAAATCGTAAATAGTTACAATTTCAATTAAGTATAACTACAATTATAATTCTAAATGCATAACAATTTAACAAAAACATACTGTATGAACTTACCTAATACAACCAAAGAAGCAAATTTGTTCGTAGGGATTATTCTACAAATTTCCTTTTTCCAATTTTCCTCCATAAGAATCAAATCTTGATCTATAATAATTGAATTCAATCTTATCAAATTCAAATACATATTCCAATACACTTTTATGCATATGATCCTTAAGTTTTCATTATTTACACATTTCCGAACTTTTACATTTCTTTCAATTTAGTCTTTAAACTCGAATTTCCAAATTTAACAAAATTTCACAAATACCTATGCTAAATGAATTTATTCCTATTTTAGTATAGTACAAAATTACTCGAAATTCACAAGAGTTCCATGTAAATTTTAATATTTTAATAAATTAATCCTTCAACTAAAAACTAACTAAAATCACTTTTCAAAATAGTTCTAAACATCAACCAAGACTAAAATTCCATCATTTAACTTCAAAATACCTAGAATTCATCAATGCTAAATTTCAAAATCTTATACAGTTTCGGAAATAGAGATACGAATTAGTTGGACCTAATTGCAAAGATCTTTAAAATATAAAATTTACGAAAAACGTATAAAAAACTCACTTACATGCAATGGAAATATCAAAGCCAAAGCTTCCAAAGTTTCTCCCATGGTGGTTTCGGTTCTCAAATTAAAACAAGAATAAGATGACAATGCTTTATGTTTTCTTATTATTTTTTTAACTTTACTTATTTTATTACTTTATTATTTAACTTATAATATAACATATATAATTTATAAATAATGTCTTAACCGTCCACTTATATAAAAACATGGTATAATTACTTCATAAGTCCTCACACATCCACTAGTTAAGTTATTTAACCATTAAAATTCAATAGTGATTAGATTTTTAAATTTTACGATTTAGTCCTTTTTAATTAATCAACTAATTAGACATTAGAATTTCTTAACTGAAAGTTTACATACCAATATAATAACTCCATAAATATTTAATAAAAATATTTACAGTCCCGGTTGACAGAAACGAGGTCCCGATACATCATTTTCAAAAACTATTTGACTTTTGGTACGCACGACTTGTACCTTGACCAACTAACCAATTAAAAAAATTTATTAAATCATAATTCACTATTATACTATATTTAACTCATAAATATTAATTAAATAAATCATGGACTCTTCCATTGAAATTGTGGTCCTGAAACCACTGTTTCCGACACCACTAAAAAACGGGTTATTACACACATGGTCGTGTGTCTCCTATTTTACAGTTTTACCCAAAATTTTATGTTTTGATCAATTTAGTACCTGAATGGTTCCCGAACTATTTCTAGTGTTTTATTTTATTCAAATAAACCCTTGACAATATGAGTAATACCAGAATCCACGATCTAATTGATTGAATTAATATTATATTTATATATTTGCATGAATCGTGATTAATACATATGTCTATTGTATCTGTATTTGTGATTTTACGTACAACATACCTTATGTTATCGTTAAATTGAACACATAATAAACATGACTTCTGCTACTAAGTTGATCTCTTATAAGCATATTAATGGCTACTGTAACGAATTATTATAAGCATATTAATTGCTACTATATTATTTTATTAAAAGCATATTAAATGCTACCGGAATGATATGTTTTGAGCATGTCGTAGTGCATTGCATAGGGTGGGATGATATGTACGGAGGAAGTATTGGCAGTTTATCTGTAAAATTTGTTTGTGTACCCACAACCAAAGGTTGATTCCATCTACGAGTTATTTGTTGTGTATCCACGGCCAGAGGCGAATTCCATCTGCGGGTTATTTGCTGTGAAATCCACAGCCAGAAGCATATTTCATCTACAAGATTTTTGTTGTGTACCCACAGCCAGAGGCCCATTCCATTTGTTGGATTTTTCTATGTGTCCACAGCCATTGGCAGTTTATCTGCAAACCATTAGTGACTAAGCCACAACTCGGTGTGTTGGTGGTTGGAGTTCAGGAGAACTCTCATTGTGGTGTGTAGCAATAGGGTATGATCTTTTCTGTTAAAACTGTAACTATATAGCATCCATAAAATATGTGCATACAAAACTGGAATTTCTGATAATGGCATAATTATATATGTACATTGTTGAATGATCTGAAACATCAATATTCTGATATTGCCACTGTAAATTATTTATGTGTAACATGTTTTCGTATGCTTAATCGTTTGCATTGATTTTTTGGTGATTCACACTGAGCGTCATAGCTCACTCCCCCTTTAATTTTCATCCTTACAGATAACCCACCAGGTTAGGACGCGGACACGGCATCTGGAGGGTCTCAGTTCGGTTTCGTTTATTGAAAATTATAAAATTATTATTTGATAATTTATTTATTTAGATATTGTACTGTTTTATTATGAGCTGTGGCATGAGACTTAGAATTTGTTTTCTTTTAGCATACATGACATTTAAATTTGATTTTAGGATATTGAAATATGAATATTAATTAATTATGCTTGAACTTTAGTTTTATTAAAAATATCATTTTTTTCCCTGCTAAAATTATAATTAAAAATTTTTAATAAATAAATTGGTAATTAACTAAGTTTTCTTCCAAAGATAAACAAATGTTTTAAAATGGTTGTTTTATAAAGCATTGTTAGTTTACCAGGCCATTTCGGTGACTAATGTGATTTTTCGAATTCGGTTTTAACATCTAGGCCGGGTTAGGGAGGTTACAGCCACACTTGACATGTTTTTAGCTTCAGTGATCCTTTTATTGATTGTTTGAGTTGTTTTGGCAACGAATGTGACATCTTGCATTCAATCGACTTATGGTTCTTGTGTAGGGTGTTACACGAACTCTAAATATGTATCACAAAACGGATATGAAAGATACCAAAAATAATCTTATGTAGTGTTTTAGAAATCGCCATATTGGGTTCTCACGTATTATTCATCCTTACATATAATAGAATTTTGACACACCCACAATGTGGAAGAAAAAATTTTATATAACAAATATATCTATTAAAAGTTCATATAAAATGAGTGTTTTGATCATAATGGTAAAGTTAAATGTTTATTATGTAAAGTGTTTTGGTCAAATCTCTTTATAAGTAATTTTTATTGATTTATTATAAAATAAACTGACAAAAAAACCCTTATAAAATATAACTTAATTTATATATGATAGGATAATTTAGTAATTTCACAATTGAATTGGTGATCTGTTGACTTATAACACTAATTCAGTAAAAACTTAATATAAGTACAAATAAATATGTAAAAGTGGTGAAATCCACTTACACCCATATAAATTATTGTTTTTAAACCTTCCTCTAACCATTAATAAAAAATTTAAACATTAAACTGGTCTCATCTTTCTTAATTTCTATATTATGAACATGGAAATTCTAATTCAACTCTACCCACTCAACTGTCTCTGTATCAATTTATTCTTCTGTTTCAATAAATTTGGTACTAAATATTAGAACTCATCATAAGCAGCAGAAGAATTGAGTATTGATATTTCAAACTAAAAGATAATAAAAGAATTCTTCTCCCGTAAAACAAATGCTTAGGATTTTGAGTAATAGTAACCCATTTTCCTCCATTTTTAACTTCTGTAGATGTCCCATTATCTTACATCAAATTTATTATTCATTCCTCAAATCAATACATCTATACCCTAAGATAACAAAGCAACGGAGGCTTAACAAATTGTAACTGACTACTGCTCTCTTATTATATTTTAATTTCAATCTTAATGAAACTACAATAACTTTTTCAAATAAGAGATAAAAATGTCAAAAATAAAAGGTATTATTTTTTAATTTCAGCCGCTATAGATAAAATCTAATTCTATTAAAATAAGATCAAGCAATCAACCTTTTTGAGTCTAAGCTGATTTAATTTCGGAGTTAATCACAATCTAATACAACTATCCATATCTAAAATAGTTTAAAGAAAAAGAAAAACAATTCAATATTAAAAGGGTAAATTACATTCAAGATCACTAAATTATTAGTAAGTTTACGTTTTGGTCACTCAACTTCAAAAATGTTACAAAATGGTCGCTGGGCTATTAAGTTCTTTTCTTTCTAAAGTTCGGCTAGTAAGCTCCAATAAGCGACAATTCAACGTCTAGTATAATGGATTAATACTCACCGATGAGTATAAGAACATACCTTAGATCTAAGTCGATTTGAAGTTCAGTATCAGAGATCAGAGAGGAAAATTGTTTGAAATTTGATTCACAGATTTGCGACATTCAAAGTTGTTTCATAGAAATAAAACAGAATTATAGAAGAGAATGGGAAGGAGAACTTTCAGTTGGTGCAGAGGTGCAAACACAAAGAAGACCATACAACAATTATTTTAACAGTCTAGCAACTTAAATTAAAACTTTTGAATAACTTAATTTTCTTAGATGAAGTTTATCCGGTTATTTTAATTAACCCATATGTGAGACAAAAATATCTAAACCGAAAGTAACCGTCACTCCCAACTCCCAGCTCCCAGCTCCACTAGAGTAAAAGAACCCAAGCGAAGGAAAATAACAACTACATAAAGGTAAGGAGAAAAAGTTGGCAAGATGTAAACCAAAGTAAAGGATAATGTAGAATATTAATTGTACAGCATCATTTGGATTAATTAAATTGAAGAACGTAAATGCAGTTGATTGATGTTTTGGCTTTATCCCTTATCATTTCGTCATTAATTAATAGACATTGTTTGTCCATTATGTTTGGTTTTTATTGCTTTATATATGCTAAAATGTTAGGTTTGTCAAAGCGTGGAAAAGTCCCCTTCCATTCTTCAACTTCTTATCTTTGATTTTGATTCTTCAGAGTCCAAAATCCATTTCATACAAACTACCAATGGAATAGCATGCAGGCTTAAAAGGGAAAAGGAAAGATTCCTTAGCTTTATGCTTTACCCAGCTTCTCCGCCTGCCCATATCTATATAGCTACAGATTAAGAATGTCCCAAGGCTTATATATTCGTCATTTTTTTTTAGATTATACAATAATGGTAAATTTTTATATTTAAATGTGTGACTTAATCTCTATATTTGAGTACATAAAAGGGATGACTTTTGCCATTCCTTACATGACACGCATCATTATTTTGGGGATTATATAATAATAATAATACTAATAATAATAAAATTTCAATCTTTATATTATATTAAAATTTGTGATTTAATATTTTACGTGACTACACTCTCTATAAAAAGAATGCTATTGACATTTCTTACGTAACACAACCTTCTGCTTCTTTTTTAATTATATAATAATGGTGAGATTTTAGTTCTTTATACTACTCTCGAATTTGAAATTTGAAATTTTCATCTATTAAGTACAAATTTTTTTAAAGATTTTAAGAGTTTCTGTAGAACCATCACAAGAGAGTTTATAGCTTTGTGTTATATATAAGGATAAAGTAATATTTAGTCTTTAAATTTAACAATTTTTTTACTTTGATCTTGAATTTCTTTTTGGTCATCATTAATCTTGGAATTTAACAATTTTTTCAATTTGATCTCTAAATTTGGATTTTGTTAATGTATGATGATGTGATACTTGGAAATTGTGTCACTTTATCATCTAATATATTTAAAAAATTAAATTTTTAATAATTTTTTATATTTTTAGATTTTATATAAATTTTAAAAATTTGAAGTAATGGTGTAACATAATCTCAGAGTGTCACATCATCGATTTTAACGTAATCCAAGTAAGTAGAGAACAGTTGCTAAGTTCAAGACTAAAGGTTTCTTTTATCCCTTATATATTTATATATAAAAGAAAGAAAAATAGAGAAAAATATTAAATTAAAGATGAAAATTAATAAATAAATTTGAATTTGACACTGATGAAATTTGTGAATTGAAATTCTCTTTCCTTGTGCCTTATCCTAAGAAAATTCAGTAGATACTAAAACTCAATAGCTATGGGTAAAAGAATTAGAAATAATATAAAAAATATTGATAAGGTAATAAAAAGTAAATAATATTTTTAAATCTTAATTGCTTAAGCTTAAATCCTTATATAATTTTGGAGTGTGATTATTTTAAAATATACATTACCTATATAGCTGTATTAATATATTGCTTTTATTTTATAATTTTAGCTTATCTGTATTTTCTAAATTGTTTTTATAGTTTTGAGTTTCAAGCTTTATAAAATTGTATAAAATTTTACATATTAATAATTAATTCTATATATGTTTTAACATGTTGGTGTATTTTTATCATATTTATATTATTTGTATGTCATATTATGTCTCAAATAATTTCAAATTTGAATAATTTACAATATCAATTTTGATTCTAACTTCATTTACGTAAAAATATTAAATAATAATGCAAGGCATACATCAATATAAATATTATATTTGAAACTTTAACCTAATTTCTCAAAGACGTTACAGACCTAGGACATATTTTAGTAAAGGTGAAAGACAAGACCACATTTCGCAATCACGTTAATGGATTTTAAAATTTGCACACGTACGCATGAAATCAAGAATATTAATCTAATATATATGTATATATTAATATTAGTTTTCAATTAATCCTTAACTTAAGTGGCATAGTTATTATTTTAGTAATTAAGTGTATTTGGGTTCAAGTTCATTTTTTTTATTTAAGGGATGAGGATGAGGATGAGGACAGTGGCAGAGTCAGAGTCAAAAATATTTTTAGGGGGTCGGATCTAAATTGTGTAATTTTACGATAATAAAAATATAATTTCAATATTTTAATAATTTATATATTTATAATTTTTAAAAGATTAAATCAAATTTTTATCATTTTGTAGGAGCTAAAGTGTAATTTTACTATTACTATTTTAAATTTTCATAAATTATAAGAGATTTAAATAATAAAAAAATCATTTTAGGGACCTGCCAACCCTTGGCTCTGCCATTCACTGCGGGGCTATTTTAATAAAATTATTAATACTATTCGCTCTCCATTTTTTTTTTTGAGTTAGTAACATAAGGTATTTTAAGATTATTTAATTATTTTTAATTTATAAATATAATTACAATCATAAACTACATATTCGAATAAATTATAATTAAAATTAAGTGTTATGAAACACTCACAAACTAATAATCAGTATATATTTAATTTTAAAGCTAGATGAAAATGTTTTTAAAGAAGGTATTTTGTTGAATCAAAACTACATTTGATTTCCGTTGCCGACGCTCAATGGCAAGGGTACATAAAGGAGACAGTAGCTTTGGTTACCAAAATTGATAACTTATTATATATTCTATTCAAAATTTATAAAATTATAAGTTAATACAATGATTAATTTATATTTTAACCCTTTAAAAAATTTACTCATTTCTAACCCTTGAAGCAATTTTTTGACTCCACTTTATCAATGGTCGTTCATTGATAAATGATATGTGACTCAAGCCTTCAACTAAATAATTTCTCTACATCCTAAACTTACTAGTCTCAAAAATATAATAATACTATAAATTAGAGATAAATTCTAAAAATACATGTTTGTGGACTTTCAATTTGGTGTAAATATATATTTTTTATTCAATTGTAAATATAAGGTTTTGATTTTAATTTAATTGTATATATATATTTTAAAATAGTGTTGATTGAGTCTTAGTTCGGTTGGTATCAACATTATTGTTAATTGAAGAGGACATGGGTTTAAGCATATTGAAGAGCATTTATCCCTTCTATTAAAGGTTGAGGAGGAGTTATGCCTTTGTTTGAATTAGATTCTAAACTTCTTTTTGGTTGATTTGAGTACCTAAACTTTAATTTCGTTACTAAAGTTAGCACCCATTGTTAGTTCCACTAAAAAAAATATTCTAGCCAATGTAATTGCACCACATCACACCGCTTTAAAATATAATTAAAAATAATGTTAATAATTATATTAATATTACGATGCGGAGGGAGGAAGAGGGGAGGGTATTTTCTTTGTTAAACATCTTCCATTTCTCGAACTCAAATAGAACATCAAAAATATACTAACGAGACCCGTATTCGATAGATAGAAAAGTTTACAAGTTAAGGACCGTCTTGATTTAGGAACAATTGGATGGAACCTTGACCCGAAGTACTTGAAGTTTTAAGGAACTGAAGCTATAGAGAACCCGAGCAGTTTAAAGACATAACAAATTACCCGAACCTTGGTATGTGAAATCGCCACACTCCAAGATGGATTGGAACAGAGTGATAAGATAGGGTTGAAAGCCACAAAACCGTTAAGTTTTGATAAGTTCTAAAGTTCAGTTAAGAACCGGAGAGAAACTTCTCACAAAGTAGTTGTATATTCAAAATTAGGTAACCTTACAAATGAAATAACTTGAATTGTTCATAGACCTAGGAGCCTAAAGGCCACATTTGGCCATAAAGGCTTTCATGCATGAGTTTTAATTACATTCATGTATAAAATCAGATTCATCGAACTTTTGAAGGGACACGTTTTTCTCTCCTTAACCATGCATGAATTCTTAGTGTGAAAGAATCCCTTGTGCGTTGAATGCTCATCAAAACCCCAAGTCATTCCCCCTTAGTCATTCATGTACTAATAAGGATCATGCATTCTTCATTAAACCTTGCATTAGTACCTTGCATGTGCATGAGAAGTGGCATGCATCTTTAGGTTCATCCATCCAACAAGTGCATGAATATTAAGGTTCATTGTACCACATTAATTGTTGAATTCTTTCCCCTTGGACATTCATGCATATAGCCATACATGAATGTAAACCAATTAGTCACATTAAGCTCTCATACTCCCAACCGTCCATGCACCAAGGTGAAACAATATATTTGGCCAAAGATCAAATGCATGAATCAATGCATGTGGCCTCTCCATATGAATGGTCATAGGCACCAAAATAATTGCATAAATTTGATTGATTCCATGAATGACTCTTGTGCATGCATTCGGCCTTAAATGAAGGTTCATGATGGATTTAAAGTGGCTAGCCGAACAATCCCTACAAAACCTTTATAAATAGAAGATGAGCTCACTTCAAGCAAGGCACAAATCGAAACACACTAATGAACCCAAAATAACAACATATGGCACTTTTGCTTATCATAACAACATGACAAACCTCTATGTAAGATACTAGACTCACTACATAAGCAAGAATGACACAGACATAAATAAAACAAACCCAATGATAGAAACTTATAACACATTTGGTTTATTGGAATGGAATAGGGCTGTAATGGAATAGAGCTGTAATCAGTAATTCAATTTTTTGGTTGAATGTAATGAAATAGAACTGTAATAATATTCTTGTGTTTGGTTGAATAGAATAGATTTGTAATAGCATAAGGAAAAAAAAAACTAAAATGACCAGAGTACACTTAACAGAAGTTTTTTGAAGGAGATATTATTGTTATTAAATTTTAATAGGATTATTATTAAATTTAATTTAATAAAAAAAGTAATCATATTTTAATATAATTATTATTAAATATAACTTAATAAAAATAATAATATATAATTTAATAACATTCTTAATATTTATGATTTCATTTTATATATTTTAAATCAGTCCATTTCTCCTTTTATTTAACAAAATTATATTTTTATGACATCCTAACTTACATGTGTTTTATCATATAATTTTAGTTTTATGATTTAGCTCCTTATAATTGTATCAACATAAACATTTCATTATTTATTTCCTTATATAATTTTGAATTAATATGGAGTCTTAATAAATAATACAACTAATTTGTATGTTCAACAAGTCAGTAGTGTCTGCTATCTTTTTTTTTCCTTTGATATGAAACAAAACTTGTATTAATTTTTTAATTAAAAAAGACTAAAAGTTTGCCAATACATCAATCAAATAAGAACATTCATCCTCAACCCAAAACCGAATTCCAATGACTGAGTTTTGCAAGACAATGAGCTATATATCAATAAGTTGTTTTAAAATTTCATTAAAAAGGAAGGAAAAATTGAACACCCTCATTTTTTGACAAAGAGAACTCATTTAATCTGATTTTTTTGATAATGAGCTACATCAGGCAGGTTTGTGTATTTTAATCTTCCCTTCACTCAAACCCTAGTCTCAACTCTATGTCCAAATTGTAACAATTGGTTCAACTATAAGTTTGATTGGGAGCAATAGCAAATTCTCCTTGTTCCATTAGATTGCAACACCCCTAACCCAAATCTGTCGCCGGAACAAGGTTACGGAGCATTACCGGAGTTTACAAATTAATTATCAGACATTTCATTTCATCTAGCATTCATATTTGAAACCAATCAAAATTAAAACATTAATGAGCCAATGTTGGCCAAATTAACTTATACATGACATTATAACCAGAATCAAATCATCCAAAATTACCGATAGAACCAATGGATAGTGTGATATATCTCCGACAAGCTTCCAACCCAATCGAGCTTCCAATAATCTGTAGGGTAAATAAAAACAAATACGTAAGCAATGAATGCTTAGTAAGCTCGTGTAGTCTTTAATCATATTAGTTCATTTAAAATATGAAATTTATACAAATCGAGGATAACCCAATATTGATACCGCAATACTCATGAAGCTATATTCATCAACTCACAAGGTGAATAAATCCACAACATCACTTAAACATATTATCCTAAGCTTAGTTGGATTTTATATAACTTTAACTCTTCATAATTTGTTTATTTTCATTTGCATTTTTATACTTTCCAAGCTTATTCCATATGCATGTCACACAAGTCATAAATATATCATTCAACCATGGTCACAAGCTAATGCATTTAACCAAAGTCTTTCCCGAATTGATCACATGATAAGTCATTTCATAAGAAATTGCTTAATTTAAACTTTACCACTTTTTCATAAGCACTAGCATATTTTCACTTAAATACTTACCAATTTAATGCATCATATAAATAATCATATTACCATTCAACCAATAGCTTGACACTTTCCTAAGCATCAAACAACAACACTAATTAGCATACTTGCACATATTACATATAATTTCAACTTTGGTAAACTTATTTTCTTGACATGTCACACTTGAGTTATTTACTTGTCTCCACTTGCATAATTTCCATATACCAACATATCAAGATATTGATATAAATACATAGCATAATACTTATCATTCTCCTACCATTTCTTCATATTCATATATATATCATTCAAGATAACTCCCGATATTTTACCTTTCGAAGAACGACTTACGGATATGAGTACATCATTTTCAGAAGCCCAAAGGCTAAATAGAAGCTCATGAGAGCTAAACAGATAGTAAACACAAAAGTTCGCAACAAAATTTGAACCTCGGTTTACTCGGGTAAGTTGCTGTCAATTCATCATTTACATTTGTAGTGCCATAACCCAATTATGGTATTATCATCAGAATGCCATAGCCCAGTTATGGTCTTACATATAAACACTGCCAAGATCCAACCATGGTCTTACATTCATAGTGCCATAACCTAGTTATGGTCTTATATGTCAATTCATCATTTTCCACTGAACGATTGTACTCAATCTCGCGTTCAATCCAAACTGAGTATTAAATTCGACAATATATTTCCAATAATAATTCAATTCCAAAAATAGAACACATATTTATATAATATCCATCACCAAATAACATTCAATTTAATCAAATTTATACAAAATATAGTTCATACGAACTTACTTGATTAAATTGCAGAAATACCAAGATTCAGGGGCATTTTGGTAATTTTACATTTTTTTCTATTTTCCTCCCGATCTTGATCTAAATTAATATTTCATTCAATTTATTAATTTAAATGATAAAACAATTAATTTCATACAATTTGGTCATTTTTACATTTTATAAAATTGCCCTAAAATTTTACTTTTATTCAATTTCATCTCGAGTCCAAATCATGCAAATTAACCATTTTAATGAAAACCCATGCTAGTTGAATATTCATATATTTTCCTCCTCCTCCTCATCCTCTCCATTCCACATCCTTAATGTATATAACATGCTTATATGTAATATTATCTATAATTCTCTTATTTACTTATGTTCATATCAAAGCTGTCCACTTGAGTCATAGTCAATATATTATTTATATCTTGAGCTACAGAACTCTGAATTAAGATCCGCTCAATTTTTCTAAAACTAGACTCACATATCTTCTTACCATAAAATTTTCAAAATTTATGGTTTAGCCAATAAGTACAGTTTATTCTTTAAAATCATCTTTGTTCTGTTGTCTGACAGTTTCGACCCTTCTTCACTAAAAATTAATTATCTCCTCGTACGGGGTTCGGATGATGTCCCCATTTGTTTTTTTATTGAAAATAGACTCATTAGTAATTTTAAACATATAAATTTTAACCCATAATTATTTTTATAAAATTTTTAATGATTTTCCAAAGTCAGAATAGGGGAACACAAAATCATTATGACCTTGTCTTACAAAATTTATTATTTCTCATAACTTACAATTCCATTACTTACACGTTTCTTCTATAAAAACTAGACTCAATAAAATTTAATTTCATATTTTATTCAACCTCTAACTAAATTTCTATGATTTTTTGTGAATTTTCAAATTCAGACTATTGCTGCTGTCCAAAACTGTTTTAGTGTAAAATATTGATAGCCAAATTTATAACACCATCATTTCCTTTCTCTACAATATTTCCCATCACTTCCTCTCATTTCCCTTCACTAACATATCAAGAACATAGAACCTTATATAAATAAACTCTACTTTAACATCAATTTCATACGTTTTCAATAATATCAAACTCATAAATATATTGAAATCTTGATGTTCTTACCTTGTCCTATTGATTTCAATCTTTAACTTGATTTTCTCTCTCCTCCAGCTTCTATTTCTTGAATCTAACTTGATATTTTAGCTCCCCATAGTCTCCTTATTAATTTTCTCTCTTGGTGGCTATGGAATTTTTTTTGATTTCTAAGTGAAAATGGTGGATTTTTGGCGAAAGGACCAAATTGTAAAGAAAAGAAATTTTCTTTCTTTCTTTTTTCTTCTCATGTTGGAGGCATGAAAAGATGAAAAATTCTCATCATCTTTCCTGCCTTTTATATTAATCATTTAATAATAAAATAATACTAAAAATCTTAATAAAATATTAATTAAATAACATTTATCTAATTAATTAATTAAAAATATCACCAACATCATCATTACCTTTTAGAATTCTCTCTCTTTCTAATTGACCATTTTTCCCTTTATGTTCTTTTACAATTCCATCCTTGGGCCATTACTTAATTTGGTAAATTGTGATTTAGTTCCTCATAATTCTTCACCTATTCAATTTGGTCCTAATTCATCCATTTTCCTTAGTTTCTAGATCATTCCACCCTTAAAATATTTTCACTATTGGTCCTTTAACTTTTTTATCTTTACACTTTAACCCCTCAAATTTTGAGTATTTACTCTTGGGCAACCAAACTTTTCTCACTTCTGCGATTTAATCCTTTCTTGAATTAATATGCCATAATATACTTCCCAATGTTGCCATAACTCAAAATTTCCCTTTTTGTCACTTTATTTCCTTATTTTACTATATCGAGGATACTATCTTACTTTCTTACTGTAGTAATTTTCGAGGTATTACACAGATGATTCCTAAAATTAGGATTAAGAGCAGGATTAGGTGGGGTTCTCCCAGAGGATGTTCCCAGCCCAAACAAACCACTTATGGTCTTCTGTTCACCAAGAAAATCCGCGGCTAGGTCCTCTAGGAGAGACTTCTAATATTTGTAATTCGTAATCTTTACTCTAATTGTGTGGTAGAACAGGGCTTGTATATGGTTATTAGGTGCTTACATTGTTTTAACTCCTCATATACTAGACCAAGACCACAAGGTCTATTTCACAACATGGTTCTTCAAAGCCACCTCTGTTAGCAAATCGATTCTCATAAAGTCAGAAAGCAACTAAGCATTTCTTGAATGTACTGAGCCACCCCATCCCCCCCAAAAACACAAAAATGATGTAATATTCCATCACGATATCTGTATTTCATAATAAATCCCTTGCATTCTTACATTATTTATGCTAAAACGGCAAAAACATACCAACTACTGAGATAGAGAAGACTCTCTCATTCCATGTTACTTTTGATATGTAAGGATAGGATAGCCCGAATCTGGAATTCTGTTAATTGGTGATCCATTTCGTAATCCTGTTGCTTATCAAAAAATGCAACAACCAAAAGATTTGTAAAAAAGTAATTGTCATTCTATGACATCTTCTTTATCATTAACACCAATGCAAAAGTTACTACATCTTTATTTGTTCTCTGTATATTTTACTCTTTCTTAAGCAAATTTTAAATACAAACTTAACCCCTCTAATCCCTTAAAACCAATGCCAACAAATAAAACAAAGAAAAATTATGCTAAAGTAATATTAGAAAGTTAGAAGGAAGTTATGCTTACCATATTAAAATGGCCAAGGGAACACATCGAATGAAAGAATTGGCTATTTAAGTTTCCAAGGTGGATTCTGAAAAGGTAATTAACAATTACAATGCAAAAGGAAATACAAAAGAAAATCACAACTCTTTTAGTACTTTATGATCTCTATTAGTGGCATGTGCTACAATATGCCTCCACATGATAATTGAATAGAAACTTTAAAAGGAACATTCACCTTGTTTCATGATAAGAGAATTAATCACAGTCCAAAGATACAAACACTATTGGTAATTGGTTCAACCAAAAGCTAAGTCATAAAATGACAACAAAATAAATGTGCAAATAGTACAAGTCCCAAAACTGTAGAAATGCTTTGGTGGGATAGTTTTATTGTGATCTGCAAGAGATAAGCACTTACCATTTTTTCTTGGAATGTTCTAATCATAGATTACTAATTTATCAATGATTCTCATCTGGTTTCATTTTATAGGTATAAGATACCGATATGGGTATAATGTGTATACACACAAAACCAAATATTAATTTTGGTTAAAGCTCTTTGAAACTTTATCTTCATCAAAGGTGTTAATATAAGGCAAATAACACATAAAGGACATTCCACATGAATGCAGACAAAAGAATGAAAGAGATCTTCAACTTTGAAGAGAACAACATGATCAATAATAGAAAAGGAGCAAAATAACAATTGAGTAAAAAAACAACCTATTCTTTTTATTGCATATACTTTCCTATTAAATTGAAAAAATGACATCAATGAATTGTAAGACACAAAAAGGGAAGATGTTTGGGATTTACATTCTGTGACATCTATCTGCATATATGCTCATATATTTCACAACTGATACAGGACTTAAGTTTAGAAATTTAATTGATAGAACTTTACTCATATTTAAATTGCACCTCTACATGCATGTATTTCCTCATAAGCCAAATAATAGATTAGGTGAATTTGGCATATACCTGGCATTCCTCGTGTAACTTGGCTTTTGAAATAACCCCAAAAATAATAATTTTTTTAAGATTTAGGCATCGTTTTAGTAGCTCCTCAACCTTTCTCCCTTTTTGTTCTCCTAAAAAATAAGAAATGGTATACATATACAAACAAATATACGGTAGGGAAAACGTATGCAGAATTGATTAGCTTCAAGAATTGTCCTGAAGGAGAATCAAATTGGATGAACTGATTCAATTGGTCAGTGATTTTAGCAAACTCTTTGAGAGGAGGAGCTGACTTGAAGAACGAATCGATCTCCTCGTGAACAGTTGTAGAATCCATTTCTGTAACACCCCTAACCTATCTCCATCACCGAATTAGGGTTATAGAGTATTACTAAATAATAAAAAATCTCTGCACATTATACCATTCAATATTATAGTCGCATCATAAATCATTCTTACACATGCATACTATCCCTAAATTGAGCCTTCAAGGCTTTAAAAATAACCTAGAAACAATTTCGGACCAATTTGAAATAGTTTGAAAAGTTTAGAAAAAAGATGCAAAATTTACATAATAGGGGTCACATAGCTAAGACACACGTCCGTGTCTTAGGCCGTGTAACAATTAAACTAGGGACATACGGCCATGTCCCAGCCCGTGTCTTCACCCATGTAACTCTCTAAGTAGGGTCACGCGACCGTGTCACACGCCCGTGTGCCAGGCCATGTAACTCTCTAAGTTGCCCCACAAGCCCATGTGCCAGGCCATGTGTTAGGCCGTGTAACTCACTGGCTTGCACCCTAAAGAAATCATCAAATGATGCACGACCATGTTACCAAGCCGTGTGTCTCACATGGCTGAGTCGTACGCCTGTGTCTCTGGCCGTGTAGACCCAAATGAACCTTAAACAACAAGTTTAGAATTTCAAGCTTACTTGGAATCTAAGTAATCCATTTACCAACCAAAAGACCTATTCAAAGTGACATTAAACAAGCTAAAAACATGTTAAATCAACTATCCTAAGTTCCCAACTAATGTATCATCATTTATACCACAAATATATATACAATTTCATAACAAAAAGAACTATCATTCAAAGTATGTTAAATCACACCATCTAACATTCAACCAATATTCCTAACATAGGCACCTCAATCACAAAATTCTATTAACACATACCATATATTTGCACTAAAAAACCTTCCTTAGTTCACCTATAATATTAGGTTAACTACTTCTACTTAAGATCATACTTTAACATTTTACATATCAAAACAATAGTAATGACATACAAGCCTATTATATGCCATATAATCCGAAATGAACATTTCAAAAATATCGAAAATGAGTGGATAGTGTGACTTGAGTGCTGATCCGATCGTCCAACCTTCAAAGTATCTACAAGAACAGAAGCTTATTGAAGCTTAGTAAGTTTGACGTACTAAAACGATAAATCTTACCAAAGTAAGTACAATAAATCATTCAATAATAATATAACCATATGTGTTCCCTGTCATCCACAATCTCATCTAGGTGAATTGCAAAATTCAATTCAAAGCTTAAATGCATATCATAACCATCAAAATCACTAAACAAGTTACATTATAGAGATTTACAATCTGATGAATGACTTACAGATATGAGTACATTGATATTCCAATCGAAACACGCCAAATGCTCATAAGAGCTAATCTACCCCTGATAACACGCCAGATGCTCGTAAGAGCCAATCCACCTGATAACACACCAATGGCTCTGAAGAGCTAGTCCACCAAATAACACACCAATGGCTCTAAAAAGCTAGTCTAACAGAAAACACGCCAAAATAGGGAGTATAACATGAGAGTTCGCAACAAATGCTGAACCTCGGCCTACTCGGGAAACATATTTGTATAACACTCCACAACAATCTCCACTCTAATCCCCCATAACACACCATATCTCGATTGTACTCTATCCCGCATTCAATCTGATCCAAGTATTGAATTTCAATAACTTTTCTCAAATAACTTTACATCATTTATAATCAAATATATCTATTATATCACATTATATTATCAAACATTTCATATAGATGTTAAATTATAAACTGTACGAACTTACTTCGACTGAATTATAATAGTTACAAAAGTTCAGGGACTAATCTGTGATTTTTCTTTTTCCATGCATATCAACAAGGTCTTGATCTAGAATGTAAAATTTCTTAATTATTAGCTTACTTTTCACCTTTCAATTAAATTTACATTTTATACCCTTTTATTTTTAAATTTACACAATCACCCCTAACATTTACAACTTTTACAATTTAGTCCCTTAACTTGAAAATCATCAAATTAGACATTTTTCTCAAGTCAACATTTTAGCCGAATATACTGGGCCCTTAAAAAGTCCTTACTAAACATCAAATTCACTATCAAACCCTAAAATTTTAACATTTTCACAATTTAATCCCTAAATCAAATTCACTATCAATCCCTAAAATTTTAACATTTTCACAATTTATTCATTTCTCAAATCAATACATCTATACATTAAGATAACAAGAAACAGAGTCAAAGTGTACTTACATGCAAGAGACAACAATGGTCGAACCTCCGAGCTAGGTTTCCATGGTGTTTTCAACAAGATGAAGTGAAAATGAAGAAGAAAATATCTTTTACTTCATTTAATTTTATTTTAATTTTATAATATTTACCATTTTATCATTAAATAAAATTTTATTTTATAATTTTCATCTATAATGCCCTCTGTCAAATCATAGTTTCTTAAATAAGGAATATTGTGTATGTATTAGCTAGGATTCTATAAATATTTCAATAATTGTTATCCCAAACTTTAAGGCTATTTTTAGGGTCAACATTCCTAGAATTAGTATGTTTCCTAGTATAGAGTTTCCTAAGTTAGACTCACCGTGTGTATATATATTAGTGTAATTTTTTGTGAATAAAAAAAGCCTGATTCTAACATGGTATCAGAGCCTTTTTAGCTTAATTTCTGGGATTTTTTATTCTTTGTCTGGCAACTTCTTCTCATCCTCGATCAACCCTCAAGCTTGTAGAATGTGTTCAAAAGAAACATGGCTGAAATTGTCGAAACTAGCAACACTGGAGATATCTCAAAAGTCTCTGTGTACAACTCAAACCCAACAAGTGAGTTGTAGAACATCCAAGTAGCCTACATGTTAAATGGGAAGAATTACTTGAAGTGGTCTCAACTGGGTCACACGTTTTTGAAGGGAAGAGGAAAGTTGAGTCACCTACTCGAAACTAGATCTAAAGAAGGAGATCCTAAGTTTGATGCTTTGGATGAACAAGACTTTATGGTAATGTCTTGGTTATGGAACTCTATGGTGCCAGAAATTAATGATACATGTATGTTTCTTAACACAACCAAAGAAATATGGGAAGCTGTAAAGCAAACTTATTCTAAAGTTCAAGATGTTGCCCAAATTGATGAAATCAAGACTAAGATTTCATCTACCAAGCAAAGATGTCGGTCAATCACGGAGTATTCAAATCTGTCACAAAGCTTATGGTAAGAGATGGATCACTACCAATGTATTCAGATAAAGTGTAGTGAAGATGCAACACTCTTGAAAAGGTTCGTTGAAAATGATCAAATTTATGATTTTCTTGTTGGATTAAATATTGAGTTTGATGCAGTAAGAGTTCAAATACTTGGAAAAGAGGATCTACCATCACTAAATAAGACAATTGCAATTGTTTGTGCTGAGGAAGGAAGAAGAGGAGTTATGATTGAGAATAGTCAGGTGGATAGTCCAGCCTTGGTTACAAAAGCTGTAAATAAAACGAGATTTGGCCTGGAGCAACCAACTAGTGAATATAGTAGGCAGACAGAACTTACAAGGCCTATTAACAAGGATTTCTTATGGTGCACCTACTGAAAAAAACCACATCACACTAAAGAAAGATGCTGGAAACTCCATGGAAAGCCACAGACAACGAATAAAAAAATTTTAGAAAAAAAATAGACAACCAAAGGGACAACGACAAGCACATAGAGCAAGACAGATGGCTAGAGAAGGGAATTCTCAAGAATCATCTATTGAGTTCAATAAAGAAGAAATTGAGAAGTACTTGTAGTTTGGCTTTTTCAGGTATATCCTCTTCTCAAGATTTTAAAATCTCGAATATACCCACCAAAATTTATTGGGTCATTGACTCAGGAGCTACAAACCATATGACCCATTCCTCACAAAAATTTGTTTCATATACACCCTACCCTAGTAATAGAAAGATAACAGTAGCCGAAGGTTCTATGATCACAGTGGCTGGTCAAGGTGATATTGTTATAAAAAAAACTCTTACTCTTAAAAATGTCCTCCATGTTCCAAAAATGTTTACCAATCTTTTATCCATCAAAAAAAATTACCAAAAATTCTAATTGTAGTATGGTTTGATATCCCAATCGATGTGTTTTTCAGGAATAGAATACGATGAGGATGATTGGACATGCTAAGGAAGTAAATGGCCTATACTATCTTGAAGAATCCAGTGGACAAGTTAGTGCTCTGAATTCCTCACCTTTATCATTCTTCTCAAAATCCGTTAAAACCAATAAAGACCAAATTTGGCTCCATCACCTTCGCCTTGGTCATCCATTATTTAGAGTCTTTAAGGTTATGTTTCCTTCATTGTTCAAAGGGTTAACTGTTGAAAAATTCCATTGTAATGTCTGTGAACTTGCAAAACATAAACGTACCTCTTTTCCGGTAAGCAATAAAAGAACATCCACTCTTTGTACTCTTATTCACAGTGATGTTTGGGGACCATCTACTATTTCAAACATTGCTAGGGTTCGGTGGTTTGTATCATTTATTGATTATTGTACTCGTGTGTCTTGGATATTCCTTTAAAATAGAAATCTGATGTAAGGTTTGTCTTTCCAACCTTTTACAATATGATCAACACACAATTTGGTACTGAAATAAAAAGGTTTAGGCCAGACAATGCCAAGGACTATTTTAATCAATTTCTCTCACCATATTTCCAAGAAAGAGGCATTATACATAAGTCATCTTGTGTTAGCATACCCCAACAAAATAGTGTTGTCGAAAGAAAGAATGGTCACATTTTAGCTATTACATGAGCCCTCTTGTTCCAAAAAATATCCCTAAACAATACTGGGGGAGGCTATTTTAACTGCTACTCATATGATAAATAAATTGCCCACAAAAGTCCTTGAATCTCAAAGTCCTATGCAGGTTCTAGCAAAATTCTTTCCTAATTTCAAAAATTCAAATAACCTTACTCCCAAAATATTTGGTTGTTTTGCCTTTGTACATGTGCATTCTCAAAATAGGGGAAATTTGATCCACGAGTTGTCAAATGTGTCTTTCTCGATTATTCTTCCACTCAAAAGGGGTACAAATGCTATTATCCAGCCACAAAAAAATATTATGTTTCAGTTGATGTTACTTTTACAGAACAAGAGAATTACTTTACTGGTCCTTATCTTTGGGGGGAGGTCTTATTCACAGAAGATAAGGAAAGAGAATTCTTTCTCCTTAATTTTCCAACTCTTGCCCAACCAAACACTTACACTCAATCCTCTGCCCAGCCAAACACTCAGTCCTTGCCTGCCAACTAGCCTGCCCAACTCAAAACTATGCAACCCAAAACAGAGCCTAATACACCCAAATCACAAGAAGGGATTCAGGACACTACTCGTCCTTTACTAGTTTACTCAAGGAAGAAGGCACTGGTGCAAGTTCAATCATCTTCTTTTTTTATACAACATGCTACTATACAACCCGAGGTAATTGCTGAACCTATTTTGAATACTAATACTGAAACTACTGAAAATTCATATAAGAGAGACTATGATTTTCCCATTGCTATTAGAAAAGGGACTAGAGCCTGCACAAGATATTCCTTTTACTTATTCATGTTTTACAAAAATTTATCCCATATGCACAAAGCCTTTCTTACTAGCCTAAATTCCATCTCCATTCCCAAAACCATATCTGAGACATTAGATGATTAGAATTGGAACTTGGTGAAATTACCGAGAGAAAAGAAATCAGTGGGATGTCGATGGGTGTTCACAGTGAAATATAAGTTAGATGGTTCTTTGGAGAAGTAAAAAGAAAGATTGGTTGCTAAAGGGTATACTCAAATGTATAGAATAAACTACCTTGAGACATTTGCTCTTGTTGCAACGATGAACACTGTGAGAGTGTTGTTGTCACTAGCTGCCAATCGAGGCTGAAACTTACAACAATTTGACATAAAAAATGCCTTTTTACATGGTGATCTTGAGAAGGAAGTCTATATGAATGTTCCACCAGGATTTGGTCCAAATACAGGACAGGTAGTTTACAGACTAAAAAAGGCTTTGTATGGGCTAAAACAGTCCCCAAGAGCTTGGTTTGAAAGGTTTACCAAAGTAATGCTCAAGTTGGGGTATAAACAAAGCCAAGAAGATCACACTATACTTGTAAATCACTCATCTTTAGGGGGAGTGACTACTTTATTAGTCTATGTAGATGACATTATAGTGACTGGTGATGATCTGGAAGGAATGGAAAATTAAAGAAATGCCTAGTAAAATAATTTGAAGTCAAAGAGATCGGTAAGTTAAAATATTTCTCAGTATTGAAGTGGCACATTCTCGGGAAGGAATCTTCATATCTCAGCAAAAATACATAATTGATTTGTTGACAAAGACGGGCAAGTTGGGATGCAAACTAGTAGAGATGCCCATAGAGGTTAACCACAGACTTGGAGATGCACTAGAAGATGCAGCAGTTCATAAAGGTTCAAATCAAAGACTTGTAGAGAAGTTCATCTACATGTCACATGCTAGACCAGATATTGCCTATGCAGTCGGTGTTATAAGTCAATTCATGCACAACCCCAAGAATCACATCTTAGAGCCGTGTATCAAATTCTACAATACTTAAAAAGCATGCCAGGCAAAGGAATTTTATTTAAGAAAGGGGAGAAGTTAACCCTTGAAGCCTATACTAATGCAGATTATGCAAAGTCTATTATTGATAGAAGATCAACCTCGGGCTATTACACTTTCCTAGGAATCAACCTTGTGACTTGGAGGAGTAAAAAATAGAATGTTGTGGCTAGATCTAGTGCAAAAGTTGAATTTAGGGCGATAGCACTCGGGATTTGTGAGTTATTATGGCTAAAAATCATTTTGGAATATTTGAATATCAAGTGGGAAGGTCCAATAAAGTTGTATTGTGATAATAAGTCTACTATCAATATTGCACATAATCCAGTTCAACATGATTGTACGAAGCACATTGAGGTTGACAGACATTTTATAAAAGAAAAGCTTGATAGTGGTTTAATTTGCACTCCATTTGTGTCCACTGATGATCAACTGGCAGATATACTTACCAAAAGATTGTCTTGGAAGTTCTTTCAGAAACTAGTAAGCAAGCTGAGAATGGATGATATCCACTTCTCAGCTTAAGAGGGAGTGTTAGATTACAGTTTCCTAAATAAGGAATATTGTGTGTATTAGCTAGGATTCTGTAAATATTTCAATGGTTGTTATCCCTAACTTTAAGGCTATTTTTTAGGATCAACATTCCTAGAATTAGTCTATTTCCTAGTATAGAGTTTCCTAAGTTAGGCTCATTGTGTGTATATATATCAGTGTAATTTCTTGTGAATAAAAAAGGGGTTGATTTTAACACCCTTTAACATATTAACTAGGGTTAAATTACCACTTAGATCCTTCCTCATTTAATTATTAAGCTATTTAATAATCTAAATGCAATAATTCTAAGTTTTATACATTTTACAATTTAGTCCTTTTTACTTAATTAGCTATCTAAATGTCAATATTTTTGGACCAAATTTTAATATGACTCTAACAAAACCATAGATATTTTAAAAAATAATGTTTACAAGTCGACACGGCAGAATTTGTGGTCCCAAAACCACTATTCTGTCACCACTAAAAACCAGACTATTACAATTTCAATTCCCTTTGGACAAATCATCATAAACAAAAAAATCAATACAAATGCAAAATGAACCCTAGTTGAATTGAACTTACAACAAAATCCAGTTAATTTGGCCTTCAAGTTGATTTACTTCCTTTTAGGTTGATTTGAGCGTGAGATTGTCGAATGGCCAAAAAATTAGAATCATTGAGAAATTTCAGTCTAAGGAAGGGCTTTTTTGAGGGAAAAAGAAGAGTCATTCGGTGGAAAGGTTGGAATAGCAAATTTAGCACATCATCCTCTGAATGGCTATTCAGCAATTTTTGGAATGAACTTGGAATCGTCATTCGATGTTTTGAGCATACAATGAACCAAACATTTATTTTTCGTAGAGTTTTGAACCGTGTTGTAATGGAATAGCCATTACATTGAACCAAACAGGGCGTTAGTCACATGATTAAACATGACACAACTTAACATATAATTGAAACACACGACATAATAAATCTACAGATAAAAAATAAAATGTAAGTTTATTGAAATAAAATTAAAGCTAGAATTAATCTAGATGGATCAAGGTGGCCGAATGGTTAGTTCAGGCCCACTACGATACTTATCCATCACTTGGATCACATAAACCAGATTTGAACTTGGGCTTGGCCCAACTTGATTGTAATTATCTTGGACTTGGTTCCAAATCCCACGCATCAATCCACTAAAAACTCCCTTGAACCGATCAGCTTGGACCTCTGAAGGTGGCCTAACAGAAACTTGGAATGAATCTAACAAGGCTTGATGTGTTCCTTGTGTAATTAGACTTTGAATATTCGACCCATTATTATCCTTCGATGGCCTGCCTGAATTTGTAACATCCTAAAAACCAAGTTAGAAGAAAGTGAGTTAGTGAAACCCAGAGTGGTTATGTTCTAGGTTTGAATTAAAATTTTGAAATGTATGACAAGTAAATTAATCTGGTTTAGTGGTTAAGTGTTCTAGGTATGTGCGTGAGGTTCTAGGTTCGAATCATGTTTCTAGAAAATTTGTTATTTTGATTAAATCCTTACCTTTGAACATTTGGTTTATAAGTTAAATTCAGTCATTTGATGTCAAGAATGAGTCTGCTGGTTCAATGGTTAAGCTTCTATATACTCTTTGGCCTTGTGTTCGAATCTCGGTCAAAGTAATAGGGAATGTTTTATTTTGAATTTCGTTGTGTGGTAGTTAGTTTCGGTTAGTTACTTAAAACCTTCTAGAAACCTTCGATGTGGTTTTTCATTTTGTTATTTCTTTTTCTATCATTCATTTCCCGTTCTTTAGTTTCTTCGTTTTGGTTTCTTATTTTTAAGTGACATTTCTTTTTTTTTTATGTTACGTTACATTGATTCTGTATGGGGTCTGACTTCTCTTTCTAGTTTAATTCGTTGGCTGGTAAGTTCAATTTAAAGTTTTGGTGTCAAAAGTTCTTCGACGTAACTTCAATTTTGGAATGTTAGTTTTTAGCGATTTGACTGCAAGTTAATCATTTGTTGGAAAATTACTTATTATTTAGGGACGGAAACTCATCCTTGTTGCTTCTGCTTCGAATCCGTATCAAGTAGGTACCGATAACCCAACTTTCACTTCGAGTTTACTAGTCGAAAAACTGACTATCGACGTCACACAGACATGTGCCAAGCCATGTAACTTACTATTCATGAAAATTGGAGGCACACTGGCTTGGCACACGGGCGTGTGCCCAGGCCGTGTGTAGTTATGTGTTATGCAGAGTTCACACAGGCTAGTGACATGAGCATGTGTCTAGGCCGTATAACTCACTGATTGCAGATTAGGACCATACGGGCAGGTGATACGGGCATGTGTCAGGTCGTGTGGAACACACGAGCAAATGCATGGATGTGTGCTAGACCGTATGGAGGCAAACGGGCAAGTTATCCAAGCCATGTGAAACTACACGGGTGTGTGGACCAATATTTAGAATATTTCCCCGTAGGCCACAAGCATCATTCGAAACAAACATAGGCCTACTGTAGGGTCCGTATGATCTAAATTAGGCTATATAACTTGATATCTGATGATCTGATGATGAACAACTTGTGATCTGTACGTATATCTGCTATGTTTGAACCTAAGTAAGTAGGGCCTATCAGAATGTAATGTGCTCTTGCTTAATGCATACAAACTATCCAAGTATGATCTGTATTCTATTAAGTTTGATGGTACGCCCCTACGTCACTCTGTTGATTAAGAAAATATGATATCTGAATATGTTGAATCGATTAGTATTGATTCATATATATATAACCATGCATGTGACTTCATGACAATTTGATGCGATCTGTTGAGGTTTGATAAATCTATTTTACAAAGTATAGACTCTCATGCCTACTGATTCTGTTATGGTTTGATAACATGACCTACATGCTTATTACACTGACTCTGTATATGCATACCATAACATACTGTATGGGATTTGGGATGGTGTGAAAGGAGGAAGTTTCTAGCAATTTAACGACCTGCATTATCTGGTGGTTTATCCACAATTTTGTTTTGGCAGCTTGACTCCAATATTGTGGCTTGACCACATGTATCTGATCTGGCAATTTTAACTGCAAATTCAAGTGGCACTGTGCACAGTTATCTGTTGGTGTGATTTGGTTGGACAAGTTCTAGGGAATTCTATTTTGGTGTGTAATGGAGTTGGGTAAGATGATTTCTGATAAATCAGCACTCTGAATGGTTTTGACAAATACTGTAACGACATAGACATATATTTGTTGTTTTGTTTAGCTCTACTCTGTTTCGTTCTACTCTGTCATGTTCTGCTCTATCCTATTCTAGTAGGTTTGTGTTGTTCTATTATATTAGCATGATGGCAACCTCCGTGATACTCCATTCTGTTCCATTCCGGTCTTATACTCGCTATTAAGTTCTCAGTGTTACTTTGATTTATATACTATGTTTTGTTAATTGCAACTGGTGTTGGTTATACACTGGGCTTTATAGCTCAGCTTTTGGTTTTATATTTATGTGTTCAGGGGTAAGTCTCTGACTTAGGATCGGACGGTGTGTGGGAGCTCGGATTGTTTTGCAATAATGTAAAATGCTTTTGATATTTTGGGGTTGTAGGCTATTTCTAATATCGTCTTGGCTTTTGCTAATTCGCCAGTAATTGGTAATTTTATTGTGAAACTACAAAACCACTCAAGTCGACAAAATGGATTTCGATTTTCAATGTTAAACTCCGAAAAGATTTTTCCGCCAGGATTAAGTAAAGTTTTGAATGTTTTCTGTGTAATTACTGAAATCAGTTTTCAATACGTTGGTGTAACTCGTCTAAATTCGGCTTAAACTTCTAGGCGGGATTTAGGGTGTTACAGAATTTGTCATTTTGCTTGATCTCGGAGACGTAATTTTTTTATTTAAATTGATATAATTATTTTTATTTAATATTAATATAAAATGTTTTTAATTATATTTTAATGGTGTGTGACGTGGTACAATTCTATTGGCTGAAACTTTGTTTAATGACACTAACGTCAAGTATCAACTTTAGTAATGGAATCAAAGTTTAGATACCTGGATCCACTAAAAAATAGTTTAGGTACGTAACTCAAACAAAACCAATAATTCAAGGGTCTCATGTTCAATTAAACATTTATTTTATGTTATTTTCAAACCCACCTATACGTGGTTTCCACACATATACTCATATAATAAAAATTCTAATAATTATTTATTTATATAATAAGTAAACACAAAACAATGTGATTTAAATAACATTTCTAGTGACTTATGCAAATTTAATCAAAATAAAAAAGTTTATATATATCCTTTTGCACTAAAACAAAATTTCATATTTTTTACATTAAATCAAATTTTTTGTAATTTTAAAATTATTTTTAATATTATAATACAACGATTTTATAATATTTTAAAATGTAATTTAGGTTTATAGTATGAGATAATCAAAATTGGCTTTTTTAACGTTAAATGTGAAAACAAATCGAATCCTTCACCAACAATCAACTGTTTATGTCCCATAAAGAAAAAAGAAGATGATAAAAGAAAGTTATAAATTTCAACGTTGAGGGCCGAAATAATATGAAAGCCATTTCATTCCCTAAATCTAAATGTACAAGAAAAAGAACCTATTTTCCAATAAAATTTTAATTATTTATAACGTGTAAGAAAAGAAATGTTTGACTTCTTTTAAGACCTTATCATCTAACCATTGTGAAATCATGATCATTTCTCATTTATCTTACGCATGATTTTATATTTTATTTTTATTTTTATATAATTAGTATTATTAAACATAATTAAGATTGTGTTAAAAACAAAGCCATATAGTAAATTTTAGCATAATTATTTATAATTATACATGTAACATATTTAAATATTTATTGTAATTTGCGGGTATTGAGTCTACTTAAAATATCCCGTTACACTATTCAGCTCTTAGGAAGTAACGATAATTAAAGAAATTACATCAGCTATGAAGGCTTTCAAACTTTTTTAAAAAATATTTTTTATTTTTTTAAGATGTAATTATACTCTACTAACTAAATTTATTTAAGAAATTAAAATTTCTTAATGATGTGATTGCTACTCTGAGAATTATATTTTCTTATCATGTGTCTAAACTAGTCCTAAATTTTAATTAACTACTTTGAATAATTAAAATATTATACCAATAAAAATTCAAACCATAAATTAAATTCTAAATGAAAATAATAATGAATTTTGAAATTTTTATAATTTTTTAACTAACAAGTAAATGAAAAGAGCTAGATGTTGAATGTTAATCCAGTCTTAATTTTATATTATTGAGTTGAAGAGTGATTTAAAATTGAATAATTGAAATTATAATTTAATTTAATTTAATATGCCTTTTAAACTTAATTATTTACTTAAAAAACTTAATTATTTATAATTACATGTATACATACACTAAATTATGGTACACTCGTAAGTAAAATTAATTATGTAAAAACTATATTTATTGAAATGTTATGTAAGAAATCAATAAGAATTTGATTGAAATAGCAAAGGTGATGTTTGAATATTTTGTTGTCTTAGATTTATAGTATACGTGTTTTTTAGATTTATTTTCAGTTTAAATTATTTTTTATAAATTCTATATAAAATATAAAATATAAAACAAAAATAACATGCTCCTAATTGTTTATTACTTTATAAAAGTAAAATTTAAAAATAAAAATTCTTGGATTAACTTATAACATCTGCTCAATCAATTAAGAACTTAATTATAGTGTCCATATATATTATATTTGGAGTATTTTTTAATATTCTTATATGCCATGTACGTATAAATATACATAAATATGTTAAATTATTAATATTTTAAATTTTATTAAAAGTATAAGTTAAAGATTGTAATATACATTAAATAAACGATAATTATTTGTCAATTGTCACATGTCTTAATTATTTTTTAACATTTTAAATACAATTTAAGAAGGTATGACAAGATCTTAACATTCTTTGTAGAATTAAAACTTTTAATAATTATGTCAATTTAAGTCTTAACTTGATTGGCATGGGCATTGTTGTCAATATAGGAGGGTGTGGGTTCGAGTGCGTTAAAGCGCATTATCTTCTTATTTATGAGTTGGAGAGGGGCTTTTGATAGTTTTAAATGTTGTGGGAAAAAATAGATATGATTAGAATTTATTATTAAAAAAAGCTTTTAATAATTATCCTTAAATAAATGTATTTATTATTATTCTTTCATAAAAGGGTGAACTTGGATTATTTATTCACAAATTAGGATAAATTTGGGCAAATTAGAATATTCTGTTGCTTGCTTTTGAAGATTAAGTTTAAACTTAAAATTTATATTAGTATATGTTAGTTGTAATGATGTAATTTTTAAGTAAATGAATTTTAAATTAAAATTTAATTTTTATGATCATCAATAACATATTTTTATTTTATTTTATTTTATTATTTTTAGTCCTTATGTTTTTCTTTTAATAATAAGTGTTAGGTATGTGGTAAGATAACATTGCACTCTTAAGAAGAATATACAAATTCAAACTTTAGAGATAATATTATTTGGAGGGATAATCACGAGTCCCAATCATAGATTACAAAACGAATATGGAAGGTGCCAAAATTTGAATTATATTGACAAATTATATAAAATAAGAATAATTTAAGACAAAATAATAATAAAAACATGTAAAATATTTAAAATATGTGGTCTCCCAAAAATTATATGTACATTATAATTATACTATTTATTAGGTTTTTATTGAGTTGATGTTACCTTCAATCAGTCGGAAATTACGAAAATATCATTTTGTAACTAAAATAAGTTATATTATTTGAAAGTAATTTCGTATTTTTATTTAAAATCAATAAAAAATATGCATATGGTGAAATTTGAACCAAGAACAATTACTTTAGTAAAACATTTAATTTAACACTCAAATAAAACTTTATTTTAATATTTTTGTACATTTCAATTTTTATTATGCACCCTTTATTACCTCAATCAATTGTATATATCTATATTAATGTATTTGATTGAGTCGGTGTCACAAGTTAACTTGACACCGACTAAAGATTGATAACAACACCAACCCGGACCAATTACATTAGTAAAATCTTTAATTTACCACTCAACTAAAACTTTGTTTTGATCTTTTTGTACATATCAATTTTCATTATGCACACTTTATTACATTCATCAATTGTATATTATCTATATTAATGTATTTGATTGAGTTGATGCCACAAGTTAACTCGACACTAATTAAAGATTGATAACAATACCGTGATAAATAATTTTAATCTAAATTTTTTCATTTTAACATCGTATATATTTCATATGTTATTAATAATTAGTTTTAAACTATATGTTTCATTGTTTATTATATGTTATTTTTAAACACACATTTGTGTTCTAAATTTGTGGTTTGCACACACATATGCACGTGATAGGATTTCTAATAAATATTGAACATGTTAAAATCTACTTGTAATGAATTATTAATGTATAAAAAATAGGCTTAATGTATAATTTTGTACTTTAGTTTGAAACTTTTTTAATATGGTATTTTGTTATTTGTTAGTCTAATGTGGTACTTGTATTTGACAAAAGGTATACATTTTAGTACCTAAAGATAACAACGTTAACTTTTAGTGTTTAATTCGAGTTTTAGGGTTGATTTGATGAAAATTCATAATTAGCTAATAATAATAATATCAATTAACTTCATCAAATCAACTCTAAAACTCAATTAAATCACATCCATTGGACTGTATTTGACAAATTAAACAAATTCACAATTAACACTAAATTTATTCTATTAATAAGATCATCAAAATTCAAACCCAAATAATGTTAGCGATAAAATTTAATTAATCATAAGACCCAAAATAAAGACTAAAAAGTTAGCATTGTTACTCTTAAGTACCAAAATATCATAAGACCCAAAATAAAGACAAAAAAAAGTTAACATTGTTACTCTTAAGTACCAAAATATATAAGTTTTGTCAAATATAAGTAGCACATTAAAAATAATTAACACAAATAATATCCCAAAACGAACTACACAAATATATAAACGAATGAAAATCTAAATAAAATTAATTATTAACATATAGAATTATATAAATTTATTATATTTTATAAACATTAAAGAATAAGATAAATAACTTAATTAACTTTATCTCTCGATTTAATAAGTGATTGGAAGGAGTATAAGTGAATTTTTTCTCAAACATTTAAACCAAATTTAAATTTTAAAATTGCTATTGTTAAAAGAATTTTATCTAAATATCACTTTAATCTCGGACAATATTAACCTTAGACAATAAAATAGATGAGTACCATTTATGGTTATAAAAGAAATTCCTTCTCAACCGTCTGATTAAAATGACATAATTAGTGTCTCTTATTTTAGTTAAACTATTGCTTTATTGGCGGTTAACCATACTTTCAATTTTCTTAGTTGAAGCTTTTATGGAGGGTTATTGATTTGGGACTTAAATTATTAAACCAATTTGAATTTTGATAAACATTTATTGATACTTTTATTTTAAAACTTTATCGATGAATACTTGTTTTTGAAGTTAAAAAGATAATAAAGAGGATGTGGTACACTTGATTAAATGCTAATTTCATTTCAATGATCTCGTTTATCATTAAAATATTTTACTAATGCATTTTATAATTAAATTTAGGAGAGGAATCACTTACATTAATTTAGCATTAAAGTAATTTTACATTTTTTTGTATGTTTTTGGTGTTGAGTTTGTCAATATAATTACATACATTATGCATGTAAAATTTTGAATTTATTCGATTTCTATCACATCGATCTAAATATTGTACATGTTACTATTTATTGAATAATTGAAAGTTTTATACATAAAACAAACCGTTAGAATTTTAATTTATGTCAAACTTGACATACATTATCTATAAGAATAGAGTATAAAATATGTATGTTAAATCATTAAAATATTAATAGTACAAAAATATATAAAATATATAAATTTTTTTTTGAACAATCTTATTATAGATTCTGATCATATTATTTTTTGTGACATAATGCCTAAAACTACCCAAAATCCCTCCCCAACCCAGAAATAGAAGGATAATGTGATTCAGCGCACTTGAACCCATATTTTCCTGCATTGACAACAATGCTCTTGCCAATTGAACTAAAACTTAATCAACAAAACTTTTAAATTTACTTTGATACAAGTGAATTCTTCCCTTTAAATTTATATAAATTAATTTTATTATTCAAAAATTTTATTCAAATCTTACATATAATGATTTTGAAACTAAATCTATGGATAAATAAATCCAAGTTGAATTGAACTAATTTTTTTTTTATCAATTCTCAACTTAACTCAACCCATCTTTTCAATCCAATTGAAACAAGATAGATTATATATATAAACCTAACCTAGCTCTTCAATAGGTTTAGAGGTAAGACATAGGTGGATGTTATAGGTAGGGGTGTTTAAGAAGTTGGGTCACACGATTAGGAAAAGAATTTTATCCTTTACGAGCTCAATTAGGTTAAGTTTGGTGGATTCAAATTACCCATTTTGAGTAATTTAGTTATAAATTTTGACCATATATACAATATTTTAAATTATTTATAGCCAGTTCATAAATAAAAAGATAATGTATTCTACATTAATAATAACAATTATACCAATCGAATCTAATTTTATTTAGATAAAAACTTATTCTTTTAATAGTAAAAATATTTCAATAATCTAAATAAAAACATTAATAAAATTTCAATTTAAACCAAATTTAAATTTAATAATATTGTATTGTTGAATTCAGATTGAAGTAATCTTTAACTCTCGGATAAATCTAAAAGGAAAAGCATGATTTTGTTTATGTTTATTTATTTTATTGTTTAGGTGTATAAAAAAAAAGAAATAAAAAGGGTAAGGTCGTGGGTTTTGGGCATAGTTTGTTTCCTTCATTCACTCATTCACCCGCCGCCTTGAACTTGAAAAAGCAAAGAGTCAGAGAGGGAGAAACCATTACATACATTATTATTTATATTTATGTCTCTGATTTTGGTTTTTAGTTTCAATTCCATGCATTGCCGCATTTGACATTCTCATTCTGCTTCTGATTCTTGGTAATACAAAGCCTTTTTTACTTTATTTTGTAAAGTCCGTTTACCATTGCGAACCAGCAGACGAGACGAGAGGAGAGGTCTGTTTTTTTTTTCCTTTTCGCGTAATGCTTTGCTTTGGTATTATAAGAAGAGCAAAGCTTCGGTTGGTTGGCTGGCTGGATATTTTATAAGTATCTTCCTTTGATTCTCCTCTATTTTCATTTCATTTGTTATAGCTGCTGGTGCTACAAAGAGAGAAGAAAATGAAGTACGTGCTGGTTACAGGAGGTGTAGTGAGCGGCCTTGGGAAAGGGGTAACTGCCAGTAGCATCGGCCTTCTTCTCAAATCATGCGGCCTTCGTGTCACTTCCATTAAGATTGGTATTTTCTTTTTCTTCTTCTGCAATTCCGATGGTTTCACTCACTTCTTTCTTTTCACGTTATAATAATATGGTCATCTGCAGATCCTTATCTTAACACCGATGCCGGTACAATGTCTCCTTTTGAGCATGGAGAGGTGTTTGTCCTTGATGATGGCGGCGAGGTTATTTTCTTCTCCTATTTATTTTTACATCCATGTTCGATCGAACCTTGATGATGATGATATCGTACATTTGATTTAAGGTGGACCTCGACCTTGGAAACTATGAGCGCTTTCTAGACATCACATTAACGCGTGAGAATAATATAACAACGGGAAAGATTTATCAGGTCTCTTCGCGTTCCTTTCTTCTTTCTTCCATTCCAATTCAAAAACTCTCTCTTCAATCACCATGCTCCTTCTGTTTTTCACAGTCTGTTATTGACAAGGAGAGAAAGGGAGATTATCTTGGCAAGACTGTGCAGGCCCGTTTTTAAGCTTTCCACTCTTTTATCAACAAAATCTCCTATGCATTGCTACCTTATGATTTCCTAATTTAAGTCTCTTGTCTGCTGTAGGTTGTTCCTCACATTACAGATGAAATCCAAGAGTGGATAGAACGTGCTGCAATGATACCAGTCGATGGAAAGGAAGGTCCTGCTGATGTTTGCGTCATTGAATTGGGTGGAACTATAGGTACATTCACTTCATTTCTGTCTGTTTGCTGCAATTCTTGTTCTTATTTTTTTTTCTTATTTACCACTTTTCTTTATCCAGGGGATATTGAATCTATGCCATTTATTGAAGCCCTTGGTCAATTCTCATACCGTGTAGGTAAGAATAATGTTCTTCTTCCTTATCTGAATTTTGAATGTTATTTTCTCTCAGATGTGCAACTGGTATGATCATAATTTCACTTGATGTTTCTTATTTTAGGCACTGGAAATTTCTGTTTGGTTCATGTCAGCCTTGTGCCTGTTCTCAGTGTTGTCGGTGAGCAGGTATACCTAAAGACTGTGTATCTGTTTATACATCAAATTTTGTAAATTGTATATAGATTATAGATCATGTTCTGAAACTTGTTGCATGTAATCAACTTATAAGCTTGATTTGTGCTATTTCTAATTATCTTTATGACAAATTGAAAATAACAGAAAACAAAGCCTACCCAGCATAGTGTTCGGGGACTTAGAGGACTTGGCTTGACCCCAAATATTCTTGCTTGCCGCAGTACAAAGGTTTAACTGTCATTTCTATTATTCAAATGTATACGCTGGTGCTGGTTTTGCATTTCTTATTTTCACTAAGCTTTTCCTTTTTTTCCCCATAGGCACTTGATGACAATGTCAAGGAAAAACTCTCTCAGTTTTGCCATGTGCCGGTAATACAATATGAATGCTATTTGTCTTTCACATTTCTAAAATCAGTAATTACTGTTATTAAGAAAAATGACCTTTTTCCAGGCAGAAAATATTGTCACTCTTTATGATGTTCCAAATATCTGGCACATACCTTTACTATTGAGAGTAAGTTTTTTTAGAACAGTTTTTTGTTTAGTTTATTGTTGTTTAACTTCTCAAACACAACTTGACTGCAGAATGTCCTTTTGTTATTTATATATATATATTTTCTGATGATGAATAGGACCAAAAGGCACATGAAGCAATCTTGAAAGGACTGAACCTTCTAGGGTCTGCCTTTGAACCCTATATCCACCCCTCCTCTCTTCTTTCTGCTTTTTCTGTTGCATGATCAATCTCCTCTCCCTTTGTTTTCTCTTTATATCTTTGCTGTGATGGGAGTAATTTTTTATTCTGCAGCATCTGGCTGTGGTTTTCCGGGCATTTATATTTGCGTTTCTATGAATTGCAGGATTGCAAGGGAACCTGACTTAACAGAGTGGACTGCTAGGACCAAAAATTATGACATGCTTCATGATCCTGTGGGTCTCAAGCACCTGTAAATTATGAGTTGTATTTATTTGCTCATGGTGGAATCATAATGTTATTTGCTGTCATTTACATTGCAGGTTAAAATTGCTATGGTTGGAAAATATGTTGGGCTTACAGATTCTTACTTATCCGTTTTAAAGGTGAAACCTTCATTAGTTCTAAAAGTTATGAAAAGCTCTATCTATCATCATCATCATCATTATCATTTACCTCCTTCACTAAGTCATTTCTATATAGTTAATGCTGTGTTTACATTAGCTACTTGTGCACCATGTAATCCCTGCCTTCTTCCCCCAAAAAATTCTTTCCTCTCATATGAAACCTTCTATGAGATATAAGTGGTTGTTTGATGTAATATCTGGAAGAGCTTTTCTACTGCAAAAGTAGATGCAAGGTGTTTGGCTTTCAAAAGTGTGGAACTTTTGTGGGGAAGCCTGTTATTTTCTATAGCCTACAACATTTTCCATCAAGTTCTCCAAGTTCTTGTTTAGCTTCTTTGAACTAACTTTAGTTACAACTCTAGTCTTACAACATCCACCACCGAATCTCCAGTTGGACCAAAGATGCTCTAAGGGGTGCAGGTAATATGCATGTGATACAAATGGTTTCTAATTAACAGGTTTATTGCTGTAGGCACTTTTGCATGCATCAGTTCACCATCGCAAGAAGCTTGTTGTGGAGTGGGTTGAAGCAAGCCATCTAGAAGATATTACTGCTGAAGAGGCGAGTCTTGATTGTAAATTTTTGCTGCATTGGTTTTGATGGAGAATTGTGCATATTTGCTGTTAAAGAAAATATTGCCCCACTTAATGTAGTACATGTATACTTACAATGACAATAATTTACTCTTTACAGGATCCTAACACTTTCAAAGCAGCATGGAACCATTTGAAGGTTCTTTCTTTCTCCGCTTCGTGATATATTTTCTTTTTGGCTTCAGATTCTTCATCTTCCCTTGTTTCATAGATATTTCCTTGAGAAGATCCTCTAAAAGGTCTCTAATTACAGGGTGCTGATGGTATCTTAGTTCCTGGTGGTTTTGGTGATAGGGGAGTGCAAGGGAAGATTCTTGCTGCAAAGTATGCTCGTGAAAGCAATGTTCCTTTCCTGGGCATTTGCCTCGGAATGCAGATAGCAGTCATAGAATATGCACGTTCTGTTTTAGGTTTGCATAATGCAAACAGTATAGAATTTGATCCTAAAACATCAAATCCTTGTGTCATATTTATGCCAGAGGTATATAATCTTTGACAAAAAGACAAAATACTAAACAATCCTTCGATTATTTTACTTTTCTTTTAATCCCCTATGTTTTTATTGTATCCAAATAAGTCTTTCTCCTTTAATTTCTACCTGAGTAAGACCTTATCTCAAATGAAATGTTAATTTATGTTAAGGGTTTATTTAGGTATAAATTGAAGGTTGGAGACTTATTTGGATACAAATGAAGGGTGAAGGACTTATTTGAGTGTAATAAAAATATAAGGGCTTATCTAGATAAAGTGGTAAAAGTTCAAGAGCCTTTTATTATTCTAGCCAAAAAAAAAATTGCCTTGATTGGTCTTATTTCATGAAGAGATATGTTCTGGTTTACTTCATAGGGTTCAAAAACTCATATGGGAGGAACCATGCGTCTGGGAACAAGGAGGACTTATTTGAAGGTTCCTGACTGCAAATCTGCCAAGTTGTGAGAACATTGCTCTCTTAACCTTACGTGCTTGTATAATATGTAACATAAGTCTTGAAATCTTTAGGGGTTCATATATTCTATGCATTATTTCTTTTGTTATAATGGTTGTTTCCGTTCTAGGTATGGTGATGCAACCTTTGTTGATGAACGGCATCGACATAGATATGAGGTAGTCTACTGATGCATGGGATCATGGGATGCTATATATTACGGGAAGATGGTTTATTTTTCCAGTTCTCAAGGTTTATGTACATCCTGTGTAGGTCAATCCTGATATGATATCAGAACTTGAAGCAGCTGGTATGTCATTTGTTGGCAGAGATGAAAGTGGTAGGCGGATGGAGGTAAGTAAAATACAAAAGTAGCATGGCTATTTCTAGCGAATCTAGAGTTTCGGTTCTCAGCATTTTGACAAATTGTTGCTTTTATATATAACATTTAGTTCCTGATGTTTATGAACATTGAATGTTGGCTGCATAGATTGTTGAACTACCAAGCCATCCATTTTTTATTGGTGTTCAGTTCCATCCTGAATTCAAGTCCAGGCCAGGAAAACCGTCTGCACTTTTCTCAGGTACTTATCCATAATTTTCTTCATATCTAAGGTTTTGTATTGGTTATAATTTGCTTCCTATATAAATTATTTGATCCTTATAGGTCTTAAGCCTCTACTTGGTTAATGATGCTTTTTATTACGAGTTCGCAAGAACAGTTAGCTAAACCATAGAGGCTAGTGTAGGACATCTTGGTCATTTTTATAATATGCAAAAATCGAAGGCTAGTGCTGTTTTTTTTTGCTCCTAATTATTTTTCAGTGAGGAAACAGCCTGTTTTTGGCATCATTATACATTTGTTAGTTCATTTGGATTGCTGAAGCTGCAAATACTTTGTCAGCTGCCTTGGAATCTGCAACCTGGAGAGTTAATTGATTTAGGGTTACCATAACATTTCGTACTTGAGTCTGGCTTCAATGTTCAATTTGGTATCTGAGTTTTTTTTTTCAATTTGGTACTTGAGTTTGGCTTTAATGTTTAATTTGGTACCCAGACCAAATGGCATCATGTGTCCCAATGAACGTCTGACACAGCGGCTCTGTTAAAAAAAAATACAAGTACGTAATTGGGACAAAGAACTTAATTGCCAAAATGAACATTGAAGTCAAAATGAGGTAGGAGATCGGGGAAAAAAATTCAAGTATCAAATTGAACATTGAAGTCAAAGTATCAAATAGTAAATTAACCCATTGATTTAAGGTAGCCCAAATTAATTTAAGGTGGGGCGCTAGAGTTGAGTTGGGGTGATGCAGGTTATAAAATTGCATTAAACAATCACAAAAATATTAATACTGAAAGATTTGACATCATAATGATCTTAATCAATAGAAAGATTACATTGGTATTTTTTTTTCTTGGTCAATTAAGAGTTCATTGATATTTATATAGGGTACTACCAACCCCTATCCTTAAAAGAAGTAGGACTTCAAAAAAAATACTTAATGGGATAAGGAAAAAAGGGTAAGCTTACTAGACCCTAGTGTAAAATTTTCAAATATAGCTCTTGAGATGTAAAATATAACAATTATGCCCTATAAACATAGCAAAGGTAACAAAATAAAATCTCAACAAAGCTAATCCCTCAATTAATTTATCACTGGGTTAGGAGAAAGGTTTGTTACTTTGTGAATGTTAGTGGGCCAAGGAAGCATGAAATGTAGATGACAATCACTAAATGATATTGGAGCTTGACCTTCCAAACTCAGTATAGGAGCTGTGATAGGGGTAGTAGCGCCCAAGCATTCTTTCACCGGTTTTAAGTGACAATTCGTATGGAAATGTTTTTATATTGCTACTAAAGTCTTCGAAGGTATCGGGATAATTTGACATGCATATCCCTTTAGGGGCTTCCTGTTCGCATTGAGCCCCTTCACTTTCCTTGTGAGTCTATCAATAGACTGAAGCTATCAAATTCTCGGTGATAGGGATGACTCTATCATATCATGACACTGTTTGCCTTGACTTTGTTGTAGACAACATCGTAGGATCAGAAGGAACATGGGGTTAGGAATTGTTAGGTTCTGTTTATTGCACTTCTTTCTAGCACGTACGGATATTGGTTTTACCTATGGTTAGTTATATATATTGTCGTGTCTTATGATAATTCCTTTATTTAATGAATTTAGACTAAAATATCAACAAGTGTTAGGTGCCCTCAAAAGGCATATTGCACTCCCAAGAAGAAAACTCGAGTTCAAACCTTGGAGATAACTTTGTTGAAAGGAACAGTCATGAATCTCAAAAAGATTAGTTTCTATGGACTGTAAAATAGACATAGAGGATACTTTGATTCCAAAAAAATCTAAAATCATTGAGTTGAAGTTTGATAATCAAGTTCGGTATTTATCTTTTGTCAATCTACAGGACTTATTGCAGCATCATGTGGGGAGTTGGATGAACTTCTAAACAAGTCTAGTCATGTCAGCAAAGTAGTGGGAAGTGGGATAAGTAATGGAAAAGCCACTTATAACGGTCATCAAAATGGGAGCTATTTCAATGCTTTGAACGGATCATTAAATGGTGTGTGCGTCAATGGCAACGGGGTGCACCATTAAGGAAAGCTGCGTGGAAGGGTTTTTGATAGAAAAGTGGTTTACATTTATGGGTTTATGTGTGTCCAAGAGTTTTTGATAGAGAACTCGGTTCTGTTTGTACAGTTTAAGAGTACGGGTAGGATTTTAGCAGTTGAAGGGACTTTATTTTGCAGAAGTAGCTGGTTTTTGAGTGTTAAACGACACAATATATGCAGCACAGATAGAGGAAGTGGACCGGACAAGTAGGTTAGCGTCCTTTGTTTGCCAGTATTTTGGGTAAATCCATGTTGGATTTTGAGAGGAGAATTTCCGGTTGTTTGTCTGTCGTATGAACAATTGAAAGACGCTATACAAAAGCCTATTATGGTTGCAGTTAATGGAAAAAAATTATTTACATGATGCATCTTAACGTTGCTTTTCTCTATTGATCTTGAGGGTTTTGGTTTTGGTTTTGGATTAAGTTTTGCCCCTATTTACGAGATAAAATAGAAGGCTTAGGTATTGTTTCAACATTAAGCGGTTTAAATTTTGTTATTCTCTTTTCGAAAATTTAAAATTTAGTTTTTTTTATTATTTTAATTTTGAGGCATTAAGTTGTACATTTATTTTAATTTAGGTTTCAATTTTTTATTAAAGTTAATGATTTCAAAATTAAAATGACCTTTTAGCTCTATAATATTTTTAGTTTTTTTGTCAATTTGGTATACCATAAAAGTAAATAAAATTTTTAAAATTATTTTTTTCATATTTTAAACAATTTTTTTTAAAAATTTAAAAAATATGAAAAATAATAACTCTTTAAAATTAAAAAAATATAAAATATAAGTTTTTTAAAATATAAAAATTTCAAAATTCAATGTTATCTAAATTTGGTCGGTTGGTTGGATCGAGAACTAGTTGAGGTATCGATTCGGTGAGAGGTAAAAATCAGTTGACTCATGAATTGGTACGAATTGAGCTAAAAAATTGGTTGAGTCGACAGTTGAATCAATTTTGAACTAGTTTGACCCATTGGTTTTCAGAACAACTGATTCGATCGGATTAAAGAAAATAAATTATTAAACAATAAAAAATAAAAAAAGTATTCAAAATTATAAAAAAAAAGTGATTCAATTGCCAGTTTAATTAGTTTTTAATCTGGTACAACTAGTTCGTACGGGTTCGTGGGTCAATCAACTTTTTCTTGTTCAACTAGTTTTTAGTTTAGTTCAACTAGTCACGACTATCAGAAAATTTCTTATTAGATCATCCAACTTTAAAAAGATACAAAATGACCACCTAATTTATCAATTTATTTTTTTCTTAGTCCAAAACCATTAAAATGCTAACATTTTATTGACTCATCACTTAACTTAATGACATTATTTTCTTAACTATTACTTTTCTCCACATAATTTTCTTGTCATTTTATATTAATATAAAAGATTTTAGGCATAATTACTTTTTGGCCCTCTAAATTTTAAAAATTTATTTTAGTCTTTCATTTAATTTTTAATCTCTTTTAGTCCTTGAATTTGTATTTTTTTGTCAAATTATCCAAAATGGATGAAAAAGTTAACATTTGTTAACTTTGCTAATGTGGCATACACATGGATTGCCACATAGATGACACATTAGTATGTAATTACTTTTTTTTGAAAATTTAAAAATATTTTAGAAAAATATTTTTTTAATAATTTTGATTATTTTTAACTCTTAAAAATGGTTTTTATAATAATTTTAAATTTTTAAAAATTAAAAAAATTAATTAAATATTGACATGTCATCCACGTGGTAATTTATATGTATATGTCATGGGTCGCGGATCAAAACTCATGACTATTGAGCACAGAACATCCTGCAGAGGTCAACTTACTAAATGTGGCTCATTTGACTCACATGAATTGACTAGACTTGTGGAACCCAGGTAGAAGCCCATCTACTTGAATCTTGGTTGAATTGAAACACTCTAGTAAATTATATTTTACCAGGATAATTCTTGTAAATCCTAAGGATAAACATGTATAGAGTTCAAATCTCTTAGGACTCCTATCTTGTAGATAGGTACTAATCTTAGTTGTTAATGTAAATCAATATATACCATTGGATTTGGGGGAGCTCAACTATAAATAGAGGTCTCTTCCTTCATTTGTAATTACTTTATTCTTTCTGAGTTAATATATTGAGAGCATTTAGTAATTACTTTATTCTTTCTGAGTTAATATATTGAAAGCATTTACTCAAACACTTGATGTGCATTGTGGCTTTCTTTAGTTTATTCATAGCTTCTTTTGTTCGAGTTTGCTTTCGCTATATTTTGGTGCCTTAGAGAATTTTTGCGAGAATTAGGCTAACTTAGGCGCATTTGAAGTGAAGGAATCGCCTAAGGTCGTGCGGTTTGTGAGACGAAAGGTTTAGCCCTGCAACATAGGCAACGTTAACAAAGTTAAAAACATTAATTTTCTTCGTTCATTTTTGGGGTAATTTGACAAAAAAATTTGAAGGGCAAAAAGAGACAAAAAATTAAATAGAGGGTTCAAATAATTGTCTTTGTAAAGTTGAATGCGGAATAAGTTATGCCAAAATTTTAAACCAAACTTTTATGTGACTGCTACATGATCCTTACTTATGGTAAACGAACTTTTTTAGCATGGGGATGGTTCCACTCGATTGATTTCCATTCATTTGACCTGGATGTCTTTTAGAGAAGGATGGTGGGATGTTTTGCCATTGTCAAAGGAAATATCCAAGTTCGGAGGAATCCTCTCCTACTTGGAACAATTCCATATTTCAAGCTTTTGGAGAGAATCACAAAGCATTACTCTATTTGTGTTGCAAATGCCCTTCAATTCTGGTAGATGTCATAATCTCGATGCTTTTAACTACTTGTACCAAGTTGATGAGATGTTACAGCAACAACTTAGTTAAGGACAATATCTTTATTTTTGGGACATTTAACTAAGAAAAGTACTTTAACAGAGGAAAAGGCATGGGGAAATAGTTTTGGATATGCAACTAGGGCATTTAGATTCTTCAAATAGAGAATAATTAGAGACTCGAGGCTTTTAAGCTGTGGACACCATGAGGAAAAAAATAGACTCCAGCCTTTCACAATCCTCAATTCTGCATTTTTCAAAAGGCTTGCCTTCTGCAATCTAGAAGCTCCATTGAAATTTCTCAAGTCATTTCACCCATGTATAGTTCTTTACCCCCTTAAACACAATTTAGACGAAGAATTTGAGGATGGTGTCCAACAGCGGTGGCAAGCGAGGATGAAAACAAAGAATAGAGAAAAAGAAAAAAGAAAACATTTTAGGGTTCTTAACAAAAAAAAAGTGGAAAATGTTCAATCGATTTTTAGCTCAGTGCAACATTTTCGTACCTATTCACAAGTCAATTGGTTTTTCACGTCTCACTAGATCGATACCCCAGCTAGTTCTTGGTCCAACCGGTTCAATTGATCAGTTCAGTCCAATTTAAATAACATTTAAAAATGACTGGTTCAAGAATTTGAAATAAAAGAGTTGGGAAATTTGTAATATTTCTTAGGAAGCGAAGTTCCCAGATCAAGAAAAGGAATTTTAATATCCCAAAGGAAAACATTTTGAATCTTTTGAAAAAAAACATACATGAAAGGTTGCAAACTAGCATAATCGCTTATAAAAGTAATCATATATTGCAAGCAAGGATGGAAGAATTTGTGAACAATGAGAGATATCAAAGACTAGTTGGACAAGTAATTTATCTTACACACACTAGACTAGATATAACATATGCAATTAGTTTGGTAAATCAATTCATGCATGATCCTCGAGATCTTATATGCAAACGATTTTTCGAATTCTACGCTACCTAAAATCCATCACAAGAAAAATGACTTCTCTTTTTTAAAAAATGGTCATATTTTAAACTTTCACATATGTAGATTGGGCTAAATCTCCAGGTGATAGGCGATCTACCTCATGATATTGCACATTTGTGTAAAGAAACCTAATCTTTTAGAGAAGGAAAAGAGTAGTTGCTCAGGATGTCTATAAGCTTTTGTGGTTACAAAAAGGTATTAGAAGAATTAAAGTTATCAGAAAAAGAAGAATTATTCTTATATTGTGACAACAAGGTTGCCAGTAACATAGCCAAAAATCTAGTACAACATAATAAAACCAAACACATCGAAATTGGTCGGCACTTTATTAAAGAAAAGTAAACCAATGGTGTCTTGAGCTTATTTCATTTTACATTTGATAAGCAATTAGTTGATGTCTTTACCAAAGGTCTTAGTAACGAGATTTGTCATAATATGATATGCAAGTTAGGCATGCATGATATCTATGCACCAATTTTAGGGGGAGTGTTGACTAATTCAGTATGAAATCAATATCTAGCATAAACTTAGGGATGTAGGTAGATTCCTTGGGATCTGATTAGTGATTTTATTTCCTTTTTCATTCCTAATTATGTTGCATATACACCCATGTAACTTTTCAATGAAATTATCATCAAGAAGGAATTTTTTTTCATTTTTCCACTTTCATTTCTTTGTTTTTAACATAATCTCCTTATGAAGGTTGTGTTCATGTTTAAAGACCATAAGTGCCTTAGTTAACTTTCCCCCATTTAACATATTCATTTCGTACCATCTAGACTTGCCATAATAAAACAATAAAGCTTGTAAAAGCATCAATGTCCATTAGCTTAAGTGCATGCTCAATCCAATCAATGTAGTTGTTGTCATCACCCATTAGTAGTCCCCCATTGTGATCTCCTAAGTGCAACATTGCTTGGGACAAAAGGCAGTCCTTAATTCATGAAAAATTATTTCTCGTATTGCACTATACCCAAACAAGCCAAATTATTAGAAAAAGGGATCATCACTATTCTAGAATCAGTAGGTAGGATCTCATAACCCAAACACCAATAAAAAAGTCAAGTCTTAGGCAGACTCCACAGTTTTCAAATAATGCACCAAAGAAACTTGTTGACCATAACCAATATTCCTAAATAAAAGCCGAGAGTAAGTAGTCTTGATTGAGTAAATACTTGTTGGTGCATGCAAAAAAATCAAGACATTTGAAAACCAACTAGATAACAAGGGGATCTACAAAAATGCCCTCACATTTACCTCATCAAACACTACTAGCATTATTAGTTCATTCTACTTAGTTGCCTCGGTCTCCATTAAATTTTGAACTTTAGCATTTAGAGGTAAAACACCTTTATTATACAATGGTAGTTGTAAAATTTTATCTCAACCCCATTAGTTATCCCAAATGCTCATGCTTTCTCCTATCCCTAATTTTTAATAAAACCTAGTTTTAATTCTTTAAGGCCCACTAATGAATTAGATGCAAATGATGGTTTATTCCACCATTTTGCTTCAGTAGTATTCTTTTCAGAAAAATATTTGGGGAAATATTTGGAAGAAAAGACTTTTAAACATAATATGTCTTTGTGGTGCACAAATCGCTATATTTGTTTCCCTAAAATAGCCAAATGAAACAATTTGGAATTATGGAAGCTCAGGCCTCCATAACTTTTGGAAGTTAAATAGCTCAGAATACTTTGCTTGGCTTATTAGATCAAAATGGTAAAACAGAGTGAAAAATTCATACATTGATAGATATGGTAAATAATATGCTTAGTAACTCTAAATTCCTTCTTCATTGTAGATAGAAGCTCTTAAAATGACAATTGATATGTTAAACTGAGTTCCAACCAAGGTAGTTCTAAAATGCCATTTGAAATTTAAAAAGGTTGGAAATTGAGTTTGTGACATATGCACGTTTGGAGATTCCTTTTTGAAGTAAGAATTTATAATCCATAAGAAAAGAAACTTGGCCCAAGATTTTTAAGTGGATACCTTGTTGGATATGCTAAATGATACAAAGGGTACATATATTACTGTCCATCTTATAGCACTAGAATTGTGGAATAAAAAATACAAAATTTCTTTAGAAGGACTTTATTAGTGGGAGAGATCCATCTTGTAAGTTAATTTCTAAGCTGAATCATTCTGATAATCAAACTCTCACTACAAGTGAAAGATTAGTCATTACTCACAACACTTCTCAAATACAAACAAGTTTTAGACAACCAATTATTAAGCTTCCACAAGTTGTTGATGACAGTTCAATAGATCAAGTTGTTCAACCATTATTGAAAAATATTGAACAATTAGTTGTAGAACATGTTTCTTAGGAGAATGTTGATACAATATTATGAAGATTGACTAAGACTAAGAAATCAACAATAATTGGTGACTATATTGTGTATCTACAAGAAGTTGGTCATGATATTAGAGCTGAAAATGATCTTGAAACATTTTCACAACACACGAGTTGTAGAGAACTTGAGTTATGATACAATGCCATGAAAGAATAGATGAATTCTATGGCATCCAATGGCGTACAAGATCTTGCTGAATTTCCTAAAGGAGTAAAGACCATTGGATGTAAATAGGTCTTTAAAACTAAAAAGGATTCATCAAACAATATTGAAATATATAAAGCAAGACTTGTTGCTAAATGATTCACTCAAAATGAGGGAATAGACCAAACAAAAACCTTTTCTCTTATGTCTAAGAAAGATTCTCTTCATGTCATTATGGAATTGGTTTCCCATTTTAACTTGGAATTGCATCAAATGGATGTGAAAACGACATTTCTTAATGGAGACCTTGAAGAGGAGGTTTATATGAAACAACTAGAAAAACTCTTTTTAAGTGATGGTGAGCAATTGGTATACAAGCCTAAGAAATCCATATATGGATTAAAACAAGCCTCTCACCAATGGTATTTAAAATTTATGATGTCATTTTTTCATTTGGTCTTGTGGAAAACATCATGGATCAATGCACATACCAGAAGGTTAGTATGAGTGGAATTTGTTTCCTTGTTTTGCATGTTAATGACATTTTACTTGCTACAAATGATAAGGGTTTGTTATATGATGTAAAACAATCTCTCTCTAAGAATTTTGATATGAATGATATGTGTGAGGCATTTTTCGTTATTGGCATTGAAATCCATAGAGACAAATTTCAAATAATTTTGGGTTTATGTCAAGAAATAGGGGTGAGAAAAATCCGAATCGATTTGAAAAACTCGATAAAAATTTAAATAGTTTGAGTTATTTGAATCAACTCGAATAAAAATCAAAATTTTCGGTTTAACTTGAATATGAATTACACAATTTGAGTTATCTGAAAAAAAATCTGAACAATTTGAGTTATATGAAAATCCGAATAAGAAAAAATAAAACTACGTCGTTTTGAGAAATGTTTACCTTTTTGAAATTTAAAAGTCAAAACCATTAAGTTAAAAGGCAGAACTACGTCATTTTGATAAATGTTTACCCATTAAGTTAAAAGGCAAAACTATTATATTGTTTATATAGTTAAATAATTTTGTACTTCATCTACTAGTTAAATAATCGATCCATGTAAACACAACATTGAGTATAAATAATAGGATTCGTTAACTTGACTCGTCTTGACACAAAATTTTTTGACTTGATTCAATTTGATTCGAAAAAATTTCAAATAAGTTCGGTTGCTAAAATAGGATTTCAACTCGACTAACTCAAAATTTTTTGACTCGATTCGACTCGACTATGATCAAATGCTCATCCCTATCAAGAAACATATATCAATAAGGTTTTAGAGAGATTTTGGATAAAGGATTTTAAGTCCTAGCATAGCACCCATTGTAAAGGGTGACAAGTTCATCTAGAACCAATGTTAGAAAAATGAGCTTGAAAGGGAAAAAAAATGCAACAACTTCCATATGCTTCCATTGTTGGAAGCCTAATGCATGCTCAAGTTTGTACTAGACTTGACATTGTATTTGATGTTGGAATGTTAAGAAGATATCATAGTAATCCAAGTTTAAACCACTGTAGAGTTGTAAAGAAAGTGATGAGGTACTTTAAAGGGACCAAGGATTACATGCTTATATATAAACTAACTAATAAACTGGAGGTAGTTGGTTACTCAAACTTGAATTTCGCTGGATGTGTTGGCTCAAGAAAATAAACTTAGCTGGTGGAGCAATATCTTGGAGAAGTGAAATGTAGACCTTGATTGCCACTTCTACCTTAGAGCCTGAGTTCATTTCTTGTTTTGAGGCAACCTTACATGGTGTATGGTTGAAAAGTTTCATATCGAAACTTAGAATTGTTGATTCTATTTCTAAGCCATTGAAAATTTATTGTGATAATTGAACTTGTTGTTTTCTTAGTTAAAAACAACAAAAGTAGTAGTTAAAGTAAACACATCAACACAAAATATTTAGCTATAAAGGAAAATGTTAAAGAGAATAAAGTAGTCACTGAATATATTAACACTGAACTAATGATTGCTGCTCCTTTAATGAAAGACATGCCGCCAGTGAGCTTTAAGGATCATATGGAACAAATGGTACTTTGTTCCACCTCATGATTTTGTGATATGGTAAATTATCGTTAATGAAACTTTTGAATATTTGGGTGTTGTTTTTTCATTTTTTTTGGTATACACATTTATGTTGAGAATAACAACTTTTATTAGACATTGAATAAACATAAGGTTTATTCATTAAATTATAAATGGGCAATTGTTAAAGAGATAGAATGCAAAGTGATACATGAAAGATCATACTCATCTTTTAGAAGACTTATCGTCATGCTTTATGTATTATATTCAGGCCTGGCCCTAGACGTTCTTTAAGAGTGCAGCCGCCAAGGATGAAAAGGGCCCAAAAAAATATTTTTTCATCTTTTAATGTGGAAAAATAAATTTCAAACTAAAATAAATTAATTAAATGCTTAGGCTTTTAAAATTTTCACCATAAATGCTTCATCTCCTAGGACCCCAAAATTTTTTTAGCTTTTATTGTATTACATTTTATATTTTTTTTTAAAAGGGGTCCAATTTATTGTTTCACCTAGGACCCCAAAAATGTCAAGAACGAACTTGGTTATATTTCTTATTAAAAGATAATATTTAAAGAATTTTGAGTACTATTATAAATATATACAAATGTTTTTTTTCTTCATTATATGTGCTCCATATAATATTTAAACCCTTCTTAATTTGATTTGAGTTATTACAGACGCATGGTTAAATTCAACCATTAATTAAAGCTTATTATTTAATGCTACATTAAGAAGTCTAAGTTTTATGCTTTTAAATTAAGACATATTTTACTTAGCATTTATTGCCTCCGAAGCTTATTAAAGTAAGAGTTTAATCTGAAAATAAATTTGCTCTTAACTTAAATGCCCAGTTCTATCGATATTAAAATGCGTAGCAATGAATGCAATACTTTTCTTGATGGGAAAACAATCATATGCATGTTTATATATGTTATATATTAGTAGCCACCAACCTGAGTCCTAGAAAGGATCTGGGTTTCCGGCTCACGACCTGGATAGATCCCACTTGAAGATTAAGTGTAAGGTGAATCACGAGAGGACAACAAGACGAGTTCACGAATATGGCTCGTAAGGAGAGCTCACAGACACGACTCGTAAATGGGGGTCCGCGAGCACAGGTCACAAATCGATTTTGTAGGAACCTAATGAAGGCTACAGCCTCAGCTCGTACGCGTCTAAGGAGTTCGTAGAAAGGACCACATGCCCTGCAGGCCACTCTGACACGTGTCCAACAAGGACGGAGCCCGCTTTGGATATCAATCCCAACAATAGAAAAGACCGAGTGCTCTGGAGACATGTGTCCAACAAGCCTAGAGTTTGCAGAGAATGTCAGTACTAGGGACAGGGAATGTTAGTATTGGAGGCAATAAAATTAAGACAAAGTAGTGAGGCCCTGTTGTGAGCTATAATAGTACTTATAACCGCATATATAAATATCCCAACATTCCTACAATAAGACACGAGAAATATTACTCAATAATTAGTGCGATGAGCATGGACAAGCTTTCGGTCATTAGATTTTTTTGAGTTTGATTAAGTTTCTTCATTTTTGGAAACAAATGGCTCACCCAAGTGAAAATCCCTCTATCAAGTCATCATCAAGATAGGCTGGAGTGTTAGTTTTTGGTGACAAAATAGATTTTTTCACCGGATGGTTCACCAATAGATCGAAAAAATTTAACAATGCGGTTTATTTGGGAGCTTCTGTTCATTTGGATTTGAACCTCTCTACCAGCTAGGGGCTACCACTTCCTCTTGAAAAAGAGGCACTCTTGCAATATTTCCTGGCCATTCAAGAAAAAATAAAGTTCATGAGGGAACATATGGTCGCTCAGGAGGCACGATTCATGGAGCAGCAAGCCTTCTAAGAGGAATTGTTGAAGTAGAATGAGCAGTTGCGAAAGAAGGTGCACCCTGACAACTCCGATTCCCAGGGCAACATAACCACACAAGATGAAGCCCAATGAAAGGATGGCAAAGCGAGATGAACGAGCTGGAAAGAGATGTGCGGGCGTTACACCTTGAATCATTAGACATGGGTTGGTTATTTTGTTCCAATAACCCACTGGCCACTGAGATTGCGACGATAAGCTTACTACACCACTTCAAGGTCTTGAAAGTTATGTTCGAGGGAAGAAGGTACCTGTGAGCTCACCTAATGCAGTACGAACAACTACATGAACGTGTTGGGAGCATCAGACGCAACAAAGTGTAAAGGTTTTTCCACAACACTTAAAGGAAGTGTCAATGATTGGTACTTTTCCCTTCCACAAGGTTCGGTTCGAAGCTTCTCACGGTTGGGTCAAATGTTTTTGGGTAGATTCAGGGTCCATAGGGCAATCATGAATACGTTTATTGGCATGATGTCGATGAAACAAAGGAAAGATGAGTCCTTTTAGGATTACGTAAAAAGATTCAATATGGCGACTCTAAACACAGAAAACTTAAAGGACCAGTGAGCCATAGATGCCTTTATCATGGGAGTGCAAAATGGCCATGTAAAATATTCCTTTACAGATAACAGATCGCAAAGTCTAGCTTATTTGTATGAGCAAGATCATAAGTTCGTAGAAGTAGAAGAAATGAAGAGAGCATTACGTGCCACACTTTAAAGAGAAGACATGTTTTTTTGGAACAGAGAGGGACCTTACAGCTGGTAAGGACCACCTAGCTGGTCATTGCGAGCAAGAAACGATAGGTTGCAAAGAAGTCAGGCCTAGAGTGATACCCTCAGGGTCCCTTAGAGACCCCAACAAGAGCACGCCAGAAGATATGCCCCTAAGGAAGGTTTGAGGCTTATACCCCTTGAACGCTACGCGAACTTACATCCTCAGCCAGGTTAAGAGCCTTGACATCTTTCATAAGCCACCTCCAATGAGGAGCATGGGAAGGAGCGTGAACTCGAGGGATCGATGTGTTTTTCACAACGATATGGGTCATAAGACCGAGAATTGCTTCACACTAAAAGATGCCATAGAGGAAATACCCCGAAATGATGATCTCATAAAATACGTAAATCAAGGTGGTTCACAATAGGGTTAGAGCTCGCGTGGTAACCCCAAGGGTAAGCAAAAGGTTCGAGGTACCATTCATGTGATCGTAGAAATAAACAACGAATTGGAAAGTTCCAACACAAAAGAAGGGTACACATGAGGAATTTGATGTCAGTTAGCGCTCACAAGAGGTCGTGCTAACAAAAAAAATTGAGTATCAAGTTTGGTGGTGACAATGAAGAGGGAAATGACTCGATGGTGGTCTTAGCAACAATCACCGGTTTCAGGGTCAAGAGAATGCTTGTTGACAGCGAAAGTTTAGTAGAAGTGTTGTCCTGAGAAGCATACCAGAAAAAGGGATTAAAAGAGCAAGCATTGTCCAGAGTTGGCCTATTGTACGGTTTTGCGAACCACTCAGTCGAGGTGAAAGGCTCAATCACTTTGCCAGTCACCTTGGGGGATGGCAAGCACAATACCATAAAGTATGTTCAATTCTACGTTGTGGACTACTCAATGCCATACAATGCTATTTTCGAAAGGCTGATAGTAAGGATGGCGAGGATGGTGGTCACAATATTCTGTATGAAAATTAAACTCCTGAAAAACGTTGGGGGTTAGATTCCTACGATCTAATCAGTGCACTGCGAGGCAGTGTCACATGTTATTTGTCAACCTACGGCTAAAGGGTAGAGTTCGCAAAAGACTAAGTTAGCAAGTCAAGCTATGGATTTGGATAGCCTGGACGGAAGAAATGAGCACAGGAGCAAAAAACCCGAAGTTGCGGAGCACACTAAAACTCTGTAGCTATTTTGCTACAACAAAAAGAGAACTTTCAAAATCTCTTTAGCATTGGTAGAAGAAGAGAAAATATACCGGTTAGATGTTTGAGGAAAAATATGGACATATTTGCCTGGTTCGCAGTGGACATGCCAAGCATAGACCCCCAAGTGATTGTGCACAGGTTGAACGCCCTCATAGATGATAAGATAGTAAAGCAGAAAAGAAGAAAGTTCGCACCTCAAGTGGTAGAAGCAGTGAGATAGGAGGTCGGCAGGATTCTTTCGGGAGGTAGAATATTCAGATTGGGTCTCAAACGTGGTAATGGTGAAGAAAGAGAACGATAAGTGGAGGATGTGTATCGACTTCACCATCATCAAAAAGGCATGCTTCAAAAATAGTTTTCCACTACACTTGATCGATCAATTAGTCGATGTTTCAGCGAGCCACAAGTTCATGAGCTTTATGGATGCCTTCTTAAGTTACAATCAAATCCTGTTGGAAGGAGACGACCAGGAAAAAAATAGCCTTAATCACAGAAAAGGGAATGTTTTACTATCAGGTTATTCTCTTCAGCCTCAAAAACGCGGACGTGACCTATCAGACGTTGGTATATAGGATATTCAAAGACCTTATAGACCATGGTCTCGAGGTCTAGGTCGATGACATGTTAGTGAAAAGCACATCCATGGGCGAGCATGTGGGAACCCTATCAGAGACATTAACAATCCTAAGAGCTCACAGCATGAAACTGAATCCAAAAAAGTGTACTTTTAGGGTGCAAGCCGACAGGTTCTTAGGCTTTATGATTTCGAAAAGAGGGATAGAGGTAAACCCAAAGAAAATTCAAGCAATCTTGGAAATGTCCCATCCGCAGACAATAAAAGATATACAACATCTCATGGGAAGAGTAGTAGTAGTACTGAACAAATTTATCTTGAGAATGGTAGAAAAATGCCTCCCATTCTTCAAAGCTTTAAGAGCCTCCTCCTCATGGACAAAAGAGTGTCAAGTAGCCTTCGAGGAATTGAAGCTATACATCACCTCCCCTCCACTGTTGAAATCGTCTCAGCTAGGAGAAACATTCTATCTCTACTTGGCTACCTCAGAAGAGATAGTTGCAGCAGTACTAGTTAAGTCAAAGGGTGTCCACCAATTCCCAATATACTACGTCAGCAAAGTACTCCAAAATGACGAACTGAGGTGATCAAAAATAGAAAAATGTATCCATGCTTTGATTTTTACAGCTCACAAATTACGACCATACTTCCAAGCCCACCCAATTGTGGTGGTCACCAATCAGCCTATGAAGGAAGTACTATTTAAGGCAGATACTTCAGGAAGGGTGACGAAATGGAGTATTTAGCTCGCTAAATACGGGATAAAATTCACCCCATGAACCAAAATAAAGTGATAAGTGTTAGCTAATTTCATAGTGGAGTGTTCCTTTGAAAGAACTGCCAACACCTCAAGTAATGTAGGCTATGATTCGAAATACTGGATAATATATGTCCTATAAAAATTATACGCTATATGAACCTTGATGAATGTTAACAACTTGATCTGTTACATTTTGTGACAAAACATGACATGCTAATGATTCAATGAGTTATATTTTATGATGAGGCAACATGTATTCCACATTTTATACTAAAATTGCTCTTTCATTTGTTGAACATTGTTTAATAGCTAACCCCTTCCCAGAAAGTGCACATGCAATTGACAATCCAAAAAGTTAGCTAGTTTACGCTGATGGCTCTACAACCAAAATAGGATCAAGGACAGGTGCACTCATAATCGGCCCCAACGGCAATAAGTGACAGTACGGATTGTCATTTGGGTTTCAAACATAAGAAAACATCGCTGAGTTTGAAGCCTTGGTATCAAGATTGTAGTTAGCACACCAACTTGGAGCAAAAGATCAAATTGTCCACACAGATTCGCAATTGGTGGAAAAGTAGATGAATGGTGAATACGATGTAAAAGAAGTAGTGCTAAAAGAATATCATACAATGGTGACTCAGCTACTCGCAGGATTTAAAAAAGCTCAAATTAAACAGCTCTCGAGAAATGACAACACACGCGCTAACGCTTAGTTAAAATTAACATCCTCTGTCATTATCGAACAAAGAGGAAAAATCCTACTCAAGTATAGGGAAACCTCGAGCTATCACACACTCCAAGTACTCTGCATGGCTCAGAAGGTGAACAAGACAGCCGAGACAGGAAAGAGCTCGCAAAGTTACAATGCAAGGTTGCAAAAAATGGGTTTTGGCATTCTCTGTTGCGATGCTTATCGCCATATGAAGTTAAATACGTTATGAGAGAGATTTACGAAAGCAATTTCAGCGAACACTTAGGGGGCAGATTACTCGCACAAAAAATCTTTAGACAAGAGTACTACTGGCCTACAATCTTGGAAGACGCCTATCAGTTGGTTCGCACATGTGATTCCTGCCAGAGAAACGTTAAAATCCAGCGACAGCAAGCGGAGCCCCTTCAAGTCATGTCAAACCCTTGGCCATTCGCAACTTGGGGGTTGACATCCTCGATCTGCTTCCTATAGCCACAGCCCAAAGAAATTTATCAAATGGATCGTAGATGAAGCTTTGACAATCATCACAGAAAAATAGATGGAGTCTTTCCTATGAAAATCGATTGTCTGCAGATTTAGGATACCTCACATAATTATTACAGACAACGGCACGCAATTTCAGAGAAAATTCAAGCAGTTCTGCATTAACCTCCAGATAGATTTAGCTTAATGTTCAATAAAAACGCCATAGACCACTGGGTAGATGGAAACAATGAATAAGAAAATCCTAATGGCCCTCAAGAAAAAAAAGTTGACAAAGCTAAGGACACTTGGTTGGAAGAACTACCAGGAATTTTATGGGCCCTGCGAACTACACCCCACACTGCGATATAAGAAACAACTTTCTCTCTTGTCTACAATGTGGAAGCTGTAATCCTTGCAGAAATTGGTTTGAGGTCGCACAAAACACAACACTTCATTGAGGATGCTAATTAAGAGGCTCTCAAGCTCAAACTCGATCTAATTGACGAACTCAGAGAAACAGCTGACGTCAGAAATGCAAGGAGCGCCCAACATGTAGCTTACTATTATAATTCCAAAGTTAGAAATAGACAGTTCCAAGTGGACGATCTTGTCTTAAGAAATATTAAGGCTAGTCTACCCGCTTCTCAACGAGGAAAAACGGCTCTGAATTGGGAAGGGCCATACAAAGTGATGGAAAAAATAGGTTATGGAGCATATAAGCTAACGAGAATGAAGGGCACAGTTGTACCACAAACTTGGAATGCTGAACATCTAAAAATATATTATGTATAACTCCTTATCCAATGAATGAACAATTTTCCCAAACAAAATTCGTGTCATATTAAGGCTCACAAGGGAAGAGCCGTAGCCTCTAACACAGTTAGTGAGAGCAAAGCTTCCAGCTATCGTATTAAGGCTAGCAGACGAAAAGCCACAACCTCTAGCAGAGTCAGTGAGAGTAAAGCTCCCAACTATCATATTAAAGCTCGCAGGCGAAGAGCCACAACCTCCAATGCAGTTAGCAAGAGTAAAGCTCGCAACTGTCAAATTAAGGCTCGTATGCAAAGAATCGTAATCTCTAACGCAGTTATCGAGAATAAAGCTCCCAGCTATTATATTAAGGCTCACTGGCGAAGAGCCGCAGCCTCCAATACAGTTAGCAAGAGCAAAGCTCCTAGTTGTCATACTAAGGCTCACAGGCGAAGAGTCACAGCTTCCGACACAGTTAGCGAGAGCAAAGCTCCCAACTGTTATATTAAGGCTTACAGGCGAAGAGTTACAGCTTCAAATACAGTTAGCGAGACCAAAGCTCCTAACTGCCATATTAAGGCTCGCAAGCATAGACTCACAGCCTATAACACAGTTAACGAGAGCAAAAACTCCCATCTATCATATTACGGCTCGCAGATTCAGACACCGCAACCTACAAAACTTGTTTAAATTTTTCTTAAGTTAAAATTCGCTCAAGATCAGGGAAAGAGAAGTTATCATAGCATTAAAACTTAAAATTTCCACACCCTTCATTCATTAAAAAGTAAAAATACAAAGTTACAAAACAATAGACACCTAAGTCTCAGTTTGGTCGTATCACAATAGACACCACACCTCATTCTCCCTCTCTTCACACTTCTCCCCTCCTATGTCACCTCTTTCCTTTCCTTCAACAACATTAATATTGTTAGCAGCGGGAGTATCAGCAGTATCATCGCCAACAGGGACAATGGTTGGATCAAGGCTACCCTCAAGGTAAAAATCCTCTGATTTTTTCCATTTAGATAGGAACTCCTCCCAAGTAGCTCCTGAAAGGCAGTAGACATCAAAGCCAAATTGATCCATTTCTACCTCAAGGAGAGCGTCAAAGCCCACCCAGTGAACATCAAAGGGCCCAACAACAACTTGAGTGTACAGAAGGATGTTAGACTTGAGCTCGACAGTGATAACGCTCAACATCTTTAAAGTTTTCTTATTTAATCCCTCAAAAGCTTCATTTTTATTATGCTTCAACACTGCCATTGCATCCTCGTCATCTGCACTAATTCGGCTGACAACTACTTTGAGCTTTTTGATGACATTTTTCAACTTAGTACGCAAAGCTGCAACCTCACTGGATAGTTTATCATTTTTCACCTACTCAACCCTAAAACTTACAGTGAGTTCCTCATTTTTCTTGTAGAGCACCTTATTCTCGGACCTTATTCCTAGCCACCCCTCATCAGAGACCTTAAGCTTCACTTCAAGCTCCCTTCGAGTGGCCTCCGTCCTGTCAATTCTCTCCTTAAGACTTAAATTGATCACGGAGGCCTTAGCGAGGAAGGCCTGTAAGGAGGAGTTAAACCTTAACAATTTAGATTCATGAAAGCTCCAATACAACTCACCAATGTACAACTTCCTCTGCGCAGTCCTAGACACTGAAGCTATCCATTTCCCTACGATATCTTGCAACTCATCGCAACTTAGTTTCTTGTGGCTTGGAGCCGATTCACCACTATTCCCAATGGGTAGCTCCCCAAGAGGAGGCACAGTAAAAGGAGGGGAACTAGGAGGAGAAGAATTACTACGAGTAGGAACAAGAGAACTTTCGCGAGCCGCAGTTTGTGAGTTCGCAGAAGGCGAAGCAGTGATCATTATAGCGAAGGTCCCAACGTGGTCTGCCCTCTTTTTACGACAAAGCTCTAACCCACCATTATTAGTATCCTCTTCACTGCTAATCACCACGTTAACAACACTCGTACCAGTTCTAGGCCTCTTGCGTTGGGCTCTCAAAACAACTCGCAGATCCATCACCTCAGTAGCTTCCATAGCCTCATTAACTTCTAGCGAGATGTTAGTTGTATCTTCAGAATCACTCTCCGAGCTGTAAATTGTTCCTGCATCATCAACATCCCTAACATTAGTAGGAGCAAATAGTAGATTAAAGGAAGGATTGTTTCTTGTGTGCGGCAAACCTTATATTGTCCAAGAACGAATGTTTATCCTACAATAAGTGTAGTAAAAATTTATAAGTTCCTCCTTCAAACCTGTCGAAATCTGGCCCAGATGATCATTATCATCGTAGAACACATGCGGCCATGATCGCCCTTCAGAAACTGCACCTAACGCCTCAACAACTTATCTGTTATCACCTTGCCTGTACCCATTAGGGCTACGACCTTCCAAATAGTATAGGAAGATGTTCTTTACAATTATAACATCCACAATAATTAAGGAATTATCAACATAGAGCCTTCCCAACTAGGCTTTCCCTCTAACCGTCTTAACAGTCTGTTGGAAAAAAACACATATCTGCACTAGGGGTAGACCACTCTGTAGGAAATCCAAACCCATCGATGAACCTATATTTCACATTCATATACTTATTCTGATTTAACCGAAGGTTTGAGCATCGGTTCACAATTATACTTGGGCCTTTCCCGTGATGAGAGAAATAATGAAACCCCACTGTATTTTCCCAATTTTGAACCTTTAGCTGATATAGGTTCTGGAAGATTGCGAGCTCTGGTGCTTCGTTGTAGAGATAGAAATCGAGGAAATATGTCATTGCAATCCACCATAAAAACCCACAGAGCTGACCAAGGGCAATTTGGTAATTATCGAGAAGATGGCAGAAGAAGGGGTTCAAAGGCAAATGAAATCCAGCCTTCAAGGCATGGAAGGCGTGTAGGAAACTACCATCTCTACTGTCGCTGAGCCGATGCAGACCCTCAAGGATGGAGAATTCGTAGGCAAAGTTGGGAATTTAGATTCCCAACGCGCGAAGAGCTAAAAGAATTTCTTTGGGCTTCGTAGAACAAGAGACAAAATTGGCTTGAACGAGAGTACTGAAAGCACGTTCCCACGGTGGACAACGTGAATCTATTTGGCCATGAGCTCCTTTCATCCTCGACATATTTTTGGCCATAAAGAAAAAAAGGACGGGAAAATTTTAAAACCTAGAACGTAGGATTACTGAGGTTTACCTTGAAGAAAAGTGTAACACCCCATACCTGGCTTGGACGTGAAGCCGAATACCAAGATGCAACACCATCATCTCATGTAGATTTCATTGTATTTATTAGAGTTGAAATACATGCATTTTCATTTTACTTTAATTTATTCTATCATTTATGAGAATATCAAGTCATGCAAGCTTAGTTAGCATTTAATTATACTAACGTACGAAAAACAAACATAAAATGTACATATCTCAAGCATTAGGACCACTTAGCAAAGTTTTCCAAAAATGCTACATAGGTATCGATATCGCCTCTATGGTATCGATATTTCCTTTAAGTGGTATTGATACCACCTAGAAACTCGATATTAAACTAGCATTCTATTTCTCGATATCAGTACTTTTCGCAAGGTATCGATAATTACACCATGAGCATTAATACTCGGGCCAAGGTATCATACCAAATCTCTATTCTGACTTCCTACACATTTTGAAACACAAATGTATCGATTTTAAAACCCGATTATCTATACCTCTACTCTAAACCTCAAAAATGCAGCATACATAAACAATTAATCCATTCCAATTTAATTCTTAAACATCATACATAAATTAATTCGACTAATAATCATTCAATGGCCTAATTAATAGTTCAATATCGCAAAATCATGTTCGAGCGAGTAACGTCAATCTCTCATAATGTTCATGAACTCAAGCATGATAATAATATGTAATCCTTATAAACTGAACCAAAAACCAACAAATTGTCTAGAAGTTAACATGGCTATATACAAGTCTACCATATTTCTTCATTCCCCAAAACGTAAATAAATGTAGAACACATACGAAATAACAAATAGACTTGCTTGGATCACCCTCGGAACCACACGTTCACACCGGGACACAACTAATCTGCAATGGTTTAAGAAAGGAGCGGGTGAGCTTAACAAGCTCAGTGAATGCCTAGAACAACTACCATGTAAATAGTTCATCAAGCATTAACGAAACAACCATATAGCATAACCTTAACAGTTCCAACTAGTGTCATAATATACTTACTTGTGCATTATTATTAGTTCTTTTACATGGTGAACATATTCACTTTTAAGTGTATAGCATATTTCACATATAGTCACCTAAGATACAAGCATATATCACCATACTCATATAATCTCATGAAGCTTAAGCATATGTCATAATACTCGTAAAATCACATAACATTCAAGCATATACCACAATACTCTAAAACATCTTTATAGATAAATTGCATAATGGTCACATGTCCTTTAATCATAATACACACATATTCATAAGTTAAGATAATTTGCATAGCAACTCACATGTCCTTTAATCATAATACACACATATTCATAAGTTAAGATAATTTGCATAGCAACCACATACTCATTTAGACATATATCACATTACACATATATATATATTAAGATAGTTTGACACTAGAGCTATGAAACATAAAAGTGAGATCTATCATCACTCATCGGATACACGGATCTCCAACACACCAAACATAGACTCATAGAGTTAAACATTTCCCAAAAGTGAAGCATAAAGCTAACACTCTCCTTGTTTCGCCTCACATGTCTCGTTGAATAGAGCTTAGCTCACATTCCCTTATCCCTCCAACATGTCCTAGGGCATCCACACCCAAAATCACTGTACATATGGGTGAGTACTCACAATCTTATGGCATGCAAACTATATCCAACGGTTTTAAAATCACAAGACCAAATATCCTAAGTCAACACATATCACTTACCGATTATCCATGCACAATCAGTATACATTTGCATCTTTAACAAAACACTGCCACTAACATTTAACATATATATAACATGTACATATTTGCACTTTCACAATAGTTATCATAACCACATATCACATGTTATAGCATCTAATCTCAATTCACATATTCACAAACACATAAGCACTTTATTCATAAGATAACATAGGTATGAGAAAGCTTACACTCAGAATTTAGATTAGGGGTTTAGGCTACTACTAAATTTCCAAATAATGCATTAAATCATGTCCACAAGTAATTATTCCAAACACTAACCAATTACGCTTTCATCGAAAAGCCGAAAGCTCAAACTAACTTTTCCTTGCCTTTATCTCTACTCGTAGAAAGTTCTACCAAATCCAAAACTTCAACACAACAAATTCACACAACAATACATCCAAAAATCAGTCATGGACTCATTACAAGCATACCAAACATAAGCCTAAACTAAGTTCTCATGTAACTGAAACTTTTAACATGACAAACTTTAAATCTGAATATCTCGGTCTATACTTAGTCTTTTTGCCTAAAACCAATTCCGTTCATCTTATAACTCACCTAAGACTAATTCCCAACCTTTAAACTACAATAAAATACTCAATTCATAGTATCGACTTTTTTGACATGTTTTATGACTATTTTTCGAAAATTCATTAAAACCCAAGAAATCTTTAACGAAACTTCAAAAGAAGTTTAGAAACTTTCTAATCGTGTTAAAATGAGTTAAAAAAATACTTTGAAACCATATTTTTATCCATAAACCCGAAATTCACCTTTAAAGACTCATTTTTTGGTTTTTATTTAAAACGTGCGTTTTAATGGCTACAAATTCAGTTTAAGGGACTAGATATCATTTAAAACTCATAAAAAGTCGAATGGTTACCTTCGATGGAAGAAAAAAGAGCTTTAACGCAAATCTGGAAAACTCATGTTTTGGAGAAGATGAAATTTTTGAGTGTTTTCTTAGTTTCAATGAAGATTTATAGTTCAAAAGATGATGGAAATCAATAGGGATTAGGAATTTGAGATCAAAAGCGATTTAGAGAGTTGGGAGAGTAAAAGGGACGACACAACTAGTAAAAAAGAAAGAAATAATGTGAACATGCTATGGATGGGGTTTTTTTAGGTTGATTTTGAAATTCTGGTCTAATTGCTTTATAAAAACTCCCAGTTTTGACTATTTTACAATTCAATCCTATTTCCAAAATCAAGGATATTTAAAACTCATTTTCAAATATTGACTTGATTTTATTAAAACCATTGTCGAAAACATTATCGATTACCAAACTTATGAAATTTCGAGTTCATATAGGCCAAAATTCCTAAAATATCCCTAAAACTTCTAGACCTTATTTTGGGGTGTGACAAAAAGCTTCAACCAATCCCATTCACGAAGATACTAAGAACATAAGTTTTAGGGTTTTACAATACCTTCCTTTTTAAAAAAGTTTTTCCTCTACTTTCTGACGGTTCAAATAACTGAGGAGAATCAACGATCCAGATACGAAATAAGAAAACGGTTCAATTCTCAACGGTTAGATATAGGCACCCAAAACTCACTCGATACCAGCAAGTGCACGTGACAAAGCAACCATTATGTATCATAGCTCGCAGCGCACCCAGCAAGTTGCATTTAAGTTTGACACGATGGACCTAAGGAGCGCCACTTTATAATACCCCTTAGGCCCACTAGGGGGACTAGATTGTTATACATCAGTAGCCACTGACTCAATCCCTAAAAAGGATCTAGGTTTCTGACCCGTGACCCAGATAGATCCCACTTGAAGACTAAGTGTAAGGCGAATCACGAAAGGACAGCGAGGCAAGTTCGCAAATATGGCTCGCAAGGAGAGCTCAGGGACACGGCTCGCAAAAGGGGGTCTGCGAGTACATGTTGCAGATCAAGCTCGCAGGAACCCAGGGAAGGCCATGGCCTTAGCTCGCACGCACCCAAGGAGAGCGCAGAAAGGACCACATGCCCCACAAACCACCCTGACACGTGTCCAATAGATACGAAGCCCGCTTTGGATATTAGTCCCAGAAACAGAAAGGACCGCGTGCTCCGCAGACACGTGCCCAACAGGCCTAGAGTTCGCAGAGAATATCAGTACTAATGACAGAGAATGTCAGTACCAGAGGCAATAGAATCAAAACAAAGTAGTGTGAGCCTGTTGTGAGCTATAATAATACTTGTAACCGCATGTATAAATACCTCAACATTCCTATCAACAAGATATGAGAAATATTACTCAACAATATATATATCTATAAATTGGTGAAGATGTCCCTCGCACCATTCTTAACTTCACCTATTGTCATTGTGTCTCACAAATGCGCGTAGACACTTTTAGGCGCTTTTGTAGGATGCAGGCTCGCAAAAAGAATTAAAAACGCACCTTTTGGGGCGTCGTGACTCGTGATCACTAGGGTGGCTCTGAATCATCCTAATCTATAAAAACAAACAATTAATTATAATTTTGATTTTTGAACATCATATTCCTTTCGAGTTTGTCTGTTTCCTTCCATATCAACAAATTTTTGTGTGTTATAGCTATACCCACGATCCTTTTATCTGTCAACACACCTCTTTGAAAATTACATTTATATCCACAAATTTTCAACGATATCGACCCATTAATATAGACAGTGGTCAAAATATAGAACCATATTTCTAGTGCTAGTAAATTTGGTTCCTACGTTAGGTTTTTTTCTCGTTTTCAAACCCAACCCGCAACATCAATATTCAATTAGGTTTCAGTTTCGCTGAGAATCTATCAACATACCAACTGTTGTAAATGTTTAAAAGCCTGTGAATTAGATTATTACAACTATTTATTTTATATTTTAAATATAGTTATAGGTATAAGAAATGAAAATGAAATTACTCTTTTTATGAGACAAGTTTTACAAATATAAAAATTTAATATCTCATAAATAAATTTTAATTTTACATATAAAAAGGTGCATTATTATTTAAAGGAATGAAAGGACATAAAGACGTAAATACAATATTAAAAGATTTTAGTGAGTTATGTCGACATTCCAAGGCTGACCATCTCAAAATGCCTACTTACTTTGGTCGTTTGGTTTAAAGGATGACAACATCATGTCTACAGCTTCACTCTACTCGATTCCATCGTCCTGCTCTACACTCTGTCCATCTTTACAATTCTTTACTCTTTTTTTATTTTATTTCTTCATAAATCCTTTTTTTCTCAGCAATTCCCTAAATCTTCTTTAATTAACCATCTACTTAATTTTAGTGTAACAAGTTATATGTATTTTAGTTGGTAAATTAATTAAAATAAATAAATATATTATTGTGTTAACATTTTTATATCTATTTTATAATTTATTTTGATGTTACTCTTAATATTTGAAATTACGTTACGTCTTAAAATATAATGTATATTATCATTACACATAACAATTGTTGATTTTATATGATATTTAAAAAATATTTTTATAAAGAAATTATTTTCTTTTCCATAAAAGAAAACTAACTCCAACCTAAATTCATCAAAAAAAAAACAATTTACATAAATTTTTCTGTCAAATGCGGTTGATTTAGTGTGGAGTAATCCTATTGTCATAATTTAAGTATGACTCACCTGCATGCTTTAATAATAATAATAATAATAATAATAAATCTATTTTAATAGATAAAATTATCAAATAGCTGCAATCACTTTATAATTTATATACACGAAAGATATAATACATATTAGTACTTAATGTTAATATCCTGTAAGATTGAAGCATTTAAAATTTAGTATTTGGAATTCAAATTCTCTCTAATTTTATGTTAATTTAAGTGGATAATTTTCGTGTGCTCAATCAAAATATATGTATATATTCATTGTATTAATATGAATGTATCAATTAACTTCAAAAAGCATATACATGATTATGTATACATAATAAAAAAACACTAAACAATAAAATTTGGATCCCGAAATCATAAAGAGATTGTGTTCTAATATTTTTATGTGCGATTACTATTGTGTTTTATGCCTTGTATATAAAAATTTAAAAAGTAAAAATTAGACAGATATTCAACTTGTGGTTCTCACTAAAATTCCATTTCATAATCATCCTAATAGACATCTAACCAAATAAAGTAATCAATCAAACCTAAGAAGAGCAGAACAAGAAGCTCTAATTTTCAAGTCAATATCAATGAATGGTTTGGACAAAACATTACTTCTTTATTATTATTATTATTATTATTATTTTCTATGTGTCCCTACACCTCCGTACTTCAGGTCTCAAATTCATCCTTGTAATCATCAAACTAGAGAAGTATAGACACACACATATATATTAAATTAGTATTACATATGTATTTGCATATTTTTTATATTGTAAATATTGTGTAATTTCATATTTTTTTACATAAAACAAATAGTTAAAAAATTTAAATTTATATACATAATTTATATAAACAATCATTGAAAGATCATGAAATATAATAGTTGAATCGTTGAAATAATAATCATATATAAAAATATTTTAATTTTAGACTGTGTTAGTGGATATCTCTCCCCTCCCCCTCTCTTTCTCTCTATAGATATATAACAATTTGATGTTTGTGGGTTTCCTCAGGGCATCAGCATCTAGCCCATGTTGACGCTACCATGTATAAATTATTGAGTGGTTTTGCCTTGCAGCTTTAGATTCTCTTGTAATAGCCATCAGGTTTTGTGCTTAGCAAATTCCCCAGCATTCCATATAAAAATCATCTCAGCTTTCCCTGGCTCTTGTCCCTTTCTCTCTCTCTCTCTCTCTCTCTCTCTCTCGTATAAGCTCCGCCTGGCCTAGGCGCCATTCTCATCATGGCTCATTTTCAGCTTTGTTCATTAAAAATCTTGCAGATTTTTTCTCTTCTTCTCATCCTCCTTTACCCTGCAACAGTCTCTTGCAATTGTACTTGTGATAAGGAGGACATCCAACAAAATAAAGCCGAAGCACTCAGATATAAACTCGGTGCCATTGCTGCCATTCTTGTTGCCGGGGCTATTGGAGTTAGCCTCCCATTGTTGGGGACACGAATCCCTGCGTTAAGGCCCGAAAATGACATATTCTTCATGATCAAGGCTTTTGCTGCCGGTGTTATCCTTGCAACAGGGTTCGTTCACATCCTCCCGGATGCTTTTGAAAGCCTAACTTCACCATGCCTTAAAGAAAGTAGTCCATGGGGGAAATTCCCTTTCTCTGGTTTCATTGCCATGATGTCAGCGATAGGGACGTTAATGATCGATGCATTTGCGACAGGGTATTATGAGAGACAACATCTAAGTAAGCATAAGCATGTTAATGCTGCAGATGAAGAACATGCAGGTCATGTACATGTTCATACACATGCCACACACGGTCATGCTCATGGCTCTGCTTCCCCATCTCAGGAGTTGGTTTTACCAGGGCTTATCCGTCAACGTATCATATCCCAAGTAAACTTAATTAAACCGTTTAATATCATCATACCCATTTCTTCATTCACAAGTGGTTTGGGATAGAATTGGTTATATATATATACTAAATTTCAGGTGTTGGAGGTGGGAATTGTGGTTCATTCCGTGGTGATTGGGATATCTTTAGGTGCTTCTCAAAGTCCTGACACAATAAGGCCACTGGTAGCAGCCTTGTCTTTCCATCAGTTTTTTGAAGGAATGGGTCTTGGTGGTTGCATATCTCAGGTATTAATTCTAACTTCCAGGACTACAATGGATGTTTCATTTATCGTGTGTGTATATAATTGATAACTAAAAGTTTTTATTTATTTGGTGGTGATGGAAATGGAAATGATTTTTATTTATTTGGTGGTGATGGAAATGGAAATGAAGGCACAATTCAAGTCGGTATCGGTGGCAATCATGGGAACCTTTTTCTCCTTGACAACCCCTCTGGGGATCGCAATAGGTATAGGAATTTCAAGTTTCTACAGGGACAACTCCCCAACAGGTCTTATAGTGGACGGAGTTTTCAATTCAGCTTCAGCTGGGATATTGATATACATGGCTCTTGTTGACCTGCTTGCTGCGGATTTCATGAACCCAAGGTTGCAATCCAATGTTAGGCTTCAAATTGGAGTTAATCTTTCCCTTCTCCTCGGGACTGCTTGCATGTCTGTTTTGGCCAAATGGGCTTAAATTTTGCTTACCCAGCCTCAGTTTTTAATTAATACAGACTCTTTCCTTTTTGCTTTTCTTTGGATTTATTTCCCCTTCTAACCCTTCTTGTCTTTCTCATAAATTATAAATGCGTTGAAATGACAAATAAGAAGAATCCAAATAGAAGTATACTAAATAAATTTCAAAAACTAAAATAAATTATCTCCATGTTTTGGACTTTGGAGAATATAATAGTCCTACCATGATTCATTTGCTTTCCATTACTCCATGGACTATAGGCTTTACTTTTAAATTATGAACTAACAAAAGTTGTCCTTTTCATACAAAACATTCTTTGTGTTGCAACTTCTTATTAGTTTAACCTAGGTAATCGATGGATCATATTTGCGTATACATGCAAGCATTGAGGACAAAACAATAAAGGGATAATAAATGGCATGTATATATTTTCAAGAATAATCAATTTGAATTTTTCAATAATTTATTAAATATGATGAAATTATAACACTTAGGCATAAATACAAAACATAGTTTCCCTTATCTTTGTAGAATCTTCAAATGAATGAGTTCATCTTTGGATGATATCACAATTAGGGGATAGAGTAACAAACATTATTATGTTTCCTTTTCTAACCCAACTCAAGAACACTTGTAAAGATGAACTTGTTTCATCAAAAGATACCTTAGAAGTAACAACAAGATAGTTGAGATTAGTAAAGAGAATGATGGTTTTCCTGCTCTATTCTTTCGAATGCCAACTCACAAGTAGTAATCTTGTCTCTTGCCATGAGCTAAGTGCCAAATGGTGTGGTTTAACGTTGTTGAAGACTATTTTGTTCCTTTGAATCCATACACACCAAAGGATAAAAGCCGACCTTTTAGTAATATAGAGGCTTGAAATGTTAGTGCAATGTGAGTTGGTAAAATTAGAGCTTCACCCACTTATGTGTTGGATCTAGTTCCTTAAGTGTAGTATATTCATTTTGGATATTTGTATTTTTAGAACAAATTAGTTTAATAAAATATCCATTGATTACATTAATATTCTTCATAGATTTGTCCTCAAAGGTTTTGCACATAACGCAAAATGGAAGCAAATATTGGCTTATTGGTTATCTAACGTTTAACTAATACTAAGCGGTATTATGTGGTCGAATCGTAATATGAAAAGACAACTTGTATTAGTAGATAAACCTAAACATGACTTTAGTCTAATCGAAAATGAGCAAACCAATTAAAAAACTAATATGTCATCTATCAAGTCCGTATGGGGAGATGCTTTGTCTTGAGCATTGAAGTGAGTGACTTCCAGAAGATAGAGACATAGATGTGACTGACAGTACATCAGACAAGTCCCAAGTAGAATAAATCCTAGATCTATTTATGGAGATATTCACTTGTGACATTTATAGAGTGACACACCTTAATCCTGAGTGGATGATAGGCTATGTATGGGTGACTCGTATACTTTAATGTAAGTAAAAACCTGAGTTCAAATAGATAAGGAATCAAAAGCTGGTGCGTTGGGTATATGACTTTTGCAGTACACAAATCATTTACAATAGTGAAATTCATAGCCCAACTAATGGGTAAAAGATATCCTCTCATAAGCATTACATGAAATATGAAAAGTAAATGTGATCACGAGTCATTTGTCTTTGTGATGAATAACTTGATTACTATCTGATAGAAATTGAATTTTCATGAAGGAAGATGTAATGGTTACCATGAGATAAAATAGGATCATATTTGGAGAATGAATTTATCCCAAATAGATTAAGGATATACTATGAGGGTAACACATTTATGAAAAAGTCATTGGATGAGCACTTATTAAGTAGCTTTTGTAATGATATGTAATTGGGAAGAGCTCAGTCTCAGTCACGATACTATAGTGGAATGACTTTGTGACTAAATAAGTTTATAATTAATAGGTGAAAAATTGGAACTTAATTATAAATTATTTGAACCCTAATTATATATGTCCAATTGGTCCCTCCACTAGGTCATTGAAACTAGAAATGAATCGCATGTAGAACCAAACGAATAGAAATGAATGAAAATGATAAGGTTAGAAAAATGAGTCACATTTACAAATGAATGCATTTTCTCGCTAAGTATAGAAATGACTTAAGAATTAATTTAAGGTTTTCGAATTATTATTCAATTAATTATAATTAAATAATTGAAGTTTGAAAATGAAATTAAATTAATTATTCATTATGAATCTGTTTAATAAGGGAATTAAATATATTTCCTCATAGATTCTTTTATAGTGAAGTTGTTGTAATAGCTCGTTTTTCAGTGGTGTCGGAAACAGTAGTTTCAGGACCACAATTCTGACTAGTAAGTCCAAAAATATTATTAATTAATATTTATGAGTTTATTAGAGTATCGTATTAAATTTTGGTTCGGTGATTTTGATGTTTAGTTAGTTAATTAAGTAAAAGGACTAAATCGTAAAAATCATAAAACTTTATCGCTATTGATTTTATTAGTTTAAAAGATCTAAAAGTAAACATGTGAGGGTTTATGTAGCAATTAGACCTATTAATTAAAGGTGGACAGTTAATGCTTTGTTTTGAGTGGTTAAATGTTAAAATTATAATTAAATTATAATATATGTTAAAAATAAAATAAACAAATGCTAGTGTTATCTTTGTTTTCTTCTTCATTCACCGAAAATACAAAATAAAAAATCCAAAAATTTCATTTTTGAAGCTTGAAGATTTGACCCTTGCATGTAATTTCAATTTAAGTTCGTTTATTGTAATTTTTTTATTTTTTGGGTCGTTGTAGCTTAATCTAGCTAGCCTGGGGATTAAATTGTAAAATTTCCAAATATTTTTAAAGTTAAAATTGTTGTTTTGAAGCTTATTTGGATGTTAAATGGTAGATTTTGGAACTTTGTTATGAAATAGGACTTGTTTGTAAAAAGATAATTGTTAGTTTTGGATTAGGGACTAAAATAGAAAAGTTCTAATATAAGCATGAAATTTTTATAAATCTTCGTTCTAGGAGGTTTTATGAGGATGGAATTGTAAATGTTTTGAAAATAGGTCTTATTTACAAAAGATGTAATAGTTTCGGTTTTAAGTACTAAATTGAATAAAATATAAAAGTTAAAAATATCGTAAAATGTTAAATAAAGGGTCATATGCATATACTTATACTTTATAAGTATTTTAAGTTGATAATTGAATTAAATTGTTATATAGATCAAGAAACGGATCAACCGATAGATAAATACGGAAAAGGAAAAATTATTGAGTAGTCCTTAGTGTCGTGTTTGCTGTTGTTTTGGTTTAGGTAAGTTCGTTTAATGTTTAAGCTGACTTGTTCATTGCATTTGATATTTAGTATGTATATGTATGACTTGTGATTGAAATATCTATTGTGTAATAATCTTGAACATTGATGGACTAAACTGTGAAGAATGGTATAATTGATGTTGGTGATTGAAAAAGAAAATGGATACAGTTGAGTTCATGTGATACTATTGATGATTGTATAAATAGAATTTATGGATATAAAGTGAGGCCCGTATAAACTTAGTGAACGACTATGATACAAATGACATGTCATTAGGGTTATTACCATTTCAGGTGCTGGTCTTGGATGTTTTACCGATGGCTAAGGTCCTGCATTTGTTGCGAATTCTTCATAGCTTATGTGAGCAGCATCGTGTAACGTTACCATCGCAACCCATAGCTCGTGTGAACAAGCCCATATTCACAGCTCGCGTGAGCATTTCTATCTCGAGTATCCAACGTTATTTCGATATAGTTCATTGGGTAAAAATGAGACTTATGGAATGGAAATGGAAGTATGATTTAAGTATATGTGAATGGTAATATGTGTACCAAGTATGTTTTCTTGTATATGATAGAAAAGCATGGAAAATGATTTATGTTTCAATTGTGAAGAAACTAACCTTGTTGGGTTGTTTGCATAGGCCATGAAAGGATACCATGTTTCCTATTTATATAATTGTTTGTTCAATGCTTAAGATATATTAATTTCGGGTAAGTTGTGTTAAATTCCGTATGAACTTACTAAGCACTGTGTTGCTTACATTCATTTTGTTTGATTTCTTGTAGATTATAGAAAACTACATGGTTGGTTGGAATCAAATCGGGGCTCACACTATCTGTTTAACAACTCGGTAGACTTTTGATCATTTTGAGCTAGGTTATAATTGGCATGTAATTAGGTGTTTTGGTTACATATGTATATGCATGTTTATGGTTTGAGTTAGTTACTTGAATGTTGAATTGGTATTAGGCTAAGTTAGTAGCCTTATGTGTGTGAATATATCTATATGTGAAATGCTTTGATCATGTTTCAAAGGCTAAGTTTCTTTTATGTTTGATATGGTGATGATGAATGGTGAAAATGCATTTGATGTTTGGTTTGAAATTAGATGAAATGGATGAATGGAATGAAAATTTGAGCAACTTATCCAAATCTACTAATTTTAAATTTTCATTGATTGAATTATACAACAATTATTGTAAGTGGTATCCTAAGAGCCAATGATCTTATATGCAAGCTCTAGTAAATGTGATTAATAAAATTTTAAAATATTAAAATTTATAATATATATTTAAAAATTAAAAAATTATAATTTTTTTGTAATTTTATAATTTTATAATTTTTAATACCTTTTTTGTATTTTTATATTCTTTTCATTTTAAAAAATTTTAGGCTTTTTTTGAGAGATGACATCACTTTGATGTCATTGTATGGCCCGTGGGAGCACATGATTGGTTGGATATCCTAGTCATTAGTTTTAACATCCAAATAACTGAATTGGGAACGTTTGATAATATTAGGGACTAAAGTGGGCCAAAAAAAGCTTTAAGGACCAAAGTGGGAAATATTGTATACTTTAAGGACTAAAGTGTGCATTAAGCCAATAATTAAATATGTATGCTTAATTGTAATGCCCTAATTTTCGCTTTAGGGATTTTTTTTATTTTTCGTTGGATTGTGACAATGATGAGCTTAGTGGCTTAATGGTTAAATATTTGTTTACTTTTGAGTTTTGAGTTTGAGTCTCATTGAATGCAAGTGAAGATTATTATTATTTGTTTGGGATAAGTTTTGGAGATAGAATTCCTTTTGGACTCTAATTTAAGATGAACGGATTTTGCGGGTTGGGATTTTGATAAAATATTATTTTATTTTATTTTATTTTGTATAGTTATCAAATTTTGAATTAAAAAAACTACCCTAAAGTTTGCTCATTCCCCAACCGCTCCCTTTCTTTGTTTTTTTTCACACGTTTCTTTCTTTCTCTTTCTTTGGTTTTCCGTTCAATTTATCTCTTCTTTCTTTTCTTTGATTACTATTGATTACTACCATTATTTTGTTGCTTCGATTGTAATTCAGTTCTCAGTGTAAGTTATGCTCAAATATTCTTTGGGGTTTTTCATTATTTTTTTAGTGTTAGTCAGTTTTTGAGCAAGGTGAGAATGTATTGATATATTTTTCATTCGGTGTTTTGATTGGTACCTTGTGACCTTTGATTAGGTGAAGGTTGCGAAAATAAGAAATTTCCAGCGGAGTAGTTACGGTGTTTGAAGTTGTTTCAGAGAGGTAAATGTTTTAACTTCATGTTAGGGGCTGAAAGTTTGAGTTATGGATGTTATTTTTAGATGATTTTGATGGTTAATTTGTGGAGTTTAATGAATGATGGCAGGATTCAGAGTGCTATAGTTGTGGGGGTTATCAAAGTGGCAATCAAGTGTGTGAAAACGACCTTAAAACTCGATAGAAATTCGATAAATCGTGAAAGATGGGGCTGTTTTTTGAAATTGCCTAGTGCCACACGGTCGTGTGTCAGGCCTTGTGGTACACCGTGTACGCCACACGATCGTGTGGTAGGCTGTGCATCAGGGCCTGTGAAGCACACGACCGTGTGTGCTTTTGCAGCCTGTGTGGCTTGGCCATGTGAAGTACACAGTCTTGTGAAATTTTGTAGACTATGTAGACCACACGAGCCAGCTTTTTGGGCTGTGTGGGCCCTTTTGGCCAATTTTTGGGCCTGGTTAGGGGCCATTTGAGGGATTCGAAATTTAGGTCCGTAGGCATCGTGCGGGGCCGGGAAAGCGTAAGTTTAGTATGTAATTACATATGGACGAGTTTAAAGATATGCTAGGTAGGATAATTTATAAATAAATCATAAGCTATGTTATTATTATCTATAAGAAAATATGTGTATATGCCTGTTTTATATTATGTGATATAAGTATGTATGTATGATTTATGATTATGATATGCATGTGTTTTCGAGGCGAGTTATGATATGACAAAGAAGTGCTATATGATAGTTTATACTGCAATTATGGCAGCTAGACCGCAAATTTATATATGGCAACTTGGCTGCAAATATATGAGTGGCACACCGCCACATATTGGTGTGATTGGATGAATGGACTCTTGTAGTCCTATAAGGTGTGATTGGTTGGACAGAGATGTTGTGTAGTGGATGGGGGTAGGTTATGATATGTTATGCTGTGATTTGATTCGATATGATGTGCTATGGTCTGATCTGATATGATGTAATACAATTTGATATAACATGAAATGCTATGATATGATAAGATACGGTTTATATAGATTTTGATATGTTATGAAATATTTGGAAAGATATGCTATGCAATATTCTGTTATACGTTTTTATATGTACTAGAGAAAAGGGCCATAACACACATTGGGCTTAAAGCTCACGATTTGTATGTCTTGTTTCAGGTAATCTTCCGACCTAGGATTGGATGGCGACCCCGGAGCTCGAGTTTCACGATTTTAGATTATGCACTAAGGACTTTTTATTTTGTTCATTATGGACATTTTAGGCTATTTTTGGTTTTTGATTTTTGTCATGGACATTTTAATTTTTGGTTAGTTCGTTAGCATTATTTTGATATTTCCTACACAAAAGTTTTTAAATGTTTAAGAATATTTTAACTTATGAAATTTAAAAATGAACCGCGGTTTTATATACAAAAAGTTATAAGGTTTTTCTACTGCAAGTCAAATTGAGATTTTTCCAAAATGTTTTAGTACGCAAATGTTTTCAAGTAAATTGGTGTTGATTTTATTAATACAATTAAGTTCTGATTTCGAAAAGTCGTTGTGTTTTCAAAAGAGTTGTTCAATTAAATTATTCGTTTGTCAAAGTTGGTTGTCTCCAAAGCTAAAGGTTTGTTTCTCTAGCTTGTATGATGTAATCTCTATGATCCGACCATAACGTCTAGGTTGGATATGGGGTGTTACATTATAATATTTGATATCAGTATTTTAATATTTTTTAAATATTAAAATTATAATTTTTTATTAATATAATAATATTAAGCTTGAATCAAGTTAATTTTTATATAAAATTCAAGTTACTTATAAATGAGCTCTTTTTTTAAAAATGACTCATGCTTTTCAAAAGGGTAAATCAATTTCGTGCAAAAGGGGTTTATTTTTTGTTGACTTTTACACCATTTTCCATGAAACAAACACGAAAAAATGTAGGAAATATTTTTTGTAAGTCATTTTCCGTAAAAGAAACATACCCTAAGTTCTAGTTCAAGTAATGAAAAAGAAAACATTTTAATTTGAATGGAATAATGCATAGAAGTTGGTTTCTAAACCAGATGATTGCAACATTATTGAGACCAAATGGATTTTTAAAATAAGACTGATAAATTGTCAATATAATTAGAAACAAAGCTAATATTCTTGCACAAGGGTACACACAAGTAGGAGTAGATTTTCATGAAATATTTGCTCCTGTAGCAAGACTTGAATCAATTAGGATTTTGTTGGTTTATGGCTTATCATCTCGATATCAAAATCTACGAAATGGATGCCAAAAGTGCTCTCCTCAATTGCATTTTAAAGGTATATGTAGCTCAACCTAGAGGTTTTTTTTTATCCTAACCATCATAACTTTGTATATAGGTTATCAAAGGTTCTATATGGATTAAAACAAGTACCCAGAGCTTAGTATGAAAGGCTCGAAATATTTTTATTTGACGAAGGCTTTCGTAAGGGGAGTGCAAACAAAACTCTTTTCTCTAAAAGGGTTAAAAAAAACTTAATAGTTGCTCAAATTTATGTGGATGACATATTTTTTTGGATCTACCTATCCAAAATCTTGTGAAGAATTTATTCAACCCATAAAGTCATTATTTGAAATGAGCATGGTAGGTGAGTTAATTTCCTTTCTTGGTTGTTAGGTAAAACAGTTACTAAAAGGTACTTTTATCTCCCAAGAAAAATATGCACTTGGCATGGTGAAGAAATTTGTGCTTGAAGCAACAAAATCTTATTTGGAAGTAGTCAAAAGGATCATTTAATATGCCAATGGTTCCTTGAAATTAGGAATTTGGTTCACCAAAGGTAAAAATGTCAATTTAGTGGGACATTGTGACAAATGCTTAATTTTATCTCTTATTTATGGTTAAAGTTGAATATATTGTAGTTGGAAAGTGATGTGCATAATTAGCTCAAATGAGACAAATACTTCTTATGACAGAGTCTACTGTGACAATACAAGTGCTATTAATATTTCAAAAAAATAAAATCCAATCCTAGATTCTAGAACAAAACACATAGATCTTCATCACTATTTTATAAAAGACCTTATAGAAAAAAAAAAGATAATAGAGTTAAAGTATATACCCATAGAAAAACAACCTATTCACTAAAACATTTGGTGGAAACAAGTTTGAAAAAGCTTCAAAGTGGGATAGGAATTTGTAATATTTAAATGTTTAAGTTTAAAGTTTTAGTTTATCTTTTGCATTTAATTTAATTTTAATTACAATTCTTTTAAAAGTAAAACTATTATTTTGTTGGGCTTTAGTTATGTGATAAGTTTAGGTTTCATCTTTAAATAGGATAAGTTTTTTTATTTGTAATTATATCTTGTTAAATTTGTTATTCCTGTAGTATCCACTTCGAATCTATCTCTAGTTTCTCCTAAATAGCTTTAACAATTTTTTGTGAGTTTAGTTTGAATCAAGAAAGGCCAGAGTAAAGAGAACTAGTTCAAATGATCCTTAAAGAAGGAGTGAGTATGAAGACCTTGTTGTTGAAAAAGGATCGAGGACCACAGTTGAACAAGGGCCCCAAAATCATCTTTTTATACCCATTTAGCTAGTCAAGGTTTAGCTAATGAAGAACTGAGTCAAATTTTCGTTGTAAAACTTTACTATATTACAATTTGACCCGTATACTTGTGAACACTGTTGCTTTATTATTTATCCTTTTTTTGTAGTATTTCCAATCCAGACGTTCAAACGTCTAGCGGCAGTCATTATGTTAGTGAAACATAAATAAGAATATACAATATGATCTAGATAGATCAAAGAGATTGATAGACACTTAATGGGATAGAGTGAGTTTGGGTATTGCAAGCATACTCTACAAATGTTTTAGGTAGAAATAATATAACATCCCTTATTTGAACTCACAATTAAACCCAAGCAAGAAATGTTACATTTACAAACCAATCACTTTAATTTCTATTTATAATTATACATTCAAGTTTTAGACCGATTTAAGGTCATTTAAGATTTTTTAAACCATTCTAAATTTTACTTACGCTTTGGTTTTGATTGGGAGTTGATCGAGGGCCTTTGAGAGTGAAACACCCCAAACTCAGCCTAGAAGTTTAAGCCAAATCTAGATGAGTTACACCATTTACACCAACGTATTGAAAATTGATTTCAGCAATTATCCAGAAAACATTCAAAACCATACTTGATTCGTGGCAGAAAATCTTTTCAGAGTTTCACGTTGAAAACCAAAATTTGTTTTCTCGACTCGAGTGGTTTTATAGTTTCGCTTTAAAAATTATCAACTACTGACGAATTTAGCAAAAACCAAAATGAGCTCAGAAACAAACTACAAACCCAAAAGATCAAAAGCACTTTTACATTATTGTAAAACAATCTGAGCTCCCACACGCTGTCCGGTCCTAAGTCAGGGACTTACCTGAACACACAAAGATAAAACCAAAAGGTGAGCTATGAAGTCTAGTGTATAACCAACATCAATTACAATTAACAAAACATAGTATATAAATCAAAGTAACACAGAGAACTTAATAGCGAGTGTAAAACCATAACAGAACAGACCAGAGTATCACAGAGGTTGCCATCATGCTAATATAACATAACAACACAAACCTACCAGAATAGGACAAAGCAAAATAGAGCAGAGCAAAGTAGAACAGAGTAAAGCATAACAAAATAGAACAGAGCTACGCAGAGGATGTATGTTTATACAGATGCAATATTTTTCAAAACCAATTAGAATGCAGATTTATCAGAAAACATCCTATGCAACTCTGCTACACACCAAAATAGAGTTCCCCCAGAACTCATCCAGCCAAATCACACCAACAAATAACTGTGGACAATGCCACCGAAATTTTGTAGTTAAAATTCCCAGATCAGATACATGTGGTCAAGCTACTAAATTGCAGCAAGAACAGAAACATGGATAAACCACCAGATAATGTAGATAATAAAACTACCAGAAACTTCCTCCTTTCACATCATTCCAAGTCCCATACAATGTGTTATGGCATGCACATACAGAAGTAGAGTGATAAGCATGTAAGTTATGCTATCATACAGTAACAGAATCAGTAGGCATGGGAGTCCATACGTTATAAAGTAGATTTATCAAAACTTAACAATAATATCATATTTTCCATGAAGTCACATGCATGGTTATAAATTAGAATCAGTACCAATCAATTCAACATATTTGAATATCACATTTTCTTAAGCAACAAAGTCACGTAAAGGCATACCAACAAACTTAACAAAATACAGATCGTACCTGGATAATTCGTACACATTAAATAATAGCACATTACATTTTGACAGATCGTACTTACTTAGGTTCAAATATAGCAGATATACGTATAGATCATAAGTTGTTCATAATCAAATCATTAGATATCAAGTTATATAGCCTAATTCAGGTCATGTGAACCATACAGTAGGTCTACGTTCATTTCGAATGACACTTGTGGCCTAAGGGAAAAATTCCAAACATTGGTCCACACGCTCGTGCGGTTTCACACGACTTGGAAAGCTAGCCCGTGTGTCCCACACGGCCTAACACACTCCCGTGTCACCTACCTATGTGGTCCTAATCTGTAATCAGTGAGTTACACGCTTGGACACACGTTCGTGTCCTTGGCTCGTGTGAACCCTGCATAACACATAACCATACACGGCCTAGGCACACGCCTGTGTGCATTCAATTTTCATGAAGAGTGAGCTATACGATCGTGTGGCTCACACGGCGTACCACAAGGCCTGGCACATGGTCGTGTGGCGTGGACAATCAGTTTTTCGATGACTAAACTCAAAATGAAAGTTAGGTTATTGGTACCCACCTGATACGGATCTGATGCAGAAACAATAAGGATGAATTCCTGTCCCTAAACAACATTACAATAACAGATCAGATGACTTATTCAAAATCAATCGCTAAGATAAGCATCCAAAACCGAAGTTATATCGAAGAACTTTGACGCACTACTCCAAACCAGACGACGCACTTACCGATAATTGAACTGCAATTTTGCAGACCTTATGTTGTTGAGAAAAAGTTAAACTCAAGACCTTCGCCTAACACAAAATTACGTAAGTTAACTTTTTCGTCACAAAGACGAATTACAACCCCGTCTAACAAAAAACTCACACAGGAACTTGACAAAGAATACTTACACGACTAATTACAGATGAACAGCGAAGGAGTTAGAAAGATAGATGTCTCAAAGATTCAACAGAAAATCGTTGGTGGAAGAATTGACAAATAAAAAGAGAAAACGCAGAGACGATAGTCAAAACAAAAAGGATAAAACAAATGTAACAAGCCAGAAAGGAAGTTGAAAAAATTGGTTAATTTAAAACCAACCAAAACTACCTCACGAGGCAGCAGAATAAAAACATTTCCATATTTCTTTCGTAAAGACTTGAACACAAGACCAAAGAGTATACGTATGCTTAGCCAATGAACCAACAGACTCATTATTCTCATTAATTGATCAAAAATAGAACTTATGACGGATGATTAAGAATAAAGATTTGATAAAATAACAAAATTTCATGAAAGAGTATTCGAACCTAGAATCTCACACACATAACCAAAATACTTATCCACTGAACCAGATTAACTCACTTGTCAAAATTTCCAAAATCTAACTCAAAATAAAAGGATGACCACTCTTGGTTTCAAAACCAAATTTCTTCTAGCCCAGTTTTTAGGATGTTATAGAGAGCAAAATAAGAAATTTATTAGTACAAGCTTGTCTGTCTCGAGACATTACCCTAGAGATACATAATTTTGATTCGATGTTGCCTTGTCTTGAGAAAAAACTCAATATGTCTCGAGACATTATGTTGGGAATATAGCATTTTAGCTTTGAAGTTTGTCTGTCTCGAGACATAAACCCTCATGTATCGAGACCTGGGATAGGGGACCTAAAAATTCTATTTTCAAACATTTCCCATTCATACCAAATTTGTTCATAATCAATCCAAACACCACCAAAAACTCATAAACTATGTAATACCTTATATTTTTCATTCAAAACACAATTAACACAATATTGAAACAACTAGACACTCACTTACTTATTTCATTGTTACACCTATGTACATGTCATTTTCTTAAATCAAAATTAATGGAGATGTCACTCTTCTCCAAGTCCTTAGGATGTGATGAGATGTGTTATGTCGCTATTTCAATCAAAAGCTTTAATCCAATCTTTCACCTACGCGTTACACAACAATTCGTTAAGCTACATTATAGCTTAATAAGTACTCATGAATTCAAATTTTATCATTTCTATAATTTATTCGATATTAACAATATTACTATTATAATCTCGCGACTATATTATAATAATCAAGAGGTTATTTAGTATTTACAAAATTTTGACTATATTACTTTGAGTCACTATTTGATCACTTTAGTACTTAACAAAAATTATTAAAAAAATCACTTACCACGACTTTTAGCCCATGCTAGATACATTTGAACGAGATGGATACACGACAGCGCACAGGTTCCTATGACATAGTAACTATGTCCACAAAGTTCAACACTAGTCTACATGGGCACTCAAATATCACTAGACTTACATTATTTATACACAAATGTAATATTTCACGATTTTCACAATTTCACTACACTTTTGCATTTCTTCAATTTAGTCCCCATTTTCACGATTTAAAGAATAATTGTAAATTTCAATTACAATAAATCACGAGATTTTATTCACTAAATTCTTGGTCCATAATACATCATATATTTTGTACTCTCTAAATTATTGTAACTTAACAAATAATAACGCATAAAATTTCACATACTTTTCAATTTAATCCTTTTTCCACGAAATTCAATATCCAATACTTGGACACTTTAAATCAATTCTCTTCCATGTAAAACTCCACTTGAATAATTATTTTCAGCATTTTTAATATTTATAGTCATTTCTGAACATCTTACAATTTAGTCCTTAACATTATAAAAATTCAATAATTGTTGTAATATCATTCTAGTTTCACCCTTCATTCAAATTCCTATCACATAACACTTTAATCAAACAATTAGTCATAATATCATATTTCATATATCTATTTTTATGCACTCCACTTCTCTTTTTCAATTATAAATTCCACAAAGTTCACAATTTAATTCTTAGCATCATGAAAATTCAATGTTTACTATAATCTCACTTTAACATCCCTTTATGTTTAGTTTACTACCAAATTACACTTCAACTAAGCCTTCTATAATATCATTTTATTTCATATATCAAATTACTTGACACTTTATTTTACTAGTTTACCACAAATTTCATAAAATTTACATTTTGATCCTTAGGTAATAAGAGAATTCAATGGTACTTACCTATCTTCCACTTCAAATAACTTGTTTTCCACTTGTCTTTATCACTCGATTCTCTTTCTCAATCTCAATTTCTTTCTTCAAAAAATGTCAAGAGCATAAAACTTTCCATGAAAAATATTTACTTTAACATCATTTCTATACCTTTCTAGCAAAATTAAACTTGAAAACATGATGGAGGTTTGATATTCTTACCTTGCTCTTTTAATTTCTTCATTTTCTCTCTCCTCCAACATAAACATGCAATCTTTCTTCTTGAAATCTAAGTTCACTAGATTTTTGAAGGTTGAATTTTAATAAAAATTTTAAAAGAATTTTAAGGATTTCTCTCTTAATTTCAAGGAAAGAACCAAATTGCAAAGAAAATAAAACTTATTTTCTCTATGGATGGTGGTGGCGTGAACTTGAAAGAAAGGTGTAAAGAATTCTTTTCTTTTCATCTTTTATTTAATCATTAGTTAATATAAAAATATCTTAAAATAAAATAATAGTAAAATAATAAATTATTTTAACCAATAATATTTCTACACCATTCATCCTTAATTATTACACTTAATATTTATCCAAATTGAGAAAGGGCCATATTGCTCTTCATAATTCTCTATAATTCCATTCTTGAATCACTATTTACTTTTAAAAATTACAATTTAGTCTTTCATAGTTCTCAACTATTCAATTCGGTTCCTACTTACCAATTTTGTGCCACAAGAACTTTTGGGTTATTTAAATTTTGGTCCTTCAACTTTCCTATATTTACATTTTAACCTCTCAAATTTCAAATAATTATATTTAGATTTCAAAACTTTTCACATCTTTATAACTTAGTCTCTTTAATCATTTTACCGAGGATTCCACTATGTATGACCTCAACTTAATACCACTTTTTATAGCATAACAATTTTAGGGGTATTACAAAGAACCACTAGATATTCCTAATAGATGTGTGGTAGAGGGTTTTCGATGACCGTTGATATCAAACTTATGATTTAGAATGAACTAATGGGTGGTGTTTTTGTGACAATTTTAAAGTTTTGGATGATGGAAACATATAACCATCACGTGCAAGTGAGAGAGGTAAGATTATGTGTTTTGGTAGCCATAGAATCGCCTATGATGGGTTAATCTAAATCGATTTATTATGACTCAATTTAGGTGCAAATGATCTATCTAAATAAATTAAGACAATATCTCTTAAAAGGATAGACACAAATTATATTCAAATTCTCTAAATAAGGGAATAGTCAGGTTACCATATCCTCTACTTTATTAATAAAGAATTTGGTAACAAATGAAATTCCTAAACACTTAATGCACATGCCAGTATAGTCATATTCATGGTTGCATCTTTAGTTCGGTGTATCAATCCTCATTGGTTTATTGCTTCCGCCTACCTATAACATAATTTTAGAGTTATTATTTTAATAGTTTTACATTTAATCATATTTTATATCGATTTATCAAGTGTAATGTTATGCATTAATTTATATGCTTTTTTTTTAAAAAATTTAAAATTTTCAAATTTAGATTTCTTCACTTTGATCCTGCATGGTAAGACAACTTTTACATTTAAATTATTTAATAATTTAACACAAATTATTTAATTTATTAAATAATAGAATTTCAATGATATAATCTGATAAAATTAAAAAATGATGACTTACATGAAAATGAACGGTAAGCGACCTTACCTCAAATTTGATCAAGTGTAAAAGTTATTTGGCAATTTGATTAACGACATATGTGGCAGCAGGTTATTGTACGCTTATTTTCCCGTTATTAGCATTAGGTGTATTTGTAATTTTCCTAAGCCTAGTTGCATATGTAACTGTTGTTTGATACAAAAATTCAAGGGGGAAAAATTCTTAATTTTAGCATCCGCTACTCCCATTTCCTTTATGTTAATTTAAGCATAATAATAAGTCGCACGGAATTTCAAGCATTTTTTTTTTCAACTTCAAGCATGTATCTCGGTAGTTGAAAGAATAGGGAAATCTGAAAAAAAGGGGGGAAAAAGAATAGATGTGTTTACGTCTCTAGCTACTTGATTCGCTTCAATTTGAATATCTAATTAGGAGATTAAGGGATTAAGGTACTCTTCATCAATTGAAAATAAATATTGGGTTTTTAATGTTAAATTTAAGGTATGATGATTTATTTGGTTCTCTAGTTTTTTTTTTTTAATTTTTAGCTCTTAAACTTATATTTTTTGTCAAATCACCCTAAAATGGATATAAAATTTAACTAGACCTGATCATGGATCGAGTCACCCGGCCCGGCTCGAACGCCCGCCCAAAATGTGGAAAGGTTTGGGCGAAAATATAGGCCCGAAAAATGGGCTTGGACAAAAAAATAAGGTCCATTTAAAAAAGGGTCGGGCCTTGGGTAAGGCATTTTTTGGCCCAAGCCCAGCCCGACCCGAATTCACTAAATGACAAAAAAAATCTATTCTTTTTTTAATGTTATTTTCTTATTGTTTTCTCCCTATTTTGCTACCATTTTGCTATTATGTTGATACTATTATGTTGTTATTGTTTGGATATTGTATAAAACTGATTTTATTATTAATTTTGTTATTATTTTAAAGGCATTTGTTAATTTTGTTATTATTTTAGAGGCATTTGCTTGTTAAGTTGCATCTATCTTAGTATTATTTAAGTCTACATATTTTTTAAAATTTATTTTTCAATTTGTTGGGAAATATTTATTTTTGATGTTTTTAGTATTTTTGATGTATTATATATATTTAAAAATTATATAAAAATAATATAAAAAATAAAAACTGTCTGGATCTAGTAAATGGGCTTGAATTTTTAGTTGAGTCCGGCCCTACCCAGCCCATGAACACCTCTAAATTTAACGTCTGTTAACTTTGCTAATGTAGCATACACGTGGATTGCCATGTGTATACTATGTTAACAATTAATTAATTTTTATAAATATTAAAAATATATTGTATATTTATAAATTTATTAAATTTTATTTTTTAAAATTATATTTTTTGATATTTTTAAAAATTTTAAAAAATTCACTAGTTGTTGACGTGGCAATCCACATGTACGTCACATTAGCAAAGTTAACAAACGTTTCTATCCATTTTAAGGTAATTTGACAAAGAATACAAGTTCAAAGGCTAGAAAGGGTGGAAAATTAAAAGGAAGGCTAAAATGACTTTTTTTTATAAAGTTGGAAAGCTAACTAAGTCATTATGTCTAAATTTAATAAGTAAAATCGTTTTGGTATTTACTAAAAAAATTAAGTTTTGAATATAAATATATCATTTAATAAATATAAATTCAAATATTAAATATTAAATAAAAATTATAAAAAAGTAAATTTTTAATAATATCTAAAATAATAATAAAAGTAATTATTTAAATTATTATGATTACATTATTTATTTAAAGGATATTATATTTTTTTGTGAGAATAAATAAAATTGCATCAAATCAAATGTTCAAAAACATTACTATCTGTATATTGTTGAACAATGTCCAATACTTCATGGGGAGGCTCATCAAAAATCTGTAAGCTTGACTTCCATGTTAGACCGAGTTTAGCCATTCAGTCTGCAACTACATTTTTCTCTCTGGGCACATAACGAATTCACCACTGACCTTCAGAACGCATAGTCCTTTGTACCCTTCTAAGTATCGTGATGCCTGAATCTTCCATCTCCTTTTCAATCAAAGCCTTAATCACTTCTAAATTATCATTCTGAATTGTGGCTCGTTTTTATCCTTTCTTTAGCATAACAAGGATCCCATCAAGAATACCCCATAGTTCTGCCTCAAATGGAGTACAGTTGCCCAAAAAAGTGATTAAAACCCACAATCCAATTACCTTCCATGTCACGTATCGCTCCTCCAGCAGACGTTTTTCCAGTGGCTCTCTCCACAGCACCATCAGAAAAAAGATGAACCCACATTTCCTTAGTATGCCTTTTTTAGTATGGGTTTAAGGAATTGGGTTTGTAAGCATTCTAACTTGACTCAAACTATTATGCCCAGCTCAGAGAAACTCTAATGATTTTGAAGGCATGCCAATTAATGTTTTGGAAAATGAAGAGGTTTCTATTCTTCCAAATTCGTCAGGTAATTATCCCAAAGAGACTCGACCACAACACCCCACACTCTTGCAAATGCAAATGACAACAAAGGTTAGAAGAAAACCAAATTTGAAAAAGGTCAGAAAAGAACCTGATTTGTTGATCATTTGGATCGATATACATCCACACTTCCTTTGCAGCCACACAATCCCGAAGAACATAGAGAATGTCTTCTATTTCATGGCCACAAATGTAACAAGAGCTGTTGAGACCCAAACCTCGCCTAGTGCGCTCCGAGTTAGTAAGAAATCTTTGCTTATAAGCTAATCAAAGGAAAATTTGGACTCTTTGAAGACCTTGATATTTCTAGATGTTTTTCCAAAATGGGTCTTTGGGATTCCAAGACTTTTGTTTTAAAGACCAGAAAGCATTTCGAACTGAAAAGGAACCTAAAGCCGAAGAAGCCCAAATTATCCTATCTACTCTCGAATTGGGATATGGAGGGGGAATACTAATTATATATTGAATCAACTCTTCAGGTAACCAAACACGAAATATATCTATATTCCAATATCTATCATGCATGACCATATATTTAAGGGTGCTTTCCAGATCCATATTCACGTGAGCAGGGACAAAAGAAAGAAGAGATCTGATTCCTAGGATCCAAGAATCCTTCCAGCAACAAATGCTTGTGCCACTACCCACAGACCAAGCTAAGTTTTCACATAAAAGTGGCCACATCTTAGAAAGAGAGAGCCATAAATGTGACCATTGACTTCTTGCAATAGAATTAGAAATGTGTTCCTTCAAACTGTATTTTGTGCGAAGCATTCGAACCCATAAAATGTTTTCCTTAGTGATTATGTTGAACCCAATATTCAACAGAAAGGAATTATTCTGATCATGTAAATGTCACAAGCCAAGACCCTCATGAGACCTTGGTTGACAAATGAAATCCCACCCAACCAAAGCAAGTTTTAGATGGCCACTAGTAGAACCCCAGATAAATTGTCATACAATCTAATCTATCTCTTCACAAACTCCTTTTGAAATTAGCATAGTCTGTATAAAATAATTCGGAATGGCAAAGAGGACAGATTGGGCCAAGATGATCCTTCCAGCAATGGATAATTTCCTTGATTCCCAATTTTGCAGTTTATACCTTACCTTTTCCACTACAAAACTCAAGGTGATTTTCTTGACCCGATCATGAAGAAAAGGTATTCCTAGATAAGTCCCAAGGTTTCAAACTACCTAAAACCTGAAAGTTGATTAATCCGATAACAATTATCCTCTTCAACTCCTTTAGAGAAGTAAATATTGCTTTTCCTTATCTTGTGTTCAGAGAATTCACAGAAGTGATTCAAGATACCTACTAATAAGTGAGTTTGATCTAGCTCCACCTTGTAGAAAATTACCAAATCATTTGCGAAAAAAAGTGGGATAAAGCAGTCCCCGTTCTTAACAGATGAATTGGGCACCACTTACCTTTGTTCACATTTGTACAAATAATATGCCCTAACCACTCCATACATAAAACAAAGAGCTAAGGTGATAATGGGCATTTCTGTCTGATCCCTCTATATGGCTTGAATTTCTAAGTTGGCACTCCATTCCAGAGAATCTACATAGTCGAAAAAGAAATGGCCGTCATAATTACTGAAATAAGAAAATTTGGAATCCCCGCAGCTTGTAACGAAGCACCAATAAAATCCCAACACACTCTGTCATAAGCCTTTTCCAAGTCCAACTTGATCGCCATCTAATTTTTGCCCCTTCCTTTTTTCCGCTTGGAATAGATGGCTTCCTAAGCTATAATGACATTATCAGAAATACTTCGTCTAGCAATGAAGTCGGCTTGTTCCTGCGAAATAAGGTTAGGAAACACCATTTTAAATCTATTAGCAATTACTGGCTGAACTTCTCTAGACTGTCTTTCTCTGGAGTAAGAGTATATTTCAATTCTGGGTCAATGTTGTTACCATCAAAAACACCTTGAACCCACACACACACTGCATTACCAACGATATCCCATTAACTCTGGAAGAAGTAAGCATGAAAACCATCACTTTCCGGAGCTTTTAAAGGGTTCATGTCAAATAAAGCCTTCTTGATTTCTTCATCAAATATTGCCTTTTCCAAAAACACAATGTCTTGCTCCTTAAGACGAATGAATAAATTGGACGGTAATCCCTTCATGGGCTTTTGGTATTTAACCATAAATTTCTTGAAAATATAACTGATTCGGTTTTGAGGATATTCTGATTAGAACACCACTCACCATTATCAATACGTAAAGTTGTGATGCGATTAAATTTCCTCTTTTGGATTGTTCGACTATGGAAAAAGTTGGTATTACAATCCCTAAGCTGAAGCCAATCACACTTAGCTTTTTTCATGATCAAGCAAGTTTCTAATTCATCACGAACATCATTCTCTAATTGAAGCAGTCGACTGGAGGCTGAGTGGTCCAAGGCTCCTTGGATATTAGAGAGTGACTTCATAATATTCCTTTTACAAGTACCTATAAAACCGTAAACAGACATATTCCACTTCTTAATGTGAGAAGTAAAACCAGAAAGAGAGTTAGCCATATTACCGAAGAAATTCCACTTATCTTTTACAAAAGAAGAAAAATTCGCATGTTTGGTCCAACTAGCAATGAATCTAAAAGGCCTTCCTATAGATGAACGAAAATTCAAATTAGTCCTCAGAAGGATGGGCTTGTGATCAGACTTAATGTACGAAAGGTGAGACACTAGACAATAAGGAAAGGCTGATATCCGAGAATCATTAGCAAGAGCTCGATCTAATCTCTCATATGTTCCCACTCTTTGCCAAGCAAAGGAAGGGCCAACATATCCCAAGTCCTACAAATTACATGAATCTATAAAATTGCCAAAGAGGTTACATCTCTTTCCAAAAGAATGAATGCTTTTTTTATTATTAGGTGATAAAATAGCATTAAAATCACTCATAATTAAACAAGGAAAAGGATCATACGGTAAAGCATATTTCAACTCTTCCCAAAGAACTTGTCGTTTCCTCCTGTTCGGACTACCATAAACAAAAGATATAAAAATAGAATTAGGAACATTGTTACCAGATACATAGAGCAGTATGAATTGTGGGTGATTTTGGATAATTTTAATTTGAATCGAATCCTTCCAACCCACCCAAATTCCTCCTAAAAATCCAATAGCTTCAACACGGTAAAAATTACAAAACCTCAATTTGTCAATGATAAAATTTACATTTTGCCTACTAACTCTCAGTTCCAACAAGCACACTATGTCCAGTCCAAATTCTAAATTATATTCCTGAAAAACCTGAATAAATTTACTACTTGTACAACCTTGATAATTCCACGAGAAAATTGTTAGATTTAAAAACATATAAAAATAATAAAATAAAAATTAAGTAAAGTAAAAATTAAAGGTTTACTGTTTGGAAGGGTCCCGATTATCATGATTCTCCTTCCTCTGGATTGGGTCACCTAAGCCCAAAACTCCATTGGCCTATGATGAAATGGCCTCAACCAACTCGGTCATTGATTTTCGTAAAAGAATTCGAGAGTTGCCTGCTGCCTTGAATTTGTTCCCCTTCCCTTGAACAACCTTATTAATATTTTTAAAAAATTGAGAGCCTATTAATCTCTCCCCCGAGCCTTTATCCACAGTTTTTGTCTTCCCTTTCCTTGAAATTGCTTCAGCATCCCCGGCTAACATACCGTTGACTGTTGGTTCTTGGCTTTTTTTAAAAATAATCGTCGAGTGTTTGCTCGGATAAAAACCCATCCCTGATTTGGACATTGTGACATCCACTGGTTCCTGCGACAAACGTTTCGACTGTGGAGTAGAAATTATTTTATCTATCATCATGCAATGCAAGGCCACGTGAAGACAACCCAAGAAAAACCCTTCCTCAGTCCATCCTTGGTTGACGAAAGTTTTAGAGCTTGATAGAGTTTTTCCAATAGCTTTCATTATCTGACCTTGAAAAACCCGAACACTTTTCACCCCCAACTCAATAGTCGAAATAAGCCCTAACTCGGTTATGGCCTTCTTCACCTGATCCACATTCCTTGGGCCCTTGACAGCTCCCACTTTAGATTGAGGAATATTGAAAGGTTTATTCTTGGGCACAACGGGCCCAACTCCTGGTTCACTAGGAAGGTGGCTAACAATAGTGGGGTCTGCTAAAGGAATGCTGTTCAATGCATTGCCTGGGCCTCTAATTGAAGGTCTAATAGAGTAAAGGGTCGCGCTAAAATGGCCAGTTGTACTATCAAGGTTGCCCTCAAGTAAAATGCCTTTACCTTTTTTCCACCTATTATTCTGTTCATTACCAATTAAAAGCCTTAAATCTCGAACCTTCTTTTTTGTTAGCCATAAATCCAGTTCCAGGTTGTGTTGATTCCTTTAATTTGTGACGAGTTCTCTTCTCCACGAGCATCTATGGGCTATAAGTTTCGCTTTTCTCCCCTGTTCCATTAACGACCATATTCGTAACCTCCGGCAAAGGTTCCAACGGCGATGGTTCACTTCTGATAAAGATTGGTTCAGTATTCCTACTAGGGCACCCTTACTTTACATGACCATATCTTCCACAGTGAAAACAGATTGTAGGAAGAAATTCGTATTCAACCCTCTGCATTTTCCCATTAACTAAGGGTTTATCCAGATTAACATACACAGCCATACGTGCGAATCGATCTCTGACTCTGTTATCCGTGTTCATGTCCAGCTTTGCGGCCTTGCCAATTAGCCCTCCAATTTCTTCCAGAATTTTCCTCTTGTAAAAATATCCTGGCAATCCCATAAATATGGTCCATGACATCACGATACTCAAAAAATTTTGTTGGATTAAAGGACATCAACCATGGTTGTACTGTCAAATATTGACCGAAAATAATCCAAGGACCTTTCAAGATCATATTTTCACAGTCGAGTCTGTTCTGAAATTTGGCCAAAAAATTGTCATTCTAGTCATTTTCAATATCCATCAAATGGAATGGTCATGACAACTTCCATAAACTGTAGACTTTATTTTGAAGAACAAAAAAGCCAATGTTACGTCTTAAAAGTTTTAAGACCACATATTTTCCATATCCTTAATAAAGGGGATTTTTACCAAAATATTACAAAAAAAATAAAAAATAACCAAAATATTATACTTTTTTTATTTACAAAAATAATACAAAAAAACAAAAAAATGAAAAAAAAAAGCCTACAGCGATGTGACAATACCCTAGAGAAGGGTATCCCATGAGCGGCACCAAACGTGCCTTTCCCATAGGCGGCACCACTTGTTTTATAAACCCGGGATCCGTCCAGCTGCTTCAAAGAAAAATAAGAAGAAGAAGAAGAGAAAGATGAGGTGGTGCCGAAAAAAGAGAGAAAAAGAGAGAAAGAGAAGAGAAAAAAAAAGGTATTTTTTAAAAAATAATTAATTATCTTGTTGTTGTGTTTTTTTGTATAATTTTTATTTTTTTTGTTAGTTTAGTTATTAAGATTAATAAAAACTTAAATTGATAGTTTTAGTTAGTATTATTATTAGTTTTAGGGTTTAGATGTTACTTAGTATTATTGTTAGTAAAAACTAGTATTATTATTATGGTTAGTTATTATTTTAGTAAAACCCTAATTATTATTGTTAGTTAGTATTATTTTGAGTATAAAACTATTATTATTGTTATTGTGTTAGCTATTAGGGTTAGTGGTTAAACGTTGTTCATATACAAAATGATATCTGAAAAAGTATGAGCTTAAGGATGAAAAATTGCATATTGAAACATTAATTTTTTTATTTAAGTAATTTATTTACCGTTGGAGATTTTTTTCAGATTTTTTTTTATTTTTTGACAAATTGAATATTGAAAATGGATGATAAGTTTTTTGTATGCATTTATTTCGATGGAGTCATCTTGACAACAAGTGTTAGATGTGTATTTGAATGTCGGCAACAAATAGCAATGAGATTTAATAGAAATGTCTCGTTGGATGAAATGAAGGAAAGGATTAATGAAAAAATTCTTAGACGTTGTGGGAGAAGGATATCAAAATTTTTTTAGAAGTTTCCAGTTTCGACAAATCCGGTCAAATTCACCGAAATGGAACTTGTAGATGACGAAGACGTGGAGATAATGGTCACTCTTTACTGTGGGAATGGGAGTGACAAGAATGCACCGATTCACTTATTTGCTGAGTTAGCCAGTATGGAGCAAAATGAAGATGTCAATGCATCTGATGAAGAACACGGAACTCAAGAACCGTGGATGGTGGCTCCAATATCATACGTTGATAGTTAATCGACTATGGGTGGGATCGGTATCGATCTAAATATTACACTCGATATTGATGTGGTTGGTGGTGAAGAAGAAGGTGGTAGCGATCATTGGGATGAAGAGGTCGATAGTGACGATGATCTCGATGTGGACGATGCACCTGATGATATTGACGCTGAAGATGTCAACAACGATGGAAACATTGACTCTTCTTCGGTCGGGGACCAGATACGACATATTTTGATACACAATAATCCTGGGCCACACATGTCGCTCATAGACCCCGACACAGCGTATGTAGCTGAGTTCCTGGAGTACCCTGAAATAGTTCATCCTCATGGGCTGGCTGTAAATTCTGATCATGAGGAGTTATTCATAGTCCAGAGATTCAGCTGTAAAGAAAAGTGCGTATTTGCTATTAAACGGTACAGGATGAACATATCAGTGGATTATAAAGTCGCAGTGTCTACTCCGACAATATATATTGGGGAGTGTTGGAAGGCAGCGGAAGGCTGCAATTGGCGGGTACGAGCTGCATTCATTAAAAGTTCTCAAATGTAGGAGATACGAAAATTTGTTGGTCCTCATACATGCACATCAACACGTATGACAGAAGATCATGGAAAACTTGATTCGAAAATTATCTGTACGTGTATCATGCCAATGGTGAAGGACATGCCAACCATTAAAGTTTCAGTACTGATTGCCGAGATGCAAGCACGATTCTAGTATCGAGTATCATATCGAAAGGCATGGATAGCTAAACAGATGGAAATAGAGCAACTATATGGGGATTACGATTCGTCGTATAACGAGCTACAATGATGGATAGTTGCTATGTAGGAGTACGTACCGAGGACTGTGATTGAGTTGCAGACAATGCCTTATTAAGGCCCGGACGACTAGTTACAGTCTGCAAAAAAGATTTTCCATCGGATTTTTTGGACGTTTGATCCATGTGTGCGGACATTTCCCTACTGCAAGCCATTTGTGCAGGTGGATGGGACCTGGCTATATGGAAAATATACACAGATCCTACTTCTTGCGGTTGCTCAAGACAGCAATAGAAACGTGTTCCCGATAGCATTTTCCATCGTAGATAAAGAGAACTTGGAGTCTTGGGAATTCTTCCTCACTAACCTGCGGAGGTATGTTATTAGCAACGATAACATTTGCATCATCTTCGATAGGGGGAAAGGTTTAATTGCAACAATTAGGCGTTCCGGTGTGCTATGGAGGTCTGTTTACTACATCCGTCACATTGCGACTAACTTCCACAAAGATTATAAGAATGCAGACTTCAAGAGACAAGTCGTGGCAATGGGTAAATGATAACCTTATATTTTCATATAAGTTGTAATGTTTTATGTTATCGAGTTACTAGAACTTATTTTTTCTCAATACGTATGCAGCGTACGAGTTAGAGCCACATATTCTCCGCCAAAGAATGATCCAACTTGAGAGTGACATGGAGGGGCAGACAAACACATCTTTCCGACAATGGTTGGGCACGATGGAGCCGTGGCAATGGGCTCAAAGTTTTGACGAGGGCTTTCATTATGGCCAAATGACCACAAACTTAGTCGAGGGGATCAACGCTGTCTTGTTGAAAACACGTCATCTTCCTATTGCATCTATCTTTTCTGCTACATTCTACAGACTAGCTACCTTGATGCCAAGAATGGGTTAGCAACAAGTCGACCAGATGGAGGCGAGACACGTGTTTGTTGAACATGTCAGGGATGTAATGGTTGCAAACCATCGGATGGAGAGGTCAATGAATGTAGAAATATATTCACGACGACTGGAAACGTTTCAAGTTTCTGAGACCATCAGTCGTCGACCTGATATACCAACTAGGTCCTATGGAGTTGATCTCTGGAACAGACAGTGCGAGTGCAGGAGGTTCGAAACACTTCATTATCCATGTGCGCATGTCATGGCAGCGTATGCTAAAGTCAACCTTGATGTTGAACAATATGTCGATGATGTGTACACGCTCGAGCGCACATTGCGTGTCTGGGAGGTGCCTCCGACGACTTTCGAGCTTCTCCCAGACAGAGGGCTACGAAGGAATCCAAGAGGTCGTCCACAATCAAGCAGAATCCGTAATGAAATGGACATTAGGGAGAAATCAGACGGTAAGCGTTGTGGAATATGCAGGTTAAGTGGTCATAGTCGGAATAAATGCCCTCGACGAAACTTTCATGTTGGACAGTCGTCTGGATCGGGTCGGAATTGATCTAATGATGTAAAATTTTTATGTGTAGTGTTATAAAAAGTATAATTCATTTGAAATAATAAAAATTATTCAGCTTATACTTATGCTTAAATTGTATCCAAATTAAGTTATAAAATAGTATACGGCATTTGGAATTATTAAAATTATATCAAAAATGGAGGCATTTAACCTTAAATTCAGCTTTAATATAATGCAAAATTATAATAATTAAATTTATACAAAAAATTTCCGTAGTAAGCATACCTAAAATTAGAATAATTAAATTTATACAAAAAGTACAAACTTTGTAATGTACAAAAAATGCAATAAACCCCTAAAATTGATGATTCGATGGTGTGGTCTTAGGGGTATACCTATTCGGAGGTCGACGGTCACGTTCTGGGTGTTCGCGACGACCAACATTATCATTCGGCGCAGGTGGGGGTGTAGTAAATGTAGAGAGGAAATCATTTGGAGCAGGTCCCTCGTTCGGCATCAACGAACTTGATGCTGCGGAGGGAGTCCCATGATGCTGCGGATACGGGCCAGGCAGGTAGGATCCAATGAGTTCAAAGTCGTATGCGTATTCGCCCCCTGAGAAGCTCGGGAAATAGTCAGTGCCCGCCAAATCCGGATGATAACTATGTGAATCCACATGTGAAGGTTATTATTCCGGATCTGGCTGGGGCTCTGGCTGTGGCTCTGGCTGGGGCTCCTGCTCGGCCTCTGGTTCCGGATCATAATATGGCACAGGCTCCGCCTCCATCAGGGCCACTGAGTACAATCCCCCAGGTTGCTGCATGTGCGAGGGAACTACAGTCGACTGGCCTCCAAGTATATATGGCTTCCCGCAACTATAGTATCACTGTATGTACTCTAATGATGGTTGCAATTCAGAAGTCATAACCATCTGATTTCTTCGACGCATTCGATCGTTCTACAGTGCCACAAATTTTCGGTACTTAATGCCCCAATCCAACTGAGTTTTTCGTCTATTATTCATGACGTGAACTGCCCCCACCTCGCATGGCGGATCCGGGATATGTTGGATGCAGCCAAACTGTCGTAGCACCCGATCTCCGTGATATCACTCGACTACATTGAAATTTATAATTAGAGCGTTAGTGCACCATATGTGGGAATGAACGTATGCAGACGAGGGTACGACATCTGTAATTTCTGGCCTACAGTATGGCATCCATATAAACTGCATGATTAATAACATGGTTATAATTAGTCATAACGTGTGAGTAAGATATAGAAAGTATGATGTCATGAATATTAGAATAGCAACTTACCCTTTCCCGGGCATACTGTTCGATTATGAGTCGGTATATCGGGACAGTGTGCAACCTCCCGATACCCGGACGAACACTCCACCTACAAAAAACAAATATAGGGTTTAGGGTTGGTAACATTAGTCAATATATTATGACTACCAATAATGACAAGTTATATTTTATCACCTGTTCACCAGTGGAAAAACATACGGTTAGTGACTAACCGATGCCAAAAATGGCATCCGATAGATCGCCCAAGACTGCAGCAATGTGACGCATCCGCCCATGTCTACAACATCCGGGTTTGTCGTTCGACAAAGCTCCCGATACAACACAGCTAGAACGGCGGAGCCCCAGCTATACGAGCTAACACTAGACAAATCAACTAATAGGGGCAAGTACATCAAATGCACCTTGTTGTTGTTTGCATCGGGCATGAGTACTCCCCCTATGATATGCATGATGTCCGCTCGAGTAGCGCACATCAACTCACCTTCAATGGCAGTCGCTGATAATTGTCCAAATTTGGCTTTCAGCCATGTAAATTTTAAGCCCGTCAAATTTGACTCATCATCCTCTGGCGAGTCTCCTAAGAGCTGATAACAAAGTGCAGCCGGATCGATAAATGAAAATACTCCCGTTACGGGACTCCCGTTAATTGGGAGCCCAAGTTGCATTGCAACATCCTCCAAGGTCACCGTGCAGTCCCCACACAGAAAATAAAAAGTGTAGGTCTCCGGGCGCCATCGCTCCACTAGCGCAGATAATAAATCATAGCACAAGTCGGAGGTCCGGATCAATGCTGTTGACCCAAATCCGGCTTGCTCTAAGTACGGCATCAATCGTGCATTCGAAGCTTTCTTTAAACCATTCACACGTCCCCTTATTACTCGGTACGAGTCCTAATAGTGTTAAATTACAGAAAAAATATTACGATAGCATGATTTATTTCTATATATTATGTATATCCTTTTTTAAATAAATAGAACCCGTATTAACAAATAATAAATCATACCGCCTTATTAGCCGCATCAGATATGTGTCTACCGGGTTGAATCAATGGAGCCATTGCGGTGGCTGCAAGTTGAAAAAAAAGTTAGTAAAAAACTCTTACAACGACCATTTGTTCGTATTTTTTTCTCCGCATTTTATTACTTTAAAAAATATCATAATTTCTTATTTTCCCGAATTTTATTACTTTCAATAAAAATATATTATTTTCGTATTTTATTATTTTATATTATTTCAGTACATTTTGTTTGAAATATTTGTATTAATTATTTCTGAATTTTAAAAATTTAGTAAAACACTCTTACTTGACCATTTGTTCGTATTTTTTCTCTGCATTTTATTATTTTAAAAATATCATAATTTCTAATTTTAGAATTTTACTTTATTTCAATGCATTATGTTTGAAATTTATTAATTTAGTGTATTTTAAATTAATTTAGTGTAAAAAACCCTTATTCACCTTCTCCGCTTCGTATTATTTTCCGAATTTTATTACTTTCAATAAAAATATATTATTTTCAGTATTTTATTATTTTATATTATTTCAGTACATTTTGTTTGAAATATTTGTATTAATTATTTCTAAATTTTAAAAATTTAGTAAAACACTCTTACTTGGTCATTTGTTCGTATTTTTTCTCCGCATTTTATTATTTTAAAAATATCATAATTTCTAATTTTATAATTTTACTTTATTTCAATGCATTATGTTTAAAATTTATTAAATATACCATTTTTTCGGATTTTATTACTTTCGTTGAATATACAATTTCTTTTTTTTCGTATTTTATGTTTTATTAAACATATTTTTTATCATTTTATTTTTAATGCTATTTAAAAAAACTAATTACAACATCCTAAATAAATTTCATAAAAAATTCTAATCAACATACAATGTACATACCATGAATTTTTTCATGCTAAATAAATTTCATAAAATATATATGCTAAATAAAATAATAAAACACGTATAATGTACATAACATAAATTTTTACACACAAATATTACAAAAATTTAAATTAATAAAAAATTACTGTTTTTCTTTCTTTTCCTTCCTTCCTCTTCTTCTTCTTTCTTTTTTTTTCTCTTCTCCTTTCCTTTTCTTTCCTTCTTTTTCTTTCTTTCCTCTCCTTTCCTTTTCTTTCCTTCTTTTTCTTTCTTTCCTCTCCTTTCCTTTTCTTTCTTTTTCTTTCTTTCTTTCTTCTTCTTTCCCTCTCCTTCTCTTCCCCCCACCCACCAGCCGAATGGCCCATTATATGGGCAGTGCCGCCCATGGGAATGGCACCATCGGTGCCGCCTATGGGAAAGGCACATTTGGTGCCGCCCATGGGATACCCTCCTCCAGGGTATTGTCACATCGGTGCTGACTTTTTTTCTATTTTTTGTTTTTTTTTATTATTTTCGTAAATAAAAAAAAGTATAATATTTTGGTTATTTTTAATTTTTTTTGTAATATTTTGGTAAAAATCCCTTAATAAAGATTTTGTGGATCCTTTCAGAAAATTCTATAGAGGGAGTTCCATTCACAACCGATTTCTGAATATCACTATCTAGCCACTCGTCTTCTTTCTCCTCTAGACCATTTCCCCCGATACTCGTTGTTTTACCAACTAGCTTGTCCTTGCAAGAAACTCTTGGTTTGATAGGTAGCTCGGCCAACATATCTCCACCTTCGTTCTCACCTTCTTCCCTAAATCGAACTTTGTTAAGGGTTAAATCTTCCATAGAGACATCTCCAGATCAAGGGTTTTCACAGAGAGAATCCATTTTACTTTGCATAAATTTAATAAAAGCAACATTATTTAAAGGATATTGTATTTTTTTTAAGTCACAACTATATAACAATTCCAATAAAATTAACCATTATAAGTATTGAATTAAATAATTAAATCAATCAAGTAACTTAACTCAAACTATAACTAATTAATCATAATAAATTTAAAGGAAAACAGACATACAAAAGTTGAATGTTGAAGACCATTTCCAACACAACAAAGGCCTCGTTGGCAAAGGATATTGTAATGTTAAGATAAATAAAAAGTAAATTAATGATTAATTAAATATTTTCTCTATTAATTAATAAATAACCCTAATTATTATTATTTGATTGTTAACAAGTATTAACATACTCGTTTATGAATTGTTAAAAAAATATTTGATTATATTTTTGTAATATAATTATGAAAAAGTCATTTACTTTAAACAAATAAATAATTTAAAACCAACGGCCATTAACAAATTTTAGAACTTTTAACAAAGACAATGATATCCTTAATTTAAATGGCATAAAATAGAATTAAAATATAATCATATGAGAAATAAAAAAAATAAAATTAAAATCATACCATTGTTGGAAGACACGATAAAGAAATTTCTTCGGCCTGTACAAATTTCCCTTTAAATAGCTAGACTCCTTTCTCCCTTTATCCAAAAACTTGAAGCCACGCCCGTATTATGTTTAAGCATTCACAAACTTAGAGGCTATGAATTGAGTCTTACCTGTTCTCTTACTTTCATCAGCTTTTACCAACAAAAGCCCAAACTAAGAATGTCAACCTTTTCTCACCAAGGAGATGCTATTTGGTTTTAATATTCTAGAAAATACATTTAAAGGAAACGACACTCAGATCCAACTTTAATACTACAGTGGCCACATCTATCAAATATATCAACACATAATTTCGTCCAATGTAAATAGCAATAATTGCATCAAACTTGATGCAAGACTTGCAACAATCATATGTATCGATATTGCACTGACATGAATTTCAAGTTGTGGTAAACTGTAGTATGGTTGACATCTGTGATCCCATAATAAAACAACATGTGAATATCATATTTAGTCCTTGTTATGGTTTCATCCAAAACCGTGTATGGGAATAAGTCCCTTTTGTACTTCGATGAAACTTATATATTTAGGGTTATATAGAGAAACTCTATAAATAATTATTGGGCTTTGTTATATTTTCGAAATTCATTTGTTAATAATTATTTTTACATTGAAATATATGCAACAGCAAATAAAACGTTAAATGCCTTGAAATATTTAATTAGTTTTTTTTATCTCCACACACCAATAGTGAGAATGTAGATATATGGATGGTTATATTTATGAATTTGCTCTTGGTTGATTGAATCTTCTACTTGCAATCTTTGTTATAATTAATGCATTTACATGCATAAACATTGGCACTGGATTCCATAACCTTGAAACCCACTAATTCCCTAATGCTGTAATCTTTGATTGTTGTCTGCACAACATCTTTCGATAAAAAAAGCTGGCCAAATGTGAGGTCACCATTGTCGTTGAACGGAAGGTGATTTAAATCTATCAATTCATTGGCATATTTTGAGTATATAACTAAATCAATTAAAAACATTTTATATCATCTTTAATTGATTTAGTTATATACTCAAAATATTTGAAACCCGCTTTGAATCTACAATGTAAAATTAAAAAAATAATTTTATTATAAATTTTAATTTTATTTATTTATTTGATATAATATTATAGGCCTATTTCGCCTGGGCCCAAGACCATACAAAAAATAAAACCCCCAAAACATTTACAACAAACCCAACAGGCCCACATTACTAAACCCAATTCAAGCCCAACAGCCTAAAACCTAACCCTAGCCCACAATGTTTTCAGGAAATAAAAATGAAACCCTAGCTTGCTGCCACCGCACCTAGCCCGCGCACCACCACCGCCACGTCGACTTCCGTACCTGCGAGTAAGACAGAAAAGAAGGACAGACAGAGGCAAAAAGAAACAGTAGCAAAATATTGTATTTTCGGCTATAAAAAGCCATCACACACAAGTTGTAATTTTTACATAGATTCAATACAAAAATTAAAAAAATTCAAACGCAAAAAAGAGACTTCGAGAGTAGTTTATTTCTTTGTTATTATTCTTTTTTTTTCTTTTCTTCGTTTTCATTTTTTAGGAAGAAACACAGGAAATAAAAAAGGGATTGAAAACTTACCGTTTTGCCTCGTTTTGCACCGTCGTGGGAGGTCGAGGTTCGTCGTTTTTGACGAAAAACGACGCCCTTTTGGGGTCGGGGAGCCTAAAATCCAAAAAGCGGCCTTTTCGACTTTTTACCACCGTGGACTGAGAATAATGCCGTTCCGGCGATCGATCCATGGCCACAATGATCCGATGGTCAAGAGGGAGTTGAGAGAGAGGGGGAGAGTGTTTTCTGACCTTTTCTTTTAGAGAACGGGGAGAAATGAAAATTTTTTTTAAAAAAAGGTTTTTATAGAGAATCGAAATGACGCCGTTTTGGGCCTTAATCCCAATGGCCAAAACGACGTCATTTCACCCCTTTAACCTGCGCATTGACTCGACCCGCAGAAGGATTCGCGTGTTTTTATGGAAGGGTCTATTTGCGTGTTAGACCCTTTCGCATTTTTCAATTGTTTTAATCCAATCCTTTTTTATTTTTTTATTTTCTAATTTGTACTTCAAATTTTATTTCATATTCGATTTAGTCCTAGCAAAACGGTGCATTTCAGAGTGTGGGGATATTTCCCCAGCTGGTCCCTTTGAGTTATTCGCGCCTTTCAAATGGGTCCTCTACCTTATTTTTATTCTCGATTTTTACCCAAATTTTCGATTAAACTTCAATTTAGTCCTTTTGCACTTATTTTATTATAATTTTAGCCCCTCTTATATTCATAAGCTTATTTTATTAGGATTTAGGCTCTTAATTTTATTTCAATGTCAATTTAATCCCCATTTATCTCTGCCTAGGTTTTTTTCTTTTTTCTTTTTTGTTGTGTTTATTTTATTTTATTTATTTGCTTACCATTTTTTTATTTTGATTTTCGTATTTAATGATGTTTTCATTTTATTTTATTTTATTTATTTTATTCTTGACTTTCATTGTTATAATAATAATTATTATTGTCGTTGTTATTATTGTTATTTTTATGGTTTTTCATTATTTCATTTATTTACATATTTTATTCCAAATTTGCGTCTTTAAATTTCGTTTATGTTTTAATTGGTTCTTTACTTTCAAATTTTTATAAACTATTTTCCTTACATTATTTATGTATTTATTTTATTTGTTTTTAAGTTGGTGTTGTCCATTTGTGTGCATACGTTGTCCTTTTGTGTGCGCATTATTACAATTGTTATTATTTATTTTATTTATCTTTCAATTTTCTTATTAATGTTAAAGTAGTATATTATATGATTCTCGTAAATTGTCCTTATTATTTTAATTATTGTTATTTCTTAATGCAACATTCCATTCATGTATTTTTTAATATTACACATTTTACCCAATTTGTAAAAATATAAAATTAGAAAATAAGCAATATTTAGTATTTTGAAATTGAAAAGTCGTTTCCTAACTTACGGGTTTCGATTTTTTTCAATAAATCCAAATATACGAACCATTTTTCAAAAACACATTTTCAAAATTATCTCAGGAATTAAAAAAGATCATTTTTCAACTTACGGAATATGATTTCTTTTCTAAAACCGAGATAATAAAAAATTTCTAAAAATAAATAAAATTTTCGGCGTTTATTCTCGTTTCGGGATTTAAGATTATATCCTAACTCAAGGGGTATCATTCTTTCTCTCGATTAACGTAAAATACGCCCATTTTAAATTCTTTTAGGTAATTTTAACAAAAGGATCGTGTTTTAAGTCTCATCTAAGTTTTCAACTTTCGACATTAAGACATTAATTAATCAATTAGGTACCAATTTTAGGCGTGACGAGGGTGCTAATCCTTCCTTGCACGTAACTGACTCTCGAACCTGTTTTTCTCGAGTTTTGTAGACCAAGATCATTATTTTAGTAAAATCGAAACGTTTTATTAAAACAATTGAATTACAAGGTGATCCGATTACACCTCATCAAAAAGGATTGGTGGCGACTCCCATATTCGTTTTCGTTTTTCAAAATCCAAGTCGACCCTTTGTTTCAAAAAAATGGTTTCGACAATATCTAAAGTTATATATAATCCCTTTCCAACTATAAATAAGAGAATAATGCACTTCAACACACTCACCCCACGTGCTCCTCAAACATTTTTTAATTTTATTAACTTTCTATCCATGTTAGGCATTAAACATCTAAATATAGAAATTGTCAAAATATATGTATATAAATATTATTAAAATTGTGGTTACAATTATTTTGTGTATTAATGTAACGCTTATCTTTTCTATTCTAAAACACTTGTTCGTTTTATTTTCTTCTTTCTCGTTTTACAATACATATATATTTTTAAAATATCTCATTTTATAGTACTATAAGAAAGTCTATTATTATTTTATATATAATAACATAAGTGTCCTATCACTGAATCAGATTAACAAATACTTTCAAAAAAAAATGTTAAATATCATCTCACATTTAATAATAATAATAAAGAGATCTAGATTTCATTTTAAATTAATAAAAATGTAGAAATCAATGTTAAATATTATTTCAAAACATTGAAACAAAAACTAATTTTAAATGTAGAAAGCAATTGAAGAAGTATTTTAAGTAAATAATTTCTTAATATAAATAAATAATTGGAAATGGTATTAATTTTGGTGTTGCTAGGATATATTTATTGATACAGTAAAAATGCATTAGAATTATCTATTTTGACGTTTCTTTTATTTCAATATGTCTGTTTTTCTAGAATATGAGGGTTGTCCTATGAAATCCACTAAAATACCAAAATAACTATGATGCCCCTTTTTATTTCTAGTGATTCCCAGAGGAGCTGATTTTATTATATATATATAGAATATGTGAATTAGAAAAAGAAAAAAAAGGAAAAGCAAACACTATTTCAGTTGTTGATATGATGAGATTGAATACTACCATAGCTTCCCTCACCTTGGCATAATTAGAGTTGATCGACAAGTATCGGCTCATGTATTACTGCATTTACAGCGTTCGCCATTTCATGTGAGGTAAAACCATCATCTTTCATGTAAAAGAGATGCAATACTTTGCTCATTTTCCAGAATAATTCCTTGCATTGTCTTGGGACAATGCTATCATTTTTCTGCAGCACTAATCTATGCAGTTCTCTCCTCCTTTCCTCGATTAAATGCTTCAGTTCTTGATTTACATGATCTTCGGCTACTGAATTGGTACCATGAATTATGTGCAAAGATACCGCATTCAGTTTTCCCTCCATAGATTCCCTCTGCAACCATATGGGACATTAATTACTAAATATTTCCAAACTTCCATTCACATGAGACTAGCTGTGTTATTGGTCCAAAGAGAAGCCATACCTTAAAGCTATGAATATCATTGAGAAGACGCCCGCAAGTGCTTACATGTCTAAATAGAAGACTATATTCCCCACTTTTAACAACAGCCTCTGAAAGCCTAGGGCCAACAAAATAGAGAGCCGGGAGGATGATTGGTCCCAAGGCAAACGAAATGTAACCATTTCTCATGTATTCATCCACAGTTGGGACTGCCTTCTCCTTCGACCACTGAGCTTCCTGCAACATGGACCTAAGCAAATCCAGCCACTGCAACGTAAACATTGTCTGTTTAAACACTGGTTCATTCCAAATTTTCTTCAATACTAATAATGTCCTAAATTTTCAGATTTAGTTCACACAAGTTACTCTTCAGGATTCTACTATTCATTGTTAATATGAAGAGTAAAATAAATATTGGATCTCACAATCTCAGAAACATGAGTCTTTATGTTACGTCCTTGCCATGCAATTGCTTTCTCCCCAATCTCAGAAATTGTGTTGTCAAGTGCTGAATATATGATTTCAACTTCCTCAGAACAACAATCAATGCTGACATCTAAATCTTGCCTGTGTTTCATTTTCTCATAAGCCATTACTTTGTTATAGGCAAGATTAGTTAAAAGAACTACAGAAAGTTATACACCAAAAGGGGTTAGATATAAATGAACAAGAAAAGGAAAAAGAGCCTACTTTTCAACCAATTGAATTAGGTTTAACAGTTCATCTTCAGAACCTCCAACATCGAAAAAGTCATCAACCACAGTAGTAAGCACGCCATTTTTAGCCCATGTTAAGCGAGCATCAGATAATTCAGGAGGGCATAGTGTTGCAGCTGCAGAAAAGTAACAGTATGCCAGTTTCTGCCTGGCAAACTTCAGCTTGTCCAATCGCTTTTCTTGAACCCACCTGTTTCACAGAAGGGATATCATGCAATAATTTCAAAAGCATTTCTCATTGATGTCTACCGTAGCGAAAGAAATGCAACTCCCATGAGTTGGGAACTCCATAAGAATTCTTGTCACTGCATCATGGTTTCTATCTATGTAAACAAATTTACCTCTCGAGTTGTTTGAGTTCTTCACGATATATAGATTGACAGGCATTGAAGTCCTCCACTGCTAGTCTTAGGAAATCTTTGTTGCCAATACTCAAAGAACTAGCATGCAAAGACAGTAAAATAAGATGCAAATCAGGTATACATTATTATTTATTTAAAGGAAATATGATAGTAGAAGAATAAAATACCAAAGGAGTACCTATATGAAGATTTAAGCATCCGTATATCATCTACATCATAGTTCACTATGTTTCTCCTGTATACTAAGCGCTCCAAACTTGCATAATGGGGAAACTCAAGGGCATCATTCACCTGAAAATTATAGAAGGCAACCATTCTACAGTAAGTACCTGAATCAAATATGGAAAAGAAAAGAACTTGACAATTTCCTTCAAAACTAACTGATTATCAATCCAAAAAGAAAAAAACCTTCTGCATAATATTTTGTTTATGTTTATATGCACATTTAGAAGTGTTGGATAATTCCTGTTTCAAGAAATGACTTGTCCATGAGATGTGTTTCTCCAGGAGTTGTTCATTTGGATGTATGATCATCTGTGAAGCCCTAAATAGCTCAACGACAGCATCCAAATCCTTCAAATATCCTCCAAGTGAATTGAAGAAGTGTTCTTCAGCAAATCCAGCTAAGGCTTCTACACCACAAGATAGTGCAGAAAAAAGGCTTTAACTAGAACGATCCTATCCCTTATCAATATCATCTGAATACCAATAAGCATAAACATACCTGAGGAAACATCATAACCGTTTACACGTAGTGTTCTGAAAGCCAATGCACATGTCGGCAGATCCAAGAATATCTCCTCCTCCCCCTGTAGCCAACATCTGTTTAAGACATGATCGATGAAGTTAAAGAGAAGTTTTTAAATACATTTGTCTTTTGCAGATTGAACATAAGATCCTGTCAACCTATTACAATAAAACAGCCTTCTAAATACATTTTATGCTATATTATCCAGACTTAGGATGAATGTTGGATAAAAGTACTTGTCTGACATGGCCATATTCAATATTTCTTCAAATGTCAAAAAATGAAAAAAGGTAGAGTCCGAGATACATAGATTATATACATTAACTATGTTTGTAAAAGAAGATTACCGATATGTTTCATCTAATACACTTGTGATTTCTTCCCTGAAATGCTGACCAATTCCCAAACTTTCAACAGTCTCCAACATACAAAGTCGGGGGAAAACATGGAAAGGATGAAGTGTGGGAACTGAAGTGAACATGATCATTAGTAATATAGAAATAGATAATGTTGCAAAATACATTGAAATTTGTGAAGTAGCATTGGCATACTAACCTGCATTCTCAAACTTGTCTAAGAGTGCAGTGAGATAATGAAGACAACCGGAATTTGGAAGGTGAGAAAGAGTGGCTGCTGTTGCAGATGGTGAATTGAACAATGATCCATTCTTCCGCTGATACTTCATGACCATTTCCCAGTCTTGGTGTTTGCCAATTCCTTCCGAAACATATGCTAGATAGGCTTCCCTCCCTTTAGAGTTTTCTCTGTGGCAATTAAATCAAGACATGACGTCAAGGCCAAAATTTATTCGTTTCTTCAAAGTGCTTCCATGATTTCAAAAAGGCATTCAACATTGACTAATGAAGCAATAGTTAGACAACAAAACCAGGTCCGACAAAGACAAAGGCTGGTCAAAATGATCAGCCCAACAATTTGGTTTGGCTAATGCTATGCTTATTATATGCCTAATGGTTGACACCACATTTACACTAAAAATAATAGGAAAAACAAAGAGACCAAAAGTATACCTTCTGAGCTGTAAATCTCTTTTATGAAATAAAACATCTATATCTGTTGATCTCAAAGGGAGGTTCAAATTCAAATCCCTAGCATATTCAACCATACCAGAAAATATGATATCAAATCCAATAGGTGTAAGTTGGCTTTCATCAGAAGCCGAACAAAAATGTGACTCAATAAACCGAAGCCCTGCAGAAGAAAAGAATAATGTTAATCCATGAAACACTAATGAGGGAAAAATGGGTGAATGAAAATATACCCTTTGTCATGTGTTCTTCACCTACACCCCATCGTCTCAGCGCAAGGACACATGCCAATGTGGAGGAAAGAGTGTCTTTAATTAGCAAGGGATGGGGACGGCAAGGACCCCAAGAACCATTAGGGAGTTGATTATCCAACAGCCAGTTTAAGCAGGCAGGGAAACATGGATTGCAGTGGGAAGTGGGAGATGGAACCATTGCAACCCAAGCAGTATCATAAGAAGAAACAGAAAGTTCAATCTGATTAAACATCTTCTTAATCCTTTGTTTAGAATCCTTAAAGCACTGCATAATCAAGAATATTATAATCTCTTCTACAATGTCAACTCCATTAGAGAATAGATAAAAGCAAAATTGATAGATAACAATAAGAGGCTGGATAGTTATACCAAATCATTACTACTGTTGGTGTCTGCTGTTGGGTTTGCTCCACTGTCCGTGGAAACTGCTCGGATAATCCAGATTAATCGAGGTAAAGATTAAGATAAGAAAATAAGTCTTAAAAGAAATATATATACTTATATTGATAGTGGTGAAAGTTGAGACCAGAAACAATGTGTGCAACTCGATGGTTGCAAACCCACATGCATCGTTATGTAATTCAGATGAGAAACAAAAGCTGAGACAGATGGAACCTGAAATGAAAGGATTGGAGCAGCTATGAGGGTGGAAGAGAGACATGGCGATGGCGATGGCGATGGCGAAGGCGGTATCAGCCGATGGAGGAAGGAAGTTTTGCCTAAGCGACAGCCTGCATATAGGAAGGAAACAGAAGAGAACACAGTTGAAAGGGTAAAGGTCAGCTTTGAAACTTGAACCAATGAAAGAACAGTGTCACTGTGTTCACCAAGTCAAAGAAATGCGCCACTGCCAAGTTCCGATCCTTCATGTCACCTCCTTCAACTTTTTGTTATTAAAATGCTAAAGTTTTTATTTTAATGGAAAAATATTTTTTGAAATTGTAATTATTGTTGCAACGTTTCCTTTATATTTGTTTACATATATTAAGCATCATTACCTTATTAAAATATTCTTTTTACCGTAAATATATACTTTTTGGAAGAGGAGGTAGATTTGCAGGAAAAAAGAACAGTAGTTTAATTTTAGGCATAATGACAAATTATGCCCTTAATGTTTGTATTTTTGTCAATTTAGTTCTTATTTTTTAGTTAAATTTGATGATCAATCTTAAAAAAAAGTCAAATTTGACCATTATCCTTTCAAAAATAAATTTGTTGTTTCTTTAACATTAATATAAGCTAAAATATTAAATTTTTAACATGAAAGCTCCTATGATAGTCTATTTGTACTTTATGCTAAAATTTTTAATATTATATTTTATATATTTTAAAATTAAAATTTGTTTTATTTTAATTTTTGAATATTTTATAAATTTTAAATTATTTGTTAACGTGCATATAAGTCAAGTAGTGACATGTTAGCATGAAGTGAGATGAACTATTGTTCGATTACCATGCCAATATTGTGAATTTTTAATATTTTAGTCAATAATTTCATTAAAAAACAATTTAATTGTTGAAAAGTAAAATTTAGCTAAAAAATAAGAATTAAATTAACAAGGTATATTAATATTAAAGGCTAAATTTATCTTTATCCTTAATTTTATACAAGGATTTTGTTATATTTTTACTAAGTTATAAATTCGTCCTCGTCACTTTGAAATTTTTATCATTTTATTTATGATTCACTGGCTTCTAAATATAATAGATTTTTAAAATATTAAAATTTATGAAAGTGTAATCTTCATATATATTATTTATAGTAATATATTGATAAAATAATGAAATTAGTTTTGAGTAATTAAATTGTTGACAATTGTCACACTTAATTTTTGAGACATAGCAGTAAGTTATTTGAATGTTTAATTACAAAGATACTCCTTTAATGAAATAAATTGGAAAACATTAAAGCACTAAAACCATTTCCATAAATGCTAATTTGGATTAAGCTTAAACTTTTGGTCAAGATTTATTCAAATAAACTAATTACTAATAATATATATAATCTTTAAAAATTAGAGGTTTAATTTAAAAAAATAGAAGTATAAAATTTCCATTCTTCTTATAATGTTTTTCAAAATGTCTTAAAAATATTTATAGGAAAATAATGTAAAACATGTCTAGTTTTTTTTTAAAGTAGTTAGATTTAAATCTGTTCATGGGTTGGGTTACTCGTTTTTAAGCTCGCTCAAAATTTGGAAGGTTTGGGTGCTCGAAAAATGAGCTTGGATAAAAATTTTAAGTTCATTTTAAAATATGGGTCGGGCTCAAGCTTGAATTTCAAGGTCGGAGTTCGACCCGACCCGACCCTCTTTTAAGTTTATAATATTTTATATTATGTTATTTTTATATATTATGTAATTTATAACACGTTAAAAGATAAATTTATACTAAATATATAATACTACTCTAATATAAACGTTAAAATAATGTTAAGATCACTATATAATTTTTTTCAAAAAAATAAAATAAAATTATTAATTTTAAAATAATAAAATATAAATATTTTAAAAAATATTTGAAATATAATATGGGTGAGTCTAAAATGGGTTTAGGTTAATCTTTTGCAAATATCAATAGATTTAGACAAAATTTTAAGTCCATATTTCAGGTCGGACTAGACTTAGACAAACACCTCTAGTTAGGTCCTTCTTCATAATACACACAATAATATATTATAAAGTAATTTATAAATAATAATATATTATTTTGAAATCTGAAATTTTTAAAATTCAAACAATCAACAAGTGCATCACATGATAAAAATAATTTTAATATATTAATAAATAATGTTAAAAGATTTAAATCAAAGATCAAAACTTGATATCTTTTCTATTTTAGTTAATTGATTTGATTAGAGATGAGTAAAACTCGATTCGATTCCAAAAATTGAATTTCGAGTTAATCGAATCAAGTTAATTGAATTATTCGAGTTTTGAGTTTGAATTGAGTTGAATTTTACAATTCAATTAACTAAAATAATTGAATAATAGATTGGTATAAATACTTTTTGGTGTTTGTCAAATTTGAAAATAAGTAAATTGGTCTCTTTTTCAATAAAAATTAAAAATAATTCAAAATATTTATAAAAATTCCAAAATTTATATATTTTTAAAAATATTAGAAAATTCTAAAATATATATATAAAAATAAAAAATAAAAATTTTAAAATAATAATTTTAGGACCTAAATAAGGTAAATTAATGATTCAAGATTATCATACTAAAGTATTTTTTATTATTTTACTTTAAAAAATTTCAAATATATATATGGTTTCAAATTTATGTGCTATAACACGAAATTAGTTATATTGTAATAAGATTTTAATTTGACATATTTAATTTTTTTAAAATTTCACTCGAACAATTTCACTTGATTCTTCTCAACTCGAATTTCATTTCAATTGACTCGATTCGAAAAAATTTCAAATCGAGTTAGGATGATAAAATAGGACTCGTCAACTCCATTAACTCGAAATATTTTCACTTGACTTAACTTGATTAGATTGAACGCTCACCCCTAGATTTGATATGGTAGATTGATATTTGATAGACTTCTTTTTGTTTGGAATTAAGCATTCATTAAGATATGAATCAAGTACAATTAAGTAAAAAAGAACTCAAGAAAAGATACAACAATAACCCCTTTTTTATAAAAATAATATTAAAAAATTAATTAACTACAGAAATGGGATGGGAGAACTTTTTTTTACGAAAATTAGTTATTTGCTATAGTACTCGTCGGTGTTATTTGACACAACAATGGTACCCCCCAACTTTTTGGCCAATCATACAACAATCACCATTTTTTTCATAAAATTATAGTGCAGATTTTCAGAAAACTTCTTACCCAACTCTACTACAAACCAAAATAGAGTTCCCTAGAACTCATCCATCCAAAATCACACCAATAGACATTTGTGGACAAAGCTACCAGAATTTGCAGTTAAAACTATTAGATCATATATATGTGGTCAAGCCACTATATCGCAACAAAGCTGCCAGAACAAATATGAGTGGTCAAGCCACCATGATTATGGCCAAGCTGCCAGACAAAAAAATGTGGGCAAACCACCAGATAGTACAGATTGTTAAACTACAAGAACTTCCTCCTTACCATATTATCCCAACCCCATGCAATGTGACATGACATGCATATACAAAATCATTATGATAAGCATGTTAAACATGCATCCATAATCTTAACAGAATCCAATAAGCATGGTTTACATATTTTGTAGAAAGATATACCAGATAACTAATCACTTTGACTAGAAAAACCACAATATCACATGCATGGTCATAAAGCAAATTCATACATTTACAATTCAACATATTCAAACATCTTATACTCATACAGAACATTGCAACACAGAGACATGCCATCAGAATTGATAGAACACTGATCATACACATATATTTTATGTACATTTAAACACATCGCATATAGTAGCACACTAACAAATACCATGTTTTCAAGTCATATTTAAGCAATATGAACCCTATAGAAGATTTTATACATCGTACATCATAAACAGACTTAGAGTAAAATTTTAGAAAATGGGCTCACATGACCCAATTGGCCAACCCATGTGGCTCACATGGCCAAAATAGCCCAAATCGTGCAACACATACGGCCTGGCACACAGCCATGTGACGTCGACAATGGGTTTTTCAGCATCACACCATTCATTATTTTTCGAGTTTTTCGTTACACACTTGGTCATTTTCGATGTCGATTCAACAGTCGTAATACTAGAACCCTGAATAGCAGAGAGATTAACGCACTTACGAAATTAGAGAAAAAATTGTCTCGAGATTTTCACCCCCTACGATAAAAAATTGGATAGAACGAACAATATCACTAATCCACGCCAAAACAAAATGGAAATAAAGGGTGTAGCAAAATGAACAACAATGATGCAGAAGCAAAAAAAAGGAAAACCAAATATGGGATAATTGGAAAAAATGGAAATTGGAACCAAAAGAAAAAAAAACAAAAGAAATTGGGAAATATGAAAAGATATGACATTTGACTAGGAAAAGAGTGTAACGCCCCAAAATTTCTAATTTCGTTATTGTGAAAATATAACACAAATATCTATCAAATTTAGTGGTTATGTGTTCTGGGAGTGTTTGGGAGGTCCCAAGTTCAGGCCTTCTCTTGGGAAATTTTTGGTATTTTGAATGAATTAGGCCTTAGTCTTGTTCAGTAGGTTTTTATTTGATTGTTGGTAAAAATTTATTAGAATGGGCCTGCTGGTTTTGTGGTTAAGCAAAGTGGTAGTGTGTAGGAGGTCTTGTGTTCGAGTCCCTGCACAAGTAGGAGAATTAATTTTTGTTTGAGACTTGTGGTATGGTGGAGTTCAAATTAAACTGGATTGCTGAGTAGTTGTGTTTTAGTGGGTTAATAGGAAGTATTTTTAGGAGATAATTGGGGAGAAGTTATCAAAATAAGATTTTTTCTTATCAGTTTTCTATTTTCTTTTTTTTCCCAACAAATTTTCTGAGTTAGACTTTTGTTTCTCTGTCGTGTCTTCTCCCTTCTTGTTCACTTTTGGTTTTTGTTCCCCTTTGGTCGAATCTTGTTTCTTCTCTTTCCCCTCTCTTTTCGTTTCTGTATTTTTTGTGAGTCATTTCTTTGGGTGCAACTTTCGACTTCATCTGTTTCGGTAAGTGGAATTTTCCCCCTTATTTATCGTATTTCGATTAGGCAATTAACAAAGGGTTCGTTTCACTCTCGTTTAGGTGTTGTTCAAAGGTTTTAAGCGGATATTCTAGTGTGTGGAGACGACTGGTTATTGGATTCGTCACGGTAAGTTTTCAAACCATCGTTGGTTTAGTTTCTCGAGTTTTATGTTGGGGATATTTGGTTTTATTGATGAATTAAGTGATTAATTAAGGGATATATTGGTCAAATATAGGTTTTTGAAGGCTCGGGTTACTTTGCACAGCGAATTCATACCAGGTGTGTACCTGAAACGTAAAAAACGGGATTCGGCGAAAAGTCAAAATCGCTTGCTGTCGAGAAATAAGAGAAAATTATGAGAAAAATTGTAGAGAAAGAAAATAAGGGTGTTATAAACTTGGAAATCAACATTTTGCACTAAAATGGTTTTGGACATGACAATAGTCTAACTTTGAAAAATTATAAAAATAATGGAAATTGAGTTAGAGCTTGAATAAAATATGAAATTAAATTTTATTGAGTCTAGTTTTTCATGGAAGAAATAGTGTAAGCAATGGAATTTTAAATTATGAGATATAATAAATTTTGTGAGACAAGGTCAAAATGATTTAGGGTTCCCTATTTTGACTTTGGAAAATCATCAAAATTGTAAAAAAATAATTAGGGCTTAAATTTATACGTTTAAATCCTTAACGAGTCTATTTTCAAGAGAAATAAACGAAACATAATCCAAATATCGTACTAAGAGATAAATAATTTTAGTAAGGAAAGGTTGAAGCTATCAAATAGCAGAATAGGGATAACTTTGAAGATTTTACTGTACTTATTTGATAAGCTATAAATTCTAAAAATTTTATGGTAGAAAGGTATTTCAGTCTAGTTTTGAAAACATCAAGTGGATCTTAATTTGGAATTTTGTAGCTCAAGATATAAATAATTTAGTGACAATGACTCAAGTAGACAGCTTTGAATGAACATATAAGTAAATAGTGAAAACATATATGAATATTTAGCTAGCATGAGTTACATTAAAAATGGATTACACGGCCAAGGCCAATTTGAGTCGAGTGGGCCACACGGGTGTGTGGGCCCAGACGGGCAGATCACATGGGCATGTGATCCCATTTTTACCGAAATGTTTCTAAGGTTGCACAGGTCGCCCAAGTCGACTGTGAACCTACTGTAAGGTCGGTAAGAGCTATTTAGACCCCTAAATATGTGAAATTGACTGAATGATATCTGTACTTAGCATGTTAATATCTGAATTGAATATATATACTGAAATTGCATAATAGCATATCATCCATGGTATGTTGCATTGCATTGGGTTGGGGGTTGTTATTCGGAGGAAGAGTACTGAAAGGCTTTAAGCCTAATTTACAGGCAACTCAGCTGCAAACTACTGTTTTGTGTCGCATTCGGTACTACTTGGAGTGTAGGGATGGGTGGGTTGATTATATCCCCACATGGAGTGTAGGGTTGGACGGAGATAGTGTGTAGAGGCTGGTTGGGTAGGATTTTGCTCTTGCATAATCATATCGCCATCGATCATTGTGATGGGCTAAGGCCCTCTTGCATTTTGACATCAGTCTTGAGATGGGCTAAGGCCCAAACTGTTACTAATACTAAAAAGGGCTTAGGCCCAAGACTGTTCAACTATGCACTGTGAATACTGATTGTTTGTTTGTTTCTGCGAGATTACACAGTGAGTTTATGTAAACTCACCCTTTCTTTTTAATGTGCATAGGTAATCCCCAGACTTAGACAGATCGGTGCGACGGAGGACTCAGCGGTGACCATAGTAATTTTTGGACTTCATGGTTTTCAATTTACGATTTATGATTTGATTATTATTGATTATTTGGGTTGTAATGTAAGGACCCTCTGGGACTTTGGTTTTAAATTTGAGTTTTTTTTTATTTATTTTACTTTATGGATTTATACCTGCTGGTCGTAGGAAATTCGATTTTCAAAAAGTTAAAGTATTTTCTAAACGCATGATCACTTAGACTGTTTTATTAAAGCTTCCGCAACGAGGGATGTTTCAAAACAAATTTTTTTAAAAGAATAAAGACGACTTCCTAAGTTCTAACAAAGGTTTACTAAAGATAATAACATGGAATGTTTTCATCGTAACAATGAGGTTTCAAAAACACTATCATGTGACATTGCCAGATACGGCCATAGCGTCTAGACTGGATTTTGGGTGTTACAAAGAGAGAGCTTGTGTGTGGGAGAAATTTTAGGAGACACTCTCTCTTTTTCTTTGTTTTTAAAACCACCCACTAACTCCTATAATTATCCATATCAGATTCTTTTCTTCAGAGTTTAAAACAAAAATAAACCCCACTTTACACACATGGGCATTCAAACATAGGACCGAAAGGTAAGTTGAAACCTTATCACTGAACCAGCAGACTCATTCTTGTCATCAGTTAAACGAAAATAATATATAAATCAGACGTTCAAAGATAGGGGTTTAGACAAAAATAACAAAAAATATAATAAAAAGTATTCGAACCCATAACCTCACACACACTTAACTACTAAACCAGATTAATTCACTTTACAAAATTTTCACAATCTTAACTAAAAATCAGGACGTAACCACTCTTGGTTTCACCAACCCAATTTCTTCAAATTCGATTTTTGGGGTGTGACAATAAGTGTTTGTAATAGCAATGTGTGAGTGATGTTATATAAAAAAATTTTACTTGTTAACATTTTGGTATGTTGATTATGGTTTTGATATGGTAACTTGAATGTGATTATTAAATATGGAATGTGATGGAACAACATGAAGTTTGGTAGGTTTGATTATGAAATAGAATGTTTGAATATGTGAGATTTTGTTAGAAATCATGGTATAACAATTTGATGATTGAATTGAATGTTAAAAGTATGATATGTGAAATGGTTTTTAGTGTCAAACTTATAAACTGTTGGTCTGAAAATATGGTCAAATTTTAGATGATAGAAACTTGGTATTTTGATTGTTTATAAGGCATATGCATGGTTATGTTCGAGTTTGTCATGAAGTGGAAAAGTATCTTGAAGTTGATTCATGTATGTGATGATGCCTTGAGACATATTAGTTAGAAATAGGAAATTTTATGTTTTGGTATGATTGTTGTGTATTTTGGACAGGTTTAAAGAATGATTATATGCAAATTCAATACATAGATAAAGGTTTGGGTTGATAGCTTGCATAATGAGGTACATTTTTGGGTCACACGATTTACCACGCGATTGTGTGTCACACACATGTGGTTGACACAGACTTGTGCAATTTGATTTTTTGTTATCACATGGCCACAATTAGTTACACGGTCCAACCACACGACCGTGTGACATTTGTTGAAATTTTACACTTAGACCCACATGGCCTCAGTGAGTTACATTGCCTGGACACACAACCAAGTGAGTCAAGGCCACACAGTCTCAGTCTGTTACACGACCGTGTGACTCCTATTTTATGCTTTTGCCCATTCTTTTTTAAAATGTTTCAATTTAGTCCTTGATTGTTTCCAGGTTGATTTTAGAGCTTCCGTAAGCTCGATTTAAGCTTGAAATTGTTACAAAACATGTTTATTTGAATGGCTGAGATATGATGAATTTTTAAAAAATTTTTTAATTAAATTCACATGTTCCTATTCTATTTATTATTGTAGCATCCCGTAATTCGATTCCGAGACGAAGACGGGTGCAGGGTGTTACAAATAGATGCTACTTCTGTGCGTTATTTTATATAAAACCCTACTAACTAAAATCTTGTGTTATCTTATTTGATTGATGAATGCAGGATGTTCCATCGTTATATAAGTTTTAGCTATTGGATACATCTTTTTCGGGAAGGGAACAAATGTGCAAATGCTTTTAGCCCACTTGAGTAGTAATTTTCATTTTTCTTTGTATTTAGATGAACTTTCTGCTTATTGTTTGCTTTATGTTTGTTCTATTCCCCTTGACTACTTACATCGCCTTCTCGTGATGAACCCCAATCGTGATGGACCCTAGTACCTGCGAATCTTACCAAGAAAAGACGTTATCGATTAAAGAGAAGGGGAACAACCGAAGATGAATAGCATCATCGGTAACCCTATTATATTGAAATGTATTACAAAGCTAACCGCCTCCGGATGTACTAAGGTCCAGAATGTGAATACTATAGCAAAAGATATATATAAATGAGGCGGTATCTGCAAGTATACGAGTCAAGTTGTAATGTAGTTACAACGGAGTAGGTGAGTACTCCAAGGATCGTACCCAAAGGAGACTAGTACTAGATCAATTTTAACCTAAACACCAAACACCAAATGATCTAATTAGTACTTGAAATAGGTTAATATTACAAAAATATAAATAATACGGGGTTTTGGAGTTTTTATAATAATAATAAAAGCAAATAATATTGGGAATTTGAAATGTAAAATTGATCAGATCTGATTATAGGTGATTAGCTCGCTTCGGTGATATTGATCAACTATAACTTTGGGCTCCTCGTCAATCAACTAGTCGATACCCTGGTAGGATCTTTCGATACGTCCACTAGAATAACGAGTCAACAAAGACTACTTATCTTCCGACCTCACAGTCCAAACCGGCTCGAGGTTAAGGTGTTCACGAATAAGCTATACCAATTTTGGGTTTATTCCTACCTTGATAACTTTCTAGGGTTGTCAAGCCTAAGGTTTGGGTTTTCCCTTTCTCGAATAGTTGATCCATTGAGTAACCCTGCAAAATAGTCAATCCATCATACCTCCACTTGCTAATCCCCCATAGAAGGATTAGTTCCGGATGGTTTTCTTAAACAATATAAAAACCAATATAAAACGTAAATATAATAAATGAATTAAAAGTATAAAGTTTAGGAAAAAGTCAGATTTATATTAAGAACAAAAGTGAACCCACAAAGTCTGATCGCATCCACAAACCAAATTTCTTGAGATAAAACAAAAAACAAACTAAAATAAATCTAAAACGTAAGAAAAGAGAAAAATTAAACTAGAATTAAAAAGAGAGATTCTAAGCTCAACATGTCCAAATGAGCCTATTTGTAGACTTGAGGTAGTCGTCATCCATAACCCTAGGTTACCTGACGCTCCTGAGCTTTATATTGGATTGTGTAAACAAAAATTCCCCTTGAATCGTATTAATTCCCGTCTAGAGTCAATGTCACAACATATCAGGACCTATGTTGCGACATAGAGGTTAGTATACTCTTTTTTAGGATCTCTTCAGGGGTATGTCACAACACCCTTAAGCTGTGTCACGACATCGAAGGCAGTCTTGGAATTCCTCTATTTTGCTCCCTATGTTGCGACATCGAATCTTCCATGTTGTGACGTAGCGACGAAAGCCCATTAGCTTACCTTTATGCCTTATTCGGCCTCGAAAGTCAATAAAACACTATATTTGCATATTTTATTGAATTTAATTAAACTTACTAAAACATAATTAAAACCTAATGATAATGCTTATTTTCAAGCCCCTAAAATGCGAGAATTATTTTAAACTACTATATCGAATTACGACAAATCAAAAGCTGAAGGAACCATTTTAAATCCTGATTTGATTGCTCCATCATTGTACCTCTAAACTACAAATTATTCTAGATCATTTGGATCATGACCAGTTTTATTTCAAAATTGTTAGCCATGATTGTCGGCCTTGTGAGGCTTCCTTCAACCATCTCTAAATTTGGCAGTGTATAGTTGTAACGAGATTTTTGTGCAAGTGTACACAACCGTTCAAGTAATAAGTAAGTAAAATGAGTTATCATCTCCACAGGGACTGTGTATGTTAATCGATTATTTGTAAAATTATAAGTTAACAATTTGGTGGTAAAAACACAATATTTTGAGGGGTAGATGATTAAATTAAATTATCTAGATGTAAGATGATCCCTATGCAATTAAATCTAAATGCAATTGATCTAATGTATGAACGGATTTTAGCAACAAAAATGCAATTTCAACAATCAATAACACGAATAGGCTGGGATAATCATATTAATCAATTCAATTCATTTTCATCATACTTAACAGTGTTCAGAAAACATTCCATGGTAACTTGATCTTTCATGAGTTTGGAAACGAAATTAAGTCCTCTTAGATCTTTTACTTAGTGAAATATGCATTTTACTGATCATATTAAACTAAGGGTTTCCTAGTATTTATGCAATGTAACAGGGACAATTAAGTTTGAAATGGTTTAATCACATAAACTTAAAAACTATGCAAGATAATAGAGCTAACTAAAGATATTATAAACCTCTAATTTAGTCAGGTTTAATGATCTAAATTGAGCATTTCACTTTTATATTATGTTTCTACTAGTCGTTGTCTGGTTCGGATAACTCAGCTAATATGAATGCATCCAATCATGTATGAATGAAATACATTTTAATTTTAATTAAAAACATGATCGACTGAGGAACAAACATGTTAAACATGAATCAAATGAATATTATTGAATTAACATAATCATCCTAGCTAAATAGAATTAAGCTATCATTGTTGATTACAAGATCAATAAACACTTAGCAAGCACATTTAAATTAAACAACAAAGAGGAAAGAGTAAACTCTAATTCAATTTATCAACCTTTCAGATCTTTTTGATTGAGGTGTTTCTTTGATCCGCTTGTTGCTCCTTTGCTAAGGGTTTCGCAAGGTGACCGGCCAAGAGATGGTCTTGATAAGGCTTTTGTTGGCTAAAGAATAAAAAGGGAAATAGAGTGGCTAGGTGTGGGGAGAAGGGAAATAGAGAATGAATGAATGAATTAAGGGATGTTAAAGATGATTTGAATGGTGAAAGGTATGTGGTATTTATAAGTGAAGTTGGTCACTAATTTTGCTAAAAATAGCATCATACCTCCCTTGATTCTCTCCCTCTTATGGCTGGCCATGATGTGTGGAAAGGTGGGTGATTTAGTTGTTTGATTCGAGCACATGATCATGCTATATTTGGCCAGGGTTGGACGGTTTCTTCAAGCAAACCTTGTGTGCCAATTTCAAACATTCTTCCAAGTGTAGGGAACTCTAAATAATTGTCTTAAAGTTGATTTTTGGTTGCCCAAGTGTGGTTGCCAAATTGAGTGTCTTTCCTCCTAGATTGGACGATTCCATGATCTAGTAAACTTGTAAACTGATCCAACATATATCACCCTTTTCTAATTGGTCAAGATGATAAATAAATGACCTGATTTATCATGGTTGTTGTCGTCCATTACATGAGAAAATATCCCATGTCCATGCACATTATAATATACTCACTTTATTGAATCAACTCTGTGGCCTCACTGCATGATAAAAATCAACAGACTAGTAATTGACATGAAGTAATGTAATTTATGCACAAAAATTATGTAACAAAGCACAATTTCCCATATTTTATAATTTCATGTCCATTATTAACATTTAAGCAAAAGCCATTTGATTTATTAGCAATTACTCAAGATTAATATAATTATTAAGTCAAAAGGTAGTAGAAATATATAGAAAAATTCTATATAATTTCGATTTTACAATAGTCCTTTAGGGTTCTGTTGTTTCGCGCCATAGGTACATTTGCAGGTAGTTACGGTATTATTGATGAACAGCAGGTTTTCTCACGATGGTAAACTACCTGCAGCAGGTGGTTGATTCTGCATCTACTATTATTATTGATGATTTTGGCGAATTAGTCTCTCTAGATCGATAGCTAGCTCTATAGGTGTTCCCATATGATGAGTCGTATACTGAAACTAAAAAGAAAATAAACTATATTAGTAAAAAGAAAAATAAAATGCATATCTATAATTTATTAATTTTCTAATTATTCTATTAAACGTAAAAATTAAAATTAATTTAGTAGCGTTGTCTCTGTGGCAACGACGCCAACAACAAAAATTAAAATTTTTGGCCCGCTTCCTAGGCGGCCTGGCTCGAAATATGGGCCTAAAATTTTATTCAGGCTCGGCCCGGGGAAAAATTCCTAAGCCCGAGCCCAGCTCGGGTCGGCCTGTTTTTTTTAATTTTAAATTTAAATTTTGTCACTAAATAACAAAAGAATGAATATGAAGACAAAAGAAATTTGGTTAGCAAATAACAAAATAAAAAAAATTCAAGTGCGAAGATAAAAAACAACAGGTAACAGAGAAGACTATCAGGTTCAGAATTTTGAGTTTTTAACACAACATGGTCTCTACAAAAGTATGTTTTGTAACAACTCGATTTTGAGCCTAGTCGGAATAGTGGTTTCGGGACCACAAATTTGACGAGAAAAAAATTATTTTTATTATATTTTTTATGGTTTATGATTTCAAAAATAATTTCGTGAAAATTTCGTTCGAAAATTTCGACGTTTGGGCACTCAATTTAGTCAAAAGGACTAAATTAAAAAAAGTGCAAAAGTTGAGTTTTAAATGTTAGATGTGTCCAATTGTGATGAAATTTTAAATTGGAGGTCCTTATATGGTAATTAGACCATTGGTTAAGTTAGTGGACAAAAATGGACATGAGATAAGTTAAATAGGATATTTTTAAGTTAAGGGTATTTTGGTAATTTGGTAATTAAAATGAATTAAAAAGACAAAATAGGCCATAATTTCATCATCTTCAACCCCATGGCCGAATTTTAAAAGGGGAGAAGCCATAGTTAGGTTTTCAAGCTTCCAAGCTCCATAGTAAATGATTCCAGGCCCCGTTTTTAATGTTCTTTACATTTTTGGAGTCCCAGTAACTTGATTTATGGTAGGATATGAAGCTAGAAATTATTTAAACAACTTTTGCTAAGCGATTTTAAGTGAAAACAAGTAAAACGACATAATCGGTAAACATACCTAATGTTCATAAGTAAGTGTTAGAATGAGAATTTGATGTTGCCATAGAAGGGAAAAATGTTCATCATGTCATAAAACATAAGAATAAGAGATGAAGTTTAATTTTCGAGCTTTGGGGCAAAAGTGTAAATATGCAAAAGTTTAGGGGTAAAATCGTAATTTTCCAAAGTTTGAGTCAATGACTGTTTTGATGAATGTGAGTGTTAAATAAGTTAAATGTGTTATTATAAGTCAAGCAAGACGAGAAGTTGACTTTGATTAGTTAAAAAGAGAAGTGAGAAAAAGTAAGAAATTTCCCGGTTGAACCTCCTGAATAGAAAAGATATGAATGAAGTGACCGTAATGATCACATGTGTGGCACGGACTGTGTGTAGGCCATTATGTGAAAGTGATAGTAATGGTCACTTGTGTTGTACCATGTGCAGGCTACTACGTGTACCGAGTATCATTGATTGTAACGGTGGTTGCTATGTACTGATTCCACCGAGTACCATTGATTATAACGGTGGTTGCTATGTGTTGATTCCACCAGGTACCATTGATTATAAAGGTGGTTGCTATGTGCTGATTCCACCGGGTACCATTGATTATAAAGGTGGTTGTTATGTGCTGATTCTACCGGGTACCATTGATTATAAAGGTGGTTGCTATGTGTTGATTCCACCGGGTACCATTGATTATAAAGGTGGTTGTCATGTGCTGATTACACCGAGTATCATTGACTATAAGGGTGGTGCTGTGTGCTGATCCACCGTGTACTGTTATTATTCCGAAGTGTTCATCGGGAAATTGACTAAGTGAAAATACATGAGATCATGTAACGATTAAGTATAATTTAATAATGAATATATGTATGGAATTGAATTGAATATTGACTTGAAAATGAAAAAGTGAATTTTGAATTGAATAGTGATTAAAAGTAAAAAAGTGAAATTATGAAAAAGTAGAATTAGCAACAAAACAGTTTTGGACAATAACAGTAGTGTGACTTTGAAAAATCGCCAAAAATGGTGAAAATTTAATTAGAGAGTGAATAAGATATGAAATGAAATCTTAATAAGTCTATTTTTACATAAAAGAAACAGAGCAAGCAAAAGAGTTATATATTTTGAGATATCTGAATTTTAGTGAGGCAGGGTTGGATTGATTTTGGAATCCCCTGTTCTGATTTTGGAAAATAGTTAAAAATTGTAAAAAAATAATTATGAGTTATAGTTTATATTATTAGAATCCTTAATGAGTCTATTTTCAAAAGAAATAAACAGAAACATCATCCAAATTCTGTACAATGAGATAATTAATTTTTAGTGAAGAGTGGTCGAAACTATCAGACAGCAAAATAGGGGAAACTTTAAAGAAAAAACTGTACTATTTAGCTAAACCAAAAATTTTGAAAATTTTATGGTAAGAAGATATGTGAGTCTAGTTTTAGGTAAAATTAGCGGATCTTAATTTGGAGCTCTGTAGCTCTGGATAAAAATAATTTAGTGACTCTGACTCAGATAAAAAACTTTGAATACACATGTGAGTGAATAGTGAAATTATAGTTAATGTTGTTTAAGTGTGTTATACACATTAAGGATGTGGAATGGAGAGGAGGAGGAGGAAAATTAGGAAATATATGAATGATTTGTGTATAATTGGTCATATACTCGATTATAATTAATAGACGATGAAATATAAATGATGCTTATATTTGCGCATTATTTGTCATGGTTTAAGCTCATGTGGGAAAAGAAAGTTTCATAGTATGTGTATATGGTATATTTGGAATATGATTTGGCATGAAGTAATGTCATGAATGGTTTATGAATTAACATGTGTTGGTAAGTTTGATATATGAATAAATGTTGTGTTCATCCATGCTTATAATGCTTATGCTATATGTTTATTTGGTTAACATATTTGATGTACATGCTTAGGCTTTGGCCAAGTTGAGGCTGGATTATGCCACGTTAAACTTATAAGTTATGCATTGAAATGGTAAGTGCCTAAATTGAAATATGCTTGTGATCATGACAGGGTGGTAAGGTTTAAATTATGTTATCTCTAGTGAAATGGTTTATCATGTGGTTAGTTCCAAAAAGAATTATGTTTAAATGCACTAGCTTGTGACTATGGTTGAATGATATGCTTATGTCTTGTATGATATGCATAGGAAACGGGTGTGGAAAGGTAATGAAATGGTAAGTTCATATTTGAAGTGAAAAATGACGAAAAAGGGGATGATGAGTTGAATTGATGTTGTTTTTTAAGCTAAAGTGATATTTTCATTGCAAAATTGAGAATTTCATAAATGTATTAATGAATGATATAATCGATAAACATTGAGTTAAATGGTAAAATGTATTAGTATTGAACTTACTAATATTGAATTGTACATGAATTATATGGAAATTGCTAATGAAATTATTTGAATTAAAAGGATTATTGTGGTACTGAAATGTACACTGGATTGAGAAATTGACTTGAATTGTGAACATGAGAATTGTGAATTAAATGAGATGAACAAATGTGAAAGTTATAAGACTTGGTTGAATGATTATGTATTGGACCTCGTAAGCCCTATTTAGCAACTCAAAGATAATAATTTGAAAGTTTTAATTTGGATGAAATTTTACAACTCGGTATAATACGTTACAAGAGTCTGTGTTCTAGTAATGCTTCGTACCCTATTTCGGCGTCGAATACGGGTAAGGGGTGTTACATGTTTCCTTACTTACATTGATATAGGGAGAATCACAAGCGAAACAAATCCACATTAGGTGTAAAAGTCACACAACACTACAACAAGTTCAGTTCTAGAAATCATTAACAGCCACTGTATATATTAAAATCTCCCATTACAATTTTGTCTCCTTTAACCTGCATGGTTCCCAATAGCCAATAGGCTTACTACAAAAGGCTATTTGAGATCCTTTTTCAAGGCTCAAGGGACTCTGACCTATAAGACTGATTAAAGAAGGGGAACTAATCCCAAATATTTTCATTAATTTAATTTACTTTTATTTAGACAAAAATGAATTCCATTTTGGTCGAAATGTTTGAGGTTATTGCTGGTAATGTTACTAGAAAACTTTAAAAAGAACAAATAATAATAATTTTTAAACTAAGCAGAATACAGATTGAACATACAATCCAGAATACAAATTAAATATACAATCTAGAATACAGATTCTAAAATTCCAGATTTAATCCCCCCGAATATTCAGTGTCTTAAAATCAAAATAAAAAAACCACCATATATCATCTTATCAAAATACCAATCCTTTCCCAGCAATTACCAAAACATCTCAAACCCTAACCCTAACCACCCAAAAAGGTTCCTCCTTTATCAGGATAAAGGATCCAAACAACATCAGTTTATGAATTACAGGCAGAAAATCAAAGCACCCTATTGGTCTTATTAATATAACAGAGATCAATCAGTTCATCAATCCAAAAATAAAAAAACCAAAAAACATGAAAAATAATTTAACAAATTAACATGCAGAAAAGGTGTAGACTGTAGAACTGAAGATTTACAAATCAAAGGGGAAATAATTCGAGAACTGAAGATTTATAAATACAGAAGCACCATAAAAGAGAGGAAAAGAAAACACTATTAATATACCTTTGAAATTCAAAGGTAGAAGACGTTTGTAGCTCCACTCTAACCTCTAATTCTGGAAATGGGTGGAGCCGTGGAGGACCGAAGGTGGATCGGTGGAGGTGGATTGGTGCCAGAGGTGAAGGTTGATTTTCGAATTGAAAAAAAAAGGGAGGAGGGCAGTCAGGCACGAGGTTAGGGATTGTGATTTGTGGAAGAGGGGAAATGGGGGAAATGGGTGTTAAAGTTAAATTGTTAATACTTTTAAAAAATAAAAATAAAAAAGAATAAAAATAAATGGGAAATGGGAAATGTATTTTAAAAAATAAAAATAAAAAATATATAATTAATATATTCGGGCATGGCCTGAGCCAAAAAAATTTTGCCCGAGGCCCGGCCCATTTTCTAAACGAGCCTTTTTTTTCCCAAACCCAGATTTCGGGCCTATATTTTTACCCGAACCCTTCCATACCCGGGCCACCCAACCCATGATCACCTCTAGTACTAATTTAGTGTCAACCTAAACACAAATAAAAGTAATTAGTACTTTAAATAGATTATCGTACAATAAAACCTAAAAGGAAATATTTTGGGATTTTTATAAATAGTGAAATAAAAATAACAAAAGGAAAGTGAACTTTGGATATATAAATTCTAACTTAACCAAATTTAAGTATTGGTGATTAGCTCGGTTTGGTGATCATAACAAATTCCTATTTCAGGTTTCTACTCAATCAACTAGTCACTACCCTAGCAGGGTTTCTCGATCTTCCACTAAACTAATGAGTCGGCAAGAACTATTTTCTTCTCGACCATACAGTCCAAACCGGTTCGAGGCTAAGGTGTTCACGAATAGGTCATACCAATTTTGGGTTAATTCCCACCTAAATGACTTCCTATGCTCTTCAAGCCTAAGGTTTAAATTGTTCCTCTCCCAAACAATTGATCCCATAAGAAAACACTACATAGTAATTAATTACTCACACTTTCAGTTACTAATTTCCCATAAAAGAATTAGTTTCTTGTGGATCTCATGAACACAATAATCTTAATAATAAAGATAAACATGAATAATGAATCAAGAGAAAGGTTTAAAAGAATCCTGAATTGTATCCATTGAAGCATAAAGTCCAAAATAGTTTGATCACAGTTACAAATCACGTTTTTCGGTGAATACGAAATAGAAAAGAACTGAAATAAACCTAAAGCCTAAAGAAAAGAAAAACTAAAGACTATATTTAAAAAGTAAAACTTAAAATATGAAAGTTGACCTCTAACAAGTGTTTTAAGAGCCTATTTATAGAGTTAGGGTTGTTTTCGTCCTTAACCCTAGGTTAGCTAACTTTATCATGTTTAATTATCATTGTATGGACCAAAATGCCCCTGGCTCATAAATGCATGGTTTAGGGCTAGCTTCAAGGGTGTGTTGCGATATCCCTCGGCTACATCGCAACACCCAAGGTAGTATAGCAATCTTGGCATTCTGCTCCATATGTTGCGACATCCAACTCCCCGTATTGCAACATAGCGACCAACTTTGAGTTCCTATGTCTTTAAATGGTCTCCTACACACTCATTAAGTATGTTAGCTCACCTTTAGGCCTCATTTAGCCCCTAAGGTCAATAGAAGACTCAAAATGCACTTTTTACTAAATTGAACTAAACTAAGGAAACATAAATAAAACATATTAAAATTGCTCGTATTCAAGCTTCCCAAGTATAAAAACCAGTTGAATTTGCTACACCAAATTACAGCAGATCAGTCAGCTGATCTAGGGTTGAAGACGACAACTACCCTAATTCTATAAATAGGCTCATTTAGCACTTGTTTAAGGACAACTTTTACATTCTAAGTTTTTATTTGTAAATTTAGTTTTAAGTTTTCCCTTTCTTGTAAAATTTAGGTTTATTTCAGCTCTTTTCTATTTGTGTTCTTCGGAGAAGGGGAACTGTAAACGTGATCAAACTACTGTGTATTATGTGCTTCAATCAATACGATTGAGGATTCTCTTAAACATTTTTCTTGATTTATTATTTATGTTATCTTCATCATCAAGTTTATTATGTTCATGAGATCCATGATGAGCTAATCCTCTTATGGGGGATTAGTGAATGGAGGTGCGATTAATTAATTACTATGTAGGTGATCTGTCGTAATTTGTTGTATTAGATTAAACTAATTTCCGCACTTTAGGTGCTTGAAGACAAGTATTTTTATTAAGTTTTAATTATGTCTTCTTAAGTTTCCATTAAGTTAATAAAATGTGAAAATTTAGTCTTTTATTGACCATAGGGGCTGAATGAGGCCTAAGGGTGAGTTAATGAAAAATATAAGTGTGCAGGAGACTATTAGAAGGCGTACCAAATTATACTGGTCACTACATCGCAACAAAGAAGGTCCGATGTCGCAACATAGATAGCAGAATGGAGAAATCACGAAACTGCCTTCAATGTCACGACACAACCTTTAGGTGTCGCGACATACCCTTGAAGATAGCTCAAGAGGAGTACATTGATTGGTATGTCGTGACATAGGTCCTGGTGTGTCACGACATCGACACTAGATAGAATTTAAACACGAGATAGGGGGCGTTTTGGTCCGTTCAAACAAACTTAAAGCCTGAGAACATCAGCTGACCTAGGGTTAAGGATGATGACCACCTAAAATCTATAAATAGGCTCCTTTTTCACATGTTATGGAACCATTCACTTAGCCAAGAATTATTTTTTTTAATTTCAATTTAGTTTTCTCTTTTCTTAGGTTAGATTTATTTTCATTCGTTTTTGTTCTATTTTGAGAGATTTGTATTGTGAAAGTAATCAAACATTGTGAATTCACGGTCAATCTTAATACAATTAGGCTCTTTTGTAAACTCTATATTATCGATTTATTTAGCATTTTTTCTCTTTATATTGATTCTATATTGTCTATGGAGACCATGAGGAACTAATCCCTCATTGAGGGATTAGTGAGTGGAAGTATTGTAACAGCCTAATTTTTTACCCTAATCGGAACAGTGGTTTTGGGACATCAAATCCGAGTCTTAAAAATATTTTAATAATATTTTTTGTGTTAATTATGTGTGAAATTATATGTGTGAAAGTTTCGTGAAATAATTTTATTGTTTGTGGGCTTAATTTGAGAAAATGGCTTAATCGCGAAAGTGAAAATTTGAGGGTTAAATATGAAAGTGCTTAATTGTTGTTGTCTTTATAAAATGGAGGTTTTATGTGGCAATTAGGCCATTTTAATGTTAGTGGACGGCATTAGGTGATAATATATTGTTTTTATATTATTAATATTATTTATAAATGTTATAATAATGTATATTATATTATTATATTAAAATAAAACATTATAAGCCATTATCATTTTATTTCCTTCATCTTTTATCATCGAAACTAAACAAAAGAAAAAGAAAGAAAAACCTAGCTACATTCGGTCATATTGAAGTTTGATTAAGGTTAGTTCTTTGTTCGGTTTTTGATAATTTTTACGTTTTTGAGATCGTTGCTTCGTGTTCTTCAAAACCCATGCTTCAATTTTGTGAATTGATGATGATTTTGAAATGTGCCATTGATGAATGTTTGAGTTTTATGATGTTAGTTGATGAAATATGAAATATATGTGTTAGATTAACATGTTTTTTCTTTGAATTTTTGGTGAATTTGAATAATTAGGGCTAAATTGTGAAAATAAATTTTTGAGGGATTAAAATGTGAAATAAATGAAATGTGTGGACTTGTATGAATACTAGAAACATTCGGCCCTAGCATGATGTGTTAAAGTTTTGTCTATTTTGTGTTTTATGTAATAGGGACTAAATTGCAAAAAGTGTAAAATGTCTAGGGCAAAATGGTAAATTTTCCATTTATGTGTTTTTGGATTAAATTGAAAGATTGAATGAATAAAAGGGTTAATTTTGAATATGTTTAGATCAAGAATAGAAGAAAATGGAATTAGATTGGGGGAAGTCGAAAGTAGTCGAGTAGTCGACTATGTCCGTCGATATCCAAGGTAAGTCAATAAGCATTTAAATGTTGTTGAATTCAAGAATCTATAAATGATATATGATAAATTGAATTATTTGATTTTTTATATACGTTGGCTATTGAGATAGGAATTTTGTTTCGAGTTCGATTCGATCAATAATCAATGTATGAAAGCCCCGTACGAAGCCTAGGAATAGATAGGATACTTATACCATGGCATGGGATTTCTGATATGCGATTTCATGTAAGACCATGTCTAGGATGTTGGCATCAACTTGTGTTTACGTGTAAGACCCTGTCTGGGACAGTGTCATCAATCGGTGATCACATGTAAGACCACGCCTGGGACATTGGCATTGTACGAACTTTCTGACTATCTGCGTATCCTTTTTAATTCCGAACGGTTCAACGGGCAATGTTAAGTGAAGACCGAATGTGAAATCGACTTAAAAGGTTTAGGTATGTATTTATACCATGCTATGAAATTAAGGTAAGTTGTATATTGAATTGATGATTCAAGATTAATTGATATATGAATAATATGTAAGTATGTTTGTACTTATAAGTGATTTGGATTATAGAAGCATTTGTGATATAAGAAGATTTGGCCGATTATTATAGTTGTAATTTATGAAAAGTTGAGTATACATGTATTGAGTATTTATGTATCCAGCTTTATAAAGTTAAATGCTTATTTATATTTGTTTTGATTGGCTTGGCAAATTGGTTTGATATTAATGTTAATATGAATAATGTTTGCTTTTGACTTACTAAGCTGCGAAAGCTTACTGTGTGTATGTTTATTCTTCGTTTTATAGATTTTGAAAGTGGTTAAGAGCTCGAGGATCGTCAGCAAGACTTATCACACTATCGACAGTTTCTTTCAGTACTTTACTAAGTTGATTTTGAGTATATGGCATGTATAGCATAGTTGAAATGTTGACTTTGGAACAAGTATGTATATGTAATTATAGCCATGCGAAAATGGCTTATCTCCTGAGTTTGGTATCAATGCATATGGTTTTAATGGTTAAAGAAAATGGAGTTTATATTATGCATATTTGATTGTGGTATAAGCTTAGGTCAGGTAAATAAGTGTGATGTATATAGTTTGGACATATTGAATTCGACTATGAGATTAGTATATGTATAATTGTGCATGAATTAAATGTTATCATTCAACATGAATTAGATGTTATCAAGTTGAATGTGTATAGGATAGTAATAGTCAAATATGTTATATATGTACGGTATGTTTAGTTTTGATATAATATGGATTCGGTTATGGCATATAGTTGAATGGTTAGGTTTGGTCTTAAAGCATTTGATGTATTGGATGGAAATGATGTTGTGATTATGCATTTTCGGTTTTAATATAGGTTCATGTTAGGTTATTCACTATGTAATGAAATTATTAGTAAATGCATTATATGGTATGTTTGTGTGGGGGGATGAATAAGTGTTTTGAGTTGAATAATTTGATATTAAATGGAAAAATATTGAACTTATGTTACATGTGTTTAGAAGCTTATGATGTATTCGTTTATAGATTGATTATAAAGATTCGGTTGCTAAATAGTTAATAATGAATTATGTGTATGAACATATTCCGTTTGTTATAATTTGTAAGATGCTAATAGCTTTAATAAGTAGATATGTAATAGTTGGTATATGTTCGACTTTATGTGTAGCTACAAAATTCGGCTATAATGTGCTATTGTATTTGGATATTAGATGTATAAAATGATTAGATATACGGATTGGTTATCTTACATATTCGGATATGCTATTTGATTGAATTAGGTTCGGTCATAGTATTATATAAATATACTATGGATTGCACAATTTATATGCAATGACCGAATATGCTTAAGTTAGCTAAGTAGTGATTAAATTTTTTTAGCTGTATACATACCAGTTCGAATTTGACAAGTATGGAACATGTTTTAATGTTAGATGTAAGTTTGAATTGAATAAATTGTTAATTTTGAATAGTGTTGATTTGTATATTATGATTAGTATTATAATTTATTTGTGAATAGTTAAGTCTTATAAAGCTATAAAAGTATCATTATTCTTTGGCACATAAATTGTTAATTTTGAATAGTGCTGATTTGTATATTATGCCTCGTAACCCTAATTCGGCGATGGATACGGGTTAGGGGTGTTACAAGAATGATCTGTTAACTGTTTTTTAGTGATACTCAATGGATCAACAGTTTGGGGAAGGAAGAACATAAAAAAACCCTAAGCCTGACAATCTTTGGAAGTCATCAAGGTGGGAATTAACCCAAAATTAGTATGACCTATCCGTGAACACCTTCACCCCAAACCAATCTGGACTGTGAGATCAGAAGATAATTAGTTCTTATCGACTCATTATTTGAGTAGAAGATTGGAAAATCCCACTGAGATAGTGACTAATTGACTGACAAGGAACCCGAAGTGATAGTTGATGGGGATTACCGAAGCAAGCTAATCACACATAATCAGATTTGATTATTTCTATTCGTCAATCTCTCGAATTTTAGTTCTTTATATTATTTTATTTTTATTATTATAAAAACTTTAGAAACTCATTTTATTTTACCTTCGTACTATAACTAAACTAAAGTACTAATTAGATCTTTCTGTGCTTAGGTTAAAATTGATATAGAACTCGCCTCCCTTGGGTATAATCCTTAGAGTACTCACCTACTCCGTTGTAACTATATTACAACTGGACCCGTAAACTTGCAAATACCACCTCATTAATATATATTTTACTGAAGTATTCACACTCTGGATGTCAGTACGTCCAGAGGCGGTTAGTAGGGTTTTCTTAGCGAATCGGCTATTTGGGAGAGAAAGAACTTAAACCCTAAGCTTGACGAGCCTAGGAAATCATTTAGGTGGGAATTAACCCAAAATTGGTATGGCCTATCTATGAACACCTTAACCTCGAACCGATTTGGACTATGAGGTCGAGAGATAAGTAGTTCTTATCAACTCATTATTTTGGTGGAAGATCGAGAGATCCTGCTAGGGTAACGATTAGTTGATTGAATAGAAACCCGAAATAGGAATAGTTATGACTACCAAAGTGAGCTAACCACCCATGCCTAGTTTTGACTAAGTTATTATCCTAGTTTTCCAAAGTTAATTCTTTTATGATATTTATATTCCTTTATTTATAAAATCCCAAAAATCTTTCCTTTATGTCTTATTGTAATATAATTTATTTAGATTACTAATTAATTCTATTTGTGTTTAGGTTAATGTTAATTTAGTACTCGCCTCCCTTTGGTACGATCCTCAGAATACTCACCTATTCCGTTGTAAAAACTATATTAAAACCTAACCCATATACTTGTGGACATTACCTCATATTCATATCTTTAGTTATAATATTCATACTCAAGACGCTGGTACGTACGGAGGCGGTTAGTTTTGCATATGCTATTGTTGCTGTTGTTGTCAATGATTTCTACAAATTATCCTTTATGGATTAGTCATACACTAAAACCAAAAAGAAAATAAATTACGTTAGTGAAAATAAAATAAAAATTATATCTATAATTTATAAATTTTCTAATTATTCTATAAAAATGCAAAAATTAAAATTAATCTAGTAATGTTGCCTCCCCGGCAACGTGCCAACAACTTGACCGCCTGCAGACATACTAACGTTTAGAGCGTGAATATTGCTACTAAAGATGTGGAATTAAGGCGGTGTATACAAGTATACATGTCAAGTTGTAATATTCTTTTTACATTGAAGGAGGTGAGTGCTCCGAGGATCGTACCCAAAGGAGGCGAGTACTAAATTAAAGTTAACCTAAACGCAATAGAACTAATTAGTAAATTAAAAAAATTATATTATGAGTAAATATAAATAAGAGATTTTTGGTTTTTATAAATAAAAAATAAAAATTGCATAAATAACGTGAACTTCGAATAACTAAAATATAAACTCAATCAAATTTATGTAAGGGTGACTAGGTCACTTCGTTGGTCATAACTAATTCCTATTTTGGGTTTCTATTCAACCACCTAGTCGTTACCCTAGCAGTATCTCTCAATCTTCAACTAAACTAACAAGTCAGCAAGAACTACTTATCTTTCGACCTCATAGTCCAGACCGGTTCTGGGCTAAGGTGTTCATAGATAGGTCATGCTAATTTTGGGTTAAATCCTACCTAAATGACTTCCTAGGGTCATCAAGCCTAGGGTTTCAGTTCTTCCTCTCCCAAATAGCTGATCTACTAAGAAAAACTTACGTAGTAGTTAGTCAATCACACCTCCATTCGTTAATCCCCCATAAGAGGATTAGTTCCTCATGAAATCCGTAAACATCATAAACTGGATAATAAAGTTATGCATAAATAATAAATCCAAAATAAAGTTTAGAGAATCCTGATTGTAATTGATTAATGGAGTGAAGAAATCCACTAGCGTTTGATCGTGCTTACAAATCAAATCCTACGAAGAACACAAATGTAAAGAACTGAAAAATAAATCTAAAGCCTAAAAGAACAGAAAAACTGAAAACTAAATTACAGGGAAAAATTAAGAATATCCAAAATTGTCTCTAAACAAGTTTTAAAGAGCTTATTTATAGAGTTAGGGTTAGTCGTCGTCCTCAACCCTAGGTTAGCTGACATCTTCGTGTTAATTTCCATTATACGGACCAAAAAACCCTTGCTCGTAATTGTTTCCGTATAAGGCCGGTGTCGCGATACCCTAGTCCTTGTGTCGCGACACTAAAAGCAGTATGCCTGGTTCAAGTTTGGGTTCAAGGGTGTGCTGCGACACAAAAGGCAGACTTGAAATTCTTGTATTCTTTTCCCTATATTGCGACATTAAAATTTTCATGTTGCAACACAGTGACCAACTTTGAGTTCCTATGTCTTTGAATCGTATCCTTTACACTCACTTAGTACATTAGCTCACCCTTAGGCCTCATTTGGCCCCTAAGGTCATAAAATTACTTAAACTACACTTTTTATTGAATTTAAAGCTAAGATGGAAAACATAACTAAATCATGTTAAAATTGCTCATACTTAAGCTCATTAAGTATGAAAACTAGTTTAATCTACTACACCGAATTACGACAAATCATATTTATAGACCTAAGACTCCATATAATCTTTGAATACCTTACTTGACTTAAGAAAGTTATTACTTGCATGCAAAGTATTATTAGATACACTAAATATTTATTTCCTAATTCGAGTCTAACTGTATTTTTGATTGGCAAACCCCAGTTCACTAAATAGACTGGCGAACACCAACTCACCATCATATTAATGAACCTACCTCGAAAAGAAACTAGCGAACCCAACTTGGTAATGGATCTGGCGAACCCCTTACTACATATTTAGGCATACACTACTACTAGTGAACCCCCTTGTTGATACTCTTTTGGTGAACCCCCAGCCCATATAAACCTTGGAAAACACTTAGTTCACTAGAACATTGGCAAACGCTCAATTCGTCAAAACATTGGCAACCCCTTCACTTGTGAGGCCAAAACTTCCAGGCCCGTTTATGAGGTGTTACAATGTTGCTAGGTGCAAATTGTGATATGCAAAGCTCCGGACCTTGCGGAAGGGACACTGTGGTGTTCGGGCATCAAGGTTAAAAGTGGAAAAATAGAGGAATGGGTGGATGAAAAAGGTAGTGGAATTTCATTAAGATATCACCATATAGTGTTGCTAATTGCAAACTGTGATGTGCAAAGCTTTGGGCTTTGAGGAAGGGACACTAAGGTGATTGAGCATCAAGGTTAGATATGAGATGAATCGATATCAATGGTTATTAGGTTCCATAGAGCAACACCGCGACGATGGTCATCAGGCTCTATGGGGCAACACCGTGAAGGCGGTAAGGTTCTTCAGGGCGACACCGCAATGATAGTGAGGTCCTTCAGGGCGACTGCTCAAAGAGGCTTAATGTGTAAGACCATAGCTCAACTATGGAAACCAAAAGAGTCTATCGGAACAATAAACACAAGTATTACAATGTGTAAGACCGTAGCTCGACTATGGCAACTAACAAAGCCCGCCGGGACAGTAAACACGAAGATTACAAGGTGTAGACCATAGCTCCGCTATAGCGACCAACAAAGTCCATCGGGACAATAAACATGGAGATTATAAGGTATAAAACTATTGCTCAGTTATGGCAACCAACAGATTTCGTTGAAACATTAAACATGGGGTAGTCCGATAGGACATTAAACATGGGGTAAGAATGTGTAAGACCGTGGCTCGATTATAGCAACAGAAAGAGTCCGCCAGGACATAAAACATACGGCATTATGTGTAAGACCATAATTTGACTATGACAACATATGTAGCCTACCAGGATATTAAACATAGGGTAGTCCGTTGGAACATTTAAAACATGATAGATTGCCAAGACGGTAATTATGGAACATCAAAAATATGAAAAAAAATGGTTAGAAAAAATGTTAGTATTAGCGAGCTATAGTTAGTAAGTGAAATTTGAAAAATCTTTCGAACAAGGCAAAGGCAGTAGAAACAGGAGTAGTCCGTCAAAATAGTAGTCATGAAAACTGGTAGTGCATCTAGGTGTTAACCCAGAAAGAATTAGACATAGAAAATGATGTGTCAGTAGTGCCTGCAGTTTAGGCAAAAAAAGAAAAGAAAAGTTATCCGAGGATTGCAAATCAGGATCTGCCATTAAGAAATGCCAGAATGTGTTTAAAAAAAACTTGGGAGGCTAAGGTTCGACCACAAGTACCTGGATAGTTTAATAGGTAAAGAGGGGATAGTTAGGACTTATTGACAGGAAAAGGTAATAAGAAGGATAATCTATGTGACAAATATGTCTGTCAATACTATTCCTCTCTAAGGAGAATATATGGAGAAAATATCCACCAAAGAAAAGTTCTACAGGAAACCATATATAAGGGAGATCGGGAACTAAAATGGTTATTCAGATAACAATCTGCCAAAAATCGTAAGTCTAATATAGACGAACTTGTTACACCCTAAAAGTAAGGTATCACAAATGGGGCAGATTCTAAGGAAATAATCTGTACAACATTTCTACCCAAGTGTAAGGTAGAGGTAGAAAGGATGGGATATGGTAAGACTGCCAGGGTGGAGAGGGTCTCTTTGAGTGGTCTTATGAGTGATATATCAACATATACGCTAGAATCATCGAGGGAATTTCAGTCAAGATAAAAGTTAGATGGATATTTAGGGTTAGAAATGTGCATAAAAAATATGAATCCTTAAGTGAGACATTGTACACCTCAAGTTTGGCGGATCTAAAATTTTGACGTATTGTGAAATAACCTGTTTCGCGAGGTGTAATCCACCCATATATTTCTTTTGGTGCATAAGTGTGGGCATATAGTAATTGTCGTACAAGTAAGTAAATATTTTTTTTAGATTATTCTGCTAGTTAAAGAGAAATATTTGGTTAAGTGAAAATGTAATTATGGTATGAGTTAACATCAATGGTATAGTACGCCTTATTTGCCTGAAGTACTGTGGTAGTTAGATTGTAAAGTAACATGGTTAGGAGCCAACTAGATAGATCAGTCTGATATCTATAATGCAGGATTCTCATTTATTTTTCTCTTAAAAAATGTAGGCAATTAAGAAGGACAAATTCTAAAGTTGTAACACTTGTTAAGTTCCACTAAGTAGAATGAGTCATATATGTGTGTGTGTGAAGGGTTTTGAAGAAGATTCTTCTTTTTCCTTTAATGTTACTTATTGATTCTTTTTCTTTAGTCCAATGGTATCTTTTTCTCATTAAGCTAGAATTTAAGGATTCTTGGTTTAATTAGTGATCATTCCATCTCTAGGCAAGTATTACAGCTTTGCATGTTGGATGTTTTGAAAGAGTGAGTCTGTATGTGGTATATGAACAGTAAGTTGTAAGTATAAGGCTTTGCACGGAGGTTATTAACCGCCTCTGGATGTACTAACATCTAAAGTGTGAATTCTATAACTAAATATATTTATTAAGACGGTGTTCGCAAGAATACAAGTTAGGTTGTAATATAATTTGTGTGCAATGAAATACTTGGTAAGTATTCTGAGGATCGTACCCAAGGGATTGTAGTTTTGGAAAATTTGCCATTAATTCAATTATTGAAAATAAATACTAATATACTTAAGTCGCGAATTAGTAATGTTAATCTAGAAGAAAGATGATAATAATAATAACCAAATAAATTGAATTAAACCTAAATCTATCCCTAAGTTCATGTATCAGCTTCTCCTACCCCTTGTTCGACTATGCAAGTTCCTTTAGCTTAGATCCAATTGTTTTACTTGAATAATTATTGATGTAGGATTCTAAATAGTTGGTTACTTATTAACCAAGTAGGGCTTCTCGGCCTTCTACTAACCTAACAAGATGATAAGAACTACTCACCTCTCAATGAGAGAATTCAGACCGGAGTAGGGTAAGGTTTTTAAGGATAAGCAATACTGATTTCGGGTTAATTCCCACCTATTTGACTTCCTTGGGTCGTCAATCCTAGGGTTTAATTGCACTTAATCAGATCTAACCAATCCAAATTTAACTCTGCCTGCCAATCAATTAATTAGAATAAATGAAGAAATATAAAGAATAGAATAAAGGAAATAGATGCTCATAGATTTATCAATGTGTGGCTCCAAAACAATCTCCACTCGTGAAAGTCTCACTTCGAAATAAGATCTTCCAATTACAAGAACATAACATAAACTAAATAAAAACTAAGAACGGAATAAAAACTTAAAAATCAAATCCTCAAAATTTTTTGTTTAATTTGATTACAATGGCATTTATATAGGCTAAAATTAGAATATTAAAGTACCTAAACTACCCTTGAAATACTTAGAGTTCAACTAGGAAAAATACTCCTAATTGGTCTAAAAAATACAACTTTTACATGTAAGGACTTTTGGATTGCGCAGAAGCCGTGCTGCAACATAGGTATACGGTGTTGCAACATTGGATTTGGTGTCGTAACACAGCAGGGCAACGTCGGGACATTAAGAGCAATTTTACTCCAAGACTTATTTTTACTCCTGTCTTCGATAAATAGGTAGCAGTTTTGGCCTGAATATGCATATTCAACTCCTGATTTGCCCTACAAGACCATGTAACCTTGTTTAGATATCTAAGATATAATAAAAACTATTAAAAAGCATAAATTATTACTTCAAGCATCAAAACCTAACCATATACTAAGATGCTTTGATTTACTATTAAACAAGTTATAGTTATGTGTAAAAAGGGATGTAAATAATAATGTGACTCGTAGAAGATTAGTTATCAGAGTTTGAGATGATAGTAACTAAATTGTATGTAAATGAGTTTTAATGATGATCCTATGTTCTGTAAGCAATTGTTACTGGTTCGAGAAGGATGTTCGAGTTTATAGCTTAGAACTGCAGTAGGTGAGTTTAAGGTGAGTCTTTACCTAGACTCTCTCTTATGTAAGCTTTTCAAGTAAAAGAAAATATATACATAGAAGATGATTATATCTATAATAATCTATAAGTGTATGAGTAGAGTAAAGAGGAGATAATAACTATGATGATATGTAATAAGTTCTTTTGAGAGGAATGTTGATTGATAAGTATACAGGTAAAGTTTGTGATATGAAAAGTATGAGTTAGCCTGGAATGCAAATAAATCTGGGTAAGTAAATAATGAGAAATGTCCCTTTGTGAAGCCTCTGTTAGGGCAATTATATTGCTAACCAGATTGGCAGATTACGGCATAAAAATAATTGTAAGACCATGAGTTTGAAACCTATGACATCTTGATATGATTCGGAAACACTTATGGTGTAGCCTCCAGTAAGATGAAGATTGGATTGGTAGATCATGATACTTGAATATGTGTAAGATCATGTGGTTAAAACCCATGGCAAGATATATTTGTATGAATATTCATTGTGTAGCCTTTGATGATGTGTAAATCGAATGGGCAGATCATGAAACATGAACTTATGTATAAGTCCATGAGGGAGAAACCCATGACACCTTTTGTGAAAGTCTGCTAGGATAGTAAACACGTGATTTTGTATGATGCCCTTGTGGCATATTATGTTTGGCCCTTGCAGCGTACTCTGATAAATATGTTTGGTAAAATGTATTTATTCGCCCTTATGGTAGGTTTAGGTAAATCATGATTGTTCTGTAATAAGTATTGTTAAAATAATGTTATGATATGTACAATGTTATTTTGATGGAATTATATCTATAAAGTAATTGGATAAGTTTTTAAGGAAGTTCTTAAAGAGAAGTGTGTATCTGTATGCTAAAAAAGGTATTTGTCATGATAATTTGTTAGTGTTGAATATGGGTGTATTCGCAGTTGAGAGACATAAGAAAATGTTTATTTCAATTTCTCTATGTTGTATAGTGCTGAAATCTGAGTATCTGGTATACGCCATATTTGAACAGTATCATACCTTCTTCTAGAATCTTATGAAAATCGATTTATCGTATTTTTTGAGTATTTGGGGTTCTGTAATAAGGTTGTATGGAATTCATCTGGATGATTTGTATAGTACATTATTAGATTAAGTTTGTATGATATCGAACAAATTATGATTTGATTAGTAAATTGAAGGTATGTAATTTTGAGTGAGTATTCGCCAAATGTGTATGTATCCGCTAGTAATTAGCATCTGTGAACAATTTTTCTAGAATGAATGTATGTATGAAGAGTTGGTCTGTATAAAATGGGATATGAAGGTATATTCTTTTGAATGGTACATTGGTAAGTTAAGAGTAATAAGGCTGGCGTGTAAGTGTATGTCAAAACTGTAATAATATCCACTTGAAATAGAAGTAATTGGTTCATAAAGGTAGTTGGTGCACATATGTTCTTCAAATAAGATAAAGTATCTGCCAATGTATTTTTTTTGTGATAAAGCTTACTAAGTTCTCTTGAATTTACAAGATTTGTTCTTATTTTCAGGTGTGACAGTTGTTTGAATGCGCCAAGAGAGATAGGCCAGGACGCGCCAAGGTAGTGGTGAAGTGGGTTATTATGTATACAGTTGGATAATGGTATAGTTTAGGGTTATGCCCTAAAAGTCTGTCTTAACAAAATTTTATACTGTAATGAATTGTAACAAGCCTGTTGTGATATTTTATTTTAAATATTTTCCTTTGTTATTAGATATTCAGTCTTTCAGTTAAAATAATAAGTAAAATGTTTTTCATTAAAGTGTTTATGTCAACTGTTTCGATATTTTGTTAAGTATTTTGTGTTGTAACATCCGGGATCTGGACCCGGCAAATCGGGTTGGGTTGAGGGCATTATAAGACAAACATCTAGAGACTGCCTAAAATCAGTCGACTAGTCATAAGCTAGACCTTGTATGATCGCTTGGTGATCAATCTGTCCATAAAGTAATGTGAAAGTCGAATTAAATTCTGACACTCTAGATAAGGGACAGACGCCTAAGTAAAATAGGAAGTTGGCTTACTTTAATTTACTTTATATTAAGTTAATACCTTCAAAGGAAGGGAGGGGTTCGTCATATTTGTATATATACATAGTGTCGAAACCATTTTTTGAAAACAAAAAATTTAGGTTGTCGACTCTAAAAAAAATGAAAATTTGGGAGTCGCCACCAATCTTTTATTAAGGTGTGATTGGATCACCTAAAAAAACGGCTTTGGTCTACGAGTTTTAGAAAAACGGATCCGAGAGTCAGTTACGTACGAGGAAGGATTAGCACCCTCGTAATGCCCAAAATTGGTACCTAGTTAATTAATTAGTATCTTAAGGTCGAGAATTTGGAAAAAACGTAATCCTTAGCAAAACTTAAAAGGCTACGTATTAAGACCGTTATTATTTCAGAGAAAGAAGATACCACACCCAATGCGTTAGGGCACAGCATTCTAATTTTCCCCAAAATGAATTGGGCCAAAATACTTGTACAATAAAACTTTAAAAGAACATCCACTCATCCAAGATTTAAGAAATCACACCCAATACGTTAGGGTACGATTCCTCTAGAATCTCAAACTCGGAATATTTCCTTTACTTTAAAAGAACATCCACTTATCCAAGATTTAAGAAACCACACCCAATACGTTAGGGCACAATTCCTTTAAAATCCCAAACTCGGAATATTTCCTTTATTATTTTTTAAAAAAATCTTCATTTCTAGAAATCAATGCGTCACATCCAATACGTTAGGACACAACGTGTTGAATTCCCAATAATGAGTTTTATTTTTTGATTGAAGAGAATGCTCGATTGTCGGATTTAACGAAGAAAATCGAACCCAATACGTTAGGGCTCAATTCCTTGAAAATCCTAAATCGAACATTATCTCAATTTTTAAAAAATTCTATCTTTAAATTTGAGTAAAAATGATGTAACGTGATTTTATACATACAAATGCTATAATAATAACAATAACAAATACATCATCGACATAAAAATAATATAAGCAAATGAATAAAACGAAATAAAAAAAGGGTAATCCATGACATGCAAAATATTAAATGTAAACACAATTATACAATGGATGGGATAGCAAACAAAAAATAAGGATCAAAAGATGTACACATGGAAATTATGAAGATTAAAAATATACATATAATTTACAAATAAAATTTTAGGTTATAGAATTTATATATAAATACAACACATAATATAATTATGAAAATAAGGAAAAAAGTATATTTTAAAAAGGAAAAAAGGTGAGTATTTAATCACTTAAAACGTAAATATATACATATATATATGAAAATATTCATTTAAAAAAAGGAAAATATTCGTTTTAAAAATATATATATATGTGTACATATAAAAGGAATATATATAAATAAAAAAATTAGAATAAAAATAATAATTACACTATTAATTAATAAAATAAATAAAAAGAACATAAAAAACTAAATTGAATTGCAATTAAAAAATCTGGGGTAAATCCACAAATAAATAAAAGTAAAAGGACTAATTTGAACGCGCGAGTTACATAGAGGGGCTGGAAGGGAAATTTTCCCTTCTCCTCTAAAATGGCGTCGTTCAAAAGTATTAAATTGGAATTTAAAATAAATAAAAGGGTAAATTAAAAAAATAAAAAAAACTTAATTACAAAAACATTAAAAGGCGGAGGGGCTAAATAAAAATAGATAAATAAAATTCGCAGTGGTATCACCTTCTCCTTTTTTTTTTAAATCGTAAATAAGTAAAAAATAATCGAACGAAAAAAATAGTAAGCCACCTTTAAAAAACTGCCAATTGTTCTCTTTTTTTTATTATTTCTCCTTCCTCCCTTTTCTCTCTTTTTTTTTTACAATGAAGGGAGAGGCCTCTATTTATAGCTGAGCCTCCCCAAATCCAACAAATCTGATCGATTACATCAAGGTGAGATTAAAGGGTATCTACAAATTAAATCTCTAAGATTACAAAATCATATATTCTAAGATTGCATATCATATCTAAGATTATATATCATCTCTAAGATTGCATATCATATCTAAGATTGCATATATCATATCTTGGATTGCATATCATATCTAAGATTGCACATCCTCAAAAATTATGTTTCCATATGTGAGCCCGGGCTAAAATTGGGTATTACACATAGTAGCAAGGAAACTCACTAAGTTCTTTTGAACTTGCAGAACTTGGTTTATGTATGTAGGACTAGTTGGATGAGCCAGGATCTTGGGGAGGGACCCAACCAGACCAAGTCAGATCAAGGAGTACCACTAGTTCGGTGTCATGCACATAGACGGAGGTACCTTCAAAGGCTTCACCTGGGGGGTCAAATATATTGTAATTAAATAGGTTCCTTAGATTTTGAATTTGGAGATAGTAAGTTTTTGTTTAATTTAAGATTTCAGGTGTAAGAGATATTTATGGTTGCTTAATAAGTCAGTTTTACAAATAGTAAGTTTAAAACTTGTGATTAGTATAATCATGTCCATTTATGGCACCCTATACCTGGAGTCGGAGATCGGGTCGGGTAAGGGTGTTACAATCCTAACATAATTTAAATTCAACTATACAAATATTAAGATAGTAACATATAATCAGTACATTACATCATAATTTTAAAAATCTCAAAATATCATTTCAATAGGATTATCGTTATATATTATACTCAAAATAACCTTTCATAAAAAAATTTCAGTATAGTGTTCGACTATCAAGTCGTAAATGACATTTTTATTAATGAATCAAAATATAACATCTTTTCTAAAATCAAAATCGCATATTAAAAATTTTATTTTTCCCCAATTAACCGGATGTAGACACAAGTATGGATAAACAAATTTAACCCTTAACACTCCACAATAAGCACTAAAGTGTTGATCACACCTAAAGGCATTGATCCCCTTAATAGTCCACAAAATGTAACGCATCAAAGTGCCAGAATGAATTGCACTATAGCGCCAGAATGAATTGCACCATAGTGTTAGAATGAATTGCACCGTAGTGTTAGAATGCTTCCACCAATATCATACACAAATCTTATGGCATGCCAACTATGCTCTGACTATGTCTAGTATCGTTTAATAGGGCAAACTCATATATTTACATTATTAATACATGTATTACCACATACTTTTCAATTTGAAAACCAAGTAGCTAATCATTTTAGCATTGTAATGAATTTCATATACATAAGCGTACCTGTCTAACTTACCAATTAAGCCAACATTTAATACGATACATTCTAACATAGTTTGTAATAATGTATCACTAGCAATTCAACAAGCCTAGTTACTCAAATGAATTTAAGAAAGAAAAAAAATCATATTAGTACAAACAAAAATAGCTAATCCTCGACGGCTTTAGCCTTGCCTTTATCCTGCGACGGCTCGACTTCGTATTTAGCTATGTTTAATAAATTAACATCCAAATAAAAATGTTATGCATTTATTCAATTTAGTCCCTATAAACCTTTATTATTCGAAATGCCCATATCTTTCGATATCCAATAATGAATTGAAATTCAAATTTGAATTTAATCATTAGGGACCTCATACTTCTATTCTACAATAACATTTTCTAACAACTTTCAATCTATTCAATTTGGTCTCTAATGTCATAAATTATTTTAAGGACGTAGCTTAATTTCTAACTTAATACAACTATTTATACTACTTCCTAATATTGCCCTAACATATACCAAACATATCATTCATGTAACACCTTTAACCCCTCTCTGTCATCGGATTAGGTCACGAGCATTACTAACACATCATACAATTAATCAGTCATAATTACACATATATATACTAGCCATTAACAATATAATATACAGGGGGAGGTCACAAACAATCAGATCATATCATACTAGAATATTATACAATCGAATAATGATTCATGCTATGCTATGCTAAACTTGGTCTTCCATTGTCCGCGCTCTTATCACTATTTATACATTGCTAAACTTAGTCTTTCACTGTCTACACTCTTATCACTATTTATCCCTTCTTGAATGTCAGAATTCGGATACATATAATACTATTCCAATTATTAATATCAGAGTATTAGTCCATACTCCGCCTACTATTATCTTTTTTATTTATCTTCGATGATGTTAGTGGAATGCACTTAATTTAGGTTTGCTAATCTACCCCAATTTAAAGTAAAAGTTACTCTTACAATCCTTATTATGAGTCTACGAGACCCTAAAAGCAGTTTAAAAATAGGCAAGGTCTAATTTGAAACAATTCTGGAAGTTTAGAAAATAATTACAAAAATTTTGATTACAAGGGTCACACACCCGTGTGGCCAGACTGTGTGCCTCACATAGCTGAGACACACACCCATGTCTCAGGCAGTGTAACTACCTGACTTGGGTCACATGCCCATCTGGCCAGGCCGTGTGCACCCAAAAGTATTTTAAAACTCAAGTTTACCATTTCCTATTTACTTGGGCACTAAGCAACTCAATTACCAACCATTTAACCTATTCAAAACACAATTAAACATGCCCAAAATACACCAAATTTATCATCTAATATGCCTAACCAATGTACCCCCATTGGTACCACATTTTATATGTTCAAATACATCAACAACACATCAAACGTTCAAAACTTTCATTCATATCTCATTTACCATATTTGAACTAACATTCAACTTCTAAAGTTACCAAATATGAAGCTAAGAACATACCAAGCATTATTCTAAGCTACCAAACTTTAAACTATCAAATACCAAAATATAAACTAGGCTAACATACCAATATAGCCTCAACCACAACCATATACACATTTAACCATTATTTCATTAGCAACCAAGTTAACAACATCTTATAAACAATATCAACAAAAGAATCCCTAGGTACATGCCCTAACAAAATGAAATATCACCACACTTGAGCTTAGGATTTGTGATTTGATGTTGAGTCGGCAATAAATTGAACAGTACCTAGCCTGCGAATAGAAAACAAAACCGCACGCTGAGTAAAACTCAGTGATATTTCTATAATCCGAATAACATAAACTTGATATAAGTATTTAAAATGAAATCCAACAAGTAAGCTATATTCATGTGTTCCAATTTCAATAGTATAATTTTTGTTCATATATGTTTTCACTATTTACTTATATGTTCCTTCAAAGCTGTCTACTTGAGTCACTGTTACTAAATTATTTATATTTTGAGCTACAGAATTCCAAATTCATATCCGCTTGATGTATTTGAACCTAGACTCAAATACCTTTTTACCATAAAATTTTTAGAATTTTTGGTTTAGCCAATAAGTACAGTAAAATTTTCAAACTTACCCCTATTCTGCTGTCTGACAGCTTCGACCTTTCTTTGCTAAAAATTAATTATCTCTTAGTAAAAAATTTGGATGATGTTTCCATTTGTATCTATTGAAAATATACTCATTAATAATTTAAACATGTAAATTTTAACCCCTAATTATTTTTCTCCAATTTTTGATGATTTTCCAAAGTCAGAACAGGGAAACCCGAATTCATTCTGACCTTGTCTCGTAAAATTTATTATATCTCACGATTTACAATTCCATTACTTACACCATTTCTTCTATGAGAAACTAGCCTTAATAATATTTAATTCCATTTTTTTCATCCTCTAATTCGATTTCCTCAATTTATGGTGATTTTTCAAAATTAGCATACTATTGCTGTCCAAAATTGTTTTAGCGTAGCGAGCTATTTCAGCTTTTCGCTGAATCCCATTTTCTGCGTTTCGGGCACACAACTAGTTTTGTTTGATGCTAAAACAGGCCCAAGCACTCCAAAGCCTATAATTGAACAAATAACACTAATTTAATCTCACATAACGTGATCCTAAATTAAACTCGTATCGAGGTTTTAACCTATAAGTGGCTAAACCTTACCTTCAACTAATGAACAGTAATTCCCACACAAACTAAGACTCCCATTGGTGATTACGAGCCCTTGAATCCTCCCCTAATTTGCATAAACAAAACACTTCAGAAGAGAGTTAACAAACGGAGACAAATCACTTATCTAAAACTTATCGAATGATCGCAGACAAACGTGAAGTGACACAAGGCAGAGTGGGAAAAAAATCAATAAGATGAAGGGTGAAAAAGAGCAAAAATTTGGTAGCAATGAAGAGAAAAACAACAAGAGAGTGGAGGAATTTTGGGGAAAGTAAAAAAAAAGATGAATAGAATATTTGATAACTACTCCAATCCTTTATTTCTGTCCATCAAACTCCCCACTAAATCCACTACTTAGATTTTTAGTCCATCTCAAACTTTTCTGGACGCACGAGCAAAAATAATGCCCACGTCAAGATTCAAACACAAAACCTCTTTCACACTAACACTCCACTTATCCATCAAACCAATAGGCCTATTCTATTAATTATTTGCCAACTTTTACTTAAAATCCCACTGACCAAATATAGGGCTTATTCATAAAAATACCAAAATTTACCTAAGTCCTGGCTTAAACTTGGGACCTTCCAAACACACCCAGAACACATAAACACTAAAGCAAATAGATATTTCATGTCACACATTCACAATACCCAAAATTAAAATTTTGGGACGTTAAAGCCTCATTGGATAAATCCAAAGTAATAACTGAGCCCAGCGCTATATAAATCGACACCCAGTGTCTCATTGGTTAAATCGAAGCAAATTGGCACCCAGTGCCTCATCGACTCGAGGTTGAAGTAATCCCTGAACTCTTCCTATCCTATGGCATGTCATCTATATCTGACTCAGCCTGATACAGTTAATAGGATTCATTTCACTTTTCAATAAAACTAATGTCTCAATTTCATGAATGTATATCATCACATATAAGCATATATTCAATTTGATAATAATCACTTTTTTCTCAATACACTTATATTCATAATCAATATATTTCATAATATACAAAATCGATCCATTTCATTTCAATTATGAAATTAATTTAATCTTAAAGTACCAAAGTACTCACCTCAAATGCTTACCATATGCAAACAATTAGCTATGCAATAATAGGTTTTTTACACAAATAATACAAAAAAATTAAAAAATTACCAAAATAATACAAGCTTTTTATTATGTACCAAAAGGGTACAAATAGGAGTGGAGGGACTGCCATAGGCGGCACCAAAGGTGCTAGTGGTAGAGGCGGCACCAAAGGTGCCACTGCCACAAGCGGCACCCCTATTATAATAGTCCCCTTCAGCCGCACAAGGAGAAGAAAGAAAAGGAAAGGAGAAGAAGAAGATAATCCATTATTTTTTTTAAAAATACCTTATTTTTTCTATTTTTTTCTTCTCTTTCTTTCTCGTTTCTCTATTCTCTTTCTCTCTTTTACTTTTCTTTTTTCGACACCGCCCTCTTCTTCTCTTCTTCTTCTTCTTCTTCTCCTTTCTTTTTTTTTCTTCTCCTTCGTGCAGCTGAAGGGAATATAAGGGGGTCCCGCCTGTGGCAGTGGCACCTTTCGTGCCGCATCTGCCACTAGCACCTTTGATGTCACCTGTGGCAGTCCCTCGATTACTGTTTGTACCATTTTGGTACATAATAAAAATCTTGTATTATTTTGGTAATTTTTTATTTTTTTGTATTATTTGTGTAAAAAACCCTGCAATAATCTACTATTAAATCGAATTATAGAAACACAAATCGTGATTTCCAAGCTATTCAAAGTTGATTTTATCCTTCCCCTTTTTACTCAAGGATTCTGGTACGATGTTAGTTACGGAATAAAACAATTAAATCACATTAATATTACACATTTCAATTTCACATTAAATTTAAATTTAAATTTTTACACTATATTTTGCTTATTCTTCAATTTAGTCCCTAAACCGAGACTAATTTTAACATTCACATTTAACTTCATATTTTTATACTAACTTCCTTTGTAGATCACATTTAGCTTACTCTTTTCCAATTTGACCCCTTAATTTCAAAATTTTCACTATTTAGTCCGTATTGTTCGAAATCAACAATTAATTTCATAATTTAGTCCTTTTCCATTTCTAACTTAAAAATCTATTTATTTAATACCTAATGCTTAAAATATTCAACAATGTCAACATCTAAAATCTTGAGTAATACTAAAAATTACAATATGGGTCAGGTAGCCCTAAGTACCGTGATTCCAAAATTATAAAAATTACAAAAAAAAAAAACTAAATTGCACTAACCAATTTGAGTTTGAACCCTAAAGTCCCTAACCGTGCGTGACTATGCTCTTCTTTTCTTCTTTATTTTCTTTGTTAAAATTGTATGCCTCCACTTTCATTTCTTTTTCTTTCTTTTATTATACATCCATTTTAATTTGTTTTCATTTTATTTATTTATTATTATTATTATTACTAACTTTATAATATAACATATATAATATATATGTAATACCCAATTTTAGCCCGGGCTCACATATGGAAACATAATTTTTGAGGATATGCAATCTTAGATATGATATGTAATCTTAGATTTGATATATGCAATCTTAGATATGATATGCAATCTTAGATATGATATATAATCTTAGATATGATATGCAATCTTAGAATATATGATTTTGTAATCTTAGAGATTTAATTTGTAGATGCCCTTTAATCTCAGCCGTTGATGTAATTGATCTGTACCGTTGGATTTGGGGAGGCTCAACTATAAATAGAGGCCTCTCCCTTCATTGTAAGAGAGAAAAGAGAAAAGAGGAGGATGAATAATAAAAAACGATTGACAGTTTTTTAAAGGTGGCTTACTATTTTTTTTCTTTCGATTATTTTTTTTACTTATTCACGATTTTAAAAAAGGGAGAAGGTGATACCACTACGAATTTTATTTATTTATTTAGCCCGTCTGCCTTTTAATGTTTTTGTAATTAAGTTTTCTTTATTTTTTAATTTACCCTTTTATTTATTTTAAATTCCAATTTAATCCTTTTGAACGACACCGTTTTAGAGGAGAAGGGAAAATTTCTCTTCCAGCCCCTCTATGTAATTCGCTCGTTCAATTTAGTCCTCCAAATTTTATTTATTTGCAGATTGACCCCAAATTTGTTTACTTGTAGTTCAATTTAATCCTTTTATATTTTTCTTAAAATTAGTTAATTTTGTTAATGTAATTATTATTATTATTATTTTCATATGTAATTATTATTTTAGCTATATATATATGTATACTTGTTTCTATGTGCGTATTTATATTTTTTAAAAACTAATATTTTTCGCATATTTATTTTTTTAATATGAGGTAATTATTTTTATTTTATTTTATTTATATATAATTATTTTTTATAATCTATATATGTTATATTTATCTTTGTATATATATGTATGTATACATATTAATATTTTTAACCAGATTTTTATATACTTCTATATATATATATATGAATATATTTTTTAAATGCTCAAATATATGTATTTTTAACACTTACTTTATAATTTATATTTTATTTTCACAAATGCATTATATATTCGCTTTTATAAATTTTAATCCAAAGTTACATATGTAAATTATGTGTATGGCTTTTAATTTCAACGTATATATTATGTGCCTTTTATTCTTTATATTTTGTTTATTTTATTCATTCGATTATTAATTCTTGTTTTCGTTTATATGTTAAAAGAATTGTTTTTATGATTTATTTGATATTTTGTATGTGATTATTTTTATTATGTATATTGATTTTATTTATTCATTTATTTATATTATTTCTGCCTTTGTAATATTTATTATTGCATTGTATATTTAATATAGCATCACATCATTCTTTACTCGATTTCAAACTTTTCAAAATTGAGAGAATGCTTGAATTTAGGATTTTCAAGGAAATTGAGCCCTAACGTATTGGGCTCTGATTTTCTTCGTTAAGTCTAACAATCGAGCATTTCTCTTTAATCAAAAAATAAGAATTCATTATTGGGAATTCAACACGTTGTGTCCTAACGTATTGGATGTGACACATTGATTTCTCGAAATGATTTTTTTTCTAAAAACAATAAAGGAAATATTCCGAGTTTGGGATTTTAAAGGAATTGTGCCCTAACGTATTGGGTGTGATTTCATAAATCTTGGAGAAGTGGATGTTCTTTTAAAGTAAAGGAAATATTCCGAGTTTGGGATTCTAGAGGAATCGTACCCTAACGTATTGGTGTGATTTCTTAAATCTTGGATAAGTGGATGTTCTTTTAAAATTTTATTGTACAAGTATTTTGGCCCAATTCATTTTGGGGAAAATTAGAATGCTGTGCCCTAACGCATTGGGTGTGGTATCTTCTTTCTCTGAAATAATAAGGGTCTTAATATGTAGCCTTTTAAGTTTTGCTACGGATTACGTTTTTTCCAAATTCTCGACCTTAAGACACTAATTAATTAACTAGGTACCAATTTTGGGCGTTACGAGGGTGCTAATCCTTCCGCATATACGAATCGACTCCGAATCCGTTTTCTAAAACTCGAGACCAAAGCCGTTTTTTAGGTGATCCAATCACACCCTAATAAAGATTGGTGGCGACTCCCAATTTTAAATTTTTAAAAAGTCGACAACCTAAAATTTTTTGTTTTTCAAAAGATGGTTTCGACAATATATACATACATTTACACTTTACCATATTCGGCCACCCATATACGACCATTTATTAAATGGTTTAATTGTTACTTTAGCCCCTTTAATTTATTTCAATTTATAATTTAACTTTTAACCCTTACGCGATTTAGTCCCTATACCTTAATAACTCCTAATTTCACAAAATTCACTATTCCAAAAATTAATTAGCTACTAAGTTAGCCTCGTAAATATTTAATAAGAATACTTACGGGTCTAATTTACGAAAACAGAGTCCCGAAAATCTGTTTTCTGACACCCTTAACTATCGGGTCGTTACAATTCACGAATCCATTATTTTCAAGCTTTAATTTTCATCAAACCCCTATAATGACAAATAGATATACACTTGATAATTTGAAAATCTAACACTTCAGTCCTTTATATCTAAGACCACTAGCTAATAATGCAACTCAAATTAAAAGAAAGAAGAGAAAAATCTCACCAAATTTTGGCTTGGAAGCTTGCAACAATGGAAGAATAAAAGACTAGGTTTTTCTTTTGTTTGGGATGATGAAAGAAGATGGAACAAATAAAGATGAAGCAATGTTTTAATTCTTCCCACTATCTATATTTATTCATTTAATCTTGATTAGCTACTGAAATAAAAATAAATCAATGGTTATGATCACTTTCATCACGATTTAGTGGAAACCTTTGTTTAAAACCATACTCATCCGCTAGGCTAACATATAATGATGGTAATTTAGCTAATAAGTCCATGGCAATTACCATTTAAGGATCAGTTCTATTCTTAATTAGACCCTAGTTAGTCACTTTGCTATTTGGCCCCTGTACTGTTTATTTTATAATCTAATTGATTTAATTTCTAATTAATTCCATGTCTTAATCCCGTATTCAACTCACTAAGTCCTCGGTTTGAAAATTTAAATGACTCAATTTAAGGAATTCAACCTTGAACCAGATTTATAGATATTGATGAAAATTGGGTTGTTATAGGAAAATTTGAAAATTGCAAAATGGTCTGAGGGTTAAAAAGAAGATTGTATATAGATCTCCTCCAAAATGATGTGTTTCGTTGAACAGGTTACCCAATGCATCATAGTCAATGCCACCTACGCATGTGTTCCATGGTACAATACAAATTCATCGTTAGCCCCATTCTTATGAATGGTGGTTCAACTTTGCGTTTAGTATGAACATTCTAGAATCTTCAAAGCAACCCTCATCTCCAAAAATGTCCTCAACACGATCAATGAATAACCTTTGGTATTGTAGACCACTCACTACTTCACCTATGACAACTACCACTCATTAAGATTACCTACAGATGGTTTCAAGGTAGGCCACTTTATAGCTAACCTCTTAATTGAAAGGGCATTTGTTATACCCCTTACCCCGGTTTGGACACGTGGCATCACTAGAAGCAACTTGAAAGGCACCTTGGGTGGCCCTCTACTTTACACCTCTTGGTTGATCACTAGATGACTAGTCACTCGCATGCGTCAAACCTTTCATAGGAAGGCCATTCATCATTGGCCACCCGTCATTAGCAGGTCCTCCATCAGGCCACTTGCTTCTAGCAGGTTATTGCCATTCCTTGAGGGAGGACCATTGAGGCCTAACAACCTCATACTACCTTACCAATGAGAATGTCAAATAGTACCATGCTTGACGATAATCATCACATTGCAAACTTGTCACCTGGCAAACAACTTGAGCATGCCACCACCTGTTTTGTCGGTGACATGGCATTACTAGGTAAGGGGACCCTTTCCCTATATATACCTCAAGGCACGATGAGCAAATAATCTCTCTTCACCTAGCTCTCAACTCACTTTAGCTTTCTACCTTAAGCACACTACAACCTCTTCTCCACCTTCACCCTTTGCTTACTTCGACTCTCTACCTCACTCAAGTGAACCGACCTCCTTGTCACCACCAACAATACATCTCCTCTCCATCTCCTTCTTGTTGATAAACTAGTATCAACAAGTTCCAAACCATTCGTATCATTATTTATTATATGTTATATTTAAATACAACTCTGTATTCTAAATACATAATTTTCATATGCATGTGTGATAATACTTCTAGTAGATATATATGCAAATATACATAAAATACATTCGTGAAAAATGTTTATATACAAAATTATGTTAAATAATTTATTTAATGATTATACTATATTTTATTATATTATATTTTAATATACTTATAAATGAATAAAATGTTAAGATAAATAAAACTAATTTAGAATATTAAAATGTTGTATCAAACCGTACGAATGCATACATGTTAAAACATGAAAAATAAACCCCAAAATTTTAACAAAACAGATACCAATATCGATAGGGTACCAGCCACCATGGAGGAAATCCCCATTGAAATATTTGATAAACTTAGGCCTAAATTAATTTGTGACATTATCTAATTTTCTTTTAAATTTTAATCCAGAAATTATATTTCAGATTTTTTAAGAGAGTTAAGTAAGAATAGTTTTGTTGGTCTGAAAATTTATGAATAACAAGAAAATATTGGTGACTAGTACAAGTTTAATTAGAGTAATTAGCTAGATAAATAAATTTGGAAGATGGCATGTTTTTCGTAATTTCCCAATAAAAGAGGTAGTCAAAGTTGAAACGTAATAAAATAACAGAACAGAAGCAAAGCAGGAATGAATTAAATCTAATTTTTATGAGGGAAGATATTGGAAGCGACGGGGAAAGAACCAAACATCTGGCTTTTTAACTCAAGAGTGTGGCAAAGAGACAGAGACCGATCATTATACTACTACCCAAAGCAAGACACGCACTGAAACTGGAAGACAGCAGACGATATGAGGGTGCTACAAGTTTTGGCAGTTTCCAAGATTCTCACCTCACACTTGTCTCGCACGCACCGCCCCTCTGCCTCTCGTCAGGTCTTCTTTTTCTTCACTTGGCTCTCTAAAATTCATATCCTCCTCCTCTTCTTCTCCTTCTTCAGTATTTGATCCTTTTGTTTTCATCAGATGAGTACTGCTGCTTCTTCGCTTAAAAAATCCCCCATATTTCGAACCCTGGGTCTAATAGGAGGGAAATGGATTGACGCTTACGATGCCAAAACTATTCAGGTTTCTTTATTTTCACAATATTCTCTTTTCTTTTGTGTTTCCTTGTTTACTTCACTTTGTTTTGGATGTCACGCCAGGTTAACAATCCATCCACTGGGGAAATTATAGCAGAGGTTCCCTTTATGGGCACTCTGGAGACCAATGATGCCATTTCTTCTGCGTCTGATGCTTTTAATTGTACGTCATAAACATTTCTAATCCCTCTCATTTCATGTTTTTTGCTTACACATTTGACTTTTCTGATTTTTGAAATGTTTGATTAAATAGCACGAAGCATGTAAAATTTAGCTTAAATAGCAAAATGTATGTTATCAGCTGGGCCTAATTATGTTATGCATAGATGTTATTATGTAGCTATTGGATTGAGGTTGTTGTTGGTTGATAGCTTTCATATGCTGAGTTCAAAGTTTAATTGGGATTGAAATCAAGTTCAACTGACGATCCTCATTATTTTCATAGCTTGGAGTAAACTCACTGCTGCTGAGAGGAGCAAATACCTTAGAAAATGGTATTATCCCTGTCCTATGGTCTCTTTTATGGTGTATGTGTATTGAAGTCTGAAACGATGACCTATTTGAAAAGAACCATGTCTTTCTGCTTCATTTAACTTGAGTTATTTTGATAAACTATTATAGCTAAGGGCACTTAGAATTTGAAGTATGTGTTTTTAACTATGAAAGATGTTTTCTTAGTGAAGTTTTGGAGTACAATCTCCTGCTTTTAGATAAAATGTTCTAGACTAGCAGGATATTTTGTTGCTTGGAACTTTGAATGCTTATCTTATTTGAATGGCTAATCCCCAGAATTTAGTCATTTGGTTAGACTAAGCTAGTCATTTTCTGCTTATGGCTTGCTTAATTAAATATAGATTGCTGGTTTTCAGATACCAACTAAACTGTTTTTCTTTCTCATGTATTTAACAGGTATGATCTTATAATGGCCCACAAGGAAGAGCTTGGGCAACTAATAACATTAGAGCAAGGAAAGCCTTTAAAAGAAGCCCTGGGTGAGGTAATCAAATTTAGTGTTATTAAATTGAGCTACTGGCTTTGACTGTTGGTCATTATCATCTGTCAATTCTGATGCTAAGACTCACATTATAGGTTAACTATGGGGCCAGTTTTATTGAGTTCTTTGCAGAGGAAGCCAAGCGCATCTACGGAGATATAATTCCAGCTACTCTAGGTGATCGTCGTCTGTTTGTTCTAAAGCAGGTGAGGATAAATATGTCTTGTTTATGTCCTGTATAACTGCTACTCTGGCACTTGCACTTGATTTCTTCCAATACATAAATTTTGATTACTCATACATTTTTAATGAATTTCCCCTTATTATTTGATGTTGTCTTCTAACAAAGAATCTGGTACGTTGACCATAATTTAAGGGGAAATTATTTTCACATGACTGTTAAGAGTGCTGCTGTACTTTGTGCAATGTTGTATCTGTACAGGGAAAGTATAAGTGATGCCCTTTTGTACTAGAAAAAAACTTTCATTTAAGGAAAATGATAAGAAAAACATGAACTAAAGATGAGAGAAGTTAAATTACTTCCTCTATCCAAAACTTCCTTTATAACCATTTAGTAGTTTGACTTCTTAAGTTTGGATTGCATTTTTGTGTCATATGTGAATGACTTTTGATGATCCTTTTGGGGGAATCACATCATTCATTTAAAATTCATAAATCAGTGAAGTATCTGCTGTCCAAGACTGCTGATCATGTTTTTTCAATCTCTCTCAACAATTAGAAGGATGGCTTAATACTTTTAGCTCATGTGCATTCATCAGAACCCAAATGCCACTTCCAAACCATGGGGTGGTGTATTGATTCTGCCCAAACAACAAGGGAAGAGCACCTTACCCTCATGATAGTCATGTAGGAAATAGGCTTTTGCTCGAAATGCTAGCTAACACCCTGTAGAGGCAAGCGTTATGAATAAACTAGAGTATCTCATTAATCAGCTTTCTGATCATATGCATGACGTAATCATCCTATTTATACAAGACCCTCCGGTATCTAAAAGTTTGAGGGTTTAAGGAGTTATTCTCAGCAAAATAAACTCGATAGGTACATACAGGGGGAATTAACAGATAAGAATGACTTTCCTGCCTTTTTAGTGACTGTCCCCTCTACTGTTATATAGAAACCAGTTATATAGAGTTATTTTTGGTGACTAGGGTTTATTCAAAGCTGTTGTATATTTTTAGTGCCAAATGCTGAAAGGTAGTTTGAGATTTCTTGTATTTTTACTTTCCTGCAGTATTGACTCTCTTCATTTCTTTTTGGCAGCCTGTTGGTGTTGTTGGTGCAATTACACCCTGGAACTTTCCCTTGGCAATGATCACCAGAAAGGTGTGTGTTATATATAGAATTTTCGGTCATATTATTTTCTCAGGCGGCTAAAGAGCTAAAAGGTAGGACTCATGGCTGGATCAGGTCGGCCCTGCCCTTGCATGTGGCTGTACAGTGGTTGTAAAACCTTCCGAACTTACTCCGCTCACAGCTTTAGCAACAGCTGAACTTGCCCTTCAAGCAGGAATTCCACCGGTAGTTCTTTATGCATTTAGTACTTTTACAAGGCTTTGTCATTCATCAAGTTATATGTTGTTGGGTAGCATGTAATCATAATTGAAAGCTTGTTTAGAAATGGTAATTTAATGCTTGTTCAAGAAACCAATTGTGATCCTTACATAATGACTGAAATATCTTAGTTCCATTTGCAAACTAGAGATTTATTTGCATAGATAGTCACATACAATATACATGCATGAATACACATGCACATACATATTGTGTGCGAATGTGTCTATGTCCAATGTTTCATCATATAATAATAACATTTCTAAAGCTAGGTTCTGACTTTTCATATCTCATATGATAATAACTACTGGAGCTTTGAGACTAATCCATGTGATATCGGACAGACAGACAGCTGACTATTCACCAAAGGACTAACAGAACGTATCATAATTTGGTCTGCAAGTTGGGCATGTGTAATATCTATGCACCAACATGAGATGCACCAGCTTGAGGGGGAGTGTTGAATAATTAACAGATTAAGCAGATTTTTAGAGATTAGACAAGCAGATTTTTAGCTAATTAAATATTTAGTTTCCTTTTTCTTTTCTTATTGTATGTGTTTAAATAGGTTGTAAATTCTTCTCTAATGATATGAAAAAGTGAGAAAATTTCACTGATCTTTCTTCTTTTCCTCTGCCCATTTAATTTCTAACAGTAAGTAACAATTATGTTGCTAATTATGGTCAAAATTCCTGTAACATGAAACAACATATACTAGTCTTTGAATACATACTCTTGTTAATCATGCTTTATTTCCATTGTAACTTTTGGTGTTCCAGGGCAATATCCTTGGTTATTCGTTCATGTTGCTTCATTTGTCTCATATTAGATTTTACCTTTCAATCTTGTAGGGTGTTATAAATGTGGTTATGGGGAATGCTTCTAAAATTGGTGATGCTTTACTTGCAAGTACACAGGTCTTCTACCCTTAACTTGAAACTGATTCCCTTCTAGAAATTAATGGGTGTATAAATTAAAGAACGTTAAATATTCCTGCCTTATTACTTATCCAGGTAAGAAAGATCACATTTACAGGCTCAACTGCAGTCGGTAAGAAGTTAATGGCTGGTGCCGCTGAGACTGTCAAAAGGGTATGGTTATTCTATGAAATGGATATGTACACCAAATCAGTGTAGTTTTGAAAATTATCCTGCAGTTGACTGCCTATATTCTGAACTTTTCTAGGTATCGCTTGAACTCGGTGGTAATGCCCCCTGCATTGTATTTGATGATGCAGACCTGGATGTGGCAGTTAAAGGAACAGTAAGTTTACTCAATAGAATAGCTTTGATATATATTGACATCAATAGCATTCTCATCCTAGGTATTCCTGAGTTCCACTTGTAATTGGTTGTGTGGCTGCTGCCATTCTGGATAGCCATAGTAGTAACATGATTTTCTACCATCACTTTATGTCAAGTTTCAAGCGTATGATTTGTGTTTCTCATTGTACTTAAAAAAGTACCTTGACATCTATTTGTTTCCTTTTTACTTTTCCAACTTCCTCTCCATATCAATTGTCTTGTGTTTCATAGCTTACACCTTTTCATCTTCCTCCTCTTCCAGCCTGAACAAGAGGAATTTGGTTAGCTATAGGATCATATTTTTAGTTTCCTAATTCTCAGGGTGGTTCTTGAATCTGTCATTGCAGTATTGGTCCACGTAGTGGTGGCAAAAACCGGACCTGAACCCAAAAACCACTTGAATTCAGCCTGGTTCAAGTTGGACTAACCAAAAGATCTATGAATTAATATGAAAAATTATAAGAGCTAAAAGTGCCCAAGCCCGATAAGGGTTCAAAGCTTAAATGATTCAAAGCTGATATGACATGAGCTGAAACAATCTGAAACAGAAACCCGAAATCAACCTGAAATCTAAAGCTGACCTGACCAGGATCCTTTATTTCCCAAAGTCATAATCTGAGAAGATTGCAACTGAAAGAACACTGACACTCAGGCTGGTTAAAAGCTAACAAGACTTGTTCAGTTTTCATGATGCATGAAAATTAACTGTAAATATGCATTCTACTATCCTGTCCAGTAGTACCTTTCATTTGATTCTTAACCTGAGTATGCACTCTTATCTTTGTTGCACCATTTACAATACCATGCAATTTGCAGCTTGCAGCAAAATTTCGTAACAGTGGACAGACTTGTGTCTGTGCGAACAGAATAATTGTGCAAGAAGGTAAGGATGTAAATGTATTCTGATGGAAATCTGTAAGCAATTTCCTTTTTTTTTTTTTTATGTTTCCCCATATTGAGAGACTTTGGGTGCATTTGGATCTAGAAAATATTTGCTGTTGTTGTGTCTGAGGATTTTTTTTTCTAATTTCTATTTATTAGCCAAATGAAAATTTAGTAATTTTTTTCTACACAATAAAAATGATAAAAGTACATTTAGTATCAAGATTTTATATTTAAAAAAATGACTAATAAATATAACTTCTGTTAACATTTCAATTAAAATATATATAGTGGAATACTTATTATTATACTTATTATTTCCTTTTGAAAACAAACAAATAACATTTTTTCCTTTTGTACTTCTGATATGTGAGCAGTTGAGTTGTAAAACCACAGGCCATTATTTTCCTTAATTATACAAGGATTTTTCTAAAACAAGAAGATATAGTTGCTTTAATTTTTATTTACCTTTTGTTTCAGGTATTTATGAGAAGTTTGCGGAGATTTTTTCAAAAGCTGTCCAGAATCTGCAAGTTGGAGATGGCTTCACTGAAGGCGTGGTCCAGGTAGTTAGCCTAAGCCATGCATTTGTGGTTCATATATTAATTGTTGTTGCCAAATTGGTCTTTACATTTATACGTGGTGAGCCTATGCATTTTATGTTTCTCAGTCTTTAGTTTATAAGGATAATATTTTATGGAAAATTGTATTGAACTTTTTTCTTAAGGTATTGTATACAAATCATAAGATTTGTAAAGATATGCAGTTATGTTGGTAATAATGCTAAGTTGCTCGGAGCTTTTTCTTTTAAGATAATAATTTTGTTTTACTATACTTACCTATGTAGGGTCCACTAATTAATGAAGCTGCAGTGCAAAAGGTTACTTTGCTTCCTTTTCCATTTTTTATCAATTAACGTATCTAAGATTCTTTTATTTCTAGTGGATTTCTTACGATCTTTCAGCTTTGGATTTTTCTTTTCTTTTTCACAGGTTGAGACATTCATTCAAGATGCGATGTCAAAGGTTTGGATTTTTACCTGTCCTGTTTAACTCTGACTGCCAATTATTTTATGTTATGTTTGGGAACATGAATTTGAAGATTTGGATTTGGATTTCATTTGCTATATAAATTGTGAAAAAGATATGCTTATATCATATGTAAATTAGTTGAGGTTCAGCATGATTATAAATTTGAAAGGTCTAAAAACATGAATTTCAAATTCATAAATTTGTATAGGGATTCCAAATTCGCTACTCAATAGGCATCCTACACATCCATGAACTTTAAAATAATCATGAACTTTGCACTTGTGTGTTTGTCAAACAAGTTATACTATTTGTGAAATCCAAGTTCCCAAACACCACCTTAGAGAAGCTACAGACTGTATTGCATGTTCTAATTCTTTGATAGAATTGTTAGGTTATATATATATATAATATTCTATATTTGCATTGACTAAGAATGTGTATTTTAACCACTTCAATCATACGAATGTTAAAGCTGGAAAATGGTACATGGGTATTGGGTAGGTGCTAGATGATGTATGAGTTGATTAATTTGTTCATTAATTGCATTCTTTATGGTAAATTTAATTAAAATTTAAATATTTTCAAAATCACAGTTTAAAAAAATAAAATAAAAATCTAGATGCACTTTTGTGCTCAGTAAAGTCTTGTCTGATTGGCGTAAGACTGTTTTGTAGCGTTTAGCTATCAATTTTCTTTATGCTTATTAGTTCCCTTTTAATTCATAGTTATAGTTTTTCGTGCTCATTTTCTTTACACTTGTTTTCTTCTTAATTAGTTTTTTTTTTATATATGTGTGTTCTTAATTAGTACTTACATAGTTTAATCTCTTAACTTATTGCTGCAACATGTTAGGAATTAAGATTAGACATGAAACATCTAGAAAATACCAATTAAAACTATAGCAATTGATTGCCTACGGCTTGCACAGGGTTAAGTTTGGTATAAATTTATTTTATTAGTTATCCTTTTTACACAGTTAAATATATTTTCAGTTTTAACTTTTAAAAGTGTAAGATGATAATTTTTATATTTGATTATTTTGTACAAATTGTTATAAAGTTTCCAAAGAAAGTCTTTAATTAAAAAGAAGAGTAAATAAAGAAGAAAAAACAAAAATAAGAGAAGAATATAATGCTTAAAAGATTATATACACAGATGTGATGGGTCTCTAAACTGTATTTATTAGAATTGGAGCAGTCTGTTGACCTTTGACTTGGGTGGTTCTTGAATTGGAACATTTATGCAATTGATCCAAGGATGCTAATACTTGATTCTTTCATATTTTCAAAAGCAAAAATATTCTTGTAAAGCTATTTCAAAATTTAAAAGTGAAAGCAAACATACATTATAAAAAAAATGAAAAGTCAAAATTTCTTTGTAAAGGGATTTATTTTGTTTTCTAATCTTGTAAAATGGTAATGAACAGTTTTTCGTTTATACAACTTCTAAAATTATTTATATAATCTTTTGTTTTTTTTTTAAATATTTTATATGAAATTGAGAGAAGAAGAGAATGAGAAGAAAGAGGGGCTGTTGCTGTGAGCTACTGTTTGGCCATAACAGCCAATAAAAAAGATAGAGAAAGAGAGGGGAAAAAGAGAGGAAAAGGGAAATTGGTATTCTGAAAATTATTCAACTTAATTATACAACCTATTACATAACCTATTTATACAAATAGTCAAATATACAAAGAAGAAAAGGCAAAGATTACACAACCTATTTACTTCCCAATTTTTTGATAATCGATCCGTGGAATCATGATACATTAAATCCTTAAGATTACTATCACAACAGTCCCCCTCAAGCTGGAGCATACGAGTCATAATCTCATAGCTTGTTACATATGTACTCGATCCAAGGGTTCCTGAGAGCCTTAGTTAAAACACTTGCTAACTGATCATTTGAATTAATAAAGCTGGTAGCAATGCATCTAGACTCGATCTTTTGTCTCTCAAAATGACAATCAATCTCTATGTGTTTTGGTCTCTCGAGAAACATTGGATTCGAGTTGTATTGTAGTGTTGCTTGATTTTCACATATTAACTTCATTGAGATGATAGTTTCCCGTTTCATTTCTTAAAGCAATTGTTTTAACCAAATTAGCTCTCAAGTAACTAAGGCCATTGCTCGATATTTTGCCTCTACACTTGGTCGTGCCACAACATCTTCTTTCTTACCCTTCCATGATATTAGATTACCTCCAAAGAGAACACAATATCTTGAAGTGGACCGTCTATCTGAAGTAGATTTTGCCCAATCAACATCTAGATACAATTTGACCTTGTTTCTTACTCTTATGATATTGCTGCATCTCGATGACAATCACACGGATTTTGAAGGAATTGACTAACCACACTCATTGCAAAGGAGATGTTTGGTTGAGTGATGGCAAGGTAATTAAGTTTCCTAACCAACCTTCGATATTGGCTAGAATCTTTTAGAGGCTCCCTCTGATTTGGAGCAAGCTTGATTTTAGGATCTATAGGCGTTTCCATAGGTTTACAATCTAACATTGCTGTTTCCTCTAGAATATCCAAAGCATTTTTTGTCTAAGAGATAGTGATCGCTATTTTTTTATTGAGCCACCTCAATGCCAAGCAAGTATTTCAACTTTCCCAAGTCTTTTGTTTGTAAATGATTGAGAAGGTGTTGCTTGAGGTGTGAAATGCTTTTATGATTATCTCTCCTGTAATAGCAATGTAATCCACATATACAACTAGATAGATGCACTTGTCGTGACTATTGTGACGATAAAAGACTGAATGGCCTTGGGAAGTTGTTTTAAGCCATAAAGAGATTTCTGTAGTCGACACACTAACCTAGACTTCCCCTGAGCAACAATGAGCAACAAAACATGATGGTTGCTCCATATAGACTTCTTCAGTTAAATGGCCATGAAGAAATGCATTCTCAATATCAAATTGATAAAAATTCTAATAATTCATTGTAGCGAGAGAATTCAATAATCGAATCGAAGCAATTTTAGCAATCAAAGAGACAATCTTTCTATAACTGAGACCAGGAATTAGTGTATACCCTTGTGCAACCAAACGGGTTTTTAGCCATTTTATCTTTCCATTAGAACAAATTTTAACTGTGTACACCCATCGACAAGTAATAATAGTTTTGTTTGGTGGTAAGGGAACAAGATCCCAAGTATGATTAGCATGGAGGGTGTTAATCTCTTTCACCATAGCTTGTTGCCATCCAATATCCGCCTTTGTTGCACTAACAGTCTTAGGAATGGATACATTGGCTAAAGATGAGGTGAAAGCATGATATGATGGTGATAATTGATGACAACTCAAAAAATTGTAAATAGGATGAGGATTACTAAAAGAACATATACCTTTTTGAAGTTCTACTTGAGGCATGAACGAAGATGGAGAATATGGTAGTTGAGGAGATGAACCACTTGGATTACACACTTATTCAGTACCTACAAGAGGATTATTAGGAGGATGTATAGTGGATCGTCTGGAGTAGACCTAAAGAGGGTTTTGAAGGTGTAGTATTAAGAATGGTTGAAGATTGTTGCTTGGAAACTTGATATTGTAAATATTCATCATAATTTGGCCTCTTGAGCAATTGTAAGCGGAAGAAGTCCATCTCCTTAAACCTAGGCTAAATGAACATTGGGCTGAATATTATGAGAAGGTTGGCCATGTAGAGCCCAACATGTATCATTTATGCGGCCACATTTTTTGCAATACAATATTCATCATAATTTGGCCCCTTGAGCAATTCTAAGCAAAAGAAGTCCATCTCCTTGAACCTAGGCTAAATGAACAATGGGCTGAATATTATGAGAAGGTCGGCCATGTAGAGCTGAACCACGTATGTGGCCACTTTTTTCACAATATGTACAATTAGGTCGAGATCCTCTTCCTCTTCAATTATCTCCTTGTTGGCCAGTTTTTGTATTGCTAGCATAGAGGATTCTGCCTCAGGTTGGGCTTGGTTTGAGGAGATTCAGAGTAATAGAGCTGTCACATCGTCAAGGTAGGAATGGTTGGGCTGGCAAGGATTTGGTCTTGAACTGAGGCTGCATCTGTTTTCAGTTTTATCAAAGCAAGTACCATAAAAAATTTGTTCCATTGCTGCTCCTGATCAACAACACTTTCAGAAAGGGGCGTGAGAACATTAAACTCATCCTATGAGGTTTCGACCTGACCCTAGTAGTTTGCCATATCCTACTAATTTTGTTGTAGATTAACGAGATTTTAGACAACTTTATAAATTCGTCGAATACCACTAGTGTGCAGATTCTTAGCCTTAGCCCACACTTTGTAATAAGTTTTGCAAGACTGAAACAAAGTGAGTAGCTTTGGCTCAAGTGAATGTGATTTTGGCCCAGGTATCTTTATTCTTTTCATCAGTTTGATCAACATCTTCTAAGTGATCCTTGGAACCTTGTCCCATAAACCAAAGTTCAACCGAAGCTGCCCATGAAATATAATTATTGCTACCTTGAAGTTTGACAATAGTAATTGCTAGAGAACTAGAAATTGAGGAGAACAAAGGTTTAACCTGATGGATCCATTGTGGTCTAGAGAGGAGTGCACCTTGAGGAAGATTCGTGGCATTGAACGGTGGCTGGAAAGGGTCTCACACGCGTTCACGCACCGGCACGTGGGAGAAAGGCAAAAGCTTGCCACATGTCCGGTTTTCGGCAATGGGCTTTCAGCCGGAGGGTTGATTGAGGCTGGGCATAAGGGGCGGTGAGAATTGGTAGGCTTTGATGCCATGTGAAATTGAGAGAAGAAGAAGAGAATGAGAAGAAAGAAGAGGGGCTGCTACTTTGAGCTACTGTTTGGCTGTAACAGCCGTGAAAAAGATGGAGAAAAAAGAAGGAAAATAGAGAGGAAAAGGGAAATTTATACTCTTAAAATTATTCAACTTAATTATACAACCTATTCCAAAACCTATTTATACTAATAGTCAAATATATAATGAAGAAAAGGTAAAGATTACATAGCCTATTTATCTTAATTTTGTGCTAATCAATTCCTAGAATCACGATACATTAATCCTTAAGATTTCTATCACAACATTTTAAAATATTTTTATGAATCCAACATTGACTTGAATGAATCAGTGGTTGAACCATCAGATCTGATATCCAAAACTTGGAATAAGTCATTGTCTTGTATGGTTCAAATAACTGTGCTTGATCATTTATTCACTATAATGATGGATAACTCAAAGTATTCAGTTAAGTAAACAAATTTGAGGAGGAAATAGCAGAAGTTACCTAAAAGTTTCCTATTTTTTTGGTTGAAATTGGTTTAGGTCTCTAAAGGTTTCTAAATTTCACTATTTTTCAAGTTTTATTTCCTTCCCTTCGGTTTTTTGGCCGAAAACCCATATGAATAAAATCCCATGCCCCTAAAAACCCTGGATTAAGAATCAAAATATGTTAGATAATACACTGTGGAATCTAGATCAGCTTAATGTTAAAGGTTTTTGTTGCCTTAATATGAATGCAATGAAACTTTAGGAAAAACATTCTTATGTGTCTCATGCTCATTAATTAACCATTAATGGTAGTGTTGTAAGATTGAACCAGAATTTATTAGTAGTGCTATATGATTTGACCAGATATTTTTGTTGCGTACTGCTTTGGAATGTATGTTACAGCAGCCTGCTACTAGTTGTCATAGTATCCTACTCTGGATTTAGTGATCAGATGTTGAATAATATGCATGTGACAAGGGGTTGAGATATGATTTTTGTATCATTAGGAGTTGCAATTCTTTCAGATCATGCCAAAGTCATCTCATTGTAGCCAGGAATGGTGATGCATCTGTATTTGCAAACTTTTAAGTACCTGATGCTGCATATTTAGTTTTAATATTTGATTAAATAAGCATGAACTCTAGTGTCTCCTCAGTTCTGCCCCTACCACTCCTTCCCTCTTTTGGTAAATGTTGCTATGTTTTATCACTGCCCGTGAGGCGCTGTGACTGCCTAGAAAATATTTTTCTGTTACTACTTAATTTATCTCATCTCTGATCATTATTTTTTGAAGGGAGCAAAAGTCCTTCTTGGTGGTAAAAGACATAGCCTTGGAATGACTTTCTATGAGCCCACAATTGTTACTGATGTCAAGAGTGAGATGCTATTGGCTAGGTACGTCCTCAAAGACATGTTATATCTTATTAGTTACTAAGTATGACATGATTGTAGCTACTTTCATGCTTTATGCTGGATAGTATTATATATGGTCTGACCTTAGTATAAATGCTTTACCTAAGCCATATTATTAAGTAATTTAAACAAATTTTTGGGGAAAATTATAATTTCCGTGTTTTTGTTTTTGAAGATGGAAGAATCTTAAGAAGAATTTAAAGGAGTTTATTGCTTCCTATAAGTGGAAATTAATGTTAAGTATAACCATTTTATATGCCTTCAATCCAAATTAGAGCAAGAAAAGAATGTACTAAGTTACATGCATACGTATACACTACCTACATACCTACGTACCTTCTTTTATGTTTTACCTTCAGCCTTGCACTTTTGGGTAAGAAAAAAAACCCATGGATGATGCTTTTAATTTGTTTGATCAATGAGCACTGTTCAAGGAGATTTTACTTTGAATTGTAGTATAGGCTTCTTTCTTCATCGTTTCTTATTTATTTATAATGCCTTGGCTTCTTGTTGTTCATCTTCCTCTAGTAATATGCCTCATTGCCTTCTTTGGCAGCCTTAGGTTTTTTTTTTTCCTTTTTTCTGTTTTTTGGTCTAAAGGAAATTGGAAGGAAAGGAAAGCAAAATTGTAGAAACCATTTTCTCAAGTTTGGTTGAAGTGAAAAAAGTTAGGAGTTTCTTTTAAAGAAAATTCAAGGAATGTTTCCTAACAACCTTTATTCTCTTTCCTTTCAAGATTGCTTTTCTTTTTTAGAGGGTTGGGGGGGGGGGGTTGTGGAGTTTTAGAGGTAATGGATTTGTCTTTATGCCTTGCTTCTACATTGCCAAAAGCTTTATGCTTGTCAAAATTTAGACAAAGTTCACAATTTACTCTATGGTGATTATTGAGACTTTGGCTTTGCTAACTCCCTTATTTAATGTGTTAGTTAAAAGGTTTAATATAACATTTGGTATCTAAATTTGACATTTTCCCTAATTTGGTACCCAAGGTTTCTTTTTGTCCAATTCAATACTTGAACTTGACACTTTTTCTTAATTTGGTACTTGAACTTATGCTATTTCTTAATTTGGTACCTAAGCTTTTCTATGAGTGGACAAAAATAGCTAATGTATGACCGATATGTGGCAGATGACATAGAAATTTAATGCAGGAATGATTGCATTTTTTTGGAGTTTCTTCTGCTTCACTAAATAATATGCTCAAAGTTCACTCTTTATTGGGGTTGAGATTACTTTGACTATTACTGGTAGGAATGATTTAAGAGGGACTACATGCTTAGAGCCATGGCCTAATCTTCACGAAGCCCTTAATTCCACAAAAATACCATCAATATAAAAGGAAATTTGTGTTCAAATATTGTGCTTCAAGCTATGCTTAATGAATGGATATTGAAAAAAAAGTTTTAAAAACCAAAAATAAAAAAAAATGATTATGTTAAACTTAAAAAAATAACTAAAATTAATTGAATATTTGAAATACAAAAAGAAATTTCATGTCATCTATCACATATCGGTCATATAGTGATTATTTTGTCACCTCGTAAGAAAAATTACATTGTTAGTATATTGAAGTAATTTGTATAATGTTAAATTTATGTACTAAATTAGACCAAAAAAGTTTAGGATCCAAATGAGCGAAAATGTATCAAATTTAGGTACCAAATTAGGTAAATAAAAGCTTAGATACCAACTTAGGAAAAGCTGTAAGTTCAAGTACTAAATGTTATATTAAGGCTTATCAAAATATAAACTTCTATTTAGTTGTGAGAAAGCTAACATATGTTCTTTTGCTTGCATTTTTTTTTAAAGAAAGTTTTCTAACTAGTAGCAATGTATTTCAACATGATTATTTTGTTGAGTAATTGGGTAATCGAGGTTTCCTCTTCTTTATCATATATTTACTAATTGATACCTGTCACCTATTGTTCATGAATCCCTGATAGAGAATGGATCGAGAAAAAGGTTTTACAGAGAAGAGAAGAGAAGAGAAAACGGAGAGACTATATAAGAATTTTTCACTGTATTTTTGCATAATCATCCTTTTAGCCTGATAAGTGCTAAATAGGAAGTAATAACAGATCGAGTAACAACTTGGCAGCTGTCATAAATGTTGCCCCCAATCTACACCATTCACTAAATGGTTAAAAACATCCTAAAACGATATGTTTTAGACGGGCCTTCTATGCAGTGTTTCATTAATACAAAATCATTAACTGAAATTAACAAAAATTTAAAACTAAATTAAAATGTTGTAGACTACAACATGTTCCATAACAACTACTCCCCTTCGAACACGATCGTTGTCCTCAAGGATCAAATGTTGGATACTCGACAAAAATCATTGAAGTTCTCCCATTTTGAGTCCTTAGGAAAAATATTGGCCCATTCTACGAGGATTTCTGTTGTAGCTTGATTTCCTCTTTTGACCAAACATCTGTTCAAAATCTTCACTGGTACTTTTGGAAGTTCTTCATTAGGTCCCACTAAAGGTCGCATAGGTGTGCTAGGAACATTACCAATGTATTTCTGTAGCTGCGATACATGGAAAGTAGAATGGAGCCTTGATCTTGCTGGCAAGGTCAATTTGTAGGCTACTTGTCCAACTTTAGCTTCTACAGGGTAGGGTCCATAGTATTTGGGTGACGATTTCTGGTTCACCACCCTCCTTAGAGAATGTTGTCGATAGGGTTGCAACCTCAAATAGACAAGGTCCCCCACATGAAACTCTCTATCAGATTGCCTTCAGTAGCAAACTATTTCATACTCTCTTGAGCCCTCTTTAAGTGGAACCTGAGCAACTGTTGAGCTTCCTTCCTTTGTTGCAAGCTTCTGTCCACAGTTGCCACTTGTAAAGTACTAGCCAAATAGGGTTGATGCAGTGGAGGTCCTTGGCCATAGAGTGCTTCATAAGGAGTGGTCTGTATAGCAAATTAGTATGTGGTGTTGTACCACCATTCTGCTAAAGGGAGCCAACTAACCTACTCACTCAACTTCTCACCTATCATGCACCTCAAATAACCTTCCAAACACCTATTCAAAGCTTCTGTTTGAATAGCTTTTGCCAAAAGGTGCTGATAAATATCTTGTCTCGATCAGACACAATGGACTCAGGAACTCCATGCAATTTGTAGACTTTGAGTCTAGAACTCCTGGGCTACATGTACGGTAGTGAAGGGATGGAAGAGAGTTAAGAAGTCACTAAACTTGGTTAATCTATCAACCACAACCAATATGGTGTTTTTTCCTTTAGAAGTAGGTAAGCCTTCAATAAAATCCTTACTAACGGCAGCCAAAGCTCGTTCAGGAATAGGGAGGGGTTGGAGAAGGCTAGGATATGCTGATAGGTTTGCCTTGCACCTTTGGCATATAGAACATTCTCTAACCCATTGCTTTACATCTTTAGATAACCCCTTCCAATATAGCAGGCTAGACAACCTATGCCTTGTAGCATGGACCCCAGAGTGACCACCCACTGGACCAGCATGGAAATAGTTAAAGAGATTCCTTCTGAAGTTAGGATTATTCCCTACCATAACCTTGCCCTTCCTCCTTAACACTACACCATCCTAAGTGTATTTTGAGTATTTGTTTGGCTTGTACCTCTTAGACCAACTACTGTATTTTTGTGTCTAACAACCTTAAATCAACAATTTGAGTCCACAATTTAGACCAAAGGGTACTAGCTATGCACTGAAGCAGCTATCCTTCATCCTCATGTGGTTTCCTAGATAAGGCATCTTCCACGATATTCATGGTTCCCTTCTTATAAGAAATAGAATAGTCATAACCCAACATTTTTGCTACCCACTTCTGTTGGTAAGGTGTAATAGCCTGTCTATCAGATAAAAATATAAGGTTTTGATGATCTGTTCTTATCAAAAAGTGTCTCCCAACAAGGTAAGAATGCCACCTTTTTACTGCCAGTAATACAATTAGCATTCTTTTTCATAAATGGATAGAGCTTGGTGCCTAACTCCTAAACCCTTACTGAAAAATGCTATTGGTCTGCCTTTTTGATGTAACACTATCCCAATCCCATAGTCACATGCATCAACATCCACACAAAACTCCTTTTGAAAGTCTAGAAGTGCCAACACTCGAGCTTGGCAAATTGCTTGCTTAAGTTGGTCAAAAGCTATTTGAACCTCTTCATTCCATTGCCACTTGACATCCTTCTTCAACAGTGCAGTTAAAGGTCTAGCCATAACCCCATAATGCTTGATAAATCTTCTGTAATACCCTTGTAAATCAATGAACCCTCTCAAGTCCTTGACAGTTTGTGGTATAGGCCATTTCAGAACTCCCTCAACCTTGGATTCATCCATGGAAAATGTGCCTTGCTGAATGATATGAAGTATTCTATTCGAGTTGTGCCAAAACTACATTTGCTCAACTTAGCAAATAGCTGGTTACTCCTGAATACCTGTAAAACTTTTCTCACATGCTTCAGGTGCTCATCATAACCCTTGGAGCATACAAGGATATCATTGAAGAACACTAATATTGATTTTCTGAGTTCTTGAATTCTGTGTTCATCAAAGATTGAAAATTGGAGGGAGCATTGGTCAAACCAAAGGGCATGACCAAGAAATCATAATGCCCCTCATGAGTTTTAGATGTTTTGTGAACATCCTTGACCCGCATTCTAGTCTGATGGTAACCAGACCTCAAGCCCAGTCTAGAAAAATGTGTGGCTACTCCAAGCATGACCAAGAAATCATAATGCCCCTCATGAGTTTTAGATGTTTTGTGAACATCCTTGACCCACATTCTAGTCTGATGGTAACCAGACCTCAAGCCCAGTCTAGAAAAATGTGTGGCTACTCCAAGTTCAACTAAAAGCTCCTCAATGATGGGAATAAGGGATTGGTCCTTGATGGTGAGCTGGTTGAGCTGTCTGTAGTCTATGCACAACCTCCAACTTCTATCCTTCTTTTTCACCATCACAATGCGTGAAGAAAAAGGGCTATTGCTATCCCTGATCACCCCAGCTTTTAGCATCACTGACGAGCCTTTGTATTTTTGTTTTTTGAAGTGGAGGGTACCTATAAGGTCTTGCTTTACAACCTGAGTTTCATCCACCAATGGAATCCTATGATCATGTAATCTGTGAGGGGCTAGTTCATTCGGCATTTGGAAGACATCCTCAAACTCAGGTAACAGTTGTTCTAGTTCCTTTGGCAATGTGATGAGGACATGGCAACTAATATTTGGCTGTATGAGGTTAATAGCATGGAACTTGGTCCTTGTTCTATCATATTGTGACATTTAAGACATCTGGGAACCTGAGAGTAACTATAGACCCCTTGGTAGTATCCCTTGCAGATAAGTGCCCTTGATACTCAAATTGCATAGTGAGAGCACCAAAATTCCATATTACCTGACAGTAACCATTGAATTCCAAGTACCAGATCACACCCCATGATTGATAAAACTATGAAATCAGTTTCAAATTGATGCCCTTGAGACTCCCATAACACTAACTTACATACTCCTTGAGTGGACAGTGTTCCTACATTAGCAATCATCACTTTCAATTGATTGCCTTGTTCTACTAGTAAGCTCAACCTTTTGGTCAATTTGTGATCCATAAAATTGTGGGTACTCCTTGAGTCCACCAGTATGATAACCTTCTGTTGATTAATAGTAGCTGCCAAACGCATGGTGTTATGCCCCTGGGATCCTTTGAGAGCATGTATGGATGGAATGGGTGAAGTTGGTTCAGTGTCATGATCCATTGTCTCTAATTGTTTAGGGCAGTCCTGAAAAACTTTTATTGGTTGAGTCTTAGCATCACCTTCTGATTCCAAAGAAGTCTCTACCAAGACTTGGTACAAATGGGACCTAATGCACTTATGACCTGGTGTATATTTGGAGGCACACCAGAAACATAGGCCTTTTTTTTTTTCCTTTCCTCCAACTCGGCTTGTGACAGTGACTTTGTAGGACTCTTGTATCCCAAATTTGTAAAGTGAGCTTTTCCAACATCCATTGGGGATTGAACAGAAGTAGAACTTTTAACACTCGAGAAAAGAGGTTTAGTGGAACCTCCACCCCCAACCACATTATGCTTTTTGTGTGTGCTAAACATAATACTCTCGACCTGTCTAGCTATCTGGCACCCTTCCACCAACGTTTAAGGTTTGACAAGCCTTAAATATTGACCAATCTCACTTCTAAAATTACTTATGAAGATATTCAAAGCATATCTTTCAGGTAAGTGTAACTGATTGAGAAGACTTACAAATATATCATGGTACTGCTCAACAGTCCCTTTCTGTTTGTGAGACCAGTTCAGCCATCGGATCCAAAAATGTCTTGGACCCAAAATGCTCCTGTAAACCCCTAGCATATATGTCCCATGTCAACTGATGAAGCCTTCCCTGCCTTTGAGTGAAAAAGTGATGCCAGTTGAGTGCCTTCCCTTCCAGATGCAACACCACCACTCATAATTTAGCATGGTTGGGTACTGAGTCAGCTTCAAAAAGCTGCTCCAGTTTTGACCACCATCTTCTTAAGTCTTCCCCATCAAACTGAGGACAATCTAGCTTGACAACTCATCCCGACATGTCCATGGTGCTGGCTCGAGAAGCCGTACCCAATTGTCCCAAATTTGAAACATAGACATAAGTAGAGGCTCTTTGGGAGGGAACTCTGGTGGGGGCTCTCCCAAAACTCCCTTGCCCTTATCTGGTGGTGGTTGCCCAAGGGATTGTTCCAATAAAGCTTGGAGCTCAAATCAAACCTCACCTCTAACCTCAGCTTGCATCTCCTTAAAACGAGCATCGAGGTTGGCATCCAATTGAGAAAACTCTGCTTGTAGTTAACTCATTTCCTTCTGCAAATGTGTGGTAACCCCGTCGTTGGCCATGAAGATCATGTGGCTCTGATACTTTAATAGAGAATGGATTGAGAAGAAGGTTTTACAGAGAAGAGAAGAGAAAGAGAAGAGAAGAGAAGGAGAGAAAATGGTGAGAATAGATAAGAATTTTCCACTGTATTTTTGCGTAACTGTCCCTTTAGCCTGATAGGTGCTAAATAGGAAGGAATAATGGATTGAGTAACAACCTGGCAGCTGTAATAAATGCTGCCCTCAATCCGCACTGTTTCACTAAACGGTTAAAAACACCCCAAAATGGTACATTTTAGACAGGCCTTCTACGCAGCGTTTCATTAATACAAAATCATTAACAGAAATTAACAGAAATCTAAAACTAAATTAAAACATTGGAGACTGCAGCATTTTGTTCTATAACATTCCCTCTCAGAAATCTAGCGAATAGAATGCCCTTGAGAGAGTTCCTTGAAATAACTAATGATGCGAAAAACTGCAGCAAGATAAATGGACTGGGAGCTGTCATAAACTGACTAATTAACAGGGACTGCAAATCTCCAATTTTTTTGCCTCATTTATTCGGAGGGTTAGATGAAGATAATTTAAACTCCATCTGCACCTTTTTTCTTGTAGGATTTGCTTGAAATAAATAGTTTAGGGCTTCTTTTGTATTAGTTGATAGCCCAACACAGTCAAATTTGGTTGGGCTTTTTCTGGTTTTAGTTTGCTGGAAAAACTGGGTTACAAGTGCTTAACTCTGTGCTAATTTTCAATGAACCACATCGTTTTTATCCTTTTGCTCCAAAACTGCTAGTAACCACGATTTTTAAGGATTTGGAGTGCAATACATTCTGTAGAATTATTTTGAATAGAACTCTTTGGACACCTTTTTATCTTCTAGGTTTATTGTGCAGATGTTGACTTCTTTTCTTAATGCTTGTTTTCTCTTATTGGGATGACCAAACCAAGCACTCTTTCCTTGGGCCCTTTTAGGCCTTAGTTTGCTAGGAAACTTGGCCTAGAATTAGGCTTAAGCATGCATTAAATTTCAATGTAGTATAAATTATGCTCTCATCTTCTGTAGCAAAAACACCTGTCATAATAATTCTTTAGGAGTTAGAATGCAAGAGGATTTGTAGATTAGTAGTGTTTTTTTTTGTTAATTTCGATTCTTTCCTTGTTTTTCCCACATTGGTTCTCAGGTTAAATACTTATTAAGTTGAAGCATTGGGATAACCATAGTAATATATCCTTTGATGGTTGATTAAAAGTATCTTCAATTCTCAGTATTTTACTGGGGATAATTGATTTGATTGTGCACAACAATGCTGATTATTGGGGTATGCTCAACAATCCTGATGGAGTATATTAGGATCCCAAGTATAGCTTATATTTGCATGAATGCTGTCATTATCCTTGCCAATTCTAACAAGTACATTTACTGCATTGTGGAAGTGGTGAAGTGTTTAAATTCAATTTGGTGCCTGAGTTACTATGCTTCATGTACATTGAAGGTTGAATATGCAGCTTTGTAAGATTAAATTAAATTTCTTGTCATATGTATGCTATGCCATGTTTGCCACTTCAACTTTGCTGCTATACTGTGTCACTGTATATATATGTCTAGTTTTTTGAGATGTGATTAAATTTGTATTACCTCAGCGAGGAAGTATTTGGACCAGTGGCCCCTATTTTGCGATTCAAAACTGAGGAAGAAGCTATCCACATGGCAAACAACACCAAAGCAGGTTCATTTTTCAAGCTGTAGTTCTATCCTAATGAATGAACTGGTCAATTTTCTTTTTAAATTAGTTATTATCATTTCTTTTATTCAATTAGTGAGTGTTCATAACTATCTGCCAACCAAACCTAATCAATCAAATCTCAATAAAAAACTTTCAAAATTTATTATGTACCGGCTCGTAGAATAATATTATACAGTTCAATTTATTAGAATACATACTTTATTGTACGCATTCAGGGTTAGCTGCTTACATATTTACAAACAATGTTCAACGAACATGGCGTGTCTCAGAAGCTCTCGAATACGGACTTGTTGGTGTTAATGAAGGAATCATTTCAACTGAGGTGGGTCATATTTGCATCTATTAACCGATTAATATACACAACTGTTCTAGATATAAATTATTGTTTATTTGTTTCAATTCAGGTGGCACCATTTGGTGGTGTAAAACAGTCTGGTCTTGGACGAGAAGGTTCCAAGTACGGGATAGATGAATATCTTGAAGTGAGTGCAATGCCTTATATTCATCTTACTGCATATCTCTATACATTCACAAATATATTCTAAAAATTATTGTTGCTTGTTGGTAGCTTGCTATATAACTAATGCTCGATGTTAATGCACAGGTGAAATATGTATGCTTGGGAGATATGAACAGAAGTTGAAAAAGGGAAACGATGGCAGCCAACAGCTACTATTTTATAACTGTTAAATGTGTATGCTATGTTTTGTTCTGCTCACTGGAATTCAGGTTTATCTTTGTTTGATGGAGTTTGAGTGTGCAGTCTGAGGCGTTTTTGTACAAAATTTCTAAATAAATGCGAGCTGTCGAAGGCGTTTTTGTATAAATTTCTGTCAAAATAAATTGAAGAAACTGATAAGTCCATTTTAAGAAACCCAAGCTTGTTCAAAATGTTGAGTATTCAAACGGTGTATATGAAATTTAGGATTGACGATTATATAAATTCCAAATTTTAACATAACAATAAAAATGAGAATGAAGAAATTATAGCTAAATAAATTTTAGAAAACAAATTCCTCGACTCTTTTTAACCTATTTTGGAAATAAATGTTAATTTATTATATGATGGAGATAATTACAAGACTGATAATGGAATGAAAAGTTGCGACAAATATGCTATGATTTGTTTAATTTTTTACTATAATTGACTACCAGTTGTAGTATCTCTAATTCTCTAATATGTGAAGGTTGATAATAATAATAAGTTGGTGATTAATATCTTCTGGGTTTTGGAAAATGTGGTGCAAATTATATGCTCTTTATTTATTTATTTTTAATGAAAAAGTAAGGATTATTTAGTTCATGTAACAAATCTTTTCTTACTTCACTTGGGTTCAATTGACGTAATACTCTTTATTCTTTAAATATTCATGAACTCAGAATTAATATCAACTAAACAGTTGATGACAAATTTTCATCATTTCACTTGTGGTTCTATTTACATATACACTTTTTTTTTTGTAAACACAAAATTAATGAAATTATGGTATTATTTTTGTTTAATAGTTAGATTGGTTCCTGAACTTGATAACTTTTTTGAAATTGGCCCATAAAATTTTCTTTTGGATCACATTGGTCGTTAAGGTTGTCATCTGTTACACCAATGGGTCCTTATGGTTTACACTATTAGGTTTTTTAACAACTTGGTGATGTGGCCCAACATGAAGGTGACACTTAAGCAAATAGGTGAGCAACACATGTTTTCCTCTTTAATTATTCTAAAAAATTAATATATAAAAATATAAACAATTTTTTTAAGTATAAGAAATATATGTAAATTATAAAATTCAAAAATTAAATATATAATTAAAAAATAAAATATAGTTAAAATTTTAGAAAATTACAAAAAATAAAAATATAAAGACTCAAAAAAGCGTAGGCATTGACCACTCAATTTTTAATTTCTAATTTTTTAAATTTTTAATTTTCTAAAATTGTAACATTTTTTACTTTTATTGAATTTTCAAAAAAAAGAACTTTTTTTGTAATTTTAACTATTTTTAATTTTTATGTTTTGAATTATATTTATTTGTTACAAAATAAAGAGAGATGGAGAGAACAAAGAACAAAGAAAATATGAAAGCAATAGAGAATGTACTTTATTGATTAAAAGGAGTGATTACAATGTTTTATCGAATCTCTATTTATAGGCATAAGAAATATAAAAAAGTAGAGATCTAATTCTAATAACTATTAGAATTTAAAGTACATTAAAACTTTATCTTGATCATGATGGATATCTACTTAATAACATATTCATAACATTCCCCATTGGATGTCCATTGGTAGATAATGTGCCTCGTTAAGACCTTATTAGAAAAAATCTTATAGGATAAAAACCTAATGAAGAAAAAAAAAAGTACGTGATCTATAATACGCATAATATGCTTCCTCATTAAAAACCTTACCAGGAAAATCCAATGGGACAAAACCTTGATTAAGGGAAAAAGAGTGCAACGTGTATTTACTCCCCCTCATGAAAACATCACATATTTTCCCATATTCTATGTATTCAATCTTGAATACTAGTTTTTCAAATGACTATTTGAATGTATTTGCTAAGCATTTATATTACCATTCTTTTAAAAGTCATGAGTGAGGGAAATTTGGGAAAATATATTTTAATCTCTTCAGAGATTCAACAATAATCATAACAAACTTTAATCATGATTGTTTTATAAAAACACAAATAAATATTTTGGATCATTTTATAATCCTCCTTCAACTACTATTCACTAAGTCCAATTTACCACATATGTTCAAATTATTTCAATTCATATAAATGAACAATTTCTCAAAAATTTCAATATGCTTCTAGCATCCTAAATCCTTCAAGGATTTTAATATAAACTTTACTATATAGTGATTCATAAAGGTTGTAACAATAACCATTAGACACAAGTTAAATCTTTTATGAATTGTCAATTTAATAATATATCTAAAGGTTATTGCATTCACCACAAAAGAATATTATATCTTTTCATAATCAATGCCAGGACTTAACAAAAAACTTCATATTTTTATTTTGCTTCTACAAAACTACTTCAATTGCTCTCTCACTGGCTTTATACATTAGATATTTGGACTACTGGTCCAAAAACTTCACGAATTTAATTGAACTTGAGTAGCGTCTTTATATTTTGATCAATTTATTCCATATCTATATTTCACAATAGATTTATTCAAGATCTTTCTTTTATTTTATTATTTCAATAATAATATTGCATGCAAAATCATTGTCGACCACTTTTATTATTCAGTTCCACATATTCTCGAACTGACATAACTTATCGAGATCTCTTATTTTCATTATTTTAAAATTCAGTTTCAGGTACCTAAATCTCTTCTGAAATTTTACTTATTAGTTATGTCTCGGGTCTCTTCTGGAGCACCCGCCTCTACTATATGACCATTTAGAAGAATTTTTATCTTTGAAACTGATCAATCTATTATTTATTCTAACTGATTGTCCTACTGGGACTTTGATTCAAATTAAAATATTAGATGGTATATAACACTTGGTTATTTTCATTAAGTTTGTAAATACATCTAACAATTAACGTGTAATGAGTTATCCTTATTGAACTTCTGGTTCAAATTACTCTCCCCTAACTCATTACAAGTTATTATTTTTCTCCCTCTAATATTGGGAAACCTAACGAATCAAAATTGTAATCACAATTCATGTCATAATTGAATCTCAAATACATTCAAAACATCTAATAATATAAAGAAACTTGTAATTAATATATATTTCCAACTTTCTTTAAGAATTCACCCATCTTTGTGTGTTGTGGTGGAGCAATTGGAACATATTCGCACATACAAAAATTCAAATATGAGAAAAATTTAGCTCTTGGTCAAAAACCAATTGTAATGGGGAGTATTTATAACTTATTGGCTTGATGCGTATAACACTTAAATCAACAAAATCTCTTTTTGAAATAGGAAGTTTAGTTCTCATAAGTAATGGTTTAGACATTAATCAAAGGTGTTCAGTCAATAATTTCTTTAAATCATTATGTGCAAACTTTTACAAAAGTTTTCCAAACTCAATCAATAAAAGATTGAGATATAAACTCATCAATATTAGCAAGATGAACTGTCGTAATTGCATGATATGAAATTAATTATTTAAACAAGCAATCTTGCAAACGACAGGTTGCAAGTTGATAACACATATGTGATTATTTTGTAGATGCATCTACCAAAATCATATAATATCAAAACCATCCACATGGTGGATGAATGAACCCATATTTGTTTCAGAAATGCAAGACATTAGATCTCAACTTTAGCTAGTGAGTTTCTAATAATCAATTTTTATTGACAACAAGCAACATATGAGAATTCTTTTAAATTAAAGAATCTTCTGGTTTTTTAATAATTGTCCATATGAATTCTTAAGTAATTTTCGCATCATATATGATCCAGGATGGTCTAACTGGTCACGCCAAGTAGTAAATACATTTGTATCAGTGAACTTCTGGTTTACTTTAATATGTGTTTCAATTGTACTAAATTATAACAAATTAATATACTATCATTCCTTTTACTTTGTATCCACATATAAGTGCTATTGTGACTTACTACTGGAAATGTCTAAATCAATGTGAAATTTATAATGTCACTAGGTCAACAAAATAAATATAATTTTCAACCAATTATATGCAATATTCGCTTCAGGGAATATGCCAAAATCTTCAAATATCTAAAAAAAACTTTGCAACTTCATGTACATCCAACCATAACGAGCCTTAGATAGAATTATCATATTTTATTGGTCGTAAATAGATATTTCACAGTAAATATTTTGCTTCCAACCCCTTAATGGGGATGATGACAAAAGAATCACAGAGATTATAAAATAAATATAAATTAATAACTCAATCCTCTCTTTTCATCCTTTCAAAATAGATATTAATAACAATAGTGATTCATATAAAATATAATATTTTCCTCATTCGAATCTCAATATAAGATCCATTATAAATATCTTTTAAGACTAATGGATTAACCATCACAAGATATTAATATATTAGCTCTTCTAGAGCTTTCGACTAATTTTGTACTATCAACTATTGGAATAATATTTGTTTATTTTGTACCAAATAAGATAAATACTTTCTATCTATAATGATAGAATTTATTACTACATTCTCATATCCTTCCTCAAAGAATATTAATGAAACAAAATATTTAGGCATATGCAATATATGTGGCCAATAATCTTTCATATTGTATTGGTAACATAAGTTATCTATACCCTTTGAAGAGTTATCTTGAAAACTCTCATTGTTTACTTATTTATTACTATGTTCCCACTTTTAGTGGTCCATGATTATATATTTTATTTTCTTTATGTTTGCATTCACTTATGGAAATGCAATAAATCTAGTAGGATAGACTTCTAAACGTCTCCATTGATTCTTTATTTCATAATCACCATCGCAAAACATGTGTGGATTTCAAATCAAAATTTAATCTATTCATGTTTTCATGATTAGTCTCCAATCACATCCTCAATTACAAAAACAATCATGATCTCTATATTTTTATTTTTCATAATTGTTATGTACTACTACATTCACTTTAGGGAATTAAGCAAAACTAGTGGGAAGAATTTCATAGTCTTTCATTAGTAACGTATTATTTTGCTTAGCCATTAAAAGGTATGAGATTTTTCGAAAATACTGTGAAAGTCATTTTCACAATATTGCTACTGCAAGAGCACATTAGATATGTCAATCATATAGTGTAATGTATTCTTTAGGGAATATATATAATACAAATACATGAGTATCTCATGTTATTTATATATATGGTTTTAATGTAAAACACATGAAGGTTTTATTCAACATATATCTTCTTGATATGAAAAACAATATAATATTTTACAAAATTTTGCATCACAAGGAGCTAAAATATAAGCTCTTAAAGAACTTTTTACAGTTTGATGCAATCTTAGCACTTCAGGAGAATATAATCATTTTATTGTATAACCTTAATGAATGCTTAATTTATTTTAAATAAAAATTTATTTATTCATATAAAAATAAAATGAATAGGTATAAATAAAACATATATTAAATATAATAAATAATAAATTCATGTCACTAATAAATCATTGTGGTTAGATAATATATATTTTATATATCATACCACAATAAATTACAAAATATTATAATGTCAAATTAAAATAACTTTACAGTTATAAAAGTTTAAACATAAACATTTTCTAACCTCGACATCTTATGACATAATTTCATCTCAAATTTTACAATGATATGAAATTATCATAGTCGAGTGAATATCCCAAAGTTCATGTCGAGTAAGTATTTTTACTCACATTCCACAATAATCATATATCTTAATCAAAATAAAAATTAAGCCAACCAATTCTATTAAAATGAAAAAAATATTTATCTCCACATCAAAATCCCAACAACTAAATGCATGAAGGATCTTATAAATTCATATAGATATGGATAGTGAATTATATAAATTAAAATTTTAATAGAAATCAAATCAAATTTCAAAAGAAGTTGATTAGATTGACTTACGTTACCATGGATGAGAAGTAGTGATTATAAACATCCTTTCTAATCCAAGCAAGTGATTATAAACATCATTTCTAATGAAAAGAAAGAGATCATTCTCAAGCAAATATCAAAAGAGGCTTTGAGAGTGGATCTTATTTCTTGATTTCATATAGATAACAATATCAAAATTTTCACCATCCTTAAGAACAAAAAGTAAAATAAGTTAATCAAAATAATGATATCGTATAATGAAAGAAGAATGAAAATAATAATCAAATATGAAAAATTAAATAAAATAAACTTCCGTAAGAACTTTACATCTTGTCGTCAAAGATATTGGAAATTATGGAGGATAAATTTGATCGTTGATAAAAGAACTATCACTTTGAACAAGATCGTGCTAATAACATGTTATAAAATAAATAGAGATGGAGAGAATAAAGAACAAAAAAATATGAAAGCAATAGAGAATGTACTTTATTGATCAAAAGGAGTGATTACAATGCTTCATCGAGTCTCTATTTATATGCATAAGAAACATAAAAAAGTAGAGATATAATTCTAAAAGCTATTAGAATTTAAAGTACATTAAAACTTTATCTTGATCATGATGGACATCCACTTAATAAGATATTCATAATAATATTATTTTTATTTTTATAATATATATTTCTTATATTTTTCTAAAAATGTTTACTTTTTAAAATGTGTAATGGATGCCAACCTTAAGGACCAATGTGATCCAAAAAAAAGTCTAGGAGCCAATTTAAAAAAATTGTCAAGCTTAGGGGCCAATTGATATAATAAGTCTTACAATTTATATTACTAAATATGACTTAGGAAATTATAATGTAATGGCACTTTATTAACCAAACACGTTTAGGGAATGAAAATTCTTTATAGTTACAAGATGTAATTAATACCTTAGTAATTATACTTTTATCTAATTACTATATATTGTCCAAATTCATCAATTTTGATTAAAATTATATTTTAATTAATGTAATTTAATAATTAGTTTTAAAATTTATTAAGATAATATTTTAGGATAATATATTTTATACACATTCTTTATATTCATTTATTAAATTTTTTATAAGATATATGTTAAATTTTTATAATTTTAAATTTATGAAAATATTAATTTTGATTGATTTATTAAGGCTTTATTTTAAATATATGATTTTAAAATTTCAATTAATTATAAATATTAATTCTAAAAAAACCATTTATGCAATCATAATTACCATCATCAAATTATATGTAAGCAAAATAACGATTTACATTATAGTGCGACAAAAAATATAGAACATCAATACCTCCAGCCGTTGCCTGAACCAAATGTCAAAATCCAAATGTTGTGACACCACAGTCGAGCACGTCAAACAAACGATGAGGTCATCAAATTTAGCAGTACGAAAAATTGAAAACCGCCAAAGTCTTCTAAGCACTCGAAAACCACACTAGATGGATTTTTTTTTTTGAATTTTCGGTGCTTCAGGACCTTAAGCTTAGTTGGTATTTATAGTGGTGGTTCCTGATAAAAAAACCATCAACTACAAGTCCCACTATCACACAAACAAATGTGTGAAAGTAGTGGGAAACAAAAGTGGGCTGCAAAACATGGGGTCATTCTCACGAACTGAAAAGCAGTTCCAACATTACCCCACTTGGTTTGTATTGCCCATGAATACTTAAAGTCGAAACATAATGCATGAATCATGGCAATATTTTCTTTTAGAATTTGAGTAGTATCTTCCATATATAATAATATATCATGTCTCAAAACTTTAGTCCAAATTTCTTAATGAATAAACCTAATGTTTATTCCAGGTCCAAACTTTAGTGATATTTCTCGAAATAATCAAATTAATATGCACACAAAAATATGAAAAACATCAAACTTAATAGAGTTTCTTTATAATTGTTCTTACAACGAAAATTTACGAAGTGGGATTAAGCCCCATAGTGACAACATGATTCTTAAATTTATGTGGTGGCATGCCTTTAGTCAAAGGATCAGCTAACATCTGCTCAGTGTTAATGTGTTTAATGACCATTTTCTTTTCTTTAACACGTTCCCTTATGGCTAGATACTTAATGTCGATATGTTTACTTTGACTTCCACTTTTGTTGTTATTAGCCGTAAAGACAGCAACTGAATTGTTACAATATATCATCAATAGCCTAGAAATTGATCCACAAGTCTAAGCCTAGAAATAAAACTCTTTAATCATACACCATGTGAGGTAGCCTCAAAACATGAAAAGAACTTAGCCTACATAATGGAAGTAGCAATTAAGGTCTGCTTGACACTCCTCCAAGATATAGCTCCGCCACAAACATAAAAATGTAACCTGCTATTGATTTACGTGAATCAACACAGCTGGTAAAGTGAGTAGCCAACCACCTCCAAATTGTTTGATTGTTTGTATGTAAGCATGTAGCCCTTTGTCCTTTTAAGATATCTCAAAAATTTATTTGTAGCTCTCCAGTGGTCAATATCTGGATTACTCTGATATCTTCCCAACATTCTAACTGCAAATGCAATGTCAGGTCTTGTATAGAGTTGAACATACACCAGACTTCTAACAACAAAAGCATATAGAATGCTTTTCATTTGCTCCCGCTCAAATTCGTTCTTCGAGAACTGATTCAAATTGAGCTTATCACCCTTCATGATAGGAGCAACACTCGATGAACAATTTTTCATCCGAAATATTTCTAAAACTTTATTAATATAGGTTTCTTGAGATAGACCTAAGATACCGCGATGTTTATCACGATGAATCTTAATGCCAATGATATAAGACGCATCACCCATATATTTCATATCAAAAAATTATTTTACCTCATGTAGCATACCCTTGTCATTTGTTGCAAGTAAAATGCCGTCCACATATAGAATAAGGAAACAAATTTTACTCTCAATGACCTTCTAGTATACGCATTGATCTATGATATTCTCAAAAAAAACCAAACGAAAAGATAACTTCATGGAATTTTAAATATCGTTATCGGGAGGCTTGTTTCAATCCATATATGGACTTCTTTAGCTTGCATATCAAGTGTTCACCATCACCAGAAGAGAACCCTTTAGGATGTTTCATGTATACTTTTTCCTCTAGGTGACCATTGAGAAAGACAATTTTCACATCCATTTGTTGCAACTCAAGGTCAAAATGAGCTACTAATGCTAACACAATGCGCAAGGAATCTTTCTTAGATATAGGACTAAAAGTCTCAGCATAATCGATCCCTTCTTGTTGAGTGAATCCTTTCGCAATGAGTCTAGTTTTTTATCATTCTATGTTTCCCATTAAGTCTCTTTTTATTTTGAAGACCCATTTACATCCAATGGCTTTTATGCCTTCAGGAAACGACACAAGATCCAAAACATCGTTATTGTAACACCCCAGAACCCGATCTAGAAGTTTAGATCGAATCTCGGAGGGTACATTAGCCACCCAAAGTGGAAAAAATAGAACTTTGTTATAAATATGGAAAATTCTTCACAAAACCATTTGTAATTTTAGTGAGTTAAATGTAACGTAGTTACCTTTTGAAACGACATTTAATAAGTGTTTAGAAACAATTAGGAATAAATCAAATTGGCGTTCTTGAACAGTTTCAAAATCCCTTCAATTTTCCCAATTATAACTTAAAATTTCAAATTAAGTTTATGTGGAAAATATATTATTTTCTCAAATATGTATAAACTTTGAAACAACAATGGAAACCAATTTTTAAAAAATAATAATAAATAAAAATATAACATATTACATTAAATAAAAATAATAAAATTTTCTCTCCACTCGTAACAAGATTCGAACACTGGACTAAGAGTAAGCTGAACATCTAACCACTGAAGTACATGCTCATCTTGTTCTAAAAAACACTCAGAACTCAGAACCTTACACACACAAACACAACACTTAACCATTGAATCAAATCACTTCAATTTACTTGTCTATCAAATTAAATAAAAATTAATAAATAACTAAAAGATAAATAAGTATTTAAAACTTAAAAAACAAAACTAGATTAAAATTAATTCATTTAAAACACACGCAAGGATTTGAACACAAGACCCAAAGATAAACTACCACACCCACAACCACTGAACCAGCAGGCTCGTTTTGACACTAAAACGCTAAAATAAACTCAATTGTTCAACCTACCCATTGACCCTAACTACAAACCTCAAAACTTCAAACCCCAAAGAAATTTCATCCCCGAAATTTCCTACTAACAAGATAGACGCCTAAATGCAAAAGCTCACCACTACGCTCCCGCTGCACAACTCTGATCTCAACGCACCATCGTACGAAACTTTAAAATCTCATATCCACTTATCACGTCACCTTAATTCATGAACAAACAATTACTTAAATCCTATAATTGTAGCATCCTGGTTTGAAGGGTTAGATGGATTAAAGTTTGTGTGTAAGTTAGAGGCTTCAAGTGGGTTTTTACATTTCTCTGAGCATTTTTAGAATAAGATGTTCGAATCTCGTTGTGAGTGGAGAGAAAATCCTATTATTTTTATTTAAGGTAATATGTTATATTTTTATTTAAGTTTTTTTGAAAATAGAAAAAAAAATCCCTAAAATGTCTTACCACACACTTTCTCTTCACACTTTAGTTTTTGTTTCCCTTATTCTGAATTGTCATACTTTGATTTTTGATTTTGGGTTCTCTTATTTCTTTTGTTTTTTTTTCTTTCAATTCCTTTTGGGTTTTAATATCATTGTAAACTGTTGCTGTAAGTCCTTGTGGTGCTCTCATTCTTCGTTTGTTTAGATGTCAAATCGGATTGGTAGAGGTGAATCAATTAGTTTGTGGTGCCCAGAGTTCCGCTTTAAGGTGTGTTTCTGAACCATTAGTGATTAGGGATTGCATTGCCATTATGAAACTGCGATTTTAGCCTATCTCGGTTAGGTTTCGTGACCACACGGGTGGCCACATGGGCGTGTACTGCACATGAGCGGTCTACACGGTCGTGTGAGATTGGGAAGATAGGGTTTTTGACATTTTCTTGTGCCACACAACCATGCGGCTACTGTTTGAGGAATTTGTCAATTTTTACACGGGCGTATGACTTGGAGACACGGTCGTGTCCATTAGCCACACGGGCGTGTGAGTTTTCCACACGACCATGTCTACGCTGCTTTTAATTTTGCTTATTTTTGCACAAAATGCATAGTGAGTTACATGGGCTACTCACACGGCCATGTAACTCGGTCACACGGGCGTGTGTCTTCTCCACACGATCGTGTGACCCTATTTCTCAAATTTTTGTTCTATGTCATAAATTGACTCGTTTAATGTTTCTGTGTAATCCGATCTTCGGTTAAGCTTTGGTAACTGTGTTTGGGAATCCGCTACAACTTGGGCTCATGTGTGTATTTGAGTTCATAGGATTAAGTTTAACTGTATGTTTAAGTGTTAATATGATATTACTTAGTAATTGAATACAAGCTTATCCGATTCTGAATTTGATTAACCGAATATATGTATTTCTATTTCTGTGTGATTGTTTGCATTTAGCATGTATTTTGCATTTGCATTTGCATGAAAATTCTATGATTTTGGTTGTGAAGAGAAGGAAGACTGATTTGGCAGTTCAACTGTAGTAATACTGTATAGTGGTTTACCGCATGACTTTATACATATGTCAGCTCAACTGCATATTATTATTTGGGTGGTTTAGTTCCAAAATTGTGGTGTGTAGGGTGGATGGGCCTATTATGGTCCTATGTGGTGCGTAAGGTGGTTGGGTCTGTCATGGCTCTAATGTGGTGTGCAGGGGGGACGGAGTGGTGTTTGGCTGGATGGGTGGGATTTATTATTTCTGTTGCATTCATTTCACATTTAGTATACGCCTGTTTGTATGGTTGTGGAGTTAATTGCATAATAATTTGAACCATCCAACATGTCTTTGGTATCTGGTGTGTTTGGATTAATAACCATATGTTATGTTTTTTAACGGGCTACTCGTGAGACTAACTATTGGTATAAATTGTTCGTTCACTTTTTGCGTGTGCATATTGGAAATATTCGTTTCAATACTTTGTCAATTGCTTTTCGTTTTTTTATTTTAGACTCACACTGAGCTTGTGTAGCTCACCTCCTTTCAAATCTTTTCTTTTCGGTAACTCACATGGTTAAGCTCTGGATTTGGCACATCGGAGGTCTCAGGGACAATTTGGTGTTGATCGGCTTATTTAAGTTTTTTTAACAATTTTAATATGGTTGGTTTTAAATTATTTGTAAGGCAATTATATAAACTGTGGTATGGGTTAGGGTTGGACTTTTCGTTAAACTACGTATTCTCGGTTATGGACAATATTTCAAAAGTTTCGCGCAAGGTTTTTTAAAAAAAAATTGGTTTTTGCTGTTGTTTCAAAGTTTATACGTATTTGAGAAAATAATATATTTTCCACACAAACCCTACTTTGAAATTTTGAGTTATAATGGAAAAATTAAAGGGATTTCGAAACTGTTCAAGAATGCCAATTTGATTTATTCCTAATTGTTTTTAAATGCTTATTAAATGTTGTTTCAAAAGATAACTACATTACATTTAACTCACTAAAATTACAAAGCATAATGGTTTAGCAAAGAATTTTCCATGTTTATAACAGAGTTTGATTTCCGCCACTTTGGGTGGCCAATATAACCTTTGAGATTTGGTCTAAACTTCTAGGCTGGGTTTTGGGGTGTTACAGTTCTTTCATAGTATTGTACCATGATTCTGACTCTTTGCAACTCATAGCTTGTGAAAATGACTCATGATCATTCTCAGCTCTAATATTATAATCATACTCTTGCAAATACACAATATAGTCACTAGAAATTGTTGATTTCCTTTCTCTAGTAGATCTCCTCAATGTTGAACCAACATTTTCTTGTGGATCATGTTGTTCAACTGGTTGTTCAATAATTTCTGGGTTTTCTTGAATAGTTTGATCCACTAGAGTGTTTTTGGTAGCTTGTGGATTTTAATTGATAAGTTGTTCAACACCCGGTTGAGCTTGAGGGGTGTTATGTATGATAACAAATCTCTCACTTGAAGTGGAATATTGACTTAAGGGAATCATGTCCCAAGATAGATTGCTCCTATTGATTGAGTCATTCTTAAGAAATTTTGTATTTCTTGATTCCACAATTCTAGTACTATGAGATGAACGATAGGATATGTATCCTTTGGACCTTTTGGCATATCCAGCGAAATACCCACTAATGGTACTTGGGTCCAGTTTCTTTTCTTGTGAGTTATAAAGTTTTACTTTAGACGGGCATCCCCATAAGCGTATGTGTCTCAAACTCGATTTCCAACCTTTGAACAATACAAGGGAGTCTTTGGGACAGCCTTGGTTGGAACTCAATTTAATATACACACAACCATTTTGAGAGCTTCAACCCATAAAGACTTAGGCAACTTAGAGCTACTAAGCATACTTTACACCAGGTCCATTAAAGTTTAGCTTCTTCTTTCTGCAACACCATTCTGATCATGTGAGTCAGGCATGGTATATTAGCCAACTATACTGTTATCTTGAAGAAACTTTGAAAATGGACCAAGTTCTTGTCCATCTTCAACGTATCTACCATAATATACTCAACACCTCAATCGGTTCTCACAATCTTAATTTTCTTATTGTATTGTTTCTCTACTTCAACATTGAAAACTTTTAAATGCTTTTAATGCTTCGCTTTTGTGATGAAAAATGTAGAGATACATGTATCGTGAGTAATCGTATATGAAGGTGATGAAGTATTTCCAACTTTTCACATCCATATCTAGGCAATATACATCAAAATGGATGATTTCCAATATGGTTAAACTCCACTTCGCACCTTTCTTTGACTTTTTAGTCTTCTTGCCCTTAATGCAGTTTATACAAGTATTGAAATCAGTAAAATCTAAAGTATTGAGCATCCCATCATTTACTAATATTTTAATCCTTTCAATAGACATGTTTCCTAATATCCGGTGCCATAAAATAGAGGAATCTTCATTTATAACACAACGTTTAGTACTAGTTTGAACGTACATAACATTATGAGTGGCATTATTTTGCAAATTAAGAGAATAAAGGCCATCAGATAAAACATCATTTCCAACATGTTTGGATTTATGAAATAAACTAAAACCAGTGTTTGAAAAACTAAAACATTACCCAAAAGGTGCAAGTCTTGAAATAGAAACTAAATTTCTAGAAAAACTGAGAATATAAAAAGTCTTTTATAAAATTAAAATAAAATCACTCTTAAGCACTAATTCGCATGTTCCAATTGCTTCCACATGTGGCTCCATCTTATTTCTTGAATAGATGTGTCGCTCAGCTCTTACTGGTTGCCTTAGGTTTCTTAATCCTTGTAAAGAATTTGAGATATGGATTATAGAACCAGAATCAATCCACCAAGTGTTATAACTAAAATCAAACAATCTTTCTTTTCAAGGCAGCTTTTAAACTTGACATCCTTCTTTAAGTGTCCCTACTTTTTACTAGAAAAAACATTTAGACTCTTTCTTTATGTCAGTTTAGGGTTGCATTTTGGCCTTCCCTTTTTGTTTGGCTCGGACCTTCTTCTTTCTTTAAGTAATCGTTAATGCACTCTCTCCCATCTCCAGTATGATTCTAGCATCTTCTTGATCAGACATGGTCAAAAGTTCATTGATAGACCATTTATCATTATATGTGTTATAGGAGATCTTAAATGGCCCATATTGAGGTGGAAGAGTGTTCAATATAAAGTGCATCAGGAAAGATTCAGACATTTCAACCTCAAGTGCTCTTAATCGAGTTGCTAAATCTCTCATCTTGCTAAAGCGATCACATACACCTTTCACGGTAGTGAGCTTCATTGATGTGAACTTCATAATTAGGGTGATGACTAATGACTTTTGAGAAGTTTTGAAATGTTTTTCAATAGCCGTTAATAATTATTGGATATTCTCATAATGTTCAATTGAGCCACGAACATCAACATGAACCTTACTCTTTATGAACATGATACTTAAGTGATTAGATCACTCCCATTCATACAAAATATGTGGCTCAGATTTCCTTCTGGCATAGTCAATATCCAAGCACCCTAATTGGAGAAGAATACTTTCGTTCTAGAACTTAAAGTTCTCACTAGTTAATTTAGGGATATCTACTCTATTATTAGACATATTCATAGGTTGTAAAACATCAAAATAAATGAACATACATGCTTAACAAAAAATTGAGGCAAACATAAATCATAATTTACCAATGTAAATTATGTAAATAATGAATCTCTTGACATAAAAATTTTGTGGGCTAAATTTTTAATTCAATTAGACCCATTTTATGATAGAATTATTTACTATCCTTTTGATAAAATTTATTAAATTCATTTTCATAATTCCTCTAGGCAACTATGAAAACTCATACAATAATTTTATCTTAATAAATTATGTAATTGGATTTAATACTTATTCTTTTTGTATGTGATTTTTAACTTTAATAATTTTATTTAACTAAAGATGTTGTGACTAGTCTTTAACTAAATAAAATTATCAAAATCACTTAGCTAGATATTAATCCTTAAAGCCATTACGTAACATCTTTTGAGATCCTAACTACAATAAATAATTTAATTAATTTTTATTGTTAATTTTCTAATTAAATAAAATTATTTGGATCCCTAAACATATATTGTAAAGTTTTATTACTAAATACCTTATGTAATAATTCTAAAATTTTTATGCACCTAAAATTTTTATGTAACTAATAACTAGATAACTCATGTATAACAATTTACTTCAGGCATATAAAGAATATTCAAACAATAAATTTGTAAAATTTTTCACTTAAATTATTTATAGCATAATTAATTTTAGAAATTTCACTTTAATAAAATCCAATGATTTTGCACAAAAGTTTACAATAAAAATTCTCAAAAAAAAATTTAAAAATTTATTTTTAAAGAAACATGGCATCGTTATTTTGAGAAATTTACGAACTTTTAAAATCGAACAAGGCAGAGATTAATCATGCTCGGATACCAAATGTAAGCAAAATAACGGTTTACAATATAGTGCAGTGAAAAAGAACGAACATAAATATCTTTAGCCATTGCCTGAACCAAATGCCAAAATCTAAATACTATGACACCATTATCGAGCACATCAAACTACTGACGAGGTCGTCAAATTTAGCCGTATAAAAAACTAAAATCCACCAAAATCTTCTAAGCACTCGGAAACCAAAATAAAAACTATCAACTACATATCTCACTATCACACAAATAAATTTGTGAAAATAATGAGCAACAAAAGTGGACAATGAAGTCATTCCCACGAACCAAAAAGCAATTCCAACTTTATATTATAAAGTTAAAATAATAAGTAAGAGCCATAGGATTAGGTTTTATATCTTGGTAATGAATTTGATTTTGTTCATACAAAAAGTTTTATATATTTTATCAATTGTTATAAACGTATAGGTAAAGATATTTATTTTCCTAATGTATTCTACACTTTGAATACTTTTATAATATATGTTTTCCATTTTTGTTATGATATGAAATTAAAATATTAATTTTGGGTAAATATGTAAACAACCAAAATTATCCAGTGTACTGTACAATGTACAAACTAGTTTAACATAAAATTAAAATCAATATGATACTTCAAAAGTTTTGAAGAATTATTTTCCATCACAATTATCATTAATAAAATTAAGTTGAAATGATAAAATTGAAGTTAAAATTTAAATTTATTATATTCAAGTCTAATCAAATTTAAATTCTATCATATATATAAATAAATTATGCCCAAATTTATGATATTTTATATTAATTTGGTTCTAAGTATTAATTTAATTTATAGAAGATAAAAAACCCAATCCCCAATCTGCATCTCCAATTTAAAGAAAAAAGTGCAACACAGGAAAACTCGTGAGCTATTAATAACTTGCAATTACAAAGTCCATAGAAAAAAGAAGAGATAAAACAGAAGTCCAAAAACCCTTTATTGATACATCATATTTTTCTCTAGGATTATTGTACGTCTTTCTAAAAGGTAAAAACAAAAACAAAAGCATCTTATGATCATACCATTTCCACTTGACCACCAGCTTTGCTTTTGGCCAATTCATATTTAGGGTCAAGCTTCTCCTCTTCATCACCCCAAATGGCATATGCTTCTTCACCGTGAGCTGCTTCATCCCCAATCTCCATCTCCTCTTCAGACATCCTTAGAGGCATAAATATTTGCACCACAACACAGATTATGCTTGTACTCACAATGTTAAGAACCACCACAAACACCACCCCAACCAACTGAACTCCAATCTGTCGAAACCCGTCATGTGTTCTTTTGTCCGCTAGTCCGTAAAATAGGCCAATGTAGTGGCCGGAGGTACCGTAGAACAACCTGTTAAGCTTCGGTACAGCAAAAATGCCGGAAAGAATGCCTCCCAGGCTGCCAGCGATGGCATGAGTGTGAAGTACAGCCATGGTATCGTCCACCTTCTGAAACATTTCAGATCTTTTGTGAATAACCATCATGGTGAACCATGGAATTGAGCCAGAACAAATCCCCATTATTACTGCTGCCCATCCTTGTACAACCCCTACATCATTTAATTTAATTTGCATCTTATCCTTTTTTTATTGTGTCAAGTGTCAACAAACTTAACGCATAGAAGTACCCCTTTTACAAAGTCAACTGAGAAACATTATGCACGTGGATACGAGTTTTGGAATAAGCTAAACCGCTGAAATTTAACGGAAAATTTAATTGAGTACATTTTTTTTGCAAAAAGTTTAATTGATTTTTTATCCAAAGTTAAGATTTATATACCCTTAAACCTTTAGAATATATATTGATTCTCTTTATGCTGAAATTTGTGCATCTAAAATGATGAAAGTACCACAGATATTTATGCAGAAAGATTTAGATAGCTATTCCGTTAAGCACATCAATTTTTAATGGTACAAATAGATAAAAGTTTTAGCATAAAAGACTAATTTGCAATTTAATCTAGCATATAAAAATTAATTTACTTATATTTTGAGTAAGGGAAACAAAATCGCATCCAATTTTATGGTGTTGTACTTTTACCCCTAAAATGCAACGTTATGTGTATGTATATGATTGTGGGAGTACTTACCTGCAGCAGGTGTGATGCAGACCAGACCAGTGATCATGCCTTGAACAGCACCGATAACGGAAGGCTTTCTAAAAAAGACAATGTCGAGTAGTAACCAGGTAAGCAAGCTGGCAGCAGTGCAGATATGAGTGTTTATGACAGCCAAGGAAGCATCAACACTGACCACATAGGGATCTCCTCCATTGAACCCCGTCCAACCTATCCACAGCAAACCTGCTCCGAATAACATCAGCAGGATGTTATTGGGAGGAAATCTTTGCCTGTCTTGGGTTAGACGTGGTCCTACCTGTTACAACATAAATAAGACAATTATTTCATTTCATAGCTGCTAGAATGAGTAAGAAATGGTTATGGTGGTTGATATACATACCCAGTAAGCAGCAGTAAATCCTGCAACTCCAGAAGATAAATGGATGACATATCCGCCTGAATAATCAATGATTCCCATCTTAGCAAGAAACCCATCGGGACACCATATGCTAAAAGCCGTAATTGTATAAGAAAAGGTTAGCCAAAGTGGCACAAATAGCATCCAAGCATAAAAATTCATTCGTCCCAACAATGCACCGGCTATCAGAACCAAAGTTATAGCAGCGAAAACGCCCTGGAAATACACCATTGTCGCGTTGGGGAATTTCCCTAGAAACGTTTGCTCCATTAGATAGTGCCCATCCAACGCAAAGTTGGGTTTTCCCCAAAATGGAATCATCTTATCACCGAACGAAAATCTGTAACCCCAAACCGCCCAACACAAAATAACACAGGCAAAAGCATAAAGCACCATGAAAGCTGAATTTACTGCCCATTTCTTCTTCACTGACCCTCCATAAAGGATAAGAAGCCCTGGAATGCTTTGAAGACCAACAAGAGTAGCTGCTGTGAGTTGCCATGCATTGTCACCTTTGTTCATCCAGTCTGGGCTGGCTTGATCTGGGTTTAGATTTGGAGGCATAGAAAACGCAGTTTTATTCATCTTTTTTTTATCAACTTCCCGTCCCTCTGCAAAAGCATCTGACTATGGAAAAAAAACGTTATTTTCTCCCGGATTTATATAACAAGGAAATGAACCGTTTCGATTATGTCGATCACCTGTCATTACTATAGTATCTCTTTTGTCTTTTTTTTTTTTAGACATTTATCCCCATTTCTTGAAGGTAGGCAACACCAGCAGTTCGAAATTCAATAGTTATTATCGAGTTGTCCAAACAACTGTAACGATGATTTCAAAGTAAATTTGGTACCGGATCCAATTTTGCTATACCATTGGATTGTCTGTTACTGCTTCATGCTTCAATGATGATATCAAAAGATTAATGAATTTTATTTTGCTTCCACATAAAACGACAAGATGTTCTTTTAAGGGTGCGTTTTAGTTGAAAATGACAATGTTTGTTCTGCGGAGTAGACAGAATCAAGACCTTATTGCTAATCAGAACAAAGGAAGGGGAATAACTAGTTTAAACTTACATTATTCGGAGATGCATTTAACTACTTTAAATATGTACCTAAATGAATATTTCTTTTTTTCAAATTTATTAATATTGGTAAATTTTCGTGTGTTGTTTTAAATTTATCAATATTTTTAAAAAAATAATTAATATATGTATATGATAGGGTTAAATTCTACTCTCTTCAAAATCTTACATGGTAGCTTGCTATTTTTTATATATAACTCATTAAAAAAAAGTCAGTTTTTGAAAACTCACCTAATTAAATCTGAGTATAACTGTTTGTAATTACACAGTATGATATGTTTGGGTAACCATTGTAATTAGAGAGTCCCACTGAATTGGGTGTAAGTAGAATAGCCAATTATATTTGTCAATTCTTAGAGCGAGGATGAGAATTGGAGTAAATATTACACTCAAATCCAATCACCTCATGGCTTTTCAAACACTCGTACATGATTCAACTTTAAAAAATTAATTTTATGATAAAATTATATTATAAGTATGAACATGTACGAGTCTTTGAGATGATTATGGTAAAAATATTAAAATTATATTATAAATCCTTAAAAATTATATCATAAAATAATTATTTCTATTTTATAAAGTTATAACAAAACCTTATATTATTTAAATCTTAAAATTTATAAAGTTATGACCAAAACCATATTATAATTTTTTTACATGTTATAAGAGTGTTATTAACTACAATTTTAGACTAACATATTACATATGATGACTTAATTTTAGTTTTTATTACTTGTTTTAAAAAAATACCGTATTGATATTTTTAAATAAATTATGTAATTGTTTAATTATAATTGGTAATTACAATTTATACTTCCAAACATAAGGACTTACGATGAAATTACACTCTGTCAATCAAACACGTCTATGAAATTACAGTTTTTTGTAATTACAAGATAGTGTCTACCTTAGTAATTACATTTTCATTCAATTACTCGTGTTGTCCAAACATACCCTTAATGGATTTAGCATTTGTTATTTGTGTCAAGATTGAAATTTTGAAAGTTGGAAAAGTATAGAGACTAATAATAATCAAATTGGACAATTTGGACTAAATCTATAACTTTATGCTGAGTATAAGACTAGTAGCAAAATTTAACTAAACATATTTAACTATTATCATTCAGGTCAATACGAGAATTTTAAATGTGAAAAGTACTGAGACTAAAAATGATCAAATTAAAGTGTAGAGACCAAATCCACAACTTACGCATGGTTCAGGGACTAATAATAGAAGTTGTACTAAAATTCTTGATTTATGTATATAATAATTTATTATACATAATTTTGGGTAAAATTATGTTATTAGTCCTTGTAGGTAAAAAGACCAATTTAATCATTGTTAGTTTGAAAGTGAGCAATTAAGGGCAATTAATTAGTGTGTTAATATTTTTGTAAATACACATAATTTTTTATTAGGCATAATGACTTATTTAGCTTTCTAACTTTACAAAAAAAAATCATTTAAACTCTTCATTTATTTTTCGCCTCTTTTGACCATTAAACTAGATCTTTTTGTCAAAACACCCTAAAATGGATGAAAAATTTGATGTTTATTTTTTTTTCAAAAATAAAAGTTGGCGTCTGTTAACTTTGCTAACATGGCATCCAAGTGGAAGTCCACTTGTATGCCATATCAGTAAATAATTATTTTTTAATTTTAAAAAAATTAATTAATTATTGATGTGGTATACATGTGGGCTGCCACGTGGACATTATGCCAGCAAAGCTAACAAACATTAATTTTTCCTTCCATTTTGGGATGACTTGACAAACAACGCAAATTTAAGGATTAGAAGAGGCGAAAAATTAAATAAAATGTTAAAATGATTTTTTTTTGGTAAGATTGGAACACCAAATAAGTCATTATACATTTGTATTAGTATAGTAACAAATTTAACTCTTAAAGTTTACACATTCTATTCAATTAGATTTTAATTCAAAAAATTTAACCCACAACATTTACCCAAATGTAGTTTTAATTCTAAATAAAACATTTAAGTCGAATATGTTGAAATGTTTGAAGAATCTCAATGTTTAGCTTAAGAGAATTTTGGTTCGAGTCTAATACCAAAGATAGATGCAAAAGCACTTCCTAGGATCATCATCTCAGCTGCAAATGATTGAAGTTTCTAATCAAATCCAATTTGGATTCACAATATCAAACCCATACTTAGTTGAAGCGTTTCTGCTTTGGGTTTGATATCGCCCCCTTAAAATGTTCAAAAGATAGATCGAGGAATAAACACCAACCAAAACCTTCTCCATTTTCCAACAAAGTAATTATTTCCATATGTTAACACACTCCAAATTTGATATCTAAAATCCCCACCCAATTAATAGAAAGTTGTTTTTGCTCTCTGCCTAACCAGTTTTGACAAAAAAAAATTACACCTTTGTTGATAAAAATTGCTTATTTGACATTTCATTTTTATATATAAAAAAAAGTCATTTTAATCTTTACATCGACAAAAATAACCGACATTCGTTTTTCATCCTTTTTGAAAAGTCAAATAAATCATTATATAAATTAAAATTAAATTATGAGAATGTTTATGATGCTTTCGGGATCAAAAGGCATAAAAAAGAGAGAGCCAATAATCAGGATATCCCACAGAATTAGTAATAGATGCTTTACCTAATTACCCGTTAATTGAAAACAAATGTTTAAGGAAATTAGGGAAAGGAGAAGCGGTTAAAAAGGAAAAAGGTTCACGGCAGATCTTCCGAAAAGAAAGATCATTCAATCCACTGCCCATCAACACTTGAAAGTTTTTATTTCATCGTAGCAAAAATCAAAATTTCTTTTATCAAATTTGAATTAAAAGAATTAAATTTCAAAAGAAATTTTTGTTTTACTATAAGGAAGGGCCAAACAATAAACTTCAAGTTGATAGAATATATAAATATTGATGTTAAATTTTTTAAAATTATGATTAAATTGAAAAAAATCATAAATAAACATAAATGACTAAATTTATTATTATCCCAATTAAAATTATGTACAATTAAAGGAAAACATTAATGTTGTGATCGATTATCTTTAGTTGCCATTTTTCGAATTTTACTAGGATTAAATTGTTCCAATTTTTCTGAGCAGTCAATTTGCTTAATATTGAACTTGGGAGGGACCAGAGTGGTGTTTTAAACACCCCTATACCATGCATAAGTTATTTCTTTTAGTCATTGTACTATAATTCAATCATTTTTAGTCCTTGTATTTTTTCGAATTATGAAATTTCAGTCATAACCAAACGATAGCCATTAAATTCATTAACATTTGTTATTTCTAATATTTTATGCGGCAAATATATTATCACATGTGTAATGGCATATTACCTTGCTATTTTCATATAATACTCATAAAAAATCACATCATTTTAGTTAATGAATTTATTGTCTACCATTTGAGCCGGACTAAAATTTCAAAATTCAAAATTATTGGGACTAAGGATGATCAAATATAGACTAAATATAACACCCCTAACTCGTCTTCGTCACCGGATTAAGATTATGGAGTATTACAGTACAATTAAAAACATTTAACTTCAATAGAAACAATCATTCAAATTAAATAATAACACTCAAAAACACATTTTATTTATATCATAAATACTCTTATGAGCCTTAAACCTAGTCTACAATGCCCTAAAAATAGCTTGAGAACATTCAGGTACTAATTTGAACTAAAACAAAAAGAATTGGAAAAATTGAAAAATTTTGGAAACAGGGTTCACACGGCCGTGTGACATAGTTCAGGCCATATGGCTTGAAAACATGGTCGTGTGGCCAACCGTGTACAACTTGAAGTATGGGACACACAATTGTGTCCAAGCCCGTGTGGATGTTCGAAATAGGCTCACAAAGTCATGTAGCAGGTTGTGTGCTAGAACGTGTATGCATTCGAAGTTAGATCACACGGCCGTGTCACCAGGCCATGTAACTCTTTGTGACTGTGTAGTTCATCCTGAACTTAAAATTAATAGGACACATGGCTATGTGAAGAGGTCGTGTGTGGCACATAGCCATGTGGCAGCCCGTGTCCCAAGCTGTGTGCATTCACTAAAACCTCTAACGTAAGCCTAAACAACAAGCATTTCTTGGACATCAAACCAAATCTTTTCCAATCATATTCACATGGTTAAAACACATTCAAACATACCAAAAACAAGCCAAAGTCATTCAACCTATGTGCTTAATCAATATGTCATCACTAGGTACCACAAATCAAACACCAAAACAATTCAAAAACAATTCTATAAGTCCAAACCTTAAACATACATCATACACACTAGTTAACCATTTCATTTACATTCCAATTCTACCTAAGTCACCTACTTCAAAGGCATAAATAGGTGGCCAAAGAAATATATTCACATAGACATTTACAATCTAAAATCAATGACATATATACTTATAAGTAGAGGTGTTCATGGGCCGGGCCGGGCCCAGAAAAAAATTTCGGCCCGGCCCGAAATATGGGCCTAGAATTTTGCCCAGGCCCGGCCCGGGAAAAAATTCATAAGCTCGGGCCCGGCCCGTTTTTTAAATAAATACTAAAAATTTATTTTAAAATTAAATTAAAAATTAAAAAAGTATTTTAAAAATATTTTAAAATTAAAAAATTAAAAAAAAGTATTTAAAAAAATTTAAAAAATTTTAAAATTAAAAAAATTAAAAAAAAGTATTTTAAAAGTATTTTAAAATTAAAAAATAAAAAAATAAAATATTTATTATTCGGGCGGTAGTGGGACCCGGCCAAAAAGTGGTGCCGAGGTCTGCCCGCTTTTTAATCGGGCCTCGTTTTTTGCCCAAGCCCATATTTCGGGCCTATATTTTTACCCAAACCCTCCCATATTTCGGGCGGGCCGTCGGGCCAGGCCGGGCCGCCCGGCCCATGAACACCTCTACTTATAAGTAAGCTAAGCATAAGCTCAAACCACATCACTTCGGCAAAATAGCATAAAAGCTCCTATTACATACCATTTATAACCATTAACCAAAATAACCAAAAACTACTAAAATGATGGATGGATAGTGTGATTGTATTCCGACAAGATTCTCAACCGATAGAGCTTTCCTATAAGCTACAAGAAGAGTAAACAACTAAGTAAGCTACTAGTGCTTAGTAAGCTCGTATAATTACAAACGTAAACTTACCTACTAGGCTCAACTATATAAACTTGATGCATAATTTTTATTATCATGCTCATGAACTTATAATATCCTATACACATCAAAAGTCCCAACAAGTTAGTGAGCTCAACAAGATACACACATAATCTTATCATAAACACATAATAATAACATACCAAATATATCTTTCATTCATCACAAATACCATTTTGCATAACACGTTCCATTCAAAGCATTAAACCATCATCTTCCATTTCAACATTCATGATCACATTACACTTCATATAATTTAACTCACATTTTAATTTATTAATACCTGTTGAAGCAAATGAAACAAATGACTTTATTATGGCATAAAACATTACAAGTACACGTATTTAAAATTCACTTCAACCTTCTATTCGCATAATAAACTTCAATCCATTAATATAATACTCATAAGTTCTTATTCACATACCAAACCTTAGAACATTGATATAATAATCATTCCATCGATATCCTTTTCAATTGTTTCATCGTTCTGAAGATGTCTTGATATCTTTCAACCAAGGTCTTATACAATTTCGTTGTGATGCCATAATATCTTTCAACTATGGTCTTGATCATTGAACAAAAAGGGGGAGTAATGAGTGAGTGGTATTCTTTTTTAGCAACAAGAACTACAAACTTAGGATTCCAATTCTCATCAATCTTGTGTGGTAATTCACTCGGTCCAATAATTTTGTACTTCTACTTTTACATGTTTTGGATCACATTAACAAGCTTGTACCTCATGCTTACTTTAATGGAGATTGTTTGATTAAAGGGGAGATACTTAGGGGAGAATATGTAATGCGATGATTTTTTTTTCCCTGTATATTTTTTTTACATTGTCAAAGAGGGAGATTGTTGACGCATTTGAAGGTAAGATGAATTCCGAGGCTGTTTTTGTGACTAAAATAGTGACCACAACTTCAGACACTATTTCATTGCGTTACTCGTCTATTTTTAGAATTGGAATATTTTAGAACAAAATCATTAGGCTATTTGTTTTGAAGATATTTGGACAAGTTAGAGCTCAAACCAAGAAGACCAATTGAGTTAAAATTGAAGTCTTGAAGATTGATTCTTGTGGTTCAAGTTTGGTTACTTGCAGAACAAGTAAAATCACTTCTATAGTTGAAGACTTTCAATTACACCAAGACTCTTATAGAATTATTATCCTATACTGATTTTTAGCTTTAGTTTATAGAAAAGTGATTAGATTATGACTCTTATGTAAGTAAAACTTAAGTAGTATATAAACTTAATTTTTGTCTAGGTTAAAGAGATATTGAGAGTAACCGAGAGATGAGTTTGAGAGAGCATAAATTTGTTCAAGTTAGGAATGTATATGTGTGCATTGTTTTTGTAAGCAATCAAGAGTCCCTTAAGTTGAAAAACTAAACTTTAGAAGGGAAGTTTAGTGTGAGAGTGATCTAGTCTTTGTACAATGGTAAGGTTGCTAAATCAGTGAAAGTTAGCTCAGTGTTAGGACTTAAATCATTGGTTGCATTGTAAGAAAGATAATTGATCATTCCTCGGGCAAGGCCCCGTAGACATAGTCTGAGGTCAAACTGCATACACAAGCTCAGTATTCATCTTTACGTTTTCGCACTTTTGATTTCGTGGTTGAAACAATGGCCAAAGTTCCAAATACTATTTTAGCCATAATTTCTATTTGCAATGCAAGTACCCCCACTTTCTACATACCTATTGGATATATGTTGTTATTAGTATTATTAGTTTCAAACCATATGATTCATTTGTTATTAAATGTTATTTGTAAATGAACACATATATTTTAAATATGTGATATCCACACACATACATGTATAATAAAATTACTAATTATTCATATTTCATTTACGAAAACAAAAAATTTGCCTTTAAAAGCTGAAGAGAAGAGTTTATTATTATATTATTTTGAAAATAAATATATATTTGTTGTTGTTATGAGTGTTTTCAAGAATTTGAAAATTCATAATTTCAAAAACATTTATATAAAAGCCGCAAAGCTCGGACCGCATTCCTAGTTCATGTGAAATAGATTTGAAGTTTAAATGGTATATTTCATGAATTGAAATTAATAATCTGTTAATTAAATTCGAGTGTATAGATCTGCATCACCTCTGAACTTTTTCTAACATTCTGAAATCTGGAATTTTTTTTTTTTTAAGTTCATTTCTGTAAATCTTGAAATGTGTATCTAGTTTTAATCTTGAGTGGACAATGTCAGTTACGGCGACGGAGACAAATAAAATCACCCTTCTAACGGCGGATGAAGAGGAATTCGTAGTGGATGAAGCCATAGCGATGGAGTTCGGCACGGTGAAGATGTACTACGAAGACAATCCAGACTCGTGCGATAAAGCCATTCCACTCCCTAACGTGAGATCCAAATACCTGGCAAAAGTGATCGAATACTACAAGTGGCATGTAGAGCATCGAGCGAAGAAAGCACCGAAACCTGTAAAAATCAAATTCTTACAGTACGAAGAGGAGGAAGACGAGGAAGCTAAGGCGTTCGATGAAGCGCTGTTCAATACGCTGGACAACGAGGGAATGAAACAGATGATAATCTGGATGCAAAAGATCTGCTTGAAATGCTGACGCAAGCAGTGGCGGATAGGATAAAAAAATAAGAGTGTGGAATATGTGAGGAAGTTTTTCGGGATCGAGAACGATTATACGCCGGAGGAAGAGGCTGAGCTTAGGAAGCAGAATGAATGGGCCTTCGAAGATTTGGATCCTGACGATGATTGATTTAGGAATGGGTTTTTACTCTTTTAACAAAATAATTACGATTATAAGCCATCATTTATGGTTTTTTGTTATTCTTCTTTTGGATAAAATAAAATCATTTATCTATTCGGCCTTGTGAGTGCCTAGAAAGAACGAACTAATTTTGGAGGACATACTAACCAAATTTAAAATTATCCTCCTCACAAGATTTTATCTCCTTTTAATAAGTTCTTCTTGATTCGGAATATAACAAGGGTGAGCAAAATCCGATTCAATTTGAAAAACTTGATAAAAAATTTAAATTTTGAATTAAATAATTCGAGTTAATCGAATTATTCGGATCAACTCGAATAAAAAATTAAATTTCTAATACTTACCCCTAATAATGAATGCATCTTGGAGGATGAGTACCACTTAGACTTCATTTTGCAAAGTATGTTCATTTATGTTTGAGGATGTTGGTTCGAATTTGTGAAGGCATATATGTTGATGGTAAAACTTTAAGGGACCTACCAATATTTAAAGAGGACAATCCCAAATTATACAATCACGACAAGACATAATGGGTTGGGTCAGGCTGTGACAATTTTGTATTTTAATATGATATGTTTTATTAAGAACTAGATTTAATATTCCGCATAATGGTAAGTTTAACTCTTAAAGTTTATCCCTTTTCTTACTTTGATTTTAATTCCTTTCTTCTTTCAAACACTTTGATCCTCAAGTTCTAAAATTTAGTTAAATAACTCTTTTATTTACGAAAAAAACTAGCTAATCTATTAAAATTTTTTAAGGTATAATGATAAATTCAGCCATTAATATTTATCTCTTTTTTCATTTTGGTCCTAATTCTTTTTTGTCATTTTGGCTCTCAACCTTCAAATTTTAAACAAATTGCTTTTATTTGGTTGGAAAAGTTTATTGAAATGTTAAAATTTTAATGAAAACGACTTGGTAGCCCACAAGGCAATTCGTGTGTGCTTTAAAAAAATTCAAAAAAGTTTATAAAAATTGGGTAAACGAAACTAGTAGTCACCCAACTATCAATGAATTTCTTTTTTGGTCACCTAACTATGAAAAGTTACAAAATGATCACTCAACTATTTGTAAATTCTTTTTTTAGCCACCAACTATGAAAAGTTACAAAATAGTTATCCAATTATTCAATTTTATCTTTTCTAGTCACCAACCCGCTAATGGTGGCAACTTTTAAAATTGGAATGATAGCAACTTTAACCTTCAATTTTGTCACATCCAGAAATTGGGCCTGGAAGTTTCGGTTTAGTAAATCGGGTTTAGTTTATTTGGGCCGAAATTAGTTCTCGATACCAAATGCTTCAGTGAGGTTTAGAAAATATTTTTCTAAAATATTTTTCTAACGGGTTTAAAAGAGAAATCAATTTTGAAAAGTGGTTTAGAGGACTAAATTGTAAAAAAGGAAAAATTAGAAGTATTCCTAAAGTTATTATACCTTTTTTTTAAAATCAACCTATTTTTCCTCGAATGAAGCACAGACACTCACGTACTCTCCTTCAAACTCCTACTATGACTTGAAAATCCTTCACTCACCCAAACACTTTGATAGCCTATAAAAGTAAAATCTTTCATTATAATTTTACTCATCTTTTAAACAATAAAAACTCTTTCAAAGTTTTCAAGAGCCTTCATCGATTTTCAAGTCTGTTTTTATCGGGTTTTTATAATAAGCGAACACCAGGTCACCATTCCCTAGTGCGAGGTAAGGTTATGTTCTGCTTAGTATTTCTGGCGAGATCTAGCTTTCTAAAAACATGTTTTAAACTCATTGAAACAATGTTCATGTTTTAACTAAAATTGAGGTCATCAATGGTGGAATCTGGATTTTTGAATTAATCTGCTATTTTAAAGAAATTCCCAACTTGTTCTGAAGAGTTTAGAAGTTGAGAACTGATAGCAAGATATAAGAACAAGTCAATCTAATAGGTTTGCCAAATTGGAAAAGTATAGGTTTAAACGAGCTAGGCTTATTTCTATGTTTTATTTTATTTTTAATGTGTTTAACATGTATGTGTTGTGTGGATTATGTAACACCCTAAACCCGGCCCAAACGTTATGGCCAGATCTAGCGATGTCACATGATAGGTGTTTGAAAACCGTGTCGACACGTTAAAACCATTTCCATTGAATTTCTTATCTTAATATCTTATTAGTTCCAAAATTATGCTGCTCATTTAATCGATAGTTTCAAAACGTTATTCATTTGCGGAAGCTTTTAAAACAGATTAAACAATCGTGCGTTTAGGAAAAATCATTTGTTTTTTTTGAAAACCGAGGTTTCCTACTACTAGCAGTTGTAATCCATAAGGTAAAGATAATTAAAACCCATAACCAAAGTTTGAAAGTCCAATTACAACCCAAAAACTTAGCCAGTAAAAATAGAATAGAAATAAAACCAACTATCGTAAATATGGGTTAAAAACCATGAAAGTCCAAAACCGTAGTCACCGCCAAGTCCTCCGCCCCACCGATCCGTCTAGATCTAGGGATTGCCTGTGCACATTTAAACAAAAGGGATGAGTTTATGAAAACTCAGTGTGTAATCCCATAGAAAACAAATAATAGCAAATCACAGTGCACAGTTAAAGCAGTCTTGGGCCTAAGCCTTTTTTCAGTATTAGTAACAGTTTAGGCCTTAGCCCATCTCAATACAGTATCAAATATGCAGTAGGGCTTTAGTCCATCAAAGTATTAATAGCAGTCATGCAATATTCAGTAACAAAGTCCTACCCAACCAGCCTCTACACACTGTCTCTGTCCAACCCTACACTCCATGTGGGGATCAAATCAACCCACCCATCCCTACACTCCAGGTAGTACCGAATGCGGCACAAAACAGTAATTTGCAGCTGAGCTGCCAGTATGTTAGGCTTAAGAGCCTTTCAGTACACTTCCTCCAAATATAATTAACCCAACCCCATGCAATGCAATATACAATTCATGATATGCTATCTCAGGACATCAGTACATATAACCAGTTCAGTATACAAGTATACTACCATCATGCTCAACACATATATAAATCAAACAGCCAGTTCGTACAATTAGGGGTCTAAGTGATGCTTATCGACCCTACAGTAGGTTCACAGTTGACTTGGGCGACCCGTGCAACCTTAGCAATCAATTCAATGAAAATGGGCTCACACGCCCATGTGGTTTGCCCGTGTGGGCCCACTCGGCCCAAATTGGCCTTGGCCACGTGGTCCATTTTTAATGTAACCCATGCTAGCTAAATATTCATATATGTTTTCACTATTTACTTATATGTTCCTTCAAAGTTGTCTACTTGAGTCATTGTTACTAAATCATTTATATCTTGAGCTATAGAATTCCAAATTAAGGTCTACTTGATGTCTTTGAAACTAGACTCAAATACCTTTCTACCATAAAATTTGTAGAATTTTTGGTTCAACCACAATAAAATCTTCAATCTTACCCCTGTTCTGCTGTCTGACAGCTTCGCATTTCTTTACTAAAAATTAATTATCTCTTATTACAAAAATTGGGTGATTTTAGCATTTGTTTCTATTGAAAATAGACTTATTAATAATTTAAAAGTATAAATTTTAACTCCTAATTGTTTTTCTCCAATTTTTGATGATTTTCCAAAGTCAGAACAAGGGAACCCAAATTCATTCTGACCTTGTCTCTCAAAACTTATTATATCTCAAGATTTACAATTCCATTACTTACACTGTTTCCTTTATGAGAAACTAGACTCAATAAGCTTTAATTCCATATTTTTTTCATCCTCTAATTAGATTTTAACAATTTATGGTGATTTTTCAAATTTAACCTACTGCTGCTATCTAAACAACAAGTAATTTTGGCTTTTCACCGAATCCCATTTCCTGCATTTCGGGTACACACCTGGTTTTGTTTGATGCTAAAACAGTCCCCGAGCACTCCAAAGCCTATAATTAAACAAATAACACTAATTTAATTTCACATAACGTGATCCTAAATCAAACTCGTATCGAGGTTTTAACCCATAAGTGACTAAACCTTACCTTCAAATGATGAACAGTAATTCCCACACAAACTAAGACTCTGATTGGTGATTACGAGCCCTTGAATCTTTCCCTAATTGGCATAAACAAAACACTTCAGAAGAAAGTTAACAAATAGAGACAAATCACTTATCTAAAACTTACCGAACGATCGCAGACAAACGTAGAGCGACACGAGGCAGAGTGGGAAAAGAAAAATCAAGAAGATAAAGGGTGAAAGAGAGAAAAAATTCGGCAGCAATGAAGAGAAAAACGACAAGAGGGTGGAGGGATTTTAGGGAAAGTAAAAAAAATGAACAAAATATTTGATAACCACCGATCCCTTATTTCTCTCCATCAAACTCCCCACTAAATCCACTACTTAGATTTTTAGTCCATCTCAAACTCTCCTGGACGCACGAGCAAAAATAATGCCCATGCCAAGATTCGAACACAGAACCTCCTTCACACCAACACTCCACTTATCCACCAAACCAGCAAGCCCATTCTGTTAATTATTTGCCAACTTTTACTTAAAAGCCTACTAACCAAAGATATTATTCATAAAAATACCAAAATTTACCCAAGTCTTGGCTTGAACTTGGGACCTCCCAAACACAATCAGAACACATAACCACTAAAACAAACAAATATTTTGTGTCACACATTCACAATACTCAAAATTAAAATTTTGGGGCATTACAGATTATATGTGTGAAGTTGTGAACCCAACAGAGCCATCAACAAGCAAAGTAAAGGGCATGGAGAAGCTTGTATACAATTTTACGAACCCGACATGTGAGTGTATTGGGGTCGTCATTAGTATGTGTGAACCATAGTTTTATGGTGAGTTCGCCAAGTGTAAGTTATATGTGTTTGCGATAAGTGTGAATATGAATGGATTATGATATGTGAAAGCATGATTTGTGCATTGCGAGCTATATATGGCACGTGATTGAGTAAGTATGATATGAACTGCTTATACATGTATATTTGACTTTGTGATCTTTGAAACCTTTGGATATCATTGGCATGCCATAGGATTTGTGAGTACTCACCTATATGCTTTGTGATTTGGGTATTGAGGCCCTGAGGATATATGGGGTGTGAATGGAGAGTGTTTACTTTATACGACACTTATGGGATATATAAGGTGTGTTTGGAGAGTGTTTAATTTTATGCTACACTTATGGAGAAATAAATGAATCTTTGAGTTTCGGGGTGTGATGGAGATCTTCTTATCCAATGTGTGGTTTTTAAGTCCACTTTTATGTTTCAAGTCATCAAAGAAATATTTATACGCAAACTATTTATATGCAAACCCTTATATGTATGAGAGATAAATGTATGAATGTAATGGTGAATTCATTGTGTGACTTATGTTTTGTATATGCTATATGGTTCTTGAGAACATTCACGAAACTCGTGAGAGCTCACACACTCTTTACTAAAGACTGCAGACAGTTAGATCACACGGTGTGTAGCGACGAAACAAGTGGTCCAAGCGAGACATAAACACTGAATAAGTGGTACAAATGAACTCTTAACTTAAAGGCAATATGGGATTCTACTTGGGGTTAGAGATATCTTTCTATCTGTTGGCTTCGTTGGTTGTTTTAAGACTTAGTTATTTATGTTTTTCAAGCTTGCAAACCAATAAAACAATATATATACCTAATTGTTAAGTATGTTAATTCCTTGTTAGTATGAATATAATTCGAAGCCATGTTTGATGTTTTCTTAATTTAAGAGTTCATGTTTAAGTATTTAATTTCTAATCAGAGGGTTTACCATAAGTTAGAGCCTAAGATAATAAAAAATGATTAATTTATATAAAGTTCGCAAAAATTGCTACGAAGTGACAAAGTTGTCAAACTGTGCAATACATGAACCCTAACATTTAACGAATTGCTACTTGCGAGCCCTTAATAATTTACGATATGCAGAATAGAAGAGACCCTACGAAACGAGTTTGCAGAATCTAAATGTAAAAGGGTCTTTCGTTAGACCTACCCTATTTAAAGAGACTTATTCCGCAAAAACTTAGAAATCATGAGCTATGTAAGTTGCGAGCCCTAAAATTAAGTTACTGTGCGTTAGCAGTCTTCTGCATGTTTACATGCTTGCATGAGTTCTCTTTTTGTTTACATGACATGCTGTTGTGACATGTGAACCAAGGCCTGTGTAAGTTAAGTATTGTGAGTTTGCATTTTTCTTATTTCATTCACATGGTATGTAACAACCCATCAGACGAAGTCTCTATATCTAGTTACTATTCATAGTGCTATGGTACTTAGCGTAGTCTCTAAGTAAGAAATGTATAAATTTTAACTAAGTGTAAGAATCTTATGGATGCGCCATTTGACGAATTTTGTGTCCTAGCATGGTCTAAGCCATGGCGAACTCTTCTATTAAGTATATGCCATCTCAGATATTTAGGCAAATGAGGCTAGTTATAGTTAATAGATTTGTTTATTATTTTTATTAAGGCAATTAGTTAGCCTACTGAGAACTAGTTAGAATGGAACTAAGTTACTGTACTTAATAAGACCTAAATGATGATAAGCACACTTAATCACAGGAACCAAAGCTGTTAGTGGAATAAAATGGTCTTTCCACTAAACCTTGTCTTTGTGATTAGGTATAAAAGGATAATAGTAACTTCACAAGTAATCTTTACATTTTCTTACTTTCATCTTCTTCTTGATTTTCTCTGCTCTCTCTGAAACTTAAAGTCCAAAAACCTATCTAAAAGTTGTGTTCGCTGTACTCAGCCAACTCCTTCATTGTTTCCTTTCAAGTTTCCTAGTAAATACCGATGAACCTAGGTTATGGTCATAGTTATTTACGTGTTTTTAGCTCTGCATGTTTAGGTGTTAGATCATTATGTAAAGAAAGAAACTTTAGGATTCTAGGCTAAATGTAATGTTTCTTGCATGCATGTTTGGATTCAGTGGTGTAGGGATCTGATAAGTTTAAATTATTTATATTTTAGCTCAAGATACTCTTAAAATTCCAAGTGACAGGGCAAAGGTCCTACTATCTAGACTTTGTTGTATTTTTCTGGTGAGTTCCTTCTTACTTCCATGTGTGGGGCATTCATGTTTATGTTTCGTTAAGGTAAGTACTTACACTGCAATAAGGTGCAATGTGTATATGAAGAATAGGTCTTCAAAGTTGTCAGACTGAGTCTATTATGTCAATGTCGAAGTGTAAGGGTTATTTTTCATGTTTAAGCCACTACATTTTGTTTCTAACAAAAAGGATATGGATTGAATCATGGAAATTATATAAAAAAGATATATTCATGGTGTTGCCTTTAATGGATTGTACATTGAACTAGAAGATTGCGATACATGAAAAATGGTAGTGTAGCCTTTAGTAGGGCAAATGTATATTGCAAACCAGATTGGCAGAACACGAAAAAATGGAACACCAATGAAGTGAATAATATGAATCTGATTATGGATCTGGGTACGTGGATAGCATGAAAAAGGATGGTTTGTATGGTCATATGGGCGTATTGTAGATGCCAAAGGTAAAGGAAATTGGCGTATAGTCTGTCTGTGCATGGTACTCACCGTCCGGAGAACTGTAATTGCAACAGCCCAGTTTAGACCCTAGTCGGACAGTGGTTTTGGGACCACAAATTCGAGTTAAAAAATATTTTAATATTATTTTCCATGCTTTTAGTATGTGAATTGACATGTGTGAAATTTTCGTGATTTAATTTATCCGTTTGTGTGTTTAATTAGTAAAAAGGGCTAAATTGCATAAAAAAATAAAAGTGACATTCTCATTGTTACAGTGTTAATTTTTTATGATTTGATTTATGGGAAGTCCTTAAAGGGTTATTATACCATTATAAGGTTAGTGGACATTTACATCCATGAGTTAGGTGACTTATATTATCATTTTTAGTAAGGTTACAATAGTAAATAAATTGTAATTAAATAAAATAAAACATAATATGGCCATGCAAATAACCTTATTTTGTCAAAACTTGAGAAAGAAAAGAGAACTTTGGAGCTTTGTATTTTCGGCACTTTGAAGATTAAAATTAGGTATGTTCTTTGTTTGATTTTCGATAATATTTACGTTTTTGAGATCGTTGCTTTGTTTATTACCTAGCTCATGTTTTAATTTTTGGAATTAATGATGATTTTGAGAAGTGTCATTGTTGATAATATGATGAAATTTTTGTTTGATGATGACAAATAAATCTTTGATGTTTGATTATCATGTTTAATTAAGTAATTTTTTATAAAAATCCAAATTAGGGATTTGTTTGTAAAATTTGAAAATTTAGGGGCTTGAATGTGAAATAAAAGAAATATATGGATTGCATGGGCCTTAGGAAGATTTGGCTAAGGTATGGTGTTGATGAATTTTGTGTATTTTGTGTTTTGTGAAATAGGGACTAAATTGAGAAAATATGAAATGTTAGGGGCTAAAATGCAAAATTCCCAAATTATGTACTTTTGAAAGAATTTGTGTGAATATGTTATTAAACAAGTCAAATTTGTATTAAATTAGATCAAGAAAAGAAGAAACCGAATTTGGATTGGGGGAAATCAAAAGTTGTCGAATAGTCGTCTTGATCAGTTCGTCTTCGTCCGAGGTAAGTTCGTAAGTAAATTATTGAAGTTAAATTTACTGTATTTATTTTATGTATAGCCGAATCTAAATGTGTATGTGTACCCTATTATGCCGAATTGTATTTGACAAATGATGATTAATTATGAGTTTTAATTGGTTGATTTACGACATCCGAAAGTCATACGAACTACAGAAATGCTGAAATGTGACATCGTGTAAGACCACGTCTAGGATGTTGGCTTCGATTTGAGATTTATGTGTAAGACCATGTCTGAGACATTGGGGTCGTATATGATTACGTGTAAGACTCTGTCTGGGACAGTGGCATCGTTGTTTGATTACATGTAAGACCACGTCTGCGACATTGGCATTGTACGAGCTTTTTGAGCCGATCGAGTATCATTTCTCTGAATCTGAAAGATATAAGGGGAAATCCTATGGTAAAATCGAATGTGAGTTTGAGTTAAATAATTCAGGTATGTTAAGTTATACGAAATTGAAAGTAAAGGTATGTAGTATATATAACATGAAAAGATGAATTAACCGTACAAAAATGATTTTATATGTATGTGTACATGAATAGTAGAATTCAGCCTACTGGTGTAATTTTATGAGTTCTTTGAAAATTATGTGATTACAACTTACTAAGCTATTTAAGCTTATTGTGTGCTTGTTCATTTATTGTTTTATAGATTTTGGAATCTTGTTACAAGTTCGGGAGTCGTCAAGGAAGTCCGTCACACTATCGATCTCTATCTCTGTATTTTGAAATTTTGAAATTTTGAACATATGGCATGTATAGGCTAGTGTTCGTCTTGTTTAGTCATAAAGTGTGTATATATAATTAGCCATGCGAAAATGACTTAATCTTGATATTAATACTTATGTGTTCGGTTATGGTATTAGTATATTATGAAAATATATTTCATGGTATTTATATATGTGTGGTATTTGATTATATAAATTTGTTATAATGTTTAAGCTTGTGCATTATGGCGAATATGAACCTATTATGAAAGTAGGTTATTGGTATATATATATGTATGAGATGTTAAAATAATTTTTGAATGGTGGATAATTGTATAATTTAGCTTAGTAATATAGTAATGATAGATATGTAATGGATGATCATGCATATATTATATAGGTTTGGCAAAAAAAGTGAATTTTAGGTATAGTTCATGATGAAAATGACATGATTTATTTTTGGAGGATTAATTGTGATGATCGAATATGTGGTTAAGGGATTGGCTATGTGTACGAAATTTTAAGCATGTGATTTAGGTGTACTTAAAGTATTAGATATATATTCGAAATGGTTCAAAATAGCATGGTCTCTTGCATAAAATTGTATTGAGAAAATGTATGATTTGGTATTATAATTTGAGGTATAATTATCTTGGAAATAGTCTGGGAGTTAGTATATAATGTGTATGCAAATTGAATATTTAGTAGTGAAAATAAATGTATAAACTAGTAATGTAATCAGTTATGGTTGGTTTACTATGAATAGGTTGTGAGGGTATGATATGTTTCAATATGATTGATTGAAATTTGCTCAAAATATTGTGGATATATGTGCATAACCTCATGATGAGTGAAGTGGTAAATTTGGCCTTATTGTAATGGTTATATATATGGTATGGCTTGATTATGGAATTTGTAAATGAAGTATACTATGATTTGTAGTACGTGTTATAATTTGGTTTATATTATTTGAGTAAATTGAGTGTAATACTATGATGATTAAAATTTCATACTGGTCCACTTATTGAGGTTGTTTAGGCCGAATATGTTGGGTCTATATGCTGTGTGATATTGCATAGTAGTATAATCTGTATGGTATAAGTTTTATAAATAAAAGCAAATGAGATGAATTTAGGAGTTTTAAGCTCTAAAATTTGAATGGGATAACTGTATTGATGTGGTTAATTTACGAAACATGAATTGTAATAAATGCCTGTTATGAGCTATAATATGTTCGGTAATACCTCGTAACCCTAATCCGGCGACGAATACGGGTTAAGGGTGTTACAGTAATACTGTGTTTGAAACTTTGACTGGCTATGTCGTGAAATACCATTATCTATGTGAGATAACTCATTAAGTTCTTTTGAACTTACCTAGTTTCCTTTCCTTCTCAATCTTGCTATTGAATAAAGGACATTTGTAACACTCCTAACCCGTATCCATGCTGAAATAGGGTTAAGGAGTATTACCATAAACTTTTAACTTAAAACATTCAATTACAATCATTTATAAAAGACATCATATTCCATTCAAACACATGCATAACGTCCCTTTTTCGAGCCTTTGAGGCCTTAGAAACACTTTAGAGATGATTCGAGACTAAATCAAAAACATTTAGAACTTCATGGCAAAAGATAGAAAAATTTCATACTACAGGGGTCACACTGCTGAGACATATGTCCGTGTCTCAGGCCGTATGGGTATTCGAAGTAGGGACACACGACCGTATCCCAACCCATGTCTGTGCCTGTGTAACTCTCTGACTTAGGTCACACGGCCAAGCAACACGCCCATGTGCCAGGCCGTGTAACTCTCGAAATACAACTTATAAATACTTACAGGGGACACAAGGCCGTGTTGCGTGACTGTGTGTCACACATGGTTGAGACACACGCTCGTGTCTTAGGCCGTGTGGATGAGAAATAGGCCAATTTCAAGCCATTTTATTCACCCTAAACATGCTCACACATACAAACCATTTGTACCTATTTCAAACATTCAAAAATGTACCTAAAACATGCATGATGTAGTTAAATCAAAATGGGATCTATCCATACAACCAATATGTCTTAAAGGCACCTCAAACACAACAATCAAATTTGACTAAACATTTGCTAAATTTAGCCTTAAATCAATCAACCAATTGAACAACTTATATACTAAATTTACCATAATGTTCACATATAATTTTTGTACTCATAACCACTAATATGACCATTCACACAACTCAATCAATACCTTAGTAACTTAGCCATATGCCAACCACAACCAAAGCTACCAAAACTAGCCATTTAACAACTCAATGCACTATCTTATTCCATACCAAACCAACATTTCATAGCATACCTTTATATTCATCATTTCAACTACCATCATTTAAGTACTTAGATACCAAACTAACAACCATTAAAGTTCCTTACATACATGTCAACATAACAGATATTTCATCACTTAAAATAGCATATTTACAAGTCAAACATAATGGCTAATTTCATCAAACAAAGACACATATACATGCCATTATAACCATGATTCAAAATCATGAAAATCTACGGATATAGCCGATGGATAGTGTGATGGATCTCCAACTAGCTTCCAACCCGATTGAGCTTCCGATAATCTGTAAAGTAAAGGAGAATAACTACATAAGCAATGAATGCTTAGTAAGTTCGTATAAACTTTAAGCATAATATTCCATTTCAATAATAAACTTTATAGAATAAACATAAATCTATGCCAATGTCATAAGATTCATAAATCGATATGATCATTAACTCACAAATGAGTAAGTTCACTAATGTCGTATATATTTATCATTCATATCATGATAGGATTTTATGGGACTGAATAGATAATCATCAACCTTTTTATAAGATTATACACTTTTCAATTTACTCTCTTTTCATTCTGTTCCCAATGCTTATCATAAGACTAAGCAACATTATCAATTCCCGACTTAGTGTATTTATCCATGTTATAGGTATATTCATCCATAGCATACGTCAATTTCCACATATAATACATCATTCAAACTCATTACTTCATTTTTCCTCAAATTTCATTTCAACTATGAATTTACCATTTCATTACCTTTTTTCACCGATTTCATATGCATAACACACAAGTTATAAGCATAACATCAACCATGACTACAAGCTAGTGCATTTAAATAGGGGTGAGCAAAATTCGATTCGACTCGAAAAAATCAAAAAAAAAATCGAATTTCGAGTTAAACGAATCGAGTTATTCGAGTTAATCGAGTTATTCGAATCAATTCGAATTTTTTTTTCGAATTTCGAGTTCGAATCGAGTTGAGTTTTCAATTGAATAACTCGAATAATTGAATAATTCAATATCAAACTATAATATTTTACGCTTTTACCCTAAACTCCCAAACTTTTTACTTTTCCTCAAAACTTTTACTCCTTCCCACTTTTCCCCAAAACTTTTACTCCCTCCTCCCAACCCCAATCTACCCAAAATACATTTCCCACCAAAATTTTACTCTTCCATTCATTTTTTTTCAAAATTTTACTCTCAAAAACCCTCAAAACTTTTTATTTTCCCCCAAAATTTTTACTCCCTCCCACTTTTCACCTAAAACTTTTATTCTCTTCCCATCCCACCTCCCATCTACCCCAAACCCTCCCCCCTCCAATTTTTTTAATATTTTCCTCCAAAATTTTACTCCCCTATTTACTTTCCCTCAAACTTTTATTCCCCAAAACTTTTTATTTTCCCCCTAAACTTTTACTTCTCACCCTTTACTCTCAAATAAAAAATCAAAATTATCCAAAAAAAATCACTAAACATAAATAGTAATAATTTTATTTATATATACTATTTATATTATTAAATTAAATTTCACATTTTATATTATTTATATTATTGAATTGTTTAGTCATATTGAATATTTATATTAAAATTGAATTCTTAATTATGCCATAAAATATTCGTGTTAAAATTTTATATTGGTATCAATTTCAAATTTTATTTTTAAAATAAATTTTATTAAAAATCATATTTTTATATTTAATATATTTTAATTCCAAAATACATAGTGACAAGAATCCAAGATAATTGAAACAACTAAGCAAACAAATAAGCTAACCAAGATATAAAAATTAATAAATAAATTATGAGGTGATGAAAGTTAATAAAAAATTGATTAAGGTAGACAAATTTTATTACGATGGGTGACAATGGTTACAAGGACCCAAAATTATTTTTTAAAATTTAACTCGAACAAATATATTCGATTCGATTCGATTCGAATTCCATCTCACTCGACTCGATTCGAGAAAACTTCAAATAAAGTTAGGATGATAAAATGAGATTCGAAAACTCGATTAACTCGAAAATTTTCGATTCGATTCGATTCGATTCGATCGAATGCTCACCCCTGCATTTAAACATAGCTCTTTTTGAATCAACCACATAATCAACCATTGCATAAGAAATTACATACTTGGATTTATTCCACCTTTTCACGGACATAAGCACGTTAGCAATTGAGCACTTACCGTTTCAATGTATTTCATTAAGATTAAACATGATATAATTCAATCACCAACTTGGCACAAGCCTAAGCACCAACAACAACACATGTTAGCATAATTGAATATAATTCATGTAAACTTAACATAAATAACCATTATACTTGAGCATGATCTAATTGGATTTATCATCCTTCATAACATATCATGTTTTTCATGTACCACCATTTCAATAAATTTCATACACACATGCCTTGGTTCATATTAAACACTTACCATAACCACAAGCTAATGATTAAACACATAACTTAGCGATATCATCACATGGTAAGATATAGTACATAAACATAGCATCTCTTAAATCATACCTTTCATATTCATGAATATTCATACTTTAATCATTGGTACATCATACATTTCCATATTTGTCATAGTGAAGTCAATCGGAACCCTTACCGGAGCTTACACAAAGTGTGTTAAACGATGGTCGAGGCCATCCCTTTTCTATAATTGATGAATACTGTGAAGACGATTGAAACCCTGGTACACGTTTCCTTTGTGCCATAGTCCAACTATGGTCTTACATATGCATTATCATGGCTCTGCCATGGTCTTACATTCGTAGTGCCATAACACATTTATGGTCTTATCATCAGAATGCCATAACCCAACTATGGTCTTACATATAAACACTGTCATGGTCCAACCATGGTCTTACGTCCATAGTGCCAAAACCCAGATATGATCTTATCATTTGAATGCCATAGCCCAGCTATGGTCTTACATATAAACACTGCCATGGTCCAACCATGGTCTTACATTTGAATAATTGTCATAGCCTCGCTATGGTCTTACGTGCGAATGCAACCTGTCTTCATTAATATCAGAAATTATCATTTTCATAACTTTTTACAATTCCTATTCTATCAACAAATCAATTTAATATTAGTAATTTTATATCATTTAAACTTTAATATTCATAAACACTTAGAAATATAATTGAGTTCATATTAATTAAATTACAAAACTAATTTGCAGCAATGGCTCCAAGTTTCTCAATCAATGATCAACGTAATATCAATTCATTATTTTTGTTTTCAATTACACACATCAATATAATCTAATATTATGCAATTAGATTCATATATTTCACTTAAATATAAACTAAAATTAAACCGAACGAACTTACTTGGCTAAATTGTAGAAATGACAAAGTACATGGGGCATTTTGGTAGTTTTCCATTCTCCTCTATTTTCCACTCAATCTTGATCTAAATTAATAATTTCATTCAATCTATTAATTTAGACAGTAAAATAATATATTTTATGCAATTTAGTCACTCTTGACATTTTTACAAAATTTCCCCTAACATTTTACGTTTCTTCAATTTAGTTCTTGGGCCTAAAACATGCAAATTAACCATTTTTAATGCCAATTCACATCAGTCGAATATTCATGGCACACAAAATATACCATATTTATAATAATTGCACATCAAATCCTTGTATTTTTACTCTTTCAATAATTTAGTCCCTAATCGATAAATTCATCAAAATTACTTAATAAAATACTTATAAATAACAACTAATACTTCAAATTCATCATTTAATAACTAAAATCACATAGATTAATCAATGACAACATTCAATATCTTTAACAGTTTCAAAATCAAAGGTACGGCCTAACTGGACCTAGTTGCAATGATCTCAAAAACATAAAAATTAAAAGAAACAGGTGAAAAACGGACTCACATGCACCAATTGAAGCTTGGCCAAAGCTTGGAGCTTATCCCCCTTTTTGTTTTGACTAACAATGGTGAAGAAGATGAATGAATCATCTTTTAATTTCTTTTTACTATTTTATTAACATTATAACATAATATAATGCTTTTATAAATTAATAAACATTAGTTTTTTTAACTAAATAACCCCACTAACCGTCCAACACCTTTTAAAAATGGTATATTTACTATAATGGGCTTATTTGCCCGGGCCCAAGACAAATAAAATCCAAAAAATATATAAATTAAAAGTCCAAATTACAAAACAAAAGAGCAAGCCCAAGACCAATATGGCCCAAAATAACCAAAAAACCCTAGCCCACAACACATAAACAAAATTTTCAGAAAAAAAAACCCTAGTTGCAGTCGCGCCGCTGCTATCGTGCCACATAAAAAAAAACACAAATCTTTTACCTTGATCGTCGTCACTTCTCCCTCCATTCTGGAAGACCGATGAACCCTTGGGGGTTCGCCGAATGGTCGCGACAAAAGTGGGTAGAAACGAGGGGTTCTTTTGTTTCTTTTTGAATTTTGAAGGCTTTTTTGGGCACTTCAAACCCAGATTTGTGTTCTACTTGAAAAAAGGGACAAAAACAGGGTCTTGGCATTTTTCGACCGCTGTGGACAGCAGAGCCATCATCAGTGACCTGCGGCAGTGGTTCGCCAGAGCTATGGCCAGCCAAAAGGGATTTTGAGAAAAAAAAAGAGTTTTTTTTTAAGTTTTTTTTTTTACAGTAAAGGGCTGAAATGATTTTTTTTTAAAAATATTTAACTTATATAACCATAGTGAAACGGCGTTGTTTCACTCAACCCCCCAAACACCTAAGATGGTGTCATTTTGGGTGGCCAACCCGAAACCCAACCCGCAAGCGGATAGGATCCGCTTGTTTTCAACAGAAATGGGCTATTTGCTGCTTCAATCCTTCCGCCTTTTTTACACTTTTCAATCTAGCCCTATCCACGTTTTATATATTTAAAATATTTCCGCATAATTTTATTTTCGTTTCATTTCGGTCCATTACGAAACAGCGCACTCTAAGGACTGGAAATAATTTCCCATTTAGTCCTCGCCCCTTTGCGCGCGTTTTATTTAGGCCCTAATTTTCTTTTTCTTTTTAGATTTGGCCATTCAATTTTATTTCATTTTTAATTCGGTCCCTTGACTTGCCAAAGGAAACGGCACGCATAAGGACAAGGGATATTTTCCCTTTCAGTCCCCATTCTTTTTAGCGCATTGTATTTTGATCCTTGTTAGCCTATTTTTTATTTACAATTGTACCCTTTAATTTCACTTAAATTTCAATTAAATCATTTATTTATTTAATTTCGCCTTGTACTAATTTTTTTATTATTTTATTATTTGTTTATTTACCTATTTATTATTATTGCCTTGTTTTTATTTAAAATTCATATTATCCATATTTGTTTTATATATTCATTTATTTATTATTCTTTACTTTTTAAATATCTAAATTTATCTTATTTATATCAGCTTTATCTATTTATCTATTTACTTATTATTCTATTACCTTTTAAATACTTAAATTGAATGTTATTTATATGTGTTTTATCTGTTTATTTGTTTGTTTTTCTTTTACTTTTTAAACGTTTAAATTTGATGTTATTTATTATTTATTTTATTTATTTATTTATTTATTTATTATTCTTTCACTTCTTTTTATACTATTTATACTCCATTTTCATTAAGCACTTTCATTTTGATTTTTTTTTTGAGCTTCTTTATTTATTTTGTTGTTAATGCCACAAACTAATTTTCTTATTATTGCTATGTTCATATTATTATTACCATACCATTTATCCATTTATTTTTATTTATCATTCTAATATAATTGCTACCCATATAATCATTTTAAACTACCTCATTATCGTTATGTCATACATTAGGCTTAAGTACCTATTCATTTGTATATTATACCCGAATAAGCTAAAATGCCCGTCTCTATAAGCATCATGTTCGTTTTTTGCACGATGAATTAGAAGGAAATTTTTAAAGCGAAACGACGTTCATTATTTTTGGAATTAGAAAAGTCGTGCTCCAATTTACGGAATATGTCTTTTTCTAAAATCGAGTTAATTAAATATATTTTAAAATAAATTTTTAGCGTTTATTCTCGTTTTCGGGAATTTAAGGCATTGTATCCTAACTTACGGGACACAATCCTTCCTTCTCGATTAACTTGAAATAACCCTTTCTTATGAAATTGATTTAGTTAAGCAATGTTTTAATAAGGGATCGTATTTTGAACTCTCTTCAAATTCTCAATTCATGACATTAAGACGCTAAGTAATCAATTAGGTACCAATTTTGGGCGTTACGAGAGTACTAACTCTTCCTCGTGCGTAATCGACTCCCGAACTCATTTCCTGAATTTTGTAGAAAAAAAATCTTTGTTTTAGTAAATCAAACTATTTATTAAAACAATCAATTTACAAGGTGACCCAATCACACCTCATGAAAAAGAATTGGTGGCGACTCCCATTTTTCATTTTTTTTAAAATAAAAGTCGATTTAAAAAAAAAAGGCTTCGACATTTACCATTCAAGTCCACTTACCTTTTTAATAAACCATTTAATCACTCTAATCAAATATTGATCACATTTTACACTTTTTACAATTTAGTCTTTTTTACTTAATTAACCATCGAAACATTAAAATTTTTCAACGAAACTTTAATACAACCTTAATGACACTCCATAAATATTTATAAAAATATTTAAGGATCAGTTTATAGAAACGAGGTTCCGATACCTCATTTTCTAAAACCACTTGACCTTAAGGTCTTATCACTTGAACTTAATAAATCGCTTATATAACATAAATTATCAAATGGAAAACCTTTTTAAAATCATATTTAACTCGTAAATATTAAATAACAATATTTACAAATTTACTCGTTGAATTTGATGACCCTTAAACTACTGTTTCCGACACGATTGAAAAACGGGTTGTTACAACATTTTATTAGACTACGCTAAAGGACACATGTTGCTATGAGACTCCTGTAATTTTGTATTGTACATAACATGAAGGGTGTGATGTGAAGAGGTTTATTTTGAGAAGAAATCAGTATAACAAACATTTACTTATCGAGATGTCTTTTTTGAAAATCTATTGTAACTGGAATGATTTGAAAATGATATTTCTGGTTCAATGAAGGTGATTTATTATATTCAGAATGCTACATGGTTATTTCCGAAATTTTTATATAGTTTTGAAAACAACTCAAACCATAAGTTTTGTTAATTACATGCCACAATAGGTTTTATGAGTAGTAACACGATATATTTGGATCCTTCATAAGGGTTAAGTTTGGCGTGTTGCACGATATGCTGGTGTGTTGGACGTTCGGTCGGAGATGGAACGGAGAGTCACTCTGGTGACTAATGTGACATTCCGGATTTAGGTCGAACCGTCCTAGCTGAGTATGGGGTGTTACAAATTTAGTCTTGATTCTAAAAAATTTTAACCATCAATATTTATGCATCGTGGGTCTTTTTTTCAGTTTTTCTTTTCTTTTTGACATTAAGTGTTAACTTTTAAAAAGAATGAGAAAAGATGAAAACTATTATCTTAAATTTTTCGGTGTTGCTGTTTTTTTATATTTTCAGTCAAGTTTAAATAAGTAATTTTTTTTGGCTTTTTAGGTGAAAGGGCCACAAAGAAAAGCAAAACTACAAAAAATACCAAATTACGATGTGCAAATGTTTAGGGTTAAATTTTTTTAGAATTAAGACTAAATTGACACAATATATAAATATTGAGAATTAAAATTGTTGTCACGCCAATTTTAAAACCTACCACCATTAGCTTAGTGGTGGCAAAAAAAAGCAACAACAACATTGAATAGTTGGGTGATTGTTTTGTAAGTTTTCATAGTTGAATGACTAAAAAATAAATTCACTAATAGTTAGGTGACTATTAGTGTAGTTTACCCAAAAAAATTAATAAAAAGTTCATACTTTTTTTTTTTAAAATCGTCCACATTGACAATGAAGTATACAGGGAATGCCACACAGACTACCATGTCAATGTCCTTAAAATTTTAACAGTTCAATCAATTTTTCCGCCTAAAGAAAAGTAATTTGACTAAACTTTAAAGGTTGAGGACCTAAGTGATCAAAAAAATTAGGGCCAGAGTAAAAAAGGTAAATATTAGAGGCTAAATTTATCATTATGTCAAGTTTTAATGACATTAACATGACATCTTACATGGTAGTTCATATTACTTCATAGAAAAAATTAAAAATACAATTTTGTTTTCATTAAAATCAAGTAAATTATTCATATCAAGATGAAGTACATATGATTTGTCATGTGAGTTATCACATTAGCATCCTCAAAATTAATAGTTTAGTTAGCTTTTACATAAAAAATAATAATTTGACTAAAATTTAAAGGTTAAGTATCAAAGTGATAAGAAAATAATCAAGACCAAAGTGACAAAAAACGTTAGGAGGCTAAATTCTATATAAAGAAAAACTAAAACAAATTGAAGCTTAAAATGCTTTCTAATCTATACTATATATAAAATGGATGATCGAGTTAGTGTCACAAGTCAACTCGATACCAATTCAGCTATGAAATTACTAAAATAACCTTACTTTAAAGTGTAATTAATATTATTATAACAGTATTTTTATCTTTTCGTACTTTTATATAATCTTCAAATAAAACAGTTGGAAAACATTATTTGAGAACTGAACATGAGACCAACAAATTCTCATAAAAAAACCCTTACCACTCTACTACTAACCATTTGTTAAAATATTTTTATAAATATAAAATATTTTTATTTACCCAGAATTGATAAAATCTAGTTCTATATAAAACATATTACAAAATTTATTCCATATGTCGCATTAGTCGTTGTATACGTGTGTGTATATAAACTCAAATTTTCATATATAGTAACGTCATTAGTTTTAACTATTTACCATTAATTTGACTAATGACAATATTGATATGCACTCGTTTTAGTTAAATTTCTCATTTTAGACACTCATTTATTTAAACAAAAACATTTTAATGAGTAATGATTGAATAAAATATAATTTTAAAATTTACTTCAATTATAATAAAAATTCATTTTAGTAATTTATTTAAATGAAAATAATTTAATGAACTATGATTGAATTTAAAATAAGTTTAAAATTTTAAGATTTACTTCAATTAGAGTATAATTTGACTAAAATCTTATTTCATATTAATTATGACAATTCTAGAACTCGTTTTGCATTTGAAAACTTGGATAAAAATATAATAAAATAATAAATGCATTATTAATATTAACCAAAGTATGATATTATTTTAATTAAAATTTACTTGGTATATAAATGTCGAATGATTTATGTGTTTTAATCAATTTTCCAAAGGATAAATGGATCATTTTCAAATTACAGAATATTTTTCCCAAAAGCTTAGTAGGAATTCAAATATGTCTGTAGTATTTTATTGAGCATAAAATATTTTTTCTTTCAATTTTATAAAAAATTTATCTTTTAGTTTTTATTTAATTTTTATAAAATTTAAAAATATTAAAATATATTTTTGTTATAAAATATTTTATATATTTTTAAAAAATTTTAAAAATTACTTAATTATTAACATGACGATTCACTTATATAGTATATCAATAAATTTAACAAACATAAAAATTTTTTTATTACTTTTGAATGAAACGGTTAATTTAAAAGTTAAAAAGATTAAAAAAAATTTAAATGGTAATATTATATAACCAAATAAGTGATATTTTTCTTTGAACCCGGAAAAGCACGAAATAAATTTCGATCGTCTCTAGGGCAGTACCAAGCTTTACCAATTACAACTAACAAGCGTCTTCAATAAAACCCTTTGGAAACTATACCCGCTCAAGCAGAGCTAATAATCTAATGGCCAGGAACATGCTTCTTTCAAGCAAACATCATAAACCAACAGCAAATGACATGTTAAAGCTGCCATTGATTGAAACTGGCATCATCAACTCTCAATGTTACAGCTTGTGCCTAACCTACCGCTACAACAACCTAACTATAGATAAAGCAGTGTTTGATTTAATTGCTTGGAAATTTCACTGCTGCGAACCAGCTACAATGCATCAGGCAAATCAAGAATCGCTTTGCTGCTGTTCAGATTGCTGCTGCTGTGGCTGACCCTGAGGCCATGGCATGAAAGCCATGGGCGGTCGAGGCTGCTGGCCAGGATACAATGCAGCTTGATCAATTGGCTTTCCCATTATCATCCCTGGGGATCCCACAGGGTGCTGTGGGACATAGTAATAAGGAATATCAGCAGGTGAACCAACTAAAGGAATAGTAGCCTTGGTGACCCCAAGTCCTTCCTCTTTCAACTCATCCCTTGGAATAATATCAACCAAGAAATCAAAGACATCAGTCCTCGTAATAGCGGCTGCTATATCATTCTTCTGTAGTGTCCTCCTTTTGTTCTCTTCTGTATGGATCCAAGAGCGTAAAGTCAGTTCCAAGATGAACATCTCGCAAGCTTTTGCAAAAATTACAGGAGCCTCCGCTGATATCATCCGCACATCTTCGTCTGCTTTCATTATCTTTTTTATCCGAGCAAGTGGGAGACTGTGATTCTTGAAATCTGCTGTTTGCTCAATTTCATGCATTTGGTTAGCCCAGAACATTTGAAGCTGCTGCTGTTGGTGGTGGAAGTGCTGAGCTTGTTGGTAGGCAAGTTGATGTGGAGAACTAGAGAAAGTAGCAGGAGGCTGAGTTTGTATAGGGACAGCTACTCCTGTAGTGCCAGAAGCGACCATGGAAGCAGTTTGGTAAGCAGTAGAATAGCCCATCTGCCCAGCACCAGGTACAACTCCCATCACAGGCTGTTGCTGTTGCTGCTGCTGCTGCTGTGTTTTTTCCCGTTGATCCATGATTTACAAAAGAACCCTTTGATCTTCTTCTATCTTCTCATTACCCCACACTGTTACAAATAAATATAGATTAAAACAGGTATCCCTTTAACATAAGCAAGTAGCTTGACCTGAAACTTCCTTCGTTATTGTAAATCATTTAACCAACTTATTCACAGGCATAGACCTACTCACTAACAACTACATAGAAGAAAAGCTTTTTAGAATGCTGATAATTTGATTCCACTATTTGTTAACAATTATACTTTCTTGTCCAAATGTTAGCTCTAGCAGCCACATACAAGAAACTAGTCAGTAGTTTACGGCAAATGAAGCTTTCTCTTCAAATGTCCTGCATTATGTAACAGCAACAAAATACCATCTCGTAGCAAGTTGAATGAATTTGTAAGAGCAACAAAATTCCATCTTATAGCCAATCCATTTATTGACAAGTTGCAGTCTCAAGAAAAGGGGAAAAAAAAATCTAAACCCAGGGGAAAAGTAATTTTTAAGATAATGTGGGACACTTACCCTTGAAAAGAAAATAAAGCAGATAACCAAACACTTGAATGCCACTAATTTATTCCAACCTGCACAGATAATTGATTAGTTAAATTACTTTTAACAAAACCCTGAAATACAAACTACCCATCTAATCTACAACATGCAATTGACATGCATGACTAGCCTAATTACAATCAAGTAATTGCTTTTTTAATTCATAGCAGAGAAAAAAAAACAATTAATTAAAATCCCAAAACTTTACTTCTTTTTTCATGCCTATACAACACTAAATTTTTAGAAAGAAAACCATACATGCATGGAAAGGAAGTAACTTCAAAGACATTTCACCCCAAATAATAACACTAACTGCTTTGCTTGATTCCTAAGAACTGATAACAAGCTTCTTCTTTTCAAGTGAAAATAAAAGGAAAAGAAAAAGGTTTTAGAACAAACCGAGTTTGGTTTAGTCGTCTGAAACCCAAACTAATACAAAAGATATCAAAACCCAAAATAGAAATTTTCTATATGATCCTTTCCCACCAACCAAACAGGAAAGTAAAACCCCTAGAAAACCAAAAAAAATAAAAATAAAAACATTCATAAAATTTACCTTTGATCTATCTTCCCTTCAGCAGTTGAATCTTCTCAAGAACCAGTAAAAAAGAAAAAAGAAGAGAGAGAAAGGGAGGGACTGAGAGAGCTTCAATTTGAATAACTATAAAAGATAAAAACTTTAATTTTGAAAGAGAAAGAGTTCTCTGGAGGTATCTAACAAGCGAACACGTGCCGGTGCCAGGACTGAGTTTCATTTGATTCCATGTGGCAAATAGCAAGTGGACAAAAAGGCAGAGGAGGAGGCTCACGTCTTCCACCGCTGACGTAACGAGGAAATGACTGCGAATGTCAAGGGGAACAATACATGTCAAAATGGGAGGGTATTTAAGAAAAGGCTTAATTAAAAATTGGCCCCTAAAATATATTTTTTTTGTTCAATTAGGTACTTAAAGTTATAAAACATTCTAGTTTTCAGTCCAAAAATAAACCGCCTTTAAAAAAAGTAACGAGCCAATGAGAGGATGCCATGTATGTAACTTTTAAATTGGAAAAAAAATTAAGGTTTCAAACCTAGGGTATTTTCCTTCTGTCCTTAATTCAAATCTTCTATTTTATTTCAATTTTGATTCCAAAAGCAACAAAATATTTACCAAAAGCAGGAAAAAAAAAATTGAAATTAAATTTTAATATCTGAAAATATAATGTTAGAACAACAAATGTGATGCCTAAGTTAATCTTAACCCCAAGGAGTGCTTTATTAATCAAATAATCAAATGAATAATAAAGATCTTTTATATAGGCTACAAAATGAAAATCTCATGATTATAATAAAACAAAGTAATCTTAGTCGAACTAACTTTTAAGCAATTTAAAAGACTTAAAATCTCCTAAATTTTGAAATGAATAAATACAAAAAATATAAAACTTAATAAATAAAATATTGGGCTTATATACAATCAAAATCAAGACTCAAAATTGAATCCAATATGATTTAAAAGTAAACCAAATCCAAAATTCGTAATTCTCGTAACAAACACGTCCAAAATTTTTTACTTATGCAATCTTCACTAAAATGGCCATAACATGAGTTTCTGAACTCAAAATAAAGTGATTCAAAGTATGTTTCGAATTCATTAATTAGAAGGTATCTTAACCCAAAAAGGCCTAGATTCCATCCAAAAATGCGTCGTAGGTCAATTGATTTTTCATACTTGAAAATTAATAGCTTTAGTGAATTAAATTTAACAATTTCACCCCATCCGTGCATGTATCAAAGATTGTGGTATTTGTTTTCTTCACACTCCAATGTACTACGATCCGACAACGTAATACAGCTTAATATTAGTTAAACATTTAGACAACTAATGAGCAACATTTGCTTCTATTTTGCTTTGCATGCAAAAACCATATGAAGACAATTATATAAAGTATATTAATGTAATCAATGAATTTTTTTTATTAACTAATTTGTTCAAAAAAATTTACAAGTTTACAAATGAATATACTACACTCAGGGCACCAGATCCAACACCAGCAACCATTTTTCCTTCTCAAGCGCAATGGAGCATTATCCTTCTTCCCTCCCTCAACAACAGAATCGCTAGCCTCTTCTTCACATGTGGAAGACTTCATGATCGACTTTCAAACAGGATAAATAAAGAAAAAAATTTTAAAAAAAAAGATAAACTTGTTTACTTGAGACTAACAGAGTGAAAATTAACTACTCACAAACAAAAATAGAAACAATGAAATAAAGTTACAAGAAAATGCAGAGACTACCAACAAAGATGAATAGCAAAAATAACAAATAAAGGGATTTTATAGGATATAGGAATGTAACAGCTCGTTTTTAGTGAAATCAAAATAGTGGTTTCGGGACCACAAATTCGAGTCCAAAAGAAAAATTATTTTAATATTATTTCATGGTCTGCATTATGATAGAAATGTCGTATGAAAATTTCGTAAAGAATTTTTACTGATTTTATGCCTAATCTGATAAAAGGACCAAATTGCATAAAATGCAAAATTGAATATGGAATTCAAAATTTGAGGTCCTTATATTACAAATAAACCATTTAGAGGAGTTAGTAGATAAGTATGATGACTCATTATTGGAAATTTAAGAAAAGAAAAGGATGAAATTTGAAAGTAAAAATAATTAAAGATGATAAGTAATAAAATAAAACAAAATATCATTATATTATTATCTTTCTTAAAATAAAAGACATGGAAACCCTAGTTTGAAGCTTGAAGATAGGCAAGCATATTTTGGCTCAATTAGGTGAGTATTCAAGTCTCGTTTTTAATGATCCTTATGTTTCTGAGATCGTAATAGCTTAATCTAGCTATCTCGGGGATTAATTTGCAAAGTTATCAAAGTACTAGGGTTTTGCCATGGATGAATATGCATGGATTATGAATTTTTATGGTAGAAAATGAAAGGTTGATTATAGATAAACAACTTTTGTAAAGTGAATTTTGATGAAATTATAATTTAGGGACTAAATTGAAAAGATGCAATTCATGGAAAAATTCTGAATTTTATGAAATATATGAGCTGTTATTGTTACATTTAAAAATTTTCTAGGCTTGGAATTAGGATTAAATTGCATGAATTTCATTTTCCGAGCCTAGGGATGAAATTGTAATTTATCAAAAGTATAGGGGAAATGGTAATTTTTTGTAAAGTGTGAATTGAATATGAATTGTATTAAATTGAGTTAAATTTACTCGTATAGATCCGGATAGACCAAAGACGGAGTTAGATCGTGGAAAAAAAAGTGTCGAATTAGTTTACCGTATATGAACACTTGTCGAGGTAAATTTGTGTAACTAAATTGTATAATTATGTGTTTAAATTGAATGTTATGTATATGTGTTGTGTAATTGACATGTATGAAAATCAGTCACATATCCGGCAATGTCCGACAAATATTAAGTCTCGTTTGAATAAATAAAATTCAATGGATACAGGGTTCCCGAATTGGTTGTGGTCCTGCATGTGTTGCAGACACACCACAGCTCGAAAGGGCGTCCTGTTATTAGCTATCATGAGCATCCTGATATTTGGCTCTCACGAGCTTCCCGTTATATGGTTCTTGTGAGCTTCCCGTTATATGGTTCTTGTGAGCTTCCCGTTAATAGCTCTTCGGAGCATCTTGATTGGTTGTGATCCTGCATGTGTTGTGGACACACCGCAGCTCTTATGATCATCCCGATATATAGCTCTCCAGAGCTTCCCGATTAAAGGCTTTTTCATGAGATTCTCGATTAATTGCTCTCTGGAGCTTCCCGATATTGGCCCGCTTGAACTTCCCGATTATGGCTCTTTCGAGCTTCCCATTATACAGCTCGAATGAGCTTCTCGTTATATGGCTCGAAAGATTTTCCCGTTTACATGTTTGCTTGAACATTCATATATATGAATTAATGGATTACAGTTTTTTACACCTTGTGTGTACTACTCGTATATCCATCGATATTTTCAATTATTCAAAGGGCAAAATCCTAACATGAGAAAATATGAGTACGAAATGAACTGTTACCCGTATATATCTGAAATACATGGAATTTATATATGAACACAAGATGTGGAAAGTTTATGAATATGGAAATTTGATATTTGATGAGTTCATACATGTTTCTTGAAATTCATGTGAAATACATTACTAACATGTTTGATGAGGATATGTGTATAGGCTATTGGCCAAACTGCTTTGGATGTATTTTGTATGCTTACCTTAAATGTAAAATAATGGTAAGTTAATTTTCAGTTATACGAACTTACTAGGCTTTAAAGCTTACTCTGTTTTATTTTCCTCTATTCTATAGTAATTCGGAAGCTTGTTGGGTTCGAAGCTTGGCGGAGATATCATCACACTATCCATCGGCTCATTTCGGTACAAATATAAAACTAATTTTGGTTATAATGGCATGTATAGGTTAAATAGCCAATGTTGGCATGTAAAGGTTGGTTGTAACTAGCCATTAGAATGGTTTGAGTTGGACACATTTTGATGTGTATATATATGTGTGTGGCCTTATCTTGTTTATTGTGTATTTGGTGTGGTTGAGTAATGGATAACTTATAAGTATGTTGATAATTAGATTGAGTTAATATGTTTGATATAAATAAGCATACATGTGAATTTGATAAATTTAGTAAGTTGGATTCTTGGTCATATATGATGAAATGTCATGTATAAGGCTTGGTTTTGGCTTGATTTATATGTCTTGTATTGGCTTGTGAATGTGTTAAAGTGTTAATGTAGGTGGAAGGCAAATTTGGGTGAGAAATATGGCTTGGAAATGGTCTTATTTCGTCCACACGGGCAGAGACACAGGTGTGTGTCTTAGCCATGTATGACACACGGCCTAGCACTTGGGCGTGTGATTCGGCCGTGTGTCCCATGCATCATTAAAATTTCAAAACATAATGCTTAAAATTTCTCACACGGCCTGGCACACGGGCGTGTGGCTTGGCCGTGTGACCCCTGCACCTATTCAATACAAATCATTGTGTTCATAGAGCCTAACACACGAACGTGTAACTTGGCCGTGTGACCCAAGTCAGAGAGTTACAAGGGTACAGACACGAGCTGGACACGACCGTGTGTCCCTATTTTGAATGCCTACACGGCCCAAGACACAGGCATGCCTCTTGGTCGTGTGAGCCACAAAGGTCTATTAGTTCTTCCTCCTCTCCTCACAAGTTTGATCATTTTCTGACTAAGATCATACAAACAATGAACAAAAGAAAATTTTGAAACAGAAAAAACTAAATAAGAATTTCAGGCAAGAATTTTGAAACAAAAAAAGTCCTAAGAAAAAACAAAAGAACAATTTATAGTAATTCTTCATAAATGTATTGTTTGGGAATTCGAGGACATAACCAATATCATTTGGCCACCTGCACAATGTCAAATGCTCCTCATCATGACCACTACTCCCCAAAAAGGCATTGCATTTATGAAAATTATTCTTAAAATCTAATGTTGTTTCACCTTCCCTGATAAGAAAACCTTCAAGAAAACTGCAAAACATGTCTTGCGAAAAGTCATTTTATAACCTCCCACTCGACTAAGGGGGTTATTGTTATATCTGTAACAGCTCAATTTTAGTGGTGCCAAAAATGGTGGTTTCGGGACCTCGATTCCAACAAGAGAGTTAGTACTTTAATATTTATTTAATGTCTATACGGTTAATTTAAGATCGTATTAAATTTTCGTTAAGAAATTTTGAAGTTTAAATGGTTAATTAGGTAAAAAAGATCAAACAGTAAAAGATGCAAAAGATGGTTTCTATTAATTAAATGGATTAAATGGTCTTAGAAGTATAAATTGAAGGATTTAATTGGTAATTATACCATAGTGTAAGTTAGTGGATGATGTTAGATTGATTATGGTGTAATTTATTAGTTTTTAAAATGTTAAAGTGGTAAATTTATATTTATGTTAAAAGACTAAATAAAACAAAAGGAAAAATTGTGTCATCTTCTCCAATGAACCTAGACAAAATCGATTCCTCCATTTTTTGTGGAGAAAAACATTCGGCCAAGTATTGCTTGTGTGCATGGTGAGTTTTTTAACCCCATTTTTAATGATTTTTATGTTTTTGAGCTCGTTTTAGCTTAATTTACTTATCCCAGGGGTTAATTTGCAAAACTATTAAAGGTTAAGGGGCTTGCCATGGTTGAGTTTGACTGTGTTTTGATGTTAATTGATAGATTATTAATTTTGATTGTTAAATGAACATGTTTTGTTAGGTGATTTTTAGAGAATTTAAGGAAATATCGGCTAGCTTATTTTGTAAAATGAAGAAAAACGTAGATTGATATGAGTATAAGGAAATATCGGCTAGCTTATTTTAGGTAGAAAAAGGGTGAATTTTCAAGTTATGGGCTTAAGGACTAAGTTGTGAAAAAGTTAAAATAGGGGTAATTTTGTAATTTCATGATAATATGAATTATAGATTGAATTGAATATTTGAGGTTATTTGAAGTACTTAATTGAATGAAATTATTATTTAGATCAAGATACATAGCAACCGGACTTAAATCGAGGTAAAGCTAAGGTGTTGGATTAGTTTTTGACTCTATTAAAACAATCGTAGTGATTAAGGTAAGTTCATATAGAGATTAAAATTTGACATTTGATTTTGAATTGAGTTTACTAATTGTAACATATTAGATTTAATTTGACTCGATGGTATGATAATATTTGAAATGTTGGCGGTTAATTAATCTCGTTTGAACCTTAAGAATTCTTAGGATACAAATGACATATCATTAGGGAATCATGTTTCGGGTGCTGGTCTTGAATGTCCTACCGATGGTTGATGTAACACCCATAACCCTTATCTGTCACCAAAACAGGGTTATGAAGTATTACCAAACTTTACAGAATAAATACAAACATTTTATAACATTTAATAAACATATCAGAAACCAATCATAAATACTCATATTGTCCTTTGTATGAGCCCTTGAGTCCCAATATACACCTTAGAAGTGAATCGAGATTAAACCAGATACTCAGGAAATTTTTCCCAAAATCTCAAAATTTTTTTCGGAGCAGGGGACACCCGCTCGTGTCTTAGGCCGTGTAGGCATTCGATGTGAGGCACACGGCAGTGTCCCAGCCCATGTCCATACACGGATGTGAAAAGTGTAGGGGTCACACGGCCAAGCCGCATGCCCGTGTGCAAAAACCTGGGCAATCTATTTCGAAAATTTAAGATGCAGGGGACACACGGCCAAACCACATGCTCATGTGCTAGGCCATGTGTCACACACGGTTGAGACACACGCCCGTGTCTCTTCCCGTGTGGATGAAAATTGGCCATTTTATGGCCTCTTTTCTCACCCATTCTTAACTTCAACCTACACTCCTCAAAATTTCATACATATAAGCCATAACAAGATCTCTAAAACAACCAATTCCTAACTTTAATATGGTCATATTATCACATATATTTTAACATTCTAATTAGAACATAAAATAATTCACACATGCAACCACTTATATCAACATGTTTTACCAATTTATTCATCACTAAGCCTAGGAACTATCCATCCATTAACCACACTAATACTATACCAAACATGATAATACCATTCATATATAAGTTAACTTGAAACATAAACAAAATGCAAGTATTAACATTTATACAACCATTTTAATCCCTATACATGCCATATAAACCATAATATGTATTGCAAATTCTACCGAAATAAGTTGGATAGTGTGGCTCGATGTGTTGATCCAACCTTCCGACTTCTCGAAACTCTACAAAGAACATTAAATAACACAAGTAAGCTTAATGAAGCTTAGTAAATTCGTTGGCTTTTAAACGTAAATCTTATCGAACATACTATAACAATTCATTTAAATAAATCATTCAATACACTATTCCTGCCAAACACAATTTCAATCGATGAATTCACTTATTTCAAATCGATATCAATAATAACTTTAAATCTTCAGATATTAATTCCATATGTCACTTACCAACCCTTGTCAAATCAAAAAACGTCTTACGAATATAAGTACATCATAAACTGAAGCCCGAAGGCTATACAGAAGCACATAAGTGCTAAACAGAAACCCATAAGGGTTTAACGGAAGCTCATAAGAGCTGAACGGAAACCCATAAGGGTTAAGCTAAAGCTCAAAAGAACTGAACAGAAACCCAATAGGGTTAAATTGAAACTTATATGAGTTAACTGAAGCTCATAAGAGCTAAACAGAACTAAACACAAAAGTTCGCAACAAATGTTGAACCTCAGTTTACTTGGGTAATTTGTCGTTAATTCCTCCTTTGCACTAACAACTGTACTCAATCCCGTGTTCCGTTCGTTCCGAACATTCAATTCAATTTCATAATTTTAACAAAAATTTTATTTTCAAAAATAATATGAATAAATACATAATACCATTTATCAAATTAACATATAATATTAAATTTTAACCATACGAACTTACCTGGGTTAAATTGTGAAATTTATAGTAGTTCAGTGGACTATTCATTAATTTCTCTTTTCACGATTATCTAGGGCTCTTGATCTAAAATATAAGATTATTCATTCATTAGCATATATTTTAATTCTAATTCACTTCACAATTAATACCTTTCAATTTTTGAAATTACACAATTACCCTAACTTTTACAATTTTTCAATTTAGTCCTCACTAATTAGCCTATCAAATGAGCTAATTTTTCTCAATTGTCAATTTATCTAAATATTCTACACTATTATACAACCTTTTATCAACAGAATTTTAGTATCAAACCCTAGTATTTAGTCTTTTCACAATTTGATCCTAAAATCAATTTTTATTCAAATCATTTGATAAAATCATCATATAACAAAATTAAAGCTCTAAATCCATTTTAATTCATCACAAAAATTCAGAACTCATCAATGGTAACTTTCAAAATTACCCATAAAATAAAAAAACTAATGACATAGACAGTTGGACCTAATTGTAAAAGTATTAAAAACACAAAATTTCAAGAAAAGAGCAAGAATTGAACTCACTTGATGTAACAATATGAAAAATCAGCTTTGGAGACTCTCCTATGGTGTTTTTGGTTGAGAATCATGAAGAAATTGCTAGAAACTCTTTTAATTGATGTTTTATTTGTTTAATTTACAAAATTTATAATTTTGCCCTTAATTCACATTGTTTCCTTATTTCTTTCGCCCTTAATTCACATTGTTTCCTTATTTCTTTCATATTTATGCCGCCCCAGCCATATCATTAGGCCAATTTACACTTTAAGTCCTTTATTTACCACTTGGCTATTTAATCACTATTTCTTTAATTAGCAAGTTTTGCACCTTTTTCAATTTAGTCCTTTTTATTTAATTAACTATCGAAATGTTAAAATTTTCTAACAAAAATTTAATACTAACTTAATGACACTTTGTAAATATTTATAAAAATATTTATGGCTCGTTTTATGAAATTGAGGTCTCGATAGCTCGTTTCTAGAACCACTTAACTTAATACTTTCTTCTAAAACACAAATCACTATTTCAAAAGTCTTTTTAAAATCACATTTAACTCATAAATACTAAATAATAAAATTTTTGAACTCACTCGTCAGATTTAGTGGTCTCGAACCACTATTTCTGACGACACTAAAATTTGGGCTGTTACAGTTGAGGTACTGCATTTGCTGCGGATTCTCCACAGCACGTGTAAGCAGCATTATGTAGCTAACATTCTGACCCACAGCTCGTGTGAGTAGGCCCATTTCATAGCTCATGTGAGCAATATTGAAAAGAAAAGGTTATGGTTATAAGAAAAGGCACATTATGTGTGAGCATTCCCGAGTATCCAACATAATTCTAGATGGTTCAACGAGTAAGAAAAAGGAATTGAAAAGGGCCTGAATGCAATGTCATAGATATTTATGTTCATAAGGGAAGAAAGTTAATATGTACCATGGATGAAAAGACTATTGAATATTCATATGAGCAAGGTAAATGGATGCAATTTACTTCATGGTATTTGTTGTGTCCTATGATGTTATATGGTTAAATTTTCTACTAATGATGTGGATTATTTTAAATAGGAATATCAAGTATTTATATGAACTACTAAGCATGATTGAATGTTTAAATGTGGTGAAATGGTAAGTTTACGCTTCTCTTTTACGAGCTTACTAAGCACGAGTTGCTTATGTAGCTATTTTTCCTCTGTTTCGTAGATTATCGGAAGCTCGGCCGGTTGGAAGCTTTTCGGAGTTTTATCACACTATTCATAATTCACTTTGGTAGTTTTGGTTATTTTTTAATTATGGTTATAAATGGCATATATAGGGTTTGATTTCAATGAAGCTTTTTGATATGTTTTGGTTTCTCTTGTAAATGATTATATGAATATATGGTTAGTTTGGCTTGTATATGTTAAAACCATATGGTTATGGTCATTTTGGTATGTTTATTGTAAAAGGTGAATGGTTTGACAATTGATGTCATTAGGTAGCTAAATTGACTATGTTTTGTGATTAAGATGTGACATTATAGCATTGTATTGATTGAAAGTGTTTTAGTACAAATGAGGTGCTTTTGAATGGCATATTGGTTAGGAGAATTAGATTGAATGAATTTGTATATTTATATGTGTTTGAAATGTGTTTAGGTCTATTAAATGTATGCAAAAATGGAGTAGATTGTTGGGAAAGTTTTGATTTTAAAATAGCTTGTTTTAGGGTTAAATATTGGAGCACATAGCCTTGGACACGAGCTGTCACACGGTCTTGTGACACACACGGTCTGATTACACGGTCGTGTGTCTCTTTTTATTTCAGGCATAATTATCACATGGTTTAAGACATGGCCGTGTGTATCAAGTTAGTGAGTTACACAGTCTGGCACACGGTCTGCAACTCAGTCGTGTGTATCAAGTCAATGAGTTACACGGTTTAAGACACGGGTTGGGACACGATCGTGTGTCTAATTGTTTTAACACTACACGGTCTGGGCCATGTCACACGGCCATGTGACCCCTGCTTTTCTAAATTTTCAATTTTTCCTTAGATTTTTTGAATTGTTTCAAATTAGTCCCAGATTGATCTCAAACTGTTCTTAGGGCCACGAAGGCTCGATTTAAGGTCAAATGTGTATGTTTACTATGTTTGTAATGAATTTTAAGTAATTAATATTAAACGACATTATTAACATGGTTTGGATTTAATTTTTCTTATTGGTACAATAATACTCCATAATTCTAATCCGGCGACGGAGACAGGTTAGGGGTGTTACAATATCCCTCCTCCAAGTGGACACATGTCAGCACTAGAAGCATTGTTGACCCTTGTGTTGACTTCCCTAAAATAATGTCTTGACAGACCTCTTGACCTCAATATCTCTAAGTATGACCATTCATTTTCACTCAATTGAGTCATCCACCTGGACTTAAGTGTGAATATTGTCTTAATGTGAACACACTTCCAAGCAACAAGGAGTCTATTTAGGCTTAACTACCTCATACTAATAAAGTCCCATGATACGCACCTATGATTATCCATTACGCATTCAACGGGCCTAAATGTATATCTTGACACATCATACCCACAAACAAAGGGACCTCTCCTATGAATACCTTGAGAAATGACGACTAAGGGATCGAACCTTGTAACACCCTAAGGTTATTTTGAACACTCATCTTCTCGATAAACTTGTCCCTTGTCCTTGTTCCAACTCTCGGCCTCTTTAGGTGAACCAACCTCCATTGCACGACCTTGGTCTTCTTCTTACTCCCTCTTATCTACCTCCCTTGTTGTACCTTGTATCAACACCAACAAAAATTCATCATGATCAAATTCAACTTTTTCATTCTCAACACCTATCATGTCAAAAAGTAAATGGACTTTCTTCAACAATTGTAGTGCCTAGCTAAAGCTTGTTCATAAACACTCTATTGTCGCCGTTGTCCACATTAGATTCATGAAACCTAAAACGTATATAATTTCTCATTTTCTTAGCATGACTCTTCTGTAATATCTTCAAAAGTTAAATCATACAAATCACAAGGATTTATCTTCACAATGACTTGTCAATTGAGATCTTAAATATCCTTAGCATAATAAACTTATTCAGCTTGAAAAGTTAAAACATATGACTCGTTAGTTTTCAACTTATGAGTAACAATAACCATTATAAACCCAAACTTATCCATTTCAAATATCGTCTTGCAATAAACATCACACCAAATATCTTTAAACAAAATTAAACTTTTTGTTTACACTAAATAATTTAACTGTAGTCAAAATAATATAATTTAGCTTCTTTCATCATGAAACTGATTAACAAATAATCATTAAATGTTATTAAAAATGAAAAATAAAAGATATGTGAGGCATCCATTTGATGTTTTGGCATAGCCATAGCCAGCTTAAATGTCTTGTTACTTGTTGGCCGCCCAAAGGGGGAAATAGGCAAAGACAACAACATCAAGTTAATTAGGGAAGGTTGACATTTTGGACCTACCTTTGTTGAGCTAACCGCCCCAATTTGCTTGTCTTTAAGGCCGGCAATTTGCACTTTACTTTTTTTTTCTTTTCTTTTATGCTATATTTCTATTATTAATTGCCAACAACAAAATTCAATGCTTGTTATTATCCCCACCCATGTCCCTTTCCTTCATCCTCTGCCCAATTCCCTTGAGGTTTTAATTCTTTTTTTAATTTTTTATTCAATATTTGACTTACATATTACTAAAAATCATATCACATGCATACCACAAATATGGAATACAAATATGTGTTTAAAAATAACATACAATAAATAGTGAAACGTATGACTTAAAACCGATTAAGAACAATAACACATGAAATATGTACGATATTAAAATTAAAAAAATTAGATTAAATTGTTTATGAATGGATGTGTGTTTAAACATAACATACCATAAATAATGAAACGTATAAGGTTTGGAACTAAGAATAATAACAACACATATGTAATATGTATAAAATTAAAATAAAAATATTTTAACTTGTGGGTAAAAGAAAATTAAATAGGTAAATACATCATATTAAGAATATTAAATGCACTCCAATTGTTTGTCATGGTATTTTGTTTTTCTATAGCATGTCAAAAGTTATCAAAGAAAATTCAATATTAAACTTTTAGTTTTAAAATTTTAAATATCAAGTTGAATTATGATACCAACGCAATCAGTGACACAAATTTAGTAAGAGAACGCGTTTTATGTTAAAAGTTAATTTTTGAAATTTACTTAAGAATTATTATTGGTGGTGATAAAGAATTTGTTATATATTCATTAATCACGAGTTTAATTTCTAGACATGTTAATTCTAGTTCGTTTATTCTAAAACTATATAAAAGCATGAAAAACAAAATGTCATCAAAATAGTTATTTAATAACATGATATATTAATCCCAATTAACCGATCACTTTTCTTGAAAACTTCAAATGAAGTAGAAGTTTATATGACTATCTTATACAACACGTGTAAAAAGTTATGTGTTGAAATTTTGTTTACCAAATTTAATAGAATGAAATTTTTAATATTTGTATCAAACAGTAGGGAGATTATGAAAAATATTAGGATATTGAAATTAAAATTCTATCTTTATTATAGAAATTATTTTAAAATAAAGTGTTGAATATTTTCCAACTAAAATCATAGAAAGCAATTTTTTTTTTCTTTTGAATGTACTAATTTGCATGAATCTTGCAAATGTTGTCCAGAGCAAAAGTCAATTTGTAGTCATTTTTCTTGTTGAAAAAGTTGGCAAAATTTTCCTCCAAACACTTGCTGATGTTCCCATGACTTGCTCACGTTATTGACAATGGTATCGATCGTTTGCATCTGTTATTTTGGGTTTAAATTAATAAAAAATTTAATGTGTTTTCATCTCGATTAATACCTCGTGGGTACAAGATTTTGATACCCTAAACCAATTGTTAATTTTCTTTTATTCTTTTTACTTTTCATAATTACATCAGAAAATAAATATAAGTTAGTAGCATGTATTATATTAATATATATATATATTTCTAAGCATACATATGAAAAGAATTTAAAACACAAAAGAATCTGAAATAATACATGATAGCAAACAAAAATCATACGTGAAAATATTACAAATAAACTTGATCCCAAAAGTGTTGTACATGAATTTTCTAATATTAATGTTGTTCTCTATCATTGACATGAGTACAAAGATGTTTCTTCGCCAACCCTCAAGAAATAGGCTTTTTTTTCCTTAAAAATATATATGATCGATAATATATATAGACATAGATATCTATCTATATATTTAGAGACTAGACTTGACTTAGGCACCACTCACTAGTCATTCCCTTGTCCTCCTTAATACCTCCGAGAAGTAATGGAAGGGTTCAATGGTTGGTTGTATGAAAGCTTCAACCATGATTTCGCCATTCGAAGGTTTTGTTCGGCAAGAGTTGAGCTTGAACAAGGGGAGTTGGGCGATGCCATGAATAATGAGATTGAGCCCTTTTGTCCTGATGATGAAATTAGCACCCCTCACTTAGCTGCTTCTGAGGTCGATGACTTTGTTGATAGTTTCATTAACATGGATTATGATGTTGATGATGATGGGGATGGGGATGATAAAGACGATCGTAACTCCAAGAAGCAGCAAAATTTCCATCATTTTCAGGACAAAATCGAGGCATTTTCGATTGTCAATGATGATTCGCTGATGATTGAAGGAGATGAATTGGAGATGAGTAGCTCATGTGAAGATTTGGGAGCAAATGAAATGGTTCCTAGCATAGAGGAGGCCAGCCATGGGGTAGACCAAGGGCTTCACCTGGTGCACTTGCTGCTGGCATGTGCCGAGGCAGTAGGCTGCCGTGACATACACCTTGCGACCTCTATGCTCAGCCAAATTGGGGCTTCGGCTACTCCTTTGGGTGATTCACTGCAAAGGGTTTCCTATTGTTTTGCTACAGGATTGAAATCTAGACTGTCTCTTCTTCAAAATGTCAACGGAAACGGCACCATTACAAATTGTGCCATTGATGTGCCAATGATAGCTAGGGAGGAGAAAATGGAGGCTTTTCAATTACTTTACCAGACAACTCCTTACATTGCATTTGGCTTCATGGCTGCAAATGAGGCAATATGTCAAGCAGCACAAGGGAAAGGTTCCTTGCACATCATTGATCTGGGAATGAAACATACCCTTCAATGGCCTTCCTTGATAAGAGCGCTAGCATCAAGGCCTGAAGGTCCCCCAACTCTCCGAATCACAGCATTAACCAGTGATGAAGATCTAGTAGAGCTTGAAGCTAGCATGAAGTCCCTTGTCGAGGACGCCAGCTCACTAAGTATAGCAATGGAGTTCCACATGATATCAGAGCCAGTTACACCGTCTCTTATGACCAGAGAGAATCTCAACTTAAGAGAAGGGGAATCATTATATATCAACAGTGTTATGCACTTGCACAAATATGTGAAAGAGAGTAGAGGATCACTCAAAGCAATCCTCCAAGCCATCAAGAAACTAGGCCCAGCTTTGCTAACAATGGTGGAACAAGATGCAAACCACAATGGACCATTCTTTCTTGGGAGGTTCCTCGAGTCCCTTCACTACTATTCAGCCATTTTTGATTCCCTTGAGGCAAGTCTACCTAGACATAGTCCTCAAAGGATGAAGATAGAGAGGCTTCACTTTGCGGAAGAAATTCGAAACATTGTAGCTTACGAAGGAACGGACAGAATGGAAAGGCATGAAAGAGCAGATCAATGGCGGAGACAATTAGGCAGAGCTGGGTTTCAAGTGATGGGGCTGAAGTGCTTGAGTCAGGCAAGGATGATGCTTTCAGTTTATGGCTGTGATGGTTACACATTGGGCAGTGAGAAAGGGTGCCTCCTCCTGGGGTGGAAAGGAAGGCCCTTGATGCTGGCATCTGCTTGGCAACTGCACAATGCTTCATCTGCCTACTAATCTACAACCACATTGTCTCAATCAAAACCATTATTTTATTTGGTTTGACATTGACATTTATTAAACTGGTTTTAGAAAACAATAAGATTAAAAAAGGTTTATGTTCTTGGGGACAATCACAATATAGGGCCCCTTGCCACTAGCGATTTCGTTGTCCAAGAAATTGCCTTTTTAGGACTTTGCAGGTTGATTACCTGTCCTGCAGAACTCCTTGGCCGGCTACTTCATATATATTTTTTCTTAAATGCACTTCCTACCTTCCAAATGTTAACTCTCTATATTTTGAAACAATACATAAACTTCAAAAAGAAAAAGTTTAAAGTCTTTCTACCATAAATGATCTCATCCAAGTTCAATTACATCAATCTTATAATAGGAAAGGATAAATAATATATCTACATAAATGTTGGTGAATGTAGTTGAGAGTTAGTGTATAATAGGAATTGATTCAAATTAATTTCTCTATTATTGAATGAATAATTTAATCCTTATAGTATTAAAAAATAAAATAAGATCAAATTAAAATAAAGTTAATATTTACTGCTTACAAAATACAATTTTTTTTGTTTAACAAAGTTTAGCATTTTAAAGGTTTTATCATTTTGTAAATGAAATCTTCAGTTGAAATTGAACTGTAATTAAAATGAATAATTTTCAAGATATTTTGGGTATAGTAAATGTTAACTCTATTATAATTTAAATTTATTTGATTCTTTTTTATAGTATAGAGACTAAATTAATCTATTTCATAATAGAACTAATTTGATCCAATCTCTATAATACAATGGCCTACTAGGTACTTCAACCCAAAAACATATATTGGTCTTCCCAATATTGGGTTAGATAAGGAAGCTATGGCAATTTTTGGTAAAAATCTCTAGTTGATCTAAACTAAATAAATTGGTTCCACAATTAATTTAAAATGAATAATTAAGGACAATTAATCACAATATTAATGTCTTTCATCAATTGTGCATAATTATAACTGAAATATTACCAAATTTAACCCTCAATGTTTACATATTTGATTAACTTAGTCTTGGTTCTTAAAATTTCAACAAATTTAACTTCAACATATACACAATTAAAATATTGCAAACTAAATTTATTAAATCAAGACCAAATTAATAAAATATATAAATGATAAAAACTACATCAATCAAATTTATTTAAAATTGACAAAAAAATACTAAAACCATCATTAATTATCCTTAATTGCTCCGATTTTTTGAAAGAGAATAATTTATTCAATATCAAAATTGAAAGAAACTGAAAGTATTTTTACCGATTCTTTTCCTTATATTCTCCAAAAGCTGTGAATTTGATGTACTCGACATAGAAAAAGTGGAAGATAAACTTTGGGAAAAAGCCAAACCTCGAAATGATATCAAAGTAAATAAAAATGATAGCAATTATTGGAAAAGATGCACAGCCAGTATCAACACAGTTTAAAAGGGAAAAGATAATAAGATTTTTCAAGTACAACATAGTACACTAAATCGCAATTCTTGTTCAATAACATTATTATTTCTTTATAAGAGAAGCCTTCCATTCCAAAAACAATTAGGAAGCCCCAATTTCCTTTCCAAGTGATCATAATCAAATTCTACTCAAATGTGTGAACAATTGAATGAATACCTATCGTGGAAATGACTGTACCCCTTTCAGAAACCATTCTCATTTTGATGCCTTGTGACCCTGCACCTTGCTTTGGCTCGCAGCAGCTGACATTGTACGCAATCGACTAGCAATTTCTGTGAATGATGGCCTGGCTGCAGGATTAGGGGACCAACACTGTTCCATCAATTTCCTCCATTCAGGGTCACAAAAGCTTGGAATTGTCGGTCTCAGTGTGTTGCTTACAATTCCTCCTGTATTTCGACACCAACTTTTAGATCATAGAGAAAGAATTGACTCAACCCTAGAAGTTAAAAAGCATACATGACCAAAAATGCATATAATTATCTTACAGCCAAATCTACATGCAAATAGAAACTAAAGGAGGTGAGATTTATCCAACAACTTCCATTAAATCTTAGGATATCAGCAAAACACCTCCAAACAAGCATATGAAAAAAAGAACGGCTAAAATCTCAGTGTTAAAGCAGATGAGTTTAAATATAATATAGAAGAACAAAGGAATGCATATGTGAGAAAAAGGATATGGCAGCAATCTATGAAAAGATTAACAGAAGATCTTTAAAATGATTTGGCCTTTAGCAATGTAAAATTGCAAATGCGCCAACCTCAGCAAAAAGAAGGCACCAAAAGAATGCTAATAAAATAGTAAAATGTAAAGACAAGAATGGTCACAAGGGTTAGTTACATGAAGATGCGCAAATGCTCTTGTATCTTAAAATTATAAGTTAATCAAACCAAGTCTAATAATTTTTTTTGTTTTAAAGGTATCCAAGGAATACATCAATCAAATAAAATAAGATAAATACCTCGTAAGCTCTTACTCTGAGAAGCTATAAGATTAAATAATTAAGATATGTCACAGAAACCAAAACTGGATGATGGATGATGTGTGTTTCAGCTTTTCAGGATGATTGAGTAGTCACTCAAGTTTGGTCAAATTTCACACTTGCATTCTAATTGTGATGCTATTAGAGGTAATAATCAAGTCAAAGACTCTAGGTTTGTCAGACATGCATAGTATATATGCATGTTTATGCACTCTTATTTACACGCATACGTACCATATGACAGAACATGTTCTCAGTATAGCAACACCAAACACATACATTATTGTATAGCATTTGGCATGACATAGATCATATGCCAGCTGGATACCCAGCATATCTGCAGAAAATTGATGTACTGGACTTAATTTTTACTGTGTAAATACAGCTGCTACAGTCTCCTATATAGACACAGTTCTGACCTTTCAAACCAGGAAAACTTATCAGTTATTAGTATCCTAAAAAATTAGAATTCCTATCTGATATGTACACTATTATAAGTGACAGTCCAAAATTCAAACACACATGTTGTCACATTATCTGACAATATCCATGTTAGGAATCAGCATTGAGGAGATATTTTCCATGGATGAAGTCTAAAAATCAAATGTCATTTAACAGGCTCAATGCCTCATGGTTAATAAAACAGACTATCCTTTACGGATTTTGTCAGTGCATCAACCAAAAGTACTTTCATTTTATATTTTGGCTCTAGAACAAAAATTTTAGCCCAAAGGATGGAAAACACAGGTTGTTACTTCAAAACATCATTCTATGAGTGTTATTTAGTTTTTCATTTGCCTCTAAAACTGGTGAGAATCTTCTTGACACAAGCACAACCTTAATAGTTACAAGTACTCAAGTCATACCTATAATTGCACCATAGTGCATATTGGCATAAGGCTCTTCCCCAGTGAGAATCTCCCATAAAACAATACCAAAAGAGAACACATCAACCTGCAGATCGACAAAGAAGTGTAAAGCATAGTACTGAAAAGTGACTTATGTCATGGCTATATATACCCGAGGCAGAATAAGTAACAAGAATATGATGTTCTTCCTCAACAATCAATGCAGCAATGCTAGCGATATCATCAAAACAGATATAAAAGAAGTATACAGAAACCAGATAGGTTTCTGAGGAACTATCTCACCATCAAAATATTTTAATTTTCTTTCACATCCCCATGCACCATCTCTCTCTTCTTTCTCTTCTTCTTTTTTAAATATTTCAGTTAAGGCTCCCATATAAAGGTGCTTGCATATGTGTGCATGTGCACACACGTAGGTTCATGTATATGCTTTATTTAGATATATTAGTCATCAAAGAATAAATGGCAATTAATAGTGTGGTAAAAAATACAGTTCAAAAAAAAATGAACTACCACTTACTGATTCAGAATCAACAATTGATTCTCCTAGACTATTACCAATGTCATCCATCTTTTGAGTCCCATTTCATTTAAAAAGCCATGTTAAAAAATAGTTTGATGCTGTATGGTTTAGCTACGACAGATGCTGCATTATGATATACCACAAGCAAAATCTGTTCAATTTCTTTCCTCTAAGATGACAGCAAAACTTGCACATTCTTTCCTTCTTTGAAAAAGTCAGCTGCTTGAAGCCACTACATCTGTTATATGTCCTTTTAAAATGATACATGGTACTGCTCTTAAGCTCAAACTATCTCGATAAATAAAAAGATGCAGACAAATATTTCGCAAAAATACGTCTTTAGCAAAATTCTCTACTTTAATTTGTAAGATTCAGTGGTAAACTGCCTCCTCCTAACCCACTACAGCCAACTATTAAGCAGTAGAGGTACTCATGGGCCGGGCGGCCCGGCCCGGCCCGACAGCCCGCCCGAAATATGGGAGGGTTTGGGTAAAAATATAGGCCCGAAATATGGGCTTGGGCAAAAAAACGAGGCCCGATTAAAAAACGGGCCGGGCCTCGGGCACAACTTTTTTGGCCCGGGCCCGGCCCGGCCCGAATATAATAAATATTTTTATTATTTTTTATTTTTTTAATTTTCAAATAATTTTAAAATACTTTTTTTAAATTTTTTAAATTTTAAAATTTTTTTAAAATACTTTTTTAATTTTTTTTTAATTTTAAAATATTTTTAAAAAACTTTTTTTAATTTTTGTTTTAATTTTTAAAATAATTTTTTGGTATTTATTTAATAAACGGGCCGGGCCAGGCCCGGGCTTATAATTTTTTTCCCGGGCCGGGCCTGGGCAAAATTCTAGGCCCATATTTCGGGCCGGGCCCGGGCCTAGGACCCAGGTCGAATTTTTTTATGGGCCCGGCCCAAACCCAGCCCGGCCCATGAGCACCTCTACTTATTAAGCAGTAGCAGCCATTTTTATTATCATTATCTTAATTTTCCATTAGATGGTAGCTGATAATGGCAGCAATTCAGAATATGTACTGATCAGTGCAATGGCTTCTTAAATAAAGAATAATAAGTTAAAGAAAGCCTTCTCCCCATTGAGTCTTAAGGACTGATTTTTACAATGCAATAATCAGATAAAACCTACCAGATGATCAATGGGAAGAATCAGGAAGAGCAAATAGCTTATTGTACCAGTTCAAGTTATTTTCATGAATGACATCTTACCTTTTCTGAAACCTTATTGCTGCCCCCATTCAAGAGCTCCGGGGCCATCCACGGTAGGGTCCCCCGAACACCACCAGAAACTAAGGTATTACGTTTTATTTTAGACAGTCCAAAATCACCAACCTGGAAAGAAAAATAATATCTTAGAAATGTAATTATTAGCACCAAATTTAACCATCCTAAATTTGTCCAGGGCAGATGACCAAGGGTAACCTTGCAAATAGGTCGTGAAGGATCTTTCAAGTTAACAAGCAAGTTGTCACATTTCAGATCAAAATGCACAATATTTTTTGAATGTAAATATTCCATCCCGAATGCTGCATCCATGGCAATTATGAGCTTCTTACGACGATCAAGCAACCTGCAAATTTAAATTAGGCAGAACGGTCAAACAGGAGATGTTCATTAACTAACAAAGGCAGTTATGAAATTCTAGGATATCTTCAGCCCCCCAAAAAAAAAAAAACTAAGACAAACTATTACTAAGTAACAAAATGAAAAGAGAATTCACCTATCCTTGCGAAGTAAAACATGCCTAAGGGAACCATCAACCATGAACTCTGTAACAGTAGCCATTGTTCCTCCAGGACCATCTTGCACCACACCATAAAATGCCACCACATTTGGATGATGAAGTTTTGAGAGAATGTCAGCTTCCCGCCAAAATTCAATGGTCTGAGGATGAAGTGCAAATCTTTTAGTATAGCATTAAGTATGAAATAATACCAAAGAGAGAGAGAACAGCAGTTGCAAACATGCATTAACTAGGTTAGATGACGATGATGATAATTAATAATAATAGCAGCAATAATAAAGAAAATAAATCATCGAGAACAGCCATGTGGTCTATTGGTAGAGTGGCTGAACTCTTAGTTCAAGTTACATATACGAAACCCTGGCAACCCCAAGTATGAAAAAAAAAAGAATAATTACAGCTCTATTTGGACCCCCCCCCTTTCACACCCCAAAAAATTAAATAAATAAAATGAAATGAAAAAATGATAATAGTTTTAGTTAGTTAACTTCCTTTTAAGATCAAGAGGCTTTTGCCCAATGGTATCATGAAAGCATACACGGAAAATGTATCACATGTATAAAAATATTAATAATTTGCAAGTTAGGCAAATTACCAATCTTTCTTGCTCAGATGATCGACCTGTGAAGCAGCTTTTTTTTATTCTCTTGATGGCAACATCTGATCCCCTCCATTTGCCATGATATACGGTCCCAAATGTACCAGAACCCAGCTCCCTCAACTCTTCAAGATCTTCATTCATTATGAGCTATAACATGATCCAGGACAAACAAGTAAGCATCTAATACATATTACAGAACATTTCAATACGTGGGACACCGTCAAAACAGGTTGAGGCCCAAAGTATAACAAGCCAGTGAGAAGAGAAATGCATTTTTCATTTCAGATTATGTGCATGGAAGTTTTCAAAAGAAAAAAAAGTGCCAGAAACACGTCCATGCAGCTTCAAAGCATTTAATGGCCAGTACATACTCCAAAAGTTTATCCTCATTGCATTTGAGTCCACAAAATTAAGTTTATGATGAGAGACAAATACTGAATCTAAACATATCAGAAAGGGGGAGAAATTAAAATAGCATTACAAAAGAACAAAATTTCCAAAAAAAAAACTAAGATGTTTTAATGCCTTTGTCAATTTAAGAAACCATTCAACAGCTAGCACTAGCTATTCTTCTAGAACTTCTATCAAGCAAATTACAGTCATCAGAATCAAAGTATGTCCTTGTTCTTTTCTTGCATGCACAAAGACAAAAATAAAAAGCTTCAAAAGGATCAGAATACATATCTAGTAAGAACTAAAAGCTAGACATTAATATAGGCTGTCCCTTGCATACCAGGTTTTTATTAGATTACTATGTGACGCACATGAGCAAAAGGAAAGCTAATTTCTGCAACTAGAAGCCTCTATAAAGACAAGCAAGCACTGCCCCATACTGTTCCACTACCCAGTGGAAGTGAACCTCGATGCATCTAAGCATGCACCGTAGCATTAGATAACAAAAGCACTTCAGACCTTTTCAAGTGAACATGCTTTTTTGCAAGGTAATAAGCAGGAAAAAAGATCTACTTGATTGAAGTTATTTATAACTTCTTTAATTTTTTTTATATTAAATGTACCTTTTAAGTAAAAAAGAGATAATATCAAACTCCCTACTTTTCAAAAGTTTGAGTATTCAACAACAAACATGGGACCACTCCATTTCATATGCACCAAAAGTAAAACAACAAAAGCAGGAGAATCTGTGACAACAGTAGCATACCTGCAAGGTATTGATATCAAATTCTCCCAGAGAAGGATCCAAAGGAGGTAGACCAATATTCCTCTTTTCTGATTTCATCTTCTAGAAGAACCAATGCAATCATATTCTATTAGGTGACATCTTTTAAGAAAGTAAGGTGTACAAAATCAATTCTCATTGACATTAATTACCTCATATTCTGACTCTGGTGTTCTTAGGTTCTCTATCATGGCATCAAACTGCATACTTTCACTGATTTGCACTTGGGGTTGACCATCCTTCGGGTTGTCTTCAACAATTTTTTTATCCGACTCAGCTTGGCTCAATGGAACTACACCCACTGGGGCAAACTGATCTGATACATGATCTTGGTTGATGAGAGAACCATCTTTTTCACCAAAATCTTGCGCCAACTTCTGAAAATATGACCAGCGTTTGGGCTCATGGTTTTCCATGTTCAAGCTCAAGCCAGCTCCATCTGTCTGCAGTGGGCTAACACCAGAGGATTCCTCAGAAAGCATTGCTTTGGAAAATATATCAGAAAGGAAGTCTCGAGGAAATCGATCATTGATATCAATAAGAATGTCTCCCTGCTCCGCCCTGATAATACCGCTACTGTGGTTCTCTTTAGAATCATCTTTTGTAGAGCTCTCCGTCCTCAAATCAACCTGAAAATGCACTGGTGGGTTTTTGCTAGTCAAGTTGGCATCATGGGGCAGAGCAAAAGCTGATTCATTTCCTACAGGAAGCCCTGGCCCAGTTTCAGCTTTCACATCAAATGTGGGTTTCTTTTCATCAACTGGAAGGTTATCTTTTGGAAAACCAACCCGAACCCCATCCTTGTTTGGAGCTTGAATATTGTCCATAGGATTTGAAACTGCTTGCTTCAGACCTGTGTCCAACACTTCCTCAGAAGGCTTTGAGTTCATCTGAGAAACAGCAGCAGGAAATTCTTTGTGCTTTTGCCGTTGGGAAATTTCATCATCAATGATTTTATTAGAAGGTTTTGCAGCAGATTTTTCAATATGGGAAGCAATATTAGTATCACATAAATTTCCAACAGTTTCTGTGTTTGGACATTGCTGTGCCATATCAGATTGTGGATGAGCTAAGAGCAACTGAGAACCTAATGAATCATCAGACTTTGATAATCGATTCAGCAAATCTAACTGCTCTCGAGGTATTCTTTCTGAATAATAAACCTTGTGAGGAGGCACTGTCGGCTCATGGTAGCTTAAATCAGTTGGATTAGACTCAGAATCAGCATAACTAGAAGTTGAATGATGGTCATCATTACCCTGTTTAGGAACAAGCACTTCATTCACAGCATCAACAGATGACGCAACTTTTTCATTGTCCTGGTTTTTAGCTTCATTTTTTAAAGTGAAATGCGGCACATCTTGTGGAACAACTGCAACTGGTACTTCTTCACACTGAAAATGATTTATCACCTTTCCTTCATGCAGCCGGGAAGAAACTGGGTGATCTGTTTCCGAAGGACGATGTTTTTCAAGGTCATTGCCCTGGTGACCAGAACCATCAGGTTTGGGTTTGAACTCGGTCGCCAGCATCTGCAGATTCTGTTGTTGTAGGCCATTGTATGGTGGCACTTCAGTCAAGCGTTCATGTTGATTCATAAACACATTAGGAGGAACGGAATTAGAAAATTCTGCAATATAGGAATAATTAGAAGAATTATGACCATACTGCAATGGATACCCCATCCTCTGGCCATGATAAAACTCTGGACGGGTTTCGTAGGCACCTGAGGAACTTGGTAAAACTGGTTGAGAAGACTGAAAAGTTGATGATGACACCATAATGCCAGGAATGTTAGAAGAGCTAATGACAACCGAGTCTCCAGCAACTCTGCTTGTTTCCCTGTTTATGCTCGATCCCACTGGTTCTGTTAAATTGTTAGCAGAAAAGCTTGTCAACCCATGCAGAGTAGTGCTTGTCCTTGTTCCAAAGTCCATTCCATTAACAGCTACCACATATTGAATCTCGGAATCACCATCCATGTTGCCTAGACCAAACTGAGTATCCTCCAAATCACTCAGTGAGAACAGAAACATTCTAAGCTTTTGAAAGGCCTCTTTGTCTAGAAGTTCATTACATTCCTCCATCATATTCTGCAAATCTTCGTCTGAAGACACAGAAACTAAAGCATCAAAGTCCTCTCCTGGAAGCTGATATTTAATCACTTCTGTTTGATCATAAATTGCTAATATCTTCTGCTTAAGCTCCTGCCACGAAATATCCTTTCTGATGCGAATTATGCGAGTTTCACCTCCAACATACCTTAGCTTTCTGTCACTTGGTCGAGGTAGGATTTTCCCACCAAAGCTGCAAAGAACCTTCATCTGTGTTGATGTGCCATCAGAGGTCCCAATTGACATATATAGAAGTCCTCTATTATTTTCATAGCCTAATGTAGTCTGCCGCATTGATTGATGTGACCCATAATTACTTTGGTTTTCATGTACAGAGTCTTTTCTTTCAAACCCCCTCGGACCTTTCTCTACCGTGTTAAGCATTGAAATATCAGACCCACTTTCAGATTCTGTACGACTAATGCCTAAAAGACCTTTTAGATCCATATATCCTGTTGCATAACTGGGTTCACCCAGAGAATTTTGGATGAAATGCTTCCTAGGATTTAACCGATCCCGCATAAATTCAAAAGAAAACTCCTCACCAGTCTGTATGGAATAATTAAGTACAGGTTTGACATCTGATCCTTTTAGCTCAGGAGGCCTTATACTCATGTTTAAGCTGGTCATAGGATCTGGCATAAATGCTTGAGTTGCATGGGGGAATTCCCCATTTCCATGCTCCACAGAGTTGTATTGTTTACTAACTCTAGAATGTTCCATGAAAATCTTGTTTTGATTTTTCTCCATTCATTTAGTCTCAATTGAGTCCCTGTGCCCACATGATGTCATTCAAATATAAAAATAAGCTCACAAATTAGTACAGAAATCTTCTACTGACAACCAATCACCATATAGTACAAAAAAGTCAAACTTGCCAAGCAACTGAAACACAATAGCACATTCTATTTGGTTTCCAGTTTCACAACCAAAAACAGATGACAATAGCCGTCAGGAACCTGTATGAGGAGTAACTGCTACTGGACCTGCAATAAGATGGACTTTAAATCAGACTTTAAAGCATGAAACATAATTCAGAACTATGTTTGAGTAACAAGAAAGTAAAACAAATATGAAAGAAACTAGGAACCAATGCGCAATGTTAACCCAAAGTACACCTCTGTAATTTTAACAAGAAAATGTGCTGCTAAATACTCTTAACACCTAATTATTTTTCACTCAGTAACTAATACCTTAATATCAGCTGAATTTGATTAGAAGCAATACATTAATCAAGACTTGAAATCCTCACTTCCCCAGGACTTAGAACATTGAATGAACAGATAGAAGAAAGGCCTAAAGGAACAAAGGGGCCCAGAGGACGATAGATCTCTTGATTCAACGCTTATTGTTCACAAAAATCCAGATTGGTAAGCCTAAATGCATTGATGTTAATAGTTGGTACCAATAATTTGAAGCTTATTGTTAACTATTTTAGATGCTAAACCATAACAAGAAGAAATTAATAACTAAAATCCAACTTATCTTTCTTAAGGTTCTACAACTTCTCCGACGCCCAAAGGATATAATTCACAACAAAGACATTAGAAACAAATATCAAACAATAAATATGTTACAACCCTCAAAAACAGAAGCTTAACACTATGCTGTTTTCCCCTACAATGCCTAAGTTACTAATAACCTTGTGTTTCATATTCTCTAATTTGTTTTAAGGTAAAATAAATGATGAAAGCACCCCAAGCATTTGGCTCAATGGTAGGTGCATGTACTCGTCTGCTCAAAGAACTGGGTTCAAATCCCACTTTTCCCCGAATTAAACCAAAAACCAGGCTAAAAAAGTTGCTAGAAACAAAAAAACAGCAAACTTTAAAACAACATTATACCAACCTAAAAAGATAGAATAGATATAATCACCTAAACTCCCAAGCACTTGTAAGACGATCCAACCAAAGACATAAATGAGGGGGCCAAGGACATCAATTAAGACTCCCCATCAATTATCCTGAAATCACAACTGTTGTCTTTATTATGACACGTAGTTGTTTGGCTTGTCAACTGTTTATTGGAATTTCACAACTTTGCCAATCCAAACTTAATTATGGCCAACACATGCATTGGGATTACTTATCAATCTTCCAATCCCCCAAACCCAGAAGTAAAAATAAGAATGAATATAAGCTAACATTCCAAGTTTAAACTTCAAACTACTTTCTCTTCTAGGTAAACGTTTAGTATACTTAAACCAGAAGCATTAACCAAGTAACAAATCAACTAAAAACTAAATACGCAGATTGCCCTGCTACATAATACCCTCTAGTTTTAAAATCTACCAGAAAAATAAAAAAAAATAAAACCCTAATATTTGTAGAGAAATTTTTCTTTCAGATCAACAAAGTTGAGCTTATCAACTCCACAAAAAATAACAAGATTTAGAGGAACAAAAGGCAAAAATAAAAAAGCAAAAAATATGAATAATAACCTTTTGAGTTGAAAAAAAAGAATACCTGAAAGCCGAAAGAGAAAAGGGCTTGTAATTGAAGGTTTCACGAGTGAACCAGCAGAAATCCCTGCAACCAGCAAAATAAAAACCCTTCTTTTCAAACCTCAAACTACAGTTTCTGTGATAATTAACGGAAAAGAAAACAAATTTGAAAATAAAAAAACTTTTCTTTTAGACCACAAAAAGCGTTCACATATGATATAGATCTCTGTTTCTTCAATCTCTGACTTCTCTCTGCAAATCTATTTCATTCTTCAACTAGTCAATAAAAAAGATACTGTTAATGACATTCCTATATTACCCTTTAGTTTTAGATATATTTACATTGTCTTTTGTCCTAACTTACGGTTTTTTTGTTTAGTGACTAGATTACCCCTAATCTTTAAGATCACGTGTTTCTCATGCTAAGTTGGGTTTTTTGTTTTCTTCCTTTAATTACCGCTGATCGACTTTCCGGTGAGTAATCAATGGTGTAATTCGCTTGTATGTTGAAGACATAAAAAATTAGTGTCAACTTGACGAAGAACATAAGGATTTAATCAACTATTTATATACGGTAAAGGCCCGAGGGTGCAGCATTAAGATGATACACAAAAACGTATATTAGCAAATTGCTGTTGTAGTTTGACTTAGGACCTCTTTTATTATTATGACACTTTTTTTTTAAGAAATAATTATAACAGACTTGTTTTAAAAGTAAGAAATAAATGAAATTTGGAAAAAAGACAAAAAGCTAATTATAAGTAATTTTATTGGGGATGGGAACTCACTCACTCTTGCTTGATAGATTATCAAGCTGGAATGAATGAATATTAAAAGTGATTATTGGAGGGAACCCCTAAACAAATCAACTACACCTGCAGTTATCAACTAAATTTATTTTAAGTGTGTGTTTTTCCTTTGCATTTCTAGTTATTACAGACAAAACTATTTCACAATCATTACACAATTAACAAAATTATATAAATAAATAATATATGTGTTTTCTCGAAATGCTGTAATAACTATTACAGTTGTGTGACCCAAATTCTAACAGCATGTTTAGTTGGGTGTATTGGCCCCTAATCGGTGGACCCCACTTAATCCCCCTTTAATCCGTTATTTGGTTCATGGTATTGCTATTACGGGTCTAATACATTACTGACCTAATCCCAAAATCCACCGATTTCTAATCCCCTTTTGCTCAGTTTAGGTGCTACTTCGTTTACCCTCCCTGTTTTACCCTCCCGATCGACTTCCCCTTTGCGTCTTCTCTTCCTTCCTTCTAGCTTCTGCTGATTTGCTCAGTTTCTGCCGATTTGCTCCCTCTGTCTCTCAACATTTTCTTTTCTTTTTCTTTACAACATTTTACGCTTGGCCTTCTCAACCAGTCAACATTCCTTCACCGCTGAATAGCCATTCCATTCCACGGGAGTATTTTTTTTTCCCTTTTCGTTTTTTGCCCTCAGCTTCATCTTCTTCTTTCCTTTCCATCTCTGCGTTTCCCTTTTTTCCTTCTTATTTCCCTTTATCTTATTTCTCTTTTTTCCTTCATTACTGATGTTGAAATTCCTCTGGAAAAACCATAAAAAAGACATCAATATCAGCTTCAAGAATCAGAGGAGAGAAATTCAAGATTGCTCCTTTTTCTCTCTATAAATTAATTATTATTATCGAAAATGGCTATTTCCTTTGTTTATTTGTTAATCGACAATGAGCGATCAATCGGAGGAATTGCCTCTCATGGCTCCCCCACCGACACTGACCCCAACGAGATCGACCTCGAGGCAGGTCCAGCCGATCAAATTCAGTGTCGAATTTGCCTCGAAATCGACGGTATGTTCTACTTTTAAACCCTATTTCCTCAAATTTAACTTCCTTTTTTTAAAGAAATTTTAAAAAATTGGTTTCATCGATTGTGCTATGAATCACGATCACTTTGCATATTTTAAGCCTTCCTCTCGAAAAAAATCTGGTCTGTTCCAACTATGTACATCACTCTAGTATAACGTGTTCAATTTTTTCGTTTGGCGACCGAACTGATTGGATTATTAAACAAAATTAGAGAAGATAAAAATAGCAATTTAATTATTTTCAATTTCCTTTTTTATTTTAAATAATTCCTTCGCAGTAAATCTTTTTGCTCATCCTACACAATAATGTTTAATAATTATGAAAAAAAGAAAACTTAATTTTTGTTGCTAAGGGTGTTGTTAAACTTAATTTTTGTTGCTAAGGGTGTTGTTTGAAGGAACTTGTGCTAATAACTAGTTCAATGTGCAATTGTTTTCCTCAGGTAGAGATTTTATTGCTCCTTGCAAGTGCAAAGGAACATCAAAATATGTACATCGGGAATGTTTAGATCATTGGCGAGCTGTAAAGGTATAAACATTGATACCCTTTTTCTTCATTTTTGAACAGTGAACTTGGAATTCTTTATACTCTACTTGTACTATGGTTTCACTGGCGTCTGTAGGAGTGCTTTTCTTTACAGCTGTTATTTCATTGCTTGAACTAAATTTCAATGCTAGTGTTGCTGTGTTACCTTCTTGAAGGCTACCTGTACTAAGTTTATAGGTAAATTGTTTGCACGTTTATACAACATTTACAACAATCAATAAAACTTAAACAAGAATTAACCTATGTTACCTTCTTGAAGGCTACCTTTACCTAACAGTAGATAGGACAAAGTTGATTAAGTGCTTTGGATATTTTTGGACAAGGTGCATTTGATTAGGCGCTTGCATGGTGTGCCTAGGCACACTTTTTGTTAAGGTGTTAGACATTAAAAGAAGCAGTTTGGTTGAAGCTCTCTTTAATTTAATTTGTTTTGAACTTTTCTTTTCACTAGATGTACCTTTAAGAGTGAGAAAGGGATAACATCTAACTTATTAGATGTACCTTATTAGATGTTGAGAATGCGCTTGCGAAGTTCACATGGGCTAAAGAAGTTCATAAGAAGATGGTTAAGCTGAAAGAGGAAGGCAAACTGATGCCAAAAGAACTTTGCTGAGGTAGGTTCACCACTGGTTTTTTCAGTTATGTTTTTGCTGATCATATGTTGAATGATTAAAATGTATGAGCTAGTGTATTTATGCTTATTGCTCAATTTTTCCGATCTTAAATTCTCTAAGTTAATGTATTTTTGTCTTTTGGTTGCTGCTCGGTGAATATGATGTTGAATGTAGGATGAGCTATTTGAAAGATAAGTAAGATATTTGTCTGAGAAGGTAGGGGAGTTAGTTATGCATATTATCTGAGTCAAACTAATGATTGTATATCTTGTTGTTCAGACTATAGTTTGAGTGTCTGATATATATGTTTGACACGGGTGTGTTATGTTCATTTTTTGTCCAATTTTTTTAATGTATTTGGAGTATTTTTAGAGGATTATCTCCCTATATTCATTCTAGTCCCAGACTTGCATCAAACATGGATGCATAAAGGAAAAGAAAGAGTCGAACTAACATAGAGTTACAGATGTTTGGTCTGCTGATCTGCATTATGCTTTTTTGGTTCAATGCCAGATTGCTTAAAAGACTGAGATGTCTGCCTTCATTCATCTTCAGTTGCTGAAATTCGCATTTGAGTTCGGATGAATGTTTCTCCCACAGTTTAAAACATCAATGACAAGTATTAGTTTATGCATCTCTCTCTTTCTCCATTGCAAATGTCATTCGTTTTATTTTTTTATCTTTTGCAAGTGCAAAAGCTAATGGGTTCAACACCATTGGATCTTGCCAAGTTTAATATGGTAAAGAGTGGAGAAATGAGTCGTAATGCTCCTTGTCCATGTGGTTCCAAGAAGAGATACAAAAGGTAATTTGGCACACTATTTCCCAGCGATCTGTGTTGCTGTGAGTAGCTCATAACCTGGACACAGTGCTTAAGAGATTTTATGTCCTCAACCATGGAATGTTTTTCCAGTGCCAGTGTTGTTCCCTTCAAGTAGCACAATTTGTTTATCTTCTTTCATAAGAAGTTTTGCTTTGTGAGCTAGTTTCGTTTTGATACTTATATGTTGTTAGGGTCTACTTTAGTATCTAACTTTACAAGTAGGTCTATTTTGACTATGAATTTATATTCCGTCCAAATTTAATGATGTGAGACAATCTTAAAGTGTTATGTCAATAAAATTTTATATATTTCAAGTTCAAAGATTGAAATATATCTAATTGTCAAGTTCAATTATTAAAGTGTTATGTCAATAAAATTTTATATATTTCAAGTTCAAAGATTAAAATATATTTAATTGTCAAGTTCAATTATTAAAGTGGACAAAAATATACAAGTACTAAAATAAACTTAATTGTCAAGTTCAGTCAAGAAGTACACTAAATCTTTGGGGTAAATTTTAAAATTATACATGAAATTTAATTTAGGGTATGTTTGTTAATATTTTCTAATTTTTTTGTAGAATAATTAAATTATTTGATTCACTAATAATGTTTTAGTACATTAAATTTGTATTACGGTTTAAAAATAATAAATGAGATTAAATATTTTTTATATTATTATATATTATGATTTTAGTAAATTAATATAAGAATAATTATATTAAGAATTTTATTAAATTATATTTAATAATAACTATTTTAAATTATTATTAAATTATTTATTATTTATATTAATAATCTTATTAAAATTTAATAACAATAACAATAAATCATCTACCTACAAAAAATTCTGTTAAGGGTATTCTAGTCATTTTAGTTTTTTTCCTTATGCTATTACGCCTCTATTCCATTCAACTAAACACAAGAATACTATTATGCCTCTATTCCATTACATTCAACCAAACAATTGAATTGCTATTACGCCTCTATTCCATTACGTCTCTATTCCATTACGCCTCTATTCCATTACAGCGAACCAAACGTGCCGTAAGAGATTGCTTGCAAGTCAAGTTAAACAAAATATATTTTATTTCTAGAAGATTTAGTATTTATTAGTATAATATATTTTGCATTTATTAGCATAGTTTATTTGACCTACTAATTTACCCTATAAATAGGTTCTTTTACAACCTTAGAAAATACACCCATTAGAGATTAGAACTCATAACACATTTAGAGAATTTTGTGTTCACGTTTTGAGGGTTCTTTGTTTTCGAGTTTTCGGGGTTTAGTTTTTATCTCCATCTTTTGTACTCTTCGTTCTTTTACCATTATGATAAATTTATCTTTGCCTGTGATTTTTTATCCTCTTTGGAATGGTTTTTCCACGTTAAATTTGTGTGTTCAATTTCTCAATTTATTCCGCTATTTTTTTACTTGTTGCTTAATCGGGTCGATCTTAACAAGTGGTATCAGAGCTAGTTGAATTTTCATAGATCAGCCTGTTCAGAGATGGTAGAACAAGGTTTGAAATTAAGAAGTTTGATGGTGAGACAAATTTCAATTTGTGGCAAGTTCGGATGATGGCAATTCTAGTTCAAACCGAACTGAAAAAGGTTGTTACCGGGAAAAAGCTTGAGAATCTAAATCAAATAGAATGGGAAGAGCTTGATGAAAAGGCCTTGTCTACAATCTAGTTGTGCCTCGCGAATTCGGTATTACATGAGGTATTGATGGAGAAGACCTCATCTGCCTTGTGAAAAATGTTAGAAACTCTTTATGTGACTAAATCTCTGACTAACCGTTTAGTGTTGAAACAATGTTTATTTACGTTTCGCATGAACGAATGTGAGCTCTTAGAGATCACATCAGTCAATTCAATATTCTTTTAAATGATTTAAAAAACATTGAGGTTCATATTGACGATGAATATCAAGCTATGTTATTATTGTGCTCTTTACCCCCTTCATACAAGTCTTTCAAGGAGACCCTGATTTATGACAGAGACAAACTCTTGTTCGAAGATGTGAAGGGTCATTTGTTGAGTAGAGACAAACTCGACAATGAGTTTGGTTAGATAGCAAGGTAGATAGGCAAGCTTCCGTTTTGGTAGCATCAAAGAAACGAGACAAAATGTGTCGCTGTTGTAAAAAGTTAGGTCACGTCAAAGTAAATTGTTATAAACTGCGAAATAAAAGAGCTAATGAGAGTAACGAGGAAGATGTAGCTGGTGCTAATTTGATCGATGAAAGCGGTAATGATTTCTTGTTAATGTCAACGAGCAATAACTCCAAGCTAACGTCCGAGTGGATCCAAGATTCGGGATGTTCTTTCCACATGTGTCCCAATAGAGAATGGTTCTCCACATACAGTTCGGTTAAAGGTGGAGTTGTGCGCATAGAAAATGATTCATCTAGTAAGGTAATTGGTAGTGGTATTGGTATTGGTCCTGTTAAAATTAGGATACACGATGGGACGATTAGAACACTCTCAAATGTCAGGTATGTACCTGATTTACGAAAGAAACTCATCTCCTTGAGTATTTTAGAGTTGAAAGGATGTAGAATCAACATCGAGTCGAGCGACATTAAAGTACCTCGTGGAGCTCTCGTTTTGTTAAAAGGTAAAAAAATCGACAGTCTTTATATTCTGGAAGGTTCTACAGTGACCGGTGAAATCAGACGTCCCTCGTCCGTTACGAAGTCGAAGTCAACTCGTTTGGAGCGGAGGCAACTTGGTCATAGGAGGGAAAAAGCTATGACTATTTCGTTGAAGAGGGTTTCTCTTTTGGATACAAGTTTTGAAAAGTTAGGGCACTGTGTTCGTGAAAATCAGACCCGAGTTAGTTTTGATTTGGCAGTGCACAAGTCGAAGGTTTGAAGTCTTCCAGATTCTAAACACAGATTCGACTCAATTAATTCCCTGCATAGTTCAAGATAGGCCCGTGGCTGGCTTTGGTAAAGGTGGCGTTGTAAGAATTCGTATCAATGTGGAGATTGTTAGAGTTGTGTAACCCAAATTCTAAAAGATTACTTGCAAGTCAAGTTAAACAAAATATATTTTATTTCTAAAAGATTTAGTATATATTTGTATAATATATTTAGTAGTTATTAGCATAGTTTATTTTACCTACTAATTTACCCTATAAATAGGTTCTTTTACAACCTTAGAAAATACACTCATTAGAGATTAGAACTCATAACATATTTAGAGAATTTTGTGTTTACGTTTTGAGGGTTCTTTGTTTTTGGGTTTTTGGGGTTTAGTTTTTATCTTCATCTTTTGCACTCTTCGTTTTTTTGCCATTATAGTAAAATTATATTTGCCCGTGGTTTTTTATCCTCTTTGGAGGGGTTTTTCCACGTTAAATTTGTGTGTTCAATTTCTCAATTTATTCCGCTATTTTTTTTACTTGTTGCTTAATCGGGTCGATCCTAACAATAACATTGGAGGTGCTTTATAGTTTTGAGTGTCGTTAGCTAATTACAAGATTTTCCTTTTTTTTAAGATGAGTTTGATTAAGTGCTTCAAAATTAAGTATTGATTTTTACTATTAAATTTTATGAGTATTGAATTTATATTAAATTTGTTTGGTAAATTAATATATATAATTGTGTTGCTTGATAAAAGTGAATATTTATTTATTTTAAATTTTAAATTTATTAAATAATATTTTATGTTATTTTAGATAATTTTGGATAAAAGATAGATATGATAATTTGAATATCTCATTTTTTTAAAATGTATATAATTTATTTCGATTTTAATAAAATAAATTCAACTTAATATTTTTTTACAAGAAATGATAATTAGTTAACTAGCTACTTATATTATTCAATACTTTTTATTAAAATTTTATATTAAATAAAAATTAAAATAATCATGACACATTTAAAATACTAAATGTCTAAAAATTGTTTTCAATAAAATGAAATTTTAAATGATTTATCAAATGCATCTTAGATGTGGTGTTATGTTATGCTATTATACAACTATATATATATATATATAAGTAATATACAATAAAACCATAATTTTTATTGATTCATAAATAAAGTATTAAAAGACATTTAGCCATCTCTAAATTATTAACAATACTCATTTGAACAAAAGCACTTATAGCATACACCTAACACAAACTATAAAATAATAATAATAATAATAATAATAATAATAATAATAATAATAATAATAAGAGTACACATCCTATTTGGTTATACAACTTTTAAAGTGTTTTTATTTTGGTCTTGAAATTCTTGTAATTTTGTCACTCAATTTTTAGGGAGTTTTCATTTTAGTCACCCAATTGTTAAATATCTAACGGTGGTTCACTGTACACGCCACATCATATTCACACTTTAATTTTGATCACCCAACTTCTAGGCCGCTTTCATTTTGGTCACCTAAAATAATATCCTTTTTTAAAGTATTGATTGAGATAAAAAAAATAAGAATTAAAGTAAAAAAAAAGTAAAAACTAAAATAATGCATTAAAAATTGTCAAATTGTACTTGCTTATCACATTGCCAAAAAATTCTTATTGGGGATCGACCCGTATGAACAACGAGCAAGAAAAGTAGAGAAGATCGAACACACAAATATTTAATATGAAAAACTCCTTTGAAGATGATAAAAACTGTAACACCTCAAAAATTTAATAGTTTAATTGTGAGAATTTGCAGTAATTAGGTTTTTGTATCTTTGGTTCTGTGCTCCGCTTCTGGGTCTAAGGTCTGGAGTTTGAGTTGCATTGCTAAAAGTTTTGTTATTTTTAAAACAACTTTTATCCATGTGTTAGGTGGTTAAATCAGTGTCAAGAATGAACCTGTTGGTTCACTGGTTAAGCATCTGCCTGTATTCTGTCTGGTTCTGAGTTCAAGTCCATTATATGTGTTAGGAAATATTTCTTTTTGCAAATGTCGGAGGTGGGATGGTGGTTAATTTAAAACATTCTAAGAAATTCTATCGTTCTTTTTACTTTTTCTAAATTTTTTAGTTATTTGTTTTCCTATTCTTCTTTTCTTTTATTTTTCTTCTTACTACAATTGATTTTTATGTGAATTGGGAAGTCTTCATTGCCTGTAAGATCGATATTGTGTGAGGATATTGCAAAAGATGTTATTCCATAGTGTTAGTCTGATTCATTCTATTTCGTACAAGGTTCTAGGTAGTCTCCATGTTGTTTCTCCGTCAAAGCGAAATCAAGTGCGTACCAAAAACCTTAATTTTGCAAGTTTCAGGTTGCTGAAAATGGTGGCAGACTGTGTGGTTGGCTTGTGTAACTCACTGTTCATTCGATTTGGGGCTACACGAGCAAAGCACACGGTCATGTGTGGCCACATTAGTGCAGAATCCATACAGCCAGGAACATGGGCGTGTGCCTAGGCCGTATAACTCACTGTTTGTAGTACAAGACCACACAACCAGGGATATGGGCGTGTACCTAGGCTGTGTAACTCACTGTTTGTGGTACAAGACCACACAACCAAAGACACTGGAGTGCTCAGGCAGTGTAACTCAGTGTTTGTGGTATAAAACCATATGATCAAGGACACGGACGTGTACCCAGGCCATGTGAGTCACACGGGCAAGGGCACGGACGTGTGTTCAGGTCATGTAACTCACTGTTTATGCTTTAGAACCACACAGGCAAGGCACATGGGCGTGTAACCTGGCCGTGTGCCACATTATTGGGGCTCAAAATCTGTTTTCGAGGCTGAAAATGTTACTTAAGATTGATACTGGCCTCTTCAATGTATGAATGATTAAAATTGATTATATTAGAACTATCTGATGCTTTGAGATTGATCTGTAAGCAACTTAGTTATAAGTACACTATAATGCTTATTATGATGTTGAACTATTTTATTTGATTGTGAAATGAATTAGAATGACTGAATACATGATACGGGTACTTGTATTCTGCATCGGCATAGGTTGGGATATTATGAGTGAGGAAGAAATCTGTTCTGAAATCGTAGCTACGCCACAATGAGTATAAATCTGATTCTGGCACTTGTCGCATACTAAATTAGCAGTTAAGTTGCATTTCTGTAAAAGTATCAACGAACACTTTAAGGTGTGTAGGGTTGGTTGGGCATTGAATGTCCTTAGTGGTGTGTTGGGATGGATGAAGATGGTGTGTAGCAGGTGGGGATAGGAATATTGCATCTGAATCTGATTTGTATCGTATATAAACTGAAATTGCATATATATATATACATATGTAGCTCATCTACTCTAAATCTGAACTGAAATTACTTCTGTATCGAACCGAATATCTGAATTTGGAACTATGCTATAAATGAGCTTTAATAGAATAAATTTCTTTTACGCACTAAGTTCACAACTCGTTCTGTTATTGCTTGGATTTCAGGTGGTTCGTAGACTTGAACGGGTCGATGCTGCAGGAGCTCGGTCGAACTATTAGCTTTTTTTAAATTATTTCAGTAGGATTCTCGTTAAACTATAATAGTATGACTTTGGCAGAATATATATTTAACTAATATTTGTGTTAAAATTTATGTGAATCATGGTTTGGTATTATTGTGTCTTGTGTGGTATTTGATTATTCCTAATGTAACTCTCTAAGCTTGGACTGGATGTTTAAGCTAGGTCTAGAGTGTTACAAAAACTACGGGTAAAGAAAACTTCACTAATTTGGCAAACCAACGAAGAGTACAAGATGGAGAAAATAATCCCAAAGAACAAAACTCAAAACCTGAATACAAAGCTCCCTTAAAAACTCTCCCTAAAACTCTTTATCAAATCTCACATAATAGATATTTTGTTAACTCTCTAAACAGGGTTATAGAAATCCTTTAAATAGGCTAATATTAAAGTCCTAATATGAGTAAAATATTCTTAAACTAATCAAAGTTTAACTGGGAGAAGAAACTAGGTTTAAGTTTAATACATGTTGCCACGTCAGAACATCGTGCTCTTCCTCATCGTGACGTTGATTCTATTTCGCCTATAGCTTGCCCGAAAATACGAGGCATATTCCACAAATCTCCACATTGACTCATATTTTTATAAGCCTTCTTTGTCGAGCCCCATTAGGGGACTAACTTGATTTTGCAGGATACTTAATCGAGTCCAAACAGTACTTGGACTTTGAAAGTGGAAGACTTTTAGTTTTTTGAATTGCCAAATCAAAGATGACTTGTATCTACTTCCCATAAACGAAGTGCTCTATCTTACCAACTCCTACACCCTGAAGAGAACCTTTCTTATTCAAAACAATCATACATTTTTTGCTTATATGACCAAGTTGCCTATGCTTCAAACGGGTCGAGTCCAACTCCTTAACAAATAAAGAAATTATTGCTTTATTGGTTATCGTTGAACCCTGCAGAACATAAAGACTAACGGTCTTTTGACTTCTCATTAGAACGAAAGCTTCATGAGATACCTTAATGTCGCTTGACTCGATGGCGATCTGACAACCCTTTGAGTCTAAATTTCTAAATGAGATAAGTTCTTGCTTAAATCAGGCACATGCCTGACATTTAATAGTGTCCTAATGATTCCATCGTGCATCCTGATCTGAACGATACCAACACCGATTACCTTACAAGGTGAATTATTCCCCATAAGCACAAATCCACATTCAATTGGACTGTATGTGGAGAACAAGTCATTGTTTGGACACATATGGAAAGAGCACCCCAAATCCAGAATCTACTCGGATGTAAGTTTAGACCTTTCGGTCATAAACACCAACCACCAATCATCACAATTATCCTCGACTACACTAGCATCAACTACCTTCTTGTAGTATTTACATGTCTTGTGACGATCGCTTAACTTCGATCTTAACCTAAATTTGTTCTAACTTGAATTCTTAAATTGTTGCTTGCCTTTAGCAAGCAAAAGCGAGGCTTGACTACGACTTGCTACCCGAACCTAACTCATTATCAAGTTTTTCTTTGCTCAACAAGTTACCCTTCACATTTTCAAATGAGAGTTTATCTCTATCATAAATCAGGGTCTCCCTAAAAGTTTTATAAGAAAGAGGAAAATAGCACAAATTGACTAATGTGGCCCCTAAAATTCTCACATTCGTCCATACGGTACATGTATAATCGTTGTTTCAATACCAAGTGAGTTGCGATATACTTTATCATATAAAGGGCTTCTAATTTTCTCTATAAGGTTGCTGTCATTTTCTCTGTAAATACCTCTTGCAACACATTGTTCGTGAGACACAATTGGATTGATGATAGAGCCTTCTCATCAAGCTCTTCTCATTCTGACTAGTCAAGAGTTTTGGGGTTCTTCTCGATGTCGAATCTCATTGTTTCCATTCTGAATGGGTCGATTGCGAAATCCGAGCCAAACTCTTATACCAATTTGTTGGGGATTGACTCATATAAACAACGAGCAAGAAAAGTAGAGAAAATTAAACACACAAATATTTAGCGTGGAAAACTCCTCCGAAAAGGATAAAAACCACGGGCAAATAAAACTTCACTAATTTGGCAAACCAATGAATAGTACAAAATGGAGAAAATAATCCCAAAGAACAAAACCCAAAACCTGAATACAAAGTTCTCTAAAAAAACTCTCCCCGCAACTCTTCATCAAATCTCACATAAGAGATATTCTATTAACTCTCTAAATAACGTTACAAAGACCTTTTAAATAGGCTAATATTAAAGTCATAATATGACTAAAATATTCATAGACTAATCAAAGTTTAACTGAGAGAAAAAACTCAATTTAAGTTGAATATACGTCGCCATGTCGTGAAGTGGCATATTGCCTCATTAAGACATCGTCTATCGCGTCGTCGCGATATCGTGCTCCTCCTCTACGTGATGTCAATTCTGTTTCTTCTCTGGTATGCCCGAAAATGCGAGGCACGCCCCACAATTCTATTTTTTTAAATATTAAAATTTTAATTTTCAAAACATGAAAATCAATTAATTAAATTTTTGAAAAAAAAATTATCCATTGATAATGTTAACCAATTTGTTATTGTAGTATTGAAATTAATTAAATTAATCTCCTAAATTTTAAAATTTTATTTTATGTTTCCATATTATTCTTCATAAATCAACTCGATAGCTTATATTTAATAATTGTCTATAAAACTTAAATATCTTTTAATTATGTAATCTTGAAATTTAATTAATTACAATGATTTTTTTTGCTTTTAGCTTAATACGGAAGACTCAAGATCATATGATAAAAAATTGGGTTTCATGTACAATTATTAAAATGATTTGTTTGAGTTTATTTTAATTTGGAAACATAAAATAAAAATTTAAGATTTAAAAGGAGAGTAAATTAATTAATTTAATTATTTTCAATATTATAGTAACAAATTGGTTGACAATATCAAGGATAAACAATTTTCAATAACTTATTTAATTGATTTTGATATTTTGAAATTTAAATTTTCAATTAAAAAATTAGAACATTCGACATGGGGTAAACAAGTACAATTTGACAATTTTTAAAGCCTTAATTCTTATTTTTTTTAACCTGATCAATATTAAAAAAAATATTTTCTGGGTAACCAAAATGAACCTAAAAGTTAGACGACCAAAATGAAAGTACAAACATAATGTGGCATGTACAAGCTAACTATCATTAAATATTTAATGATTGGGTGGTTAAAATGAAAGCGCCCTAAAAGTTGAATGATAAAATTGCAAAGATTTCATTTTAGATAATCAAAATGAAAGAATCCTAAAAATTAAATGACCAACTAGATAATTTAAAAAATCATTAATTTAGAAAAATAGTACAAAATTCCAAGTAAAATGGATTGTGAATAAGCAAGAACATCAAGCCACAACAACATCAAAGGTAGAATAAATTGATTTGTCAACACTATTGGTTGATAGTGAATACAAACCAATTAATTTTAAAAGTTTATACTTTATGATTTTGTGATCAAATGAAAAGTTAAATAATTAACTTTTTTAATTTATGATAGTTAAATTCATATTAATTTTAAAAGTTTATGATTTTGTGATGAAATGAAAAGTTAAGTACTTAACTTAATTTTTAAAAAATTTATGATAGTTAAAATCGTATAAATTTAAGAGTTTATAATTTAAAATAATACAATTGAAGGTGTATTTTAGAAAAAAATATATAGATTTTATATAATTTAAAAATATAGGTGATGATGTGCTACTCTAAGAGAGTGTCATCACCTCTTAACGGTATTAAAATAATTAAATTGCTTGACGAAATTCAAGTTCAAAGATTAATGTGGACAAAAAAAAATTCAAAAGCTTCGTTTATTTCACGAAAATAACTTCCGAAAAATCATTTATGGAAAATGAGTTACTTTTCTAAAAAACTAATATTTTTCCGTGTTTGAATGAAGTTGTATAAGATATTTTCTATTACTTAACAAAATTTTTAAAATTAAAGGTTGCTTTATCCTTGTCTTTTAAAAACTATTACATACAAAATGAATTATCAATGCTTGAAAATGTAAATTTTGATTTAATTTTTAAAATTTTAAAAGTAATTTTGACGAAATATTTACAAATTATTTTACATTTATTCTCCATTCAATTTTAAGACCTATATATATGATCTATTTATGAATTCTTATTTTTTAAATTTACTTTTACATAAGGAATATGTACTCCTTATTAAATAGCCTACATGCTTTACAATTGAATTTATTTTCGGTATATGTACTCCTTATTAGAAAAAATAAAAATATTTAAAAAAACTTAAAAGAAACAAACCACCATGAGTCAGGCAATGAAACTACATTATTCGAACATTGACAATTCAATTTTGAATGTAATGAAAATTTGAAAATATTAGCTTTTAACATATATCGTTTATAAATTTAATTAATTTTTAAAATTATATTTTTATTAGTGGGTTCATTAATTTTAGTATTCTTCGTGGAGTAATTTTCTTTAAAATGTCGATTTTTTATCAAAATAGGCTGTTTTTAGAAAAATTATGGAATATGCCGATTTATGAAAACGCTTCCAGCTGGAAGCGTTTTCAGGTGATTTGTAGAAAAATGCTTTCATGCGCTTTCTGCCAAATCACCTGAAAACACTTATTGTTGGAAACGTTTCCCCCTTATTTCTTAAGGGTTAGAGTTTTTTTTAGGATTAAGGTTTATAAAGTAAGGTTTTTTGGATTTAGGGTTTCTTATATTTTGGTTTAAAATTTTAAAGTTTATATAAAATCTATATATATTTTAAATTATATAAAATCTATATATATATTTTTGGTTTAAAGTTTATATAAAAATAAATATTGAATTTTATATAAACCAAATTATATATTTTAGGATTATTTATTTTTTATAATTTTTGAAATGTTAAATAATAATTATTGAATTTGAAAATTAAAAATATCGTAGTTTCACCAATTGTATATTCGAGTTGCAAAATGCAATTCAATTTATAATTGAAACTCGAGTACTTGGTTGGGATGAAATATTAATTATTAATTAATTTTTTCACAATTTTAATCTTAGTTTGATTCGATTTTTTAGTAAATTATTTATCCCAGTGTAATATTTTCAATGAGTTGGGTTCAGAAAATATATCATGGGAATCTTGGGGATATATGATGGGTTTATTGGGAAAATGATAGGATTGAAATTTGTAGAGAGAAAATGCTCCAAGTAGGACGCACTATCAACAAAAGCACTGAATGTTGGAAAATATGGGCATCACATATATAATAAGGGTAATTACATGTTATTATTTACTATCATGATAGGTTAGCCCAAATTAAAAGTGATCTAATTTGGTTAAAATTTTATTGAGATTTAATTATTAAATAAAGTATGGGTCAAATATGTGTAGATACTCTAGTAATTGAGTTCTAATCAAATTCTAATTAATGATGGGCTAATTAGGAATTAGAACTAATATGCCAAGGTTATAAATATTAGGGTTATGGTCCCCAAATTACACACAAGATATCTTTTCTAATATCCATCATTAGGAAAGAGCAAATATTTTCTGAATTTCTTGTGTGCTAATTTGGAAGATCAAATCCTCAAGATCTGGAAAAATTTCAAGGAATTCATGGATTCTGAATTTCTTATATGCTAATTTGGAAGATCAAATCCCCAATATCTGGAAAAATTTCAAGGAATTCATGAATTCAGGTACGCTTCCGCATCTAGTTTTATTCTTGATGATTTGACATGATAGATCCTGATTTACAGTTCTAATTTTATTTTAAATTTATTTTACAATTCTAACAAGTGGCATCCGAGATTTGTCATGTTGAATTATTGAGAATGAATTGATTCTTTATTAATTTTGGATTGATTCGTTTTTCTTTTTTAATTTTATGGATTTGATATTTTAATTATATATTATGTTGAATCTTTGAGGTTCTTGATAAATTTTTGGGTTTTGATTCTTCAAATAAAATTGTAAGGTTTTAAATAAAGTTTTAAGGTTTTAATTTTCGTATAACTGGAAAGATTTACAGTTTTAATTGAGAATTAAAAACTGAGGATTTTATGTTGTTTATACAGTTTTAATAAATATTTAAAAAGCTGTGCAGGTTTGGGTTTCATCAGAAACTGTTTATGATATATATTTGATTATATCAATAGATGGATTGTTAATCGCTTGTTTTACAATTTTAATGTATATATGGTTGGTAAAAGAAATTGTCTCGTATATACCGATTGTTTATCAATGAATTCATTATATATGTAGGTTGATGGTAATATTTGTTAGTTTTAATTTTTTTATCGATTCAATTTTAGGGTTTCATTATAATCATTTTTAATTCAAATTCGGTTCAACAATTGTACAATTAAATTCAATTTTATAATCATTAATTCTTGAATTCAATATATAGTTGATAGAATATATTTTGAATTTGGATTTACTTGGGATATGTAAAGCAAGTCGATCAGGGTTATGTTTTTATGGTTTAATTATGATGAAATTAGATTTTGATGCATAATATGTGTTTAAATAATTTGGTTTTAAGTTTGGTTCTATAATCTTAGGTTTTGGCATCTTATAGTTCCAAATATTTGGTTAAATTATGATGATATGGTTTATTGTATGAATTGTGGGATATGCCAACTATTATGATTTTGTTTTTGAGATTTATTGACTTGAAAATATTTTCCAAGAATTCATGTGAATATTTGTTTAATCATAAATACAACTTTGGATTTACATGGTAAATTCAAGGTAAGTTTTCTATTTGATTATGGATACATGTATATGTGTGAGTTGCTTTGGTGATTTTGTCTATGCCAAAATTATGAATACATGTGCTTGTTAATTATTTAGCTTTGAACCACTACATTATTTCCGTTTGGTTTTGATATATGTGATTTTGGAACCAAAAAAAAAAACCAGTAAAAGATTAAAGTTTTCGGTTTTTATTGTATTATTAAGACAACCTTATTTTGGGTTATTTTGGAGTTTATAAAGTAATAAAAAATAGTTTTGACATTTGACTATTGGGTAAATTTTAAATTTTAAATTTGAATATTGATATGTTTATATATATATATATATATATATATTAAAATAACTTAATTGAAGTAATAAGTCACCAAAGTGATTTTTTGTATAAATTATTTTGTTTTAAAATATAAAAGGTTTGTGCATGTAACTTAAGTTATGTTAATATTGATCAGCCTAAAAGAAGATTTTTATGGTTCGACATGTTCTTATTGTCAATGTTTGATTATTACACCAATATATCACTTACAAGTTAATATTTTGTCCAAAGATAAAATATTAATGGAGTGTCCGATATCTTGAGATAATGTTTACCTTTATTCAAATTATTTGGGTTTAAATTTGAAGTCTTATGTGAGGTTATTTATGGTTTATAATTTATTAACTATTATTATATTTGCCGACATCATTGTATGTTGTTTTGAGATAAATACATATACATATATATACTATTATCTTTTAATTTGATTGAAAGATGAAATTAAAATAAATATTTTTAAACAAATAAATTCAGATTTTGGCTTTAGGTTTTAGGTTTTAATTAAAGATGTCTAATATTTTAAATAGATTAGTTGAAACAAAATGCCGCCAAAGTGACCTCTTTTGCGTAGATTAGTTTATTTAAAATATCAAGATGATTATATGTTTTTGTGATTCATGCGTTTATTAATTGACCCAAAGGTAAGTTAATATTTGGCAGAATTTCAACGACATCTATGGTGATAAATGTGTGACAATTATAAGGTACTTTATGTGAGCAATGTATTAGTCTAAAGATTAATTCATTGTTTGACATAATTTATTGTCAATGTTTGATTGCTACAACAAGAGTACCGCTTACTGTTAATATTATTGTTCAAAGGCTTGATATTAATGTTGTGTTTGGTATCTTGAAATGAGATTAGTCATTATCCTAAATTTATTGTTTACTTATGAATATTGATGTGAGCTTATTTTTATTTATTTTTTGTTCTATATTCAGCTAATTCATCTTCTACTGCCACAATATCTGCTAATATAAATTCTATACCCATGTTTAATGGGACTAATTTCAATGAATGGAAAAGACACTTACTTATAGTGTTTGGTTGTATGAACATAGACATTGCACTAAGGGGAGAACAACCCCCACCTCACACTGTGGAAAACACCCCTTATGTTAAAAGGGATTTTGAGAGGTGGGATCATTAAAATTGTATGAGTCTAATGATCATGAAGTACAACATTTCAGAAGCCTTTAGGGGCAAAGAATCTAAAAAGATTACTCAGGCCAAAGTTTCCTTGACGAAATTGAGAAACGTTTTGATAAAAACGATGATGTTGAAATGACATCACTTCTGACTTCTTTGATGTCTATAAAGTATAAGGTTCAAGGAAATTCTAAGCGATCTAAGGGTTATAAGTTTTATGATCCTATAATTAGGAATATTTTTGAGATGAAATTTGCAACATTATTTTAAGATGTTGAGTTTGGAGGGAGAAATAAGGTTAGAGACATTGCTTTTAAGGATGAACTGAATTCTAACTCAGTTTCTACTATCACTTTTGACGATGTTTAGGTTCTCATACCTATCATTGATTAAGAAGTGAATCCAGAGTTTCAATGAGACAATGTTGAACAACTCCATATTCAAGATGAGGCAATTGTTCCAAAAGAACAAACTTAACAACCTCAAGAGTGAATGTCATTAAAAAGGTCCACTAGAGAAATGGTTATAATGGCTTTAGTGGAATATTTTGTTCTTAAGCTACATCAAATGAATATTAAGTTAATGGTTTCTCAATGGTAACATTGATCATACATTTATATGGTGCAATTAGAAATATTTGTGTTTGATGATGCAAAGGTAATGATTTGCAAATTAAATAGCTTCATTCACGGGCTTAAGCAGACTTCTCATTAGTAATAGTACAAATGATTATCTTATTCGATTTAGAGATGAATTTTGTTGATAATCGTATATACCATAAGTTTAGTGGGAGTAAGGTTCTATATTTGGTTTTATATGTTAATGACACGCTGCTTGTCAATAATAAGTATAGCCAAAATCAATGCCCTGAGAATGATTTTGAGATTACAAAAATTCATAAGATTTTTTACATTTTAGTAGTGGAAAGTTTGATGTACATTTAGGTTTGTATACATTGGAATATTGTGTACATTATTGGGATGTTAGGCAGATATTTTAAGCAACATTGGTTTGGACAATTGGATAGCATCCAAGAGGGTTATAAGGTATTTTTAGAGGACAAAAGATTAACATACCAGAGATCTAATCAGTTAGAGATCATCAGGTATACAGAACTCCAATTTTGATGTAATATTGATACAATATGTTGTTACTAAGGTGCAAATTGTGAAAACAAATTGCAGTCTTTTATTCCAATAGCAACTGGAGTACATCAAAGTCAAAACACATAGACTTTAAGTTACTGATTGTTAAAGTAAAAGCTCAGAGTGGCTAGGTGCCTATAAAGCATATTAGGACAAACTCCATGATTGCATATCCGCTTACTAAGGAACTACACCTAAGGTTTTATAAGAGCACACTGCTCATATAGGTGTAATGTCATTTAAAGGATATTTGGTTTTAGTGGGAGTTTGTATTTTTAAATGCTTTTATGTTATAAACATATTTTCAGTTATTTCAGTTTAAAGATATTAAATTTATTTTCTGCAGAAGTAAAGTTTATTTGGTTTATTCACACTCTGATTTTGGTAAGGTTTGATCTCACTAAGGTTTAAAAGGACCAGTTTGAAATAGACATGTTTAGATCATATTGCATGTAATTTCCATGCTACACATCCATACTTGATCTATGTCTTTTTTTTGTGTTAATATACGTGATCAAGGATGGACTTAGTTACGATATATGTAACGAAAGTCGCCTTGGTTTTATGTTAACATAATTAATGGACGAAATTGTTCAGAATACCTTTTGGATATGATAGTAAACTTTTGAGCTCATAAGGTTATATAATAACATGTAATCATAGAATAATTAGTATATATGTGGTCCAAGTGAGAGATTGTTGGAAAATATGGACATTACATATATAATAAGGGTAATTACATGTTATTATTTACTATCATGATAGGTTAGCCCAAATTAAAAGTGATCTAATTTGGTTAAAATTTTATTGGGCTTTAATTATTAAATAAAGTATGGATCAAATATGTGTATCTAGTAATTGAGTTCTAATCAAATTCTAATTAATGATGGGCTAATTAGAAATTAGAACTAATATGCCAAGGTTATAAATATTAGGGTTATGGTTCCCAAATTACACACAAGATATCTTTTCTAATATCCCATCCTTAGGAAAGAGCAAATATTCTCTGAATTTCTTGTGTGCTAATTTGGAAGATCAAATCCCCAAGATCTGGAAAAATTTCAAGGAATTCATGGATTCAGGTACGCTTCCGCATCTAGTTTTATTCTTGATTTATTCTTGACGATTTGACATGATAGATCCTATTTTTCAATTCTAATTTATTTTAGATTTATTTTACAATTCTAACACTGAAAGCAACCTATTCCAGCACAGAGTGGCATATGCGTTTACGAGTAAAGAAAAATGTAAGAAGATTAGAAGAAGAGAAGTTCACATATAAGGCATAAGTTGGAGCAACCATGCTATTTGCATAAAGTGAGCATTGATTTTTGTTGTTCATATTTAGTTACAACATTATTTTTCTGCATAATGTTTTTGTTTCGAACATGTTATTTGGTTGAAAATGAGTGGATGAATTAATACTATTGTTTATTACGACAGTGAAGTGCGTGACATTGAGAACGGGGTGATTTTTTTTAATTAAAGAACACAACACAGTTGGCTTTTAACCAGAACATACAATTGTTAGAACTTCGGACAAGAATTAGGCGGAAAATTGTCAGATCCAACCAGATGAGAGTATTGTCCCTTAAATATCAATTTTGTGCTTCAGCTAACCCCGTCAAATATGACACTTTTCAAATCAAAGGTGCGAGGCGGTTGGATGCGATGGTGCAGACGCATATTGACAATGGATCACCGTTTCTCAAGTTATATGCAGAGTTTGCAAGAACAGATGAAGGCCATCAGATGTCGACATATGTTCTTGTTTGAGAGGTCAAAATGAAAGAATAAGTCGAGTCCAATGACATAGTTGTGTGGTGGGTTCTTTTTGGACTTCAGTTGAATCCTCATCGAGCCCATCGAAATTTCTTCTTAACCAACCCTTTTTTGATCCGGCCTCCAAATATTGTCTCCAGAATCCTCTCCAAAAGTTTGGTGCATATGCCTCTCCAATCGGCTGTGTGAACTGACCCAGCCACTACTGGCCCATCCACCTGTAACCCGAGCTATAACTGCACATCATTTAGAGTGATAGTACACACGTCGCATGGAAGATAAATTGTATGCATCTTGGGTCTCTACCTTTTCACCAACCCGCTTACGAGTGTCAAGTCCAACCTACACCCCTACCTACAAGGGTCACGTGTGAAAAACCGACATCTCTCAAGTAAGGTTCAATCAAAGGTGATGGAGAAGCGATTAGATTACGAATATAGGTCTCCAAAATTTGATTTTGCGCCTATTTAGGTAAAAAAGTATTAAATTCAAATATAACAAGAAAACAGAAAAATTAAAAAACGTTAAAATATAATAAAAAATATTCTTACTATTTGCAATTGATTGAAGGAAATGCGGTTGACATCAAAACGGATTAGAGATCTTGCCATTTCTAATTTTGAAAAACACTGAATAATTTCTAATAGAAAAAATAATTTATAAAAATGTTAAGATAAATTTAATAAAATAAAATAAAATTTACAGAGAAATAAAATTTGAATGAGAATTTTAGAGGGAATTGAGATAAATTTGAGAGAGATTTGAGAATGTGAGAAAGAGTTGAGATTGAATTGGAAGAACATTGAAATGAGGGGTTATATAGGAAAAAAATTGGACCGTTGGGTGGGGGGTCCAACGGCTAATTAAATAGCTGTTGGAGGTTACTGTTGAGGAAGTGTTTTCGTAGAATTGGTCTATTCACGTAATTTTTCCAAAAAAGGTCTATTCTAGTAAAAAAATTTTGGCATTTTTGAGTAAATTAGTCTTCTTCGTATCTATTTTATGATCTATGTTTAGAGTTTAAGATTGCATCTTCCAATAACATCAATTTCAAGGTTCAAATCAATGTTTTCACTTAAAAATATAATGTACCTTACCATTAGATAAATCACTTGTTGGTATTGTTAATTATTTTATTAGAAACTATTGTTACTTTTATTTTTATTTTTACAAAATTGTTACTTTTAAAATAGTTCAAATATTTACTTGAAATAATAAAATAAAATTTAAAAATAACTTTTTATAATATTTTTATCCTTTAATAATGTAAGAATATTATTGTTATTTACAAATTTATGATCTTAAAAGTCCTCCTTTATTTTTCAGGTTTTTTTATATAAATAACCTAAAAATTTAATTAATTACTAAAATAATTTGAAGGAAAAATTATATACGAAAATAACTTGTTTGCTATAGTACATGTCGATGCCGCCTAACCAATCGGCGTCACCACTCCCCTTTTCTCTCTAATCATGACCCAATCATCAGTGTTTAAAAAAATAATTTTTTATATAAAATGTTCAGGGACCTAATAAAGCAATTACCCTTTTTAGATTGATTGAAAAAAAAGGGTGCCATGCCGCAAAAAAATTAAATGGTTTTAAACTTTTGGTCTATTTCATGTTAGGTCTTTCCCTTTTTGAAATTAAATTTAAATAATCCTTTAAAATATAAGAATAATATAAATAAACCCTTCTTATTTTTTAAAAAACAATAAAATTAAAAACTATATAAAATTTTATTTAAATTACCCAAATATATCCCTAATTTTTTCAAGATTATCTAAATTCAAATATGTTAGGGAATGAATTGAAAATGTTTAAATTTAAGTAAACTTGAAGAAATTTTTGAGGATATATTTGTGTAATTTAAATAAGAATTTTATATAGTTTTTTTAAAATTTTATTGTTTTTAAAAAACTTGAAAAAAACTGAGAAGGATTTATTTTTTTATTCTTGCATTTTCAAGGGCTATTTAAATTTATTTTCAAAAGGAAACAGATCTAACATGCAAATAGATCAAAAGTTGAAAACCATTTAATTTGGTGCCGCCATACAACACTCTTTTTTCAGCCAATCTAAAAAGGGTAATTGTTTCATCAAGTATCTGAACATAACATCAAATCCGATATTGTCACTATGTCAGGCAGCACTACTAAAAAATTATTTTTTTTAAACACTGATGATTGAGTCACGATTAAGTAGAAAAGGGGATGGTGTCGTTGGTTGGTCAAGTGGTACCGACGAGTACTATAACAAATAAGTCATTTTCGTATATAATTTTTCCTCCAAACTATTTTCGTAATTAATTAATTTTTTTTATTTATATAAAAAATCCTTATTTTTCTTATTTTCTACAATCGTAAGCAAACATTGAAATGTAAGTATAATTTTGCATTTAATTGTACCACCTCACATTTTGGGTATTTTACTAAAACAGGCCCACTTCCAACATTATTTACGGAAATGGGTCACTTAAAACATTATTTATTGGAATGGTCCAAAAAACGTAAAACGTGCCTATGTGGAAGCATTTTTAGGGAAAAATGCAAAAAAATACCTTGTCGTGGGAGCAGTTTTGCCATGTCAGCAAAAGCACGTTGACGTGGGAGCGCTTTTGCTGACATGGCAAAAGCACGTTGACGTGGGGGCACTTTAGCCCATGTTTTTCTAGGGTTTTTGTGTTATTTTTATGTTAGGGCTTATGGTTTATGGGTAGGGTTTAAGGTTTAGGGTTAGGATTAGGATTTTTGAAAAAATAAATTATGGTTTAGGGTTTTTAATAAATAAATTAGGGTTTAGGGTATAATTTTTTAATTGGTAAGTATTGTTTCGGAAGAAATAAATTTGACAAGATGGATATGAAAAATAAATTTGGCATGATGTGTTCTGAAAAAATTATTTTGACGAGATGAATTTTGTATTTTTTTTGTATAGTCAGTAATTGTACAGAAAAAGCTTTCAGCTGGACGCTTTTTTTGTATAGTTGATCCTGAAAAAATAATTTTGAGAAGATGGTTCTGGAAAATATCCCGGGATTCACGGGAAATCTAGTAGTTGGGGTTGAAAAACGCTTCAATCAGGATACATTGTCAGCAAAAGTACTAAAAAATCTCCCAGGTGGATGCTCTTTTCAGTAGTGTTGGTGACAATGCATCCCACTATCCCTTAGGCTATTAATGAGCCAAATTTCATTATGTTGTTGCATAAGTTGCAACAAGAGAAATTGGAGAAGTTCAAAAGAATAGAAATTGAAGAAGTTCAGAAGGTATAAGTTGATTTATTGTATTAATATTTATACGAATTATTATATTTTTGCATAATATTTTTTGTTTTGAATTTCTTTCGACAGATAATTTCGTTGAAAATGAGTGAACGTATTAGTGTTGTTATTTACTACGATGGTGAGATCCGTGACACCGAGAACGATATTTTTTTATCGGAGAACACAACGCGACTGGTTTTTAACTAGAACATAGAATTGACAGAACTTCATAAAAGAATTAGCCGCAAAATATTTGAAACGACACTAATAAAAGTTTTGTCTATTAAGTATCAATTTTGTACTTTGGCATATCCCGTGACATATGTCCCATTTGTTATTAAAAGGGCTCGTGGCTTGGAGGCGATGGTGCAGACTCATCTCGCTAGTGGATCACCCTACCTTGAGTTATATGTAAAATTTTCATCGCCAAATGAAGCACTTGGGACTTCAATATCTATTACTGTTCGAGAGGAATACACAACCCCTACTCGACACTCTGTTAGTGGGAGGCAGAACACGGCAGTGTTCATTTTTTATGGTAGTATGGAATACAATACCTCTACACGATACTCCGTTAATGGATGGGACATACACCTCGGTGGGTTGATGTTCAATACTGAAAATACGTACTAGGGAATGACATCAACTTGTGGTTGGCAATCCACATCTGATTGGGGACGTTATGAAATGTACACGATAAGGGATGATGCACTTCTTACGACGTCCATTAGCGAGGGAACCTTGTACGTTATAGATGTTGGTGGGTCAGATGATGAGCCCGATGTGGATCCACCCCGAGAGGCCAGTCCCGATGATACAGAAGTTGTATTATTTTTTGAACCAGAGTCTGTTCCAACCAAACCTGAAGATGGTGAAGGAGATTCAAATGAAGAAGAAGAAGATCTACAATTCATGGCGTACTTGTCTCCAGTCCATATGCATAATGTCGATCTATCAGCAGATGATGCATTAGAGTTTCCAAATGTACCACACATGAGGCGTGACCACACAAGTTCATCGTTGGATTCGTGTGAATTGAAAGTTGGTAAGGAGTTTTCTAGTAATGATGGTTTTCTCGATGCATTAAAGCAATATAGCATCATGAATGGGGTTAACTACAACATGATTAAATTCAAATCTACGAAGTTCGAGGCCAAGTATGCAGTGCGAGACTGTACATGTTCATGAAAAATCATGGCTTTGGTTAATAAGAGGACAGGGTTGTGGGAGATAAAGAAGTTCAAAGGTCCACATACGTGTGTTACCGGTACAGTATCACTGGATGTTTAGGGTTTTTGAATATTACTGTTATTATTTAATGTTGTATTATTTAACGTACTCATGGGTTGATAGGTGTTTCACAAGATCATCTCAAGCTGGATTTAGAGATGGTAGCGGGCTTAATACTACTGATAGTGAAAACGGATCTCATGACTGCTGTGTTGGTCTTAATTACCAATATTCGTAGTCAATTCACGTATACGCGTTCTTATCGTAGGCCTGGGTAGCTAAGCAAAAGGCGTTGGATAATATGCACAATGGGTGGGAAGCTTCATACAATGAGGTGTGGCAGCGGTGTCAGGTGCTGGAGATGTACGTCCCAGGTTACATAACAGACCTTCAAACAGTTCCTGCGGACTACAACGACCGCTTACTCCGTGGATACCAAGTGTTCAAGCATCTGTTCTGAAGCTTTAAGCAATACCAGGATGTATTTGTGTACTATAAACCATTAGTGCAAATTGATGATACATTTATGTATGGTAGATATACCCGTCGGCTATTGCTAGCTGTGGTACAATATGGTGATGGGAGAATCCTTCCAATTACGTTTGTAATAACACTGGGGGAGTCAGGTGACGAATGTGATTTCTTTCTTTCTAAGTTGAGGAGGCATGTCTGCCCCCAACCTGATATCTGTTTTATATCGGATCGAGGAGCTGGAATACTAGCTATAATTGAGCTATAGGGAAGCTTATAGGATCGCACACACCATCGGTATTGTCTAAGGCACGTTGCATCCAACTACTACGAGCAATATCAGTCTACCACTAGATGATGGCAAGTGATCAATATGGGTATTTAATCGCTACTAATATTATTTGGTTTGTAATATTCAATTTGTTCTGAATGAAAGAGTGGTATGTAATTATCGCTATCCATTTATATTAACAGGGTACGAAATCAATAAGGACTGTTTTCATGAGATGTTGGCAATGATCAATGTGCAAACTACCTCGGTAACATACCTTTCGATCAATGGACACAATCATACGATGACAGCCTACGATATGGTTATATGACCTCAAACCTAGCTGAATGCATTAATTCTGTTCTAAAAGAAACATGACATTTGATGATAACCTCAGTTGTGCGAGAGACATTCTTCTATTTGGCGATACTGTTTCCAAAGCGAACAACGAGTTATAAAGGCTAAATGTAGAGAAGCCATGTATGGTGCCGAAAGGTAGTGCAATAAACTAATAAGGCCAAGACGCGGGCAAACTCCATGCGCACAGTGTGTCATGATCACGATAACCTATGGTTTCGTGTGACGGAGTTCGACAGACCTAACTAAAGTATTACTGACGGATAATATTGTGTATACTTGGGAAATATGACTTGCGACTGTGGGAGGTTTGACGTACTTTGTTATCCATGCACTCGTGAACGTGATAAAAATATTAGTTATATACATAATACTAAATACTAAATACTAAATACGAAATCAACTATGTTATGTATATATAGTTCAAAATGAAATATATATTTACATGTGCTTCCGACTGTTGGTTAATAGAAGTCGTATATCTTCAAGAGCGGTAGGTATTCTCCCGTAACTCGCCGAATGGTTCTACCTATTTAAATAAAATTTTAGCATAAAATTATATTTTAAATCTATATAATAATTGTAAAATCTAATATAAATTTTACCTCGTTAAGAGTGGGAACGTATACTGGTGGTTCACTCGATGACGTAAAAATAGAAAGTGAAACTGAGCCCATGATTGTAGCAGTGAGAGGCAACCTCCAATTTTGATTTTATTTGGTTGCGTCTCCCGACGCATCTCCCAATACAATGTCAACAACACGGTAGACCCCTAACTGAGTTCGCCAACCACCTTAGATGTTTGAGGTTTCGTGACTTGTCCAACATCAGATAACTTCTGAGGCTCTGAAGGATGTATGCCCGAACATATCGTATTCTTTCTACTTCAGTCGAATCATCCTCCGGCTCCGGGAATGTGTCTCGTAACCAGCTCATCTCGATCCGACCTCCGTAAATATTATTCAGAATTGCACCCAAAAGATCGTAGCATATGGCTCCCCAATCAGTAGATTAAGCGGACCCAGTGAGTACGGACCCATCCACCGGTAACCCCAATTGTAACTGCACGTCATCCAAAGTAATGGTACACTCCCCGCATGGAAGATGGAATGTGTCCGTCTCAGATCTCCACCTCTCTACGAACGCGCTGATGAGTTTCGGGTCCAACTTACACCCCTGACCTATATTGGTCACATGCTAAAAGCCCGCTTCTCTTAAGTAATTTTCTATCAACGGTGATGGAGGACTAGACATATTACGAATAAAATATTGTAACATTTGATCTACCGAATGTTATAAAAAAATATAAACAAAGATTAATTAAATTACATAAATGAAAAAAATAGATAATATTAAAAAATTAAAATTAACCATTACCATTTTCATTTGGTCGACGGAGATATGTTTATCATCGAGACGAATTAATTATCGGGACATTACTAACAGGATCAAATTTCTTAGAAATTATGAAAAAAATACTAATTTAGACAAAAATTAAAAACTTAGAGAGCTTTGATAGCTTTTTTGAGAAATTTAGAGAGAAATTTGGAAGAAATGTAATTTAGAAGAAATTTTGTGTGAAAAAATGGGTGGGGAATTTTTATAATTTTTTTTCATGACCGTTGGCCCCTACGGTCAAATTTTTAAATGAGCGTTGAGAAAAAATACGGGCTAAAGTGTATCCACGTCAACGTATTTTGTCATGTCAACAAAAGAGCGCTTTTCTACTTTTTTCCCTAAAAATACTTCCACATAGACACGTTTTATTTCTTTTAGACTATTCCCGTAAATAATATTTTAAATATCCTATTTCTGTAAATAATATTAGAAATGAGTTTTTTTTAGTAAAATATCCTCATATTTCCCTTTCATACTCTTTTTCAATAAATACCTCGAGAAGGTAAAAGTCACCCTCAAAGGTCGGCAATAAAATAATAAGCATAGAAAAATGGGATAGGTTTGACGTTTGACCTTGTTAAACAATTTTTTATTAATAATTCTATTTAATTTTGCCGGTCTGATTTCTTGTAACAATAAACAAATAATGCCATTATTTTTATTGGTATTGATTTGCAAGAAAGCAATATTTAGTTTTAGGTCGGTTCCTTTTACATATAATTTCTTATATACAAAGATAAGACAGCAGATGATGGGAGGGCAGGCATCTACGTGTTTTAATTCACAGCCACATTTATATTATGTAATACTATCCATTTTCTTCTATGTACTTATTAATTAACCGGAGTGGATGGATCTACCGTCTAAATTGGTTATACATGTAAAAGAAATAGTTAATTAAATAGATCAATTTTTTGAAATTTTAGGAAATCGGATTGTTTTTGGAGAGAGTGTGTAAAAACGTGTTTAACTGGGCGTACTTTCTTCACAGTAGTGTGAAAGCGCGTCTAGTTGGACTAGCTTTCCTGTTGACATGTTAGAGAAAACACACTCAGCTGAACGAGCTTTCTTTGTAATTATCGAAAAACGCGTCCCCTGACTTGTTAGCAGAAAAACTCGTCTAGCTGAATGCGTTTTCACATTTTTTCTTTTAAAAACGACTTATTTTCCTAAATTTAAGAAAAATAGGCTATTTGATCAATTAACTTTTTTTTCTCTGACATATTCAGTCAATCTAGTATGAGCTAGGAGCTTAATTCCATATAACAATTGTATTATTTATTATATTAATCATTTATGTATATAAATTTTAAGTTATTATATATCATATTATAAATAATTATTTAATATATCGATAGTGAAACTCGACAACTATATTTAAAAGAGGTTATTATGTATCATTCAATTGTATTTAAAATTAAAAGTTAAATATACGAGACACAAGACAATTTCTTAACTCGGTTTATAAAATTAGAAAACTTTAAAGGCAATATACCAAATAACACTTTTATCTTATCTTATACTATAGTTTTATATGAAAATAGGTTTTCAAACTATGTATCTTATCTCATTTAGGTACTTATGTTACGTCTGGTTGGGATATTATTTTTCTACATGTTTTAGTCACGATTAGCTGTAAACCAATCATAATTAGTAATTTTAGTACCTCACATTACTTGTTTATGGTAAAGAGGATGATAGCTTTTCGCTTATTTTTACAATTCATCTTTTTAGCTGGATGTTTAAATTTGTACTATTTTTTTATTTCATGCCTAACTATTTTAAAACATGTGTTAAATGAATTTTTTCTCATATTATTATATTAATAATTAAGCGTAGCATTAAAGTTTTATTTCGTTACTACTTTTAATCTCCCGTCGGCTAAATTTTTTTGAGCCAACCAAATTATGACAATGTAGCATTTTGAATTAAATAAAATATTTAGATTTAAATTTTAAGTTGGAATTAAATTAAATTAAAAATAAAATATTTTGTCTCTTTGCCCCTTCCCTTCTTTCATCTTCTCAGCTTTATACCTTACATCACCATCTTCGCCCTTGCACTAAAACAATCTCCACCACCCATAACAAAGTCATCACCATCAACCTAAGCCCTCATTGAGTCTACCCTCGCCACCACTAGTATTCACTAATTACACTCACCACTAAAACCCAAATCCTGACACTAAAACCTTTAACCTGATAGCTACCAGTCCCCATCATTGACCCACAAGCCACTGAACTAAATCCAAAAAAAGAAAAGTTCCTTCTTTTTTTTCCAAATAACCAAAAATTAATGCTAAGTTCTCTAATCTAAAACCTCCTTACATACATATTTGTAAACTTTATTATAGCTCTATTAAGGAAAAAATAATCATATTGCTTTGAAGTTGCAAACATGATAATTTTTTAAATTATTATTAAAGATGATATTTATTTGTTAATATTAGATTTTCATGTTAATACTTTTATATTGTTTGAGACAAAAATTAAACTTTTTATTTTCATTTTATTTACTATACATATGAAATTAATTTTTTTTATTCAACAAAATATAAAATTTTTTGATCCTGAATGAGGAACAATGTTGATTGAGAGAGTAATTAAAGGTAGCCGGTCTTTTAAAGGTAGCTAAAATACCTTACTTTTTAATATTGTCGTTGCTACTACTCACACCACATACTCAAGTTGTAACCTAATTATGGTCCTTTCAATTGAAGTTGTTGTTTTAATTGGTTGATCTCAAATCGATATTGAAAAGCTAATGCCAAGGCTGATTGGGAATTATCTGGTGAATGATTAAATTTAAGAGGGTCAAGTGAAGTTTACTTGGTCGAAAATATTGGTCAATCATCCATAGACAATATGATGATTAAAAGTAAAAACAACATGTTAGAACATCCATATTTTACATCATTTGAGGAATGTTTATGTTATATGAGTTTGGCAATCTTTACTACTACATGTACTTGCCTCTGTTTAAGAAACTCATTCATGTCCTCATGTATAGCTTGAGTTCTATGCTATTGGCATTCTTGTACTTGGCATTTATGAGGGTGACCAATTGAAAAGCTGTCAAATTAAACGATTGTTGTACCATCTAATGCAAAACCCAATATTAATTTTAAAACTTTCGAACTTGAATATGAAAGGAACAAGTAAGTTTGCATATTGGGATGTGTTTAAACCTTTTAGAATCCACACACTCTTGGTAAGTTTGCTTCTACATGTGAGCTTCCTTAAAGGACAAACTTGTCTATCATGTCCTTTCTTATGACAATAAGTGCAAGAAAGTGAGGCACATATATGTAGTTTGGTTTCTCAAAGAAATTCTTAAATTTGTTTTCTTTTTGTAAAATTGTAAATTCTAAACACTCTTATCATAGAAAGTTTTTTTGAGACTCAAGCATGTCAATCAACATTTGTTGCCTTATATAGAATATAGAAAAAAAATCATGCAAGTTCTTGTTCTTTTGGTTCAGATCATCATTTTGAACTTTTATGCCATTCAATTTTGTTTCTATTTCTTCTTTGGCTATGGTTATAGATTCATTCTTCTCCTTTAATTTTGAAATTTTTTTCTTGTATTTGGAGTTCATGATCTCAAATTTCATAATTAACTCATCGAATGCATCTTATAATTCATCAAATGTATATTCATTTAAATCACTAGAATAAGAGATTACCTTTAGCTCATCAATAACCATGAGACATAGGTTAGCAACTTCATGTTCCTTATCACTATCGAAAGAGTCATTATTGGTTCAAGATGCCATTATAGCTTTCTTCTTCCGTTTTGATGCCCTTTCTTATTTTATTGAGGGCATTCAAATTTGATATAACCTGACTTTTTGCACTCGTAGCATATAATAGGGTCATTTTCTTTCTTGCTTGATTCACCTTTGATGATGTCTCTCCTTGGAAGTCTTTTAGATTTACTAAATTTCATGAATTTCTTGAACTTCCTTACAAACATAACCATCTCCTCCTCCTCATCATCATCATTGCTAGAATCATTATATTTCTCATGAGTGGTAGACTTGAATGTCACTCCCACTTTCTTTGAAGCTTCCTTGATCTCTTAAGCATTATGATTGATCTTCATTTCATATGTCAACAAGGACCCAATCATCAAGAGAAAGAGTGGCAAGATCCTTTGACTCCTCTATGGTTGCCACTTTAGCTTCCTACGATGTTGTGAGGCTATTCAACATCTACTTCACCATCTCCTTATTGGCATAAGTTTTCCTAAGAGTCTTGAGACCATTGATGATATCAATGAAGTGGTTGGACATCTGTTTGATTCATTCATCTGATTTTTCTTTGAAGAGCTCATAATCAAAGGTGAGGAGACTAATCTTGGATTCCTTAACTCTACTTGTGCCTTCATGAGTGAATTTAAGTTTATCTCATATCTCCTTAGCATTGTCACACAAGGAGACTCTATTGCATTCATTGGGACCAATGGCACAAAATAGTGTCTGCATGGTTTTAGCATTTAGTTGCACTATCTTGATATTTACTTGAACCAATTTATCTTCCTCCTTAATAACAATGACACCGTCAACTCTTTTCTTTGGAATGAAATTCCCATTTGTGTTCATCCTCCATACTTCATAATCATTTGCTTGAATAAATAACTTCATTTTTATTCTCCAATAAGAATAATTAGTGTCATTGAATAGATGAGGCCTCATGGTGGAATGACCTTCTCCCAACATAGTTGAAGGACATGAGACAAACTTCTTGTTTTTTTGCTTCTATCTTGAGCTTCTTATGGATTTTTTTTCTTAGTAGTAATACCATCTCTAAATATCTAGATCAGATACAAATTATTAACATTAATAATCACCAAAAGGGGGTTCAGTGTTTTAAAAATTTAAAGTAAAGATGACAATCAATAGAGACTCAAGAATTTATAGTGATCCGGTCCCAATTGTCTACTTCCACTACCTTAACTTGCCACGACTAAGGACTTTCCAAATTCACTAATTTGAACCTTTTGAGGACAGGTTTAACCTTTACAATCTCTATCTTTTCAAAATACAATATAAGGTCACTTCCTCTTAAGATTTTCTACCCAAAATCTTAAGTAAATCCTCACAAAAATAGAAATGAAATTGAGAATGGATTATCACCTCTAGAAGGTAGATATTCAACAATTAAGCACTTTCACAATACAATACAACACTTGAAAGAATGAATCAATACTAAACTCACAAGTGTGTACATGTGAAAATAAAAATAATAATGGGTATTGATAGGAATTTAGCTCTTAATCTTTGTATACTTGTTTCTTATATTCATATGAGTGTCCTTGAATGATATTTATATCTCTCATTGAATTATGGACGTCTGGAGTTGTTGGAGGGAAGTTCTTGCCATTGAGAGCATTTATTTGGACAATTTAATGCAACCTTTAACAATATGTCTCAAGACATAAAACCCTTGTCTCGAGACAGAAAGAACAAAAATATGACCATTGAAGTTTGAGGTCTCGGGACACAATAGGCTAGTATTGAGACAATTTTTCATATGTCTCGAGACAATTACTCGATTGTCTCAAGACAGGGCTCCCTTGAAGTTAACCTTGGCTTCGATGTTTTGTTGTCTTGAGATAATGTTCCCCTATAGCTTACCTTAACTTCGATGTTGGCGGGTCTCAAGACAAATGGATTTTTGTCTTGAGACAAGGCACCCTTGAAACAATTTTAGCCTCGATGTTGGTCTATCTCAAGACAAACATGCTTGTGTCTCGAGACAAAGCCTATGCCTCAAGATAAGACTCAAATTGTCTTAAGACAATGCTGGGAACTTTAGAATATATGGCTTAGAAACATTTTAAAGGACTTCGGAGTACTTGAAAACTTTTGTAGAAATTTTAAGTCATTTAGAAACTTTATTTTTTGAGTTTGTAACACTTGAAAATAATTTGAATGTGATTGAAATAATTTATGCAAATTTGATTAAGGGAAATTATAATTAAGTTTGTTATATCAAAACAATTAAAAATCAAAGCTAATACTAATGAACAAATTAAGTGCTCAACTCTCCATTCTAACTTACACAAGCCTCTAATATATAATAGTTTAACGCTTGCTAAGATAAAGATTAATTACAATAAAAAAGATCCCATTAACATAGCCTCATAAAAAAAACTTTACAAATATAAGTTCAAAATAAATCAAATATTTACAAGATATGTCTTCAAGTCATTCAAGTCAATATTCACAAATTACGGGATCAAATTTGCTTGATTCGGATGATTCAGTTTTTAAATATTTGTTGCTCTACAATACGGATCTTCAAATATGGGCCAACACACGTCCATAAAATCATCTAAGTCATTACCCTAGTGGTTTAGTTAAAAAATGGTCAATTCCAAATAAGACAAGTTATGCGACTTGCATAATTCCAAGAACAATGGGCATTGCTTGTGGCATTGCATGAAACACTGCTCACATAATTGCCTCAACAATATATAAGGTAAGTAGATCACATTAAAATCCATGAAAAGTGATTTTGTTTGATCTAATCACTTCTTCAATTATAATTACGAGATTGACTGTACAAAATCCATAAATAAAGCAAATTATAAAACTTGAGTAGTGCTAAATGGAGTGGTCACTTCTCTCAAAGTTTGCCTCAATACAACATAATCGACAACATAATCGACCTTGATACAAGGAATTTGGATGATTCAAAACTCCTTTTGAATTTTTTTAGTTTATCTTCTTAGAGTTTCCATTCTTATATTGAATGTGGACACATGTGAGCACTTTAAACTCCTTCAAACACAATAACCAGCTGGTAGGGTGAGGATGAGCTTATTTTCTTTGAAGTTTGAATCAATTTGGACTTCTTTAAATCCCTTTTGAAGCTGCCCACCAACTCTATTCTTATTTAAGAGTATAAAACTTATTATAACCACAAAATAATCTTGTCTAATTGTTACAAATATTGTCTAATTCTATATGTATGTACTCTTGGAAGAGGTTATAAATATAGAGTAGATATGGTATATATTATATAGATAAATCTGTACTATTATTTAAATTCCAAATTGAGTTGGTGTAATGTGTACCGGAATAAATTTGTATCAACCCTACTCCTGGGAATCTCCAAACTCTCTTTCTTGTTGAGATTCATGCACTGTATAAAATTAGTATTTACTACAGCTGCACATTTTCTGGGAAACCAAATGGAAGGGTATTGGTATTGGGCCGTTTGGTGGAGAGGATGAAAGTTGCAGTGTGGTGTGCTTGAATGTGTAATTGTGGTTCTCTGATGGACATTTTCTCCATAAACTTGAGAGGACCTACACGCCTGTCATATATTATCAAGTGACAGCACAGTGATCTGAGTGTTGCGAAAGATAGAATCGACTGAATTTCAAAACTAGGAACACGAGTCAATCATAAATTATTTATCAAAAAGCAATATGAGCTAAGAAAACAATTTAATCCCAATAATTAACATGCATTATTAAAAGGAGAATGAAGAAAGTTCTTTCAATAATTAAACAATACATTCAAGCAACAAAGGACCTTACTGAGAAATGGTTTTAAAGCAGAGAAAGGAGCAACTCTTTTAAGGCATAACTTAAAACCTAAGAAAGGGCAAGCAGCAATGTGAAGGGAACCCTTTCATATCTATATCAATATTGTCATGAAACAATCCAAGGATAATTATCTCAATCATACAATAACATTTAAGGGGTTCAACAATCCATCAAATATTAAAATGGGAGTTGGCTTTTCTTTCTTCAGTACGACCAATTTTTAACACAAGCACTGAAAACATTGAATTTGCAAGAACAATCAAAAGGTCAATGCATAATCTGTACCAAGAAATATCAAGTGTTCTGGAAAATGATGAACAATACACATATAAAAGCAAATTCATTCCCAGATATCAGCAAAAACTGAATCATCAAGACAGAGGGGAAAGACAATTTTCTATATCTTCATCTACAAATTGTACCATTATAAAATCGGATTTCATAATCAAGCTTCTTGTTTTCTAGATCAGTTCCTAAAAGAAGGGTCCAAATCGGAAAAAATTCTTCAAAGAATATGACACCTACAAGTCAACTATACTAAAATAGCATTATAAAAAAAAAACTATACCAAAATAGCCAAAAAAAAATTACTCGACGGGCTTTGTGTAGCTTCCTGGGATATTTACTAGCTTTGCACGATGAGTGTTTTGATCAACCTCCACTTTAAGACCAAGTCTGGCAAGTTCAGGCATGTCAACAGACCCTTGTAGCTGTAAATCAGCAACTATCTGTTGGTTTTCTGCATTACCTTCTAATAAATTTCTCAAAGACCAAATCCCCCATTCCCTCAAATATGGATTGTCATCATCAGTAACACACTGCTGTAACAACAGTAGAATCCCACTTTTCTGCCTTATTTCATCCTGTACGTTCTTCCTTCTATAGGCACAATTCCCAATTATCGCAACCAAATCTCTCCGAAATCCTTTGTAAGGGCAGAGCTTAGTTGAACCCAAATTCAGTTCTCGGTTTTCACTATCCTTCAGGGTTTTTCTTATGATTGCTGGCGGCTCAAGATCATGAAGCAATGATAAAATAACATTTGTAAGATCATTGGATAGTAGCAAATCAACAACATCTACAGAATCTTTCTTCAAGTCTCCTAGACCGTCTTGAGCACAGATATCCCTCAAAATAATGAGGGAATATCCCATAACATCAACGGATGTAGAGCCAGTTGGAAGACCAGACTTGGCTCTAGCACCAAAATCAACAATACTTACTGATCTCTTAAATATTCCGAGAACACACAATGCAGTCTCATTGGGAACTCTTACTTCATTAATTCGTTCATTTAGGATCTCAGATATGATTCGCAGAAGAAAAGCCTGCTCCGATGAGAAAACATTATCGCCTAAAGCAGTGTTTCCCCTATCCTCAGAAGCATTGCCTTCACATAATTTAAAGAACAGTGCAGGGAAGTGAATGTCTTCCAAACATAATCTTGAGAGAAGTAACTTAAACCAGTCTTCTCTAGAACCAACTGGTATTAAAAGATAATAGAAAAAAGAGAGATCTAGAGTTAGCTAAATCTATCTAAAACAAAGTAGGGAACATAGTAAAAGAACTTAAAATCGAAGGCTCATCATTTGTACCTGAAGCAACGGTCCGAATTATGCCAGCTACAATAGGCAACCCTGGATCTCTACATAGCTCAATAGCCAGTCCAGGCTTTCCATCACAACAGGTGTATAAAATCATACACAAAGGATCACTGGTCTCCAGACTACGGATGCTTGCTAGTATGAAAAACTCGTTAGGGAACAACTTAAGCCAAATAGCCTGTTGATGTTCTGCTCCAGCCAATGAAACATTTGCCAGAACTTGCAAACTCAAACGAATAATCCCAAAATCTGGATCAGAAAGAAGTGCTGCAGACCTCAAAACAGTCAAAACAGTTTCAATTCCATTATGCTCAACAAACGAATTCTGATTGGCAACTTCTCCAGCACATAGATTCCTAAGAAGCTTCGTAGCTTGCATGAGATATTCTCGACTTGATGCACGATGGAGAGATTCAACAAGCTTCAAAACAGTAGGAAGGATATTCTTTGAAGCAAGTTCTGCACGGCCAACAGCAGCTCTAGAATCTTTTATAAGAATCTCTAGGGCTTGTTGTAGCGAAGACGAATTTGATGCGCTAAGTAAAGGCTGCAAAACATCTTTGGGATAGTTGAACTCTGGCAATGATTCTCCAACCATTGCAGGACTGGTTGAAGATTCGCGAACCTGCAAACAAAGCAATTATCTGCAACAAAGGGACAAGAAGACCGATTTTACATTCTTCAAGAGTTATGGAAATCACTAGAACCAAACAAGCCGACCTAGTAAAAGGTTGATGGCCTCATGCCCAAATCAAAGGAAATTATTTGAAGTTCTTTTTCCAGGCTATAATTATGAAACCACCAGTTCAATAAATAATGACATGCAACATATATGGAAATAAATAATAACAAAAAATCAAGCATGAATGAATATAAAATCATTACTTAATTGTTATATTTAAAGTTTCTAATGTTCTATAAAAAGAAAGTTTCTAATGCTGTTTTGGTAAAAGGTTTTAGAAAACTCAAATCCGATTGGAAACATAATGCCTGTTTTTAAAATAGATGTGTAGTCAAACCTTTGCCAAAATCTAAAACAATATAATATTATATAATTCTGTTAATTGTTAAGATCTTTTCAGGCTTAGGAATGAAAAACATAAGGAATGACAACGCGAGAGATGGAGATGGAAGTATAAAGTTGTTAAGATGTTCCTGAAAGAATCTAGATGGCGAGGGTATTTCTGTTATGACATCTTCCATTTTTAGAATTTAAAGCTCAAGCTCTGCGCACTAGCCAATTAAGCAAAACAGAAATATTATCAGCATCAATCTCCACATTTCAGGGAGATAAAGAAAACAGTTGAACCTACTTCTCTAGCCAAAATGTATGAGATTAATAAAATTTCAACATAGATTATAAATGTCTAAGTATCAAAGTTCATTGATTTTTTAATTAGAATAAACTATGAACATCATCATTTGGCTTTCCTCAGAAGGAAGGATAGTCCAACATCAATGGCATACTTCACTAAACCAGAAAAAATCGGTTACTTCCATAATCAACCCTACTGTAATCTTCACCCCCATACAGTCATTAAATCACCCTTTTTACCCCTCATTCAAAGAAACCCAAATTTCCTTAGCGTCATTTTGTCAAACATTTCACATGCATAACCCGGGAACCCGCAAAAATAAGCAACTTCGTTTGCCCATTCAACAAAAACTGCAGTGATTTGCTTAAAGCTCAGACCTTCAAAAAAGCAACTAATTTTTATTTTTTATTTTTAAAAAGCATGAAACAAGAATTAAGAACTAAGACAGATTAAAAGAAATCCTTTACAAAAGAGGCATAAGCAAAGGGACTTACCGGTCAGGAAAGATAGAGGTGATTGGGAAGAAGAGCGGTATGTTTTTCAGCTGAGATAGGCAGAAAAAAATGAGGTCTTGGGCAAGTTACGTTTTTTAACTTGTTTGTTTTAGGCTCTATTGTTTCTCCTCCTACCAACAACCTGATAATAATCCCATCCGACACCCAAATTTCACAAATCGTGTTAATATTATTATTATTACAAGTATATTTTAAAATTTTATAAATAAATAAATAAGAAACTTTAACGTCATTTTAATCTTACTTGTAGTATTTTTACTTTCCACAATTTAATTGATAATAATTTTAAAATTAGTGTATTACTTTTTATATAATTTATTTTAGATAAAAATAATTATAACTCCCTCTTATTTGATAATACATATCTAAAAATGAGATGCTTTTATATTACTCGGAAAAATACAAGAATTATTAGGTTTTTATAAGAATGACTCAAAACTTTGAAAATATATCAATTTAACAAAAAAAGAAAAGAAAGGACCAAAGTGACCAAACAATCAAATGCTGGGAGCTATTTTTTGTATTATGCCTTTAGTTTATGTCTAGATAAATTTAGGTGGTGAATAAAAAATTTGCCCTTACATCTCCTATCTTTTCCTCCTTTCAAATTTTTGGACGACAAATTAGGTTACTTTTAGTGTTTATATAAATTTTCACATAATATTATTTGATAACTAATGTTCCTATGGTTTGACCATAATCATTAGCCAATCACATCATTGGTTCAATGGTCAAACTTGTATGAGTTTCAAATTGATTAGCGTAAGGTTTAAAGTTTGATACAAAGCTCTTTTCCTCTTCCCCATTGTAATATAATTATAAACTTGTATTGAAAAAAAAATCACTACCATTAAAATAATATTTTACTGGTAAATTACATAGTTATTAATGTATGGTATAAATACTTAATTGATTAGATTTTTTAAGTTTTTAAAATGAAAATAATTATGTAAAGTTATTAACGTGTGGTATTTTTTTAATCTTTGGAAATTATTCAAATGAGGATAGCCAAGTAGAGTTGTTTCTCACAACTATATTTATCTTTTGTTCTTTCTACCACAGAAATAGTTAACGACATATTAAGTTTGTAAATCCCTGAATAATTTATTTCTATTTCTGTAAATAATTAACATAAATATGTATCTGTTTTAGTGGTTAGGTGTACTGGGTGTGTTTGAGAGGTTTTGGGTTTAAGTTTCACCTTTGCCAAATTTTGTTATTTTTCTGATCCTAACCTTACTCTTGTTGAGTGAGTTTATATTAAACTATCTGTTAATTTATATCAGACCGAGCTTGTTGGTTTGAGTGGTAAGGGAGTTAGTGTATTGGAGGTCCTGTGTTTGATTTCTAGGGAGGTTGTGAGTTAATGGGTTAGTGGGAGAAATCAGGGGATATGTTGCCATATCTTTGATTTTTATTTCTTTTTCAAAATTTCAATTAATTTCTCTCTTTTCCAAAATCAATTTGACTTTAATTTCCCTATTCCCTGCCATTTTCTTTTTCCTCTTCTTTCCTGCGGTTCTGTTTCTTTTTGTCTGTTGTCGTCTATTTGTTTCTCGTTATTTCAGTGTTCATCGCACGATTCTGGTAAGTGAAACTATGGTATTTTGTAACTTTCGATTTCCAAAACGTTGGTTAGGGTTATACTTTTGTTTTGGTGAAATGGTGAGTAGTTAAGGGACTAATTTCTGCATATTTGTGGTATAGGAGAAGGTGGTGAGGGGTGAAGTTTCGTTCGGATAGCCTAAATCGAGCTAGGGTCTGTTTGTGTCATCGTTAAGTCATGTGCGTTATTTTGGGTTATGTATCAATTCATAATTGACTGCTAATTGGGCATTTGGGCGCTATGTTTTAGGTTTCGAAGGCCTCGGGAATGGTTTCTCACCAAAATTGTACTAGGTGTGTACCCAAAATACAAAAAATCAAGCTTCGACGAAAGGCAATAAACCACACTGTCGACGCCACACGGCCGTGTACCTGGCTGTGTGGTTGGTCGTGTGCGAGACATGGCCGTGTGGTGGTGTGAGTGTGGTCATGTGGGTTACACGGGCTAGGCCAAGTTGGGTGTGTGGGCCACACGGGCATGTGGGTTTGGCCAGGTCGTGTGGGCCATACAGGCAAGGTGAATCTGGGTGTTTGGGCCCATACGGGCATGTGGGCCCATAATTCTGAAATTTCCCTAGGGTTGCACAGGTCGTTCTGATCAACTGTGAGCCTACCGTAGGGTCGAAAATGGCTAACCAAACCCTAAAATTTTGTGATCTGATATTCTGCTTTGAGTTGGACACTATTATGCATGTGTGATTATTCTTATAATTATATATATATGACATTTGTATATGAGCATGTTATGCATGGGATTACTGTATCTGTATATCTGTATCTGTGATTGAGGTGGGTTTTATATATGTGGAGGAAGTGTTCTGTATGGCGACTTTTGCCTATATTCTGGCAGCATGACTACATATTATTTGATATGTGTCGTAATGGCACAATGTGGTATGTAGGGATGGGTGAGTGTTTTTAACCCCACATGGTGTGATGGGATGGTCGAATTTAGTGTGTAGAGGATAAGTGATAGGATTCTGTATATTTGTTCTGCATATGTGATTCTGTTATCTGTAATTGTATCTGTAAAGGACTTAAGTCCGAATATGAATCTGAATTTGACTGTGTATATGTTATCTGTATGAAAAGTATGTCTAATTTTGTTAGGTTACACACTGAGTTTACGAAAACCCACATCTATTTTTCTATCCTGTTTAGGTAATCCACAGACTTAGGCGAATCGGTGTGATGGAGCCTCACGGTGACCATGAGTTCGTAACTGTTTAAGCTCACGATTTTTATTTTATTAAATTAAGGATTATCTTCTAGGAGTTTTGTAATTTATGGACTCTCCGAACTGTTTGATTTTATTTTAGAATTTGTACTTTGTTTTTACATTTTATTCGTGACGGATATATAAAAACATGGTTTTTACTAAAACAAAGGTTTTTTTTCCAAAATTACGAATGAGTTTTTCCAAAAATAACATTTTCTGTGACTTCCACTGTAAGTTACGTTTTGGAAAATAAATCAATTAAATATCATTTTCAACAATAGATATAAACAAATATGAGTTATAAAACTGGATTAATTTATCGTAACGATTTCGTTTTCAAAACCCTTCTTTGTGACATCTCTGGATTTGGCCATAACGTCTAAGCCGGGTTTGGAGTGTTACAAAGTTTGTCTTTATTTGTTCACTTTTGAATAGTATAGAGACTACTTTGCTCCACTTATTTTGAAAGGGATTAAATTGAAGCGTAGCCTAATAGTTTATGAATGGAAATAACTAATGGCTTAACACCATTATCAATTGTTCTTTTTTATTCATTTTCTAATAGTGACTAAATTGTTCAATTATTTTGGGAGGGATTAAATTGCTCATATCCTTTAAATACAAAGACCTCTTGAATATTTATTCCTTCAATAAAAATTAAACACTACAAAATCCCAAAACAAAGACAAGGAAAACAAAACCATAAGTGCTTCAGATAGTTAAGACTGTATGTGAATGTGATTGAAGCAATTAGAGTTTTTTTTATTAGAAATTAGGTTTTAAAATTTGAATTTTGAATTTTAAGTTGGAGCCAATGGATTTGGGTTTTCAAACTATTGGGTATAAGTTATACGAAATGAGAAAATTTTTTTTCATGAGAAGTCTCTTTTATATATTAATTTATAAATATAATTATTTTATTTAAAATATAAAATCAGGTTGAGCTCAAGTCAAAATTTCTTTTTAAGGTTTAGCTCGAATAAAAGATGGGTCTGTCTAATATCTTACTCAATCCCATTTTTTGTAATTTCATATCTCCTTATATTTCGAGAAAACTTCATATCTTGACAAATAGTCTACCTCTTGAACAAATTTCTTGTAATTTCATGAATTTCTTGAACTTCTTTGTTGACATAGCTATCTCCTCCTTATCGTTATCATCATTGCTAGAATCATCATCTTTTTCAGGAGTGGTAGACTTGAATGTTACTCTCACTATTTTTTAGAGCTTCCTTGGTCTCTTAAGCATTATGATTGATCTTCATTTCATATGTCAACAAGGACCTAATGAGCTCATCAAGAAAAAGAGTGTCAAGATCCTTTGACTCTTTTATGACCGCCACTTTAGCTTCTCATAAATTTAGGAGCTTATTCAACATCTTCTTCAACATCTCCTTGTTGGCATAAGTCTTCTCAAGAACCTTGAGACCATTGATGATATCAATGAAACGGTTGGACATCTCCTTGATTCTTTCATCAGATTTTGCTTTGAAGAGCTCATAATTGAGGGTGAGGAGACTAATCTTAAATTCCTTATTCTACTAGTGCCTTCAAGATTGACTTTAAATTTATCCTATATCTCTTTGACAATCATCACACAATGAGACTTTATTGTATTCATTGGGACCAATGGCACAAAATATAGTGTGCATGGTTTTAACATTTTAATTGCACCATCTTGATATCAACATCCCCTTCATATTCCTTAATAACAATGACACCATCAAATCTTTTCTTTGGAATGTATGTCCCATTTGTGATCACCCTACATACTTCATAATCATTTACTTGGATGAATAACTTCATTTTTGTCCTCCAATAAGAATAATTAGTGTCATTAAATAAAAGATGCCTCATGGTGGAATGAACTTCTCTTAACATAGTTGATTTTTTCTTCAAGGTCATGAGACAAACTTCTTGATTTTTTGCTTCCATCTTAAGCTTCTTGTTTTTTTCTCTTGCTTTCATAAAAGGGGCCCCATTTTTGTTTTATTTCTTCATTCTTGTTAAATATTATGCAAAAGGGAGATGATAAAACTTTTGGGCTTCATTGGATTTCCATAAATTAAATGAACATTTTCTTAAACTTTTTACTTTTGTTTTATGCCTACCATGTGTTTGATAAAATGATTGTTTGAAAAATAAGTTTGATTATGTGCTAAATTGATCGATGGTTGATTGATTGATTACTTGTTAGTAGGGTTGTTCAAACGGGAGGTTCGATTATTAATCGAACCGAACTAGCATTAATTGAATTAAATAAATTGTATAATCTTTTAATTGTTAACCAAACTAAATTTTTTAAAAAAAAATTAACCGAACCAAAAATATTTCGATTAATTCGGTCGGTTAATCAATTAATCGAAATTTATATGTTTTTGTCTTTTGGTTAAAACAAATATAAAACATATAAAAGTACTTTGAAATTAACTAAAATATATGTTTTTGTTTTGAAAGTTAACTGAATTAACTGATTTCAAACATATAATATTTAATATTCATTAACTAACCTCCGACTGATTTTGAACCGAATTAGTGGGCTAATACATATATTATGTAATATTAATTATTAAGTTCAGTTAATTACTCGATTTCGAACCAAATTAATCGATAACAGAAATTCCAAAATATCATTAACCGACCTCCGACCGAACTAAGTTCGACCACCGACTGATTAACCAAATTAGATTGGTTTGGTCGGTTAATTCAATTTTAACCAAAATTTGAACACCCCTACTTGTTAGTTTAAGTTAATGTTTATTCTTGACTAATTGATTATTCCTTTATATTGAAATGCTTCATACGCTAGAATTGTCAACTCTAGTAGAAAATCTAGATAAACAAGACCAAAAGGAGACTTTATTATTAGATAGTTCGATATAATTAGTGAGATTGGGAGGAGAGCTTAGGTGGTATCTTTTAGTCTAGGATGAGACTGAGAGGAGATTCCTAATTAAGAATGGCAAACAATATAATCGATATAGGTTCGTTAGTTTAATTGACAATCGAATAATTAATTGACTATCGTTTTATCATTTACATTGTCTAAAACAATAAAGAAGAAAATTAGATTAGATTGTTTAATTGATAATTTCAATTAAATTTATAAACAATTTATATTTGAATTTGCATTAATAATTCCTGACTTGATTAAATTAGTGATTGTTTAAGTTGTAATAACTTAATAACACATTTACCAATTTGGCAAATCCCTTGGCTTCTATCCTTGGAATACCCGAAGTGTTTCATTGTAACACTTATAAAAATTGCAACTAACCTGTCACACTTGTAATAAAGCCGCTTTTAAATTATTAAATTGTTTGTTGATTCATAGTCCCGTTGCACTAACGTCGGGGTGCGATCAAAGACAAGTTATGAAAAGTACAATTTTTTTTTAAACTGTTAACTTTTTTTAATTATTTGTTAATGTGATTTATAAGATAGAGTAATGTCACTTCAAGTAGATTATCGATGTGGATTATCATGTGTACAAAACTGTTGACTCATCATCCGCTTATGGCTATATTAGTAAAGTTAATGCTCAATGTTAGTCAATAGGTTTATTGGATGAATTTTACTCAGAACGTTCTAATGTATGAATTTTACTCAATTAGAAGGTTAGAAGTTAATTTTTTTTTGGTTAAACTATTCCAATAGACACTAAATTATGGGTAAGTTTTTGTTTTGGTCACTTAACTTGTAACTGTTGGGAAATGTGTCCATGTTGTAGTAAACATGTAACTGTTTTCTATTTATTTGAACGATAAATAAATAAATAAAATTAATTTAATATTTCACTATTATGTCTTTTGTATTTTCTGTCTTATATATTTTGCACGCATAACGAAATTGTGACAAGCAAATATTAGTTAATTGATTGTTTAAAGTTCAAACTGAAGATAAGTGACATTGTAAAGAACGTTTACATTGCGAGAAAGAAAAATTACTTTAGTAGATAATCTAAATGAGTCCGTAATCCTGTAAAAGAATCAAAGTGAGTATGTGATTCAACTTACTTCATCTATGTCATCTACAATTCCAATTGGAAAGATGGCTAGTCTTGGCTATCGTCCAGTTAACTCCACGAGTAGAGACATAGATGTATTCATTGGTAGAATGATACATTACACTAGACCCAAGATGAATTAATTCTGAATCCGTTTGTGAATTAATTCACTTGTGACGTTCATGGTGTGATTTACCTAAATCCTGAGTTAGCCACTGACCATGCATATGCAATTCATGTGCTTTGATATAAGTGGAGGATTATGCTCTAAAAATGATCGAGCCCATAGACGATATGTTAGGTACATGACTTGTGTATGGCATGGCTTTACTAGTAATAGTGGAATTCATTACTCAATTAAAGAGTTAATGATATCCTCTCATTAGCATTATGTGGATTAATAAATATGGAATGTAGCCATTGGTTACTTATTCTCGAACAAGTAATTTATCACAGTCATTTGTTGACAATGGTCATATTAATCATTAAGAAGACGCAATGGTGACAATGAGATAAAATATGATTGTATTGAGTGAACGGATTTAACTCAAAGGAATCAAAGATATCATATGAGGGTAACACAGACATGACGAGGTCATTGGACAAAGCAGTTGGATGAATTACTTTTGTAAAGAGTATATAATAAAGAGTTTTCAATCATGGTACTTCTTGTGTATTGACTCCATGATTAAGTAATTGCGAATTATTGGAATGATGCTTCTGAACATAATTGCAATCACTAGAGCCTAATTGTATATGTTCGATTGGTCCCTCTGCTAGCTCAACAAAAGCTCGATCAAACTGCATTTGAATCAGAAGAAAATTCTATGACTTTGAGAATAATTTAATTGAGTCAATTTATTCGATGTGGAATTAAATTAGGTGGTTGTAAGAATTGTTCAACTAGAGAATTTGATTAAAGAATTTTCTTGAAAAATTAATTTGGAAAATCTAAGTGATTTTTGGAAAATTTAATTTTGATCAAATAAAATAAAATTAATCAGATCAATTAAAATTAATATGATATTTTTGGAAGTTAATTTTCAAGTTAGACAATTGATCGAATGAACTTGAAAATTGGACCTGAGATCGTAAATTGGGCCCAAGAGCCCAAAACCGAGACCAAAACTCAAAAACTAGTTGAAATAGGTCTGGTATGTGAAATCGGGTTGACAGTCCAACCAGTGGCTAGACCGAACTGGTCAAGTTGTCATTGACCCGGACTGAATTGGTTCGGGGTGCCATAAGGGTGTCGTAGCTGCATAACCAGACATGGCGGTGCTGGCGGCTGTGACGGCGGCGTCCCGATGGCCGCAACGGTTGGTCATCGGTGGTTAAGAAGTGGATGAGTTACACTACTACTAGGACTACCAAAGAATTTGATTTCAGATTAATTATTCCAAAAATAATATTATTTTAATAGTTTAATATTAAATTAAATTAAATAATTATCTTAAAACTATTAATTTAATATTAAAGTGATTATCTTAATATTTAATTTAATTTAATGTTTATCTACAAGAAAATCATTATGCTATTTTAATAAAATTTAATGATAAATTAATATAACATTTATTAGATTAAATTTAATATTAAAGTGATTAAGTTTAATCATAGTTGAACTCTCTAAACTCTCCCTATATAAAGAGAGCCTTGGGTTATTATTTACACACACTTGAATTTAAGAGAAAGTTGTAGAGAGAAAATTCTCTAAATAGATTATTCCAAAAAATTTCTAGAGATATTTTTTTGATTTACAACTTGCTCCAAAATTTTAGAGAAATTGTAAAATTACCTCACTGGTAATTTTTATGAAAAATTTCCTGATTAGATGTGTGCCCACACTCGGCAGACGTGAGCTTGGGGATATCAGGGAAGACTACTTGGTTGAAGCGCTCATCCTAGACAAATCGAAAAGGTAATTTTTGATTAAGTGTTTATTACTTTAGAAATCACAACCAAGATCTTGTTTTGGAAAAAAAATTGAAACTTTGGTTTTTCCTTAAATTTATTTTCCGTTGCCTTTTACAAACTCGTTTTTTCGACAATAACACCCTAGGTCTGACGGGTCTAAGGTTTTGGCGTATTGTAGTAGAAGAGTCTATTTGGCGAAGTGTAATCCGCCCAATGGATTATTAGGGAATATACATGTGAGCGTATTTCAAACCGCCACATCAGTGAGTAAAGATGTTATACCAAGATATTCTACTATGTTAAGGAGATGTTTGTGTTATGTGATAAAAAGTAAGTATTGATTGAGTTACTGCCAATGTATAATACGCCCAGTTTGTATGAAATACTATGCTAGTTAGATTTTAAGTAACATGGTTAGAAATCAACTAGATAGCCTGACTTGATAATTTGTGAATGCAAGGTATTTATTTATATTTCTCTCGAAAATTGTAGGTCATTAAGAAGACAAATTCTGAAACGTATGCCACTTGTTAAATTTCATTAAGTAAGTTTAATAATATTTATATGCGTAATATGAGTACTGAAAGATGTTATTTTCTTCTTCTTCTTCTTAATCTTCTTCCTTAAGTGGTATTCATTGATTCCTTTCTTAAATTTGAATGTATCTCTTCCTCGGTAATCTGAAAGCTATGGTTCTTTAACGATTAGGAGTTATTCCATCTCAAGGTAAGTAATTCAGCTCTGAGGTTGTCGGCGATTGAGATGATGAGTAAATTGTATATATAAAAGTTGTAACATGAAATCCTATTTCTAAGCAGCGGTTGCTGCTGGTTTGAGAGGGATGACTGAGTTTGGAGCTTAGAACTACAGTAGGCGAGTTTTTACCCTAGCTCTTTTATGTAAACTTTTCAAGTAGATGTGTTTATATATAAAACATGATGATATCTATATTAATCAGTAAATGTATGACTATAGTAGAGGTGAAGTAGTGTTAAGGTGATATGTGTAAGATTCTGTTGAGAAGGATACTGATTGATAAGAATGCAGGTATGATTGTGATACGAAAAGAATGACAGTCCAGAATACGATCACATTTGGGTAAGTAAGAAATGAGAAATGTTTCGTTGTGAAGCCTCTGGTAGGGCAATTATATTGCTAACCAAACTGGCATATTACAGATTAAGAACGGGTGTAAGACCATGAGGTATAGGCCCATGACAACTTGGGATGAATTGGAACCATTCATGGTGTAGCCTACAGTAAGATGAAATTGGAATGGCAAAACACGATACATGAATGTGTGTAATACTCTATGGTTAAGACCCATAGAATGATACGATATGAATGTATGAATGTTCATGGTGTAGCCTTCGATAATGAGAAAATCGAATTGACAGATCATGATACATGAAAGTCTAAATAAGTCCATAAGAAAGAAACTCATGGCAGTATCTGTGAAGTTCATCGGGATTGTAAACAAAAGGTTGTGTATGAAGCCTTTATGGTGTGTAATGTTTGGCTTATGTAGCGTAATCTATCATGAATGTTTGGTAAGATATGAATAAATTATGTTCGTTCTATAATAAGTATGACTAAAATAAGGTATTGATATGATTAGGGTTAAAAGTTGAATGGGATCTGTGATATAGTTGAATAAGTCTTAAGAATTTTCGTGTTAAGAGATGTGCATCTGTATGATAATTAGAGTATTCATCGTGATGACTGTAAATATCGAAAATGAGTGTACTTGTAGTTATTAGAATATTAAGAAATTATTAAATGAGTTGACCCGTATTTTGTGAGGGTTGAACTTGAATTATGTGGTATTAACTATATTTGAATTACATTGTATTTTCTTCTGAAATTATTCTAAATTTGGTTTAGCATTATCTTGAGCTTATGGGATTATGAAATAAAATGATATGGAATTCACATGAGTGGTCTATGGTACATTATCAGTATGGGTATATGTGGTATCGTATCAGGGTATGTCTGAGTGTGAATTTAATGGTATCCAATTCTACGTAATTATTCGCCAAACATATATGTATCTGCCCGTGACAAATGTTTGTGAGAAACTGTTTGAGATAAGTGTATATGTTAAAGCATGGGTTGTTAAAAGTGGACTTAGAGGATATGTTTTGTTGAGAAGTATATTTGTGTTAAAGAGACGTAGGAAAATGTTTGAAAGGATCGTTAGTTAGTTAGATAATGAAGATATAAGTAAGAGTATGTTAGTTGGCGTATAAGTGTATGTTAAAATTGTAGTGATATCCGCTCAAAATAAATGGTTCAGAAGAATGGATGACGCGCAGTAATTCATACAAGAGTGCAAAACATCCATTAAGGTATCTCTGTAATGAAACTCACTAAGTACTATTGTATTGATAAGGTTTGTTATTGTTTGTCAAGTATATGGGAAGAGACTTAACTTGGACGGACAACGCCAGAAGTATGCCAAGGTAGTGTCGGTATGGGCTATTATACATACAGCGGAAAAGTGGCGTAGTCTAAGATTTACATCATTTTTGTATTTCTTTTATAAACTTCTATCTTGTAATGATTCATGTCAAGTATGTTGTAACTAATTATTTTAAAATATTTCTCATGTTTTAGAACGTTAAGTTATTCAGTTAGAATAATAAATAAAATATTTAAGATAATGAGAAATATTAGGGTGTTTTGTTAAATTTGTTAATAATATGTGTAGTAACACCCGTGATCCGGACTTGACAAATCGGGTTAGGTAGAGGGCTTTACATAACTAGAAAAGTTACAATTAAGTCACTAGATTTTTCGAAATCGTTTTTTTGTCACTCGGTTGTTAACTGGTACTTTTTTAAATGGTATAATAACAATTTTAGTCCTCAACTTTTATATATATTTTTTCATTTGGCCCTAGTTCTATATAAAAGTTATATAAAAAACTCAAAATTATTTTAAAAAATAGAAAATTCTATATAAAAATTTTAGAAAATTTAAATCTCAAAAATGTTGTTAAAGAACTATTATGTATGGGTAATAAAGAAACTTGTCACCCACTAGAATCCAATAACAAATTAAAAACAAAACAAAACAAAACAAAAAAAAGTTAGACCATTCCTTGCTTCCTCAATGTTTCTCGAAACCAAATCAATAATATTTGAAGTCAAGTTTCACGCCCTTGAAGAATATCTAGAATTGATATTACAGAGATTTGTGAAATTGACTATAATACCATTTTATAGCAAAAAATACAAAATATGCCACAAAATTTTCTTTTCAAGCTCAATTCAAATTTTAAATTTGTTTAAATTATTTTCAAAACTTAAATTGTACAAACAAATTATATTATGATTTTTTTTCTTAGAATGAAAAAGTCTAAGAAACATAAGAAGTAAATTTTTTAAAGAACCAATAATTTATTTAATTTTTTCTATGTTCTTTTAAAGAATGAGTATTGAATATTTCTATACAGATAATACAAAGAGAAAATTTGAAGGGCTTGAAAACAATTTCCCTCATTTTTTATCAAATTATCTATTTTGAAAAATTATCTACTTTAATTTTATTGTTTATAATTTTCTAAATTAAAAAAATCAGTTTTATCATTTTATATATAATCAAGATTAAATGGATAAAAATATAAAACTGAGGTCCAAAATTGTTATTATATGATCTAAAAAAGTGTCCCTAAAGCAGGTGACAAAAACAATTTTAAAAGTTTAGAGACCAAATTATAATTTGTTTTTAATTAAGTGATCAAAACGAAAATTTACTTATAGTTAAATGACTAATGTTACAATTTACCCTTATTCTTTTTAGTATTTCGGATCTTCATATCTGACCCATTATTGCATGGAAGCCAAGTGGACGTTTCCTACGAAAAAAGACGAAGCACTTTTAAGAGGGAATTGCTCTTTTCCTAGAAAAGAAAATAAAAAGAAGATAAAAGACCAAAACCAATACGTATGGGAAATAAAGAAAATTGTCATTCACTATCATTCAATAATAAATTAAAAATAAAATAAAACAAAAAAATTAAATCATTATATGTTTTCTCAATATTTCTCGAAATCAAATCTTTGCAGAACATTTAGAATTGATATTACAGAGACTTATGAAATCGACTCTAATGCTATTTTATAGCAAAAAATACAAAATATGCGGGCAATTTACTATTAAAAGCCTAATTTTTTTAAAATTTACCGAAACGAGCCCGATATTTTATTATTTACCGGAATGAGCCCTTTTCCCCTAAATCGCGTCAACGTCAGCACGATGTCAGGGGACGTGTCAGCAAATCGCGTCCACGTCAGCGCGGTTTGCTGACGTGGCAGAAAATCGCGTCCACGTAATCGCAGTTTATGTCCACGTCAGCAAAGCGCGCTGACGTAGACGCGATTTGCCCCGCGCGTGAACGGTGCAACTGTCATTTTTTTTACCTTTGCCCCCCCAACGGTCCAAAAAAAAAACTATAAATACCCCCATCCTTTTTTTTCACAAACTAATCCTCTATCAAATTTCCTTTAAATTTCCTCTCAATTTGCTCTCAAATTCCTTCCAAATTTCTCTCAAATCCATATTTAATCTCAATTTGCTCTTAAGTTCCTCTTAAATTTCTCTTAAATCCCTATTTTTAAATAATTTTAAATAATTTTTATTTTTTAAAATTTTTTAAACCGTAAAAATTTGTACGATTTCAGCAATGGCCGGAGAATTGACTCGTCTTGATAAGCAGCACATATCAGTGGAACAAATGAAAATGGTAAGCGTTAAATTTAATTTTTAAATATTATTTAAGAATTTTTTATTTATGCATTTTTAGATAATTATTAATTTATTATTTGTTATAAAAGTCTGTAGATCGGATATTGGAATGCAATATTCGGAATATGCATGCTCCTCCATCACCGTTTGTAGAGAACTACCTGCGGGAAGCGGGTTTTTGGCACGTGACGACGGTAGGCCGGGGATGCAAGGTGGACTCGAAACTAATCAGTGCGTTGATCGAGAGGTGGAGACCCGAGACGCACACATTCCATCTTCCATGTAGAGAGTGCACTATCACTTTGGAAGATGTCAGTCTGCAATTGAGATTGCCGGTGGACGGGTACACAGTCACCGGGTCTGCCCAATCTAGCGATTGGGGAGCGGTGTGCTACGAGCTTTTGGGCGCTATTCCGGAGAAAATGGATGGAGGTAAGATCGAGATGGGCTGGTTATGAGACACATTCCCGGATCCAGATGAAGTTTCAACCGAAATAGAAAGAATCCGATATGCTCGGGCATACATTCTTCAGTTAATTGGAGGTTATCTGATGTCGGACTCGTCACGGAGCCGCGTACATCTAAGATGACTGCTGAAACTCGTTGATTTTAGAGCAGCTGGTGAATTGAGTTGGGGGTCTGCCATCTTGGCAACGTTATATCGAGAGATGTGCGGGGCGACGCGACCGAGGAAAGAAAAAATCGGAGGTTGCCTGTCACTACTGCAATCATGGGCACGGTTTCGTTTTCCATTTCTATGTCCTCGAGTGGACCACCCATATACATTCCCACTCATAACGAGGTAAAATTTTTATTAGATTTTACAATTATTATGTAGATTTTAAAAATAAAAGTATGCTAAAAATTTATTTAATTAGGTGGAACCATCCGGCAAGTTATGCTCGATTACCTACCTCTCTTGAAGATATACGGCTTCTATTAGACCAACAGTCGGAAGCACATGTAAGTATTAAATAAAATTGATACTTCCATCATTCACTAGTCGATTGGTATTAGTATTATGCATATAACTAATATTTCTATCATGTTCATATAGTATTAATGGACAGCATACGAGGATCCAGAAATTCGGGCAGCAATTCCGGATGAGTTCTTACAAAATCCAAACGCTTGGCATGCAAAAGTCGCGTTGATCAACTACGCGACCGTGGAGATGCACCAGTCAGATAGGGTGTTACGGCAATTTGGATGTAGAAAACTGATTCCCATGGAACCTGAGGTGTTTGATGATCACCACAAAATCGACCTTCGGCAGTTGAATACGGATTGGCCGAGATTCTGGTCCGAGTACATCCAAATGTGGGAAGATCGGTATGATTATATACCTACTAAGGAACCGATCATCGTTCCGGAGCTAGCATGCGTGCCAGAATACATGCCATGGTTTAGGATCCATGGCAAACCGTATTTGCTATCGCCAGAGGAGAGGCAGCGACAATTACATGTCCAAAGGGAAAGACGCGGGCCTTTAAATCCAAGACGACAGGACGACGACGCTGGCCCCTTAACGAGGCCCAGACATTCACCCGGCCCATCATCAGCGACCATTCAATCACCAAGCCCAATGATAGCACCAACACAGTCACCCGACCAGCAGTTCAACCGATGATACCCACGTAAACGCCTTTTCAGATGATGCTAGGTGCGTTTCCTAGCCCATTTATGTATCCTAACCTTTATATGTTTCCTTTTCCGAGTCCTATGGCAAGTTGGAGCCAATCGCCCGGCTCAGCTCCATTTCCTGTTACGCCGAGTGGACCGCCGATGTATAGGCCAGCGACGCACGAGGGATCGCCAGAGGGGCCGTCGGGGAGCTATTCTTTTTACCAATCCCCACCACCGTATGGGTTTCAAACACTGTCGCTGTTGGTGATGCAAACACCTCCGCATTCACTATTCTATCAAGGTGGCTCATCGTCCCAACTCCGACAACCAGATGCCGTACCGGAAGAACCAGAATCCCGGTCGGAGGAACCACAACCGCCGCCGAAAGCTGGACAAAGGAGGAATCCAGCGCGTAACCATTGACGGCCGCCATGTGGCACTGAATCCGACGGGCACAGACATTGATTTTTGTATTTAAATTTATTTGTACAAATATTTTTAATATTTTGATATTATTCGATGTAATAAAATAGAAATTTGATTGAGTTATTACTTAAAAACCCTAAACTAATTTATAAAAATTTTATAAATTTATAATTTATAATTAAATGCATAATTTAATTGACAAACCTTAAACCCTAACCATAACTCTAAATTTAAAAACCCTAAACCCTTAACTTAAAAACACTAAACCCTTTGTTGACACCATTTTTTGGATGGAAAATGGGGTCGACTTGGGTTTTGGAAAATGAAAACAAAAATGGGAGTCGCCACCGATCCTTTTTGATGAGGTGTGATCGGATCACCTCGAAAAAAGGTTGTTTTTAATAAACGGTTTGATTTTATTAAAATAAGTTTGGTCACGGAATTCAGAAAAACGGGTTCGGGAGTCGGTTACGCACGAGGAAGGATTAGCACCCTCGATACGCCCAAAATTGGTACCTAGTTGATTACTCAATGTCTTAGTGTCGAAAAATTGAAAACTTTAAAGATATTTAAAATACGATCCTAAAAAAACTTGAATGACATGGATTAAGATTTAAGAGAATATTTGGCTATTTGGTCAAATGGAAAAATCGAAACCCAGCGCATTAGGGCACGTTTCCTTAAATTTCCAAACGCAAAATATTATCTTACTTCGAAATTTTTAAAAAGATATTTAGCCATTTGGTTGAATGAGAAAAATCGACACCCAGCACCTTAGGGCATGTTTTCTCGAATTTCTAAACGCAAAACATTGCCTTATTTTAAAATTTTTAAAAGGATATTAAGCCATTTGGTTGAACGAGAAAAATCGACACCCAAACACCTTAGGGCATGTTTTCTTGAATTTCCAAAGCATAAAACATTGCCTTATTTTGAAAATTTTTTAAAGGATATTAAGCCATTTGGTTGAACGAGAAAATCGGCCAAACACCTTAGGGCATGTTTTCTCGAATATCCAAACGCATAAAACATTGCCTTATTTTGAAATTTTTAAAAGGATATTAAGCCATTTGGTTGAATGAGAAAATTGACACCCAAACACCTTAGGGCATGTTTTCTCAATTTCCAAAAGCTAAATATTGCCTCATTTAGAAAAATTTCTTTTTTGAAATATGGTATTTATGTGCATAATGGAATAATAAATAAAGTAATGTGACTAAAAATAATATGAGCAAAAAAAGAACAATAAATAAAAAGAACAAATCCATCATGTATATACAATAACAAATAAATAAATAAATAAACTAAAACATAAAAAATGGACATATAAATAAATAAATAAATAAATAAATGAACATAAAGTAAAAATAAATAAATAAAATAATAAAATAATAATAACAATAAAGGAAAATAGATAAAAATCATAAAATATGAAAATATGTTTATACATATAAGGAAATATATATGTATGTATATACATAAAATTATAAAAATATGAAAAATATATATATGTTGTAAAGTTATTAGATATAAAAGTTTATGTAAGTATATATATGTATATTTATGAAAATGAAAATATATATAAACATAAACGCAGGTATGTGAAAATACTATATAATAAATATATATATATATATATATATATATATATATATATATATACAGCATAATACCTATATGTGTATATATATATATGAAATAAAATTAAAACTAAAAATAGTATAAAACTAATTAATATTATCACAATAATAACGAATAAATAAAAGAAAAATAAAACTAATAATAATAGTAATAATAATAGTAATAATATGAAATTTATTAAGAAAACAAACAAAATAACAAAAGCACTAAATTAAACATTAAAACAAGATTCGGAGCTCAAAACGCAAATAAACAAAAGCGGGGGGACTACTCTGAACATTCATAAAACATGGAGGGACCAGTAAAGCAAATTGCCCTTCCATTAAAATGACGTAGTTCGGGTAAGGATTAAATTGAAAACGCAAAAAATTTGCGGGTAAAATTCAAAAAATTAAAAGAACCTAATTTTAAAAGCATGAAAAAGCGGAAGGGCTGAACGTGCAATTAGCCCTTCCGTCAAAAACACGCGGATCCCCCTGGAGCGGGTCGGGTCGACCAACGGGTCAGATCAAAATGGCGCCGTTTTGGTGCCTGAGAAGGTTGCCCAAAACGACGTCGTTTTGGAAGCCTATTTAAACTAATTTTTTTTCAAAATTTTCATTCTTCCCTTCTTCTCCAGAAAAAAAACCAAAAAAATTCTCTCAAGTCTCTCTCCCTTTTCCAGATGCCGGTTAGAGATCCGGCCGACTACCGTCATTGCCGGCATTGGTCCCATGCTGACAATGACTGCCGTCTTCGGTGGCCGGGAGGTTGGAAAGGTGCATTTTTTTTAAATCTTTTTCAATGTATATGTATAATAGTTAAAAGAGAAAACTAAAGAAATATATGTATGTATATAAACAGTTTCAAAAAGGAAGGAAAAAAATAAAATAAAATAAAAAGGAATTAGATCTTGTACCGAAAACAAAGAATCCTTGAATCTGTTTTTTACTTTTTATTTCTTGAAATAGTGAAGAAGAGAGAGCCCTTTTACAATACATATTCTTGGCTTTATAGCCGATTTACATGAGATTTCCAGTCTATTTCCTATGCTTGTCATGTCTGCCTTGATTTGTTTGCAGGGATCAGCGCAAGTGGATGGAGATGACAGTGGCATTGGCGGTGGTTGCTGGCAGAGCAGGTGAGCAAAAGACCCAGGGTGGTTGCAGCGCTAGGCTAAGGAGAGTTAGGGTTCTGAAACCCTAAAATTTTTTTGGGTTCGAGTCGAGGTTAGGCTATTGGGCCTATTTAGGTGGGTTTAGTTTGGGTATTTTGGTAATGGGTTTGGGTTTGCTGGAAATGGTTATTTTGTGTTTTATTTGTTTGTAATAGGCCCGAGTGAAATTGAGCTTCTACAGCTGCCCCTCTTTGCTCGTTGTCGTGTAATGATAACAGAGCAAAGACTAAGAAAGACCAATTTTGCCTGGTCTCATTAATTCTTGATTTGCTCTGGTGCTTCTCTTTTCAAGTAGTTTACTCCAGTCCACTGTGTCTTATTGCTTCAATCCACTCCACCGCACTTCAAAGAGATACGGGTTGTAGCTTGAATCCATTCTGCTGCAACTTCAGGGGGTGAGGTTTTTTTGTTTTAGTCTGTTCCACTGCTACGTCAAGGAGATAGGATCGGTTTCTTTTGTCTGCTCCACTGTAACCTCAGGGAGATAAGACCTGATATGATCTACTCTACTGTAACTTCAGAGAGATAAGATCTGTGATTTTAATCCACTCCACTGCAACTTTAGGGAGATAGGATTATCGGCTTCAATCTGGTGTGATCTACTCTACTATAACTTCAGAGAGATAAGATCCTTTATTTTAATCCATTCCACTGTAACTTCAGAGAGTTAGGATCCCTAGCTTCAATCTACTCCGTTGTAATCTCAGGGAGATAATATCTCTGGCTTCAATCTACTCCACTGTAACCTCAAGGAGATAAGATCTGAAATTCTTCGGTCTACTCCATTGTAACCTCAGGGAGATAAGACCTGATGCGATCTACTCTACTGTAACTTCAGAGAGATAAGATCTTTTATTTTAATCCACTCCACTGTAACTTCAGAGAGATAGGATTACTAGCTTCAATCTACTCCGCTGTAATCTCAGGGAGATAAGATCTCAAATTCTTCGGTCTACTCCACTGTAACTTCAGGGAGATAAGACCTGATGCGATCTACTCTACTGTAACTTCAGAGAGATAAGATCTTTTATTTTAATCCACTCCATTGTAACTTCAGAGAGATATGATTACTAGCTTCAATCTACTCCGCTGTAATCTCAGGGAGATAAGATCTCTGGTTTCAATCGCTCCATTGTAACCTCAGGGTGATAAGATCTGAAATTCTTCGGTCTACTCCACTGTAACCTCAGGGAGATAAGACCTGATGCTATCTACTCTACTGTAACTTCAGAGAGATGAGATCCTTTATTTTAGTCCGCTCCACTGTAACTTCAGGGAGATAGGATAGTGTCTTCGATCTGCTCCGCTATAATCTCAAGGAGATAAAATCTCTGGCTTCAATCTGCTCCACTGTAACCTCAGGGAGATAAGATCTAAAATTCTTCGGTCTACTCCACTGTAACCTTAGGGAGATAAGACCTGATGCGATCTACTCTACTGTAACTTCAGAGAGATAAGATCTTTTATTTTAACCCACTCCACTGTAATCGATAGAGGTAAGACTTTGTTTTTGATCTGCTTCGCTGTTAACGCAGGAATACAAGATCTGCTTCTTTGATCAGCTCCACCGCAACCGATAGAGGCAATGCTTTGTTTTCGATCTGCTTCGCTGTTAATGCAGGAAGGCAAGATCTGCTATCTTTAACCAGCTCCACTACAACCGATGGAGGCAATGCTTTGTTTTTGATCTGCTTCGCTATTAATGCAGGAATGCAAGATCTGCTTCTTTGACCAGCTTCACTGCAACCAATGGAGGCAAGGCTTTGTTTTTTATCTGCTTCGCTGTTAATGCAGGAATGCAAGATCTACTTCTTTGACCAGCTCCACTGCAACCAATGAAGGCAAGGCTTGCATCTTCGATCTGCTTCGCTGTCAAGGCAGGAATGCAAGATCTGTTGTCTTCAACCAGCTCCACTACAACCGAGAGAGGTAAGGTTTGTATCTTCGATCTGCTTCGCTGTCAAGGCAGGAAGGCAGGATCTGGTGTCTTCAACCAGCTCCACTACAACAGAGAGAGGCAATGTTTGTTTTCGGTCTGCTTCGCTGTTAACGCAGGAAGGCAAGATCTGTTATCTTTAACCAGCTCCACTGCAACCGATGGAGGCAAGGCTTTGTTTTCGATCTGCTTCGTTGTTAACGCAGGAAGGCAAGATCTGCTATCTTTAACCAGCTCCACTACAACCGATGGAGGCAAGGCTTTGTTTTTTATCTGCTTCGCTGTTAATGCAGGAAGGCAAGATCTGCTTTAACCAGCTCCACTGCAATCGATGGAGGCAAGGCTTTGCTTTCGATCTACTTCACTGTTAACGCAGGAAGGCAAGATCTGCTATCTTCACTAATCTGTTCTCTGGGGAACATGACCTGTATAATGAACCTAATTATGCCTAATGATTAGGACGGCATGATCAAAATGAACCAAATGCTCCTAACTAGACATGCGTGAATGGTGTTTGCATGAATGCATCATTTTATTTTTTTTTAGAACGATCCCGCTTAGGTTGCAATTACTCGAAGTTTATGAAGGCTTTATCACCAAAGTGTTATAACACATTCCTTCTCGACTGGCGTTTTCTGAAGAAACATTTAGTTAGGTTGCCCCCACTGTAAACCTCAAAGTTTAATCCATTAGGGCGCAAAATTTGTACCATCATTCTCTCACTGTAATCCAATGGTAGAAATATGTCTTTTCCTCAATCCTCTTTTATCACAATTCAAGGATATGGGATCTTAATCTTTCTGGTCCCTTACACCATTCCCAGGGTGTCGTATCGAAGACTCATGCGCAAATGAGGGTTCTCTTCCCCGAGGTAACCTCTTCCTATTACCTAATGATCATTGCTTTCTTGTTTACTTAAGCTTTGTCACCAACATGGCATCTTGTCAATCAATGCATTTGACAACGAAATCCAAAGGGAAAGTCCAAATTTCAACTCTTCATTCTCAAACTTCCAACCTTTAAACTCGGTGTGTTCTAAACAATAGTCCTGCTTCAGGTTCCTGTGATATTTAGAAACTTTCCAGAGTAATATGCAAAAATTCCTTTGTGAAAGTTTTATTAGTCCATTAATCATTATTCCAATGCAACATGCTTGCAAAAAGGGTCATAACAATGGATAAGAATAAAGTTGGTTCTGAGCATAGCTCGAAAGAACAAGTTATCCAAAAATAGTAAAGAAGGATGACAAAAAAATTGATCGGGAATGTATATCTTGGAAAAGAAAAAAATGTATTCCAAGAACAACAAATAATATGAGAATTGGGTGCCTCAGATATCGCAGCTTGAACTTCTCTGTACAAACTTTCTGAAGACCATTTTGAGTTTGACAAGTGTTTAGAAGATCTACAGTGCTTTGTCGATGCCCCAAGATGTCGCTTATCCTTTCCTGTTGATTCAGGCATAGCAAGATCACCACATGCCCCAATATGATCAAAATTTGAATCGCTCTGATCACTTCATGCCCCCATTCCAATTAATATTTGAGCCGCTCTTTTTGAGTTTTCAACTCAAATCTCCTTTGGCCTAAGGTGCCCTTTGCGGGTTTTCCCCTTAGCCTCTCTATTTTTACTTTTTCATTTTTCATTTTTCATTTTCTTTTTCATTTTCATTTTTTTTTGCTCAAAGCCCCTTTGCAAGTTTTCACCTTGGTTCTTTCTTCTTCTTTAAACGAAGTATTTCTTGACTGGATCCGAGTTTATAGGACTAGCAACCTCACTCAGAATCAGTGCTCTTCTGAAAAATGTCTTCTTTACAACGTAGGGACATTCTCGGTTTGGCATTCATTTCCCTCTGGAATCCTTTTGGAGAGGAATGATCTTTTTCGACATCCAACCCTCTCGTGGAATTCTCTGAGATGACACTGTTCATTATGGGCTCGTATCAGTTGTTTCTGGTACATCTGACCCTGAAGAATAGCTTTTAATCTTTTTCCTAGGTTCAACTGATCGCATCGCGATTAGATCCATTCTGCTTCATCCAATTCTAGCTCAACTAATACCCGGAGAGAAAGGATTTCAATAGGTAAAACTACCTAAACCCCGCAAACCAAAGAAAAAGGTATTGCCCCGGTACAGATGTTCAACAAGCAAGGAAGGCAAATAGTAATTTCTCATGCCAATCATTGTAAGTCTCAGACATTTTCCTTCAATTTTCGATGTTTAACTCTAGGCAATTCAGTGACGAATCGTGGTGTCCACTTCTGAGTTAATTTGAGACCTCAGCGATCGTGCTATTGTTTAAGCTCAATGCATTCTCCAATACCCTATTCTCTGAAATTCTGTATCGGTATAAGATGACTTTGGCTCATGAAGTAGCCTCTCAAAATGAAGCAATACCCATTAGAAGTCTTCGATAATGGTGATGTTCATGCCTCATTGTGCTCGAAATTTGAGTCGCCCTTTTCGGGTTTTCAACTCAAAACCTTATTTGGTCACAAAGCGCCCTTTGCGGGTTTTCGCTTTGGCCTCTCCTTTTTTTCTTTTCTTTTTCATTCTGATTTTTTCATCTAGATTTCTCTTTTTTCATTCTTCTTTCTTTTTCTCATTTTCATTTTAATCTTGATTTTGATTTTTTCTTCTTTCTTCTTTTTGTTTTTTTTTTATTTTTGATTTTTTTTCATTTTCATTTTGACTTTGATTTTGATTTTTCTTTTTCTTCCCTTTTTTGATCTGAGCCTTTTGGGGTGCAACTACGACAGAAAACTTTGGATTTTCCTCTTTAATCAGGATAGACCCAACAACAACTTGAAGAGGTAGAAATTCGACTTCAAATGGGTAATGTTATGCTGACTCCACAAGAGAGGCATTGCCCCGGCATCGTTCATACTGCAAATTTCTGACATCGTGCTGTTGTGCAGATTTCATTATCGGTGTTTAACCCGGGGCATATCCTGGTATAATCATACGAAGACATCTTTGAACCCTAGAGGTCACTCAATAAGATGTTGCTTCGTCTTTGCGGTCAGGTTAATTCTAATCTTCACCAAGTCCACAATTCCTTGTGAGGTAGGATCTGTCTATCCTCTCGTGCTACCATCCTCGACAAGTTCAGAGATAAGCTACGATCTATGTCATTTCCAAAGCCATGAGATCCGTCTAAACACATGTCTCACTCAAGAGGAAAATCTGAGTCTGTAGCAGTGTCACTCATGTCATTGATATCTGGGGACTCATAATAAGTACCAAAGAATATACAAAAGAAAGTATAAATTTATGAATAATTATTTATACAATATGATTATGAATGAATGATGTGGAAGAAAATCTAAAAGAATGAAATAATCAGAAATAATTATTCAAAAGAATGAAAGAATATTGGCTCAAAAAGAAATGCAAAAATGTATTTTATTAGAATAATGACGTTCAGACATTAGTCTATTTCACAAAGGAATTTCTATCTCTTTAGGCTAAAAACAACAAAAATGTTCTGAACATTACTCTAAATAAGCCCTGATAACTACAGGGATTTCTTCCGCAGTCTAATTGTTTAGAATACTCCAGAATTCATAAGGGCTGACATCTAACAAGGTCCATTCCCAATTGTGTCTTCAGACACGTCGTTGATGTGAACATTTCCCAACACTTCTTCGTACACCTCATTCGCCTTGTCATTAATATGATTGGGCAGTGTATTTTCTGCACTAGAGGAATCATCAAATTTAACAACACCCATACTGATAAGCCTTTCAATCAGTTTTTTTAAAGGCAATGCAATTCTCTACTGAGTGCCCTAAAATTCCCGCATGATAATCACATTGCGCGTTCATATCGTACCATTTGGGATAAGGAGGTTGTAAAGGGGTCAAGTAACGAGGAGCAACAACATGCGCATCGAACAAGCTTTGATACAGCTCCTTATTGGCATCGGAATTGGTGTGAACTGGAGCTTCTTAGTACCTGCTTTCACTCCAGATTCTTGCTTTAAAGGGCTCTGATGGTTGGTGGTCTCCATCTTTGGCCTGCCCACAGTGATTGGTTTTGAGTGGACCTTATTATATCCGCCTACATTATCCCTTTATTCCCCTTCTTCCTTGGGGCCTTTATAGTATCTGGGTACTCTACCCCCATCTGCTTTATTTCGGCTAGATTAGTAACAGGATTAGCTAAATCGTTCCTCAAATTAGATCCTAAGCCTGTCAGGTAATTCACTGGTGTCGATATACCAGTCTGATAATATCAGGATCCGATAGTAAAAAGTACTCCTTGTGGGCGCCCATCTGGATGGACCTGAACACTTATCGGAGTACAATCTAAGGGATAGACAATATCCTCATTATCAACCCCAAAGTAAGCCACTAGGTCTTTCACTTCTTTTGACTTTCCAGCTAGTAATCGGTTGAACTGGTTTATCATAGTTCTCCGTAATTCTAGCATCTGATCTCTCATCTCCTGTTGAAATTCAGTCAATTGCTCCTGCATCTGAATCTGCATTCACTCTAATTTTTCCAACCTTCGTTCCATTTCTCTAGTCTTTACTTAGATATCGTAAGGGTGTTTGGTTGGTCGATTTTCCAGGTTAGCTGAAATAAATTTACTCGTTTAGACTCTTTCAATGGATTTTAATGCATGTAATGCAATGTATGAAATGCATGCCTAAAGAGATGTTGATTCTGATTCAATTACATTTAGGAAACTTTTCTAGAAAGCAAATTCCTTTACATAAAATGGATACATGTACGGCCTCACCCTCATATTCCAAGAAACAACATCTATCATTTCCTTCATTTGCATGCTTGAGGTAATCTCGCCAATAGATGTAATTGCTAGCTCCTTCTCTTGATCTTGGTTGCAATCTATCACCTGCCCGTCCTCATAAGGCTCGTCCGCCTCTTTAAGGGGTTGGTATGTTGAAGGCTCTTAGACAATTGCCTTGAATCCTCAGGCCACGAAGTAGGGTCACGAACTCTTCCATCGCCATTCTTGTGTTTCTCAGAATATATTCAGGAAGTCATATTGTTTTCCACTTTATCAAGGAATCCGTATTCCATGACAAGCTTTCTAATTTAGTAATCGAACTTGAATCAATATCTCTTTCCTAAGATGCAAATGCAATGTAATGCAATCATAATCAAAACACAACAAGAGGGGTTAGAACAAAACATAAGCAAGCACGGAAAATAAAAAGTACCTAATCAGGTAAATACTAGGGATTTGGAGTGGCTCTACCTAGGTTAAGTTCCTAAGTTTACTATATGAGGGTTGGTTCTAAAGATAAGGTACCCGAGCCAGCAGATTGCTCGATCTTCACCCATTATAGGCTCATACAAACCGAGTTCGGTTCAGGAGAATACATTTCCCTATGGCTGCATGGAGATGAAAATCTCACGAAGACATAGGTACGGATGTATCTCGAAAGCGATCCATTATCCTGCACGGAGGTGAAAACCTCACGAAGGAGTAGCTTCTCACTCCCACTTAAAAAGGTGTGACCAACGGTCATACAATGCAATGTAGAAAGATATAAAAATTTAAAATACAAAACATGATGAAAACTATAATTCACAACAAATGAGATGCAATGAGAGGATCGTATATTTAAATCACATTTTCAACTTTCGACAAAAAGACAATAAATAATCAACTCGTGGCTTGACTCTCTTATTTAAAATCCACAGCGGAGTCGCCAAGCTGTTGACACCATTTTTTGGATGGAAAATAGGGTCGACTTCGGTTTTGGAAAATGAAAACGAAAATGGGAGTCGCCACCGATCCTTTTTGATGAGGTGTGATCGGATCACCTCGAAAAAATGTTGTTTTTAATAAACGGTTTGATTTTATTAAAACAACAAGTTTGGTCCACGAAATTCAGAAAAACGGGTTCGGGAGTCGGTTACGCACGAGGAAGGATTAGCACCCTCGATACGCCCAAAATTGGTACCTAGTTGATTACTCAATGTCTTAGTGTCGAAAAATTGAAAACTTTAAAGAGATTTAAGATACGATCCTAAAAAAACTTGAATGACATGGATTAAGATTTAAGAGAATATTTGGCTATTTGGTCAAATGGAAAAATCGAAACCCAGCACATTAGGGCACGTTTCCTTAAATTTCCAAACGCAAAATATTATCTTACTTCGAAATTTTTAAAAGGATATTTAGCCATTTGGTTGAATGAGAAAAATCGACACCCAGCACCTTAAGGCATGTTTTCTCGAATTTCCAAACACAAAACATTGTCTTATTTTAAAATTTTTAAAAGAATATTAAGCCATTTGGTTGAACGAGAAAAATCGACACCCAGCACCTTAGGGCATGTTTTCTAGAATTTCCAAACGCAAAACATTGCCTTATTTTGATTTTTTTTAAAGGATATTAAGTCATTTGGTTGAACGAGAAAAATCAACACCCAGCACCTTAGGGCATGTTTTCTCGAATATCCAAACGCAAAACATTGCCTTATTTTGAAATTTTTAAAAGGATATTAAGCCATTTGGTTGAACGAGAAAAATCGACACCCAGCACCTTAGGGCATGTTTTCTCGAATTTCCAAAAGCTAAATATTGCCTCATTTAGAAAAAATTCTTTTTTTGAAATATGGTACTTATGTGCATAATGGAATAATAAATAAAGTAATGCGACTAAAAATAATATGAGCAAAAAAACGAACAATAAATAAAAAAGAACAAATCCATCATGTATATACAATAACAAATAAATAAATAAATAAACTAAAACATAAAAAATGGACATATAAATAAATAAATAAATAAATAAATGAACATAAAGTAAAAATAAATAAATAAAATAATAACAATAAAGGAAAATAGATAAAAATCATAAAATATGAAAATATGTTTATACATATAAGGAAATATATATGTATGAATATACATAAAATTATAAAAATATGAAAAATATATATATGTTGTAAAGTTATTAGATATAAAAGTTTATGTAAGTATATATATGTATATTTATGAAAATGAAAATATATATAAACATAAACGCAGGTATGTGAAAATACTATATAATAAATATATATATATATGTACGGGCATAATACCTATATGTGTATATATATATATATATGAAATAAAATTAAAACTAAAATAGTATAAAACTAATTAATATTATCACAATAATAACGAATAAATAAAAGAAAAATAAAATTAATAATAATAATAGTAATAATAATAGTAATAATATGAAATTTATTAAGAAAACAAACAAAATAACAAAAGGACTAAATTAAACATTAAAACAAGATTCGAGCTCAAAACGCAAATAAACAAAAGCGGGGACTACTCGAACATTCATAAAACATGGAGGGACCAAGAAAGCAAATTTCCTTCCATTAAAATGACGTAGTTCGGGTAAGGATTAAATTGAAAACGCAAAAAATTTACGGGTAAAATTCAAAAAATTAAAAGAACCTAATTTTAAAAGCATGAAAAAGCGGAAGGGCTGAACGTGCAATTAGCCCTTAGTAAAAACATCGGATCCCCCGAGCGGGTCGGTCATTAATCGGTCAAATCAAAACGGCGCGCTTTTGGTGCACGAAAAATCGCCCAAATTGACGTCGTTTTGGAAGCCTATTTAAACTAATTTTTTTTCAAAATTTTCATTCTTCCCTTCTTCTCCAGAAAAAAAACCAAAAAAATTCTCTCAAGTCTCTCTCCTTTTCAGTCTTGGCCGTCATGGTGGCCGGAAGGTTGAAAAGGTGCATTTTTTTTTTGTAAATCTTTTTCAATGTATATGTATAATAGTTAAAAGACAAAACTAAAGAAATATATGTATGTATATAAACAGTTTCAAAAAGGAAGGAAAAAAATAAAATAAAATAAAATAAAAGGAATTAGATCTTGTACCGAAAACAAAGAATCCTTGAATCTGTTTTTTACTATTTATTTCTTGAAATCGTGAAGAAGAGAGAGCCCTTTTACAATACATATTCTTGGCTTTATAGCTGATTTACATGAGATTTCTAGTCTATTTCCTATGCTTGTCATGTCTGCCTTGATTTGTTTGCAGGGATCAGCGCACATGGATGGAGATGACAGTGGCAGTTGGCGGTGGTTCTTTGGCAGAAGCGGTGAGCGAAGACCTGTGGTGGTTCTTGGCGCTAGGCTAGGGAGAGTTAGGGTTCTGAAACCCTAAATTTTTTTTTAGGTTTGGGTCGAGGTTAGGCTATTGGGCCTATTTAGGTGGGTTTAGTTTGGGTATTTTGGTAATGGGTTTGGGTCTGCTGGAAATGGGTTATTTTGTGTTTTATTTGTTTGTAATAGGCCCGAGTGAAATTGGGCTTCTACACCCTTAACTTAAAAAACCCTAACCCTTAACTTAAAAACCATAAACCCTTAACTTAAAAACCCTAAACATTTAAATTAAAACCCTTAAACCCTAAAAACCTTAACTTAAAACCCCTAAACCCATAAATTAAAAATTTTAAACCCTAAAACCCTATATTCATAAATTAAAACCATAAACTATTAACTTAAAACCCTAAATCCTTAAATTAAAAATCCTAAACCCTTAACTTTAAAACCATAAACCCTTAACTTAAAAACCCTAAACCCTTAACTTAAAAACCATTAACCCTTAAATTAAAAACTATAAACCCTTAACTTAAAAACCCTAAACCCTTAACTTAAAAACGCTAACCCTTAACTTAAAAACTCTAAACCCTTAACTTAAAAACTCTAACCCTTAACTTTAAAACCTTAAACACTTAAATTAAAAACCCTAAAACCTTAACTTAAAAATCATAAACCCTTAACTTAAAACCCTAAACCCTTAACTTAAAAACTCTAACCCTTAATATAAAAATCCTAAACCCTTAACTTAAAAACGCTAAACCTTTAAATTAAAAACTAGAAACCTTAAAACCCTAAAACCTTAAACCCTTAACTTAAAAAATCCTAAACCCTTAAATTAAAAACCTTAAATCATAAAACCCTAAATCCATAAATTAAAAACTCTAACCCTTAACTTAAAAAACACTAAAACCCTAAACCTTTAACTTAAAATCTTAAACCTTTAAATTAAAAACCCTAAAACCCTAAAACTATAAACCCTTAAATTAAAAATCCTAGCCCTTAACTTAAAAACCCTAAACCCATAACTTTAAAACCCTAAGCCCTTAACTTTAAAACCCTTATCCTTAAAATTCCTAACCCTTAAATTAAAAACCCTAACCCTTAACTTTAAAACCCTAAACCCTTAACTTAAAAATTGTAAACCCTTAAATTAAAAACCTTAAATCCTAAAACCTTGAAACCCTAAACCCTTAGCTTAAAAATCATAAACCCTTAACTAAAAAACCCTAACCCTTAACTTTAAAACCTTAAACCCTTAACTTAAAAACTGTAACCCTTAAATTAAATACCCTAAACCCTTAACTTTAAAACCGTAACACTTAAATAAAAAACCCTAACACTTAACTTAAAAACCCTAACCCTTAACTTAAATATAATTTGATAATTTTACTAACCATTAATACAATTATCAGTTAATAATTTTACATTCACAATGTTAGATTTGGAAAAATGTTTTGACAGGTACTAACAATTAATAATTTGATATAATTTGATAATTTTACTATCAATTAATACAATTATCAATTAATAATTGAAAAAATATAATTTTTTTACAATTACATTCAACTATTGCGATTAGGGCAAGATCGACTTGTATGGCCTAGATTCCTACACCATTCACACAACTTCTGTTGACTGGCTGTTTCTCGGATTGTTACGTATTCTAGTCGAGCAATGTCGACCCTTTGGTTTGCGACGCAATTCTCTATCCGGTAACAGCATAAAATGGGAAAGAGATACTGGCGGCCACTTACGTTCATCTGCGATCGGTGGGAAAACGTGTCTCCAGACGTTGTACATGTTTTCTAATTTGTACACTTCATCCACATAGCTCATCGGATCTAGACGGAGATTTTGACAAGCTGCAATAACATAAGCGTATGGATAACGAAGTGCATCAAACATCCCATAGTCGCAAGTCCTATTTTGCAAGTGTACACGATATTGCCCGCCAACAACACCTGGTGCGGTCTGTCAAACTCTGTCACGCGAAACCATAAGTTGTCTCGATCGTGACACACTGTGTACATGGTGTTTGCCCGCGCCTTGACCTTGTTAATTCCTTGAACTACCTTACTGCACCATACATAGCCTCCCTGCATCTGGCCTGCATAACTTGCTGCTCGCTTTGGAAATAGCGCCGCCAAACGAAAATATGTCTCTCGCACAACCGATGTTATCGGTAGATGACGCGTTGCTTTAAGAACATAGTTTATGCATTCAGCCAGGTTTGACGTCATATGGCCATATCGTAGGCCGCCGTAGTATGCTTGTGCCTTAAACCCTAAACCTTAAAACTTTAACTTAAAACCCTAAACCCTTAAATTAAAAACCTTAAACCTTAAAATCTTAAAATCCTAAACCCTTAACTTAAAAACCCTAAATCCTTAAATTAAAAAAACTAAACCTTAAAACCCTAAATCCATAAATTAAAAACCCTAACACTTAATTTAAAACCCTAAAACCATAAACCCTTAACTTAAAAACCACAAACCCTAAAATTAAAAACTCTAAACCCTAAAACCCTAAAATCATAAACCCTTAAATTAAAATTCCTAACCCTTAACTTAAAAACCACAAACCCTTAACTTAAAAACTAAAACTCCTTAAATTAAAAATCCTAAACCCTAAAACCCTAAACCCTTAACTTAAAAACTATAACCCTTAAATTAAAAACCTTAACCCTTAACTTTAAAACCCTAAACCCTTACTTAAAAATCATAAACCCTTAAATTAAAAACTTTAAACCCTAAAACCCTAAAACCCTAAACCTTTAACTTAAAAACCCTAACCTTAACTTTCAAACCCTAAACCCTTAACTTAAAAACTATAACCCTTAAATTAAATACACTAAACCCTTAACTTTAAAACCGTAACACTTAAATAAAAAACCCTAACACTTAACTTAAAAACCCTAACCCTCAACTTAAATATAATTTGATAATTTTACTAACCATTAATACAATTATCAGTTAATAATTTTACATTCACAATGTTAGATTTGGAAAAATGTTTTGACTGGTACTAACAATTAATAATTTGATATAATTTGATAATTTTACTAACAATTAATACAATTATCAATTAATAATTGAAAAAATATAATTTTTTACAATTACATTCAACTATTGCGATTAGGGCAAGATCGACTTGTATGGCCTAGAACCATAAAACATAAACTCTTAACTTAAAACACTAAACCCTAAACTCTAAATCCTAAACCCTAAAATTAAAAACCTTAAACCCTAAACCCATAAATCCATAAATTAAAAACCCTACCCATTAACTTAAAAAAGCCCTAAACCCTTAACTTAAAACCCTAAATCCATAAATTAAAAACACTAACCCTTAACTTAAAAACCTTAAACCCTTAAATTAAAAACCCTAAACCCTTAACTTAAAAACTATAAACCCTTAAATTAAAAACTCTAAACCTTAAAACCCTAAAACCTTAAACCTTTAACTTAAAAACCATAAACCCTTAAATTAAAAACTCTAAACCTTTAAACCCTAAAACTTTAAACCTTTAACTTAAAAACCCTAAACCCTTAACTTAAAAACCCTAACCCTTAACTTAAAAACCATAACCCTTAAATTAAAAACCCTAAAACTTAACTTTAAAACCTTAAACCCTTAACTTAAAAACCATAAACCCTTAAATTAAAAACCCTAAACCCTTACCTTAAAACCCTAAACCCTTAAATTAAAAACCATAAACCCTTAACTTAAAAACACTAACCCTTAACTTTAAAACCCTAACCCTTAACTTAAAAACCCTAACCCCTTAAATTAAAAACCCTAAACCCTTAACTTAAAAACCCTAACCCTTAACATAAAAACCCTAACCCATTCACTTAAAAACACTAAACCTTAAACCCTAAAACCTTAAAACCTTAAATTAAAAACACTAAAAATTAAAACCCTAAATCCATAAATTAAAAACCCTAACCCTTAACTTAAAAATCTTAAAACCATAAACCCTTAACTTAAAAACCATAAACCCTTAAATTAAAAACCCTAACCTTTAACTTTAAAACCCTAACCCTTAACTTAAAACTGTAACCCTTAAATAAAAAACCATAACCCTAACCTTTAAAACACTAAACCCTTAACTTAAAAATTGTAAACCCTTAAATTAAAAACCTTAAACCCTAAAACCATAAAACCCTAAACTCATAACTTAAAACCCCTAAACCCTAAATCTTAAACTTAAAATTAAAAACCTTAAACCCTAAAACACTAAATCCATGAATTAAAAACCCTAACTATTAACTTAAAACCCTAAACTATTAACTTAAAAACCCTAAATCCATAAATTAAAAACCTTAACCCTTAACTTAAAAACCCTAAACCCTTAAATTAAAAACTCTAAACCTTAAAACCCTAAAACTTTTAACTTAAAACCCTAAACCCTTAACTTAAAAACACTAACCCTTAACTTAAAAACCCTAAACCCTTAACTTAAAAACACTAACCCTTAACTTAAAAACCCTAAACCCTTAACTTAAAAACCATAACCTTTAAATTAAAAACCCTAACACTTAACTTTAAAACCTTAAACCCTTAACTTAAAAACCCTAAACCCTTACATTAAAAACCCTAAACCCTTAACTTAAAAAACTTTAAACCCTTAACTTAAAAACACTAACCCTTAACTTTAAAGCCCTAACCCTTAACTATAAAACCGTAACCTTTAACTTTAAAACCATAAACCCTTAAATTAGAAACCTTAAACCCTTAACTTTAAAACCTTAACCCTACCCTTAACTTAAAAACTCTAAACCCTTAAATTAAAACCCTAAACCTTAAAACTCTAAAGCCTTAAATATTTAACCTAAAAACCTTAAACCCTTAACTTAAAACCATAAACCCTAAACTTAAAAATTATAAACTTTAAATTAAACACCCTAAACCTTAAAACCTTAAAACCCTAAACCCTTAACTTAAAAACCCTAACCCTTAACTTAAAAACTATAACACTTAAATTAAAAACCCTAACCCTTAACTTAAAAATTGTAAACCCTTAAATTAAAAACCTTAAACCCTAAAACCCTAAAACCTTAAAACCCTAAACTCTTAACTTAAAAACCATAAACCCTTAACTTAAAAACCATAACCCTTAACTTTAAAGCCTTAAACCCTTAACTTAAAAACTGTAACCCTTAAATTAAATACCCTAAACCCTTAACTTTAAAACCGTAACACTTAAATAAAAAACCCTAACCCTTAACTTAAATATAATTTGATAATTTTACTAACCATTAATACAATTATCAGTTAATAATTTTACATTCACAATTTTACATTTGGAAAAATGTTTTGACAGGTACTAACAATTAATAATGTGATATAATTTGATAATTTTACTAACAATTAATACAATTATCAATTAATAATTGAAAAAATATAATTTTTTTACAATTACATTAAACTATTACGATTAGGGCAAGATCGACTGTATGGCCTAGATTCCTACACCATTCACACAACTTCTGTTGACTGGCTGTTTCTCGGATTGTTACGCATTCTAGTCGAGCAAGGTCGACCATTTGGTTTGCGACGCAATTCTCTATCCGGTAACAGCTTAAAATGGGAAAGAGATACTGGCGGCCACTTACGTTCATCTGCGATCGGTGGGAAAACGTGTCTCCAGACGTTGTACATGTTTTCTAATTTGTACACTTCATCCACATAGCTCATCGGATCTAGACGGAGATTTTGACAAGCTGCAATAACATGAGCGCATGGATAACGAAGTGCATCAAACATCCCACAGTCGCAAGTCCTATTTCGCAAGTGTACACGATATTGCCCGCCAACAACACCTGGTGCGGTCTGTCAAACTCTGTCACGCGAAACCATAAGTTGTCTCGATCGTGACACACTGTGTGCATGGTGTTTGCCCGCGCCTTGGCCTTGTTAATTTCTTGAACTACCTTACTGCACCATACATAGCCTCCTTGCATCTGGCCTGCATAACTTGCTGCTTGCTTTGGAAATAGCGCCGCCAAACGAAAATATGTCTCTCGCACAACCGATGTTATCGGTAGATGACGCGTTCCTTTAAGAACATAATTTATGCATTCAGCCAGGTTTGACGTCATATAGCCATATCGTAGGCCGCCGTAGTATGTTTGTGCCTTAAACCCTAAACCCTAAACCTTTAACTTAAAACCCCTAAACCCTTAAATTAAAAACCTTAAACCTTAAACCTTAAAATCTTAAAATCCTAAACCCTTAACTTAAAAACACTAAACCCTTAAATTAAAAACCTAAACCTTAAAACCCTAAATCCAAAAATTAAAAACCCTAACACTTAATTTAAAACCCTAAAACCATAAACCCTTAACTTAAAAACCATAAACCCTAAAATTAAAAACCATAAACCCTAAAACCCTAAAATCATAAACCTTAAATTAAAATTCCTAACCCTTAACTTAAAAACTAAAACCCCTTAAATTAAAAACCCTAAACTTTAAAACCCTAAAACCTAAACCCTTAAATTAAAAACCCTAACCCTTAACTTAAAAACTATAACCCTTAAATTAAAAACCTTAACCCTTAACTTTAAAACCCTAAGCCCTTAACTTAAAAATCATAAACCCTTAAATTAAAAACTTTAAACCCTAAAACCCTAAACCTTTAACTTTCAAACCCTAACCCTTAACTTAAAAACTATAACCCTTAAATTAAATACCCTAAACCCTTAACTTTAAAACCGTAACACTTAAATAAAGAACCCTAACACTTAACTTAAAAACCCTAACCCTTAACTTAAATATAATTTGATAATTTTACTAACCATTAATACAATTATCAGTTAATAATTTTACATTCACAATGTTAGATTTGGAAAAATGTTTTGACTGGTACTAACAATTAATAATTTGATAATTTTACTAACAATTAATACAATTATCAGTTAATAATTGAAAAAATATAATTTTTTACAATTATATTCAACTATTGCGATTAGGGCATGATCGACTTGTATGCCCCAGATTCTTACGCCATCCACACAACTTCTGTTGACTGACTGTTTCTCGGATTGTCATGTATTCTAGTCGAGCAAGGTCGACCCTTTGGTTTGCGACGCAATTCTCTATCCGGTAAAAGCTTAAAATAGGTAAGAGATATTGGCGGCCACTTACGTTCATCTGGGATCAGTGGGAAAACATGTCTCCAGACATTGTACATGTTTTCTAATTTGTACACTTCATCCACATAGCTCATCGGATCTAGACGGAGATTTTGACAAGCTGCAATAACATAAGCGTATGGATAACGAAGTGCATCAAACATCCCATAGTCGCAAGTCCTATTTTGCAAGTGTACACGATATTGCCCGCCAACAACACCTGGTGCGGTCTGTCAAACTCTGTCACGCGAAACCATAAGTTGTCTCGATCGTGACACACTGTGTGCATGGTGTTTGCCCGCGCCTTGGCCTTGTTAATTTCTTGAACTACCTTACTACACCATACATAGCCTCCTTGCATCTGGCCTGCATAACTTGCTGCTTGCTTTGGAAATAGCGCCGCCAAACGAAAATATGTCTCTCGCACAACCGATGTTATCGGTAGATGACGCGTTCCTTTAAGAACATAATTTATGCATTCAGCCAGGTTTGACGTCATATGGCCATATTGTAGGCTGCCGTCGTATGCTTGTTCCCACTGTTCGAAACGTATGTTACAAAGGTAGTCCGCCCCTTCTCCGTTAAATGAACGTAAAATTGCCAACATCTCGTGAAAACGGTCTTTATTTATTTCATACCCTGCCAATATAAGTTTATAGCGAGTATTACATACCACTTCTTCATTTACAACTAATTCAAATTGACAAACGAAAGAACACAGATAGAGACTAAATACCCATGTTGGTCACTTGTCATCGTTCGCTCTTAGATGGATATTGCCTGTAGTAGTTGGTGTGTGTGCTGCCATAAGCTTCCCTGTCGATCAAATACAACTAGTATACCGGTGCCCCGATCTGAAATAACACAGATATCAGGTTGGGGGCACACATGCCTCCTTAACGTAGAGAGAAAGAAATTTCAGTCATCAGACGACTCTCCCGGTCTTATTGCAAATGCAATCGGAAGAATTCTCCCGCCACCATCCTGTGCCATTGCAAGCAATAGCCGATGAGTATACGTACCAAACATAAAGGTACCGTCAATTTGTACCAATGGCTTGCAGTATGGAAATGCGTCTCGGTATTGTTTAAAGGTCTAAAATAGGCTTTTGAACACTCGGCATCCACGTAGCAATCGGCTGTTGTAGTACACATGTTCCTTTTCAAGGTCTGTGATGACACCTGAGACATATCTCTCTAGCACTTGACACCACTGCCATATTTATTATATGAGGCGTCCCACCCACTATGCATCTTCTCCAACGCCTTTTGCTTAGCTATCCAAGCCTTGCGGTAAAAGGGCGTGTACCCCATTTGGCTACGGATATTGGCAATTAACACCGGCACTGAAGTCCTGGGATCTGCTTTTACCGTGGGTAGTATCAAGCTAGCTAACATAGCTGAATCCATCTTGGGATGATCTTGTGAAACACCTATAAACGGAGTACATTAAATAATGCAACATTACATAATAAAAGTATTATTCAGAAACCGTCAATACTGTACCTGCAGCACATGTATGTGGACTTTTGTACTTTTTAATCTCCCATAACCCTGTCCTTTTCCTTAACAAGGCGTAGATTTTCCATGAACATGTGTCGTCTTACACCGCACACTTCGCCTCAAACTTATCAGATTTGGATTTAACGACGTGGTAGTTAACGCCGTTTTTGATGCTATGTTGTTTCAAAGCACCAATAAAACTATCCTTGTTGGTAAACTGATTACCAACTTCAAATTCACCCGAATCTAGCCCTGAACTTGTACGACCACGCAACCGGTGTGGTGGATTTGAAAACTCTAATGCATCATCTGCAGATAGATCAACATTATACATGTGGGCTGGAGGTGAGTATGCTCTGAATCGTGGATTTTATTATTCATCTGAACTCTTTTCAGCAGCTTCAAGTTCTGTTGGAATAGGCTCCAATTTAGAAAATAAGCCAACTTCTGCACCATCGGGTCCGGGCTCTCGAGGTGGATCCATATTGGAGTCATCTTCTAACCCACAATCATCTACAGCGTACGAGGTCTCCTCACTGGTTGACGTCATAGGGAGTACATCATCCCCTCTTCTGGACATTTCATAACGTCCCCAATTGGATGTAGATTGCCAACCACTAGAACTTGATGTCGTTCCCCAGTACGTATTTCCAGCATCAAACATTGAGCCACCGATGTACATGTCCCATCCACCGACAGAGTGTCTTGCGGGGGATGTGCATTCAACACTGCTACCAAACATGGGATGTTCCGTGTTTTGTAACCCGCTAACTGAATGTTAGCCAGGGGTCGTGTATACATCTCGAACACCGGCCGCAAGTACATCAATTGGCGATGTAAATTGTACATATAACTCAATATAAGATGCTCCACTAGTAAGATGAGTCTGTACCATTGCCTCCAAGCTACGAGCACCTTTTATGTCGAACGAGTCATATGTCACCGGATCAACAGAAGAACAAAATCGATACGTAATAGACAGAACTTTCATTGGCTTCGTTCTGAAAATTTTACGCCTAATTCTTTTACGAAGTTCTGTCAAATCTATGTTCGTTAAAATCATCGATAAAGATTCTCGATAAAAAAACAACACCATTCTCGGTGTGGCAAACCTCACCATCGTAGTAAATACCAAAGACTAATACGTTCACTCATATTTGAAACTCTAACCTTCTTAGCCTTTCTAAATTGTTTCATTGTGACTTATGCATTCGAGAACATTTTTGCCTCATTTATAGCCTCATTCAAACATGCTATCAGAGCAAAAGCGGCGTCCACGTGGGCTCGATTTCACAAATTCTTCTCATACAGCATCCTGCTAGAAGCGATTTTATACTATTTGCTCAGAATCATCAAGTCGAAATTATTTTTCCAGGACCTACTGTAGCAAAAACGCGTCCACGAGGGCGCGATTTCACAAATTCTTCTCAAATAGCATCCTGCTTGCAGCGCTGTTTTATACTATTTGCTCAGAAACGTCAACTCGAAATTATTTTTTCAGGACCTACTATAGCAAAAGCGCGTCCACGTGGGCGTGATTTCACAAATCCTTCTCATAAAGCATCCTACTTGAAGCGTTTTTTTAAACTATTTGCTCAGAAACGTCAACTTGAAATTATTTCTTCCAGTACCAACTGTAGCAAAAGCGCGTCCACGAGGGCACGATTTCACAAATTCTTCTCATAAAGCATTTTGCTTGAAACGTTTTTTAAACTATTTGCTCAGAAACGTCAACTCAAAATTATTTTTCCAGACTTATCAGAGCAAAAGCGGCATATGCGCATGCGACTTCAAAAATCCTTCTGATAAATCATCCTGCTTTGATTTTATCTTAAAACCCCATAAACACGAAACGTAATCCAATTTTGAATAAATTTTATTTAATTTAATTATGAAACCCTAAACCCTAATCCCTTATTTGTTTACTTTTTTCTCCAAAATCCCTAAAAATCCTAAAAACCCTAAAAATCCTAACCTGGAAAACACGACGAAATCGCGTCCACATAGGCGCGCTACGTGTTAGCAAATCGCGTCCACGTCGGTAGCTTTTCCACGACGTGGACATAAAGCGCGCTGACGTGGACGCGATTTGCTACCATGTCATCAAACCGCGCTGACGTGGATGCGATTTAGGGGAAAAGGGCCCATTCCGGTAAATAATAAAATACCGGGCCCATTTCGGTAAATTTAAAAAAAATTGGATTTTTTTGGTATTTTGCCCCAAAATATGCCACATTTTTCTTTTTCAAGCTCAATCTAAAATTTAAATTTATTTAAATTATTTTTCAAAACGCAAATTGTACAAACAAATTATATTTTGATTTTTTCTTATAATGAAAAAGCCATTTTAAGAAACAGAAGAAGTAAAATAATAATTAAAGAACCAATAATTTTACTTAATGTTTTTATTTTTTTAATGTTCTATTAAAGAATGAGTATTGAATATTTCTGTACAGATAATACAAAGAGAAAACTTGAAGGGTTTGAAAGCAATTTCCCCTCATTTTTTATCAATTTATCCTATAGTTTAGTGACTAATAGTGCAATTTACCCTTATTCTTTTTAGTATTTCGGATCTTCATATCTGACCCATTATTGCATGGAAGCCAAGTGGCGCATTTCCTATGGAAAAAGACGAAGCACTTTTAAGAGGGAATTGCTGTTTTCCGAGAAAAGAAAAAAAAGGAGGAGATAAAAGACCATCTTCTGGAAAATGAAATCTATCTTTAACATTATATTTCTCTACAGAAGGGATTGTTTGATTGTAATAGTTAATCATTTTGTGGAATGGATATTCCTTTAAATAATTTATTTGAAAAACAATTCAGTAAATAACTGGATTTAAAACAATAATAAGATGAGCTCAATAAGTTATTACAATTCACTAGAAAATAAAGCTTTGAGTATCTTCCTCTCATTTAAGAATCAACTTTTCCCATCAAATTTTCCACTAAAGAGGAACGCTTGAAGAAGGAGTTGATTCAATATCATAAAGTTGCCAAGTGGCGTTAGAGAATAGCTTGGTAGCCGACTTGTAAAACTCGGCAATCAGCATTTTGGCAAACTCTTTTCTGGTAAATCACTGATTCGATTCTCTGCAACCTATTTTCTTCAACATGAGTGGCTACAACACCTGCTCTGGGAAGATTGAGCTTCTTGTTTCTGGGCATTTTGCATGCAGTGATTCTCAACAAGAATCATTATGAGATGTGTTGTATTAAGAGAAGTATTGAGGGGATTTTATAGCGAGGGAAAGGTAAGAAGACAACAAATTATGAGTTGGATTTGTTGGTCCATTTCTGGTCTTTTTGATCCTTGCTGAGGAAATGCATTTTTGTTTCCTTCTTAGGATGAATACCCTTTTAATTGCTTGGATTTTTCTGTTCTTTTTTATTTGTTACCATTTTAGCAATTAAGAGGAGGGGATTATTTCCTTTTTTTATTTATTAATTTCTATTTCTTATTTTTTGTAATTTGCTTTAATCAAAAAGTTTTCTTTTAGGCATTTGGGGGTAAAACAGATTGAAGATTACGTTTCTAGTGTAATCGATTGAATAGTAGATGTGATTTGGGTCGGATCGATATAAAATTTTAAGTTCTAGTTCGGTCCGGAAAATTAGGTTTAAAATTTTGTCTAAATTCAAGTTCGATAAAAAAGTCAAACCCAAGTCCGTTTGATCCACCTGTATTAAATTTTTCTATATAAAAATAAATTTAAAAAATATAATATATCAAATACACTAAAAATATTAAAATAAAAATTCCCAACAAATTAAAAATACATTAGGAAATGTCTTTATACTTAAATAATACTAAGATAGTTGTAACTTAATAAACAAATGTCTCTAAAATAATAACAAAATTAACAAAAAAAAAAGAGTTATATCTAACAAAAAAAATAGTAGCAATATAATAGTAAAATGACAACAAAACAATAGCAAAACACCTAGCAAACAACAGTAGAAAAGAATTTAGTCAATTTTGAGTCCAATCGAGCCCAAGTAAAAAAATTTACTTGAGACCCGATCCGTTTAGAAAATGGACCTTATTTTTTGTTAGAGTCTATTTTTTGAGCATATAATTTTACTCATCTCGTCCCAGTTTTTAGATAAGTCTTTGAGTTTAGGCAAATGACCCAGCCCATAATCAGGTCTAATTACGAGTTAACTTCACACTAATAAGATAAAAAAAATTACTTAAAATTTAATTTTAACAAAATAATAAATATTAATATAGTAATATTTTTATTTTTATATAAAATATTCAAATAAAACAACGAAAACCAAGATGAATAAAGGTTGGGTTATAAATAATTTAATGATTTACCACTTTCTTTATAATTCAATGGTTGCACAAATTATCTTCCATCATAATCTAAGTTTTTTGGTAATCTAATAATATTTTATATACATTTGATTTCATGGATTCAATTGATGGTAAATTCTATTTTTATGAATTTGGATCTTTATAATTATTAAAATACTTACTTTTTATTAATTTATCAATATTGTCAGTAAAATTTTTAGACACCATAAAAAAATTAGGAGTTGATAAATATCCTATAGAGATATAGTTAAATATTAAAAAAGATACACATGTTAAACTTTTAAATCTACTTGTATAATAAAAAATACATTATTAATATACCAAATACTCACCTTTATACAAAAATATTTCACTCAGCCTCGTGATATTTGCTTAAGGAGAAAAGTGGTGGCATCACCAAAACATAAAAGAAGCCAAAATCCTTGAAAAATAAAGGGTAAAGTATAAGAAAATCTTCAAATTATTAATTTCATTCTATTTTGGTCAATCAATTATTAATTTTTTCGTTTTATTTAATTAATATTTCAAAATTAAATATTTTAGTTACTCTTTCATTAGTTGCTTAATGAAAGTTTAACATGGACTTTATTTTATTGGCCTAATAACAAATTTACCCTCAAATATTTACATATTCTATTAATTTATCCCAAATCTAAAAATTCAACCTTCAAGATTTACAAACTTTGTCATCTCAGCCCTAATTATAAACATTATGAAAATATTTAAAAATTTAAATTTAAAAAATTTAAATTTTAAATATAAAAATGTTTTAAAGATTTTTTTTACCCCAAATAGCTTTCAATATTCTCTTACACTTTGTCCATTCCTTCATTCAATTGACAAAATTGGAAATATCAAATGTTATGGTCTTAACCTACAATCTCTCTCCAACACTTGAGCTAGGAATGATAAAAATACTAGAACACTAAAGCTTGAAACTAGTACAATCTCTATAGTAAAGAGTAAGGCTGTCAAAGTTGGTGTCGTCAACCAAATCAATTTTCTGGATTTATAAATTTGTGAATTTTGGGCTTATTTCTCAGTTTTAGTTAGGCATTTGAGACGAACAATGTGTCAGCTCGATTAATCAACTCGAAATTGCCAAGAGGAGAAGTGAATTGGCCTTTTAAAAATTTATGGTAGCTAAGAGAATAAATAGAGACAATAAATGCGATGATATATAATGGTTCGACCGCAATTGTCAACTTCATTACCTTAACTTTCCACAACTAAAGATTTTCCCAAAATTCACTAATTTGACAACCGTTAAGGACAATGTTTAACCTTACAAACTCCCTTAAGGTTTCTACCCACACCTTAAGACAAAACCCTCTTGAAGAGAATAACAAATAAGCGAACTAAGAACAAACCCTTACAAAATAAGAATGTTTGCAAATAAAGCACAAATACGAAAAAGTAACACTTGAGCTGAAATGAATACAATGGAAGCTCACAAGTGTGTATAAAGGAAATTGTTGAGAATTGAAATCACAAGGTTGTTTTGATTGATCTTTAAGCTTAATGACCTCTCTTATTGTTGTAGGGCCTTTGAGAGATGATATTTATACCCCCTAATTGGTTTCCAACAGTTGTTGTTGTCTAAGAAATGAATAGAACCGTTGGAGATGAAATAACGAATGCATTTAATTCATCTGCAACCACAAGTATTGATACTTGCTAATAAAGTATTGACATTTTTAGCATTTAATGCAAAATTTAGTGACCATCGGAGCCAGAAAAATTGATACTAGTAAACTTTTATCAATACCATATGAAAAGTATCGATACTGGATCAATACTTGACAAAGATGTTTGAGAAACAAAATGTCAAATTGGTACCAATTTTTGGAGAGGGATCGATATCTATCGATACTGGCCAAAAAGTTTTTGGCCTGGAACAATACTAGCTTTTTTTTTAACTTGATTGAAAATGTTTAACTCAATTGAAACCATTTTAATTTTATTAAAAGTTGATTCAAAAAGCTTTCTAAAAGTTCAAAATGGAAGGTTCAAAATTATATCTCTTAGAGATTATTTGAAAATACAATTTTACCAATTTTGTGCAACTTTAACTTTTATTCAAAAATATTTTAATTTGCTATATCAAAACATAATATCAAATAAAACTTGGTATAACAGAATGTAGCAAAAGAAAAAGGAGATACATTGAAAGAGGTTGAATAAAAAACAACTTTAATTTTTAGGTTTTTCACATATTTGGTTTATGAGAAAATGAGTTTACTTGAATTATAAAAGTAAATATGAATTATAAAAAGTAAAAAGTAAATATAAAGATTTAAATACATTTTATAATTTTAGAATTGAAACTAAAGTTGTTGAATTCTTTAGATTTAAAATAAAATAATTAATAGAATATGTAAACGTTAGAGGGCTAAATTTGTTATTAGATCAAGAAAAAAAGCTCACATTAGACATTTGTTACTAAGTTAACGACAAAAGTGACTAAAAGATTTAATTTCGAAAAATTGAGTGACTAAAACGAATAAAGTTACAACTGTGTGAGCAAATAGAACGACCAAAATAGTTGGGTGACTATTCTTGTACTTTACTAAAACTTTAATGCATATATATATAACTATTATTATATTATAGATTATCATAAAAAGATTTTGTATTACATAATATTATAATATTTAATCATTAATGCATATATATAAACTATTGATGTATTATATATTATAAGATATGATATAACATCACAAATAGTAGGATTAACTTTCTAATGTACAAAGAGTATAATAACTTAGAGTATATTTCAACCAATATAATAATAAACAATAATATATAATGATAATATATTATTTATTACTATTAATATATATAATATAATATTACATAATGTAATAATATATTTTAAAACTTTTAATACATACATATATATAACTATTTTAATTGGTCCAAAATCAAAACTAAATTTACAACAAGTTAGCTCGAATTGGCTAAATTTGGTCGGTCGAGTTTAGGGGTGTGCGAAATTCGGGTAAAACCGAAAAAATTCGGTTAACCGACCGAATTCGGTTAATCGGTCGGTTAACCGAATTTTTTCGGTCGGGAGTCAGTTAATTATTTTTTGATTTTTCGGCTAAAGGTTAATTCGGTTCGAAACCGGTCGATTAACTGAATTTTTTCGGTTTAACCGAAAAAATTAATAAATAAAATTATAATATATAAATAGTCCCACTATTCACCTAAACCCAATCCAAACTCAAGTATTCAAGCCAACCCAATTACCCAACCCAACCCAATCATAAAAATTACAAATAATTTAATAAATAAAAATAAAATTTTAAACTAAAATTAAAACTAAAGTCTAAAAGTCTAAAAATAATTTAATTATGTAGTGATTCAATTCGGTTAATTCGGATAATTCGATTAATTCGGGTAATTCGGTTAATTTTTAACCAAAAAAAACATTTAATTTTCGGTTAATTCAGTTAACCGACCGAATTAACCAAAAAAATTTCGATTCGGTTAATTTTAAAAAAAAAACTTTTGGTTCGGTTAACGATTAAAAATTTTGAAAGGTCGGTTAATTCAGTTAATGTTATTTCAGATCGGTTAACCAGTCGGTTAACCAAATGAACACCCCTAATCGAGTTGGATTTAATCACCAACTATAATAGACAATATACTATTACATAATATATATATGTGTATATATATGGAGAGAGATTTATTTATCTCAATATAAAACTAAAGTAGTTTTGCATTATTTTGTATATTTTTATATGATTAAGATTTTTATAATTGAAATATTAAATTTATTGATATAATTATACTTAATAAAATTTTTAAATCGATCTAATATAAAATTCGAAGGATTTGCCTTCGAGAAAATCCGAGCCTCAAAAACCGGAAGTTTGAGCCCGATAAAATGTAAACCCGAAGAAAACCTGATCCAAGCTTGCGGATGCCAGCCGGTTTAGGAACCTGCCATTGAGGTCCTCAACCTCAACTATGAGCTCTCACTTGGTTTTGTTCTATCAATTGAATTCTTATTACCGTTCGTGCAAATAGACAGACAGAGACAGAGACAGCCTGAAAGATGACAAGTGTCAATGTATGGTGCGATCGAGTCCAATTGGCCAACGCCACCCTCTTTCTATTTCTACAATCTTCAGCCTTAAATAAGCAAAACTTTAGAAACCAATGCCGGTAACAATGGCATACCCTCCATCTTTTTCTCTTTTCCTAAATCTCCCCACTTCCCTATTTCCTCAATTTTACCTTTCTTTCCTTGTTTCTCACTCTTCCTTTTCTAACCCCTTCTGGAAGTAGCTTCCTTCGTTTCTCCCCTCTATGAATTATGGTATCATTTTATATTTCCTCGTTATTAAGCTCCTAATGCTATTCTCTATGTTCTTTTATTTATGGGTTTCTTTTATCCTTTTGTGTTTCTGCATTTTAACATCTATACGTTTTCATTTTAGATTATTTGTTTCATTGGAATTTGTTGATTTCAATGCGTTTCCTGGAATTGAGAGAATGTTTCCATGAATGTTTCTTTCATGCATAGTCTTGGAGTCTAAAATTCATATGAAATGTTTCTGATTTGGTGGTTCGATTATACTAATTGCACTTTGCTTGCCTTTTCCTGCTTTAAAGGTAGATTGCTCGATACCATTTTCATTTTGCTCACATGTTTAATTTCTCCAGTGGTTGGAACTCAGTTTATGAACTATATACGATCTTGTAATTCATTAAAGTTGTTCCTTAACAATGAGTGTCAGCGTTTGAAGGCAATGCATTTTTCACAGTTTCTTTTCCTTGCGTACGTCTGATATATATATATATACTGGAGCTGTAATCAAACCCGATGCTATTCTTATTGATAGATGGCATAAGAAAGAATTGAGCAGTCCTGCGAGGATGAGTGTTAGTTTCAAATATTGGGATGAATGTGCCGATCCCGAGGACATGGAAGCAATGTGGAATCACCCTGAAGTGAGAACAGAGTGGACGGGTGCCGGGGAAACTGAAGGACAAAGAGTTCACCTATCAAGGGATCCTGATGGACAGCCTTATTTGACACAGACAGAGATGAGGGTAGCTTACTTGAATGACCTATCATTTAATTTCTGAGGCAATAGTAAGCTTCTAGCAAAAATTTGAGAAGTTCAATCTCGATAAGTAGATTGTCCTTTTTGGATAGACAATAAGAACTTATTCACAAAGTTCTTCTTTATGACATTTAATATTGACAAGTAGTCTCCCAAAAGTTGCATGGTTTCAAAGTTATAAATCATTTTTATCACATAAAGTTTCTGCTTGGTGCTCTTTCAGGCTGTGGCTGAAATCGTTACACGCAGACAATTTGATAAAAAGCTAGATCCAGTATGTCACCTATAACCTGAATATGTAACCTGTTTCACTGTTTTTCCTTCTGTATCTATATTCATGAAAAGATAAATTGGTATGGAAGTATAATTTCTTACGAAGACTCTTCTTACTAATTTGCATATAATGAACAATGAAGTATTTCTTGCCAGATTGTAATCCTGGTGACAGGGTTATGTTTAATATTAGGTGTCTAAAATAATTGTTTGAATTTATTTGCTCATCCACTCTTGCCTTATATATTGAATTAACCGTTCTTTATTTAAATACAAAGAGGATAAAGGAAAATAAATGGCACAATTTTGCATAAAATACATGTTCTGAAGATTGATAACATTTGAAGCAATAGACAATGTTATTCCTGGTAGAATCATAGCTACGGTTCAATTTAATTTGATTTAGTGTAGCATAGTGATTAAAATCATTCTATTTTCAACCTGTTCTTATTTTTTCACTATGTTATGATTGAGCGGTCTTGAAAACCAGAACTTTAAAATTGTAAATGGAAAACACTTGTTATTTTAGATTTTCTTCATGACAAGGCGGTTTTAAGACACCTTATCAACTAATGTCAGGGAATTCCAGCTGACTGGCAATTGGACATACTGATAAGAGTCTTTTGGTTGCTCGCACTGCTATGAAGTCCTATGTTGCACCGACTCCTCATTTCTCTTGGAAATCCCAATGTTTTAAGACATTTTCCTACATGAGTACATGGATATAATCCTCGAAGGACTCACCAAATACATGGAAAACCTTGGAAAAAATTGAAAATATCTGTATCGAACACATCCATCTGTGTCCAACCCTCATACCCGAGTCTAAGTAACATAGATGCAGTCAGCTTCCATTATTGGTCAAATGGTAACTTAATAATCCTTCCAGACCTTAAATAGATGAAAAATGGAGACCTCGGACAGTGGGCCAGGAATCTTTGAAAGTGTGTACTAGTCCAAGGGAGCTTAGTTCACTTTTCTTGGCCTGGTGAAAAGAGCAAGTTTACCTGATAATTCTACAAGTTTTTTAATTGACGGACAAACTTTTCAGTTACCTTTTCAAATTGTATAAGATAATGCCACTAGTTTTGAACTCTTCTGTTGTTTTTAGGAAACCTTCCACCTCTCTCTCTCCCTAGCCTCTGTCTGTCTGATCAAAGCTAATCTTTGCTCTCTCTAAAGTCTAGGCTTTGGCCATTTGTTTTGAGGCAAGGAGTTGGATATTTAGCCATTGGGGTTTGACTAAAGGTCAATATCAAGTTAAAGATGCTAGGTTTTTATCCAAAATATCATGAAGCTCTTCTATACATGTACTTCATTCTCAAGTATTGATGCTACACCAGCTACACTAAGCTAAGCTGGGAAAATAAGCTTAAAACATTAAAAATCCAATCATAGGTAGTAATATCAGAAAAGGTTCTGTTAAAAAGCTATCGCTTTTTGAAGTGAAGTTAGTGGAAGGAGTATGCGCAAACAAGATTGGCCATGTAAAATTCACCGAGTACTATTTACTTTCTATGATAATCCTGTAATGAGATCAGGAGAAAACCATGCACTCAATGAATATCAAGTAAAGGGAAAGGAACAAAATTGATTTGAATTATCAATATTTCCCTGTATTACATATTTTTCTAGCACTAGGTGTCATGTACCCATTTCCTTTAATATGTATACAACCTGGGTACTTTACTTAATTTAAAGTGTCCGTGTAAATTAACTAATTATACATCTTTAATTAAGGCTTCTTTAATCAGCTAGCTCTGCATATGCTCTTTTTTCTTTTTGGATAATGTAAAGTTTTAATTTATCCAAAAGAAAGCAATATTTTGCTACAAGCGAATCTGTATTGTACTAGTTACAAACTATCCTGCTCAAAAACTGTAGATGAGATGACAAGGAGATCAATTACTAAGATTTTCAACAAATTGAGGATGGCATAAAACTCGCTTCCGAACCAGTCCAGTGATTAGTTTAAATAGCTCCATCTGTCTGGCTGTACCTCCATGAAGTTGACAGTTCCTTTCCTGCCATATAATATATGTATACGCATTCCAGAGAAGTCTAAATATAGCTGAGTTAAGTTCTTTCCTTTTTTTATTTGAATAGCCCACTTGAGTGCTTCCTGCCATGATCCAGCATTCCAAGTTACTCCACAATATCGAAGAAGTCTCTCCTAAATTTGCCTTGAGAAGTGACTCAATACACACATGTTCTCTTGTTTGAAGTTCCATTTTGCTCAAGAGACATTCAGTGGAAATAGGTTATCCCTGTGATTGGACTTGACCTCTCATTGGTAGCCTTTATAGGACTTCCATCCATGCCACAAATGAGTGTTTCAGAATGCAATCACCAAACTAGTCATGCCATCGGACCTTCCTGTGTCTTTGCCTCAGAATTTTCCATACTACAGAGGCTTTAAATTTTGAACCACACCAGTTCCAGATAATCTCATTCTCTTGTTTTATTACGTGCAGAAAAAGTGCTCTTAACTCGAGCAGTTTTTTCCAGCACCACCTATGTCCATTCTTAGGAGTTAATTATCCTTCCTCAGTAATCTGTGCAAAATATGAAGTTACTTTTTAACTTTTAAAGTTTGACATCTTTCACTATCGTGCAGGAGATGATTTGTGCTATTGCAGAACTAGAAAGTAACAGACAGCCTCTTGCCATGGGATGTGACAAGAAAACTAATCTGATTACAATAGGAATCATGCAAGTTGCACCTAAAGTAGCAGAGTGGATTGTCAGGTACAAATATATTTTTTATTCCTCTTATGGGGGCATCTAACTAGGCTAACCCTGATAAAGTTGTAGTTTGAAAATTCTGGTAGGGAAGAAGACTATTTATTATTCCCAGTCGAAGAGGATCCAGATATTCTATACAAGCCTTTTGTAAATGTATATTTTGGAGCAGCTTACCTTAGATGGTTATCAAACTTTGATGGCAAGTGAGTTAGCAGTAACTGCTTTAGACCTATCTTCAATGTATATCTTATTTTTCACCACATCATTAAATAATGTCGTATTTTTTCTCTCATTAGATGTTAAATTTGCAGAATTAGAACTGAAGAGTTTGTCGTCAGAGCCTATAGTGGTGGTACAAAAAAAGTAAATCATAAATCAACTCTGCCATATTGGAAGCGTTATCTTCAAGTGAAAGAATGTTATCTATCAAGGTTTTTATACTCCTCTTATAAGTTCTCCATTTAATCATGAAAATTTTCCAAGGGATGCATATAGGTTGCTCAGGTATTTGATTTAAAATGTTTAATTATTATATTGTCTGAAGATATTCTTTCCTTTTGTTAAATGGAGACTTTTATTTTAGTTTTTGTCTTTTCTTTAGGGGTCCTTTCGCTTTTCTCATCATTTTATCTATCTGATTGAAATTAAATTATTCTTTATGAATGTCTTCCAAATGATTTAACTCTGCATGTAATTAAAATTTTAAGTTACTGTAAGTTTTGTTACTGTAAACAATATTGTGCTAAAATATTATCTTCTATGATGAAGCTCACATGGCATTATTAATATGGTAGAAAGAAAGCGGCAAATGTTTGCACCACCTTCCTGCATTAAATTTGTTCTCTATATATTGTTTGTAAACTTATTATTTATTAGAATTTCCTTGTCATCCAGGGAAGTGTTTTTGTGTTTCTGAAATTTGTACTTAAAATAAGATGGCTGAGAACTATTTTATAAGCAGAATTTGAACTGTTGGGGTTCAGCTCAGGTCTGAAATATGTTCACTGTGCTAATCTGGTCTTCATGTCCTCCTTTGTGCTTGATCATCTATCCGTAATGTTAATTTCTAGACAAAGTCATTTGTTTGTTGTCTCATGCAACTGAAGTTATATGTATCCATTTCTTAGTATATCTTGTTTTGCTTCTGAAGAACCCATAAATGTTATCCCAGTTGAAGCTACGCTAGCTTTTGAAGCATATTTCCAGCTGTCAAAGTGAAATGCTATGTTAATAGAACTAGCTATCAGCAGTACAAATGATTTTATTTTGTCACTGTTGTGTAGGAAACAGTTTGATGGTCCTTCGCCTATCGAAGCACCAACTTTTCCAACCTCACCAGTTTCACCGTCTAAGGGTAATTCTTTGCTCGTTTACTTCTGGTTATTTTATGGCACTTTTAGTCATTATATATCAACTTATCTCGTAATAAAATTTTTATTTCATCAGTTTGAGATAGATAATGATTTAGTCATAATGTCAATGGCTTTGTCAATGCAGTTCATATCTAATCATGCTGACTGTGAAGAAAGCTAAGGAAAAAAAATCTAACCTTGTTATGTTATTAAAAAAAAAGGACAAAAAGCAGGATCTCTATTTTACAAATTAAATGTTGGATTTGTACTCTGTATAGCTTGAAATGAAAGTTCAATTTAAACAGCTCGATTAGTAAAATAGTAATTATCCTGTCACTTCTAAAATTAGTAAAACTAACATGTATGGATAATCTACTAATCTAATCTTTGACTCAGTGAAAAATGTAGCACATAAAATTTCATCAATTGATCTTTCCTTTTGAATATTATATTTTACTTATGTCTGTAGTTCATCTCTATATTGCTAGCTTAGATGATATGCTTGTTTTCCTTAATGGTGTAAATATGCAGGTTTTGACCTATATTGGGACTCTAGAGTTTCCTCTGAAGACATGGAACATATGTGGAATCACCTTGATGTCTTCAAGGAATGGATTAAATCTAAGGAAATAAGGGGAAAAGTGCGGTTTTCCTGTAATAAAGAGAAGAAACCTTATCTTTCTCGAGTAGAACTGAGGGTATGAATCCTCAGAAAATTGATATCCTATCAATTTTGGAATAAATACTTTCATTTTCTCCTTTTCCGACATGTTGTCAAGAATACCGATAAATATCATTACATTTCCAGTCTTAGAAGTTTAGTATAAGTTGGTTCTTTTTTCTTTGCCAAAGTGCATATGGCGCAAGATCCTAAGGGTAAAAAATGTAAGTAAAATCCACAATAAGAATTGGGTTATAAGTCTAATACAAATTGATTTCAAGCTTGGTTTGGAGTATGTTTGATTGCTAGAAACAGACACTTCTGTGCTGAAATATGTTTGGCTGCTAAGTATGAAGGAGGTTCTAAGACTGCACGGTATGTGTGAGATAAAGGTAAAACCTATTGGAACCAAGGCTTGTAGGCTTTTGCAAATTTTTTGTCTGGATAAAAAATATGAGAAATTATGGAAGAAGAGAATGCACTCACACACTTACTAATAACCTTGCACTTCTGGAATGTTTTTGTCTTGCTGATGATTTACGAAATTACTTGATGATATAGACTTAATTCGGATTTAAATAAAAGAGAATAAAAAGAAAGAAAATTGACTGGAAACTATGTAATTCCATTAAATTAATTTTATAATAATCCCTCAACGGGTCCATATTATTGTAACAGAATGTTGCTTTGATATAGCCAGGAGTATCCTGTCATTTTGCAATTAATCTTTCTAATTACTGAGCTAAAATGTTGTTTTTCAAATTCTTGACATGGAACTCCTATTGCAGGCCATTGCAGAAATAATTGTTTCCAAGTACTTCAGTACAAGGGGAATAAATCCTGTAAGTACAAAATTAGAAGAAGAATATTTGAAAAGTAGAAACTGAAATATTACCAGGCAGTTATACATATAATATTAGTATGTTCCTTTACAAATGACTGTTTCATGTAAATTCTGGACACTTTTATTCACAAGCCAGGGTCCACGCACGCTTTTGGACTAGAATTTGTGATTAGTCTGTTCAGACATGCTCTTGCGTCTCCAAAAATATTAAGGAAAAATAATAATATATTCTTACATAAAGTGAATAGTGGTATATTTTAGGCAATCGGGAATATTTTAAATAACAAATGCTTTGTGTCTACAAATTACATTTTGTAATAGGATTTTGCTAATATATAGTAATATCTTCTGAAGCATTGGAAATGATGAATAAACTTGTCAACTATTGCACATGATACAATGTTATTATAAATAATACATTTACTAACTTTAAAGAGTGCCCTAAGCATGTTTGTTAGCAAAACCCTTTATAAGAAAATGACTTGCTTAGCAAAATGAACTCTGAATCGCTGATAGTTTACGGATCCAAATATATGACCTACATGATTAGTAATTCTAAACCATATATCTTAAGTACATCAAGTATTTCCTCTCCTTTTCTTCCAAGTCATATGCATATGTTGCTATCTTATCATTCAACATTCCTTTTCACCCACCATTTGTGGTGCATTTATTGAAGTGGATTATGAAGATGATCAGATTTAGCTTCTCCTAGGCCACATTGTATGAGAAACCAAATTGGTACTCGTATCCTCCTTTTAAAGGAGCATCATATGTGTTCTTGGATAAAAGTTATTATATCTGACATTCAGAAAAAAAAAAAGAAGAAAAGAAATAAGAGTTATCCTATCCAGGCCCCTGCAATACACCAAATGCATCATTCATGCAGCATCTAAAGTTTTTTATTTCCTTTTCTTTGCTGGCCACTTGTGTACTAAAGTTGAGTTTATTCTAAATGCAATAGAGATACTCTTTAAGTATTCCCACATCCAGTGGGGCTGTTGGTTTAAAGTTTGAAGTTTTCTCTTATTACAGAGCAACCAATTTCTTAAATTTCCCTCAATTTCTTTATATATATTATATATATATATATTATATTGCTGATCTTTTCATGGTGATTCCTTGATTGCAACATGATTTTCTTTGTGATTCTCGATGTTCCTGATTAAACCTACTAGGAACATGAGGGTGTCTAGTATTATTATTCCCAATACAATAGTCGAAAACAGTACAAAATCTGAAGCTGGTTAATTGTCTTCTATTTTTCTTGATGGGCAGGCTGTAGTTTTACATGTTAACAAAATTATATCTTAGATTTATGATTGGTTCGGAGATTTGAACTAACAATTCAAAAGGTAAGGCCACTGATTTGGCTTGGGTTCTACTCTCTTAGCAAAAGCATGAGCTAAAAAGTGATTGAGTGAAACTCAGTGAAATAATGCTTATATATATATATATATATATATATATATATATGTATGTGCGTATAATATGCCATAAGAAAATTCCTGACCAAGTTTTATGCCAGTAGTCAAGTGACACTAAGTTGGTAAGTTGATTGAAAAACCATATTTTTTTTAGTAAGGTGAAAAGAAGAGTAGAAAAATAGGATGGTGAAAAGATGATATTTTTCTTGGATAGCTTGTGTAAAACACGAGTAGCTTAGATATTTATAGACGACCAAATACTATGAACTAGAAAGTGAAATCCTCTAAATCAGTTCTAAGATCAAGGTAAAATGATTCCTAAAATTAAGATTCTAAAATCACTTAACTGATTCATAAAATCAGTCTAAATATTACATGTTTCCATAATAGTTGACTAATTATATTTTCCACATACATCAATAACAAATACTATAAAGGTATAATTGTCTTTTAAATTCTTTTAGTATAGTAAATATGAGCATTATTTTAGTTGTGTTTCCATTACTAATTTAAAAATTTATAAACTATAAAGGAGCCTAAATGAAAAAAAAATCATTTTAAGGGTGCCCAGGACCCCTGGCAGCCTCCCTGGATTCGCCACTGCTTTTAGCCACATGGTAGGTGTGCATAATCTAGTGTGCATCTCTCTCTCTATATGTGTGTAAGGACAAATTCAGAAGATTGGCTAGTATTCTATCTTTTAAGTATGAATAGACTAAAACAAGGAATGATTAACATGTTGGGACAAGTACAATATAGGTCTTCAGATGCACTAGTATGAAAATATGAATGAATAAAAGTAAGAGAAACGAAATCAAGTACAACTAAAGTTTACATGGATTGATTCAATGGAAAGGACCTCGATCTGTCTACCTTTTGTACAATATATGTGGAAAAGAACATTACTTTTATTGACTGACTTGTCTTAAAACAATGGTAAATTACGGTATTTTATACACAACTACAGCCAGTATAAATCAGGAAACTACCAACAAACTTTCTTTTCCTAAATTTAATCATAAAATGAAGCTTCAATCGGTCTTAAAATCAATCCTAAAATCTCTGTAGTAACATTTTCCTCAAAGTAATATTTTGACTAATCTCCCAAATACACCTTATATTTTCCATACTCCCCTCAAGTTGATGAATAGGTATTCTTCATTACCAGCTTATGTTGTATTGTCGATTGGGTCTTTTAGTCAACACATCCAAAAGTCTACGCTTGGTTGAAATGTAGGGTGTGCAAATCAAGCCACTATCCGGTTTCTCCTTTATGAAGTGTTTATATACTTTAATGTGCTTTATCCTATATTGAAAACATAGGGCATGCAGATCAAGCCACAACTTTCTGATGTACTTTTTAGGTCTATGCATAAATTGACTTACCACACTCATAGCATATGTGATATCTGCCATTCTGTGTGAAAGATGAATGAGTTTTCCCACCAATCTTTTGGTACATCTCTCTGCCTAGAGCAGCATCATTATTAGCTTCCCAAGGCTTACCATGGGAATCTATTAGGGCATATGTAGGTTTGCATGCTGGTTCTAGTTTCCTTCAAAAGATCAATTATGTATTTTTGTTGTGAGATAAAAGAGCTTGAGTGTGCTACCTCAATTCCCAGGAAGTGTCTTATATTGGAAGAGGAAAGACATGACGGGTTGACTATCCTAGCACTTCCTGAATTACTTATTGTGTCAAGACGGTACATGGTAGAGTCTATCCTTTTCCTTTGCAGGTCCATTCTTCTCTGTGTTCTAATCCTGAGTGAGCTTGTTATTGATACTAGATTAGTAGATAGATTAGGAACATAGATGACATTTTCTAGAACCAGCAGTGGATTAGTTTGGATGTCTCCGCTGCCTGTAACTGTTGTGACTAAACTAACTGCAACTGAAAATTTTCTCTTGGTTGGACGTTTAGAATGAGTACTGAACTGAGTCCGATATGAATTTCAGACATTGAGCTCACAAGGAAGAGTATACTTGAGAACGCTAAAGAATATGTATCATTGGCTTTGAGCTTATCTAACACCCCTAATAGGCCTCTAAGTATCTCAATACTCTATTGAATTCTACTTTTTTCAGAGTTATCTTTGAGTTTGAGTTGTAGTAATGTCTCTCTTAAAATAAATGGCACCGAAGGCTAGAATTGTAATCTGCAAGATATAAGCCTAAATATTTGAAAAACAAAGGATGAAAATGTAGAAACCACTCAAAAAAAAAAAATGAAGACTGAAAAATAGGAAAATAACTGATGAAAAGAATCAGCAATGAAGGCTTGGTATGATATCATGTGAGAAAACAAATAGTTTTTATTGAATGACTTGGGTTAAAACAATGGTACAGGTCTAGGTATTTATACCCTTACTACAGCCAGTAATAATTAGGAAACTATCAAGAAACTTACTCTTCCTAAAATTAGTACTAAATGAAACTTAAAAATCAGTCCTAAAATCACTACGTTTTGACTAATCTCTACAATTAGAACTTATATTTTCCAATGTATGGCTAGAGTCTAGATCAGTTATAATGGTCGAACTGGTTTCCTGCTGTTGCTGATAACTAGTTTGAGATTGTCGTTCATTGAATCAAGTTTTCTTAAATACATATGAAGCAACTGAGCTTTTATGTTGCAAAATATCTATCTTCAGTTTTTTTTTGTCTAACTTTAATCCCAACACTTATATTTTGTACAGACAGTACTTTGTGCTCTGGCCGATGTTGTTAGCATGCGCTTTATAGATGGGAATGAAGCATCAACTGGTCTGATGGGAATTGACTACTCTACAGCTTTCTGGCTTTACAAGTAAGTGAAAATATGAGAAAAAAGAATATCTTTGCTATAAACAAATGTAAGCAAAAGGACTTAAATTCTAGTATTCCTCCATTCTACCTCCTTGGGTTCATATGACAGTTATTTCATGCAACCTGCAGGCATTATGAGGTTTATACCAAAACATGACAATACATTTACTATCTAAAACTGTGAATTATTAGCTTCTTAACATGAAGTTAGCTTGTTTCCTTTTTTTTTCCTGATCATTCACACAGTATAAATGTTCTACACTTGTCCCTTTTAGTTCTATAACAATGACCAAATATTTTTGAAACTCCTAATTTTTCTGTGAAGAGAGATGGGCTATAGGGCTTATCGAGTTGATTACATAGAAGATCTCACAAATCCATTTGTGTCCATGTATTTTGGAGCGGCGTATTTAGCTTGGTTATCAGAGTATGAAGGGAGGTAGGTTATTAAAAACTCTACAAACATCATTTACTGTCACTTTGGTTCCACAGCATCACAAAGTTGTGACTTCTTTGATTTTGGCAAAGCAGGGAAAGGAGTCTGCAATTCATCTTTCATGCTTATATTTCTGGACCAAAAAATGTACATCTCGAAGAAACGTGTCCGAAGTGGCTAAAGTTTGAGCAAATTTTGGCCCGTTATGAACGCACAAAAAGGTACGTGCTATATCTTGCATACATTTAAAAAATGCAGTTGTATTGTTCCCAGGAGTGACTAAATCATTCATTGATCTTGCTTCTTCAGCCGTGAAGGGAGCTGCAACATCATTTAACCTGATAGATATCAGTGGTTCACCATCTTTTAGATGGTTCTCCCATGAAGTTGTGCTGAATGCACACAATGGAAACCATTTTTTTATGCTAATTTCACTTTAAGATTTGAAGAAAAAGGGGCGTCTTTTTCTCTCTTTTTTGGGTTCTTTTTAAGATGTCTGTGTATATTGAACGAGGACGTGTACGGCTGTCTCTGTCATGTACTAATAGAACAAATAACTAGAAAGCGTCTGGTGGCTTTTCACGATACCGGATGCAATCAAATAAATAATAATAATTTGAAAAGGTTTAGATTATGCTATTAATCCCTGCATTATGTGTAAATTATGGATTTTTATACAGTAAGTCTTCTCCATAACAACTAATCTTTATAATAGTCAAATTTATTTCTAAACTGGTTTTAATGTTTTATTTTGGATAAACTACACCACATGTCTCTTTAAAATAATGTCGTTTTATTTTGATCACTCTAATTTTTTTGTCAATTTAGTCACTTTAATTAAGATAATTGCTCAAATTGGTCACTGTCGATAAAAATTTTGTTAATCCACTACATGACTTTTTTTTTACTTGTGACTAAAGTTAGGGACATATTTGTAATTAATTCAAAATACTTTTTTTTTTTTGTTATTTGCAATAAGACTAAAGTTTGTAAATTTTCTCTTTTTCTTTCTTATTTGTTTCATGGGAAAACTAACAGAGAAAAATGAAGATAGTTTTGATTCTTTTAAAACAACCCAACTCCTCTCTCACGGATGGCAGCTAGTAAGCGAGGCTATTACTACTATTAGTCTCACATGTAGGAAACAAAATTTAAAAACTTCAAAATTTTCATCAATTAATATTTTAACAATAAAAAAAAACTCTCCTGATTTATCTTTTAAATATGTCGATTTCCTTTTAATTTTCAAATTATAAAAAAGGTTGAGAATGTGGTTGGAGATAATTTGCGGAACCAATTGTTCCGAAGTTTTTTTTATGGCGACAACAATATTTTAGATGTCGAAACTTCTACTTTTAATTCTATTTTCTCTGTAACCAATTAGTAATTTTTTTGACAATTCCAATATTTTTTTATAGTAAAATTGTATATTTTAGTTAAACTTGTTGCTAAGATGAATTTGATTGTGTAAATATTACTGGATTGTTATGGCTTGCTTGGTTTTCTGGAAAATTGAATTCGCAAGATGAACTTGATTATCAATGGCTAAGAAGAATCCCATGGCAAACAACAATGCTAGAATCAAGACAAGATGAACTTGATTACCAATGGCTAAAAAGAATCTCATGGCAAACAACAATGCTAGAATTAAGATAGGATAAACAGTGATGAGGATGTCAAGTTGAGGGTGAGAGTGAGGTTGGGTTGTTTTAAAAGAGTTAAAATTATCTTTAATTTTTTTTTCTGTTGCTTTTCCCAAGAAATAAACAAGAAGGAAAAAGAGAAAACTTAAAAACTTTACAGCACGTTTGGTTCGCTGTATTGGAATAGAGGCGTAATGGAATAGAGGCGTAATAGCATTTCAATTGTTTGGTTGAATGTAATGGAATAGAGGCGTAATAGTATTCTTGTGTTTGGTTGAATGAAATGGAGGTGTAATAGCATAAGGGAAAAAACTAAAATGACTAGAATACCCTTAGCAGAAATTTGTTTAGGTAAATAATTATTGTTATTGTTATTAAATTTTAATAAGATTATTAATATCAATAATAAATAATTTAATCATATTTTAATATAATTATTATTAAATATATTTTAATTAAAATATATAATTTAATAAAATTCTTAATAATCAATATTCTTATATGAATTTACTAAAATCATAATATATGATACTATAAAATAAATTTAACATAATTATTATTAAATATATTTTAATTAAAATATCTAATTTAATAAAATTCTTAATAATCAATATTCTTATAACAAAAATTCAAAGTAATTTCCAACGGCTAAAATGTTAAGACTACAATTGTGATTGTTGTGATTGTTTTTGTATGTGTGACTGATTCAAATTCTATTCTTTGCAAATGAATATGATTTGAATTGTTAGATGCACACTGACACTGCTATTGGAACAGCAAACATGGTTTTTTTACAAACATAAAAGAGTAATTTGATTGAATTCTAGTGCAGAGAATCAAAAGCCCAGATGGAACATTTTGTACTAACTTTTTAAGTACATAAATAAACCTTTAGAATCCTAGGATTAAACGAATATAAAGACAATAAAATTAAACATGGAAGGAGGGATTGTTCAAGGAAATGAATTCAATCTGGTTTCTTCAAGTTGAGACAATTACCTGCTGCTTGACTGAATAACTCTTGAACCTGTTTCAGTTCCTTCACTGGTAAGGAAATAATCAGAATTGTGAAGATCATAGATATGGAGGTTTCCCTCACAATCACCAACAGCCATGTATTTTCCATCTGAACTAATTGCCATTGACCGCAAACCTAGATTGCCAAAAGCTGTATCCTCAGTGGCGATCTCAAAACTTCCGGCACTCACTGCTTCAGGCAAAAGAGAAAAAGAAATTTAATCCAACAGTTGCAGGGTGGAAAGTACAAATATAAATTAACTTACTAAAACGCATTTCAATTCATAATAAATCCAAAAAAAAAAAAAAGATAAAGTGCCTGGAATGATAACTAAACAAATCTGCACATTTTAACATGCTTCCAACTTATGCTAGGACCTATTATATCTGAGGCCTTTACCTATATTAATAATCCCCTCTGCTTCAGTGATCAAATAATTATTGTCAGCATTATCCCTTAATAGATCAGGTTGTAAGACAAGATCCCATAACCTAACTGTGCCATCAGCTGAACAGGTTGCAAAAGAAACTCATCCGGAACATCCCTTCGCAGCACACATAAGAGATAGATCGTGCATTTTTTCACAACAGAGATTCTTGATATCCCATATACAAGCCGAATGAGAAATAAGAGCAAAGGACCTGGTAGCCTGGAAAGATACCAATAAAAGTTCACTTAATCAAGTTCTAATCTATAAATAAGCTCAAAATACCAACTAAAGGAGAAGACCTTAGGTTGTAACTAATTTTCTTGTAGAATTAGGTGGTTTCTTCCTCAGAACAAATAAAAAATGAATATCACTAATATGAAACAATCACCTCATTCTCTTGATGGAAATTCCATATATGGAGACTATGATCTCCATAGATCGCAACTGCAAAAGAGAAAATTTGAGAATGTACCATTATGAGTTACAAAGAGGTGGAATATCAAGAGTAAAGAGAACCTTGAGTTAAAAAGTGCACCAAGCTTTTCTGAGATGAACTGACAAGTAACTGCATCAGGAAGAGTAGGGGCTAACTGAAAATTATTTTCACCAGCTTTAGGGCAAAAAAGATCAATTTCTCCATGGCATGATTTGGCCTTAGAGTACAATAGGCTTCCCACATATCCAAGATCCTCACCATTGAAGAGCTATACTTGTCCGTTACTACAAGCACAAGCAATTAACTTGTTGGATGCAGATAGTGCAAATCCTTTTTCAACCTGAAAGTTAATTTTGGAATGCATCAAACTCAAACGTGACCCAAATTGCAATAGTTGAGTTATATTTGATGCAGTTCTACACATCCATACCACATTCTGTAATTTAGAAGCTTCAGACCTCAGTGACAACTTTCCAGCTTAATGACTAACTAAAATCTTACCATAGTATCCAAATATGTTAACCTTAAAGCAGAACGAAAAAACATAACATCAGAAGTCTCAAACGTACCTTTAAATCAACCGAATTTCTTAATGACAGCCCAGAATCTATTAGGCATAGAACTCCTGTACGTAAAAGAAGAAAGATTGAAAATTTTGACTATGCTTCAGAATCTCTAATCAATTTAACTCTTAAATACAATGGAAAGAAATACATAACCTGCATCAGTCAGTGCGTATATAGGAAAGAAACTGAGCAAATCGGATGAAGATATATATATTTCACGACTCTTCTATTACTGTAAACAAAATTTAGGATAGATTAGGCATCTAAACGCTACGTACCTTGGATGACGCTGGATCTGATTTCTTGAGCTTTCGATTAGTTTTCATATTGGAAGGGGAGAAATTGCTAATATTTTTGGAGGAAGTGAAGTTGTTTATGGTCTACTGGTAACGTTCGAACTTCGAATGAATAGGGATTGGGTATGGGGGCGGGAAATCTTTGCAAATAAAAAAAAAAAGAAACTGAGCAAATCGGCAGAAACTGAGCAAATATGCAGAAACCGAGAAACAAAGGGAGCAAATCGGCAGAAAAGAAAAGAAAAGAAACAGAGGGAGCAAATCGGCAGAAACTGAGTAAATCGGCAGAAGCTAGAAGCAAGGAATAGAAGACGCAAAGGGGAAGCCGATCGGGAGGGTAAAACAGGGAGGGTAAACTGAAGCAGCACCTAAACTAAGCAAAAGGGAGGGATTAGAAATCGGTGGATTTCACCGATTAGGTCAGTAATGTATTAGACCCGTAATAGCAATACCATGAACCAAACAACAGATTAAATGGTGATTAAGTGGGGCCCACCGATTAGGGGTGTATTGACTATGCCAATACACCCAACCAAACATGATGTTAGTCTTATGTTGCAAACAAACTAAAAAAAAATGTTTTGGATTAATTACATAGAGATTCCTAACTTTAGTCAAAAGCAATTTGTTAGTGAATTAGTGGAATTTTTAGTGCCAGTGACTAATTTGAGTAATTATCTTAATTAAAATAACTAAATTAACAAAAAAAATTAGAGTGACCAAAATAAGAATGACACTATTTTAGAGTGACTTATGTATAATTTATCTTGTATTTTTACTCTTTATAACAATTTTCATCTATAAAATCTTAAATTTTAATAAAATATTTAAATTTTATATAAAAAATTTAATAACATTTTATTAAATAAAATAATCTTTAATAAATAGCATTATTTCAACAAAATGTTTAAATTTTATATAAAAAGATTAATTGTATTTTATTAAATGAAAATAATCTTTAATAAATAGAATTATATTTGTAAATTTTATTAATGATAAATCTCACTAATTAATAAATAAAATTACTTTTGTAAATTTTATTACTTATCAATGCACCACAATTTGACGCATTGTTAATGAACAAAATAAGAAGAAAAAAGAAATTCTTTCTAATAAATACTTACCATTAGAAAAGAAATAGACAGAGAATAAAGAATTTAAAGTATATCAAAATTTATTGATCAATCGGAATATTTACAAAGCTTCTCTAAAGTCTTTATTTATAGGCATAAGAAGTATAAATGAAGTAGAGATCTACTTCTAATAACTATTAGAATTTAAAGTACATCAAAACTTATCTTGATCTTGATGGACATCCACTTAATAAGATATTCATAACACTCCCTCTTAGATGTCCATTGGTAGATAATGTGCCTCGTTAAAACCTTACTAAGATAAAAACCTTGTGGGAAAAAAAATTCTCAGTGAAGGAAAAAGAGTACACATATCTATAATACGCATAATATGTTGCCTCATTAAAAACCTTACCAAGAAACCCAATGGGACAAAACCTTGGTTAAGGGAAAAAGAGTACAGCGCGTATTTACTCATCCTCATGAAAACATCACATACTTTCTCATATTCTACGTATTCAATCTTGAATACTAGTCTTTCAAATGATTATTTGAATGTATTTGCTAAGCATTTATATCACCATTCTTTTGAAAGTCATGAGTGAGGGAAAATTTTGGGGGAAATATATTTTGATCTCTTCAGGAGTTTCAACAATAATCATAACAAACTTTAATCATTATTCCTCTACAAAAAAATACAATTAGGTAGTTTGGATATTTTATAATCATCTTTCAATTACTATTGACTAAACCAAATTTACCACATATGTTCTATTATTTCAATTCATATAAATGAACAATTTCCGATAATTTCAATATGCTTTTGGCATTCTAAATCTTTCAAGGATTTTAATATAAATTTACTATATAGTGATTCATAAAAGGTTATAACAACAACCATTATACGCATGTTAAATCTTTTATGAATTATTAGTTTAATAATATATCTGAAGGTTATTGCATCCACCACAAAAGAATATTATATCTTTTCATAATTAATGTCGAACTAAGCAAAAACTTCATATTTTATTACGTTTTGCAAAACCATTTCATTTGCACCCTCACTGCTTTATATCTTTAGATATTTGGACTCTTGGTCTAAAAACTCCACAAATTTAATTATACTTGAGTTGTGTCTTTCTATTTTGACCAATTTATTCCATATCTATATTTCTTAATAGATTTATTCAAGATCCTCCTTTTATTTCATTATTTTAGCAATAATATTGCATGCAAAACCATTGTCGACCACTTTTATTATCGATTCGATAGTTTTTTCAAATTGACATAACTTATCGAGATATTTTATTTCCACTATTAATCTTCAGTTTCAGGTACCTGAATCTCTTCTAGAGTTTTACTTATTAGTTATGTCTTGGGTCTCTTCTGGAGCACCCGACTTCACTATATAACCATCTAGATTTATTATTTTCTTTTATGAGAATTTTCATATTTGGAACTTGTAATGAGTTATCCTTGTTGAATTTCTAATTCAAATTACTTTTCCCTCTAACTCATTACAAGTTATTATTTCTCTCCTCATAATGTCGGGAAAATTATTAAATCAAAATAGTAATCACAAATAACATCATAATTGAATCTCCAATACATTCAAAACATCTAATAATACAATGAGACTTTTAATTAATATATATTCCCAACTTTTTTGAGGATTCATTAATCTTTGTGTGTTGTAGTGAAGCAATTTGAACATATACGCATATACAAAAAATTCAAGATGAGAAATATTTAGCTTTTGACTAAAAACCAATTGTAATGGAGAGTATTTATAACTTATTGACTTGATGCGTACAACACGTAAATCAACATAATCTCATGTTGAAATAGGAAGTTTAGTTCTCATAAGTAATGGTTTAGATATTAATCAAAGGCGTTCAATTAATAATTTCTCTAAACCATTATGTGCATAAATAACAAATTTTTACAAAAGTTTTTAAACTCAATCAATAAAAATTAAGATATAAACTCATCAATACTAGCAAGATGAATTGTCTTAATTGCATGATTTGAAATTAATTATTTAAACAGGCAATCTTGCAAACGACAGGTTGCAAGTTGATAACACATACGTGATTATTTTGTAGATGCATCTACCAAAATCATATAATATCAAAATCATCCACATGGTAGATGAATGAGCTCATATTCATTTAAAAAATGTAAGATGTTAAATCTCAACTTTAGCTAGTGAGTTTCTAATAAGCAATTTTCATTGAGAACAAGCAACAAATGAGAATTCTTTAAATTAAAGAATCTTTTGGTTCTTTAATGAATGTCTATATGAATTCTCAATTAATTTTCGCATCATATATGATCCAAAATGGTCTAATTGGTCATACCAAGTAGTAAATGCATTTGTATCAAGAAACTTCGGTTTACTTTAACATGCATTTCAATTGTACTAATAATGTCAATATAAATTGTGGCAAGTTGATACTTTTACTGTCATTCCTTTTACTTTGAATCCACATATAAGTACTATTATGACATTTACTACTGAAAATGTCTAAATCAATGTGAAGTCTAAATCACTATTTTTCAGGTGTATAACAAGTACATAACCAATGACTTTTCATACATAAGTTCTCTCTTGTAAGTTCTCATCAGTAATATTTTTCCACGTAATTTTAATTGAGAACTTATTCTGAATACTGTAGAGTTATACTCAAAGTTAAAAAAAAACTTGCAACTTCAGGTACATCCAACCATAACGAGCTTTAGATAGGATTACCATATTCTATTACTCATAAGTAGATCTTTCACAGTCAAATATTTTGCTTTCAATCCCTTAATGGGGATGATGACAAAAGAAGATCACAAAGATAGTCACAGTTAATTCAATTTAATAACAAGAGTAATAAATAATTCAATCCTCTTTTGATTCATATAAAATATGAGATCTATTATGAGATCCATTATGAATATCTTTTAAAACCAATGGATTAACCACCAGAAGATATTAATATATTATCTCTTCTGGAGCTTGCGACTAATTTTGTACTAACAAATATTTGAATAATATTGGTTAAAGGCTTATAAAAGGGCATAAAAATTTTTGAGATTTATGTGTACCTAGTGGTTAAAGGCTCTAATGATTACCCATAATGCGCAGGTCTCTATTGAAATAGTAACAACTCTAGGAGGCAATCAATAGTAACTTTTGGGATCTTTTTGTGACTTATGGAAAAAAAGTGTTATAAAATAAATAGACAGAGATTAAAGAACAAAGAGAATGAGAAAGCAAAGAGAGAACATATTTTATTGATCAATCGGAATATATACAAAGCTTTTCCGAGTCTTTATTTATAGGCATAAAAATATAAATCAAGTAGAGATCTAATTCTAATGACTATTAGAATTTAAAGGACATTAAAGCTTATCTTGATCTTGATGGATATCCTCTTAATAAGATATTCATAACACTTACAAATTTATTTAAACCTAATTAAAATTAATTATAATTTTTCATATTATTTTATTAATAATGGCACTAAAACTTTTCAAAATCTTGAGGAAAAACCTATACCTATTAAAGATTTAGGAAGTTGAGCTAATTTCAAGCAACATAAGAGGTGAAAGAGTAATTTGCCCAAAACTATTGAAACATATTGCGAACTTATGGAATTTCAATAGAAGTTCTTAGTTATGAGAAATAGATGAAAAAAAATCATTTATTCTTACAATCAATGCAATATTTTTTTCTTTGAAGTACAAGGGTGGTTTCCTCTCATCAATATTCAATTTTCATAAATGGTGTACCACTTCCAACAAAATTGATTTTGAAAACCCTAAACTATATATATTTTTGTTGTTAAGAGATGAAGGTGAGAAATTATAATTAATTTTAATTAGTTAAAATAATAATAATTAAAATTTGTTTATTTTTTATTTTGTTCATTAATGATGTGTCGAATTGTGATGCATTAACGATGCATAGGACTCATGCACCGATAGTGCATCAAATATAATTTCATAAAAATATCAAATAAAATAGGGAAAACATCAAAAGGTTGACTGAATGAGATGCCAATAGAGTTGTCCATGGGCCGGGATGGACCCTAACAAAATTCTAGACCTGAGCCCGATCCGGCTCAAAAAATGGGCTTAAATTTTTGCTTACTTGAAGCCATTCAAACTCAAATTTTACTCGGTATCTTGGCAATGTAAAAACATGAATTTATATAATAAATGCAATAAACTTAGAAACTTGTTTCGTCAAAATCAGTTACCAAAAACTTAAATTTCGAAAAACATAAGAAATTATCAAAATCTATCTAGATTTCTCTCGAGGATGTAATGTAGTTTACCACTATAAGCAACACTTGTTGGTTTTTTTTAACATCTGGAATTTAGTACTATAATTTTATTTCTTACTTGGGTCCAACCGTCCATTATATATCTTTGCCTAGTGTTCATCTAATCTAAAAGTCATTAGTTTCTCTCTTAAAATATTATTTCCTGGCCAACAAGTGGTTGGAAGAAGGGGAAGTGAAGTACTTCCTAAAATTTTTTAACTAAGTTTGAATCCTGGAATCCTCATTGATGGGAGAATTTACTTGAATACTACCAAACTTGAACATGATTAATTTCAAACCATAAAACAGATGGGGATCACTTCATAAAACAATATTAGTTGATAACTATTTCCAATAGTATATGTTACTTTTAAAAAATTGGTTGAATATTTCTAATATGATATTTTAATTTTAATTTATGTAATTAAGGATAGACATATTCTAATCCTAATTAAATGAGCATTTTGTTATATTATAAAGAATAATGAATGGTAGTTGTACTTTGACTTAGTAGGAGCCTAATGAATTCTTTGTGAGTAGGTAATTGAATAGGAGGCTAATAAATGTTGACTGGGATCATACAGTGAACTTTTTCATTTGCATGCTATCATTGGCTGATTGATGTGGCAAAAAAGAAGAGAATGTAAACATTGGTAACATTTTGGCTAAATAAAAAGAGAAGAGAATGTAAACAAGTGTTACATTCGGACAAAACTTGAGAAGGAAGAAGCAGCTTGTCAAACACAACAACCCTAGTAGGTTGGTTCTATCTCAATTTTTAGTCAAACCTTATCCCCAAATTCAACTAGTTATCTTTGCCATCCAAGAGAACATGGAGTTAAAAGGGGTTTTACTTTTAAATTTTTAAAATTTATAAAATTTTAAAGTTAATATATAGTAAAATTGTATTTTGATCTTTTTAAAAGGATAAAATTTTGATTTGATCCTTTAAAATTTTATAAAGAAATAAGGTAATAAAATAATTAAATTGTATTTTAGCTAGTTGAAATAGCACAATCCCACGTCTAAAAAATACAAAGTTCTGGAGGTTTTGTATTACTATAAATACGAGTTGTTTCTCCATTTTTGAGTCATCCCAAAACTTGTCATATTCTTCATATGACAATTTTTCCTTCTTCTTATTTATAATATTTCACTTGTATCTTTTGCAGAGAAATATATTTGGTAGTGTCTGAGGATGTAGGCGTAATTTGTTGAACCTCGTTAAATTTCTAGTATTCTTTATTGTTATTTATTTATCTTTCAATATTTTGTAGGGTGTAATTGTAATGATATATTGTGATATTAAATTACATTGTAAGGAGATTCTATCTAGGAGGTTAGGTTTTAAGTGGAGCCATTTGTGACCCTTCAATCTTTCTTGGGAATTAAACCTAATGTGATTTTTTAGTGCAATAATTTACTTTTTTTACTCTATTGGCACAAGTGGTACCAAACTCGAAGATTATTCAAAGGTTTTGAAGTAAGAGCTAAAGATGGTGTGATAAAAATTATTTCTAGTGCAAGCGTGATAATGAAAAGGGTTCGCAAAAATAATAACTGTACCACTATCTGGGTAGTACAATTAATGGGACAATTATTGTGACATAACTGAAAACCGAAAGTTAGAAACACTTAAGCAGGCAAGGGTGAAGTTTAGGATTGCGGTCCATGATACTAAAGACATCTTGGATTATGTTCACTTAGATGTCCGAGACCCTTTAAAACAAGCTCTTTAGGAGGAAAAGATTATCATGTAACTTTGTTGATGATTATTCTCGAAGAGTGTGGGTGTATACAATGAAGATAAAGGATGAAGTGTTAAGAGCTTTCCTTAAGTGGAAAAAGATTATGGAAACTCAAACGAGCAAAAGGATCAAGCTGTTTTGTACAGATAATAGTGGAGAATATAGAAGTAATTCATTTGTGTGCAAATAAGAGCATCAATAGACATTTCACTGTCAAATGTAAACAACAAAATGGGGTGACAGAACGATTAATCAAACATTGTTGGAGAAAGTTCGATGTATGCTATCCAATGTTGGATTGGGTAGAAAGTTTTGGGCTGAGGCTATAACATATGCATGCCATTTCATTAATCGCCTACCATCTACTACAATTGAAGAAAAACACCATTAGAGAAACGAAATGGGAAGCCTACTAAAAATTGTGGTTCTTTACATGTGTTTGGTTCCGCTGTATACTATCATTGTAATAGCTTATAGCCGACCCGACCACCGGGTCCGAGTACCAAATGTCACAATTAAATTGTATTACTTAACAACATATTTCTAATTTATTTAATTCTACGCCAAGGCTTAATAGTATGTTCTCATACAAATTTAACCCAATTAATTAACTAACCAAAACATTTCCATAAATGAACATCATATGGAATCTCTTATTATAAGATTAACTAACTAAGTAGATTAATATTCTTTACAAACATACCAATCTACTGGATATACTTATACATGTAATCTAAAAAAATTGGATTATGCTTAATTACATATTCAATCCCCAAGGCGTAGCCTCTAAGGGCACCCCACTATATGCATGATACTATAATCAAAGAAGTCCATGTAGATTTCGTGAGGTCCGGCTTAGTCCTTTCCCGTAATTTTCACAACATCCTTTGATCTTGTACTCAAGACAAAACACTCATAACTTCAAATGAACTTAGTGAGATTTCATACATCAATTATTAAATATCAACATTTTTATATTTCGAGTAATAAGAATTAATACGTAAATAACCCCTTAAGTTTCATGTAAGCCTTCGCAATTTAGCTAGCGAGGTCAACACTTATACGTTCTTCTTGAACGAATCGCTAGCAAACATATCGGGACGGATTTGGACATAATTGTACTTTTTTTAACAACCCCTCTTTTTGAGACTTGTCTTGTCAAGCTTCAACTCAGTCTTTTATTCTACCTTACTGGTTGGACTTATCAAAAGATAGCCTTGCAAACAGATGCACACACCTTAGACTAACCTTGGCGGACTTGCAATTGTTTCGCCAAAATGACATATTCTCACCCTGATCCCTTCATTTCACGTCAAATCCAAAATCTACTTAATGTATTATCCAGACATCCACTTCCTTATAACTTAATTTGTCATGTACCATTTTTAGAGGTAAACTCATTTATTACCATCCTCGTATATGGCCTCGAGTATAAGATTTAGCAGATATTTAAGCACTACTCTTTTCTTACGGAATTGTACTTGTAAGATAGTCCCACCAGACTTTCCCTCTTCAATATAGTCCGAATAGATATTCTATTGTTCAAATAGTTCTAATGGACTTCCCAGCAACAGATAGTCCCCAACGGTATATCCTCTTATTAGATCGTATAATGCAGACTTCCCATTTATAAGATAGTTATTAGCAGACTTTCCAACACTAGATAGTCTTGACGAACATCCTCTTCATTCGATAGTCCTTAGCAGACTTTACAGAGCAGTTAGTTCTTAGCAGACATTCCACATAAGATAGTCTTTGGCGGACATTCCATTTAAAGAAAATGAATAAGCGAAAATGTAATTATGGTATGAGTTACTATCAAATGTATAGTACACCTAGTTTGTTTGATTACTGTGCTAGTTGAGTTTGTAGTGTGATCTGGTTGGGAGCCAACTAGATTGACTGGTCTAAATTCTGAATTTTGTGACACTTGTTAGGTTCTACTAAGCAGGGATGGGTTATATATATGTATGGAAAGAGGTCTAAGAAAGTTTCTTCCTTCTTCAATATATTACTTTCTGATTCTTTTCTTAAATCCAATTATATCTCTTCTTCATTAAGCTGGAAACTAAGGTTCTTGGTTTAATCAGTGATCATTCCATCTCTGCTTATTGTGGTTGGTTCGAGAAGGATGTCTGAGTCTGGAGCTTCGAGCTACAGTAGGTGAATATAATGTGAGTATAATGTGAGTCTTTATCCTGACTTTTACATGTGAACTGTTCAAGTAGAAGTATATATAAAGGATGCTGATATCTCTAATAATTGGTAAGTGTATGACCATAGTAAAGATGATGTATGTGCTATGATGATATGTATAAAGTTCTTTTTCAAAAAAATGTTGATTGGTAAGCATGTAGGTAAAGTTTGATATAAAGAAATGTACGAATCTATCATATGTGTAAACGAATCTGGGTAAGTGAATGCTGCGTAAATGTCCCTTTGTGATGCCTCTGGTAAGGTAGATATATTGCTAACCAGACTAATAGATCACGACATGAAAACAAGTGTAAGACCATGAAGTTGAGACCCATGACATTATATGATATAAAAACACTCATGGTGTAGCCTGTAGTAAGATAAAGATTGGACTAGCAAATCACAACATGAAAGTGTGTAAATCCATGTGGCTGAGACCCATGGCATAATATGATGTGATGATATGAACATTCATGGTGAAGCCTTCGATGATATGTGATTGAACTGGCAGATCACAACATGAATTTATGTATAAGTCTATAGGGAGAAACCCATGACACCTTTTGTGAAAGTCCATCGAGACAGTAAACACGCAACTCTGTCTGTTGCCTTTATGGCATATTCTGTTTGGCCTTTGTGGCGTACTTAGCTAAGACTATATTAGTGAATTATGTATCACCTTTGTGGTAAGTTTTGGGTACATTTTGAGTGATCTTTGATAGATATTTATATTATAAGGTATGATATGTCTGGAGTTATGTTGGTTTGATTAGTTATGTGATGTAATCAAATGAGTCTTAAGGAAAGTTTTCGGAAAAGAAATATGTATTTGTATGTTCAATTGAGGTATCTGCCATGGTAATCTGTCAGTTTAGAATATGGTTGTATTCTTAGTTATAAAGAATATATATGTGTCCATGGGTTTGATTTTCTTCGTGTCATGTAGAGTTGCAAATATGAGTTGTTGGGTATCCACCATATATGAATAACATCATGTTTCGATTCTAGATTTTTAGGTACTTACGTTCTTTGTTAACTTGGGTATTATTCTGCTTTGTAACAAGATTTGTGAGGAATACTTCTGAATGATCTAGTTGGTTCATTATCAGTATGAACTTGTGTAAGGTATTGAACTAAAATATGATTTGACTAGTAAACTAATGGTATTCAACTCTACATGGGAATCCGCCAAATGAGTAAGTATCTGCCAGTGAACTGTATCAGTAAGTAACCATTCTAGAATAGGTGTTTGTGTGACGAGACTGTTTGTAGAAAGTGGGCTTCAAAGAGATATTTTTTCAAAAAGTATTTATGTTATTGTAAGAGAAAGAAGATTCTAGTATATTTTTTGAAAGATCTAAAGTCAGCTGGGTTGTGAAGTGAAAGCTGATATGTTAAGTACGACTAATGGCGTGCAGTGGCAAGTCCGAGATTATGAATATGTCCACCCAACAGAGATGATATCAATTCTTTGATATGAGAAATACTATCAAGAAGATTCCTAGATATTTTGTATTAAAGCTCACTAAGTTCTCTTGAACTTACAAGGTTTGTTATTATTTCAGGTATTGTTGTATGATTGAGTGCGCCAAGAGGGATAAGCCAGGAATGCACCAAAGTAACGACGGGTACGATATTATGCATACAATGGACCTTTTTGAAAAAGTGGTGTTTTGTGGGATTACGCCTTAAAGAGTCTGTCTTCAGTAAACGTTTACATTGTAAAAGATATTGTGACAGGTCTGATGGATTATATTACTTTATTTTTAAATATATTTCTTGTTTTTCTTTAATAATGAGATTTTAGATAAATTAATAAGAAAAATGTTTTAAGGCAAAAGTACATAAAGGTAATTTTAGATAATTGTTAAGTTTTCTAAATGGTAAAACCCGAGATCCGGACTCGATGAGTCAGGTTGGGTTTAGGGCATTGTATTCCATATAAGATAGTCCTTAACGGACTTCCCTTTTCTGGTGACCTCTTTGCCAAGAAACACTTAAAAATAAAATCTAGAGAACCGTCTCCCTTTCTCATAACCAATGTTAGTTTGTTCATTACCTCTGGCAGACTCTTAATGGCGGATACTTATTTATAACCACTCTGAAGGAAAATCCATTTTCCCACGTCTATCCACGTACAAGACATTTTCACATATTCCTCTTGCCTTTGAATCTTGGCGGGGCTTATTAACTGCAACATACCAACACTCTCATATACGCCATAACCGTTATGACAAACTTTTCATCACGTAAGTCATATAGTGGTTTTCACGTATATGCCCTGATAGGCTTCCTTGTTTATTGTCTTGGTGTACTTCATTTTACCATAAGGGTGAACTTGTTCTCCATTGGATCATGCAGTAGCTAGCTGTGGACTTTCAAACCTAAAGAGTCAGTAAACTGTTTTCATGGTGTCACTCCGTAGAGCCAGTAGCCAGTAGATCATTTCCAACCAACCTCCTCAAATCTTCTTGTTAATTCGAACACCTACATGGTCACTTTTAAGGTCAACCAGTATCATATTCCAGTGACTCTTATTCCAATTCAATTCACCCATTCCTCCATTACGCCAATTTTCTTATTTTCAACTAACCCACTAAATAATTCCCTCTGTACTCCACAATTTATAAACATACATTTCACACACAACATCACATTCACTATCATAACATGGAGTACACCACATAACATTTCATTAATACACAACCATGTCATACATTCAGAGAACATACTTGCAAACATTCATATATATAACCAAAGAATTCAAATTGAACTCAGTGCAGAACATACAAGTAGTACAACAACCAAAATAAAACCCAAATATTGGAGAATAGAAACTCACCTGCTGTCCTTTTGACTATCGCCAGACGTGCGAACGTCAGGACTGAAAATATTGCAGCAAAATATATATAAAATTAAGTGCGGTGTCCACAAGTATACGGGTCAAATTGTAATATGGATTTGTGTTACAACGGAACATCGACAAGTATTCCGAGGATCATACCCAAAGGATTATAGATTGAAGAAATTTATTATTAAATTAATTACCGAAAATATTTACTGATCTAGTCGAGTCAGGAATTAGTAGTGTGAATCCAAATTAAAATACTAATTAAATTAATTACCCTAAGTTAACACAATGAAAATTCCCACTCCTAATGTCAACGATGCAAGCTTTTGGTCTATGATCGATAAAATCCCTAATTATGAACTAAGTCATTAATTACCCTCAACCGAGTTGTTTACCACCCTTAGTTATGAATACTCTCTTGGTTGCACCTTTACTAAGGATTACCACCTAAGTCACCCTCTTGGTCTCTTTCTAGGCATAAGGATATCCTTTCGGTCACACCGCTTAGCACAAGTTATATTCGACAGGCTACCCTTTCGGTCTCACCTGTCTCGATATTCTATTAATGGTGTTGCTTCCTAATATACTAAGCACTCTTGAATAAACACCCAATTTTAGATAAATAATTACTTAATTAATAAATCAGATCCATAGTTGAAACATGCAAAATACAAATAAATCACATGATTTTATCCCAATAAAAGAAAGAGATAAGGAAATTACTCATTGATAAATCATTGAAGCGTGATTCTGAAACAATTTCTGCTTGCAAACGTCTTCACATCGAAATAGAAAAGTTCTGACTAAGTGAACATAAAATAAAAGAAAACTACAAAGAAAACTAAATAAATTGTTTTATTCTAAAACGACTCACTAAGTCTAACCCCTTCTAATGAGCTTACTTATAAGAGTGTTTATATAAGCAAAATTAGGGCAACCATTAGGGTAAATTATTCCTAAAATACCCTCGATACTAATAAAGCCTAATTAAATAAATTGTATCTTAAAATTCTACTCACGCGGTCGCTGACATCAACACTTCGTCATGATGATGTCATGATGTTCAATGTCGCGATACCACAGGATCAGTGTCATGACACTACATTTTGATAATTAATTGGCTTCGAAGTTTGGTGTTGCAACACCACATCTTAATGTCGTGATGCTATCGTTGTTCTTTACATTCTTTATGTAACAACCCACACCCGACTCGAGCATCGAATCTGGGTATGGAGAATTACAGGTTGACCCGTTGGATTATTCCAACCCTTATCTAAAAACCCTCTGACAATTTTGGCGGGTTCCACCTCTGTGGCATAGCATTTCTCAAATTCCAACTCATTTTTATCTAGAAACAAGTTTTAAATTGATACCCTGTCATGCACAAAGATTTAAGATATACGAACATAACATAGCCTACGACGGCTACCTTAAACACTTTCATAAACTATGGATAGAAATAGGCCAATCGAGGTTACAATTATCTTTCAAATAAATACAAACTATCAATTCAATACAAATGACAGTTCAATAAAGGATGACATCTAAAAAATTTCCTAATAACCCCTAATGAATACATGTTACCCACAAAATAAAAAGGCTCATAAATGGTCGCAGGTCTGGCGAATTCCCTTCAGCACTTCGCTCAACCTAAAAACCTGGAAGAAAGAGGGAAAACAAGGTAAATTCAAAAGAACTTAGTAAGGTCCTAGAAAGATTAATCTTAATGAATAATAGCAAACGTCAAGGAATAGGAACTCAGGCTGACAACTAACTTTCCATATTTGGCAGATACGTCCTTCTAATCCACAAGACATCTAGCAGATCCTATCATGACTCACTCCACTTATTGGCATATTACGTTGGTTTACATTTCTATGCATAATAATTGCGGGCACATTTACCCCGTGGACTTGCTACTTATGTGGTCTAATCCCTTTACGAGTAATAGGTTTACTATTTATACTTTTCATGCAACATGCATAAACTCATGCACCATTTTCTTTTTCTCTCGTACTTTCTTCCTTGTGCTAGCTTTTAATCTTAGTTTTAGGAGAACCTATCATTTCTTAGATCTCCATAACATTTCATTTGAGCCATACACAAACATTCTCTCCGTATCCTCATCACTCCTCTCCATGTTTGGACATAAAAGTGTTCCCCTGCAAGATAAGTTTTCACCAATCATGGTTTGCATCTACGTGCCATACCAGAGGTAAACAATTCATCCTGGATCTTTAATATCAATGTACATATCAATCCACTGATACCTCGTCACTCTAGTCTAGATACGGAGCTTATGCACTAAAGAATGAGTTATGCATTAGAGTGTGAAAAGAGTGAAGAGAAGTTATGAGTTAGAGCATGTCGAACATTGGAATTGTCAAATACCTGCCAATGAGCTGGTATCTATGATTTGTTCAGTGTTGAGGGGATCTGCAAATCAGACAGAGAAAAATAACGCGAATGTATGAAAGGGAAACCAAATTGAATGTTCTGGTCAGAATGAAGAATGATTAGTTACACGAACCCCACGAGGGTAGGAATAAAAAAGTGCTCCTCTAAGTCCGCCCCTATGGTTGAGTGTGAAAGGAAATTTCGAAGATGAGATTTTTTTAGGGTGAGAGAGTTGTTACACTCGATTCCCACTAAGTCTAGAAATTTAAAAATAATTGAAGGGTTAAATTTTTTAAAAAAATCCATAAACTGGCAACGTCTACTAAAAATTACGGAAAACTTAGTGATTAAATTAGATATGGTTGAAAACCAATGCTGGTTTGACTGAATTCAAACTTGCTGGTTCTTTAGCGGGAGACACAATGATTATCAATGGATGAATTTTACACGGTTGAATACCTTGTCACAAAGGCTATAAATAGTTGAGAAGAGACTTTCAGGAAAGGATTCATCTCGATTATGTTTTATTTTCTCCTCTTCTACGTCTTTTTCATTGGTTACTTTAAAGAAGAGATAGTTATAGGAAGCTCTGTATGGAGCGATGATCGTGAGGGTTAAGTAAAAAAATGAATAATCCAGTAAACTGGTAGGTTTTTAGTCCTTCTATATACGTAAGGTTAAGAAAAATAAATATAAGTATTTCCAGAAACCATTTCAGGGTTCTATATAGTTTTGGAAAATTGAGGTTTAAGTTAAAAATGTTGGTTTTAACTCATGATTTTGATTTTCATGCCTAGATGTCTGGAGAATAGAAGCTCTAGCATTTGGAAAAGCTAAGCTGATAAGACGAAGAAGTATTTGGTGAGTTTTTGTACTCCATTCCTGGAATGCTAAGTACGTTTCAGATCGAATAGGTATATGCGCCGCCACTTTAGTGTAATATGCATGAATTAACTATGATTCCATAGTACTTTATCTACAAAATGCATGTGTTACATGTTTACAATGGTAGTATGTGAAAGAGAATTATCGAAGGGTTAGATGAGGTTAGGAATAGGAAAAAAGGGTAATTCTATTAAATACCGTCATACAGTGTTGTTGTGTGCAAACCATGATGAGTGAAGCTTCAAGTCTTGCGGAGGGGACACTATGGTGTTCGGGCATCAAGGCTAGGAATGGAGAAATGGAGGAATGGGCGGAAGAATAGGGAAATTAGAATTTTGTTAAGATTCTGCCACCTGGGATTATTGAGAGCAAACTGTTATGTGTGAAGCTTTGGGCCTTGCGGAAGGGACACTTCGGTGTTTGAGCATTAAGGTAGATACGTTATGAATCAATGTCGATAATTATAAGGTTTCATAGAGTAACACCGCAAAAATGGTCATAGGCTCTATGGGGCGACACCATGATGAAAATAAGGTCTTTCGAGGCGACACCTCAAAGAAGTTTCAAGTGTAAGTGGAAACCAATGGATTCCGCTAGAACAGTAAACACAAGATAGTCTACTAGGACATTAAACATGAGATTACGAGGTGTAAGACCATAGCTAAGCTATGGTAATCAATAGAGTCTGTCAAGACATTAAATATGAAATATGATGAGTGAGACCATAAATCGGCTATGGCAGCTTGTGAAGTTCGTTGGGACACTAAACGCACAGTAGTCTACCAAGACAATAAACACGGGTGGTTAATCAGAATGGTAATCGGGGGAAATTTTGTAAACATAGAAAAAAAGGGATAGAAAGAAAAGGGAAAATATGGGACAGAAGAGTTAGCTAGTAGGTCGAAGAAATCCGTCGATGGATGGGAAACGTAATGCAAGTGGGAAAAGACTGCTATAATAGTAGTTGTATAAGCCAATAGGGCAAATGGGTGGTAACTTAGCAAGAAATAGTCTCGGGAGATGATGCACGAATGATGCCTAGTGTACATGCGAACAAAAGATGGTTTAATCGAGGATCACAGATAATGATCTGCCATTAAAAACCACTAGTGGGTGCTAAGGGATTGAACATAAAGTATGCCGGTGGGTCTATAAGGAAATGAAGGGTTAGTTAAAACCCATTGACAAAAAAGGATATATTGAGTGATAGATATGTCTATCAAGATTATTCCTCTTCAAAGAGAAAACCACTGAGAAAGTATCAACCAAGTGGCTTGTTTCGTAGGGAATCAGCATAAGGGAGAAATCATGAACACAGATTATCACTCCGATGATAGTCTGTTGGGTACTAAAGGTCAAAGCGATTCACAGCAGATGAACATGTCGCCCTTACAAGCACGGTATCTTGAACAAGGTGGATTACAAGGAAGTAATCCAACCTCTATTCGTCTCAAGTGGAACTTAATCCACCAAAGTGGCAGGGGACCTCAATAGTTATCTCAACAGATGAGATGTCAGCAAGCCCTTCGAGATTATCGTAAGATAAAGAGTCTGCCATAGCTAAATAGATTTAGAATGATCGCCAAAGAGGAACATACCCAATGAATTTTAGGAGGGTAGGATTAAGGAGCTACCTTATAAGAACATGGAGGAAAGAAAAATCCACACTAGGGTCAAATAGAAGAAAAGATATAAGTAAAGGAAAGGGTAGAGTCCGCGGAGATAGCAAAACATCTGAGGAACTGTCAAGACTGATCAAAGATTTATAGGATTGCCCAAGAGGAAATCGTTTGACAATGGATAGGATCAAAAATAAATCAGAGCCTGCTATATCGAGTTTAAGGGAAATTTACCTGTACAATCAAGAAGTTAATTGTATTTAGTTTCTTTTCTTTTCTTACCCCTATGAGATGGGGTCTAAATATAAGTAAGCCAATTAGGAAACTCATAAAGTTCTTTTGGAACTTACAAAGGTTTAACCTGTGATTGCTAAATTTACGGAATAAGGAAATCGAGGAAGGACCAAGCTAGACCATGTTGGATCAAGGAGCTCCATTAGTAAAGTATCATGCACATAGCAAGGGGGTACCTTTAGAAACTTCTCCATGGGGGCAAATATATTGTATTTATGTAGTTCTCTTAGAGTCTAAGGTTGGGACAATGAACTTTTATTTAAAATTTTGCCATTGTTGTAATTTTTTTTTATAAATAGGTAATACAGTCTGATTTTAAAATAATGAGTTCTAATCTTGTACACAAACCTGATTCAGTTGTGACGCTCCATACCCAGATTCAGCGAACGGTTCAGGTAAGGGTGTTAAACATTTTACTGGGGTTCCATCAGGAAAAATATTTTAAATGAAATTGGAAAATTGAAAATGTGATGAAATGGATTTTGTAACTAATTTGATATGTCATTGTAAGGATTTATATGTAAATGGTATATCCTTATAAATTGATGATGAAATATGTTAATGAAATGAGTTTTATATACTTGGTACAATCTTATGGATTGTTGATTGAATATGTCATTGTGTTAGGTTATTTGAAAATAATATGAACTAATATGTTTTAAGTTGCTTATAATGTTTAATGATCATGTATATATATATATATATATGCTCACCTTGTTGATGTCTTAAAGTGTCATGGCATAGCCAATCTTATGCCAAGCTAAGGTAACTATTAGACTTAAGTAGGAACAATGTAAGCATATTATTTTCCATTTGAACTTACTAAACATTTGTATGCTTACTCTAGTTGTTTTCCCTACTTATAGATCTTTACCTTGCGGAACTTGTTGAGTCAGATCAGTGTGAAGCACACACTATCAACAAGACGGTAGAATTATATTCATTTTGATTCTAAATATTGTGGCATGTATATAAGGGAACCTTAGTGTGCAAATGGTCCTTTTTGGATGGTTAGTTACATGGTTATTGTGATTATGGTTGATTTTGTGCAATAAGGTTACCTTGTGACTTATGTAATGTATGATATTGGTCATGTCTAATGCTAGCATGAGTGATAATCTTAATCTTGTGTGATTTGGCAAGCTAAATGTGAGGTAGTTTGGTTAGTCGAGTGGATTAATGGTTTGGGAATAGCATGTTTGAATGTTATAATTGAAAAATAGTTAGTTATGCTTTGTTTTGGTTCATGTTAAAGTTATGTGAGTTCTTGATACTCAAATTGCATAGGTATAAATGTCATAAGCTTGAATTGGTGTAGATTGGTATAGAATGGTGGTGTTTTGATTGTGGATATATGGAAATGGTATTGGTCATGCATGAAAATGGTTTTGGGTTGAATTGAATTTGTATATAGAACTATCATATGTGTAAGAATGGTCATGTTGGGGCCATATAGCCAACCCTTGTAGTCTTATGTTAGCTTGAAACTGTATGGAAATTAGAACATAGTGAACTATTGTAAAGGTCACGACTTCACACCCTAAATGTCGCAGCACCAGGCTATCTCATCATGACGTCCCCTGTTTGATGTTGCGTCGTCGACTCTATAATGTTTGGAAGTTTTATAAATTGGTCCTTAGGTTGGGAAGTTTGCTACTATCTTCAAGGCCGTGATACCGCCCATTGGATGTCGCGATGCCACCCTTTAAAGTTGCGACGTTGACCTCAAGTTTGTGACATTCATCTAGTATAGTTTGGAAAACTTTACAATTTGGTCCACGAATAAGGAAGCTTGTATACTGTCTTAGAGGTCACAACATTGATCCTTTGATATCACAACATTAACTTGAAGTATTTTGAGAGTGTTGCTTATTAGTCCTCCAATGGTCCTGAGTCATCAAATAAGCTTTCATAAGCTGGTATGAACGCCGGTTCAGTATATGTTATGATATAATGATATGATAATCATGTTTTTAAATTTGATTTAGTATAATGATGGAGAAATATATTGTGATTAAATGATGTTTGTCTGAAAATGGTTGTGACATCCTATAGCTCAGACTCGACAACCGGGTCGGGTATGGGGTGTTACAAGAAATGCAGTCCCTTCACAAAAATTAGACTTGGAAACTAGCTAGTCTACCAAAGGGAAAGAAGAAAATTGGATGCAAATGGGTGTTTATAAAGAAAGAAGGATTTCCTGCCAATGGGTGTTTACAACGAATGAGGGGATTTATTACAATGAGGTCTTTTCTACAGTTGTGAAGTATTCTTCAATTAGAATCTTACTGGCTTTGGTGGCACAGTTGGATTTGTAACTAGCTCAGTTGGATGTAAAAAAATTCCTTTTTACATGAAGACCTGGAAGAGGAAATTTATATGGCTCAACTAGAAGGATTTAAGGTTACTAGAAAATAAAATTTAGCATATAAACTTGAAAAATCATTGTACGGTTTAAAGCAATCTCTGAGGCAGTAGAACAAGCGATTTGGCAAGTTTATGACAAAACATAAGTACACAAGAAGCAAATATGATCATTGTGTGTATTTTCACAAGCTTAAGATAGTTCTCTCATATATCTTCTTCTTTATGTTGATGATATGTTGGTAGCGTCTAAAAGTCAAATAGAGATTGAGAAGCTAAAGACACAATTGAAAAAGGAGTTTGAGATGAAGGATCTAGGAGAAGCAAAGAAGATTCTTGACATGGAGATAACTCGAGATAGAAGCTTGAAGAGGCTTTGTTTGACTCAAACAATATCTGAGAAAATTGTTAAAGCGTTTAAGCATGAATGAAAAGTCAAAACCTGTTAGTACTCCCCTTTCTCCTCATTTCAAGCTTAATGCCTTTATGTTGCCAAAGAATGATGCATAACAAGAATACATATCAAAGATACCATATACTAATGTTGTTGGTAGCTTAATGTATACTATGGTATGTACAAGGCTTGGCATTTCACAAGCAGTTCAGGTCGTGAACAGGTATGCATGATTTAGGAAGTGAGCATTGGTAAGCTGTGAATTGGATTTTGTGGTATATCCATGATACAATGGATATTGGATTGAATTTTGAGCAAGAAAATAATCAAGGTGTGGTTGGATATTGTGATTCAGACTATGTTGGTGATTTTGACAAATGACGATCAACTAATGGTTATGTGTTTACACTTGCAAAAGCACCAGCTAGTTAGAAGTCTACTTTACAGTCAACAGATGCTTTATCTACTATAGAAATGGAGTATATGACAATCACAAAGGTTGTAAAAGAGGCAATTTTGCTTCAAAGGTTGTTTGGTGAACTGGAAATTAAGCATAAATATGTCAAAGTACATTGTGATAGTTAAAGTACTATTCAGTTAGAAAAGAATCAAGTTTATCATGCAATGAAGAAGTAGTTCGGTATCATTTTGTACGAGAGATTCTGGAAAAAAAAAAGTGGAGTAAAAATCTAGAAAATTTCAACCAATGAGAATCTTGTCGATATGATGACTAAGGTTGTGACTGTGTTCAAGATCCAACTATGTTTGAACTTGATCAATGTTAAAACCTGAATGTTGAAATTTGAAGACACTATCAAATGTTGTTCTGTAAAGAGATTGAAGATGTAAAATTTACTAAGGTCGATATTTGTTGAAATAACACAATCCCACATCTAAAAAATACAAGTTGTGGAGGTTTTGTACTACTATAAATAGGGATTATTTCTCCATTTTTGAATTATCCCAAAACTTGTCATATTCTTCATAAGGCAAGTTTTCTCTCTCCTTATTTGCAGTATTTCACTTGTATCTTTTGCAGAGAAATACATTTGGTAGTGTCCGAGGACGTAGGCATAATTTATCGAACCTCGTTAAATTTCTAGTGTTCTTTATTGCTTTTTATTTATCTTTCAATATTTTGTAGCATATAATTTTAATGATATATTGAGCTCTTAAATTATATTGTAGAGTTTTAAGTGGGACCGTTTATGACCTCTCCAATAATTTAAACCTAGTGTGGGAAAACTTGAGAATTAAACCTTGTATGAATTTCTAGTACAATTTTTCTAGTACAACATAGCTCTTATAAAAATATATAACTTAATTCTGACCCTGAAAAATTTTATGACTTCACCTAGAAGAGGTGAAAATGCCATGGATTTAGCTTGCATTCATGTTTAGATTGTGTATCTAGTGTTATGTTACAAATTAAGTATTTAGAAATGATAATGAATTATATGGTTGTATGTGTTTATGAGAAGTGACAATTATAGAAAAGGGTGGAGGAAGAAGGGGAAGAGGAAAGCTTTTAATTGCAAAGCGTAAAAATATTTCGACTTTTTTGTAAGTGCTTCATAAATTGTCTTTTACCTTCTAAACATACTATTTCATTTAATCGTATATGTAGATTAAAAAGATTTTACTAATTTAAGGTAAACAATAAAATTGTTTAAAATCTTAGTGTATGAATAATGAGATTATTAGACTACGAATGATAAATAGTTATTAAAATTAGTATATAAACTAAAGATTTGGGTAAGTTATATTATTATCATGATTATAATACAAAGCTCAGCGGATCAACAATGCTCCATAAATATGAGTTCTAGAAATGTTAAATGACACAATTCAACCAACTCTTAATCCTTGTACTAAAATGATCTCAAAAATCTTGAGGAAAAAACCTATACCTAATAAAGATTTACAAAAGAGGTCAAAAGGTAATTTGCACATTGCCCCAAGTTGAGAACTTATGGACTTTCTGTAAAAGTTCTCAGATATGAGAAATATATGGAAAAAAATATCATTTATTCCTTACAAACAGTGCAACTTTTTTTTTTTGCTTTGAAGCACAGGGTTGATCTCCTCTCACCACTATTCAATTTCCATAAATGGTGTCTTACTTCTAACAAAATTGAAAAAAAAATGTATTAGGTATATTTTTTCTCAAGATTTTCGAGAACCCTAAACTAAAAAATTTTAGTGTTATTAAGAGATTGAAGATGAGAAATTATAATTAATTTTAATTAGTAAAATTTATTTCAACTTTATTTTATTCTAGTTTTTTAGTAATGTGTTCAATTGTGATGTATTTTCTGTGCATAGGTGCATCTAATGTAATCCCATAAAAATATCAAAAAAATGTAATGAAAACATTCAGAGGGTCAACAAATGAAATGTCAATATGAGCTTCTTTCTGTGTCTAGTCATTCGCCTCTTTTAGATTATGGTTAGGTCTTTCCTTCACTTTAATGGTCTGAATATGTGGGCAAATTACCAATAAAAGCCGTTTTTTTCAAAATTTACCGAAATGGGCCGATTTTTTGATTATTTACCGGAATGGGCCATTTTCCGCGAAATCGCATCCACGTCAGCGCGATGTCAGGGTACGTGTCAGGACATCGGGTCCACGTCAGCGCGATTTGCTTACGTGGACACAAATCGCGCCTACGAGGACGCGATTTGCTGACGTGGCATGAACAGTTTATGTTTTTAAACTTAAAAAACTTTGAAAGGCCATAACTTTTCGCTCGGTTGTCAGATTGAGACGATTTTTTTTTATTTCGAATAACTTTTTGAGATCTACACGCCGACATACTGCTTAGAGATGAATAGGGACTAATTTGTAAAGTATAATTTGTTAGTTACGAGTATAGTGACTAAAGTGTAATTATTTCAAAATTAGCATGAAATTTTTGTATTTAATAATATTTGAATGTTATGGAAGGATGAATTTGAATTTGAATTGAAAAACGAAGCTTAGATTTGAAAATATGACTATTTAGGTTTTAGGGACTAAATTGAATAAAATGGAAAATTTTAGGAACTTCTCAAAAGTGGAATGAGTGACTTATACCTATAACAGGATGATATAAGACAATTACGTAAAAAAGATCCGTGTTTACTTCAAATAAATAAGGAAAATAATGATTTGAATGTTTCAAAATTCAATTTTAAACCGAAAAAATCAAAATTTAGGGGCAAAAAAGGATTTTTTTCGACGAAAACTGCGGCAAACGGGACAACCGAGCTAAAATTTATGGCCTTTCAAAATTTTCCAAGCTAAAAACATAAACTCGTTTCATGCCACGTCAAAGAAATCGCGTCCTCGTAGGCGCGATTTGTGTCCACGCCAGCAGTCGCTACGACGTGGACGCGATGTCCCGACATCGCACTCGACATCGCTACGACGTGGACGCGATTTCCCGGAAAATAGCTCATTCCGGTAAATAATCAAAAAATCGGCCCATTTCGGTAAATTTTAAAAAAAAACGGCTTTTTTTGGTATTTTTCCCTGAATATGTTGTATCAATTTTTTATATAGTACTATTTTAGATCTTCCTAAATTTATATTGGTTCAAGACAACCAATCTCAAAAGAAGAAATCTTATTTAGTGCTGTGAATTTGCATAAAGTCTTCTACAACAGAGCCATATGACTGTCCTTATCTTTCACCATAGTTGCGCCCTCAAAGCTACCATGTTCTCTTCCTTTTTTATTTTATTTTATTGCCAAAGACAAATTTCAATGGATTTCACTGTCATCTTTTTCTCTCAATTCTCCAATTCTACTATAGTTATCACATCCATCATTCCTTCTCCTTGAAATATCTTCTTCCTTGAACCTCTTCATTATAAATATGTAGTCACATCTAGAAAAACAAAGAGTACAAATTAGGTTTAAACAATGAAATTTATATCCATAAATTTTATTGTTTTTTACTCACAAAAACTCTAGATTTAATCCTATAGATATATAAATTTGTCGCTTTTAAATTCAATTCAATGACTTACATTTTCATGACATCGAATTGGATAAATATCATGAAAAACAAAATCTAATCTATTAAATCGATTCACCATCAAGAATTAAATAGTATATCATAAGAAGATCTACCCACACTAAAATGATGAAGTTCACCCGTGGTTATAAAAAAATTATTACTTCATGAATATGTTTTACAAATTAAAGTATATGTTAATATGATATTTTAATATTAATTTATGTAATTAAAGATAGATATGTTCTAATCCTAATTAAATTTAAGCATTTTATTATATTGTAAATAATAAAAATGCTTGGTGGTCATTGTATTTTGACTTAGTATGAGCTAATCTATTCTTTGTGAAATTCATATGAGTGAATGTGTGTATATATATATTCTTTGCGAGTGGTTTATTCATAGTAATTGAATATGAGGGTGATTGGGATCATACAATTAGCTTCCTAAATAATGTTTATGTGAAATATAAACACTAACATTGCAAGTGTAACCCAACTATCATTAATTAAATTGAAATTTTAAAATTTTTAATCATTAAATAAACTTATTTTTTTAGAATTCATTAACCAAATCAAATTAATCCAAATTTATACATGTTATTTTTGCTCTAACAAGAAAATAATATATACTGACAATACTCTCTTTTAGTTCAAAGAAATTTGGAGAAAGAAAAACAGCTAATAACTAATTGCTAGATTAAATTAAAAGCAACAAATAACACAATGACAATGTACTTTTTAAATATTTTATTTTATTTTTATTTTTATAATATTTTTATATACATTCGATTAAATTATTAAAATAACAACTATAGAAAAGTAATAAAATAGTGTAAAATCACCGTCCTTTTTAATTTGAAAAAACACTGATAATTTTATATTAAAAGAAAAGAAAAGCAGTATGATAGTTCAGGCAATCAAGAGTCTCGCATATTATACATGGTGAAACAGACATGTGATGCGAGCATATTAATAGGCATAAATACATAATTTTCAGCCATGGAAAAAAAGAGTAAAGAAAGTTTTACCATAGACAGCCAATACTATATATTTTCACTTCTAATCATTTCTAAGCAACGCATTATAAAATCCCAAGTCCAAAGACAAAGTCCAACCTCATTTACTACTGCACTTGTAATTCTTTGAAGAATTAAGGCAAGTATGCCTAAACAAAACTGGTGCACGATGCCAACCAATTACCTGACTTTTCGATCAAAAATGAAATTACTTGACTTTAATCAATTCAACATCAAAAACCAGCCAGGAGTTTGGTGGAATATTCTCACTTGTTCCTTCATTTGTATAACTGCAACACAAACCCAAGAAAATTGAACATACACCTATAGAAACAAACAAGCTTGGAGCACTATTTAACAAAATTGAATTGCATACCTCACTGAAGGAGGGACAATGAGTCTACGTTTGCCACCAATTCGCATGCCTAGGAATCATCATTATTTAAACACATTAGACATAGAATTCAAACTAAGGGTAACTGACATATTCAATTGGTTAGCAGATAAAAAACTTCAGAAAAAGAAAGAAAGTTCATACCATCAAGGCCGACATTCCATAGTTCTTGAACTTTTTTCCCACCTATAATAGCAACATAAAATGTCCAACTTAAAAATGTATGCATTTTGCAAAGACCAGCATTTAAATAAAAAACATGCCCGCCAACTCTATTAATCAGTCTCCCTAGAATGTAGAATGCCGGTTGTCCATACAAAACAATGTAATATGATAAGGAATGGAATTAGAAGACTTCTTAGAATCAAACACTGCGAACTGCGTTTGCAAAGCAAGACTGAACAAAAGATGTTTACCTAGACGAAACTTTAAGTTTGCTCTGCCAACACTTGAATCAAATACTTGCCCACTCTCCTTCAATTTTCCAGTGTAATGGACACGAACCTGGCACCAAGAAAACTTTGTAAATAATTTCCTTTAGCCTAGCATGGAAGAAGTTACAAGTAAAGCATTAATTAAAAGAAATTGAGTACCTATTCATTCAAGTCCAAGAAACCACCACAAAGAAAATTCAGAATATCATTACAATATATCACAGAAGAGAAAATCAAGACTACGTGCCTTTTTACCAAGAGAAGCTATTTTCCCATCTGGTTTCCCCATTTCTAACTCTTCAATGATAATTCCATTTGACAGCTGAATTTCCTTGTCATTAGCGTTCTTAGCCCCCATTTCCACATCAGATCTCTTCTTTTCATGGGCTGGTAAGACAGGTGGTTCCACCTTCATAGCATCCCCCTCCTCATCCTTACACCTTCTCTTCTTTTTCGTCTTCCTAGAATGACTTTAAGAAAGGAAAGTAACAGTACACAGTTAAACTCCAAAAAATAGCAAATGAAAAAGATTGGAACAAGAAAACAATAAGATATGGTAGCAAAGCCAACTCAGGCATCCAAGAGAGATTATAAATTAGACATGAGAAAATTGCAATTACAGTATGGCTATTCACAGAAATGTGAGTCAAAGGATAAACACCTACTTGTCATTAACTTGGTTTTGATTTTCCCTATCCTCCACATCTACATCCTTGGTCACGGTATAATTTGAACCAATTTTGTGCGTTTCATCCTCTTTGTTAACATTGTTTTCAAGTGTTTTCTCTTCAAATTGTTCTTTTCTTTTCCTCTTTAGCTTAACTCCAACTTCAGTATCCACTTGACTGGAAGCCAGCAAGAGATTATCGTATTTACATTTCCTGCAGTAACATATCAGATAGAAGTTGTTACTTACAAGGCAATTTGCTTGCAAAGGATACAACTACCCAGACGAGCATGGAAACATGGGTTTCCTTGAGCAGATAAATCTTTAAAAAAATAATATCACGCACTTCTTACTGGTCAGTTTCTTATTTTGGTCATTTTGCTCCAATATCACTTCTTCAATCATGCAATGATCAGCTTCCAGTAATCCTTCCTCCTTTGCCAGATCTTCTCTTTTCTTCTTTGGCACTAAAGCATTACCAACACGAAGCTCATGCTTTTGTTTTCCTCCATTCCTATTCCCTGATTTACTGCAAGCCAATAAGAAAATCAAATGCAGGCAGAAATAATGATCAATGAAGCAAACAACCATAGATGATGGTTGGCACCCATGGATCACCTTGTCAATATAGTTAGCTTAGATATTGCATCGAATTTCATTATTTGTTTGATAGAATTATTTGTCATAAGGCAATCATACCATTCAGGCTCAACACCTCTCACAGCATTAGTCCCTTTTAACATGGTAACATTATCTTCAATCTCATTGTCACTACGGTTATCTGTTTCTTTCCTAGATTTTTCCTCCACATTGGCTTTTCCACTCTTTGATGTGCATTTCCCCCAAGACAGTGAGGAGATAGGCAATTTATCTTCAGTTTCACTTTCCAATACTTCCATAGCAGCAACACCACTGGTGAAATCCTTCTGCGAAGAACTTTCCCCATTTTCAGATCCACTGTTCCGGTACTTCTTCCTTAGCCTTCTTTTAGGCCTTCCTTTATCACCCTTAGGTATCTTTAAGTCTGCCATTTCTTCATTTGCTGAAATTAGACAAAAAAAAAAAACCTTTAAATTAGAAAACGACTTCAAATGTATATCTAACCAAAACTAAAGATGCCTAAAAACTAAAAGGTAAACTTAATATACAGATGATGGAAACAGTTTCTCTATGCAAGATCATTTTCTGTAAACTATTTACAAAGATAAAACCAGATTAAGGAAGTGAAAACTGCCAAGAAAGTAAAGCAATGTAGTGAGACATGCATTCTGATACAGCAGAAAAATCTTGAGAAGATGAGAGGACTTGTGGTTCTTCATCATCAATAAAACTACCACCATATTCACTTTCTTCACCATTCTCGGATCTTTCTGTTTCTGTCCCAGCAATATCCTCCCCATATGATTCTCTGAGCAATATAGTTAATGCAAACGGTAGGAAAGAACCCCAAGAACATGAAGTAAATTCAAAACATAAAAACAAAAGGATACGATTCATCATTATGATGATTAAGGGAAGAAGAGGACAGATAGTAACCAGTAAGATGAACAGTTCGAGGGCCAATAACAGAAAAAACGACTTCATCAGACTCCTCAAATTCCAAATTGAGTTGACAACACTCAGCCTTATCAGGAAACAAACAGCATAGAAATACAGGCATCTTATTTCCCACATTACATTGAACTATGCTTTTCTTTATTCCATCACCCATTCCTAATGTCGCCTGAGAAAACATATTTTTGTTTATTTTCTCATCAGATAATGAAAATAAGCCATTAACACGGGAAAGAAAGAAAATTGGAAATTTTATTAATAGTACCTGAGATAGATGAAGCCTTCCATTGAGAGGAGCATGAGTGAAGGGTTTCCCAGGTTTCACTTCAGTTCCTACAAAAATAGAAAAAAATGTTAAGCTTACTTCACTTTACAAAAAAAAAAAAGGAAAAATGAAGAGAAATGAAAAGAAGAAAAAGAAGTAACCCCAGAAAGCCATTGAAGAGCGAAGAGATTAGAGAGGTGACTTCTAAGAAATGGAAAGAAAATTTAGGTAAACCCTTATTTATCGTGTGAGTTGCGAGGGAAACTGAAGGCTTTGAAGCGGCTCACCACTCAGCAACCCTTGTTAATTTAAAAAAAAGAATGGGAAAAATGGAAGAAAAGGGAAACGTGGCCGTAAAAGGAGGGAATGATAAATACAAGGGATTTTTATGATCGATTTTTAGGGTTTTTTTTTTTTACTTCAATATAGGGTATTTTATTAAAATAATACAAAAAATAAAAAATATCAAAATAGTATATTATTTTTTATTTACCAAAATTGTATAAAAAAACAAAACAGTAGAAAATGGGATGCCGGCACCAAAGCTGCCTGTGGCAGAGGCTGCACCAATATGTTCGTATTTCAACATTTTATTCATATTTTTTTTGGATTTTATTACTTTTAAAAAATATATTATTTTCTAATTTTATTATTTTAAATTATTTTAGTACATTATTTTTGAAATGTATTCATTTAGTTTGATTTTAAATAAATTTAAAAAAACTCTTATTTCACCCTTTGTTCGTATTTTTTTCGAATTTTATTACTTTCAATAAAATATATTCTTTCCTTATTTTATTATTTTACATTATTTTAGTACATTATGTTTGAAATGTATTAATTTATTGTGTTTTTAAAATAAATTAAAAAACTCTTATTCGGCCTTTTGTTCGTATTTTTTCCGGATTTTATTACTTTAAAACAATATATTATTTTCTAATTTTCTAATTTTACATTATTTTAGTACATTATTTTTGAAATGTATTCATTTAGTGTGTTTTTAAATAATTTTTTAAAAACTCTTATTTCGCCCTTTGTTCGTATTTTTTCCGGATTTTATTACTTTAAAATATATATTATTTTAGTATTTTATTATTTTACATTATTTTAGTAAATTATTTTTGAAATATATTCATTTAGTTTTATTTTTAAGTAAATTTTAAAAAAACCTTATTTCTTCCATTTGTTAGTATTTTTCTCGGATTTTATTACTTTAAAAATATATTATTTTATTTTATTATTTTACATTATTTTAGTACATTATGTTTGAAATGTATTTATTTAGTGTGTTTTTAAATAAATTTAAAAAACCCTTATTTAACCCTTTGTTTGTATTTTTTCCCATTTTATTACTTTTAATTTATTTAAAAACACAGTAAATTAATACATTTCAAACATGATGTACTAAAATAGTGTAAAATAATAAAAATTTAAAATAATATATTTTTAAAAGTAATAAAATCTGAGAAAAAATACTAACAAAGGGCTTAAATAAGTTTTTTTAAAATTTTATTTAAAAACACAGTAAATTAATACATTTCAAACATAATGTACTAAAATAATGTAAAATAATAAAATGCTAAAATAATATATTTTTATTGAAAGAAATAAAATCCGAAAAAATACGAACAAAGGGTCAAATAAGGGTTTTAAAATTTATTTAAAATCAAACTAAATGAATACATTTCAAAAATAATGTATTAAAATAATGTAAAATAATAAAACCGGGAAAAAGATACGAACAAAGGGCCAAAATAAGGGTTTTTTTAAATTTAATTAAAATCAAACTAAATGAATACATTTAAAAATAATGTACTAAAATAATGTAAAATAATAAAATATAAAATAGTATTTTTTAAATAATAAAATCCGGGAAAAAAATACGAACAAAGGGCCAAAATAAGGGTTTTTTTTTAATTTATTTAAAAATCAAACTAAATGAATACATTTCAAAAATAATGTACTAAAATAATGTAAAATAATAAAATTAGAAAATAGTATATTTTTTAAGAAAAATAAAATCCAGGAAAAAAATACGAACAAAGGGCCAAAATACGAACATGTTGGGGCAGCCTCTGCCACAGGCACCTTTGGTGCAGCCTGTGGCATCCCATTTTCTACTGTTTTGTTTTTTTTTTGTACCATTTTGGTAAATAAAAAAAATAGTATACTATTTTGGTATTTTTTTTGTATTATTTTAGTAAAATACCCTCAATATAGTGAAAAAAATTAATTAAGTATTAAAATAGTTATGACTATGAGTTATTTTCATAATAATTTTCGGGTAACTTTTTATATTTTTCTCAATTTGATTATTATTTTAAATAAATTTGACCTAATCTTTTGAAAATAATTAATTTTCATAATAATTTTCGGTAACTTTTTATATTTTTCTCAATTTGATTATTATTTTTAAATAAATTTGACCTAATCTTTTGAAAATAATTAATTTGATCATTAATTATTTAAAAGAATTGAATTATTGATTTTTAACGAAAATATTGGCTAAAACTTTAAATTTTTAAATATGATAACCCGCATGATAATAAATGTATACTTCATATTATTTTGATATTTTATAATGATTAAATTATTTATTAACGTGACAAATAAGACAAATAATGTTACACATCAGCATGAAGTACATGTGGATTTGTCATGCAAGTTTTCACGCCAACATCATTAAAAATTTAGTGTTTTAATCAATATTTCGTTAAAAAACAATGACTAATTCTAAAATGTTAATGGTTCCTTTCAAAAAAATGTTAATGGTTAAAAAATAGGTTCCAATTTGACAAATAAGTAAAGGTTGACAACTAATTTTATCATTATACCTAACTTTTTGGTTGGGTATATTCATTTTCATAGGTGTCAAGTTTCCGTAATGACAACATTATGATATCAACAATTATAGATTTTGAGATTATTTTGATTACTTTTCAAAACCTTCTTAACAAAGATTCAATTTCTAACCATCTTGTACCATATTAAACCCAACATCAAAATCATATTATCTTAAGTGGTTTGAACCCTTTCCCTTCTCTTGTAAGTTGTATAATTTTTCATTGCATCTCTCAAAACTCTTTCAAACATCAACAAATCCTAAAGCATTCCAATTACCTCCAATTCTATTAATTACAACTAAAAGCCCAAAGGTAGTCTTAAAAGACGTACTCATTTTAAAACTTGATTCAATATTCACTATATAAACTACGATTGGAATTATTTTCTAACGAGATCAGTTTTAAATTTAAATGCCTCAAAATTTCATGCTCCTTGGATCAGAGAATAGGAATAATTATACGATTGGATTCGAATAAAGCTATTTTTACATTTCTTTACATAAAAATATTTTTAATATTTAACTTACTAAATTGAGCTGAAAATGCCCAAGAACAAACTTATCATCTAAGTCATTAACACATTTTATATATTCTTTTATAACTTTCTGAATTTCTTAAAATAATTTTTTATTTTGAAGTTCATTTTGAAATTTAAAGTGTTAATTTTCATAATTTTGTGAAAATTTTAAATTTTATAATAGTTTTAAGATTTTTTTATTAAAAGATCTCTTAGAATTTATTATGCCTTTTAAAAAGTATTGAGCTTCTATAATTACCCCGTGAACAAGACTAACGGGAAAATTGAATTAGGTTCGGGTTATCAAATCAAAACAAGTACAAAGACTTAAAAGTCATAAAATTAAATTTCGTTACACCTCTTAACATATTTAATCCTAAAATAAACAAACAGGGTATGATACAACTTAGACACTAAATTTTGGGTTTTACAAGACTATCGAATTTCTAAACGTATAGGCATAGCATCTTCAAAATATCATTCTTTTTCTTAAATAGAATCCTCCACCTGGTAAAACCTGAGTGCATTAGGAAACAATTTTGTTTTGGTTAGAAAGGGAACTATTCTTTCCTTTTCTTCCTCTGACTATCGACTTTCACATCTTAAACTCAGAGCCCAAGCAAACAGGAAGGAGAAATTAGGCCATTTATATAACTTGCAGAGTTGTATCGCCTTTGTTTTATCAGCCATTTGAGCTCCTATAAGAAAAAAGCATAACATGAAACAGCAAGTGATGTACTACTGCTTGCTCATCTATGATTACGACTAGTGTTGTTGAGGGCTCAAGGTGCAATCCAAGCACTAAAACCCTTACATTGCCCGTGGCCAAAAATATAAAATAAATAAACACTAGAGTGAAGATGCAATATGTATAAATGTCTCTGTGCATGTGTTAACAAGTACTATCCCTTATCTTACTAGTAAAGGGACATCCAATAAAATAATGAACTTCAATTATGCCTATCGGTTAAAATAAAAAGAACCTAGGGCTAGGGCACCTTTGTTTTCTAGCACTAAGACACAAGACATGAGCACGCCCAGGCACACATCCTGATAACACTGATTACAACTGCAAAACTTTAGCCTAAACCAAAAACATAAATTCACATAGTGATAAAAGAAGGCTGCAAGCTTACCCTCAGAAGTAGAAAGTGAATCCTGCAAACTTTCTGGGTTTTGACTTTTAACTAGCTGTAGCCTCTGCCTGGAGCTTTATCTTTACTTCATCAAGGCAAGCTTCAAGCTTCCTGAATTCTTCGGTGTCTGAAAATGTCCCAGCCTAAAAAGTGCCACAATTCTACCTTATCAATCAGCTACTTACAACATGACTAGGGAAAAATACAAGTAGTTGATTTTTCAAGCACTAGAGAGTAAAAATCGGTCAAGATTAACTACACTTAAGCAACAATATTTTATTGCAAAGTCACTCCGTTTCCATTTGTAAACTTAATATTCAGTTAATTGAACTGTTTGGATTCATTACACATTTCGTACCTAAATTTTATAAGTTTGCAATTAGGAACTCAAACTTTCTTTCATCCATCAACTTGCACATAAAACTGGGATTGTTAGTCAATGGGTGATATGTCAAAAGAATCCAATTAAATAATGATATTTGCATGCTTTGTTGGCTATTAGAGGACAAGTCATGCATTTCACTAATATTCCAAGTCACGTGTGCAACTGCAAACTGATGTGCGGAAACAAAGATTGAGTACCTAACTAATAATTTTTAAAATTTCAATAAAAAAAAAAGAATTTGGAAATAGTTTAGGTACCAAACGTGTAACTAACACATTGTTTGTTGACATTACCAAATTAGGAATGTTAAACATCTATAACAAAAGACAGTTTCCTCTCATTGATGTTATGATTCAAAATATCTTCAACTTAAAACTTAAAATGAATCAGAAGGATGAATAACGTGAAGCCCTACAGCTGAATCAGTAAAAATAAATTACACGAAAAAAGATACAAAACTAGTTTTTAACAGTGAGCAAGTAGCAATTATATGAAAAAGTGAGAAATTTAGACTAAGCTAGAAAGCACAGAAAAGGTAAATGATGCAGCAACACGATCCATAAACCGCAAAACTAAACTACTTGCCTGTTTTAGAGTGTTCTTCAAGTGCATCTCAGCAGTATGTAGTTCTCGACGACTATTGGTAGAGGAAGAAATATCCATGTAGACCTCACAAAGATCCAATGAGGCCTGTGCAAAGCTTTTAAACCGGTCTTCATCTTTCCACAAATTAGATCCCTGAGAGAGAGAGAGAGAGAGAGAGAGAGAGAGTCAAACTCATGGCATAACAACAATAAATGATGGGCACTTAAATCCATTTTTTTAGAGATCAACTATAGGATGACAAATTTTGTTGCACACGTCATTATTTCATTAGATTAGGATAAAAACCTATGCATGAAAGAACAAAACAGGAGAAAGCAAGACAACCAAGACTGAATAGACTGCTGTTGTTGTCATCATGGTTCAGAATTACATTCAAGGTCAATTCTGAATAATAGCACATAAGGCATAAAAGACAATCTCCAAATAGACATATAACTCAGCTAGGCATCAATTACTTTTTCCTACTCTTTCTACTGATATACTATAAAGAAAAGTGGGAAGTAATCATACTTGTATTTTAGTCCTATCTAGAACCATTTTATTGAGAAAGAAGTAGTTTGAAGGTAGGAAGGGCAAGGAAAGGAAGAGGCAAATGTAAAATGTGGTAGCACGAAAGGGGGATAAAGTCCAAAGCCAGGCAAATCAAAATAAAATGTATACCAGAAGTCTTCAGCATCCAAGCATACACTTAACCTCAGGCTTGTTAAATAACAAACTTTAACTTAGCTCAAACTAGGCTGTTTTCCAGAAAGCAGAATTCCTCGAAATTGAGCTAAGTTCCATAACTTAACTATCATGGCAAATTTTTGCCTAATTTTCTGTGCTTCTTACTTTTGACACCACAAAGTCAGAACATAGGTCAAAAAGCACATCGTATACTCTTCAAGGAAAAGAATATTCTTGGCAAATTATAATGCTTTAAGTACAACAGCAGAATATAAGGCATTGTAAATGTTAATGGAGATACCTGATATGACCTAACTTGCTTTAAGAGTGCTTCACAGCACATTGTGAGGTCACCTTTAATTCTGTGCCACCTTGCATATAAGCCCCACAATTCTGGCCGACTTTCACTCCGAACTATCTGTATCAGACAAGTCATATACATTAGGTATAGTGGCGATACTTATTACTGTTTCTGAATGGATAACTTATTTACTTCTTGCATATCTTAGATATATCTACAAAGAGAGTAGCCTCATTTCAATTAGAAACACACGTATATCATCATATAGACATAATTTAGCCAAACTGGCACATCCCAAGTAACACCTGCATAAAGCATTATGTTTAAGTACAAATTCATCTGACCACGAATTTAGAAGTCCAGTGATAGGTGCTGAGCATTAGAATCCTATAAGGAGACAACTTTTGATGCCCCGCATGAGAGAGTTTAGCAACACTCTCAATAAGAAGGGAAAATAGCAACAAAACAACCATTAAAGTATTGGAAACCTGTTGTAGAATTTTTCCAAGAAATTCCAACAAATGCTCATTTTCTCTCAATCTTCCAGCATTCTTCTCAGCATTTGCAGATGGATTAACAGAACATGGAATTGAATCAGAACTGGTCTGACTGGGAAGATCATCATCATTGGTTACAGCAGTCAGTCTTGCTGAAGTCCTTTCCTCCAGATATTGCATGATTTTCTCGAGCAATTCAACATCAATTCTCTTATTATTGGTCATATTTAACACCATCTTAATAGCTTCAAGAGACTACAAAGATAAATAAAAAGAGAGATAAAAGACAAATAGAAGTATATTCATAAATAAAATTGAGATTAATAGTCATTCAACTGAAGGCTATTTGAGAAAAAGCTCACATGCTGAGAATCTCGAGATTACAAACCAGAAAGAACAGTAAAAGTTTACATTTAAGCACTCCCATTTATGTGCAAAAAAAGTTTATCTTAACATAAGGGCTCATTCAAACTCACAAGTTATTTTCTATCCCATTCAAATTCATTTGCATTTATACACTTTAGCCCATACTAGTTCAGAATTTAGCCTCTTAGACAACAGGAAAGATTCATATAGCTCATAGACACAATGTGGTGAAAATTGAGTACAGTGAACTGTCTTGTAATTTATAACAAGTTATTACAAATAAGCTTGTTTTCCCTGGGTTCAAAGAACTGGAAAAGGCAAATCTGACATGAATGACTAACCCATACAGTCTGAAGCTTAACCTAATTAGACTCTTAAGGATTTGCATGGCACAGCAGAAAACTGGAAAGATCGAAAAGGGAAAACAAAATGGATTAATTTAGGAGCGCTACGATAGGAGAGAAAATCAAGAGGAAAGAAAAGGGGAGAGATAGATGTTTTCTTTCCAAGCCCACAAAATCCATCCATATTTGGTGGATGAAGGGAAAAAAAATAAAGCATATTTAGATAAAACCTGTCAATGTAACTGTTTTCACCAGATCTGACAAACAAGTAATCCATAAACCCAAGCAGTGGATGAAAAAACTTAGTTTCTTTTCTCCATTTTTCCATATTTCATACAAAGCAAATGCACAGAAGCAAAAGCATATTTTCCATCCTACTTTTGTCCTCTCTCCAAACATTTTTCTCTCCACCCTCCATGCAAAGCCTAAATCCCAACAACCCAAACCTGAATAAACAGAGAAAAAAACCCTCAATAAACCAAAACCTGAAGAGATTTTGATTGAACATGAACCTGAGGTAACCCAGATCCAGATCAACCAAAAAATGACCCTCAGCTGAACCCCAAATGACAACATGAAACCCTGTTTTTTGGTACAACATGAAACCTAAATCAAGCATAATTTATATTTTTATTAAAAAAAGAAAAATAAACTACAAGTTAATATAAAAAAGTGACCCAAAATCAAACTCAACCTCACTGATTTAAATTTTAAATTGAACTTGAATAATCTGAAACTCAAAATAACCAGCTAATACTTGTTAAATGCTATAAAATGTTCTCCACCATCTGCATAAAAAGGCCAGAAAAGTTCTCCTAATATTATATCTTCAGACGAATCAACCAAAGCCTTCCAAGAAGGGCCAAAGAAAAGACTTGCTCAATGTTAAACCACATTGGCTATACTAATATGGATAATTATTACCACCAAAATAACACCTCAAAACCAAACAGCTTAAGCAAGATTATTACCTGACCAATATTGCCAACATCAAAAGCAACTTGACTGTAGTTCTCCCACATCTGCCAGCTATCTCGTCTGTCACCAAAGAAGGTTGTTGGTACCATATAGCAATAAACAGAGTGTTTGAGAATATGGTCTGGTGTGTGCATAACATGTAATTGAATCAAGGTGAAAAAAGCAGTACTTATATTTCAAGGCCTCCTTGAAGGCAATAAAGGACTCTTTGCTCTTCTTCTTAATCATATGTCTGCATCATCAACAGATATCCGATAGATAAAATTTACCATGAACCAACACTAATATGATTGAAAATAACAACACAAATTCCATCAAAATAAGGAAAGGAACTATGATGGAGAAATTCCCTCACACAACGAAGCAGAAAACTCAAATAGTGATATTTGATTCAGATGCAAAAAATATGAAAACATAGTTCAGTAAAGATATCTCTCAAAAAGCATCTCTAAGCTACCAAACAAGCCTAATGAAACTTGAACTTGGCTGTACTTTAGTTCCATAACAAACAACTCTTCCTTAGTATGACTCCAGCAATAACTTTCTTAAATAGTAGCTACAACCAGACGAAAATCTTTAGATGTATTCCAGTCGTAAGTCTATATTTCCACTTCAAAATGTCACTTCTACACAGTAATTTTACCTTTTGCAATTACATGTGGCACAGATATAGAACGTTAAGTTGCTTCTATTCACTTTCTACAAACCATCCATGTCCAACATGCATATAGAGGACATAGAGTACAAAGGTTCGATACTCCAAAAACTTAAAAAAGTTGAACTACCTATGTTGGACACATAACCTATCTGATACTCATCCCTAAGCCATATAAATTGAAACCATTCTATGGTACATGCAATAAGCAATTCACCTATGTTTCCATAATTCATTGAGCCTATTTTTCTTTTCTCACAAGCAAAATTTTCAAAACACATACATATAGATACAAGCATGCACACAAATAATAGTAATATCGAATATTACATGGGGACAAAATGTGCTCCCTATTCTTTCTTTTGATAGGACCAAAATTCTAATGATATGATAAAAGGGTTCATCTTCCTTTCTTTTCACTATCTTTTCCTATATGGGAATATCATCCGTTATCTTGTCATATCAATTATAAACATTATCATATTAAATTGACATATTTGCAGTGCCCAATCAAGAGTTGAACGGTCAAGGGGGGGGGGGGGAATATTATAAATTTTCTTTAAATCCTTTATATTACCATTTAAAATAAGGTATATTTGTATTCCCCCCCCCCAAAAAAATATATATATATATTTTAACAATCTTAAACTACCTTAAAAAATAAGGTATATTGATGTTTAATCCTCAAGATTTTTTTGTAATTTATCCCTTGTAAGTTTATAATTATAAATTTAGTAATACTTTTGGTCTAAACCTCATTCATTAATATTAGTTAAATTCTTTTTATTTTACTTTTTAATCAATCAAGTAGGTGCATTTATGTTGATTGCTAAGTTAATCAAATAAATTTATGCAAAATTTAATCTTTAAATTAGAATATAATCTTTTGACATCAAGGCATTAATTTTTTACCTAAGCAACATGATCTCTGTTTGGACTAGTTCAAACAAAGGTACTACTTAATAAATTTCATTATGTCTTGAATAGTAAAATAAGCCACAGGGTTAACTGGAGCCATCCTAAAACAGTTCTGGGTAAAAAGTTATAAAAAAAATTCAGAATTCACTGTACACTGACCTGAAACCAGAAGCATGTAAAAACTAAAATAACCAATTCTCATTAAACCAGTTAATTCATCTAGACAATGATAATAATCCATATTTAAGATGCATGTATAACAAAAAAGGGGAAAAAAAATGAAGCATACAGAAAAAAATGCCAAAGCTGCAAAAAAAAAAACCAGCCCCTATTCATTTGAGAAACTCCAAACACAAATCATCCTGTGAATAAAATCAGTGATTGGCATTGCCAGAAGAGAAATGTACAAACATCTTGCAGAAACAAATGAAAACTTATGAAAGATGAAAGAGAAAAGAGCATACAAACAAGCAATATTGTTCCAAGCCTCTCCATTTTCAGGATCAAGTTGCACTGCACGAGTAAAACCATCAAGAGCCTTTTCAACATCCCTAGCCTGTACAGCATGATGCTAATGGTAAGGTTAAAAGCTTTAAAACAGAAACAAAGTTGCACAAAAAGAATCCATTTAGTTATATACACTCTAAGCGTGCAAAATTGGTGCAAAACTTAATAAACAGATCAACAAGTTTGCCTAGCACAAAAAGCAAAACAGAAATATCAAGTTGCTTACCTTCAATGCAGCAGCACCTAGTGCAAACCATCCATTTGAATACAACGAATTCAAGGCCAAGGCAGACTCCCTGAGTCAATTGTAATCAGTTTTTCAGCCAAATAATCCTTTTTGTTTTATGTCCAGCCAAATCAATTATAAGCTACAAAAACTACAAGTCCAATTGTAACAGAAACAGCAGAAGAAACAATGAAGCAGATATACCATAGGATCTTAGATTTCTCATACTCTCCTCTTCCATATGCATTATAGGCAAGACATCGCTGGCACACAGAGAAGGAAATAAAAAAAATGAAAAAAAATTAATTAAAGACCAAATATAATAATACTAAAACAAGACATACTGAAACCAATTTAACTATAAGAAACATAAGCCAGTCACCTTAGCTCGTGCTGACCTATTATTTGAAACTTCCAAGGCTTTCTCATAGCAGGCATCACTATGTGTAATATCACCCAATGAACACCTACAAATTAAAAATTACATTTTAAGATACATTACACTAATTTTAAATTGAATTTTAGTTTTAATTTTAATCTTTTTTATTTCACATTGGAACTTACCAAAGCCAACTCGGTTGACAAGATACAAAGACTTAAAAATAAGAAGTTCAAATAATTTTACAGTATCTGAATTTTAGTATATAAAAGAAATATATATATTATAGAAAAGCTAAAACGTGCTTGGATATATTAAAGAACATGAAATTAAATTGCAAACGTTTTGAAAGACATAATGCTTGATTTGACTTCTATATAGACTTGTTATGTTAGGTTCGGTATTATACTGAAATCAAAATTAAATGTGAAAATGTATTATTACCATATATGGGTGTTGACTTTGTTATTAATGTTTTACTTTGAGAAGGCAAAACAGGCATTTGGAAATAAAACCAAAAAATATTTTTGAACACTTATAGTTAAATGGCAAACATTTTGAATAACATGATGCATTATTTTACTTTAATATAGAATTGTTATGTTATAAGCAGTATTACATTTTAGCTATTTGTTCATGTTCATTAATTATGATTTTGTCTTTTTAGCAAATGTAGAATGTAAACGTGGTGACCGACACCTTTAGCCTAGGCACAAGCATTTGTAAACTGAAATAAAAGGAATAAAAATAGGTAATCCTCCTTACCATAACTTTGGGTCATTTGGCCTCCTAGACAGCTGCTCCTTGATGAGTTCAACAGCAGCTGCTTTCTTCTCTAATTTGCTGTTTAAGCATAAGCCATATCTCACATGAGATTGAAATAGGAAACAGAGTTCCAAAAAGAAACAAAGCCATGGATAAACACAGAAGACAAGGTAACTCAAAACAGAGACGCTATAGTTCATCATACCTGTAGCAGTATATTAGATTATCCCACAACTCTAAATCCTCAAAGATTTTAAGCGCCTCTCCAATCAAGCCACAACTAACTAAAATATCACCATATTGCCTGAAATTACGAGGAAAAGGAGAAAAAATGAATAAAGAAACACTGCAAGATATTTTTAAAACAATTGGCTCCATTAAAGAAGATAAAATACAAACTACATAAAACAAGATTGTAAGTATGATGCAACTTAGTGCCAAAAAAACAAAAGATTTACTTCCGAAGAGCAGGAATTGTCGGGATATAAACAGAAAAACAAAAAGGAAGCCTCAGTGGAACCCCAGGTGAAGGCTTATGAATACTCTCAACCTGAAATAGTGCAAAATAAGTATGTTAAAAAGTGAAATAGGCCCCAAATATACTAGAATTGAAAATCTTTATGCATATAAAGTAAACTTAAGAAAAGAAAAGACAGATAAAAGAAGCAACAGCTTATAAACACCCGAAGTCAACTTCTTAGAAAAAACTCTTGTTCAATGTCAGAAAAAGCAACTCACTGAGGCAAGATGCATGATTAGTTACTCAACACAATGGTAGAAAGGATATAAAATTTTGGCATTCATCACATTATTTGAAGTAGTACAGAGTATCAATAACTATGTATGCATACTATAAATAAAATAATATGTTCAGTAGAAATAAATGTTAAACTATTAATTGGACATTGTGATTACAAAATCAAACATAAGCAAAGGAAAAGCAGGGAATAAAATGACAAAGCCACACCATAATTTTAAACGAGGCCAGAAAAGCATCAATACTTGGACACTAGTCTTACCAAGTTATCCATCATCTCTAGAGCACGCTGCTTGGTGCGACTGCGAGTTGACTCCCAACGAATTCGTAATATGTTACAGAAGCACTTCAACTGAAACAAGTTCAAAGCAAGCAGCAAACCAAATTAAAGCTTAAGATCATTTCAATACTGAACAACCTTCAGCATTTAGAAAAAGAAAAAACTAATAGTTCATCTTATAGATAATGGTGATGCTGGTTAAATCATCTTTATTTGGGACAAGCCACTATCACTTGACTATCTTGACTACATTTAGATTGCATATTCAATTCTGACATGCTTATTTCAAGGAAAGCTACTTTTGTAAAGCACAAAATTTTCGAGGAATATAATTCACATTTCATCCAGTTAAAAATTAAAGATTAAAAACCCCAAACAAACTTGTAGACAAATTTTTTTGACACAAATAACTGGATACTCTTGCAATAATCAGCTTACAATGAAGTATGATGATTTTTGAGAATCAATTGCCTCAATATATGGAGCCATATCCCAACCTGAAACAGACATAGAACAGCAAATTTTAAATATGTATATTATGAAAAAAAGAAAGCCATGTAGACATTTACAATCACTGTCTGATAGTTAGCAAAGATAATAAAAGTAATTCCTATTTACTAGGCATTAGTCTCTAGTTTCACTGATATTTTGTTACTCTTTTTAGATAAGGATATTACATTTATCCCTTAAATTAAGGGATTTTATTTTGTGCTGCTAGGATTAAGGGATTCATTGGTAGATTCTTTTCATACTTATAATTCTAGTATTTTCCATAATCAACAAATAAGAAGAATCCGGTTTACTTTTTTCTAAACTTATATGATATCAGAGATATAATAACAACACAACGGTATGATACAGGAGAGATAGCTACAACTTAGTATATGCCTATAGAGTTCCAAAAATGGTACATCAATGAAGAGTACCAATAATGCAATTATTTTGCTTTTCCCACAACTAATCTAGACTGAAGATGAAGGCGAGCAAAATTAGACATCAAAAACTTCTCTAAAGCTTAAAAATAAGTCTATGAAAGCTATAAGATGAAACTTCTGCAGGAAAAGAATGAGTAAATGATAGACAAATAAATAAATTGTTTGTTCTTAATTATTTCAAGTAATTTCAATTTGTGAACATCTTTTACTCTTTAGTGACCAAGCCAAACAAGCTAAAATTTGTGAAGAAAAAGGCAGTATAGCCTAGAGTATAATAGCGCCTTAGCAAAAGATTTTATATATCATGTTATAATAGAGATAAATAAAAGAAAACCAAAAGCAATGCTCATACCAGCAAAAGGTCCACTCCCCTAATATTTTATCCCCTTACCTTGCATTTCACCATGTGGACTACTCTTCTCAATCAGCAGGCATTGTGCTAAAACCACTGCCTGCTGGACTGTTGTTAAAGTGGACACAACACCACCACACTCATTCTTTCTAAAACCATTACCATTCTCTACCAGCTTTGGGGTCATATATATGTCAGATGCTTCACTGACATTTGGACCAGTCAATTGCGTGTCAGGAGCTATGGAAGTGTTTATATCACCACTTACTGATTTCGAGCTTGTATTTGCAACCAATATCATTTGTGCCTTTGGTTCTACCTAAGGAAAAATAATTTTTAATATTAAGGGTAACTGAATGATAATTCACAAAAGGCATTATTAAGACCTTCTCAACATTTACCTGATGTACAGTACGTAAGCCAAGAATACCAGTAACAGAGAGCTGAAGGCCAGCTACCACTTCAGCTGACTCCAAATCTAGCCTGAAATGAGCAAAATGAATTCAATGAATAAAAGTAAGCTTGAAAACCAAAGCACCTTATACCAGTTGGAACTTCAGGCCATGCATCTAATAATCATGGTTGGAGAACTTAAAACAGGTTTGAAGATAAAAATTGCAAAGCATAGAATCACCTACAAAGCGAGAATATCAGGCTTCCAATATTTTCCCTATGATTGAATTACTACATTTCCCTCTTCATATTTTACATATGGCATAAATTGTTGGCACTCGAAATAAAAAATTTAAGCAACTACCATGTCTAGAGAAAAGGTATGACCCACCAGCTAAAACCTGTTAAAAACAAATATTTGTTGAGTTATACCACAAATAAATATTGACAGGCAAAATATGTCATTTGGAGCATGCTAGCCTCTCAAATTCTGAAGCACGCAACAAAAAATCAAAACAATGAGAAACTAATTGATGGAAAAAGAAATCACATGGGATGATAAAAAGGGGGATAATCTTCTCCAGTGTAAATAAGTAGCTCCACACATGTATGTACAATTCCATTAAGGAAAGATCAAACTATGTATAAATATTCCGATCAATTTTTCAATATCTTTTGAATAAAAATCAATAACTTTGTAATAAGCTTATCCAATAGACCATGCTTACAAGAAACTCACCTACAAGGATCAAGTCTGCCATAAATATATTCTAGCACCCCTGCTTCTAAATGAACCATTGAAACAATTGTAGATGCTTCCCCATCTTGTAATTGAGCACCCCAGTAACTTGTCACTTTTTCAAAACTTCCAAAATGACCTAAAGTTTCACCCTTAAATACTTGCAATAACTCAAAAAGGGAAGAAGACCGCTCATCCAAAATTTGTTGATGAATAAGTAAAGCTCTAAACAGCCACCAAGAAATGCTCCTGATCTTAAATGTGGACATGAAACTTGCTTCAAATAGTAGATCTCTTGTCTTCAGGAGCAACATTTTGGCAAAAACGATGTACTACAAAGCAGACAAAATAATCTTAACTAAATTTATAGAACTCAAACTATAAAGTAAAAAACAAGAGCATCGTCCAAAATAACACAACTAGATCCTCAAACAAATGGAATTCAAGGAACAGATTTCAATTCTCAAATTTTATACAGGGCACATGCATGCATTATTAATATAATTAGGCTTACCTAGAAAGCAATTCACTTTTATAACGGATAATACTATGAGTTTATTGTCATTTTTCTTATAGTGGTTTGCATCTCGCCATCTGCTTCTGTTTTAAGAAAAGGTAAAATTAACTTGCAAACATCAAGGAGAAAAAAACAATGAAAGCCTAATACTCTGTACCAGTTAAAATTATGGGAAGTTGAGAACAAAAAGACTAAAAGGAAAGTAAAAAAGAATCAGTTTATTTGAACTAGTATACTAGTTTGGAAAGATGGAAAAGCGCATGGAAAGAAAAATACTGTTTCATACATTGCTTTGTAGTTTGTAGAGTTGAAACCGGAAACAAAGATATGAAACCCCATTATTTAACGTTATACCCCCCCGTAGCTGGACATAATACAGCAAATATATATATATGAATAGCACTGTAAATTACCAACCCTCAACTGACATGCCTCCCATTTTCTCTTCCAAAATCTTTCCAATTGGAGATTATCTTTTTTGATAGCATGAAGATAGGAAATACTTCCATTTTTTCTCCTATCACTCTTCTCTCTTAAACAAGCATGAGAAAACAAAATCACCAATACCTTTTCCATCCTCCCACTCCCATATCTTATCAAGCAAAACAAGACTCACCTTTATTATCCTACTTGCTTTCTACTACGTGGCCAGAAAACCGAGTAAATAACTAAAGAAAGGGCCAATTAAAATATAACAATTACTTAAAGAAGAAGATTCATCTAATGCTTTAATTCTTCAAATTGCTCTCTTTCACTTAGATACCCCAATCTAAAAGTTTTTGCTCATTGCTTCAAAAGTGAAAAGCAAACGGTAAAGCAGCAACAAGCAAAAAAATTAACATTATTTTATAAAATTGGAGGACAGGCTTAAGAACTGATAATATATATACCTGAAGATAACAGAACTTGCCAAGCAAGTCTGAGCCAGCAGCCATGAGTTGATTCCTCGCCCAACTTTCCCATTCCACCATCTCACTTGCTTCCCACCATGCCTTCATTGGTAGTGGACGCTTTGGTAACCCATTCACCGGCCTAGTTTTTAAATTCAAAATTTATTTTAAGAAAAAAAAGGAAATGAATTAGTTTTAAAATAAAAGAAATAGCAAAAAGAATATTCATAAACGATTAAAACCAAACATAAAAACTAAATACAATTCCAATTTTAACATAATTCTTACATAAAAAATAAACACATTTTCTTGTTTTATTAAAATGCATATTTTTTTTTCCAAGTTTCAAGAATATTGTTGGATTTCATATCAAAACTCAGTTATTATGATATATATTATTCGGAAAGTAAAAGGAGAGTAAAAGAGCTGCAGACAAACGGTAGCAGTCACTTTTACATTTTACAAGAAATCGAAGGCCTTACCCAGTCAAATTGCATTGAATGAACCAGAATAAAGCGGCCACAGCAACGCACACAACAAGAACAACCCTACAAGCTTTTTCCGCATCGTCGATGGAAGGTTCATTGATGAATGATTCGACTCGGTCTAGTAAGTCGGAGTAAACTCGGTCAGGCGAGTGAGAAGAGAGGTCCGAGTCGGGGGAGGCAAGGACGAGTCGTGCGGCGTCCGAGGAAAGGGCTCCAAGGTAGTTCCCGGACTCGACGGAAGTGAGGAAGTCGGAGATAAGAGCGTGGAGAGGAGGAACGGAAGCAGCGAAACCAGAAGGTTGGAGGTGAGAAGAAGGATCAGACGGAGGTTGACAGAGGGTGCAGCGAAGGAGCCGTAGCTCATGCCCTCGTAGGATTTCTATTTCGCGTTCGGCCATGTTCATTGAGGTATTGGAGTAAAAGCCAGAGAAATCAGAGGTTTAAGGGTTTTACAAAGTAACAATCAAAAATGGCAATTAGCTTCTATTTTGGTCACCAATTATTAATTCTTTTGATTTAATTATTTAAATTATTAAAAAGTTCAATTTAATCCTAAATCTAAAAATTCAACAAAATTAACTTTCTTAAATTAATTATACATTAAAAAATCCAGTTGGTTTAAATCCAACTATATAAATATCATATTTTAGATTAATATATCATATCATTCAATTACACTCCTCTTTAAAAAAATTAACAAATTTTAAAAGTTAAAGGGAGTTGAGTTAAAAAAAATTTAATAATTGAATAACTAAAATAAAACTAAAAGCATAGTTGAGTGACTATAAGTGCAATTTACCCATGAGACACGCTTTGCAACTGGCGATGCTAAAATCTAAAACCAACTGAAACCTAAAACCATAAACTCCTCGAAGCTTTTATTCAGCTTCTCATCTCCCATTCCCTAACTTTTCATCAAAACTTTCAACACAAAGCCTTTGCATAGATTCTACATTATACCAGTGTATACGAGATCAATTTCAGCTCAATTTTGTTGGAATACAAGTTGCCACTGTTGTTGAGTAAAAAGCTCCTTCTTGATCATCCGAAAGGTGCGTCAAATTCCATTCCTTTAAACAAACTCTTGGTTTCAAAACCCAGAATTTTTTAGTAAAATTTTAAATAATTTTGTAGCCTGGAAAAAGTACTTCAAATAATTTCCTTTGATTTGCGCATGAACGTTTCACTGGGTCGGCTTGTTTGGTTCTAGTGAGTTCTGTAACTTCTGAAGAATGTAAAATGGTTTTCTTGTTCCTATATTGCTGATAATTTTCATCTAAAGGTTGACGTTCTTTAAAGCCCATAGAAAGCGAGCTTCTTTTAGAATTTTATTTTCAGCGGAAAAGCATTCTTAAGCAACCAAAAGAAAGTAATCTTAAAACTGAAAACCTTGAAAGATTTTTCATATATATATGAAAGATTTTTCATATATATATTTTTTACTTTTCGTCAATGGGGGCTTTATTGATTCTATTGTTTTTCTGTGTCATTTTCAGCTCCAAGAAATCTACGAAAGGGAAGAGACCTGGAAAGAGAGGGAACCGTTTCTGGAAGAGCATTGGTTTGGGCTTCAAAGCTCCTCGTGAAGCTATTGAAGGTTCGTTTTCCTTCAAACTTATGTATGTATGTATTCAGGCCTTGTGGAATTAAAGTTTATGATTATATAAACCACTTCTGGAAGTGAAATAGATAAATATGTATTTAGAGTTTATCTTTTTACATAAACTAATGGAGAAGATTGAACCGGTGGGTCCATAATTATGGCCTGAACAGTGGAGCCAGATCCAGTGCTTGTTCAGTTTCTGGCTTGACCACCGGCAATACCGCCCAATATAGCTGAGCAAAGTTTCGAATTTGAATAATAAGATTCACTACAGTAACGTAACTCTAGTACTTTCCATGTCTTTTTATTTCATTGTATTGTAGTAATATAGTCCTCTGGTTTTCTCATGTTTTCCGTTTGTAGTATTGGTTTATGTCATTTTATTTGTTTTTGTGGGGTTGTATGGTTCAAGAAAAGTTATAGTCCTTGCTTTAGTTGATTAAGGAGCTTCAAAGCTTTGTTATTTTGCTCTACTTAAAAGACAGATATTTGCTTTGTTTTTAGTCAGTTCCATTTTTTTTATTCATTTAATGGTTTTTTTAAAGACAGGTTTGGCTGACTACAGAACTAATTTAAAAATGGGCATTATGTTTCCAATCAGATTTGAGTTTTCAAAAACCCTTTACCAAAACAGCATTAGAAACTTTTTTTTTTTATGGAACATTAGAAACTTTAAATATAACAATTAAGTAATGATTTTATATTCATTTATAATTGATTATTTGTTTATTATTTATTACCATATTTGTTGCATGTTATTATTTATTGAACTGGTGGTTCCATAATTATAGCCTCGAAAAAAAACTTCAAATAATTTTTTTTGATTTGGGCATGAGGGCATCAATGTTTTACTAGGTCGGTTTGTTTGGTTCAAGTGGTTTTCATAACTTTTGAAGAATGTAAAATCAGTCTTCTTGTCCCTTTATTGCAGATCATTGGCTTTTTTTCAAGTTCGCAAATTTTTAACAGGGATGTCACAAAGAAGGGTTTTGAAAACGGAATTGTTACGATAAATCAATCCAGTTTTATAATTCATATTCGTTTATACCTATTGCCGAAAACGATATTTAATTGATTTATTTGCCAAAACGTAACTTACAGTGGAAGTCACAGAAATCGTTATTTTTGGAAAACTCATTCGTAATTTTGGAAAAAAAAATTGTTTTAGTAAAAACCATGTTTTTAGATATCTGTCGTGAATAAAATGTAAAAACAAAGTCTAAATTCTAAAATAAAATCAAACAATCCGGAGACTCCATAAATTACAAAACTCTCAGAGAATAATCCTTAATTTAATAAAATAAAAACCATGAGCTTAAACGGTTACAAGCTCGTGGTTACCGTGAGGCTCCATCACACCGATCCGCCTAAGTTTGTGGATTACCTGAACAGAACAGACAAACAGATGTGAGTTTTCGTAAACTCAATGTGTAACCTAACAGAATTAGACATGCTTTTCATATAGATGACACATACACAGTCAGGTTCAGATTCATATTCGAACTTAAGTCATTTACAAATTACAGAATCAGATATGCTGAACAGATATACAGAATCTTATCCCCCATCTTTTACACACCAAATCCGACTATCCTATCACACCATGTGGGGTTAAAACACCCACCCATCCTTATACACCACATTGTGTCATTATGACACATATAAGATAATATATAGCCATGTTGCCAGAATATAGGCGAATGTCATCATACAGAACACTTCCTTCACATATATAAAACTCACCCCAGTCACAGATACAGATATACAGATATAGTAATCTCATGCATAACATGCTCATATACGAATGTCATATATATAATTCTCAGAATAATCAGACATGCATAACGTGTTCAACTCAGGGCAGAATATTAGATCACAAAATTTTAGGGTTTGGTTAACCCTTACCAACCCTACGGTAGGCCCACAGTTGATCGAAACGACCCGTGCAACTCTAGGAAAAATTTTAGAATTACGATCCCACACGCACGCCCAAATTAGCCTTGTCCGTGTGGCCCACACGCCCATCTGGCCCAGCCCGTATAGCCCACACGGCCACACTCACACCACCACAAGGTCATGTCTTGCGCACAACCATGCCATCGTCAACCACACGGCCGTGTCTCGCACACAGCCAACCACATAACCAGGCACACGCCCGTGTGGCATAGACAGTGTGGTTTTTTGGCTTTCGTCGAAGCTTGATTTTTTGTGTTTTGGGTACACACTTGGTATGATTTTGGTGCGAAACCACTCTCGAGGCCTTCGAAACTTAAAACATAGCGCCCAAATGCTCAATTAGCAGTCAATTACGAATTGATACATAACCCGAAATAATGCGCATGACTTATCGATGACACGAACAGACCCTAGCACGATTTAGGCTATCCGAACGAAACTTCACCGTTCACCACCTTCTCCTACACCACAAATATGCAGAAATCAATCCCTTAACTACTCACCATTTCGCCAAAACAAAAGTAAACCCTAACTAGCATTTTGGAAATTGAAAGTTACAAAATACCATAGTCTCACTTTACCAGAATCGTGCGATGAACACTAAATAACAAGAAACAAATAAACGACAACAGAAAAAAAGAAACGGAATCGCAGGAAAGAAGAGGAAAAAGAAAATGGCAGGGAATAGGGAAATAAACGTCAGATTCATTTTGGAAGAGAGAGAAAATAAATGAAAATTTGAAAAAGAAATAAAAATCAAAGATATGATAACATAGCCCCTGATTTTCTCCCACTAACCCATTAACTCACAACCTCCCCAGACTTTTAGCTCAACAGAATTAGACACGCTTTTCATACAGATAACACATACGCAGTCAGATTCAGATTCATATTCGGACTTAAGTCCTTTATAGATACTGATACAGATATAGATACAGATAACAGAATCAGATATGTAGAACAGATATACAGAATCCTATCCCTCATCCTCTACACACAAAATCCGACCATCCCATCACACCATGTGTGTTTAAAAACACTCATCCATCCCTACACACCACATTGTGTCATTACGACACATATCAGATAATATGCAGCCATGCTGCTAGAATATAGGCGAAGGTCGCCATACAGAACACTTCCTCCACATATATAAAATCCACCCCAATCACAGATACAAATATATAGATGCAGTAATCCCATGCATAAAATGCTCATATACGAATGTCATATATATAGTTATAAGAATAATCAGACATGCATAACAGTGTCCAACTCAAAGCAGAATATCAGATCACAAAATTTTACGGTTTGGTTATCCCTTTCCGACCCTATAGTAGGCCCATAGTTGATCGGAACGACTGGTGCAACCCTAGGGAAAATTTTAGAATTATGGGTCCACATGCTCGTGTGGGCCCACACGCCCAGATTGGCATTGCCCGTGTGGCCCTCACGGCCTGGCCAAAACCCACACTCCCGTGTGGCCCACACGCCTAACTTAGCCTATCTTTGTAGCCCACACGGTTGCACTCACACTATCACATAGTCGTGTCTTGCGCACAACCATGCTCTCGTCAACCACACGGCCGTGTCTCGCACACGGCCAACCACACTTGGTACGATTTTGGTGCGAAACCACTCCCGAGGCCTTCGAAACCTAAAACATAGCGCCCAAATGCCCAATTAACAGTCAATTACGAATTGATACATAACCTGAAATAACACACATGACTTACCGATGACACAAACAGACCCTAGCGCGATTTAGACTATCCGAACCAAACTTCATCGCTTACCACCTTCTCTTATACCACAAATATGCAGAAATCAGTCCCTTAACTACTCACCACTTCACTAAAACAAAGGTATAACCCTAACCAGCGTTTTGGAAATCGAAAGTTACAGAGTGCCATAGTTTCACTTACCAGAATCGTGCGATGAACACTGAAATAACGAGAAACAAATATACGACAGCAGACAAAAAGAAACAGAATCGCAAGAAAGAAGAGGAAAAAGAAATTGGCAGAGAACAGGGAAACTAACGTCAGATTGATTTTGGAAGAGAGAGAAAATAATTGAAAATTTGAAAAAGAAATAAAAATCAAAGATATGACAACATATTCCCTGATTTTCTCCCACTAACCCACTAACTCACAACCTCTCCAGACACTCAATAAGGGTAAGATTAGGATCAGAAAAATAACAAAATTTAACAAAGGTGAAACTTAAACCCTAGACCTCTCAAACACACCTAGTACACTTAACCACTAAAACAAATACACATTTATGTAAGTTATTTACAGAAAAAGAAATAAATTATTTAGGGCGTTACAAACTTAATATGTCATTAACTATTTTTGTGGTAGAAAGAACAAAAGATAAATATAGTTGTGAGAAACAATTCTACTTGGCTATCCTCATTTGAATAATTTCTAAAGATTAAAAAAACACACGTTAATAACTTTACATAATTATTTTCATTTTTAAAACTTAAAAAATCCATCAATTAAGTATTTATACTATACATTAATAACTATGTAATTTACCAAGAAAATATTGTTTTAATGGTAGTGATTTTTTCAATACAAATGAATAATTATATTACAATGGGGAAGGGGGAAAGGGCTTTACAAACACGGAAATTGAACTTTAAACCTTACGCTAATCAACTTGAAACTTATACAAGTTTGACCATTGAACCAATGATGTGATTGGCTAATGATTATGGTCAAACCATAGGGACATTAATTATCAAATAATATTATGTGAACATTTATATAAACACTAAAAGTAACCCAATTTGTCGTCCAAAAATTTGAAAGGAGGAAAAGATAGGAGATGTGAGGGCAAATTTTTTATTCACCACCTAAATTTATCTAGACATAAACTAAAGGCATAATACAAAAAATAGCTCCCAGCGTTTGATTGTTTGGTCACATTGGCCCTTTCTTTCTTTTTTCTTTTTTGTTAAATTGATATATTTTTAAAGTTTTGAGTCATTCTTATGAAAAAACCTAATAATTCTTGTATTTTTCCGAGTAATATAAAAGCATCTCTTTTTTAGATATGTATTATCAATTCCACTAGAAATACAAGTCTATTAAGTTGAATAGGAGGAGTTATAATTATTTTTATTTAAAATAAATTATATAAAAAGTAATAAACTAATTTTAAAATTATTATCAAATAAATTGTGGAAAGTAAAAATACTACAAGTAAAATTAAGGGTGGGTTTGGATAAGCGATTGGGTGCGGTGCGTTTAGTTTACTTTTTGTCTCACGCTATAGTATCGCTACAGTATCTAATCTAACCGCCACTGCTATTTTTATACTAATCGTAGGTAAAGACACCGTCCATCAAAACTCACCCTAAAATGACGTTAAAGTTTCTTATTTATTTATTTATAAAATTTTAAAATATACTTGTAATAATAATAATATTAACACGATTTGTGAAATTTGGGTGTCGGATGGGATTGTTATCAGGTTGTTGGTAGGAGGAGAAATAATAGAGCCTAAAACAAACAAGTTAAAAAACGTAACTTGCCCAAGACCTCATTTTTTTCTGCCTATCTCAGCTGAAAAACATACCGCTCTTCTTCCCAATCACCTCTATCTTTCCTGACCGGTAAGTCCCTTTGCTTATGCCTCTTTTGTAAAGGATTTCTTTTAATCTGTCTTAGTTCTTAATTCTTGTTTCATGCTTTATAAAACTAAAAAATAAAATTTAGTTGCTTTTTTGAAGGTCTGAGCTTTAAGCAAATCACTGCAGTTATTGTTGAACGGGCAAACGAAGTTGCTTATTTTTGCGGGTTCCCGGGTTATGCATGTGAAATGTTTGACAAAATGACGCTAAGGAAATTTGGGTTTCTTTGAATGAGGGGGAAAAAGGGTGATTTAATGACTGTATGGGGGTGAAGATTACAGTAGGGTTGATTATGGAAGTCACCGATTTTTTCTGGTTTAGTGAAGTATGCCATTGATGTTGGACTATCCCTCCTTCTGAGGAATGCCAAATGATGATGTTCATGGTTTATTCTAATTAAAAAAGCAATGAACTTTGATACTTAGACATTTATAATCTATGTTGAAATTTTATTAATCTCATACATTTTGGCTAGAGAAGTAGGTTCAACTGTTTTCTTTATCTCCCTGAAATGTGGAGATTGATGCTGATAATATTTCTGTTTTGCTTAATTGGCTAGTGCGCAGAGCTTGAGCTTTAAATTCTAAAAATGGAAGATGTCATAACAGAAATACCCTCACCATCTAGATTCTTTCAGGAACATCTTAACAACTTTATAATTGCATCTCCATCTCTCGCGTTGTCATTCCTTATGTTTTTTATTCCTAAGCCTGAAAAGATCTTAACAATTAACAGAATTATATAATATTATATTGTTTTAGATTTTGGAAAAGGTTTGACTACAAATCTATTTTAAAAACGGGCATTATGTATTGAATCGGATTTGAGTTTTCTAAAACCTTTTACCAAAACAGCATTAGAAACTTTCTTTTTATAGAACATTAGAAGCTTTAAATATAACAATTAAGTAATGATTTTATATTCATTCATGCTTGATTTTGTGTTATTATTTATTTCCATATATGTTGCATGTCATTATTTATTGAACTGTTGGTTTCATAATTATAGCCTGGAAAAAGAACTTCAAATAATTTCCTTTGATTTGGGCATGAGGGCATCAACCTTTTACTAGGTCGGCTTGTTTGGTTCTAGTGATTTCCATAACTCTTGAAGAATGTAAAATCGGTCTTCTTGTCCCTTTTTTGCAGATAATTGCTTTGTTTGTGGGTTCGCGAATCTTCAACCAGTCCTGCAATGGTTGGAGAATGATTGCCAGACTTCAACTATCCCAAAGATGTTTTGCAGCCTTTACTTAGCACATCAAATTTGTCTTCGCTACAACAAGCCCTAGAGATTCTTATAAAAGATTCTAGAGCTGCTGTTGGCCGTGCAGAACTTGCTTCAAAGAATATCCTTCCTACTGTTTTGAAGCTTGTTGAATCTCTCCATCGTGCATCAAGTCAAGAATATCTCATGCAAGCTACGAAGCTTCTTAGGAATCTATGTGCTGGAGAAGTTGCCAATAAGAATTCGTTTGTTGAGCATAATGGAATTGGAACTGTTTTGACTGTTTTGAGGTCTGCAGCACTTCTTTCTGATCCAGATTTTGGGATTATTCGTTTGAGTTTGCAAGTTCTGGCAAATGTTTCATTGGCTGGAGCAGAACATCAACAGGCTATTTGGCTTAAGTTGTTCACTAACGAGTTTTTCATACTAGCAAGCATCCGTAGTCTGGAGACCAGTGATCCTTTGTGTATGATTTTATACACCTGTTGTGATGGAAAGCCTGGACTGGCTATTGAGCTATGTAGAGATCCAGGGTTGCCTATTGTAGCTGGCATAATTCGGACCGTTGCTTCAGGTACAAATGATGAGCCTTTGATTTTAAGTTCTTTTACTATGTTCCCTACTTTGTTTTAGATAGATTTAGCTAACTCTAGATCTCTCTTTTTTCTATTATCTTTTAATACCAGTTGGTTCTAGAGAAGATTGGTTTAAGTTACTTCTCTCAAGATTATGTTTGGAAGACATTCACTTCCCTGCACTGTTCTTTAAATTATGTGAAGGCAATGCTTCTGAGGATAGGGGAAACACTGTTTTAGGGGATAATGTTTTCTCATCGGAGCAGGCTTTTCTTCTGCGAATCATATCTGAGATCCTAAATGAACGAATTAATTAAGTAAGAGTTCCCAATGAGACTGCATTGTGTGTTCTTGGAATATTTAAGAGATCAGTAAGTATTGTTGATTTTGGTGCTAGAGCCAAGTCTGGTCTTCCAACTGGCTCTACATCCGTTGATGTTATGGGATATTCCCTCATTATTTTGAGGGATATCTGTAGATGTTGTTGATTTGCTACTATCCAATGATCTTACAAATGTTATTTTATCATTGCTTCATGATCTTGAGCCGCCAGCAATCATAAGAAAAACCCTGAAGGATAGTGAAAACGGAGAACTGAATTTGGGTTCAACTAAGCTCTGCCCTTACAAAGGATTTCGGAGAGATTTGGTTGCGATAATTGGGAATTGTGCCTATAGAAGGAAGAACGTACAGGATGAAATAAGGCAGAAAAGTGGGATCCTACTGTTGTTACAGCAGCGTGTTACTAATGATGACAACCCGTATTTGAGGGAATGGGGGATTTGGTCTTTGAGAAATTTATTAGAAGGTAATGCAGAAAACCAACAGATAGTAGCTGATTTACAGCTACAAGGGTCTGTTGACATGCCTGAACTTGCCAGACTTGGTCTTAAAGTGGAGGTTGATCAAAACACACATCGTGCAAAGCTAGTAATATCCCAGGAAGCTACACAAAGCCTGTCGAGTAAACTTTTTTTGGCTATTTTGGTATAGTTTTTTTTATAATGCTATTTTAGTATAGTTGACTCGTAGGTGTCATATTCTTTGAAGAATTTTTTCCGATTTGGACCCTTCTTTTAGGAACTGATCTAGAAAAAAAGAAGCTTGATTATGAAATCTGATTTTATAATGGTACAATTTGTAGATGAAGATATAGAAAATTGTCTTTCTCCTCTGTCTTGATGATTCAGTTTTTGCTGATATCTGGGAATGAATTTGCTTTTATATGTGTATTGGTCATCATTTTCCAGAACACTTGATATTTCTTGGTACAGATTATGCATTGACCTTTTGATTGTTCTTGCAAAATTCAATGTTTTCAGTGCTTGTGTTAAAAATTGATCGTACTGAAGAAAGAAAAGCCAACTCCCATTTTAATATTTAATGGATTGTTGAACCCTTAAATGTTATTGTATGATTTAGATAATTATCCTTGGATTGTTTCATGACAATATTGATATAGATATGAAAGGGTTCCCTTCACATTGCTGCTTGCCCTTTCTTAGGTTTTAAGTTATGCCTTAAAAGAGTTACTCCTTTCTCTGCTTTAAAACCATTTCTCAGTAAGGTCCTTTGTTGCTTGAATGTATTGTTTAATTACTGAAAGAACTTTCTTCATTCTCCTTTTAATAATGCATGTTAATTATTGGGATTAAAATGTTGTTTTTAGCTCATATTACTTTTTGATAAATAATTTATGATTGACTCGTGTTCCTAGTTTTGAAATTCAGTCGATTCTATCTTTCGCAACACTGAGATCACTGTGCTGTCACTTGATAATATATGAAAGGCGTGTAGGTCCTCTCAAGTTTATGGAGAAAATGTCCCTCAGAGAACCACAATTACACATTCAAGCACACCACACTGCAACTTTTACCAATTCCAAATGTTGAAGGTATTATGCTTATTGTTTCATCCTCTCCGCCAAACGGCCCAATGCCAATACCCTTCCATTTGGTTTCCCAGAAAATGTGGAGCTGTAGTAAATACTAATTTTATACAGTGCATGAATCTCAACAAGAAAGAGTGTTTGGAGATTCCCAAGAGTAGGGTTGATACAAATTTATTCCGTAACACATTACACCAACTCAATCTGGAATTTAAATAATAGTATAGATTTATCTATATAATATATACCATATCTACTCTATATTTATAACCTCTTCCAACAGTACATATATATAGAATTAGACAATATTTGTAGCAATTTGACAAGATTATTTTGTGGTTATAATAAGTTTTATCCTCTTAAATAAGAATAGAGTTGGTGGGCAGCTTCAAAAGGGATTTAAAGAAGTCCAAATTGATTCAAACTCCAAAGAAAATAAGCTCATCCTCACCCTACTAGCTGGTTATTGTGTTTGAAGGAGTTTAAAGTGCCCACATGTGTCCACATTCAATATAAGAATGGAAACTCTAAGAAGATAAACTAAAAAAATTCAAAAGGAGTTTTGAATCATCCAAATTCCCCGTATCAAGGTTGATTATGTTGTATTGAGGCAAACTTTCAGAGAAGTGACCACTCCACTTGGCACTGCTCAAGTTTTATAATTTGCTTTATTTATAGATTTTGTACTGTCAATCTCGTAATTGTAATTGAAGAAGTGATTAGATCAAACAAAATCACTTTTCATGGATTTTAATGTGATCTACTTACCTTATATATTGTTGAGGCAATTATGTGAGCAGTGTTTCATGCAATGCCACAAGCAATGCCCATTGTTCTTGGAATTATGCAAGTCGCATAACTTGTCTTATTTGGAATTGGCCATTTTTTAACTAAACCACTAGGGTAATAACTTAGATGATTTTATGGACGTGTGTTGGCCCATATTTGAAGATCCGTATTGTAGAGCAACAAATATTTAAAAATTGAATCATCCGAATCAAGCAAATTTGATCCCTTAATTTGTGAATATTGACTTGAATGATTTGAAGACATATCTTGTAAATATTTGATTTATTCTGAACTTATATTTGTAAAGTTTTCTTTTATGAGGCTATGTTAATGGGATCTTTTTTATTGTAATTAATCTTTATCTTAGCAAGCGTTAAACTATTATATATTAGAGGCTTGTGTAAGTTAGAATGGAGAGTTGAGCACTTAATTTGTTCATTAGTATTAGCTTTGATTTTTAATTATTTTGATATAACAAACTTAATTATAATTTCCCTTAATTAAATTTGCATAAATTATTTCAATCACATTCAAATTATTTTCAAGTGTTACAAACTCAAAAAATAAAGTTTCTAAAATGACTTAAAATTTCTACAAAAGTTTTCAAGTACTCCCAAGTCCTTTAAAATGTTTCTAAGCCATTTTTTTAAAGTTCCCAGCTTTGTCTTAAGACAATTTGAGTCTTATCTTGAGACATAGGCTTTGTCTCAAGACACAAGCATGTTTGTCTTGAGACAGACCAACATCGAAGCTAAAATTGTTTCAAGGGTGTCTTGTCTCAAGACAAAAATCCATTTGTCTTGAGACCCGCAAACATCGAAGTTATGGTAAGCTATAAAGGAACATTATCTCAAGACAATAAAACATCGAAGCCGAGGTTAGCTTCAAGGGAGCCTTGTCTTGAGACAATCGAGTAATTGTCTCGAGACATGAAAAATTGTCTCAAGACTAGCCTATTGTGTCCTGAGACCTCAAGCTCCAATGGTCATATTTTTGTTCTTTCTGACTCAAGACAAGGGTTTTATGTCTTGAGACATATTGTTATAGGTTGTATTAAATTGTCCAAATAAATGCTTTCAATGGCAAGAACTTCCCTCCAACAACTCCAAACGTCCATAATTCAATGAGAGGGTATAAATATCATTCAAGGACACTCATAAGAAGACAAGAAACAAGTATACAAAGATTAAGAGCTAAATTCCTATCAATACCCATTATTATTTTTATTTTCACATGAACACACTTGTGAGTTTAGTATTAATTCATTCTTTCAAGTGTTGTATTGTATTGTGAAAGTGCTTAATTGTTGTATATCCACCTTCTAGAGGTGATAATCCATTCTTAATTTCATTTCTATTTTTGTGAGGATTTACTTAAGATTTTGGGTAGAAAACCTTAAGGGGAGGTGACCCTATATTGCATTTTAAAAAGATAGAGATTGTAAAGGTTAAACATTGTCCTCAAAAGGTTCAAATTAGTGAATTTGGAAAGTCCTTAGTCGTGGCAAGTTAGGGTAGTGGAAGTAGGCAATTGGGATCAAATCACTATAAATTCTTGAGTCTCTATTGATTGCCATCTTTGCTTTAAATTTTTAAAACACCAAACCCCTTTTTGGTGATTATTGATGTTAACAATTTGTATCTGATCTAGATATTTAGAGACGGTATTACTACCAACAAAAAAGATCCATAAGAAGCTCAAGATAGAAGCAAAAAAATAAGAAGTTTGTCTTATGGCCTTCAACTATGTTGGGAGAAGGTCATTCCACCATGAGGCCTCCTATATTCAATAACACTAACTATTCTTATTGGAGGATAAGAATGAAGTTATTTATTCAAGCAAATGATTATGAAGTATGGAGGATGATCATAAATGAGAATTTCATTCCAAAGGAAAAAGTTGACGATGTCATTGTTATCAAGGAGGAAGATGAATTGGTTGAAGTAAATATCAAGATGGTGCAACTAAATGCTAAAACCATACAGACTCTATTTTGTGCCCTTGGTCCCAATGAATACAATAGAGTCTCCTTGTGTGACAATGTTAAGAAGATATGAGATAAACTTAAATTCACTCATGAAGGCACAAATAGAGTTAATGAATCCAAGATTAGTCTCCTCACCTTTGATTATGAGCTCTTCAAAGAAAAATCAGATGAAGGAATCAAACAGATGTCCAACCACTTCACTGATATCATCACTGGTCTCAAGACTCTTAGGAAGACTTATGCCAACAAGGAGATGGTGAAGTAGATGTTGAATAGCCTCCCAACATCATGGGAAGCTAAAGTGGCAACCATATAGGAGTCAAAGGATCTTGACACTCTTTCTCTTGATGATTGGGTCCTTGTTGACATATGAAATGAAGATCAATCATAATGCTTGAGAGACCAAGGAAGCTTCAAAAAAAGTCACTTTTAGTGGCGTTTTGACAAAAACCGCCGGTAAAAAATAGGAATTAGCGGCGTTTGTGAGAAAGCGCTGCTAAAAAATGAACTTTAGCGGCATTTATAAGAAAACGCCGCAAAAAAAATCCCAACGGCGTCGTTTGGTAGTCTTCGGAGGGCTTTAGTGGCGTTTTTGCATTAGCGCCGCTAATGCTTTGACTTTTAGCGGCGTTTTTAAATATTCGCCGCTAATGGTCGGCGGTTTTAGTGGCGTTTTTAATCAACCGCCGCTAACATTAGGGTATTTAGCGGCAATTTCTTTGAAGCGCCGCTAATATTTGGTCTTTTAGCGGCGTTTTTATGATAAGCGCCGCTAATGTTAGGGTTTTTAGCGGCGTTTTTGTTGAAGCGCCGCAAAAACCATTTTATCTTAATTGGTTTATTATTTAGATTAATTAAATAAAATTCAACTTAAATCTAATTAAATATTTAAAATATTCAGAAAAAATAACACAGAGAAATAATTTGAAATAAATCACACGGAAAAATTAAAATGCTATTATTTAAAATAATTTTAAGATTTTTGGGTACATGATTAATCTTGATTATTTTTATATTATATATAGTATAAAATTTTATATAATCGTAAAAGCAGATAGTATGATTTTAAATTTAAAATATTGAATTAATTAATTATTAGTATAGTTAATTTAGGGTTTTAGGTTTAAGGTGTATATATATATATATATGATTATTAATTTAATATAGTATTAATTTAAATTCAAATTCAGTTATTGTGGATGTGAATATCCAAAAAGGGTTAAAATTTTAAAATTATGTTTTTATTAGGATTAAAAATTTGATGGATAATATTATTTAATTTAAATTCAAGGTTGGAATAGTAATACTCAAATAATTCATGACAAACATTTAATTAAATACTTAAATAAAATTGTGAATTTGAATTGAAATCATTCAAATTAAAATATATGCATATATCGTCCTAACTCGCTATCATTCCTTTTGTTATCACTTCATCAATATTAAAAAAAATGCCATGTATATATATAGTTGTTCGTCCTTCTTGTTTTCATTTATCTATTTGAGAAATTAAGAATATAATAAATTTGTTAATTAGAGAAATTTATTCATTTATCAATAAAATAAAATATCAAAATTCCATACTTTATATAAAAATAAATTTTATAAAGATTAATATTGTTTATTGCTACTTTATGCAAAATTTTTAACTATTAATTATTGTTTAATCGATTTTAACTATTTTTATGATTATTAAAGATTTAGGGAATTTTTTGGAAGGTATTTTAAGGAGTAGGGGGTATGGATTAGGGTTTGGGATATAAGGTTTACGGTTAGAGGTTAGGGATTTAGGGATTAGGGGTTAGGAGATTTAAGGGTTAAGGGTTAGAGATTTAGGGTTTAGGGTGTCAAGGGTACTCAAGTTAGGGATCATGGTTGCTTAGATTAATTAGTTTTATTAATTTATATATTAAATATGTTCTTATATGTTTGTAAAATATATAATAATAAATTTAATATTAAGTAGTGACCTCCCGGTTTTGTTTCTCCAAATTTTTGTCACTACTCTACAAAATCTGGTTCAGCCTTCTAATTTATAGTAGAAAGGAACGTTCTAAAAATATTTATTGATGAACGACGGGATTTGGAGTGTTGGAAGCTAGACGCCCCCTTTTGGTATTTTGGCAATGTTTCTAGGGCACCGATAGCACATGTCAAGAATCCTACAATTGGTGGAGGTTCAGTGATCATTTAAGATATTTCAAAGATGTATAGTTTATATATTATTAAATTAAGAGATATATAATATATATATATATTTATTTATATATATATTATTTATATATGCATGTATACTGAATGGTTAAATTAGGGTTTAAGGTTTATTTTAAACTTGTTAAATGATACATTTAATTACTAAAATTTATATTTAAAAATATTTAACATTAACAATTCGATATTTTTATATGGATATATATAAGTAATTACTTATTTAATTTGGATAGGATCAAAATATATGAAAAATAGAAAAATATAAAATGAAATAAAAAATAAAATTTATAATTTTATCAAATACTTTTAAACATTACTTAAAATTTTAATAATTAATTAATTAAAATTCTAATGAAACATAGAAGAAAGAAAGAAATAAATAAGTAAAAGATGTGAAATTTAGCGGTGTTTTGAGAAAAAAACACCGCAAAAAGCTATTAATAATTTGGTAAAAACGGTGTAGTTTTTGGCTGGGAATTTAACGTTGTTCGCGGCGCAAGGGCTAAAACGCCACTAAAGTTGGGCATTAGCGGCGCTAGAAAGAAAACGCCACAAAGTTACTCTGTAGTTTAATCAAAACGTTGTCGTTTTCTATGGCATATTAACGGCATTAGCAGCGCGCCGTTGAAAACGCCGCAATTTGTAATTATATATTGTGTTTTTTAAATATGAATTAAAAAAAACAATGTTTTAAAATTTCTAAAAAACGGTGCCGTTTCAGTAGAAGAATTTAATTTTTTAGTGGCGTTTTTGTAAAAAATGCCAGAAAAATGGGCATTAGTGGCGTTTTATTCGTAAACGCTGTAAAAAATTGTGAATAGTTTGGGCAAAACGATGTAGTTTTTGTTCGGGAATTTACTGGCTTTTGCGGCGCAATTGTAAAAGCGCCAGTAAAGGTATGTTTTAGCGGCGCTATGCGAAAACGCCGCAAATTTGCTTTCCAGTTTTAAAAAAACGCTGTCGTTTTTCTACCACATTTTGGCATTAGTGGCGCTATATTAAAAACGCCGCTATTGTTCATTCTGTATTTCATCCCAATTACTCCCAACACTTAGCCGAAAATCGTATTTTCTCCCCAAAAATTCCCCCCAATTTTTCCCCAGAAATCGTGAAAAAATACAAAGAAAAAAAAAGGGAGAGGAGAACTCAGAAATCATCACAAACGAAGCAAAGGCTTAGTCAATCTTGACAGGATACTATCAAAGCTGCGGAATTTGTGGTTAAAAGGTAAGCATTTTTTCTTTCGAAACACTGTATCTTGATTTAGGGTTTTCGTTCAGTGTAATTTGGGAATTTGGGGTTTAGATACCAAGTTCAATCACCAAGCTTGAACCAGTTTGTTCGAAGAAAGGAGAGGTATGTGTAACTTATAAAATTTTGTAATTATTTTGGTGTATAGTATTTACTAATTAACGTACTAATAATTTCATAACATAGGATCGTGAACGAGTTGGAAAAAGTAGTAGGCAGAAACAAAAATTCACTCACACAGCTGGGTCGAAAAGTTTTGCGTGTGTAGCTCAGGCCGAGGTCTTTTGAATTTTTTAATATTGGCAGATATTTATTACTTTCTATCAATTAATATTCTTACTATTGTATTGTAGGAACTGTCGTCCGGTCAAAAAATTGGACGCCTTCAACTTTTTGACATTACACATAGGAAGAAAGATGGAAACCCTATGACTCCTGAAGCTGTAGAAATTATGGTACGTTTGCTTAATACAATTTCACTTGTTTTAATTATTTATAGTGTTTATTTTCTAATGGTTTATTTCATTTCTTGTAATGCAAATATTGTTAAGTTATGTTGCATTGGGTTTTTTTAATACATATTGTGTTCCTAACTATGTGATTTATTTTTTAGGAAAAACTAAAGGATAAAAAGGCGGAGTACGAAGCGATTGCTTCCAGTGATAGTTCTGTTCATATTGACGACATTGATAACCAGATTATCACTGAAGTTTTGGGTCCTGAAAGGTATGGTCGGGTTCGATTTTAAGGATCTTTTGTTAACCCATCCCAATATTTTGGATCCAACTCGCAACAATACATGCCTTCGGGGAGTCGGGCTGAAGCTGAAGTTCAGAGGTTAAGAGACCAGATGGCTCAGATACAAGCGACAACAATTGAGCAAATTACACAACTTAAAGCAGAGGCAACATCGAGAGAAGCTGAGGTTCAAAAAAGATATGAAGAACTCTAGCTACAACTTAAAGCAGATGCAGCAGCGAGAGAAGCTGAGGTTCAACGAAAGTATGAAGAACTCCAATGAGACTTAAAGCGAATCTTGGCAATGAGAGAAGCAGAGCTGCAATGAAAGAAGTAGAGGCTATAGTGAGGCAAGAGAGGTTGCAATGATGGAAGCAGAGAAAGTAAAAGTTCGATGAACTCCAGCAGCAGCTTCAGAGTATAATGAAGATGTTTCACCAGTCGCAACAGCTGTCGTATTAGACTATCGTGTAAATATACTTCAATTTTGACTTTTAATTATCATTTTAACTTTTAACATTTTTGTAAGAATAATACGAATTTTATTTTATTTATTAATTTTTATTATATTATTTGTTTAATTTTAAATATTATATAGATTTATTACTTTCGGTTGCTTTAGATATGATTTCTTCTGATTTGTTCTTTACAGGAGGGCTGAAAATATAAAAAAATTTCTTTTACAAATCTGCCAAATTTAGTGGCGTTTGTGGGAAAAGCGCCGCTAAAGACCAGTTCTTTAGCGGCGTTTGTGGGAAAAGTGCCGCTAAAGACCATGCTCTTTAGCGGCGTTTGTGGGAAAAGGGCCGTTAAAGACGAGGGTCTTTAACGGCGTTTGTGGGAGAAGCGCCGCTAAAGACCATGCTCTTTAGCGGCGTTTGTGGTAAAAGCGCCGCTAAAGACGAGGGTCTTTAGCGGCGCTTGTGGGAGAAACGCCGCTAAAGATCAGGATCTTTCGTGGCGTTTGTGCGAAAAGCGCCACTAACGATCATTGTCTTTAGCGGCGTTTTTTGAAAGCGCGCTAAAGGTCTTGGTCTTTAGCGGCGTTTGTTGGACAAGCGCCGCTATAGACCAAGACCTTTAGCGGCGTTTATTTCTAAAAATGCCACCAAAGTTAGCGACGCTGTCATTAGCGACATTTTTTGCGGCGCTTTTCAAAGCGCCGATAAAAGTATTTGCGGCGTTAAAAAGGGCCGCTAAAGGCCTAAAAAAGTGCCGCTAAAACCCTGTTTTGGTGTAGTAAGAGGAGGAGGCGGAGATGGTTATGTTTGTAAGGAAGTTTAAGAAATTCATGAAATTTAGTAAATCTAAAAGAATTCCAAGGAGAGACATCATCGAAGGTGAATCAAGCAAGAAAGAAAATAACCCTATTATATGCTACGAGTGCAAAAAGTCAGGTTATATCAAATTACTCCTTTCTCTACTTTAAAACCATTTCTCAATAAGGTCCTTTGTTGCTTGAATGTATTGTTTAATTACTGAAAGAACTTTCTTCTTTCTCCTTTTAATAATGCATGTTAATTATTGGGATGAAACTGTTGTTTTTAGCTCATATTACTTTTTGATAAATAATTTATGATTTTTTGAAATTTAGTTGATTCTATCTTTCGCAACACTCTGAGCATTGTGCTGTCACTTGATAATATATAACAGGCGTGTAGGTTCTCTCAAGTTTATAGAGAAAATGTCCATCAGAGAACCATAATTATACATTCAAGCACACCGCACTGCAACTTTTACCAATTCCAAATGTTGAAGGTATTATGCTTATTGTTTCATCCTCTCCACCAAACGACCCAATACCAATACCCTTCCATTTGGTTTCCCAGAAAATGTGGGGCTGTAGTAAATACTAATTTTATACATTGCATGAATCTCAACAAGACAGAGAGTTTTGAGATTCCCAAGAGTTGGGTTGATACAAAGTCTATTCTGGTACACATGACACCAAACTTAATCTGAGGATTAAATAATAGTATAGATTTATCTATATAATATATACCATATCTAGTCTATATTTATAACCTCTTCCAACAGTACATATATATAGATTTTTTTGTTTTCCTTTTTTATATTATATTAATAATTAAATAATGACTATAAGTATAATAAATAAATAATAATACGCAACAATAAAATTAAAAAAAGTAAGTAATAAAAAATATATAAATGGGTTTAGGTTTTAAACCTAAGATTTAAAACTATAGAATATTTCTAGACGAGATTGGAAGGTGGAAATACAACAAATTCCAAGAGAGATTAATGTTTTTGCGCATGAATTGGCTAGTTCGATGAGAGAATTTCCTTATGATTTTAAAGTATTCCAGGACACTCCAGATCTATTGGTGGAGCAGTTACATATAGATGTTCAGCATGCGATTATTTATATTAATTTACTTTTTTTTATATAAAAGAAAAAGTATAGAATGTGACTACAATAAGAATTTACCTTTTCACTTGCATATATATTTTGACGTCAATTGGGATTTGTATAAATTGTTAATATATTAAATATTTATAAGTCATATAATAACTGTTATAACCTAAAATACGTTTTTATATATCAAATAGGTTTTTCTTATGAAAAAGAGAAGGGATAGGAAGAGACGGATGCTACAAGCGACATCTGTATCCACATCTATACTTGTTAGGGGTTATGCAAATTTAGGGTGGGTTTGGATGGGTGATTGGGTGCAGTGCGGTGTGTTTAGCTTACTTTTTGTCTCACGCTATAGTATCGCTACAATATCTAATCTCACAGCCACCGCTGTTTTTATACTAACCGCAGGTAAACGCACCACCCATCCAAACTCACCCTTAATCATTTAATGGGCCAATCTTAAGAAGCAAGCACAGCAATTGAAACTTAAATTGAATTCCTTACAGCAAATTTTTTTTCCAACCACTTAAATGAGGTCTGTGAAGATCATGATGTTGCGAAGCACATTTCTTGGATCAATTTAGGAAGCTTCCTACTTTAGAAAGTTTCTTAAATTAATAGTTTTTTTTGTTTTTACTTTAGACAATATTTGTAACAATTAGACAAGATTATTTTGTGGTTATAATAAACTTTATCCACTTAAATAAGAATATAGTAAATGGGTATAGGGTGTTCAAACGGTTAACCGAATTGAATTAGTATTAATCAAATTAATTAAAATTGTTAATTCTTTAACCGTTAACTGAACAGAATTTAAAAAAATTTATTGAACCAGATATTTTAGTTGATGTAATTAACTGAAATTTATATGTTTTTTAAACAAGAATTAAACATATCAAAAAAATAAATTGATAATGTTCATTTGATGAATTAAAACTACATATAATTTGTATTATTAATTATTAAGTTTGGTTAATTCAGTTAATTACCCGATTTCGAACTGAATTAACTGATAACTGAACATTTAAAAAATTATTAACCGACATCTGATCGAATTAGATCGATTAACCAAATTAGATCGATTCGATCGATTAATTCAATTTTAACTAAAATTTAAACACCCGGAACTTCAAAAAGGATTCAAATGAGTCAAAATTGATTCAAACTCCAAAGAAAATAAGCTCATCCTTGCCCTACTAGTTGGTTATATTGTTTGAGGGAGTTTAAAATACTCACATGCGTTCACATTCAATATACTTAAGAATGCAAACTTCAATGAGATAAACCAATAAATTCAAAAAGAGTTTTGAATCATCCAAATTCCCCATATCAAGGACGATTATGTTGTGTTGAGGTAAGTTTTGTGAGAAATGGCCACTCCACTTAGTATTACTCAAGTTTCATAACTTGTTTTGCTTATGGATTTTGTACAACCAGTCTCGTGGTTGTAACTGAAAACGTGATTAGATCAGATAAAATCATTTTTCATGGATTTTAATGTGATCTACTTACCTTAATTATTGAGATATCCAATCCAAGAATATACGAGCTGACTTTATGAAGATTTGTCTAAATCCTTTTTAGACTCATTTAATTTGATGAGATTTGTGCAAATCAAGATGGCTTGAAGGTTACTTTGTGAAATTAGATTCGTGCTATAAATATGAAAGCCTTGTTCTATAACTACCCGAAAGTCAATGGTGTCAAAAAGTGTGGTTTCAGAACCCCAATTTTGTAAATCTAGCTCGTAAATATTTTTATTAAATATTTACGGTTTTATATTAGAAATGAATTGAATTTTGGTCAAGTAATTTTGGCGAATTAGAAATTAATTAAGGTGCAAGGACTAAATCGCATAATTGATAAAAATATGTTTTGCTTATGGAATTATAATTAGGAATCTAATGTACAGAGGTTTAAATAGTAAATATACCTAGAAAATCTATATATATGTGTCCAGTTAGTGTGGTAAGTATATATTTTATAATATAAAACATTAGTAATTAAGTTTATAAAATAAAAATAATTAAACTAAAATGAAAGATGATAAGTTAGTGGATTGAAAGAGAAACATTTCACTTCTCTTTTCATCCAAAAATTTTCGAAACCAAGAAGAAAAGGGAGAAGCACATACGATTAGGGTTCTAAGGTTTCAATCTTCAAATTGGTTCGTTTAATTTAGTTATTATCTTGTAATTTTTATATTTTTTGAAGTCTGATAGTTCAAGCTAGTTGACCCATATCATAATTTTTGTTACTGTTAAAGAATTTGGATATTACAATTGTTGGATAATTGAAGCTTGAGGTGTTATTTTGATAGATTTTAAGTTTAGAATTGATAAAGGACTAAATTCTAAAATTAATTAATGATTTTACTTAATAGAGACTAAAATGAATAAATTTCAAAATTTGTGGTAAAAATGAAAATAGGAAGCTCAATTGGGATTAGAGTGAAAATGGCATAAAAATTTGAAACTAAATTTGAAAGTTATGTTAGTCACGATTTTAAGGACTAAATTGAATAAAATGAAAAAGTTACATAAATTAGAAATTGAATGTAATCTTGGGCTATGTATTGATAATATTGTATGTTTGTTTTAATCCACAACTAACGTCGACTCATATCCCTCGAAAAAGAAAAGAAAAGATAAAGTTGTCGACAAATAGCTTGGAGTTTACGGTTTGCGTTTCTATAATCTGAACTATCTCAATTGTTGCATTTTTACATTGCATTGTACGGCAAGTTTATAAGGTAAGTTACAAATTGATTCGATGAGATGGAATGATGTGGTTGAATTGGTTATTTGTGTTAAGGATTAAATTAAATAGATTTAGAAATATTGAATGTTATTTGAAATGTGAAATTGGACTTTTGTTGTGATGAACTATGTTGTTTATATATATTTATGAGAATGATGGATTTGTTTGATTGAGATTATGATAATGAAATGGGGAAATGATTGAAAATAAATGTGAGAAATTGTTACCCTCTTAACTGTTTGGGCCAGATCGGGTATAATTGGCATGCCATAGGATAAGAAGAGTTCAAGATTATACGACTACGTGTCGTGGAGTGTTGGGCACCCCATTTGCCGGTTATACCGACCATTGTTGGGCACATCTATTTGTCAGTTTTACCAGCCAGCGTAGCGCGCAATTGATTATTACGAATTTATCCATTAAGCACTGGTTGCCAAATAGGTGTGTTGGTTGGACCGGCATATCTATCCGAGTCTGAGTCCCGTTAATAAGGAAATAAAAGTGGGAATTGAAATAAAGGTATATAAATGGAATGGAAATAAAGATGTATATGATCTTTGAATGTATACTATGGAAATTGATAAGGCAATTGAATATGAAATGAAAGAAAAATGTGAAGAGGACTGTTTCTTAATGAAATGAATTGAGATATGATATGTGAAGTGATTTTCTTTGAATTCATAAAATAAGATATGTTAGATTGTATAATGGAATATGTGAACTGGCATAGATGATATGTAAATTGCATTTCAATATTCGTTTTTAACTTATGCATTTGAAATGTTTTATGTTATGTTTGAATGTTCAGATTATAGAAATACCACTGAGTTATACTCAACATATGGTTTTTGGTTAAACAAGTTAGGTACCTTTGAGTCAATCGATAACTTTAGCATCCAGCGGCAATCCTGGACTCAAGAGTTGGTGATAGTTTCTATTGGGTTATGACATGTACCTAAGGAGTTTTTGGTTAAACAATACTTGAATTTGATCTTTTTGGCATTTTGAGAACTTTGTATAAATGCTTATATATGTAATTGATGACAATATTATCTTGTTGATTTGATTTGTGTTTTGCTTATAAATTGATAAGGTAGTATGCTTGAGATAAGTTAGTGAAATAATGCTATGTAATTGCTAGTTTGAATGGTTTTGGTATGGTTTGGTACTTGTTTATATGATTGATTTTGAATTATGGTTATATGATGCTTGAAATGGTTAAAAAATGTATGCTATGCTACTTGTTTTGAGGTGCCTTAGAAGGCATATTGGACTTGTTTGAATATGAATCTATGTTTGAGTTTAAATTTTTGGATTGAGTTGCCAATTGTGGCATATTGGTTAGGCACTTAGGTTGGTCGAGATAAGTATTGTTTTGGTGTTATATTGATGCATTTTGAATTGGTTGAACCTGGTATAAATGTTTCTTATGATACAAGTGAGTTAGGTTTAAAAGTCTTGTTTTGAAAGGTACCTACAAGTTGACACGACTTGATACACGGTCTAGCATATGACCACGTGCTATACACAGGCATATGCCATGACCGTGTGGCCTGTAAGTTTTTAGGTAATTTTGGTGCACATAGCCATGGTCTGTTACACGGCCTAGCGACACGATCATGTGAGATATTTTTGAATATTTACAGTTTTGATCCACACGACCTTAATAAGTGTACACAATTGTTCGCACGACCGTGTGACTCCAACACCACACGACATCAGTCTATTGCATGGTCTGCTGTAACACCTCAGTTTTTAGGGGTTAGGCGATTTGAGCATTGTGAAAGGGTCAATGGCTAGATTGTACATTTGAGTTTCATTTTCTGTTTTGATGTTAGAATGGGTCTGCTAGTCTGGTGGTTGGTGGAGTGTTAGTGTACCTTTAGGTTATGTGTTCAAACCCTCATAGGTGTGTTTGGGGAATTACTTTTAGTAAAGTGTTATTATTTTTTTTTCAAAAAAAATCAGTTATTTATTTATAGTTGTTATTTTATTTTAATTTTTGAATACCAAAACTCTTCACGTTTGTTTTCCAAAAAATCTTTCTGCACGTTTTTTTCTTCTCTCCATCTCTTCTCACGTTAGTTCTTTTTTGAGTTTTCCTAGTCTGTCATTTTGGTTTCTTGCATCATATTTGTCTTCAATTGTTGTGGTTCATCGGTGGAGTTTGGGTGCTTATCTTGCAAATCAGGTGTGGGTTTCGAAACTTTTCATTTCCTTTTACGAATTATTGATTCAATTCTGTGTAATTTGGTACTGATTTACTGTGAAACTCGGTGATCTTTTTGTGTGTTTTGGTAATTGAACATTTGAGGCCTGGGTTGTTTATAATTTCATGATATTTAGGGTGTTATAGCTAGTTTCTGAAATACCTTGATTGGGGGTCGGTTTAGTTATCAAAAAACTCGATTTTAAGCTGTTTATGGATGGTTTCGTGACTACACGGGTGGCCACATGGGTGTGTGTTGGTTCACACGGCTGTATGGAATTAGGAATTAGGATCTTCGGGAAAATTTTTGGTGCCACACGATTTGTCCGCACGACCGTGTGGCTGATTTGGGGATTTTAGTCGACCTCCACACGGCCGTGTCCAGTGGGCACATAGACGTGTGGCTAATTTAGGGATTTAGAGATTTTGTTTGTTTCTCACACAGACTTGTGTTTTGGACACACGACTGTGTCTGGTGGGCACACGGGCGTGTGAAACCTTCACATGGCTGCGCCTACCTTGGACCTTATTTTAGCGCATTTGAACAGAGAGTTACACGGCCTGATCACACGACCATGTCCCTAGGTCACACCGGTATGTGCCTCCTTTCACACGAGCGTGTGTCCCTCTATATGGGTGTGTTGACCTCCCGTACAGCCTAGGCATTTCCATACGGCCGGAGTGCACGACCGTGTGGCCCTATCTCGTAAAATTTTGTACTGTGTTTGTTTTTGATTCGATAATGTTACTGTGTGTTCCGACCCTTAGCTAAGTCTTAGTAAGGGTGGCTGGGATTTTGTTTCGGCCTAGATTTGCTTGTAATTCATAATCATTGCTTTAATTGATCGATTTGATGCAATAAAATATTTTGTATATGATCAATTGAGTATGTGCATTTTTGATTCCGTCTGACTGTCTGGGATGTGTTCATCATTTCTGTGAGATTGTTCACATACATGCATTTGCATAAATGTTTGGGTTGGGATATGAAGAAAATGAAGTCTGATTTGATTTGGCAGTTTTAACTGCAACACGTCTATATAGCGATTTACCGCACAGTGCGATACTTCTGGCAGCTCAGCTGTATACTATTATTTGCGTGGCTTAGTTCTACATATGTGGTGTGTAAGGTTGGATGGGCCTTTCGAGGTCCTATGTGGTGTGCATGGTTGGTTGAGCTTATTATAGCTCATTCGTGGTGTGAATGGGGGCGGAGAGGTGTTTGGCTGCATGAGTGGGATTGTTCTTCTATTTGTACATACATATCACATTTGATCTATCTGTAGGATTGCGTGATTAATTGCGTAAAGGTTGTGTGCTCGATGTGTTCTGTACCTGTGTTCAATGAATGATAACTTTGTAATATTTCCTGGCTTTTAACTAGTTGTTGAAATGGGTTGTTTCGATCACTGATTGAGTTCTTGTATAGTTAAGTATCTGCTTTGAAACGCTGCCCTTGATTTAGCTTCCACTATTGAATTCTTATTTGGAATTCTGTTTTGTAACTCTGTCTTTTGTTACATTTCAAACTCACACTGAGCTCGTGTAGCTCACCCCCATTTGTTTCCCTTTTTCAGGTATTTCTATTTTCTGTAGCTAGACTCGGTATGCAGAGGCTTCGGACAGTCATGGTTAAACAAGTTAACAGTTCTTCTTTTCACCCATTTTGATATACTGTTTCGAACTGTAAGGTTTTATAAAAATTGTGATACAAGTTCTGTTTTGCATTTTTCTCATAAATCTTACTTTGTTCATAAATTAAACTTAACTGTAATTTTTCTGATTGAAATCTAAATGATTAGTTTTTTTTTGGTTCGAAAATAGAAAAAATGTGTTTGTAATGGAATTTGAGATAATTTGTTTTGTAAAATTTTCCTACGATCACTTCGGTGATCAATGTAACCTCCGGGATTCAGTCTAAACTTCTAGGCCGGGTTTGGGGTGTTACATCTGCCAACACGACCATGTGATCCACCCACACGACCTCACCCCTTCCACACTTTCAGGGGACATGGCCATGTAACCCCTATTTTCAGAATTTTCCTAACTTTTTATTTTGATTCAATTTGATCCCTAATTGTTACCAATCTGCTTTTAAGCTTTTGTAATATCAAAATAAACCCGAGAATGAATTTATTGTATGTTGTGTTGATTATATATTAATAAATTATTATTTCATTGATATTTGAACTATGAAATGTAAATTAAATATTCTGTTTTTACTTGCAGCACCTTATAGCTCGGGTCTACGATCGGATTGCATATGGGGTGTTACATGTTCAATATTTAAAGATGTAATTGTTGAGGCAATTATATGAGTAGTGTTTTATGCAATGCCACAAGCAATGTCTATTGTTTTTGGCATTGTGCAAGTCACATAACTTACCTTAATTGGAATTGACAATCTTTTAACTAAATCACTTGGGTAATGACTTAGGTGATTTTATGGACATGAGTTACCCATATTTGAATATTTGAAATATTTAAAGACTGAATCAATCCAAATCAAGCAAATCTGGTCCCTTGATTCATGGATATTGACTTCAATGACTTGAAGACATATCTTGTAAATCTTTGATTTATTCTGAACTCTATGAAAATATTTGTAAAGCCTTTTTTATTATGCTATTTTAATGATATCTTTATTGTAAAAATATTTATCTTAGCAAGCGTTAAACTATTATATATTACAGGCTTGTGTTAGTTAAAAGAGTGGAAAGTTAAGCATTTAATATGTTCATTAGTGTTAGCTTTGATTTATATTGTTCTGATATAACAAAAATATATTCCTAGCATAAAGTATTTCAATCACATTCAAATATATATTCACGTGTTACAAACTCAAAAACAAAGTTTCTAAATGACTTAAACTTTCTACAAAAGTTTTTGAGTACCCCCAAATCTTTTATAATGTTTCTAAGCCATATTTTTCAAAGTTCCCAACATTATCTCAAGACAAATTGAGTCTTATCTCGAGAAACAAGCTTTTTTGTCTCGAGACAACAAAAAATAGAAGCAAAGGTTTGCTTCAAGGGAGCCCTGTCTCGAGACAATCGAGAAATTGTCTCGAGACATATGGCAAATTGTCTTGAGACTAGCCTATTGTGTCCCAAGACCTCAAGCTCCAACGGTTATATTTTTCTTCTTCCTATCTTGAGAAATATTGCTATAGGTTGCATTAAATTGTTGAAATAAATGCTCTCAATGGCAAGAATGTAACAACCTAATTTTCAGTGGTGTCGGAAACAGTGATTCGAGATCACTAAATACGACCAATGAGTTTTAAAATTTAATAAATCAATACATATGAGTCAAGTATGATTATAGAAGAATTTTGGATTAGTGAATTTTGTGATTTAAAATGAAATTAATAAGTAAATTGGGTCTAAAATGAGGTATCGAAACCTCGAACTCATAAACCGAGCCATAAAAATTTTATAAATATTTATAGAGTGTCATTGAGTTGGTATTAAAGTTTCGTTAGAAAATTCTAACGTTTGGATGGTCAATTAATTAAAAAGGACTAAATTGAGAACATCGTAAAATTTGTTAAATTATGATTAAATAGCTTAAGTGACTAATAAGGAGGGATTTAAAAGGAAATTAGACCCAAGTTATATGGGCTGGATGGTTTGGGCAAGAAAATCAGCAAGAAAACAAGGAGAAACAAGGGCAAAATTGGAAATTTTGTAAATTAAATATATAAAACAAAGACAAAATTGAAAAATCTAGAGATTTCCTCATAATTCATCAGAAAAAATTCCATAGGAGGTGTAAAAAAAGTTGGTTTCTTATATTTGTATACCATTTGAGTTCAATTCTTGCTTTTTCTTTGAAGTTTTTATGTTTTGTGACTTTTACAACTAGGTCCAACTATTGAATTCATTAGTTTTTGATTCCATGGGTGATTTTTTAAGTTACCATGAAGAAGTGTTGGAAGTTTATGATGAATTATCATAGATTTGAAGCTTTAATTTCATTATATTATGATTTTATTAAGTGATTTTAGTACGACCTAATTGTGAAAAAGCTAGGAATTGGGGTTTTGTACTGAAATTCTGAATATAAAAGGCTGTATAATAGCCTAAAATTATTATATGAAGTGTTTGTTTGAGGAATAATTAGTTTAATTAAAGTGTTAATTGAGTTGGGACTAAATTGTAAAAATTATAAATTTTGAGGCAAAAATGTAATTTTGAAAATTGAAGGGCATAAATTGCAAAGTGAATTAGTATTGAATTAGATGCTAATGAATGGAAAATTTTATATTATATATCGGGAATCCGAAGATGAACGCGGAAAAGAAAAAATATCAAACTAGTCCCTGAACTTTTACAACTCCTACAAATTGGCCCAGGTAAGTTCATACGGCTGAAATTTTATAACTAATTGTTAATGTGGAAATGATTTAATGTATTAATTCGTGTATTGTTGTTGAATTATGATTATTGTAAAAATGTGAAAATCATATTGTAAGTTCAAATTAAGGGAAACGCAAGATTGAGTACGTACGTTCAGTAACCAATGGTGAATTAACGAATGAGTCTATGGTGGATCCATGGCAAAGTGTGGAACGTAGGTATGGTAATTCAGTAAAGAAAACCATACTAAGTTGTGTAACGTAGGTATGGTATTTCAGTAATGAAAACCATACTGAGTTGTGAAAAGTAGGTATGGTATTTCAGTGAAGAAAACCATACTGAGTTATAGCATTTTAAAGGATTCAAACAAATCGTGGCACCGAGCAAACAATGTACTCAAATCCGTAAGTTGATCCTTAATTTGACAAGTATTTGTAAGTGCAATTGAAGCTAAATGTCGGAATATAAGTTGATATCTGATATTGAGCTCAATTGAGTAAATTCATTGTTTGAGATTGTGGTTGGCAGGAAATATTGTATTATACTTGTTTATTATAATTGTTAGTGAAATTTTGGTGAGATTTTATTATGAGCATATGAACTTACTAATCTTTCTGTAAGCTTACTTGTGTGTGTTTGTTGTTTCTTGTAAATTGATGTGAATATATGTTCGGAGGATTGGATCTACATCAAGGATCACATTATCCAGATTTACTCTGGTAGATTTGGTTAAACAATTTTTTGATTTATATGGCATGTATAGGGGTTGAAGTAATAAAGTAATAGTATGAATGATTAAGTATGCAAAGTAAATCTGAATGTGATGGTTGAGGTAGATATTGAAAAATACATGTTTTAGCTTGAAATGGTTGATTGTGTTTAAGTCCGGTAATGCCTCGTACCCTGTTCTAGCGTTGGACATGGGTAAGGGGTGTTACAAAGAAACTCCCTCCAATGACTCCAAACATCCATAATTCAATGAAAGGGTATAAATATCATTCAAGGACACTCATATGAAGACAAGAAACAAGTATACAAAGATTAAGAGCTAAATTCCGATCAATACTTGTAACATCTCAGTTTTTGGGGTTAGAATATTTGAGATTTGTAGGTAGGGTTAGTGGCTAGATCGAAAAATTGGGTTAGTTTCTGTGTTTTAGTGTCAGAATGGGCCTGCTAGTTTGGTGGTTGGTTGTGTGTTAGTGTACCTTTGGGTCCCGAGTTTAATTCCTCAGGTGTGTGTTTTGAGGAATTATTGTATTTTACTATTAGTGTTTGTTTTGTGATTAAAATACATATTAGTTCATTTTTATTTTATTTTATTTTTCTTGGTAATTAAGGGAGAAAAGATCCCAAAAATTAGTTATTTTTTCACGTTCTCTCCTCTTTCACGTTTATCTCCTCCTTTTTCTTTTTGATCTTACGATTGATTTTCTTTTTCTTTTCTTTCGTTGGGAAATTCTGCTTTTGTTTTTGGTTTCGAAAAGCTTCAGTTTTCTTGTCGTCAAGTCAGTGTCTGGTTTGTTTACATTTTTCGTCGACAAAAGCTTCGAGTTCGTATTGGGGTTGCCGACGTGTGTCGATTGATTTCAGGGCGTTTTGATCGCGAATCAAGTATGGGATTCGAACCTCTTTAAATTTATTTACAAATTGTTAATTTAATTTTGTGAAATTTAGTAATTTCGTGTGTGTTCTGAACTGTGAGATTTGGTACCGATTTGCGGTGGAATTCGACAATCTTTTTGGTGTGTTTTGATAATTGAGCAATTGAGGCTTGTGTCGTGTATAATTACTTGAAATTTAGTGTGTTATGGTTGGTTTCTGAAATGCCTTGATTTAGGGTCTCTAGGATGATTTTGGTGCCATAAGGCCTGGCCACATTACCGTGTGACTAATTTTACGAATTTACAAATTTTTTTAGTCATTTTTTACACGGGCGTGTGTTCTGGACACACAATCGTGTTTTGTGGGCACACAGGCATGTGATATTTACACACGGTCGTGTCTGCCCTGCCCTATATTTTAGCACAAATAGACAAAGAAATATACAGGCTATCCACACGGCCATGTTCCTTGGACACACGGGCGTGTGTCACCTACATATGGTCGTGTGCCTCCCTCATACGGGCATGTGCCTCCCTCATACGGGCGTGTTGATCCCCACATGGCCTAGGCACTTCCACACGGCCGAGTGGCCCTGTTTCATAAACTTTTGCTTTGTAGCATAACTTAATCCATTCTATTTCTTATACCGTCCAACGGTTAGTGGGGCCTCCGTATAAGTATTAGGGACTTTTATACGGCTTAGAGTCCTGTGTTTATTTGTAAATATAGTGTTAAACTTTTGAGTTGTTCAAGCGTGTTTATGATGTGCTTCTGAATTGAAACCTTGTCCAATGATAGGACCTGAGGTAATCTGCTATTGAGCCTGTGTATATGTAAGAACATTTATGATTCCGTACTCTGTTTCTGTATGTCTGATTCTAAATGGTGTGCATTTTGCATTCGCATGGAAATTCTGTAAAGGACGGTCTGAATGTGAGTTTCTGTATCTATGAGACCGATGATGCTTGATGTGCATTCATTCACGTGCATAAAATTAGGGTTTTAGTTGTGAAGAGAAGGAAGTCTGATCTGATTTGGCAGTTTTAACTACAACACGTCTGCATAGCGGTTTTTCGCACAGTACGATACATATGGCAGCTCAGCTGCATACTGTTCTTTACATGGCTTAGTTCCACATTTGTGGTGTGTAAGGTTGGATGGGCCTTTCGAGGTCCTATGTGGTGTGCATGGTTGGTTGAGTTTTCTTTAGCTCATTTGTGGTGTGATTGGGGGATGGAATGGTGTTCGGTTGGTGGGTTGGGTTGTTCTTTTAATCTGTTTTACATCATCACATGCTTCTGGTTGCGCGAGCATCTGTTTGTCTAAAAGATACATTTAAAATGATAGGATGTACTTTGATTGTTAGTTATGATTGAGACATTGATTCCATGTGTGCATTTCGGTTTATAGTCGTGTTATAAGTATGTTTCGCTATCGAAATGCTATTTGAAATTCTGTTTTGTAATTTGGCCGTTTGTTATGTATCGAACTCACACTAAGCTCGTGTAGCTCACCCCTTAGTTTCCTCCCTTTAAGGTACTCTCTTAATCTGAAGTTGGACTTGTAACACCCCTAACCCTCATCCGTTACCGGAATAGGGTTACGGAGCATTATCAAACTTTACAAATTAAATACAGAAATTTCCCAACTTTTGTTACACATATTAATAATCAATTATATAACACTCATATTGTCCCTTAGATAGACCTTTGAGGCCCAATATTCACCTTAGAAGTGAATCGAGACTAAACCGGGTACTCAGGGAATTTTTCCCAAAATTTCAAAAATTTTCTTAGAAGTAGGGGACACATGCCCGTGTCTCTGCTCATGTGAACGAAAATAGGCCATTTTAAGGCCACTTTTGTAACAACCTTACTTTCAGTGGTGTCGAAAATAGTGGTTCGAGGCCACTAAATTCGACGAGTAAGTTCGTAAATGTTATTATTTAATATTTACGAGTCAAATGTGATTTTAAAAAAATTGCATTCCTGGGAATCCGTTCCGGTAAATTGGATTCTTAAATATTTTTAATAAATATTTACGAAGCTAGTTCTGCAGTTAATTAGGTTTTAATTAGGTGAGTTTGACTTAATTAAGGTTAATTAGATAAAAGGACTAAATTGAATTGATTGTGAAAGTTTAATTATGAAATAGAAAAAATAAAGGGACTAAATTAGTAAATAAACCAAAAATGTGACACTTGTGTGGTAATAATAAAATACACGTGTAATAAAATATATACATACAATTGTAATAATATGTATAATTTACCTATTATTTAAGTATAAGATATTTTAGATTAAAATATTATTATTATATTTATAAAACAAATAGAGAAGAAGGAAAGAAACAGAGAAGCAAAACGAAAACAAGGGAGAAAGGAAAGAAAAAGAAAAAGGGAAAGAAAGAAAGAATATTTGGGATTTCAAGGTTCAAGGTTTGATTGGTAAGTTAATTTAGTCCATATTCTTATAATTTTGATGTTTTTGGAATCCTAGAACAGAATACTACTTGATTTAAGTTGAAATTTTGAAAGTTAGTAAATTTTTAGATGTTGTTCATGTTGAATTAATTGATGAATTAGGGGTTAAATTGATTGAATTTTAAGTTAGGAGTTAGTAAATGGTTGATTTGTAAAATAAATTATAAGTTTTGAATAGTAGGGACTAAACTGAGTGAATTTTGAAATTAGGGATTTATGGTGAAGTTAGATAATTAAATTAGTTTAAAATGGGAGTGAAATGAAAATATGAAATTAGTTTTGAGAAAAAAAGTTAGTCTCGGTTCAGGGACTAAATTGGAATATAGGCAAATATTGAGTAAAAATTGAAATATTTAATGTGAGATTGAATGGTGTTGTATTGGTGATTTTTAATTGTTTTAATTCCGTAGCTGGCGTCGTACCGGAATTCTCGACTAAAAAGGGGAAAAATATAGTTGACGAGGAATAGCTCGAAATTCCTGGTTTGTATTTCTATAATCCGAATTTAATTATTAATTGTTGTATTTTGATTAAATGTTATAGTAAGTGATTGAGGTGAGAATTATTGTGTTTTACAATTGAAATGGATTGTCTTGATATGTGATGAAATTATATTGGTTGAATTGAATTGGAATATATATATTATGAATATATATATATATATATATATATATATGTGTAAATGTGAAATTGTGCAAATATGATAATTGGATTATTTTTTATATGTATAAAATTTAGTTTTAATATCCAAGTAGACAGAATTTAGAACTACTGGGATATTAGTGGCATGCCATTAAGGAACTTTAGCGCGCTCTCTGATTATTAGCACGTTGCTGCTCTCTGATTACTAGCACGTCAGTGCTCTATGTTTAGCACGTTTGTGCTCTTTGTATATCACTTTAATGCTCTCTGTTCATTAGTGCATAATAATGCACCTCTGTATTTGTTCCGTATATCTGGTGTGTTCTATAAAATCTACTTTGGGATAAGAATATGAGATAGTAAATTAAAAGTAAAATGTGAAATATGTTGTAAATACATGGAATACACGAGTTATATATTCATAAATTGAATGTGGAAGGGATAGTGCCATTGATTAAATGATACGTGAATAAATTATGGAAAGGTATTATATATAGCAAGTGATGAAAATTGAGTATTGTGTGATTTTAAATGTTCAATTGTGGTTAACATTTTATTATACATATTTTATTGTTTTATTTTTTAAAAAATTCGGATTATAGAAATACCACTGAGTTTTTACTCAGCGTACGGTTTTGTTTTCCGTGCGCAGGTTAAGTACTTAAGTTTGATCACTGATTCAGCATCCAACAACGATCCCGAACTCATATATGGTGATGTTTATTTCTTTGTGTCGGCATGTACCTAGAGTGTCTAAATATTAGTTATTTTGTGGTTTGATTGTAAATGAAGTTATAAGATTAATTTTGGAGAGTTTATAATTTGGATTAAAATGATGCTTTGATGACTTGTTTCAATGATATAAAATGTTTGAGATTTTTGTCTGCTTGATCTGTAAACTCCGGTAATGCTCCGTAACCCGGTTCCGGCGAGGGATACGGGTTAGGGGTGTTACAACTTTTCTCACCCATTTTGACATTAACATGTACTCAACATTCACATACACCAATATATCCCAACCAAGCAATCAATACAAGCTAAAACATGTTCTCAACATGACATAACATCACAAATATTTCATTTACTTATACCTACCTATTTAACTCATTTCATTGATTTATCAAATTCTACTACTAATTACATGCATACAAACATTTAATATTCACAGCCACAATTCAAACTATTTCATTGCCAAACCAACCCTATACATGCCATATAAACCAAAATTTACATTGTAAAAACTACCGGAATAAACTGGATAGTGTAGCTTGATGTGTTGATCCGATCTTCGGACTACATGTTAATCTACAAGAACATTAAACAACACGAGTAAGCTTAATGAAGCTTAGTAAGTTTAATAGATTAAACATTGATCTTATCGAATTTAATATAATATAATAAATTAAATTGTAAATAAATCATACATTTTTCCCTGTCAAATACAATATAATTGATAAACACACTTCCTTCAGATCAATATCAATAATAATTTATAAATCTTTCAATTCAATCACATAAGTCTCTTACCATTTCTTAATGAATCGAAGAACGGCTTACGGATATGAGTACACCGTTCTTTTTGTGTCGTAGTCCAATTATGGTCTTACACATGCATTGCTATTGCAACGCCCCAAAATTTCTAATTTCGTTACTATGAAAATATGACACAAATATCTATCAGCTTTAGTGGTTATGTGTTCTGGAAGTGTTTGGGAGGTCCCAAGTTCAAGCCTTTGCTTTGGCAAATTTTGGTATTTTGAATGAATTGGGCATTACTCTTGTTCAGTAGGCTTTTATTTGATTGTTGGGTAAATTATATCAGAATGGGCCTGTTGGTCTTGTGGTTAAATGGTGTGTTATTATGGTGGAGGTCATGGGTTCGAATCTTTGGGACGGAAAGGGTTGTATTTTTTTGCTTCTAATTTCGACAAGAGTTGTGTTGAACTGGGTTTTTGAGTGGTGGATGTGTAGTGGGAAGTGGGGGAGTGATTTTAGGAGTGAATTAGGGGATTATATCCAAAATCTGATCATTTTTTTTATTTTTCAAAAAAAAAGAGAGAGTCATTTTTCTCTCCATCTTTCTGACGTTTTCTCCCCCCATCTCTATCTAACTTTTCTTTTTTCTTTGCTTCTTACTTGGTTTTCTTTTCTTTTCTTTCCTCTACTACAGCTGAAGTTCCATTGTTTCCCCTAATCCATTCTTTCCTCTTAATTTTTTAGCGTTAAGCAGCGCTTGTGCAAATTCAGTAAGTTTTTGGGTATCATTTTAAGATATTATTTTGTGTTCAACACTCTAATTATGGGGTGTTGGCAGCAACATTTCGCGAGGATTAAGGCTCTCATCGTGATTTTTGTAAACGTACCGATTTAAAGTTTTGCGGTAAGTGTTAATTGTTTTATGGGTAAGTATTTTGGTTTCAGGATTTTGATTAATCACGAGGTAAGACTGATTATGGTGTTATTTGTTCAATTATAGGATTTGGAGTGCTCGGGGACTGTTTTAGCATCAAACAAAACCAGGTGTGTATCCGAAACATAAAAATAAGGGATTCGGCGAAAAGCCAAAATTGCTTGCTGTTTGGACAACAGCAGTAGGATAAATTTGAAAAATCACCATAAATTGTGGAAACGAATTAGAGGATGAAAAAATATGGTATTAAAGATATTTGAGTCTAGTTTCTCATAGAAGAAACGAAGTAAGCAAAAGAATGATTTTGGAATCCCCTGTCCTGAATTTGGAAAATTATTAAAAATTGTATAAAAATAATTATGGGTTAGAATTTATATGTTTAAAATCTTGAATGAGTTTACTTTCAAGGGAAACAAACGGGAACATCATCCAAATTCTGTAAGAGAAGATAATTAATTTTTAGTGCAGAAAGGTCAAAACTGTCAGACACTAGAAAAAGGGAAAATTTAAAGAATAAACTGTACTTATTGCCTAAACTAATAATTCTAAAAATTTTATGGTAAAAAGATATGTGAGTTTGGTTTCAGGAAAAAATTGCGGATCTTAATTTGGAATTCTGTAGCTTAAGATACAAATAATTTAGTAGCAGTGACTCAAGTAGACAGCTTTGAAGGATCATATAAGTAACTAGTGGAAACACATCTGAATAATTAACTAGCACGGGTTACATTAAAATGGATCACGAGGCCTATGCCAATTTGGGTCATGTGGGCCACATGGGCGAACATCATGGGCTTGTAAGCCCATTTTCACTATTTGACTGATAAGGTTGCATGGGTCGCCTAAGTCGACTGTGAACCTACTGTAGGGTCGATAAGTTTACCTAGACCCTAATTGGTGAAATGATGTATGGTGATATGATTAAGCTCGATGATGTCCCTTTGGTTTGATCTTGTATGCCTGTTTACATGCATGATATTATGTTATAGCATGTCATATCTGTATATTGCATTACATTGGGTTGGCAGATTATAATGTTCAGAGGAAGTGTACTGAAAGGCCTCGAGCCTAATTTACTGGTAGCTCAGCTACAAGCTACTGTCTAGTGCCGCATTCGGTACTACTTGGAGTGTAGGGATAGGTGGGTTAATTATATCCCCACATGGAGTGCAGGGTTGGACGGAGATGGTGTGTAGAGGCTGGATGGGTAGGATTTTTGTGACTGCATATCTGGTGCTGCTACTGATACTGTAATGGGCTAAATCCCTACTGCATGACTGTTTTTGTATTGAGATGGGCTAAGGCCCAAACTGGACTGATACTGATACTGAAAAGGGCTTAAGCCCAAACTGTGATTATCTGTTTACTGTCTGTTCATTTGTATGGGGATTACACACTAAGTTTACGTAAACTCACTCCTTCTGTTTAATCTGTACATGTGATATTGAGATTTAGACGGATCGGTGCAGCGGAGTACTCGGTGGTGGCCACATGACTTCTTTTACACTGTTTATTACCTATTTATGATTTTACTTTTATTTGGGAGTATTTTGCTGAAATTATGGCCTTTATGGATTTTGGTTTAAATTTGGTTTTTATACGGTTTTATGATTTAAATCTACTAGTGTTAGGTAAAACTCAAGTTTTCAAATGAAATTAATGTTTTATAAAAAATACCACTAATACGTAAACTATTTAAAACCTTTCGCAATAAGAAAACGTTTTGAAATTGAATAACGATTTGTAAATGAATAATTTTTTGGAAACGAATGACACGATTTGAAATTAATATAAGATAATGAAAAAAATGGTTAAATAGAAAAGGGGATTTAGCGATGACATATTTTTCGAAAAGCACTACCTTGTGACATCATCAGATTCGGCCATAACGTCTAGGCCGAGTCTGGGGTGTTAGAGCCATGGCCCTGCCATGGTCTTATCATCAAAATGTCATAGCCCAGTTATGGTCTTATACATGTATTTATATTGCCATGGTCCAACCATGGTCTTACGTTCAAGATGTCATAACCCAGTTATGGTCTTTTCATTAAAATGTCATAGCCCAACTATGGTATTACATTTAACCATTGCCATGATCCAACCATGGTCTTATCCGTCAATTCATTCTTTGCCACGGAACGATCGTACTCAATCCTGCGTTCTACTCGTTTTAAACATTCAATTTTCATACTTTTACAATAATCTTAATTTCAACAACAAAATATGAATAAATATATTATACCATTCCTAAATTAACAAATAATCATGAAAGTTTAACCATATGAACTTACCTGGGTTGAATTGTAAAATTGGTAATAGTTTAGAGACTACTCGGCTAATTTCCCTTTTTTCTCGTTAATCTACGAGCTCTTGATCTAGAATGTAAAATTTTTCATTCATTAGCATATATTTCAATTTCAGTCCACTTCACAATTTATACCCCTCAATTTTCGAAATTACACAATTACCCCAACTTTTATAATTTTTACAATTTAGTTCCTCACCAATTAACTAATCAAATGAGATATTTTTTCTAAATTAACACTTTATCTAAATATTATAAGCTATTACACAGCCCTTAATAAATATAATTTAATACCAAACCCTAAGATTTAATCTTTTTAGAATTTGGTCCTAAAATCAATTTCTATTGAAATTACTTGATAAAATCTTCATATAACAAAATTAAAACTTCAAATCCATTTTAATTCATCATAAAATCCAGCAGTCATCAAAGGTAACTTTCAAAATTACCTATAGAATCAAAAACTAATGAATTAGATATTTGAACCTAATTGTAAAAGTCTTAAAAACATAAAAATTTCAAGAGAAAAGCAAGAATTAAACTTACATGAAGTAAAAGTATAAAAAAAAGCTTTAAAAGCTCTCTAATGGTTATTTTTAGCTGAGAATTGAAGAAGAATTGCCTAAAAATCTTTAGATTTCTTTTTATTTAAGATTAATTTTACCAAATTTACAATTTTACCCTTAAATCACCAAATTCCATGATTTTTTTCTGCTTATGCCACCTCAGCCATTCCTTGGGTGTCTAATTGCCCTTTTAGTCCTGCCTTATTTACCATTTATGCTTTTTAATCACCTTAGCAAGTTTTGCACCTTTTTCAATTTAGTCTTTTTTAATTAATTAACTATCGAAACGATAAAATTTTCTAACGAAACTTTAATACTACCTTAATGACACTCCATAAATATTTATACAAATATTTATAGCTCAGTTTATAAAATCGAGGTCTCAATACCTCGTCTTCAAAACCAATTAATCTAACAAATATTTCTAAAGCATAATTCACTAATTCATAAGCCTTTCTAAATTCACAATCGACTCATAAACACTATATAATAAAATTTACGAGCTCACTTGTCAGATTTAGTGGTCTCGAACCACTGTTTCTGACACCACTGAAAATTGGGCTGTTACAGGACTCGACATACCGGAGGTCTCGAAGTGACATGTTTTAAAATGAGCTAATTGGTTCCTTTCTCAGTTCTCATTTTGTTAAATAGTTTTTGATTGTAAACAATTATCAAAACTATGGTATGATTTTTTTTTAGGTTTTTCGTAAATTTCATTTTGGATTGAATTTTAGAGACCTCGGATTTGTGTTCTCGAATAATTTAAACATAACCTAAAGTATCCGATAAAAAATTAAATGATTAAACGTTTTTATTCGAATTTGGAAAAGTGTGTTTGTAACTAGACTTTTGAATAATACATTTTGTAAAATTCTTCTATGATCACTTCGGTGGTCAATGTGACCTTCGTGATCCGGTCAAAACTTCTAAGTTGGGTTTGGGGTGTTACAATACCCATTACTATTCTTATTTTCACATGTACACACTTGTAAGTGTAGTTTTGATTCATTCTTTCAAGTGTTGTATGGGTAAAGTGCTTAATTGTTGTATGTCTACACTTCTAGATGTGATAATCCTTTCTCAATTTCATTTCTATTTTTTTGAGGATTTACTTAAGATTTTGGGTAGAAAACCTTAAAGGGGAGTGGCCCTATCATGTATTTTGAAAAGATAGAGATTGTAAAGGTTAAACCTTGTCCTCGAAAGTTTCAAATTAGTGAATTTGGAAAGTCCTTAATCGTGGCAAGTTAAGATAGTAGAAATAGGAAATTGAGACTGAACCATTATAAATTATTGAGTCTCTATTGATTGCTATCTTTGCTTTAAATTTTTAAAACACTAAACCCCCTCTTAGTGATTATCAAGGTTAACAATTTGTATCTGATCTAGATATCTAGAGATGGTATTACTATTATCACATCCCAAAAATCGGGCTAGTAGAATGGGATAGTAAATCGAGGGTTAGTGAATGGAAAATCGTAATTGGGTTAGATAATTAAGATAATTAGGATAATTAGGAATTAATTAAATAAAATATTAAAATAAATAAAATTACTAATTTTAGGTTAAGAAATTAAAATTGAGTGTTTGAGAATTAATTAGGTTAAAACGGATTTTAAAAACGAGATTGGATTTAAAAATAATTTTGAAATTGACTTTAATTTAAAAACAATGACCAATTTGGAAAAAGGAGAAAACTGGAGGTGGTTAAATGGACAATGGCCCAATAACAACCCCCACATCTCATTCCCTCCCATTCTTCATCTTCTTCAAAAATTTGCCAAACACCAAATCAAAGTTTTTCTTTCGAAATTAGTTCATCCTTTTTTATTCCTAAGCTCTCTAAACACAAAATCTCTTTTCAATTTTGAATAACACTCATGGTTTAATTCTTGAAATCCTCAAGAGATCTTCACACGTTTTAGCTTGAATTAGCTCCATAGCTCATCGATTTTGCAAAATTAAGGTGAGATTCTAACTTTTTATTATTAAACTAAGTGGTTTGTTATTTTAATTCGATATTTAAATTATTTAGTCAAGACCTCAATATATCACTTGATTTTAAGTTGATTTTTGGCTTGAAAATGGTAGATCTCGTATTTCTTGGCTAAGCTTTAGTTTTAAAGTGGTTTCTAACTCATTTTGATCTAATGAAAAGGTATTTGATCTTAATTTAACAAATCCTTAATGAATTTAAGCAAATTGAATGTTTTCCCCTTTTTAAAGATTGTATAAGCTTGATTTTTCTAGAAAATTTAGGTTGGTGTAATTGGGTAAAATTGATGGTTTAAATATGTAATTGAATGATATTTAGGATGTTTGGAATTGAAATTAAGGTTTAGAAACTAGATTTGAGTGGTGAAATCACATTTTCGGCAAAACTAGCTAGTTTTCAGTAAGTATGATAGATGAGTTGTGGTCTACATTTTTATATGATTTAAATGTGTTTGAGGCTATTTATAACGTGTTTGTAATATATTTAATGTGAATGCAAAGTGTTAGACTCGTTGGGATGTTCTACAAGTAAGGACAAATGCAAACAAAGGCTTATTTGAGTTTTTGCCATTAAAGTCAAGGTTGAAAGGTGAGTGGTTTGGTGTGCTACAATTATGCACAAATCAAAGTGTTAAAAGGGAGCTTAGGGAGCCTAATCACCTATACTAAGTTCCATGAGTAAGTGTTTCTACCTAAATTAATGATGATTTGCAAATGATGCCTAAATGTGGTGTGTTATGTGATGTATATTGAGTTGACAATGAAAACGTTATGTGTTTATGACTGAAAATGATATGAGTCTTGCCGATTTTATGTACACTATATAAGATCTATATGTTTTGGTTATTTGAGCATAATGTGAGCACTTGTAAGTGTATGATATGATACTAGAATATGTGATATGAACATGAGTTGTGCGACATGTGAAAGTACGTATAAAATAGAAAGTATACATGTTTAAGTGGATATGTTGAAGGGTATATTGGTTGTGTTTGGACGGTATGCTTGGTTGTGTTCAGAGGTTACATATATGGTTGTGTTTGGAGGGTAAATGTGGTTGTGTTCGGAGGGTATATTTGGTTGTGTTTGGAGGGTAACTTGTTTTTGTTTAGAGGCTATGATTGGTTGTGTTTGGTGGATGATAGCTTTATACTACACATTATATTGGTCGTATTTGGAAATTCGGTTATCCCTTGTAATATGTTATATATATGCTTAATAATCATATTGTGCCAACATATCAATGAAAACGATATGAGTTATGCTTGATTACTTACCATGATTAATTGTGATAGTATACTTTTTTTTTAAACTTTGGATATTGTGACTACTTGTGGCAATCTTTGAATACTCACTGAGCATTAAAAAGTTCACACTCTTTTATGTTTAACAGTGCAAGGATATAGCTGAAACGAGGAGGAGAAGTGAGCTACCAAGTGATCCGCAGTAAGGCAATCTACATTGAGTATGTTTGATGTGTTTCCAACTTAATAAGGAAGGCAATGTGGGATTAATCTAGAGGGTTTTTGACTTTGAACTGTTAATGGTTTGTAATTGGACATTGTAGACTCTTTAATTGGTTTGATTCGAAGCTTTTATTACTGCTTCAAATAGATGATTGAATGGTAGATTATGAATGCTTGATGAATGGTATGAGTAATTGTTCGATCAACTTGTAAGTGCAAGTTGAAGAGCCACTGGTTATTAAGGTAAGTCTTATATGTTTTATATGTGATTTGGAAATTAATCATGAGTTTAGTATACATGAAATATAAAATTAGACAAATTATGTAAATGGTAGGTGGCACGTGAAATAATTAAATAATGATGACTTTATGAAGAGATGCATAATGTATTAATGAATCTTCCTAAACAAGATTTATACATTTTCTTGTACTATACTATTTCCAACATTATGTAATGGTGTTTTCCAACATTTTACTACATTACAATTTAGATTTAATCATTTGTTTTAAATAAAATAGTTTCTAAAATCCTTTCAAATATAGCCTTTTAAATACCTTATCACTTGCATGAATGTTCAATTGAAGCTTTTAGATTATTTGCTTGTTAAAAATTCAATTTACGAATTATGCTAATGACTTGATGACCAGAGTAGCACAACAGAAGCATGACTTTAGGTTATCAAATATTCCATGACTAATTGTGTGAGGTGTGTCTGGTGATTGTGTGCTTTGTGGTGGTTTTAATGGAGAGTCACTTCGGTGACTAATGTGAGTTCGAAATTTGGGTCGAACCATCTTGGTCGGATTTGGGGCGCCACAACTACCAAGAGAAAAAAGATCCATAAGAAGCTCAAGATAGAAGCAAGATTTCAATTATGTTGGGAGAATGTCATTTCACCATGAGGCCTCCTTTACTCAATGACAACAACTATTCTTATTGGAAGACAATAATGAAGTTATTCATCCAAGAAAATGATTATAAAGTATGGAGGGTGGTCACAAATGAGTCATTCATTCCAAAGAAAAGAGTTAACAGTGTCACTGTTATCAAGAAGGAAGATGAATGGGATAAAGTTGATATTAAGATGGTGTAACTAAATGCTAAAACCAAGCACAGTATATTTTGTTCCCTTGGTCCTAATGAATACAATAAGGTCTCATTGTGTGACAATGCTAAGGAGATATGGGACAAACTTAAAGCCACTTATGAAAGCACAAGTAGAGTCACAAAATCCAAGATTAGTCTCCTTGCCCTTGATTATGAGCTCTTCAAAGAAAAATTAGATGAAAGAATCAAGGAGATTTTTGACCGCTTCACCGATATCATCAATGGTCTCAAGGCTCTTGGGAAGACTTATGCCAACAAGGAGATGGTGAAGAAGATATTGAATAGTCTCACAAAATCATGGGAAGCTAAAATGGCGGCCATAGATCATTGATACTCTTTCTCTTGATGAGCTCATTGGGTCCTTGTTGACATATGAAATGAAGATCAATCATAATGCTCAAAAGACCAAGGAAGCTCAAAATAAAGTGGGGGTGACATTCAAGTCTACCACTCATGACAAAAGATGATGATTCTAGCAATGATGACGAGGAGAAGGAGGAAGAGGAGGAGAAGGAGACGGCTATGTTTGCAAGAAAGTTCAAAAATTCATGAAATTACAAGAAATTTGTTCAAGTGTCAGACTATTCGTCAAAATATAAAGTTTTCTTTAAATATAGAGAGATATGAACAAAAAACAAGATTTTAAAAATGGGATTAAACAAGATATTAGACAGATCCATCTTTTATTCAAGCCAAACCTTGGAAAGAAATTTTGACCTGAGTTCAACCTGATTTTATATTTTTAAATAAAATAATTATATTTATAAATTAATAAATAAAATAGAATTATCAGGAAAAAAAATATTTCTCGTTTCTTATAACTTATTCCCATTAGCTTAAAAATCGAATCCATTTACTCGAACTTAAAATTTAAAATTCAAAATTCAAAATCCTAAAACCTAATTTCTAATAAGAAAACTCTAATTGCTTCAATCACATCCACATACAATGTTAGTCGTCCGAAGCACTTATGTTTTTGTTTTCTAGTCTTTGTTTTAGGATTTTGTATTGTTTAGTTTTTATTTAGGGAATAAATACTCAAGATATTTTTGTGTTACAAGGATATGAGCAATTTAGTCCCTCCCAAAATAAATAGAACAATTTAATCACTATAAAAAAGTTAACAAAAAAGAACAATTGATGATGGTGTTAAGTCATTAATGATTTCCATTCATAAACTATTAGGTTAGGCTTCAATGTAATCCCTTTCAAAATAAGTGGAGCAAAGTAGTCCCTTTACCATTTAAAAGTAAGCAAATAAAGACAACTTAATATGAATCTCGTGTGTTGGCCTAATGGTCAGGGTAATCACTGCCTTAGGTGTGGCCTAGGTGGCCTAATGGTCAGGGTAATCACTGCCTTAGGTGTGGCCTAGGTTTAAGTTGCACTAGTCGCGTTGTTATTAAGGCTTTGCCCTCCTCTTATAATTCACAAAAAAAAAAAGACAACTTAATATGGCATTAAGGATAAATATAGTTGTGAGAAACAACTTTATAAGGTTATCCTCATTTGACTAACTTCTAAAGGCAATCTTTTAAAAATATATATATATTTTAATTATTATAAAAATTCACAAAATTAATAATTATTTCCATTTTTAAAAAGTTAAAAAATCCAATCAATTAAGTATTTATACCATAAGTTAATAACTACATAATTTATTGATAAAATACTCTTTTAAAGGTCGTGATCTTTTTTTTCTATACAATTGAACAATTATAGTACAATGGGAAAGGGGAAAAAGGGTTTTACAAACACAAAAATCAAACCCTAAACCTCATACTAATCAAATTGAAACTCACACAAGTTTATCGTCGAGCCAATGTTGTGATTGGCTGATGGTCATGACCAAACCTTTAAAACATTAATCATCAAATAACATTATGTGAAGATTTATATAAAAAATGTAAGTAATCAAATTTGTTGTCCAAAAATTTGAAAGGGGAAAGATAGGAGATGTAAGGGTAAATTTTTTAGTCACCACTTAAATTTATCTAGACATAAATTAAAAGCTTAGGACCAATTTTTGTGGTGACTAATTGATACATGAATAGTTTAAAGTACTAGAGAAATCCCTACACTTAGAGACGGTTGTATTTTGGTCTCTGTATTGAAAAATGGGCAAATTAGTTCTTATACATTTTGAAATGTGCAATTTAGCCCATTCGTTAAATTTTTTTCTATAAAATGATGATGTGGAAGATTAAATATATGCTGAAAATTCATTTTTTTATGGGTAAACTATAAAATGGTCACCAAACTATTAATTTTTTCGATTTAATCACTAGACTTTTTTACATTAAATATTTTAGTGACTCGAGCTTTTGTGGGTTTTTATTGGTCTAGTAACAAAACTAGCCCTCTAATGTTTACACGTTCTATCAATTTGATCCTAAATATAAAAATCAACAAATTTAACACTCAATGTTTACAAAATTTATCATTTTAGTTCTAATTCTAAAAATTCAATAAATTTGGCCTTAATATTTGCAAAATCGACAATTTAGTACCAACTCTAAAACTTAAAAATATTAATTTTAGCCATTTATAACCTATTGACTAATCCGTGTGATAAATTAAAATAAAAAAGAGAGTATCATTTTTCAAGTCACTTGCAATTTTTTTTTTTTAAAAGTTAGGATAAAACACAAAAAAAAGCATTAAAAGCGTTATCTGTTCGAGTAATAATGCAATCAATTATTTTGAATAAGTTTCAAATAAATTGGATTAGTCGAGTGTGAAACATAAATTATAGTAAAAAAAGGTCAAATATAAAATTGGTATCCAAACTTGTCCACTTCTCTCAGATTGATACTTATGGTTTTTTTTGCTTAGATTGATACCTAAACTTTTTTTCCGTCAACTATATTGGTACCCGAGCCTAACGCCATTACTTTTTTACTGACATGGCAACGCTGACCACTCGTGCGGCACCACGTGTCATCCTTTTTTTACCTTTTTATCTTTTTATTTTCTTTTTCATTTTCCCTCATTTTCTTCTTTTTCTTTTTCCTACATTGGCTGCCACATTGCCTTCTTCATCTTTCTTCTTCTATTTCCTTGTTGTCAATGTCAATAAAGAGAGGTTTTTTTTTTTTTGTTGCTAATGATTTTATATTGAGTGTATCTAGTGTCTGTTCAAATTCGTGATAATCAGTAGTAAGAAATAGAGCATGAATCTTATTTATCCAAAATGGATTCGTGTTTTTGATTTATACTTAAAAGGAGAACTACATTTTTTTGATTCTTTCAAGGTAGGGTCCTTGCTAGAAAGGATCATATAGTTTAGGCAAGTATTCTCTTTTAGTTTCATTATTAGAGAATCAATTCCTTTTTCAAATTTGCCCAAATCAAAAGATTCCTTATCTAAAGATTTGACTCTTTTATAATCTCCTTACTAAAATTTTTTCCTTTTAGTTCATTGATAAAACTCCAATCAATATACAATTAATCAAAAATGATTTTGTGGTGTGAAAATATATGTTTATTCTTTGGTTTTATATCACTGTCTTCTTCATCTCTCATTTCTGAGCTTCATGATTTTTTATTTTTTTAAGGATAAAATTGGTCAACAAGCATTTTGGAAAGCATACAATATGTAATAAATAAGCACAAAAACAAAACAAAAAAAATTCAAGAAAGTTGAATTTTTATTAGCATTTGGTGCATGCCCGTTAGCTTCAACATATTTTAGCCTCCCATTTTCGGAAACCCCAATTTCTTCGACAATCCCATTGTTCTTGGAATCATCTTCATCTTGTAAAGTATTAAAATCAGTCTCTAAACACGAAACCCTCTTATCCAATTCCTCGAATCTCTTCCTCAATATTTCCAAATTAGATTCAGTTTTGGCTTTCTCATTTTCAAGTTTGCAATTCTTGCTTATCAAATCGATAATTTCGTGTTCTTTCTCATACATACTCTCCACTTCCTCCAACAATCTTTTATAATTTTCCTCCGCAAACTTTCCTCTTCCCCTCACTTTTTCCCGCAACTTTAAAACCTCATCCCTTCTATCCTCCAATTCTTTCTTGCATTTCCTCAAATTGTTTGTAAAACCCATTTTTTCCAATCCCTCTTCTTCGAATTTGTAGGAAAATGAATCCTTTACCTGTTCTAATGATTCGATTTCCAACTTTTATTTCTGCTTTCTCGCCAATAATTTCCTTTCTACCATGGCGAAATCGTTGGAACGAAAAATGGATTTTGCAAGATAAATCATTTTGGGAATGCTCCAAGTACTAATATTCCCAATTTCGTTGTCACCCAAATCTATTGAATTAACAATCTCATTCTTAATAGCCATTTTTTGTGAAACTAAAAACAAAACAAAGAAAAAGGGAGATAAAGCGTTGTGAAGAAGAAGCAGAAAAGACTTTTAGAAATTATCCTTTAAAAAATCAGAAATTCTGAAGCTCAGAAATGGGAGATGAAAAAGACAATGTAGCGGCCAGGGTAGGAAAAAAGAAAAAGGGAAGAAAATGAGGGAAAAAGAAAAAGAAAAAGAAAAAAAAGTATAAGGAGGAGGACATATGGTGCGACACGAGTGGCCAGCATTGCCATGTCAACAAAAAAATAACGGCGTTAGGGTTGAGTACCAATATAGTTGACGAAAAAAGAGTTTAAGAAATAATCAGGGACAACAAAAATCATAAATACTAATCTAGGAGAAATGAATAAGTTCATATACCAATTTTATATTTAGTCCAAAAAAATTGCAAGGGCTTTAACAAATGTTATAATTAAGGGTAAACTACAAAAATAGTCACTTTTGTTTGTATTAGACTACATTCTAGTCACTTATGTTTGAAATGTTACGTTTTAGTCACTTACATTATCGTTTTGTTACGAAGTGATCACTTTATCGTTAAGCTCCGTTACCTCCCTAACGGCGGTCCTATGTGGCAGTCCAAATGGGTTTTAATTGTCAACATGGATGTCCTACGTAACAGTCGAAATTGAATTTTATTTAATTAAAAACCTATTTTCATCCCAACAACTAGACATCCAAGTTGGCATTTAAAACCCATTTGGAGTGCCACATAGGACTTCCGTTAGGGAGGTAACGAATTTTAACAGTAATGTGACCGCTTCGTAACAAAACGATAACATAAGTGACTAAAATGTAACATTTTAAACATAAGTGACTAAAATATAATTTGAGGTAAACAAAAGTGACTATTTTTGTAGTTTACCCTAATTAATACTCAAGTTAAAACATACATATTCTAAAATTAAGACTGGGCCTTTGCCAAAATCTAAAACGAAAGCTTCGTCAAATTTGACAATAGTGCCTAAAACAAACAAGTTAAAAACCGTAACTTGCCCAAGAAGTAATTTTTTTCTGCCTATCTCATCTGAAAAACATACCGCTCTTCTTCCCAATCACCTCTATCTTTCCTAACCGGTAAGTCCCTTTGCTTATGCCTCTTTTGTAAAGGATTTTTTTAATCTGTCTTAGTTCTTAATTCTTGTTTCATGCTTTTTTTTATTATATATAAATAAAAATTACTTGCCTTATTTGAAGGTCTGAGCTTTAAGCAAATCACTGCAGTTATTGTTGAATATATTTGTTGTTTTGGCGAACGAAGTTTGTCTGCTTTTGCGGGTTCCCGGGTTATGCATGTGAAATGTTTGACAAAATGACACTAAGGAAATTTGGGTTTCTTCGAATGAGGGGAAAAAAGGTGATTTCATGACTGTATGGAGGTGAAGATTACAATGGGGTTGATTATGGAAGTAACCGATTTTTTCTGGTTCAGTGAAGTATGCCATTGATGTTGGACTATCCTTCCTTCTGAGGAATGCCAAATGATGATGTTCATAGTTTATTCTAATTAAAAAAGCAATGAACTTTGATACTTGGACATTTATAATCTTTGTTGAAATTTTATTAATCTCAAACATTTTGGCTAGAGAAGTAGGTTCAACCGTTTTCTTTATCTCCCTGAAATGTGGAGATTGATGCTGATAATATTTCTGTTTTGCTTAATTGGCTAGTGCGCAGAGCTTGAGCTTTAAATTCTAAAAATGGAAGATGTCATAACAGAAATACCCCCACCATCTAGATTCTTTCAGGAACATCTTAACAACTTTATACCTCCATCTCCATCTCTCATGTTGCCATTCCTTATGATATTATATTGTTTTAGATTTTGGCACAGGTTTGACTACAAATCTAATTTAAAAATGGCATAGTGTTTACATTCGGATTTGAGTTTTCTAAAACCTTTTACCAAAACAGCATTAGAAACTTTAAATATAACAATTAAGTAATGATTTTATGTTTGATTTTTATCTGTATTTTTATCCAAACTCTCTCTCTCTTACATTAGACTTTCAAGCTGAATGGATGGCAATTCCCTCTTAAGAGTGCTACTTCTTTTTTCATAGGAAAAGGTCCACTTGGCTTCCATGCAGTAATGGGTCTGAAGAACAATAAGATTAAATTACACCATTAATCACTAAATTATGAATAAAATTTTGTTTTTCGAAATTGTTTTTCTTTCATAACTTTACTTTTACCTATCAGAATCAAATAAAAAGTTTGGTTATTAGGTTTGTTTCTACGGGATTTCTTGTACTTGATTCCCCCGCTAAGTGGCACGGTGTTCCATTATTCTCTAACCCATTCGCAAACGGTACTTCTATTTCTCAGGCGTGATTGTTTTCAGTAAAATAAAGTCTCAAAGTAAAATGTTTTCCCTGTTAAATCACTTTACCCAATTTAAACCCGTAAGTAGTTTTACGAACTCAACGTTCAGGCTCCTATTGTCTTCTTCATCTTCCAAGCCCAAACATTTTACAACTTAAATACCATCACCCACGCATATTCCTCTTCGACGGCGGCGTCTCCTCGGGTTAGTTCTGCTGTCTTCTTCTTTCTTTCCTATTATTTTCTTTCTCTCACTATGGTATTCCAGCTTCAAATTGATTTGGAAACCCTAAACAACTCATATTTCATCCTTTTTCAGATCTAAGCTTACCCCTGTTTCCAACGGAATAACCAATTCCAACTTTTTTTTTGGGATTCTCCATTGGAATCTTTTATGAGCTTATTGGGTTAAATATATTTTTAATAGTAATTGGTATTGCTGCATTTCGAAATTTTTGAAAGGGTTGGAATTTCTTTGAAGAGCCTTTGGAATAAATGAACAAAAGGAGGAATATATTTTTCGAATTCTGAAATAAAGATGATTATTCATTTTGCATCAGAAACCTGTAAAGAGAGCTTCACCTTCAGATAGTCAATATGAACAAAAGAAAGATGAAAAGGTGACATAAAGATTTTCATGAACCATTTGGAGAAGGCACCAGCAAACCCATGACTGATTGGCTGGAATCACTTAAAAAACCCACTTTCTCAATGCATTATGATGCAATGTACTGAGATTATGATTAAAAACGAGCTGCCTTAAAGTTCAATATCTTTTTTCTTTTGCTTTTCCATGTCCTCTCCTCTCCTTGCTGGCATCTCTTCATTCATTTCCCTTTTAGATTTTATTGGTGCATTAGGATTTCAAAAGATCCCTGATTGCAAGTTTTTTTAATTGCTTTACTTCTCTCTACTCATTTAGATCTGATTACTGATGCCTTAATTAGTCATTTGTTTGATCCAGGAATTGTTTCTTTAGGATGCTACTTTTTCTGTAGCTTACTTATGTTATTGAGTAGACTTATTGAAAAAGAAAGTGAATTATAGCGAAAATTAGGGTTCTCTTTTATGAGAGTAATGGAACTGAACAAAGAGAAAAAAATTGACAAGGGGAACAGATTTCCTTGGTGGGTTGTTTAGATTTCATTAATGAAAGAAACAACTAGTTAATCTTAGTTTGGTTCTCGGGTTTGCCCATCTCATCATTCAGCAGATGAATGCAACCACTTGTGGAGGGTGTGTGCTTCTTGTATTATGGTTTCCATTTGATAGGATGAATTCTTAATCTATCTAACAATGCTCCCAGTTTAATTTCTTAAAAGAAATTATCTGACAGTTCAGATGACTTGTTTCTTAAAACAGGAGTTTAAGAAGGCAAAGTAGCAAAGATGCAGCAGAGATTGTCGGCATCAGGGAGGCCTTCTGGTACAGATGGCTACGATTTCTCATATCGGATGGTTGTTGATTCCCGTATGTTCTTACCTCTCAAGTATTCTGATCATTTAGATAAAAAATTACTGTATCTGCCATCTTTTAATCAAAGCCTTTGTTTCTTCTTCTTATATTTCAGCAACTTTATTAGCTTCTTTATTTCTTCCATTGGCGATTGTTTACTTTATTTGATGTTAACCTGTAGGATATCAAAAAGTAGCTCGTACAAAGTCTATTCTGCGTTCGTTTTTCTTAGTTCAGGTGTGCTACTCTTGCATTTCATAGAGAATCTACTATTGCTTTCCTTACTTTGGGGTTGACTTGAGTGTTATGGAAACATTAATTTTCTTATCTTTTAGAATATCAACTTGTCTATCCTTTTATTTACCTGTATTGCATTCTTTTATTTCAGGCTATCACACTATTGTTGGGGCTAGTTTTGCTAATATTTCAATCTGCATCAGAGGGTTTGGCTTCCCGGGTTCTTGAAATTTCAACTACTGCTTGTGGTATCATTTCATTGAAAATAGGAGAATTAGGTAATTTGCTAACTCCCATGCTCCTGTATAATTATTTCTGAGATTGGCATATCTTTTGTTTAATGCTAGGTCTTTGTTGTTTGTTTAAGGTCGGAAACGCAGCCGAGTGAACATGTTGAGATTTTTTATGGTTGCATCTTCTATCGCTGTCTCATTATTAATGTTTTGTGCCATTCGGAAGTGTTCAGGATTCATGGTAAGGACTTCAGTTTCTTTCACATTCTTTGTTTAAAAAAAGAAGGTAAAATTGGCAGTAAATTTATTTTGTTAGCATTGATTATCACATTATTCTATATCTCCAGAAAATTAATATCACCAAAACTATAAGAAATAATGTGAAGAAAGAAATAAATTCTTGAACGACAAATAAAAATAGCTCTTCAAAGACATCTTGTCCCTCATCCAATTCCAAGCACCTCGAACATTTTCATTGTAGATTTTAGTTAAGCAATTTTGACCATACAATGAATTAAATGCAAACTTCTGAAAAGCTTCTTTCTGGTTACTAATATAGAATGATTGTTGAATTCAGCAAATATTTAGATGATATAACATACGTTTCTTTTTTTCTAGCAATGATTATTGTGGTGAATTCATAGAATTATCTCTATTAATATTACTTTTAGTAGAAAAGATCAATATCTTTTTTAATATTTTAAGAGATGAATCCTATTATGATCTTGTGGTTGTTTGTGTGTTTTGGTAAGGCTGCCAAAAGCCCAAGTTTCTGGGAAACAATTTTGGAGCTTCCTGAGGTGGCCCTTGCTGTTGTGGGTAAGTTTTGATTGTTTTGGTAATTTTATATATATTTTTAAAGTTTATAATACTAAACATCATGGTTATTTTTTTTTATAAAAAAAAAAAAACTTTTTGCAGGACTGGTGTTTCATCTATTTATCATTGGCTACACAGTTCATCTCATTGCTAACATGTCTGTCCCTAAGAGAGCTTCGTAGCTTGTATAAATATAGCTGTCACAAATACCTACATCAGTGGTAAAGGCAAAAATTGCTGTTTTGTTCATTGCCTTAAAACTTCATTTCCAACACCCAGAAAGCACTTATAACAGTGAAATTGTTAGGGTTGATTTTATTTCCATTGATTTATGAATTAAGCAAACTAAGCATAATCTTTTGAATTGTTTTAAATGAAAGCAAAGGTTATTATTCCTACAATTTCCTACAACATTTTGCCTATTCTATTTGTCATATGTGGATGTTAGATTCATGGACCATAACACTATGCATGTCAAAGTTATGGAATAGAAGATATGAAGTTGGGAAGTTGGATGGGAAGAAGAGTTCATCATGATTTAGGTCTTTCCCTTTTTTCTGATAATTTTCCTTAAATGCTTGAGCCCAATCGGAAGACCTCATCCATAGTGATGCATTTATTGTTAAAAACAACCTCATTACGAACAATCCACAGTGACCACAAAGAAGAACAATCCACAGTGACCACAAAGAAGAAGCACAACATATAAATAATTTTGAAATCTGAAAAGTGAAGTTAAATTTCTAGAAATAAAAGAAGAGGGATTAAATTTTAAATTTATGAAGAGTACAAGGGCTTATGGCATATTTTATAACTATTTTTATCTTTAAATTATAGTTTCTTAATATTATAAGAATTTATGACATATTTTAATTTTATGTATATATATCTAATTTGATTTTATCAAAATGAATATATTATAAATTAATATTTAAAATTTCAAGGTGAATCGAAACGAGATTGAGAAAAACTAATTGGAGGAGAGGGTCAAAAATTCTTAATAAAATCAGATTTAAAGCGAAAGGTAAAGGTGAAGGTCGAGGAGTAAAAAACCATCCGCTTTATTATTATTATTATTATTATTATTATTATTATTATTATTATTATTATTATCCTGGTCTACCCTCAATTTAAAGAAACTAAAAGGAAAAATAGTTTTAATTTGTAAAAGATAATTTTATCTTTGTATATTTTAGTTTATTTTAATAATATTTAATATTATTTTGGTACATTAATATTATTTTTATACTTTTTACATTTAAATGCATTACTTTACATTTGAATTAAAACTCGATTATCATAATTAAATTTAATAATATTTATACTATTTATTAAGTGTTTTATTGAGTTGGTATCACCCTCAACTGGGTCACCAACTCAATTAAGGAAATTATGGAAATGTCTTTCGTAATTAAAATAAGTTATATTATTTGAGGTAATTTAATCTTTTATTGCAACGAGAAAGGATTGTATGAAACATAGATTATCCATTTTCTAATAGTTTTATGCCACGTCAGCAATTTCATTTTGAATTTCAATATTTTACTTTGGATTTGATTTTTTTCAAGATGAAAATGCTGAAATTTAGGATGAAAATATTGATATGACATTGAACTATTAGAAAAGGGTTTCAGATGATGTGGTGTTATTGTTTCATACAATCCTTTCTCTAGTGGTCAAATAGTTCATCCATTATAAAAAGTCAAAATATACCATGACTCCTTATACTCTTCGTAAATTTCTATTTTAGTCTTTGTACTTTTATTTTTTAGGAATTTGTCCCATTTGTTTTTAGATTTCAAAATTAAGGTCCAATTGATAACACTATTAAAATTATTTGGTTAAATTCAAATTTATTTTTTTAGTTACATGACCATCAAGTGAGAATTAATTTTAAAATGGCGGACCAACAAATTTAACAAAAAAATTTAATATTGTTACCAATTAAACCTAAATTTTGAAATCGAAAAGTAAAAGAACTAAAGTACTAGAAATAAAAGTACAAAGACTAAATTTTAATTTTTACGAAGAATACAAATCCTTGTCACATGTTTTAACCTTATAAAAGTATCAATATATTCATTATACGTTAAATTTTAAAGCAAACGGTTAGAACTAGTCTGCAATTCAACATTAAAAAACAATTAAAATATACTTTAAGTCCCTGTATTCTTCGTACATTTGAAATTTAATCCTTTTACTTTTATTTCAAAGAATTTAATCTTTTTATTACATTTACTTAGCCTATGCGGAGGAACAAGTTAACTCACGAAATCATAAGTCATATGTAACCCGGAAGTATTTCACTAGGCTGTGCGGAGGGACAAGTTAACTCACGAAGGCGTAGCGTTTACTTCCACTTAAACGGACGAAGCTCGGGTAGAGAGCTCATTTTATGAAAGAATGCAATTGCACGGTGTGTGGGGAGAAACTCACAAACCTTTTTTATTTTTTACTAAAAAAAACTAAAACAGTAAAATTTAGAGCTGAAAAGCAAAAGGATAAAATGAGTTAGAAAAATATTTACAACATGATGTAGATGCATGACTTTTCAAAAACAAACTTCAAAGATCACAATTAAATGTTAATTTGAACAAGGAATTCTAAAAATTTTGACAACACGCGTTTAACATCAGACTCGACTCTCAAAATTAATATCCCTAGTTGAGTCGCCAGCTATAGCGACCTAAAAATTTGCACGGGCGCTAGTCGAGGCGATTATTGAAAATTTGAAAACAGAGTCTCAATTTTTTTTAAAAAAAGAGGAGTCGCCACCGATCCTTTTTCTAGGTGTGATCGGACACCTACTAAATTATCTTTTTAAAATAAAAAATTATTTTTAAAATTTTCTAAAAAAAGAGTCAATTTTAGGTCCACGTCAAAATCCAGAGAAAATTAGGGTTCGGGAGTCAATTACGCACGAGGAAGGTATTAGCACCCTGGTGACACCCAAAATTGATATCTCATTAAGCGCGCGTTGTCTTAATTTTTAAAAATACGAGTTCAATTTAATATTTAATCATGATCCGATTTTCTAAAAAAATGAGAATTTTAATAAATTACATATTATCGAATTATAATTTTAAAAATGAAATGCCGATAATTTACAAATAATCACAAAAATAAACATTTTATTTAAAACGCAGGGATTTTTGAATTTCTTGATTTTTAGGTCATGCCGTATTTAACAAAAAATCAATGACATCCACCCAACATAGCAGCGAAATCAATGATTTAATACTAAATCGGTTCGTTACCTAATATTAAAAAAATTATTTAAATTAAAAAAATAAAAAAATTGTAAAATAAAATATTTCAAAAAAAAGCTATTTAAAAATACTAATTTAATTAAAATGGGATAATATTTAAATACTGGGACTAAATAAATAAATAAATAAATAAATCAAGAATTTACCGAAAACCCAAAGTTACGGGCTTGATCGAATGGGCTACACGACTCGGGCTCTTTTTTTTTCCTTTTTTTCTTTTCTCTTTTTTTTTTCTACTGCTGGGCTAGGCTAGCTGCTGCTGGCCTGCTTGCTACTGGGCTGGGCGCTGTTGGGCCTGCTGCTACTGCTAGGTTGGCCTGCTAGGCGCTGCTGGGCCTAGACTGGAGTGGGCCTGCTAGGTGCTAGGTCAGACCTCTGCTGGGCTGCTTGCTATTGGGCCTCTGCTGGGTTAGGCCTGCTGCCTTTTATTTTTTTTCTTTTTTTTGGGTCGTATCTGGGCTTACTAAAAATGGGCCTGCTGGATGTTGAGTTGGGCGCTGGGTTGGAACGGATTGTGGGTCGGGTCAGATCCAAGTCAGGTCAGGTCGGGTCGACCCGACTGCTCTTTATTTTTTTCTTATTTTTTTCTTTTTCTTCTTCTTCCTTTCTTTTCTTTTTCCTCTTTTCAAACCCTAGACCATTTTTTTCGCCGCCGATTCTTGCTCTCGGTGGTGCAACAGCGGTCGCAGTGGTAAAGGGCGGCAGTGGGCACGACCGTGCTATTTTTTTGATTTTTTTCTTTTTTTCTTGCACTCTTTTGATTTTTTTTTCCTTTGGCTTACTTGTGTTTGGCGATAGTGGTGTGACGGCTGAGTGGTAAAGGGCGACAGTGGGTACAACGGTGAGGCAGCGTGTTTTTTTTTTGCTACTGTTTTTGTTGTTTTTTTTCCTTTGATTTTGTTTGCTTTTTTGTTCTTTTTTTTGTTGATTGGCTCCTTTTTTTGTTACTTCTTGGTGTTTTATTGCTGATTTTCTTTCCTTGCAGGTAGAACCTGAGGAGGTGGGCTACCACCCATACCGACCGCCGGAAATCGCAGAGCGTAGGTGCGCAAATTGTGCCCTTGTGCTAGAAGGACTAGATTGTAAATGTGAAAAAATTTTGGGGCCAAAATGTAATTTTATGAAAATTTAAGGTTAAAAGGTAATTTTAGGAAAATTAAGGGGTCAATATATAATTTTAGGAAATTTTAAGGGTCAAAATATAATTTTAAGAAAGTTAAGGGTTTAAAATGTAATTTTATATTTTGTATTTTTTTATTTTGATATTATTATTATTATTTAAAATTAATAAAATATAAAAATAAAAACAAAACACTAATGGCTAAAGCCTAAACAAGCCCAATTATCCAAACACAATGGGCCCGATCATTGGGCCCGTACAATCCCAAACCCATAATTTAAAAAAAACACGAAATTTGAACCGGACAAAATTCAGTGATTACAGATGGCAATTCTAGTTCAAACCAGCTTGAAAAAGGTTGTTACCGGGAAAAAGCCTGAGAATCCAAATCAAACAGAATGGGAAGAGTCTGATGAAAAGGCCTTGTCTGCAATCCAGTTGTGCCTCGCAAATACGGTATTGCAAGAGGTATTGAAGGAGAAGACCTCATCCGCCTTGTGGAAAAGGTTAGAAACTCTTTATGCGACTAAGTCTCTAGCTAACCGTTTAGTGTTGAAATAACATCTATTTACATTTCGCATGAACGAAAGTGAGCTTCTTAGATATCACATCAGTCAATTCATTACTCTTTTAAATGATTTAAAGAATGTTGAGGTTTATATTAATGATGAAGATCAGACTATGCTATTATTGTGCTCTTTACCCCATTCATACAAGCCTTTTAGGGAGACCCTAATTTATGGCAGAGACAAACTCTCGTTCGAAGATGTGAAGGGTCATTTGTTGAGTAGGGACAAACTTAAAAATGAGTTTAGTTTGGATAGCAAGGCAGATAGGCAAGCTTCCGTTTTGGTAGCATCAAAGAAACGAGACAAAAGGTGTCGCTATTGTAAAAAGTTAGGTCACGTCAAAGCAGATTGTTATAAATTGCGAAATAAAAGAGCTGTTGAGAGTAACGAGGAAGATGTAGCTGGTACTAATTTGGTCGAGGAAAGCGGTGATAATTTCTTGTTAGTGTCAATGAGCGATAACTCCAAGCTCATGTCCGAGTGGATCCTAGATTCGAGATGTTCTTTCCACATGTGTCTCAATAGAGAATGGTTCTCCACATACAGTTTGGTTGAAGGTGGAGTTGTGCGCATGGGAATCGATTCATCTAGTAAGGTAATTGGTGTTTCATCTATTTATCATTGGCTACAGTGTTCATCTCATTGCTAACATGTCTATCCCTAAGGGAGCTTCATAGCTTGTATAAATATAGCTGTCACAAATACCTACATCAGTGGTAAAGGCAAAAATTGTTGTTTTGTTCATTGCCTTAAAACTTCATTTCCAACACCCAGAAAGCACTTATAACAGTGAAATTGTTAGGGTTGATTTGATTTCCATTGATTTATGAATTAAGCAAACAAAGCATAATCTTTTGAATTGTTTTAAATGAAAGCAAAGGTTATTATTCCTACAATTTCCTACAACATTTTGCCTACTCTATTTGTCATATGTGGATGTTAGATTCATGGACCATAACACTATGCATGTCAAAGTTATGGAATAGAAGATATGAAGTTGGGAAGTTGGATAGGAAGAAGAGTTCATCATGATTTAGGTCTTTCCCTTTTTTCTGATAATTTTCCTTAGATGCTTGAGCCACCTCATCCATAGTGATGCATTTATTGTTAAAAACAACCTCATTACGAACAATCCACAATGACCACAAAGAAGCACAACATATAAATAATTTTGAAATCTGAAAAGTGGAGTTAAATTTCTAGAAATAAAAGAAGAGGGATTAAATTTTAAATTTATGAAGAGTACAAGGGCTTATGGCATATTTTATAACTATTTTTATCTTTAAATTATAGTTTCTTAATATTATAAGAATTTATGACATATTTTAATTTTATAAATATTTTTTATAAATTATTTTAATTTTGTGTATATATATCTAATTTAATTTTATCAAAATGAATATATTATAAATTAATATTTAAAATTTCAAGGTGAATCGAAACGAGATTAGGAAAAACTAATTGGAGGAGAGGGACAAAAATTCTTAATAAAATTAGATTTAAAGCGAAAGGTAAAGGTGAAGGTCGAGGAGTAAAAAACCACCCGCTTTATTATTATTATTATTATTATTATTATTATTATTATTATTATTATTATTATCATTATTATTATTATTATTATTATTATTATTATTATTATTATTATTATTATTATTATTATTATTATCCTCGTCTACCCCAATTTAAAGAAACTAAAAGGAAAAATAGTTTTAATTTATAAAAGATCATTTTTATCTTTGTATATTTTAGTTTATTTTTAATCTTTATACTGTAATATTTAATATTGTTTTGGTACATTAATATTATTTTTTATACTATTTTACATTTAAATGCATTATTTTATATTTGAATTAAAACTCGATTATCATAATTAAGTTTAATAATATTTATACTATTTATTAAGTGTTTTATTGAGTTGGTATCATCCTCAACTGGGTCACCAACTCAATTAAGGAAATTATGAAAATATCTTTCTATAATTAAAATAAGTTATATTATTTGAGATAATTTAATCTTTTTATTGCAACGAGAAAGGATTGTATGAAACATAGATTATCCATTTTCTAATAGTTTTATGCCACGTCATCAATTTCATTCTGAATTTCAATATTTTACTTTGGATTTGATTTTTTTCAAGATGAAAATGCTGAAATTTAGGATGAAAATATTGATATGACATTGAACTATTGGAAAAGGGTTTCGAGTGATGTGGCATTATTGTTTCATACAATGTTTTCTCTATAGGTCAAATAGTTTGTAACACCCCCTAACCTGAATCCGTCACCGAATTAGGGTTACGAGGTATTACTAATCAAAACACGGTTCAGAACAGTCATTCATTACAATTCAAGCACAAAGTAATATAATCTCTTTTACAATTTTTTTTTCGAGCTCAACTAATAACCATCCTCTTATTCCTACTAGTCAAATTCGTAAAATTGAATCACATAGTCATTATTTACCAATTAGAACCGTACCTAAATAACCAACCAATCAACCATAAAACATATTCATTCTTTGTCATCATTTAATCATAAAAAACGTCACCTATCATAATAAGCATGCTAAACACATAGCTAATATACATACACTTCAATTACCATGATTCATCTCATAACATAATCCTAAACACAACTCTATCATATATACCATTTCCAAGCCAACTCACATGGCTAGAATTATAATTCAAAATAAACCAAAAGTTCACTAGCCTATACATGCCATATACCATATATACAAAGCTTTAAAAGTACTAACAAGATGATCGATAGTGTGATGATGTTTCCCGACGATCCCCGAGTCTGAGCTAGCTTCGATAATCTATAAAACAGTGGAAGAATGCACAAAGTAAGCTTTGGAAACTTAGTAGCCATAAGCAAATAAATCATTTCAATGATATTTATAATTCAATTCAACTCAAATAAATTCATAAACATATAACTAACTCATATAAATTCATATTATTACATTAAGTACTAAACTTACCTTTATATTTCATAAACATATAACTTCACACATACCTGAACCATTCAACTGAAATTCACATTCGGATTTGTTAAGAGCACACATAAATCATATAAAGCTCGTATAATGCCATATCTCGGATATGGTATTACATGTTAACGTTTATCGATGCCACTGTCCCAGACATGGTCTTACATGTTTTTTTACTTCGATGCCAATGTCCCAGACATAGTCTTACACGAAATCACACCTCCGAAGTCATAATATCATGTCATCAATATCATATACATTTTCTAAGGTTCATTTAGAGCTATCGACTTCGTAATTAAATCATTTCATACACGAAACCAGTCATCCAATGCTCAAATCAATTCAACAATATATATATATATTCATATACGAATCAAATTTGACAATGTATAATCATATACAAATCAATTTGGCAATGTATAACCATATATGAATAAAGTTCGCAATGTATAATCATATACGAATTAATTTGGCAATGTATAACCATATACAAATCAAGTTCGCAATGTATAATCATATACTAATTAATTCAGCAACTTATATCCATATACAATTCAATTTCAATAATGTATACCATTTACAAATTAATTTCATCAAAGTATAATCATATACGAATCAATTTGGCAACTTATCTTCATATACAAATCAATTTTGATAATGTATAACCATATACAAATAAATTTCAGCAATATACGAATTAATTCGCAACTTATATCCATATACAATTCAATTTCAACAATGTGTAACCATATACAAATTAATTTCAAGAAAGTATAATCATATACGAATCAATTTGGCAACTTATCTTCATATGCAAACCAATTTCGATAATGTATAACCATATACAAATAAGTTTCAGCAATGTATAATTATATACGAATCAGTTCGGCAACTTATCTTCATATACAAATCAATTTCGATAATGTATAACCATATACAAATAAATTTCAGCAATGTATAATTATATATGAATTAATTCGGCAATGTATAAAACAATCAAATTCGACAATATATATATCTATAATTAATCAAATTCGGCCACGTATATAACATTTACATTTAAAGTCAAAAATATTTATTTACTTATGAACTTACATCATTTGGAAACGAACGGATCGGAATGACTATTCGACAACTTTCGATTTTCCCCGATCCAAATCCGATTTCTTACTTTCTTGATCTAAATGAATTCAAATTTAACTTATTTAAAGACATATTCATTCAATTTCATCCAAAAACACATAAATGGTAATTTTGCACTTTAGCCCCTGACATTTCATATTTTTACAATTTAGTCCCTATTTCACAAAATCACAAATTACACAAAATTTCAATACACCCATGCTTTGCCGAATTTATTAAAGGTCCCTAGCAGCCCAAAACTTGCATTTATTTCACATTTTAACCACTCAATTTACACATTTCTCAATTTAATCCCTATTTGACATTTTCATCAAAAATCACTCTATAAAATATGAAAATCTAACATCAAATATTCATATTTCACCATTAAACATCAAAGAACACATAAGCTCATCAATGGAAACTATCAAAATCTTTAATAGTTTTGAAATCGAAGACACGGGTTAGCTAGTGCTAGTTGCAACGACTCCAAAAACATAAAAATCATTAAAAATGGAACAAAAATACTCACCATGCACCCAAGGATACCATGGCCGAACCTTGATAGCTTAAATAGTGTTCTTCCTTACCCAAAATCGGTTGAAGATGGTGAAGAAAGATGATAACTATTTGTTGTTTTATTTAATTTATCTTTATTTACTAATTTACTATAACGCCATTAATGAAATCATTAGAAAATCATATAATGGATGACCATTTATGTCATTATCCACTAACTATGGTCTAATCGCACAATAAGGACCTCACATTTAATTAATCATAGCAATTGAGCACTTTAACAAATAGTATGCAACTTTTGTATTTTACGCGATTAAGTCCTTTTATCAAATTAACTAACCAATCGGTAAAATTAAATCACGAAATTTTCTCACATATCAAATAACAGGCTGTAAACAGCAAAAATAATATTAAAATAAATTTACGATCTCAGACTTGTAGTTCCGAAACTACTGTTTCAATTTAGCTAAAACTAGGCTGTTACATAGTTCATCTATTATAAAAAGTCAAAATATACCATGACTCCTTATACTCTTCGTAAATTTCTAGTTTAGTCACTGTACTTTTATTTTTTTAGGAATTTAGCCCATTTATTTTTTAGATTTCAAAATTCAGGTCTAACTGATAACACTATTAAAATTATTTTGTTAAATTCAAATTTATTAAAAATTATTATTTTTAGTTACATGACCATTAAGTGAGAATTAATTTCAAAATGGCAGACCAACAAATTTAACAGAAAAATTTAATATTGTTACCAATTAAACCTAAATTTTGAAATCGAAAAGTAAAAGAACTAAAATCGAAATAAAAGTACAGAGACTAAATTTTAATTTTTACGAAGAATACAAATCCTTGCGACATGTTTTAACCTTATAAAAGTACCAATATATTCATTAAACGTTAATTTTAAAGCAAACGGTTAGAACTAGTCTGCAATTCAACATTAAAAATAATTAAAATTACTTTTAAGTCTTTGTATTCTTCTTACATTTGAAATTTAATCCTTTACTTTTATTTCAAAGAATTTAATCTTTTATTAGATTTATAAATGTAAGTCCAGTTATTAAGACTGTTAAAATTTTTTATTAGATTCAAAATCATTACAACATCATTTTTCAAGGGTGCATGTACTTGAGAGGTCCCTTTATTATAGGGACTGATCAAATTAGTCACTCTACCATTAAATGGATCAATTTAGATCGTGTATTATTAAAAAGAATCAAATAAAGCCAAATTGGAATTGAATTAACATTTATTATTTAAACAATGTCATTTACTATTTAGTAGAGTTATTATTTTTAAAGTTTTATGGTTCTATAAATAAAATTTTTATTTGGAATTGAACTACAACTGAAAAAATTCAAGATATTTTTTATAGAATAAAAGTTAGCTCTGTTACAATTTAGACTTATTTGATTCTTTTAATAATATAAAGACTAAATTGATCTATTAAATAATAGGACTGATTTGATCCAATTCCCATAATACAGGGAGTTCTAAGGTACTTTAACCTTTTAAAGATACATTATTACTAAGCGAGTTTATTTTAAAAAATTCAAAATTTTAAGTGAATAAATTTAACAAAAAAAAATATTTATCTGTGTTAAAATGAAACTTGTTTTATTATTATTATTATTATTATTATTATTATTATTATTATTATTATAAGGTTCAAAACAAGGAAACCAACTTGCAGGGTAAGTTACAGAGTATACTTGTGTCCTTTCAAGTCCGATGACAATGAGAGGCCTCAGAAAGCTAATGCTCAGTGCTGAAAATGGAGAATCAGATGAAGAAGAAAAAAGGGACTCTCACTATTCATCCAACCATCAAATACTGTTAGTTGGTGAAGGGGATTTCTCTTTTTCTTTGAGTTTGGCCAATGCTTTTGCCTCTGCCTCTAACATTTGTGCTTCTTCCTTAGACTCCTATGGTAATCAAACACACCCTTTTCTTTATAAAGTGTTTTATTGCTTTAGCTATTTACACCAAAGTTTCTTTCTTTCTTTTTTCCATAATGGTGTGCGGTTCTGTTCCTCTTTATGAAGAATCAAGAAAGGGTTTGACATTTTTCTTTTAATTTAGTTGTTAAGAAAATTTTTTGATTTTACTGATATTTTGGTTAAATAGATATTTTGGTTAAGAAATACAAGAATGCAATTTCAAATTTGGAAAATCTTGAGAAGCTAGGGGCATGCTTACTACATGAAGTGGATGCAACCAACATGAAGCATCATACTGACTTAGCCAACCGAAAGTTTGATCGAATCATCTTCAATTTTCCACATGCTGGCTTTCATGGAAAGGAAGATAATCCCCATATGATTCGGTAAATTTCCTCTTTGCAATTTCATATATGATTCTGGGATTTCTTTCTCATGTTTCTAGATGTGTATTTAGTGTCCAGGATATTTATGTTCATGCATGGCATCTTCTAATATTTTCGTATCATTAATGTCTTTGCTATCCTTTTTAGTTATACCCAAGTTTTTAAAGATACATAAATGGATAGAGCAAATTTACATGAATTTCTGCCGTTATTTGAGTGTTGAATATGTTGGTCTTACGATTCTCTACATAGAGGGTCCTTGAAGGGTCCTATCTTTATACCTATGTCTAGAAATGTGTCAGGTTCAAGTGTCTGACACGATTGCTTGAAGAATAAAATGAAGCGTTTAAGCGACATAATGGTAGTGTACTAATATTTCTATGTGTCATTTTCGCTTTTCATCCGTGATGTGATTAAATAAGTGTCTTTACTGCACTTCGTCCTAGAAATTAGGAGGATCAAACATTTTATTCCTTTTCCATTTGGAGGGAGTTAAACCATGAATGTTGTCATAAAATGACAGGAAGTTCATACTTACGGTATATTCCAAATCTGAGATGTGATATTGATGCTTGTATTCAAGTATCAAGAGATCATAAGTAAGTATTTAGTTGTCCCTTTGGCTTCCACAATCCACACTCTGTTTTTCACAATATTGTTGTACTAAAACAGGATGCATAGGAACCTTGTACAAGGTTTCTTTAGGAGTGCAAGGGGCATGCTTCGAGCTAATGGTGAAATTCATGTAAACCACAAGACCAATGCTCCGTTTTCCCTATGGAATCTTAAGAAATTAGCTTCTGGGTGCTTTCTGGCATTAATTCAGTGTGTAGATTTCAATGTAGAAGATTACCCAGGTTATCACAACAAGAGAGGGGATGGTTCAAGATGTGATGAACCCTTTCCTCTTGGCAAGAGCAGCACCTTCAAATTTGGCTTTTTCCCTAGAGCTAAGAAGGCGTCTAAAGCAACCAAAAGATGGGGTTCAATGTGTAACAAATCTCAGCATTTTCAAACCATTTCAATGCCAATGCAGCTGCGTTCAACTTCTGATTTCAACTATCATCGAAGGAATCATACTGTGAATCGCATCCCACTGCGTGTTAAACTGCGTCCTGTCATCCCTAACCAGAATCAATACTCCGGGGTCTTCGATAGAAACTTTAATGGTTTGGTCCAAACATGTCAAGCGAATTGCCTGAGGTCTGATTTTGATGCAAGATATGATGATCTAGGAAGCTTGAGGCATGGTCTTGACAGACAATTGGTAGAGGTGCCAAGAACCTTGAATGGTAACTCGTATTACATGCATGAGCACAAGCCAGCGAGGCATAGTGTTGACAGACAAATGGTAGAGATGCCAGGAGCCTTGAATGGTAACTTGTACTACATGCATGAGCATGAGCATGAACTTGCCCGTATTAGCAATTCGAGGCCTCATCTTCACAGGGCGCTTGCATGTCCAACCTACCAGCTGAAAGTACCTAATACTCGGGATGTTCTCCGTTTGTAAATGCATGGAGTCTTCTGCTTTTTTGTGTGCATCAGCATAAAATGACGAGTACATACAACTTGTGATGCTGACCATGTAAAGTCAGAAATGCTTAACCTTCCTCTGAAACTAGTTTTCTTTTGTCTATGGAACATACAATGTAATGCTTAAGTACGGGTATCTTTGGTTGCTTTGCTTTACTTGATGTTTAGTGCCCAACTAATTCTAAATTCATATGATTATTGACTACATCTAAACAAGTTGCATGCTTTGCTTTACTTGATGTTTAGTGCCTAACTAATTCTAAATTCATATGATTATTGACTACATCTAAACAAGTTGTATGCTTACATGAATACTCTCCTCAAATGATAAGTGGATACATTCTTGGCAGGGTAAAAGTACTGGGAAACTCCTGTATTTAAGGGTGAATTGTATTTTGGTCTTTTTATTAAAAAAATAGTATACTTGTTCATATATATTTAGAAACTTGAAAATTAGTTCATCCTTTAAATTTTATTTATTAAATAATGATGAAAATTATTTTTATGGGTAAACCATAAAATAGTCACCCAACCATATCTTTCGTTCTATCATAATCACCTAACTATTAATTTTTTGATTTAATCACTAAAATTTTTAAAATTAAATATTTTAGCTATTGTGAATTGATGTGAAATTTTTTATTGGTTTAGTAACAAAATTAGCTATCTAATGTTTACACATTCTATCAATTTGATCCTAAATATAAAAATTCAACAAATTTAGCCCTCAATGTTTACAAAATTTGTCATTTTAGTTCTAATTTTAAAAATTTTAACAAATTTGACCCTCAACATTTACAAAATTTATCAATTTAACCCCAAAACTTGTACTTAAGCATTACATCGTATGTTCCATAGACAAAAGATAACTAGTTTCAGAGGAAGGTTAAGCATTTCTGACTTACATGGTCAGCATCGCAAGTTGTATGTACTCGTCATTTTATGCTGATGCACTATGTAACTGACGCGGACAAAAAAGCAGTAGATTCCATGCATTTACAAACGAAGAACATCCCGAGTATTAAGTACTTTCAGCTGGTAGGCTTGACATGCAAGCGCCCTGTGAAGATGAGGCCTCGAATTGCTGATATGGGCAAGTTCATGCTCATGCTCATGCATGTACTACAAGTTACCATTCAAGGTGTTGAAAAAAAAAACAGCAGCAACAATGAACAACAAAGAGCATAAGCTCATGAAAAACAGCCAACAAAACAATTTGATAAGCTAAAAGAAAAATGACCGAATAAGAAAGTCCCCTTCAGCTTTCATTCCATTTCCATTTCAAAATATAAAGGAGATACAAAAAAAAAAATAACAAGTCAGTTACCTAAACGTAATCGCTCCTACCAAATTTGGCAAGTTGCCAACTAAAATATTACAAAAGAAAAGTGAAAAATTCAATTGTTACATCCATCAATTTCAAATCTAAAAGTACTAGCTTTAGATATCAAGCAACTTGCCAACTTGTTAACATCACAAAATACAAAATTTAAACAAAAGAAAGTAGCTTCGTTCAATCTTCAAACAGACATGTCATTGGAAGTTTGTTGCATTGCGTGCCAATGCTCAACACTCCTCCTTAGGCTGTAGGCAACAAACACCGATTGAATCCCTTAGAAATTCAAACTGATTGTGCCAAGAGGCTTTGTCAAAATGTCACCAATTGATCTTGTGAGTGCAATGTGTTAGACACACTTCTTTGGATTGAACAACTTCTAACAAAGTAAAACTTGAGCTTAAAATGTTTGATTTTGCCATGAAAAGCAGGATTTTTGGAGATGGCAATCTGATCGGTTATCCACCATAATTTCAGAGGCTCAAGTCGTTCTTCATTCAAATCACATAGCAACTTCCTAAGCCAAATGGCTTGATTCATCGCTGCATTGCTGCTATGTATTCGGCTTCAAGAGAGATCGAGCAACAGTTTGTTGCTTCTTTGAACTCCAACTGAAAACTCCCGAACCAAGTGTAAAGAAGTAGCCTGAAGTACTTCTCATATCATCAACTGATCCACCCCAGTCACTATCTGAGTAGCCAGTTAATTTCAGCTCACTTCCTTTCTTGAACATTACACCAAACTTCAAAGTACCTTTGACATACCTGAGTATTCTCTTTGCTGCTTTCAAATGAGTTGTATTGCAGCTGTGCATGAATCTGGACAGTAGACTAACTGAATGCATAAGGTCAGGTCTGGTTGCTGTCAAGTAAAGTAAACAACCAATCAGGCTTCTATACTCCTTTTCATCTACCTTTTCTTCATTTCCAAAGCTACTTAGTTTCTCTCCCACAGCTAATGGTGTGCTCACTGGTTTGCTGTTTTCCATATGAAACTTAGTGAGAATTTTCAAGGCAAATGCATGCTGGCTGATAAAAATGCCTTGATCAGACTGGTCTACTTCCATACCAAGGAAGTAAGTCATGATTCCCAAGTCTGTCATGTCAAACATGTCTTGCATATTCTTCTTGAACTCCTGAATCAAATCGACCCTGCTTCCAGTCACTAATAGATCATCCACATATATTGAGACAATCAGCAAAGTCTCATCTTTGGACTTCTTTATAAACAAAGTTGGCTCACTCAAACTTTTCTCGAAATTGAGCCTAGACAGGTAAGCATCTATCCTGTCATACCAGGCTCGAGGAGCCTGTTTTAGTCCATAGAGTGCTTTCTTCAGCTTGTAAACCTTGTCCTCCTTTCCTTGGACTTTAAATCCATCAGGCTGTTCAACATAAATTTCCTCTTTAAGGAAGCCATTCAGGAAAGCTGACTTGACATCAAGCTGATGGACCTTCCACTGTTTCTGTGCAGCGAAGGCAAATAGAAGCTTTATGGTATCCAGCCTTGCCACTGGAGCAAATGTCTCCTCAAAATCAATGCCAAACTGTTGATTGTACCCTTTCACCACAAGCCTTGCCTTGTGCTTGTTCAGAGAGCCATCTGCATTGAACTTGGCCCTGAAAACCCACTTGACACCTATGACCTTCTTTTGATCAGGTCTGTCTACCAGATCCCAAGTGTCATTTTTGTGGATCATGTCAATTTCAACCTCCATAGCCTTCTTCCAGCTCTTGCTTCTTGCAGCTTCTTCATAGCTTGAAGGCTCAACAATGACCACATTGCATCTTTGGTAGATATCAGTAATAGACCTGGTCCCTCTCACAGGAGCATCATCTACATTGGCATTACTGACTTCATTTTCTGCCAATTCCAGATTGCTGTCAATCTGCTCTTCTTCAAACTGACTTGTGTTAGAGCCATCTAGACTCCAAAACCTTCCTTCATCGAATTTGACATCCCTGCTTACCAAAATCTTCTTGGTTGAGGGATCAAATACTCTGTAGCCCTTCTTGCGCCATCAGAGCCAACAAATATTCCAGGAACTGACCTCTTCTCGAGCTTGGTTCTTCTTTCTGCAGGGACAAGTACAAAACACATGCAACCAAATACTTTTAAATGGGAAACAGTTGGTTTAAGATCATACCATGCTTCAAAAGGAGTTTTATCATTCACAGCATGTGTTGGCAGCCTATTGAGCAGGTACACTGAGGTGTTGACACCTTCAGCCCAAAAAATGCTTGGAAGCTTGCTTTGAAACAACAAACATCTGGTCATGTTCATCACTGTCCTGTTCTTCCTCTCAGATACTCCATTTTGCTGAGGAGTATACACTGTGGTCAATTGATGATGAATCCCAGCCTGCTCACATAGCTTCTGAAATCTTTCAGACAAGTATTCAGAACCATTGTCTGTCCTCAAGGCCTTAATCCTGCAGCCTGTTTGATTTTCTGCTAATGCCTTGAACTTTCCAAAAACTTCAAACACTTCGACTTCATTTCATGAAATAAACCCAAGAAAATCTGGTCGATCATCAATAAACAAGATAAAATACTTATCGCCATTCGGTGAAGGCGTCTTCATTGGTCCACGACATCCGAATGCACCAACTCAAGTCTTTCTCGAGCCCTCCATGCTTGGTTTACTGGAAAAGGCAACCTGGCCTGCTTACCAAGCTGGCACACTTCACAAACACCTTCACTTGCACTAACCTTCACCATGTCCTCTCGTCATGTTCATTTTGTGCAAAGAAATCAAGTGATTTGAGGTTAACATGGCTAAACCTCTTGTGCCAAAGATCAGATTGTCAATCGAGCTTGTATAGGCACTTTTCTCAAGTCGACTCACATCCAAAGCATAAAACATTTGTCTCCTATAGGTGCTGAGACAATCTCCCTACCATGAGCATCACTTATAACACAAGAATCATTCTTGAAAACTAGTGAAAAGCCTTTCTTGACTAGCTGGCCTACACTGAGTAAATTTTGGTCTATTTCTGGCACATAGAGCACATCAGAAATAATTTTGTTACCTGAACCAGTGTGAATCACCACATCACCTCTGCCTTTTGCTTCAATCAAGTTGCCATTGCCTATCCTGACCTTCGAGACATAGCTCCTGTCAATGTTCTTGAAAAGGCTCTCATCTGCAGCCATGTGGTGTGAGCAGCCACTATCCACAAGCCAACTGCTCTTGCTGTTAGCTGCAAAACATGAAGCTGTAAATACATGCTCTTCCTGAGCTTGGACATCCACGGCAGACTTGGCTTGCACTGGCTGTGCTTGTGCCTTCTCATGACTTCTACTGATTTTCTCATGATGGCCATACTTATGACTTTTGTAATTGTATGTCCAGTCCAGTCCAAGAATACTTCTCCAAATGATTAGTCTTCTTGCAGTGAACGCATGGTGGAAACCTCCTTCTACCGGCATCTTTCTTTGATCTTTCCCTCTTTTCAAACCAAGGCTTCTTAGCTTTCTGACTTGAGCTGGAGCCTTCTCCGACCTTTGCTTGAAAAGCACCTTCAGGACTCTCCTCCTGCCTACTTGCTCTTCTCTGCTCAAGTGCATAGAGTGAGTTAACCAACTCAGACAAAGAAATGGTTGTGAGATCTCTCGAGTCCTCCAATGATGAGATTTTTGACTCAAACCTTTCAGGTAAGGTGGTAATAACCTTCTCAACAACCCTGCTGTCACTGAAATCTTCTCCAAGGAGTCTAATATTATTGACAGTAGCCATAATCCTATCAGAATATTGCTTGATAGTTTCTGACTCCTTCATCTTCAAATTTTCAAACTCCCTTCTAAGGTTGATGACTTGTTGCTGCCTAGTCTTGTCTGATCCCATGAACTCCTCTTTAGCTTGTCCCAAGCTTGTTTGGGTGAGTCATGTGCCATGATGCAGTAAAATCACATCGACACTCTATTCGTAGGCGTGCCATGGCTTTATGCTTCTTGGCTCGCTCCTCACCATGTTGCCCGATCCGAGCAATGGTTGGATTTGCTCTCGGTGGTGGTGGCTCAACATCATTTTCAACTGCACTCCACAGATCAAGTGCTTGGAGGTAAGTTTTCATTTTAACTACCCAAATGTGGTAGTTTTCTCCAGTAAAAACTGGTGGTGGAGGAGGTGCAAAGCTCATGTTGCTGAAACTAGTTTGACAAACACAATTTTTGAGTTTATTTTGAAACAAAAAAAACTTAAACAACAGAGGTCCTTAAAGACAAGAGGCTCTGATTACCATTTGTTGAAAAAAAAACAGTAGCAACAATGAACAACAAAGAGCATAAGCTCATGAAAAACAGCCAACAAAACAATTTGATAAGCTAAAAGAAAAATGACCGAATAAGAAAGTCCCCTTCAGCTTTCATTCCATTTCCATTTCAAAATATAAAGGAGATACAAAAAAAAAATAAAATAACAAGTCAGTTACCTAAACGTAACTGCTCCTACCAAATTTGGCAAGTTGCCAACTAAAATATTACAAAAGAAAAGTGAAAAATTCAAATTGTTACATCCATCAATTTCAAATCTAAAAGTACTAGCTTTAGATATCAAGCAACTTGCCAACTTGTTAACATCACAAAAATACAAAATTTAAACAAAAGAAAGTAGCTTCTGGTTCAATCTTCAAACAGACATGCTGCTGCTGGAAGTTTGTTGCATTGCAGGCCAATGCTCAACACAAAGCTCTTGGCATCTCTACCATTTGTCTGTCAACACATGCCTCGCTGGCTTGTGCTCATGCATGTAATACGAGTTACCATTTAAAGTTCTTGGCATCTCTATCATTCGTCTGTCAAGACTATTTTCACGCTCATGCATGTAATACAAGTTACCATGTAAGGTTCTTGGCACCTCTACCTTTTGTCTGTCAAGACTATGCTTTGCTTGTTCATGCTCATACATGTAATACAAGTTATCATTTATGGTTCTTGGCACCCCTACCACTTGTCTGTCAAGACCATGCCTCACTCATTCATGCTCATGCTTGTGCTCATGCATGTAAGGCAAGTTACCATTCAAGGTTCTTGGCACCTCTACCAATTGTCTGTCAAGACCATGCCTCAAGCTTCCTAGACCATCATATCTTGTATCGAAATCAGACCTCAGGCTATTCGCTTGACATGTTTGGACCATATTATTAAAGTTTCTATAGAAGATCCCAGAGTATTGATTCTGGTTAGGGATGATAGGATGCAGTTTAACACGCAGTGGGATGCGATTCACAGTATGATTCCTTCGATGATAGTTGAAATCAGAAGTTGAATGCAACTGCATTGGCATTGGAATGGTTTGAAAATGCTGAGATTTGTTACACATTGAACCCCATCTTTTGGTTGCTTTAGACGCCTTCTTAGCTCTAGGGCAAAAGCCAAATTTGAAGGTGCAGCTCTTGCCAAGAGGAAAGGGTTCATCACATCTTGAACCATCCCCTTTCTTGTTGCGATATCCTGGGTAATCTTCTACATGGAAATCTACATGCTGAATCAATGCCGGAGAGCATCCAGAAGCTAATTTCTTAAGATTCCATAAGGAAAACGGAGTGTTGGTCTTGTGGTTTACATGAATTTCACCATTAGCTCGAAGCATGCCCCTTGCACTCCTAAAGGAACCTTGTACAAGGTTCCTATGCATCCTGTATTAGACAACAATATTGTGAAAAACAGAGTGTGGATTACGGAAGCCAAAGGGACAACTAAATACTTACATATGATCTCTTGATGCTTGAATACAAGCATCAATATCACATCTCAGATTTGGAATATACCATAAGTTTGAACTTCCTGCCATTTTATGACAACATTCATGGTTTAACTCCCTCCAAATGGAAAAGGAATAAAATTTTTGATCCTCCTAATTCCTAGGACGAAGTGCAGTCAAGAGACTTATTTAATCACATCACGGATGAAAAGCGAAAATGACATATAGGAATATTAGTACACCACCATTATGTCACTCAGACACTTCATTTTATTTTTCAAGCAATCGTACCAGACACTTGAACCTGGCATATTTCTAAACATAGGTATAAAGATATGACCCTTCAAGGACCCTCTATATAGAGAATCATAAGACCAACATATTCAACACTCAAATAACGACAGAAATTCATGTAAATTTGCTCTATCCAATTATGTATCTTTAAAAGCTTGGGTATAATTAAAAAGGATAGCAAAGACATTGATGATACGAAAATATTAGAAGATGCCATGCATGAACATATATATCCCTGGACACTAAATACACATTTAGAAACATGAGAAAGCAATCCCAGAATCATATATGAAATTGCAAAGAGGAAATTTACCGAATCATATGGGGATTATCTTCCTTTCCATGAAAGCCAGCATGTGGAAAATTGAAGATGATTCGATCAAACTTTCGGTTGGCTAAGTCAGTATGATGCTTCATTTTGGTTGCATCTACATCATGTAGTAAGCATGCCCCTAGCTTCTCAAGATTTTCCAAATTTGAAATTGCATTCTTGTATTTCTTCACCAAAATATCTATTTAACCACAATATCAATAAAATCAAAATATTTCTTAACAACTAAATTAAAAAAATTGTCAAACCCTTTCTCGATTCTTCATAAAGAGGAACAAAAACGCGCAACATTACGAAAATAAAAAAAAAGATAGAAACTTTGGTGTAAATAGCTAAAGCAATAAAACATTTTATAGAGAAAAGGGTTGTTTCTTTTGTGTTTGATCACCATAGGAGTCTAAGGAAGAAGCACAAATGTTAGAGAGAGGCAAAAGCATTGGCCAAACTCAAAGAAAAAGAGAAATCCCCTTCACCAACTAACATTACTTGATGGTTGGATGTTGAGTATGACTCCTATTTCAGTCAAATTTGAGAAATAATCTTTTAGTTAGACTCTGTTTATTTGTTTCAATTAAATTCTGATTAGTCTAGATTATTTTATTATTATTTGACCTATGAATTTAGCCTATAAATAGGCTCTTTTACAACCTTAGAAAATACACCTATTAGAGATTAGAACTCATAACACATTTAGAGAATTTTGTGTTTATGTTTTGAGGGTTCTTTGTTTTCGAGTTTTCGGGGTTTAGTTTTTTATCTCTATATTTTGTACTCTTCGTTCTTTTGCCATTATAGTAAAATTATCTTTACCCATGATTTTTTATTCTCTTTTGAGGGTTTTTCCACGTTAAATTTGTGTGTTCAATATCTCAATTTATTCCGCTATTTTTGTTACTTTTTGCTTAATCGGTTCGGTCCTAACAAGTGGTATCAGAGCTAGTTTAATTTTCATAGATCAGCCCATTCAGAGATGGCAGCAACAAGGCTTGAAATTGAGAAGTTCGACGGTGAGACAAATTTTAATCTGTGGCAAGTTCGGATGATTGTGTAGCGATTTAAAAATTTGCACGGGCGCTAGTTGAGGCGATTATTGAAAATATGAAAACAGAGTCTCAATTTTATTTTATTTTTATTTTAAAAAAAGAGGAGCCGCCACCGATCCTTTTTCTAGGTGTGATCGAACACCTACTAAATTCTCTTTTTAAAAGAAAAAATCATTTTTAAAATTTTCTAAAAAAAGAGTCAATTTTAGGTCCACGTCAAAATCCAGAGAAAATTAGGGTTCGAGAGTCAATTACGCACGACGAAGGTATTAGCACCCTCGTGACGCCCAAAATTGGTATCTCGTTAAGTGCGCGTTGTCTTAATTTTCAAAAATACGAGTTCAATTTAATATTTAATCATGATCCGACTTTAAAAAAAACGAGAATTTTGATAAATTACATATTATCGAATTATATATATATTAAAATGAAATGCCGATAATATACAAACAATCAAAAAAATAAACATTTTATTTTAAAACGCAGGGATTTTTGAATTTCTCGATTTTTAGAAGGTCATGCCGTATTTAACAAAAAATCAATGACATCCACACAACATAGCAGCAAAATCAATGATTTAATGCTTAATCGTTTAGTTACCTAATATTAAAAATTTATTTAAATTAAAAAAATAAAAAAATTGTAAAATAAAATATTAAAAAAACTATTTAAAAAATACTAATTTAATTAAAATGGGATAATATTTAAATACAGGGACTAAATAAATAAATAAATCAAGAATTTACCGAAAACCAAAAATTACGGCCTTGATCGAATGGGCTACACGACTTGGGCTCTTTTTCTTTTTCCTTTTTTTCTTTTCTCTTTTTTTTGTCTTTGGTGGGCGCCATCGCCGTATTATTTGTTGTCGTTTTGGCTCTGCTAGGCAATCTGGGGCTGGACTGGAGTGGGCCTGCTGGGTGTTGGGTCAAACCTCTGCTGAGCTGCTGCTGTTGGGCTTCTGTTGGGTTAGGCCTGCTGCCTTTTATTTTATTTTTTTGGCCGGATCTGGACTTACTAAAAATGGGCCTGTTGTTTGCTGTGCGTTGGGCATACTACTGGGTCGGCTGTGGGCCTATTGGATGCTGGGTTGGGCGCTGGGCTGGAACGGATTGTGGGTTGGGTCGACCCGACTGTTCTTTATTTTTTTTATTTTTTTCCTTTTTTTCTTTTCCTTTTTCCTTTTTTTTCTTTTATCTTCTTCCTTTCTTTCCTTTTTCCTCTTCTTTTCAAACCCTAGGCCATTTTTTTGCTGTTGATTCTTCCTCTTGGTGGTGCAGCGGCGGTGGCGGTGGGCACGGTCGTGCTATTTTTTTTGATTTTTTTCTTGCACTCTTTTGAGTTTTTTTCCTTTGGTTTGCTTGTGTTTGGCGATGGTGGTGCGACGGTTGTGTGGTAAAGGGCGGCGGTGGGCACGGCGGTGTGGGGTGGCATATTTTTCTTGCTGCTATTTTTATTGCTTTTTCTTTGATTTTGTTTGCTTTTTTGTTGATCGGCTCCTGTTTTTTGGTTGCTTCTTGGTGTTTTATTGCTGATTTTCTGTCCTTGTAGGTAGCAGTTGAGGAGGGGGGCCACCACCCACACTGGCTGTCGAAAATCGTGGAGGGCAGGTGTGCAAATCGCGCCCTTGTGCTAGAAGGACTAGATTGTAAATGATGAAAAACTTCTGGGGCCAAAATGTAATTTTATGAAAATTAAGGGGGCAAAATATAATTTTAGGAAAATTTATGGGTTAAAATGTAATTTTAGAAAAGTTAAGGGGTCAAAATATAATTTTAAATTTTGTATTTTTTTTCTGATTTTGATATTATTATTATTTAAAATTAATAAAATATAAAAATAAAAACAATACACTAATGGCTAAAGCCCAAACAAGCCCAATTATCCAAACACAATGGGCCCGATCATTGGGCCCAGTCATTGGGCTCGTACAAGCCCAAACCCGTAATTTAAAAAAAATGAAATTTAAACCGAACAAAATTCAGTGATTACAGTTGCCCCTCTTTGCTCATCGCTGTGAAATAGAGATAGAGTAAAGACTAAATTTTGTTTGATTGTCCAATTTTTTATTTTTTATTTGAAAAATGAAAATTGGAAATAGCTCGACGTTCGACTCAAAGCTCAACTCACCTCTCGGATTATGAGTTGATCCTTGAAAAATAGAAATTGAAAATACCTCAGCGCACGACCCGAGGCTCAAGTCACCTCTCGGATTATGAGTTGATTTTTGAAAAACAGAAATTAAAAAATACCTCGACGTGTGACCCGAAGCTCAACTCACCTCTCGGATTATGAGTTGATTTTTGAAAAACAGAAATTAAAAATACCTCAGCGTGCGACTTGAGGCTCAACTCACCTCTCGGATTATGATTTGATTTTTGAAAAACAGAAATTGAAAAATATCTCGACGTGTGACCCAAGGCTCAACTCACCTCTCGGATTATGAGTTGATTTTTGAAAAAAAACAGAAATTGAAAAATACCTGGGCGTGTGACCCGAGGCTCAACTCACCTCTCGGATTATGAGTTGATTTTTGAAAAAATATAAATTGAAAATACCCCGGCGTGTGACCCGAGGCTCAACTCACCTCTCGGATTATGAGTTGATTTTTGAAAAACATAAATTAAAAATACCTCGGCGTGCGACCCGAGGCTCAACTCACCTCTCGAACTATGAGTTGATTTTTGAAAAATAGAAATTGAAAATACCTCGGCATGTGACTCGAGGCTCAACTCTCCTCTCGTATTATGAGTTGATTTTTTGAAAAACAGAAATGGAAAAATACCTCGGCGTGTGACCCGATGCTCAACTTACCACTCGGATTATGAGTTGATTTTTGAAAAATAAAAATTGAAAAATACCTCAACGTGTGACCCGAGGCTCAACTCACCTCTCGTACTATGAGTTGAATTTTTGAAAAACAGAAATTGAAAAATACCTCGGCGTGTGACCCGAGGCTCAACTCACATCTCGAATTATGAGTTGATTTTTGAAAAACAGAAATTGAAAAATACCTCAGCGCGCGACCCGAGGCTCAACTCATCTATCAGATTATGAGTTGATTTTTAAAAAATAGAAATTGAAAAATACCCCGGCGTGCGACTCGAGACTCAACTCACCTCTCGGATTATGAATTGATTTTTAAAAAACAGAAAAAGAAAATTTTTTTCTCGAGAGAATTAGAATTTCAAAAAAAGATTATTAGGTAAAACTCGAAAGCCTTCTTTTGCATCGATTCAGTGCAGCTGCAACCAAAATCTCTTGCTCTACTGGAATACTTGTATATGTCATGTATAATGTTATTATGATATGCACGTGTTTGTCCTAAATGCTTTTATGCCTACATGATCATGCCATGCACCCTGGGTTGTTTGTCACGTGCCCCCTTTTTTTATTTTCGTGAAGGCCTGCATTCATTGCCTCAATCCTTAACTTTTCTCTCAGGTTTTGTACTCATCCTCAAGTTTTGCGAGTAACCTACGTTTTCGTATATCACCCTCCTGCCCCTTGTTGAACTTTGTTCTAGCTTCGGGGCCCTTGCACTTATCAAATTCTCATCCAGGTAATGCTCAACATTCCTTTTGTTTAAAGTATGTCATTTTACTATTTATTATTTAAATGAACCAAACATGAGATGCTTGAAAATGGAAAAGTAGGTATGAAAGAAATACCTCACATTCATATTTTATTTCAAAAGCAATAAACAAAGAAAATTGACAAGGAATATTTCAATAAAGGAAGCTTCATAAAGAAAGGAAAGCAAATTCAATGGCCACAAATGCTCTAGATATCCAACGCATGAACTTTTCCACATTTCTTCATCAAGGATCTTTTCGAGTATGGCTTCTTGTGTAGAATATTTCGAGCTTCTGAGAATGCTTCAAATATTGTAACTTCGCCATTTGACTCCTTGTTCAAGTCGTCTTGCTCCGTAAGTCCGAATCTGCTTTATTAGGATGCCCTTTCGGGTTTTCATTCTAATCCTTTATGTTTATCAAGATGCCTTTTTCGGGTTTTCATTTTGATTTCTTTTAGGCATAATATTTCTTCACAGCATCTGAATTCATTGGATTGGGTAATTCTTTCCCATCCATCTCAGTGAGAATCAGAGCCCCTCCCAAGAAGGCCTTTTTTACAACGTACGACCCTTCCCAATTTGGTGACCATTTTCCTCGAAAGTCTTTTTGTATTAGGAGGATCTTTCTTAGTACGAGCTCACCTTCGTGGAATTCTCTTGGCCGCACCTTTTTATAATGGGTCATGATCATTATCTTCTAGTACATCTGTCCATGACAAATTGCCTTCAAGTGTTTTCCTTCAATAAATTTTAGCTGATCATATCAAGCTCAAACCCATTCTGATTCTTCTAGTTTTGACTCCATTAAGACGCGTAAGGATGGGATCTCCACTTCGATAGGCAGAATGGCTTCAATCTCGGAGACTAGGAAGAAAGAAGTTGCTCCCGTAGATGTTCGTACTAAGGTGCGGTATGCATACAAAGCGAATGGTAGCTTCTCGTGCCAATCTTTATATGTCTCAGTCATCTTCCTGATAATCCTCTTAATGTTTTTGTTAGCCGCTTCTACTGTTCCGTTCATTTTCGGGCGATAGGGTGAGGAATTATGATGGTTTATCTGAAATTGCTCACACACTTCTTTCATCATCTTGTTGTTCAGATTCAAAGCGTTATCTGAAATGATTCTCTCAGCCAAACCATATCGACATATGATCTCTTTTTTTAGGAACCTGCAGACTACAGTCTTCGTCACATTAGCAAACGAAGCGGCTTCTACCCATTTTGTGAAGTAATCTATAACCGTAAAGATGAATCGATGTCTATTAAAAGCCTTCGGGGAAATTGACCCTATAACATCGATGCCCCACATAGAAAAAGACTACTGAGAAGTTATGACATGAAGGGGCGAAAGAGCTGTATGAATTTTATCGCTGTAAATTTGACACTTGTGACACTTTTGTGCGTAACTAATGCAATCCCTTTCCATCGTCAGCCAATAATAACCAAGTCTTATAATTTGTCTAGCCATTGTGAAACCATTGGCATGCATTCCACAAATTCTTTCATGGACATCTTCAAGTATTCTTCTGGCTTCATAGCGTCCACGTATCTCAGAAGCATTTAATTTTTTCCTCGCTTGTATAGGATATCCCCACCAAGAACAAATTCAATCGCCATTCTCCTAATCGTTCTTTTGTCATTCTTGTTTGCTTGCTCGGGATACCTTTGATTCTTGATATACTCCAAGATATCATGGAACCATGGTCGTCCATCTGACTCATTCTCAATGCTAAAACAATGTGCGGGGACCTCATATATGCTCATTTGGAGAGGCATTATTTCAGTTTCTTTGTTTACTTTGAACATTGAAGCCAAGGTGGCCAAGACATCAGCCAATTGGTTCTCTTCTCGTGGGAAGTAGTTAAAAGTCACTTTTTTGAATTCTTTGACCAGTTCGGCAACGAGATCGTGATATTTGACTAATTTCGAATCCCTCACTTCCCAATCTCCACGGATTTGATAAATCATTAATGCTGGGTCCCCGTACACTTCTAAAATTTTGATTTTTCGTTCGCTAGCTACACGAAGCCCTATGATGCAAGCTTCATATTCTGCTATGTTATTGGTACAAAGGAAATTCAATCTGGCAGTGAGTGGGTAATGGTTCCCTTCCGGTGACACTAAGACTGCTCCTATCCCGTGCCCCAATGCGTTCAATGCACCATCAAAGCTCATCCTCCATGATTGATCTTTTAATGATTCACCTTATTATTCGGAGATGCACATCAAGCGTTCATCCAGAAAACCAAATCTCAAGGACTCGTACTCCTCCATTATTCGACGTAGCAAGAAGTCCGCTATTGCTTTTCCCTTTATCGACTTTTGGCTCATATACGCGATGTCATACGTAAATAATAGGATCTACCATCGTACCATTCTTCTTGAGAGCTTAGGTGATTCCATCATGCACTTTAATGGATCCAGCTTTGAAATTAACCATGTCGTATGATACAACATATATTGTCTGAGCCTCTGAACTACCCAAACCAATGCGCAACAGAATTTTTCAATTGACGGATACTTTGCCTCATACTCTGTAAACTTTTTGCTGAGGTAGTAAATTGCCTTTTGTCTTTTCCCCGACTTATCATGTTGCTCTAGTACGCAACCCATTGAGTTTTCAAACACGGTCAGATACAATATTAACGGTTTTCTGGGGGTCGGCGATACTAGCACTAGAGGATTAGACAAATAGTGTTTTATCTTGTCGAAGGCCACTTGGCCTCCTCGTTCCACTCTCCCGGATTATGTTTTCGAAGGAGTCGAAAAATTGGATCACATTGGTTGGTAAGTTGAGCAATGAATCGAGTGATGTAATTTAACCTTCCTAAAAATCCTCTGACTTCTTTTTATGTGCGTGGAGGTGGCAATTCTTGTATGGCTTTTATCTTATCTGGATCAACCTCAATACCTGTCTTGCTGACAATGAAACCTAGCAATTTCCCTGAGGTATCCCCAAACGTACACTTGGCTGGGTTAAGCTTCAACTGGAACTTTCTTAATCTTTCGAACAGCTTCCTGAGGTTCCCAACATGCTCTTTTTCTTCCCGGGATTTGGCAATCATATAATTGACATAAACTTCTATTTCTTTGTGCATCATGTCATGGAACAACATCACTATGGCTCTCTGATATGTTGCCTCAGCATTCTTCAATCCGAACGACATCACTTTATAATAGAACGGTCCCTACATTGTCATGGATGTGGTTTTCTCCATATCTTCGGGAGCCATCTTTATCTGATTATAACCCGAAAAACCATTCATGAAAGAAAACAATAAATTTTTTGTCGTATTATCCACCAACGTATCGATATGTGGCAAAGAAAAATTATCCTTAGGGCTTGCTCGATTTAGATCACGATAATCTAGGTACATTCGTACATTGCCATCTTTCTTCGGTACCGAGACTATATTAGCTACCCATTCTGGATATTTAGAGACTTGTAAGAAACCAGCATAAAATTGTTTCTTGACTTCTTTTATCTTTAACAGTATTTCAGGTCTCATTCTTCTTAACTTTTGTTGAACGGGTTTGCATTCTGGTTTCAGTGGGAGCCTATGGGCCACCACATCCTCGTTCAACCCTGGCATGTCCTGATAAGACCAGGCAAATACATATTTGTACTCACGGAGCAAGGCGATCAAATTCTGTTTGGTGTTCTCTGAAATGGAAGTCCCAATATTCACTTCTTATTTCTTTTCTTCATTTCCCAGGTTTACTATCTCAACAAGTTCTTGATGGGGTAGAATCTGTTTCTCTTTTTGTTCTACCATTCTCAGTAAGTCAGGAGACGAGGCACAATCTTCAGCATCGATTTCAAGACTTGTAATGGGATTGTTCATGCCATTGATATCTGAGCACCTGATAGGTGAATGGAAAAGAAAACTATAGAGGAGCATCAAAGTATTGGAATCAACAAACACAATGTTATGGAATGATATGAGATACATGTAGGGAAAGGCTGTGAGAAGAGGGAATAAATATGAAACTGATGGGAATGAAAAGACCATGACAAAATGCATCTTCATTAATGTTCATTGAAATGATAAAGAGCAAACATAAGCTCTTACAAAAGGAACCCCACTATTTAGGCACACAAAAAGAAAATGGAGAAGTAACATTAGGCATTACTCTGGATAGGACTTAGAAACTACAAGAAGGTCCACAACAGTCCAATTGTTCAAAACATATCTTGGGGGACAAAGGCGTATCATTGAAACATCCTTAATTACATCACCCTCGTTGTCAACAACATTTATGCTGATGTTCTGAAGACCCTTTTGAATTAATAACAAAGCGCTTCGCGGATTGTCTTGCCCTAGGTACATCATTCCCGCAGATGTAAATGTTTCTGACAAAGGAGGATACGTCATTGGCTCCCATTCCAATTCTCGACCTGAGGCTCTTGCGATTATCCTTTCTTGATTTTTTAGTAATTGTTTTCTTCTCTGACGTATATCTAGCTCGTACCCCAAACCACATCGAGTACTGTGGTGCACTGGTTTCAAGGTTCTAGCTATCTCTTGCTGATATTTTCCCAAACCTTTCTTCGCTCGAGCTCCACAGTCAGCTTAATTCCCATCTTGGTGTTTCTTGACAACTTGGGTGTGGGAATCTTGTTTCCTTCGGCGATGAATGTGGCATTGATAAATTCAAAGGAACGAAAGGAACATTCCATGGCATCCTTGCTTACTTCGATGTAAGGTGCATCAGGAGAGATAGATGTGACAATGTCTTCCTCACCAGTGACAGTAATCAAGTGATTATCCATGATAAACTTCACTTTTTGATGAAAAGATGAAGGAATTGCCCTGGCAAAATAAATCCAAGGTCTCCCTAAAAGGCAATTGTAGGAAGGCGTGATGTCCATGACTTGGAATTTGATATCAAATACACATGGGCCCACCTTTAGAGGAATTTGGATCTTTTCTATAACCTCTTGTCATGTCCCATCAAATGCCCTTACTGCGGAGTGACAAGGCCTTAGATAAAGACATTTCACCTAGCATCTTGGAAAGTGTGGCCAGAGGCATGACATTGAGTGCAGACTCATTGTCGATGAGCACATTCGGTACTATGTAACCCTTGCAATTGGTTGTGATGTGTAATGCTTTTACAGAGCCCCTGTAATTCGGCGGTATTTCGTCATCACTGAAAGAGATGAAATTATCCGCATTCAAGTTGTTTACCCACCTGTCCAGCTTTTCTACAGATATATCGCTTACCACATAAGCTTGATTTAACACTTTTAGCAAGGCATTTCGATATGGCTCTGAGTTCAACAATAGAGATAATACCGAGATTTGTACCGGCTGCTTGTTTAATTACTCCACGACGCTATATTTATTGTGCTTAATGAACTTCAAAAATTCATGTGCTTCCTCCTCATTCACATGTCTTTTAACTTCTTGCTCAGACCGCATTCCAATATCGACTTCAGCCTCATGCATTGGTGCCTTTCCTTTCCGGTTTGAGTCAACGACTTTCTTCCTTGGTTAAACCATCTCGGGGGAATAACACCTCCCACTACGGGTAAAGTATCCTACTCTGCTAACGCCTCTATTGGTAGCCTTTGACTTTTCTCCTTCAGGTACGACAATATTGACATCATATTTCCATGGTATTACCTTATTATCCTTGTAAGGGAAAGGAGATGGCACTTCAATTATCACATTCGGGTTAACTTCCTCCTTCCTTGCCTTGTAATAAATCACCAAAGGTCGATCGAAGCTATAAGGGATAGCTAACGGTTGATTATCAGATACACATATTTCTCATTCCTCGACCTCCTCTATTCTGTCAAAGATCCTAACCTCCTTATTATCCATCATACCCTGAAGTAGTTTTCTGAATTCTTCACAAGATTGGATGTTATGCCCTTCAATGCCATGGAAGTCACAAAAAATTTGACCTCTTGTACTTTCTTCATTGAAAATTCTGTTGAATGGACAGAACAAATCCTTCTCAACCATCATCTCCCATATCTTCCGCAAAGGCATCCTAACTTCGGCAACACAGCTTTTAGCTCGCCATTCATCTTCATTTATCACCGCATTCACATTCCCATCAGTATGGTTAGGAAAAAGATTTCCGGCCATATTACTAACACCATCAAATCGTAGAATGTAAGCATCAATGAGACCTTGAACCCTCCTTTTAAAAGCCAGAAAATTTTCTGTAGAATGCCCTTGATTTCCAACGTGATTCCTGCAACTAGCGTTAGGATCATATCATTTTAGGTATGGAGGCTTCAGGGGGTGCCATATAATGTGGGGACATTAATTTCTTCTCTAATAGTTTCAGGTATAATTCTCCGTATGACACGGGAATTGGGGTGTCTAAACTGAAAAATATATAGGATTTTTCCTATATAATTCATCACCTTTTACTTAAATTTGTTGTTAAAACCAAGTAATTGTTTAATAAATTAATGAAATATGCAAAACATGAAATTAAGATATATAAATTATTAAAATGTGATTTTATACTTTATTATATAGTTTTCATGCATAAAATGACTTATTTTATATTAATTTGAGCATGTTATATTTTTAAGCTATGAAGTGGGCCATGCATGATTAAATTAAATAACAAAATACAAAGTAATATTTAATAATTCATTTTTAATATTTCATTAATAAATTGGGTTTTAATTAATTAAGTAAATTGATTAATTAAAGTGGTTAAATTATATTATTTAGTCCTCTAAACTATCTACTATTTTTGGACAGGTCTGAGAGTTTTCTTCTAATTGCAAAACCATCCAAATTAGGGACCAAGTCAACCCAATTTTCAGCTACACATGTATGTCATAAACCATTTTTTTGTTTAATTATACAAAGTCCTTGAAGAGTTAAAGAAATCGGAGATTTTCCCGAAGATTTGTTGATGACCGAGTCTTAGTCCTGATTTGTTGTGGCACTCAAATTGACCAAAAATTAAGGAAAAATCAGCCACCTTTCCTCAATTCATGGCCGGCCACTCTTGGAGGAAGTTTCAAAGGATGGACACTCCTATTTTTAGTAAACTAGCTCATTTGCCTCACATATAAATAAGAGTTCATTTCTCACTTTTTCAATCATCCCTCATCCCATCATCTCTCACTCATTCATCATTCTCTCAACTCTTTTAGCTATCTTTCCCCTTCATCATCCTTGCATAAGGATTTTAGCAATTAAGCCTCTTAAAGAACCCTTGGTCTGCCACCTTGGAGAGCCATCAGCAAATGAACAAAGCAAAGAAACGAAGGAGCCTCGTCAGTCAAAGTCTTGGGTGATAGCCACTTCGAATTGGGTTTAATCTTTCTTTTCTTTAATTTAATATAAAGATGTTTGCTATGTGTTCTTTGTTCTTGTTTATAACAATGATAGCTTAAATTTATTTAAGCTAGGATGATTATTTTGATTAAATAATATTTATGTGATTCATGCTTATAATGTTTGTGCCTCAATCGATCCTGTTTTCAATTAAAATCAAGTCTATATTTCATTCATACGTGATTGAAATGCACCTGAATTAGCTGAGTGATCCTAACCAGACGACGGCTAATGGACACATAATTGAAATGTGCATGCTCAATTTAGATCCTAACCCGATTAAATTGTAGGTTGCATAACAACTCTAACCAAGATCTGTTATCTGCATAGTTTTTAGATTTGTGTGATTAAATTGTTTCAAACCTAACACGTCCCTGTTACCTCACACGAATGCTAAGAAACCCTAAGTAAATAAGGATCAATAAAATGCGTATTTACTAAGTAAAGGATTCCGAAAGAACATAATATGGTTTCCAAACTCATGAAAGATCGAGTTGCCATGGAATGCTTTTCTGAATGCTATTAAGCATGTTGATAATAAATTGAGTTTAATTAAAGTAATTATCCTAGTTTATTTATGTTATAATTGTTGGAAATTGTGTTTAATTTTACTAAAATCTATTTCATTCATAGAGTTTGCATACTTAGGATAAATTACATGAGGGACTATTGCATTTAGTTTGATATATTTTAATCTCCACTTCTCAACTATATTGTGTTTTTTTATTTACCAAATTGTTAATATAATTTTACAAATTAAGTGACTTAGCACAAATACAATCCCTGTGGAGACGATAACTCGATACTTACTTATTACTTGATAACAACTGTGTACACTTGCATAAACCCGAGTGTTATAAGTTTTTGGCACTGTTGCCGGGGATTGTCAACTGTTGCCATAGTCATTTTTTTCGTGAAATTATTTATTTTCAATTTTATTTATTTCTAACATTATTAATTTATTCTTTTTAATTTTTGTGATTTTCTCAGGTGTTTATGAGCATAGATCGAATTATCGATTTACTCCCAATAGACCTTGAAATTGAGCGAACTTTCAGACAAAAAAGACGTGAACGAACAGCTCAAAGAAAAGTCAAAATGGACCTTGGAAATTAGAATCAAGAACAAGTCAATGAGGCCGATAACGTACGAAATCCTATCCTCATTACCGATGATAGGGATCGATGCATCAGACAATATGCTGTGCCACTTTTCAGTGAGCTAAACCCAGGAATTAGAAGACCAGATATTGAGGCAACCTAGTTTAAATTGAAACCAGTGATGTTTCAAACGCTACAAACGGTGGGCCGATTTAGTGGTATACCCACGGAAGATCCACATCTCCTCCTTCGATTATTTATGGAGGTAAGTGATTCATTCAAGATAGCCGATGTGACTGAAGACACACTGAGATTGAAGTTGTTCCCGTAGTTGTTGCGAGATCGAGCACAAGCATGGCTCAATTCATTGCCACCAAGTTTCATATCTACATGGCAAGAATTAGCGAAGAGATTTTTGGTTAAGTATTTCTCACTTAGCAAAAACGCTAAGTTGAGGAACGAGATCACAACTTTCCAACAATTGGATGACGAGTCTTTGTATGAGGCTTGGGATCGATTCAAGGAGTTACTTCGTAAGTGTCCTCATCATGGGATTCCTCATTGTATCCAGTTATAGACATTCTATAATGGTCTCAATGCACATACAAGATTGATGGTAGATGCTTCCGCGAATGGTGCAATTTTGTCTAAGTTTGATAATGAGGCTTATGAGATCATCGAGAGGATTGCGAGTAATAACTGTCAATGGCCACCAAATCAAATAGCTTCAGGAAGACGTGTAGCCGGAGTTCATGAAGTTGACTCTCTCACTTCGTTATCAGCTCAGGTATCGTCTATTTCCTCTATGTTAAAATAGTTAACCACTAATAGTACTAATAATTTTGCAGCTCCACCACCAAGTCCACTTGAAATAGTTTCCTGTGTGTACTGTAGAGAAGGTCATTCTTTTGAGAATTATCCATCAAATCCCGAGTCAGTGTACTATGTGGGGAACCAATATCAAAATAGGAGTGGACAAGGACCCCAGTCCAACTTATACAATCCTTCATGGCGTAATCATCCTAAATTTTCTAGGAGCAACCAAGGAAATGGACCGAATAACAACTTATTGCAGCAAATACCCAACCAATCTCAAAGGTTTAATCAACAAGCTCCAAAACCACCTCAAGCTGAAGCATCAAACAGTTTGGCGAACTTGTTGAAAGCGTACATGGAAAAGAATGACTCTTTGATCCAAAGCCAACCAGCAACACTAAAAAATTTGGAAAACCAAATGGGTCAGTTAGCTACGGAGCTACGTAATAGACCGCAACAAACCTTGCCGAGCAATACTAAGAATCCAAGGAATTTAGGTAAAGAACATATCAAGGTAGTGGCATTGCGATGTGGTAAGACTCGGGAACCCCGATTGATTGATGTCGAAGATAAGCATGTTGAAAAGGAGGGAAGTCAACCAGATGTTGAAGTTCTTACACCAAAGGAATTAGAATCTGCAAAGTCTGACAAGGTAAACCCTGACTTAGTGAATTCAGATATTTTAACATCTTCTTTGGATACAGATTTACCTACTCAGCATAGTTGTCCGGTTCAACCGAAAGTTCCATCACCTTCATATCTGCAAAGATTGTAGCAACACAAGCATAAACATGAGGTACAATTCAAGAAGTTTTTAGATGTTCTGAAGCAGTTACACATCAATATTTTGTTGGTGGAGGCTTTAGAATAAATGCCGAATTATGTGAAGTTTATGAAGGATATACTGTCCAAGAAGAAATGACTGAGTGAGTATGAGACTGCTGCCTTGACAAAGGAGTGTAGCGCGTTCCTGCAGAATAAATTGCCACTGAAATTGAAAGACCTAGGAAGCTTTACTATACCTTATAACATTGGTGAATCTTACTGTGGTAAAGCTTTGTGTGACTTAGGAGCGAGTATCAACTTGATGCCTAAGTTTATTTTCAAGATTTTAGGGATAGGTGAAGTAAGACCTACAACTGTGACGCTTTAGCTAGCGGATTGATCGTTATCATATCTCGAAGGAAAGATCAAGGATGTTTTGGTAAGAGTCGATAAATTTATTTTTCTTGATGATTTCATTATTTTAGATTTTGAAGTAGATAAGGAAGTGCCAATCATCCTTGGGAGACTTTTCCTAGCCACGGGGAGAACATTAATTGATATGTAAAAAGACGAGTACAAGACGACCAGCTAACTTTTAACATTTTTAAAGCGATGAAATTTCCCAATCCGGTAGAGGAGTGTTCAGTGATGAAAGAGATAGAAACCTTGGTTTCTACGGAAACAATTTTGAAGAAGATCCATTGGAGAAAGCCTTAAATCTTGACCCTTTGGAGGATAAAGAAGGTGAAGAAAACATGGCTTTGATGGAAGCCAATCCGAGAAATTTTATTCAATCCACACGGTTTGAACCGTTGGAGTTGAAAGTCAGAGAATTTGTGCAACCCAAGTTTTCAATTAAAGAACCATCTAAACTCGAATTAAATGTATTTCCTTCCCATTTGAAATATGTTTATTTAGGTGACTGTTCTACTTTGCCTATGATTATTTCAATAGAACTAACGAAAGATCAAGAGGAGCAACTAATTGTTATTCTAAAGAAATTTAAGAAAGCAATTGGTTGGACCATAGCTGATATTCGGGTATATGTCTTTCTTTTTGCATGCACAAAATTATTTTAGAGGAAGGTGAAAGAGCTCGAATTGATGGGCAAAGGAGGCTGTTTCAGATAGTTCGTGGGTAAGTCTGGTACAGTGTGTGCCGAAGAAAGGTGGAATCACGATTGTTGAAAATGAGCGTAACGAGTTAATTCCAACAAAAACTGTTACCGATTAGAGAATCTGTATTGATTACAGAAAGTTGAACAAAGCCACTCGGAAGGACCATTTTCTAGATCAGATGTTAGATCCTAAGGTAGTCATGCGATTCCTACATAAGCATGTGTTTACACGATTTGGGACACCAAGAACTATTATTAGTGATGAAGGTTCTTACTTTGTGAACAAATAACTTAAGTGGTTGCTTGACAAATATGATGTGAAGAACAAGATTGCTGCTGCCTATCACCTCTAGTCTAATAGGCAAGTTGAAAGAGTGAATCACGAAATCAAAGGTATCCTTGAAAAGGTAGTACGCCCTAGCAGAAAATATTGGTCTCGAAGGCTCGATGATGCATTATGGGCCTATCGACCAACATTTAAAACTTTGTTAGGAATGACTCCTTATCGGTTAGTCTTTGGAAAGGCATGTCATTTGCCTTTAGAGTTGGAGAATAAAGCTCACTGGGCTTTGAAGTAGTTAAATTTTGATCTTAAGCAAGTCGGTGAGAAAAGAATGTTACAACTGGATGAGTTGGAAGAGCTAAGGTTGTTTTCCTATGAGAATGTCAAAATGTGTAAAGAAAGATCATAGAGATGACATGATAGTCATATACGACCTCGCGAGTTTAAAGACGGTCAAAAGGTTTTGTTGTTTAATTCAAGGCTAAAATTATTTATTGAGAAGCTGAAATCCCGATGGAAAAGACCCTATACCATCTACCGAGTTTATCCTTACGGAGCTATTGAATTATACGACAATTAGGAGGTACGTTTAAAGTTAATGGTCAACGTCTCAAACACTATTGGGATGGTGAAGTTGAGCGAATTGAATCCTTGCTCAAATTAATAGACCCTTAATTTTTCATGAACTCATTGTGTAAATAAATAAATAATTAGAACTTATTTTCTTAATTTATTACAATTAATTAATTTTGTCTAAGGAGATTGAAACTTAAGTGGGACCGTTGTGACCCCTCCAACCTTTCTTGGGAATTAATTTAATGTAATTTGTTAAGCAGAAATTTTCTAATTAAGACTTAACTTTTTTTAATTTCATTGTTCTGTTTAAATTTTAAATTTTTATGTTAATAAAATGGGTCAAATTTGGCCCAAGTACTAATCAGTTTTTTTCTAAGTTGCAGTCTGAGTTTGAGGCCCAAGACAGTAAAAAGGAGGAAAAAAATTAGGCCTTGCCGTCACACCCATTACTTGCCGCCCAAGTAACTTTAATGTAGCTAAATTTTTGCTACATGTTGCCCTAATTTTTCCCTATATAAACCCCTCTTCATTCTAATAATTTCCATATCACTCAAATGAATTTGCTTCCACCCTAAAAATCCCTAAATCTCTTCTTTGTGCCGTCAACCTCAAATCCCGAAAGATGCCCTAGTCCTTTTCTTTCTTTTTGTCGAAATTCCCTATTGCTGTCGTAAAGAGATCGCCGCCGCACCATCCTTGCTGTCACAAGATTTTTTCCGTAGCAAGTTATACCAATTTTACCGATTTCTTTTTTCTCTCTTGTGCAAAAACTCTGCTAAATTTTTGGGAAAATACCATGTCTCGTAAAAGAACTAGATCGTCAAAGACTACTCCTGAAAACCCGATTGTGGTTGATGAAGAAGTGAAAGAGCGATTTGATTCAATTTTCAAGCATCAACCTATGATGCCGGAAAAAAGGTTTTAACCTGAAGAGCAATGATGTGATGGTTGTTCCTATGCCAATTAGAAAGATAATCAATGCTCTCAAGTGGGAACGATTCTGTGATGCTTGTTCACTTCCTGATGATGAACTAGTTCGAGAATTCTATACTAGTTTGACTACGTAAGATGCTACTGAAGTCATTGTTCGAAAGAAAAAGGTACCTGTTACTTCTAAGTCCATCAATGATTTGTTTAATTTACCTGATGTTGAAGAAAATGAGTACTACCCTATGATGAGCAATATCAATTGGGATTTTCTTCAATAAGTGCTTGATGTTGTAACAAATCCGGGATCCCAATGGATTATAAGAAAGTATGAGAGCCATTCTTGTCGAAGAGAATACTTGAAACCAGTAGCAAAGGTATGGTTTTATTTTGTTCGCTACAGTTTTATGCCTATCTCAAACAGTTCCACCATCTCAATGGAACAAATGCTCTTGTTATATGCAATTTTGATAGAAAAGTCCATTAAATTTGGGAAAATTATCCTCAAGGAGATTCATGATTGTGCTAAAAAGAAGGCAGGAAGTGCTTATTTCCCATCATTAATCACTTCAGTTTGCCTAAGGGCCCGTGTTAAAACACAAGCAAATTTGAAAGGGCAGTATGTTCAAGGGTGTATTACAAGATCTTGAAAGGTTGGTAGAAAGAGTGCATGAGTTGACCCAAGGTGAGCAAGAGGAACCAACTGAGCTAGAAACTGAAGAGTCAACAAATAAAATAGAAATTGAAGTTGATTCAGTTGTAGACACTGAAGAAGAAGAATCTGATAAGGAACCAAATAGTCCTCAACCAGCTGAATGAGCTGAAAACCCTGAACCTAGGGTTGAGCCAGAAGAAGAACCAGTCAAGCTAATCGTTGAACCAGAATTTACAACTCCAATGCCGACTCCTGCATGTACTTCAAGGAAATCGGAGTTGTCAATTTTGATGGATATGTGCAAGTTCATGCTCAATCAACAACAAACTTACTTGAAATATGCAAAAATTAGGGATGATTCAATTTGAAATACTTTTAAGAATATCTCTAATACTTTTGTTCCTGAGTTCCCAGATGCTATCTTTGAGACATGGGCGGAAGAGACTGACGATGCAAGCGAAGATGGAGCTAAAGACGACAAGGGGAATAAGTCAGAAAAATAAAATGGGGGATTCTTGTCTTGTTATTTATTTAATTGTTTTTAGGTTTTTAGGAATTTATTTCTTTAGTAATTAGGATATAATTTTTGCAAAATAAAACATAGCAAGCATGAATAAATACTTCTTTAGAAAGAAAAAGACTAAGTGATATGGCAATAGGAATGAACATGTCTAGGATTGGGTTGTTAAGAAAGACTTGGTGTTTAAGTAGTCTTAATGACTCACCTCTCTATCTTTATAACCCTACCTGGTGTTCAGTTTTCATTCATTACTTTGTTTTTGCAATGAGGACATTGCTTCTTTTTAAAGGGGGTAAGGCAAATAATTGCTCGAAATTTTTAAAAATTTTCAAGTATGTTTTTATCATTTCTTTCATAAGTATGTTTTAATAAATGAATGTTTAGAGAAATTCTTTTTAATAAGATAGCTTGTATACAAGCATGAATGATGATTTTATCTGAGTGATTGTATGTTATCATAAAAAATGGAATGTTTTTATTATCTTAGTCTTAGGTAATGTTTGCCACGAAAACTTAGTTTCTCTTGAGATTAGACATGCATGAAAGTTTATATCTTTAGAATTGACTTAGTAACTTTCTTGAGGCGAAATCCTAGGGGACATAAAAATCTAAAATGATATAGGCACTATTTTTTTTTTTGGATTGCTTGAGACTTTTCAAGCCCACCTTATGATATTAGACCCTTGAAACTATAATTTTGAGCTTAAAGGTTTGGTCATTGTAATAAACCTACATTATAAGCTAGCTACCATCTTTTTTTTTAAATTATCCAAATTTTGCGCACCTATCTTAACTAAAGTTGTCTTGGGAATCAATATTTGAGGAAATTTTCATAAAGATGTATGTGCTCATGCTCAGTCTCCAAAAAGAAAATGTATGAGTATGAGTTCAAAATAAGTTTGGGGGTATTCCACAAGTTCACTTGAAGAAAAAGGTTGAATTTCAAGAAATCCAAGACAAGGTAAAGGTTAAGATTTTGAAACCGAAATGTCTCATCTATTAAAATCCCCACCTTTAACTGAGCCCATTACAACCTTATAAAAGATCTATTGATTTGATGATTATGTCACCTACATTAGTGGAGAGCAAGTATTAAGTTCACCATATGAAGATCATAAATAAGCCTTATGATTATTTTGCTTGATTGATGAGAAATTGTGTCGAATGAAAAATATTATCTATGGTTGTGACATACATGCAAACTATGATTCATGTTGGCATATCTTGAAACTTAGAATAAAATTTTCAAAATGTTTGTATATGAGTTACTTGTTAATAAAGAAGATCTATGAGCATGAATTTATTGATGCATGATTATGAGACGAAGATTGATGCTACTTACACTCTTAGCAAAATTTTCCTTAGCAAGACCTTGTGCTGTGTATGAACATTACTCGGGACGAGTAATGATTTAAGTTTGGGGGTGTGTAAACTGAAAAATATATAGGATTTTTCCTATATAATTCATCACCTTTTTACTTAAATTTGTTGTTAATACCAAATAATTGTTTAATAAATTAATGAAATATGCGAAAATATGAAATTAGGACATAGAAATTATTAAAATGTGATTTTATACTTTATTATATAGTTTTCATGCATAAAATGTCTTATTTTATATTAATTTATGCATATTATATTTTTAAGCTATAAAGTGGGACATGCATGATTAAATTAAATAATAAAATATAAAATTATATTTAATAATTCATTAATAAATTGGGTTTTAATTAATTAAGTAAATTGATTAATTAAAGTGGTTAAATTATATTATTTGGTCCTCTAAACTATCTACTATTTTTGGATAGGTTTGAGAGTTTTCTTCTAATTACAAAATCGTCCAAATTGGGGACCAAGTTAACCCAATTTTCAGCTACACATGGATTTCATAAACCATTTTTTGGTTTAATTCTACAAAGTCCTTGAAGAGTTAAAGAAATCAGAGATTTTCTCGAAGATTTGTTGATGACCGAGTTTTAGTCCTGAGTTGTTGTGGCACTCAAATTGACCAAAAATCAAGGAAAAATCAGCCACCTTTCCTCAATTCATGGCCGGCCACTCTTGGAGGAAGTATCAAAGGATGGACACTCCTATTTTTAGCAAACTAGCTCCCTTGCCTCACCTATAAATAAGAGCTTATTTCTCACTTTTTCAATCATCCCTCATCCCATCATCTCTCACTCATTCATCATTCTCTCAACTCTTTTAGCTATCTTTCCCCTTCATCATCATTGCATAAGGATTTTAGCAATTAAGCATCTTAAAAAACCCTTGGTCGGCCACCTTGGAGAGCCATCAGCAAATGAGCAAAACAAAGAAGCGAAGGAGCCTCGCCAGTCAAAGTCTTGGGTGACAGCCACTCTGAATTGGGTTTAATCTTTCTTTTCTTTAATTTAATATAAAGATGTTTGTTATGTGTTATTTGTTCTTGTTTACAACAATGATAGCTTAAATTTATTTAAGCTAGGATGATTATTTTGATTAAATAATATTTATTTGATTCATGCTTATAATGTTTGTGCCTCAATCGATCGTATTTTCAATTAAAATCAAGTCTGTATTTCGTTCATATGTGATTGAAATGCACCTGAATTAGCTGAGCAATCCTAATCAGACGAGGACTAATGGACGCATAATTGAAAAGTGCATGCTCAACTTAGATCCTAACCCGATTAAATTGTAGGTTGCATAAAAATTCTAACCAAGCTCTGTTATCTACATAGTTTTTAAATTTGTATGATTAAATTGTTTCAAACCTAACACGTCCCTGTTACCTCACACGAATGCTAAGAAACCCTAAGTAAATAAGGATCAATAAAATGTGTATTTACTAAGTAAAGGATTCCGAAAGGACCTAATGTGGTTTCCAAACTCATGAAAGATTGTGTTGCCATGGAATGTTTTTCCGAATGTTATTAAGCATGTTGATAATAAATTAGGAGGATCAAACATTTTATTAAGCATGTTGTTGAAATGTCAGTTTAACTCTCAACTCAGCTACGACTGAACCATCATCAATCAAAGACAATCGGGCATTCATAGCTAGCAAAGCAAACAGAGATTTTTGACTTAAAGCATCAGCAACAACATTAGCCTTACCCGGATGGTAATCAATAATCAAATCATAGTCCTTTATCAATTTAAGCCACCTACGCTGTCTCAAATTCAAATCTTTCTGTGTCATCAGATATTTCAGACTTTTATGTTCAGTATAAATATGACATTTCTCATCATACAAGTAATGTCGCCATATTTTTAATGCAAATACAATAGCAGCTAATTCAAGATCAAGCACAGGGTAATTTCTTTCATGTGGCTTAAGTTGTATCGAAGCATAGGCTATAACTTTACTTTCTTGCATCAAGACACAACCTAAACCATTTAATGATGCATCACTATAAATAATAAATTCTTTACCCGGTTCAGGTAGTACCAATACAGGTGCTTTCGTCAACAAATCTTTCAATCGGTCGAAACTCTGCTGGCATTCATCAGTCCACTCGAATTTAACATCTTACTGTAATAAACGGGTCATCGAAGAAGCTATCATAGAGAACCCCTGTACAAATCTCCGATAATAACCAGCTAAACCCAAGAAACTTCTAACTTCAGATACAATTTTCGGTGGACTCCAATTGACAATAGCTGAGATTTTACTCGGATCTACCCTGATGTCTTCTGCGGATACAATATGTCTGAGAAAACCCACTTCTCGAAGCCAAAATTCACATTTACTAAATTTAGCGTATACTTGCTTCTCTCACAGAATTTGTAACACAATTCTCAAATGTTCCGCATGTTTATTTTCATCTCGGGAATAGACCAAGATATCATCAATAAAAACTACCACGAACCTATCTAAATACGGTCTGAATATCCGATTCATCAGGTCCATAAATACTGCAGGTGCATTAGTCAGCCCAAACGACATAACAAGAAACTCATAATGCTCGTACCTGGTTCTGAAAGTTATTTTCAGTACATCTGACTCTTTTACCTATAACTGATAGTAGCCAGATCGGAGATCAATCTTTGAAAATACAGTGGCACCCTTCAACTGGTCAAACAGATCATTAATCCGAGGCAATGGGTACTTATTCTTTATAGTGACTTTGTTGAGCTGTCGATAATCAATACAAAATCTTAAGGACCCATCCTTCTTTTTCACAAATAGAATCGGAGCACCCTAATGTGAATAACTTGGTCAGACAAAACCCCTGTCAACAAGTTCTTGCAACTGTGTCTTTAACTCCTTTAATTCCGTAGGAGCTATACAATATGGAGCTATGGAGATTAGAGTAGTTCCCGAAATCAGATCTATAGAAAATTTCACTTCTCTTTCTGGTGGCAACCCTGGTAATTCCTCTTGAAACACATTGAAAGATTCACATACACCTGGCACTGCCTGTATCTTTGTCTCAGATACCTTAGTATCTAACACATATGCCAAATAAGCATCATACCCTTTTCTGACACACTTTTGAGCTGTCATAACTGAAATCACATCAGATAATTCCTCTGTCTGATTAGATTTAACCCGAAGTAATTCTCCATTCTGACACTTCAGCACAATATATTTCTTTTTATAGTTTACTACTGCATCATGCTGAGTTAACCAATCCATGCCCAATATCACATCAAACTCATCAAAAGGCAATAACATCAAGTCAACCGGAAAATAAATACCTTTACCATCAGTGGAAAATTTTTACAAACTTTATCCACCATCACAAACTAGCCTAGGGGGTTCGAGATTTTAACCACAAATTCAGTAGGTTCAACAAATAAAATTTTAACAAATACTAATTTTGTGCATATGTATGAATGTGTAGAACCAGGAACAATTAATGCAATAATATAAGTATCAAGTAAAGAAAATGTACCAGTAATTACATCTGGTGCGGAGACATCTTCTCTAGCACGAATAGCATATGTCCTGGCTGGTGCTCGTGCCTCAAATCTGCCTATAGTATCTTTTATAACTCCTCAAGTACCACTAACATTACTGGTAGGTCGAGGTGGTCTACCCCTTGAAGCAAGATTACTTAGCTTCGATGTCTGTTCTGCCTCTTTTTCTATTCTTTCGGAACAATCTCTGAGGAAATGATCGAAAGAACTACATCTATAACAGGCTCCACTCTTCAGTCGGCATTCTCCAAAATGAACTTTATTACAGTACTGGCATCTTGGCTTAGGGGTACCAACACTGCCAACACTGGTTACTGATGGAGTGGAAGGTCTTGGATTAGTGCGTTGAAAACTTCACTCTCTACCCGAATACCCAGTGGCTGAGGTAGAACGATCCTAGTATTTCTTCAATTTCTTTGAAGTAGAAAACTGAGATTTTTCCATTGATCTTTTACTAAGAATTCGAGCTTCCCTCTCAGCCTGTTTCTTTTCTTTGTTCAATTCTTCTACTTTATAAGCTTTCTCTACCAATATAGCAAACTCTCGAATTTCAAGAATTCTGATCAGTAGCTTAATTTCTTCATTCAACCCTTCTTCGAATCGTTCGTACATTTCGGCTTCTAATTGTACCCATTCCCGAGCATATTTACTCAATCAGACAAATTCTCTTTCATACTCAAATATTGATCTGTTACCTTGTTTCAGCTCAAGAAATTCTTTTCTCTTTTGATCGAGGAACCTCTGACTGATATATTTCTTTCTGAACTCGGTCTGAAAGAATTCCCATGTAATTTTTTCTTTCGGAACAACTGAAGCTTTAGTATTCCACCAATGGTAACCTATATCTTTTAGCAATGATACTGCACATTTCAGACACTCTTCTGATGTGCAAGATAATTCCTCCAAAACTCGAGTAGTATTTTCTAACCAAAACTCAGCCCGTTCGGGATCATCATCAACTGCAGTTTTGAATCCTTCTGCCCCATATTTTCTGATTTTATCAACCGGATCTTTTCCTTTTTTCATAGATTCAGTACCTATACCCTATAGAATCTCGGGAATCGGTGGAGGAGGAGGAGGAGGAGCTTGAGTTTGTCGCACTACAGGGTTAGTTCTTAATTACTGAGTAAATCATTCATTCATCATTTGATAGAAGGCCATTTTAGCCTCTTCACTTTGGTCTCTTGTCTCGGACCTTCTACTACTAGTAGCTTCAACTTCTCTTTGTTCTGAAACCGGAGCATGACTTCCGGCTTCCTCAGGTTGAGCTCGGTCGGCAGGCATTTACTATAAGAAAATCACATTTCAAATGGTCAGGAGATATCACACTATCAATAATAATTTAAATGGCATGTATAACTAATCCCGTATTTGCTACGTTGATTCGAGAACCGGCTAAACTGTAGCTCTGAAAGCAACAAATGTAATACCCCCTACCCGTATTCGTCGCTGGAATAGGGTACGAGGCATTACCAGGTTTTATTGAATAAATTTTCTATTATTACGAGTTAAATACTATTCATTTATCGAAACACGTCATGACGTCTCTTAGATAGGCCTCCGAAGCCCAAAGCATACATCGGGACTAAACCGAGATTAAATCGAAACCATAAGAATTTTTTTTATGAACTCAATATAACCCCTTTATAAATTTCTAACCTTCCCTGCAATTTTAAACCGAGACTAATCTAAACCAACCAATCCATTTCAACATATTTTCAAGATAGATTCAAACATATCCATAAGATCATGACATACCAAAACGAAGATTTGTTAGTCATAGCAATGGCTAACCTTACATTCATTTCCCATTAACATTTACTTTATTAGCTTATACATGCCATTGATTTTCAAAATAAAGTTTCTTTATATACCGAAATCTTGAGGTTGATAGTGTGATGCGTCTCTAACTAGATCTAGTTTCCGAGCTCTTAACACTACAAAACAGGGGAAAAGGAAACAGGGTAAGCACTTTGTACTTAGTAAGCTCATGTAACAAGAATTATACTTACCTAATATTTCCAATACAATGCAATAAACATTCATACATCCATTCAATGCATTATTCCCCTAACATGCACAAACTCAACATTCAAGTTAGTTCAATAATTTTCATGTATCAATAATATATATACCATGATTTGATGAGCTCATCAATACCATGATTTCTATTCCCTTGTTATTTTTCCATATTTATCCCGTTGAATTTCTCAAAATTTCGATGGATTTTTAGGGGTACACTTTAGTGCATAAATTCGGGTCCGTCAATTCATATTCATGTGCGCACATTTCCATTTCAGAGAGCACACTCTCGCGAACCTCATCCTTAAGCGGGATTACCAGTCCAGGCTAAATCCCATGTAATATAAACTCATAGAGTATTGTCGGGATTACCAGTCCAGGCTAAATCCCCTGCAATGACAATTACTCTAATGAGCTTGGATCAGACCCTAATTCGGATTACCCATCCGGGCTAAATCCATTTTCCACATATTTTTCGGGAGGGCTACATCAAGATAGGATCACCCGTCTCGGCTAGATCCTTTTTACCATCAATTCCTTTTCAAAGATCCATCGAATTTCCTTTCATTCAACCGGGATTTATTTTCTCTTTTCATCAAGAATATCAATACTTCATCAATTATCATACAATAAACATCCAAATCATATTCACATCAAGAAAAATATAATTCAAGTTACATGAACTTACCTCGATACTTGTTCGTATGCAAAAATCTACTAATCCCAAACTTTTTCTTTTCCTCGATCTAGCTCGTATTTGAATTTTCTGGATTCAAATAAATAAATTTAATCATTAATTTAATACATTTCATGTTCATATGTAACATTCTCTATAATTCTATTATTATTTATAATTCATTCAGAGCTGTCTTCTTGAGTCATAGTTACTAAATTATTTATATCTTGAACTAAAAAACTCCAAATTAAGATCCACTAATTTTCCCCGAAACTAGACTCACATATCTTCTTACCATAAAATTTTCAGAATTTTTGGTTTAGCCAATAATTACAGTTTATTCTTTAAAAGTCATCCCTATTTTGTTATTTGATAGTTTTGCCCCTTCTTCACTAAAAATTAATTATCTCCTCGTACACAATTCGGATGATGTTCTCGTTTGTTTATTTTGAAAATAGACTTATTAATTATTTTAAAAATATAAATTTAAGCCCCTAATTATTTTTATCCAATTTTTTATGAATTTACAAAGTCAGAACAAGGGAACCCGAAATCATTCTGACCTTGTCTCACAAAACCTATTATATCTCATGATTTACGATTTCATTGCTTACACTGTTTCTTCTATAAGAAACTAGACTCAATAAGTTTTAATTTCATATTTTATTCATCCTCTAATTCGATCTCTACAGTTTTTGGTATTTTTCAAAGTTAGACTACTGTTGCTGTCCAAAACTATTTTAGTGCCAAGTGTTGATTTCCAATTTACCCCAAATTTCACAGTTCATACAATTTAGTCCTTGCTCAATTAACCCCTCAATTAAGCTAATTTGTCTCAATTTATTCTTTACCTGGACATTATAAGTTATTTCACAACTATTGAAATTCAGAATTTCCACATAAAACCCTAACTTCACACTCTTTTACAATTAGGTCTCACACATTCATTTTCTATTCAATTCTTTCAATAAAATCGGCAGATAAACAATTTAAAGCTCTAATTCCATGCTAAATCATCATATAATTCCAAAATATATTCATAGAAACTTTCAATTTCATTCATAAAATCTAAAACTAATGAATTCAACAAGTGGACCTAGTTGTAAAAGTCACAAAAACACAGAAATTTCAAGAAATAATCAAGAATAGAACTTACTTGTAGTAAAAATATGAAAAACCAGCTTAAGGAAACCTTCTATGGTGTTTTTTCTGATGATAATGCAGAAAAAAAGAGAAATATAGATAATTCTACTTTAATCCTAACGTTATTAAGTAAATTTTACAATATTCCAATTTTACCCTTAATTATCCTTATTTTCTTGCTGATTTCATGCCCTTGTCGTCCATCCCAAATAGACCTTGGGTCTATTTGGATTTTAAGCCCTCTTTCTTTTATCATTTAAGCTATTTAATCATTTTCCATAATTTTGTATTTGTTACAATTTAGTCCTTTTTGTTCAATTAACAATCGAAACTTTAAAATTTCTTGACCAAAATTTAATACTAACTTATTAACACTCCATAAATATTTATAAAAATATTTATGGCTTAATTAAAAATCCCTGAAGTCTCGATACCTCGTTTTTCGATTCTAATTATTTTAATATTTATTTCTAGTACACTATTCACTATATACTCACTAAATTAATAATATTTTCTACTCACTTGTCGGATTTAGTGATCTCAAATCACCGTTCCGACACCACTGAAAATTCAGGCCATTACATCCAAGCTCACGTCCGAATGGATCCTAGATTCAGAATGTTCTTTGCACATGTGTCCCAATAGAGAATGGTTCTCCACATACAGTTTGGTTGAAGGTGGAGTTGTGTGCATGTGAAACGATTCATCTAGGAAGGTAATTGGTGATTCATCTATTTATCATTGGCTACACAGTTCATCTCATTGCTAACATGTTTGTCCCTAAGAGAGCTTCATAGCTTGTATAAATATAGCTGTCACAAATACCTACATCAGTGGTAAAGGCAAAAATTTTTGTTTTGTTCATTGCCTTAAAACTTCATTTCCAACACCAAGAAAGCACTTATAACAGTGAAATTGTTAGGGTTGATTTGATTTCCATTGATTTATGAATTAAGCAAACTAAGCATAATCTTTTGAATTGTTTTAAATAAAAGCAAAGGTTATTATTCCTACAATTTCCTACAACATTTTGCCTATTCTATTTGTCATATGTGGATGTTAGATTCATGGACCATAACACTATGCATGTCAAAGTTATGGAATAGAAGATATGAAGTTGGGAAGTTGGATGGGAAGAAGAGTTCATCATGATTTAGGTCTTTCCCTTTTTTCTGATAATTTTCCTTAAATCCTTGAGCCCAATCGAAAGACCTCATCCATAGTGATGCATTTATTGTTAAAAACAACCTCATTACGAATAATCCACAATGACCACAAAGAAGGAGCATAACATATAAATAATTTTGAAATCTGAAAAGTGGAGTTAAATTTCTAGAAATAAAAGAAGATGATTAAATTTTAAATTTATGAAGAGTGCAAGGGCTTATGGCATATTTTATAACTATTTTTATCTTTAAATTATAGTTTCTTAATATTATAAGAATTTATGACATATTTTAATTTTTTAAATATTTTTTATAATTTATTTTAATTTTGTGCATATATATCAAATTTAATTTTATCAAAATGAATATATTATAAATTAATATTTAAAATTTTAAGGTGACTCGAAACGAGATTAGGAAAAACTAATTGGAGGAGAGGACAAAAATTCTTAATAAAATCAGATTTAAAGCGAAAGGTAAAGGTGAAGGTCGAGGAGTAAAAAACCACCCGCTTTATTATTATTATTATTATTATTATTATTATTATTATTATTATTATTATCCTCGTCTACCCCCAATTTAAAGAAACTAAAAGGAAAAATAATTTTAAGTTATAAAAGATCATTTTTATCTTTGTATATTTTAGTTTATTTTTAATCTTTATCTTGTAATATTTAATATTATTTTGGTACATTAATATTATTTTTTATACTTTTTACATTTAAATGCATTATTTTACATTTGAATTAAAACTCGATTATCATAATTAAATTTAATAATATTTATACTATTTATTAAGTGTTTTACTGAGTTGGTATCACCTCAACTGGGTCACCAACTCAATTAAGGAAATTATGGAAATGTCTTTCTATAATTAAAATAAGTTATATTATTTGAGATAATTTAATCTTTTATTGCAACGAGAAAGGATTGTATGAAACATAGATTATCCCTTTTCTAATAGTTTTATGCCACGTCAACAATTTCATTTTGAATTTCAATATTTTACATTGGATTTGATTTTTTAAGGATGAAAATGCTGAAATTTAGGATGAAAATATTGATATGACATTGAACTATTGGAAAAGGATTTTGGATGATGTGGCATTATTGTTTTATACAATTTTTCTCTAGAGGTCAAATAGTTCATCTATTATAAAAGGTCAAAATATACCATGACTCCTTATACTCTTCAGTAAATTTCTAGTTTAGTCACTTTGTACTTTTATTTTTAGGAATTTAGCCCATTTATTTTTAGATTTCAAAATTCAAGTCTAACTGATAACACTATTAAAATTATTTTGTTAAATTCAAATTTATTAAAATTTATTTATTTTAGTTACATGACCATTAAGTGAGAATTAATTTCAAAATGGCGACCCATAAATTTAACAGAAAAAATTTAATATTGTTACCAATTAAACATAAATTTTAAAATCGAAAAGTAAAAAACTAAAGTACTAGAAATAAAAGTACAGAGACTAAATTTTAATTTTACGAAGAATACAAATCCTTTTGACATGTTTTAACCTTATAAAAGTATCAATATATTCATTATACATTAAATTTTAAAGCAAACGGTTAGAACTAGTCAGCAATTCAACATTAAAATAATTAAAATATACTTTTAAGTCCCTCAGTATTCTTCATACATTTGAAATTTAATCTTTTACTTTTATTTCAAAGAATTTAATCTTTTATTAGATTTATAAATGTAAGTTCAATTATTAATCTGTTAAAATTTTTTATTAGATTCAAATTCATTACAACATCATTTTTCAAGGGTGAATGTACTTGAGAGGTCCCTTTATTATAGGGACTGATCAAATTAGTCACACTACTATTAAATGGGTCAATTTAGATTATATTATTAAAAAGAATCAAATAAAGCTAAATTGGAATTGAATTAACATTTATTATTTAAACAATGTCATTTATTATTTAGTAGAGTTATTATTTTTAAAGTTTTATGGTTCTATAAATGAAATTTTTGTTTGGAATTGAACTACAACTGAAATAAAATTTAAGATGTTTTTTTTATAGAACAAAAGTTAGCTCTGTTACAATTTGAACTTATTTAATTTTTTTAATAATATAAAGACTAAATTTATCTATTAAATAATAGGATTAATTTGATCCAATTCCCATAATACAGGAGTTCTAAGGTATTTTAACCTTTTTAAAGATACATTATTACTAAGGGAGTTTTTTTAAACAAAAATTCAAAATTTTAAGTGAATAAATTTAACAAAAAAATATTTATCTGTGTTAAAATGAAACTTTTTTTTTTTAATCTTAAATTTACTTTGACCTTAAATAGTAAGGTTCAAAAAAGGAAACCAACTTGCAGGGTAAGTTACAGAGCATTCTTGTGTCCTTTCAAGTCCGATGACAATGAGAGGCCTCAGAAAGCTAATGCTCAGTGCTGAAAATGGAGAATCAGATGAAGAAGAAAAAAGGGTCTCTCACTATTCATCCAACCATCAAATACTGTTAGTTGGTGAAGGGGATTTCTCTTTTTCTTTGAGTTTGGCCAATGCTTTTGCCTCTGCCTCTAACATTTGTGCTTCTTCCTTAGACTCCTATGGTAATCAAACACAAAAGAAACAACCCTTTTCTTTATAAAGTGTTTTATTGCTTTAGCTATTTACACCAAAGTTTCTTTCTTTCTTTTTTCCATAATGGTGTGCGGTTCTGTTCCTCTTTATGAAGAATCAAGAAAGGGTTTGACATTTTTCTTTTAATTTAGTTGTTAAGAAAATTTTTTGATTTTACTGATATTTTGGTTAAATAGATATTTTGGTGAAGAAATACAAGAATGCAATTTCAAATTTGGAAAATCTTGAGAAGCTAGGGGCATGCTTACTACATGAAGTGGATGCATCCAAAATGAAGCATCATACTGACTTAGCCAACCGAAAGTTTGATCGAATCATCTTCAATTTTCCACATGCTGGCTTTCATGGAAAGGAAGATAATCCCCATATGATTCGGTAAATTTCCTCTTTGCAATTTCATATATGATTCTGGGATTTCTTTCTCATGTTTCTAGATGTGTATTTAGTGTCCAGGATATTTATGTTCATGCATGGCATCTTCTAATATTTTCGTATCATTAATGTCTTTGCTATCCTTTTTAGTTATTCCCAAGTTTTTAAAGATACATAAATGGATAGAGCAAATTTACATGAATTTCTGCCGTTATTTGAGTGTTGAATATGTTGGTCTTACGATTCTTTATATAGAGGGTCCTTGAATGGCCATATCTTTATACCTATGTCTAGAAATGTGTCAAGTTCAAGTGTCTGACACGATTGCTTGAAGAATAAAATGAAGCGTCTAAGCGACATAATGGTAGTGTACTAATATTTCTGTGTCATTTTCGCTTTTCATCCGTGATGTGATTAAATAAGTGTCTTTACTGCACTTCGTCCTAGAAATTAGGAGGATCAAACATTTTATTCCTTTTCCATTTGGAGGGAGTTAAACCATGAATGTTGTCATAAAATGACAGGAAGTTCATACTTACGGTATATTCCAAATCTGAGATGTGATATTGATGCTTGTATTCAAGTATCAAGAGATCATATGTAAGTATTTAGTTGTCCCTTTGGCTTCCACAATACACACTCTGTTTTTCACAATATTGTTGTACTAAAACAGGATGCATAGGAACCTTGTACAAGGTTTCTTTAGGAGTGCAAAGGGCATGCTTCGAGCTAATGGTGAAATTCATGTAAACCACAAGACCAATGCTCCGTTTTCCCTATGGAATCTTAAGAAATTAGCTTCTGGGTGCTCTCTGGCATTGATTCAGTGTGTAGATTTCAATGTAGAAGATTACCCAGGTTATCACAACAAGAGAGGGGATGGTTCAAGATGTGATGAACCCTTTCCTCTTGGCAAGAGCAGCACCTTCAAATTCGGCTTTTGCTCTAGAGCTAAGAAGGCGTCTAAAGCAACCAAAAGATGGGGTTCAATGTGTAACAAATCTCAGCATTTTCAAACCATTTCAATGCCAATGCAGCTGCGTTCAACTTCTGATTTCAACTATCATCGAAGGAATCATACTGTGAATCGCATCCCACTGCGTGTTAAACTGCGTCCTATCATTCCTAACCAGAATCAATACTCCGGGGTCTTTGATAGAAACTTTAATGGTTTGGTCCGAACATGTCAAGCGAATAGCCTGAGGTCTGATTTTGATGCAAGATATGATGATCTAGGAAGCTTGAGGCATGGTCTTGACAGACAATTGGTAGAGGTGCCGAGAACCTTGAATGGTAACTTGCCTTACATGCATGAGCACAAGCATGAGCATGAACAAGTGAGGCATAGTCTTGACAGACAAGTGGTAGGGGTGCCAAGAACCATAAATGATAACTTGTATTACATGTATGAGCATGAACAAGCGAGGCATAGTCTTGACAGACAAAAGGTAGAGGTGCCAAGAGCCTTACATGGTAACTTGTATTACATGCATGAGCATGAAAATAGTCTTGACAGACGAATGATAGAGATGCCAAGAACCTTAAATGGTAACTCGTATTACATGCATGAGCACAAGCCAGCGAGGCATAGTGTTGACAGACAACTGGTAGAGATGCCAAGAGCCTTGAATGGTAACTTGTACTACATGCATGACCGTGAGCATGAACTTGCCCATATTAGCAATTCGAGGCCTCATCTTCACAGGGCGCTTGCATGTCCAACCTCCCAGCTGAAAGTACCTAATACTCGGGATGTTCTCCGTTTGTAAATGCATGGAATCTTCTGCTTTTTTGTCTGTGCCAGTTACATAGTGCATCAGCATAAAATGACGAGTACATACAACTTGTGATGCTGACCATGTAAAGTCAGAAATGCTTAACCTTCCTCTGAAACTAGTTATCTTTTGTCTATGGAGCATACAATGTAATGCTTAAGTACGGGTATCTTTGGTTGCTTTGCTTTACTTGATGTTTAGTGCCTAACTAATTCTAAATTCATATGATTATTGACTACATCTAAACAAGTTGCATGCTTTGCTTTACTTGATGTTTAGCGCCTAACTAATTCTAAATTCATATGATTATTGACTACATCTAATCAAGCTTTAGCTTGATTTTATCTCTCCTCCAACTTTTCCTTTATTGAATTTAAATTGATATTCTTACTCTCCATAGTCTCCTTATCATTTTCTCTCTTAGTGGTTATGGAAATTCCTTTGATTTTTAGGTGAAAATGGTGAATTTTGATGGAAAAGATCAAATTGTAAAAAAAAGTAAAATTTTCTTTTCTTCAAGAATGGTGGAGGTGAGCTGAAAGAAAGATGGAGAAATTTTCATCATCCTTTCTTTTTATTTTCTTAACCATTAATTAAATAAAAAACATATTATATTAAAAGAATAAAAACAATTTTAAAATAATTTTAACCAATCAAAATCTAACACCAATATTCATAATTATCATGAAACATCATGATAATTATCTTAATTTAAAATAACTATGACTATTTTACCCTTCAACATATATTAGTTCATATATATTTTGAAACTTGTAAATTAGTTGATCCTTTAAATTTTATTTATTAAACAATGATGAAAAATTATTTTTATGCGTAAACCATAAAAATAGTCACCCAACCATATCTTTCTTTCTATTTTAATCACCTAACTATTAAATTTTTTGATTTAATCACTAAACTTTTCGAAATTAAATATTTTAACTACTGTTACTGTGAATTGATGTGAAATTTATCCATTTAACCCCAATACTTGTACTTAAGCATTACATTGTATGTTCCATAGACAAAAGATAACTAAAGGTTAAGCATTTCTGACTTTACATGGTCAGCATCGCAAGTTGTATGTACTCGTCATTTTATGCTGATGCACTATGTAACTGACGCAGACAAAAAAGCAGTAGATTCCATGCATTTACAAACGAAGAACATCCCCAGTATTAGGTACTTTCAGCTGGTAGGCTTGACATGCAAGCGCCCTGTGAAGATGAGGCCTCGAACTGCTAAAATGGGCAAGTTCATGCTCATGCTCATGCTCATGCATGTAGTACAAGTTATCATTCAAGGCTTTTGGCATCTCTACCATTTGTCTGTCAACACTATGCCTCGCTGGCTTGTGCTAATGCATGTAATACGAGTTACCATTTAAGGCTCTTGGCATCTTTATCATTTGTCTGTCAAGACTATTTTCATGCTCATGCATGTAATACAAGTTACCATGTAAGGTTCTTGGCACCTCTACCTTTTGTCTGTCAAGACTATGCCTCGCTTGTTCATGCTCATACATGTAATACAAGTTATCATTTATGGTTCTTGGCACCCCTACCACTTGTCTGTCAAGACTATGCCTCACTTGTTCATGCCCATGCTTGTGCTCATGCATGTAAGGCAAGTTACCATTCAAGGTTCTCCGCACCTCTACCAATTGTCTGTCAAGACCATGCCTCAAACTTCCTAGATCATCATATCTTGCATCAAAATCAGACCTCAGGCTATTCGCTTGACATGTTCGGACCAAATCATAAAAGTTTCTATCGAAGTCCCCGGAGTATTGATTCTGGTTAGGGATGATAGGATGCAGTTTAACACGCAGTGGGATGCGATTCACAGTATGATTCCTTCGATGATAGTTGAAATCAGAAGTTGAATGCAACTGCATTGGCATTGGAAAGGTTTGAAAATGCTGAGATTTGTTACACATTGAACCCCATCTTTTGGTTGCTTTAGACGCCTTCTTAGCTCTAGGACAAAAGCCGAATTTAAAGGTGCTGCTCTTGCCAAGAGGAAAGGGTTCATCACATCTTGAACCATCCCCTCACTTGTTGTGATATCCTGGGTAATCTTCTACATTGAAATCTACACGCTGAATCAATGCCAGAGAGCATCCAGAAGCTAATTTCTTAAGATTCCATAAGGAAAACGGAGTGTTTGTCTTGTGGTTTACATGAATTTCGCCATTAGCTCGAAGCATGCCCCTTGCAGTCCTAAAGAAACCTTGTACAAGGTTCCTATGCATCCTGTTTTAGTACAACAATATTGTGAAAAACAGAGTGTGGATTGTGGAAGCCAAAGGGACAACTAAATACTTACATATGATCTCTTGATACTTGAATACAAGCATCAATATAACATCTCAGATCTGGAATATACCGTAAGTATGAACTTCCTGTCATTTTATGACTACATTCATGGTTTAACTCCCTCCAAATGGAAAAGGAATAAAATGTTTGATCCTCCTAATTCCTAGGGCAAAGTGCAGTCAAGAGACTTATTTAATCACATCACGAATGAAAAGTGAAAATGACACATAGGAATATTAGTACACCACCATTATGTCACTCGGACACTTCATTTTATTTTTCAAGCAATCGTGTCAAACACTTGAACCTGACACATTTCTAGACATAGGTATAAAGATATGACCCTTCAAGGACCCTCTATATAGAGAATCATAAGACCAACATATTCAACACTCAAATAACGGCAGAAATTCATGTAAATTTGCTCTATCCAATTATGTATCTTTAAAAGCTTGGGTATAATTAAAAAGGATAGCAAAGACATTGATGATACGAAAATATTAGAAGATGCCATGCATGAACATATATATCCCTGGACACTAAATACACATTTAGAAACATGAGAAAGCAATCCCAGAATCATATATGAAATTGCAAAGAGGAAATTTACCGAATCATATGGGGATTATCTTCCTTTCCATGAAAGCCAGCATGTGGAAAATTGAAGATGATTCGATCAAACTTTCGGTTGGCTAAGTCAGTATGATGCTTCATTTTGGTTGCATCCACATCATGTAGTAAGCATGCCCCTAGCTTCTCAAGATTTTCCAAATTTGAAATTGCATTCTTGTATTTCTTCATCAAAATATCTATTTAACCACAATATCAATAAAATCAAAATATTTCTTAACAACTAAATTAAAAAAATTGTCAAACCCTTTCTCGATTCTTCATAAAGAGGAACAAAAACGCGCAACATTACGAAAAGAAAAAAAAAGAAAGAAACTTTGGTGTAAATAGCTAAAGCAATAAAACATTTTATAGAGAAAAGGGTTGTTTCTTTTGTGTTTGATCACCATAGGAGTCTAAGGAAGAAGCACAAATGTTAGAGGCAGAGGCAAAAGCATTGGCCAAACTCAGAAAAAGAGAAATCCCCTTCACCAACTAACATTACTTGATGGTTGGATGTTGAGTATGACTCCTATTTCAATCCAATTTGAGAAATAATCTTTTAGTTAGACTCTATTTATTTGTTTCAATCAAATTCTGATTAGTCTAGATTATTTTATTATTATTTGATCTATGAATTTAGCCTATAAATAGGCTCTTTTACAACCTTAGAAAATACACCTATTAGAGATTAGAACTCATAACACATTTAGAGAATTTTGTGTTTATGTTTTGAGGGTTCTTTGTTTTCTAGTTTTCGGGATTTAGTTTTTTATCTCTATATTTTGTACTCTTCATTCTTTTGCCATTATAGTAAAATTATCTTTACCCGTGGTTTTTTATCCTCTTTGGAAGGGTTTTTCCACGTTAAATTTGTGTGTTCAATTTCTCAATTTATTCCGCTATTTTTGTTACTTTTTGCTTAATCGGTTCGATCCTAACAAGTGATATCAGAGCTAGTTTAATTTTCATAGATCAGCCCATTCAGATATGGCAGCAATAAGGTCTGAAATTGAAGTTCGATGGTGAGACAAATTTCAACCTGTGGCAAGTTCGGATGATGACAATTCTAGTTCAAACCGGCTTGAAAAAGGTCGTAACCGGGAAAAATCCTGAGAATCTAATTCAAACAGAATGGGAAGAGCTTGATGAAAAGGCCTTGTCTGCAATCCAGTTGTGCCTCGCGGATACGGTATTACAGGAGGTATTGATGGAGAAGACCTCATCCGCATTGTAGAAAATGTTAGAAACTCTTTATGTGACTAAGTCTCTAGCTAACCGTTTAATGTTGAAATAACGTTTATTTACGTTTCGCATAAACAAAGGTGAGCTTCTTAGAGATCACATCGGTCAATTCATTACTTTTTTAAATGATTTAAAGAACGTTGAGGTTCATATTGATGATGAAGATCAGGCTATGCTATTATTGTGCTCTTTACCCCATTCATACAAGTCTTTTAGAGAGACCCTGATTTATGGCAAAGACAAACTCTCGTTCGAAGATGTGAAGGGTCATTTGTTGAGTAGAGACAAACTCGACAATGAGTTTGGTTTGGATAGCAAGGCAGATAGGCAAGCTTCCGTTTTGGTAGCATCAAAGAAACGAGACAAAATGTGTCACTATTATAAAAAGTTAGGTCACGTAAAAGCAGATTGTTATAAACTGCGAAATAAAAGAGCTGCTGAGAGTAACGAGGAAGATGTAGCTGGTGCTAATTTGGCCGATGAAAGCGGTGATGATTTCTTATTAGTGTTAACGAGCGATAACTCCAAGCTCACGTCCGAGTGGATTCTAGATTCGAGATGTTCTTTCCACATGTGTCCCAATAGAGAATGATTCTCCACATATAGTTCGGTTGAAGGTGGAGTTGCGCGCATAGGAACCGATTCATCTAGTAAGGTAATTGGTATTGGTACTGTTAAAATTAGGATACACAATGGGACGATTAGGACACTCTCAGATGTTAGGTATGTACCTGATTTATGAAAGAATCTCATCTCCTTGAGTATTTTAGACTTGAAAGGATGCAGAATCAACATCGAGTCGAGCGATATTAAAGTATCTCGTGGAGCTCTCGTTTTGTTAAAAGGTAAAAGAACCGGCAGTCTTTATTTTTGGAAGGTTCTACAGTGACAGGTGAAATCGGATGTCCCTCGTCCGTTACTGAGTCGAAGTCAACTCGTTTGGAGCGGAGACAACTTGGTCATAGGAGGGAAAAAGGTATGACTGTTTCGTTGAAGAGAGGTTCTCTTTTGGATGCAAGTTTTGAAAAGTTAGGGCACTGTGTTAGTGAAAATCATACTCGGGTTAGTTTTAATTTGGCAGTGTACAAGTCGAAGGCTAGTAGTCTTCTAGTTTCTAAACACAGATTCGACTCAATTAATTCCCTGCATAGTTCAAGATAGGCCCATGGAGGGCTTTGGCAAAGATGGCATTGTGGAAATATGAGTCAAGGTAGAGATTTGTTGAGTATGACTCCTATTTCAGTCAAATTTGAGAAATAATCTTTCAGTTAAACTCTGTTTATTTATTTCAATCAAACTCTTATTAGTGTAGATTATTTTATTATTATTTGACTTATGAATTTAGCCTACAAATAGGCTCTTTTACAACCTTAGAAAATACACCCATTAGAGATTAGAATTCATAACAAATTTAGATAATTTTGTGTTTACGATTTGAGGGTTCTTTGTTTTCAGGTTTTTCGGGGTTTAGTTTTTTATCTCCATCTTTTGTACTCTTCGTTCTTTTGCCATTATAGTAAAATTATCTTTTCTCGTGGTTTTTTATCCTCTTTGGAGGGGTTTTTCCACGTTAAATTTGTCTGTTCAATTTCTCAATTTATTCCTCTATTTTTGTAAATTGTTGCTTAATCGGTTCGATCCTAACATTGGATGAATAGTGAGAGACCCATTTTTCTTTTTCATATGATTCTCCATTTTCAGCACTAATTATTAGCTTTCTGAGGTATGTGGTTGCCATCGGACTTGAAAGGTCACTCTTTTTCAACACCGACACAAGAATACTCTGTAACTTACCTTGCAAGTTGGTTTCCTTGTTTTGAACCTTATTATTTACGGTAAGAGAGAAATGGAAGGAAAAATTCAAGTTTAAGATAATTATAAAAATACCCGTTAAATATTTTTTAAATTTAATCATCTGATATTTTGAAATAAAAATTGGTTAAATTGATCATATATGTTAAAAAAATTTGACCTAGGTTGATTTTTGAAAATTTATGAAAATAAATCAATTTTTAAGAGGAGGGTGAAAAGGGAAGCGCTTTACCTTTAAATTACATTTTTAAATTTTTTAATATAATCAATTTTTTGTCAAATGATTAAATTTTAATGGTTTTGTCTTTTGGTCCCAACTTGATTCCTCTCTCATTTATATTTTTTATTTTGTTTTGTTTTAAGCTTTTTATATTTTTAATTAATGTTTTAAACATATCAACTCCTTTAGTTAAATGATTAAATAATAATGATTTCATTCTTGAGATTTAGGTTCAATTCCTCTTTTTAAACATATTTGTAATTTTTATTTAATGTTGTTTAAAAAATTTAATTAATAAATATATTATTTATAATTTTTTATTTTAAATTATCTAATAGCTCTTTTATTCATAAAATCAAATAATCATTAGAAATATGTTATTTTTAGTAAATATAATTTTTATATGTGTAATTTTTCAATCCATATCATGAGTGTAGTAAATTTTAGTATTATATATTTTTATATATGTATTTAAAATATATCAAAATAATTAATTGAAGTATTTAACATATAAAAATATTTGAAGTATCATACTCACAATGTACATGAAAAAATAATGATATTTGAAATATTTTGCATATAAAATAATAGTTGTATTTGAAATAATTATTTCATTTTATAATATTAGAAATCACCATACTCACCAAATATGTGGAGAAAATAAATATTTGACAAATAAATATTATATATAAAGATAAATATATATAAAAATAGTTGATGTTTATATTATATATAAAGGAATTATTAATTTCAAATATTTTAACATAATAATATATGTAAAATATATATTTTATTATACAATTACATATTTATTATTTTATTTTATGAATAAAAGTGTTATTAATTAAAATGAATTAAAATAAAAATTACAAAAAATATATTTATTAATTAAAATTAAAAAATTGAAACAATATGAAATAAAAATTACAAATGTGTTTTGAAGAGGAAATTGAACCTAAGTCTCAATGATGAAATCATTATTATTTAATCATTTAACCAAGGAGGTAATATATTAAAAATATAAAAGCTTAAAACAAAATGATATAAAATATATATAAATGTGAGTGGAGAGGAATCAAATCTGGAACTTAAGGATAAAACCACTAACATTTAGCTATCTAACCAAAGAAACTAATTACATTTAAAAAGTCAAAAAATGCAACATAAAGGAAAAGCTTCCCACTCTTTCTAAAAAACAGCCTGTTTCTCAAAATTTTCAAAAAAAGAAATTGATCTATTTGACCAATAACTTTTTTTTTGGCATAGATGGTTAATTTAGCAGAAAAAACCATGTATCTTTAGAAAGGTTAAAGTACCTGAGAGATCTTTGTATTTTAGGGATTGGATCAAATCAATCCCTTGATTATTAAATAGATCAATTTAGTTTGTATATTATTAAAAGAATCAAATAATTTAAATTGTAACAAAGTTAACTTTTGTTCTATAAAAAAGGTGCGGTGAAGCAATTCAATTCCAAACAAAAGATTTTTTTATAAAATCATAAAACTTTAAAAATATTAACTCTATTAAATAGTAAATGATATTGTTTAAACAATAAATGTTAATTCAATTTCAATTTGGCTTTATTTGATTCTTTTAATAATACAAAGTACTAAATTGACCCATTTAATAATAGAGGACTAATTTAATCAGTCCCTATAATAAATGGACCTCTTAGGTACATTCACCTTGAAAATGATATTGTAATGAACTTGAATCTAACAAAAAAATTTAACGGTGTTAACAACTAGACTTATATTTATAAATCCAATATAAGGACTAAATTCTTTGAAATAAAAGTAAAATGATTAAATTTCAAATATATGAAGAGTATGACACTTATATTTTAATTATTTTAATGTTCAATTGCATACTAGTTCTAACTATTTGCTTCAAAACTTAATGTATAGTGACTATATTGCTCATTTTATATCACAAGTCTTTGTATTCTTCATAAAATTGGACTTTAGTCCCTATACTTTTATTTCTGGGCTTTAGTTTTTTACTTTTGATTTCAAAATTTAGGTTCAATTGGTAGCAATATTAACTTTTTGTTAAATTTGTTGGTCTGCCATTTTGAAATTAATTCTCACTTGAGGATCATGTAACTAAAAAGTAAAATTGTAATAAACTTAGATTTAACAAAATAATTTTAATAAGATTATCAATTGGACCTGAATTTTAAAATTTAAAAGAATGAAAAGTTAAATTCTTAAAAATAAAAATACAGTGACTAGATTAAAAATTTAGGAAGAATATAAGGAGTTTTTATAATAGAAGAAGTATTTGACCTCTAAACCTATAGTAAAGTGAGATAGTTGATCCAAATTAAAACTCGATTTACAAAAATAAATATTGAAACTCTTAATCTCAAATGGGGATATGTGAGGAGGAGTCCCAGTGAGCAAAATCCATGGACCTGGTAAAGGCCTCTGGTGTCAATGCTACTTGAATGAAATTTGCTTCCCTGGAACTATCACATATACCAACATCACACTGCCTTTCTGTCAATCAACAATTAATAAATATTGAATTCAAATAAAAATTTTATTTAGACATTTAATTATAGAAATATGATTAAGAATATATAAACATTTTTGGCGATAATTGTATAATTTGAAAATTAACATTCTTGAATTTTGATAACAATATGATGGAGAGTAATGAAGTAAAAAATGTGCATTATAATAAAATATTTACTTAATTAGTGATATAATTGAAATTATGTAAACTGGTTGGAAAAAGTTTTTTTTTTAAAAATTAACATTAACATTGTTATGTGTTGAAAAATCAAGTTTAGAAAACGTGGCGTAAAATAAGTTCAATAAAAATAGAGTTTTAATTTTTTCTCCAAAACTAGAATTTGGTTGTGATATATAAAGTAATAAACACTTAATCAAAATTATACCTTTTTTATTCATCTAGGATAAACACTTCAACCGATCAGTCTTCTCCACTATCCTCAAGCTCACATCTGCCGAGTGTGGGCTCGCTTCGAATAAAAAAAATTCACAAAATTATCAGTGGGGCAATTTCATAATTTCTCTAAACTTTAAGGTAAAATTGTAAATACGAAAAATATCTCTAAAAATTCTTCAGAGAATTTTTTTTCTAGAACTTTCTCTATGACTCTCTTTATATAGGTAGAGTTTAGAGAGTTCAACTATAATTAAACTTAACCACTTTAATATTAAATTTTATTAAATTAATAAAATATTTACCTACAAGATAAATATTAAATTTAATTTAATATTAAGATAATCACTTTAATATTAAATTAATAAAATATAATCAAGATAAGTAGCAAATTAAATTTAATATTAAATCTATTAAAATAATATTATTTTTAGAATAGTTAATCTAAAATTAAATTATCTGGTAGAGTCCTAGTAGAAGTGTGATTTCTCCACTGCTCAACCGTCGAAGGACCACCTGCTAGCTGCCAGAATATCGTTGTCGTCGCCACCGGCTATCAAAATGTCGCTTTCGTCTCCGCCGACACCTTTGTGTCAGATGGTGCCATCGCAAGTACAACACCCTCCCGATTCGACCAGCTTTTTGGTATCGGTCTCGATTTTGGGTTCTCGAGCCCAATTTTTAATCTTAGGTCCAAATTTCAAGTTCAATTACCCATTGGGCCAATTGCCTAACTTGAAAATTAAGTTCCAAAAATATCATACTTATTTTAATTAATTTGATTAATTTAATTTTGCTTGATCAAAATTAATTTTCTAAAAAATCACTGAGATTTTCCAAAATTAAATTATCAAGAAAATTCTTTAATCAAATTTTCTAGTTGAAAAATTCTCAGAACCGCCCAATTTAATTCCGCATCGAATAAATCGATTCAATTAAATTATTTCCAAAGTTGTAGAATTTTTATTCTAATTTAAATGCAGTCTGATCGAACTTTTGTTGAGCTAGTAGAGGGGCCAATCAAACATAAACAATTATGCTATAGTAATTGCAATTATGTCCAGAAGCATCATTCCGATAATTCGCAATTTACTTAATCATGGATTCAATCCATCAAACTATTTATTAAAGCAATTCATCAAACTCTTTGTCCAATGACCTCGTCATGTGTGTGTTACCCTCATATGATATCGTTGATTCATTTGAGTTAAATTCGTTCCCTCAATACAATCATACTTTATCTCATTATCACAATTGTGTCTTCTTAATGATTAATATGATCACTGCCAACAAATGACTATGATAAATTACTTGTTCAAGAACAAGCAACCCATGGCCACGTTCCATATTTATCAATCCACATAATGCCAATAAGAGGATATTGTTAACTCTTTAATCGAGCTATGAATTCTATCGTTGCTAGCAAATTCATGACATACACAAGTCATGTACCCAACATACTGGCTATGGACTCAATCATCTTTAGAACATAAGCCTCCACTTATATCAAAGCACATGAGTTACATACACATAGTCAGTGACCAACTCAGGATTTAGGTAAATCACACCATGAACGTCACAAGTGAAATAATTCACAAGCGGATTCAAAATTAATTCATTTTGGGTCCAGTCCAATGTATCATTCTTCCAATGAATACATCTATGTCTCTACTCGTGGAGTCAACTGCTCTGATAGCAAAGACTAACCATCTCCCCAATTGGAATTGTATACGACATAATAATCCTTCCAAGTATGTAACACCCCTTACCTGTATTCGACACCGAAATAAGGTACGAGGCATTACCAGAACACATACACTTGTAAACGTATTTAACCGAGTTATAAAATTTCATCTAAATTAAAACTTTCAAAATTATTAACATGCTTTTATAACTCTTTACAATATATCCTCAAAATATTTTAATCATAATAAAAAGGTCCTACGAGACCCGATATATACTCATCCAATTCAATGCTTCATTTACATTTCATTCACGTACAATTCATGTCATTAAGTTCAATACTAATACGTATTTACCATTTAACTCAACGTATATCGATTATATCATTCGTTAACACATTTATGAAATTCTCAATTTTGCAATGAAAATATCACTCTAGGTTAAATAACAACATCAATTCAACTCATCATCCCTTTTTTCGTCATTTTACCCTTCAAGTATGTACTTACTATTTCATTACCTTTCCAAACCCGTTCCTATGCATATTACACAAAACATAAACATATCATTACAATGCACAACTTATAAGTTTAACGTGGCATAATTCAGCCACAACTTGGCCAAAGCCTAAGCATGTACACCAAACATATTAGCCAAATAAACATATAGCAAAAGCATTATAAGCATGGATGAGCACAACATTTATTCACGTATCAAACTTACCAACATGTGTTAATTCATAAACCATTCACGACATTACTTCATGCCAAATCATATACCAGATATACCATACATATATATTATGAAACTTTATTTTCCCACATGAGCTTAAATAATGACCAATAATGCACAAATATAAGCATCATTTCTATTTCATCATTTATCAATTATAATCGAACATATAACCAATTATACACAATTCATTCATATATTTTTCCTCCTCCTCCTCTCCATTCCACATCCTTAATATATAACACACTCAATTATCATTATCCAAAATTTCACTATTTGCTCATTTGTAATTTCAAAGCTGTCTGTCTGAGTCTGAGTCACTAAATTATTTATATCTCGAGCTACAGAACTCCAAATTAAGATCCGTTAATTTTACTCGAAACTAGACTCACATATCTTATTACCATAAAATTTTAAGAATTTTTTGTTTATCCAAATATTACATTTTATTCATTAAATTCTTCCCTATTTCAGTGTTCAACAGTTCTAACCACTCTTCACTAAAAATTAATTATCTCATTGTACAGGATTCTTATAATTCTCTAGTTTTTTTTTGAAAATAGACTCATTCAAGATTCTAAAATATAAATTTTAGCCCATAATTATTTTTTAAAATTTTGATGATTTTCCAAAGTCAGAACAGAAGATTTCGAAATCATTCTGACCCTGTATCACTAAAATTCAAATATCTCATAATATAAAACGCTTTTACTTTCTTTGTCTCTTTTATGTAAAAATAGACTCAATAAAATTTAATTTAATGTTTTTTCATCATCTAATTCAATTTCTACGATTTTTGGTGAATTTTCAAAGTCAGACTACTGCTGCTGTCTCAAAACTATTTTAGTATAAAATGTTGATAACTAAATTTATAACACTTTCCTTTCCTTTCTCTTCAATATTTTCCATCACTTCCTCTTATTTCCTTTTACTAACATAACAAGAATATAGAAACTTATATAATGAAACTCTACATTAACATTAATTTCCTACTTTTTCAATAATATCAAACTCAAAAATATATTGAAATCTTGATGTTCTTACCTTGTGCTATTGATTTCAATCTTTAACTTGATTTTCTCTCTCCTCCAGCTTCTATTTGTTGAATCTAACTTGATATTCTAGCTCCCCATAGTCTCCTTGTTATCTTTCTCTCTTGATGGCTATGGAAATTCTCTTGATTTCTAGGTGAAAATGGTAAATTTTTGGTGGAAGGACCAAATTGTAAAGAAAGAAAAACTTTCTTTCTTTCTCTCTTTTTCTCACGTTGGATGCATGGGAAGAAGATGATTTCTTTTCATCTTTCCTCCCTTTTATATTAATCATTTAATAATAAAATAATACTAAAAATCTTAATAAAATCTTAATTAAATAACATTTATCTAATTAATTAATTAAAAATATCACCAACATCATCATTACCTTCTAGAGTTCTCTCTCTCTCTAATTGACCATTTTGCCCTTCATAATATTTAAAATTTCATCCTTGAGTCATCACTTAATTTGGTAAAATTGTGATTTTGTACCTCAAAATTTTTCACCTTTTCAATTTGGTCCTAATTCATCCATTTTCCTTAGTTTCTAGATTATTCCACCCTTAAAATATTTGCACTATTGGTCCTTCAAACTTTTCATATTTACACTTTACCCCCTCATATTTTGAGTATTTACTCTTGGTCAGCAAAACTTTTCTCACTTTTGCGATTTAATCCTTTCTTGAATTAATATGTCATAATATACTTCCCAATGTTGTCATAACTCAAAATTTCCCTTTTTGTCACTTTATTTCCTTATTTTACTATATCAAGGATACCTAATTTCTTATTGTAGTAGTTTTCGGGGTATTTCAGTAGTAATTTTGGGATATTACGAAGTGTTTAAATAAAATGCTTTCTTTGATTCTTTTTGGGATTACATACTCATTTAGATTATCTACTAAAGTAAGTTGTCTTTCTCACAATGTAAACATTCTTACAGTGCCACTTGTCACTTCCCAAAAATCGGATTAGAAGAAATTGGGTTTGTGAAACCAAGTGTGATCGTGTCCTGATTTTGAGCTGGAATTGTGAAAATGTTGTCAAGTTAAGTGATCTACTTTAGTGGATAAGTGCTTTGGATGTGTGCTTGAGGCCCTATGTTTAAATCTCCTTCTTTGGAATTTTTGTTATTTTTGTCCTTATCACTATCTCTGCATATTTGATTTAAGGTTAATTCACGCGCAAGTGTTGATAAAATGAGTTTGTTGGTTCAATGGTAAGGTGTCAACTTACCCTTTGATCCTGTGCTTGAATCCTAATGTGTGCATAGTAGGAATTATTTTTTCTTTTGAAATCTAAGGTAAAATCTGATAGGATAACTAATCAGATTTAGTGGGGGGTAGTGGGAAGTTTTTAAGTTCTTTAGTTTTTTTAAAGTTTCCCAAAAATTCTCCAAAAATCCCTCACACTACCTACAGTCTATGCTTTCTCTTTCTTCCCCTTCCACTTTCATGTTTGCATTCTTTCTTTCTGTATGTTTCTGTTTAATTTTCCTCTTTTCCTTTCAATTCAATTTTTTTCACAAGATTTTTCCCTGCCATTTTTCTTCCTTTGTTACGATATTCACTTTTGAGATTTTTTCATCAACGTTTCCTTCTGCATCACTGTGGGCCGTGCGTGGTAAGGTTGTGATTTTTAGTTTCGAATTTGGTTAGAGATTGTCACGTTTTGAGTTTTGTTTTTTCCGTTGTGTGACCAAAGCTTTTAACCATGTGAAATTCTCTTTAGGTGAAGATTTGGTTGCGATTTACCTTTCGGAAAACTGAGAAATTTGTTTTGGCTATTGTTTCATTCAGGGGTAAGTGATCATTAGGGAGTCAAAATTTTAGAATATCATTGTCCAATCTCACATTTTGAAGTGTTGGTTTAGGTACTAGATATATCACCGTTGAATTTGCATCAAAAATTGATCAGGTGTGTAACGAAAAACTCGAAAAACAACGAATGAAAAAAAGCCAAAAACTAGACTATTAACGCCACACGATTGTGTGACAAGCCGTGTGTTAGACAGTGTGAACCACATGGTCTGAGTCAATTGGGCTGTGTGGGCCACACGAACTTGTCTATTGGGCTATGTGGGCTCATTTTTTGAAAATTTTACCCAGGCTGGTTTGACTCTAAAACTCGTAATTAGAATTTCTGTAGGGCCCATATTGTTTAATTAAGGCTTGGAAACAAGGTATTTGTTAATATGCTTCTGTGTATGATGTGTTTAAGGTATGTGAAATATATTTGTATAATTTGATACTATTAGTTCTGATGGTATGTCTTGATTTGCTATGTCTGTATATGTGTGTATGATGTGTGATTATGTTAATTTGTATTTTTTTTAATCTGTTATATAACTATGTATGTGACTTCATGGCAAAACTGATATGATTTAATGAGGTTTGATAAATCTGTTCTGCAAAGCGTGGACTCCCATGCCTTCTGTTTTCCGTTACTGTACGTCAGCATGTCCTACATGCTTATGATTCAGATTTTGTATATGCATGCCATGACACATTGCATGGGGTTTAGGATGATGTTGAAAAGAGGAAGATTCTGGCAGTTTAATGATCTGCACTATCTGGTGGTTTGACCACATATATCTTATATGACAGTTTTAATTGCAATCCTGGTGGCAATATAGTGGCTTGACCACATATATCTTATATGACAGTTTTAATTGCAATTCTGGTGGCAATGTCCACAATTATCTGTTTGTGTTATTTGGTTGGATGAGTTATGGGGAACTTTATTTTTGGTATGTAGCAGAGTTGGGTAGGAAGTTTTCTGGAAAAAAAATCTACATTATGATTTCTGAAAAATATTGCATTGACATAATCATACATTCTCAATTCTTCTCAATTGTTCGTGATAAAATTCTCTATGATACCCTAACTTCTGTGTTGTGATATGTATGTTTTATGTTTGAGTTCCGTTATTCAATAGGCTTTATATCCCACTCATTTTTTTTAATCTCTGACTTTTCAGGTAATCAGTAAGTTAGAATCAGACGGTGTGCGGGAGCTCGGATTGTGTTATCGGTTAAATAAATAAGATGGTTTACGTCTATTACTTTTCTGAACTTTTTGGACTAGGTTTTTGGTTATCGTTTTTTTTTGTTGGATTTGATATTTTTAACATTAAACTACAAAATCGTAGGAATTATCAAATTAAAATTTGGTTTTCAAAACTAAGAAATCTGGAATTTCCACTGCAACGATTAAGTAACCACTTAAGTATTTTTCTGTAAATAAATATATGATTTTTAAACGAATGTTTGCCTTAGTTTTGGAAATGATTTGCCTATGTTAGTACTTTCAAAACACACGGTTTTGAATTCAAATTCTGGGTTTTAAATAAGTGTTTCTAACTTTAGTTTTGCTAAACATCTATGAGAGTTTTGCCAATTTTTTATTCTTTCAAAACATGCACTGGGTTTGATTAAAATAAAAACTTCTGAACAAGTTGATGTAATTCCTCAATATCTAGTTATAACTTCTGTGCTAGGTTTGGGGGTGTTACACCACTTATAACTTCTAGGTTTTAAATAAGTGTTTTCTGACTTTAGTTTTGCTAAACATCTATAAGAGTTTTTCCAATTTTTTATTCTTTCAAAACATGCACTGAGTTTGATTAAAACAAAAGCTTCTGAACAAGTTGATGTAATTCCTCAATATCTAGTTATAACTTCTGGGCTAGGTTTGGGGGTGTTACACCACTTATTATCAGTTTGAACTTAGACAATCAATGAGCTAATATTTTCTTGATACAATTTCAGTATGCATGCAAAACATGAAAGACATAAACACAAAAGACATAATAGTGAAATGCGAAATTAACTTTATTCATTTATTAATCGTTGAAATGCATAGAAAATAATAACATGTTTACTACAATATAAGCACATTTTCCAACAGTATGGAGCGGTGGTTAAAGCTCTTGTTAAACACTCGTTTGGCATGGGTTCAAACCATGTGACCTCATCTCTTACCCTAATATTTTATAATAATAAAAAAGTAACATTATTTTTAAAACGTCTATAAATTATATTGAAATTAAGAATAAATTAATTATAGTTACCAATATTAAATATTTGTGATTAACTAAATTCAGATTGATTCTTATAAACGAGATGTAACAGCCTGATTTCGACCCTAATCGGACATAGTGGTTTCAGGACCACAAATCTGAGTCAGAAAAATATTTTAATATTATTTTGTGTGTTTATTATGTGTAAATTTGATTGTGTGAAATTTTTGTGTCTTAATTTTATCGTTTAAGTGACCAATTAAAGAAAAAGGACTTAATCATGTAAATAGTAAAAGTTGCTAACTAATTGTTAAAGTGCTAAATTGATTTGCTCTTTTAGTGGTAGGTGTTTATGTTGTAATTATACCATGAGTTATATTTATGGACGGTTATGTATATTGTATATAAAATGTGTATATTGAATTATAAAGGTTATTTTGGTAATTATATTAATTATGATAATATAATAAAACATAAAATAAAAACATCACATGCATGTTCATCTTTAGTAGCCGAAATTAGCTAAGGAAAATAAAAGAAAAGAAAAGCTACATTCGGCCTTTGTCTTGCTCAATTAAGGTATGTAATTTGTTCGGTTTTTGATAATTTTTATGTTTTTTGAGATCATTGCTAAGTTATCTTCAAAGCCCATGTTTCAATTTTTGAAATTTATGATGATTTTTTGTTTTTCCATTGATGATAGCTTGTGATTTTTGTTGATTGATGGTGAAATATTAAAGATATGTGAAAGATTAATATGTTTTATCTTTGAATTTTTGGTGAAATTGAGTAATTAGGGTTAAATTGTAAAAATAAATTTTTGAGGGACTAAAATGCTAAATAAATGAAAAATATGGACTTGTATGGCCTAGGGTAAAATTCGGCCTAAGCATGGTATGTGTGAATTTGGTGTATTTTGTGTTTTATGTAATAGGGACTAAATTGCAAAAAGTGTAAAAATGTCAGGGCAAAATGGTAATTTTCCCATTTGTGTGTTTTTGGATTAAATTGAATGAATTAATGAATAAAAAGGCTAAATTTGAATATGTTTAGATCAAGAAATAAAGAAAACGGAATTGGATCGGGGGAAAACGAAGGTAGTCGAGTAGTCGATCGTGTCCGTCGATATCCGAGGTAAGTCGATAAGCATTTAAATTCTGTTAAATTCAATTTGTATATAGTATATATATATGATAAATGGAATTATTAAAGATAATTTTAGTCTTAGCCGAATGTATTTGTTAAAATAGGTAAGTAATTGAGTTCGATTCAAATAGTATTTAACATCTGCAAGCCCGTACGAACCCTAGAAATGCATGAGATTTTTCTGATAAATGTTTTCGTGTAAGACCACGTCTGGGACGTTGGCATCGACTTGTGTTTTCGTGTAAGATCCTGTCCGGGACAGCGGCATCAATCAGTGATTACATGTAAGACCACGTCTGGGACGTTGGCGTTGTATAAATCTCTTGATTATTCGAGTATCCTATTTAATTTCGAAAGGTTCAACGGGCAATGATAAATGAAGATCGGATATGAAATTGAATTGCATATCCAGGTATGTGTTTGTTAAATGTATGTTTACAAATAGGTTAAGTTGTTATTTATAATTATGGAAAGTATGTGAAAATGGCATTTGAATTAACTAAATCCATATATATGTATATAAGCTGTTGATTCGGCCCTTGTTGAATTAAATGTTGTTCAATGGAAAGGTTATAATTATATATATAAGTTTATTTTCTATTATATAGCTTGAGTTTGAAATCAAGGTATGAAATTATAATGGATGATGTCTTTATATATGGTATGGTATATAATATAGGTTATATTAGTTAAATGTTATATGTTATGAATAATAAATATGCTTAAGCTTATGACTTACTAAGCTTTAAATAGCTTACTGTGTATTTGCTTTGGTTGCTTTTGTTTTATAGATTTTGAGGTTGTTACGAGCTAGGGGATTCGTCAGAAAAGCTCATCACACTATCAAATAACTACGGTATTTTAAACTGAAATTTCTTTTGAAACTATGGCATGTATAGACTAGCTTTGAAGGTTGTTTAATTCGAAGATGTATATATTAAAGCCATGCGAAAATGGCTTAACATCTTGTTATGTTTGGTTTTGGATTGAATTATGAATTATGCATGACTTGATAATAGTTAGTATTTTATGGATAGTATTTTACATGCGAATAATATGTGTGGTTTATTTGGTTGGCATCAAAATGAATTTATGATATGATCTATAAATAGAAGTATATTTGTAAATGTTGGAGAGTAAAAGAATGTTAAGTGTTCAGTTGTATATTGATTTGGTTTGAGGTATGATTATAAAATTTTAAAGGGTTTGTATAATCATTGAGATGTATATTTAAAATGTTAATGCCTATGTACATGTTTGTGGTTGTTTATTTTGTTTGATAGGTTAATGAGATTACCGAGAGTTATAAAAGTGATATTTTTTGCATCTTAGATTAATGTGGTAATGAAATGGAATGTGGAATTGGGAAGTGAATTATGTTTGAGCATTTATGAACATGCATGAAAATGGTTAATTCGGTTATATGCATTTAAACCGTATATGATTTGTTGTTTAAACATTGGTTTTTGATAGATAATTTGATTAGTAAGAATAGGTTTGTTTTGGGTTTATAATGTAATAGTGATAACTTATATACATATAATAGGACATATGTAATTTGGTTGTATAATTAGAACATGTATATTTGTTTTACATTTGGGAGTGAGTTGATTTGGTTACAAGATGAGCTAATTACGAACACTGTTAAAATATTTTGGATGTTGTTAAAAGGGATATATGTGTGAATCAACATTAGTACGTATAAGGTACTTTTATTGTATAATTTGGTTTTGGTAAATTATAAGTTTGGCTATGGCATAAGTTTCTTTTCTTGTATATGTGCATATTTTAGTTAGTTAAGAATTAGACTATTGCTTGTTTTAAATATATAACATATGTGTAATCAATGACCAAATTATATTTGGCTAAACAAAATTCAAATTATATGCATTTATAATCGGCTTTATAGGTAAGTATCAAATTGGCTATTATGTGTTTGTATTTTTTTCTTTTTTTGAATAGGTGAGTCATTAAATTGTTAATTATATGACTTAATTATATAGCATATTTAGTTATAGTATTTAATTGAAATAGGCTAGGTTATATTAACATAAAGTGCTATTGATTAAATAATTTATGTACAATGACCGAGTTTGTTTATGTAAAAAAATTTATGGAGACTATGAAATTAAGAAAAGTTAAATTGTTTAGGCTATTGAATTTGGAAATGGTAAAATGTACATTATTTTATTTTATTTTATATTTGTTCGTTTAATTAGTTTGGATAATTGAATTAAATTATCTTATTTGTTATTTATTTTTGAAATAAGCTTAATATTAAGTAATGCTTTGCAACCCCAATCCGGTGACGGATACGGGTTAGGGGTTACACGAGATTATTGGCGTAAACATTTGGTTGCCATTTTTTAAAGTAAATTGAGCTTGCTATATCTTATATATTTGAAAATTTATATTCCTTGATACTATATATTGATTGTATTTAATTGGTAAATGCATGAAATTAAATAGTATATTTACTACTAAAAAGACATAAGCTCGTGTCGTATATGAAAATGTTGCTACAAGTTTAAACTTTTATTGCCGTTTTATTTGGATATTAAAGTATTTTTTTCTTTTAACATTGTTAAAGAAATTTGAGATATAACAATATTTTGATCTTGAATCAAAGAAGGCTATATTTTTCTTTTCTCAAGATTCACCTTCAATATGTTCTCTCAAATATATATGTAATATACATGTAGTGCATAATATATTATTAATAATTACAAAACAATATCATCACCCTATAATTTCTTGACTTCTTACTATTATTGGCCAAGTTAAATTTATTTCTTGTTTGTATTGCATACCTCTAACATGATTTTTTTAGAATATAACTTGTCTTCCATCATATGCAATTATAGGAAAGAAAGCAATTTGTGAATTTAACTTATTGCGAACACATGCAAAAAGTAAATTTTAGTTATTTATATGTGGGTTAAAAGTGAAATCTAGGGTTTAATATGTAACACCCCATATCAAACTCGGTCATTGGATCCAAGCTACAGGATGCCACATCTGTTGTCGGAGCAATTATAATAAATTATACACAATGTGACCATTACACATACATATAAGTATATTACATATTCATTATATGTTACAAAATCATTTCCGGGTCTTATACGAGCTTGCGAAAGCTTTTTTGCTAACCTGAAGTCGAATTTAGACCAAATTGTAAAGTTTATAAAATATTGGGTTGCCGTCGCGACGCAACTCACTGCCTTGGCCTCATCACGATGTTAAAGGCCCAACGTCACATCTTGACTGCTTGATTTCAAATGGTTCAAATGGTACCAGTTCACAATGGCTTAACAAGTTGGCCAAATACATATTCAACCTGCTTTTAATATAACATATATATTTAATACCTCAAATATTACACTAAAAGTTTCATCACTAACCAAATCATCAATTAACCATTCAATTCAGTAATAATCCTTATCATACAATATCATTCTACCATTTGAACCATTCAAGCTTTAGGCATTATATATATAGGTAAACTTAACTTTTCAAATAATATACCAATTTCAATTACACAACTCACCATTTGACCATACCAAAATTAACCATTTCTAGCATTAACAATTTGTATATTCATATATTATACAATCCGACTCACAACCTAGGTACACGTTGTATATCGAAACGAAAAAGGACTACTAACATTGCCAAGTCAAGGATCATAGACTAGATGTTAAAATCACCTCCAAGAACTTCGAGTTCCACCTATACCTTCGCATGAAATAAACAAATCGTATATTGAACGATAACGCTCAGTAATACTTTCATGATTCAAGTCAAAATTATAATAGCAAATCCACACAATCAAATTCAACTCTAATGCTTAACTCATTCATCTAAGTCCTTTTTTGTCAATAGTTTCCATTTACATATGGCATAAATATATATATAGAAATTTGCATATCAATTCATAACACCTTTGCACCTAACTTACCATGCCATAGCATTCAACAATTGGATCCCAATTTTTTCATTTGTAGCTTACCAAATTAAAACATATTCTCATTGAAAAATTCATATGATTATGTTATACCATACTTTTAATACTTACCATACCATTTTCCATTCATTTCATATCCTACTTATTCAATTCATAGCATCATCTATATGTATATACATATACACAGTCATTCATTCAATTGAATGCTAAATATCATTATACCAATTCAACAAATGCCAATCTATGTACCATTTCATTAAATGATCATTTAAAACATTCAATACCATGTCTTATTTTAGTATGTATACAACAATCCATTTCAATTTCAAACATACATGCATTTAACAAAATAGTACACAAGTTCCATTGTAACACCCTATTACCCGACCCGATCGTCAGGTCCGAGTTACAAGATGTCACATTCGTTGCCAGAGCAATTTTTTTCAAATACATAGAAAAATAATCATTTCAAATTTCATCATTCAGGCAAACAACAACATTACAAACATTACATATCATAAACAACCATTTTCCAAGTCTTATACGAGTTATGAATGCCTTAAAATTAAGCAGAGATCGAACAATGACCAATTTGTAACATTTTCTAAACTTCGACTTGACGTTGCGATGTGAGAGGGTTTCTTATCACAATGCAACATATTGAATTGGCCAAATGGCCTTCTTCTCGTGGCGACGAATTTCCTCATTGTGCAGTGGCTTGGAGTTCAAGCTCATCCCGACAACATACCTTTGGCGTCGCAGCCTGACCTTGTCGTCGCAAAATCACAAACTGTTTCTAAAATTTCAATATACAAACTTGCAAATTTTTCAACAAACTAACCAATACCAAACTCAACCATATATTAGACTTGCATATATACATCTATAACAAATTCAACTATAATATAAAACACCATCCAACATATAACATTTCAACCTTATCAACAATCTCCCTTCAATCATTAACAACAAGCCTTACTTCACATCTAACAGCCCAATTTTCAGTAGTGTCAGAACAGTGATTTGAGATCACCAAACCCGATGAAAAATTTAGAAAATTTATTAATTTATAATTATAAGTTAAGCGTGATTTTAGAAATATTTCTAAAATTTGAGAATTTTGTGATTTAAAAGAAATTATTAAGTAAGTTGGGTCAAAAACGAGGTATCGAGACCTCGATATTATAAACTGAGTCGTAAATATTTTTATAAATATTTACGGAGTGTCATTAGGGTAGTATTAAAGTTTCGTTAAGAAATTTTAATGTTCCGATGGTTAATTGATTAAAAAGGATCGAATTGAAAAAAATAGTCCCGGGACTTCGTTCCGATAAATCGGACTTGTAAATATTTATTATAAATATTACGAAGTTAGTTGTTTAGTTAGTTAGGTTTTAATTAAGTGAATTTGTCTAAATTAGGAGTTATTGTGAAAAAGGACTAAATTGAAGTAGGGATAAAAGTTTAATTATAGATTAAAGAAAGCTAAAAGGACCAAATAGGGAATTATGCCATCAGCCTAAATTGAGGCGGCATAAGAAAAGAAATATCTAAGATATTTTTTAATTTAAAATAAATATTATATATATTATGTTTACTTAAATAATAAGTATATTGTTATATTATATTATTATAATATTATATTATTATAATAAAACAAGAAATAAAAAAAAAGAAAGAAACTGAATTGAAAAACGAAACAGAGAAGGAGAAAGGAGAAAGAAAAGAAAAAAGGGCGAATTGGGGTTTTGAAGTTCCAAGCTCAATTGGTAAGTCAATTTATCCCATTTTTTTGTAATTTTGATATTTTTGGAATCCTAGAACAAAATACTATTTCATTTAATTTGAAATTTGGAAATTTAGTAAATTTTTAGATGCTGTTCATGTTGAATTAATTGATGCATTAGGGGTTAAATTGATTGAATTTCAAGTTAGAAGTTAGTAAAAGGTTGATTTGCAAAATAAATTATAGGCTTTGAATTAATAGGGACTAAATTGAGAGAATTTCGAAATTAGAGATTTATGGTGAAAATGAAGAGTTAAAATGAGTTTATAGTAAGAATTAAGAGAGAATATGGAGTTAGATTGAGAAAATAAAATTAGTATTGATAAGGGATTAAATTAGAATTTAGGTAAAGTTTAGGCATAAATGGAAATATTTTGATGAAATTGTGTATTAATGATTTTTAATTGTTTAATTACGTAGCTAATGTCGTGCAAGAGTCATTGTCCGGGAAAGGAAAGGAGAAGGTGGACAAAGAGTGATTCGAGAAAAATTTCGGTTAGTATTACCATAATTCAAATTTAATTATTAATTGTTAAAATTTAAATTAATATACATGATAAGCAAATTGAGGTAAGTATCACGATTGAATTGAATGATAAATACGTATTGGTATTGAATTTATTAATAACAATTGTTGAATTTTGAATAATATGTTTAGTAAATAAAATAAGGTGAATATCGATATTGAATTAAATGATATTAAATTGTATGTGAATTGAATGAAATTGAAATGAAGTATGGATATGTATGAGCATTTGATGGTATATTGATTGAAAAGTGGAAAATGTATTGGTATTGAATTGTATATTGATTAGAAAGTGGAAAGTGAATTCGAATTGCATTGTGATTGAATCGAAAGTAAATTTGAAATAGAAAAATGATTTGAATATGTTAACTAGTCGGGATGAGTTGGATATAGTTGGCGTGCCATAGGATTGGAAGTGTTTAGGGATACTTCGACCTCGAGTCGATGAGACACTGGGTGTCAATATATTTCTTCGAATAGATTCGATGAGGTGCTGGGTACCAACTTACTTTGGCTTTGCCGATGAGACACTGGGTGTCAACTATTGCTTCGAACTATCCGATGAGGCACTGGGTGTCATACTGGAGTGTTTGGTTGGATCCGTGTATCCGCCAAAGTCTGAGTATTGTTAATAGGGTAAATAATGAAATGATAAACCGAATGAGTTAATCAATTGAGCTATTGAAATAAAATGAAAAGTTGAATTGTGAATTGAAATGTGATATGAGATTGAGAAATGAATCTAAGGTTCATGATGTGTCCAAGTTCCAAATTGTGTATATATGATATTAATTGATGAATTGTTATTGTTGAAATATGAAATTTGAGTTTAAATTTGTATGTATGATTTTATACATTACATGTTTATTAATATTATAATTTGAATTATGGTAATACCACTGAGTATGAAATACTCAGCGTACGGTTGCTTCTGTGCGCAGGTTAGTAGAAAGGCAGTGTCCGGTCCAGCATCCAGAGCAATCCCGACCTTAGAGAAATTTTAGTGATGTACCTTTGTTTTGATAATGTGGCATATACCTAGGTAATGTATAGGTTAAGTATAAGAGTTTTGTGATTACATTTGTAGAATGATGTTTAAATTCGTTATAAGTATGAAATGGAACTAAAATGACATAATTTATACAAATATGAAATGAAAATAATTAAAGTATGATATGTCTGTTATTTATTTGTGAATTAGTTATAAGTTATCCGGTATGTCTGGTAATGCTCCATAACCCTATTCCGGTGACGGTTTAGGGTTGGGGGGTGTTACATCACAACATGAGAAATGCCTACCTATATCCATATATCACTTTTCAATATTCCATCCATACATACTTTGTGCCTTAATAAGATTTATAAAAAGTTCAAGTTGCATTTATATCAACCATATTCTATCTATCAAGCACAACCCATTCAATCACATACAAACACATATGTTAAACAACATGTATCATTTTCAAAGGTACCATTTCATTCATCATATACCATAAAATAGTTGACATACAAATATTAGCCTTCATATGACTAAATCCACATGCTAAACCAAACTTCCAATTCCTCATTATTAGACATAGCAAGATACCCAAAATTACTCTACTAGGTACATGCCATTTAATCAACAAAAGGAAATCACCAACTTGGTTGATTCCGGGATTCTGTCTGGATGTTGAAGTCGATGCTCAGAATTCTGTATTTAACCTAACCTACACACGAAAAACAAAACTGTACGCTGAGTAATAAACTCAATGGCATTTCTATCATTCAAAAGGTAATAATTTTATATATATTTATATAGGTAAGTATGCATGTCCCATTAGGTAAGCCAATTTGTTTATCATTTCAACATTATTATTATGTATCATATTTTTATTCTTACACTTATCTAGTTATATATCACAATTCATATCAAATTTACCTTATAGCTAAATCACATTTATATGCTCCTAATAACCTGACTTGAATTTTCAAGATGAATACTCAGATTAATCAATCAACATTTCAAACTGGCACTGTAGTGTATTACTGGATAAACCGAAGCAATCATGTTGGCACATAAGTGCATCATCAGATATACTGAAATATAGACCTGTACAGTTAATAGAGTAACTAATTTCCAATTTCGTCACATATCTCAATTCACATCCCATCATTCTCAATTCAACATCAATTCATCATATAATATAACATAATTCAACTCAATTTCATACTAAATTCCTATATCAGTTAAGTCATAAAATTTTCTATTATATTCAATTTAGTCCCAATTTAGTCCCTATCTCAATATTCAGTTTCAACCTTAGCATTTCAACTCAATAACCGTTAATAACTCACCTCAATTTTATATAATGCAAAATGTAATAAATATATAGTAACTAGATTGGTCTCGGGTCATAAAGATACAAACCAAAAGCTCGCGTCACTTGTCATCTGCTCTCGCCTTTCCTTTCCTTTTCAACGGTCCTACGTCGTTTTTAACTACAAATAATATTTCAGCAATAGTATAATATCAAATTCTATCTAAATGACATTCAATTACAAAGTCATACATATTTTACAAATTATTCAATTTGGTCCTCCATCTCAAAAATAATAAATTTACATACCAATTCAATTCAAATAATAAATCTCAAATTGCAATTTATCATATTCAATTTATCATTTCTTTATGGTTTAGTCCATGTCTCACCTTTTGTACCACATTGCAAACAATTCAAATCACTATCAAACATACACAAATTCAAAATTCAAATATATAACAATTTAAAACAATCATACCATATGAACTTACTTGGTCAAAACAACATAAAAGTTGAATTGCAATGACTAATCAATAATTTTGCTGTTTCCTAGTTATCCTCTATTTGGTTCAATTCCCAATCTAAACCATAATTCAATTCAATTTATTAATTCTAAATAGTTTATAATATCATATTATTAACATGGATCAGTTAAATTTCACTTTTAAATGTCCCTAAATTTTTCATTTTATTCAATTTAGTCCCTAAAATCAAAATTGCAATACCTTTCAAATTTGAGCTTAGATTTTAAAATTGATCTCAATGACATCCTTTTAAGACACTAAAATATCTACACTTATAGAAATTTCATATCAATTTTGAAATTTATACACTTTAGTCCTTATGTTCAAAATTAACAATTTTACTTTACAAACTAGTCCTTTTTCATTTTGAGCTTAAAATCTAACAATTTAATATCAATTTATTCAAGAATTCATCAATGGAAACTTTTAGAAACTTTAAAATTTTTACAAATTGATACATGGACGATCTAAATCAAGCTCCCACAACCTAAAAAACGTAAACATTACAAGAAAAAGACCTAAATACACATACTAATTGAGGACTGATTGAAAAAATTCAAAAAATTTGGTTTTCTTCCTTCAACATTCGGCCATGGAGAAGAAAATTAATAAAAGATGATAACTTTACTTTATTTTTTTCTTATATACATAGTTTAATAATTAACTTGTTTTATTTAACTTAATTAACATTAATCATAATTAACAACGTTAGTGGATCCCAATTATCATCCACAACCATTTAACTATACAATAATGGTCTAATTGTTCATTTGGTCCTTTGGCTATTTAAAATCTGTAGCGATTGGACTTTTACAACTTAATCCTTGTACCATGATTAACTATCAATTCATCGAAATTACTAGACAAAAATTCAATATATTTCTATATTAACCTTGTAAATTTTAATATTTACTAACTCAGTTTACAGAAATGGGATCCCAAAACCACATTTTCGGATACCACTAACTTTCGAGTTTAGCTTAATTAAATTTAATTAACCTAATGTAATAATTATTTAAATAAAGTGGAACATGACTTCATAATCCACTATCATTGGTTTTATAATGGTTTATTAACCATTTTAACCCTTTGGCTATTTGCAATTTAAGTCCCTAAGCTTTTGGCTAATTAAAATTTTATAGCAATAAACTTTTACAATTTAGTCCTTGTACCTTAATTAAGCAATTAATAAACAAAATTGAAGGGTCGTAAATATTTTAATTTAATACTTATGAAAATGATGTTCGAAACCATATTTTTCAACATCACCGATTTTCGTGTCGTTACATCCATTTTAAGCAATGCCATTTAATCTTTCAACTTATATACATCTTTATCAAGTCACAAAATCATGTCATTTCAATTTGAATCACTAATCATTATAACATATCAAATTAGTTCATTTTAATGTCATTTTCATTATCAATCTATAAGGTTATACTAAATACACATAGTTCATTTCAAAGACACATTTCAGTATCAATCTATAAGATTATACCAAATACACATAATTCCTTTCAATGGCATAACAAATTGGTTTATCAATTCCATTTCATTACATTTCCAAGTTTCCAGTTTCAATTATACTGTTTCGCCCAATGGAACCCTAGTAAAATAGACTCGAATACACGGGTAAACTACACCACACCAAGTTGTTCATCTGAGCTAAAATTTCATAAGGTTGTCAGTCCAGGCTAATAGTATACAAGGTTGCTTTTCCTAGCTAAAATTACCACTGGTTAGGTTACTCATTCGAGCTAAACTTATATCAAGTTCTTCGTAAAGACATATATCTAGTACAAGCACGCATATGACCCTATTAGCACGCCAACCGTATCCTAACATATTATTAAGTTCACATGGGCATCAATTACACATATTTCATTTTCATCCCTGTAATCGATCATTTTTACATGATTTTATCCTATAATTATCCATATTCACATTTTCATACCTTGTAAACTTTCATATTTACCTATCATACCCTATATTCGATTACGTTTGCATTTTCATACCTTGTACACTATATTTATCACACAACAATCACTTATTTCATTTCATTTCAATTCAATTCTATTCAATCCAATTCATATATATATATATATATATATATATATATGTGTGTGTGTATCATATTTATAATTTCACATTTAATATCCAATTTTATTCCAATTCATCATCAACACACAATTAACTCATACTATATAACATATTCAATCTATTTTCATATTATGCATCATTTGCCTAATAAATCATAACACTTTCTATTTTATTCAATTCAGTCTACTATCTTCTCTCGACAATCAAAATCAATCATAGCAAACCAATCCATAATATCACTATTAATTCACCTTGATATTCAATCATGCAGTATGACATGAATATGCAAAGAATAAATTGATCTCAAATCACAAAAGCACAAATCGATATCTCGCGTCACTAGTCGACAACTCTCGTTTTTTCTTTCTCTCTCGATGATCCAAAGTTGTCATTCACTACGATTGATAATTTAATAAATAAGAACATATCAGATTTCATTCAATCCATATCCAAATACAAAGCCACGCATATTCTTCATTTTATTCAATTTAGTCCCTAAACTTGAGATAAACATCTCTCTCAATTCCTAGCTTCAAATTAAAATTCCATTTCACAAATTCTCATTAAGGACTTTATATTTTATATTTCTAACATTTTTTCATGATGGGTTTTACATTTATTCAATTTCGTCCCTAATGTAACAAAGTTAACAAACAAACTAAATTAACTTTACAATCTAGTCCTTTTCATAATCTAACCTCAAAATCTATCAATTTCAAGTCTAATTCATCAATAAATCAACAATCACAACTTTCTAAAACATTAAAAATTTATCAAATTGGTACATGGATTAGCTAAATCAAGCTCCCATGATTATAAATCTATAAAAATTTCAAGAAAAAAACTTGATTACCTTAAGCAATTTTTGGTTGAAAGTTTGAGTTGGAAGCTTGGTGTTTCTCCTTTAATGGCTACGGTGGTGGCTTGAAAAAAAGGATGGCAATTTGGTTTTCATCCCACTTACCTTATTGTTTATACTTAGTTTAGATTTAATTAAATTAGTTTAATTAGTTTAATTAATGAATTAACATAATTTAATTAGATATTAACTAAACTTAAGGGAAACAATCATCATCATCTACTATCCATTAACTAAAATTGGTTTATTGACTATTTTAGTCTTTTGGATAATTGCTCTCTAGATCTCTAAACTTTTTTAATTAAAATTCAATAGTGATTGGACTTTTACAATTTAGTTCTTGACTTTTCACTAAATTACTTAATCGAACTTCAGTATTTATATCATAACTCCGTAAATATTTTTATTTAATATTTACAAACTTGATTTCTGAAAATGAAGTTTTGAAATCGTATTTTCGGCACCATTGAATTTCGAGTCGTCACATAATATATTTATTATTTGTCATATATTATCTTTTTTATTTTCTTACTCATAATATGAAGTTAAAGATATTTAAATTATGTTCATTATTATTTATCAAAATAATTACTAAAACTTTTTATACCCATGATTTCTTCTTCATGTATCTGCAAATCTGAGGCTCACATTCCTTTCAATATGGCAAATAATATTATCTTAATGTCTAAGATATTTATTGGCAAATTCAAAATATACATGTTTAATCAAAATTATAAAATGCAGCTTTTAGAATTGGAATATATACACATGTCAACTTATTAAGGGACCAAATGGTGATATATAAACTATGACACGTTGGATATTATTTCTTAATTTGCAACAGGAACCAATGAAATATTCCTTTTGCCTTTCGCCTGACCCAATTTGACACGCGGTGATATTTTATTGGCTCCAAATTTATAGTTGTAGAAATAATATCAAGAGAACAAGTACGCAAGAAAAGCAAACGTCTAATCAGATCTATCAAGAAACAGAGGCTCAGCCAAAAAATGTTTTTTTTTTTAAGTGAGTGAGGATTGGTCAAGGGGAGTTCCATCATGTAGCTAGGTACAAATAAGCCATTAAAAGACTAGGTAAAAATAGGATGAAGCCAATGGGGTACGTGAACGAGAAAGGATCACATGATTGTGTCCTTGTTAAATTTGAGCTATCGAATGAGGATTGCTCTATCTGTTAAGGAAGTGGCTTTGGAAAACCTGGCCTTACTATTAAAAAGTAGTCTCTGAATGTGCACTTTATTATTGACTCCTATTCTTGAGGGAGTGATTGGGGTTAAGTTACGTGGCGATTACCCACAAAAACAAAGGACTATTCACTCTTTGGGGTGGGCCTTCATACTCAAATCCGAACGAAGAAAAGACTATTCAACGCACTAAAATCTAATGAAACTGATCCAAAGCCAAGACAGGAAATGTTACTAATAATAAGAAAGAGTTAATGGCCAACAGCATGGAATTGCTTTGCTTCAACATCTCCAACATAATGAAGAAAGAAATACTAATACTGGCATGTACTTCTCAGTGCCATAGGATCTGCTTTACCCATAGTGCTTTAGCACTACAACAGTCTGTAAGGGCATGAAGATTAGATTTGGTGCCAACTTCACATAAATTGCAGCAATCATCATCCGTCAGGTTACGTCGACATCGTTCAACATTGATTACCAATTTCTGTCGCATCACTATGTTGGGGCAGTTTTAGCTTCCATATCTTAAGCCACAGTGGATCCTTTGGTGCCAAGTATCCACCGCATATGCAAACATGACTTTCTGATACTCAACCTAAATGGTAGACAAAAAATAATAAAAAATTCCATCTTCATCTTCATCTTTTATCCACCTACTTATTTTATCCATTTTTCTTATTTTAGTTCGTTAAAGTAGAAACTGTGTAATATTCTTTTTGATATTTTGATGATAATTAATAAAATTCATTAACATGTGCCAAGGGAAGGAATATTCTGATAAATTAGAGAAATTTTATTTTATTTAAAATCTTTTCATTTTTAATTTTACTTAATACAAATCTTTCAAAAAAATGTTGAATAGGATAAATGGATAGGTAGTTATTTAACTGTTAATGTGGAAAATGATAAAAGTTATATTTAAAATAATTTATTTTAAAAAATATTTAAATTATTATTGAACTTTTATTCAAAATAATAAAATATTATACTAAAAAATTAAATTTACAAAATAAATAATTTTTCAAAATCAAAATTTATCTTACATCCGGCAACCCAATCAAATTTAGTAATTAATTTTAGTAATATACAAGTGATTTTATAATATAAATTTGACACATATAAAATTCATTATTAAAATTCAACATTTAATAAGGTCATGATAGCCCATTGAAAAAATTAATATTTTCAATGATTTAATTTTTATATATTTTGATAATCTAAAATAAAAATGATTTGGCAGAATTTTTTATAAAAAATGTGAAAAATAATTAGATAAGAGCTGCTTATCGTTTTTACAATTCATTTTATTTTATTTATTTTAATATTATATTATCTTATAAAACCTTACCTTTAAATTTTGATTTTTGCTTAGAATACGGTGAAATGTATAAAAATTAAGGATCAAATATAGAATATATTTTTAAAATTTCAAATTTATATTTATCAAACAATCTAATTATATTCGTAATTAATTTTAAGTAATATACCAAACAATTTTATAACTTAAATTCAATACTTAAAATATTCAAATACTTAATTTTTCAACATTTTTTCCCTCCAACTTAAAAAAAAATCATTTTAACCCTCCATTTAACTTTTCGCCTCTTTTAGCCCTTGAACTTGTATTTTTTTGTCAAATCACCCTAAAATGGATGGAAAAGTTAACATTTGTTAACTTTGCAAACATAGCATACATGTGGATTGCCACATAGATAACACGTTAATATTTAATTAATTTTTTAAAATTTGAAAATTATAAAAAATATATTTTAAAATCATTAAAATTATAAAAATTAATTTAAAAAATTAATTAAATGTCGGCGTGTAATATAAATAGTAATCTATGTGTATGTCACGTTAACAAAGTTAACAAACGTTAACTTTCTTACTCATTTAGTGTGATATGATAAAAAATATAAATTAATGGCTAAAAGAAGAAGAAAAGTTGAAATGAAAGGCTAAAGCTCAAAAAATTCAACGTGCGCTCAGGATTATGAAATTGGCAAATTGACGGTAATTATTGATTGGGATGATATTCAATGATTTCAAAGATGCTGTCCGTTTTGACCAAATTCTACTGCTCCTCAAACAATATGAAGCAAAATTGAGGCCAAGCATTGGCGTAGCCACGTTGAGGCCCAGGGGCCCAAAGTTTAAATCTTTTTAATTTTGTTTTTTTATAAATTTACATTATGACCCTCCCAAAAATATAAATAGGCTCTCTAAAATTTAATATTTTTATAATTTTCCCCTTTGTAATATATTATAGTCCTCTTAAAATATAAGTAGGCCGTTCCAATATTTTAATAGGATTAAAAATAATATTAAAAAATTTATTCTTGATAAAAACAAAGAGAAAATCTTCTTGAAGAAGCTAAATTACTCATAATGACTTTTGAATGATATTTTTGTTAAATAATAATAAATTAATGTTCATTTAATAGTTTACTTAACATAATAATATTTTATAAGTACAATAATATATATATATATATATACACAAAGAAAATAAAATATGAATAGATTTTATCATATTTCTTCTTCATATTGGTGCTTAACAAGAAAAGAAGAAAAAATTTTCTTTATCATTTTCCTCCAAATTTGAAGTATTAAGGTATGTTTTCTTCAAACTTTTCATAGATTTTGAATATTTGAAACTTGTTTTACATATATGTACCAATAGGTTTTTTTTGGTTTTGTTTTATCAAGTATATTAAAAGTTGTCATTAAAGGATATTGATGGAACTTGGAAGCTTATAAAATTAAGTGAAATGTGTATATTTTTTTATGAAAAATAATTAGTGGAGGCGGTTTCTAACCTGTTAGAAGTGTAAAAATGAAATAAAAATAGTTAGATAATGTCATAGTAAGTTTCGGCCAAAGTGAAGAGGAGGAAGAAAACTTTGGTCACTTTGTTTAAAATTATGTCAAATGATAGCTTGTGAAGTAGTAAGCATTCCTGTGAAAACAAAATAAAAAAATAGTTAACCGAGTCAAATGATAGCTATTTCGTCTTAATTGTTGGAATACTGCTTCTTTTGAATATATTTTTTATATGTTTAAATCAATTTTTATGTTGGAATACTGTTTCTTTTAAATTAATTGTTTATATGTTTAAATTGACTATTACATAGCACTTCTAATTTTAGCTTGCCCCCAAGATTAATATCATGGCTCTACCACTCGACCAAAAGATTCTACAAGTTTGATTTTGGGTGAGGTATTATGATATACCATTAGGCTGCCTAAACAACAACATGCCTTTTAAGACTTATAATTATGATAGGGAACGTCATAAGTCATGATTTGGATACTAAATATGGGGTGTAACTGATTCATTAGCATAACCAAGTCATTGAAAAAGTGCCAACTAATCACCAATGTAATGGTAAATGATATGTGTTGCTTAATTTTTTATTGATATCAAATTTTTGTGTTTAAATTTAAACAATTCATTCCAATATTTAAAAAAAAAGTCATTGAAAAAGGTGATACCTCAAAGTAAATAGTATGAAGGTAAATTTGCGAGTTCTATTTTTTCTGGTGTGTGGTAAGTTAGGTTCAATGATGAAGAAATTAATCCAGTCAAAATATCGTTCGGAGGTAGGGGTTAGATTGATTGACTTACGAACAGCTCATAACAGGTTAAATCGAACTAAAAAATCTGTTGAATTAGTTGAAATTATTTTCTCTATTTTTAATAATTTATTTAATTAAATTGAACAAACACGTTAAATCAATTAAATCGAAAATTTATGGTTTAATCGATTTAACCATCCATCCAATTGTGAAAACTTTGAATTAAACTTATAAATTTGATCATTTACAAATTTAGTGTGTGAATTAAGATGCAACCCAACTCTTTGAGTTAGAACTTGAAGCAACCCAACTTTTTTAAACGATTGATAGGCACATATCAATAATCAACGTCTCCTAGGCATGGTTATAAAATTGAAGGAAATCATAACAACAACGTGAGAGAAGAGGGAATTACAAGGCATGAATTATCATATTCAAACTTTGTACATGTCTCTGTTGATAAGTAGAGATGTAACTGTACATAAGAGACTTACTGAACTTTTTTGCTATAAATTCTTATAGGGATTTGGTGAGTTATGGACGTCCACAGTTAATAGAATTTGAAACACTCTATCTTAGTAGTACTTCAAGAAAAAAATTGCGTATCGTTAAAAAAACTATTAGTAAAAATATTATGGGATAGAAATCTAATGGGAAAATTAATATACAAACTCTCCGTATAAGTTGTCTTGTTAAAACCCTAAAATCAAACAGAACAAAATCTTAACTAAAGGTAAAAGAGTACAACATATTTTGGAATCATCCCAATACCGTCATTATTTAACATGTTTGAGCGGATGCATTCCAATTTTGTATACAACCCTTTCAAATGTTATAGTTGACAATGCATTGGTAAAGAGATTTGTTAAATTATCATTAAAACAAATTTGTTGAACTTTGATATCATCTCTTTTTTTTTTTCTCAATATTATGAGTGAAGAATAGTTTTAGTGAAATACGTTTGCTTTTCTCTCCTTTGATATATATTCCCTTTAATTAAGCTTTACATGCTACATTATATATGTAGAAGATAGTTGACGTTTTTTCCTATAGAGGTAAATTACACATCTTTCGAATATGTTGGATTAATAGCCTTTGTCAGACACACTCTCAACTTGACCCATGCATTGCAATTATTTCTTCATGATTTAATGATGCAATAGTTAATGTTTATTTTGTCGAACACCATAATATGGTTATACCCTTACATATACATAAATATTTTGATTCAAATTGACCACTATGTAGATTTGATAAATATCCAACATCTACAAAGCCAACTAGTTGGGATTTTGAATCATTTGAATAAAATAACCTCATACATATTATTTCTCTAATATATCTAATATATGCTTAATTTTATTCCAATGTTTGCGTTTTAGAGAAGAGCTAAATCTTATTACAAACTTACAATAATGTCCCTATGACAAGAAGGTATGGTATTTCATGACCGATGAATTATTTATCATTTTCACAATAATAAAATGAGTTTTATTCATATTCAATGATTTTACGACCATTGAAGTACTTAATGGTTGTGCTTTGTTCATGTAAAAATTTTAAGATATTTTTGTATAAAATGAATAATGAGCATAAATCCCATCTTTTAAATGTTCAATCTGCAGTCGAGGCAAAACTTTATTGTTTTATAGATTTTCATCTCAAATTCTTTCATTAAACATCTTATTACATTTTGAAGCTCTACAAGAGTTGATAAATTTAAATTGTCAACATAAACAAAAATTATCGCAAATTCTTATCAAATGCTTTTAAAAAAATACATGGACAAATTAGATCATTTGTATAACAGTTTTTCAATAAATATTTGTTGGGGATCGACCCGTACAAACAACGAAAAAGAAAATAGAGAAAAATAGAGAAGATCAAGAACACAAATATTTTACGTGTAAAACTTTCAAAAAGGAAAAAACCATGGCCAAAAAAGGCTACAGCTTTTCACTAAATGAGTAAACAAACAAGAGTACAATATGGAGAAAGTAAACCTAAAAGTACTAAACGTACAATATCCAAAATCCAAAATACAAAGCTCAAAATTCCAAAGAGTAATTCGGTAAACAAAACGTTAAATCTCATAGGGCACTCACAGAAAGGGTATAAAATATTATCCATAATTACCACGAAACTCTTACCAAAACTCATATGCGATTACATTTTGTCGCCACAAAAAAAAACCATTTTTCTGATTGGCGTCTAAAAACAGGGATACAATGGCCCCTTTAAATAGGCTTAGATTAAAGTTCTAATCATACTAAAAATATCACTGGAATAGTTAGAGTCTAACTGGGAGAAGAAGTCCTGCTTGAAGTCTAAAATGCGGCTGCCAAATGGGAGAACATGTTGTGATGTCATTTTCACCTATCGTGACATGGCCATCTATTTCTCTGGAAATATGAGGCACACCTCACAAATTTTCACCCTGACTCATTTTATTACGTCTCATTTGTCGTGCCTCATCATGGGCCAAACTCAAATTTTGCAGAATGTCAACCAAGTCTAAATCGTGCCTGAACTTGGAAACTGAAAGACTCCTAGTCTTCAAATCAAAGTTGTATAATGCAATAAAGGCCAATAATACTCAAATAGGAGAGAAAACATTAACTCTCTCCACCTTGATTATAACCCTCTACGACCAACATTGCCTCAAATATTCTGTGAACCATTCGAGTCCTTAAAACCAAAAGCGAGTAAGATTTTTCTCTAAATCAGACACATGCCTAACATCTGAAACAACTCCACCTTCAACCTAATTATGTGTAGAGAACAACGAATGATCACCCTTGTCCTCGACCACATCAGCTACCTCTATAATTATCCAAAACTGTCATAAATTGAAATTTGTAGTCTATCAAACTTCTCGATATCCAAAGAAGTTGTGCCACCAAATGAGTTGATCTGTGAAAGTTAAATCGTAGCTCTGATACCAGTTCATTAGGGATCAACTCGTATAAATAGAGAACGAGAAAATAGAGAAAAATAGAGAATATCAAGAACACAAATATTTTACGTGAAAAACCCTCAAAGAGGGAAAACCTATGGGAAAATTAGGCTTCGAATTTTCACTAAATGAATAAAAAAACGAGAGTACAATATGAAGAAAATAAACCTAAAAGAACTAAATGTATAATACCCAAAAACCCGAATACAAAGCTCAAAATTTTAAAGAGCAAACCGGTAAAGAAAACCCTAAATCTCATAGGGCACTCACAAAAAGGGTATAAAATAATCTCCATAATTACCATGAAACTCTCACCAAAACTCATATGTGACTACATCTTGTCGCCCCTAAAGGAAAGCCCTTTTTTTTAATTAGCGTCTAAAAAACAAGAACACAATGACCCCTTTAAATAGGCTTAGATTAGAGTTATAATCATATTAAAATATCTCTAAAATAATCATAGTCTAACTAGGAGAAGAAGTCTTGCTTGAAGTTTAAAACGTGGCTGCCAAATAAGAGAACACGTCGTGATGTCATTTTCGCGTCGTCGTAACGTCTTGAGTCGCGTCGTTGTGACATTGTGATCCTCTTCATTGTGGCATCACCATCTGTTTCTCTAGAAATATGAGGCACACCCCACAATATTCACTAAGACAATTGTAATACATACGTTAAACCGTTTGAGCAAATTTTTCAAGGAACTTTGAATCGTTCTAGGATTTTAAGTTCTTCAAGATTTTCATATAAATATCATTATAAAGAGAGATATAGAAATAGGTTGTAACAACATCAATTAGATGCATATTAAGTTTTTTAAGTATTTTTATACTGCTAAAATATTTAAATATGTTGCATCCACCACAAGAGAGTATGTCACTTTATAACCAATATTGACCTTTGCAATAATACTTGTGCTACAAGTCGTGTTCTATATCTTATGACTATTTTTTTTTTTGCATAAATAGAAATTTGTATCCTACAGGTGTCATGTGTAGGTGTTTAGAGTACAAGTTCAAAACTCTCATTTATAGCAAGTTAATTCAATTATGAGTGAATTATGTCTTGCCAATTTGGCTAATCTTCTATATTTCTACATTCCTCAATATATGTAAGTTTAAGATCCTTATTTTCTATTATTATTTCAACAATAATGTTAGAAGAAAAATATTGTTAAAAACTATATTTTTCTCAATTCATTTTGCACAAATAACCATTTATATTCCATAAGTGTCACTTGTAGGTTTTTAGAATACATGTCCAAAACTCTCACGTTTAGTAAGTTAATTCAATTCTGCATAAATTATGTATTGTCAATTTGACTAATATTCTCTATTTCTACATTCCTTGGCAAATGTAATTTCATGTAATGTCCTAAGATTCCTGATGTCTTACGTGACACTATTTCAAGAAAAAGCTTGAAAATTCTCAGGAAATAAAATTTTGATTAACTTGAGACTTTTCATTGAAATGTGACATTGGAATATTATTATTGAAGTGCAATTATCTCTTTAAATGAGATAAAGGCTTCAGTGATAAGTGATTATGAGTAAGAGGACTTAAGTGTAATTTTTCCTTTAGAGCGGTAATTTAGTCATTTTACAAATATTATAATTAGATTTTAGAATTAGAAATATTAACTAGTGATGGGAATAAATGTGAACCATTAGATCATGGTTTAAAAACAATGATTAAATCCTAACCACTCAATTATGTTTTACGTTGACCATTTGACCCCTTTTTAAAATATCAAAAATGGGAGAATATGAACAAAATTTGTTTCTTCCTTCAATCTCACCTCAAATTTCAATCTCAATATAGCTTTCTACTTAAATCCCTCTTTAAAAACCCTTTTTAAACTAGTTTTTCTCTTCTTCTTTATTGAAAGGGTTAATATACAGAAGTACCCGAACTTGACAACTTGTACCTAAACTTTTTATTAGACCAAACTGGTACCTAAACTTTTTTTTGGACTTAGCAACTTATACCTTGGTACCAAGTTAGCTTACAGTTTCCAAGTTTACGTTGGTACCTCTTTATATATTAATCCTTCTTAAAACTTAGGGTTTGGAATGGGTGGAGTGAGAAATGTAACACCCCAAAATTTTTTAATTTATTGTATACCTATATGCTGAGAAATTTAGTAGAATTTTGATATCAAAAAATTAGATTTTTTTATGGATTAAATTATTTTTAGTTTATTTAGAAGCCTTTATAAGGAAATTTTAGTTAATTTGAATATTACGAGCCCAATCGGGTAAAAATACAAAACTAAGGGTAAAATGGTAATTTTACCACTAATAGGGGGTAAGTTAGACATTTGGAACCCATAGGAAATCAAATATTAGAGTAAATATAGACTTTTGGTGATGAGAAGGTGATAGAGCCATTTTATTGGATTTTTAAGCCTTAAACTTGAAAGTTTTGTTACATGTTTAATATATGTTAAGCCATTTGACCAGGTAGGGTTTCATAAAAGGTTGCAGAACTTGTGGAGCAGCTCCCGCTACTCTTTGAAACACATCTGTTCTAGTGCAGAGCATATCTTTATCACCTCGACCCTTCTGACGGAGTCTTGCATCTCTAAATGCTCATGGTACTTTTGACGAGGTCATTGGATAAAACAATTAGATAAACTGCTTTCGTAAATAGTATACAATAAAGAGTTTTCAATCATAGTACTTCTTGTGGACTGACTCCATGATTAAGTAAATTGTGAATTATCGGAACGATGCTTATGGACATAATTGTAATTACTTGAGCCTAATTGTATATGTTCGATTGGTCCCTCCACTAGCTCAATAAAAGCTTGATCGGATTGCATTTGAATTAGAAGAAAATTCTATAACTTTGGAAATAATTTAATTGAGTCTATTTATTCTATGTGAAATTAAACTGGGTGGTCATGAGAATTATTCAACTAAAGAATTTGATTAAAGAATTTTCTTGAAAAATTAATTTGGAAAATCTAAATGATTTTTTGAAAAATTAATTTTGATCAAGTAAACTTAAATTAAGAAAAATAATTAAAATTAATATGATATTTTTAGAAATTAATTTCCAAGTCAGACAATTGGTCTAATGGGTAATTGAACTTGAAAATTAGACCTGAGACTGAAAATTAGGCCCGAAAACAAAAAACCAAGATCGAGACCCAAAACTGGTCGAGTTGGGCTTGGTATATGAAACCAAGTCAACGGTCCAATTGGTGGCTACACTGAACCGATCAGACTATCACTGGCCTGGATCGAACTAGCAACAGCCGAACCGACTTGGGGTGTCGTGAGGGTGTCGCACTTGTGATGGCACCATCGACTATGATGGTGCCAGGGGCGACGGTGGTGGCATTCTGGTGGCTAGCGAGTGGTCCTTAGTCGGTTGAGCAATGGAGGAATCACACTCCTACTAGGACTCTATCGGATAATTTGATTTTAAATTAACTATTCTAAAATAATATTATTTTAATACTTATCTTGATTTTATTTTATTAATTTAATACTAAATTTATTATCTTAATATTAAATTTAATTTAATATAGTATTATATTTAATTTAATTTAATATTTATCTCAATTTAGTTCTTACTCACCTTAGCATTTGATTATAACATTTCAATTCCATCTCACGACATTAACAATCTATATCCTCAAGATTCAACATCAATTAATATGTATAGACACATTTTAATATATTATGAACTTACCTAATATAACCAACAAGCAAATTTGTTCTTAGGGATTATTCGTAATTTTTCTTTTTCCGATTTTCCTCTGTATGATTCAATCCTTGATCTATATAATAATTCATTTCACATTATCAGATTTTAACACTTTAAACCATCTAGATTCATGAATATAATATCTTTTATTTATTTTGCATAATTTCCTAAAATTTTGCGTTTTATTCAATTTAGTCCTTAAGGCGAAACTATTATATCCTTTGAAATCAAGCTTTGATTTTCAATCTCATTACAATTTCATCATTTTACAGCCCTCTAAAACATACTTTTCAAAAATTTTGTGACACTTTACATTATTACAATTTGATCATTATACACAAAACTAACAAAATTTACTTAACAATTTAGTCTTTAAACATTTCTAAGCTTATAAGAAAAATATTAAACATAAAAATTTCAATTTTCATCAATGACAATTTTAGAAATCTTTAACAATTTTGAAGATGGATATACGGGTTAGCTAGACCTGATTTTAACGATTTCAAAATCATAAAATTTACAAAAAATGTATAATCGGAGGACTTACATGCAAGCACCCAAGGTTGGCCGAACCTTAGCTTCAAAAATGGTGTTTGATGTTTTTATTTTCGATAATGGAAGAAGATGAATGAATGAAAACCACCTTTTTTATGTTTTAATAATTTTATTATAATTAAATTTTAACTTAATTTAATACTATAAATAACAAATTTTACAAATAAACAACCACCAACTGACCCACTTATTATAAAAGTGGTTAAATTTCCATGCAAACTCTTGAAATATTATAATCTAAGCCTTTTGTTAACCAAAATTCAATAATAATCAATTTTTACTATTTCTTTAATTTAGTCCTTTTTTCATAATTAATTATCAAATCATTAAAATTTCGAGACCAAAAATTAATCCACTTATACTATAGCTCATTAAATATTCAAAAATAATATTTATGAGCTCAATTTATGAAAACGAGGTCCCGATACCTCATTTTCTAAAACCACAGACTTTCGGTACACACCACTTGTACCTTGACTAACTGACCAATTAACAAAATATGTTAAATCATGATTCACTATTATATTATAATTAACTCATAAATATAAATTAAATATATCTATGACTTTCTCATCAGAATTGTGGTCATGAAACCACTATTTCTAACACTATTGAAAAATGAGTTGTTACATGACTAGTGTTGAAATAACTTGTAAAGTGAATATGCTTAAATGACAGTGAAATGTGCATGTATGTCTATGACTTACAACTAGTGACGTACTGTAATACTTCCAATGTATCTTAATTTATGATTCATTTAATTTTAATATGTATTTATTTACCTTTACACTTGTGTAAATTATTAATCTCTTACAACAACTAATCTCTCACTTAGACAAGTCTCTCACTTGGACAAGTTAAGTCTAGTGATTTCCATTTGGACTTAATAACCTTTATGCTACATGCTATCATTTTTATGTATAAATTTTGTGTTGCCTTCATGAAGCCTTGCTCATCATCTATGTAACGCCCAGAGTTTCAAGTGTTTAAATGTGTTGAGTTTTGTCATTAAATGTGTTTAGTTTGGGTGGTTAAGAGCTTGGTCAGTTTGCTTAAGGTCTGGGGTTCTAATCGCTTTGAGTGTAAAGGGTATTTTGTTTTGTTTTATTAAGGTTGGGTGAGAGTTTAAATTGGATTTGAACTCTGCAGTGGTTATTAGGTTAGTTGTGGGGTGAGCTGGTGTCGTTCTTCAAGTGATATGAGTGTGGGTGGTTACTGTTTCTTTTTCTCAAAATTTCAGCAAGTCTATCTGATGTTTTTTTTTTCTTTTTTTCTTTTTGATTCTATTCTTTAATTTTTCTCCCTTGTTCTCTTACTCATCGTTTTGCTCATCTCTGGTAAAAATATTACCATATTCTTTTTACGACTTGATTGCTTTGATTATTTGTTGTTCGTTTTTGGGCATTGGCGAGTAATCTTCATTTTTTGTTAGGTATTTTTGTTTTGTTTAGGGATTTCAGTAAATTGGGGGTTTAATTTTCTTTAGTTTGGAAGGATCGTTTAATTGTGTTACTTTTTTTAGTGCTCGATTAGGGGAGAATCGTGAGTCGGGTGGTGTTCCTTTAGCGGGTTAGACATTGCACGGTTGCTGGTCGTTGTTGGTAAGTAGGCATTTGCTTTGGGTGCTTTAATAAAGCTGATACTTCGAGTATGCTGTTTGGGGTTTTGGTAAATTGGTGTTTCAATTTGTGGAGTTGATCATTTATGTGGTTTTTCCAAGTTTCAGAAGTCTCGTGGAGGTTTAGCGGCGAAAATGAACCAGGTGTGTAACAAAAACACGAGAAAACGGGGTTCAACGAAAGCTAAAAAAATTTTAAAATTTTTCCTAGGGTTGCACATGTCGTTTCGATCGACTGTGGGCCTTTCGTAGGATTGGTAAGGGCTAATTAAACCCTAATGCATGATATCTGTTAAACTGATAGACTAATTGAGTATATGAAAATCGAAATGTATGTTTGATTGATTTGCATAATTATGTATGATATCTGTATTCGAGCATGTTTAATTTGATAAGATCGTATATCTGTATTCTGCATCTGAACATGGGGTGGGGTTGTATATGTGGAGGAAATGTTCTGTGAGGCGACATTTCACTGATATACTGGCAGCTTGGCTGCATACTATTTTGATAAGTTTCGTATAGACATTATGTGGTGTGTAGGGATGGGTGGGTGTTTTATACCCCACATGGTATGTTAGGATAGACGAAGATGGTGTGTAGAGGATAGGGGTAAAACTCTGTATATTTGTGTGTATTTGAAAATCTGATTATGATAAGAACCCATGTCCGTTTCTGTTCTGGTATACTGGAATTCTGAATTTTATGCATGTATGCCTCTGTTAAGTTACACACTGAGTTTATGAAAACTCATATTTGTTTGTTTGTTTTGTTTAGGTAATCCTCATACATAGGTGGGTCGATGTGACAGATACTCTACGGTGACCACAAGTTCGTGAACTATCTTAAATAATGGTTTTTATTTATATTATGGATTATTTCTGAGACTTTTGTAATTATTGGACTCTCTGGACTGTTTGACTTTTATTTTGGTTTTGGATGTGTTTTTAACTCTTATACTGCGATGGTTGACTAAAATTACGGTTTACGAAAACAATTTTTTTGTTGAAAGCACAAAATTCAAGTTTCAACTATAATGACTTGTAAGCTTCCACTGTAAATTTACATTTTACTTAAAAGGGCAATAAGTGACAGATTCATTTTAAGAATATAATAAGTTTTTTCTGAAAATGTGAACTCTTATAGTAACAATTAATACAAGAAATTTAACATGAAATTTGGTTTCAAAACCTTTCTTTGTAACATTTTCAGATTCGGCCATAACGTCTAGGCCGGGTTTGGGGTGTTACATTTAGTGGTATCAGAGTTAGGTTACAAAACTCGGGCTGTGAATTTTGGGTTCAAAATTCTATTTGTAAAAAAACTGGTTTTTAAAGAAAATCTGTTTCTTTTTGAGTTAGTATGTGGTTCATCAAGTCTCCAGCGTTGATCCTAGAAGTACTTTTGGACTTAAAAATACTGCAGTTAGAACTATTTGAAACTTTACTGAGTTAGCTAGAGACTGTGATTTCTGAAAGATTTTTGAACTTCTGATAAATATTTGAAGCAAAAAACATTTGCTAATAAACACTGAAACTGATGCATAAAATTCTATAATGTAGATAAACTGAACTACAATGAGTGCTCATGGAAGTCGCGGTCGTGGTATTCATGGGCGTGGTGGGCGCCATAGGGGTACTCGAGCTGAGTCTTCCTCTTTGGGCAGTATGCCAAATATGGATACGAGCGAGACACCGGTTTCACCTACTACCAAGACAAGGTCTCAAAGCCGCTTGGGTGGGGACGACACATTGTCCTAAGCCATACTGATAGTTTTGGAGAGGGTCACTAGACCACATTCTGGATCTGGGGACCGTGGATCGATAACCGAACGACTTCGGTCCAATGGAGCTTAACTGTTTAGGGACGTCATTAGAGTTGCCCCTACTGTGGCCAAATACTGGTTAGAGGCCATCGAAAGGATAATGAACGGCATTGATTGCACTCCTGAGTAGAAACTGAAGGGTGCAGTTTCTTTGCTTCACTACGAGACATATCAGTGGTGGTTATCAGTTGAGGAGGGTACTCAGCTGGATCGATTAGTTGAGAGTTTTTAATACTGTCTTCCAGAGAAAGTATGTGGGAGCAAGTTATGTGGATGCTAGCAGGCGTGAGTTCATGAATCTCACTCAGGGAGATAAGTCAGTGACTGAGTATGATGTTGAATTTCTAATACTGAGCTGCTAGGCTAAAGGCATAGTGGCATCTGAGTATGAAAAGTGCATACATTTTGAGGATGGTCTGAGGGATAATTTGAGAGTTTTGATTGCTCCACAAAGGGAGCGAGAGTTCGTTGTTTTGGTGGATAAGGCAAAGATGACCGAAGAGGTTAAACGCGTTGAGTGCTAGAATAGGAATCGTGAGAGAGGTAAGAATAAGAGGGATTCAGGGCCCTTTAATTCTGTTTAGAGGCTTGAAAAACAGGCCAAACTTGAGGGGCCTTCTAAAGTAGGAGTTCCAATTGCTCCTACTGGGCTTCAGCCATGCGGTGACTGTGGTAGGTGCCATTCGAATGAGTGTTGGAGGAGATTGAGAGCATGTCTGCGTTGTGGGTCATTAGAGTATCATATTAGAGAATGTCTACAACATTCTAATCAGATGGAAACTTCTAGTTCAGGTTTTGTTCAGCCATAGAGGATAGTATAGTAGCCACTTAGGGGTTGTGGTTCGGCCAACGGTGGTAATGGTTTGGGCAGAGGACAGAGAGCACCGGGCAGAGGTGTTAATCATACTGAGGCGAGGTAGCCTGCATTGGTTTATATTTTTTGACGCTGAGAGGACAGAAACGCTTCTAATATGATTACAGGTACATTCTTTATTTATGATATTTTGTATGTTGTGTTGATAGATATAGGGTCAACACACTTGTATGTAGATAGTTTTGTTTCTGAAAACTTGGGGGTTATGGTTGAGAGTACTTCGGGTGAAATTTTTGTACTGAGTCCACTGGGTCAGTCGATTTGAGTAAACAGACTGTATAAGAATGTACCGTTAGAAGTAAAATGAGTTGTGTTTTTGACAAATCTAATAGAGCTACTGTTTGAAGAGTTCAACTTGATCCTGGGTATGACTGGTTAGTAGATCATCGAGTCAGTTTGGATTGCGTGTCTAAAAGGGTAGTTTTGAGAACCAAGGATGATGTGGAAGTAGTTGTGGTCAGCGAGCGTCAGGATTGCTTATCCAATGTGATCTCTGCTCTAGTAGCCAAAAAACTGGTTCAGAAAGAGTGTGAAGCATATCTAGACTTCGTAAGTGTTTCAGTTTCTAGAGACTCTTCTATCGGAAATATCAAAACAGTGAAGGAAATTTCAGATGTATTTCTGGATGCGCTGTTGGTTTTACCTCTGAATCGAGAAGTTGAGTTTGGCATTGAGCTTCTATTGGGTACAGTGTCCATCGCTCATTATAGAATGGCACTGAAAGAGCTTACGGAGCTAAAGGCTCAGCTTCAAGAGCTTCTGGATCGTAGGTTCATTCATCTTAGTGTTTCTCCATGGGGTATCGGTTTTGTTCATAAAGAAAAAGAATGATACCATGAGGATGTGTATTGATTATCGATAATTGAATAAGTTGACTGTGAAGAATAAATACCCACTTCCAAGGATCGACAATTTGTTTGATCAGTTTCGTGAGGCTTTAGTATTCTCAAAGATAGATCTCCGCTTTAGGTATCATTAGCTTAGGGTCAAGGAAGCTAATATCTTTAAGACGACTTTTAAAACTCGTTATAGGCACTACAAGTTCCTAGTCATGCCCTTTGGTTTGACGAATGCTTTGGTGTACTTTAAAATCGAGGATGAGCATGATAAGCATCTTAGAGTAATGCTTCAGATACTTCGAGAGAAGCAGCTTTACGCTAAGTTGAGCAAGTGTGAATTCTGGTTAAGAGGCGTAACGTTTCTAGGGCACATGGTTTCTGCTGAGGGGATCCGAGTTGATCCTAGAAAGATTGACGTTGTACTTGATTGGAAGTAGCCAAAGAATGTTTTTGAGATCCACAATTTTATGAGACTTGCAGGTTATTATTAGAGGTTTATTGAGGGATTCTCATTAATTGCAGCTCATCTTACTAAACTGTTACGCAAGAATACTCCTTTTGTTTGGACTAGTGAGCAACAATCGAGCTTTAAGAAGCTCAAGTCTATTCTAACTCAGGCTCCTATTCTAATACAACCTGAATCTGGTAAAGAGTTTGTGGTTTACAGTGATGCGTCACACGTCATTTTGGGATGTGTATTGATACAAGATGGTAAGGTTGTGACTTATGCGTTCCGACAGCTTAAGTCACATGAGAGACATTATCCGACACATGATCTCGAGTTAGTTGCCGTGGTGTTTACTTTAAAAATATGGAGGCACTATCTGTATGGTGAGAGGTGTATCATCTATATTGCCTCAAGTACCTTCTTACTTAGAAAGAGTTAAATTTTAGGCAACGTAAATGGATTGAGCTACTTAAGGATTACGATTGCATGATAGAGTATTATCCAGTAAGGCCAATGTGGTGGCTGATACTCTTAGTCGAAGAGTAATGTCCGATATGAGGGTGATGTTTGCTCGCCTAAGTCTGTTTGATGATAGGAGCCTACTAGCCGAGTTACAAGTTAAGCTAACTTGGATTAATCAGATCCGGGATAAACAGTTGGGGGATGATTCTCTGATTCTACAGTTCCATCAGGTTGAGAGTGGTAGTACATCTATTTTTGGGTTAAATAATGATGGGGTTATGTGTTTCTGAGGTTGAGTTTATGTATCGAACGATTCTAATCTGATACAGTCAATCCTGAGGGATGTGCATAGTTGCCCTTATGCTATACATCTCGGTGGAAATAAGATGTATCAAGACCTCCGTAAGCTATATTGACGGTCGGGTTTAAAATGAGAGGTAACCGATCTCGTTGCTCGTTGTTTAACGTGCCAGCAAGTTAAGGCTTAGCACCAGTTGCCTTTGGGTTTGCTCTAACCTGTTAAGATTTCCTTATGGAAATAAGAACGTGTTACGATGGACTTCGTTAGTGGGTTACCTTTAACACTTACTAAGAAAGATTTCGTTTGGGTTATCGTGGATCGTTTGACCAAGTTCACCCATTTTATTCCAGTTCGGATGGGACTATTCTCTGCAGAAGTTAGCCGAACTCTACATTTTTGAGATTATGAGACTTCACGGGGTTTCGATTTCGATAATTTCTAATAGGGATCCTCGGTTCACTTCTCGATTCTTGAAGAAAATTCATGAGGCTTTGAATTCGAGATTAGACTTCAGTACTACGTTTCATCCTCAAACCAATGGTCAATCTGAGAGGGTGATTCAGATACTAAAGGATATGCTTCGGAGTTGTGTGATTGATTTTCGAGGGAGCTGGGAGGATTTTCTGCCTTTAGCTGAGTTCGCCAACAGTAACAGTTTTTAGTCTAGCATCCAGATGACATCTTATGAGGCTTTGTATGAACGTAAGTGTCGTACTCCTCTATGTTGTATTGATTTGGATGAACGATAGGTTTTGGGTTCGGGGTTGGTTTTCGAAATAGAAGATAAAGTCAGATTGATATGGGATCGTCTTAAGGCAACTTTTGATAGATAAAAGTCCTATACAAATCTAAAAAGGAAGGATATCGAGTACTTTGTGGGTAACTTTTTCTTTCTTGAGGTATCACCGTGGAAGAAAGTTCTGCGGTTCAGACGTAAGGGCAAATTGAGCTCTAGATTCATTAAGCCGTATCGAATTCTGAGTCGTGTGGGACCGGTTGCTTATCAATTAAAGCTACCTCTAAAGTTATACTGCATCCATGACGTATTACATGTCTTTATGTTGAGGCAGTATCGGACTAACCTATCTCACATTGTTTCTGTTGAAAAGATTAAGGTTAAACCGGATTTGACCTTTGAGAATGAGCCGATTCAGATTTTGGATCAAGACTTTAAGATTCTGATAAGGAAGTCTATTTTGTTAGTTAAGGTTTTGTGGCAGAATCATGGCACTGAGAAAGCCACGTGGGAACCTGAAAACTCGATGCATTAGTAATATCCTCACCTATTTAGATCAGGTAATTTTTGAGGTCAAAATTTCTTTTAGGGGTAAAATTGTAACGCTCAGAGTTTCAAGTGTTAAATGTGTTGATTTTTGTCATAAATGTGTTTAGTTTGGGTGGTTAAGAGCTTGGTCAGTTTGCTTAAGGTCTAGGGTTCTAATCGCTTTGAGTGTAAAGGGTTTTTTTTTTTTTGTTTTATTAAGGTTGGGTAAGAGTTTAAATTGGATTTGAACTCTGCAGTGGTTATTAGGTTAGTTGTGGAATGAGTTGGTTTCGTTTTTAAGAGATATGAGTATAGGTGGTTATTGTTTCTTTTTCTAAAAATTCAACAAGTCTATCTGACATTTTTTTCTTTCTTTTATGACTCTATTCCTTAATTTTTCTTCATTGTTCTCTTGGTTGTTGTTTTGCTCATCTCTGGTTAAAATATTACCATATTCTTTTTACGATTTGATTGCTCTGATTTTTTATTGTTCGTTTTTGGTTGGGCATTGATGAGTAATCGTCATTTTTTTGTTAGGTATTTTTGTTTTGTTTAGGGATTTTAGTAAATTGTGGGTTTAATTTTCTTTAGTTTGGAAGGGTCGTTTAACCGTGTTACTCTTTTTAATGCTCAATTAGGGGAGAATCGTGAACCAAATAGTGTTCCTTCAGCGGGTTAGGCGTTGCGTGACTGATGGTCATTGTTGGTAAGTAGGCGTTTGCGTTGGGTGTTTTAATAAGGCTGATACTTCGAGTATGTTATTTAAGGTTTTGGTAAATTAGGTTTCAATTCGTGGAGTTGATCATTTATGTGGTTTTTCCAGGTTTTAAAAGTCTTGTGGGGGTTTTGCATTGAAAACGAACCAGGTGTGGAACAAAAGCACGAGAAAATAATGTTTGACAAAATCTGAAAAAGTGTCCTGTCAATGTCACACGGGTGTGTGCCCAGCCGTGTACGACACATGACCATGTGGGCCCACATGGGCATGCCACACAGGCGTGTGGGTCATGGGCCAAACCGTGTGGGCGCCACTAGTATGTGAGCCCAAAATTTTAAAATTTTTCCCAGGGTCGCACGTGTCGTTCTGATCGACTGTGGGCCTTCCGTAAAGTTGGTAAAGGCTAATTAAACCCTAATGCATGAGATCTGTTAACCTGGTAGACTAATTGAGTATATGAAAAATGAAATATATGTTTGATTGATTTGTATAAGTATGTATGATATTTGTATTCGAGCATGTTTAATTTGATATGATCGTATATCTGTATTCTGTATCTGAACATGGGATGGGATTGTATATGTGGAGGAAGTGCTCTGTGAGGCAACATTTTACCGATATACTAGTAGCTTGGCTGCATACTATTCTGATAAGTGTCGTATAGACATTATATTGAGTGTAGGGATTAGTGGGTATTTTATACCCCACATGGTGCACTGGGATGGACAAAGATGGAATGTAGAGAATGGGGGTAGGACTCTGTATATCTGTGTGTATCTGATAATCTGATTCTGATAAGGACCCATGTTCGTTCTGTTCTAGTATACTGAAATTCTGAATTTTATGCATGTATGCCTCTGTTAAGTTACACACTAAGTTTATGAAAACTCAGATTTGTTTGTCTGTTTTGTTCAGGTACGCCTCAAACATAGGCAAGTCTGTGCGAATGAGACTCTATGGTGTCCACAAGTTCGTGAACTGTCTTAAATAATGGTTTTTATTTAAATTATGGATTATTTCTAAGAGTTTTGTAATTATTAGACTCTCTAGACTATTTGACTTTTATTTTGGTTTTGGATGTGTTTTTGACTTTTATACTGCGACGGTTGACTGAAATCACGGTTTACAAAAACAAATGTTTTTTTAAAAACACAAAATTTGGGTTTCAATTATAATGATTTGAAAGCTTCCACTGTAATTTTACATTTTAGTTAAAAGGGCAATAAATGAGATATTCATTTTAAGAATATAATAAGTTTTTCCAAAAATGTGAACTCTTATAGTAACAATTAATATGAGAAATTTTAACATGAAAGTTGGTTTCAAAACCCTTCTTCGTAACATTTTCAGATTCGGCCATAACGTCTAGGCTGGGTTTCGGGTGTTACAATCTAGACTATCATACCAACCCTAAGACTTGAAGAGTATTAAACTAGTGTATATATATGTGATAGTGACTCTTGCGGCATATACTAGGGAGTCCTTTACCTTGTTGTATGTATATGTGTATATATATTAGTTTCATAGCTACATGGAGGTCTTGTGCTCAAGTATTAATTGAGTGATTTGGTTTATTGAGCATATTGTGATTGGCCTTGAGGCCTCTCTACTGAATGATTACTTGACTTGTTTTGCATGTATGCTTTTTGGTTCTATGATTATGTCTTGCTTGATGACTTAATATGATGGTATACTAGATCGAATTTAAGGTTATGGCATGTTTTAAGAATGAATCTCGATAGTTTTCAAGTATTCTACTGATGTGACATGTCTATGTATGCTTGGGATGTGTTTGAAGGTGATTTTTAAGTGTTTTGGGAGTGAATTTTTGGTCCCCTGCATTAAGGATTTGGCATCTCCCTTAAAGGTATTGGAATAATGAAGTTAATAGTCAATTTTCAACTCTAGGGGTCCAAAGTATTGGAATCTCTCTTGGTTGTATCGATACAACCAAATCAATAGCTTAAATGTTACAATTCTAGATATATATGTACTGATACAAGTCAAGTATGTATCAATACATCCTCCCTTACTTCTATAAAAATATTCTTTTGATCGTTTTAAGACCCCAAGAGCTCGTTTTATATTTCCAACACCTCCAAATACCTTCATATTAATTTGGAATGGTTTAAAAGTGTTTTCAAAGCTTCTCATTTAACTCAAACTCAATTTTTGGACATTATATATTGGTTTTAAAGTTGTATTTTCTTGAGTGTCAAGTTGCTAGAGTTAGTGTCGTGGTAACACCACCTATCCATACTAGTCTCAAAATGGCAACAAGTGTTTCAGTTTAAGATCCTCATTTTCTATTGTTATTTCGATAATAATATTATAAGCAAAAATATTGTCAACAACTATATTTTTCGGTTCCATCATTTTCCTCCAAAGACATAATTTATCAAAATATTTTAATTATCAATATTTTTAGGTATCTAGAACTCTTTTGGGGTTTTATAATTGGTTATGTCCTTGGCCTCTTTTGGGGCACTTGCTTCCATAATATGATCATCTAAAGTGTTTGCTCATTTCATTTTATGAAATTTTTTTTATTTGGTACCAATTTATCTATCGTGTTTCAGGCAGACTTATTTTCATTAGCACTAATAAATTGTCCTACAAGTACACCAATATGAATTTGAGGATCTTCAATTGGTAAATTAGATTTTGTAACTCTTTTAATGTCAGTGAAAGCATCCAACAATTTTCTTTGCATTTTTTTAAATGAATTACATTTTGAACTTCTACTTCACATTGGTTTGTTTGGGGGATCTATATGAGATAATAATGATGCATCCTATGTATTTATCAGGCGGTTATTTTCTCCTCCTAATTTTTGGAACATTATTTCATCAAAATGATAGTCCACAAACCATGTTGTAAACAGGTTTCCTGTACTTAGTTCAACATACAATCAATTCTCTCTATAACAATATCATTTATCTGTAAAATTTTGGATGTTATAGGGAGGTGGTTATTATATACTTATAACGACATTTGAGATTTATATCATATTTGAATTTTTAAATTAAAACTATAATATATTAATAACATTAATTAGTAGGATTTAGATTGTATATTTAATAAAATTTACAAATATCATTTTATTTACTAAAGATTATTTTCATTTAATAAAATATTATTAATATATTTTTATATAAACTTTAAACATTTAAGGATTAAATCTTGAAGAAATGCAAGTTTAAGGATTAAAAGGGATTTAATTATCAAAGTTATATTAGACATAATTTTAATAGAGGAGAAAACAAAGAAGGGTGAGGTTAGGTTGGTAGTTGCTACTTAGCAAACAGCCAGCTATTTTTCATTCCATATTTCCAATCATTAAAGAAGAAAGCTAGAGTTGTTGGTATTCATTTTTGCTATTTCACCTTTCCAGTTTCCACTCTTCTTAAGAATCTCCGTTCCGCTCTTCCATTTTTCTTCTTTTCTTAAACAGTTGTTTTCTTTCTTTTAGTACATAATAATAGGAAGGACGCAAAAAAACGAAAAACACTTTCCTTTTCTCAAACATTTCACCATAATTTCTTATTATTTATTCCTCACTTGGGCTGCTGCCTAAGCTTTCTCTCCTTTGAGTTCCTTTTTTAAAAAAATAAAAAGAGCGCTTTTGGAATGGCTTTCTCTTCTCTCATCAGATCCACTGCCGCCGTCTCCCCTCTCCTCCAGGCCTCCGCCCGCTCCGACCTCTCTCCTTCACCCTCTTATCGCCTCAAGGTTCTTCGCTTCCCCCCCAGATCAACACCGTAGAGCTTTTTTTTATTCCTGTTTTAAATTTGTTGCATAGTTTATTCTTTTATTTCTCTTTTCTTCTTTTTATGTGTTTTTAAAGGAAAAATAATAGTAACTGAGCTAAACCTAAACTGAACGACTGAAATTTGTAGCTTCGTCCTTCTTTTCCTGCTACTTTTCTTGGTAACCGACTGAGTCTTAAGAATTACAATACCTTGTAATGCATGTTTTGTTTAGTAAGTTGTGTATATATATATATATATATATATATATATATATATATATATATATATATATTGGTTTTTCAGTCACATTTCGTTTGTTTGGTTGTGAGAAAACATTGTTTCGTTAATATAATGAATATAAAGGAAATCTGTAAAAACTCGTGTGCGACAGATTATTGCTTTTTAAATAAACTTTAAATTTAACGCTATATTCTTTTCACATTTTCTTATGTTACTAATGCTATATTTTAAGCGACCAGTCTCAGCTTACTTCTGTGACAATCTAAATGATAATGCTTGTTCAGGTTTCAAGCATTGGTTTTGGTGGGAATCTCAATTCCTTTTTTGGTGCTGCAGTTTCAACTAAGTCTTCTTCCTTACAGTTGAGTTATTCCATATTGGCTGTTCAAGATTTCTTCATTATTTCATTTGTGCATATTATTAGTCTTTTACTCTGGCAATGAAGGTTTCTTTTAAAAAAACTATTTGTCTGTTTAGGAAATGCAATTCAAGGAGTATCCAACCTATCAAAGCCACTGCTACGGAAATTCCTCCTACAATTGCAAGTAAGTGTTTTATATGATAGGGAAGGGTAAAAAAGAGAAAGCGGCTTAATTTATTTCTGTGCAAATTAATTCAGAACTTGTATGGACTGATTCTCTGCTTTCGACTTATTTCTAATTTAATTTGACTAGGGTCACGGAGCAGTGGCAAGACAAAGGTTGGAATCAATGGTATGTTTCCTTGTTTTGATTATAGTCATGCTTTTTTTGGTAGTTGTACGTATCTTCATCTTGTTGCTTCACTGATCTTCATAGAAAATTATTTCACCTTCAGTTAGTGTGCATATTTTAAGTTGATGCTTGTGCTATTGCAAATAGCAGAGAACTAGCTTACTGAGTTTAGCTTATTACGTTAGTGTGGATGGGGATAAGGTACTTACCCCTTTGGAAAACAAAGTTGTGAAAACTGCAGTCCTTATATGCTATTATAGTATGTATGGTTGTGAAGTTTCATAAGCTACATATGTGCAAACTGTTGCGAGTTTGATACTTTACAATATCGTTAAGGTTCAATCAGCTTTTGACCTTTAGTTTAGATGCTTGTAACAACTCATTTTTCACAATGAACCTTCACAGGTTTTGGTCGGATTGGAAGGTTGGTTTTACGGGTAGCAATCGCTAGGGATGATTTCGATGTGGTAGCAGTCAATGATCCTTTTATTGATGCTAATTATATGGTAAGCATGTTCAGTTGCACTCTTTGGTTTGACCCATAGTTCCTTTAAAGATATATCTCTTTCATGAATCTGTATCTTGGTTTATCAAAGAGGCTAACAGTTCTGAAACTATGCAGTATTGTCTTTCAAGTATTACTGTTATTAAGTAAGCATTTTGTTTCTATTCTGTTTACCTTTGAGAAGCTTAGTCATTAGAAAAAGGTGCCTTGATGTGGACCTTAGTAGATTTTATAATGTTCTTTAGTAGTTTTGGCATCCATGCAAATGCCTTTTTGGTTTTTATGTCCCTGCTTTCTTGTTGCCAAAATTTTTTCAATATAATAAGTACTTATGTTGCTCGGGCTTGGATATGAATACTGGATTTTGGCATGTCAAATGTGTTAACTCCGACTCGTCAATTGCCTTGAACTTAAGAGATGGACATATGGAATAAAAGAGTTCAAGAGAAGGATATGTCTGCAGGGAGCTATGTCAAAGACTAGCTGGTTATGATATTTTATCTTTTCATAATTTGGAAATTTAACCAGTAGCTTGTTTTTTGTTGGTTCAACACTATGTTACCTGGATTTGTGATCTGAATCTATGGGATACGAGTATGTGTTTGACATGGGATGTTAAATTTTTCTAGACTCTCCCATGTATTTGTAGTGTCCTTGAAGAGTAATATCTCCATTCAAGTCTGAATTTGCGTTGGACACGGGTACATAAAGAAAAAGAGTTGGAGCAAAATGGGTTCAACATGTACACTTTCTGTTTTTTAGTCCTGATATTTCTCTTGGTGTCACAATGAAAACAACTTTAGTATCAATACTCATTATTACCATTATGCTTATTTTGTCTGTGTAGCTCTGGGTGTTGGGTGGTTGTGCTTGGGCTCAGGGCTGCTCTTGTCTGTTCTGTTTATTACATGCCTTGAAAACTGCCCTTATTATCCTTTTGGTCATTAGAAAATTGTTGCAATTTACTATTATCTTTTGTTTTCTTATTCGAGGCTTACATGTTTAAATACGATTCTACTCATGGAGGCTTCAAGGGAACCATCAGAGTTGTGGATGACTCCACCTTGGAAATTAATGGCAAGCAAATACAGGTTGTAAACAAAAGGTATTGTTCTGGAGTATTTTCCTTGAATGATTTATTGTAGTTTGATTTAGCTACTCTAAGATGTGTTATTCTCATTATAAACAAATTGAAACATAGTTGAATTCATTAAATATTTAAAATTTTGCTATTAAACCATCTCAACTTGGACTAGCATTTAAACAATATCCACCAGGGACCCTGCAGAGATCCCTTGGGGTGATTATGGGGCTGAGTTTGTTGTCGAGTCATCTGGTGTTTTCACAACATTAGCCAAGGCCTCAGCACATTTGAAGGTTAGCTGTCTAATGTCCTTGGATTTTTTTAATATTTCTCCCTTTTTGCATAATCACATTAATCGAAACACATAGTACAAGCACATCTGTGAGTGTGTGCATCATGCAGAATGCTCCAAATTGAACTTTAATGAATGTGTTCTTCAGGGTGGTGCCAAGAAAGTTGTAATCTCAGCTCCTTCAGCTGATGCTCCAATGTTTGTGGTGGGAGTAAATGAGAAGACCTACAAGCCAAGCATGGACATAGTTTCTAATGCTAGTTGCACCACCAATTGTCTTGCTCCTCTTGCCAAGGTCTAGTTGCATCCTTATATTTTAAGCTTTATTTTCGCACTGTTAACTGTTAATGGTCACAAGTCATGTGCTATGAGCAAAGAATGAGAAATTGTGTTTATTTTGTAAGATTCTGCTTTTGTGTGTTTTGACTTCTTGGTGGTTGACTATTTCATCTACCTTTATTTGACAGTATTTCTCTGTAGCTGGTAGACAATCCCATATGCCTGTCTTTAGTTCATGGTGGATGATATCCGTTTTCTTTTTGGCAGTTTTCCTTAGTTTTTGTCATAACATGTTGCAGGTAGTTCATGAGGAATTTGGTATCATTGAGGGTTTAATGACGACTGTCCATGCAACTACAGGTATGTCGATATTATGTACCGCTCATTCATTAGATAGTACATGATGTTACATTGTTATGATAACATGGTAATTTATGAAATCCAGCAACACAAAAGCCTGTGGATGGCCCTTCAATGAAGGATTGGCGAGGGGGTCGAGGAGCTGGGCAAAATATCATTCCTAGTTCAACTGGTGCCGCAAAGGTATCAGATTTATATGACCAAATTTCAGACGATAAACTTCGAGATGGAAATTTTTAATTGTAAGTTTCCTTTTAGGCTGTGGGAAAAGTTCTTCCGCAACTAAATGGAAAACTTACTGGAATGGCATTCCGTGTCCCAACACCCAATGTTTCTGTTGTTGATTTAACTTGTCGACTTCAGAAGAGTGCCTCCTATGACGATGTCAAAGCAGTCATAAAGTGAGTTTTCTAACGTGTGGCTGAAGTATCCGCCTTGATCATTTTTCTGTTTCATTTTCTTGAATATATACCACGTTCACCGATATTCTTATCTCCTTTTAATGAAGGTATGCTGCAGCGGGTCCACTTAATGGCATTCTTGGATACACAGAAGAGGATGTTGTCTCGAATGATTTTGTGGGTGATTCGAGGTACTGGCAGTCTCTTGCTATTGTACACATTCATCCTCCATATACCTTATGCTGAAATGTAAAATGGGATTGTTTTAATCCAGGTCTAGCATATTTGATGCAAAAGCTGGAATAGGGTTGAGTGATTCTTTCATGAAGCTTGTTTCATGGTATGACAATGAGTGGGGTTACAGGTATGTTTTCCTCTCTTTCTCTTTCTCTTTCTCTCCTGCACTCACATGTGTATGGATGCAGGCACAGAGATGAGCAAACACAAGAGTGCTGCATATGTTTGAATGATGGTGTTCTTACATGAAATACGAATCATCTTGTCTGACGGTTTTCTTAAAATTCTGTTGCAGCAATCGGGTTCTTGACCTAATAGAGCACATTTCACTGGTGTTAGCAACACACAACTAAATATTTAGAGATTTGTACTGCCATTTTTGTGTGGGTTAGAAGTTGGTTTCAGGGAATAGGCATAAATTCCACAGTACCCAAAGTGTATGTTTTTTTCTCTCTTTTTGGATTGCTTGTCCATGTAAGAGTTGGGCGTCCCATAATGAAAATGTGAAATAATGAAGAATCGAGCAACCTTAAGACTGCTATTTGTGGCAAATCTAGGAGGGTTTTATCTTTGTCAAAATATATATATATATTTGGGCAGTATCTTTTATATGAAAATCTATGAATGATCTGGTTTGATGTTTCCTTCTGTTTTTGGTTAAATGGTTGTGGAATGTACTTGTTCTATGTAGAAAAAGAATTCAATGTTATTAGTAAATTCGCAGTTCTAGTGTGAGCTTCCCAAAAAAATTAACTACTTTCATCGAAGTTTCTAAGGAATATTAATATTTCTAAAAGCATATCTTTAAATATTTTTGTGTTTCGAAATGAATATCAAAATTTCTAAGGAAAATAATTAGATATTTTGGTATATATAAAGCTTTCTAAGGAAATGCTAATATTTTTGTGGATAATTGTTAAAATTTTGGTATTTATAATAAAAATTTTGGTCTGCCAAAATAGAGGTACACAAGATTTTAACAAAATTTCTAATAAAATACCAAATAGTTTTAGAGTTTAAATTTAGATATTTCAATATAATATTAAGGAATACCAATATTTCCAAGAAACTTAGTTAGAAATTTTGGTATATCAAAATTATGTTACACAAGTTTATACCAAGATTTATAATGAAATGCCAAATTTGCTAAGTATTTATCCTTAGAATTTTGGTATATATTCATATTTCTATGGAACTTCGTTAGAAATTTTGGTATACTAAAATCTAGATTTATAAGTTTATACCAAGATTTCTAACAAAATACCAAAATTTTTAATAGCATATCATTATGTATTTTGGTATACCAAAATACCAAGAGTTTGGAACCCTTAGTAGACTACTTGTGGTAAGCTAGAGGAAGGTGAGGATGATATCAAGTCATCATGCTACAATGGACATGACAAAGGATTGCAATCTCGCAGCGGTGAGCTAACTCCAAAAACTCATCCTTAATTGGATTGTAGGTTGTAAGTCGCCTACATGAGGCCAAAATCGCTAGTAATTGCCAGTTAGCCATACGATGGTGAATCCGTTCCCTGGCTTTGTACACACCACCCATCACACTATGGGAGCTGGCCATGCCCAAAGTTGTTACCTTAACTGCAATGAGGATGATGTCGAAGGCAAGGCTAGCGACTAGAGTGAAGTCATAACAAGGTAGTTGTATTGGAAGTAGAGGTGAATCTAGGGGGACTGGTAGGGGCCCCGGTCCCCCCTAAAATGAAAAATTGTTATTTACGCCCTTTAAAAATTTTTAAAATTTTATATTAGTAAAGTAAAATTGCACTTTGGCCCCCCCTAAACTTATAAAAAATTGATTTAATCCTTTAAAAATTATAAAGATATAGACTATTAAAAATAAAAAATTCATTCGACCCCCCTAAAAATTTTCTGGCTTCGCCCCTGATTGGAAGGTGCTGCTAGATCACCTCCTTTTCAAGGAGAGGTAATGCTTGTCGGGTTTCTTGATTTGACACTGCTTCACACCCAAAAAGAAACGAGATACGTCTGAATTAAACTTACAGATAGAAACCTTCTTTCGTTTCTTGATGATGAAGTAAGACCAAACCCATAAGCTTATTATCCTAGGTCAGAACAAGTTGATAGGATCCCCTTTTACGTCTTTGGATTCCTCCCATGTGACGACATGAGAGCATAAAAAGGAAAGAGAGGATGGGATTTCTCTCATTTTTGGCATAGCGAGCCCCTAACAAGAGGCCCGCACGACGGGCTATTAGCTTAGTAGTAATACCAAAATATATAATAAAGTACTAAAATTTCTATAAAACCTCATTATAAATTTTGGTATATTAAAATCTAAATTTATAAATGTTTACCAAATTTTTTAACGAAATACTAAAATTTATATTCTGAAAACATTAATATAAGTTACTCAAGTTATATAATTTTAATTAAAATATTGAAATTCGTATCACTTAAAATATTTTTCATTAATTAGATAATTTCTTTAAATATTTGAAAATATCAAAATTTTTGCATATACAATGCCACAAAGAAAATTATGTTTTTATTAAATAAGTGTTATCTGTTAATTTAATTAAAAGTTAAATATGGATATAACCAAATATCATAATATGAAAATTTTTGATGTAACCCAAATATGAAATAACAATTATATAACTAAATATTTTGGCAGATATCATCTAAAATTCAAAATTATACCCTAAGGTATTTTGGTATATAATACAAATTATAATGTGATACCAAAATTTTCAAAGTAACTGTTAGAAATTGTGATATACCAAAATTTTAAGTACACGTCTTTAGATGTTTTGGTATATACCATAATTTTAAGGAGTACTAATATTTCTATGGGACCTCGTTAGAAATCTTGGTATACCAAAATCATATTTACATAAAGTTGTACTAATATTTCTAATGGAATACCAAAATTTGTAAGCGCATATTGTAACAAGCCCAAATTGCCTGGGCCCAAATACAAATATTAAACCAAAATTAACAGTCCATTTACAATAAGTGCAAGCCCAGATTACAAACAAAATTAACCCTAAACCCAAAATAACAGCCCACAAACTAAAAATTTTCAGCCAAAAAAGGGAAACCCTAAGCCCCAACGCCGCACGTCAGAACCGCCTCCTCACACGCCACCGCCGCTGTTTGCCTATCACCAGCCGCCTATGCGCCTGACACCTGCAGGACCAAACCACACGCAATAGCAAGAAACAAGAACAAAAAGTAGCAAAACGACAAAAAATAATGATCAAGAGTTGTTAGATCCGGCTATAAAAGCCCAAAGTTCACCTGTGTATTTTTTTACAAAAGCATCGATTCTGAGTGTAAAAGAAATCAATCAAAAACAAGTTAGTTTTTTAAAGGTGATTATTTTTTAAGGGTTTCTCTAATCTTTCATTTTTACTTCATTTTTATTTTTTAATACGAAAATAAAAAGAGAAGGGAAGAAACGTACCTGAATCACCCCGTGGCTCCGTCGGCGGAGGTCTTTTCGCCATCGTCGGAATCGAGCCTTAAAAAGGGTCTAAAGTTTCTTCTGTCCCTCGGGTTGAAAGCCCAACTTTCGTACGCTACGAAGCAAGGGCCGAGAGGCCCATTTCTTTCGTCGTCGGCCATTGGCCATGGCGGCGGCGTGTCGACGAATGGTGGCCCATTCGACCTGAGAAAGGGGTGAGGGGAGATGAGAGGATGAGAGGATTCTAAGTTTTTTTTTTAAAGGCTTAGGCAGAAATGAAATTTTGAAAAAAATTTGGATTTTATAACATAATAAAATGACGCCGTTTTGATCTTGGGGTTTAGAGGCCAAAACGACGTTGTTTTGACCTCTGACCCCCGACCAGACCCAGCAACCCTCAGGATCCGCGTTTTTATGGTGAATGGGCTATTTGCACGTGAGGTCCCTCCGCTTTTGCACCGTAGTGCAATCTGGTCCCATGGGTTTCTTTAATTTTAGCCACATAATTTTCTACTTGTTTCATTTAGCCCGTGCTGAAACGCGGCACATAAGGCTGGGAATATTTTTCTAATTAGACCCTCATTCTTTGAGCACATCCCATTTTGGTCCATGGTGGCCCTTTTTTTATTTTTTTGTGATTTAAGCCCCAGATTTTGGGGTCCGTTTTCAATTTAGTCCTTAGTCTATTTAATTTTAATTTTTTATTTAAAAAAATAGTTTTGTCTAATATTTCACTTACTATTTATTTACTTATTTTCAATTATTAATCAAACTTACATTAGTATTTATTTATTTATTTATTGGCTTGTTCAATTTATTTTGGCCATTATTGTTGCTATTTATTTCATTATTTATTTGCTATTTTTAATACTTTCAAAATTTAGATTTATTATTATGGTTATTATTGTTGTTATTATTGTTATTGTAATATTGTCATTGCATCATTTATGCATGTTAATATTGGGATTTGTTAGCATCAATGCTACATGTATATTTTATTATGCATATTATTTCATTGTTATTTCAAATGTATATTGCAATATCGTTATTAGCCACATATGATCTTTTCAAAGTTTTTTAAACAATTTCTTTTAAAGCATAATCAAATAAACTACGCGCATATTGATAGATATTTCATGTGCTTTCACCCATTATTCAAAAAAAGGAAAAGTTTTAAAATAAGGCAATATTTCACGTTTTTGGGATTCGAGAAATTGTACCCTAACTTACGGGGTTTCGATTTTCTTGTTAAACCTAAATAGTAAAATATCCTTTTAAATTTCAAAATACACGAAATTTCAATAAAAATTAAAGGCAAGCTTAATCTCTAAGGTTCCAAGTCTCGTGTCCTAACTTACGGGATGTGACATTTCGTTACCTTGGGACGAGTGGGTCTTTAACTTCCTTTTCGATTTATTCAAGCGTTTTCTAATAACATTAATAAAAGGGGTCATATTTTAAATTTCCTTTCGAAATTTCAACTTTCGACATTTAGACAATAATTAGTTAATTAGGTACCAATTTTGGGCATGACGAGGGTGTTAATCCTTCCTCGCACGTAACCGACTCCCGAACTTGTTTTCTCTAATTTCGTAGGCTAAAATTGTTGTTTTAATAAATCAAAATATTTTATTAAAACAATCAAATTACGAGGTGACTTGATCACACCTCATAAAAAGGATTGGCGGCGACTCCCGTGTTCGTTTTCATTTTCAAAATTAAAGTCGACCCGTTTTTAAAAAAAATGGTTTCGACACATATCTTTAGATTTTTTTTATATACCACAAATTTTAAGGAAATATAAATATTTCTATAGGACCTCGTTAGAAATTTTAGTATATCAAAATCATGTCACACATCCTATACCAAGATTTTTAACTAAATATAAAAAAATTTAGAGCTTATCTTTAGATATTTTGGCATGTATCACAATTTACAAGGGAATAGTAATATTTTTATGAGACCTCGTTACACATGTCTATACCAAGATTTCTCTTGAATTCAAGTGTGTGTAAATAATGACCCAATGCTCTCTTTATATAGGGAGAGTTTAGAGAGTTTAACTATGAGTAAACTTAATCACTTTAATATTAAATTAATATAATATTTATTAAGATAAATTTTAGATTAAATTTAATATTAAATCTTATTAAAAAATAGAATTTTTATCTACAATATACACATTAAATTAAATTTAATATCAAATTAATAAAAAACAATTAAGGTAAGTATTAAAATAAATTTAATATTAAACTATTAAAATAATATTATTTTTGAAATAAGTAATTTGAAATAAAATTCTTTGGTAGAGTCCCAGTAGGAGTGTAACTCTTCCACTGCTCAACCATTGATGACCAACTGTCGCTAGCCACTAGGACATCGCCGTCGCAACCATCGGCACCACCGTGTTCAGTGATGCAGGTGCAAAACGCTTACGACACCGCAAGCCAATTTGGCTACTGCCAGTTCGGTTCGGGTTAATGATGACCCGATCGGTCCGGTCTAGCCATCTGTTTCACATACCAGACCCAATTCGACTAGTTTTTGGGTCTTGGTCTCAGTTTTGGGCTCTTGGGCTCAATTTACGATCTTAGGTCCAATTTTCAAGTTCAATTACTCATTAGGCCAATTGTCTGACTTGAAAATTAACTTCTAAAATATCATATTAATTTTAATTGATTTGATTAATTTATTTACTTGATCAAAATTAATTTTTCCAAAAACTACTTAGATTTTCCAAATTAATGTTTTTAAAAAATTCTTTAATCAAATCCTCTAATTGAACAAATCTTACAACCACCTAATTTAATTCCACATCGAATAAATAGATTCAATTAAATTATTCCCAAAGTCGTAGAATTTTATTCTGATTCAAATGCAATCCGATCGAGCTTTTGTTGAGTTAACGGAGAGACAAATCAGACATATACAATTAGGCTCTAGTGATTGCAATTATGTCAAGAAGCATCGTTCCGATAATTCGCAATTACTTAATCATGGAGTCAATCCATAAGAAGTACCATGATTGAAAACTCCTTATTATATACTCTTTACGAAAGCAATCCATTCAAGTATTTTGTCCAATGACCTCGTCATGTGTGTGTTACCTTCATATGATATCCTTGATTTCTTTAAGTTAAGTCCATTCACTCAATACAATCCTATTTTATCTCATTGTCACCGTTGTGTCTTTGTAATGATTAATATGATCACTGTCAACAGATGACTGTGATAAATTACTCGTTCGAGAACAAGTAACTCGTGGTCACGTTCCATATCTATCAATCCATACAATGCCAATGAGAGGATATCATTAACTCTTTAATTGCGCTATGAATTCCACTGTTGTTAGTAAATCCATGCCATACACAAGTCATGTACCCAATATACCGACTATTGGCTCGATCATCTTTAGAGTATAAGCCTCCACTTATATCAAAGCACATGAGTTGCATGCGCATAGTTAGTGACTAACTCAGGATTTAGGTAAATCACACCATGAACGTCACAAGTGAATTAATTCGCAAACTGATTTAGAATTAATTCATCTTGGGCCCAGTCTAATGTATCATTCTACCAATGAATACATATATATCTCTACTCGTAGAGTCAACTGCTCCAATAACCAAGACTAGTCATCTCTCCAATTGGAATTGTAGACAACATAATAATCCTTCTCAGTATTTGAATCAAATGTTCACTTTGATTCTTTTATGGGATTACGAACTCATTTGGATTACCTACTGAAGTAAATTGTCTTTCTCGCAATTTAAACGTTCATTACAATGCCGCTTATCTTCAGTTTGAACCTTAGGCAATGAATAAGCTAATATTTGTTTGTCACAATTTTGCTATACATGCAAAATATAAAAGATATAAATACAAAAGACATAATAGTGAAATGTGAAATTAACTTTATTTATTTATTGTTCAAATAAATAATAAACAGTTAAATGTTTACTATAATATGAACACATTTCCCAATAATTAGAAATTTTAATATACTAAATTTTGAGTTTACAAAACTATACAAAATTTCTAATAAAGTACCAATATTACTATGGAATTTCATAAGAAATCTTGGTATATAACAGAATTTTGTCATTTACCAAAATTCATATAATTAGATATTTGGGTATCGGTTTCTCTAGTTACAATAGAATTCTAATGAAACCAAAAATTTTGAATATTTTCAACCAATTTTCTTTAATTAGTTAATTTTAATATTTTTAAATATATTTTTATTAATAATAAAACGAATAAAATTATTTTATTTTAGTTAATAAATGTTATCAAGAAAATTGATTATTTAATTAAAATTAAATTACTATATAACAAAATATTTTAATATGAAAAAATTTCTAGGTACAACTCAAATACAAAATTTCAAAATCTTAAGATTATATAATTAAATATTTTGTATCTACCAAAATTTTAGGATAATCGTTAGAATTTTGATATACCAAAATTTTTAATTTTTAAGCTTATATCCTTAAATATTTTGGTATATACCAAAATTACTAAGGTGATATCACAATTTTCATACCATAATTTCTAAGGTGATACCACAATTTTAAAATGTTAAAGATGGTAGTATATCCAAATTTATAAATGCATATCATTAGATATTTCGGTATATATCATAATTTCTAAGGACATGCCTTAGTAATTTTGGTATTTTGTAAATGGGTGTACTAATTTTTTATCATAATTTAATTTTTTATTTATTAAATTACAGATTATCTTGATAGTTGACAAGAAAAGCTCTTCCATTTGACGTACTTAGACTACCTAGCTAGACGAGCTTTCAATTCTTAAACTAGATTTTTTGGGACTTTGGTCGTTCAATTGACGTACTTAGACTACCTAAGTTTGGAATTGACCGATGACATGTTCAAGTTGGAAAAAAACAATACAATTCTTTTTTCTAGGTTTTCCATTTGACGAAAGAGTTCACATTGCATTGTTTTCTATACTTGAAGATTGGGTCTTTATATATTTTTAAAATATAAAAAATTCAAAATAATTGTTTTGTAATAGTTTAAAAAATTGTTGATTTTTTAGAGAAATTTAATTAAAGAATATAATATTAATCTAAAATATGTCACTTAGATAGTTGGATTTAAACCAACTTGATTTTTACCATATTCATAAAAGTGACATTAGTTTAAAATGAGCACAATATGAATGGTGTTAAATATTTTTCTTGTTTAGCGAGTTTTGGAGGTACATTGAATATTAAAACGGAGTTTCTTAAATTTTTTGAATTTTTTGGAAATAGATTTAAATTGATAAATTTTATAAATGTTGAGGGCTAAAATTAATTAATTTTTTTTTAGATTTTGAACTCAAATGACAAATTTTGTAGACATTGAGGGATGAATTTGTTGATTTTTTTTTATTTAAGATCAAATTGGTAGAATGTGTAAACATTGGAAGGTCAAAATTGTTATTAGGCTAAAAGAGCCATATCAGCTTTCCATCACTCATCTAACAGAACCTCACGGGAGAGTGACTAAAATATTTAGTTTCGAAAATTTGAGTGACTAATTCAAAAAACAAAAAATAGTTGAGTGACCAAAATAGAACCAAAAGCATAGTTGAATGATTATTTTTGCAATTTACCCATAAATAATAGTTATAATAGAAGTTATAATGGGTAAATGACCCAAAAATGCTGATTTTTAACCATAATTATTGGATTAGACTGGTTTTTGCAAAAGTTACTGGATTAGGCCGATTTTGAAGAGAGAAAGGGAAAATGTGTCCAGTTGGGCACGTTTTCAGTGGATATGTTAGGAAAATGCTTCCAGCTAAATGCGCTTTCGGCTTTGGCTAGATAGTTAAATGCTAGTGCTTTTATCTTTGAATCTCGGCTTCGATTCCTCTCCTACTCATATTTGTTTGTATTTTAACATATTAGTTCTTTTGTCAGATGGTTAGATAATTGTAATTACATCCTTAGGTCTTAAGTTCAATTCATGTTGCTTCAAAATTTTTTTATTTTTAATTAATAATTTTAACATATTAGTTCCTTTCATTAGATGGTTAGATAATTGTGATTACATTCTTGAGTATGAGGTTCCATTATTTTTATAAGCATATTAATATTTTTTATTTCATATTGTTTCAAGCTTTTTATTTTAATTAATATTTTGATGATATTTTTAATTATTTTTATTTTTAATTAATGTGTTTTTATTTTTAACTCTTTTATTTATAAAATCAAATAATTCTTTCAAATATCATTTATTGAAAGAAAAATAATAATATGCTTATAAAAATAATGGAACCTCAAACTCAAGAATATAATCGTAATTATCTAACCACCTAACAAAAGGAGTTAATATGTTAAGAAAGTTAACAAACGGAGTTAATCTCTTGTTCAGCAAACTCGGGACAGTCTCGGATAAAGTGATCTAAAGATCCACATCTAAAACAAGCTCGATCATTCAGTCTACAACTACCCAGATGTCGTTTACCATAATGCCTGCACCCAGTTCTATCAGATCGGACATTTCCAACACTAGCAACAGAAGTAGCTAGAGCTTTGAAGCTCAAATGCGATCTAGCTCGATCTCTGTTCGAATGTCCCGCATTAGCCTTTGAACGGCTATAATCCTCTCGAAATTTCTTTGGTGCAGACTAAAATGATTTACTCAAATATCTCCTTCTCACATTTCTAGCTTCAGAATCAACTTTTCTTTTCCCTCTACCGAGTTCTCGACTTTGCATGCTCGATCAACAAGTACACCAAACTCTTTTATCTCCAGAATACCAACTAACAGACGAATATCTTCATTCAGACCATCTTCGAATCTTTTACACATTATTTCTTCGGTGGATACACATTCTCGTGCATATCGGCTTAGTCGAGCAAATTCTTGCCCGTATTTCGTTATGGACATACGACCCTGTTTAAGCTCAAGAAACTCTTTTCGCTTTTGATCAATAAATCTCTGACTAATGTATTTTTTCTGGATTTCAGATTGAAAGAAATCCCAGGTAATTCGTTCTTTCGGAACAACAGAAGTCAGAGTTTTCCACCATTGATAAGTTGCATCTCTCAACAAAGAAACAACACATTTAACACATTCTTCGGGAGTACAAGACATTTCATCGAACACTCGGATGGTATTCTCGAGCCAAAACTCGGTTCTCTCAGCATCATCATTAGTGGCCCTGAGCTCTTCGGCCCCATATTTTTAAATTTTATCAATCGAAGGCTTATTCATCAAAATCGAATTCATAACAGGAGGTACAACAGAAGTCTGAGGGGGATTAGGCAGGGGCAGAGGTTGTTGAGCAGCCGGATTCATTCGTACGAATTCCGTGAACTACTCGTTCATCATTTGGAAGAAGACTTGTTTAGCCTCTCCCTCATGGCTACTCGAAATAGGTATAGAATCAAATTACACTGCCCCTTGAGTGGGAGCGCGGATGCATTACTTTTCACATCATCTGCTACGGCTCGATCGGGATCTATTTACTATACGAAAACACATTTTCAAATGTCAAGAATCATCACACTATCGCAGTATAAGAATATGACATGTATAGCTAGACTCACACGCGCTACGTTAGTCCTAGAATCGACTAAACTGTAGCTCTGATACCAGTCAAATGTAACACCCCTAACCTGTGTCCGTCATCGGACTAGTGTTACGAGGCATTACCTACAAGACACAGTTAAGTACGGTCATTTATCACCTTTCATGCATCAAAGGATAACGATTCATTTATAACATTATCAAACTCGAATATCCACAATTCACTTATACTAATTTTGATTACATGAATCATAAAGTCAATCCAAATCAGTTGTACTTTACTAATCATGAATGGCAAATAGGCATACTTCAAAATTCAACCAATTCAATTCGGTTACCAATTCTAAATTTTGAATCAAGCTAACATACATCAAAACTCAATTGAACATGTTTCATAATTATCAAATTCGAACTAAAATTGTATACATCAAAAGCCATGTTCACATACTTAATAATTAAATTATATTCAAGCATATATCCTTACTTTTCATATACGTAAAATATATCGAACATAATTTCATTAGCTAAATATCAAACGTTTCATTTCATTACTTCAGATATGCACATAATGAAACCAATCGAACCGATATATACAAATAATGTCCATTCACATATATTACATTAGCAACTTTACAATATAACCGAACATACTTTTGGTGTCATTATAATATACGCATTTTACCCTAAATACAAAAACCATTTCTATGTATATTTACCGAATCAATATTAACCTAATTCATTAAATATTTCATAACCATACCAGTTTCACATGTTATACATACTAATCTATATTTAAACTTCCACACGACATAATAGGTATGCGTATATAATACACATAAACAAGCATCTCCATTTAACATATTCAATTATGATTATTACCAATTTTAAACACTAGTGTCAAACAATTCATACTAAAGTACCTATCTATCATATACCAAATTATTTAACCTCATATATGGCACACTTTGAAACTCAAATATTAAACCTAACATTTTGATCTTTCATTACTTAATCTCAAACAAAGCATATCAACCAAAATAATCATATAACATATTCAATATTTACTTCCACCAACCGTACCTAACTAGCCAACCATTCAAGCATAATATATGTACATAGTTTGCCATTATAACTGAATCAAAACAAACAATACACAATCAAATATTTAATCATCATTTTACTTCATTACTAAGCCGAATTATAAAACCATCCACAAAGACATAACACACCATGTATCAAGCTTACCAAAGATGAGCTAATCATAAGATTTTCATAATATTACTCAATCAAGACAGGTAACCAAAACACTGTACTTACAAGCCATTAAACATACTAACCAAAATGAGTTTATACCATGACTGAATATACACAACACTAGCATCATGATCAAGCCATTTTCGCATAGCTATATGTATATACAATTATCAAAACCAAACATAATAAAACTAGTCTATACATGCCATATGTTCAAAGTTCTAAGCTTTCAAAATACCGAGATTGAGATCGATAGTGTGACAAACTTTCTTGATGATCCCCGAGCTCGTAATTAGCTTCCAAAGTCTAATAAACAATGAATGAACAAACACACAGTAAGCTTAAATAGCTTAGTAAGTTGTAAGCAAATAGTTTTCAAAATACACATACAAATTATACAAGTAGGCTGAATTTTACAAATCTCGTACACATACATATATATACTCATATATAAGTTATTCATTCATCTTTTCATGCTATACATAATACTTACCTTTATTTTCAACTTCGTATAATTCAAACATACCTGAAATTGTTCAATTCAAACACACATTCAGTTTTTGCCATATAATTTCTCGATATACCATTCGAATTCAAAGAAAAGATGCTCAGATTGCTCAAAAGCTCGTACAACGCCAACGTCCGAGACATGGTCTTACATGTAATCAAATAATGATGACACTGTCCCAGACAGAGTCTTACATGTAATCATATATGACGCTAATGTCCCAGACATGGTCTTACACGTAAATCTCAAATCGCTGCCAACGTTCCAGACGTGGTCTTACACGATATCACATTTCAGCATTGCTGTGATTCGTATAGTTATTGGATGTCGTAAATTAATCAAATTAATTTTCCTATGTTAAATACAATTCGACATTGTAGTATTCATACATACATTTCGATTCAGCAATGTATAAATTAAGTACATAAAATTTAACATCAATTATTCACTTACGAACTTACCTCGGACAAAGACGAACAAAACGGGACGACCACTAGACCACTTTTAATTTCCACCGTTCCAAATCAGATTTCTTCTTTTCTTGATCTAACTCAATATAAATTTGACTTATTTAATCATATATTCATTCAAATTTATTCAAAAACACATAAATGGGTAATTTTCATTTTAGCCCCTAACATTTCACATTTTCTCAATTTAGTCCCTATTTCAATACAACTCAAAATATTCAAAATTTCAATACACCCTAGTTAGGAAGAATCTACCTTAGGTCTCTAGAAACAAAATTTTATCATTTATTTCACATTTTGACCCATCAATTTACAAAATTCACAATTTAATCCTTAATACACATTTTTACTAAAACCACTTAATTAAACATAATAATCTATCAACCAAGATTTATTTTTCATCATCAAACAAAAAATTCATCACATTATCAACAACGGAAATTCTCAAATTCATAATCAACTCCAACAATTAATACATGGGCTAGGTAATATACTAAGCAACGATCACAAAAACATAAAAATTATCAAAAGCCAAGCAAAACACATACCAAATTTTAGCTTCCAAAGTGTCGAATACTTAAAACACAAAAATGTCTTCTTTGTTCTTCAAGTTTCAGCAAAAACAAAGCCAAATGCATGGCATTTTGTGTTTTATTTTATTTAATATCATGTTATTTACTTTTTACTATTTTAACCTTAATAAAAACTTAATATAAATTACTTAATTCATGGACATAAATGTCCACTAACCTTATTGCCGAAACCATTTTTTTTGAAAAAGAAAAAAAGTTTGTTGTCGACTAAAAATGAAAATAAAATGGGGAGTCGCCATCGATCTTTTATTGTGGTGTGATCGGATCACCCTGAAAATAATTTTTGGTCTGCGAATTTTGAGAAAAATAGGTTCGGGAGTCGGTTACGCACGAGGAAGGGTTAGGACCCTTGTAACGCCCAAAATTGGTACCGAATCGATTGTTTAATGTCTTAATGTCGAAATTTTGAAAAGATTTTGAAATACGATCCTTTTATTTTGAATAAAATGAATTAGACGATGAGATTCACTTATTTCAAAGAAATAAATCGTCACACTCAGTAAGTTAGAATGCAGCATTTTAAATCCTCAAAATTAAATTTATCTCTTGACTCTTAAAACCTATGCTTTTTAAGAAGGATTTATGATTATTTAGGTCAAATGAAACAAAACAAAACAAAACCCAATAAGTTAGCGCTCGATTTCACAAAATTCCTAAATATCGAATATTGCCTTTATTTCCATTTGTTAGAAAAATCCTTGTCTCAAGAAAACAATATGTCATATCCAATGCGTTAGGACACCACGTATCGAATTCTCGAGAATGAGCTTTTTATTTGAAATTTGTATGGTTTTATTACAAAATAAATACTTGGCTCGTCATAAAGAATTGAAGCCCAGTAAGTTAGGGCGCAATCCTCTCGAGAATCCTGAAAACCGAGCACTTTTAAAAATTTATGAAAATAAAATGATTTGAATGTTTCAATGAAACACCATTTTAAAACAAATGTAATATGATTGAATGTTGAAATATGATGAACAAGATAGTTGAATGAGCAATAGATAAATGCAAATAAGAATAGCAACGATGATTTTAATCACATTATACAAATAACAATATTAAAACTCAAATCTAAATAAACTAATCATCTATTTTGAACGGTACACTAAGACAAAAACAATATAATTAATATATTCTATATAAAATTGACAATAAATTATAGACATGACTTCCAAATAGACTTAAGGTGAAAAATAACAACATTGAATAATAGTATTTAAAAAAAGAAAAATTATTATACAAACATTTAGCATATAGATATACAAAATGAACTTTAAGATATAACCTAAAACAAAACATTAAAATATATACAAATTATATCAAATTCTTATAGAAATATATATATTAATAAATAACGAATCAAATAATAACATGTTAAGTTTGAAAATAAGAGTATATAATGGACTAAAAATAATGCATGATAAATTTAAAACAAGTTAATGATGATTTAAAAAATAACAGCATACTACATCTTAAAATTATATTAATAATAGGTTTAAAAATAATGTCAAACTAAGTATTAAAATAGACGTAAATAAATATATTAAAATAAGTACTAACGCGATTTAAAACTATACTATTAAAAATCAAGTTAAAGTTAAGACGCGATTTGAAATATAAAGAATGAATAATAATAATAATAATAATAATAATAATAATAATAATAATAATAATAATAATAATAATAGGATTAAAAAATGATTTGGACTTCAAATAAAAATAAAAATAAAACATTACAAATAAAAATAAAAATAAAAAATAAAGATAAACTAAATTGGTAATCGACTTGAAAAATGAGGGACTAAAATAGCAATTAGACGCACAGATCCGGATATCCAAAATCAAACATGGGAAACGACACCGTTTGAACGTGGTTCCATTTGGAATCGGAACCAAATATACGGTATAAATTACAAAAATTAAAGAAAACCAAACTGAAACAATACAAAACAAAGGAGGACTGATTGCGCAAAAAGACCAACGAGCAAAAGTGCGTGGATCCTCCCCGGGTTGGGTCACCGCGCGGGTCGCACGCCTCTAAACGGCGTCATTTTACAAGCGTCATAAAAGCCAGAGAATTTGCTAATCTATTGACTATTTCAGAATAAAAAAGAAAAGAAAAAGATAAAAAAAAACCCTAAGGGTTTCATTGCCTTCCCAAGAGCTGCTCTCCACCTCGACTCCGATCATACCAGAGGAGGAAGTGAGCTTCGACGGCGCCGATGTCAAGGTAATATCCCCTCCTTTCTTTGTGTTTTATCTCATGCATAAGAAAGCAAAAAAATAAACGATGAACCCACAAAAGAAATTGAAAGTCGTCTCCTCTTCCTCTTTCTTTTTTTGTTACACAAGATTCATAATAAAAAAACATAAAAGAAAAAAACACAGAAAAAGATGAAAAGAACACCTTCCAAACTCAGTTTTTTTGCTTTTTTCTCTATTGATCTCTGTGTGTTTTTCCTTTCAAATGCCGAAAAATGGCTTTTATCACCAAAAATAAAATGAAAGTTACAAAAGAAAATCTATTTCGCTTCTTCTCTTTTTTTTTTGTTATTTTCTGCTGTTTTTTTGTTCTTTCTATTAGCTGGCCTCTTTGTTTTCTACTTTGCTGTTCCTTTGTTGCAGGTACACACTCGGATGGGGCGTGCGGAGGCACGGTGACGTGGAGAGGACGAGTGGTGGTATGGCTCGGCTGCGTACGGAGGCTAGTCACGCGCGGAAAGCTTAGTACGTGGCTAGCGGCGGCTGAGGCAGATAGTTGTTTTAGGGTTTTGTTTTGAAAATGTTTTAGGGCTAGGTATGTGGGTCAATGGTTTGGGCCTTATTGGGTATTAGGAAATTCGGGTTTGGGCTATTTTGTAGTTGGGTTTTAGGTTTAATTTTTTTGGTATGTAATTAGGTGGTGTATTGGGTAAGATTAAGTGGATTTTTGGATTTTGTATTTTTTGATTTGGTTTATTTATTTGTGATTTTGGGCCGGGCAAATTTGGGCCATTACACTTATAATGGTATATTAACCTTTTAAGGACTTCCCATAAATCAAATCATAACAAATTAGCATATTAACAATGAGAATGTCACTTTTACTTTTGATGCGATTTAGCCATTTTCTCAAATTAAGCACACAAACGGATAAATTAATTCACGAAAATTTTACACATGTCAATTCACATACTATAAGCATAGAAAATAATATTAAAATATTTTTTGACTCAAATTCGTGGTCCCGAAACCACTGTCCGACTAGGGTCTAAATCGGGTTGTTACAAAGTTGACGGTAAAGAATAAGTACCCACTTCTGAGGATCGATGATTTGTTTGATCAGTTTCGTGGGGCTTCAGTATTTTCGAAGATAGATCTCCGCTCTAGGTATCATCAGCTTAGAGTTAAGGAAGCTGATATCTTTAAGACGACTTTTAGGACTCGTTATGGGCACTACGAGTTTTTAGTAATGTCCTTTGGTTTGATGAATGCTCCGATGACATTCATGGATCTGATGAATCGGGTTTTTCAGCCGTATCTAAATCAATTCGTCGTAGCCTTTATCGACGATATTCTAGTGTACTCTAAGACCGATAATCAGAATTGTGAGCATCTAAGACCAAAACAAAAATTTACTCATAATTGAGTGACTAATATTGTGATTTACTCTAAATTCTTTAACTAAACAAATTAATCTCAACCAACTCAATTAAAAATTACTAAAAAGTCTCTGTTTTTACAAAGTAAATTATATTATTATTAGGTATTATTATCTTTTATTTTTATATAAATTAATAAAAGTCCACATATGATTAGACTAATGACTGGTCACATCATTAATGTCATTGACACAATGTGACCAATTATAATTATATATTTAATTTTTAATATAAATTTTACGTTTTTAATATATATATATTTACAAAAGTCTTAATCTTTTAACTAATGAATCATATTTTTATTTTTTTCCAATCAATTTAATTTTCACTTTTTAAATAAATTATTTTTAAAAAATTTTAAATAGAATTTTAAAATTTTTAAATACCTTTAAAAATAATTTAAAATCATAATTTTAAAATTATATTTAAAATCAAATAAATATATATTTAAAATTTTAAAATATATGTTTAAAATATTATAAAACAAATAATAAATTTTAAAGGTCATATCTTTAAAAATAATATATTTTAAATGTTTTATATTATTAAAAAGTATATTTAAAATTTTAAAATAATATTTAAATTTTAAAAATTAATAATTTTAAGAAAATATATTTAAAATTTTAAAAATAATATTATAAAACATTTCATAAAACCATAATAAACAAATAAATAAAATAAATAAAGGACAAATAAAAAACTTAAAAAGTAAATAAATAAAAACCTTTAAAAAATAAAAATGAAAAGGACAAACAATCAGAAAAAGTGAATGAAAAAAAAATTTACCTGTTTCAAATAGGCAAATAGACAGATAGACTACTGTCTTGAAATCTAGTGACTCCAATTTATTTGGCTCCAAAAAAATTAAAATTGCTTAAATTCCCTTACTTTAAAAAATCATAATATTTCTTTAATATTTATGCAAGTAGTGACATTTTACATGACTCAATTAAAAATTAATTTTTGATATATATTGCTGACGTGACATGTTAGTGGCGACAAATATTTTGGCTCAACTAATTTTTACAGTAAATTTTGGTTATTTTCGTATTTTATAACAAAAATAAGTAGTTTAAATAATTAATTCTTTTTTTAGGTTAATTTAATAATAATAATAATAAGAGCCTGATTTCCACTAGTTATAATAGTCAACAATAGCTAAAAAAACAAACTCAGATCTGCAACCTTCAAAGTGAAGAAGTCTCTGCAAAGATCGATGATGGATATCACAATAAAAAAGAAACTCAGATCTGCAACCTTCAACGTGAAGAAGTCTCTGCAAAGATCGATGATGGATATCACAATAAAGGAAAAAGGTGGATTACCAGGAGACGTTGACAACTCTTACAAGGAACCTGATGCTAAAATCCAGGTAATTATCACCGTTTATCTGTTCATCATCAAACATGTAGTTTTACCAAAGTTGAAACCAGTTCATATAGTTTTTAAAAATTTACAGAGTTTGAAAGTCAATTATATGTCTGCATTAGATTAGAAATAAGGAAATGAAAGGGCAAAGTTGTTGGCAGGCTACGGCAGAAAACCAAAAAAAAAGAAGGCGGTTGACTACTTGGATTGGTTCAGAGGCTTCCATGGAGACAAATAGGGACACAAATCCAAAGCTGGAATCTAAGGAGAAAGATGTAACTGATGATGATGGAGATTTATGTTATAGTACCAGCTCTTCTGTCTCTCCTTGCATCTTTAAAACTCCTTTTCCTGGCCTGCAATTCCAGGAGCCTCAGTTGGCTTCAATTGGCCCTTATCATTACACAAATCGAAACCTCCCACTTGACAAATACAAGTACTCTTTCCTTGACAGGTTTATATCTCGGACAGGCAAAGATTTGCGCTTTTATGTGCAGCAAATGATGAGTCTTGAGTGGCATTCCAGAACATGCTACTCCCACAAATTCTCAATGTCCAGTCCCCAATTCGTTGAAATGATGTTACTTGATGGTTGCTTCATAATGGAGGTTCTGCACCATTTTGGAGTCTCTGAACAACAACCTTGGGTTTTCCCCATTGAACCATGGCAACTCCCCATTTTGGTTCAAGACCTGCTCATTCTAGACAACCAAATTCCCTTTTTTGTTTTGGAAATGCTGTTTGAGTCATTGGAGAGCCAAGAAGGGACACCGACACCTTCTCTATGCACTAAGGCCTTGAAATTTTTCGATCTAGCTTTCCCTCTATCCATGGATATCGCCTGCCCTTTGAAACCCCACCATTTACTTGACTTGCTTCTCAACTCTATCCGCTCATCAAGTCCATCCCAAATGGTCTCCCCAAATTTTGTTTACTCATTTTTGAAGAAAATCAGTACGAGAAACCAAGCTGATACAATGAGAGATCAACTTGAACAGCAGCCTCCATTTTACTTAACAAAGAATGCAATGGAACTCCAAGCATCAGGTATAGAGTTGAGGTCAACAACCGCTGCTAGGTTCACAAATATCAATTTCAACAACGGAGGGCTTGAAATCCCGTCTGTAACCATTAATGACATCTTTATCGCCATCCTTAATAACTGCGTGGCCTTCGAGCATTGTTCTGAGACAAGCTCCAAAGACTTTACTGCTTATGTCTCTTTCATGAGTAAGCTCATTAGACATCCTTCTGATGCAGAGTTGCTATGTTCAAATGGCATCATCTCAAGATTTTCCCACAATGACCAAAAAGTGGTACAATCTTTCCATATGCTTTGGATGAATATTCTAGATCTGGACGTCCAACATTCCTATCTTTCCAAGAGGTTGAAGGAACTAGAATGGTACTATACACAAGATGGGAAAACTCGGCCTTGGCGGCGTCTTGTGTCGAGATATTGGAAAATTTGTTTCTTCTGCATCACAAACCTTTTGTTGGGTTTCAACCGATTAAGATCGGGTGTTAATTTGATGATCCATTTCGTAGAGCAAGTTAAATTTAATGGCATAAATGGAGAGTTTCAGGGTGACATTACATGTCCTCAAGACCATACCTCTTTTATCTGCGATTCTGTGTTCCGTATGGCTGGGTTTATATATAATAGTGCAAGAGGACGTGTAAAATCCATAGACTTGAGCCTTAGAAATAGCAAATTCATGGCTTTCTTTTTCCTCAATCTTGTCATTGCTATTATAATACTCATCGGTCATGAAATTCCTCCTCCTCCTCCACCATCACCACGCCAACTTGATGAGAAGGTCGATTATTCACGCGAACTTGAAGAGGAGGCCGATGAATTTTTAAGAAAATTTAAGAAAATAACGTTAGAAGCGAAGAATCAATATATCAAGGTTGAAGATACGGTGGCAGCGGATAAGGAAGGCATAGAGGTTGAAGATTCAACCAAAAGGAAAGAAAAATCAGGAGGGGACACCAGTAGAGTGCCATGGTCTATTGTGGACAAAAATGAGATGATTGTGGATTGTGTGAGCAATGAGGAATATTACAATGAGGCATGGAGTAAAATATTAGAACATAAAGTGATTGGGAAGTTACTCTCGGCTTTGTCACCTGTACCTTGGGATTGATCTATGGCTAACAATCTTTGTAAGTTTGGTGGAAAACGTTTGATGTATAAGAATCTGTCTATAATTGTTTATGTTACCATTTTAACTAGTTTTGCTATAAAGGGCATGAGCCACCTTTCAAATTAGTTCAAGAAACTTTATCATCTCTCTAGTAAATTGCAATAATAGTTTTATCAACAGCAGGACAAGTAAGAAAATGACAGATGAGGTTGCTTTTTCTAGTCACTACCTCTCCACTTGCCCTCTATGGTTAGGTAAGGAGAAGAAAAGTTGAAATTCTAGTAAACAAATTATAAAATATACGAAGAGACGAATTTAGAGAAACCAAGTCGAAACATCTTCTGTTTACTTTCCTTTCTCTACGAAACTTTACAAAGCTAATCACAATCCATCGGCCGCATAATATGTGGGGGATAAACTACGTAAATAATAAATTTATAAAAATGTACCTTAAAATACGAGGCATTTGTTGAAATGATCATACTAAAGTTCAAATATTATTTATTTACTTAAAAAATATCAAAAAGATAAAATCACTTGTATTAATATTTATTAATTTGTAAAATCAAATACAATTTAGTTTGTAATATCAATGACTTAATGTTAGCATAGATAGCATATCCATATGATTTACAGAATTATTGCATCTATGCTACATTTGATGTTTGTTCATCATGTTTTAGTATATGAGTTAGCAATAAACGACTTTTAATTGGTAACTTTTAGCCACTCAAGTGACTTATTTTGGGAAAGAGAAGGACTTTTTTCACTTATTTTTTGAATATGTCTTATTTTTACAAGGAATTTTACTCATCTCTCTAGTTTCAAGTTCAAATTTGTATAACTATTTTTTTATTTATGTCTAATTATTGTAATTCATATGAAATAAATAAGCATTTTCCTCGTATTATTGCACACCCCGATGTGAGTGAAAACAATTATGTAAAAAAATATTTATTAAAAATTATAAAGTGTTAAGGAATAAGCTAGAAATTGTAGTTAGGTAGTTGGCAGTTTGTTTGTTTAGAAGTCAGCTGTTAGTGATTAGTTCAGTTAGGTAATTTTGTTATTCGGCTATTGAATCAACTGACTTGCTAACTGCTCTTCTATAAATGACAAGCACTCAGTTATTATGAATGTTAAGAATCATTCAATAAAACAAGATCTTCTTGTTTCTATCAGTCTATCTCTTCTTCTTGCCGTTCTTGGCCAATCTTGACATGATATCAGAGCCACGATTTTTCTTGTTGAAGTAGGTGAAAGTTTGTTCACAAGGTGGTTGGTTCAACATGGCACCAAAAGTAGTTTCAGGAAAAGAAGGCAGTTAGAATCACTCCTCAAATGGTGGTAAGCAGATAAATTCACCATGTTCGGAGCCTAGTTCAGTTGCTTCTATTATTGGTTAGAAAGTTCAACAATTTCCTAAGCATTATACTGTCAAACTTGGTGAGAATAACTTTCTTTATGGAGGCATTAAATCATGATGATTCTTGAAGGGTATGGTGTGCAAGGTTTTGTTTTAGGAACCGTTAGTATCCCATCTCAGTTTGTAGTGGATAAAGATGGGAAGTTAGTTGAGAATCCTGAGTATGTACTACATAAACAACAGGATAAGTTGCTAGCATCTTGGTTGTTGTCTACCGTGTGTGATGAAGTCTTGATTTATCTTACTAATGCTCTTACTAGTTTTGATGTGTGGGCAACTATAGAAAGGAAGTTTGCTACAAAGTCTACTGTCAAGATTTCAAGTTTAAGGCATGTCTTGTATTCTCAAAAGAAGGGTTAGTTAATTGTTAAGGAGTATCTAGCCAAGATCAAAGGGATGTGTGACACACTAACTGCAGCAAGTAGTCTAATTTTTTAGTAAGAGCAAGTTAGCATTATTCTTGCAGGGCTCTCCGTAGAATATGAATCTGTTTGGGTGGTGGCCTTAGCTACTTGTGTTTCCCTTGACCTTCTTGCTGAAATGCTTCTTGATTGTGAAGAAAGGTAGCTAGAGTTTGTGTCCAATGTACCTATGCAAGCTAATGTAGCTAGTCAGTAGAATAGTAAGGGTACAAATCAGTCTAAGAACTCTAGTTTGAATGGCTATAGCAGGACCTATAATCAATGGCATAAGCAACAATTTAGAGGTGGTTTTCAGCATGGTAGAGGGTTTCATCGGGGCAGAGGTCGTGGGGGATGATTTCCACACAATTGACCTCAATGCCAATTATGTGGTAAAATTGGCCACATTGTGCAGAAGTGTTATTACAAATTTGATGAGAACTTTCCAGGTGTTTCTTATAAGGGCCAAATAATGTCTGTGAATTTTCATTAGTTTACTGATTAAATACAGTCAGCACATTCTTCACAAAGTTGTGGCATGCACTAATATTGTAGTAGAGCTCTTAGTCCATCGACTTAGTGGTGGCAATCTCCAAGCAGTTTTCCTCAAGCAAGCCTTGGTCAACTAGGGTGTCATTTTGCAGCATCCTCGAACAACAATGCTGATTAGATATGGTATCCAGGTTCAGGAGCCACAAACCACATCACTAATGATGTTTCAAATCTCAATCATGCTCCTGAGTACACAGGTACAAGCAAACTTTTGATGGGAAATGGTACTTTTGTTTCTATCTCACATGTAGGATCTTCCTTTATTGTCATTGGTAATAGAATTTTATACCTTAAACATGTTCTTCATGTTCTAACTATAACAATCTGTTTTTCATTAGTATCGAAAATGGTTGTCTCGAGCCCTCACTTTTGACGAGTGAGTCTGTAAATATTATTATTTAATATTTACGAGGTTAGGATAATATTTAATTCACGATTGATCCCTTAATTTTTTTCAATTGGATAGGTAATTAAGCTACAAGGATTAAATTGTAACAATGGTAAAAGTTAACTGCTACAAATTTTTAATTAGACCATTTAGTATTGCTGATTGGTGGAGGATGATGTATAATTCCACTAAATTTATGTTAATTAAGCTTATTATTAATTTAATTAAGGTTTAGTTTAATTAATTAAGGCTTATTAATTTTAAATTAGGTACAAAAGTAAAAATTAAAAGAAAATGAAAACCATTCACCAAAAAAAAATAAAAATGTCCACAGTTTAAAAAGGAAGGAAATAGGGTTTTATAACATTCAAACTTTCGGCCAACAGTTTTGCGAGTATACAAGTCCTTTTCTTATAATTTATATGTTTTTAAGGTTCGAGAGCTTGATTTAGCTAGTCTGTGCACTGATTTGCAAAATTGTTAGACAATGTTGTCAATAAGGCGTGTTAGTTCATGCACAAGCCTCTTGATCAACATTTCAAGGCTGCCGAACGTATTCTAAGGTACTTGCAGGCCACCTTAGACTATGGAATATTTCTTACTGCAGCCTCTCAGTTGTCTCTTATAGGCTACTCAGATGCCAATTGGGGCACTGATCCTGATGATAAGCGCTCAACATCAGGCTTTGTATTTTCCTAGAAGGCAATCCTGTTTTTTGGGGCTGAAAGAAACAACAATTGGTGTCTCGGTTCACTGCAGTAGTAGAATACAAGAGTCTAGCACTTGCCACTGCTGAAATCATCTGGCTAGAATCTTTGGTAGTTGAATTACTTGTTCAGGTTGTAAGCAAGGCAACTATATGGTGTGACAACTCAGGTGTTGTTGCAGTATTAGCCAATCCAGTTCTTCATTATAAGTTTAATCATGTCCATGTCCCAGCTCAGGACTAGGTGGAAGATGTGCTCACAAAGCATCTCTCAGCTGGACGTTTTACCATGTTCAGAACACAACTCAAAATTCTCAATAGAAATGAGCATCTCCAGAGCAGCAAATGATGGGTGAGTGTTAAGAAATAAGCTAGTAGTTGTAGTTAGGTAGTTAGTTTGTTAAGAAGTCAGTTGTTAGTTCAATTAGGTAACTCTGTTATTTAGCTATTGAATCGGCTGACTTGCTAGCTGCTCTTGTATAAATGGAAAACACTTACAGCGTGTTTGGTTCAGTGTAATAGGTAATCCATTACGCCCCGATTACGCGCCTATTACATTACTGACCTATTTCGGCGTTTGGTTCGCTGTAATCGGTATTACGCGCCTATTACAATACTGACCTAATCCCCAAATTCTCTGCTTTTCTATTCCCTTCCCAAATCGATGATTACCCTATTACGTCCGGCTTTCTTTCCCAAGTCTCTATTTTACCCTCCCTTCCTACCCGAAATCGACCTCCACCCTCTCCTTTTTCTGTCATCATCATTTCTCCTCCCATTTCTTTACCGTTTCTCTCTCTCAGTCTCTTTTTTCATTTTATCCCTTTCATTTGTTGTAGCATGTTTGAAATCAACTGCTTCATTTTTTCTCTCGGTCTCGGCGTTTGGTTTTTGAATCTTGAGGTATGAATCTTGAACTTTTCATTTCTTTGTCTGTCTTTGCCTTGGATTGTGGCATGTTCATGTTGGTATTTCTGAAGATCAAGTTTTTGGGCTCTGGCATGATTAGAGAGGGTTATAAATCATCATTTTTATTGCATGGGAAGCATCGGTGTGCCCTTTACTTTTGATCTTGAAATATGAGAAAATGATTATATGAGAGGGGCTAACACAGAAGTAAAGAGAAATTACATGGAAAAAAAATAGTAGGAACTTAAGGAGCAGTCCCTGTTCATGCATTTTATGTCAAAAAGTGTGGTTTTCAACATCACAACATAGTTTTAGTATTTATATTTGATGTACTGACAGTCGAAAACTCCTTGACATATCGCAAAACAACAGAGGCCATTGTGTGTAGTCTTCAACCGGATTCACCAACTGTATTATGTTTGATATGTGGTTTGAAACACTGAAAAAGATAGTAGAACCAAGCATAGGCTTAAACCATAAGCAAAATTGTTACCAGAAAATCTGGTGGTATGTCAATCAAGATGCTTGGAAATATATACAATATTGCAGGCCATACCAATCATTAAGTTTTTAGGTCCCCTTCCATTTTGCCTCTTCTAATGGAATATATCATAATTTGATTCGGAATCCGACCTAAAAAAAATTCATTTATATATACTTCTAAAGACTCTTAAAAAGGGGGTCGGTTCTCTGAAAGCTCCATTTTTTTAGTCTGCTTCTTCACAAGCGAACCCCTTTCTTCTTAATCAGGAAGAAAATGAATTAGTTGACAGAGCTACCAACCAAATCATATGCACCAACACCTCTCTCCCTTGGCTGTACTTAACATATATATTACATGCTCATTTCATTATACTAATGTGACTCAACTACAAATTATAGTTAAATGTTTAAACTTTCACCTTTTTTCACTCTTTTCATGGACTCGATTTTAAGAGGTGACATCTAATTTTGATTTTGAATTTCAATACACACAATCTCTTTTCTTATTCCCATTACAACTTTATCAGTTTATCAGTTTCCTGCTTCTCCTTATTGGTTGAGCAATTGTTTCGTCCTGCATGAGATTCAATCTTCAATTCCAGTACTTGTTATATGCTGATTATAGCAGATACGATTCCCCTGTCCTCTCTGAAACTAGAACAGAGAGTATAAACTTGCTATGATTAATGTTAATATATTGGATGATAAAAGGCTAATTTCTTCTGGGATTGTACCTATGTACTCAATTTTGTCTTTACACCTTCAATTATTTTCCTTTCAACTGAAAGATTAAAGTATATCAGGTAAAATTGTTAAAATGTGATCCTATTTTATATAAACACAACCACTTACAGCACATTTCTTCTATCATTAAACTGCAGTTAATGATTAGATTAGATATTGGCACTTAGATGAAGGATAAGAAACTCTATATTCAATTTTAATTTTGAGTTTTCTTTTTTGCCTGAATTTTTTTGCATGCTGATTTGTGTTTCATGTTGGTACAAGTCCTTTTTATTTAATATTATGGAATGGCATGTTCATGTTGGTAGCCATTCTTCAGATAGACCAGCATTAGAACCAAGGGTAGTAGTTATCAAATCTTCTCTGAAGGCATATGTGAACTGTCCTTTTTGTGCATATAATGTGATGAGCAGTTTGTTCTTGTGTGGCTTGAGAAACCACATAGGGTAGGGTACTTGACATTAATCTTCCTGTCTCTCAACACTTAATCGATTTCCCTTTTCTCATTACAGGTTCTTTGTTCCAACACTTCTTCATCGTAGTCATCCCCGATTTTCTCATTAAAGGTTAGTTTTCCATTGGTATTCATGGTTTTGTTTGTATGTTTTCCCCGATTGCATGTTTGTATTGTTGTAGCAGCTTTTGTTGTTTCCTTTGTATGGTTTTGTTTGTATGTTTGTATTGCTCATTACAGCTTTTGTTTGTATGGTTATGGTTATTGCATGTTTGTATGGTTCTGTTGGTAAATAAAAAAAAGCAACGTTTATCTGAAAAAAAATTAAGTTCAGCTTTTGTTGCTCATTTGATACTGATATATAATTATGTTCAACCTTTAATTGATATTATTCAAATAATAATAAAATGGGTTTGAAAATGAAATTTGATACAAAAGAAAAATAACAACAGATGATAGATGAATTGATGAAACAAAGGCAAGGCTGTGTAGAAACTTAAGGGTAAGCTTAAGCTTTTGGGGTTTTCCTTTCTGTCGCCCAAAAACAACAAAATGCATTGCTGTACGAAGCAAAATGAAAGAAGTGAAATAATAATAATAAAAAAAGAAACAAGAAAAAGAGCGAGGAAAAAAGATTGGGGGGAGTAATGGTTCTTCCCTTTTTATTTTGCTTTACAAATAATTTGAAAGAGGGTTAATTGATGAGTTTGGCGTCTCCCCCACTCATCCACATGCCTGCTTCCCCTACCCCCATCAGTCTCCCTCAAAATAGCTCACTACCTCTAATCCCATCTTTTTGCTTTATGTGACAAAGATTATTAATAATAAAAGTTAGATATGTACTCCGACATGGATTATTGTAAGTAGGTTTTTGAAATCAATTCAGGTATATCATTAATTTTCAATTTGATTGGTGTTGGATTTAGTTTTAAGATAAACATTAAAAACAATAAAAAGAAAAAAGTTAAATTCGAAGTATTGATAGACACCAATTGATCATTTTTGATTTAATAAGTCCAATGACTAATTCCAACAAATATAATAATAAGAAATTTGATTTATTTAAGTAAGATTTTGGATTCGATTTAATATTACAAAAGCTTTACCAAGTAATAAAAGAATTAATTTTCTTTAAATAAGATTTTAAATTCTAATTAATAGTTATATAGCATGGTATGTGTGTGAAAATGGCATGTAGAAGATATGTATGTTTTTTAAAATAATGGGCTTAAATCACAATTATTTGTACATGTAAATACAATACTACATTTCAATCTTTTCCAATCATAATTGCAAATACAATACTACTTTTTAATAATTATTTGTACATGTAAATGAGATAAAAGTTATATATATTTTTACAAAATGAAATTTAAATTTAAAATGTTATAAAAATTTTAAAACTTCAATTTCATTAGTAAACCAAATCCTCATTCTTTATTTTATTTGTTTTAAAATTAGGTCACCTTAATTAAACTAATCATCAATAAATAAACTAATCAATGTTCAAACTTTGAACATGCTTTATAATTTTAAATTATAATGAGTTTAGTTATAATCTAACAAATACCAACAATTAATTTTAGGTCAATTATACATATACCTTTAAATTTTAATATATTTAAAATGTATTTAAATATCTTTTCTTTCATTATTGTTTGGGTGATTGATAGAGAAATGAAATTAAAGTTGCAACGATATCATTTAATAGATACTTTTTTTCTTCGTGTGTTCTAAATTTGTGCTGTTTATTTTTATTTGATAATGTGTAATTGCAACTTCAATTCTTTGATAGTGTGTTCTAATTTTAATATGTTACAGTAATGGCTCGTCTGCCTTTAATTGCACAAAGTGTGAGGCGTAAAAGAATTGGTATTGCATTGATAATATGGTTGGAAATCTGTAGAATTGCGATTTGGTTCTTATTTAGGCGTAAAAGGATTAGGTCTTATACCTTAGATTTTTATGCAAAACGTGATTATGTGAAAAGGCATGTATATGCTAGTGACGAGACCTATATTGAACAAGTTAGAATGAATAGAACTGCCTTTTTTAAACTATGTGAGATGTTAGAATAATAGGGGGATTGAAGTCGTCAAGGTTCATGCTCGTTGATGAGCAAGTAGTAATGTTTTTACATATCATCTCCATCACCTGAAAAATCGAGTTATCAAGCATCGCTTTAGAAGGTCCGGGGAAACTGTTAGCAGAGCATTTCATAGTGTTTTAAATGCTGTCATACGCTTACAAGATGTGTTATTTAAAAAGCTGGAGCCAATTACAGCCGATTCTTCTGACACAAGGTGGAAATGGTTTAAGGTATTGGACTGAGTTTTATATATAGCTTGTACAACATTTAGTTGATTTAGATTTAAATTAGTATTCTAACTCAAGGTTTTATATCATGTGATATAGAATTGCTTAGGTGCTCTTGATGGAACCCACATCAAGATTAGGGTTCCTACAGTTGATAACCCTAGATATTGAACGCGAAAAGGTGACATAGCAATAAATATGCTAGGTGTTTGTACACTTGAGATGCAATTTGTTTATGTTCTTCCTGGTTGGGAAGGTTCAGTTGCCGATGGACGGGTTCTTCGAGATGCCATTAGTAGAAGACATGGACTAAAAGTTCCTCATGGTAAAGTGGATAGTTAGAGGACTTTGATATTGTTCATTAAGATCAAACTTTTTGTGCTGAATTAATCATTTAAAAAAATTATTTTATAGGTTGTTATTATCTAGTTGATGTTGGATACACAAATTGTGAGGGATTTCTTGCACCTTTTAGAGGACAACGATATCATTTGAACGAGTGGTGTCAGGGTTATCAGCCAAGTTCTCCGCAAGAGTTTTTTAATATGAAACATGCCTCAGCACGTAATGTTATTGAAAGATGCTTTGGGTTATTAAAAGTTAGATGGGGAATACTTAGAAGTCCATCATTATATCCTGTAAGGGTGCACAATAGAATTATTATTGCATGTTGTTTGCTCCATAATTTTATCCGAACCCATATGAGTATTGATCCTATTGAAGCAGATGTGGGAGAAGGATTACCTAGTAATGTGGTGGATGACAATGAACCGAATATCACAAATATTCATCCATCGAATGCTTGGGCTACTTAGAGGATGGAACTAGCCAACCAAATGTTCAATGAATGGCAAGCATCTAGAAATTAGTTAGGTTTAGGGACAAATTGAGTTTGACTTAATTTGTTGATGTTATTTTATGTATCTAGTTTGTGCTACTTTGGTGGTGTTTGAATTGATTTCTGTATTGTACTAAACTTGTTGAATTATAATTTAATTTCTTTTCATTCAGCATGTGTTATAAATTTAAATTTAGTATTGAGCTTTTGATTCATGATATTGAACTAACGATATAATTTTATAAACTGTTCACCTTTTGATTCATGATATTAAAAATAGTAAATAATGTTAATTTCTTTTTTTTTTCTTAAGATAATTATGTCAGGTGTTCCACAATCACATGCTTCTTCTCAAGCTTCTCGAGGAACCAAAAGAAAATGGGTTCCAGAAGAAGATGCAGCCTTGGTTTCTTGCATGGTGGACTTGCACAATCTTGGAACATTTAATGCTGATACCGGGTTCAAAGCCGGTTATTTGAACGAATTGGAAAAAATGCTAGAAAAGGCTTTACCAAATGCAATATTGAAGGCGAAACCAAATATTGAATCGAGGATTAGGTTACTAAAAAGGGAATGGTCAATCGTCTATGACATGCTTAATGGCTAAAACAATAGCGGTTTTGGTTGGGACGAGCATAGGCAGCTCGTTGTTGCTGAAGATGCAGTTTGGGACTCCTATTTAAAGGTAAAATGTATTTCAAGTCTTTATTATCTTATTTTTACCAAACTTATAACTAATATGATTTCCTCATTTTTTTTAGAGTCACAAAGAAGCTGCTCAATTCAGACATCGTACTTTCCCTTACTACGACCAGCTTACTGCCATATACGCAAGAGATCGAGCGACTGGGAAAGATGCTCAAACAGCTGCTGATGTTCTTGAAGAAATAAATGCTGAGGATGTACCTACTACAGATATGAATGAAGAGAGAAACACATTCTATGACTGCGAAGCTAACGTCTCTTTGGACGACATGAATATTTTTGGTACGGAGCCGCGAGGAGATAGAGACCAAGGGGGTTCCTCATCTTCAAACAAGAAAAAGAAGAAATCTGATGCTCGTGATAATATGTCTTCTTCATTTAATGAGGCTTCCACTTTATTGGCCGAAAACGTGCGGGCCATTGGCGATCAAATCAGTAGGAGTATTGCCTCCGATGTGGTAGTTCAATGAAGTCCAAGAATTCGGATCATCCAAGAGAAAGCTACAAATTTATATTCAACCTTATGGGAAACTGAAGGTTTAACCGATGATGAGCGGTATCGAGCTTTGAGTAAAATTCCAGATCATCCAACTCAAATGCTTGTTTTTTTTAGTTTACCTTATGCTGCGCGAATGGAATGGGTCAGAAGATTTCTTTCTGACCATTAAAAATCAATGTTCAAACTTTTTGATGTTGTAAAACTATATAACATATGGATTATGTTGTAGAATTTTATTTTCTTCTAACATTTTCTTAATATAAGTTAATTATGTTTATGCAGAATATAATTCTCAAGTTTTATTATGATTTTAGTAAATTCATATAAGAATATTTATTATTAAGAATTTTATGAATTATATATCATTATTATATTATATTTAATATTAATTATTTTAAATTATATAAATTCATATCGAAAATTTATTATCAAGAATTTTATGAAATTATATATCATTATTAAATTATATTTAATATTAATTATTTTAAATTATATAAATTCATATAACAAAATTTATTATCAAGAATTTGATGAAGTTATATATTATTATTAAATTATATTTAATAATAATTATATTAAATTATACAAATTCATATAATTAAATTATATTTAATAATAATAATTATTTTAAATTTTATTAAATCATATATTTTAATTAAAATATATTTAATAATAATTATTTCAAATTATATTTTATACTATCATATATTATGATTTTAGGAAATTCATATAATAATATTGATTATTAAGAGTTTTATTAAATAATATATTTTAATTAAAATATATTTAATAATAATTATCTTAAATTATATTTTATAGTATCATATATTATGATGAGTAAATTCATATAACAATATTGATTATTAATAATTTTATTAAATTATATATTTTAATTAAAATATATTTAATAATAATTATGTTAAAATATGATTAAATTATTTATTACTGGTTTTAATAATCTTATTAAAATTTAATAACAATAACAATAATAATTTATCTAAACAAATTTTTGCTAAGGGCATTTTAGTCATTCTAGTTTTTTTCCTTATGCTATTACACCTCCATTCTATTCAACCAAACACAAGAATACTATTATGCATCTATTCCATTACATTCAACCAAACAATTGATTTGCTATTACGCCTCTATTCCATTACGCCTCTATTCCAATACAACGAACCAAACGTGCTGTTAGTTCTTATGGATGTTAAAAATCATTCAATAAAACAAGATCTTTTTGTTTCTGTTAGTCTATCTCTTCTTGTTGTTCTTGGTCAATCTCGACATAAAGAATCAATGGTAAAATTTAACGTTTAAACCCATGTTTCCTTGGTTTAAGTCCAATCATATGTGGACTTCTATTAATTTATATAAAAGATAAAAAGATAATAATACCCTAATAATAAGATAATTTACTTTGTAAAGAAAAAAAAAGACTTTTAGTCATTTTTAATTGAGCTGTTTGACTGATTAATTTGTTTAGTTAAAGAATTTAGAGTAAACTACAACATTAGTCACTCAATTATGGGTAAATTTTGTTTTGGTCACTTAATTAAAAAGTTACAATTTAGTTACTAACGTTTTCAAAATTATTTTTCTATCACTTGACTGTTAAGTGGCTAACGATGACAGTTTTTTAGGTGGTATAATAATAATTTTAGTCTTCACATTTTATTCTTTTGTCAAATTGACTATGATTCTATATAAATTTATATATTAAAAAAACAAAATTGTTCAATAAAATTAGAAAATTCAATATAAAAATTCTAAAATATCAAAATCTCAAAAGTGTTGTTGCTAAAGAATTAATATGTCTGAGAATAAGAAAATGATGAATTGGGTGATGTAGAATAAGCCTTAAATTCTAGAATTGATATCTTAGATACTTGTGAAATCGACTCGATACATTTAAAATTTCAATTCATTTAAATCATTTTCAAAATCCAAATAGTAAAACAAACTATATTCCATTTTAAGCATTGTAAAAAATAGAAGAGATAAAAACAAAGACCATTGTTTTATAAAGAATGGATATTGAATATTTTTATTATATAGTTTTATGTTTTTTAAAGAATAGGTATTAAATATTTCTATACAGATAATACAAAAGCGAAATTTGAAGGGTTCAAAATAATTTTCCTCACTTTATTATTTTATGAATTATTTTAGAATTTCAAATATTATATTTTTTATAAAATTAATATCAAATTGGCAAAAGAATATGAAAAGTTAAGGACTAAAATTATTTTTATTTCAATTAAAAAAGGTCTTGTTAGCTATTTAATAGTGAGGTAATAGAGTTGATATAAATGAAAGGATTTAGAAGTAATATTTTGGGTTGGGTGGGATTTGGGTATATACATGGATTGGACACTTCTGATTTGGATGTGTATAGCATATATGGGTTTGGTTTGGATCTGAGTCAGACCCATGACGGGGCTATTTTGGTAATTGACGAAAGAGATATAGCATAAACCCTACTTCCTTTGAAATCTTATATATATTATCTCCGTCTGGTGCCGCTGCAAGCCTATTTCGCAAACAGCAAACGGAGCAGACAGTCAGATAAGCAGAGAAAATGGAGGCTGCCAGAACTGTTAAGGACGTTTCCCCTCATGACTTCGTCAAGGCTTACGCCGCCCATCTCAAGCGTTCCGGCAAGGTGCTCTGCTTTTCTCTCTTTCTTCATTTTATTTCTTAGGGATATAATATTTTCATGTATAACGCTCTACCTGCAAATTTGGATATCTTTGATTGTTTTCTTACTGAAAACAGGATTATTTTTTCCTTAATCTGACTTTTATTTTAAAAAAAAAAAATAGATCGAGCTTCCTTCATGGACTGATATTGTGAAGACTGGTAAACTCAAGGAACTTCCTCCCTACGATCCAGATTGGTACTATATCAGAGCTGGTATGTGTTTTATAGCTTTATCAGGCCAACACTGATACGGCATTGTATGCGTACTTATGCTCTAATCATCGCTATCTCTTGTTTTTGTAGCTTCCATGGCAAGGAAGATATACTTGAGGGGAGGTCTTGGTGTTGGTGCCTTTAGGAGGATTTATGGAGGGGCTAAGAGAAATGGAAGTCGCCCTCGCCATTTCTGCAAGAGTAGTGGATCTGTTGCCCGTCACATTCTTCAGCAATTGCAGAATGTGAACATCATTGATATTGATCCTAAAGGGTGAGTTTTCTCTGCTACCATTGTTTTTTTTTTTTTTTGCAATAATATGATTGCTACTGGAATTATTCGTTTTTTGGTATTATTATAGCTTCACCCCTAACAAGGAATGTAAACGAGAAAACAATTCATGATTGTATCATTCCTTATTCAGAAAGTTAGATAGACATTTCTTCTCTAACCTATTGTTTCAAAAAATTACTTATTGTATATGTTTTTTGAAGCATGTAGGTGCATACTTGAAATCCTTGTAATAATCTAAGCCAATGTTACTCTTAAATACCTTATTTGTCTACATGTGCTCAATCTTTGTGACATATGCAGACTGTGTAGAGAGGTATTGTTTGAATATATTTAACTTAAAAATGTTGCAAATATCCATGTCGGATTCACTCGACTACGAATTGTGAAATGTAGAATGTTGAAGCATATATGTTCTTTTCTAAAACAACAAACAAATACACCAATTTAAATTCATCCCAAGGTAACGTTTAACATGTACATAAGCACTCATTTGTTTAAGAAACTTTATATTAATTTCTTAGGATTAAAACAAGAAATTGTCATAATGATTTGGAAGTTAGATTTCAAAATGTTATAATGATATAAAGGGGTTTCATTATAAAGTTTCAGAAACTATGTAAACAGAACAGTTGTTTGGCATGTATCATATTGTGATAGCAATTTCTGTTATCTATTAAGATAAACTAATCTTTATGTGGTGTATCAGTGGAAGGAGAATCACATCAAACGGTCAGCGTGATCTGGACCAAGTAGCTGGAAGGATTGCGGTTGCCATCTGAGAAATTTTAAGAGAGCTGTTGTTGAAGGCTGTGTTAATCAATTTTCGTGTTGGTCCATCCGCTATGTGGGAATTTTTTTTAAAATTTTAATTTTAGAAACCAATGTGGTTGGTGTTTAACTATGACCATGAATTTTGAGTTCTAATGGAAGATTGTATGGTGGAGTTGCCCTTCTGCATGTTTACTGTCTTCATTCTCACTGGATTGTCCAGCACTGAACACTTGGTTCTGATTCAGTTTTGTGTTTTAAAGTAATCTAGGTCGTTTAATTAGTAAGAATTTAGCTCTTTCGACAAATATTGGTTGTTTTATTGGTAATAGTAATTGTCGGAATTAGTGTGAAGTGATGAGTTGAAATGTTCTTTAAATCCTACGTTCATGCTTTTGTTCCTTCTATTTTCTTCAAGGAATGGTAAGTGCCAAATGGTGAAATGCAGTTCAAGAATGAGTAGTGTTTTACTTGAAGAAATGCCTTGGAAACCATCTCTATGAAAGTTTACTAGCCGAAAATCCAGAGTTCATCTTTTATTACTGCCAAAATTATTTTTGGGAAAAGGTAACAAGATTCGGCTTTGAGACAAATAAAACTGGTCAAATGTTTTTGTTGTGGATATAAATATTTGTTATTTTTAATCCTTGTGTTTTTAGAATTTGAAAATTTTAGTCTTGGTCGAATAATAAGTACCAAATTTATAAAGTCTTGTTATTTTTAAAGTTTGATCGTCAAACATATTATTATATGTGTAAGTTATATTAATTTGTTATTTTTATATTATTTATAAATAAAAATCAATTAATAGATTTAAGGATTGTTTTTTCATCCCTACAACCTTTTATCTTAGTTGGTTCTTTTATTATATTAATTATATCAAAATAATTTCTATACTATTAAAATAAATTAAAATTTTAGTAAAATTATTTTTAATAGAGTTAATATTCATTGCCTAGAAAAGTCATTCATTGTGTAGTAAAATTTGTATTTTGAAAGAATGAAACTTTTTATCTAGATTTAAACTGCAAATAGAAAAATAATTTTGTCATATTTTAAACAACAAATAGTAACTTTGAAGGGTTTGGTACATTGATCACTAATATTGCCATTGTTACTTTTGATTTATTGCATTCATTCAAAAAGATACATACGGGTCGAGGTAATTTCACTGTGAAGGCATATGATTAATGCTTATGATAGAGTGGAGTGGCATTTAGTGCAAGCAGTTTTGATCAGGTTGGGTTTCAAAGAGCATTGGGTTGAGTTGATTATGCGATGTGTCTGGATTGTCAAATATTTAGTTGTTATGAATGGTGAGATTAGAGGATCCATCATCTTCTCTCATGGCCTTTGTCTGGGTGAGGATTTTTTGACTTTGTTAAGGGTGACATATAATGATGAGCCTTTGACGGATATACAAGCAAGTCGGGGGGGGGGGGGTCCTCGAGTTTCTCACTTATTCTTTGCAGATGATACTCTGATATTTGGCATGACTTCTACCGAGGGGGCAAATAACGTAGTGGCCATCCTATGGGAATATGAGCGGTGTTCCAAGCAGCAAGTCAATTTTGACAAATCCCTTGTTTATTTTAGTTTGAATGTTAGCCATGGTATGCGTGCTATTGTTGGGGGAGTGTTGGGTGTTCACAGTACTACGGATCCTGAGAATTATATAGGGTTGCCTATGGTTGTCGGGAGTAACAAAAAGCGTGCGTTTCGAGCTATTAAAAATCTCTTTCTTGGCAAAATTGGAAGTTGGTATAATCGGTGCCTCTCGCAGGGTGGTAAGGCCGTATTCATTAAATCAATCCTATAAGCTATTTCGCTATATTCGATGTCCTATTTTTACTTCCCAATTCTTTTTGCAAAGATTTGGAGCTGTTAATGTGTCGGTATTGGTAGGGAAAGTCAGCCTCAAGGAAGGGGATTCATTGGTGTTCTTGGGAGGGCTTGTGTGCTTTGAAAGAGGTCAGCGGGCTCGAGTTTCGGAATCTCTTGAAGGTTAATATTGCGTTATTGGCTAAGCAAGGCTAGCGCCTGCTGGCTAATCCAAATTCTTTAATGTCGCGTGTGTTTAAAGCTAAATACTTTCCTACGTGCAGTTTTATGGAAGCAAGGTTAGGGCAACAACCTTCATTTGTTTTGCGTAGTATCTGGGCTGCTAAAGGTCCCCTCCAAATGGGAAGTGATTGGCGGGTGGGGAATGGGTGCTCCATCTCGGTATAGGATGATGCTTGGCTTCCTGGTCCACGGCCCTGCAAGATCAATATTGATCGTGTTAGTGGAATTGACAGAGTTGTAGATTTGATTGATGTGGATAGGAGCGAGTGGCGGAGTGAATTAATACAAACTTTATTTTCTGAACCACTTGGGCGGTGCATACTGCGTTTCCCGTTGGCTGGGCATGTCTCATCGGATCGTTGGCATTGGTTCTTGGAGGATAATGGTGAATACTAGGTCCGGAGTGGCTACAAGCTGCTGTTGCGAGGCTTTTCGGGGACAGATGGTGACTGTTACATTAATATTACACAACATACACGCTTACTTTATAAACATCTATGGAGGGCTCAGGTGCCTGAGAAAACGGAAATTACATGTTGGCGTTACATTAATAATTTTCTACCTACAAAGGTTAACTTGTATCAGCGTAGACTTGGGTCGAATCGTATGTGTCCTCGCTGTGGTTGTGGCCCCGAGACCATCCTCCATGTCTGTCGCGATTGCCCTGGAATCCTGCACATTTGGCACAATTTGGGCATTAGTTGGGATCCTGTTCTAGCGGCTGATGATACACCCATTAATTGGGTTGGACAGTTATTTGCTCAGGGCACTCGCCATGTACAGCTCTTTATTCTCATCATTCATGGGGGAATTTATTAATTGGTTCAGACGTTACTTATATTTGTTTTGGGGTATTTGCGCGAATTAGACTTTCTTCCGTCAAATAGGGGTGGGGTTTTGGCTGTGGAGCCCATGCTTTGGAAGCCTCCTGTCGATCCTTAGGTTTGTGTCAATTTTGATGCGGGGTTCTTTGCGAATCTGCATGTTGCCAATGCCGGGGTTATTGTTTGGGATTCTGCTGGGTTGATTTTGGGCTTAGCTTGTCTCTGGCAGGACAACGTCTCTTGTCTGCTGACATCGGAGGCCCTTGCTTGCGTTCGGGCTATATATTTTGCTCAGGATTTGGGGTTTCGAAAAGTTGAATTGGAGGGTGATTCAACGGTGCTCCTCTCCAAGCTCAATGCTGCTGCTATTGACAGATCAACGATAAGTTCCATTATCTGGGATGCGAAACGATTAGTGCTAGGCTTTGAGCATTTCAAGTTTCACCACATACAACGGGGAGGTAATACAGTAGCGCACTTGTTAGGGACCAACATCGATTCAGGCGGCGGTGGATAGTGATCGGAGGGGGAGGGTCTGATTTGGCGGATATGATTACGGACATTGCAATTCTTGCTAGATCTGGCTCCTTTCTAGCAATTTTTGTTTCGACTTCAACCTTGTACGTTGATCGGTGGCTGACACTTGGGGTGTTGGAGCTTTTAGGCTTCTTGTAGTGGTGTGTGACGCACATTATGGGGCGAATTCCCCTAGCTTGTTTCTTTTCTGTTTTCTTTGACTATAATAAATGCATGCCGGATTTATTCAAAAAAAGAAAAAAAAACTGCTTTTTCATAATTTGGTTTTAATATTTACATTGGTATTTAAGAATTTACCTCCGCACACATTACCACGTCGTTAGTTGAATGTGCCTGGCACATTAAAAAATACAAAATCCTTTTTAAATATTATACATAAAAATTGAAAAAGTAACATTTTAGAGAATTTCAAATAATAATAAATTTAGGAAAATATATAACATTATAATAAATATTTAATTTTATAAAATACAAAAACACAAAAATATATAAAAATTAAAATTTTAGCTAAAACTTTAAAAAAGTCAGAAAGAAAGTAAATGTTGTATTGAAACTACAAAAAAATTGAGCCCAAGTTATATATTCAGTTTCATTTTGTCAGGTCCAGAGTTTAAATTAAAACTCAATTCTATGGGCCTAATTTTAAAGTTCAAAGTATGGTTTTAATGGTCCATATCCAAAGAGTCTAATGGCCCAGGTTCAATGCAATTGGAGCAGGTTAAGTTGGCCATTTTTGGGCCCAAAATTTTAAGGTTTTTTTCTTCTGCTTCTTATTGCATATTATTATATTGAACACTTTATTTTATATTATATGTGTTACATTATATATTCAAAATATATATTTTTATTATATATAATTTTTTATTGATTTTTTTATAAGGAAAGGGATTATTAAATCTTGGTAATTAGGTTAAAAATTTGACATATTTTATGTTAATTTTTCAAAGTTCAAAGAATGGATATGCTTGAGCACATATAGTTATGGTCCTAGTGACCATGTAAAACCACGGGGAGAATGATAAAATTTGTTGATGAAAACCAAGCTTTATGTTCTACTTGATGCATGATCTTTGAACTTGTTTTTGAAGCTTTAGTTTACACATTTGCAACTGATTGAGTTGCATCTTCATATTCTCCACCTCTTTTCTTATCAACATAATCTCTTTTTGAGGTGCTATGAATCCCTTCTCTAAACATTTCTTATTATTCATCTTCATTATTACTTGAGTCGTCGTTCTTGGATTAATATTTGACTTAGAAGCTGATATCGATCTAGTCATTTTTACTTGCTCAAGAAGCATGAATTCCGTTACGATTTTCAACGGCAATCGGCCGTTCCTCATTGCATGTTGGCGTGCATCTTCTGATAATCTATGATACTCCATTGCTTTGCACACACTAGCTCTTTCTTCCTCCATTAGACTTGGATGTGCCTACACAATCGTTGCACAAACTTTGAATTAGGTAAACTACTATTACATAGAAAGAAAGTAAGTTATTCAGGGGTGAAGTACATACCTTGAGGTACATGTCTATGGCTCTATAAAGGTTGTTATCGCACGATCGAGCATTTGTCGGTAATGCGTCCACAAGTAATTTGAAATCAATGAGCGTGAGGTTAATATCCCTTGCAATTAGAGTAAGGTAACCATCAATCAACCTTCCAACAATGCATAGTCTTGCCCTAGAGTTTTTCAAGGCCAATAAAACATAAGCCTTGACCACCCTAATCACAATTCCAGCATCATATGTAGTATCCTTATCTCCATAGTTCTTAACCAAGAGATCTTGAGCACGACATTGCTCCAACATGGAAGCTATTCTTGTTTCTAGTTTGCTCAACAACTCAGAATTTACTTGTATTTTCAGCCCCAACTTGACAAGGTAAAGTAGAAAGTTGCAAGAAACTGAGTTTTTCTCCGCTGGAAGCATATTAATTAAACTTTCAATGGTAATTCTTTGTAGCTTTTGAGTCAAATGCTTGGGTATTGTTGGGTCATCAAATACAAATGTGGTACCCGAAAACCATTTCGCCGTCCAATGAGCTATACATGATCCAACAAGCTCCGGTTTCACCCCTTTTCGTTTAATCGATTCGATCACTTGGATAAAATGATCAATTCGAAGGGTCGAAACATCTTGAAACCACCAAGTATCACTTGATTCTCCAACATTCAAGTTCCCATTACTATTTTGTCCTAAAGTAAAAGCTTTGGGGTCAGTTGAGGCCTTCCAAGCAATGGCATCGGAGCATTGTTTCACAATAAGCAAATCTTTGGACCAAGGTGACACAGATTCACAGCTTTTGAGTACCTTAAAAGTGTCTTTCCAAGATGAGAAAATTGCAAAGCTCAAAAACGCCTCTGTTTTGGAAATGAGATTACCTTGGTGAAGATCATCACTCATTTCCAAGAAATTTGCAGCACAATAGAGTGGAGCAATGGAGGTAGCTGTTACATCCACCTTAAATCCATAGCAGAAGTTGACAATTGATTCAAAGGTGTTGGTTCCACCAGGAAGGTCATCCAACACAATCTTGAGGCTGCCTCCATTGTGTCCATGTCCCTCACTTCTTTTTGCAAATACAAGTCTATTCAAATACCCACTTTTCGAAACCATAGCAAGCTGAGGATCACAACATGATCACTTGTTTATAAATTGTAATAGCTAATTATCTTAAGATATGACAAATGCAATGAATTACTAATTTCACATAAATGATTGTAAAGTTAAAATTGAATTAATATGGTAAATTATAAAAAAAAATTAAAACATAATACGAAAATACAGTTGGCCTTTGTGTTGGGCACAATATGAACATGATAATGACAAATCTGTCCACATATATCCCATCAGAAACAAAAGGCATGCTTCACTAATAATGACAAGTATATAGTTGTTGCTGACCTTGTGTAAGTGAAAGCTAAAATCTCCAACCTGCACCATTAAATCACTTGCAACTTTGGTCCTAACAAACCTGCGTCAGACGAAATCAAAACAGGAGTTTATTAATATCATCTCTACATAAACACCACCATTATATATACCTATATGTACCAGAAGAAGAAGAAGAATTTAACCAGTCATTGTTTCTTCTTTCCAATTCCTCAGCAACAATGCTAGACTTTGGTGGATAAATAACACAATGGTTAGGCTTCCCACCCAGCACTGAACCATGAGTACTCTGATGTTCCTCTCTACAACCCATCATCTTAGACCTCATTTTTCCTCGATAGCTATAAGTCCTTGAACCATCATCTTTGGGCTATAGTGTTATTTATACACAATGAATTAGCAGTGTACGTGGGCAGAGATGGGTGGGGGGTTATTTATTGCATTTAATTATTCCAAAGTGGTTAAAGCCATGAAGATGGTTTGGTACCCTTTGCCTGTCTGCCACAGTAAGAATATATGGATGGACAGCTTATAGCCAACACATTGACAATTTATGTTCTTCATTCTCATCCATATATATCATTACACCAATCACCCTTTTACGTCAGTGTCGATTTTATGATTGCTCCATGTATTATATCAAGAAAAGTACCATAATCTTTTGGGAGGAAAAAGTTGATAGAATTATATATGTTTAATAAATATTAGATTAAAATTCAAACATTAGAGACGGTATTGTTGAAAGGGTAGTTATGAATATCAAATATGATACTTAAAACGGACATGAAAAATAAGAAAAAAATTAGATCAAATGATATTTATTATATGGGTGAAAGAATGATGAAGTAGAAACTAATTTTTTTCTTCTCAATGAAAGCAATTATTTATTTTCAAATTACATTATAAAATTCCAGTAGTTTTTTTAAAGAATTAGTTTTAAAAAAATTCAAAAGTAAAATTACCATTATAATATACAAGTTACTGGTCTTTATAATTTTTTTTGATTTTTAAGCATTTCTCAATTTTATTAATTATACGCATTAAACTCAATGAACAAATTAATAGTAATCTCATTTATATTTTCAAGCTATTAAAATAAATAAGTTATATAAAATGTAAAATCAATTGAAGAAGTTTATGATTCATCTAATCATACATGTGAAACTTTTATTGTGATTCATATGTATAAATATAACTTTTAAGTTTAATTCAATTATACAATTTAAAAAGAAAATTACTAATAATTTATAAAAATTCATAAATCATATTGCACATATCTATTTTTAATACTTCAAATACATAACGAAATATTACAATTTCATGGCTGAAAATACCTGGAAAGGCAGAATGATGATGATCCAAGAATTTGTGGATAGTCTATGCTATGGACCCATATAAGAGAAGGTATTTATGATGGTTGGGATCGAATGTCAGCTAAGAGAAAGACCTCTCTAATTCGAAAGGCCACACAAATATTTGAAAGTTCCTTTGAAGCAAAAGCTCAGGCGGCAATCCAGTGTGTAAGAAGTTGTGGCCTAGTCTTAAAGAGGAGTAGAGTAATTAATAACAAGTATGGAAAAGAGCTGCATGAAGTGTCAACTACTGAGCTTCTTGCTCTTAGACTCTCACTTTCAAGATGTTTCTCTATTGGACTTTGTAAAAAGAGTAAAACAGAAATACGAAAAACTTATTTGTGTTTCGGAATACTAACTCTTCAACCTTTTAACCTATAATCTTCAACCACAAGCTATGGGCGATCCACATAAGTTGGGTATATAGGGAGCAATCAAGTACTTAACAACTAATAGATAGAATTAGAAAATTAAAATTTATAAGATGAATACCAAAATTCGAATTTTAAAGATGTCAAATTCGTGAAAATCTCAATGACATTCAATTTAAATAGTCCTTTGACTGTTATCAGAGCAAATCAAGATTTATTTAAAAACTCCTCCCATCATATCCAAGTCCACGTGCAATATGGAATATTTTTAAAATATATATAATGTTCTAATAGTTTCAATTGAAAAGTTACAAGTCGTCCAAAAATTATGTCACTTGGTTATTAGCAATGATGGAACCACATGTAGGATTGTGAGGTTAATTGATCCTACAAAAAAAATTTAAGAAAAAAAATACCTTATAAAAAGAATAATATAAGTAGAAAATTGAGTTTTGACCCCACAAAATATTTGAAAACATCTACTAAAATCTAAAAATCTTTAATTTTTTTCTTTCAACATTCATAATTTTTTCCTCAAAATTTTATTATTTTTCACACTCTCTCCATAAGTTTTACATGGTAGATTATCAATCTTTGAATACTTTTAAGTATATTTTCCTAATAATTTGATAGTAATTCTTTTTTCTTTTCGAGCTTTAATAATTAGTATCTAAAAATTAAAATTGTGATTTTACTTGTGATAAATTAGGATTTTTATGCGAGACTAAGTTTTTATAGATGAAATGATTTTGGGATATTGATTTTGTATGAGATTACTAATATCTTGATTGATTTATATTTTTAAGAGAACATTAATACAAATCCTTGAATTTTTTAGAAAACATTAATACAAATCTTAGAAGAAATTAAGATTGGTTGTCTATATAATCTTGTATTTATTGAATATAGATTAAAATTAGCATATCTGTTTAAAATTATTGTTGCTAGTGTGATTTTTGCATCTTGTGCTTTACATATTGCACTCTCATGGCACTAAAAAGCAGTTAAATAGCTTTTATATTGTGAAGGGAATTATATTTTATCTCAGAATTATATATGAGAATTGCAAAATTAAAAATTCTTTCAATCCAAGTGATAAAATGATATGCATAAAAATAATTTTATTTGAAGATTTAGCTTGTATAAATCACTATTACTATAATACTAATAATATGGTTGACTTCATGAATATTTTTGTAGTTAGGACTTAGATTTATTTAGTTACTATTTAAATAGTTTTGCAATACTTTTATATTTGATCGTGTTATGCATTAATCTATATAAATTTTTAGAAGTTTTAATTTTTGAAATTGGACCCCACAATCAAAATATTTTGGCTCCATCCTTGGTTATTAGCCAAGAGTTGTCACTAAATTACTAATAAAAGTTATAATTATTTAAGTAGACGTCTAATGAATAATTATGTTTATTGCTAAAAGATGTGACGATACATTTGGATATATATATATATGAAGAGACATAAGAACTCCTATAAATAAGAGTTACAGTTCATTTGTTTGGTACACCAAAACCACATCAAAAGTTAATAAACAAAAGTTTAATTTAATCTCCTACATCTAATATTCCTTGATTGCTCTATAAAGAATTACTGCAAAAGTTTTTTTTATAGAATTTCATACTCCTGTTATGCTCCGCTCAATGCTTAGTGGACTATTTTCATCAGTACAAAACATTGACAGTCATTGGGGTTCTTTGTATCCCTGATGTTCATTTGTTAGTAACTATTTTACCCATTAAAATATAGGTGGGGGCGAATAAAATCTTAAAAAAAGTGACATTGATATATGCATTGAAACCTTCATAAATTTTTTTATAGAACAAGAGAAAATTACGTTCTTAAAAAATTATACTGTTAGAATTAAGTGACTCGAATCATTATTTAAATAAAATACTGTGGTAAAATAAAATAAAAGTAAAATCCTTATAGAATTATACTTCTTTTATTTTATTTTAGAATAAGGTTTTTTAAACCTTATTAAACTCCATCTATTTGATATTGATTAGAATAAGGTGTTTCACTCCTATTAGAATATGGTTTTACAAGCCTATAAATAGACATAGTCTACTCCTTTTGTAATTAATTCGAATTCGACATAGTGAATTTTCTTCTCCTCTGCCCATGGTTTTTTTCCGAAAGGGTTTTCAAGTAAAATCTGTGTGTTCTTTATTTTTATTTATTTTTCTTTGTGATATATTGTCATTACCGATATTCTATTTTTTCAAATTGGTATCCGAGCTTCCGGATTATTCATCTCAATTACGGTAATGGCATCTTTGAAGTATGAAATTCCGCTGTTGGATCGCAACACCAGATTCGTGTTGTGGCAGATAAAGATGCAGGCAGTTCTTGCACAGATGAACTTAGAGGAAGCCCTGCTAGGGGTAGATAAGATGCCTTCAACATTGACGGAGGAAGAGAAGAAGCGCAAGGATCAAAAGATGTTAACACAGTTACATCTGCTTTTGTCTAACGAAATTTTACAGGATATGATGAAGGAGAAGACAGCCACTGGATTATGGAAGAGGTTGGAACAAATATATATATCGAAAACTCTAACTAGTAAGTTGCATATGAAGCAGCGTCTTTATGCTCACCGTTTGGAAGAAGGTGTGTCTATGCATGAACACTTGACAATGTTTAAAGAAATTCTCTTAAATTTGGAGGCCATGGAGGTTCAGTATGATAAGGAAGATCTAGAGTTGATTCTACTTTGTTCGTTGCCCCCGTCTTATTCAACCTTTAGAGATACAATTTTATATAGCCGAGAGTCTCTCACAGTTGATGAGATTTATGATTCTTTAACCTCGTATGATAAGATTGTAATACCTAATTTTTACCCGGCATAAACAAAGTCCAGTGTTTTTTACAAATCCAGAACAAAACAAGTTGGCCCAGAATACAAGGCCCAAAATACAAGAACAGTGGCCCAAATCCACTGGCCCAAAAATAGTCAGAAACCCTAGGGTTTCAGGGGTGAACTCGAGCCACACGGCCGCCTTGCACTCCTCATGCAGCCAAGAGCTGAATCTTCACCTGCAAGGAATAAACGCAAGAAAGGAAATAAAATCAAATAATTGCAATATCAAATCAATATGGACAGATTTATTTCCTTATATTTTTTTCATTATGGCTATAAAATAGCCCTGGATATACTGTAATACAGATCCGAAAAATCAAATAAAAAAGGGAGATTATTTTCATAGCAAAAATTGAGTTCAACATTGAGAGCAAAAATCAACCCGAAAAGGTTAACATTTACAATTTTATTTATTTATTTTTTAAATCTACTGCAGTTATTACCTTTTTTTTATCTATATACGAATAAAACGAGTAAAAGGAAGATAGAAACAACCTGTATTGGTGTCCGGAGTGCCGTGGACGGCTGAGGTAGCCGTCTCCGAGGATAGACGGTCGGAAGCCGAAGGGTTTTTCTCGAGATTTAGGGCTTTTTCAGCGATATTTTAAAGGATCTAAACCCAGATTCAGGCTTTGAGGGGTCGGAAGGGCCGAGAGGGGCATTTTCCCCTTTTCTGGCCACCGTAGACGACGGTGCCGGTGCCGGAGGCTGGCGGCCGGCACGGTGGTCGATGACCGGGCCCTGGTCGGGCGTGCTGGGGGGAGAGAGAACTTTTTTGAAGGTTTTTTTTTGTTTTTTTAAAAGAATGAAAATGAATTTTTTTAACCGAATTTTGGCTTATATAGCCTTTGAAACGGCGTCGTTTCATTAGGCCTCCCCAGGCGCTAAAACGACGTCGTTTTGTGGAGGCCGACCCGAATCCGACCTGACCTGGCCCAGGATCCGCGTGTTTTTATGCGGAGGGGTAAATTGCGCTTTTAGCCCCTCCGCCTTTTAATATTTTTACAATCAAGTTTATTTTATTTTTAAAATTCGCCTTTAATCTATTTTCAATTTTAATTTGGCCCCCTATGGAACGATGCCGTTTAGAGGGAAAAGGGAAATTACCCTTGCAGTCCCTCCATGGTTATTCACGCGTTCAATATGGTCCTTTGGGCTTTATTTATTTGCGGATTTACCCTAGATTTTTTAATTGCAGTTCAATTTAGTTTTTTTTATTTTTTCTTTCTTAAAATTAATTAATTCTAATAATGTAATTATTATTATTCTTATTTTTGTAACTTTTATAAGCAATATTTTTAAAAAAAATCTATATATATATATGTATATTTGTTTTTTATGTACATTTATATTTTTTCCTCATATTTATATATATACGCATATTTATCTTTTTCATTTAATTAATTTTGATAATGTAGTTATTATTTAATTGTTTTTAATATAATTTATGTGTATATGTATACATATTTTTTTCTTCATAAATGCATTATGTAATATATATATATATATATATATATATATATATATATATAAATAAGTTTTATAACCCAAAAATTTCCATGTAAATCATATGTATATTTTAAACTTCATAATTTCCATGTGTACATTATATACCTTCTTTTCTTTATTTATCTTGCTTGCTTTCTTCATTCGCTATTTAATTTCGCTTACATTTATTTTTTTATTCATTGGATATTTTGCATGTCATAGATTATTTTTTATGTATATTCATTTCAGATATTTATTTGTTTATATTATTTCTATGTCATTGTCGTATTTGTCATTGTGACATTTATACATACAATATAACATTACATCATCTTTTTACTCGGGTTTAAAAATAGAAATTTTCAAAATAAAGATAATACTCGTATTTAGGATTTTCAAGAAAATTGAGCCCTAACGTATTGGGTTCCAATTTTCTTCGTTAAATCTAACAATCGAGAATTGCTCTTTGATCAAAAATAAAATGAAAAAGCTTGTTGTTGGGAATTTAATATGTTGGGTCCTAATGCATTGGATGTAACGTATTGATTTCTCGAGACAAAGATTTTTTTTAAAGATATTTATATTAATAAAGGAAATATTCAATATTTGGGATGTTGAGAAATTGTGCCCTAACGTATTGGGCTGCGGTTTCGTCATAAATCTTAAACAATTGAGTATTCTTTTAAATTTTATCACACAAATCTTTTGGACAAACTCATCTTGAAGAAATAAAATATCGCGCCCTAATGTATTGGGTGTGATGTTTTCTGTTTCAAAATGAGGGAGTTCTAATAAATAATTTAATTTAATTAAGGATCATATTTTTAACTCTCGACGTTAAGACATTAATTCATCAATTTGGTACCAATTTTTGGGCGTTACGAGGGTGCTAATCCTTCCTTGAACGTAACTGACTCCCGAATCCGTTTTTCTAAAATCTCGTAGACCAAAGTTGTTTTAGGTGATCCAATCACACCTTAATAAAAGATTGGTGGCGACTCCAATTTTCATCGGCAACTAATTTTTGTTTCTCAAAATAAAAGTTGGTTTCGACGAAGATGAAGCATCTTGTGGTTAAAACTGACTCTCAAGAAGATGGTCTCATTGTTCGTGGGGGACAAGATCGGAATGCTAATGATGATCATAGAAGGACACTGGAATGAAATCCTCACGGTAAATCTAAGGGTAGATCGAAGTTTTCAAACAGAGGTAAAACTTGTAACTTCTGCAATAAGAAATGGCACATTAAATCTGAGTGCTATAAGCTATAGAACAAGATCAAAAGGGAGGTTGCAAATCAAAATGGAAAACAACCAGAAAATTTTGGTAAGGCTGATGTTGTAGAAGACTACAACGATGGTAAACTTCTAGTCGCTTCTGTCAACAATTTTAAAATGAGCGAGGAGTGGATCCTTGATTCGGGCTGTACCTTCCACATGAGCCCTAATCAGGATTGGTTTACAACTTACGAAAGAGTGTCTGAAGGTGTTGTTTTGATGGGAAATAATGCTTCATGTAGAATTGCAGGTGTTGGAACAATTAAAGTTAAGATATTTGATGGAGTTGTCAAAACACTTAGTGACGTACGACATGTTCCAGAATTCAAGAGAAATTTAATTTCGTTGAGTACTCTTGATTCAAAAAGGTACAAATACACAGCTGAAAGTGGGGTTTTGAAGATTTTCAAAGGTTCCATCATTGTGATGAAAGGGCAGAAAAAACTGCCAAGTTATATGTTTTGCAGGGTTCTACTGTTACTTGTGATGTAGTTGTCGCATCCTCTTCCTTGTCAGATGATGATATTACTAAACTTTGGCACATGCGCCTACGGCATATGAGTGAGAATGGCATGGTAGAATTGAGCAAAAGAGGACTTCTTGATGGGTAAGGAACTTGCAAACTAAAATTCTGTGAGCACTGCATTTTTGAGAAGCAAAAGAGAGTTCGATTCACTAGAGGAATCCATAACACGAAAGAAACATTAGAGTATATTCATTCTGATCTGTGGGGGCCATCCAAAGTGCCTTCGAGAGGTGGAGCTAATTATATGCTAACTTTTATTGATGATTTTTCCAGAAAAGTGTGGGTGTTCTTCCTGAAGCAGAAAAGTGATGTGTTTTTCGCATTTAAGTCTTGGAAAACCATGTTTGAAAAACAGACGAGAAAGTAAATAAAATATCTCCGCACAGACAATGGCTTAGAGTTCTGTTCTTATGAGTTTAATAAACTGTGCAAATTAGAAGGGATCGTGAGACACTTGATAGTTCGTCATACTCCACAGCAAAACGGTATTGTAGAACGAATGAACAGAATGATCATGGAGAAGGTTCGATGTATGTTGTCAAATGTCAACTTACCAAAGTTATTTTGGGTCGAAGCAGCCTCTACTGCATGTTTTTTGATCAACCGATCTCCATCCGTTGCCATTGAGAAAAAGACTCTACAAGAGGTATGGTCTGGTAATCCTGCCGACTATTTTGATTTAAAGATTTTTGGTTGTCCTGTGTATGCTCATGTTGATAATGGAAAATTGAAACCGAGATCCATTAAATGTGTTTTTCTTGGTTATAAAGCTGGTGTAAAAGAGTATAAGTTATGGTGTCCTGAAAATAGAAAAGTTATGATTATCATAGATGTTGTTTTTGATGAAACTGCTATGCTAACCTAACTTATCTCTTAAAGACTCTTCCAATAAAGAAAATCAAAAGCAGGTGGAGCATCAGATTAATACAGAATCTACAACAGAGTTGACTACTGAAGCTAGTACAAAAATTCAAAATAGAGTTGCTTCTTCACCACAATACTTTATCACCAAAAACAGAACTAAAAGAGAAATTAAACCTCCAAAGAAGTATGCCGAGGCTGATCTAGTTGCTTATGCTTTAAATGTGACTGAAGATATAGATGCAAACTAAGAGCCATCTAATTATTTTGAGGCGGTTAGTTGTGAAGACTCAGAAAAGTGGATGTTTGCTATGCAAGAGGAGATGAAATCACTACACAAAAATAAAACATGGGATCTTGTGAAACTTTCTAAAGGTAAAAAGGCTGTTCGTTGTAAATGGTTGTTTAAGGAGAAAGAGGGGACTCCAAGAGTTGAAGAATCCAGATATAAAGCAATGCTTGTTGCAAAGGGTTACAGTTAAATTCCAGGAGTGAACTTTACAGATGTAATCTCTCCAGTTGTGAAACATAGTTCGATTAGAGCTTTGCTTGGGATTGTGGCCATGCATGATTTGAAGCTTGAGCAGTTAGATGTAAAAACTGCATTTTTACATGGAGAACTTGAGAAGGATATTTTCATGCAACAATCAGAGGGTTTTACAGTCTCAGAAAAAGATGACTATGTTTGCTTACTGAAAAAGTCCCTTTACGGTTTGAAACAGTCACTAAGATAATGGTATAAGAGGTTTGATTCCTTTATGACTTCTCATAATTTTAAAAGAAGTAGCTTTGACAGTTGCGTTTACTTTAAGAAAAACAGTGATGGTTCTTTTATGTATCTACTCCTTTATGTTAATGGCATATTGATAGCAACGAAAGATAAAGAAGAGATAAGAAAGGTCAAAGTCCAACTAAGTAAAGAAAGATTTGGGACCAGCAAAGAAGATACTTGGTATTGAGATTCTCAGAGATAGAAAAACAAGTAAATTGTACTTAAGTCAGAAGGGGTACATTGAGAAAGTTCTTTCCTGATTCAATATGCAGAATGCTAAGCCTGCTAGTACTCCTTTAGCAGCCCATTTCAGACTTTCATCGGTCTTGTCTCCACGATTAGATAATGAGATTGAGTACATGTCACATGTTTTATACTTTAGTGCAGTAGGATCTCTTATGTATGCCATGGTTTGTTCACGTTTAGATTTATCATATGCAGTTAGCAGATACATGACGAATCCCGGTAAAGAACATTAGAAAGTAGTTCAGTGGGTATTAAGATACTTATAAGGTACTACCGATGTTTGCTTATAGTTTGGAAGAACTAGAGATGGAGTCATTGGGTATGTTGATGCTGATTTTGTTGGATACCTCGATAGAAGAAGATCTCTCACCGGTTATGTCTTTGCAATCGGAGGTTGTGCAATCAGTTGGAAAGCCACTTTGCAAACTACAGTCGCTTTGTCTACTACTGAAGCTGAGTACATGGCGATTACTGAGGCTTGTAAAGAAGCTATTTGGTTGAAGGGACTCTTTAGTGAATTCAATGAAGACCTTCAAATCAATACACTATTTTGTGACAGTCAGAGTGCCATCTTCCTTACAAAAGATCAAATGTTTCATGAAAAAATAAAACACATTGATGTTCGCTATCATTTTGTTCATGATATTATTGCTCATGGTGATATTGTTGTGAGCAAAATTAGTACTCACGAAAATCCTGCAGATATGATGACTAAGCCACTTCCTATAACCAAGTTTGAGCATTGCTTAGACTTGGTTGGTGTTTATTGTTGAAGATAAACCCTTAAGGGGTTTTATGGAAGAGGTGGAGAACTTGTTCGTTGGGAGTTCGTGATGAAGAACTTGTTTATTAAGAATTCGTGTCAAGGTTGAGATTATTAGAATTAAGTGACCCGAATCCTTATTTAAATAAAATATTGTGGTAAAATAAAATAAAAGTACAATCCCTATAGAATTATACTTCTTTTATTTTATTTTAGAATAAGGTTTTTTAAATATTATTAAACTCCATCTATTTGATATTGGTTAGAATAAGATGTTTCACTCCTATTAGAATATAGTTTTACAAGCCTATAAATAGATATAGTCTACTCCTCTTGTAATTAATTTGAATTCGACATAGTGAATTTTCTTCTTCTCTGCCCGTGATTTTTCCTCGAAAGGATTTCCACGCTAATTTAAAAGATCAAAATCACAAAACTCAACAATTTTAATATATACTTCCGTATTTAACTTTTTACCTCAGAATCCAAGATATTACTTCATTCAACTTTTTCGAAGTCTCAGCACAGCTCTCTAGACCACATTTATATGGATCACCTTTAATCTCCAACACCACATTTAACGTCAACAAAATTAGGAAAAACAATTAAGATATCAAAATATTATATGCATTATATATAATATATATATTACATGTCAGTATATGCGTGTGTGTGAGAATACGAGAATCCTATAAAAGTGAGGAATTTATTTAAAAATTACGACAGGGTATATGTTTAAAAAGCTTTGATTTTGAAGAAATTGGATTTTACGAATTGGTTTTGTTTTTGAAGTTTGATCAATTTCAATATTATATATTTTAAAATTGAGTTATTTTAAATTTAAACTTTTACGAGTTTAATATTTTAATATTTTATTAAATTTAATTTGAATAAATTTACTCAAAATTATTTTAATTGATTTTCTGATTTGAACTTATTTATAATTATAATTGTTTTTTGGCTATCATTGGATTGGTTTATTCCATTCATTAATAAATGAAGAAGGAAAAAAAAAAGACAAAAACTGCAAATGCAGCTTTCAAATATTATGTGGATAAAAAAAGAAGCAATGAGAATGGCGTGATTACACCCCTCAGTCGCATCACAGTTTTGCCATCCAACTGTAATTTTGTACCAAGTCACACTGCACTGGAACTAATCGAGGATTCAGAGGAGCCCTAAAATACCTAACCATATTATATCTGCACGGTTCAAAATACCTTGAAAAGCAGTATCATCGTGATCCAAATATTTGTGGATATTCTATGTAATACATTTATTATGGTTGGCCCATTGGTAGGACCAAATGCCAGCGAGAGAGACACCTCTCTAATTCAATAGCCCCAAAAGGAACTTTCAATTACTCAGCTTTAAGTTGAAATTATAAAAATTTAAGTTCAAGTTTTCTTCAAATTTGATGCTTGTAGTGATTGATGTAATAATTAACTAAACCTGGAGATAAATAAAATAATTGCTGTCTAGCAGAGTTGGATAAAAAAAAAATGAAAGTGCAAAGTTTAATTTGGTCTAAGGAAAAAAAAAGAAAGTACGAAATTTAATTTGGTCCTGGGTAACTTCTTGTGATTCCATACTCAAGTAAACCATATGGAATTCTTTAAGATGTTTATGCGGGCAGACCATAAAAAGTGGGCAATAAGTGTATCAAACCCGATTTTAATTCAAATGGTGCATCTACTGTCAGGTAAGCAATACCCAACGATTGTTGTTCATCTATTGCCTCGGTAAATTGCCTAATGGTGCGATTTTGAGCCATGACTTTTGGTTCACAATATAGTTCGTCAACGATTTTTGTCATTGCTCTACCTCCTTCTTCGATTTTGTTGCTTGAAACTTCAGACCCGTTTGGCCATTTATCGCGTCTTATTGTTTCTCTCCATATTGGTCGAGCGATTTTCTTAATTTTGGGGTCAAGCTCTAGTGGTTCTCTTGGATCTAACCTAATCATAAAGAGAAAATAACAAAAATTAGATTTTTTCCAATCCCTAACAACAAGGCCAAAATTTGATGGGTGTCGAGTCCACCCAAAATAAAATTTCTATGCCTAAATAGTAAATAAATAGAAGTATAGTGGGTAGGGTCAATCCCAGAGAGACTAGGATATCTAAAATTGTCATTTGATTTAACAAAATTACATGCTAGGCAACTGTTGTGCTCCTGATGTATGACGAACTGTGCTAAAATAAAAATGGGAATTAAATTTGATTAAAATAAAAATAATTAAAATCAAAATAATAGTAAAGATAAAAAACTATAGCAGGCCCAATTAGGCCGGGCCCACATACAAAAACCAAAATGTTTCAGTCCAATTTTGCTAAGCCCAATAACCCAATAGCACAGCCCAAGTCAATTAACCCAGCTACAACCACCGGAACCCTAAAATCCCTTAGCCGTCGCCTCCAGCAACTCTAATCGGCGCACGTTTCAGAACCAACCCTTCTCCACACACGCCATACTCCCCACGAACGCCTGTAAACACGGACTCAGAGAGTCCATCAGCGAAAATATAGTGAAAAAACACAATAAATAAGTTAGTTTTGGGCTATATAAAGTGGGATTTGTATATTGAAAGGGGGGGATTTCGGTGTCAAGGAATACAAATACGAAATACGAAATACAGAAAAAAAGAAAAGAGAAATACATTCTTTTCTTTGAATATAAATGTGTTTTTTCGATTTTATCCTCTTTTCAGTATTTTTGTGCTTATATTAATTTATAAAAGGGAGAGGGGAAGAGAAACTTACCTTTTTCGCCAGATTGGGCGTCTCCGTCACCATCGAACCACCGCCCGAATAATCATGGCCAGAGGGTGGGGTTGAAGAAACCCTAGCAGAGGATTTTATTTTATTTTTTCTCCTTTCATCGCAAATGTTTTTTAAAAAGAAAAACTGCTTTTAAAACTAAAGAACAAAACGGCCGTTCTTTGGGGGTCATGCGTTGACCCGAACCGCAGGTCGGGTCCGCGCCTCTCTACCCTAAATGGGTAATTTGCAATTGGCCCCTCCTGGTTGCGCGCGCTCAATCAAGCCCATTTTATTTTATTTTTAAATTAAGCACAGATTTCGCTTTTTGTTTCAATTTGGCCCATCTCTGCATGCTTTTGGGAAGGCGGAGATAATTTCCTTTTAGGTCCTCCATGTTTCCTGCGCATTCAAATTGGTCCCCCTTTTATTTATTTTGAATTTGCCCCGTTTTTTCGTCTTTTGTTCAATTTAATCCATTTTTGAACTATTTTACTATTTAATTATTTATTATTATTATTATTATTATTATTGTCATTTATATTTTGTATATACAAACATATTTTTTTATAATATAGATATGCTTTTATATTTTAGTTTTTTCCTACTTTTGTAAATACGTATTCACGCATATTTCCATATATATTTTATATATTATTCACATTTTTACAAATATATATATATATATATATATATATATATATATAAGTATACATGTACATTTTAGAATATACATATATTTTCTATATATTATAATTTAAAATATACATTCATTTTATAGTATATATTTACATTTTTAAAACATTTTTTATTAGTGTATATATACGTATTGTACATATATACATATATTTACATACACTCATATTTTCATGATATACCCATACATTTTTTATTTTGTAAATGTATACATATGCGTATTTTATACTTTTATTTTGTTTTCACACATGTATTTGTATTTGTTTTTTTGATATATTCCATTCTCTCTTTTTACATGTATGCTGGTATGTGTGTTCGATATATGTGTACATATGTTTGCAACTTTCTTGATATATTGTATTTGTATATATATTTGCGAATATTTATTCGTATATTTGTAAATTAAAGGATCAGATCATATTGTATATTAACTTTTTTGAAAATATATTTTGGTTTTAACCATTCATCAAAGTTATTTTCTTGATTTAAAGTTTTTTTGAATAAAAGCATTATTTGAAGTTTGGGATTTTCGAGGGAAATTGAGCCCTAACGTATTGGGTTCTGATTTTCTTTGTCAATCTTAAATGACCGAGAATATTCTTTATTCAAAATGCATGAGCATAAAAGTCATTTTTGGGAACTTAACTTGTTGTACCCTAACGTATTGGGTGTGACCTGTTACTTTCTCGAAATGAAGATTTTCGCATAAAATAAAAGTGATATTCAAAGTTCGGGGATTATGAGGAATTGTACCCTAACGTATTGGGACTCGATTTCTTTACATGACTTGAACAATTGATTATCCTTTTTTAAATTTCATCATTTGATATGATTTTAAAATCTTTTCAGCCCTCGACAGAAACGAAATTAGATTGAATAAAGCAATGTGATAATATTCTAACTTCAGGCTCAATTCTGACTCTTGTTTCGAACTAATTCTTGATAACAAATCTTCTCCTTGAACCGATAAGTTGGTTATAGTGGTCGATGATGCATTAGACCACCAACCTTTCTGTGTTTAAATTAATTGCTAGAATGCCTAACAACTGACCTTTACCAGACGAACAACCATGAAATGCATATCCACAACTTCAATCATGCGGGTCGTTTAAATTCGATTTCTATGAGACGGTGTCTATCTCTTAAATCAGAGAAGTAACAAATACCGAAATGAAAGTTTTTAAGTGCGAGTTCTAATCATATTTACTTTTTTGACATAATGTCTAGAACTACTCATAGTCCCTCTCTAACCAATAAATAAGAGGATAATGCGCTTTAGCGCACTCGTACCCATATCCTCTTGCATTGGCAACAATGCTCATACCAATCGAGCTAATACTCAATTGGCATAAAAGTTTAATCTTACTAAAATTTTGTAACCTAATCTAGTATTAAAGAGTTACTCAAAAAATTTAAAAGATAAAATATTAGAAAATTAAAATATTATCATAATGAAAATTTTAAAAGTATAATTTTTATAATTTTAAAATAAATATCTTTTTGGCCCAAAACTTTTACAACAACCCATATCTTTGACTCTTTTTATTTTTCGGATTCGCTTTTGCACCTAATCAAAAATAAAATAATAAGCTTAAAATTAATGACATTTCATTAAAAAATTATTAAAATTAAACATAATAATCATGTAAATCGAACGTATTATCAAATTGATTGATACATTGATAATGTAATTTTTTAATTTTATAAGTGAATTAAAAACTTTCATCTATGTTTAATTAATATTTTGAAAAATAAATGGAAGACCAAACTTTTAAGAGTTAAAAGAATCCAAATCTTTACTAAAATATTGTTTTAATTTATTTAGTTAAAATATACACACATTTAAATAATAATTGTTTAATATAATTAAAGTTAAATTTTGTTTATAATTATTTTTATTTTTTATCATAATTAAAATATCCATACTTAAATGGTTTACCTTATGCTTGGATTAAGCAACTCAACCAAGGATTTGGACTTCAATTTTCTTTATTTAAATGTCAACAAAATAAAGTGGATTTGAAATTGATAAATTCAAAATCAATTTGAGACCATTCTAATCTAGATGTTGAATTTTTATAAGTGAGGATTTATAGATTAATAAATTTATATATTTCAAGCCATATTATGATTTTCCTTTGTCTAGTTATGCATGATGAAAATCATGTACTTAAAATTTTTGGTTAAATATGCCAACCATATATTGTAAACGTTTTCTTTCTTGAATCAAATAAGATATACCACAAATTAAGAATGAGTGGAATGGGATATCAATGACTCTTTATATAGTACTTCTGTAAGACATAACTTATCATAGTGTTAATGATAAGGCACAACAGATAAGATTGAATTCAAGTTGTTGGACACAAGAGAAAATCAATTTGAAGAGGATTGAACCCTAATTTGGCGATTAAGCAATCTGAAATGCAAGAATAGGATAATTTGGTGGCAAGCAAAATTAAGTTAATTAATGGACATGTTCTACTCTTACTCTTTTGTTACAACTATCCATGTTCATGAAAAAAAATTAATGTGATACTTGGGAGGTTAATCCTTACTCCTACTTTGAACATTAAAAATGTGTACTTACCTTAATAGTTCTTTAAAAATAAAAAAAAAACCTTACGTGTTAATGAGGCCTTGATACTGTTAATAAAGGCAGAAGCTTTGGGTTTTAAGTACCCAAGTTTGAGACTTATCATGTTTAATTATATATGTGGGTCTCTGAGTTCTATCATGTGATGTTGCTATATGTGTAGGTTTTAATCCAGTTCAATTAGTTAGTTTTAATCTGGATTATATTTGTTCTTAGTATGTTTGGTTGAATAAATTTTAATTTCGTCTTGTTAATTAATCAAATTATATTTAAATGAATTTATTAATTCTTTTTAATACAACGATGATTCAAATTTAAACTTTTTTTTTTATTAGAAAAATAAGTTAAGACGAAGAGGAATTTAAAAGGAATTTAATTTAGATAGAAAGTAGTGATAACTTTTTAAAGGGATTGCCTAAAAAGATGACCGTGTGTCCAAATGATAAGAAAATATGTATCCTGGATTCATCACTTGGATAAAAGTGGATCATATAATGCTTTTTTCATCCATCATAGATAAAGACTACAGTGAGCATTCAACATTAATTTAATTTGGCACATCAATCGTGTGAGTGTCCCTCCAAAACACAAAATCACGCAACCCTTTCCTTTTGTTGACGTTCCACTGGATGCAAATATGCTAAGCAATTCCTTAAATATTGTACTTTATTCTTCTCTTTCATAAATTGTGCACCTTTAAGAATTTAAAAATATCTTGAAGTTTTAAAAGAAAACTAGCTTAAACTATCTTTATTTTTTAATGTAAATAATTTGATCATCAAGCAAATATATCATATTTGATGCACATGTGAAACCATGAACTAAGTATGCTTTAGGCCCTGAGATTCATATAAACACAAATACATAGCAACCGCTAGTTGCAAATTGTTATCATGAGATTAATTATCATTTATATCTATCAAATTATCAGAAAAACCAATGCTAAATGCATAAATTAGGATTCAACTCTTTAATACCTTCTCACATAAGAGCTAAACTTTTCAAAGTTATCATACAAGGGATCAACATTTATAAAAGTCCTCAAATGAAAGTTAAACTTTTCAAAATGGTCAAATAAAAGCCTAACCTTTTTCGAAAATGCTCAAATCAGAGTCAACTTTTTCAAAATTGCTCAAATAAAGGCTTCTCAAATTTCAAATTATGCTCTAGTTGCTTGCTTTTCTTTTCAAGCAACATCTTTTATTTTAAACATGTCAACATTTATCAAAATTTTCCTATAAATTGAGCTAAAGAGTGCCCTTATTTGAGCACTTCTGTAAATGTTAAATTCTTATTTGACCATTTTAAAAGGTTTGACGCTTATATGAGCAACCTCTAAAATGTTGAATTCTAATTCAAGCATTTACTCGTAAAACCAATTTGACAATATAATAACTATTATAAATTTCTTTCTAGCTACAGATTGCCCCATCCACTAGGTGAATAATAATAATAATAAGGGCTTAAAGTATAATTTGGCCTTTAAAGTATACCATTTTTCTTAGTATCTAATCAAAATAGTCTCTATCTAAAGTTACATTCCGTTAATCAATTCAATCCATTACCGTTAAAAAACACTGGTTGGATTGTGGTCCAATAGAATGTGCCATGTGGCACTTCAATCCAATTAGAAAGTGCCACGTAGCATTGCATCCATATGTTATAACAATAAAAATAGATTAAAAATTTTAAAAAATAAATAAAAAGTATAAAAATTCAAAAATAATTTAATTAATAAAAAAATTATAGAACACTACCCTTTGGCTTTGGCTAGAATTGATTGTTAGAAAATTATTTAAAACTTTAAAAATATTTTCCTCGCAATAACTTTTAAAATTTTAAAAAGTATAGTGCTAATATATAGAATAATTTGAGGCATATATATGGCTTGATAAAAAGGACTCAAGAGAAATTTTGTTATATAATTTATAAACTCCTCAATGACTTAAATCAGAGGATATTATACTTTTTAATTATATTTAAATCCACAATCTTCGTTTTAGTATGATAAAAATAATACCAACTCCATTAAGTAACTCAATTTTAATTATTAAAATTTACGAAATAAAATCAATTGTCAAAGTTGAGATGATTTTGACAAGAGGATAAAGAAGGGGAAGGATGTGTACAAGGAAGATTGGACCACCCTCCAAAGGAGAGGGTAGGAATAGTTTTCAATTTCATACCACACCTTTTCATTTTAAACTCTGCACTTTTTCCTTAATTATTTCAACTTTAATATCTCTAATTTTCCACTATCTTCAATTTCAGATTTTTGTTTCTCTAAATTAATACATTCATCACCAAATCTGATCAAATTGGTAATTAAACATAAATTATAGTAAATTTAGAATAAACATTTAAACCAAAATTACGTATATAATTTGCGTGAATAAAACATGAAATTATAAGCAATTGTTTTTTTAAATAAACCAACCCATAATTGTTTTTATACATAAAAAAAAGCCACATATTGCCTAATTTATGTTCATCCATACGTTTTCCAAGAATGTTCTGTATTCTTGAAAAAATTGAAGGAAAAAAAAAAAAGACAACTTGCGGAGAGAGGAAAATAAAAGCTGTAATTTTTTTTTTGCTAAAATACATCACATGCTTTGTCTTGTTGAAGAGCTTCTAACTCGTTACTTAGAGGCACATTAAAAATTTGTAAATTTAATTTCTATGGTAGACAGAGTTTAGCACATATTTGATCCACTACTGTCCTTAAGAATGCATAACCCTTTGAACTCTTCTAAGCATGGTAATAATGGTATATTATTTGATATTTATTACAAAAAGAACAAAAAAAAAAAACAGCTACCAATATTTATATATTGTTGCAATGGAGGAAAAGATTGTATGAAATAATGATGCTGTGTCATTTGTGTCTTTTTTCAATAATTTTATGTCATATCAACATTTTATAATAAATTTTAATATTTTCATCTTGAAAAAAATTATTAATGTGACATAAAACTAGTTGAAAGGAATACACAAAATAAATTTAAAAAGAATATTTGGATATAATGAAAAGGAAAGAAAAACTGAAAAAGGCATTTAAAAACTTGAGCAATGTAACCATAATATCTGGGAAAACAACAAAACCAAAATCCACGAAGAGAAAGGCATGTCATGTGTAGAGTAAAATAGGAGGAAATACAGGGTAAGCTGTCTCTTCCCCTACTTTGCGTGATAAATATATAATAAGGAAAGGAAGGAGCGGTTTTAGGGAAGTAGTTGAGTAAAAATAACAATGGAGCGCAATGAGAGTGGCATCCACAACGTTAACGATGATTACAATACAGAACTTCTGCCTCAGCGAGATGAAAGGTCGTCGTCTTCATGGCGTCTCAACCTCGACGAGTTTCGCCTTCCCCAACAAAGCTTATCCTCTCAGGACGATCCTTTCTCTCGCCTGCTTTGTACCCCTAGTAAGTTCCTTTCTTCTCTTTTTTCCTTCTGCTTCCCTTCCACCTATAAAAGGAGAGCAATGTATGAAGAACAACAAATGCTTTCAAAATAGTATTGAATTGAACTCCAAATTTAGATTTCTCTTTTCTCTTGTGAAGAGAAAGAAGTCCGATGAATCCAGTCTTTTTTCTTAAAAGAAAGGAACGTAACATATTAATGGTTAGCTGATTTTCAACCAAACCTTTAGTAGATTTTTTTTTTCTTGATTGGAGGAATTAGATATTGCACATGAAATACTGGCTTATGCAATTGCAACGAGATTTTTCTCTCTTTTCTGAAGAATTTCGTTTCAACAGCTTTACTGTGGAGAGAAATATTGTGAGAATTTTGTTTTAGTTTTCGCATAATTTCTAAGTGTTGGCTGGTCCTTGTTTGTGCGAAGAGTCATATACAAAACGATAATTAAAAATTCAGAGTCCTCATTTTTGCCTAAATTGCATGATCTTTCTAGTTTTTTGGTAAGTCATTAAGTAGCAACTTGAAATTTGAATTTCTGACAATCCAGAAAAGGAAATTGTTAATAATGATTAGATGAGTCTTATAACGAATTAATTGCCATATGATGAATATTAGTAGAATCAGTGCATTTTTGTTAATAATTTTATCACTTTTTTTTTATACTGATCCAGCCAATTTTTCCTAATTAGCTAGTGGAATTCTACTAGATTGTCTCTCCAACTTTTAGGTCAGGTTTAGCACTTATAAAGCTTTAGGCCTTATTTGTCATCATCTTCTTTTCTATTCATAAAGTTTCTAGGATATTAAAAACAAGAAAGAAAAAGAAAACAATCGCTATCCATTTTAAAATGAAATTATGTATCCAAATAATATATCATCAAAATAATCTTAAATCAAAACTTATAATTTTTTTATTTTATTAAGAATAATTAGCTTATTTAAAATTACACCATTTTGAACCTAAATTGTGATTCAGTTTATTTCATTTTGAAATTGTTTTAGGTTCAATTCATAAGAGTGTTGTCTGTTGAGTGTTAGTAGTGATTTGCTTCTATTAATTGGGTGCAATGGTAATACACATTATATTCTAAAAGGAGATATAGATTCGAATATTGAAAACGACATTGTTGAGAAAATGAGTCATGAACTACAATTGAGGGGGAATCAACTCTTTTATTAAGAGAAGTCTTCATTAGAAAAATCTGAGGAGAGTCCCAAAAAATTCATAAAGTTTGCCAAAGCACCTAGAGTCCACCAATGAAATCAACCATAAATACCTTAAGTACAATATTTTCATCGTTCAATGTTCAAATTAACTACTCAAAAAATAACACTTCAAAATTTGTTCCAATAAAGATTCATTTCCCCTAACACGTAAAATTAAGAAGAAAAAACATGAATTTCATAGCAAACTCTTTTTTTTTTGGAAGGGGCCATTGTTGTTTAATAAACTAAGCAGAGAATATTATTGAGGAAAGAAACCAAAAAAAACCTAAGCATAGAATATTAGGCGCTACAATAAATGCAAATATCATTATTAAGCGCAGTTTTACAGGGAATTCAGCCCTTGATGAAATAATATAATAAATAATAATAACAATGAAGAGATGAGACCTAGGACAAAATTGAATAACAATCCAGGATCCAGCTTAATTTCTTGTATTTGTGGTGAATTTCTAAGGCCTAAATTGATTTTTCTTACACCTGAAATTAAATTATAAACAAAATGCTAAGCTGCCACCAGTTATGGGATCTTTTGTAATGTATACAATATATATATATATATATATAATGAATTTTTTCCCGCTTTTAACTTTATACATAAAGTTGTTTTATTTTTAAATTTGTATTTTTATTAAATGATGAAAAATTAATATTTGTTAACTTTATTAAAGCATATATGTGGATTACCAGATAAATAATATGTTAGTATTTAATTAATTTTTAAAATTAATTTTATATATTGTTTAATAATAATTTTAATGATTTTAAATTTTTAAAAAATTAATTAAATGTTGACATGTCATCCACGTAGCAATCCGCGTGTATGTCACTTCAACAAAGTTAACAAACATTATTATTTTATCTATTTTGGAGTAATTTGACAAAAAATACAAATTTAATAACTAAAGAGATAAGTTAATGGAGTTTTAACTCGATTGACATAGACATTGTTATCAATGCAGGAGGATGTGGGTTCGAATGTGTTGAAGCGCATTATCTTATTATTTATGAGTTGGAGAGGGATTATTGGTAGTTTAACAAATATGATCAGAACTTATAATAAGATTATTAAAAAAAATTAAAAAAAAAATTTCCCTTAAAGTAGAAGGATGAAAATAATTCATCATGAAAAGAAAAAAAAGCATCTCAAGATTTTGTGTATGCATTTGCTAGCTGTAAAGGAAATCTTCTGATTGCAACATAGACAGTCAGGAAGAAGCTGACCAACATCTATTCTAGACATTGATGTATTTTACGAACATATTTCTTTTTCTGGACGTATATTATTATGTACACATGTAAAGATACATCAATCCAATATGTATAAATATGTTAATACCCCAATAAAATTTATAAATTTATAAATTTTTAATTTTCAACTTAAATAAATATAAAAATACTTTAAAATATTAATTAAATGCCAAAACCATATTTTATTTTAAATTTAATTATGAAATAAATAAAACAGTTAAAATTGCCTTTAAAAAAGAAAACTTGTTATAGATTAATACCAGCTAGCGGGTATAAACCGGCCCAAGTAGGTATGAGTGGTACCTAAAACCACAATCCTACATTATTGATATTAGCCCTTCATTTAACTTCACATCTTTTGATGTTTTAGCATTTTTTTAGTTAAATTTATTTATTAATCTTTTAAAAACGTTAAAATGTATTTTTAATAGAAACGTGATGTTATTCAAATCGGATCGATGATCAAATTGATTAGGTCACTAATTTGCTGGTTCGATCGTTTTGATCGGTCCAATTAGTATGATTAAAAAAATATTATAAATTTATTTTTTAATCTATTTTAGTCGGTTCCCAATCTAACCGATTCAAAGCTACTCTCTAGACTGGTCCTTGATCAGTTCCCGATTCAATTGGTCCGACCGATCGATTCAGTCCAGTTCAAACAACACTAAAAAATATTGACTAAAACATTAAAATTTTATATTTCATGCCAACATGACATTATTTGTCTTATTTATCATGTCAACAAATAATTTTAAAACAACAATTCAACTCTTTTCGAAAGGTTTAAGGTCAAATTTGATAATTTTTAAACGTTGATAATTTTCAAATCAATATGTGTCAATAGATACGGACGATATTGTATGATACATATAACTCTGATTTCGTTATTACCTTATGTTGTTTCCCCTGTAGTAATTAATGAAGACTTGTTGTAATGATGTTATGGTTATTTTTGGGTTCCCTTTCATTCAGAGAAACAGCGGAAGGTTTCAGAGTACTACAAAAAGCAAGAAAGGCTCCTTGCAGGATTTAATGAGATGGAGACCATGAATGAGATGGGTCGTTTGCCCGATAGCCTAACCGAGGTTGTTTCTTCTTCGCTGGTTTTTACCTCTGCTTCTCATTATGCCTTGAACATCAAATACAACTCAACAAATCAATGCATTGTAAATGTTATATTAATAGTGAATACCTCGCTGTATTCAGGATGAAATGAAGCAACTTGCAAGGAGTGAGAGGATGGCAGTTCATGCGTCTAACGCTGCCAATTTGGTGCTTTTTGGTGCCAAGGTATTTGCCTCTATTGAAAGCAAATCTTTGGCAGTCATTGCATCAACTTTGGATTCACTCTTGGATCTCCTGTCGGGATTTATTCTATGGTTCACTGCGCATGCCATGAGAACCCCCAATCAATATCACTATCCAATTGGAAAGAAACGAATGCAGCCCGTTGTAAGTTATTTCTCGATAAAATAAATGTATATATTTCTTTCCTGTCACCACAAATATGTCTATTAACCAAGCTTTGACTGTCCAGGGTATCATTGTTTTTGCTTCAGTAATGGCAACTCTAGGATTACAAATATTGCTGGAGTCTGTCAGGGAACTGATTGCAAAGGTGTGTGCTACTCAGCTACCATCAAGTCATTTTGGTATGGCCATTGGCCACAACGTTTTTACTCATTTGGTTCCTTTTGTATAGTCCCACCCGGAGATCAATCACATGCAAGAGAAATGGATGATCGGGATTATGGTTTTCGTGACGGTGGTGAAGTTCGTCCTCATGGTCTATTGCCGGCAGTTCAAAAACGAAATCGTTAGAGCCTACGCGCAGGATCATTTCTTCGATGTGGTTACTAACTCTGTTGGTTTAGCAACAGCTGTTCTAGCTATTCATTTCCGCTGGTGGATTGATCCAACTGGAGCTATAATTGTGCGTTAAATAAAATATTTCCTTCTCAATCACATGCATGCTACTAATATGCTTATTAGCTCATTGTTTCATAATTGCAGATAGCACTATACACGATGAGTACCTGGGCCAGAACAGTGATTGAGAATGTATGGTCACTAATTGGAAGAAGCGCACCACCTGATTTTCTAGCAAAATTGACGTATCTGATATGGAACCACCATGAAGAGATACAACACATTGACACAGTAAGGGCATATACATTTGGTTCCCATTACTTTGTGGAGGTTGACATAGTGTTGCCTGAAGACATGCTGCTGAACAAAGCACACAACATTGGTGAGAAACTGCAGGAGAAGCTAGAGCAGCTACCAGAAGTTGAGCGAGCCTTTGTGCATATCGATTTTGAGTTTACACATAGGCCTGAACATAAGACCATGGTCTGAGTCCGATGCTTGCATCGGTGTGGTTTGATCTCCCAACCTCATTATTGTGCTTTCATACTTCATAAATTGTTCACCCCTTAGCGTCTCTCCTGGTTGTAGTCCCAAATGCTACATAATTTTACTTGTCTTATTATATCATTAACTACGCATCGTATGAATCCCTCTCATTTTTCGGTTGGTTGCACTAGGATAATAATATGTGATTTCATAATTACGTTCATAATATGTTTAAAAATTTTGCGAAAAATTTAGGGGTATCTTCATCTATTCACCTTCAAATTATTATTCTTTTGTTGGTTTTGAACCCAAAAAGTCGAATAATTTTGAAGGTGATTTCAGCAAAAGATTATTCAATGTTGAGTTGAAGTTCAAAATCTCAGGATGGATACAGGGGTATTCAATGTTGTTGTGAAAACTAGAAAGGAGTTTGAAATCATTTTTAAAATTGTTTTATGTTGATCTGAGACTGTGTGTTTCAGAATGGTGTGAAGGGTGGAGAAGGATGAAGGGTTGAGTTTTTGAGAGAAGAATGAGAGTGTAAAATGTAAAATGTTACCCAATATTCTTGATCAAACTGATACTAGAATTAGCAACGAGCAAACTGAATGAATTTTAGTGTTAAACGTTTACATTACTTGTTCAAAATGTATAGAATGAATAAAAAGCACTATAATCATTAAAATGAAAGTTCAACAAAAGATGATGAAGACCACAGAATTACGCAATTGATCACGAATACTTGCACATATCATCACACTACGTCACAACATGTTGCAATATGAATATGAATTTTATAAATTATTTATTATAAAAATAATTAGTTTAATTAAGTAGCAATATTTTATAAATGAATATGAATTTTTAAAATAATAATTATAAAGAGGTTTTTTCCAAGTAGTTAAAGGTTTTTTTTTTTAAAGAAGAATAAGAAGATAATGTCACATTTGATATCTGTACTTTAATGAAATGTCTAATGTAGTAGATGTACTTTGAAAATGTTCAATTGATACCCGTTAGGGATCGACCCGATTAAGCAACAAACAAGTAAAAATAGCAGAAGAAATTGAGAAGATGAACACACAAATTTAACGTGAAAAAGCCCCTTCAAAGAGGATAAAAAATCACGGGCAAAGATAATTTTACTATAATGGCAAAAGAACGAAGAGTACAAAAGATGGAGATAAAACTAAACCCCGAAAACCCAAAAAACAAAGAACCTTCAAAACGTAAACACAAAATTCTCTAAATGTGTTATGAGTTCTAATCTAATGGGTGTATTTACTAAGGTTGTAAAAGAGCCTATTTATAGGCTAAATTCATATGTCAAATAATAATAAAATAATCTAAACTAATTAGTGTTTGACTGAAACAAATAAACAGAGTTTAACTAAAAGATTATTTCTCAAATTTGACTAAAAATAGGAGTCATACTTAACAAATCTCCACCTTGACTCATATTTCCACAACGCCATCTTTGCCAAAGCCCGCCACGAGCCTATCTTGAACTATGCAGGGAATTAACTGAGTCGAATCTATGCTTAGAAACTGGAAGACTTCTAGCCTTCGACTTGTACACTGCCAAATCAAAACTATCCCGGGTCTGATTTTCACGAACACAGTGCCCTAACTTTTCAAAACCTGCATCTAAAAGAGAACCTCTCTTCAACGAAACGGTCATACATTTTTCCCTCCTATGACCAAGTTGCCTCCGCCCAAACGAGTTGACTTGACTCAGAGCGAATGAGGACATCCGATTTCACCGGTCACTGTAGAACCTTCCAGAATATAAAGACTGCCAGTTCTTTTACCTTTTAACAAAACGAGAGCTCCACGAGATACTTTAATGCCGCTTGACTTGATGTTGATTCTGCATCCTTTCAAGTCTAAAATACTCAAGGAGATGAGATTCTTTCGTAAATCAGGTACATACCTGACATCTGAGAGTGTCCTAATCGTCCCATCGTGTATCCTAATTTTAACAGTACCAATACCAATTACCTTACTAGATGAATCGTTTCCCATGCGCACAACTCCACCTTCAACCGAACTGTATGTAGAGAACCATTCTCTATTGGGACACATGTGGAAAGAACATCCCGAATCTAGGATCCACTCGGACGTGAGCTTAGAGTTATCGCTTGTTGACACTAACAAGAAATCATCACCGCTTTCATCGGCCAAATTAGCATCAGCTGCATCTTCCTCGTTACTCTCAGCAGCTCTTTTATTTCGCAGTTTATAACAATCTGCTTTGATGTGACCTAACTTTTTACAATAGCGACACCTTTTGTCTCGTTTCTTTGATGCTACCAAAACGGAAGCTTGCCTATCTGCCTTGCTATCCAAATGAAGCTCATTGTCAAGTTTGTCTCTACTCAACAAATGACCCTTCACATCTTCGAACGAGATTTTATCTCTACCATAAATCAGGGTCTCCCTGAAAGACTTGTATGAAGGGGGTAAATAGCACAATAATAGCATAGCTTGATCTTCATCATCAATATGAACCTCAACGTTATTTAAATCATTTAAAAGAGTAATGAATTAACTGATGTGATCTCTAAGAAGCTCACCTTCGTTCATGCGAAATGTAAATAGACATTGTTTCAACACTAAACGGTTAGCCAGAGACTTAGTTGCATAAAGAGTTTCTAACCTTTTCCACAATGCGAATGAGGTCTTCTCCATCAATACCTCCTACAATATCGTATTCGCGAGGCACAACTGGATTGCAGATAAGGTATTTTCATCAAGCTTTTCCCATTCTGTTTTATTTAGATTCTTAGGCTTTTTCCCGGTAACAACCTTTTTCAAACCGGATTGAACTAGAATTGCCATCATCCAAACTTACCACAGATTAAAATTTGTCTCACCATCGGACTTCTCAATTTCAAACCTTGTTGTTGCCATATCTGAATAGGCTGATCTTTGAACTAGCTCTGATACCACTTGTTAGGGATCGACCCGATTAAGCAACAAACAAGTAAAAATAGCAGAAGAAATTGAGAAGATGAACACACAAATTTAACATGGAAAAACCCCTTCAAAGAGGATAAAAAACCACGAGCAAAGATAATTTTACTATAATGGCAAAAGAACGAAGAGTACAAAAGATGGAGATAAAACTAAACCCCGAAAACCTGAAAAATAAAGAACCCTCAAAACGTAAACACAAAATTCTCTGAATGTGTTATGAGTTCTAATCTACTGGGTGCATTTACTAAGGTTGTAAAACAGTCTATTTATAGGCTAAATTCATATGTCAAATAATAATAAAATAATCTAAACTAATCAGTGTTTGACTGAAACAAATAAACAGAGTTTAACTAAAAGATTATTTCTCAAATTTGACTGAAAATAGAGTCATACTTAACAATACCAAAACTTTCAATATGTGTTTTATTATGATAAATGCAATGTCATAAAATGTCTAATGTGGTACTTGAACTATTAGTATATGTTTTATTATGGTACCTAATGTTAAGGAAGTTAGTGAATTGCTAAACTAATAAATGAAAATTTGATACGTAATTTTTTTTGAAATAACTAAACATATGATTACTAAAAGAGAAGTAAATACTAAACTTATATGTACTTTCATGGATAATAAAAATATTGCTTAAAAATTATAAATATTATTTTAAATAGATGGTATTCTTTTCTTATGTAAATTTAATATTTACTTCATTTTATTAACCATATGTTAGTTATTTATTTTAAATTTGATTTTATTTTTTTAGTTTTTACATATATACTTAATGATTTGGAAAAAATTCTATTTGTTGAATTTTTATTAGTCGGTTTAGCAATTCCCCATAACGTTATTAACACTAGGTACCATAATAAAATACATATTGATAATTTAGGTATCATAACAGACATTTTCAAGATATAAGAAATACATTGGACATTTTATGAAAGTGCAAGTATCATAATAAAACACATATTGCAAGTTCATGTATCACATTGGATATTTTTAAAGTATAAGTATCATATTAGACACTTTATAAAAATACGGTACCAAATATAATATTACTTTTTAAAGGAAAATATGAGCTTTTTACTTAGATAATACAAAATTAATATTTAAATACCTAAATGGTTTGCCAATACCATTATTTACTAAACTGATATGTTTTTAATAGTGTTAGGGTGGAGGGAGTTAGGGTGGCGACACCAATAGTTTTTTTTTTGTTGCAATTATGGAACCATCATTAGCATATGATTTGTGAAAAAAAAATATATTAAACGGGTGGAGGACGTATGAGAGGCGACACCAATATCGGGGTTTGAAAAAACCCAGTAAGAAAATAGGCCATATATGATCGTTTGAAATATAATAAATTTAAAAGGGTTTATGGGGACTTGAGTTATGGGACTTGTAATGCATGTGTCAGGTGGGGGTGGAGGACTGGTGATAGGCAGCACCAGTTTTGCCTAGTGACCGCCTGTAGCGGACAAGACCAATCGGTCACAGGGCTTGAAATTGGCTTTTCAGTTGCTTTTTTTTGTTTCCTTTAAGCATATATATAAGAGTGTATATGGATGAGGTTTGTGGTTAGATTTTTTTTTTTTTTGCTTTTGGTAGAACGGGAAGAAAGAAATGGAACATGTATTTTTTTTGTTTTATAGGTTATGAATTCTTTTTTGATTTATTTATTTTGCAAACGGTTGTGTTAAATTTATTGAGTTTTTTATTTTGTAGAAAGGGTGTGAGTTTTTGTTTTTAGATGCAAGTAATGAAAGGGTATGAATTTTTTAATAGTTTATTTTGTAGGAATGTTTTGAAGAAAGGGGCGTATGTTTTGCTTTTTTAACATTATTGATTTTTTATGTACTTAATAGATGGTCCATTGTATTGAAATTTTGAGAGTTTTTTATTTACTTAACTAGTATAAAGAAGATTATTATGTAAAAAATGTGATGTTTTCTAAATTTTATTTGTAATTATTATGTATTTGTTTGTTAGCTTTTTTATCTCAATAATACAAAAAAAAACTCAAATAGTATGCCCAAGAGATAATTTATCAAACTTGTAACACCCTTAACCCATTTCTGTCATCGGATTAGGGTTACAGAGTATTATCAAGCAAATCAGAACATTCATTTTCAAAACATAACAAATATGCAAAATAATTAGTAACATTCACTAATTCATTTAAATTGGGATAAAATTACTCTTACATGCCTTAAATCAAGCTTACAAAGCCCTAAAAACAGTTTGAAAACATTCTGGAATCAATTTGAAACAAATCAAAAAATTTTGGAAAAAAACTTAAAAATTTAGAAAATAGGGGTCACACGGCTGTGTGACAAAATCCAGACTGTGTAGACATTCGAAATATGGACACATGACCGTGTCGCAGGCCATGTGCCAAACTGTGTGAAACCTGCATATGAAACAATAATGACACACGGCCGTGTAGGGTGGCCGTGTGTGGCACATGGTCGTGTGATAGCCCTTGTCCAAGGCCATGTGCTGCCTAGATTACTCCTGAAACAAGCCACTTTCAACCCACTTGCCTATGTGTCAAGACATACTAAAGACACATGTTTACAAGCCTTCAAAATACAATCAAACGTACTCAAATCATCCTAAAACAATTAACCTATGTGCTTAACCAATGTGTCATCATTGACACCACAATTCAAACACTTAAATAAGCCAAAATTTAAAGCTATGTTATTATGTCACAAGCATATATCAAATGGTAGCACATAAGCTCATAAAACTACCTTACATTCAAGACAAAACTTGCCCTTCTTCTATTCATCTATTCTCATTCAAATGTACCATAATTTAACCACCTAAGTAAGATTTATACTAAGTGACCAAATAGCATAACAATACCATAATCACACAATGTCTAGAACATGATCACATATAGCTATTACGAAACATAAACATTATTTCATCAATCTAACCATTACCACATATATGACACAATCAAAACTTAAACAATTTCACCTATTACATGACAAGTTCCATACCATACTTGTATTTTCATACCAAACCATGAACAAGCAAAATATTAATTAAAGCATATATTCATCACACAAGTATAAACATACCACTTGTAGTAAGTGTTGGAACGCCGACACCCCTACGGCGCAGTAGAAAATAAAGTATTCGATGATCCTAACCATGGATCCATGTGTGAGGAACGAATCGGGGTGAAAAAGATTTCAAAATTATTGAATCTTTATTCTGAGTAGACAGCAACGCCTTGGCAACGAGTAATCTGATCTGCTATCGAATCAAGCCACAATCTATCGTGACCCCGGCCTCTACGTAATCCACCCTATTGACAATAAACGAAAAAATCCCCAAAATAATTTTGGAGAAGACTTTGCTTAGACGGCTGCTAGACCTACCAAGCAAAGAAAAATAGGATTTTATATCCCTTTTTAGGGTTTTTAGAAATTAAAATAAATATAATGTTTTTAAACCGAAAATTATAATTACATTAATTATTATAATGATTTCGGTAAACTATATATTTATTTGAATCTATATACTAACCAAATTCATGTTCTCATTATGCGTACAACAACCTTGTACATATAATGTGTTCGATATTTGATTACCCAATTAAATTAATTCTATAATTAGTTAATTCAAGCGATAATCAAACACAATACCAACTAAGTTTTATTCCGTTCATTTCAACTATAGGGTGTGACCTTGTAGGTTCTTGTAACGTTAGCAGTAATACTAGAACGATTCCAATGTTATAAACAATGAGTGGCATCTAGCAATGCATCATTGTTACCTAAGTCACAAGAAACCATGATTCGACATAACCTTTTAATGATTAACCTTTCATGCAATGATCCTTAAGTCCTTTATCTCCGGATTGGACACAAGTCATGGAATAGTCACACTTGCATAGTTCATTCCATGTTCCTTGATATCTTAAGTAGACTATGATATACAAATAAGTATGACATCTCATATCAGCTTATTTGAGCATGGCCATGCATTTCTAGTTTCACTTAATCAAGTGGCCTAAGATGTTACTCTCATTATGTAGGAGAGACTTATCCTATCTCAATCAACCATATCCCTCTACATAGATCGTGGTATATCCAACATCAGCCTTTACAGAACAACCAGTTACGGTGTACGTTTGACTGTATCAAAATATACAACTCACGATGTTGGGATTATGATGATCTCAAGTCTGAGGATCATATACATATTAATCATTATGAGTAATGTTGTGACAATTACATAATAATCTAAGAAACATACTCATAACGGGCCAATCTAATATGTTGTTCTCTAACACACGTATTCATGCATTGATTTTGACACTCCATATCAATGACAACTCTTTATCATCAGTCAACTACATATTAGTTTTAATGCATTATTGTTGTCATAGCCAACAATAATACTTGACTAAGGACCTTTTAAGAATAATCATATTATTCTCAGGACATTATTATTACAATAGTTTATTTATACACACAGAAAAGAAACGAAATAATAATGGTAACGCCTTATATTAATAAACATGATAATCAAGTATGTTATAACAACCATCTCATGATTTATCTTTGGGCATACTCTAACAGTAAATACTTAAAACATATACGAGATACTCTTATTATATGCCACATATCCCACAATTAAACTTTTTCAAAATCTACCAAAAGAATCCAGATAGTGTGATATTCGCATTGATCCAATCATCTGATTTCGCAAAATGTTATCTACAAGGAAACAGAAAAATGACATGAGGAAGCTTTAATAAGCTTAGTAAGTTCACAAGTTAAAATGATAAAACTTACCGAATAAACATGCAAAATCATTTAATAAAAATGTTAATAGACCTTTAATCTTGTCAACCACAATTAATCAATGGTGAGTTATACAAATATATAAGTTGCATAATTCGTTCAATAATACGAATTCAGTCAATATCAATTCACGATATACTCTCAAAAATCAATCAAACATTTATAGAATTCAATACGCAAGTCATTTAACCATTTAAAATCTACCCGATGAACGATATCACATATATGGATACGCGGTTATCCACCGTAACACACCACAACGCTCCAACAAGCCAAACCAATTGAGAACACACCTTGGCACCAAGTGCCTAGCCCATAGGCTAACATCCCTCCAAAAACACACCTCAACACCAAGTGTCAAGCTCGAAAGCTTTACATCTGCCCTCGATAACACGCCAGAAACACTATAAATATAACACGGAAGTTTGCAACAAATGTTGGACTTTAGTATATTAAGTGGACAAGAATAAATCAGGAATCATCATCTCAACTCAAGTCAGACCCGTACAGCGTGCAATATAACCTATTGGCATGCCAATTGTATCCTATCTTATGTTTAGTCGGGCCCAATATAGAAAATCAAATAACAATTTCCATTTCAATCAATTTCTCACCAATTCAAACGTAATGTTTCATATATATCTAATATTAACAAATAATATAATTCATAATATTAACATTACTAAGAAATAGTCAAAACAATACCGTATGAACTTACCAAGGCTAAACTGCAAAGTCAACAAAACTTTAAAGACTATTCAACAACTTTCCTTTTCCTCAATGATCTATTTGTTCTTGATGTATAATATAATTTAATTTAATTTTAGCCCCAATTTCATATATTGTTCAATTTAATACATATAACTTTCTATTTACAACTTTTCACATTAACCCCAAACTTTCACATTTTATTCAATTTGGTCTCTAAGACCAAAACATGATTATTTCTATAATTAAACTTTATACTCATTATACCAAATTTATAAATATACCAAATCAGTCCTCACATGCTAAAATTTTACAATAAAATCATGTTTAATTTAATTCATTTTCAATTAAACCCTTAAACTTGAAAATTATTCAAAATTACTTAACAAAATATTTTATTAAACACCCAAACATCATATTCTACCAATTAACATCAAAATCAATTAAAATCATCAATAGTATATTTTCTATATTTTGTTAATTTCACGAATTAGCCCTTGTACTAGCTAGATTAAACTATAATGATCTCAAAACATAAAAATCATGAAAATTGTTTAAAATTCCTTACCATGCAAGAGTAACTATAATGATCGAAAGCTTGGAGGTGCTTCAATGGTGTATTCGATTTCTCCAAATGAAAAGAATAAAGATGATATCTTTTTTTTTACTTTGTTTATGATTTTAACTAACTTACAAAAATGTCATTAACTAATATATTTTTAATTTAAAACATACATACATCCCGTCCGCTAAATTAGAAATGGCTTAATTGTCATATAAATCTCTACCATAATGATTTTTCATCCCTTTAGCTCAATTAAACTAATATTATTTAATAACGTTGTTTGACTTGTGCTACTATAAGATGTTATTAATTGTACTACTATAACGATGTCATTCTCAAACATTACGACTATTATTCCCTCATCTGCTTACATCCATTCACACTTGTGGATGACCTTTTGACTTCTTATGTAACCCCTTATCTAGGACAAGCTCAAAAGTCAGCGGAGGCATTTCCCATGTAGACAAATTACACAAGACGGGGAACTTGTTTCCCCAAATATACAATGTGCACTCGCGAGTGTACACCTCATTGATATATTGTTCAGCATTAATCGAGGCACGAGCACAAGCTACAACAACATGCGCATAGGGGTAACAGAATGTATAGAACTTCCTGCAATCGCATCGTCTAAAACATATGTTGAAACTAAAACTTACCCATTTTCACAACTTGTTTTTGCGAGTTTGCATTATTGTTGTCTCGGTATAAATTAGTCGCAATGTGCCAAATATAGTAAACGAATTTTCACAGAACACCGAAACGCCTAATCGTATAAATTAGTCCTTTCGATCTATCGGATATGATGCAAATATTGTTTGATACGAGCCAAGGAGGTGACACTCAAGGGGTTGTTTTTCCTAGTGGTCCAATCGCTCGAAGCAAGGCACGACAATTAAAATCAAAGATGAATGCTTTTGTCCAAGACTTTGTTGCTACAAATTTAATTCATCATGTTCGTGACGTTGACAAATACGGGAATGCAATTCACTGGACCAATCTTGGAATAGTGAAAGCCCATAAATTGGTGGATTAATCTTTTATGTATCTTATTATTATTATTTACTTAATTCTCATTGGTTGGGACACATCACTTATGAGTTAAGTAATTTTATTGGTTAGGTTATTATTTATTTATTTTCTTAGATAATTTTAAAGAGTTTTATTAGGATTCAATTACTCTTGTAATTTGCCTATAAATAGGCTTGCTTTCTACACATTGGGGGGGTGGAATAAAAAGAGAGTATTTTGTTTTCTTCCAAATTTGTGTGAGGCAAATTTTTGAGAGTAGAGTGATTCTTCTCTTGCTATTTAGTTTGGAGTTTGTTACTTTCAAGGGTATTTCAGAGTTACAAATATTCAAATTTCTTTCCCGTTCATCGGTGTTTCTAGAGGTGCTTCTTCTAAGGGTTTTGTAGGGAGCCGCTCAATCATTGGCCTTTTTGGTTACAAGTTAACCAAGAGTTCCATAAGGCAAATCTATCCTTTTTTCTTTTATTATTATTGTTATTATTTAACTAATTTTATTTATTCTCGTTTTATTTCTAATTTGTGTTTCTCTTGTGTCTAGATCCGGGATTCCGCAACATTGTTCTCCCTAACAACATATGCTCGTAAGTACGTCAGGAAGAATTCCCATGATTCCATGTTCTCATTGTCCATGATGGCAAACGCTAACAGGAGTAAGTTCTGATTCCCGTCTTGAACAACCGTAATAAGTAGGATCTACATATATTTTCCACATAGTCAGGTTTCATCAACCTGTACAAGTAGCTTGTAGTGGAGAAAGGCTTGCACGTATAGATCGAACATCTAGAACATCCAGTAGAAAGTTCTTCTTCCCAGTTGTAGTTGGTCGTCCAGGCCATAGTACGGTGTGTCTGCAACTCAATGATAGTCCCTAACATGTACTCTTATATAGCGGATATCCACCCCTGTAGCTATTTGTACAATGCATTTTAATCTCCGTACAAATGCCCCATGGCCATCTGTTTAGCTATCCATGCTTTCTAGTATGACACTCGGTACTAGAACCGTTTTTGCATTTCGACAATCAATACTGATACAGGAATAGCTGATATGTCCTTCACCATTGACATGATGCATTTGCAGATAGTTTGGAATCAAGTTTGTGGTAATCTTGTGTCATACGTGTTGAAGTGTATGTGTGATGCCCAACAAATTTTTGGACCTACCGTATTTTGTGACCTCTAGATAAATACGGCTTGTACCCGCCAATTACAGCTTTCTGTCGACCTCCAACATTCCACAATATATAATGTCGATTTAGACAAGAAGACTTTGTAGTCAATCGACCCATTAATGCTATACCATTTAATGGAAAATACACAGTCTTCATTGGTTGCGAAATTTTGGCCCATGAACAACTCTACATGTTCGGGATCTGCAGTCAATCGGTGAGCAGGTAGTATATTAGGGTACTCCAAGAACTCAGATGCATGCGCCCATTGGGATCTATGGTCGACATATGTGCCCTAAGAACATTGCGTATCACAATACCTCAACTCGAGTTCCCGAGTGAAGATGCATTAACATTTTCATCGTTATTCGTGTCTTCATCATCGATATCATCCAGGACCTTGTCTAGATTGGGATCACTACAATCTTCAACCCGTGGTCAGAAGGACAATTATTATCATATTCATCATCACCATATATATCGATCTCAATCACCACTGGATGTATTTGTAAACGGAGACCCGAGTTAAGGTTCTCAAATGTAGGTGGAACATTAAGATTGATGTTGATCCTGCTTACAGTTGTTCACCTATCAACGTATGCTCTCGGAACCATCGTACACAGATCTTGAACTCCATGTTCTTCACTTAATGGAGTGAAATCTCCAGTTAACTCCACATCAGGTAGCTCCGATTCCTGTAATAAAGAGTAATCATTGTCTCCACGTCTTCATCATCTACAAGTTGCATCTCGATAAATTTGATGAGAACTGTCGAAACTGAAAATTTGTAGAATAGTTTCAAGATCCTCCTCCCACAACGTCTAACAATTTTTAGATTGATCATTTTCTTCATATCATCAACCGAGACATTTTTATTAAATCTCATTGTTATTTGTCGGGGACATTCAAATATACATCTAATTGTTGTTGTTAAAATTACTCCATCGAAATAAACTTATAAAAAAATTGATTGTCTATCTTCAATACTAAATCTATAAAACAAATTAAATTTCTTAATATTTTATTTCAAAAAAATATGCTGTAAAAAAATAAAATTTATATCTACTTACTAACCTTACAAATTCTTCTCTATTTTCTCTTCTTCTACAACAAATTTTTTCCTCCTCTCTTCTTATCTTCAAAATCGTTCAAGAAACACTCTTTAAATAGTGACTGGGTGCTGCCTATCAAGAGTCTTCCACTAGTGCCACCTCTAAAGCACCCTCCACCCGTATTTTTACCTGATTTTACCCGTGTATAGACACAAAATACACGTGTTGCCTCTCCTACCCCTCCACCGTTTTCATATATATATTTCAGAAATCATATGCTAATGATGATTCCGTGATTGCAGCAGAAAAAATGGTGGTGCCGCCACCCTAACTCCCTCCACCCTCAACACTGTTGAAAACATACCATTTTGACAAATAATGGTATATTTATACCATTTAGGTATTTAAATATTAATTTTATATTATCTATATAAAAAAGTAAAAAATATAACATTATGCATGTAACAAATTAGAAAACAGAAATACATATTAATTAAGAATTTCTATTTGAGTTTACATTGCTTGAGTCAAAACACTAAATAAAGGCCAAAAACATATTATAGTAAAAATAATAAATAAATAAAAAGAGAATATTACCAAAAATAGAGAGAGAACGGAAAAGGAAGTTTGAAACCAGCATAGTAAGGGCAAAGACGTAAATTTAACATAGGTAGAAATAGTTAGGGTTTTTCTTCCCATCCCTATTTATATCTTCATCCCTTTCTTCTTCCTGCCTCAACCCATTGCCTCTCACCTCTTTCTCTATTTTTCTCCATTTATTTGAATTCTAAGTTTTAAATTAGCATTATAGTCTGGTTATTACTTGCCTGTGATGTTCTAACATTTGTCCGTACCATCTGAGAATATTTTTTCCCTGATGTATTCTCTTCAAGTTTTATTTCTGAGGCATCAATAAACCAAAATAAGCTCTTATTTTTTTTTTAAAGAAAAAAATCTAAATTTGTTTTGAATCCATATCTCCCTCTGTGTTGATGAATGATTAAGGCTGTGATGACGAGAAATTATACCATCAAACTGTGAGAGCTTTGCTTCGTTGATGTAATCATACATTTCTATTGTCTGAGCCTATTTACATTTTATTTTATTGCCTTCATAAAATGGGAGATAAGAGGGGAAAGTGATGAATATTTCCCCAGATGATCGAAGCTGAACATACTGTGCGATTTGTTAATCTCTAAATCGTTAGAGATTGGAAGCCAGTGTTCTGATCCCTCTTCATCCCAGTTTTTAATTTATCTGTTCTATGTTAAGGAGGTGTTTTGATGAAAACCCATAAATTGAATTGAATCATATGTTTTAATTTTTAAAATATAAAAATAATGAAAATAATATATCAAATATTATTTAAAATAAATCAAATAAAAGAAGTATATAGGAAATAGTAGGAGCAATAAAAAGACATGTCATCCTTTTTATTCTATAGATATGAAAATGCTGAAAAATATTTTAAAAATTAGTCTGATTTTCTTAAAATTATTGTCTTATAAGGTGTGTAGTGAAAACGTGCATTATAACATTAGTTAACGCTACTATTACAACGGTAACATTGAATTCAATGGCCAATAAGGTCCCACAGTCATAAAAATTCTTATATAAATCCTTCAAACATTTATTCTCTTCACCCAAATACGCCAATTTCTTCTTAAATTCTCAATCTTCAATCTCCAATTTCTAATTTTATTTTTCAATCTTCAAATTTTCATTTTCAATTCTCAAATATTTTTTAAATTCTTTTTTCTTCAAATTTTTTCTCTTCAATTTTATTTTTCTTATAAAATTTTAAATACAAATCAACTTATTCGTTTGGATTAATTAAATTTAAATAGTTAATTATTATGTTGTTTAGATTATTAATTTTTGTATATCGACTAAACTCGAGGGTATCTGACTAGCTCTAGATCAAGAAACCGATGAGGAGGTTAGCTTATGAATTTCAAAGTTATATAATATGTGTTATAGCACTTGAAATTAAATGTTACACATGTTCTAAAAATTATAAATTCGTAATACAATTTATATGGATGTCATATGCGGATCCGATGATTCAAGAATGCGTATCGGTCAAATTTTTGGCCAATTGCAACATTTGGAACATTAAAGTGCCATTGGTCGTTTTTGCTACAATCGAGATGTACAAATCTGACTGAGTCATGCAACAGTTTGGGTGTACATAGCTTATTCCACTGCTACCTAGGAGCTTGATAACCTCAACAAGATTGACTTGCGAGGAAGACTCGAGGAAGATTTACCAACATTTCACAAGAAGTATATCGAGATGTGAGAGTGTAGGTAAGAATTCTTGCCAACACATGAACCATTTCTTACATCGAAGTTGGTGATGTCTTCGAGTTACATGGATTGGTTCAAGCATAACGACAAGTTGTATTTACTGTTAGATTTAGAGAGGAGTAGCCAACTTGTCGTAGGAGGCCAAGACGAGGGCCCATCAATCCTAGATTGGGAGATGTAGATGCGGCGGGATTGACATTTGCTCCATCTGCATCAGAGGACACCATTGCCGCGCAACCTCTTGATTAGTGTGGTTTATTTATTATTTCTTTTAACCTAGTTTTTTTTTCTCAACCATCACAACATACACACTTATTTCCCGTATCATCACCTTCAGTTCCTATTTATTTTATATAACCACCACAACATGCACAATCATTCAATGTATCAACACATTTAGCACCAGTTTATTTTATACAAGCACCACAACACGCCCCATCATTCCCCGCATCAACACCTTCTTCAGGGATATATTATGCATGACCGTCACCCACTGCTCCATATTACATGCCGATCCCGCCATCAACACTGACGCATCTGGTATCGTCTTCAATTCCCATATTCTATCCGTAATTAGGCCAGGCGACACCACATAGCGGCCAATCGATAGTGTCGCAGACTCTCCCAACATCATTGTTCTACCGAGGTGGGTCATCCTTGCAACCACTGACTCAACTCAAGAGGATCCACAAAAGGCGGCTAGGATACGGTTGGGTTCAACCACAAAGGAAGAGATGATGTCAATAGTCAACCTCTTCGTGCACGTTAATGTGAAGTTGAAGTCGACGAGCAGTTGCCAAACACAACAGTGCAACAGGACCCTAGGTATGCTTGACGCCCACCTGGTTGTGGCACACATTCAGGACGCTAATGATTACGTTATTTTGTAATTTTTTATATATATATTTTTTACATCTAAAATGTACATTTATTTACAATGTACGAAACAAATTTATTAAATTGGTTTGGTTTGTATGCAATCAAATTGTGAGTTTAAAATTTACAATTCAAATAACTCGAATAATTCAAATAATTGAATAACATGTTTTATATGTAAAATTATAAAATTTCAAAAAAATCTAAAAATATATAAAGAAAGTTAAAAAGTCAAAACTTTCTAGAATAATAATTTGGGGTCCTAACTAAGTTAATTAACAATTCAAGTTTATTATACTAAAGCATTTTTTTTATTTTGATTTGGAAGAGTTTTCAAATATATATGATTTCAAATTTATGTGCTCTAACATGCAATTAGTTATACTGGCACAAGATTTTAACTTGAAATGTTTAATTTTTTAATTTAACTCGAATACTTTCACTCGTTTCAATACGACTCGTCTCAAATTTTATTTTACTTGAATCGATTGGGAAAAATTCCAAGTCGAGCTAGGATGATAAAATAGAACACGTGCGATTTCTACATTTTTCTCGATCAAGTTTATCCCGGGAATCCCTGGTTGTAGAGGCTTAGAATTAAACAAGTTTTGTGGTTGAAATGGCCAGAGAGAAAACGCTCCGTGCATGAGGCGTTTTGATCTGACGTAGCAGTGAAATCGCTACAGGATGAGTGGTGGTGAATATAAAACATGTTATAATTTTACATTATAACCCCTTTATATATTTTTTAGATTTTTTTTTTGAATTTTTTATAATTTTACATATAAAAAATCTAAAAAATCGAATAACCCCAATGTTGTCACAAGTTATAATAATGAGGTCACCGCCTTTGGTGGTGGTGAATAAGACGCATTACTTAATTGTACTGAAATGCCATTGCATTTTTCTTCATTGTATTTATTTTTGAGTTTAATAAAGCATCCTCTTTTGATGAGAAACTCGTTGTCGTGCATGCATAACCACCATCAACTATGGCCCCATTTATGCTCCATCCCTTGACAACATAACCTTTGTAAACTTGAAGCCCTAGTTACACTTTAACCCCAGACCGTATAATCACCATCAATTGGGACCTTGAGTTGCAACGCGATTCAGTTTCCCAAGAGATGGCTCCATATTCACATGACAAATGAGATTTGTAGGTCACTCAACTCCACAACACCACTGTAAACTCACACTTTCCTTAAAACTATAACCTTGTCTATCTCAAACACTGATAAAAATAAGCTTACAAATGTCTAATTTTCAACCGCAAGAAAAAGAAGAAGAAACTTTTTTTTACCTAAGTGAAAATGCGTCTTATAGGGCGCGTTTTCATTGTCACATCGGTGAAAACGCGCCTTGTAGGATGCATTTTTCTTTCTCTCTCTAAAAACAGCCTAGATCAATAGATTTTTAGGATTTGGCATAGTTTCTCAATTAATTTTTTTCAGCATATATGCATAAATTAACCTATAAATCTCTGTAAAAAATTAAAATAATATAATGTAAACACTAAATTTAAATTAAAAAATTATAATAAAAACTAGCATTATCAAAATAAAATGGGATAATGATACGATTTATCCCTGTACTTTAGTGAAATGGTTAATTTGATACTTGTACTTTTGTATTGTTCATTTTGATAGTATTTTTCTTTTCAATTGAGTACTTTAGCTTAATGGTGTTAGTTTTGAAAAACAAATTCATTTACTGCCATGTGGCATCATGGGCACACCTAAAAAGTTGAACGAGAGAGGGTTTTTATTAAAAATTTACCAATTTTATTTTGAAGGTAAAAGAGTAATTTAAAAAAAAAAATTAAATTCAATTCCAAATAAAATTCTTTGTTGAAGGTATCCCAGTTTTTTTTGTCCTTTTCTTTTTATTCCATATTTTTCTTACTTTATTTATTTATTTTCTGTCCATTCTTCTTGATGTTCATTTGTAAGCCAGGCATGCAAACCCAAAACTGATGGTCAGAAACTCACGGGTCTCCGTTATGTAAACCCATAACCCAGAACATCAGACATGCAAACCCAAATCAAACGAAAACTAAAGAACAAAAAACCAAAGAAATAGAAACTAAAAGAGGGAAACAAATAAACACACTTTATTAGAGTCTAGGTTCAAAAAGAAAACCCAGAACACGAAGAATCAAAGGATTTGGTTTCACTTTTTTGGTCACATGTAGGTATGATGTTGATTTCTTTTTTGTTAATAAAATTACCGTTTAGAGAGCAAAATAAAAATGTAAGGAAAAAGAAAACTTTTAAGTTGGAGCTAAAGAAGAAGAAGATGATGCAGATGGATATTAGTGAGAGATTTGGTTTCACTGTCAGTGTTCTCGAAACACGTACACATTCTTTTCTCCTAATTATAAGAATTGATGAAGGAAGTCTTTTTCCAGAGATCTCATTCCCATCCATCTAGAAACCTATCCAAGATGAACCACCATCAAAACCACCACTTCATCCTCTCGTTAATCTCTTCGGATAACAATTTTACTTTTTAATTATTTTTCTTTGAAGGTTTCTAAAATTTGTATTCATTTTACTGTCATTAATTTAACAATATATTAATTAAATTATTTAAATAAATATAATAAATAACGTGTCAACATGATTTTTAATTATGAATTAAATTTTCAAAAAAGTTATAACTTTAATCATATAAAAAATTTAATCTAATGTACTCAATAGTCATTTTGTATTCTTACAAAAAATCACCTCATCATCATCATTGTGTTTGCATCGAAACACATATCTTCCCAGTATAGCATCCAATCTCGCCACCCCTACTAATTTTAATCTCATTGAAATCAATCTCACCGTCCATCCAAATAAGTCTATAATCATGTAATTGCATTTTAATATAAATTTAAAGTTATTGTTTTCCTTTCCATTATTTAACCCCAGTATTTGCGGTTCTATAAGCCCAAGTATAGAAAACAAACGTGTGCTTAAAAATAACATATAATAAATAATGAAACGTATGGCTTGAAACTAATTAATAATAACACATGAAATATGTACGATATCAAAATTAAAAAAGATTAAATTGTTTATGAGTCGGTGTCGAGTTAACTTTTGACACCAACTCAATCAAATACATTAATAATATATACAATTGATGGAAATAATAATAGTGTGCATAATAAAATTAAAATGTATAAAAATCTTAAACTAAAGCTTTATCTAAATGATAAATTAAATGTTTTATTAATGTGATTGGTTTGGATTCAAATCTCACTATATGCATATTTTTTAAAATAAAAGACTAAAGTACCCTAGAATAAAATAATTATTTTAATCATGAAAGGATATTTCCATAATTTCCTTTGTAACACCCTTTACCCGAGTTGAACCTATATCTTGAGTAAAGAATATCACTTTTGAACATGATGACCGCTTAACTTGAACATTTATTTGAACACTTCATTTTAACATATATATAAGCTTATTTGAAGTTATTCAAGTCATTTCTAGGCTTCCTAAAGTTTGGTTACAAATCGAGACCATTCAAGGCCCATTCGAGTTAAAACAGGGTAAACATGATCAATGTCATGACATTGAAAAATGGGTGTCGCATCACTGAGGGCAGAATACTCCAATAACTTCAATGCCACGACATTGACCTGTGGTGTCGCAATAGTAAATGTTGGATGTCGTGACATCGAGGACAAATTACCCTAGACATGACTTAAACACCTAAAACTAAGTCAAAATCGTCTCTAATCATTCCACAACATTTCTAAACATTTTTAGAAATTAAATATATCAAAATATCATTAAAAAATCACATATAATACATGAATATATCCATCTAAGAAAGATAATCCAAAGGTATAAAATAATTTTAAACATGCATGACATAGCTTTGGAACCACTTAGCTAATTTACTACAAATATTCCAATGGTTCTAATTCTGTGTACATGGCACTCAATTACCAAAATAAAAGTTCCATACACTTCAATCCTTGCTTGATGATGAGATGAGGATGAGGATGAGGATGATCACTTCAAAAGATGTCTTCAAAATGATCTTTACCTATGCGTTCAAAACAACACAATAAGCTTGTGAAAGCTTAGTAAATACTCAAGAATTAATATCTTACCTTTGAATTCAATTAGGTAATTCCATGAAATAAATAAATATGATTAACATGATTACAAGAATTAAACAAAAGATAAGTACACAATAACAAGGTTAATTAACACATTTTCACTTGTCACACTTTCATCATTCACTTATCATTCATATATCACTCACGTTTCCCATTGTAGACTCGAGTGAACAAGAAGATTATACAGGATGTAATCACGGAGTAAACAAGCATGTAAGTGGTAGATGATCACAACCATTAGTAGTGTTAGAACATGAGCACTAAAGTGCTAAATTCACAAGCGTGCTACGGAATTCCTAATGACAAGTCATCTATATCCCACAAGTTCAAGACTTGTCTACATGGGCTTTGTCAATGACATAAATACAATTAAATTTCAAAATAATCAATTTATTTCACAAATTCAAATCCTTAAGAAAATTTCATAATCACACAACACTTTTCAACACTTTACAATTTAGTCCTTTACTCTACTCAACTAACCATACCATCAATAACCGCATTCATAAATCATTTTCTTGAATTTAACACTTATTTATTATATTATATACATTTAATTTCATAGTATTAGTATGGGCAATAGTGTATTTACTCATAATAATTTAATTAGGTAAGAATAAATCCTAAAGTACTTACATATTTTGGCTTCACAACACTTCAACCTTTATCTACTTGCTTCCCTTTCTAACACCTTTAACATCAACCTCTTTATCTTTGTCTTCTTCACATATAAATAAAAAAATGTATGATCAAAACATTTATCAAATAATAATTTCATGCTCAAATAATTAAAATAAACATGATACTAACTCTAAATTATGAAGATCTTACCTTAGAGCCTAGGTTTTCTCTCTATTCAAACATGAACACTCCACTTCCAACTTGAACATTAAGCTTACTAGGTTGTGGGTAACTTGGTTTAGTTAAGGTTTTTATGGAAATTTGATTTCTGTTAGGGATCGTCCCGATTAAACAACAAGTAAAAATAGCGGAATAAATTGAGAAATTGAACACACAAATTTAACGTGGAAAAACTCCTCCAAAGAGGATAAAAAACCACAAACAAAGATAATTTTACTATAATGGAAAAAGAACGAAGAGTACAAAAGATGGAGATAAAACTAAACCCCAAAAACCCGAAAACAAAGAACCCTCAAAACGTAAACACAAAATTCTCTAAATGTGTTATGAGTTCTAATCTCTAATGGGTGTATTTACTAAGGTTGTAAAAGAGCCTATTTATGGGCTAAATTCATATTTCAAATAATAATAAAATAATCTAAACTAATCAGTGTTTGACTGAAACAAATAAACAGAGTTTAACTAAAAGATTATTTCTCAAATTTGACTGAAAATAGGAGTCATACTTAACAAATCTCCAACTTGACTCATATTTCCAGAACGCCATCTTTGCCAAAGGCCGCCACGAGCCTATCTTGAACTATGCAGGGAATTAACTAAGTCGAATCTGTGTTTAGAAACTGGAAGACTTCTAGCCTTCGACTTGTATACTGCCAAATCAAAACTAACCCGGGTTTGATTTTCACGAACATAGTGCCCTAACTTTTCAAAACTTGCATCCAAAAGAGAACCTCTCTTCAACGAAACGGGCATACATTTTTCCCTCCTATGACCAAGTTGCCTCCGCTCCAAACGAGCTGACTTCGACTTTGTAACGGACGAGGGACGTCCGATTTCACCGGTCACTGTAGAACCTTCCAGAATATAAAGACTGCCAGTTCTTTTACCTTTTAACAAAGCGAGACCTCCACGAGATACTTTAGAGCCGCTTGATGTTGATTCTGCATCCTTTCAAGTCTAAAATATTCAAGGAGATGAGATTCTTTCGTAAATCAGGTACATACTTGACATCTGAAAGTGTCCTAATCGTCCCATCGTGTATCCTAATTTTAGCAGTACCAATACCAATTACCTTACTAGATGAATCGTTTCCCATGCGCACAACTCCACCTTCAACCGAACTGCATGTAGAGAAGCATTCTCTATTGGGACACATGTGGAAAGAACATCCCGAATCTAGGATCCACTCGGACGTGAGCTTAGAGTTATCGCTCATTGACACTAACAAGAAATCATCACTACTTTCATCGATCAAATTAGCACCAGGTACATCTTCCTCGTTGCTCTCAGCAGCTCTTTTATTTCACAGTTTTTAACAATCTTCTTTGACGTGACCTAACTTTTTACAATAGCGACACTTTTTGTCTCGTTTCTTTGATGCTATCAAAACGGAAGCTTTCCTATCTGCCTTGCTATCCAAATGAAGCTCATTGTCGAGTTTGTCTCTACTCAACAAATGACCCTTCACATCTTCGAACGAGAGTTTGTCTCTGCCATAAATCAGGGTCTCCCTGAAAGACTTGTATGAAGGGGGTAAAGAGCACAATAATGCATAGCTTGATCTTCATCATCAATATGAAGCTCAACGTTCTTTAAATCATTTAAAAGAGTTATGAATTGACTGATGTGATCTCTAAGAAGCTCACCTTCGTTCATGCGAAACGTAAATAGATATTGTTTCAACACTAAATGGTTAGCCAGAGACTTAGTCGCATAAATAGTTTCTAACCTTTTCCACAAGGCGGATGAGGTCTTCTCCATCAATACCTCCTGCAATACCGCATTCGCGAGGCACAACTGGATTGTAGACAAGGCCTTTTCATCAAGCTCTTCCCATTCTGTTTTGTTTAGATTCTCAGGCTTTTTCCCGGTAACAACCTTTTTCAAACCGGATTGAACTAAAATTGCCATCATTCGAACTTGCAACAAATTGAAATTTGTCTCACCATCGGACTTCTCAATTTCAAACCTTGTTGTTGCCATATTTGAATGGGCTGATCTTTGAACTAGCTCTTGATACCACTTGTTAGGGATCGTCCCGATTAAACAACAAGTAAAAATAACGGAATAAATTGAGAAATTGAACACACAAATTTAACGTGGAAAAACTCCTCCAAAGAGGATAAAAACCACGGGTAAAGATAATTTTACTATAATGACAAAAGAACGAAGAGTACAAAAGATAGAGATAAAACTAAACCCCAAAAACCCGAAAACAAAGAACCCTCAAAACGTAAACACAAAATTCTCTAAATGTGTTATGAGTTCTAATCTCTAATGAGTGTATTTATTAATGTTGTAAAAGAGCCTATTTATAGGCTAAATTCATATGTCAAATAATAATAAAATAATCTAAACTAGTTAGTGTTTGACTGAAACAAATAAACAAAGTTTAACTAAAAGATTATTCTCAAATTTGGCTGAAAATAGGAGTCATACTTAACAATTTCAAACTTGGAAGGGCCTTTAATGATGACAGGGGACTAAATTATTAAGGAAAGAAAAGTTTTTCTCTCTAAATAGTGGTGACATGAAAGAGATGAAGAATCTTCTACATCTTTCCTTTAAAATACAACTATAATAATAAAATATAATAATAGTAATAACAATAATAAAATATAAAATAAAACAATATAACTTATTCATAAAAATCTATCCATCATCATTATCCACTAGCTCTTGGTAAAAGTATTGTCCATGTCATCACACATTTCACCACTAATTCAATTTAATCCTTTTATATTTTAATTTTCTCACTTTGATTCCAAAATTTAGTAAAACCTTCCAATTTAGTCTATACCTCATTAATATTTCTCAATACATCAGTTTTTAAAATTTTCTCCAGTCTCCTACTATCTTCTCCACTAACACTTACAAATCACATTTTATTTATTTTGAAAAATTCAGCTTATATCTACTAAAAATAACATTGTTACAACCAAGGGAATTTTGAGGATGTTAAACCCCTAACCGAGTTGGTGACCTGGTTGAGGGTAACACCAACTTAGTCAAAAGCTTAAATAATAATAGAGATATATGTGAAAAGTAACATAATTAAAACACGATAAAATATACGACTATGATAGTAACATAATTATATGCATAGGTTTCTGAGTCCTATCATGTATGAGATATTTAGGCCATTAGTCCCAGTTTGTTGGCTTTAGTCCGGATTGTATCAATTCTTAGTCCACTTGTACTGAAATAGTTTGGTTTTACTTGGTGGTTATTCAGACAGTTTGTTTATAATAATTTGATACTTGTAATTACTTGAACTTGTAATTGTAATTGTAATTATACTCTACTTGTCACACTTAAAAAACCAAGTTTATTTAATATTGATATTAGACATATTCAAAATATAAAAAAAATAGTTTAAAAAATATTTTATTAAGTTTATAATTTATTCTAATAAATTACTAAAAATAGCAGGTTTGAATATTAATATGAAGGTATGACCTATCATCAATTTGTACTTTTATATACAAAGTAAGTTATAGGTTAAAATGTGTTAAAAGTTTTGTACTCTTTGTGAATTTATAATTTAATTTTTGTATTTTTATTTTTTGAAATTTAGTCTTTTACTTTTCAGATTTTGAAATTCATGTACAACTTAACATTGTTGAAATTATTCTTTTAAATTCATCTTCATTACAACACCATTTTTAATTATATTGCTACTAAGTGAGTTTTTGTTATTTCAAAATTTTCATCAACAAATTTAACAAAAATAAAAAGTTAACAATTGTACTTGAATTTTAAATTGTCATCAACAATTTTTATTTTTATTTTTAAAATTAAAAACATGTTTGATAAATAAAAAAGAAAAATATTTTTAACAATGAAAACATGTTTGGTAATTAATTTTCTCTAATAGACATAAAATAAAAGATTTTACATATATATATATATATATTATGAAATAGGGTACCAAATATAATATTAAAAAGTTAATAAAAATAATTTTGTGTTTATATGTGTTTGAACGGGGCAAATTCATCTAAAACTAAAATATCTTATTTTCATCATTTTCATTTTACAAAACATTTTTAATGAATACAATGAAAACAACTTTTTTTTCTTTATTGTTTTCTAATTTTAATATATCTCCATTTTCATTTTCTAAATTTATTTTATAAATATTTTTACCAAACACATTTTCTTCAATATTTTTATTTTTAAGAAAATAAAAGTAAAACGAAAATGATGTATGTTTCTTGAAACCAAACAGAGCATAAATATCTGGAAATAAAAGTCCACACATTAAATTTTAAATTTGTAAAGAGTAGAGAGCTTATGATATATTTTAACCTAAGTTATATTATTATGAGGATATATATATTTTTATAATTTCACATAATCATTTATTTTTTTGCCATTTAATTCTATACTTAATAATATTGTTACCCCTGAGAATATAATTACTGGTAATTGATTCTAGAAATTGGAAAGTGAGGTATAAAAATAATAAGAGATTGGGAGACGCACGATGGAAGTCGTCAACTCCAATTCTTAATAGAATTTCAATGCGGACAATGAGACTTTTTGATGTTCTTTTCCCAATACTTGCTGATTAAGTTTTCAACCTCAAACTTAATATTCAAATATAAATTTTTATTAAATATTTTGTTTGGAGTTTAATTATAAATAAAAAATTATGTTATTTTTAAATAATAAATATTATTTATGTTCTTTTTATACCGTACAGAAACCATTGTGATGATTTTAATAATGAAGTCATTGACTTAGCAATTACTTCCACGTTAATTCTAATGACGATAAGTTTCTTAGCCAGCACTCCATGAAAACGTTATAAATAAGATGTGTTGCTAGCTTGGCTATTACAAAAGAGAGCATGCTTTCACCTATTGTCGGATTGATGGGCCGAAAGGTATTTATAATATTTAGAGCCTGTAACCTTCATTTGTATATTGTACATGTTGAGGACAGGTTGCTTTTTTTCAAAGAAATCTTAGAAATGTTATTCGAAGAATCTCTTAATAGGTCAATATTGTTTTTAAGTCAAGCTAAAGTTTTGTCTCTTAACTCTGTCGAGAGGCTGAGCTGGAGTCGAAGTTCACAGAATGAGAATGTTTTGTTGGATCGAATTGTGTGTGGTGCACGATTACTTGCTAAGGCGACATGAACATTGTGCGCTTGGTAGGGTTTGAACCTTTGCCTTTTATATGGCATCCAAGGGCACATATGCTAAAGGGCTAGCATTCAAATCCTATCAAGTGCGCAATGCTCATGTCCTTTCGGCTGGTGACACGCAACTTGATCTGACAAGATGTTTTTTTACTCTGTAGACTTCACGCGACTCTTAACAAAATCAAGAGACAAAACTCTAATCTAGAATAATACTGAATTGAACGAATTTGGATGGAGGATACTTATATATTATTAATGTTAATTCTTTTAAGGTCAGGCTAATTTGTTTTTAGATGGTTATGTCCTATAAGTGAACGGGATAACCTGCAAGATGGTGGAATCTGTTGGTTAAAAGAGTTTATCAATAATCATATCATAAGCTTTTTCATTTTGTGTGTACATGCATATAACTTTCATATATTATGACATATTTTATCTATTTATATTCTCCTTTCCATTTTATGGTCCATATTCCTAATATATTAATTATATATATTTATTTCTTGTGGTTTATGAATCAAAGTGTGGGAACCTCAAATATATATATTGAACAGTTTATAGTTCCTTGTAAGTTTCGATGTTACTAATGCAGTAAAAGTATTATTGACAGAGGAAGATTGCAAAGAGAAGTAGGAGAAGAAGATTGGCGAGGTTGAAAGCAGAGATAGAAGAGATAAGGGAAGAGCAAAAAAGCATAAATGAAGGGCAAAGGCAAGTTGGAAAAAGAATGGAAGCCATAGGCGAAGAATGCCAACAACTCAGCATTGAAACTAGCAAAGTAATCCGACAAACGGCAGTGACTCAAATCCGGTTGGCTATCATGTTCAACATCCTCAAGGCACGACAAGATGGCGATATTGCTAAGGCTTCCCATTTAACTCACTTGCTTCGGTTTGTTTTGCATCCTAAAAGAAGATTAATATATATTATGAAGAATTACTATTAATGTTTTTCTTTTTAAATTATTTGCAGTGAAACAATGGGAGGGCGTAATCACAATAGTTGTTTATTCATACAACTGAATTACGATGAAGTATACGTTGGGTTACAATAATTAATTGATTTGGTATATTTGTATTTACAACTTTAGTTTGTATATTCTTTTAGTTATTGTGATGTTTTCAAGCTATATTTTAATTATTCTGATTTTATTCTTCATCCATATATTGAATTGATGATGTGGTGTATTCACTTCTTATATCTTTCTCGAGAAAGGATTGTATGAAAGCGTGGTTTTACGTCATCTCTATCCTTTTCAATAAAAATGATAAATAAGATTTTTCATCTTGACTTTTACCATTTTAGTTGGATTTGAATTTTTTCAGTAACAAAAATTTTATTTGTCATTCTCTTGTTGGAAATGGATGAAATGATGTGGAATCGTAATTTCATACAATTCCTTTTCTATTTTTGATATCTATTCGTAGATATTTACATATATAGAGTAAAAATTTAAAAGTTAGAAAATGTTTTGAAATTTATCTCTACATTTATTTTAAGAATTTAATTTCTCTACTTTTTAAATTTAAAATTTAGATCTAGATATTATCATCATTTCAATTCTATTAAATTCATCGTGTGTCATATTAAAATTAAAAAATCCTTTGATAATCATATAATAATAAAAATAATGTTCAAAATAATGATGAGAATATTTTCATAAAAGCATCTTTTCAAACTCGCCACGATAAAATATTTTTGTTGTTAGAATAATGATTTTAAGAAAAATCAATGTAAACATTTTGATGAAAATGGTTAAAAATAGTTGTAACAGAGCATTACCGGAGTCTACAGATCAAATAGACAGAAATTTCAACATTTCATATAACATAACATTCATGTCAGAAACCAATCAAACTCATACATATTGTCCCTTATTCGAGCCCTCGAGGCCCAAAATACGTTTTAGAAACAAGTCGGGACTAATTCGAAAACTCAGAATTTTTTTTCGGAAACATTTAAAAATTTTCAACACTGCAGGGGTCACACGGCCAAACCACACGCCCGTGTGCTAGGCCGCGTGAACATACTGACTTGCAAACCTTTATAAGCTACAGGGGACACACAGCCGTGTCACCTGGCTGTGTGTCACATACGGCTGAGACACACGCCCGTGTCTCTACCTGTGTGGACGAAAATAAACTATTTTATAAGTAATTTTTTTCACCCAATTTGGTGTCAACCTAAAATTAACATTATGCATATAAACAAGCCATATTATGGCATCCAAAACAAGCAATATCAAGTCTTAAACATGTAGTATATTCACATACAACCAATATGCCCTTAGACACCTCAAATGACAATTATAAACATGTTTAACCATGTAATCCATGTAACCAAGAAAACAACCAACCAACTTTTATGTATAATTGCATTAACACACAACATGTAAATCATTTACCAAAACTTAACATTTGGTACCAATTTTATCACTTATTCAATAGCATCAAATACATTACACTTACTATAGCATAGTACCAAATCACACCAAGTTATAAAACATACCTCATATGCATATTCAATTACTATTTTACCTTTCATTATTCAACCACAAATCGTTCCACACATCAACATTATAAGGCAAATTATGCACATACCAAAATACCAAAACACAAGTCAAATAAGTGGTTTATCTCAACAAAACACATATAGGTCAACATTTATCCAAAATAACCTATACATGCCATTATAACCAAAATCAAAACATCTAAAAATACCGATAGAATTGATGGATAGTGTGATATAACTCCGACAAGTTTCCAACCCAATTGAGCTTCTGATAATCTGTGAAATAAAGGATAAACAACTACGTAAGCAATGAATGTTTAGTAAACTCGTATGACCTTTAAACATAATATTCCAATTCAATAATAAACTTTATATATTAAATATAAAACTATATCAATGCATCAAGATTTATCAACTACATAACCACTAACTCATAAATGAGTAAGTCTATCAACATCATATATATATATATATATATTCATTTCTAACTTTATAGGATTTTATAAACATTATACACCATCATTAACCTTCTCATAAAACTACGAATAAGTTCCTTTACTTATTTTTCATTCTATTGATTAAACATAAACTTAAATAACAACATCAATAAGCTAATTAATATATTTATTCATATCATAGGTAAGTTCAACCATAACATACGTAATTTCTCATGTAACACCTCTAACCCATATCCATCGCCGAATTAGGGTTACGAGGCATTACTGAACAAACAGAACCATCTCAAAATCAATGCATATATATTATATATATATTTAAATATAATAAGCTTGGTCTATTATAAAACAAAATGCAAAATTTTAAACTTCTCTCTTCTAACCATTTCTAATAAACAAAGACATTAAAATCTAACTAATAAAAACATTGCAAACTAGCAAATCCATAAGAAAATAAACCATTTTAGTATGGCTATAATTATCATATACAATACAACAAAATATGACCTTCAAAACATTTATCTAGTCTATACATGCCATAGTTAGAATTTAAATATTTTAAATACCGAGATAATAGATAGGGTGATGAACTTGCTGACGATCCCCTTGAAGCTTGATCTAAAGTCTATAAAACAGAGAGAGGTAACGAACAAAGTAAGCTTATATAGCTTAGTAAGTCTATAGCATAATTAAAAAAAATATATATATAAAAGTCATATAATTTCCAAATCAAATTCACTGAAATCGTAAATAACACAAATAATTATTATATTAGCATTTGTTGTCCTTAAACCATTTTATTTATAATCAAATATATATATACATCAAACACATACCTCGAATATATGTATACAGATACATCATATGCATATAACCGATCATATATATATATACTAAATAAACATTATAACCGAATGCATTTAACCAAACATGTATATATATACTTATTGAATGCATTTGCGAATATATATTTATCAATTGCTTAGCAAATGCATATACCTATTGCATATATATTTAATATATGCATATACCGAATGCACACATATATATATATCTAATAATTGCTTAGACCCAATATATATATGCTCATCAATTTAATATAACCAAAATCATATGACTGAACATTTGTATACTCATCAAACACATGTATCTGAAAAATAGGTCGAACGTTTATGTATTCATCAATTCCATATAATCAAAATCATAGATATATCAATTGCATATTCTCACATAATTTAAACAGATTCACCGGCACTTAGCCTGCTAGGTTTTAAAACCTGATTCGGTACACCGGCTTTTAGCCTGCTAGACTTATTGTCCGAAATGTATCACCGGCATTAAGCCTGCTAGAATTATAGTCTAAATAATTTCACCGGCATCAAGCCTGCTAGACATAAAGTCTGAATTAATTCACTAACAATAAACCTGATAGGCACTGAGCCTAAAAATCTCAATTCACAGAAGTTGTTACTCATGTTCGAACTATATTTGTATATACTGTCCATACATAAAAATTTAGCTCAATAATTTATAAACTATATTTTTAAACCACATAGATATATAAAGATCAAATACCAAATTCAGCTAAATAATTTAATTAGACATCCGTACACTCACATATATATACATATAATTTAATCAATTAAATTCTACTATTAAAATCTTATCATTTAACTTTTATCATACCTTAAGTAATATATGTTACTAATCGAATCACTTAAATACATATATATATTTCATAACATTAAAAAAATCAATTCAAAGAAAATATATATCATACATTCTAATACCTTATAGATAATCTAAGCTAAAATTTCATACCTTTAATTCAATACAAAATTTGTACATGTATATACACACATATTTGAAAGTACATATACATACATAAGATTCATACCTTTAAATATATTCAAGACTTATTCATGAGTATACATATATATTACAACTCACGTGTACATATATATACACATTCATACCTTTAACCAAGTCCAAAGGTTTATACATGTATATGCTTATATATATATTCGGACCTTATGTATACACATATTATATATATATAAATACCTTTGATTAAAAACAATTATTTATACATATATATTTTGAACATGATATATATATATATATATATATATATATATATATATATATAATCATTCATACTTAAACCAAATTCAATACATATACTTTCAATTTTAGCTCACCAAAATACAATAGATATTCATGCATATATACTGATTTAATAACCTCAAATTGCTAATGGACTTACCTCGTACGTTGAAAAGTCGAAACGAGACGATTAATCGACAACTTTAGTTTTTCCCCGATTCAACTCTGATTTCTTTGGTTCTTGATCTAATTATATTCAAAATAAGCTAGTTTAAATATAATTACATTCAATTTAATCCAAAAACACATAAATGGGTAAATTACCATTTTTTGCCCCTAACATTTACACTTTTTACAATTTAGTGCCTATTGGATAAAACACAAAATACACAAAATTTGTTCACAACATACAAGGGCCGAATGTACCTATTGTTCATACAAGTCCTCACATTTCATTTATTTCACATTTTAATCCCTCAAAAATTTAATTTCACAATTGAACTTTAATTACTCAATTTCACCAAAACTTCCAATACAGAACATATTAATCTAAAATGTATCTTTCATTATTCATCATCAAACATCACATAACACAAATGTTCATCAATGGCACAACTCAAAATATTCATCAAAATTAAAAATTCAAACATGGGTCGGATAGTATTCAAAGCAACGATCTCAAAAACATAAAAATTATTAAAACCCGAACAAAGAACTAACCTTAATTTGAGCTCATTAATGGCCGAACCTAGCTAGGTTTTTTTTTTCTTGTTTCAAATTCGGCAATAGGAAGATGATGATGAATTTATTTTCTTTTTGTTTTATTTAACATATAATAACATATATATTTTTGGTTTACTATTTTAACCTTATTTAATTTAATTATAAAACATATAATACAAGGTCAATGTTGACCATTGCCACCCACTATCATCTAAATGGCCTAATTGTCATTTAAATCCCCCATTTTTAAAAGACAACAACAATTAGGTGCTTTTAAGATTGACCCTTAACTTTTTAATTTTACACGATTAAGTCATTTTCTTTAATCGGTCATTCAAACGATAAAATTTAAACATGGAAATTTCACACAATCAAATTCACACATAATAAACTCTCTAAATAATATTAAAATATTTTTTGACTCAGATTTGTGGTCCCGAAACCACTCTGTCCGATTAGGGTCAAAATTGGGTTGTGACAACTCTCCCCGCTTTAGGGATTTTCGTCCCCGAAAATCTTACCGGTGAATAGGTGTGGGTAACATTCTTTCATTGTATCCTCTGGCTCCCAGGTTGCTTCCTCAACTCTATGTTTATGCCACAGTACTTTAATTAACGAAATTTTCTTATTTCGTAACTCTTTAACCTCACGAGCTAGAATGTAAATCAGTTCTTCTTCATATGGCATATCAGATCTAATCTCAATCTCTGACGGACTAATCACATGTGTAGGATCAGATCGGTATCTACTACGCATCGAAACATGAAATACATTGTGAATTTTTCCTAGCTCAGGTGGTAACATCAATCTATATGCAACCGGTCCGATACGCTCTATAATCTCATACGGTCCAATGAATCTCGGACTCAATTTGCCTTTACGACCGAATCTGAGTATTTTCTTCCATGGTGAAACTTTCAGAAAATTTTTTTCTCTATCTGAAATTCTATATCCTTTCTTTTCAAGTCCGCATAAGATTTCTGACGATCCAATGCTGATTTCAGACTATCTCGAATCACTTTCACTTTCTGTTCAGTCTCTTTAATCAAATCGACCTCGTGTATCTTATTTTCACTGAGCTCGGTCCAATACAATGGTGTACGACATTTACGACCGTACAAAGCCTCGTAAGGTGCCATTTTGATATTAGATTGAAAGCTATTATTATAAGAAAATTCAATCAAAGGTAAGTATCGTTCCCATATACCTTCAAACTCGAGAATGCAACATCTCAACATATCCTCAAGTATCTGAATGATTCGTTCGGATTGACCATCTATTTGTGGGTGAAAAGCTGTGCTAAAATGTAGTTTCGTACCTAAAGCATCTTGTAGTTTCTTCCAAAATCGCAATGTGAATCTCGAGTCTCTGTCCGAAACAATAGAAATAGGTACTCCGTGCAATCTCACAATCTGAGAAATATATAATTCAGCAAGTTTATCAAGTGAATAATCAATACAAACCGGAACAAAGTGAGCCGATTTTGTCAATCTATCAACAACCACCCAAATTGCATCTTTCTTGCTCGGTGTCAACGGTAAACTGGATACAAAATCCATAGTAACTCTGTCCCATTTCCATTCAGGTATCATGATCGGCTGAAGCAACCCAGAAGGTACCTGATGCTCGAATTTTACTTGCTGACATATTAAACATTTCGAAACAAAGTCAGAAATGTCTCGTTTCATACCATGCCACCAATAGTGCTGTTTCAGATCGTTATACATTTTTGTACTACCCGGGTGAACAGATAATTGACTGTTATGAGCTTCATTCAAAATCATCTGAATTAACTCTAAATTTTTCGAAACATATAATCAGTTTCTGAATCTCAAACAATCCTTAGCATCAACTAGAAACTCTGGATCAACATTTAAGTCACAATGAGCTCGTTTTGCAATTAAATCATCATTAGCTTTCTGAGCTTCACAAATCTGTTGAACAAATAACGATTTTGCTTTCAACTCAGCTACTATCACACCATCATCAGACATAGCCATATGCGCGTTCATTGCACGCAAAGCAAATAGTGATTTTTGACTTAGGGCATCAGCAACAACATTAGCCTTTCCCGGATGATAGTCAATTACAAGCTCGTAATCTTTTAGCAATTCTAACCATCGACGCTGTCTCAAATTCAGATATTTCCGAGTCATCAAATACATCAAGCTTTTATGATTGGAATAAACATGACATTTTTCGCCAAACAGATAGTGACGCCATATTTTCAATGCAAATACAATAGCGGCCAATTCCAGATCGTGTATCGGATAGTTCTTTTCATGCGGCTTTAACTGTCTTGAGGCATAGGCTACAACTTTGGCTTCCTGTATCAAAACACAGCCCAAACTATTTAAAGATGCATCACTATAAATAACAAACTCTTTACCCGATTCTGGCTGAACTAAGACTGGAGCTTCGGTCAAAAGAACTTTCAACTGATCGAAACTTTTCTGGCACTTTTCTGACCACTCAAACTTAACATCTTTTTGTAGTAACTTTGTCATCGGGGTAGCAATCATAGAGAACCCTTTTACAAACCGTCTATAATAACCAGCGAACCCTAGAAAGCTTCGAACTTCAGAGACATTTTTCGGAGGTCTTTAATCAAGTATAGCTGAAATTTTACTCGGATCAACCCGAATACCCGATGTTGATATAACATGGCCCAAAAAACTGACTTCGCGTAGCTAGAACTCACATTTATTGAACTTTGCATACAACTGTTTATCTCGCAAAGTTTGTAACACAAGTCTCAGATGTTCGGCATGCTTGGTTTCGTCACGAGAGTAGATCAAAATATCACCTATAAATACTACCACAAACCGGTCTAGATACTGTCTAAAGATCCGATTCATCAAATCCATGAAAACAGCAGGTGCATTAGTAAGTCCGAAAGGCATAACAAAAAACTCATAATGTCCGTACCTAGTTCAGAAAGCAGTCTTTGGTACATCAGAGTCTTTAACTCGTAACTGATAGTAGCCTGATCTCAAATCTATCTTCGAAAACACTGAAGCCCCTTTTAACTGATCGAACAAGTCGTCAATACGTGGCAACGTATATTTATTCTTTATAGTCATCTTATTGAGCTGCCGATAATCAATGCACATTCTCATCGTTCTATCTTTCTTTTTCACAAATAGAACTGGTGCACCCCAAGGAGAAAAACTCGGTCGTGCGAAACCTCTATCTGTCAACTCTTGCAACTGTGCTTTCAACTCTTTTAATTTAGTCGGTGCCATACGGTACGGAGCTATTGAAATCGGAGTCGTCCCCGGTACTAACTCAATTCCAAATTCTACCTCTCGAATAGGTGACAAACTCGGTAATTCTTTGGGAAACACATCTGAATACTCACACACAACTGGCAGAGATTCAATCTTCTTTTCGGTCACTTTACTATCAAGAACATATGCAAGATAAGCTTCACACCCTTTCCTCACATACTTTTGAGCCAACATCAAGGATACCACTGATGGTAACCATTCAGATCATTAGATTCAATCCGAATAATCTCGTCATTCTGGCACCTTAATCGATAGTCTTTCTTTTGCAGTTAACCACAGCATCGTGTAAAGTCAACCAGTCCATACCCAGAATTATATCGAACTCGTCAAATGGTAACAACATCAAATCAGTCGAAAAACACAAATCTCGAATTATCAACGGACAATTCTTACAAACTTTGTCAACCACAACACACCGGCCTAAAGGGTTCGAAACTCTAATCACAAACTAAGTAGACTCAACAGGTAGAGTCTTACTGAATACTAAAGTCTCACACACATAAGGATGAGTCGAACCAGGATCAATCAATGCAATAACTTTATTATCATAAAGAGTGAAAGTACAAGTAATAACATCTAAAGAAGAAGCCTCCTCTCGAGCACGGATGGCATATGCTCTGGCAAGTGCACGAGCCTCAGATCGAACTGCCGTGTCCTTTGTCCCTCTCTAACTACCACTTACATTACCCGAATACCTAGGTGGTCTACCTCGTACTGACACATTACTCGGTCTAGTACTCTGTACAGTATTTTGCTCAGCTACCATTGGACACTCTCGAATGAAATGATCCTTTAAACCATACTTAAAGCAAGACCGATCATGTAATCTGCTATCTCTAGGATGCCATTTCCCATAATTCTTGCACTCTGATCTATTTTGTCGAACATTACCCACACTAGCAACTGAAGTAGCTCGTGAACTCACAGGGGTTCGATCTCGATCATGTTTAGGAAACCCTACAACAGCTTTAGATCGGCTATGATCCTCTCTGAATTTCCTTGAGGCCAACTGGAATGATTTACTAAATGATCTTTTACGGGAATCTTGAGCTTCATAGTAAGCTTTTCTCTTCTCTTTCCCGAGCTCCTCGGATTTACAAGCTCGTTCAACAAGTACTACAAACTCCTTTATCTCAAGTATGCCAACTAACAGTTTAATATCTTCATTCAGCCCATCTTCAAATCTTTTACACATAATAGCCTCAGTCGAAACACACTCTCGAGCATATCTACCGAGTCTCACAAATTTCCGCTCATATTCTGTTACTGTCATCCGACCCTATTTCAATTCAAGAAATTCCTTGCGTTTCTGATAAATGAATCTCTGGCTGATGTATTTCTTACGGAACTCAGTCTGAAAGAATTCCCAGGTCACTCGCTCTTTCGGAACCACCGATACTAGTGTATTCCACCAGTGATATGCAGTGTCCCGTAGCAAAGATATGGCACATTTCAAGCACTCATCAGGGGTGCAAGATAACTCATCAAACACTCGAATAGTATTATCGAGCCAAAATTCAGCTCGCTCAGCATCATCATCATCAGTGGCTTTGAACTCCTCGGCCCCGTGTTTTTGAATTTTATCAATATGAGGCTTAAGTAATCTCATCGGATCACTCACTTGAGGTATAACAGGAACTGAAGATGGATTAATCGAGGGTAGAGGTTGTTGTGCAGCAGGATTAGTCTGAATATATTGAGTAAACTAGTCGTTCATCATTTGGTAGAAGGCTTGTTTAGCCTCTCCCTCTTGGTTACTCAAGGTCGGTCTAGAATCTACTGATTCTGTATACAGATACATCATATGCATATAACCGATCATATATATATACTAAATAAACATTATAACCGAATGCATTTAACAAAACATGTATATATATACTTATTGAATGCATTTGTCGAATATTTATCAATTGCTTAGCAAATGCATATACCTATTGCATATATATTTAATATATGCATATACCGAATGCACATATATATCTAATAATTGCTTAGACCCAATATATATATGCTCATCAATTTAATATAACCAAAATCATACGACTGAACATTTGTATACTCATCAAACACATGTAACTGAAAAATAGGTCGAATGTTTATGTATTCATCAATTCCATATAATCAAAATCATAGATATATCAATTGCATATTCTCACATAATTTAAACAGATTCACCGGCACTTAGCCTGCTAGGTTTTAAAACCTAATTCGGTACACCGACTTTTAGCCTACTAGACTTATTGTCCGAAATGAATCACCGGCATTAAGCCTGCTAGACTTATAGTGTGAATAATTTCACCGGCATCAAGCCTGCTAGACATAAAGTCTGAATTATTTCATTGACAATAAACTTGATAAGCACTGAGCCTAAAAATCTCAATTTACAGAAGTTGTTACTCATGTTCGAACTATATTTGTATATATTGTCCATACATAAAAATTTAGCTCAATAATTTATAAACTATATTTTTAAACCACATAGATATATAAAGATCAAATACCAAATTCAGCTAAATAATTTAATTCGACATCCGTACACTCACATATATATATACATATAACTTAATAACTTAAATTCTACTATTAAAATCTTATCATTTAACTTTTATCATTCCTTAAGTAATATACATTTACTAATCGAATCACTTAAATACATATATATATATTTCATAACATTAAAAAAATCAATTCAAAGAAAATATATATCATACATTCTAATACCTTATAGATAATCTAAGCTAACAATTTCATACCTTTAATTCAATACAAAAATTTGTACATGCATATACACACATATTCGAAAGTACATATACATACATAAGATTCATACCTTTAAATATATTCAAGACTTATTCATGAGTATACATATATATTACAACTCACGTGTACATATATATACACATTCATACCTTTAACCAAGTCCAAAGGTTTATACATGTATATGCTTATATATATATTCGGACCTTATGTATACATATATATTATATATATAAATACCTTTGATTAAAAACAAGTATTTATACATATATATATTTTCGAACATGATACATATATATATATATATATATATATATATATCATTCATACTTAAATCAAATTCAATCCATATACTTTCAATTTCAGCTCACCAAAATACAATAGATATTCATGCATATATATTGATTTAATAACCTCAAATTGCTAATGGACTTACCTTGTACGTTGAAAAGTTGAAACGAGACGATTAATCGACAACTTTAGTTTTTCCCCGATCCAACTCTGATTTCTTCGGTTCTTGATCTAATTATATTCAAAATAAGCTAGTTTAAATATAATTACATTCAATTTAATCCAAAAACACATAAATGGGTGAATTACCACTTTTTGCCCCTAACATTTACACTTTTTACAATTTAGTGCCTATTGGATAAAACACAAAATACACAAAATTTGTTCACAACATACAAGGGCCGAATGTACCTATTGTTCATAAAAGTCCTCACATTTCATTTATTTCACATTTTAATCCCTCAAAAATTTAATTTCACAATTGAACTTTAATTACTCAATTTCACCAAAACTTCCAATACAGAACATATTAATCTAAAATGTATCTTTCATTATTCATCATCAAACATCACATAACACAAATGTTCATCAATGGCACAACTCAAAATATTCATCAAAATTAAAAATTCAAACATGGGTCGGATAGTATTCAAAGCAACGGTCTCAAAAATATAAAAATTATTAAAACCCGAACAAAGAACTAACCTTAATTTGAGCTCATTAATGGCCGAACCTAGCTAGGTTTTGTTTGTTTTTTTCTTAATTCAAATTCGGCAATAGGAAGATGATGATGAATTTATTTTCTTTTTGTTTTATTTAACATATAATAACATATATATTTTTGGTTTACTATTTTAACCTTATTTAATTTAATTATAAAACATATAATACAAGGGCAATGTTGACCATTGCCACCCACTATCATCTAAATGGCCTAATTGTCATTTAAATCCCCCATTTTTAAAAGACAACAACAATTAGGTGCTTGTAAGATTGACCTTTAAATTTTTAATTTTACACGATTAAGTCATTTTCTTTAATCGGTCATTCAAACGATAAAATTTAAACATGGAAATTTCACACAATCAAATTCATATATAATAAACTCTCTAAATAATATTGAAATATTTTTTTGACTCGGATTTGTGGTCCCGAAACCACTCTGTCCGATTAGGGTCAAAATTGGGTTGTTACATCTCATATATATGTACATTAATAAACTCATCAATCCCTTTTTCATCATATCACATTTCAATTATGAACTTATCATGTGATTTGTATAATACCAGACATAAGCATATACATCAATCATAATCTCAAGCTTGACATAAGCCTAATCACCATCATCAATACACAAGTTAGTACATTTATGTATATAACTCATTTTCATGTTTCAAATCACTATCCCATTTTCAATTCTCATACAATATCATCCAATATCAATCATAGTACCGTTTTATTTAATTACCCTTATTAAAATGACTCGGACTCGGACGGATACACAGATCCAACCAACATCCTAGTTTGGTACCCAGTGCCTCATCGGATAATTCGAAGTAGTAAATTGATACCCAGTGTCTCATCGGTTAAACCAAAGTAAATTGACACCAGTGCTTCATCGACTCGAAGTTGAAGAAATCTCTGAAAAATTCCAATCTTATGGCATGCCATCTATATCCAACTCAGCCCGATACAGTTAATAAGGTTTAATTTCACTTCCAAATACAACCAATATCCAATTAGCATATTTGCACATTATCACATTTACACACATATATATTCCTTTCAATTCAAATAATCAACACATTCAAATTTTATATACCAATTCAATCCATTTCAATTAACTATCAAATGTCAACCTTTTTAATTTATACATATTAGCACATCATTTCAACATCATTTCATACTATACTCAAATTGCACATGCTAACATCTTTTATTTGATTAACAATGTCCCAATTCACACAATTGTTATATAAATAGCTATTCACATATCAAACCACAATTGTTTATACATTGGAATTAGCCATTCAATACTCAATTCATGAGTAATAACTCATGTATCTCATTTAGTCACAACATATCTCATTTTCATTGATGTTCGGGTCAATATTCAATAATTAACAAATCTTTCAAATTCATGAAACAATTTACATTATCGAAATTTTCCATACGAAGAACAACTTTTGGATAAGAGTACATCATCAACAGAAGCTCATAGAGCTGGTCCACCATAACACACCAATAGAAGCTCATAAGAGCTAAATAGAAGCTCGGAGAGCTGATCCACCCAAATCACTACAAACAGAAAGCAAAACATGAGAGTTCGCAACAGATGTTGAACCCCAGTTTACTTGGGTAATATGCCGATGTCTCCCTCCAATACCAGCAAACACCAATTTACGAATGTACTCAGATCTCGCATTCAATCCAAACTGAGTATTAAATTCGATAATATATTTCCAATAATAATTCAATTTCAACAATAGAACACACACACACACACACACACACACACACATATATATAATACTCATCACCAATTAATATTCAATTTAATCAAAATTATACAGAATATAGTTCATACGAACTTACTTGGCTAAATTGCAGAAATACTAAGATTTAGGGGCATTTTGGTAATTTTTCATTTTCCTCGATTTTCCACCCAATCTTGATCTAAATTAATAATTTCATTAAATTTATTAATTTAAACAATAAAAAATTTATTTCATGCAATTTGGTCATTTTGACTTTTTACAAAGTTACCCTAAAGTTTTACTTTTATTCAATTTAGTTCTTGAGCCCAAATCATGCAAATTAACTATTTTAATGCAAACCCATGCTAGCCGAATATTCATGGAATTCAATACAACCCATTTTTACAATAATTTCACAATAAAACCTTGTATTTTTACTATTTCAACAAATTAGTCCCTAATCAAAAATTTATCAAAATTACTTAATAAAATACTTTTAAATATCAACGAACATCTCAAATTCATCATTTAATGACTAAAATCATATACATTCATCAATGGCAACATTAAAAATTTTAATAAAATAAAAACTAAGGTAAGGTTTAATTAAACTTAATTATAACAATCTTAAAAATATAAAATTATAAGAAACGAGTAAGAATTGAACTCACTTGAAGCAAAAATATAAAAGAACCAACTTAAGCTTTTCTCCTATGTCGATTTTTGGCAGAATATTGTAGAAGAAATGCATAGAAAGCTTTTCAATTTCAATTTGTTTTATTTAATTTCATAAAATTACAATTTTGCCATTAGAGGCTTTATTTTATTATTATTTTATTTTATGCCGCCTCATCCATTAAATTTAGGTTTATTTATCCTTTGAGTCCTTCCTTATTTATTAATTAAACAATTTAATCACTTAATTCTTATATTAGCAAGTTTTGCACCTTTTTAATTTAGTCCTTTTAATTAATTAACTATCGAAACATTAAAATTTTTCAATGAAACTTTAATACTACCTTAATGACACTCCGTAAATATTTATAAAAATATTTAGGGCTCGATTTATAGAAATGAGGTCCCGATACCTCACTTTCTAAAACCACTTGACCTAATAAATCATTATAAAACATAAATTCTTGATTCAAAAACCATTTTAAAACCATATTTGACTCATAAATATTAAATAATAATATTTACAAACTTACTTGTTGGATTTGGTGGCCTCGAACCACTATTTCGATACCATTGAAAATCGGGTCATTATAATAGTAAATATTTACATTAACTAATACATTTTAAAAGTGGAGGATTAAATTATGACAAAAATAAAGTATAAATTAAATCTCAAGTTATAGCATAATATATGAGCTAAAACTGAAATTTGACCATTACCTTATAATATATATATATATATAAAGCAAGACAAATTCAAGGAAAATGAGAAGTTAGATGTTACTCTTTGAGGGCTTACAATATTAAAATTATATATAGTTATATAATATTTTAATAGATAATTTGATGATTTTAATTATTTAAATTAATTAATAAAATTATAATAAAATTATGTTTGAAACTAAAATATAGAGATTAAATATTAAATTTAAAGATAATTAATATTTTTTTTATAGTTATATACGCTATAAAGATAATTAAAATTTTTTGCTGGGATTGGCTTGGATAATAAGATAAGGGTTAGAATAGGCATCTGGCATGGGATGAGGCTTAGGTAGGGCGCTTTACACTGTTGTTAATTGGGTTATAAAGAAACCATGGGTTGGCCCGCTGACTTTAATCTTTTTGCTTTAAGCCCAAGCCTCCTTGCTTTTGCACGTAGTCGAAGGTGATTATATTAACTTAAAATTTTATAGTTATAAAAGAGTTAAATTATAAAATTATCATTTTAGGTTAGAATTAAATTTTAAATTTAAAAAAATTAAAATATAATTTAATGATTATATTAACTCAAATATTTATAATTTGTTAAAGTACTATAGAGGATGACATTTCTGCCATAGCCCTCATGCGAGAGCCTTGAAACCCTCAACTCTTATTCTCATTTTACGTAATTGTTTGGAACCTATAAATTGGTTGAAATCCAGGTCAAACTAAAAAGAGAAGAAGAAGAAGAGCCCAAGATTTTCGAATAAAGCTTATCCCATACAAAAGTTTGTAGTGTCTTGAATCCACAATAAATGTCCAATAAAACACTTCAAGGGAAAGGAGGAAATGTTTAATTTTGACTTTGATTAAGTTATACACTTTTGAAAGAATTGGTTCACATTGCAACTCACTCTGTTAATTCCTTCCAATTTTAAAATAATTAGTTTAATTCCTCCAAATTTTATTTTACATAATGCTTACAATTATCCATAATTTCACCCCAACTCTTAAATAGGAAGAAAAATACACTTAAGTTCCTTGAATTCAAGTCGTAATATTGATACCAACTAAGCTAAGATTTAATTGGCAATTCCTTCATAATTTTAAAATATTCAATTTATTGTTTTAAAAAATTGATTAAATGGTGAAATTGGCAATTAAGATATAAACTAATTAAAATGGTGAAATCGCATTTTTGCTATCGTAAACATTACAATCTAATTTTGGCCCCCCTAATTTTTTTTGATTTTGCCCATTATAAAACTTAAAATAAATATAGAATTAACAAGAGAGAAAAACAGAAGATGAAAGGATGATTCAACTTTCACATTAGGCTCCAATAAGCTTGTACATACTGTAACATCCCCACTTAAAAAAAAAAAGAGAAGAAAAATATTTATGGTAGAAGTTTTTGAATTAAGTGATCCACAAATAAATAGTAGTATAAGAAATTGTGATCGTTTTTAGAGAAAACTGGACATGAAAACATAGAGGATTATTGATAGGAGTATGTGGTTAAGTTAAAAGTTCAGGATCGAGTTCAATGATTAAATTGAATAAGTTAGAAAAATAGAGATTAAAGTGCAATTATCCTATTTTATTTTGATGGAAAGGACTTAATGGTAATTTTTATTATTTTTAAAAATAATGGTTTCATGATGGCTTTTAAATAACTTTTTAAGTAATAATATTTTATTAATTAATATTATAATATATAAAAGAGAAAAAGAGAGAAAGATAACATCTTTCTCATCTTCTTTCTTTTAACGTCAAACAAAGGGGAAAGAAAAAATTTCTTCCATCATTTTCATTCAAATTCAAGTGTAAGGTATGATTTTTCTTCAATTTTTTTCTAGATTTTGAATCTTTGAAACTTGCTTTATATATATATATATATATATATATATATATATATATATTATATTAATAGTTTTTTTATTTTATCAAGTATTTTAAAAGTTGTCATTAAAGGACATTGATGGAAGCTTAGAAAACTTAAGTGAAATAAATATATTTTTGAATAGGAAATTATTAAAAGATGAGTTCTAACTTGTTAGAAATGTGAAAAAGAAACAAAAATAGAAGAAAAGTTTATTTGGTATATTTGGCCATGTTAAATGGGAAGTAGAGAACATTGACCACTTTGTGTAATATTGGTCCTAAATGATAGCTTGTGAAGCACTGAGTACTCTGGTGAAGACGGAATTGAAAACAGATAATCGAGCCAAAAGATATGCGAAATTTCAGACTAGAAAACTTAAGTTGTCAATAAGAATAATCATGCATAATTAAGTTTGTTTTTATTAGTTTTACTCTTAGAATGGATAAATGATGTTGTTTCGTATTGAATTGCTCTTATTGTAGCTAAAAACGAAGCGAATATCTTGAAGGAGAAAGGCGAAGAAAAGGAGTAAAACGATTAAAACTTCGGCTTGTGCTAATATCTTATTTTCATTACATTAAGCTTTAGAATATTTAATTTAATATGACTAGTTATATTTATTTTATTTTATTTTTATGAGATTTGGATGGGCTTGAATAATTTAGTTAATATTTATAAAATTATGTTTCAAAATGAATACTATGTTTTTCATAAGACTAAATTAGCGAATTCATTGTTATGATTTGAATTTGAGTATTATGATTTTAGATGATTGAGCAAGAAAATATTTAATATGTTTCAAATTGGAAGCCTATTTTACATTAGGCGATATGTGATTTGAATATGAAACAGAATTGAAATGGATAATGAAATTTGGTTTTTACCCCGTTTCACTAAGTTAGACTAAATCAGATATAGTTGGCATGCCATAGAGTCTTTATGTCAGAGAATTTAGATCTCCCCAATTCCCAGAGGATCTAGGGAGAGACCAAGTCGGCCAGTTGTTATTATTGTTAGCCCCAATTCCCAGAGGGTCGTGGGCAATCCCAATTCCTAGAGGGTCGTGGACTATTCTGATAGCCATTGTTGCCGAAAAACTCAGGGTGGCAGATTCTGTATCTGATTATGAGTCTAAACTTTAGTATGGGATCTAAATTGAAAGAAAGAGAAAACAAAACTTGAATTTATTTGAATTTTCATATTGTGCAAATTAAATTAATTCCGCGATTTTGGATTTAATTAAAAAGCTTATTTTCATTATTCGATTTGTCAATATCAAAATATTAAAATTTATTAATATTAGAATTTTCTTTTATTGTGATGTTATTAATGATATTTAGAATCATATTTTAGTTTATTTCTATCAATTAATTTGTCTCTAATACTTATGTAATGATTTATATGATATTAGCACCACTGAGCATAAAAATTGCTCAGCGTACGGTTTGTTTATTTTTTCGTGCGCAGGTAGTTAGATTCGTTAGATCGTTCCAACAGTATCCAAAGAACCGTTCAGCTCAAACAATGTTGGTGAAGAGTTTACTTTATAGTTGATGTAAAGGGCATGTACCTAGGCTTATAAATATATAAAATTATGGCGTAAACTGAATTTTAATATTTTCATTATGTTTACTTAGCTAGTATTTTGTAACTAATGTTTTGATAAAATAGAAAAGCATAGAAATCTAGCTTATTGATATTTTTGAGAAATCATAGTGCTGAGAATTGATTTGGGAGATAATTTGAACGTGAATAATTTGTGAAAATCTAAATTTTGCAGGGGTTTTTATGTAAAATAGGCAGAAATGCTGCTGGAATTTTTATAAAATAATTTTACCACTACATTTCCTTTTCAAAAAAAAAACAAAAAAAGAAGGAAAAGTGAGTTGCTTCGGTAACGAAATGTGACATTTTAAATTCGGATCCAACAACTGGATCGGGTATAAGGTGTCACACATACCCTCTGTTTATAGGGCTTCAAAAATCATAAGTTACAAAGCATTAAGGTGCCTTATAAATGATTTAGGGGTTACAAGATAATGAATATGGGGTTATGGACAATAAGATAAGTTTAGGGGTTATGGACATCCATTTATCAATGGATTTACAATAAATTTAAACTTCTTTTTAAATTTTGATTAAATGCATAAAATTACATTTTTAACCCCTCTAAAGAAAATAACAAATTAAAAAGTTTTAATATAAAAAATTTATGATTTTATTTGGACTCCTCTGAATAAAATTCTTGGCTTTGGCATTTTCTTGTGGTAGTGTTTGTAATACCGTGTACGGAATCATGTCCCAACTGCTTGCTAATAGAATGAAGCCTATCTTGGATGATCTCAGTCTTCTAGAATGCCTTTATCAAGGGAAGACAGCTCTCAGATAATGGAATGGTAGGTGCTGAGCTCCTCACAACAACTGAAAAGAAAAGGAAAGGAAAGGTGGACTAAAGCTTGATATTTGAATTGGAGCTTCGTTCATTGTGTCATAAAAGCTAAGGATTTCCAACGTCGTTGGTTGAAAGAACCCTCACATGTAAATCTATTCTCACAGGGGTCCCTTGTCACTTGTATCTTCATTATTTGTCATCATGTTGTTTCTATAGCTTTGTTAAAGGTTGAATCTCTGAAGAAAATTCATGGCATCAATCTTGGCAGAATTAGTGACCTTATCTCCCACCTTTTCTTTAATTTAAAAAAAAAAAAAACAAGAAGCTTTTACCATGCTTTTGTTTTTTTTACTCAAAATTAAATCAAAAATGGAAAACATGTCTTTTTTAAGCCACCAATACTTATTTTTGGATATTTGATAATAACAAAAACCTTTAATTTTTGAGAGACTAGATTAATCATACTTATGACTATTCGAGAAGATTCAAACTTCACGTATATATGTCAAAAACATTTAAATTTTGCATTAAAGATAATTCAATATAAGTCAAGTAAATCAACCATGTCCATGACCAAGACCAAACAGATAGTAAACAACAACCAAACCAAACAAAGGAAGAGACCCATTTGAAGGCATCCTCACAAACAATCATGCCCACATTTCCTGAAATTATTAAAAAAAAAAAATACAACACGATGGGGACCGTAATGTAGCAGCAAGATCCTCTACCATCAAAGCTTCCTTTGTTGGTTCCCTCTCTCTATCAAATCACTGTAGGAAAAAGGTAAATTAGAATTGTATATAAAGTAGATTATAGTAGTTTAAAAGAAATAGTGAAGAGAATAGTAGGTACCGAAGAGCATGAGTGAGTATGGTTGCCTTGTCAAGCTCTTGGTTTTGTCTAGCTTTCAAGATTTGGAACATAAGAGCAAGGCGGATTTGAGTGTTTGCAGTTTGTTGTGTTACAAGGATAGTCTCCTTTCGAAGTTCCTCGCATTCTAATTCAATGGCTTCAAATTTTTCTCTTACCTTTTTTTGCCCAACTTTTATCTCTCTTTGCTCTTCACTTATTTCTTTCATCTCCACTCTTAACCTTTTCATGCGTCTGTTTACACTTTTCAACCTTTTTCTCTGCTAAAAAACATATAAATTATTGTAATGCTCCAATAATTTTGAAGTATAGGCTCTACATAATTTAAACATAAAATTTATCGCATTTCATCCTTTAAAAGATGACTAACTAAGATAAATTTGAATCTTGCATAAAATAAAAGTCGGAAACATACTGAAATTTAGCTTTAAATATAGTTGTATTACTTGCATTTCAAAATTATTTTTGTTAAATACAAGTTTTTGAAGTGGCTTGTTTAGTGCCAATTGGATGTGGCCACTTTCATTGTTCTTGTAACAACCTACTACTTGCTATATTTGAAGTTGACAATTTATTAAAACAAAATTTTTGAGCTTTGAATGATACTAATATTGTGATCATGTGCAATCTGGTTTTGAAGACCAATCCTTTTAAAGCAACTATTCTTATAGATTGGATTGTTTTGGATTAAGCAATTGAATCCCTTTGATTGTAAAAAACCGAAGAGGATCTCATTGAAGATACAATTGAAAAATGAATCTCCAACAATCCACTTTGTATTGATCTTATTAGTGCATTGTATTTTGCTATTTTATAGCTTAATGGGTTAGTTTGTAATTGATCTCTAATATGCTAGTAAGCCTCAAAACTTCTATATATTGAGAGACTTGTATAGGTTCATATATTGAGCTGAGAGATAGCATTTTATTATTCATTTAGGAACATATATATTTTTGTAAGTGCATTTAAGAGTAAACAATTTGTGTTTATAGCCTGAGTTTTTAGGGGGAAATTTAAAGGTGAGCGATCTAGTTTTTAAATACTAAAGTCTATACATCGAGGAGTGTTAAGGCATCATTCACTTGTTATATTGGTGAAAAGATAATAGATTGACTCACCGAATTAGACTTTACAGATGTAAAGAAATCAAACTGTATAAATAATTATTTGTGTCATTTATTTAAATTATATTAAATTGTTTATTGTTGTGGTAATCGAAGTGGCCACTATAGCCCATCACCTCCATTCAACATTTGTGTCACAAAGCAATTGTAAAATTAGCTTATAAAGATAATTATTTGGTTAAGGATGAAACCATAAATTTTGCTATTATAAAATTGATAAGGTTAAACTTAAATATTTTATTTTAAAAATTAAATTAAATAATTAATTTTAGAAGGAATCAAAATATATTTTTATTATTCAAATGATTAAAAGTTAAAAGATTGAAAATTAATCATTTAACAAGACGGGCCTTGCTTTGTCCCTAGGGTTTAAAAAGCACCATACATCTCTAAGTAATATTTAAATAATAAATAAATGAGACGTCTTAAAAAATGTATTTTAGTGTAATAAATTTAAATTTTAGTATGGGTATTCTAATTGAGTTGTACAAATATATTTGGTTGAAAATTGATGTGACCCATTCAATAAATTAAATTAATCAATATAGAATTTTGTTTAAAAATAACATATAATAAATAAAATATAAAATATTTACGATATTAAAATAAAAAGAAATAGATTAAATTGTGAGTAAAATGAAACTTAAAATGTACATACATCATATTAAGAGTACTAGTAAATAGCTTTGCTAAATTAAATAAATGCATCATGATAAATGTAACCCTTAATGTTTACATTTTTTTGTTAAATTGACTAATATTATTCTTTTTTTTATCTGAATTTGGCTCTCAATATTTTAAAAGTTAGATTGTTGTTTTTTAATGAAAATGTTGATGAAAACATTAAACTTGTAATCATGGCACCTCATATAGTAATCTACATGGATTTTGTGCTATTTTTTTTAATTTCATAAAATTCAAATTATTTATTGATGTGACGTATAAAATTAGTGCTCAATTTGACACACTTGAATTGTCGTACTGGTTGCCACAGCATCATTAAAAATTGATGTTTTTGCCAGCATTTTTGTTAAAAAATGATTTGACTCTTTCCGAAAGATTAATAGACAAATTTAGAAAAAAAAACATAAGAACCAAATTGACAAAAAGAAATATAAACATAAATAGCTAAATTTATGATTATGGTTTAAATAACCTAAAACTTTGAGATGCAGTGAAACTATTTGCATAGAAATTCAAAGAAATAGGTATAAATCAATTTATGAAGCTTATATCAAAGTGTTTTGAAATTCAAAATTGTTACTTATAGTGACATCTAGGGGTGAACTCGATTCGACTCAAAAAAATAAAAAAAAATTTGAATTTCGAGTTAAACGAATCGAGTTATTCGAATCAACTCGATTTTTTTTTCAAATTTCGAGTTCGAATCGAGTTGAGTTTTTGAATTCGAATAACTCGAATAATTCGAATATCAAACTATAATATTTTACATTTTACTCCAAACTCCAAACCTTTTTACTTTTCCGTCAAAACTTTTACTCCCCTCCCAACCCCCCAATCTATCCAAAATCCATTTCCTACCAAAATTTTACTCTCTCATTTATTTTTTCTCAAAATTTTACTCCCAAAACCCCTCAAAACCTTTTATTTTCCCCAAAAATTTTTACTTCCTCCCACTTTTCCCCTAAAACTTTTATTCCCTTCCCATCCCACCTCTCATCTACCCCAAACCCTCCCCCCTCCAATTTTTTTAAATATTTTCCCTCCAAAATTTTACTCCCCCTATTTACTCTCCCTCAAACTTTTATTCCCCAAAACTTTTTATTTTCCCCCTAAACTTTTACTTCTCACCCTTTACTCTCAAATAAAAAATCAAAATTATCCAAAAAAAAAATCACTAAACATAAATAGTAATAATTTGATTTATATCTACTATTTATATTATTAAATTAAATTTCACATTTTATATTATTTATATTATTGAATTGTTTAGTCATATTGAATATTTATATTAAAATTGAATTATTAATTATGCCATAAAATATTCGTGTTAAAATTTTATATTGGTATCAATTTCACATTTTATTTTTAAAATAACTTTTATTAAAAAATTATATTTTTACATTTAATATATTTTTAATTCCAAAATATTTAGTGACAAGAATCAAGATAATTGAAACAACTAAGCAAGCAAAGAAGCTAACCAGTATATAAAAAAATAATAAATAAATTATGAGGTGATGAAAATTAATAAAAAAATTTGATTAAGGTGGACAAATTTTATTACGATGGGTGACAATGGTTATAAGGATCCAAAATTATTTTTTAAAATTTAACTCGAACAAATATATTCGATTCGATTCGATTCGAATTCCATCTCACTCGACTTGATTCGAGAAAACTTCAAATAAAGTTAGGATGATAAAATGAGATTTGAAAGCTAGATTAACTCAAAAATTTTTGATTTGATTCGATCAAATGCTCACCCTAATGACATAAGTTGTAAAAAGAGAGACATTAATTTAACCAGTCCCCTGTAATAATTGGAAAGATTAGTGGATGTATGGTCTCTTCTATGCATGTTAGTAGGCTTTGGTACGCTCACTTGAAATAAAATTTTAATTAGAAATACTTAGAAAATAGTAAAGTATTTCCAACCTCGGTCATTTGTAAACTGTCAAAAAGGGAATTCTACTATAAACTAACATCACATGCATTAAAATTGAGATATTTAATCTATAACAATGCCATTAAATAGTTATATAAAGTTTAAATGTTGAGTTAAATCGAAATTTATTTATACACAATATTTGAATTACAATACTATTCCTATGAGTATTATATGGATTTAAATATCACATATTCAAAGTCGAGAGTGCTAGAAACATATGATAACTTAAATTAATGAAGATAATTGTTTAGGGTGATAGAAATGGAGACCTGATGGTGTGTCTGCCATCTTCTGCATTGCATTCTCGCTGCCACTGCTACCTTGAACTTTCTCCTTTTTTTTCCCTCTTCAAAGATATCAGCTCCTTCAAGGCTCTACGGTTTCAAGGTTCCGCATTTTATAGGTAACAACTTTAATCTTCATATACCAAATATTTTATTTTATACTATTATTTAATTTATTTATCAAATTGGTGGCATTTATCAACCAAATCTTAAATAAGTTGAGAAATTACGTACTTAAAACACATATTCATTTTATAAAATACTAAACATCATTATGAGATTATTTTAGTCATTTTATATTCTATACAATATATATATATATATATATAAAAAGAACTCATTTGGTTTTTCATCAATTATTTTATATATATATATATATATATATATATATATATATTCTCCATAAATTATTTTGTGCACATCATGACTTCAATTAGTAACGGGCAGATCCAAATCTAATTTAAAGGTCATAAAAGAATTGCTTGGAAATTTCAGAAAGAGTCCAGCATCGTGCGATAATCGAACTATACCTGGCGATTTTGGCAGTGGGTAGCGATCATCGATCGAGACTTCATATTCAATTCAAGCCATTTGCATGCTTTTATTGACTTCGCCTTTTGTTGTTATTATTATTATTATTATTATTTCATGCGTGTTTTTGAATTCTCATGTTTACAGTCATTTGTCCCTTTAATACGTTGGAAGTGTCGGTCTTTTTCTTTAACACCTACAATGAAAGTGAAAATAAAGTATTCGATGCGATTGCCGACCTTGAAAGTAAACGCATGCCACCCTCTTGGAAAGTGCAGCATGCATAATTACATATCAAACAATTAACTAGAGTGTTTTAGTTTTGGAAACTCACCCTCCTTTGAGAATGAGCAAATGAAGCTCTTGGCCGCTGATTTCACTCCCACCACATCCATCCCCCCCCCCCCCCGGGCTCCGTCGTGGCTGAAGCTTCTGCCTGCCAATCTCCATTTACAGATTTTTGTGGGAAGCGGTAGCTCTTGGTTAAAACTACCAGATTAAGAGATTCAAGGCCAACATAACAGCTCTGTGGGGTTATGATTCAAGCCTAGAGATGCCACTCTTTTGGCTCACCAGCCTCCTCCTCTGCAAAAACTAAAAACAGGGGTCTGTTCCCGTGGGGCTCTAATTTTGTAACCCAAATCTCAAGCGTCATTTCTTATTGATCAATAATGTATTGGATTCTTCTGAATGGAAAAACGATAGGCTTCAATATATTCCGAATTCCAACTCCTGCCATAACGCATCGATATCATCCAAACCCTAAACCCAATTATATTAATAAGATCTCATCATAAGAGTCAGGTCCAAATTTACGAAAAAACAAAAAAAGAAAGAAAAGAAGAGAAAAAAGAGAGAGCAGGAGGATATTTATTTGGTGTTTAAAAGGGAAAGATAAAAGGAAGAGACACAAATACTTGCGGAGAAGTTAAGGTGAATTTGTATTGTCCGCCTGGAAAACCCAACTAAAATACTAATATGGGTTAGAGACTAGAGACTGAACTCTAATTCACCAACTGATGGCGTAAAGAAAATTTTTAATTTTTCAATGGCATAAAATAATTCTCTTTCTAGTTCTCACCAAATTAAATTGATTTGGAAAAATAAATGTCATCATGCTTAGTAACTAAGCTTAATGATGCGTGTATTTTGACCTAATCTATAAAGAAAAATCATTAGAATTTTACTTACACAAGAAAAAAATATTTAATAGAAAACACAAATAATCCCTACTGGAATTATACTAGGATGGGTGGCACACCCCCCTAGATACCAAAGGATGCTGCTCATCACATTTAAATGGGCTCAAATTGGGTGTTCCATGAATTCAATTATTCGTGTTATTTAATCTTTAAATTTACTTGTCGAAACCATATTTTTTAAAAAATGGGGTTAACTTTAATTTTGAAAACGAAAATGAAAATGAGAGTCGCCACCGATCATTTTTATGAGGTGTGATCGGGTCACCTCGTAACAATTTAATTTATTAAAACAATTTTGGTCTACAAAATTTAGAAAAAACGGGTTCGAGAGTCAGTTACGTACGAGAAAGGATTAGCACCCTCGTAACGCCCAAAATTGGTACCTATTTGGTTGATTAATGTCTTAATGTCGAAAATTCGCAAAGATTTTAAAATACGATCATTTTATTTAAAAAGACACTTGTATAAATCAAATTACATGCTAAGACCCTTTTATTTCGGAGAGATAAATTATCACACCCAATGAGTTAGGATATGATGTTTCTCATCCTAAAAAATGAGCTTGTCCTTTGATTGTTAAAACTCATACAGTGAAGTTTAAAAAGAATATTCAATTGTTTAAGTCAAATGAAAAATCGAAGCTCAGTAAGTTAGGGCACAATTTCTCAAAATTCTAAACATAGAATATTGCCTTTATTTTTTTTAAAAATCATCGTCTTGAGAGAACAAAATGTCATATCTAATGAGTTGGGATACAACGTATCGAATCCTCGAGAATGAGCTTGTTATTTATGTGTTTTGATTAAAAAAAGGATACTTGATTACTTAGATTCAACGAGAAAAATTGGAACCCAGTAAGTTAGGGCATAATCTTTTCGAAGACCCCAAATACCAAGTATTGCGTTATCTTGAAAGCTTTTGAATAAAATGATTTCAAAGCTTAAATAATATTAAACGAAACTTTTTAAGCGAATAAAACGCGATGGAATGATAATGTACAACGCAAAGTAACATCTCAAAAACAAAATGTACACTAATGAACGACAAATAATCAATAAATACAAATTAAGAAATACAATACACATAATAACAATAATCATATAACATGCTATCTTAATATCTATATTAATACCAAAATGAGATGAGTAGTGGGAAAATCTAAAATAATATAAAACAATATCAAGAAAACTATACAAAAGAAAGTTTTTTAAAAATGTTATAAGGGCAATTTAAATAATATAAAACAAAAATTTTCTTTAAAAAAACTAGTATACAAATTAATTCAAAATAAAACAATATTTATGTATAGAACAAATTTAAATAAATCATTTATAAAAATATTTAAAATTACATATACATAATTCAACTCATATTGTGTCAATATAAAACATATATATATATATATATATATATATATATATATATGAAGTTATTTAAAAACAAGATGTATTTTATATAGAAAAGTAAAGAATAAATAATAATAGTTTAAAAAACAGACAATATATAACTTGAAATAATTAATATATAGATGAATTTTAATATAAAACTAGAATTAAAACTAATAATATACATAAATATATATATATATGAATAAACAATTTAATAAAAATGATATATACAATTTGAAATAAATAGAATAATTTGTGAAAAATATACATAATTGATCTTTTTTTAAATGCAAATAAATAAATAAATAAAAATATGTATGATAATTTCAAAAGAGATAATGTAAATGAATGAAGCTTAAAAAAATATTAATTTGCAAGATAATATAAAATTTGGAGCATAAATTAAAAAATGAAAGATTAATAAAGCTCAAATAAAATGACTAAAATAAATGCGCAAAAATGTTGAGGGACCAATAGGGAAATTAACCCAGGCTTCCTAAACGTTGTGTTTAAAGGGACCAAAACGGTAGAATTCAATACATACTGGGTAAATTTAGAAAATAAAGCAAATAGAATTATAATCGTGTACTAAAGCAGAAGGACTCGTGGTGCAAATATCCCATCCAAGACCAAAACACGCGGATCTGGCTGTGTCGGGGTCGGGTCATTGGGTATAGCCAATACGGTATTGTTTTGGAGCCATTGAAACAGGCCTTAAACGGTACCGTTTCACGATCCTTATAAAGCTAAAAAAAAAACCAAAACCTATATCCGGCCATTTTAAAACAAAGTAACAAAAAAAACCCTAGCCTCTTCGCCGTCTCAGACCTTATAATCCCCGTCCGAACTCCGATTACGACGAAGTGGACAGGGATTCGACGTCCCCGTTATGAAGGTAAGTCCCTCTCTTATTATTCGCTACCCCTTTTACATTTAGTAAATAAAACAAATCAAGAATCAAGGAAATAGAAAAGAAAGTAATCGAAAGAAAAAAATGAAACCTCAGAATACCTTTCAAAAACTCTATTTTTTTATTGCTTTTTTTATTTTCTTTTGGTATTTTTTTGCTAATTCAGTGTTCGTAAGATCGAAAAAAAACAATACATGAATCGGGGGATCTTTTTATAGCCCGAAAATCGTCCTTTTTTTCTATATATTTTCTATTTTTTACACTATTATTGCCTTTTTGATTCTTCTTTCTCGCTCATTTTACAGGTACAAGGCCATTGGCCAGCTGGCGTACGGAGATGCACATGTGGAGGTGTGTAAGAGAGGTGGACGGAGGTAGCCTAGGTGCGGCGCACCTAGGGTTTCTATTGCTGCTGACCCTTAGTTGGGCTGAATTAGATTTGGAATTTATTTTTTTTATTTTGGGTTTATTTTGCAATCGAGCTATTGTAACTGAACATTTAATATTGGATTTTTGTATTTTTTTAGTTTTATTTTGGTTTGTTATTTCCGAATGGGCCTGGGACAATTGGGCTATTTACACTACTCATATAATTTATTTAATTCAGTAATTAATTGTTATTTCTAAAATATTAATTAATTAAATTTGATTAATTCATTCAATTAAATTATTTTCTCAATTCATTTTTAATTTTGTTAAAATCATTACAACTTTATCGTACTAGAATTTTTGAGTAAATAAGTTTAATTGTCTTATTTTGTAAAACTATAACTGCTTGACTTAATTTTCACTTCAAATTTCAATTATTTAATTACAATAAATTAAATAATAATTGAATAAATTAAATTAATCACTATGTCATCTCTTGTTTCTTGTGAGAAAATGCATTCACTACGGATAGTGATACGTGCAATCTGTTTCTCTATTCATGTTTTTATTCATTCAATGTATTGATTCAAATGCAATAAGTATATGGTTGTGTTTAGCTAGTGGAGGGACTGATTGGACATATCGAATTAGGCTCAAATAATTTGTAATTAAGTTTCGACTCTTCATCTATTAATTACAACATTATTTAGTTATGTTGTTCATCCACTAAAAGTATTATGATTGAACTCTCCTTTATTATATGCCATTACGGAAATTACTTAAAATTATGATTGTCCAATGACATTGTCATTAGTGTGTTATCCTCATAGGATATCCTTTGTCTCTTTGGGTTAAATTCGTTCACTCAATGTGATCCTATTTTTTCTCATGATAACTAGTAACATATAGTAATAAAATCATTCGTCTTAGACAAATGACTCATGGCCACATTTCTTTTTCATCAACTATGCAGTGCTAACGAGAGTATGCTATTTACCCTTTATCGGGTCATAAATTCCACTATTGTAAGTAAAATAATGTCATACATAAGTTGTATACCCAATATATCAGCTTTTATCTTTATTATCAATTGAACTAAGGCGTTTAAAACATCAAAGTATACGAGTTACATACACATAGTCGGTTACTTACTTAGGGAGTTACATACACATAGTCGGTTACTTACTTAGGATTAAGGTAAATTGTACTATGAATGCCACAAGTGAATAAATCTAGAAATGGATCTAGGGTAAATTCTACTTGGGTCTAAACAATCACACATATGTCTCTATCTTTTTAGAAGTAATCTATTTTGATACCTAAGACAAGGCATTTGTAACACCCCTAACCTGTCTCTGTCGCCGGATTAAGGTTACGGAGCATTATTGTACAATCGAAAAACATTTAACATCATACCATTTAAATATACTAAACAAATTATAATCCATTCAGTCAAATGCATTTTGTCTCTAAATCGAGCCTTCGATGCCTTAAAAGTAGCTTAGAAGTAATTTGAGACTAATTTGAAACAAATCAGAACTTTTAAGAAAAAATATGCAAAAATTGGAAAACAGGGGTCACATGCCCGTGTGGCCAGGCCGTGTGACATTCGAACAAGGGACACATGGTCGTGTCTTAGCCCGTGTCCTCACCTGTGTAACTTACTGAGATGCTCCACACGCTTGTGTGTAAGGCCGTGTGCTAGGCCATGTAACTCTCTGAGTTGCCACACTCACCCGTGTGTCAGGCCGTGTAACTCATTAACTTGAAACACTAAGAAACTCTCAGATGACACATGGTCGTGTGACAGCCCGTGTGAACCAAAAATTTACCTAAAATCAAGTCATTACAAGTCCAATTCATTCCCAATCATTTAAACCATTTAGGCACACATTTAAGGGACTTAAGCATAATTTAAATACACATAATCATGCCATTTCAAACAACCTAAGTCATCTAACCAATATGCCATTCAAAGGCACCATATTTGTATCCAAAACATCACGTACCAAAACAAGATAACATTATTTCATTTCATGCATTCTAGTTCAAAGATGTACTAAAACATGTCACGAATGACCATTTTCAAACCATCATCAATATACCAAAAGAACCTTATTTACAAGCATTTTAAAGTACCAAAATGACATAACTTAATGAGGTGTTAAAGTTCACCAAACCAAACATAAACTTCAAAGCATAAACATACCAAATCACCATTACAAAACATCCTATACATGCCATTATTAACCTTGGCCAAAATACTCAAAATTTACCGAAATAGTTGCTCAATAGTGTGATAAGTCTTCGATGAGCTTCCAACTGATCGAGCTTTTGATAATCTATAAAATAAAGGAAAATAACGACATAAGTAATGAATGCTTAGTAAGCTCGTATGAACTTAAACTAAACTTAACATTTCATTTGCATAATTTATAGCATAAGTATAGCATCAGCCAAAACCATAAGTTTGACACAAGCCTATATAAACACCACCAACTCATTAAACTTTTCACCTTTATTCAATTTAATCCCCAAGCCCCAAACATGCAATTTACCCATTTTCTTTTACACCAAAGCCTAGTTGTAACAGCCCAATTTTCAGTAGTGTCAGAATAGTGATTTGAGATCACTAAATCCGATGAAAAAAAAGTTAGAAAAATTTATTAATTAATAATTATAAGTTAAGCGTGATTTTAGAAATATTTCTAAAATTAGTGAATTTTGTGATTTAAAAGAAATTATTAGGTAAATTGAGTAAAAAAAAGAGGTATCGAGACCTCGATATTATAAATTGAGCCGTAAATATTTTTATAAATATTTACGGAGTGTCAATAGGTAGTATTAAAGTTTTGTTAAGAAATTTTAACTTTTGATGGTTAATTGATTAAAAAGGCAAAATTGAAAAAAATGTATTCTCGGACTTCGTTTGTAATCGGACTTGTAAATATTTATTATAAATATTTACGAAGTTAGTTAATGTAGTTAATTAGGTTTTAATTAAGTGAATTTGTCTGAATTGAGGTTAATTATGAAAAGGATTAAATTGCAATAGAGATAAAAGTTTAATTATAGAATAAAGAAAAGTTAAAAGGACCAAATAGGAAATTATGCCTTTTTCTAAAGTAGAGTCGACATATGCATGATAAAAATCTTAGATTTTTTAAAGTATATTGTTATTTTATTATATTGTAAATTATATTAATTATATTATATTATTATTTTCAAATAAACAAAATTGTTGACAAATGCATGGTGTATATGATGACATGTGGAAAAATGAGATACATATATATTAGTAATTATTACATATTTACTTATTATTTAAGTAAGTAATATTATTTTATTTTATTATTGTTATTATATTAAACTAATTAAATAAAAGATAGAAAAGATAGAAAAAAGAGAAATGGAAACAGAATAGGCAAACGAAAACAGGGGAGAAAGAAAAGAAAAAGAAAAAGGGAAGGAAGGAAAGAAAATTTGGGGTTTCAAGATTCTAAGCTCAATTGGTAAGTCAAATTAAGTCCTTTTCTTATAATTTTTGAGTTTTTAGAGTTCTAGAATAAAATATTTCATGGTTTATGTTGAAATTTTGGAAGTTATTAGATTTCTAGACATTGATTATGTTGAATTACTTGATGAATTAGGGGTTAAATTGATTGAATTTCAAGTTAGAAGTTGGTAAAAGGTTGATTTGTAAAATAAATTATGGGTTTTGAATTAATAGGGACTAAGTTGAGAGAATTTCGAAATTAGGGATTTATGGTGAAAATGAAGAGTTAAAGTGAGTTTATAGTAAGAATTAAGAGAGAATATGGATTTAGATTGGGAAAATAAAATTAGTATTGATAAGAGATTAAATTAGAATTTAAGAAAAGTTTAGGTATAAATGGAAATATTTTGATGAAATTGTGTATTAATGATTTTTAATTGTTTAACGTAGCTTATGTCGTGCAAGAGTCATTGTCCGAGAAAGAAAAGGAGAAGGTGAACAAGGAGTGATTCGAGAAAATTTCGGTTAGTATTTCCATAATTCTAATTTAATTATTAATTGTTAAAATTTAAATTAATATACATGATAAGCAAATTGAGGTAAGAATTATGATTGAATTAAATGAAAATACGTATTGGTATTGAATTTATTAATAGTAATTGTTGAATTTTGAATAATATGTTTAGTAAATAAAAATAAGGTGAATATCTTTATTAAATTAAATGATATTTAATTGTATGTGAATTGAATGGAAATTACTAGTGATATGATTTGAATTAAAAGAATTAATGCGATATTAAAATGCATGGTAAGTAAAATTAGGTAAGCAATTGAAACGATAATAGTGATTTGGATTTGAATCAAATTGAATTGAATGAAGAAAATACGTGAGTATTTGAAATGTATATTGATTGAAAAATAATTAGTGATTTGAATTTGATTGGAAAATGAATTAAAATATTAATTGAATAAAAGTGAATTAAATTATGATTATGTGTGAATATGTGAATTGTGTATTGATTGAAAAGTGGTTTGGATTGAATCGGAGTATGATTATATGTGAATATCTGAAATATGTATTGGTATTGAATTGTATATTGATTAGAAAGTGGGAAGTGAATCTGAATTGAATTGTGATTGAATCGAAAGTGAATTTGAAATAGAAAAAAAAAAGATTTGAATACCCTATTAACTAGTCGGGCTGAGTCGGATATAGTTGGCATGCCATAGGATTGGAAATGTTCAGGGATACTTCGACCTTGAGTCGATGAGACACTGGGTGTCATATTGTTACTTTGGATAGATTCGACGAGGTACTGGGTACCAACTTACTTCGGCTTGGCCGATGAGACACTGGGTGTCAACTATTGCTTCGAACTATCCGATGAGGCACTGAGTGCCATTCTGGTGTGTTTGGTTGGATCCGTGTATCCGCCAAAGTCCGAGTCAAGTTAATAGGGGTAAATGAATAATTTGAAAATATAAATTTTATTGAATAATCTTGAATATGAATCGAAATGAGATATTAAATTGAGATATGAAAATGAAATGTATGAACCATGAGTTCAAGAAATAGATAATGATATAGTTCATGAAATGGCTTTGGTAGTATGAGATGATGTAAAAATATAAGTAAAGAAAAGCAAATTGAAATAGCTATTGTTGAAAAATGAGAAGTGAAAATAAAATGATTTGAAATAGTGAAGTATATGTGAATACAATTAAATACAAGATTTGAAATATTGCTTATTGTTATTAATTATCAAGTTGATTTAAAGTATGAGACAATTAATGAATAATTGTAGACACAAATTAAATGTATATAATTTATTGATTAATGTTATAAAATTTGAATTATGGTAATACCACTGAGTATACCCATACTCAACGTACGGTTGTTTCCGTGCGCAGGTTAAGTTAAAGTCAGATCATTGAATCAGCATCCAAAGCCGATTCCGAACTAATTGTGGTGGTGAACATTTCTTTTGGTAATGGCATGTACCTAGGATGTTATGTATGTCATTTTACAAAATAATTGTAACAAAATTAATGATGACATTGGTTACTTTATGTTAAAATATATGTATGTTATATTGTGATTAATGAATAATATGTTTAAGTTGTTATTTAAGTGGATATTAGATAAGGGATAATAATATTAAATTGTGATGTGAATGTTAAATAATCTTATAATGTTTGAGATTTCTGACTATTTGATCTGATATGTCTAGTAATGCTCCATAACCCTGTTTCGGTAACGGTTTAGGGTTAAGGGGTGTTACACTAGCCGATTCTTCTATAGCCTCATACCAGCTCCTACTTTCATTTATTTCATTTTCAAGTACAAACAATTTCATCATTTTAGCAACCTAGTCCTTAAACATTAAAATCATCAAAACTACTTTACAAAATAGTCTAATCTAACAACAAAACTTAGAAATATTTCAAAAGCTTCAAGGAAACAACTCAACTGAACAATGGCACAATCCACATCGTTTGAAAGTTTTACAAATTAATCCTCGGGCTTGCTAGATTAAGCTAATACGAGCTCAAAAACATAAAAATTACTAAAAACGGGCATCAATAAAGCTTCAAATCAAATAATGGAAACCTTAAATTTTTCTTTCTATTTCCATAGAGAAGATGAGAAGAAAATGAATATTTTTTCTCTTTAATTTATGTTTAATTTGTTATACATATTATGTCATTTTTGTAAATATTTCAACTTTCTTAATTAAGATTTAATAAATTATGCACTAAGCCTAATTAAACCACTTAATTAAGCATAACCTCATCAAATACCACTGACTAATTTCCCATGGGTTAAATTGTCCATTTAGTTCCTTTAATTTAACTACTCAACCTTTGCGCTTTTTACATTTTAGTCCTATTTACCTATTAAACTATCTAAACGATAAAATTTCTGAACCAAAATTTAATATGATTTTATAGACCTTGTAAATATATTAATTAAAAAAATATTTACAAAGTATTTCATAAGAATTATGGTCTCAAAACTACTATTTTCGACACCACTAAAAATCGGGTTGTTACATATTCAATTTAATGGTTTGCAAGATGAAGATTCGAATACTCATTTGGCTAACTTTCTAGAGATTTGTGACACTTTCAAGATTAATGAAGCCATTGATGATGCCACTGATAATGCCATACGCTTACAGTTGTTTCCATTCTCTTTTAGGAGCAAGGCAAAACAATGATTAAATTGATTGCAATGAGGTTCTATCCCTATATGGGCTCAAATGACCGAGAAGTTTCTGTTGAAATACTTTTCACCGGCTAAAACAACTAAGTTGAAGAATGATATCTCTTCTTTTTCTCAAATGGATTTGGAGACATTATATGATGCATGGGAGAGATTAAAAGTTCTTTTGAGAAGATGTCCTCATCATGGATTACCTTTGTGGTTACAAGTTCAAACCTTCTACAATGGTTTGAAACCCTCAACTAGGTAGTTAATTGATGCAGCAGCTGGTGGAACATTGAATTATAAAACACCTGAGAAAACTTATGAGTTTATTGAGGAGATGACACTGAATAAGTATCAGTGGCAAGTCATGAGAACGAAACCAATTAAAGCAGTAGGTGTTTTTAATATTGATGCAGTTTCTATGTTAACAAGTCAAGTTGAAGCTCTTGGTAAAAAAATTGACAGTTTGACTTTTTCTAAACAGGTGAATTCGATAGTGCAATATGATGTGAATAGAGAGGGGATGGTCAATTCAGAATGTGTACCTTTTGGTTCTAGCATGGAGCATGATGAAGTCAATTTTATAGGTAAAAATTCTAAATCTCAAAATAATTTTTATAGTAATAACTATAATGTAGGTTGGAGGAACCATCTAAATTTCTTTTGAGATGGTCAAGGAAATCAAAGGTCACAACCCCCTCTGTGTTTTCAAATACATTATCAGCAACAGAAGAAACTGAACCTTAAAGTGATGTTGGAAAATTTTATTTCGATGTCAGAAACTCATTTTCAAAACACTAAGACAACTTTGAAAAATCTGCAAGCATTGATTCAAGGATTTGAAAATTAAATTGGACAACTTGCCAAACTTGTTTCAGAAAAACCACAAGGTAGCTTGCAAAGCAACACTGAAACTAACCCAATGGAGCAAATCCATGCTGTAACGCCCCAAAATCTCTTATATAATTTTTTTATGTTTGTGACACAATTGTATGTCTGCTTCGGTGGTTAAGTGTTCTGGGAAATGTTTGAGAGGTCTCAAGTTCAAGCCTTAGCTTGGGTAATTTTTTGTTTTTAAATGAATAAACCCCTATTTCTGATCAGTAGACTTAAAAATAAATGTTGGTAAAATATGTCAGAATGGGTCTGCTGGTCTAGTGGTTCCGTGGAGTGTAAATATGCTAAAGGTCTTGTGTTCAAATCTCTATGCGATTAAGGGATTTATTTTCACTGTTTGTGTCGTGTGGATGTTGTAGTTTGACTAAAATTCTGAGTATTTGAGAAGTGTGGAGAGGTTGTGGCCGATTTTTTGGAGGATAATGAGGGAGATTTCGATAGTTGTGGGATTGGTGGAGGAAAATAAGGAATTTAAGGTGTGGTGGGAAGTGGATGGTTTGTGGAGGGATTGTAAGAGAGTCTTGAGGAGTGGATCAAGGTAGGTGATCAGTAGTGGTGCCGAAATTGATTCTTTTCCTACAATTCGGCTTTAGCTTTTGTTTCCTCTCAATTTTCTATCAACTGTTCTCCTTCCTTTGCCGAATATTAGTAGTGAATTTCTGCTACTTTTTTTTATTTATTTTTCTATTTTTCAGTTTTGCACACTTCCCTACCTATCTTTTTTCTTCTTTTTCTTGCGGTCACCTCCTTTCTGTTCCTGTTGCTTGCTACCGAATTGTTGATCCTTAGGCCGATTCTTTTTCTTTTCGTCCCCCTTCATATTGCTGATTCTTGTCCCCTTCACTCTGTCATTCCATTTTTCTATCGTTGATTGTTCTCGTGGTTTGGTTCTCGTCGCTATTCTGGTAAGTAAAACTTCGACACCTTGTTTTGTGCCTAATTTAAATGTTGATTGGATGTTGCTATTGTCTTGACAGCAAGGAATTGTTTTGATTGAGGTCCCTCTTCTATGGACTGTTAGTATATTCATTTGGAGTTTTAATGTAGGTATTGTGCGTTTGAAATGGAAGTATATTCGATTTGGTGTTGTTGTGCTTTAATGAGTTGAAACTAAAGATTAAAGTGAATGATCAATTTTAGGAACTACTGAGCTCGAAAGTGTTTTGCCGTGAAAAAATAACAGGTGTTTAAACACAACATTGAAAATTAAAAATCGGTGAAAAGCCGAAAAGTGGGACTGTCGATGCCACACGGGCGTATGGTCGCCTGTGTGGTAGGCCATGTGACTAAACACGGGCGTGTGATCGACGAGGCTCGTCGTGAGCAATACATAGGCCGGACCAAATTGGGCCATGTGGGCCACACAAGCGTATGGGCCCACATGGGTAAACCACATGGGTGTGTGGGATTATCGAGCCAGGTTGTGTGATCCACATGGCCAAGGCCCTTTTAGGGCAGTGTGGGCCCACATTAGCAAATGTCATGGGCTTGTAGGCTCATTTTTACTATTTGTTGGCTAAGGTTGCACGGGTTGCCCGAGTCGGCTGTGGACCTATTATAGGGTCGGTAAGCTTACCAAGACCCCTAATTGACTGAAATGTCTGTGTGACTGATACGATTATGCATGTTAGTAAGCATGACGATGTTCCAATGGTTTGATACTGTATGCCGTGATTTTCTGCATGATATTATGTTTTAGCATGTCATATATGTATATTGTATTGCATTAGGATGGGGGTTTATATTGTTCGGAGGAAGTGCATTGGAAGGCCTCGAGCCTAATTTACTGGCAGTTCAGCTACAAACCACTGTCTAGTGCCGCATTCGATACTTTTTAGAGTGTAAGGCTGGATGGGTTGATTATATCCCCACATGGAGTGTAGGGCTGGACGGAGTTGGAGTGTAGAGGCTGGCTGGGTAGGATTTGATATTGTATATCTGTTACTGTACTGAATATGGATACTGTAATGGGCCAATGTCCAAACGCATGACTTCTACTATATTGTAATGGGCTAAGACCTTAACTAAAATTGAAACTGTTACTGAAATGGGCTTAGGCCCAAACTATGATTGCTTTCTGTCTGCTTATTTATAGGGGGATTACACACTAAGTTTTCGTAAACTCACCCTTCTATTTTATCTATACAGGTGACCCCTGGACTTAGACGGATCAGAGCTGCAAAAGACTTCGCAGTGGCCACACAACCCCTTTTTACACTGTCTCGTACTTAATAAAGTTTTATTTGGGGTATTTTACTGTAATAAAGGCCTCTATGAATTTTTGCTTAAAATTTGGACTTATATTGTTTTATGTTTAATATCTGCTAGAGGTAGGACAAATACGGGTTTTAAAATAAATGCATGTGTTTTAGCAAATACCCACAAGGACACAAATTGTTTTAAAAAGCTTCCGCAACGCATAATGTTTTGAGAACTAATGACTGAATAAGAATCACGATTTTAGAATTAATAAAAGATATTGAGTAATTCTAAACGAAAAATGTTTTAAACAAAGCTACGATTTTCTAACACACTACCTTGTGACATTGTCAGATTCGACCATGACATCTAGGCCGGGTTTGGGTTGTTACACATGCAATCATTGTTTGAAGCATGGAAGGGTTAGTCAAGCCTGAACAGAAACTGAAGCTAGATGCTGCTAGGAAAAATGATGAGGTTAAGGAAGGCAAGAAAGAGCAAAATCCAGTAGTTAAAGAATACAAAGAATTCCAAACCTAGTAGCATTGAAGAGAGACCTCACAAATGAACAATATGGTAAATTTCTTAAGATCTTAAAAAAATTGCACATTAACTTACCATTTGTTAATTCCCTTTGTAGATGCTAAATTACGTAAAAAAATTAAAGGAGTCGTTGAAAAATAAAAGGAAGTTAGACGACTCGTTGATTGTGGAGCTCAATGTAGTTTGGTCAGCCATTCTCCAAAACAAACTACCCAACAAACTTAAAGATCCAATGAGTTTTACTATTCCTTATCTCATTGGTAGTTTAAATGTTGAAAATGCTTTAACTAATTTAGGGGCTAGGATAAATGTCATGCCTTATAAGATGTTCAAACAACTTGGTCTTGGGAACCCAAACCCACTAGGATGAGTATTCAATTAACGGTTATATCAATTAGATCTCCTAGGGGTATTATTGAGGATGTACTTGTGAAAATTTATAAATTTATATCCCTTGTTGATTTTGGAGAAAACCATAATCATTTCCAAATTTTTCCTATTTCTCCATTTTCACCATTTCTATTCATTTTGTTAATTTGATTTAAGATGCAATTCATTTCCAGTTTCAATGAGCTAGCGGAGGGACCGATTGAACATATGCAATTGATGTTCAAATGATTTATCATTAAGTTCCAACTTTCCGCCTATTAATTATAAACTCATTTAGTCACGAAGTCATTCCATTATAATATCGTGACTGAGCTCTCCCCAACGACATACCATTATAAAAGCAACTCGATTAATGTTCGTTCAATAACCTTGTCTAAGTGTGGTACTCTCATAGAATATCCTTAATCTCTTTGGGATAATATCCGTTCTCCTAATATGATCCTATTTTATCTCATGGTAACGATTAAATCTTCCTTCATGAAATGTCAATTACTATTAAATAGTAGGTAAGTCATTCATCACAAAGATGAACGACTTATGGCGCCACTTACTTTTCATCAACCATGGAACGCCAATGAAAAGATATCATTTATGCATGTCTTAGGCTATGAATTCCACTGTTTTGAATGACGTTACATACGACAAAAGTCGTATACCCAATGTATCAGCTTTCAAATCCTTATCTATTCGAACTTAAGCTTTTACTTACATCAAAGTGTATGAGTCACACATACATAGCCTATCATCCACTCAGGATTTAGGTGTGACACACTATGAATATCACAACTAAATAAATGCATAAACGAATTCAAAATCTATTCTTCTTGGGTCCAGTTCAATGTACTGTCAATCCAGCTTGTCCCATCTATGTCTCTATCTTTTGAGAGTTATCTGCTCTGATGCTTAAGACAAAGCATCTCCCCAATTAGGCTTGATAGATGACATATTAGTCTTTCAATCAGTTTGTTCATTTTTTATTGGACTAAGGACATGTTTAGATTCGTCTACTAATATAAATTGCCTTTCTGTATTGTGATCTGAACACATAATACCGCTTAATATTAGTTAAACATTAGACAACAAGTGAGCAACATTTGCTTATATTTTTCTTTGCATGCAAGAACCAAATGATGAAATTATAAAAGGTATTAATGTAATTCATGAATAATTTTATTTACCAATCTATTCGAAAATAATTACAAGTGTACATTGACGAAAATACTACACTTAGGGCACTAGATCCAACACAGGGATAAATTTAGTTACGATGTATGTAATGAAAGTTGTCTTGGTTCTATGTTAACATAATTAACGAACAAGATTGTTTGAAATAACTTTTGGATATGATAGTAAAGTGTTGGACTCATAATTTTATATAATGACATGTAATTAGGTAATTAATATATATGTTGTTCAAGTGGGAGATTGTTAGATAATATGGACATAACATTTATAGTAAGAATAATTACATGTTATTGTTTATCATCATAAAAGTTTAACCCAAATTAAAAATGATGAAAATGGTTAATGTAACACCCCTCGCCCAACCCAATCGTTGGATTTGAGCTACAAATGCTACATTTTTTTACTGCTCTATAGTTAATTAGGCATCATATAATCAAGAGCTAACCACATTCAAAATATTGTTAAAAATTCAATTTCAAGTCTCAACCAAGTTTAGGAAAGCTCTTTTATCAATTCTAGCACAAAATACAACCACATTGCAAAGTTTTAAAAGTTCAAGGCTGACGTCGTGATGTCACCCTTTCCATGTCATGACATTTCCAAATAGAATGTCAGGCCATGACTTTAGGCTACTTGTTGTTGCGCTGTGACTCACTATTGATCAAAGTTGTGACAAGGTAGGTTAGTCGTTAGGACGTGGATTCTGTTTTTGATAAAAATGAACCATTTGGTACCTAATTCAAAGTTTCCAACCAAACCTATCAATTTATTCACCAAATGTTAGATTCATTTGAATCAAAACATACCAAAAAAGCTTAGCATCCATATTTAATTTCTAATCAAGACATTCACCACTTATACATTAATTAAACCTAAACATTTCAATGACATTAGGGCATACCAACCAAATCATACAATCACCTATCCTTAAGTATGCTATACGAAATTGAAACATGCCATTTGAATTCAATTACAAACGTCTATGCACCTTGTGCACATCTATGATTTATAAATATTAGGCATGAATATCATTAACCAAGATTAAGTCACCTTATACTAGCACACTTCAAGTATCAATTTTCAAATACATAATTACTTCATTCATCTACCATCCAAATTACCATTTCTTTTTTAAGATATTTCATTTTATATGTCACACAACTTAGCTGTAGATCATCACTTCATTAAGCGTGAAATACACATAGTTTCAACTCCATATATGAATCAAAATACCAAGTCATCACAAGTTACTAAACTCATCAAGACATCTTATACATTAAGGTATATACTAAAAAAACTTATATACATGCCACAATCATTGATTCAAATTGACCAAATAGCTACTAAATTGAGGATAATGCGAGCTTCGAGACGATCCGGCTTAACGTATTCCGCAAGGTGACAATCTAGAAGGAAAAAAAGGGAAAACAAACTAGGTAAACATAAAATATGCTTCGTAAGGTCATAAGCATTAAACAAAACTTACCTTATCTTTCAATTAAATACCTTAAGCTACCATACACTAGCATAGTTTGGCTAAACATGACAATTTCAAAACAACAACAATGTGAGCTTTTTTAACTACCCGATTTCTAATGGTGCCAAAAGTTTTAGGTTTAGGACCCCATTTTCATAAATCGAGTATGTAATTATTAAATTAAGAAAATCATAGACTTATTATATGGATGAATTGAATTTTGGATAGGTAACTTAGCTAAATTAGTGATTAATTAAGGTTCAGGGACTAAACTGTAAAGTCAAATCGCTATAGATTTTTAAGTAGAAAATGGATTAAGGTTTAAAATAAAAATTAGAAAATTTCAAGGTGGATGTTAGTGGCTGGTTATGTTAATAGTGGATTGATTAAATAGATTAAAATTAATTAAATTGTATTGATCCGAATGTCTGTGGTATCAAAAAATGCAATTTCAGAATCCCATTTTTGATGTTCAAGTCTATAAATATTATTTAATATTTACAAGGTTAGTATAAAACTATATTAAAGTTTGGTTCTTTAATTTTATCAAATTAATAATTAATTAATGTATAAAGACTAAATTGTAAAAGTTCGCAATCATAGATTTATAATTTGGCCAAAGGCTTAGGGGCTCATTTAGTAATTAAACCAAGGCCTAAAGTGGAAAATACACCATTTTAGACTATGGTGGATGGTTGGTATGAATGTTTAGTTAAAAATAATATTAAATTTTTATTTATACTATTATTATTTGTATAATAGATAAAATAAAATAAACAAAAGCATATTTCCTTCATTATCATCTTGAACCTCACAATACTAAGGAGAAGAATAGGGTTATTGCTTCAAAAACTTTCGATCCTTGCATGCTAAGTGAATTGAAGCCCATTTTTCATAAATTTTATATTTTTGAGATCGTTAAAGCTCGGTTTAGTTAACCCATATGTTAACTTTCTAAATTTTTAAAGTTTTCAAAAGTTTCTATTGATGAATGCTTAATAATATTGGTGTTAAATGGTTAGATTGTAAGCTTAAATATGAAAAAAAGACTAATTTTTAAAATGAATTTTGCTAGTTTTGAACATGGGGACTAAAGTGTAAATATTTCAAAAGTGATGCTAAATTTCTGTAATTATAGATATTAGAGAGCTGTAGAAGGATGATGAGATCAATTTTGAAATCAAAACTCAAATTTGAAAGTTATGACAAATTTGATTTTAGGGACTAAATTGAATAAAATATAAAAATTTAGGGCATTTAAATAATGAAGCTGAACTGATACATGCACATAATATGATGATATAGGATGTTTGAAACTAATAAATTGAATGAAATAATTGTATAGATCGGAAATTAGACTAAACAAAAAATAATCGGAAAAGACAAAATTGTTAAATCATCCTTAAAGTTTCAATTTGTTTGTTGATTTAACCGTAAGTTTATATGGTATGTTATATATATTTTTCAATATATTCTTGAATTATGAATTTGTTTTTGTGTGATTATAATTTGAATTATTTACAATCTGGTACAAAAGGTTTGATATGGACTAAATCGTAAAGAGATGATAAATTGACTAATAAATTGAATATGATGAATTGATATTTGATTATGACTGATCGAATAATATTGGTATAAACTAATAATAGGTTGAATCTTTGGTGTTAATTACTTAAGGTTTATAAATGCTAGTTAAGTATATGTGTATATTCAATCTAAATTGCCATAACTTGATCATGGTATGACATGTACAATGGTAACGTGTTCATGCTAATTCTTTTAATCTTTTGCATATATTCTTGCTATGCTATGAAAGGTTGAATGTTAAAGATTTAGAGAAAACTAGTTAAGAATGTGTAAACTAAATGATTTGCACTAATGGATAGTATTGATGATGATATACGGTTAGTGTATGTATTGGATATGCCTTGGGACATATATGTTAGTATGGATATGGTATTGGAAATGGTTGAGAGGAAGGAATGTTCATTTGTGCATATTTGAGCATGTTTTGGTATAGGTTGAAGTTGGGTTGAAATGAAATAGGTATCAAATGCAAATTCTAAATTTTTTTTCCAAATGGTATCGATACCTTGAAGAGGGTATCGGAACTTAGTGATTTTTTCATAATTTTTTCAAACATTGAACTTAAAAATGGTATCGGTATCGGATTAAAGTATCAATACGTAGGGTCATTGTTTTATTTTTTACCAAAATAGAATCTTAAAATAGTATCGATACTAGTATAGATATTGATACTTTGTAAAATAGGTATCAGTATAATATGACAAGTATTAATACTTGTGATTTAATGAAGAGTTTTCTAAACATCAAAGCTAAATTTGGTATTGATACCTTTTCTAAAATTTTGAAAGTGTTGCAAATTTGTCCTTTTTCTATCTCAGGTTAATCTTGAGCGTACATAGGCCCATAAGTCCCGAGAAAGTTCGTATATCACGTTTTTATACTGAAAGGCTTATGTTTATTTGAAGAAAGAATGGATATAGTAGTAAGTGCTGGAAAAAAATCTAGTTTGAAAATGGTTTTCTTGCACACCAAAAAATTAAAATTTTGAAAACTGACCTGGTTTGTGATATTTCTTGCGGATCCTTGATATTTTCTGGCTTTCAGCCAAATGGTCTTCTCTGCTATTCTCATACCACAGACTGCTTCGAGTGTGGGCTCAACCAATTAAATAAAAACACAAAACCAGAAAAACTTTCTTTTTCCTTCTGGGTGAAAAACAAAAATTCTATCCGCTTTAATAGAAATTGGTAGAATTGCTATTTTGGAAAAATATATTTAATATTTGAGAATAAATTCTCTCTATTTTTTGACAGAGTAACAATCTCTTCAAGATATGTAAAAAATAGCTCTACCAATGTCATCTATTTATAGGGAGAGAAGATACAGCCCTGTGTTGAATTGTAAAGATTTTTTTCAAATAGAAAAACAACTTCTTAGTCAAACTAGGAACGGGTGATTTTACCATTGGAAAAATTTCCAAGAAAATATTCAATATTTCACAATTCAACTTGTTCACTATGATTGAAAGATTTATTTTCATTTTTGGGCTTTAAACTCCTCAAAAACATAAAGTTATTCTTCTAATAATTTCTAAGTAATCCATTTATATTTACAAATGAATCATTTCTCATTTTCATTAGTATTTCCAGTTCCATTTTGAGAAAACCACAGTCATTTCCAAATGATTCCATTTTTCTATTTCAGAGAAAACCATAATAATTTATGAATGTTTTCTATTTCTCTATTTCTATTCATTCTATTCATTTTCGATTTAACACACAATTCATTTTTAGTTTCAACGAGCTAGCGGAGGGACCAATTGGAAATATGTAATTAAGGCTCAGATGATTAATAATTATCGCTTTCCCAGTATGATCCTATTTTATCTCATGGTAACCATTACATCTTCCTTCATGAAAAGGTAATCACTATCAAATAGCAATCAAGTCATTCATCACAAAGACGAATGACTCGTGGTGGCAATGTGTACTTTTCATCAACCATGTAATGTAAATGAGAGGATATCATTTACCCATGTCTCGAGCTATGAATTTCAGTGTTGTGAACGACATTACGTACTACAGAAGTTATTTACCTAATGCAGCAGCTTTTGGTTCCTTATCTATTCGAACTCAGGATTTTACTTACATCAAAGTGTACGAGTTATATATACATAGTTTGCCATCTAGTAAGGATTTAGGAATGCCACATTATGAACGTCACAAATGAATAAGTCCATAAAAAATTTAAGATCTATTCTTCTTGGGTCCTATCCGATGTACTTCCAGTCCAATCAACCATATCTATGTCTCTATCTTCTAGGAGTCATCCACTCAGATGCCCAAGACAATGCATCTCCCTAATTGGAGTTGATAGATGACATATTAGTCTTTGAATCAGTTTGCTCATTTCTGATTAGACTAAGGAAATGTTTAGGTTTGTCTACTAATAAAGTTGTCTTTTCACATTACGATCTGGCAACGTAATATCACTTAGTATTAGTTAAACATTAGACAACCATTGAGCAACATTTACTTCAATTTTTCTTTGCATGTAAAATCATTTGAGGAAAATAATACAAAGTATATTAATTGTAATCAATAAATTTGTTTTATTAACCAATCTTTTCAAAAATTACTAGTCTACTTAGACGAAAATAATTGTTATTTAATTGAAACAAATGAATTAGGTAATATGAGAAATGTTAAATTGGAAATAGGACCGATAAGGGCATGTTTTGATATTGATAAGTTTTAATTTTATTATTATAATTATATTGTAGATATGTGCATATAGATATACATGTTTACTTAGGGTAGAATTGTTAATGCTAATATTACATAAAATTTTAGAAATACCATAGGGTGCTTTACTCAACGTACAATTTGTTTTCTTCGTGCACCAGTTAGATTTAATTCAAGACATTTCAAGCATCAACCTCAGCATCCAATCCACAATCCTGGTCTCAGCAATGTTTGTTGTTTCCAACTTTATTTATATTTGGAATGTACCTAATAGGTTGGGTTTTGTGACAGCTTGAATGATGATATAATCAAATGTTGTATTTTATATTCTAGTAGTAATATATATATATATATATATATATATATGATTGATATGCATATGTATAAAAGTAGATGTAAATTATAATTCCATAGATTGAAAAGTGTGTGAGATATGTGATGGTGCCTTAATTGAAATGTTTATATGACCCTAATAGTTGGTTGATTTGTTCTATATTATTATTTTCATAGATAAATAAAACCTAGATTTACTTTGATATGTTTAAGGCATGTATTATTGTTTGATTTTATCATATAATTAGTATATTTTAAATGTGAATTGATTGTAGTTGCTCCAGCAACAAATGTAACACATTGTAGCTCGGGTTCATCAATTGGTGTTACAACTTTAACTTATAATCGAACAACCTATGATGTTTCAATTATGTGACAAGTAAATTCATGTCATTTTGGATAACCAATCTCAAAAACTCATTCAACTCATTCAATTCAAGAGTAATATATTCACATACATGATGAAAGGCATTATACTTAATTCATTCAATATTCATTCATTTAAACTTCAAATTCATTTCATCTCATTTCCAATTCTCATTTCATATAAAGTATTTCGCTCGATGAACCCTAGTAAACAAACTCAGATACATAGGTATCTATATCACACCAGTTGCTTGTATCAATTGAATATATTTGTGTTAGGTTACTCATTCAGGCTGAACCTTTAAAACGACATCAGGTTACTCGTCTTAGCTAAACCTGTGTCATATGTATTTGAGTATCCGCAACAAATGTTGGACCTCAGTAACATTTGTAATTAATCCCATACAAGCAAACATAAAACCCTATTTTCATGTCAATCGTATCCTAACCTTTACTAAGTTCATATAGGTATCAATTTCACATATAATCACCACTTTTCAATTTAGTCCAAATCTTACATTTTGAATTAATTCACAACCAAGCACATATATAATTACAAATCAAATACACAACAACCTATATAAATAATATCACATGAACTTGTCTGATCTAAACAACAAACAAGTTGAATATTCAGGGACTAATTGAAAATTTTGGTTTTTCCTCCTTTATCTCTGATTTGATCCAATTCTTGATCAATTAGGGACAAAATAGCTTGAGCTTGAAAAATGGTTTTTCTTAGCTTTTAAAAGCATCACAGGTTAGGTAAAATGAAGAATATCGAAAAGTCCCACTCAATTTTGCCTTATATACTTTAATTAAATATTTAATGACTTATTTAACTTAATTAAGACTTAATTAATTAAAGTTAATCATCATTAATCAAAATTAGTGGAATTTTACATCACTATCCACTACTACATATTATAAAATTATTTATTTACCACTTCGGAACATTGACTAATTGCAATTTAAGTCCCTAAGTTTTTGGCCAATTAAAAACTTATAGTGATAAGACTTTTACAATTTACTTCATGTACCCTAATTAAGCCATTAATAGACAAAATTGAAGGTCAAAACATTAATATTCTTTTATACCAACTTTGTCAATATTCATATTTAAAATTTATGAACCCGATTTACGAAAATGAGATTTCGAAATCGCCTTTTACGATACCACTGAAAATCGAGTTGTTACAGTTAAGGCTTATTGGGATTCAGTTATTAAATGAAATGAAGTATTGGTCAAATATGTATACTCTAGTAAAAAAATTCAAATTAATGGTGGACTATTTAGAAATTAAGGTGAATGTGCAAAAATTCTATATTAGTGTCATGTCTCCAAATTACACATACATAACTTTTCTGACATTCCATATTTAGAAAAGAGGAGTTACCTTCTTGTATGTTAGTTTGGAAGATTGAAACCACAAGATTCAAAGATATCAACATATCGATGGATTCAATTATACTTTTGTTATCTCGTTTTTATTATTTACAATCTGACATGACAAATCATGGTTTATTATGTTTATATTAATGTTCTATAGTTCTAACAAAAGAACCTCAAGGGAAATGGTGGCAACTATGGCACTATAGAGTAGATGATCTTCACATTTCCAAAGTACATGCAGTTGGAAATTATGGCACTATGAATATGCCTAACATTTAGTGTTTGGGATCATGAGGAGTTCAACGATTGAGAGTCGACCATCGAGTGAGAAAAGAAGGAAAAAAATGGAAAAAGTAAATCAATGCTGTTAAGTAATGGTAATTGAAAAACTGTAATGGTTTTATAGAAGACATATAATGATGATGATACGATACAAATTAATGAATGGAAAAAAAACAAAAAAACAAAACAAAACTACATCAACCGATTAAATCACTTTTTGACTTTATCTCGATTTTCTTATTAGATAAAGCCTCGCTATTATTATATCTCCTTAGTTCTCCTCGCTATGGGAGGTTGGAATCATATCCACACCCATCTTTGAAGATTGTTGGATGATATCTTGGATTAATAATGTCATATTAAGATAAGAAGATCCACCTACTTCAACAGCTTTATTTGCCTTCTCTCCAAACTCTTTAGCTCGTTTTCTTCTGTCTATTCCTTCATTTCCTTCATTCATCATTTGGTCTATTGCGTTTTTAACATGTTCATTCGTGTTAAAGAAAACAACAAAGATAAAACTGACTTGAAAATAACTTCTGTATATATCTTTGCAAACTGATAACCAGTATATATAATACAAACTGAGAGTTTTAGTTAACAACCGTTACTAACAGATACTAACAGCTAACTATAACTAACTGTTATTCCTAATATTTCGTCAACTTGAACCCAGATTTTTCCTCTCCCCAGGCCGTAGGTTCATCGGCCCCAACGCTCACTCCGGTTTTTAGTATTTGTACTACAAGTCTCTCATTGGTAAACTGGTCTGCAAAAAGTGGCAATGTTAATAATGGAACGCCAGCAGAAATGCCTTCGATTGTTGAATTCCATCCACAGTGAGTTAGGAACCCTCCTATTGCAGGATGTGATAAAATGAGTACTTGGGGAGCCCATCCCACAACTACAAATCCTCTTCCTTTTATTCTTTCCTCAAATCCATCCTCCTCAATCCACTTCGTCACCTGGTTCGATGCGTCATTATTTCCTCTTAAGATCCAAATGAATGGCTTGTTCGAGGCCTCCAGGCCCAAACCCAACCCTATCAGTTCGGGAGATTTCATAGTGCTCATGCTCCCAAGGCAAGCATAAATTACAGAGTTGGGTTCCTGAGAATCAAGCCACTTCAAACACTGCTGCTCATTGATTGAAGCCTTCTTACCTCTTTCAGCCTTATCCAACTCATTTTTGTGGCTCAGAGAAACTGGACCAATGCACCAAGCTTTTGTTATCTTCCTGTACTCTTTGACGTATGGTGATTCCAGCTCTTCGAAACTATTTATGACAACCCCATATGATGCTTCGTCAGCTTTTGTTGTTGTATCAAAAATGTCCTTCCAGGATTCATCAAGGTTAAGCGGTAACTGGGGTTTAGTAAATTCGACCTTTTCAGCCAAGCCTGGCACCTTGAAGCATTCATAATCAGATGTTATGTTGTCTAGTATCTTGGAGGACTTTAGATTGTGCACACAAAGATAACAGAAGCAGCAAATTCCATGAAACGATATCCTTGGGACCTGAAACTTAGTAGCAATTTTGAGGGTGTAATGAAGAAAAAAATCTGAAATAATACAAATGGGGCCTGGTGTTAGCTTCTCATATAATTCCTGCACTGCTTCGTCCATACTGTTTGCTGCAGTGAAGAATTTGAACTAGTCCTCCATCGAAGATATCATGTCCATATTCTCAACCCCGTCTGGTAACCCTGCTTCTTTGCCTGGAAACCGGAGCTGCACTAAACGGATAGCGAGGCCTGATTCAACAGCTCGATCAATTGTTTTCTGGACTCTGCTTGCATTATGAGGTGTCGTAACTATGGTAACAATCACGTTACGCTGCGCAAACAATCGACCGATATCTACCATGGGGATCAAGTGGCCTTGGGCCATGGAAGGGAACAGCACAAAGTGAGGCAAACCCATAGAAATATGAGTAGAAAGAAGGAAAAGTGAAGTGAATGATAACACTAGCGTACCAATATCTGTTATATATACAGCCAAGTGTGGAGTCCGATCATTTCAGAAAGGTACAATAGGCTGCTGATGCAAGAGCATACATAAGCATATTATTTGTTTATTCAGTGGATAGAGCATATATAATTATGTAGGTCTCAAGTAAAGTCCATTCAGAGTTATTCGTGAAAGAGAAGGGCAGTGGCAAAACATCAAAAACAAAGATCCAAAAAGAATATTTAATAGTTAACATTTCTTGGAGTCCAAGTCTTGAATAAAAAAAAAGGAGTTTTAAATTTTTTACCTTGTAATTCTTTAAAAAGTAAAACTTGAAAAATAAAAATAATCCTTGTACATTTACTCTGTTCTCTCCATAAGAATTAAACAATATAATTAAAATGCTCCAATTATAAATAATTTTGTGAGATTTATTAATTACAATTACTTGGATTATTCAATCAAGTTCAAAAATTTATTCGTAATTTAGGAGAATCTAAATAAAAGTAATTGGCTGAGTTTAAACAAAAATGTAGACAAATTTTAAAATCTAAGTTGAGCTCAAGCTCAAGCATTTAAGACCCAAGTTTTGACTTGGCCAACTCAACCTATTTTCTAAGTTTGTAAATAATATATTATATAATTTATAATACATGAAAATTAAATCTATAACAATATATAATCTAAATATTAAAAAAATTAAGTTCCTTATATATAAAACTTTAGTAAATAAAAATCTATACAATTATTAAATACTAAACTAAAATTAATATAAATATTTTTGAAGAAATTAAAAATATTATGAACAGACTTAAAATAGGCTCAGATTAGCCATTATGAATATCGACAAATGTGGGCAAAATTTTAAGTCCATATTTCAAACCCAAACTCAGCTCAGCTCGATTGGTGTTGCAAAAGGTGGTCATGAAAATAATAACAAAATAAGATACAATTTAAAGCTCAAAATTGTTCCCATTTTCGTTAACTACTCGCAAGTATTTGAGATTGTTGCTAAGTAATAAATTACAACAAAATAACTTCGTTGAGGAAGTATTCCAACGATTGAATCCAAAAAGGAGTTAGTAACTAAACCAAATAAAAAAACATGACTTAATTAATTAACCAAACTATATTTGTAAGTTAATAATGTTAAATGATTAAAATGTTATTGTAATACTCCGTGACCTAAATCTGACGATGGAGACGAGTCAGGGGTGTTACATTTAGTGGTATCAAAGGTACAGGTTTAGCCGATTCTCGGATTAAATCAAGTTTGAAATTGATTCTAGAGGTACATAACAAAGTTAAATTGATTTTGACTCGGGATTGGATATTGATTTTAATTGTTTTTGTCTTATAGTTAAAAGATGTCAGATGAATCTAATAATGTAGTAGATCAAGATATTCATGAAATGAAGATCCTAATGAGGATTAGATGAGACTGATTTGCTAGCATCGAGTATTCCATCGGATTGTACTCAACAATTGAGTGCTAATAGGGGCACTAATGAGGAGAAAAGTGATAAAAACATAATCCGTACTATTGTTGAAGCCTTACAGAGAGTAGCGAGAATCAATCCTCCAGTAATAGCCACACCAATGGTCAAACGAGCTCCTATTAAAGAATTGAAAAGATACGGTACTATAGAATTTGCTGGACTAAAAAGAGCTGATCCATTAATGGTCTAAATATGGTTGGAATCTACAACCTAAATTCTTCAACAATTAGAGTGCACGTCCCGAGAGAGTATTATTTGTGCGGTATCATTACTATAATGGGAAGCCTACATGGTGGAAAATTACCACACGATACGTTCCTATAAAGGCTATAGATTGGAAGTTCTTTTAGGCAAAGTTTCAAAAGAAGTATGTCGGGGAACTGTATCTCGAAGATAGAAAACAAGAATTTCTTTTGTTAAAGCAAGAAGATTTATCTGTGGTAGATTATGAGCGGGAGTATATGTGACTTAAAAAGTATGCGGTGGAACTTGTTTCTACTAAAGAAGCAAGCTATAAGGGTTTCTTTCGAGGAATGTGAGATGAAATCCAGACTCAGTTGGTTGCATTAAAGATTAAGGAGTTCATTGATATGTCTGAACGGGCCAAAATGGTAGGGCAATCCTTGGGATTAAGCAAAAAATCTGAACCTTTTCGTGTTACAAGAAAACGTTTCAGGACTCCTATTTCACATTCAGTACCAAAGAAAAGCAAAGGGTCTCAGAATCATGGGAAGACAGTTGCAAGATCAGAGACATCAAATAGAGTGCGAATCGTCAACCTATAGATTCTGTTGAAAGTGTAAAAGGGTCGAATAGAACTTCTGAGATGCCAAACTATGAATATTATGGGAAGAAACATTAGAGAAAAATGCTGAAATTTGACAAAGGTTTTTTTTTTCGATGTGGATCACTAGAACATTTGCTCTTGAGTGTCCGAAGAATGAAAATGTTACACCTGAAGCTACACAGAGAGTTGCCTCAACAGTTAAGGGTTGAGGGACGAGTAGAGGTGGATCAGTTTTAAGGGGTGGATCAAGAAAAGGGAACGAAACAGTTCCTCATCAATTGGAGGCCAAAGCGTCGACTCGTGCTTATGTTGTGTGGACACGTAATAAGGGCGATGCTACCGATGTTGTAGCAAGTATTTTTCTATTATTCTCTACACCTGCTTATACTTTGACAGATCTTGGTTCTTTTCATTCGTATGTTAATATTGATCTGGTTAAATCTGAGAGTATGAAATCTGAGATGTCAAGAGTAGCTATGTCTATATCAAGTCCGTTGTATCAAACAGTGTTAGTAAATCAAGTATGGAACGATACCTACTAAAAATTCAAAACCTAACGTTTCCAATAGATTTATTTATAATGCCTATTGGTGATTTTGATGTAATTCTGGGTATGTACTGGTTAACTGAGCATAGAGTGGTTTTAGATTATCGAAAGAAAAAGTTATCGATTCAAGATTTGAATAGTAAGATTATAGAAGTTAATGGCGTTAAAATGAGTGGTTCGACTCGGATTATTTCGTCGAACCAAGCTGATAAATTATTGAAGCAAGGTTACGAAGCTTTTCTAGCTTATGTTATAAATTCGAAGACTAGGATAGTGAAATCAGTAATATTCTAAATGTTTGTGAATTCTATGATGTGTTTTATCGAGAAATTGCCGGGATTACCACCTAATCGGGTGTCCATATCCCCTTATCGTATAGCGCTGACAAAGTTAAAAGAACTGAAGGTTCAGTTGCATGATTTGTTGAAACGTGGTTTTATACGCAGTAGTATATCACCTTGAGAAGCTCCATTTCTATTCATTAAGAAGAAAGATGGTTCGATGAAACTTTGTATTGACTATCGGCAATTAAATAAGTTGACAGTTAAGAATCGAGACCCTCTACCTCGTATCAATGACTTATTTGATCAGTTAAAAGGAGCTTCAATATTTTCAAAAATCAACTTGAGATCGAGTTACTATCAGCTGAAGGTGAAGGATTATGACATCGAAAATCACATTTCATACGCATTCTAGCCACTATCAATATCGACAGATATGGACAAAATTTTAAGTCCATATTTTGAGCTAGATCGAGCTTGAGCAAATATAAATTGTGTTAATATTATGCTTAAACTTAGCCTAGACTCAGTTCAGATCGATCGGTGTTGCAAAAGCTAGTGATGAAAATAGTAAAAAAAATAAAATATAATTTAACGCTCAAAATTGTTCCCATTTTCGTCAACTACTCGCAAGTATTTGAGATCGTTGCTAAGTAATAAATTACAACAAAATAACTTTGTTGAAGAAGTATTCCAATCATTGAATCTAGAAAAAAGTTAGTAACCGAACCAAGTAAATACATTGGCTTAATTAATTAAACTAACTATATACTAAGCTTAAAATCAACTAAAACCAATTTAACATACAAGAGAAATGTAACTAAATCTAACCTAATCTAATCTATTTTAACTAAGAGGGTAAAATAAACCGTAAGTGATTGCAAGGAGAAATATCAGAGGTGGTTAAGAAATCTTCGATTAATGGAACTTTAATAATATATTTTATTTATTAATGGATTTAAGGTTCATAACTAAGATATTCATCAAGGTGTAGGTACCTGAGTTTGTGTATAATTAGTGTATATTAAATTGAATTGTTGACCGCCACTATCATAAATCTCTCACTACCTAAGTTGGTGTATATCTTATACGTAGCCTCTGTTAGGATCTAGTGCCTAAGTGTAGTGTATTCGTCATTCTATACTTATAATTTTTTGAACAGATTAGTTTAAATAAAATTCCATTACACATTAATAAGATTTGCATTTTTCCTCAATGGTTTTTGCATGCAAAGCAAAATGTAAGAAAATATTGACTAATTAATTATCTAAATTTAACTAATATTAAGTTATATTATGTGGTTAAATCATAATATGAGAAGACAACTTATTTTAGTAGATTATCTAAATAGTCCATAATTTAATAGAAATTGAGCAAATCTATTGAAAGACGATTATGTTGTCTATCAAGTCAAATTCGGGAGACACATTGTCTTGGGTATCAGAGTAGATGACTTTCAGAAGATAGAGACATAAATGTGGTTATCTAAACTGATAATACATCAGACAAGACCCAAGTTGAATTTATCCTAAATTCATTTATGAATTTAATCACTTGTCACATTTATAGTATGGTATACTGTAACACCCCTTAGCCTGTCAAGAAGATATCGTGTGTATCAAATAGCCAGACAGACCCCCAATGGATTAGGGCGTTACAAATGAATTCAAATCCTTCTGCTTAACTTAAAACTTTGAGAAAACAGTTATGAAGGTTTCCTTTTTAGTTAAAAATAATTATTCCTCATTCGTTTTGTAATGTATCTCTAAAGAAAGTATTAGGAATTATACAAGAAAAGTTTTATTATCCAACCATTGCCTAACTTTGGTGTATGCATATGAAAGATAAGTTTATAAAATACAAATCAACGGAGTTTGGAGTACCCTTTCATAGTGAGGGGAAAATCTCTTTTTAAAATAGAATAATACAAATGAAGAAGATAATCTCAAAAGTTAGATGCAAAACGTATGAATACACCAGTACACTGTAGTGCAAAGCCCGTAGGCACTATTACATGTCATGTATAATATCATCCCTCCACCACACCAAAGTCTCCGTAGAGACAAAGCACGATAGTCCACAACAATTGCAGGATTTTAACGTAAACTATGATATCTCTGTCAAATCTGTTACTCCATATTTACACATATCCCGTACAAGCACGAAAGTAACCCTATTAGCATGCTAATTGTATTTATTCATAAGTTCATCCAGACTCTTTTAACATATCAAAACATTTAATACAATTCATTCCTTTACTCATGTTTTGTACTGTTCTAATCATAATTCAAGATATAATCACAAACCATTAATTTAGTTCACTTGATATCATAACAATATATATACATATATCTTTTAACATTCTAACATCACCCTATATAAATCATACACTTGTATAAGAAATTTTACCATCATTTAATACTATATACCTGTAACACCCCTAAACCCGGCCTAAACGTTATGACTGAATCTGGAGGAATTACATTAGTTTTTTAAAAACCCAGAAATTTAAATCCAGCTTCAAAACTTGTGAGTTCTAAAAATATTTTTTTTTTGCAAAACTTACATGTTATTTTGGAAATTACGCACAAAATTATTTATTTTACAAAAAAAATTAATTGATCTCATTAAAAAACTTTTGTTTTCAGTTTATGTTTCGATAATATAAGTGTGGCAAAACTTTTACATATTGTTAGAAAATCTTATACTCGAAAACACTTATTTTACAATAAAGCCACAAAATCTCATAACAATAGAAATTTCTTTTTTCGAATTTAATATTGAAAACTGATTTGTAATTTGACAAATCGTACGTTATCGAAGTTTTACGCTAAAAATACCAAAATCCAATGAAAATGAGCAGAAACCATAAAGCAAGTCCAAAAACAAATTTACAAACCAAAAGATTAGATTTAAACTAGTCATAAATCGATTTATTTACTTATCCAGAAAATCAATCCGAGCTCTTGTACGCCGTCCGATCTTAAACTCAAAGATTGCCTAAAAAGTCAGAGATAAAACAAATGGGTGAGCTATAAAGCTCAGTGTGCAACAAACTCAAACCGAGAACACAACTAACACAACAAACAAATCATAACATCATAGAAAGTCTTATATTGATCAATTGAGCAAAACTAAGAATGCATGTTTATGCCAATGCAATACTTTTCAGAAAACATAATGCAGGTTTTTAGAAAGCTTCCTACCCAACTCCACTACACACCAAATAGAGTTCCCCGAAACTCGTTCATCCAATACACCAAAAAAATAGTTGTGCTCAATACCACCAAAGATTGTAGTTAAAACTGCGAGGTCGGATATATGTGGCCAAGCCACTATATTGTAGCCAAGCTGTCAGAACAAAAATGTGGATAAACCACCAGATAGTGCAGATCATTAAACTGCAAGAACTTTTTTCTTTCCATATTATCCCAAACCCCATGCAATGTGACATTGTATGCATATACTGAATCATAATGAAAGCATGTGAAACATGCAATCATACAATATCAGATATCAGAAGGCATGACATTTCATGCTTTAGTAGAACAGACGTATCACAAATGCCACATAAACAAAACAATTTTGCCATAACGTCACATGCATGGTCATATAGCAGAATCCAAATATACACAAATCAAATAGATTCAAACATCATATGCTCATACTCAACATAGCAAAACAAAAATATACCATCAGAACTAACAGAACACAAGTCGTACATATATAATTCACATACCTTAAACACATCACATACAGAAGCATATACCATTTTTTCAAAACTTATTAACCAATACGGACCCCAGAAAAAGTCTAATTACGAATTTTAGAGTTAAATGGGCCTAGGTGAAAATTTTCAAAAAATGGGCCCATATGTCCGTGTGGCCCATACAGCCTAACTAGCCCAGCCGGTGTGGCCCACATGATCTATAAATACCCGTGCTTCCCACAAGACCCAAATAGCCCAAATAGTATGGACCACATGGTTTGCACACGGCCTGGCAGACAACCGTGTGGCTCACACGGTCTGTCACACGGCCATGTGACGTTGATAGCGAGTTTTTTGACTTTTTTCGATTGTCTTTTCGACGAATTCGAGTTAGACACCTAGGTATTTCTAATAAATGATAATCCGACACCCTTCCAGACCTTATAACCAGTATACCAAATGAACTAATTAAGAACTTTATTCAAAGTTTAAACAAAAATTCGACTACCAACGTTAAACAATCAACCTTGAGCACAAAGGATCAACCCCTAAAAAGATAGTCTAACACTTACCCCGATCTAAGTATATATTTTCTTTATTGATAGATTTAAGGTTAATAACTAAAATATTCATCAATGTGTAGGTACCTGAGTTGGTGTATACTTTACAAGAGTTTAGAGAATTCCTAAGTTGGTGCATATTTTATACGTAGCCTCTGTTAGGATCTAGTGCCCTAAGTGTAGTGTATTCGTCATTCTATACTTGTAATTTTTTGAACAGATTGGTTTGAATAAAATGCCATTACACATTAATAAGATTTTCATTTTTCCTCAATGATTTTTGCACGCAAAGCAAAATGTAAGAAATATTGATTAATTGATTATCTAATGTTTAACTAATATTAAGTTAGATGTGGTTAAATCATAATATGAAAAGACAACTTATTTTAGTAGATTATCTAAATACTCTATAGTGTAATAGAAATTGAGGAGACACCTTGTCTTGGGTATCGGAGCAGATGACTTTTAGAAAATAGAGACATATATGTTATTATATAAACTAATAATACATTAGACAATACCCAAGTTAAATTTATCCTAAATTCATTTATGGATTTATTCACTTGTCATGTTTATAGTGTGGTATACTATAACACCCTTTAGCCCGTCAGAAAGATATGGCTTGTATCAAACAGTCAAGCAGAGCCCCTCAATGGATTTGTGCGTTATAGATGGATTCAAATCCTTTAGCTAAATTAAACCTTTGAGAAAATAGTTATGAAGGTTTCCTTTTTAGTTAAAAACTAATATTCCTCTTTTGTTTTGTAATGCATCTTTAAAGAAAGTAATAGGAATTATACAAGAAAAGTTCTATTATCCAACCACTGCTTACCTTTGGTATGTGCATATAAAAGATAAGTTTATAAAATACAAATCAATGGAGTTTGTGTAATGCCCCAAAATTTGAGTTTTTCTTATTAAGTTGTGTCGATGAATATGTGTTTGCTTCCATGGTTGTGTGTTTTGTTTGCTTAATTGAGATCTGAGGTTCGAGTTGTATAAATTTTGGAATTTTTTAAATTTCTTTATTTGAAACCTTAGCTTAGGATTCCTCATTTAAGTTTAATTCTGTGCACTTTTGTGTCAACAAGGAGCCTAGTGGTTCAACGGTTAAATATCTACTTATTCTCTGGTTCTGTGTTCGAGTCTCTACGTATGCAACAAGGATTTAAGTTTTTACACTTTTCCATAAAACTGATCTGAATCTTAAATGGTTCCTTCCCTCTACTGCTATAAAATGTCATCTTTCGTTTCTTTCCCCCCTTTTTTTAGTTTACATTTGTTCTTAAAACTTTCTTTTTGTTTTATCTATCTTGCATAATTACTACGTTGGGTTGCGATATTGTTTACTACGGTAGGCTTTAAGGAAAATTAGGTCGATTATTTTCGTTATTATGTGTTATTGTGCAAATTGGGGAAATTCTTCATAATCTCGTGGTGTTTGATAATCTTGTTGTTCATTGTGTTTCGATACGTTACGGGAAACTCAAGAGACGCTTAATGCTTCTTGCTTTACTTAGCAAATTGATTGTTGTTACTTGTGTGTTTTACGAATATGTTGTTGAATTGGACATTTAGAAAATGGTTTAGGCTTATAATTTGCATTTGGATGCTTCTACAAGTCGTGTAACAAGTGGGTATCGAAACCCTTTGCTTTTCTACATTTTTCTTCGTCGAAAATGGGACAGTCGATGGCACATTGTCTACCACATGGGAATGTGTGCTCACATGACCGTGATGTAGGCCGTGTGGTGGATTGTGTAACTCCCTAACTTTGGATTTGGGTCACAAGGGCATGTGTTAGACCGTCTGTGGGAAAATAAGGTGCAAAGGTCACACGGGCTGTCACACGGGCGTGTGTTTAGGCCGTGTAACTCACTGACTTCAGATTTGGATTACATGGGCTGACACACCGGTGTGTGTCTAGCTTGCAAACTCACTAACTTCAGATCTGAGACACACGGGCACTCACACGGCCGTGTACCAAACCGTGTGGAGCCACACAACCATGTGAGCTTGGAAACTAAAATTCTGTTAAAGTTGTAGTTGATGTGCAAGGCGAATGTACGCTGTCCGTAAGATGTGTATGAGCTGAACTAAATTTTATGGTCTATTTTATCATGAATATAAGTTGATTCTTGATATCGGTATGAGCTAGTTATTAATGATATCGACACTCTATTATACTAAAAGTGTGTGATCGTATCTGTATCTGAATTATATATATTTGTCATTTGTTTTGCACCTGCATGGGGCAGAAGTTATGAATTGAAGGAAGTGTTCTATACTAACTTGGTGGTAAAACCACCCATAATTATATTTTATTTGGCAATGAGACTGTAATCGTGCAACGTGTCATACTGATATTATGATGTGTGTAGGGATGGATGGTATTATATACCTATTGGTGTGTAGGGTGGATGGAGATGGTGTGTAGCGATTAGGGTAGGAAATTGCATCCATATCTGTGTCTGTATTACATCTGTATTTGTTATTGTAATTGTATTACACTTACATTTGTAACTGATCTACTACGTATCAAACCTGTTTTGTGTCTGAAACTGTTTTCAATTACTAATTTGACTGATAGGACTTAGTTTGCTAACTGAACGCTCAATAATATTTCAGCTATTACACGTAGGCTAATTTTTTTTATTCTAAGTTGCACCACGCTAACTATTTTGAATGAATTTTAGGGAATTCCCAAAACTAAGCGGCCAACGGATGAGGGACTCGGTCATCTATCAGACTTATTAAATATATGTGTGTGTGTGAATTTAAGTCTTTGATTTCGTGTTTAAGCTTCAAATAAAAATGTTTTCAATTAATGAATGATTTCATGACTTAACTATGGATTGAAAAGCTCGCTCTAGGTATGAATGTATTTTGGTAAGTTAATGTGACGTTCTAAACATGACCTTCTCATCTAGGCTGGATTTAGGGTGTTACAGTTTGGCGTACTCTTTCATGGTGAGGGGAAAATCTATTTTTAAAATAGAATAATACAAATGACGAAGATAATTTCAAAAGTTAGATACAAAATGTATGAGCACGCCATCCGCCAATTAGCCGTACATGATACAAAAATAAACAAGTGGCTCACTTGCAATCACAGCTTTGGTGTAGTCCCCTTCAACTAATTCCTCTTCTGCTAGAAATATGCTTGAAAAAGGATAAGTAACGAAGTAAGTTCAATTGAACTTAGTGAGTTTCAAAAATGGACGTAATATAATTTGCAAAAATACTGTTAATCAACACGCATTGATACCCATAAGAAAATTTTGACTTATTCATGAGACTCTGTTGTACAGACACAATTCATCAACAATTTTCTTTACAGTTCACTGGTGGAAACACTTTTCCAATTTAAATATAGCATACATAGCACACGGGCGTTTACTTTCCGCCAACTCATGCATATCTCTCAAAATCATGCATGTTTATAAACGACCCTTCTTTGTGCCAACCTTGGACCTATAATTTAGAATTCAGAATCACAATTCAGTCATATTCATGTTCATATCATCCTTGTTAAGTTTAACACGTGTTCTTTTGCAAGGCCGAGTTGTGATCTGCCAATCCAGTTTGCAATATAACGTCCCTATCGGAGGCAACCAAATAGATTTTCTTTCAATATTTTCACATATCACAATTTGTCTAGTACTGGGCTCATGTAACAATGAGGGTGTTTTTACCTTGTCAATGGCCATACTTATACATACAACACTAGTTTATTACACACGTGTCCAGACACAGCACATCGACTCATTCATAGTAGAGGCAACTTACCATACACAACCCACATATCATGGAAGTATCATAACTCAAAGCAAGTAAGAAGGAACTCACCAACAAGCTTCAGAACAAAATCTAGTTTACTGGTCCTTTCCCTCGATTGCTCGGACCTTCACTAGCTTCTTGAGCTAAATAAGAAACAGTTATAATTATCAGACAATTTATCTTATTTAATCATGCATGCACTAGTGCAAAAACATAAATCCTTTCAACAACAACCTAAGGGCTTCCTAGAAATTACCAATAAACTAGTACTTAACGTAGGTGTTTTGACTAACTACTAGAACCTCCTTCATCTTCTTTAACGAAGATACCTTAAAAATTTTTAAAAACAAAGAAAAACAAAGGTGAAACATGTAGGCTATCGGCATTCCTTATATAGCACAAAAAATTGGGACAAGGCTTCGTGGAAAGGTCAGAAAATCCCACTATAGCCCTTAAAACCCGAGAATAGACTTGTCAAAAATTTTGAAACTTAATCATCCACCAAACATAACTACTACCACTAATCAGCTTAGTGAGTTGCAAAATATTGCTTGAAAACTAAAACAAGTCAACTAACAAATCGCTCAGCTACCTAAACACATCAAGCTATCATCTACAGTACTCTAGTTAAATTCTAACTTGGTCTCAACTAAACTCTAATGATTCTCATCGAGCCATTGTTTTCATCCTAAAACACTAAAAAATCTATCGATCCATGAACTAACAAGTTCACCCCAATGTATCTGGGGTTGACAGAGTGTTACCTAAAAGAGTCCACCAAATGGCAAATTCTAGCAATGCGTACGACCACCCCAAGATGTACTCACATCCAGAGTGTGAATACTACAGTAAAAGATATATTTGCGAGGCTGTATCCTCTAGTATACGAGTCTAGTTGTAATATAGTTACAACGGAGTAAAAGAGTACTCCGAGGATCGTACCCAAAAGAGACTACTGCTAGATCAATTTTAACCAAAACACTGAAAGATCTAATTAGTACTCTAAATCAGTTATACTACAGAATCAAAATTAAAAGGAGTTTTTAAGGTATAATAATAAAATAACATAAAGAAATAAAGTTCAAAAGATTGAAAAGGAGAATAAATCAAATATGATTATGGGTGATTAGCTCACTTCAATAATCCCCATCATCTATCCCTTTGGGTTATTCGTCAATCAACTAGTCGCTATCCCAGCAGGATCTTTCGATCTTCTACTCAAATAACGATTAGGCAAAGAATACTTATCTTTCGACCTTAGTCTAGACTGGCTTGGGGTGAAGGTGTTCACAGATAGGCCACACCAATTTTAGGTTAATTCCCACCTTGATAACTTCCTAGGGTTGCCAGGCCTAGGGTTTTAAGTTCTTCGTTTCCCAAACAGTTGATCCATTGTGGAACCCTAGAAAACTGTTAAAGGATCATACCTCCACTCATTAATCCCCCATAGAAGGAATAGTTCCTCATGGCTTTCATAAACAATATAAGAACGATATAAAGATAAAGCAAGTCGAATAAATTAGAGTATAGAGTTTAAGAAAATGCCTGACTTGTATTAAAAATGAATTGAATCCACACATTTGATCGTCTTCACAAATTAGATCTCTTGAAATAGAACAAAGAACAACTAAAAATAAATCTAAAACCTTAAGAAGAAGAAAAAATAAATTGAAATTAAAAGAAGAATTCTAGCCTAAGTAATTGGTGTGCATATCATGTGACAAATGAGCCTATTTATAGATTTTAGTTGGCCGTCGTCCTTAGCCCTGGGTTAGCAGACATTCCTAAGCTTTAAGTTTGATTGTGCGGACAAAAACGCCTCTTGGTTTGTGTTTAATTCTCGTCCAGAGTCAATGTCGTGACAAACTAGGACCTGTGTTACAGAATAAGAGTCAGTAGAATCCTCTTGGGATGTTTTTAGGGGTATGTCACGACACCCTTAAATTGTGTCACGACATCGAATGCAGTCTCATGATTTCTCCATTCTGCGCCCTATTTTACGACATTGATCATTTTGTGTTGCGATATAGTGACCAGTATCGATTTAGTACACCTTCTAATGGTCTCCTACACACTTAAAAAGGTCATTAGCTCACCTTTAGGCGTCATTCATCCCCTAAGGTCAATAAAAGACTCAATTTTCACATTTTATTGACTTAACGAAAACTAACAAAAACATAAACAATACCTAATGAAAATGCTTGCTTTCAAGCTCCTGAAGTGCGTAAATTAGTTTAATCTACCACACTAAATTACGACAGATCAAACTCCCCCACACTTAAGTCATTGCTTGTCCTCAAGCAACACAAAAAAACAAGAAATAAAAGAGTCGTCCCTTGAGCAAATACCATACAAGTATTGACTTTTGAGCACACTACTTGGTATTTCATATTCACGAACAACTTTAACATGATGAATAATTGACTTACCACTTTTGACCACAAACATCTAAGTTTAGTATATTACAAAGTATACAAACATTAAGAGTCTCACCTGTAGTGATCCATCAATAAATCATACAATTATATTACAAAGTATACAAATAGTTTTTTATGCGATTGTTTAATATAATATCCATTTATGCATAAGGATATTTAGGTCACATAGGACTTTTCGACTTGTAATGTTCTAAGGCTTAGGATAGGTATGGAATAAAAAACAGTAAGCATCAAAAGGGTTACAAACACGAAAATAGTTTGGCACATCGTATCGATCCTTATTCTGTCCCCTTTAGTGACCCTTACTCACTCACCACCTTATTTCTCCTTCTCTCACCTTCTTTTTTTTTCTCCACGTAGGAAATCATAACATAACATAGTAACTATGGCTAGCCTACGAGTTTGTATGCACTAATGACCAAGTTTTTCTTATTTTTGTGACTTTGTGACTTTCTTTTCCAATTCATCTCACTCACAAATGCTTTTTTCACTATCCAAGAACTTTTTTTTACTCGTACTAATTTTCTTTTTGGATTTTTCTTTTCAGTTTTGCACTTTATGCTAACCTATAGTTTATATATCACACCAATCTTTCCTATTCCACTCTGTTTTTACAAACTCCGCCTTGGTGTATCTACTTAACTCTCAATATGTATGGCCAGACATCTATAGTCGTGCAATATTAGACCAAAGAAAAAGGGCAAATACAAATTAATGTTCTAGGCTTGAGGTTTGTAATGAGGTTCATCAAGAAGCCTTAACAAGCTCAAAAATCAGTACTAAAGGTGAATACAAATAGGTCAATTTTTTTCCTCTAGATGTGTTCCAAACAATGTCTTAGGCCATCCCTTAATATATCAATATCCACAAATTTAATCAACCAAAAAAACTCAAATTCAACCATTTATCATTCTTTCTAGCATGCTCGTTTCCTTATATTTTCTATATCAGTTGATACAGTTGATTGCTTAATGCCTATTTACAGTGTAAGATATAAAACTTAGTAGTCTAATAATAAAAAATTTAAAATCAACTATCATTATGCCAAATTTATTTGCAAACACAAGCAGCCTATGTACATGCTCCTAACCAATCAGTTGTATTTCTACAAGTTCAAGCACATATATGATAGAAAAAATCAAGAGAAAAGCAAACAAATTTTCTATGTTACCCCCCACACTTTAGTTGACACATTGTCTTTAATGTGTAGCCCATAAAAGATAAGGAAAGAATTTACCTGATTGATCGTGGTTGTTCCAACTGCTAATGGTGGGTGCTTCCTCCTTTGCTCATGTAAAGCTCAAATTATTGTGTCTCCTTTGTGTTAGGTTTCTACATAGAAAATTTAAACAAAACACAATATAACTAAGGACCTACTATTAATCCTACTCCTACAAAGTTAAATTAAAATTATCTAAAAATTAATACAAGTTTTTCAAAACAAAATTATAACAATGTTCAATCATCCTCATCAAAATCCATCTATTCATCTCCTTCTTCCTCATCATCCTCTCATTCCTCTTCTCTTTCATGCACCTTATCTTCCTGCTCCAAATTTGTTGGCCCAAACATGTCAGGTGTATAATTAGAAACTCGAATATTGTTTTTCCTATCAAATTCTTAAAAAATTGGCCCCGACTCTTGCATCCATTGTATCATCCAATCTTGCTTTAGATGACTACTCTCACCAACAGCTTGTGTCAACCTCTGTGATGAACCTGGTGTGGTTTTCGGTTCTTGTTGTTGTTGTTGTTTGTTGTAATCTTTTATTTGTTTGGCTCGCAGCTCTGTGTATTTTTGGAATAATGTGTCATCGATAATACACCGGGAAGGTTTCAACAATTGTGCAGTGGATGTCATGGGTACACTTACCTTTTTTCATAAGGCCACCACTAAGTGGGGAAAAAAACTCCCAGCTTCTGACCACTAATACATCTTTTCATATCTTGGAGGATCCATCTGCCAATACATACCTACTTTTTCTACAAAATAGCGTAGAGTAAAACAACTCGAAAGGTATTAATGTTATATACATTTAAAGTAGGGGCAATTTGTTTGAATACAAATTGGATCCATATTTTAGCTTCTGGAAACATAATAGCTTGATGAAAGGATGTTGGGATATTGGTACCTGAACGATACTTCCATTTGCCACTTTCTTCAGTTAAAAAGTTTATAATGTTATCCATATCTTTGTCTCAAAAATACTCTAAGTCAATTTCATAAATAAAATCTTTTTCATAGTATGGAACATCTCCTACATATAGCCTTCAGTGTTTCTAGACTCTTGGTCCCACAAAAATGCATAAAACTCTTGAGCAACAGGGATCACAACACTATCTTTTGGGATCATAAAAATGTTCCACCTATGGCATCTAACCAAAGGTCATATTTCCTTACAAAGAATCATGGATGGATCAAATCTCCTCTCTTGTATAAAGGTTTTTTCCTTGAAGTTCAACAAAATATTTTTCAATATCCGGGTTTAGAAAATTAGAGGGGTTTTGAACCATCAATGATTCTAGTTTATTAGTTCATCTAACTTTTCTAGGAGGCATGTTTAGTTCTACTAACTAATGAAGCTTCAATCAAGTGAATTCAATGGAACAGTAAAAGTTGAGTTAAAAACCCTTAACCTCGTGTTAAACGTTGGATCCTTGTCACACATGTTTCTTCGTTATTCCTTGAGATGTTTCCTTCTTTTCCTAGATCAAGTAAGACTAAAAGAAGAAAATTTTCCAAGAAAATCTAAAAGAAAAAGGGAATAATAAATTTTAGGGTTTAAAGAGTTTAGAAGGTTTTAGGGAATTAGATGATTAAGAGATGTTAAACTAAAAGTAAAATATGGTTTTAGGTTATAAAATAAGTGTTTTGATGGTTAAAAATTTGGTAAAGTAGGGCTTAAGTCGTTGGGTTGCGTGAATAGGGTTAGGTCAACCCTGCAAAAAATTGAAGCGATGTTACGACACAGACATCTGTGTTGCGACATCCCTGGCAGTTTACTGTTGTCGCGACATCGGGGTTCGATGTCACCTATCATGCTCATCAATTGGCTCATTTGATCCTCAAGCTTAGTCACTATTGTTATTGAATTGGTGCATTTAAATTGCACCCGCTTTACGTCCATTCTCATTGACTACATCTCCCCCTTGATTCTATCCAAATGTTGAACACATGTTATGGCCACTTGGGTTGACCTTATCCTAAAGTTTTTGCAAATAAAGAGGTTGATAGTTAGTGTTTTTAGCTTGGTTCGAACTATTACCTCCTCATTGGTTTCCTTCCCATCTCAGATTCGGGTGATCTCTCCATCCAGGTTTTAGGTATTTGAATAAGGGTTTCCACCCCTTTTCCCGATATAATTTGCGTCCTTAGCAGGATTATTGATGTAGTGGAAGAGCGGTTTATCTCCTCCACACATAGACAGTGAATTGTTTGTAGATTCGATACGATTAAGTCTACCCACTAACTGTTGATACTTGTCATCCTCTTGGATAACTTTCATCGTATCATATTTCTGGCCATATGTGAAACATTTAATGAGCCACTGACAGGAGTTCAACACCATGTTTTCAATTATTTAGTAAGTATCCTCGTACGTTCTGTTCATGAGGGCTCCTCCTGCTGATCCGTCTAGTCCTGATCTTGCATTCCCCGCGAGCTCATCCTATGTCATGATAGATCCTGGTGCTTGCAAGTTTAACCAAGAAAAGCCGTTATCAACCAAAGAAATAAGGAAAACTGACGATAAATAGTGTCATAAGTGACCCCGTTGTACTTGAAAGTATCACAAAGTTGGAGAAACCATTTTAAGTGCTGATTCGGTTCGTCTATCAATGTGCCCTTAAATTGTAAATTATTTTGGATCATCTGAATGACTGCTGGTTTGATCCCAAAATTATTCGCTGAAATAGTTGGCATCGTTATGCTTTCTTGAACTATGTTCGGACTCGGTAATGCATAATCTCTTAAAGTTTTATCGTTACGAGCCATATGTAAATTTATAGGTAACTATGGTGGTGTCTGTGGCTTTCCCAAAATACTATGGTTAGCATTGTCGAACAGCGAATTCTCATGTGGTACTTTGCCTACAACAGGTGGTGGTGGATCTTGCATCTGCTGATGCTGTTGTTGTCGATGATTTCTCCTGATTATTCTCTCTGGATCTATAACCAGCTCTATAGGTGTTCCCTTATTATGAGTCATACACTAAACCCAGAAAGAGAAGATTAATAACAATAAAAATTAAAAATCATATCTACAACAAAAAAATTCCTAATTATTCTTTGAAGTGCAAAAAATTAAAATCAAACTAGTGACTTTGCCTCTTCGCCAACGGCGCCAATAACTTGACTGCATTTAGACTTACTAACATCTAGAATGTGAATACTGCAGTAAAATATATATATGAGGCATTATCCGCAAGTATACGAGTCTCGTTGTAATATAGTTACAACGGAGTAGGTGAGTACTCTGAGGATCATACCCGAGGGAGGCTAGTGCAAAATCAATTTTAAGTTAAACACTGAAAGATCTAATTAGTACTCTAAATATGTTATAGTACGAAAGCAAAAATAAAAGGAGTTTTTTTAATATATAAAAATAAAATAACATAAAGAAATAAATTTCAAAAGATCGAAAAGGAGAATAAATCAAATCTGATTATGGATGATTAGCTCACTTCAGTAACCTTCATCAATTGTTGCTTCAGGTTCCTTGTCAATCAACTAGTCAGAATCCAGTAGGATCTTCTGATCTTCTACTCAAATTACGAGTTGGTAAAGACTACTTATCTTCCAACCTGAAGTTTAGACCGACAGGGGGTGAAGGTGTTCACGGATAGGTCATACCAATTTTGGGTTAATTCCCACCTTGATAACTTCCTAGGGTTGTCAGACCTAGGGTTTTAGGTTCTTCCTGTCCTAAGCAGCTGGTCCATTGAGTAACCTTACAAAACAGTTAAAGGATCATACCTCCACTCGCTAATCCCCCATAGAAGGATTAGTTCATCATAGTTTTCATAAAAAATATAAGAACAATATAAAGATAGAGCATGATGAATAAATCAGAGTATAGAGTTTAAGAAAACACTTGATTTTTATTAAGAATAAATTCAATCCACACATTTGATCGTCTCCACAATTTAGATCTCTTAAAATAGAACAAATAACTATAACAACCATTTTTAGTGAAATCAGAATAGTGGTTCCGGGACCACAAACTCTTAAAATCTATGGTATGTTAGCAGTGTAGTATAAAAATTTCATTAAGAAATTTTGACGTTTGCCTGCTTAATTAAGTAAAAAGGACTAAATTATAAAAGGTGTAAAAGTAGAGTTCTAGTAGTTAAAGGTATCCAATAGCTATGAAACTTTAATGTAAGAGGACTTAGATGGTAATTAGACCATTATTATTAGTGGACACTTACGGACATAAAATGAAATGATTTTAAAGTTAATTAATAATGTTAATTTAGTAAATCAATAAATATGTTATGTAAACTAAAAAAAGAAAATAGATATCATCTTTAGTTTCATCTTCTTCCACCGAAGGCTAAAAGAAATAAACTACATGAAAGCTTGCTATCTAACACCCCAAATTTTGGGCCTAGAAGAAATAGGTTTTGAACAAGGAACAGTTAGGAGATTGCACATAAATATTTATTTGTGCAATGATGTGAAAAATGAATGTCTGCTTTAGTGGTTAAGTGATTTAGGAGTGTTTGGAAGTGTCTGAGAAGTCAGGGGTTCAAGCCTTGGCTTATGCAAAATTTTTATTTTAAGTGAATAAAATCCTTGAATCTAGATAGTATGTTCTTAAAGTATTGTGGTTAAAATATGATACAAAGGAGTTGTTGGTCAAGTGGTAAGGGGCGTGTGGAGTGTACATGGGGTCTAAGGTTTGAGTGGTGGCCCATCAAAAAAGGAGTATTTATTTTCTGCCTAATTCGTGTGGGTGGTAGAGTTGGATTGAAATACCACTAAATGGAGTTTGAATTGGTCATAGAGAGAATTGAGGAGGGATATTTGGAGAGATTTGCGGAGAGAATATTGGGATTTGGGGAGGTTTTTGTTGTGGAGAGATATATATCATCTCAGTTGTTCCTTATTGTCGATGGAGATTGGTGAGGTTTTCAAGGTTTTCGTCGCTTTCTCCAACCTGCATTGCTTCCATTCCTAACTGGTGGTGGTCGAGGTTGATTGGCACATTGCCTGGGAACCAAGGGTGCGATGATCATTGGTTTTCGAAATAAGAGTGTTCGGAACAAAGGGAATCTGCAAATCGCAACAAGTCTGTAACTACCCAACTGTAACTGTAGAACGGCAAAAGCTGAAAAGTCGAAATATGGCATTGAGACCACACGGGTGCGATCGCTTGAGTGGCAAGCCCAACCTGTGATTCATGAGTAAATTACCAAAATACCCTCGAAGGGTAAAATTACCAAAATACCCTTGAAAGGTAAAATTACTGAAATACCCTCGAAGGGTAAAATTACCGAAATATCCTCGAAGGGTAAAATTATCGAAATGCCCTCCAAGGATAAAATTACTGAAATATCCTCGAATGGTAAAATTATCAAAATACCCTCGAAGGGTAAATTATCGAAATACCTTTAAAGGGTAAAATTACCAAAATACCCTTGAAGGGTAACTTACTGTAATACCCCCTAAGGGTAAAATGATATGACTGTTATGGCCTTATGATATGTATGACTACGATTGAGCATGACATTTTGTATACATGTATGATATTATGTCACGACATATTGCATGGGGTTGGGTTGTTATATTTGGAGGAAGTGTACTGTACTAATAAGGTCGCACGGGTCACCCAAGACGACTGTGGACGTACTGGTGGCTTTGCCACGTATACTGTTACTGGCAACTTTGTTGCGATTCTATTACTGGCAGTTTTACTGCGACATTAGTGTGTTGGCTGGGTGGGTTGATTTTATCCCCACATGGTGTGTTGGTGGTACGGAGTGGTGTGTTGGCTAGATTGGGATGGGTTGCATTTTCTGTACTGTAATGATACTATATTGGGTTAAGGCCCACACTGCTACTGAATTGGGCTAAGGCCCTCACTATCTTGTGTTGAATAGGGCCTGTGCCCGCATCGCTTCATTTGTTGTTTACTGTTTGATTGAAGGGGATTACACACTGAGTATCGTAAACTCACCGTCTTCTCTTAACTGTGCAGGTAATCCTCAGCCATAGACGATTCGGTGCTGCAAGGGAGTCGAAGGTGGCCACATTATTGCTGCTAATACATTTTCTTTTATTTTAGTTTAAATTATAAGTTGGTTTTGTTTTGTAATAAGGCCTTTAATTTGGTTTTTAACTTTAATTGGGCTTTGCTTACATATTTTATATTGTAAGTTAGGTGAAAATGAATTTTTAAAATAATTACGGTTTTCAAAGACACAAACTTTAAACGTTAGAGTTTTCAAATGCTTCCGCATTTTAAATCAACTTAATATAATAATAGCAGTTAATAAGACAAACATTTGGTTAAGTGTTCCATTAAACATTACTAAAGAGGTTTCCAAACTTAAGAAACGAGTTTTATCAACAAGTCTAAATTTTGAGAGACACTTCAATGTGACACACCAGATACAGCCATAACGTTTAGGCCGGGTTTGGGGTGTTACATGCTAGGTTTGGCTAGATACATCTCTTGCATGTAAGTGAAATTTTGTCTCATTTTTAAAGATTTTTATGATTTCGGGATTGTTGTAGCTTAATTTAGCTAGCCCAATGACTAATTTAAATTTTTTTAAAGGTTTAGGGTTTTCCCATGAGCATGTTTGCGTGGTTCTTAAAATTTAATGAAAGATTATGAATCCTTGTTGTTAAATAAACAAGTTTTGTAAAGTGATTTTTCATAAAATTATCATTTAGGGACTTATTTGCATGAAATATGGATGAAATTGCATAAATTTCAATTTACGAGCTCCAAGACTAAATTGCAAAAATGTAATTTTGGAAAAGTATGACTTTTGGACTGAATTGAATAATAAAATTATTAAATTGATTGAATTTGTATATTTGGATCAAGATAGACTTCATACAGAGTTAGATTAGGAATAAGTGAAAGCCTTGGATTGTTGATCTCCTTTCTACGTCTTTGTTATCGAGGTAAGTTCATCTGATTATGTATCATTTTAATGTTATAAATTGACCTATATGTTAATATGTTGATTGCTATGTAACTGAATGATGTAATTCCAATGATGTCACAATAATTATCGAACCCTGTTTCAACCTTAGGAATTTGTAGAATATGAATGACATGTCATTAGGGTTTTCATGTTTCGGGTGTTGGTCTTGAATGTGCTACTGATGATTGAGGTCCTGCATTTTGTTACGAATACTCTACAACTCGTGTGTGAAGCATCGTGTAGCTTACATTCTGACCCACAGCTCATGTGAGTAGGCCCATTTCACAGCTCATATGACAATGATGTAAAGGAAAGGAAAGGTTACAGTTATATGTTTAGCACAGTTCGTGTGAGCAATCCAGTGTATCAATTGATATTCTAAGCGGTTCAACGAGCATGAAAGGGAAAGGAATGGTAAATTTTTAAAAATGAACTATGTCATGTATTTATGAAAAGGGTTGAATTGGTAAGTTGTATTGAAAGTATGATATGTTAAGGAGAATGATGAATTCAAATGAATTATGTTCATGTGCAATGGCTTACCTATGTTAAATTAATGTGGATTATGTTTGAATATGCTAACATATGTTGTTGATGATGCTTAGGCTTGTGCCAAGCTTATTTTTGATTGAATTATGTTTAAATTATAAGGTTATGCATTGAAATGGTAAGTTATGTTCACAATTTACGAAAATACTAAGTATTATATGCTTACGTAGTTTTTTTTTTCCAATGTTTTATAGATTATTGGAAGCTCGATCGGTTTGGAAGCTCATCAGAGATCTATCACACTATCCATCGAATATATTGGTAGTTTTTGAAGTTTTTATCAAGGGTATAATGGCATGTATAGGTGGACTTATGTTTAATGTTTGGGTTGAATGTTAAATGTTGATTTTGGTATGTATATATGTTGATTGTTTGGTACCATTTGGAAATGGTTGGTTTATGTCACTTGAGTGATTTTGACGCATGTGAGTAATGTTCCAAATGGTAAGACATTATTGACATGGTGTAGGTCAAGTATGGTATGCTTTAAAATGGTAGCAATGTGTTCAAATATTCATAAGTTTAGGTATGTTAGTTTGACTGGGATTGAGGTGCCTATATGGCATATTGGTTGAATGTAATTTAGTCATTGGAATTGGTCATTTTGTGCATGTTTTGGTATGTTTTGATGACTTGCACAATGGTGCAAATGGCTTGTAGGTACATGCTTGAAATGGGTAAAGGAAATGGCTTGATTTTGGCTAATTTCTTGTCCACGCGGCATTAGACACGGGTGTGTGTCTTAGCCATGTGTGACACACAGCCATGCGACACGACCATGTGACCCTTATAGGTTTTAACGGTTGCATGTCAAGTAGTTACATGGCCTAGCATACAGCCTAACACACGGGTATGTGAGGCTATTTCAAGTGTTACACGGCCTAGCACATGGGCATGTGGCTTGGTCGTTTGACCCAACTCAGATAGTTACACAAGCACGTACATGGGCTGGGACATGGCTATGTGTCCCTAATTCGATTGTTACATCACCTGAGACATGGGGCATGTATCTCATTCGTGTGAGTCACACGACCGTGTGACCCCCGCAGTTTAATTTTTCTAACTTTTTCCTAAATGTTCCAAATGTTTTTGATTTAGTCTTGAATCGGTACTAAAATGTTTCTTAAGGCCTTGAGGCCTCGATTAAAGGATGATATGCATGTTTATGTATGGAGTATGATATGTTTATATTAAAGTTTGCAAATGTATGTTTTAAAGTTACATTTTATGGTAACGCTTTGTAACCTTATTTTGGTGACAATACGGGTTAAAGGTGTTACATTTAGTGGTATCAGAGCTATGGTTTAGTCGATTCTCAGACTGGACATTGCATGTATGAGTCTAGAAATACATGTCATTATATAACCTGTGATAGTTTAATAACTCCTGATTCGATTTGAACTATGTTTTCATATAGATAATGTCATCCAACCTAGCTGATTCTGATGAGGCTGAAAGTAACGCACAAGCCTCTGTTCACGGAGCAGCTTAAAGTGTAGTAGGCCCGTATCTGAGGGCCGGGGAGGAGAGGCTAAGGAAGTCTTCTTCCAAATGATGAATGAGTGGTTTACCGAGTTCGTACGAATGAACCCGATGGCTCAACGACCTCCACCCTCACCAGTACCCCAACCAGTTCCTGTAGTTCCTTAGGGTTTGGAACCAGCATGAGTGAGTAAGCCTTTAGTTGATAAAATTTGTAAATGTGGGGCTGAAGATTTTAGAGGTATAGTTGAAGATGATTCGTAGAGAGTTGAGTTCTGGATGGAACATACGATCAGAGTTTTCGATAAATTATCATGTACTCCTATGAAATGTTTGAAATGTGTTGTATCATTGTTGAAAGATTCGTCTTACCAGTGGTGGAACACTATAATTGCGGTTGTATCGAGAAATCGAGTTAACTGGGAATTCTTTCAGACTGAATTCTAAAAGAAATGTGTAAGCCAAAGATTTCTTGATAAGAAACATAAAGAATTTCTTGGGCTAAAACAGGGTCGAATGTCAGTATAAGAGTATGAGAGGAAATTTGTGCAACTTAGCAAATATGTCCGAAAATGTGTACCAACAGAAGTTAAAATGTGTACTCGATTTGAGGACAGACTAAATAAAGATATAAAGTTGCTTGTCAGGATTATTGAGCTAAAAAAATTATGGTTTTAGTTGATAGAGCACACAAGGTTGAAGAGTTTAGCAAAAAAAAGAGAAAAGCCAATTCTGAGGCTCGTGATTCGGGAAAATGACATTTGAGAAAGTAATACTCATCACCACCGAAGAAATCAAAAGAATATCATAGTTCATCAACTTTGGTAGGTTATTTTGGGAAGGGTCGAGGTAAATAACATTCGATCTCGAAACCTTAGGCTACGTCTATAGCGAGTGTGGGCAGTGTCAAAAGCAACAATCCTGAATGCCAGTAATGTAATAGATGACACTTTGGTGAATGCAAATTGAAAGACAGGTCATGTTCCAAATGTGGTTCGTATGAACATTATCTCAGAGATTGCCCAGAAGGTCCGACAAATAAAAGCCTCAAACTAATCGACCAAGTAATATTGTTGTAAAAGGTAGACCACCACGGAATACTAAAAATGTGGGAAATATCTGTATTGAGACAAAAGACTCTACTGTGAGATCTGGGGCACGTGCACCAGCTAGAGCTTATGCAATTTGTGCTAGAGAGGAAGCTTTAGCGCCAGATGTTATCACTGGTACATTTTCTATCTTTGATACGAATTTAGTGTCAGATAAGAAATTACCTTTTGAGTCTACTAAGTTTTTGATTAAAATAATGAACTCCCTAGGTTAGTATGTTTTAGTTGATAAGGTTTGTAAAAACTATCCTTTGATGACTCGAACTTGCAACTTTCTGACTGATTTGATATTACTATCCTTTGATGAGTTTGATGTGATTTTAGGTATGGACTGGTTAACTCTGCATGATGCTGTTGTGAACTGTAAACGAAAGCATATTGTGTTGAAATTTCATAATGGTGAAAAGCTTTGAATTGAACCGAATAGACTATATAGTATATCCAATGTTATATCAGCTATGTCAGCACAGAAATATGTTAGAAAAGGTCGTAAAGTGTCTGTCACATATATATATTTGATTCCAGAGTTTAAAAATCGAAGCTAGAATTGGTACCAGTGGTATGTGAGTATTTAGATATATTTCCAGAGGAGTTACTTGGGTTACTGCCAATCAGAGAGGTTGAGTTTGCTATTGAGTTAGTTCTAGGAACATCTTCGATATCGGTAGCTTCTTACAGAATGGCACCTACTGAGTTGAAAGAGTTAAAAGCACAGTTGCAAGAATTGACAGATAGAACAAAAGATGGATCCATGCGATTATGTATTGACTATCAATAGCTCAACAAAGTCATAATAAGGAAAAGTATCCATTGTCGCTTATTGATGATTTGTTTGATCAGATGAAAGCTGCGATGGTATTCTTGAAGATTGATCTTCGTTCTGGTTACTATCAATTATGGGTTAAAGATTCGGATGTGCAAAAAACTGCATTTAAAACCAGGTACGGACATTATGATTTTCTTGTGATGTCATTTGGTTTAACTAATGCGCCTGTTATATTTATGGAATTTATGAATAGAATCTTCAGACCATACTTAGATAGATTCGTTGTGGTATTCATTGATAATATTTTGATTTATTCACAAGATGAGACAGAGCATGCCGAGCATTTGAGAAAGTTTTTGCAAACTTTGCGTGAAAAACCATTGTTCGCTAAGTTTAGCAAATGTGAGTTCTGGCTTCGGAAAGTCAAATTTCTGGGACATGTTGTATCAGCCGATGGCATTAAAGTTGATCTGAGAAAACTTTCAACTATGGTAGATTGGAAGCCTCCAAGAAATGTATCTAAGGTTAGAAGTTTTCTCAGTTTAGCCGGATATTATAGAAGATTCGTCAAAGGATTCTCGATGATTGCTTCACCGTTGACAAGACTGTTGCAAAAAAATTTTAAGTTTGAATGGCCAGAGAAATGTCAACGAAGCTTCAATCAGTTTAAAGCATTCTTAATTGAGGCACCTGTGTTAGTTTAGCCAGATTACGGTAAAGAATTTGTAATTTACAGTGATGCATCGTTGAACGGTTTAGGTTGTGTTCTGATGCAAGAAGGCAAAGTGATAACATATGCTTCTTGACAATTGAAACCGCATGAAAATAATTATCTGACACGTGATTTAGAAATTGCAGCGATTGTTTTTGCTTTGAATATTTGGTGACACCATTTGTACGGAGAAAAATGTCACATCTTCACAGATCATAAAAGTCTGATGTACTTGTTGTCACAGAAAGATTTGAATTTGAGACAACGCAGATGGCTCGAATTATTGAAAGACTGCGACTTGTCATTGATTATTATCCCAAAAAGGCTAATGTTGTTGTTAATGCTTTGAATAAAAAGCCTCTATTTACTTTGCGAGCATTAACCTCGCGGTTGACATTGATGGATGATGGTTCATTTTTAGTTGAGTTGAAAGCTAAATCGATGTTTTTTCAACAAATTTGTGAAGCTCAGAAATGTGACGTGGTGTTGGTAGCTAAATGGAAATAGATTGAGATGACACCTGATTTAGACTTTCATGTTGGTTCCAATGATAGTTTGTACTTTAATGATAGAATTTGTGTTCCGAGAAATACTAATTCATTCAAAAGATTTTACAGAAAGCTCACAGTAGTAGCTTGCCTATTCATTATTGTAGCAATAAAACGTATGGTGATTTGAAACAAATGTACTAGTGGCGAGGTATGAAACGAGAGATTTTTGAGTTCGTATTGAGATGTTTAGTTTGTCAGCAAGTTACAGCCGAGCATCAGGTACCTTATGGTTTATTCCAACAGTGATGATTCTAAAGTGAAAATGGGAACATGTCACGATGGATTTTGTATCAGGATTGCCTCTATCTCCGAGAAAGAAAGACGTTGTTTGGGTCATTGTTTGGGTCATTCTTGATTTTTCACTCAAGAGGTTAGCAGAATTGTATGTGGTTGAGCTCGTTAGATTGCACAATGTGCCAGTTTCCATTATTTATGATAGAGATCCACATTTTATGTCTCAATTTTGGAGCAAGCTACATAAAGCCCTAGGTGCTCGTTTGCATTTTAGTACCACATTTCATCCTCAGCCGACGATCAATCTGAGCGAGTAATTTAGATACTCGAGGATATGCTTCAGTGTTGTGTTTTAGAGTTCAAAAGTAACTGGGAGAGATTTCTACCATTGGTTGAATCTGCATATAACAGCAGTTACCAATCGAGCATAAAGATGGCACCATACGAAGCTTTGTATTGTTGAAAATGTCGAACTCCATTATACTAGGCTGAGCTTAGTGACAAAAAGCTTCTCGGGGTTGAATTGATATAAGAAACCAAAAAAAAGGTTAAAGTGATACGAGAGAGTTTCAAAGCAGCTTTAGATCGACAAAAATCCTATGTGGATTTGAAAATAAAAGACATAGAATTTCAAGTCAGCAACAAAGTGTTTTATAAAATGTCACCCTAGAAGAAATTTCTTCGATTCAATCGTAAAGGAAAGTTAAGTTCATAGTTTATCAAGCCGTCTGAGATCATTGAGAGAATCAGTCCAGTTGCTTACCGATGAACATTGCCGTCAGAGTTAGAAAAGATTCTTAATGTATTTCATGTGTCTATGTCACAACGGTATAGATCAGATCCATAACATGTGATTTCACCTGTTGACATTGAGATTCAGCCTGATATGACGTACAATGAAGAATCGATCAGAATTCTAGCTCGAGAGGTTAAAGAATTAAGAAATAAAAGCATAACTTTAGTTAAATTTCCCTGGCAGAGTCAGGGAATAGAAGAAGCTACCTAGGAATAGAAAGAAGCTATGATAGTGCAATACCCGAACCTCTTTTCTGTTAAGATTTTTGGGGACAAAAATTTTTTTAGGGGGAGAGAGTTATAACAGCCTATTTTTAGTGGAATCAGAATAGTAGTTTTGGGACCACAAATTCGACGAGAAATTTTTTATTTTAGTATTATCTTGATGTCTACAGTATGATAGTAATGTTGTATAAAAAATTCGTTAAGAAATTTTGATGTTTGCATGCTTAATTAAGTAAAAAGGAGTAATTCGTAAAAGGTGCAAAAGTAGAGTTCTAGTAGTTAAAGGTATCCAATAGCTATGAAACTTTAATGTAAGAGAACTTAGATGGTAATTAAACCATTATTATTAGTGGACACTTATGGACATAAAATGAAATGATTTAAAGGTTTATTAATAAGGTTAATTTAGTAAACCAATAAATATGTTATGTATATTAAAGAAAGTAAAAGATATAATCTTTAGTTTCATCTTCTTCCACCGAAGGCTAAAAGAATGAAACTCCATGGAAGCTTGCTAGGTTCGGCTAGATACAGCTCTTTTATGTAAGTGATATTTTGTCTCGTTTTTAATGATTTTTATGTTTTTGGGATTATTGTAGCTTAATTTAGCTAGCCCAAGGGCTAATTTGCAAAATTTTTAAAGGTTTAGGGTTTTTCCATGAGCATGTTTGCATGATTCTTCAAATTTAATGAAAGATTATGAGTCCTTGTTGTTAAATAAACAAGTTTTGTAAAGTGATTTTTTATGAAATTATCATTGGACATATTTGTTAAAGTAGTAAAATATCATGGTAAAATCGTGAAATGATGATTTGTATGGCTTGATATAAGTCCCAAGGTAATTCGACTAGCATCAAATATGAATGAAATTACATAAATTTTAATTTACGATATTAAGGACTAAATTGTAAATAAGTTAAAATATTACGGGAAATTGTATTTTTGCAAAAGTATGAATTTTGGACTGAATTGAATAATAAAATTATAAAATGGATTTCATTTTTATATTTAGATCAAGATAGACCTCGTACGGAGTTAGATCGAGGAAAAGCAAAAGCCTCAAATTGTTGATATCGTTTCTACGTCTTTGTTATCGAGGTAAGTTCATATGATTATATATCTTTTTATTGTTATATATTGATCTATATGTTAATATGTTGATTGCTATTTAACTGAATGATGTAAATCCAACGATGTCACGACGATTATTGAACCCCGTTTGAGCCTTAAAAATTCATAGGATACAAATGACATGTCATTAGGGTTTTCATGTTTCAAGTGCTGGTCTTGAATGTCCTACCAATGGCTAAGGTCCTGCATTTGTTGTAGGTATTCCATAGCTCGTGTGACCAGCATCAGGTAGCTTACGTTCTGACCCATAGCTCGTGTGAGCAGGCCCATTTCACAGCTCGTGTGAACAATGATGTAAAGGAAAGGAAAGGTTACGGTTATATGTTTAGCCCAGTTATTGTGAGCTATTTTGCATATTCATTGATATTCTAAACGGTTCAATGGCCATGAAAGGGAAAGGAATGGTAAGTGTTTACAAAGGAATTATGTCATTTATTTATGAAAAGGGTTGAATTGGTAAGTTTCATTAAAAGTATGATATGTTAAGGATAATGATGAATTCAAATGAATTATGTTTACATGTAATGGCTTACCTATGTTAAATTCATGTGGATTATGCTTGAATATGTTAACATGTGTTGTTGATGATGCTTAGTCATGTGCCAAGCTTATGTTGGATTGAATCATGTTTAAATTATAAGGTTATGCATTGAAATGGTAAGTTATGTTCATAATTTATGAATTTACAAAGCATTATATTCTTACATAGTTTTCTTTCCTATGTTTTATAGATTATCGGAAGCTCGATCGGTTTGGAAGCTTGTCAGAGATCTATCACACTATCCATCGAATATATCGGTAGTTTTTGAAGTTTTGATCAAGGGTATAATGGTATATATAAGTGGACTTATGTTTAAAGTTTGGGTTGAATGGGAAATGTTGATTTTGGCATGTATATATATGTTGATTGTTTGGTCCCATTAGGAAATGGTTGGTTTGTGTCACTTGGGTGATTTTGATGCATGTGAGTAATGGTTCAAATGGTAAGTCATTATTGACATGGTATAGGTCCAGTATGGTATGCTTTAAAATGGTAGCAATGTGTTCAAATATGCATAAGTTTAGGTATGTTAGTTTGATTGTGATTGAGGTGCCTATTTGGCATATTTGTTGAATGGAATTTGGTCATTTGAATTGGTCATTTTGTGCATGTTTTGATATGTTTTGATGCCTTGGACAAGGGTGCAAATTGCTTGTAGGTACATGCTTGAAATGGGTAAAAGAAATAGATTGATTTTGGCCAATTTCTTGTCCACACGGCCTAAGACACAAGCGTGTGTCTCAGCCATATGTGACACACGGAAGTGTGTCCCCTGTAGATTTTAAAGGTTGCAAGTCAGGCAATTACATGGTCTAGCACACAACCTGGCACACGAGCGCATAACTTGGCCATGTGACCCAACTCAGAGACTTACACGGGCATGGACATGGGCTGGGTCATGACCGTGTGTCCCTAATTCGATTGTTACACGATCTGGCCATATGGCCGTGTGACCTCTGCAGTTAAATTTTTCTAACTTTTTCTTAAATGTTCCAAATGTTTTTTATTTAGTCTTAAGTCATTTCTAAAGTGTTTCTAAGGCCTCGAGGGCTCTATTGAGGGATGATATGCGTGTTTATGTATGGATTATGGTATGTTTATATTAAAGTTTGCAAATGTATGTTTTAAAAGTTATGTTTTTACGGTAATGCTTCGTAACCCTCTTCAGGCGACGGATACAGGTTAGAGGTGTTACAATAACAATTGAAAATAAATCTAAAAACCTATGAAGAAGAAAAACTAAACTGAAAAATAAAAGCAGAATTCTAACCTATGTAATTAATGCCCATAGCATGTGAGAAAGGAGCCTATTTATAGATTTTAGGTGGTCGTCGTCCTTAACCATAGGTTAGCTAATGTTTTCGAGCTTTAAGTTTGATTGTACGGACTAAAACATGTAACACCCCAAAATTTTAATTTTGGGTATTGTGAATGTGTGACATAAAATATCTGTCTGCTTTAGTGGTTATGTGTTTTGGGTGTGTTTGGGAGGTCCCAATTTCAAGCCTTCGCTTAGGCAAATTTTGGTAATTTGAATGAATTAGGCTTTACTCTTGTTCAGTAGCCTTTTATTAGATTTTTGGGTAAATTATATTAGAATTGGCCTGCTGGTCTGGTGGTTAAATGGTGTGTTATTATGGTGGAGGTCTTGTGTTCGAATCCTTATGCAGGAAAGAGTATTGTTTTTTCCTCAGATTTTGGGATAGAGTTGTGTAATAGGGGGATTCTGAGTAGTGGGTGTGTAGTGGGAATTAGGGGAGAAGATTAAGGGATTTTGGGGGTTATCAGGATTTTATTTTATTTTTTTCTCATAACCGAATTTTGACTCTATTTTCCAAAAAAAATTTGTCGTCTATTCTTCACCCTCTCCTCTTGCCGAAATTCTCTGAGTTTTTCCATCTTTCTCTTCTTTTTCTTCTTTTTGATTTTTCCCTAATCCATTTATTTTCCTTCGTTTTCGCACGCAGTTAGTGCTCGCTTAGTTTCAGTAAGTGTTTCTTTTCGTTTCTATCATGAATCTCTTAGCGACTGAAGTGGTAATGTTTTTTCTCTGCGATTTGGGCGTAGGGGGAGGCTCAGACTAGTGAATTCAGTGTCTCGTCTTAACAATAGTTAAACGGAGGGTTATCGTTTATGGTAAGTTCGATTTCTATTTGTTCTTGGTTGTCAATTCGATTGTAAATCCATTAAATTGATGTTGAGTATCTTGATTATAGGCTTTGGAGTGCTCGGGGACTGTTTTAGCATCAAACAAAACCAGGTGTGTACCTAAAACGCAAAAATGAGGGATTCGGTGAAAAGCCGAAATTGCTTGCTGTTTGGACAGTAGTAGTAGGCTAACTTTGAAAAATAGCCATAAATTTTGGAAATCGAATTTGAGGATGAACAAAATATAGAATTAAAGCTAATTAAGTCTAGTTTCTTATAGAAGAAACGGTGTAAGTAATGGAATTGTAAATCGTGAGATATAATCAACTTTGTGAGACAAGGTCAGAATGAATTCGGGTTCCCTGGTTCTGACTTTGAAAAATTATCAAAAATTGGAGGAAAATAATTAGGGGTTTAAATTTACTGTTTAAATTATTAATGAGTCTATTTTCAATAGAAACAAATGGAAACATCAACCAAATTTTGTACTAAGAGATAATTATTTTTTAGCAAAGAAGGGCCAAAGCTATCAGACAGCAGAATAGGGGTAAGTTTGAAGATTTTACTGTACTTATTGGCTAAACCAAAAATTCTAAAAATTTTAAGGTAGAAAGTTATTTATGTCTAGTTTCAAAAACATCAAGAGGATCTTAATTTGAAATTTTGTAGCTCAAGATATAAATAATTTAGTAATAGTGACTCAAGAAGACAACTTTGAAGGAACATAAAAGTAAATAGTGAAAACATATATGAATAATTAACTAGCATGGGTTACATTAAAAATGGATCACGCAGCCAAGGCCAATTTGGGCCGAATGGGCCACATGGGCATGTGAGCCCATTTTTCTAAAAAGTTCTATAAGGTTGGACGGGTCGCCCAAGTCGACTGTGGACCTATTGTAGGGTCAGTAAACTTTATTTAGACCCTACATGTGTGATCTGTCTGTCTGATTTCTATACCGAGCATCACTTATGATATCTGAATGTATGTATAATTAATTGGATAATTTCATGGCATATTTTGTATGTTGGATTACATCGGGGTGGGATGATGATATTTGGACGAAGTATCTGAAAGGCTATTAAGCTTGTTATGGCGTACTCATTTGCAACCTTCTCGATTATGTGTCGATTTTGACAAACATGGTGTGTAGGGATGGGTGGGTTGATTTAATCCCCACATGGTGTGTAAAGACTGGTGGGTAGGATTCTGATTTACTGTATCTGCATTCTGTATCTGATATGGGCCAAGGTCCTAATGTATTTCTGAGACTGTATCTGAACGGGCTAAGGCCCAAATTGATTCTGTGATGGGCACAGGCCCCGGACTGTATCTAACCGAATTCGGTTAATTATTTGTATGCATGTTTTCTGTGGGGATTACACACTGAGTTTGCGAAAACTCACCCTTTCTTTGTTTAATTTGTACAGGTAATCCCCAGACTTGACAGGTCGGTGCAGCAGAGAACTCGACGGTGGCCACACGTAAGTTTTAGACTATTTTATGTTAATGCCTAGAATTTATTACTTATTTGGGGTTTTTTATGTGTCTTCTAGACTATGGGCTGGTTGGCTTTAAATTTGGGACTTTATACTATTTTTATGGATTTTTTTTAAATTGTAACTCCACAAAACACGATTTTTTTCTAAAAACTATAGTTTTTTGTAAATAGAAACGATTTTCCCTAAATTAATTGGTTACAAAAGCTTCCGCTAAGAGACAAGTTTTCAAATCCCTTTCCGTGTGACATCGCCAAATTTGGCCATAACATCTAGGCCAGGTTTGGGGTGTTACAAAACGCCTTTTGGCTCATGTTTAATTCTTATCTAAAGTCGATTTCGCGACACACTAAGACCTATGTCGTGACACAGGAATCAGTATACTCCTCTTGGGGTGTCTTCAGGGGTATGTCGCGACACCCTTAGACTTTGTCGCGACATCGAAGGCAGTCTCGTGATTTCTCCATTCTACTCCCTATGTTGTGACATTGATCATTCCGTGTTGCAACATAGTGACCATTATCAGTTTAGTACATCTTTTAATGGTCTCCTGCACACTTACAAAGGTCATTAGTTTACCCTTAGGCGTCATTCAGCCTCTAAGGTCAATAAAAGACTCAATTTGTACATTTTATTAATTTAACAAAAACTTACAAAAACATAATTAATACCTAATGAAAGTGCCTTCTTTCAAGCTCCTGAAGTGTAGACATTAGTTTAATCTGCTACACCGAATTACGACAGATCAGCGTTTTGTGAATGGGCACACTATCGATTCCATGCAATATGCCACCCCAACACTTAACGAATAAGTCACCAATCTCATCCTTTTCTACCTTGGCTTATTCAACTATACACCAAACAATATATCGATACAGTCTACGCCAGGTGGGCTATTACATATACCTTAATCCTGAGTGGATGATAGACTATGTATGTGTTGTATATTTTGATGTATTAAATTTTGAGTTAAAAGACATAATGAATTGAAAGCTAGTACGTTGAAAAATTTGTCCAAGGCACCCAAAATACTCATATGATTAATGTAATGTGCCAAATGATCCCGAGGTTCATGCTACCTATCATAAAGCATCTTGGGGAATTCGAATGTTGAGGGAACATGGTGGCACAATATTTCAATAACTAGGGCTCATCAGTATACTTTTTTGTTAGCCTTGTTGACTCTAACTTTTTGTAGTTCTGCATGTCCTTCTTTAGCTGCTCTATTTTTTTCTTCCAATATGTTCACTCATTTTCCTGCTTCGACTATCATCATCATTCATAGGATCAGTAATACTTCTACTAGTATGCTGATGCTTGTGTGTAGAGTGAACAATTACCTCTTCCCGATCCAAATGGTTCTATTTGAAAAGGGTAGCAACAAACCAAGATCGTATTCAAGTTGTTCGACTCAACAAAAATATTCTGATGTGACCTGAAAGAAGAAACAAAATAAATTAGAAACAATGGAAAAATAAAGAAAAATAAAGCATAAAATCAATAAAGATAAATATTAGGGTGAAATGGAAAATTATTGAATGGAAGAAAACGAAAATAAAATGGATGATGAAAAAATTGTCCCCCTTGAAGAACAAAGCTTAAAAAAACAACCAATGGTGATGAAAAGTTGATGTCCTATGAAACTCTTTGAATACTGATTTTCAAAAAGCTTCACAAATGGCTCTAACCAACCTTCTAAGGTCAAACTCAAGTAAATTAGAGGGTGAAGAGTTCTCTTTCGGCTTCAAAGAGAAAACCAAGAATAAAACCTACTTCTAAAATAAACAAAAAAGAAATCTCACAATAAAAACTCAAATAGTTGAAATTTAATAAAGTTATATTTTATGAATAATGAAGAGGCATTTATATAAGCTAGCTAATTACATCAAAATAAAAAAGACACTCTAATTAATTTAAACAAGAAGTAGTTCTAGTGGAACTAAACTTTCCCATTGACTAAGAAACATAAAACTCTTAAACAACTTAGAATACTTAAAAATTTCTTAAAATTTGGAATAAATAAAAAATAATAATATAAAACATAATAAATAAAATATTGGGCTCGTATAGAATCAAAATTAAGCCTTAAAATCAAACTCAATATGATTTAAACTCAAATTAAAGCCTAAAACTCATAATTTCCCATAATAATTCTGTCCAAAAATTTTAATTGCGCAATCTTTACTAAAATGACCATAACTTGAGCTCGCAGACTTAAAATTGAATGATTCAAAGTGGACTTTGAAGCTAAGAGATAACTCTTTGAACTCTATGAAGGCATGTCAGTTCAAAAATGACTAGTTCTTATCCAAAAAGTCATCACAAGTCGATTTATTTTCCAAACTTGAAATTTGATAATTTTAGTGAATTGAATTTAACAAATCCATGCATGTACCACCATGTTTGGATTAGGGTTACGAAACATTCCAGTACAATTTAGAATATTTAACTTCAAATAGAAACTATTAATCAAATTAAATACTAACACTCAAATACACATTTCCTTTATAGCATAATTGTACTTACAGGCCTTAAATTGAGCCTATGGGACCATAAAAATAGTTTAGGAACATTTAGGGATTAATTTGAAACAAAATAGAAAAATTGGAAAATTTTGGAAATAGGAGTCATACGGCCGTGTGGCATAATGACATGGTTGTGTGTCCAATCGTGTTCACTTCGAAGTATGGGACACACGGTCATGTCCCAGCCCGTGTGTCTGCCCGTATGGGTATTCGAAATAGGGTCACACGATCGTGTTTCAGGCCGTGTGCTAGATCATGTGTGCATTCGAAGTTAGGTCACACAACCGTGTAACTCTCTATGACTGTGTGGTTCATCCTGCATTCAAAATCAATAAGACACACAGTCATGTGAGAAAGCCGTGAGTGACACATGGTTGTGTGACAACCTGTGTCCTAGGCCGTGTGCAGCTAAATAACTTCATTTTCATGCCAAAACAATCATTCTTACTTAGACACCAAGCCATTCCATTTCCAACCCAAAGTAACCTATTCCAAAACACATTTAACACACTTAAAACATACAAAATTCATAAAACTTATGTGCTAAACCAATGTGTCCTCATTGACACCACACTTTATAAGCAAAAACAACAAGTAATTCACCTAAAATTTCACCTTCTCATACATGTTATACAATTAACAATAATTCCTCTAGAACATCAACTACCAAAAATTTCAAACACAAGAAAAGGTACCAAACCAAAACAATACTTAATAACAAGTGTACCAAACATTACCATACCAAAATAATATCAACATGAAACATAGTTTACCAATTCATAACCATAAAAGCTTAATTACAATTCCCCTAACATATTAACCTTAACAACATCAAACCCTATATACATGCCACAAACCAAAATGACCCAAAAAACAAAAGCTACCAAAACGAGTTTGGATAGTGTGAGCATTTAAATTGATCCATCTGACCTGTTCCGTAAAATGTTAACTACAAAAAACAAAACAAAACAGGTAAGCTTATGAAGCTTAGTAAGTCCATAGTTAAAAATCCAATTTAACTTAACCTAATTTATAACTGATCACTAATGAAACTTAAATCATTATAACCTTGACAATCATTTCCGAAATCTCATATTATTAGTACCAAAATATTCAATAATATAATTCAATATATGCAATGCCTCAAACCAAAGCAATCAATGGTTCTATACATATACATATATACACAAACATATCATTATACATAAATCCAAGTCAAAGAGTAATTTAACATTTAAACGTAAAATTTCATGTCCCGTTGAACTATAACAAATTGACTCAGATACTCGATTTTCCCTAAAACACACCAGAGAGCATCAAAATGCTAGCAAGGCACTAAAGCGCAATCTAGTACAAGTGCGCGTACTAACCCTATTGGCATGCCAATCGTATCCTTACTATTTACTATGCTCAACCGGGCATTATACTTAAATTTATAATATCAGTAGATCAACCATTCATAAGAACTTCTTATTTCTGAACAATTGCTATAAATCTATTACATTCAATTCAATAGTGTGCAACCACAAGATTTACCACTACCAAATATTCATTTTCCATTTGTACTTAATTGCAACATTTAATAATTTACAAGTAAACAATGAAATTTCACATTTATTACAATTAACTAGAAATTAATATATATAATCATAAATTAACACACATATATATTATTAAACTATGAACTTATCTAAATTATGCTTTCGCTCAACTCGTAAGGACTAATCCGTAACTTTCTCTTTTCCTCGATTAATTTTCGTATGATTCAATCCTTGATCTATATAATGATTAAATTCAATATATCAATTTCAAATATACCAAAAACTTATTTCTAAGCATATACCCTTAAGTTTTCTTATTTACAAAATGTCCCCAAACTTTTGTATTTCTCTCAATTTAGTTCCTAAACCCAAAATTTTCAATTTATCACATTTCATTCATTTCCATGCTAGCCAAATTTTTACTAATACTAGAACAACCTATAAATATTCAAAATTCACATGAATTTCATGTCAATATTTATATTTTATCAATTTAGCCCTTTAACTAAAAACTAATTAAAATCACTTTACAAAATAGTCCCAATCATCAACCAAAATTATAATTCTTTCATCTAGCATTCAAGAACAAAATTAATTAATAGAAAAATCCAAAATCTTTTCCAGTTTCAAAAACGGAGGTACAAGTTAGCTAAATCTAGTTGTAACGATCTCAAAAACATAAAAATTATAAGAAACGGGTACAAAATTCACTCACATACAAAGAAATAAAGGTGGTCAAACCTTCAAGCCTTCAATGGAGTTTCTTGTTTCAATTTTGGTGGAATAAGATGTTTTGGAAGATGACCATTTAATTTTTTTTTATGTTTTATTTACTTTATTATTAATTTAACATTAATATAAAATGTATAAAATTTACCTACAAGTCGTCCCACTATATAAAAATGGTACATTTACCATTTAAATCATTCCACTTATTTAATTAAGCCATTTAATCATTATAATTAAATAGTGATTAAGTTTTACATCTTTTACAAATTAGTCTATTTTCTTTAATTAACTAATTAAGCAAAACAATTTCTGGACTGAACCTTCATATACCTAAATATAACTCCATAAATATTTTGAGTTTGGTTTACAAAAACGAGGTCCCAATAACTCATTTTTCTGAAACCACTTGACTTATGGGACAACCACTTATTCTTAACTATTTATTTAATTAGCTAAAATTTTTCAAATCAAAAGTCAATATAAAATTTATAATAACTCATGTAATTTAAATTCTAATTATTACGAACTTACTCATTGGATTTGTGGTCCCGAAACCACTGTTTCTGACGCCACTGAAAATGAGTTGTTACATCAAACTTTGAAAACTTTACAATTTAGTCCACATTCATGCTCAAAACACTTTAAAGCTTTCGTAAGCTCAATTAAGTCTTGGTTTTGTTTGTAAATCATATTACACATGAAAATATGAAATGAATTAATGTTTAATTGAATTGTTTTTGTATGAACTATGTGAATTTGCTTTGGTAACTATAGTAGCATCCCGTAGCTCGGATCCGTCGATCGGACCGGGTAAGGGGTGTTACAGTATATCTCTTGGAAGGCCTTATTGATCGTTGTTAAGGTTAGGCTCATTAGTGGAAGGACCACTAGTACTTAGGTTGGCCATTGCCATCCACACTCATCTTACCTAATTGTAACCAGTGAGATTAACAATGAGGAGGAAATAGATGCTAAGATGCTGGTTCACCCACTGTTGGGTGAAGAGCCACTGGGTGGTGGTGGAATGGTCTGAGGAGATGGGTCTTAGTAGCAAGATAATAAGAGGAGATGAAAGATGATTTTTGTTTCTTAGCCTTCTCTCAAATGTTATGGTGATCTTATATATGGGAGACAAAGATGATCACGTGTCTTGAAGTCACCGACTGTGGAGTTATACATTGTTCTTGTGGAGTGGTGCTGATGTAACGTCCTAGGATATGACTTCTTAGGGTAGTTGGGTAATCAATAAGTTTGCATTCCCATGTGCACTCTACACATACCTACTGAGGGTGACCTTGCAAAGATTCGCCAGTCTATTGTGGTCTGAGGTTTGCCAGGTTCGCTGGATTGAAAGTTCGTCTGATATGGACACGTTTATCTATAACTTGGTTGTTAATAACAGTGGAGGAGATATAACAAGTTATATGCTTGAATTTTGATTTAGATGTGTTATATTTGTATTCAGTAGCTTTTTTATAATAGTAATAAAAATACTATTTGACTAAGTAAAAAAGAAATTGAACACAAACTTTTATTCAATTTTATCTTACTTTTAAAGATAAATGCAAGACTAAGGTCTAGAACTGTATTCCATTTATGGAATTTGATATTATACATATAGAAAGGAGATAACAATAGAGCTAGCTCGCCTCCAACTCCAACCTTCATTTTTTCGATGCATCCAATTCCTGCTCTTCTCTTGCTACAACCTCACTGTAAAATAGAAAATAAACAATCTTTAGGAAAAAAACAAATGACGAAGCCTTAAGAAATTTGGGAAGAGAAATACCGGAGAGCATGAGTGAGTATGGCTGCCTTGTCAAGCTCTTGGTTTTGTCTAGCTTTCAAGATTTGGAACATTAGAGCAAGGCGGATTTGGGTTTTTGCACTTTGTTGTGTCATAAGCATAGTCTCTTTTCGAAGTTCTTCACATTGCAATTCAATGGCTTCAAATTTTTCTCGTACTTGTCTTTGCCCCTCTTTTATCTCTCTTTGCTCCGCAGTTATTTCTTTCATCTCCACTCTTAACCTTTTCATGCGAGAGTTTACAGTTCTCAACCTTCTCTTCTGCTAAAGTGTCATTTAATTTATTGTAAGAGTCCAAAATTTTAAAGTTTTCCGGAAAGAAAAAACAATTTTAAAGTCTTGGCTCAACATCAAATTTCAAAGGAGGTCACTGAGGGATAAGAAAAGAGATTTCCAATGTTAAAATTAAATCTCAGGAGGACTTCTTGAATTCCATTTTTAAAGATTAGGTGTGATATCGGTTCAATTAGATATTTTTGAACCGTCTATTATAATTCCGTTTGATTCGACTCGATTTTGCTATTGATTTTTCATAGTAATTACATATTAAATAAAAATAAAATTTTAATTGATTTTAGGTAATCGTAGTTTTTAAACTTACATATCATAAATCGTTCAAACATCATAATTCGAGTCGATTTTTTAATTTTTAATTTTTAATTTTTCTTACTCAACACGAAAATTCCAAACTTTATGAAATTTAAATTTAAATATAAACTTGCATTCCAAAATGAAATACGTTTCAACTTTGACTCTAGTATTTAAAGTAGGGGTGAGCAAAATTCGATTCGACTCGAAAAAATCGAAAAAAAATTCGAATTTCGAGTTAAACGAATCGAGTTATTCGAGTTAATCGAGTTATTCAATCAACTCAATTTTTTTCAATTTCGAGTTCGAATCGAGTTGAGTTTTCAATTGAATAACTCGAATAATTCAATAATTCAATATCAAACTATAATATTTTACAGTTTTACCTAAACTCCCAAACTTTTTACTTTTCCTCAAAACTTTTACTCCTTCCCACTTTTCCCCAAAACTTTTACTCCTCCTCCCAACCCCCAATCTACCCAAAATCCATTTCCCACCAAAATTTTACTCTTCCATTCATTTTTTTCAAAATTTCTCTCAAAACCCTCAAAACTTTTTATTTTCCCCAAAATTTTACTCCTCCCACTTTTCCCTAAAACTTTTATTCTCTTCCCATCCCACCTCCCATCTACCCCAAACCCTCCCCCCTCCAATTTTTTTTTTTATATTTTCCTCCAAAATTTTACTCCCCCTATTTACTTTCCCTCAAACTTTTATTCCCCAAAACTTTTTATTTTCCCCCTAAACTTTTACTTCTCACCCTTTACTCTCAAATAAAAATCAAAATTATCCAAAAAATCACTAAACATAAATAGTAATAATTTTATTTATATATACTATTTATATTATTAAATTAAATTTCACATTTTATATTATTTATATTATTGAATTGTTTAGTCATATTGACTATTTATATTAAAATTGAATTCTTAATTATGCCATAAAATATTCGTGTTAAAATTTTATATTGGTATCAATTTCAAATTTTATTTTTAAAATAAATTTTATTAAAAATCATATTTTTATATTTAATATATTTTTAATTCCAAAATACATAGTGACAAGAATCCAAGATAATTGAAACAACTAAGCAAACAAATAAGCTAACCAAGATATAAAAAATTAATAAATAAATTATGAGGTGATGAAAGTTAATAAAAATTTGATTAAGGTGGACAAATTTTATTACGATGGGTGACAATGGTTACAAGGACCCAAAATTATTTTTTAAAATTTAACTCGAACAAATATATTCGATTCGATTCGATTCGAATTCCATCTCACTCGACTCGATTCGAGAAAACTTCAAATAAAGTTAGGATGATAAAATGAGATTCGAAAACTCGATTAACTCGAAAATTTTTGATTCGATTCGATCGAATGCTCACCCCTAATTTAAAGTACAAGCATGGTTGGTATTGAATAGTTTTATAATTACTAGGAATTGAAGAACCTATTTTGTGGATGAAAAATAATAAAAAATATTAAAATTTGTCACTCATAAAAATAATATATTCTATATTTTTATATTTTAAAAATAGGCATATATAAATTTTACACTTTGATAGATAATAAATATTTTTTTTAAAAAAGCGTTTTCTTTCTAATGATGAGAAGTTATATAATCAGCAGTTTATTCTTTTTCCAGTTTTTTATGAAAATGTGAATATAATTAGATTTTTCTAACAACGTGGTTGTTTTAATATATATATATATATATATATATAATTATTGGATTATAGGGTGAGTAAAATTGATTCGATTCGAAAAATTAAAAAAATTTGAATTTTGAATAATTCAAATCGAATTAATCAAATAAATTCAATTCTTTTCAAATTTCAAATTCAAAATAAATTAAATTTTAAAATTTGAATAAAACGAATAATTAAAATAAACCAAATATTAAATCATTTTACTTCACTTTCCTCCCAACCAGGGGGCAAAGCCAAAACAATTGTTTAGGGGGCCAAATGAAATTTTGTTTTTTATAGTTTATATCTTTATAAATTTTAAAGAATTAAATCAAATTTTTATAATTTTAAGAAGAGATAAAATACAATTTTACCTTTACTAATTTAATTTTTTTAAAAATAAAAGCCTTAATTTTTCATTTTAGGGCCAGGGACTCCTGTAGATTCGCCTTTGCTCCCAACCCACTCCCCTCGTCTCCCCCTCAAACTCGAATATATAAATTTGGAGTTGATATTATATGTAAGCCCATCCCAAATGTACTGGGCTCAGGCTTCCTTTGGATTCAAACACAACACAGTGCGTTGAAAATTTTTACCTTGATTTTCAATCTCACTGCACCACAGTGAATTGTTTGGCTGTTTGGATGTCTTGCTTCCAGCACAGTGAGACGTTTCTGCTGCACTGGACAGCCTTATCTCCACTAGTGCTAAAAGCTCCTGTTTGAATCCAAAGGAACTCAGTCTAAGACCATGCGTGGCAGGCCAACTTTGCCGTACCAAACTCATTGATGTCCTTACAGTTTATCCGACCCAACCCCACGCTGCTTTATTTATCTTTATTCCCAAACTAAACAAATTATATTTTAGCCTAAACTGTGAAAAAATGCATTTCATTATTAAGTTAGCCATACATTAAATAATAAAATATTTTTTGGTATCATTAGTCTTAGTTTTACATAATTGTTTTAATTTTTTATACGATTAATTTTTAAATTATCTAATTATTATATTTCATATTCTATTCATGTATAGAATATATGTCAAGTTTAGAATAAATTAAAATTTTAACTAAATTTGATTTCAAAATTTACATACATATTAATAAATTCAACCGTTAAAACATATTAATCGTTTATATATATATATATATATATTCAAACTAACGACTCAAGACCGTTTACCTAAAATACATGCTGATTAATCTTGACCCCTGCATTCGCATTAAAAAACTATTTGCGAAGGAGTGGTATTTGGGTAAGAATGACGAACCTTTACTAGTCAAACACCTCTTTAACATGGATAGGAGATCATGGAACCTTGATATGGTGAAATCACTCTTTAATAAAGAGGAAGCCAGACTCATTCCTACTATTCCGATTGATCGTCCTCACATTGAAGATTGCATGATTTGGCACTTCATAAAGAACAGAGACTATATTGTTAAATTTGGGTACCATCTTATTAAGTCCAGTCCAAAATTTGAAGAGCCATGTCCACAGTCCATAGCGAGACTATGGAAAAGCGTTTGGAAAGTTGAAGGGACCCCTTAGGTGAAGATGTTTCTGTGGAGGGCTTGCCCCAATGCCTTAACCACATATGAAATTCTAAAGCTTAGACACAGGGAAAGCTCCCTCCATGATGAAAATAAGCCCCTCCAAGGCTCTAACGCATTCCATTATTTCTGCTGCTGCCTTCTTTACGAAGGCTTCCGCGGTTTCTTGTATTAGTGGATTGAAGTTGTGAATGTGCTCCAAAGCCTTGGATAACATTTCGATAGAACTTATAGCTAGATTATGCTGGTTTATCTGGAAAGCACGACATAAATGGATTTTTAATTTTAGGCATTAAAGGGGACGTCGTTCAAACTTGGCACCACTGCCAGGACTACTCTGTAATAGAAGCAGCCGGACGAGCGAATGATCCCTCATGGCCAACTGAGCTCAACCGACAGCTTGGTCAAAATTAATTGCGACCGCAATGTTTAAATCCAACTCTAATCAGGTAGACTTTGCAAAGTCGCACGAGAGTATAATGATACGCTTATCGATCCAACCAGATGCAGATTATAATAATATTTAACGAATTCGAATTTATAACAGTATATTTGAATTCAAGTATTATTAAAATTTTTTTATAGAAATTATTATTAAAAAATTAATATATACGACACTAGCATTCCTATCTTTACTTCTTTCAGGGGGATTTGCTACAGTTTTTAGCAACCCTCTGGTTCCTCAAATCAATTACGTTTGATCATCATAATATATATGAATAAAGAATAATAAAAATGGAACCTGATTCTGTCTTTGTGATGTCCTGTACTGCATTCTCGCAGCCACTGCTAGCTTGAAGTTCCTCCTTGTCGCCTGCATTTTCCCTTTTTTTCTTCAAATATTTCAGGTCGTTCAAGTTTCGTATTCAATGTTCTGCATTTTGTTTGCCAACGTAAACCGTACATATATATAAACATCTTATATTTTATATTAATTATATTTTTTTTATTTCTTTCATAGAAATAGGTTAGTAGCAATTATTAAGTCAATTATGAGGTTGGTACATCTAAATAGACTTATCAAAAAATAATTAAGTTATTGCTTTAGTGGTATTAGAGTCAGGTTTGCAAAACTCGGCCTGTGTTTTTACGTATCCATGCGCGCGCGCGTGTGTTTTAAAAAAAATTGAAAAAAAATTCTGTACCACAATGTTTCGAAAAAGTTTTTGAGAAAGTAAAATGTCTGAGACTACGATGCTGGTCTGTGCGAAACTCTGAACTTGTCGAATTAGTTCTGTAATATTAGAATGGTAATGTTTAGACAATTATCTTTGTGTTCAGTTTTGGTATTGTAGATTCTTGAGGTTAGTTCGAAGTTCGATATGGATTCTGATGATAAGCAAGATCGTGAGGGTCAATTTGGTGAGACTCTCGAGGAGTCATCAGCTTCTCCGGGACGTGTATCTGTTCAGAAGTCGGAAGTCAATGCGGTTCCGCTAGCTTCAAGTATAGATGACCCAGAGGTTGACACTGAGGTGTTGACTTGGGTTGTGAGAGAAGTGTTAGAGAAAGTCTTCAAGGCTAGTTTAAAGAGAACTAGAGAGATGGTTCAAAGTAGGTGTGTGGATTGCGGGAAGAAAAGAGATCACAGTCCTTTACGGTTGGAGCCTCGATCTGCGAAGCGTGTCAAGTCTTAGCAGAATGTCAGTAAGAGTAATGTGGGAGGTTCCAATAGTGGCGTGAGTGTGACAGTTTGTGGGCATTGTAAGAAGCGTCACCCGGGCGATTGTTGGAAAAAGTCGGGAGTGTGTCTCAGATGCGGGTCCATGGGGCATCGGATTAGGGACTGTCCTCGGTGACATTGAGTCAAGTATGGTTGTGTGATATTGTTGACTTTGTGTGCTATTGTCTGTGAGCGATTTGACTTTCTGAATATGGCATTGTGTTTGTGTGTGTAATACAAAAGAAAATTGATCTGGTTCAGTGGTTAAGTGTTCTTGGTATGTATGCGAAATTTTAAGGTTTAGTATAATATGATAGTGTTTCGAGGTTAGAGTGCGTAGTGGTGAGTTTTATGTTTAGACGGTTGTTCTGTTAGTTGGAAATTTCGGGGACGAAATTTCTTTAAATAGGGGTGAGTTGTAACATCTCGAAATCTGAGGTTAGAAGTTTTGAGGTTTCTGGTTAGGATCAATGAGTGGGTTGAATGTTTGGGTTCAATTTCGCATTTTAATGTCAGAATGGGTCTTCTGGTCTGGTGGTTAGTTGTGTGTTAGTGTATCTTAGGGTCTCGTGTTTGAATCCCTGTAAGTGTTTTTTATAGTTATTTTTTTATGTTATTTTATTTTATTTTAAAAGGGGAAGTTATTTTTAAAATAGAAAAATAAAATTTCACATTTTTCTTCTTCACGTTTTTCTTCTTTTTTTTCTTCCCCATCGTTCCTCTTTTTTCTGCTCTTTCCAAATTTCAATTTTGTTTGTTTCTTGCTTTTTCTGTTTTACGCACTTGTTATCTATCATTCCGCCAAAGGAGATTGCTCTTGTGTGTTTCGTGTAATTGGATGTGAGTTAGAATAGTCTCGTGGAGGCGAAGCGGTTAATCTTTGTTGTTTGCAATCCCGATTTAAGGTGTGTTTTTGAAACTGTTGATTTTAAGTGTTAAGTTATTGATGGACTGTATGATATTCTGCATATTTCAGTATATTTCTAGATTTCCAAGGGATAGGGATCATTTCAGTGTCAAAAGCATGATTTTCTGGAGTTTCGGTGTGGTTTCGTGACCACATGAGCGCGTGCTGCACACGGACGGTCCACACGGCCGTGTCCAATTGAAAATTTAGGGTTTTTGATGGTTTTTGGTTCTACATGGGAGTGTGAGATCTCCACACGGTCGTGTCTCCTTTGCTATTTATTTTTGGCATTTTTGGACAGTGAGTTACACGGGCTATTTTGTAGAATTTTTGTTTTGAGTCATAAACTATATGTTTTATGTTTTTGTGTAATCTGACCCTCGGTCAAGCCTCAGTAAATGTGTTTGGGACTCGATTTAGTTTGTTTCGTGTATATATGTGTGTTTATGGGCTTTAATTTTATTACTCGTTTATGTAATGAATAAGTATGAGTTTATTATTGTTGTTGTAACTGAATATTAAATACAAGTGTAATCAAATCTAAATCTGTTCAACTGGAAATGTTAATGTCCGTTTCTGTATGTTGTCTGCCCAATTTGTGCATTGTTGCATAGCATGAAAATTTGGGATCTGGTAATGAAGAGAAGGCAAACAAACTTAGCAGTTTTAACTGCGATACTTTTGTATAGCGGTTTACCGCAGTATACTATACATATATCAGCTCAGCTGTATACAGTTACTCAAGTGGCATAGTTCCACATTGTGGTGTGTAGGGTCAATGAACCTATTATGGTTTTATGTGGTGTGCATGGTGGACGGGCCAACCATAGCCCTAATGTGGTGTGATGGATGGATGAAGTGATGTTTGGTTGGTGGGGTGGGATTTTTGACTTGTACATCGGTTCACATTTAATATACGTTTGTTTGTCAGAACATTTTGTCTATTTGTGTGAACATTTGGTTACTGACAATATAGTTATTGTCATGTAATATGTTCTGATTATTGCGTATGATTGGATCATCATTTCTGTGGTTTGATATTGTATTTGACATATCGATTGAGACTTTCGTAAGTGATATTTTTATACATATGCTTGTTTGAAGTATTTATTATGTCACTTCGTCTTTTGCCATCTGTTCATGTTTCGCACTCACACTAAGCTCTCGTAGCTCATCTCTGTAGTATTTTTCCTTTCAGGTACTTTTCGTGTGTTGGAGCTGGACTCGGCATACCGGAGGTCTTAGAAAGATATGGTTTGATTTGGTTTAAATAAAATCTCATAAGTTTATACGATTAATTTTAAGTCGGTTTGTAAAACAATTATATAAACTGTGGTACAAGTTTTTATGGTGAACATTCGTAAGTGTTATTTGGACTGGACTTTAGAAACTGTGGATTTTATTTCCAAATGTTTGACACCGGTTTAATATTGTTTCAAACATAATGAACAAAAAGGTTTTCTTGGTTTGAATTAAAGTTTTTGTTTCCACCACTTTTGGTGGCCAATGTAACCTCCAGGATTAGGTCTAAACTTTTAGGCCGGATTTTGGGGTGTTACAATAAATATAAAAAAAATATGTGCTATATAATTTTGAATTATGATTCAACAATTTCAATTATGATTAATACAATTAACCAAGCTAATGGTATAATGATAAAAAAATTTCCATTAAAAGGAAGTTTTGGTTAGACATGAGGTTGAAGATTTGAATTTTTACATCTCCTCCCCTATTTCCTTGATAAAAAAAAATTTAATACAATACATTTACAAGACATGTTAAAATACACACTAAATTATGACTTTAGTTTAAATGAAAAATTGAGATGGTGAACACTATAATGTTTTATGTTCAAATCTTATCATTCTTGTTGAAAAATATGGAATGACTAAAGTGTGCCTAAAGAAGTGTCCACTTTCTTCATCACTGTGATAAACAACATCTTTCCACATTTAGAAGATTGATAATTTATTGAATTGTACCTTTGGGTTTAGTTGAGATCGTGGTTTATAACTAGCTCATTAATGAAAATCATATCACTTGAAGAAACAAATCTGGAAGAATCGGATTAGATTGAGTCTATCTAATACCATGGATCAAGGAAGCTTGATTGGATTGGAACACTAAATTTTGGTCACAAACGGTCCTTATTTACCTTGTTTGTTATTAATTTTTTTATTTTCAACAGTTTAATTGTTGTTTAATATGGATTGTGATAGATCTTCATTATGTTAGCAAGTCTCAAAATCTCTATATAATTTAAAGACTTGTATAGGTTATTGTACCAAGAATTGAGAGAACTTAATTTGTTCAAGTGAGGAAGATTTTTGTCAAGGCGTATTTGATTATAAAACATTTATGTTGTGGTTTTACAACTAAATTCATCGGTGTGAATTTAATGGTGAGAGTACCATTTTTCTAGGATACAAAAGTGAAGTTGTCACTAGGAGAAGAAATTGTCACTGGGAGTAATATATTAGGTTCACTTGTTGTAAGGTTTAAAGATAATGGATAATCATAAAATCACTTCTAGAGGGTGTTTTTATTTTGGAAACAACTTGGTTTCATAGTATAGCAAGAAGCAATGGTCTATTTCTCTATCTATAGCAAAAGCATAATATGTTACAGTTGGCAACTATTGTGCACAGTTGTTTTGGATGAGACAGATGTTAGAAGACTTTGGGATTGTTTTGCCTATTTCCTCGACCTAATGTGACAACACTAGTTCCATAAACATATCAAAGAATCTTGTGTAACATTCAAGGGAAAAAACATAAATATCAGACACCATTTTATTAGAGAATTGGCAGAGAATGAGTCGATTGAGTTGAGGTGTGTTTCCACACAAAGTCAGTTAGTGGATTAGTTCACCAAAACTGTAACACCCCTCACTTGGTTCAGTCGCGGACCCGAGTTACAGGATGCTACATCAACCAACAAAACTTAATCACATGCATATACAGTTTCGAATAAGAGCAACTACTACTAGAATTAACATTTAAAGAAAAGTTCATGGCTAATTTAAACATTTAAACAACAATAGAAATAGTTTTAACCGTAATTAAGGTTTATTTTTAAAAAATATCGAAAACCCACATAGGTACCAATACCGAATGAGTAGGTATCGATATTTGTATCACAAGTATCGATACTCGTATATGGGTATTGATGCCAAAGATTCTGTCAAATTTTGAAAACATCCCAACTTCGAGGTATCGATATTCATATCCCAAGTATCGATACATTTACCCAAAATACCAAAAATTCACAAGTTAAAATGTTATCCATGCTCAAAACAATGTTCTACTCAACACAATTATAGTCTAATTTAACTGAACTTATTAACATCCTTTAAAGATTTATCATGTCACATCCATACATTTAAATAAGAATATCTAACATGCATTATGAACCTTAATCTCAAATGTCAATTTAGTCGCAAATGAAGTCCAAAACAACATCCATATTCCGTCAATCCAATACCAAGATAGAATTAATAAAATAATGTTAATAATCAAAACTAAAACTCTAACCCACACTGATTTTATTTAGTGAGTTCAAAAGAATCGCAAAAACCACCTACTCAAAAATATTACCTTACTTAGATCACTTTTTTCATCACTCCACTTACATCGAAAAACTACTTATTTGCAAGATGTTAATGTGGAGTGTGAACTTAAATAAGCTCAGTGAATGTTCGGGACTACCACTAAGCATACACAACATCACATGTTAAGCAAAAGCATGCTATGACTCACTCATAACCATATTTTCCTCAAGTCAGAATAACATATTCACGCTTCATTAAATTATAAACTAGCATATATTCTTGCATGAAATTACACTCAACTCATATTTATATAATTCATTTTACGATAATTCACCAAGACAAAACAACGTATTATTGCTTTAATGACTCAAAGAGTCTAACATATCCCATAAGTGTAGCATAAAGCTAAACACTCTCCAACACACCAACATATCCCTGTGAATGGGGCATCAATGTTCAAATCACAAAACATAAGAGTGAGTACTCACAATCCTATAGCATGTTAACTATATCCAACGGTTTCAAGAGAATAAAAGGCCAAATATTCGCAAATACACACATTTAATTACTATTTTAATACACAATCTCTGTTCATAACCATCAATTCATATCACAAATTTGTACACAATGCATGCTTATCAGATTCACATTTATTTGCACTTTAAGTGCCACAACTATGCTTATTGAGCCATCACATATCTGACCACACATGTGTGCATTAAAATTAGTTTATCAAATACAAGTATTCACACACATTACTTGTTATAACAATATCTCAATCCACAACTTGACATTCATTAAATGTAATTTCACAACAAAAAAACAATATAAAAAAGACTTACACTCAGAACTTATAATAGAGGTTTAGGCTATTCCTAAGCTCCCAATTAACGCTACAAATTGCGCATACCAACAGCGACTCCGAACACTCACCAATCACGCTTCAGCTTGCTAGCCGAAAGCTCAAACAAGGTTTTTCTTTCCTTTAGACTTACTTGTAATGGCTCTTGAAAGATCCGACACTTTACACACATAATAGACACATTCCAAACATATCAAATATAGCCTAGAACACAACCAAACAACAAGAAATAAACAATTCAAGCCTCTCCTTTTTCACTACCGAAAACTAACTAGTTTTGTCAAAATTGAAGTTTTGACATCCTAATCTTGTTTCTAATCCTCCATTTTGATTTCAAACATCCTAAATATCATATAATTTCATATCTAAACCATTAATTTGATGAAAACGACGATCTACAACTCTAATTCAAGATTTAAGCTCAAGAAGAACAATGGCGAATTTGGGGAAGAAAACATGATTTTCATTTGAAATTGGGGGTTATTTTGGTGTTTAGGGAGTTAATAAATCTAAAGGAATGAATTGATTTTGATAAAACTCTTTGATTTTAGGTTTTAAAGAACTTTTGAATGATTTGGATTTTTTGAGAAGAAGGGGAACACAGTGGGTGTTCTCTTGTAGGAGGCTAATTTCAAAATTTGGGCAATTTGCCCTTTAGGCCACTCCTAATTCTTCCATTTCTTAAAAGGGTCCTAAATCAATTAAAATCTATTTTTTTTCAAATTAGACCTCAAAATTGAATTTCATTTTAAGCTAAATAATAAAATAAAAATCTAATTATGACACTCACATAGTTAAATTACTCATTTACGACCCTATTTTTTGATTTCTGACTCAACCTTCGGTTAAAAAAACTTGATTCTACTAACCCAAAACTACTAGACCAAGTTTTGGGGCATGACAATAACTTTGGATTCCAACAAGTTAAGAGTTTTAGAAGCTCGATTGGGGTATGTCCAGCATGAGAAATATTGAATGATTATGGAAAGCATCCACAGGATAAGTCTTGATGTCTTTCTGATGTATTTTGGGGTAATTATGTAGCTATTTATTTTTATTAGACTTTTTAGAGGGTAATAGTATTTTTTTGCACAAGTTTATTTTTGGTGGGAATTAATTTTGGATATGTTTCTCTCTCATCGTATATTGGAGGGAACTTGATTTATTTTGAGAAGTAACAACTTGTGTTTTTATTATATCCCATTGAATCTCGTTTATTACTCTTCAAAAATTCTAAAAAGTTTTACTCATCTCAATTCTTCAAGTTCTTACTTCTTCCCACTAATTCATATCATAAGAAAGCGTTTGTTCATCTTTAATGGCTTGTGTAAAAACTACTTTTGGGGATAAATTCTGGAAACAACAAAAAGAACAATCAATTGGTGAAGGGACCTTTAATCCCTTAATTGAGAAGTATGATGAAGAAACCAGACAAATGCCTACTTCCCCAAGCACATTACACCAAGAGACTACTAGACCATCACAAGTTGTTTAACAAACAATAGAGGAAATTGATACCTTGTTAAAGAAACCTCCAATGCCAGAATATGCCATGATTCTTGAGCAAATAATTGAAACCCTTATTCAAGTAATCACAAGTCAAGGTGAACAGGTCTCGATCATTGACAACAAATTGGTGAATGTGATAGATGTTATTTTTGAATCGTCTTCTCTAGAGAGTCTCATGGAAACTAAGGCTTTTACCAAAAATATCCAAGAACTAGTGATGGAACAAGAACAAGTTGCTAAGTTTTTTTAGAAGGATCCAATGTTGTCTGATAAAGAAAAGGCCAAGATTGGAGCCTTTAATCCTTAAGTAGAAATCATTAGCAAATTTCCCACTTCCTCTACCCCTATGCAATGCAATATGTGTACATTTTTAGTTGTGGCAAATGGGTTTTCCAACCTTACAACCTCAAAAAAAAATGGAGAAAGGAAAACTACTTTTTGTTGTAAATTCATGTAAGATAAAGAAGTTTCTGAATTGTTATTATGGTGGAACTAGATGAGACCATAGATCGGAATGCAATAGCTATAACCAAAAATGTCCATTTATCTTGGACTTAGAAAGTTAATATTCATGCTTTTTCTCTCTCAACTATCTATTTTACCTTATGTGTTATAGCAACAACGAATTAGCTCTCTAATAGCCAGAGGGATACTTTAAGTAAGAAGGGCTAGATGGTTTTTTTATGAGATTGTCAAGCACACCGAGAAGGTCTATGCCAGATGCCTTATGCCATTCCTTTCACTTATCTTCTAAATCTCACATAAATAAACCCCAAATTGTTCGAGTCACCAAGAAATATGAAAAGCCTAGACCATAACTTAAAATTTTCTTATAAAAGGATAAAGGGTAAGCATGCCATCCATGGACCAAATGAGGAAAAATAACTAGTTCTACTAATAATGAATAAGTGGAAAAGCCAGAAAACAAGGAAGTGCCTACTTCTTCAAGCCGCAACACCATTCCCTCTGGTATTTATAAATTGATGGTTAAGGATGTTACAACCTATAATGATGCTAATGACAGGCATGTTATAGATTCCATTTTGAAGCCAATACAATTAAGAAGATCAGAGATAGGTTAAAGGCTTTTATCTTATCCCTTCTTGACAAAGAGTAAGTTGACAATATTGATGAAAAACAGGGAGAATTAGAGTAGATGGGAGTTACTGGTGATAGAGGGAGATTTAGATTTTGATCCTTCATGTTTGTTGATATTACTATTGATTTCTGTTGTTTTTTGGAACTTATGGTTTTTGGACGACTATTTCTTGATTCTTCTAATTTTGATTGAAGGATCTCATTTGTTGAATAGATGATGTTTACTTTGGCTATATACATTTTTTGTGATTTATTACTGTTGGATTAAAAGGGAATATGCTAAGTGGGAGCAAGTTGATAATTGATGTTTAAGCTTCTTGGCTTGTTTGTGTTTTGTTAAACAAATTGCCAAAGAAAGAGATTGTTGAAAAATATGGAATGACTAAGATGTGTTTGTGGAAGTGTCTACTTCCTTCACCACTGCGACAAACAACATCTTTCCATATTTAGGAGATTGGCAATTTATTGAATCATATCTTTTGGCTTAGCTGAGATTGTGGTTTATATCTAGCCCATCAATGAAGATCATATCACTTAAAGAATCAAATCTCGAAGAATTGGATCAGATCGAGTCTATCTAATCCCTTAGGTAAAGGAACTTGGATTGGATTGGAACGTTCAAGTTTTACCTGCCAATAGTCTCAAAATCTCTATATAATTGAGAGACTTGTATAGGTCATTGTATAGAGAATTGAAAGAACTTAATTTGTTCAAGTGAGGATCATTATTTTTAAGAGCACATTTGATTGTAAAACGTGTGTTATGATTTTACTGGCTATGTTCACAGAGGTGAATTTAGTGGTGAGAGTACCGGTCTTCTAGGATACAAAAGTGAGGAAATTGTCACTGGGGCGTAATAGATTAGGTTCCCTTTTTGTAAGGTTAGAAGATAGTGAATATTTCTCATTGAGCTAGACTCTGCAGATGTAAAGGAATTGAACTGTATAAACAATCTTTGTGTCCTTTATTTTTGTGCATTTTTTGTAGTGCTTGAAGAAGCCATCTTCCTATCAAGGTTAAGGAGTCAACTTAGCATCTCAGCGGCGGGATTCAATACCCGAATCGAATCAGAGTTCACGCCGCCCGCCCTGAACAAATAGGAGGCATGGGCCACAGGTCGCACATAAGCCGCCGGGTTGCACGACAGAAGAACACCCAACATACAGATGCACACTCCCCTATGTGAAATATTCATTTTCATTAGAGCTTTTTGGTAGTAGTCATGACCAACAGCCATAGCCATCAGTTGTCGGCTCATAGCTTGTTCATTAGCAATTGCTTTTAAATTTACAGTTCTATCACTTAATATATTTTGATATATTTAATAATTTATTCTATATATTAAGGGTTCGATTGAGTTGGTGTCACCCGTCAATCGAAACCCAACTCAGTTAGGAAATTACCAAAAGCTCATTTCTTCTACAACATAAAAATTATTATTTTAATAGTATTTATGTCTTTCTGTATTTTGATAAGTCTAAAAAATAAATATACCTAACAATAATAATAATATTGGCTGTGTAAAAAGCCTTCAAACTTTTTTAACAAAAGCAATTAAGTCCTTGCTCTTTTTTTTTTTGCACTCAATTGGGTACTTGAACTTTCAAAATGCATCAAAAAGGCCCTCAAACTTTTTCAAGAAAAGCAATTAAGTCCCTGATTTTTATTTTTTTTTCACCCAATTGGTTACTTGAATTATCAAATGCATCAAAAAGGCCTTTTGACCATTAACGTTAATAGCTAACCATTAAAGTTAACTGCCCCTAATTTTTTTCAGTTAAAATCACCCCATGTCACAACCACGGCGTGACATGTGGCAAAAAATTATAAAAAAATAAAAATTAATAAAATTTATAACAATTATTAAATTATAATAAAAATATAAAAATTAGAAAAAAAATAGAAAAAATTGTAAAAATTATAAAATTTTATAAAAATCATAAAAAAAATTATAAAGTGCATAAAAATGGTCATTAAATCATTAACTTTAATCGTTGACCATTAAAGTTAATGATCCCTAATTTTTTTCAGTTAAAGCCATCATGTGTCAAAATACGAGGTGACGTGTGGCAAAATTGGTAAAATAAAATAAAAATTATAGAAAAATTATCAAATGCTTCTTTTAGTACGATCATTTTATATACTTTTTATGAATTTTATATTTCTTTACATTTTTATAATTTTCTTATAACTTTATAAAATTTTATAAGTTTTACGATTTTCATAAAATTTTACAATTTTTATAATTTTTTACGATTTTTGTAGTTTTTCTAATTTTAAATAAAATTTAAATATTTTTATATTTTTGTTAAAATTTAATATTTTATAACTTTTATTAATTTTTATTTTTTTATCATTTTTTGCCACATTTCATGCTGTCGTTGCGACACATAGTGGCTTTAACTGAAAAAAACTAAGGGCGGTTCAAGTACTCAGTTGAGTGCAAAAAAAAGATAGAGGCTTAATTGCTTTTTTTTTTTTAAGTTTGAGGGTCCTTTTTATGCATTTTGAAAGTTCAAGTGCCCAATTGAGTCAAAAAAATGCAAGGGCTTAATTGCTTTTTTTTTTTTAAATTTGAGGGTATTTTTTATGCATTGTAAAAGTTCAAGTACCCAAGTGAGTGCAAAAAAAAAAGCAGGTCTTAATTGCTTTTTTTTTTTAAGTTTGAGAATTTTTTACACCCTTAAACTAATAAAATTTAAACCTAAAATATCATCCTTTCTACATTTCAATCAATTATCACATTTAATTTTTATATTAATTTTTAATAAATTTATTACTCATATATTTACTCGATTAACACAAAAAAGCATAGAATATTATACACAAAACGAGTCTATTTGTATTTTAAATTTTCATTGAATTTAAACTTTAGAAAAAAAATATTTGAAATTATGACTTGATTCTAAATTGTTTTATGTATATTTATAATCTTTTTACCGACAGAATTTTCCAATCTGGACATTATAATTCCCACCCACCGACGACTGACTTGAATTATTCATCAGCAAACCCATCCAAATCCAAGTGTAGAAGTCATAATTAATAAAAAAAAGATTCAAATTCTAATATTGTCTTCCTAGTCATTTTATAATGGTAAAATGAATAGTATTAGATCCGTTAGTTAAGGTGTTCAACAAAATGTGAGTTCTACTTAAATAGTATAAAAAAAAGTAATAATAATAAATAAAAATAAAGTAAATTATTTTTATAATTTTATAATTGGTTGATGACCCAATTAAATGTGGTACAAGTTTAATAAAATGCTTAAATATAAGTATTAAATAAGATATGTCTGGTACATAGTCCAGCTATCGTGCAGTAGTGTGGGAGGTTAAACAGTTGGATCGAGCGATATCTGGGCGGATATTGGCAGAGCCTAGCGACAATCGATCGATCACAAGACTTCGTCTTGAAGCGATTTGCTTTTATTGACTTCTGCTTTTATTATTATGTCATGGAATACATCGCGCGAGGGGATGTTTCCCTTGCAGGACGTATGAAGCAACCTGAAACTTGGCTCCACGTTTAACAATGCACGGCATTAAATAGACTACTTATGGCGACGGAAACTTGTCCCTTTAGTTAGAGACCTGTCCTTTTTCTTCCTGACAACATCAATGAAAGTAGCATTAAACAATATATGAAGCGCGCGATCGCCAACCTCGAAAGTAAATGCTAGGAAAATGCGTGCATAATGACATATTCAATAATCAAACAATTAAGTAGAGTGCTTTTAAGTTTGGAAACTCCCTCCTTTGCTGCTCATTTAGGTCCTAGAGATGCCAATTTTGTCATTCTTATTGACCAATAATATATTGGATTCTTCTTAAAGGAAAAGCGATAAGCTTCAATAGGTTCCAAATTCCAACTGCTGCAATAGCACCTAAAATCTATCCACTTTTGTTAATAAGATCCATCAACGATTCACCATTATCCCAATATTCAGATTAATACGAGGAGATCCAACTTTACAGAAAAAAAAAAAAGGCAAAGAGGAAATAGAGAAGGTAAAAAGAAAGCAGGACGATCATTAGTTGGTCTTTCGCAGGGGAAAAGAGAAAAGCAAAAGAGGGGCAAATACAAAAAGGGATGAGAAGGCGAACTTATCCTCCCAGGAAAGGCAGCTGAGATACCAATTCGGATTATCGGTAACACATAATATGTATTTGTTGCCTAAAGTGTATTATAGAAAGTACACTCTAATAAATTTATATACTAATTTTATAACTCTTCCACACATAATTTTTGAACCCCGTGTGCAGTTGCGAAACCAAGGGAGCTGGCAGGGAACTCAACCCTCCCTAAAATGAAATTTTTTTATTTAAGTCCTTTATAATTTATAAAATTTTAAATTAATAATGATAAAATTACATTTTGACCCTCCAAAAATAATAATAATTTAATTTAATTTTTTAAAAATTATAAAGATATTGACTATTAAAATAGTGAAATTACATTTTTACTATCGTAAAACTATATAATTTAATTTCGGCCCCCAAAAAACTTTTCTAACTACGCCACTACCCGTGTGTTAACATGATGGTCAAGGTGTTCACAGTCCTAGGTGTGACTTGGATTCGAGTCACAATCATGTTGTTAGGATTTTGTCCTCCTCCTATAATTCACCTGTATTAACCAATTTTTTGCCCGGGCCCAAATTTGAACAAATGAAACCCAAAATCAAATGATAAACAGTCTATTACAATGACAACCCAAACCACATGGCCCAAATATAAAAACAGAAGCCCAATGGCCCAAATCATGAGGGTTTCTGGCACTACACCTAACTCCTGGCGCCACACGTCTCTGCCACTGGCACCAACTGCACCGCCACCTGCTCCCTGTCACACCCCGTCAATCACCTGCAAAATGGACAACACGCAACAAGAAGAAACAAGCCAAATCGCAAAAGGACAAAAAAAATTTAGGGTTTTTTTAATCGGCTATAAAAAGTCGAATATCAAGACTATAATGCTCTCCCTTTTTTTTACGACCATTAAAAAGAAAATAATTAAAACACAAAAAACTTCAAGGTGATTTCTTCGTTTTTTTTATTTCAATCTTTCTATTTTTATTTTTATTTTTATTTTTATTTTTTTAATTTTTGTATATGAAAATAAAAAGAAAAGAAGAGGGACTCACCTAACGGATCCCGCGGCCATGGCACAGGAAGCCCCCTTTCGTCGCCGAAATTGAGTTAAAAAGGGTGGTGAAGGGTCTCTTCTTTTGGGCTTTTTTGGGCTAAGAGGGCCTGGCCTTCGTGTGCGCTTTGAAATGAGGCTGAAACGCCTCTTTTGCGCAACGCCGGCCACCGACCATGGTGGCGCTATGGCGGCGGCCACAGCCGGAAACCTAGGTCGGTTTCTGGAGGAGGGGATAGGATTAGGAGAGAAAGTTTGATTTTTTTTTTTGTGAGGAGTGTAAAATGAGGTTTTTTCTTTTAAAAAATTTAAGTTAAATAGACCCTGCTAAACGGCGTCATTTTGGGCCAGTGCTCTAGGCGCCAAAACGGCGTCGTTTCACCCTAGGATCCGCGCATCGACCCGACTCGACCAAGAGGATCGGCGTATTTTTTTTTAAAATGGGTTATTTCGCGCGCGGACCTCCCGCTTTTACGACGTGTTGCTGTTTGGCCCTTTTTCTTTATTTTATTTTATTTTAATTTTTCTGCATAATTTTATTTTTGTTTCAGCTTGGTCCCGCGCGAAACGCTGGGCCTGGGACATTTGCTCTTTCGCTCCCTGATATTTTCAGTGCGTTGCGAATTAGTCCCTTATCCCATTTTTGTTATTTCGAATGTTTACCCTAAAATTTTATTTAGGTTCCAATTTAATCCTATTATATATCCTTGCTTTTTAAAAAAAAATTGGACCCTAAACTTCTTTTTAATGGTAATCTAGTCCTTATTTTTTAAAAATTTGGACTTCCTTTTTTATTTATTTATTTATTTTATTCTTTTATTTGTTTACTTTCTTTTAAAAAAAACGTCTTATTTAATATTTTGTTTAATGGTTTATTTATTTATTTTATTGATTTCTTTTTAAACTAAATGTGTGTTAGCTTTTATTCATTCGTTTGCTCATTCCTTTTAAATTAACTTGTTTTTTTTTAGTTAACTTTTATTGCCCTTATCATTTTATTTCTTTTCATTTATTTATTTACTACTTTTTATGTACTTTTAAAAATAGATTTATTATTATTGTTATTATATTATCATTCGCATTTTTATGAGCATTATCGTATATGCGTATTAACTTTATGATTCATTAATATTAATGTTATGTATGTTATATTTTACTATGCACAATATGTCATTGTCATTTCAAATGTATGTTGCACTATCATTATTAGCCACATATGACCCTTTCAAAGTTTTAAATGGTTTCTTTTAAAACATAATCCAACAAACTACACGTATATTATTCTAGATATTTCATCAACTTCCACCCAAATTCATAAAAAGGGAAATGTTTAAAAATTAATGATATTTCGCATTTTGGAGAATCGAGAAATCGTACCCTAACTTACGGGATTTCGATTTTTTCGTTAAACCTAAATAGTTAAATATTCTTTTAATTCTTAAAATACGTGAAATTTCAATAGAAATAAAGGCAAGTTTATTCTCGAAGGTTCAATGTGTCGTGTCCCAACTTACGGGATGTGATACTCCGATATCTCGAGACCAGAGAATCTTTAGCAATCATTTTGATTTTATTCAAACATTTTAATAACTTTAATAAAAAGAGGATTGTATTTAAATTTCCCTTCAAATTTTTAGCTTTCGACATTAAGACAATTAATTAATCAATTGGGTACCAATTTTGGGCATTACGAGGGTGCTAATTCTTCCTCGCACGTAATTGACTCCCGAACCGGTTTTTCTGAATTTTGTGGACCGAAATTGTTGTTTTAATAAAATCAAATTGTTTATTAAAAACAACCACTTTTCGAGGTGATCCGATCACACCTCATTAAAAAAGGATTGGTGACGACTCTCACGTTTTTTTCGTTTTTTTTTATTTTCAAAAATCTAAGTTGATCCGTCTTGTCAAAAAGATGCTTTCGACATCACCAAAAAAAATCCATCTAATAAAACAAAAGAAGTTGGGACTCTAGGACATATTAAATGGATATGGTAAGGTTACTGTAGGTTCATGACATGGACAAATAAAAAGTAGCCACCTTAGTAAAAAGAGAAAACCTCAAAATTTTAAAAGGGTTAAATCACTTTTTCAATTTTCAATTTATTTTTTCTTCCAAATAATCTCTGAATATTAAGTTTTTTTTTGGGGTCTACATTAATTACTAAATAAGGGTAAAATCAAAAAAAAATTGTTTAGAGTGGGGGATAAACACATATTATATGACGATGATAGTCTAAGTGTCACGGGACTAGATCTTTCGTCTCACGGTCCCATGCGGCCTTAGGTGATCCGTTCGTCCAAACTCGCCTAAGTCAGCCTTTACTCAAGTGAGGATTCTTTAAAAATTCCTCCAAGGCACCAGTTTGTAGAGCGGAAGCGATTTATGCCAAAAGAAGCTTACAAAGAACAACAGAAAGAGCGCACACAAGATGTTTGAGTAAATGCTCTCATTATTCTCTTATTCATAAAGAATAATGAAACAATGAATAGTGAGTACAAATGAGGGGAAGGGTTTGGGATAGAAGGGGGATGGGATGGGAGGGGAGTAAAAGTTTTGGGGGAAAATAAATGGGGAAGTAAAATTTTGGGGGGAAAGTGGGAGGGAGTAAAAATTTTTGGGGAAAGTAAATAAGTTTGAGAGTTTGGGTTAAAAATGTAAAATATTATATTTTGGTATGCGGTTTATTCGAATTATTCGAGTTATTTGAATTCAAAAATTAAACTCGATTCGAACTCGAAATTCAAAAAAAAAAATTCAAGTTGACTCAAATAATTCAATTAATTTGAATAACTCGAAATTCAATTTTTTTCAATTTTTCGAGCCGAATCGAATTATGCTCACCCGTAATAAAACCTACACTTACACCCTATTTGATAAAATGTTGAAAAAATAAATCAAATGAAAATTCATATTTTTAGTAATTTAATTTTTTAAATGTGTTTGATAATCTACCATGTAAACTGCTAGATTTTTTTTTATACAAAAGGTGTAAAAGAGAGAGAGATAAGGACCAACTTATCACTTAATAAGGAATAGATTCAAATTATTAATATTATATTATCTTTTACGAAACTATCTAAATATATATATGACTCTTAATTTTTAATATTTATTTTGAACACTTAATCATTGAAATCATAATTATACCTTAATTTTATTAAATTAAATTAAACTATCCATTAAAATTCTTAAATGAAACCCTACGCTTATTTAAACTAAAATAAAATATAAGTTCTTTGCTTTTCAACATCAACTAAAATTCTTATTTAATTTAATATTAAATAAATTATTTTAAACGTTTTTCAACTTTTATTGATAAATTAAGGTTTGATTCTTATACTTTATTAAAATATATATTGGTATTAATTTTTTAATATATTCATTATCTATAGTTTATTTTCATAGCACAAAGGAGTGTGTGCATAGCCTCGGAGTTGATTGAGTCTTTACCTTGTCATTTGCATCCCATCTTTCTTCCTTTTTGGGTACCTCCAAGGGACCTCTTGTAATGATCTTCTAAGCACCGTAATTGAATGCTTGGATAAAGAATTTCATCCTCACTTTCCATTGAGAATGGTTGAACCAATTAAGCAAAGGAGAAAATATGATGGAATGACCTTCATCCATAATTGTTGACCTAGACTTTGTAGTCATCTAAAGCCAGTATTTTCGACTTTGAATCGCTTCTCTTGGTGGATAAACCTTTGATAGAGAACAAGCTCTGATACCTTTTGTTAGGCCCAAAAATATCAAGAGGCGGTGAATTGGTATTTTCAAATTCTTTGAAAACTTTTTTAAAGGATGAGGAAATTAAAGACAAGCTTGGACACTTCGATTTATAATGGTTCAACCCCAATTGTCTACCTCCACTACATTGGTATACCTCAACCAATGATTTCTCAATTCACCATACTTGAATTGATACCTTTCAAGGATAAGGTATAATGTTTACAATCTCTCTCTCTTTTGCATGACTAAGATAAAATCTTCTAGTTTTTGCAATGCTCAACTATAACCTTTTACAAATTACGTAAGGTTTTATACCTCAGAAACCTTAAGTAACTCTTGCAATACAAAGAAAATATATAAAAATAAAGACCTCTCGAAGGTGCGTGTTTACAGTCTCTTAAAGAATTGAAATGAGAATGATAAAAGAATATCTAACAATAAGCACCTAAAAGATATGTACAATAGAAAATGAGAAAATGAAGAATTTGAGGCTTTTCTACTGATTTATATGCTTTGATATTCATCTATTGTATTTTGAAGTGCTCTTGATGTTTATACATAATAAGGGGAGATTTTATGACCGTTTATAATCGTTGGGATAATTTCTAGACGTTGGAAGCATTGTAAACAGATTTGTATCGATAAAAATCAAAGATGTATAGGTAGAAGTGGACTTGTGTCAATAGAAGTCTCCCTAAGTATAAGTAGAAGTCTGGAGGTGTGCTTGAAGTGCTCTCTTACTTCTACCAATAGAATTTCCCCCTAGGTATCGATCCAACTTCCCAGACTTGTAGAAGATGAGTTTAAAAAACTTAAAAACATTTTGGATTGACTCAAAAAATATTTAGATAAATTAAAACACATTTAAAACATGTTTATTTATTACTTTTAAAAGTCTTTGGAATATTTTGAAAATGTTTAACAAAATTTCCAATAATTATTTTCATCAAGTGACTTGGAAAATATAAATAAAATTTATCTTAAATGTTGTTATATCAAAAAGCATGGGACATCAAAGCTAACACATTTTCTTGTAACATTGAGTTCTTTTCCTTCTTCCAAAACATAGTGAACTCTTGTTCACTTCTTATCATCACTATCAACAACAAAATCATTTCATGATAAAAAGAATAATTAATGTTTTTGCAACTAAAAAATATTATTCATTACTCCTATTAATGATCAATTTTATAGCTCTTATTCTTGCAATACTTCAATTAAGGGCATTCCACAACTAGTGAAAGGACTTTTGACACTCTTGTCATCCTAACTCTCAAACCTTTCTCCAAATTTCTCTCAACTTGTTTTCTTTGCTTGCCTTATCGTCAGCTACATTTCTCTTTCTCCACCTTACCAACCACCACCTGTAACTACGCTCAGTGTTAATAGATTTGCTCTAGTTTTTCTCTTCACCTTATTTCGAAACATCTCGTTCACTTGTTTGCAACATCTCTCTCTATCAAATACTCCTCTACAAAGCAAAACCTAAGTTATTAATAATATTGTGTGTAATCACTGAATTTTGTCCGAGAATATTTTCGTGTTTAAAAAAATAAAAAATTTGCATTTTGACCCCTGAACTTTTCTAAAATTACATTTTGACCCCTAATTTTTTTTAAAATTACATTTCAACCCCTAAAATTTTCTAAATTACATTTTGACCCCTTAAAATTTCTCAAAATTACATTTTAACCCCTAAACTTTCTCAAAATTATGTTTTGGCCCTAAAACTTTTCCTGTGTTTGCAGTTTAGTCCTTCTGGCAGCAACTTGCACACCTACCCCGTGATTTCCGGCCACCGGCCTAGGGCATGGCCTCCCTCTCCCTAGCCACCTGCTCCCTGCAAAAAGAAGAAAAAAATCATCTATAATAGGGGTTTTTAACCCCAAAAATTGGAACACCCAAGGAAGAAAAATTTCAAAAAAAAAAAAACCAAAAAAGAGAGAAGAGGAAGGCTTTTGAAAAAAAAAGGGAAGAAAGGAGAAGGGAGATCGGCCGACGCATCATCGACGGAGACGAGCGGCACGAACGGCGGCTGAGTGGCGGCGACACAACTAAGGTTCAAGGAAGAAGAAGAAGAAGAAGAAAGAAGAAAGAAGAAAGAAGAAAGAAAGAAGAAAAGAGGAAGAAGAAAGAAGAAAGAAGAAAAAAAAGAAAAAGAAAATAATTTTTTTTAAAAATCGGGCTGACCCGACCCGACCCGACCCGAACCGGCCGACCCGACCCAACCCACGACCTGATCCGGTGACCCGACCCGACCCGCAATCCGCAACCCAAACCCAAAAGCCCAAAAAAAAAGAAATTAATCAAAAGAAAAAAAAAGAAAAAGCAATACAAAAAAAAAATCAAAACAGCCCAAATAAAAAAAAGAGCAGGCCCAAAGCAGAAAAAAAGGGCCACAACGGGCCCGTTCCAGCTGCAGGCCCAACAACCTGCCCAGCCCAGTCCAGAAAAAAAAAAGAAAAAGAGAGAAAAAAGAAGAAAAAGAGAAGAAAAAAGAAGGAAAAAAAAGAAAAAAAAAGTTTTAATTTGTGTAACCCGTTCGGCCAATCTCGTGTTTTGGATATTTTCGATAATTTTATTTATTTCCTTTTTATTTTAATGCTCGTATTTTTATGTTATTTCGTTTTAATATTATTAATATTTTATACATTTTTATATTTTGTATTTATATTTTTAATTTAATTCAATTTTAATTTTATTTTATTTTAAATACATTTAATAAATAAGGCAACGAATCGATTTAACATAAAATCGTTAATTTCATCGCTATGTTGGGTGAAAATCACCGGTTTGCGTTAAACTCGATACACCCTTTTAAAAATCGAAAATATTCAAAAAAAAAATCTCATGTTTTCAAAAAAAAATTATTTTTCAAAATTTTTTGTGTCTTCAAAAATTTTTTTTCGTTTTTTCAAAAAAAATAGCTGTGTTTTAAAAAATAATGCACCAAATCGATTTGACACTAATTTGTTGATTTCATTGCTATGTTGAGTGAATATCATCGATTCGTGTTAAATACGATGCGTGCTTAATAAAAAATCGAAAGGTTTGTGTAAAAAAAAATCTTTCCGCGTTTTCAAAAATTTTCGTGTTTTCAAAAATTCCGGCGATCCAAAATTTTCCGTGTTTTCTAAAAATTTCCATGTTTCTAAAATTTTTGTGTTTCAAAAATTTTTGTGTTTTCAAAAATTTTTGTATTTTCAACAATTCTCGTGTTTCATAAATTTTCGTGTTTTAAATTTTTTATGTTTTAAAAAAAATTTGTCGTGTTTCAAAAATTGTCGTGTTTTAAAAATTTTTGTGTTTGTAAAATTTTCGTATTTCAAAAATTTTCGTGTTTTCAAAATTTTGCGCGTTTCAAAAATTCTTGTGTTTTAAAAATTTCCGTGTTTTCAAAAATTTAAGTGTTTTCAAAATTTTTCGTATTTCAAAAATCCTCGTGTTTTCAAAAATTTTGGTGTTTTGAAAATTTTCGTGTTTTCAAAAAAATCTCGTGTTTCATAAATTTTCGTTTTTTAAAAAAATAATTGTTTCAAAAATCTTCGTGTTTTCAAAAAAAAATTCCTGTGTTTCAAAAATCTTCATGTCTTCAAAAATTCCGATGTTTTCAAAAACTGTCATGTTTTCAAAAAATTACCGTGTTTTAAAAATTTTCGTGTTTTTTAAGAATTTTTGTGTCTCTAAAATTCTCGTGTTTTAAAAATTTTTCGTGTTTTCGAAAAAAAATAATTGTTTCAAAAATATTCGTGTTAAAAAAAATTACTGTATTTTGATTGGATCGCAATTAACTATTAAATTGAACTTGTATTTTTTAAAATTAAGACAACGCGCGTTTAATGAGATACTAATTTTAGGCGTCGCGAGGGTGCTAATACCTTCCTCGTGCGTAACCGACTCCTGAACTCTAATTTTCTCTGGATTTTCACGTAGACCTAAAATTACCTCTTTTTTAGAAAAATTTAAAAATAAAATTTTGTTATAAAAAGAGATTTTATTAGGTGTCCGATCGCACCTAGGAAAAAAGATCGGTGGCGACTCCTTTTTCAAATAAAATCAAGATTCTATCTTCAAATTTTTAATAATTACTTCGACTAGCACCCGTAACCAAAATTTTTAGGTCGCTACAGCTGGCGACTCCACTGGGGACTTTTTTGAGAGTCGAGTCTGATGTTAAACGTGTGTTGTCAAAATTTTTTAAAATTCCTTGTTCAAATTAATTTTTAATCGTGATCCTTGAATTTTATTTTATTTTTATTTATTTAAAAAAAAGGTCATGCATCTGCATTCGATTTTTAAATTAATATTTTTCTAACTTGTTTTATTTTTCTGTTTTTTTTAGCTCTAAGTTTTACGGTTTTTTTTAGTTTGTTTTTTAGTAAAAATAAAAAATAAAAGGTTTGTGAGTTTCTCCCCACACACCGTGCACTTGCATTCTTGCATAACATGAGCTCTTTACCCGGGCTCCGTCCGTTTAAGTGGAAGTAAACGCTACGCCTTCGTGAGTTAACTTGTCCCTCCGCACAGGCTAGTGAAATACTTCCCGGTTACATATGACTTATGCTTTCGTGAGTTAACTCGTCCATCCGCATAGGCATAAGTAAATTTAATCCCTCGAATTGAACTCGTGAGCCTGTGATGGGTGATGACCGAGGCTCCGTACTAACCTTAATAGGTGACAGTATGGACAATTCGAGTTCCTTTCTAGAACCAAAACCACATATAGTAAACCGTACAAGCCACCCAATAAGAGCCATGCCGAACCTCTGTCCGTTTGATAGTTACCAAAATAAGTACACGGGAGAAACGCCTCTTACCTTTTATTTCTTTTACATTTACACTTGTTTGCAAATAAATTGAGTCTATTTAATAAATTGGGTCGGGCAGATTGTCTGATGGTATGTGGGGTAGGTTTTTGTAAAGCATGTTGGGGCAAAAAAAATACGGGTCTGTTCCTCCAAATTGCATGATTGAATAGTTTAATTCGTTAAATTTTCTATAGTCTTTATTTTTCTTCTTTCTTCTGTTTATATCTGTTGTGATCTCTAACCAAGGTTATTTGTTCTTCATTTTATTTTTCATCATGCATCATAGACATCTCATTAGGAAGGTGTTGATTAGAGATTGGTTGCCAAAAATGGGTTTCTGATGGAGGAGTTAATTACACGAGTAATCGAGAAAAATGCTGTAGTCCGAGATTGGTCTTTGAGGACTCAAAAAGTGAAAGGGGACAGTTTAAAGGAAAGATATATCTCTGATCTTTCCGAGAAGGCGATTTCAAATGCTCGTCAGAATAACCCCGAAGATTTGACTAGGATCTGGAAACAATAAAACTCAAGCACTAGGGCCATCTTCGTTGGCAAAATATTTTGTAATGGACTCTTTTGATAAATGAAACGCCAAAAAAAGGTAATTATATTTTATTTCTTTTACATTTACACTTGTTTGCAAATAAATTGAGTCTATTTAATAAATTGGGTCGGTAGATTGTCTAATGGTATGTGGGGTAGGTTTTTGTAAAGCATGTTGGGGCAAAAAAAATGCGGGTCTATTCCTCCAAATTGCATGATTGAATGGCTTAATTCGTTAAATTTTCTATAGTCTTTATTTTTCTTCTTTCTTCTGTTTATATCTGTTGTGATCTCTAACCAAGGTTATTTGTTCTTCATTTTATTTTTCATCATGCATCGTAGACATCTCATTAGGAAGGTGTTGATTAGAGATTGGTTGCCAAAAACAGGTTTCTGATGGAGGAGTTAATTACACGAGTAATCGAGAAAAATGCTGTAGTCCGAGATTAGTCTTTGAGGACTCAAAAAGCGAAAGGGGACAGTTTAAAGGAAAGATATATCTCTAATCTTTCCGAGAAGACGATTTCGAATGCTCGTCAGAATAACCCCGAAGATTTGACTAGGATCTGGAAACAGTGAAACTCAAGCACTAGGGCCATCTTCGTTGGCAAAATATTTTGTAATTGACTCTTTTGATAAATGAAACGCCAAAATATAGGGCTATCTTAAAATCAACACCATTTTTGCATATTTACGCATGATTAGCATCCATTGGTCATTCATTCATTCACTCATTGCATCTACATATCACCCTTACCATTCACTAAGGCTAAACAGTATAATCCACAGTTGTGACACAAGTCTGGAATCACGTCATCCTTACAGGACACATTTAAGAACTAGAGCTATGGATGCCGAATTTAATGAAAGAATCGAAAGGATGGAAAGGATCCAAAGAGAGTTACAGGAGCAATTGGCCAAGTCACAACAAGAAGCGAGAGATATGATGGTGAGATCTCGAGAAGAATCACTTGAGCAGAGAGATCAAGTGGCTAAAATGATGGAAATGATGACAGCTTTGGTTAAAGGAAAGGGACCTGTACAAAGCCCTGACATTGTAGAGCCCCAATCAAGAGCTAATCAAGATCCACCTTACCCCCTAGGATTCATTCCACCTCACGCTCATGCAATGGAAAAAGGATATTCCCAAAGGGAACCTACAGTCTTAGAACAGCATCCTGCACCATCTGTTCACATAGGGCAAGGGATGTTCGTATCGAATCTCGGAGCTAATCCTGCAGATCCAATTGTTCCAGATCTGGACGATCTGATAGAAATAGCAAGGTTGAAGGTTGATGATCATGATACTCAAGATAGGTATAGAATCTTGGAAGAAAGGCTCAAGGCAATAGAAGGTACTGAAGTCTTCTCTGCATTGAGCATCAAAGAGCTCAGTTTGGTACCCGATCTAGTCTTACCCCCGAAATTAAAGGTGCCAAAGTTTGAAAAGTATGATGGGACACGGTGTCCAAAGGCACATCTTGTTATGTTTTGTAGGAAAATGACAGATTACGTGAATGAGGATAAGTTACTGATACCTGCTTCCAGGACAGTTTGGTTGGATCAGCTCTTCGATGGTACAATCAGCTCAGTAGAGAAAAGATCCGATCATGGAAGGACTTAGCATCAGCATTTTGTGAGCAATACAAGCATGTATCAGATATGGTGCCTGATCGGCTAACTTTACAAATGATGGAAAAGAAGCCGACAGAGATTTTTAGACAATATGCACAAAGATGGGGGAATATCTCGGCTCAGGTGGAACCCCCGTTAACTAGGACAGAGATAACGGTCCTTTTCATCAACACTCTAAAAACGCCATTTTACGATAAGTTGGTAGGAAGTGCTACAAAGGACTTTGCGAATATTGTAATATCTGGGGAGCTTATTGAAAATACCGTCAAGAGTGGGAGGATGGAAGACCCTGAAAGTTTTAAAAAGGCAGTACCCACGAGGAAAAAGGAGGCAGAAACCTATATGATCGGAAATGCAAGCCACCACACTTCTAACCTTTACTCAGCCCAACCACGACCTTATTACCGCCCACCTTGAAACTTCTACTTTCCTCCCCAAGGTCCTTACTATCCAACACCTCCTCCTTATCCCGTTTACACCATGAATAACCAAAGACCGTTCACCATGTTTCCACCAAACACTATGCCCACACAAAGCCAACCCAAAAATGACCAAGGACCAGCAAAACCCAGTTCTGCAAAACCTCAGTTCACCTCTATTCCTGTACCATACGGAGAATTATACCCGAACTGTTGGAGAAGCAATTGATATCCCCACATTACATGGCACCCCTGAAGCCCCCATACCCAAAATGGTATGATCCTAATGCTAATTGCATGTATCACGCTGGAAATCAAGGGCATTCTACAGAAAACTGCCTTGCCTTTAAAAGAAGGGTTCAAGATCTCATTAATGCTGGCATTCTGCGATTTGATGGCGTTAGTAATCCCCTTCCTAACCATGCCGATGGGAATAAGAATGCAGTAACAAATGAAGATGGAGGGCAAGACAATCCAAGAAGCACTTTGATTGAAAAGGGTATTCAGAATATCAGCCTAAACGCTATTGACAATGAGGATGATGCAATTAAGAATGCTTCAATGATACGCCCTTGTCCTCCTGGATTTGCTTTGAACAACTGGACTGCTGTGGACCTCCTTGTAGTTTCTAAGTCCTTTTCAGAGTAATGCCCAATGTTAACCCTTCATTTTGTGTGTCCTTAAACAGTAGGTTTCCTTTTGTAAGAGCTTATGTTTGCTCTTTATTGTTTCAATAAACATTAATGAAGATGCATTTTGTTTTATGTTGTCATGATCTGTTCATTTCCATTAACTTCGCGACTACTCCTTCTATTCATATCCTTTTCCGGCATGTGTCTCTTATCATCTCATATCATTGTGTGTTGATTCCAATACCTCAATGCTTTTCTATAGCTTTTTTCCATTCACCTTTCAGGTGCTCAGATATCAATGGCATGAATAATCCTGTTATGAATCCTGAAATCAATTTTGAGAAGGCTGTTTGTTTAGGAGAATTCGAAGCTGACGAAAATGTTGAAGATTATGTCTCGTCTCCTGACTTACTGAGAATGGTAGAACAAGAAGAGAAAAAGATCCTACCATATCAAGAATCTGTTGAGGTAATGAACTTGGGGAATGGAGAAAAGAAACAAGAAGTGAAGATTGAGACTTCCATTTCAGAAAACACCAGGCGGGATTTGATCGCCTTGCTCCATGAGTACAAGGATGTGTTTGCCTGGTCTTATTAGGATATGCCAGGGTTGAACACAGATATTGTGGTCTATAAGCTCCCACTGAAACCAGAATGCAAGCCCGTTCTGCAGAAATTAAGAAGGATGAGACCCAAAATGCTGTTAAAGATAAAAGAAGAAGTCAAGAAACAATTTGACGTTGGCTTCCTAAAAGTCTCCAAGTATCCAGAATGGGTAGCTAATATAGTCCCAGTGCCGAAAAAAGATGGCAAGGTGCGAATGTGCGTGGATTATCGTGATCTGAATCAAGCAAGCCCTAAGGATAACTTTCCTTTACCACACATTGACACTTTGGTGGATAATACGGCAAAACATTCTCTGTTTTCTTTCATGGATAGCTTCTCAGGTTATAACTAGATAAAGATGGCTCCCGAGGACATGGAGAAAACTACATTCATAACAATGTGGGGAACTTTCTGCTATAAGGTAATGCCATTTGGATTAAAGAATGCTGAGGCAACATATCAAAGAGCCATGGTGACGTTGTTCCATGATATGATGCACAAAGAAATAGAAGTTTATGTCGATGATATGATTGCCAAATATCGAGAAGAAAAAGAGCATGTTGGGAATCTCAAGAAGCTGTTCAAAAGACTAAGAAAGTTCCAGTTGAAGCTTAATCTGGCCAAATGTACGTTTGGGGCTACATCTGGAAAATTGCTAGGTTTCATTGTTAGTGAGAGAGGTATCGAGGTTGATCCAGACAAGATAAAAGCTATATAAGAACTGCCTCCCCCGCGCACACAGAAAGAAGTCAAAGGATTTTTAGGAAGGTTGAATTACATTACTCGATTCATTGCTCAACTTACCAATCAGTGCAACCCAATTTTTCGACTCTTTCAGAAACATAACCCGGGAGAATAGAGTGAGGAGTGCCAAGTGGCCTTCGATAAGATAAAACAGTATCTATCTAATCCTCCGGTACTAGTACCGCCGACCTCTGGAAAACCTTTAATATTGTACCTGTTTGAAAACTCAATGGGTTGCGTTCTGGGACAACATGATGAGTCGGGGAAAAGAGAAAAGACAATTTACTACCTCAGCAAGAAGTTCACAGAGTATGAAGCAAAATACCCTTCAATTGAAAAATTTTGTTGTGCATTAATTTGGACGGTTCGAAGGCTTAGACAATACATGCTGTATCATACGACATGGTTAATTTCAAAACTAGACCCAATAAAGTACATGATGGAGTCACCTGCACTCTCAGGGAGAATGGCACGATGGTAGATCCTATTAACTGAGTATGACATTGTATATGTGAGCCAAAAGTCGATAAAAGGAAGCGCAATAGCTGACTTCTTGGTATGTCGAACAACGGAGGAATATGAGCCTTTGAGATTTGATTTCCCAAATGAAGATTTGATGTGCATTTCAGAAAAAGAGGGTGAGTCATCAAAAGAGAAGTCATGGAAGATGAGCTTTGATGGTGCATCAAATGCATTGGGACATGGGATCGGAGCAGTCTTAGTGTCACCTGAAGGGGACCATTACCCGCTTACTGCCAGATTGAATTTCTTCTGTACCAATAATATAACAGAGTATGAGGCTTGCATCATGGGACTCCGTGTAGCTATCAGGAGGAAAATTGAAATTTTAGAGGTACACGGGGACTCAGCATTAGTCATTTATCAAATTCGTGGAGATTGGGAAGTGAGAGATCTAAAATTAGTCAGGTATCATGATCTCGTTGTGAAATTGGTCAAAGAATTTAAAGAAGTGACTTTTAACTACTTTCCATGAGAGAAGAACCAATTGGCTGATGCCCTAGCCACATTGGCTTCGATGTTCAAAGCAAACAGAGAAACTGAGATAATGCCCATCCAAATGAGTATATATGAGACCCCCGCACACTGTTGTAGTATTGAGGAGGAGTCATATGGACAACCATGGTTCCATGATATCTTGGAGTATATCAAGAATCAAAGGTACCCCGAGCAAGCAAATGAGAATGACAAAAGAACAATCAGGAAATTGGCGATTGGATTTGTTCTTGACGGGGATATTATATACAAAAGAGGAAAAGATCAAGTGCTCATGAGGTGCGTGGACGCTGTTGAAGCTAGAAAGATACTTGAAGAGGTTTATGAAGGAATTTGTGGAACGCATGCCAGTGGTTTCACTATGGCTAGAAAGATTATGAGACTTGGTTATTACTAGCTGATGATGGAAATGGATTGCATTGGCTATGCACAAAAATGCCACAAATGTCAAATTTATGGCGGTAAAATTCATGTAGCTCCATCGCCCCTTCATGTCATTACTTCTTCGTGGTCTTTTTCTATGTGGGGCATGGATGTTATAGGGCCAATTTCCCCGAAAGCTTCCAATGGACATCCATTCATCTTTGTGGTTATAGACTACTTCACAAAATGGGTAGAAGCCACTTCGTTTGCTAATGTGACAAAGGCTGTAGTCTGTAGGTTCTTAAAAATGGAGATCATATGTCGATATGGTCTGCCTGAAAGAATCATTTCAAATAATGCTTTAAATTTGAACAACAAGATGATGAAAGAAGTATATGAGCAATTTCAAATAAAGCATCATAATTCTTCGCCCTATCGCCCGAAGATGAACGGAGCAGTAGAAGCGGCTAACAAGAACATTAAGAGGATTCTCGGGAAGATGACTGAGACATTTAAAGACTTGCACGAGAAGCTACCATTCGCTTTGTACGGATATCGTACCTCTGTACGGACGTCTACAGGGGCAACTCCTTTTTCTCTGGTCTACGGGATGGAGGTCGTTCTGCCTATCGAAGTAGAGATCCTATCCTTACGTGTCTTGATGGAGACAAAGTTAGAAGAATCAGAGTGGGTTCGAGCTCGATATGATCAGCTAAACCTTATTGAAGGGAAACGCTTGAAGGAAATTTGCCATGGACAGATGTACCAGAAGAGAATGATCACGGCCCATGATAAAAAGGTGCGGCCAAGAGAATTTCGTGAAGGGGAGCTCGTTTTAAGAAAGATCCTCCCGATACAAAAGGACTTTCAAGGAAATGGTCACCAAATTGGGAAGGGTCATACGTTGTAAAAAAGACATTCTCAGGAGGGGCTCTGATTCTCACTGAGATAGACGGGAAAGAATTACCTAATCCAGTGAACTCAGATGCTGTGAAGAAATATTACGCCTAAAAAAAACCTAAAAAAATAAAAACAAAAAAACAAAAAAGGAAAAAAGAAAATAAAAAGAAAAATCAAGATGAAAACCCGAAATGGGCGCTTGATAAACAAAAAGGATTAGGATGAAAACCCAAAAGGGCGTCTTAATGAAATGGGCTCGAACTTAAATGAGCAAAATGACTTGAATAGGGAGTCAAATAGCGAAGTCACAATATTTGAAGAATTCTCGGAAGCTCGAAATCTTCTACACAAGAAGCCGTGCTCGAAAAGATCCAGGATGAAGAAACGTGGAAAAGTTCATGCGTTGGATATCTAGAGCATTTATGGCCATTGAATTCACTTTCCTTTCTTTGTGATGCTTTCTTTATTGAATTATTCCTTGTCTCTTTTCCTTGTTTCTTTTGAAAAAATGAATGTGAGGTCTTTCTTTCATGCCTACTTTGCCATTTTTCATGCATCTCGTGTTTGATTCATTTAAATGATAAATAGTAAGATGACATACTCTAAACAAAAGGAATGTTGAGTATTACCTGGATGAGAATTTGATAAATACAATGACCCTGAAGTAAGAACAAAGTTCAACAAGGGGGCAAGAAGGTGGTATACGAAGATGTTGATTACTCATAGAACTTGAGGATGAGTACAAAACTGGAAAGAAAAGTCAAGAATTGAGGAGATGAATGTAGACCCTCACGAAAATCAAAAGTGGGGCATGTGACAAACAGCCCAAGGCGCATGGCATGATCATGTAGGCATAAAGACATTTAGGATAAACACGTGCATATCATGATAACACCATACATGACATATACAGGTATTCTAACAGAGCCAGGAATTTTGGGAGAAAGCTGCACAGAATCAGTAAAAAAATAGGCTTTCAGTTTTACCTGATGTTTTTTTGAAACCCTGTTTCTTTCGAGAATTATTTTTCAAATTTTTTATTTTCTGTTTTTTAAAAATCAACTCATATTGCAAGAGTTAAGTTGAGCCTCGGACACATGCCGAGGTATTTCGTTTAAATTTCTGTTCTTTTTAAATCAACTCATATTGCGAGAGGTGAGTTGAGCCTCGGACACATGCCGAGGTATTTCGTTTAAATTTCTGTTCTTTTTAAATCAACTCATATTGCGAGAGGTGAGTTGAGCCTCGGACACATGCCGAGGTATTTCGTTTAAATTTTTGTTCTTTTTAAATCAACTCATATTGCGAGAGGTAAGTTGAGCCTCGGACACATGCCGAGGTATTTCGTTTAAATTTCTATTTTTCAAAAAATCAACTCATAATGCGAGAGGTGAGTTGAGCCTCGGAGACATGCCGAGGTATTTCGTTTAAATTTCTGTTTTTCAAAAATCAACTCATATTGCGAGAAGTGAGTTGAGCCTCGGTCACATGCCGAGGTATCTTTTCAATTTCTGTTTTTCAAAAAATCAACATATAATGCTAGAGGTGAGTTGAGCCTTGGGCCACACACCGAGCTATTCTCGATTTCTATTTTTCAAATAAAAAGAAAATTTTAGACAGTCGAACAAAATTCAGTGCTTATAAGTCTTTGCTCTATCCCTGTTTCACAGCGATGAGCAAAGAGGGGCAGCTGTAATCACTGAATTTTGTCCGGGAATAATTTCGTGTTTAAAAAAATAAAAAAATTTCCATTTTGACCCCTGAACTTTTCTAAAATTACATTTTGACCCCTAAGTTTTTTCAAAATTACATTTCAACCCCTAAACTTTTCTAAATTACATTTTGACTCCTAAACTTTCTCAAAATTACATTTTGACCCCTACACTTTCTCAAAATTATGTTTTAGCCCCAAAACTTTTCCTGCGTTTGCAGTTTAGTCCTTCTAGCAGCAACTTGCACACCTACCCCCGTGATTTCCGGCCACCGGCCTAGGGCATGGCCTCCCTCTCCCTAGCCACCTGCTCCCTGCAAATAGAAGAAAAAAATCATCTATAAAAGGGGTTTTTAACCCCCAAAATCGAAACACCTAAGGAAGAAAATTTAAAAAAAAAACCAAAAAAGAGAGAAGAGGAAGGCTTTTGAAAAAAAAAAGGAAGAAAGGAGAAGGGAGGTTGGTCGGAGCATCACCGACGGAGACGAGCGGCACGAACGGCTGCGAGTGGCGGCGACACAACTAAGGTTCAAGGAAGAAGAAGAAGAAGAAAGAAGAAAGAAGAAAAAAAAAGAAAAAGAAAATATATTTTTTAAAAAATCGGGCTGACCCGACCTGAACCGGCCGACTCGACCCAACCCACGACCCGATCCGGTGACCCGACCCGACCCGCAACCCACAACCCAAACCCAAAAGCCCAAAAAAAAAAAGAAATTAAGCAAAAGAAAAAAAAAGAAAAAGCAATACAAAAAAAAAAAAATCAAAACAGCCCAAATAAAAAAAAGAGCAGGCCCAAAGTAGAAAAAAAGGGGCCACAACGGGCCCGTTCCAGCTGCAGGCCCAACAACCTGCCCAGCCCAGTCCAGAAAAAAAAAAGAAAAAGAGAGAAAAAAGAAGAAAAAGGGAAGAAAGAAGAAGGAAAAAAAAAGAAAAAAAAAAGGTTTTAATTTGTGTAACCCGTTCGGCCAAGCTCGTGTTTTGGATATTTTCGGTAATTTTATTTATTTATTTTTATTTTAATGCTCGTATTTTTATGTTATTTCGTTTTAATATTATTAGTATTTTATACATTTTTATATTTTGTATTTATATTTTTAATTTAATTCAATTTTAATTTTATTTTATTTTAAATACTTTTCATAAATAAGGCAACGAATCGATTTAACATAAAATCGTTGATTTCATCGCTATGTTGGGTGAATATAACCAGTTTGCGTTGAACTCGATACGCCCTTTTAAAAATCGAAAATATTCAAAAAAAATCTCATGTTTTCAAAAAAATTCTATTTTTCAAAATTTTTCGTGTCTTCAAAAAAAATTTTTCGTTTTTAAAAAAAAATAGTCATGTTTTCAAAAATAAGGCAACGAATCGATTTGACATTAATTTGTTGCTTTCATTGCTATGTTGAGTGAATATCATCGGTTTGTGTTAAATACGATGCGTGCTTAATAAAAAATCGAAAAGTTTGTGTAAAAATAAAATCTTTCCGCGTTTTCAAAAATTTTCGTGTTTTCAAAAATCCTCGTGTTTTCAAAAATCTCGGTGTTTCAAAAATTTTCGTGTTTTCAAAAATTCCGGTGATCCAAAATTTTCCGTGTTTTCTAAAAATTTCCATGTTTCTAAAATTTTTGTGTTTCAAAAATTTTCGAGTTTTCAAAAATTTTTGTATTTTCAACAATTCTCGTGTTTCACAAATTTTCTTGTTTTAAATTTTTTATGTTTTAAAAAAAATTTCTCGTGTTTCAAAAATTGTCGTGTTTTAAAAATTTTTGTGTTTCTAAAATTTTCGTATTTCAAAAATTTTCGTATTTCAAAATTTTGCGCGTTTCAAAAATCTTCGTGTTTTCAAAAATTCCAGTGTTTCAAAAAATTCCTGTGTTTTAAAAATTTCCGTGTTTTCAAAAATTTTCGTGTTTTCAAAAATTTTCGTATTTCAAAAATCCTCGTGTTTTCAAAAATTTTGGTGTTTTGAAAATTTTCGTGTTTTCAAAAAAGTCTCGTGTTTCATAAATTTTCGTTTTCTTAAAAAATAATTGTTTCAAAAATCTTCGTGTTTTAAAAAAAAATGCATGTGTTTCAAAAATCTTCGTGTTTTCAAAAATTCCGATGTTTTCAAAAATTTTCATGTTTTCAAAAAATTCTCGTGTTTTAAAAATTTTCGTGTTTTTTAAGAATTTTCGTGTCTCTAAAATTCTCGTGTTTTAAAAATTTTTCGTGTTTTCGAAAAAATAATTGTTTCAAAAATATTCGTGTTAAAAAAAATTTACCGTATTTTAATGGGATCGCGATTAACTATTAAATTTAACTTGTATTTTTGAAAATTAAGACAACGCAAGTTTAATGAGATACCAATTTTGGGCGTTGCGAGGGTGCTAATACCTTCCTCGCGCGTAACCGACTCCCGAACTCTAATTTTCTCTAGATTTTCACGTAGACCTAAAATTACCTCTTTTTTACAAAAATTTAAAAATAAAATTTTCTTCTAAAAAGAGAATTTATTAGGTGTCCGATTGCACCTAGGCAAAAAGATAGGTGACGACTCCTTTTTCAAATAAAATCGAGATTTTGTTTTCAAATTTTTAATAATTACTTCGACTAGCACCCGTACCAAAATTTTTAGGTCGCTACATTGTGGATAAAGCTTTTGGTACTAAGCCAAGATACGTTTTGATAATTGGTTATGAGTCTAAGTACAATTGACTTAGAAAAGTGTGTGAACAATACACAAGATGAGTTTCAAAACTTTAAAATGATTCAAACTCAAATGGAAGCGATGAAAGTTGGTTTCATAGTTGTTGGGATCCAAGTACTCCCACCTCAATTTCCATAATATGCTTTTAATAAAAGTTAATCAAAAGAATAGTTTATTCACTTTTAATAATAATCAATTAAATAATTTTTTTTACATACATTGAATAATTGACTAAAAAACGAATATAAATGTTTATTGCATTTATCAATATATTAATAATTTCTTGTAGCTTCGAGTTGCACCACCATTAACACAAGATTTGTATTGAGAAGCTCACAACAACTTATATGATCATATTATTGGTGACGGTTCCTATAATTAAAGATGATTTTGCGTTTGCACTGATAATTTCATTTCACTATGGTGACAATTCTAATGTAGTTAACGATGAAATCATTTATAATTGGGTGACAAAATTATTGTTATAAAATATTGATTTTAAGGAGATACTAGCTTTTATTGTCACTATATTGTTCGTACTATGTGACAATTCAAATTGACTTGACATTATTTTAGCGCATTAGGTAACAATATATTATGTCATTAACTATATGACAATGTTTGTTTTGTCAATAAAAGTTTAGTTTTATTTTATTATTGGTGACAATTCCTATAGTCAATGACGATTATGTATGTGATGTAGTGATGAAACTAGTTGCCACCAACTATTGATTATCTATTATCGACATTTATGCTACTATTTAAACATAATAAGTACGATATAGCTTGTCATTAATTTTGTAATTTTTTTGCATTCTTTATATTCATTTTAAGATTCATGTCCGAAACAAGTGTACAAATTAACTATAATTTATTATCCTAATACATTAAATTTAAAACTCTAACTAGCTATGGTACCTCTTGCAAGTCTACTTGCTGTAACTCAACTTTTGCTCCTGGCGAAGACGATGAAACTGTCCATCACTAAATACTTATTAAAATGCGATGGTTTACATTAGCTTCATTTGTGTAACTGTTTTAGATATTAGGTAATGATGATATATAGCATGCGGTTAACACTATTCAGATATCAGTTTTATTAGTTATATGATAAAAGTTATTCCACTATTGATGACGATGCAAATGATCAATTGGTGATAAAATTAGTTGTCACTGAACACTAATTATTGGGTAACCTTATACATTCTTGTCATTATATTCTAAAAAATACATGACAAAAGTAATATATCATCATTGCTATGAACGCTGTGACGAAAAATGCTGCACCACCAAATACAAAGAGTGACAAATATTTTTGAATGACAATGTTTAAGTGCAAATTTATTGCAAATGCAAACTAAATTAAAGTTAAGAGTTGCAATATACCATTACATGGGATTTGAGGTTAGATGAAATTGCTGACAAACATAAACAGAAAGTAAATGACAATAGAGCTCGTCTCCAACTCCAACCATCATTTTCCGATGCATCCATTTCCTACTATTGTCTCGCTATCACTTCACTGTAAATTTAGAAAAATGAAACGAAAAAAAGCTTCAGGAAAAAAAAGAGTACGAAGACTTAAGCAGTTATAATAATGGATGGAGAAGAGAAATACCGGAGAGCATTAGTGAGCATGACTGCCTTGTCGAACTCTAGGTTTTCTCTTGCTTTCAAGATTTGCAACATTAGAGCAAGACGAATTTGGGTGCTCGCAGTTTGTTGTGCTATGAGGATTGTCTGGTTTTTAAGTTCCTCACATTCTAATTGAATGGCTTCAAATTTTTCTCTTTCTTGTCTTTGCTTCTCTTTGATCTCTTCTTGTTCTTCACTTATTTCTTTCATATCCGACCTTATCCTTTTCATGCGACTGCTTAGTCTTTCCTGCTTTTTCCTCTTCTGCTATGCATGTAAGAAATAACTAATTACTAAGCAATTCTTAGATTTCATTAATTTACTTTTTGGGATGCTTAAATAAAAATGTTGTAATTTAAAATGCGATCTATTCAGTCAATATCAAGCTGAATGATTTTTAGATTCATGGTTAAAGTAACCATAATGATCCATTGATTACTCCTTGATATACGGCTAAAATTATAGATTTAAAATATAGATGTATGTTTTATATAATATAGATACAACTAATGATGATAATAAAATAAAATTAAATAAAATACATTAAAATAAAGTTTTGGTTGAGTAGTAAATTTAATATTTTACCAATCTAATTGGCATGAGATTAAATTTCACTATATGCAAATTTTATTTTTACTTTTGTTAAAATAAAAGAAAAAACTAAAGTACCCTCAAATAATATAACTTATTTTAATTACAAAGGATAATTTTTCTAGAGTTTGGACCCAATTAATGGATGACACCAACTTAACAAAGGGTTTCATAAATAGTATAGATAAATGGCTTTATAAATAGTATAGATACAACTAAAGAATGTAATAACTTGTGCATATTAAAATAAAAATGTACAAAAAATTAATAAATTGAAGGTTTAGTTGAGCGTAAATTTAAAATTTTATCAATTAAATTGGTTTGAGTTCAACAAATTTTTACTAGTTTTGTTAAAATAAAAGAATAAATTACCTTAAAATAATATATTTATTTTAATTACGGAAGGATATTGTCATAATTTCCCTACCGAGTTGGTGTCTGATTGACTCGTGACTAGACCTACTCATGGGTCGAGCCACCCGCCCATACCCGAAGGCTTGCTAGAAAAATGGGAGGGTGACAAAAATACGAGGCTCAAAAAATGAGTTTAGATAAAATCAAAAGCCCGTTTTCTATATGGGTTAGGCCATGGGCAATTTTTTTTGGCCGCCCGAACATATTATGTTATAAAAATTAATTATATTAATTATATATGTTAAATAATTATATATATTTATATAAAATCTCTAACCCAATAATACTTAAACCCATTACCCAAAAATTAAAAAATCTTACCCAACTAAAATATAAAATCTTAAAAATTATATTTAATACAATAAACATTTACGATATTTATTTTTATTTTTTATTTTATTATATTTATGGTAGTATTTTTTAATATAAATACTTTTTAATGTATTTTAATGTGTTACAAAACATTTATTTTAGTGTTTTTTTACCGTGTATTCTATTTTTAAAAAATTGTTTTTAAATAAAAACTAATATAAAAAATCAAATATGGGCAGGTCAAGTCAAACCCAAGGTTAGTACCTTTCTTAAATTGGATTGGGCTTAAGAAAAAAAAGTAAGCCCATTTTTTGGGTCAGATTAGATCGGGCTAAGAAAATTGGTCTAGATACCTTTCATGGGCTCGACCCATGAGCATCTCTACTTGCGACATCAGCTTTATTAATAGTACAAATATACAACTAATGCAATAAATTATACATATTAAAATAAAAACGTATAAAAAATAAAAAACTGGAGTTTTTGTTGAGTGATAAATTTAAGATTGTATTAATCCAATTGGTGTGGGTTCCCACAATATGCATATTTTATTATTTTTGTTAAAATAAAAGACTAAAATACTCTCAAACATTATAATTTATTTTACTCACAAAAAGATATTTCTGCAATTTTCTTAATCGAATTAGTGTTTATAATTTAAATCTTTTAAACGTTGGAGATATTTCTTCAAGAAACCGCCCAATATCTCTTTCTTTTATTCCTAGACCATCATGAGTTCTAAAGTTTATGGGAGGAAGATAGAATAGTCAAATTATAATTTGGGACTAAAGTGAACTATAACTACATTTTTCTTCAGAAAATACTTAAGAGGAAGGGAATTTGAGGTAGATTAATAGCTTTTTTTTTTTTTGCCATTGACAAAATTTTGACTTGATCCTTGAACAACATCAATCCGTTGAGGAGTTCATCAACTTCGGATGAACAACATTTCGAAAACTTCTCCTAAAGAAGTTAGCCTCCTCTCAAAACAAAAAGGTGCTAATAGACCCCTCAACGAGTTGATATTGTCGAGCTAGAGTTTTTATCTTATAACTTTGTCAAGAGTCCAAGTTGCAAAGGCGGGGTTAATAGAGCGATAGTGTCTCATTAGATCAGGTTGTACATGGCGCATGGCCACCTACTAAGGGGATATGAGAATTATGCGCTTAGTAGGATATGAACCCTAGCCCTTATTTTATCTCTTGATTTAATGAGGCGTTCTCACTCCATGAATCTCGCCTTCGATACTTGGGCTCTCGATAAAGTTGAGAGTAAAAAACCTCTACTCGATCCGAAGATAATATCAATCCATTAAGAGGTCCATTGACTTTAGACAAATATACTATACAAATTTCTTTGAAAGGATGCCTCCCCTCAACAATAATGTATATAAGTTTGTAGTTCATCTACACTAACAGTTTATATCTTGCATTAAATATCAATCATATAAATATATATAACATTAAAATATAAAAAATATATATAGTAAAGCTTGATTTTATTGGAAGAGATTGGTGCATATTATTAATATAAAAAAGAGTGAGACTACGTAGGGGTAGATGCAGAATAAGAATGAATGAAGATTAAAAGCATACCTGATGGCATTTCCATAAGAGTTTTGGTTTTGGAAACGGAAGGGGATGATAATGATGTCTCTTTTTCCTACTCGTAAACATGGAACATTGCATTGTTTTCATACTTACTAGTAGCTACCATTTGCGTGTTCTACTTTTCCTCTTCAATATCTTATAAACAGTTGCATCTCCATTGTGGTCCTGCCTAATGATCGCACGGCTTCCGCCGCTGTCGACCGATTATTTTCAAACTTACGCAAGTCAACTGACACCATCGTCCGTAGCATCGTGTTGTTAATGTTTTTTTTTTTTTAGTAGTTAATCCAAGTCAAGCAATCAATTTCCAAGAAACTGAGAAGAATATTCCCGCAAGGAGTCGCACGATTTACAGGCTTTAACAGCTCCACAGCATTTCCAAGGAGAGAAGAAAACAAAGCAACCCAACAATTGACTAAAATAACCCCCAACAACCCTCTCTAATCTTGCATAAATCCCAGAATTTCTCTTCTTCTTGTTGACTCTGTTCTTTCTGGCCTGGATACATCTAATTTGGTTCTTTCATTTTAGTTTTCACTTATCTCCAAGCGAGCCGTATTTAGTTAGTGAAATCTAAACTGAAGGATCAAATATGTATCGTTTTCGGAAATTGTTGAAAGGAGAAAGGTAATTGCTCTGTTCCTATAGATTATAAATTTATTGTTTTTGGGGATACACTTGTGCCGGCAGCTAGGTACAAAAATGATGAACACAGGTAATATTGCAGGAAGAAATAGGCAAAGGTTTGACATTTATTACTGTCTAAATGTGTTATAATTTGGTAGTTATATGTTAGTTGGAATGGTAAGGAGGTGGATGCTATTTAAGTATAGTTTTAGATTTATTATAGATTTCTACTAATATGATTTTGTAGAACATCCTACCACATCAGATATGTCTCTTTCAATAATATTAAACCTCATCAAATCTTTCTCCTCCCTCCTTCCTCTTCTAACCACCAAGAATATCAATAACAAAAAGCAGAAACAAGAAGAAGAAAGAGGAGATAGCCAACCCAACCTAAATCCACATATAATAAAGAAATAAAGAAGTGGCATATTTGGTTAGTCAAGAATTCTCAACAAAACTTTGGTGGGACTGAATTCATTGATTGATGCTTTTAAATTGGATCCAAGAAAATACAATCCATGCCAATCATTTTCACACTTTAAAATGCTTGGATTGCGGCAAACTTTGGGCGTAATAATTATATTGTTTTTTTTTAAACAATTTTTTTAACACACTGCTTAAAATTACTCATAATTCTTCTCAAACCCATAAATGGGCATTTCAGCGCACTCAAATTCACGTAATACCCATGCCAATCAATTGGCATAATCATATTGTTAGATACTTTCTTGGACTAACATATTATATATGATAATTTGATTTGTAGGTTTTGTTACTTGTATATAGATGATTTTTTAAGTATTATTAACAATTTTATAATAATTAATATGGTAGATTTTAAGATTCTTCAGAAATAAAAATAAAAATAATTTTAAAATAAAAACTATATATTTAATAAGCAAAGGACGTTGTAAGTTTTTAATATTTAATTCCTTTATATTAATATTAATAATTAAAACATGATTTGGGTGTAAACAAAATGAATAATCCATCACAATCGAAGTGAATTTAGTGTTAAGAAACGGAAACCCACATCAACCCAAATATTTGATTTTATTAAATTAAAATCTATATGAATGTTTTATATTTAAAATAATAAAATTAACATCAAACCCATGAAAGCTCAAGTTAATCACCATTTACATTTAAATTCATATTCTCTGTTTTTAGATGAAAAGAAATTATTTTGAATAGATTTTGTAATATATGAATAACCTTATCTTAATAATAAGAAACCTGTTGAAAATTTTAACATTTTCTATGTTTTTAATGTTTTAGTACTTTTTAATTAAAGATAATTTTATGTTGCAAACAATTAAACTAATGTACTTCTTTGATACAAAGTGAGGGAACGAGAATTACAGCAAAAAGGTTGGAACGACTTTAACTGAAATATCGATTGATATTCAAAAATTTTATTACCAAAATTAATTTTAGGCTCATTAAACCACTACATATTTTTGAATATTTGACGTTTCCTATCTTCTTGCAGTTCATGTAAGAAGCTTGGGAAGAAAAAAGCTTCTTCATCCTGGCTTGGGGTCATGACAGGTGACATTGGTGAGTAAGAAATTTTTTTATGCTTGAAATTTTATTTCATAATATGAATATACTTAAAGTAGGAATATTCAAACAAATAATTTTAGCAACCTTCATTTTAATTACTATTTTTTTCTTAAAAAAATGTCCTAACTATTTCTTTTACTTTCACTTAAATTGTTATTTTTTGGCCCCGCAAGCAGAAGGAAAATGGGCAAGTAGTAGAAAAATGCTGTACAAATCCAGCATTCAGGTATGGTGTGATTAATTAGTGATTGATAGATTATACATGCATTTTGTCAATTTGTCAAATAGTATTTGTATATACAGAAAGCTAAAAGAATTCTTCGGATTAAAACTGGATTGGCCAAAAAAAGAGTGATGGTTGAATCATTAATGGCGGCCAAACAAGATGCCGCCAAGACTGTGGCAAGCCTAAGGTCTCTCAACATGAGAAGGAATGAGCTAAGGGATAAGCTGAATAGTGCAATCGATGAGTTGGTGAGATGGCGAGCTTTGGAGACTTGGTTGATGGGTTTCCTTTGAAGTAGAGAGCAAAGTCAATCTCTAAGATTCATGACTTTGTGTTTTCTTTACTTCTTGTTGGGTGATGTTTGGTATCGATATCCAATAAATTTGTTTGAATTGTCGGGTTAATGCATGATTCCATTCTGCTTAATTGCTAAAACTCATTTTTATTGATTTTGGGTTCCTAGGTCTTTTGATTTTGTATTTGGGTCACTAAAATCCATTTTCATTGATAAGAGATCTTAAGCCTCTTTGATTTCTGTTTTGGGCTTGTTGACCCGATTTCACTCTTACTTCAACTTATTTTAATTATTTCGATTGTATTTAAGTTGCACCGATAATATTGTGCATAAGTCTTATGTATTATCAACTAACAATAATATTAACTCACCTCATCAATTAGTAAAATAATAAAATATTTGAGGACATACTTTTATTTAATTATAATTAATATTTTTTTATTTTCTCAACTATTCCCTATATATTGACTGGCAAAGCTTCTTTAAAATGGGTTTTGAGTTTGTTTTTTTCAATTTAGAATTATTTCTTTAATTTTCAATCATTAAACAATTAGACTTATTTTGGAATATTTCTTTAATTTGAAAATTGTTTGGTGATGTGAAATAATTGTTTAGAGAAATTTTACTATGCATATAGGGAAGGAATTAAGAAAAATAAGTTAATTATAATTAATTAAATTTATTAGTATTTATGTATGTATTTATACTGATCAACATTCAATGTTGCTTCTCTGATTTCACCCTTAGCAATGCAACAAGTTGGACAACAACCAAGCAACAACATCAATAACAATGGTGAGATTATTCCCTCCTTGCCGATCCACCTATCTACATTGACATTAATGCTAATGTCTTTATCAATAATTTACAATATGCTCTTGAGTTAAAAGTGTTCAATGATGTTTATTATAATAGCAACCTTTATAATGATGCTCTCATTGAACCATCTAACAATGTCCCAAGAACTGTAGTCTTTCTAATTAGTGTGATGGGAAGAACCAATGCACGCAAGATATAGGGTGATAAGTGCTAAAAGTAACATATTTTAATATTACTATTAATGCATTTTTGGATGACTATTTGATGTAAAATGGTGAATTTTATGCTCTTGTTCCTTTAAATTCATGTTTCTATAATTAGGAGAGCATTTGGGGAGCAAAATAAGTGAAAATTGAAAAATCAAAGCAAGTTTCAAGAGCCACACGAGCTAGGCCATCCCACGTGTGCTGGACACACAACTGTTTGAGCCACATGGGTTGCCAAACATCCATGTACCAAACTATGTGAAAATCGTAAATTGCACTCCAAACACGGGAAAAAATGCAATCTTTAAGTTTTTTGGGCATTCTAAGACCTATATATGACAAAGATAAGAAAATAGGGGTGAGCCTCATAGAATACTAAAGAAAAAAACTCAAAAAATACTATTGAAGTCAACTCTGAAGTAGATTTCCATCAAGATTGAATATCTCCTTTTAATTCTTTTACAATTTATTATGGGTTTTTTTGTTCCTTGTGGTTATATTGTCTTCTGGATGTTTTTATTTGCGATTATAAACTAATTTTTTAAATACCTAGGGGAGATGAACCCTATCATGAATTTTATCTTTTGATTTATGTTTTACGCAATAAATACTTGAATCTTGTTCTCAATTATATGTGTTTAGTTCTTGGTTTAATATTTCCGAACTATTAATCCATATTTAATGTGCTTAAATCAGAGGAGGAAAAGTCCCGTTTAAGAGTAGATCTAACATAATTGAGTAGAGTTGCATGCAATCCTAGAAATAGAACGACATAAATCTACCGAATTAAAGTCAAATCTAATAGGGGGATCCATAGATCGAGTTAATGCGATAATAGAGATTTTAATTAGAAATAAATTTCAATTATTTAACTTAGAGCCAGTTGCTCTTACTCTCGAAAGAGATATTAGTATAATTTAGGGATTTCTATGGATCAAGATACTAAATGAAGAAACTGTTTAATTCAGATTGATAATGACAGATGAAATCTAGGTGGATTCTTTCCTGGGTTTTGTTTCACTTCTTGGTTGTTAATCGTTTTTTTCCTAATTCGTTCTTTCTCGTGTTCCTTAGTTAATTAATTTAGTTAATTTTAGTTTTAATCAATCTCTCCAATTTGTCGATTAAATAATAGAAAGACAGTAATTACTAGTACTTTTAGTCCTCGTCGGAACTATATCTTTACTCACCGTAGCTATATTATTAATTGATAGGTGCATTTGTCTTAGTTAGATTTTCAGTTAGTTAACGACTACATCATGGGGTTATGATTTGATTATTAATCATGACATTGGGGTAAGTAGTGCTATGGGAGCGAGATGACATAAGAGCTCCACCGATTTTCAGTTTGAAGTGTCAGCTCAACTAAAACTTGAACCGGAGTTGATACGAGGAGGTACATTTAGATGCAAAGAAACTTTCAATCACAACAAATACCACATGATGCCACTAACTCTCAAGTTAAGAAGAAAAGGAAGCAGAAAGTAAGTCATGAGCAGCTCGACTCGGGATCCTCTAGTTCTAAAAGAAAGTGGTCTGATGATGATACAAATAGTGAGGCTACTAGTAGATTTCTGGTACGACAACACCTTCAAACTCTTACTATGGGTTAAGCTATCGATCAGAAAGTCATGATGAGTGGAACATCAATGGTAGAACGTAGCATGGAACACCCTCAAATGCCGAACCTTTAAAGGACTATTGTGACTTCTACCGCTGTCACGTTTGTTTTGGAAACTGAATACAAGACACTAGGGCCTAAGTAGGCGGGACTAATCAACTTGCACCAACACCATGGTCACGCTATTTTGGAATGTCTGAGGTTTCAGCCAAACTGGAACATTCCAACACTACTACTATTTGGCCCGTTACCGTCGAACCAATTTTTGTTTTCTCTCGGAGACAAAAGTGGATATTAGCGAAGGTAAACATATAGCGTCTTGACTCGGGTTCGATAATTGAGATAGTGTATCATGTTTGGGACTAAGCGGGGGTTTGCTAGTACTTTAGAACAACCCTGTAACTATCAATATTGTAATAAAAGAGCCCAACATGATTTCAGGTTATGTGAATTGCTCAAACTACAGATTTTGGTTGTCATGTGTTTATGGAAATCCTTGTGTTAGTAAATGGCAGTTGGTTTGGAACATAATTATGGATACTTATATTTTAGTTTCACCTGGTGATGCTTCGTTTTATTAGGTGACTTTAATCAGGTATTGAGACAAGAAGATAAATTTTTGTTCCACAAAAACCTACTTATTGGTGCGGAGGAACTCAACTAGGTTTTGAATTCATATGGACTATTTGAAATGAAGTATATCGAGAACAATTTCACATCGACAAATAAAAGAGGAGGATACGACACTACTTGGGAAAGATTAGATAGAGGATTCTGAAATGCGGAAGCTCTCTAACTTTGTCCAAGTCAAGCGCTGATAAACTTACCTGTATTAGTTTTAGATCATGGTCGAATGTTATTCTACACAAAATATAAAGTTCCATTTGCCCATCAACCATATAGATTTGAAGCAATGTGGACTACGCACCCATAAAGCAAAGTTGTCATACAAAAGGCTTGGGAATCTCGTTTCTTTAGGTTAGTTGGATATATTTTTATGCGTAAATTGCATACTACAAGTGATACGCATCGCAAATAGAATCGATAAATGTTCAGGAAGCTAAAGCCACACCGTTCACAATTTCGAAGTGAATTAGCAGAGCTGCAGACAAATTTATCATCAATGGAACAATGCATTAAGGAAATAATGATCCACAAAGCCCTATATGAACTAGAGGAACAATAACAGATTCATTGGGCCCAAAAAGCACGATCGAATTGGATTCTTAAAAGTGATCGAAACAAAAGATTTTTTCATGAAATCACTCTCAATAGAAGAGTTCGGAACCATACTCATGGGTTCTTTGATAACTAGGGCCATTGGATTGTTGACCAGAGTCATATGTAGATGCAGTTGTCCAATATTTCAATAAAATCTATGTAACACATAATCCACAAGAGTAGTTAGGTATGGATACTATTTTAAACTCTATACAATTACCCAAACTCTCCCAGACTCATAAACAAGCACTAGATGCACCTTTCCTAGTGGAGGAAATGAAAGAAGTGACTTTTCAAATTGGTCCCCTCAAAGTGCCAAGTAAGGATGGTAAACCTGGACTTTTTTATCGGACATATTGGATATTGTCAGGAATCTTACAACAAGCATGCTTGGATTTTTTGAACTCTAGCTTCATTTTGAAGGAAATGAATCAAACTTTAATAAACCCTTATTCCCAAGGGTTTAGCTCCAAAATGTTGGGCGGATTATAGGTCGGTCAGTCTATGCAATGTTATTTACAAAATTTGTGCAAAGGCCTTGGTAAATCGCCTCAAGCCCATTGTGAATGACCTAATTACACCTTTTCAAAATGGATTTATATAGGTCGTAATGCCCCTGAAAATGTTACTATTGCAAGCGAAATTTTACAATGATAAGGCACAAACAGTATGAGAAAGGTGCCCTCGCTACAATAAAAGTTGAAATGTGCAAAGCTTATGATAAGTGAGTTGACAATTTCCTTATCTTTTCTTACTATGTCAGAGTGTATTATCCTGTATGATGATTCAAGCTAAGCAACAATCGGCTCTACCCGCCATATGTATCAATAAGTATTATTTCAATTTATCACCTACTTTTTGTTGACCTGCTTATTTTTTTTCTCAACGCTTTTTTAGGAGCTTGGAAGGAATTGAAATCTACGTTCGATTACTATTGTTGTATCTCCAGACTCTCCATCAATCAGAATAAATTAGAGTTACACCGAAGCAAATCTAGATCGTCGAAATGTCATAGGTGAATAAAAGGAATATTTCGGATAAAAGCGGTAGATCATCTTAGAAAGTACTTAGGGTGTCAACTTAGTTTGTTAAATCATAGGAAATAATTTTTCCAAACTATTTTAAACCAAATGAAAAAAAAACTCATCGAATGGAAGTCGAAACTCCTATCACCTGATGATCGTCTCACACTTAACCAATCATCACTCTCATCCCTTCCAATATACAAAATTTCATATGTAGGCACCTGTAGCAATTACAGATTAGGTGGACAAGTTGGTTCGAGCTTTTTGGTGGGGACATAATCCAAATAAAAGAGGTATGTATCTACTAAACTATTCTAATACCCAATTTTAGCCCGGGCTCACAAAAAAATAATAAACCCAAAATAATAAAACAAAGTCTAAGTCCAGTACAAAATTATATCATTTGGCCCGATCGAAATGGCCCATTACTTAAAAATGTTGAAGGTCCATCTACAGGCTTATGGAAACATAATCTTCAAGGATATGCAATCTTAGATATGATCTTAGATATGATATATGCAATCTTAGAAGATATGATTTTGTAATCTTAGAGATTTAATTTGTAGATACCCTTTAATCTTAGCCGTTGATGTTATTGATCTGTACCGTTGGATTTGGGGAGGCTCAACTATAAATAGAGGCATCTCCCTTCATTGTAGAGGAGGGAAGTTGGGAGTAATAATAATTTTTAAGAGTATTCCCTCAAATTTCTCTTTCTCTTACATTTTTATTTTCTTTGGCATTTTCAATAAAGTCCTTTCGACTTCATTTATTTGCGGATTTAGCCCAGAATTTATGTCAAAGCTCGATTTAGTCTTTTTTATTTATTATTTTTTTATTAAATTTGATTTTCTTGTTATTAAGTTATTATTATTATCATTATCATTATTATTATTATTATTATTACTATATATACACATACGCATATTTTTTTACAATAATATATATACATACATTTGTTTAAAAACTTTTATAAACACATGCACATATTATATATATATTTTATTATTATTCTATTTGTGTCGGAACCGTTTTTTTGAAAACAAAAATTTGGTTGTCGACTTTAAAAATAAAACTGGAGTCGCCACCGATCCTTTATTAGGGTGTGATCGGCTCACCTTAAAAATTATTTTGGCCTACGAATTTTGAGAAAATGAGTTCGGGAGTCAGTTACGCATGAGGAAGGGTTAGCACCCTCGTAACGCCCAAAATCGGTACCAAATTGATTATTTAATATCTTAGTGTCGAATGTTAAAAAGATTTCTAAAATCAGCTCAAATGATGAAATTTGAAAAAGGATAATCAATTGTTCAAGTCATGTAAAGAAATCGAGTCCCAATACGTTAGGGTACAATTCCTCATAATCCCCGAACTTTGAATATCACTATTATTTTATGCGAAAATCTTCATTTTGAGAAAGTAACAGGCCACACCCAATACGTTAGGGCACGACAAGTTAAGTTCCCAAAAATGATTTTTATGCTCATGCATTTTGAATAAAAAATATTCTCGGTCATTTAAGATTGACAAAGAAAATCAGAACCCAATACGTTAGGGCTCAATTTCCCTCGAAAATCCCAAACTTCAAATAATGCTTTTATTCAAAAAAAAAACCTTTAAATCAATAAAATAACTTTGACGTACGGTTAAAACCAAAATATATTTTCAAAAAGGGTATATCAAAAAGTGGATGTATAATATCAAAACAAATACTTCAATGATGAATTACATATGAATATGGATTTACAAAATATATATATACAAGTATAATATACAAGTAAATTGGAAAATATGTGTATGCGTATAGTTAACACACATTTACAAGCATACATATGTAAAAAACACGTGTAGCAAAAAACTTGTAATAATCTCCAAAATATGTATGTATATTTCATAAAAACATGTATATGTACAAAAATAAGGAAAATGCATATGTATTGTAAAACATAAGTGTACATACATGTATACTTATTTTAGAAATTATGAAAACAAAAAAATATATATAAATTATGCACGTATTAAAATATGTATATATATATGTACATATATGAATGCAAAAACTATAAAAATAAAATAATATAAAAAAAGAGAGTATGCGGAGATGTATATATTCACAAAATAAAAGAAAATGTATAAGTATGCTTATATATAATATAAGGTACATAAAAGTTAAATATATATATATAACGTATGTAGAATGCATGCATTTAAAAGGTTTAAGAATATATATATTATAGATTCGAAAAGAATATATATATTATATAAAGAAATATGTATATATATATATATATACTATATAAAGAAAATGCGTGTATAAATATAGGAATAATAATGAATAATAATAAATAATATAGTAATAATTTTTTTAAAAAATGCAAAAAACAAAATAACCAAAAATGAAATTTAAAAAGAAGAAGAAAGGGACCAATTTGCAACGCGCATTACATGGGGGCCTAAAATGGAAATAATCCCTCTCCCCAAGCGGCTTGTGACAATGAGGACCGACTTGAAACAAGGTAAGAACATTTGGACCAAATTAAAAGAAATAAGCGGCTCAATAAAACATGGCAAAAGGGAGGACTTATTATGAATTCTCCCATTTAAGGTTGATATCGCAGACCCCAAACAAAATAGCACCATCTTTGTTCTGTTTTAAGTTTTAGAAAAACAAATTGAGGTAATATTTTGCCTTTCCTTTGAAATGCAAATGACTTCTTTTGGCTTTCCTTAACCCTTTGGCGCTGTTCAGCCCACACCCGATTCGACGGAGGGACACCATTCGACGACTCCGTGAAAGGTAAGTCTCCTTTTCCCTTTTATTCTATTATTTCACAAAACAAATAAAAGAAAAGAGAAAAAATAAAAATGAGAATAGAATAAATCGATTAACCTTCAATCTTCTTTGTATTTCAAACTTTTCTCTATTTCGTCCCCATACTTTCCACTTTTACGATTGCCTTTTATAGCGAAAATGGAAAAAAAAAAAATAAAAATCCCACCAAATCTATTACATTATTTGTTGGCATTATATTGCCCGATTTTTGCTATTCTGTTTGGCTTCCATTTCTTTGTTTGTTGTTTGTTGTTGCGGTACAAGCGTGGCGTCTGAGCGACACACTGGGAAGGTCATCTTTGCGACATTTGCGGCGGTGGGCGTGTAGACGGAGGCGCAAAAAGAGGTAGCGATTCTTGGCGTAAGCTGCTGGTGGCTGCTTTAGGGTTTCTGCTGATGTTTTCTTTTTGGTCTGAGTTTTGGGTTAATGTTTGGGCTAGGATAATTTGGGTTTTGGGCCTGTTTATTGGTTTGGGCCCGGGCATATTTGGGCTTGTACAGCTGCCCCTCTTTGCTCGTTGTCGTGTAACGGGAACAGAGTAAAGACTAAAAAGCCCAATTGTGCCCGGTCTTATTAAGCCTCGACTTCTTCGGTGTTTTTCTTCTTCGAGTAGCTTCATTCCTTCCTACTGCATCTTCAGAGGTATAGTAACTAATGCTTCAATCTACTCCATTATAATGTCGGGGAGATAGGATTCATACGTTGTAGTTTCTCAAAAGAACAAAATTTGCTATCTTTAATCTGCTCCACTACAACTTCAGGGAGATAAGACTTATAGCTTCAATTTGTTCTGCTACAGCTTAAAAATAAATTTGATGCGATCTGCTCTACTGCAACTTCAGAGAGATAAGATCTGTGGTTTTAATCCACTCTATTGCAACTTCAAGAAAATAGGAATACTGGCTTCAATGTACTCCACTATAACCTCAGGGAGGTAAATTCTGCCATCTTTGATCTGCTCCACTACTGCTTAGGGAGATAAGATCTAAAATCCTCAATCTATTCCACTGCTGCCTAGGGAAGTAGAATTTCTAGCTTCAATGTACTCCACTGTAACCACAGGGAGGTAAAATCTGCCATCTTTGATCTGCTCCACTTCTGCTTAGGGAGACAAGATCTAAAATATTCAATCTATTCCGCTGCTGCCCAGGGAAGTAGAATTACTGGCTTCAATGTACTCCACTGTAACCACAGGGAGGTAAAATCTGCCATCTTTGATTTACTTCACGCCAATACATGAAGACAAGATTTGTTTTCTTCGATCTACTTCACGCCAATACATGAAGACAAGATCTGCTATCTTTGATCTACTTCACGCCAATACATGAAGACAAGATCTGCTTTCTTGGATCTACTTCGCCACCAGTATGGGAAGACAATATCTGCTTTCTTCAATCTAATCCACCACCAGTATGGGGAGACAATATCTATTGTATTTGATCTACTTCACGCCGATACATGAAGACAAGATATGTTTTCTTCGATCTACTTCACCACCAGTATGGGAAGACAAGATCTGATATCTTTAATCTATTCCACTGCTGCCTAGGAAAGTAGAATTACTGGCTTCAATGTACTCCACTGTAACCACAGGGAGGTAAAATCTGCCATATTTGATCTGCTCTACTACTGCTTAGGGAGACAAGATCTGAAATCTTCAATCTATTCCGCTGCTGCCCAGGGAAGTAGAATTACTGGCTTCAATGTACTCCACTGTAACCACAGGGAGGTAAAATCTGCCATCTTTGATCTGCTCCACTACTGCTTAGGGAGACAAGATCTGAAATCTTCAATCTATTCCGCTGCTGCCCAGGGAAGTAGAATTACTAGCTTCAATGTACTCCACTGTAACCACAGGGAGGTAAAATCCGCCATCTTTGATCTGCTCCACTACAACTGAGGGAGGCAAGGCTGGTATCTTCGATCTGCTTCACTATCAATGCAGGAAGGCAAGATCTGCTATTTTCACCGAGCTGTTCTCTGGAGGACATGACCTGTATAATGAACCTAATTATGCCTAATGATTAGGATGGCATGATCAAAATGAATCAAATACTCTTAACCAGACATGTATGAATGACATTTGAATGAATGCAGAATGTCATGAAAATGATATTTTAACGCTTGAGTTATTATTACTCCAAGTTTATTAAGGTTTCATCACTAATGTGATATAACACCTTTTGCTCGGCTGGTGTTTCTAAAGAAACACTTGACCAGATTGCCCCTCACTGTAAACCTTCAAGTTTGATCTACTGAGATGCAAAATTTGTACCATCTTTCTCCCGTTGTAACCCTAGAGTAAAAGATTTGATCTTTTCTCAATCCTCTACTATCACAATTCAAGGATACAGGATGTGAAACTCTTTGCTCTCCTATACCATTCCAAGAGTGTCATACCGAATGCTCATGCACAAATGAAAAATTCTTCCCCAAGAACAACTTTTACTTATTATTCGGTGAACATTGCTTGCTTGTTCATTGAAGCTTTGTCACCAACAGGACATCTTGCCATTTTGTTCAATCAATACTTTAGACAAGAAAATTCAAAAGGATAGTCTTAGTTTAGACTCTTCCTTATCAGATTTCCAACCTGGTGCGTTCTAAACAATAGTCCTGTTTCAGGTTCCTGTATTATTTAGAAACTTCTAGAGTAATATGTAAAACTTCCCTTCTGAAAGTTTTATTAGTCTATTAACCATTATTCTAATGCAACATGCTCGCCAAAAAGATCATGGATAAGAATAGAGTTGGTTCTGAGCACAGCTCGAAATGAATAAATTGTCAAGGATAATAAAGCTGGATAACAAAGAAATTGATTTAGGAATGCATATCTTGAAAATGAATGAAGTGTTCCAAGAATAACAAAAAAATAGTATAAAGATTAGGTGCCCCTGATATCGCAGCTTGAACTTCTCTGTACAGATTTTTTAAAGACCATTCTGAGTTTAACATGTGTTTAGGAGTACTTTGTCGATGCCCTAAGATGTCGCCTACCCTTTCCTGTTGGTTCAGGTATAGCAAGACCACTGCATGCCCCTATTCTGATCAGTATTTGAGCTGCTCTAAAAATTTCAAACGCCATTTTGGTCAACATTTGAGCCGCCATTTTTGGGTTTTCAACTCAAATCCCCTTTGGTCTAAGGCGCCCTTTGCGGGTTTTCACCTTAGCCTCTCCATTTTCTTTTTTCATTTTTCATTTTCATCTTTTCATTTTCACATCATTTTTTTTGGACTCAAACTTCCCTTTGCGAGTTTTTACCTTGGTCCTCTCCTTCTTTAAGCGGAGAATTTCTGGTGAATCTGAGTTCTGAGGACTTTCTGAGTTTATCATCCATCTCGCTCAAAATCAAAGCTCCTTTGGAAAAAAAACCTTCTCTATAATCGTAAGGTTCCTCCCAATTTGGCATCCGTTTCCCTCCATAATATTTTTTTGTAGATGGAGGATCTTCAACATTTGGTCACCCTCGTGGAATTCTCTAGGATGAACATTTTGTTATAGGCTCGCATCATTCATTTCTTGGTACATCTGACCCTGATGGATAGCTTTTAATCTTCTTCCTTCTATCAAGTTCAATTGATCACATTGTGATCGGATCTATTCTGCTTCATCCAACTTGCTCAGCCAATACCCGGAGAGAAAGAATTTCAACTTCAATGAAAAAATTGTGATAAACTGAAAAGACTGGCATTGCCCGGTAGAGTTTTCACTGCACCATTCATGATATTCACCTTGAACATACTGTAAATTTCTGACATCGTGCTGTCGTTCAGATTGTAATGACAGCGCTTAAACCGGGCACATCCTAGTATGACCATACGAAGACACCTTTGAATGCTTGAAATAACTCAACAACGTCTTGCTTTGTTTTTTCTGGTCATGCATGTTCCCTCAAGGTCACAGTCTCTATTGTCTCCTCATGAGGTAAAATTTCCTTCCTGCTCTACCATCCTTAATAAGTCCAGAAATAAGCTACAATCCATGTCATCTTCAAAGTTATGAGATCCCTCTAAACACATGTCTCACTCAAAAGGAGATTCTGGGTCTGTAACAGTGTCACTCATGTCATTGATATTTGGGGACCCATAGTGGGTACCAAAGAATATACAAAAGAATGTATGAATAATATGAATGAACGAATGAACGGTTTGACAGAAAAAATCCAAAAGAACGACGAAAACGTAAAGACTGAAAGAACATTTGCTCAAAGATGATTGCAATAATGTATTCATTAAAATAATAATATTTAGACGTGAGCCTATCTCACAAAGAAATTCTTATTGCTTCTAGGCTGAAAGCAACAAGTGTGTTCTAAACATTACTCTAACAAACTCTAAATATTACAAGGTTTTTTCTGCAGTCTAATTATTTAGAACACTCCCAAGTTTACAAGGGCGAATATTTGACAAGATCCCTTCTTCAGTTGTTTCTTGTATAGGTCTCTGATGTGAACACCTCCCAACACCTCCTCATATACTGCATCCACCCTTTTGTCAATCATAATTAGGAAGCAGATTTTTTTGCATTAGATGAGTCATCAAGCTTGACAACACCCATGTTGATGAGTTTTTCGACTAGCTTTTTGAAGGTAATGCAATTCTCAATTGAGTGCCCTGTAATTCCCGCATGGTAGTCACACTGTACGTTCGCATCACACCACTTGGGATACGGAGGTTGTGGGGGTTTTAAGTAGGAAGGAGAAACAACGTGCGCATCAAATAAGCTTTGGTACAGCTCCTTATACGACATCAGAATTGGCGTGAACTGGAGCTTCTCAGTACCTGGTTTCACTCCAGATTCCTGTCTTATTGAACTTTGTTGACTAGCAACCCCTTTCCTGGATGACTTACAGCAACTGATTTAGAATAACCTGTGTTGTTCACCTCATTTTCTCTTCTCCTTGAGGCTGACCGCTTGTTACTCTCTTCTGTCTCAATTTTCCCGCTTCTTATAGCATTTTCGATCATTTCACCATTCATAACTATGTCAGAAAAGCTTTTTGTGGCACTTCCTAACATATGTGTAATGAGCGGGGCTTTCAATGTATTTATAAAAAGCATCGTCATTTCTTTCTTTAAGAGCGGTGGTTGAACTTGGACTGCGACTTCCCTCCATCTTTGTGTGTACTGCCTAAAGCTTTCGCTCAGCTTCTTCTCCATGTTTTGAAGGGTAATTCTATCAGGAGCCATGTCTGTCACATGACTATACTATTTCATGAATGCTTGTGCCAAGTCCCTCCATGAACCAATCGTGGTACGACTCAATTGGTTGTACCATTTAGATGCTGCCCCTGAAAGGCTATCCTGGAAACAATGTATCAATAGCTGGTCATTGTTAACGTATCCAGCCATTCACCTGCAGAACATGGTGATATGAGCTTTTGGGCAAGTTGTCCCATTGTACTTCTCGAATTCTGGCATCTTAAACTTGTGAGGGAGTACCAAATCTGGAACTAAGCTTAGCTCTTTGGCGTCAATCCCGCGATAACTTTCAGTGACTTCCATCGCCTTGAATTTCTCCTCTAGCCATTTGCACCTTTCATCTAACTGCCTTGGTAACTCCTCCTTTATTCTTTCCTTTTCAGCCATTTCATCGAAGTCAGGAATGGCAGAGTTAACAGGGTAGTTTTCGGGGTTAGAGCCCAATCTAGCTTGAAAGTTCGAAGCATTGGCCTGGGACTGCTGAGGCTTGATTGTGACAGTGGGTTTGTGCGGATATTCAACTTGAGTTCGAACATGTGGAGGAGTAAAGCCTGGAGGATAGAGTGGTTTATTACCCACTTCGACATCAGCCATGGGACCCTTTCCCTTATCATCTCCTTCAGTCAACAGTTTGGTTAGCTTCACCATAATATCATCTTGGGATTCTCGCATCTTCTCAGACATATCCTGTTGCATCTTATCTAACCGCTCCAGCACCTGTAGCTGAAGTCGGTTTTGCATCTCCTTCTGACACTGTTCGAGTTTTTCCAATCTCTGATCCATGTCCTTAATCTTTGCTCGAGTGCCGTAACGGTGTTTGGTTGGTTGGTTGGTTTCCAGGTTAACTGAGCAATGATTTTAGTTCATTAGGATCATTTAAAGGTGTCTAATGCATATAATGTAATGAAATGCAAATGCATGAAATGAATGCCAAGAGATACGTTGATTCATGTTCAATTCTTTACTAGAAAGTTTCACTAGAAAACAAATCTCTTTACATAAAACGAATATATATATACGGCTTCACCCTCGTACTCCAAGTGAAGACATCGACCATTCGGATATCAAGATGTATCTCGCGAATTTGAACTCCTTTTTCTTTGATCTAGGTCGTAACTCCTTGCTCACTCACGTTCATTAGCTTCTTTATGAGATTGGGACCTTTGATGACTTTTGAATGAACTTTGACGATTTGAATCCTCAGGTCATGCAGCAAAGTCGTATACTCCCCTTGTTAGGCTTTTCGTGCCTTGCTTTCCTCGGACCACCGTATTATCTTCCACCTTATCAAGAAACCCGTATTTCATAAGAAGCTTTCTAATCTAGTAATCAAACTCAAATCAACATCTCTTTTCTAAGATGCAAATGTAATGCAATCATGATGTCATGCGGCCAAAACAAAATAAACCCAAGTTAGTATCACACCAAAAAGATATAATCCAATACAATCATGAAATAGCAAGAACGTTTATTCAGGAATCCACTAGGGTTTGGCATAGCTCTACCTAGGGCAAGTTCCTAAAGCTCACTATATGAGGCTTAGTTTCTAGAGTAAGGGTACCTGAACCAGCAGATTCCTCGATCCTCACCCATTATAGGCTCATGTAGATCGAGTTCAGTTCAGGGGGATACATTTCCCTATGGCTGCACAGAGATGAAAATCTCACGAAGACATAGGTATGGATGTATCCCGGAAGCGGTCCACTACCCTGCACGGAGGTGAAAACCTCACAAAGGACTAGTTTCTCGCTCCCACTTAAGGGTGAAATGCAAAATGCAAATGCAAAGTTGTCAACTTTCCAAGATGAAAACTCAATGAATGCGAAGGGAACTCATGAAATTTTTTTAAAAAACTTATGATTTTCGACACAAAGACAAATATAATCAGTTTATGGCTTGACTCTCTAAAGTTCCTAGTGGAGTCGCCAAGCTGTCGAAACCGTTTTTTTTTAAAACAAAAATTTGGTTGTCGACTTTAAAAATAAAACTGGAGTCGCCATCGATCCTTTATCAGGGTGTGATCGGCTCACCTTAAAAATTATTTTGGCCTACGAATTTTGAGAAAATGAGTTCGGGAGTCAGTTACGCACGAGGAAGGGTTAGCACCCTCGTAACGCCCAAAATTGGTACCAAATTGATTATTTAATATCTTAGTGTCGAATGTTAAAAAGATTTCTAAAATCAGCTCAAATGATGAAATTTGAAAAAGGATAATCAATTGTTCAAGTCATGTAAAGAAATCGAGTCCCAATACGTTAGGGTACAATTCCTCATAATCCCCGAACTTTGAATATCACTATTATTTTATGCGAAAATCTTCATTTTGAGAAAGTAACAGGCCACACCCAATACGTTAGGGCTCGCCAAGTTAAGTTCCCAAAAATGATTTTTATGCTCATGCATTTTGAATAAAAAATATTCTCGGTCATTTAAGATTGACAAAGAAAATCAGAACCCAATACGTTAGGGCTCAATTTCCCTCGAAAATCCCAAACTTCAAATAATGCTTTTATTAAAAAAAACCTTTAAATCAATAAAATAACTTTGACGTACGGTTAAAACCAAAATATATTTTCAAAATGGTATATCAAAAAGTGGATGTATAATATCAAAACAAATACTTCAATGATGAATTACATATGAATATGGATTTACAAAATATATATATACAAGTATAATATACAAGTAAATTGGAAAATATGTGTATGCGTATAGTTAACACACATTTACAAGCATACATATGTAAAAAAAACACGTAGCAAAAAAACTTATAATAATCTCCAAAATATGTATGTATATTTCATAAAAACATGTATTTGTACAAAAATAAGGAAAATGCATATGTATTGTAAAACATAAGTGTACATACATGTATACTTATTTATAGAAATTATGAAAACAAAAATATATATATAAATTATGCACGTATTAAAATATGTATATATATATATGTACATATATGAATGCAAAACTATAAAAATAAAATAATATAAAAAAGAGAGTATGCGGAGATGTATATATTCACAGAATAAAAGAAAATGTATAAGTATGCATATATATAATATAAGGTACATAAAAGTTAAATATATATATATATATATAACGTATGTAGAATGCATGCATTTAAAAGGTTTAAGAATATATATATTATATAAAGAAATATGTATATATATATATATATACTATATAAAGAAAATGCGTGTATAAATATAGGAATAATAATGAATAATAATAAATAATATAGTAATAATTTTTTTTTAAAAATGCAAAAAAACAAAATAACCAAAAAATGAAATTTTAAAAAAAAGAAAGGGGACCAATTTGCAACGCGCGCATTACATGGGGGCCTAAAATGGAAATAATCCCTCTCCCCAAACGGTGCGCAGCAATGAGGACCGACTTGAAACAAGGTAAGAACATTTGGACCAAATTAAAAAGAAATAACTGGCTCAATAAAACATGGCGCAAAAGGGGAGGACTTATTGCGGAATTCTCCCATTTAAGGTTGATATGCGCAGACCCCCAAACAAAATAGCACCATCTTTGTTCTGTTTTAAGTTTTAGAAAAAACAAATTCAGGGTAATATTTTGCCTTTCCCTTTGAAACAGAAACAACTTCTTTTTGGCTTTCCTTAACCCTTTGGCCGCCGTTCAGCCCACACCCGATTCCGACGGAGGGGACACCAGCTCGACGACTCCGGCGAAAGGTAAGTCTCCCTTTTCCCCTTTTATTCTATTATTTCACAAAACAAATAAAAAGAAAAGAGAAAAAAATAAAAATGAGAATAGAATAAATGCGATTAACCTTCAATCTTCTTTGTATTTCAAACTTTTCTCTCTATTTTCGTCCCCCCATACTTTCCTCTTTTACAGTGCCTTTTATAGCCGAAAATGGAAAAGAAAAAAATAAAAATCCCACCAAATCTATTATGTTATTTGTTGGCATTATATTGCCCGATTTTTGCTATTCTGTTTGGCTTCCATTTCTTTGTTTGTTGTTTGCTGTTACAGGTACAAACGTGGCGTACGGAGCGGCACACGCTGGGGAAGGTCATGCTGCGACATTTGCGGCGGTGGGCGTGTAGACGGAGGCGCGCAAAGAGGTAGCGATTCTTGGCGTAAGCCGCTTGGTGGTGCTTTAGGGTTTCTGCTGATGTTTTCTTTTTGGTCTGAGTTTTGGGTTAATGTTTGGGCTAGGTTAATTTGGGTTTTGGGCCTGTTTATTGGTTTGGGCCCGGGCATATTTGGGCTTGTACAATTTGCATAACTTTTATATACATATATATACATTTACATTTTATATACATTTACATTTTTTATTTCCTAACTTTTATATGCATATATATATACTTTTATATATTTTTTACTTTGATAAATATGTATATACGTATATTTTCTTATATTATTCTTCATAAATTTTTTATATATATATTTTCTAAATTAATTAATTTTAATATATGTAATTATTATTATTTGTTTATATATATATGTAATTATCTTTTTATAATCTATATATATGTATATAATTTTTTTATATATGTACATGTATATATTTTGTACCATTTTCTCTTTATATTTTTTTGTTTATTTCCTTCTTTTGTTTATCAATTTATGTTTTCATTTATATTTTAAAAGCATGTTTTTTTTATTTCGCTCATTTATTTGATGCTTTGCATGTTATTGATTTATTTTATTTATTTATTTGTTTATATTATTTCTATGCCATTGTTGTATTTATTACTATTGTATTTGTTATCACGATATTTATACATACATTATAACATTACATTATCTTTTACTCGAATTTAAAATGGAAAATTTTCAAAATAAAGATAATACTCGTATTTAGGATTTTCAAGAAAATTGAGCCCTAACGTATTGGGTTCCGATTTTCTTCGTAAAATCTAACAATCGAGGATTGTTCTTTAATCAAACAAAATAAAACTTGTCATCGGGAATTCAATGTGTTGTGTCCTAACGTATTGGATGTGACACGTTGATTTCTCGAGATAAAGATTTTTTTAAAATATATAATATAAAGGAAATATTGAATGTTTGGTGTTGAAACCAATTTTTTGAAAACAAAAATTTAGTTATCGACTATAAAAACAAAAATTGGAGTCGCCACCGATCCTTTATTGAGGTGTGATCGGCCCACCTTAAAAATTATTTTGGTCTACGAAATTTCAGAGAACTAGTTCGGGAGTCAGTTTCGTACGAGGAAGGGTTAGCACCCTCGTAACGCCCAAAAATCGGTACCAAATTGATTATTTAATGTCTTAGTGTCGAAGGTTAAAAAGATTTTTTTTTAAAAACTTGAATGATGAAATCTAAAAAGAATAATCAAATGTTTAAGTCAAACGAAGAAATCGAAACCCAATACGTTAGGGTACAATTTCTCAAAATCTCCAAACTTTGAATATCTCTTTTATTTTAGGGAAAATCTTCATCTCGAGAAAACAATATGTCATACCCAATGCGTTAGGACATAACATGTTGAATTCCCGAAAATAATTTTTTATTTATGCATTTTGAAAAAGAAAATTCTCGATTATTTAGGATTAATAAAGAAAATCGAAACCCAATACGTTAGGGCTCGATTTCCTCGAAAATCCCGAATATCGAATATCACTTTTATTTTAAAAGTCTTTGAATCAAAAGAAAATGATTTTAAAGTTTTGACGAAATCAAAATATATATTTTCTAAAAGATATGTTAAAAATGTTGATGTAATATGAAACAAATATTTTAATTTAAATTATACGTATACATGTTTACAAAATATGTATATATAAGTATGATATATAAGTGAATTTTGCAAGTATGTGTATGAATATGAAATAAAAATGCATAAGTATTATAAAATGTTAGTGCATATATATATATATATATATGAATACAAAAGTCATGAAAATACAACAATAATAAAATACATATAAAGTATATTCATACATTTACAAAAATAAAATAAAAGTATAATATGTTAGTAAATTACGAAAATATGAAAATATATACATAAAAACATGCGAAAAATATATTTATAATAATTTTGAATAATGTATAAATATGCATATTATAAAAGAAATACATATATAGGATTATAAAATATGGAAAATGTATAAATATTATAAAATAATAATGTATGTACGTATGTATGTATATGTATGTAAAAACTAAGAAAATAAAATGATAATAGAATATGTATGTGTATTCATTTAAAGAACATTTAGAATATATACATATATATTATAAAAAAACATATGCGTGTATATGCATAAATATAATAATAATAATAATATAAGAATAATAATAATAACAATTCAATTGAAATTAAATTTAATAGCACTAATAACAAAAAGACTAAATTAAACTTAAAACAGAAATTCGGGGCAAATTTGAAATAAATAAAATACGAATGGACCATTTAGAACACGCAATCAACAGTGGAGGACCCAAAGAGAAATTTACCCAAACATTCCAAACACTGCACAGCAACATGGACCGAATTGAAAAAGAAATAAAACGTGTAGTTAAAATTGCAAATATATAAAAAATAATTAAACATACTTCATAAAAACTGAGGACCCAACGCGCAAATAGCCCATCAAGGGCGAAAACACGCAGATCCATAGCCATTAAATGGCACCGTTCTCCTTAATGCTAAAACCAAAATTTCTTTCAAAAAACAAACATTTTCATTTCATTTTTTTAGAAGCAGCAGAGAGGGAAAAAAAAAGGACGGGTGACTCTCTGCTAGGGTTCGACCTTAGCCCCTTTCATGCCCCCGCCGCCGTGGAGCCACCGCACACGGCGCTTGAAACCAGCGCCCGAACCCAGGTAAGCGCCCTTTTCTTTCTTTGTTATTCTTTTAAAAAATGAGATAGAGATAAAAACAAGGGAAAAAAGAAAAAAAGAAAACTCGAAGTGAAAAAAAACCCAACAAATCACCTTCCAAAAATCTATTCGATTCTTTGTTTTTGTATTTCAATATTTTTTACAATAATTCTCCTCCCTCTTACCGAAATCGATTGGCTTCTTTATCCTAATATTTTTTTCAATTTGCTCTCCTTTTAGTCACACCCACTGTTTCTGGTTTATTGCAGGTGAAGGAGAACGTGGAAACGAGCATTGCAGGGCTGCTGAACGTGCGAGCACAACGTGGGCAGTGGAACGGTTGCTGCGGCATGGGCAGTTGCTTCAATTTGCTTAAGGTTTCTTTGGCTGTTATGGGTTTGGGCCATTAGGGTTAGGTCTAGGTGGGCCTGATGTATTGGGTCATTGTTTTATTTTTAGTATTTGATTTGGGCTGTGTAAATGGTTTTGGGCTTTAGGCTTAGTTGGGCCTAGGTCAAAAATTGGGTATTACATTTGGGATTTTAAGAAATCGTGCCCTAACGTATTGGGCTTCGATTTCTTCATAAATTTTAAACAATTAAATATTTTCTTAAATTTTATTATACGAGTTTTTTGGACCAACTCATCTTGAAAAGAATAAAATGTTGTGCCCTAAAGCATTGGGTGTGATATTTTTCTTTTCAAAAAGAGAAAGTCTTAATAAATAATTTCATTTAACTAAGGATAGTATTTTTTTAAACTCTCGACTTTAAGACATTAATTAATCAATTTGGTACCAATTTTTGGGCGTTACAAGGGTGCTAATCCTTCCTCGTATGTAACTGACTCCCGAATTCGTTTTTCTGAAACTCGTAGACCAAAGCTATTTTCTAGGTGATCCAATCACATCTTAATAAAAGATTGGTGGCGACTCCCAATTTTTGTTTTTTTTAAAGTCGACAATTAATTTTTGTTTTTTTCCAAAAATAAAAAATGGTTTCGATAGCTTGGCGACTCCACTGGGGAGTTTTTAAAAAAATAAGAGAGTCGAGCCACAAAGTTGATTAATTTTTGTCTTATGGTCGAGAAAATATTTTTTTTAAAAAAATTCATGAGATCTTTTTGCATTCATTATTTTCTTGCTTAATTGATTTTTGCATTATACATTACATGAGTTGAATGATTTTACCCTTTTAAGTGGGAGTGAGAAACTATTCCTTCGTGAGGTTTTCACCTCCATATAGGATAGTGGATCGCTTTCGGAATACATCGGTACCTATGCCTTTATGAGATTATCATCTCCGTATAGTCATAGGGAAAATGTGTTCCCCTGAACCGAACTTGATCTATATGAGCCTATAATGGGTGAAGATCGAGGAATCTGCTGGTTCGGGTACCCTTACTTTAGAACCGAACCGCATATAATGAGCCTTAGGAGCCTACCCTAGGTAGAATCACACCGAATGCCTAGAGGTCACCCGAAAACTTGGTTTAAATTTACGATCATTTTGTTGTATTTTGTCCATTTTTGTTACGATTATAATTACTTCGGTTTGTAATTACTTTATTGGTTTGAATTTTGATGTTTCTGCATATTGCATTACATAACCACTCGATTATATCCTTTTAAGTGGGAGTGAGAAGCTATTTCCTTCGTGAGGTCTTCACCTCCGTGCAGGATAGCGGATTGCTTTCGGGATACATCCGTACCTATGTCTTCGTGAGATTTTCATCTCCGTTCAGCCATAGGGAAATGTATTCCCCTGAACTGAACTTGGTCCGTATGAGCCTATAATGGGTGAGGATCGAGGAATCTACTAGTTCAGGTACCCTTACCTTAGAGCCAAACTACATATAGTGAACCCTAGTGGTTTCCCGAGTAGATGCTCAATTTGTTTCTTTCTTGCTTGTTTTTGTTTTACACTAACCTGTTTCGTTTTGTTATGGTTATGATTGCATTGCATTTTCATCATAGAAAAGAGGTGTTGATTCACGTTCAGTATTTAAATAGAGAGCTTGTCATAAGAAAACGAATTTCTTGATAAAGTGGGAGATAATACGGTGGACCAAATATAGTCCGAGAAAACGTAACGAGAGAAAGATGATGGTCTAAGGGAGGACTACGCAACTTTTCTTCGTTGCCCGAGGATTCAAGTTGATAAAGATTATTCGAGAGTCGTCAACCTCCCGACCTTTTAAAGAGAAGCCATCAAGCATTACGAGGATGAATGAGCAACAATTCGCGGCCCGGATCAATCAAAAAGGTGATAAAAGAGACACCTTTTTTGGAAAGTTTACGAGATATTAACATCCGGATATGAAGAAGGGATTGATGTCTTCACCTGGAGTATGAGGGCAAGGCCGTATAAATATCCATTTTATGTAAAGAGATTTGTTTTCAAGAAAAGTTGTTCTAATAGAATTGAATCAGAACCAACGCCTCTCTTCTTTTACATTCATGGCATTCATTGCATTAGCTTTGCATTGCATCATATACATTAAATCTCACAAAAAGACTTTAAAATTTTGGCAGTTATCCTAGAATATTGGTACACGAGGAAAAAAAAAGTAATTGACCAAAGATTAGAAAGACCTGAACAACTCCAAGGGGAGAGGTAGGACCAGCTACTGCTGCAAGAGCGTTAGCTAAGGTCCAAGAAAATATGATGGACAATAAAAAATGAAGGAGTTAAAAGAAACGTTCACATCAATGTCATACATGAAGACAACTGAAAAGGGACCTTGTTAGACATCTACCCTTATAAACTTGGGAGTGTTCTAAATAATCGGACTGCAGAAGAAATCCCTGTAGTATTTAGAGCTTACTTAGAGTAATATTCAGAACACACTTGTTGCTTTCAGCCTAGAGGCAATAAGAACTCATTTGTGAAATAGGCTAATGTCTGAACGTCATTATTTTAATGAAATGCATCTTTGCGATCATTTTTGAGCCAATATTCTTTCATTCTTTACGAATAATTATTTTTTATTCTTTCATTCTATTGGATTATCTTCCAAATAAATCTTTCATTCATAATCATACTGTACATATTCTTAAATTCATACATTCTTTGTATAATCTTTTGTACCTACAATAGGTTCCTGGATATCAACGACATGAGTGACGCTACTACAGACTCAGAATCTCCTTTTGAGCGAGACATGTGTTTAGAGGGATCTCATGACTTTGAAGATGAGATAGATTGTAGCCTATTTCCAGACTTGTTAAGGATGGTAGAACAAGTCGAGAAACAGATCTTACCCTACAAAGAATTATTGGGATACATGACTTCTCCTTATGTGGGGCAGGAAGGTCATTTGGTCGATCTCGCCAAAAGAATCTGACGGTCATCGATTCATCTTTGTGGTCGTCAATTACTTTACTAAATGGGTGGAAGCTGCTTTATATGCCAATGTCACAAAGTCGACAATTAGCAAATTTGTGAAGAATCATATGTCAGTATGGAACGCCAAAAGGATCATATCTGACAAGGTACTAAATTTGAACAACAGCAAAATATCAAAAGTTTGCAGTCTGTTCACGATTAATGCCATATTGCCCAAAAAAAAGATGGCGCAAAAAAAACTCTACCGGGGCAATGTCTTTCTCTTGGGCCCACTGCGGTTTTGCTTATTGAAGACAAGATTCTTTCTCTCTGAGTTTTTGGATCCAATTTCGATTGAAGAGGAACGTTCAAAGTTATCCATCATGGTTAAATGCGCCAAAAGCAAATGATGCGAGCTCACAAAAAAAGTCCGCCCTAGATAATTCCTTGAGAGGGACCTCGTATTGAAGAAGATCCTTCCCATACAAAAAGAACTTTATCCCAAGCTGGGAAGGACCTTATGTAGAAGGCCTTATCTGGAAAAGTGTCAATTTTTATCAGAAGGGATAACAAGTACATGCCTAATCCTATGAGTTCAGATTCAATCAAAAAAATATTAAAAAAAAAAAGAAAAAGGAGAGGCCAAGGTGAAAATCTGCAAAGGATGCCTTGAGACCAAAGGGGATTTGAGTTGAAAACCCGAAAAGGGCGGCTCAAATTTTGATCAGAATGGGACATGAGGTGATCAGAGCAGCTCAAATTTTGATCAGATTGAGGCATGTTGTGATCTTCCTATACCTGAATCAACAGGAAATGGTAGGCTACATCTTGGGATATCGACGAAGTAATGTAGATCTCCTAAACACATGTCAAACTTAGAATGGTCTTCAGAAAGTTTGTACAGAGAAGCTCAAGCTGCGATATCTGGGGCACCTAATTTTCATACTATTTATATTGAATTTGTTGTTCTTGGAATACTTCATTCTTTCCCAAGATACACATTCCCAATCAATTTCTTTGTTATTCTTATTTACTATTTTTTGATAATCTATTCCTTTCGAGCTATGCTCAGAACCAATTGTATTCTCATCCATTGTTATACCCTTTTTGCAAGCATGTTGCATTGGAATAATGATTAATGGACTCATAAAACTTTCACAAGGAAAGTTTGGCATATTACTCTAAAAGTTTATAAATAATACAGGAACCTGAAACAGGACTATTGTTTAGAACGCCCCATGTTTAAAGGTTGGAAATCTGAAAAGGAAGAGTCTAAATTAGGATTTTCTCTTTGAATTTTGTTGTTAAAAACATTGATTGAACAAAATGACAAAGCTTAAATAAACAAGTAAGCAATGATCACCAGACAGTAGGAAGAGGTTTCCTCGGAGAAGAAAGCCTTCATTTATGCATGAGCCTTTGGTACGATACCTTGGGAATGGTGTAAGGGACCAGAGAGATTTAGATCCTGTATCCTTGAATTGTGATAGGAGATGATCGAGAAAAAGCCATATATTCCTACCTTTGGGTTACAGTGGGAGAATGATGGTACAAATTTTGCGCCCTAATGGATTGAACTTTGAGGTTTACAGTGGGGGGCAACTTGACTAAATGTTTCTTCAGAAAAGCCAGCCAAGTAAGAAGGCGTTGTAGCACATCAGTGTTAAAGCCTTAATAAACTTTGAGCAATGACAACCTAAGTGAGATCATTCTCGGGAAAAAAAATTATGCATTCGTGCAAACACCATTCACACATGACTAGTTAGGAGCATTTGATTCGTTTTATGTCATTCTAATCATTAGGCACAATTAGGTTCATTATACAGGTCATGTTCCACAGAGAGCAGATCAGTGAAGATAGCAGATCCTATCTTCCTATATTGGTAGCGAAGTGGATCGAAGATGCAGATCTTGTCTTCTCATACTGGTGGCGAAGTAGATCGAAGAAAGCAGATCTTGTCTTCATATATTGGCGTGAAGTAGATCGAAGATAGCAGGTCCTGTCTTCCTATATTGGTAGGAAGTGGATCGAAGATGTAGATCTTGTCTTCCCATACTGGTGGCGAAGTAGATTGAAGAAAGCAGATATTGTCTTCATGTATTGGCGTGAAGTAGATCGAAGATAACAGATCTTGCCTTCCTGCACCGACAGCGAAGCAAATCGAAGACACCAGCCTTGCCTCCACAGGTTCAATGAGCGAGCTAAAATAGCAGATCTTGCCTTTCTGCACCAACAGTGAAGTAGATCGAAGACACCAGACTTGCCTCCCTGGGTTGCAGTAGAGCAGGCTAAAAATGGTAGATCTTGCCTTCCTACACCGACAGTGAAGCAGATCGATGACCCCAGCCTTATCTACCTGGTCAGCAGTGGAATAAGTTAAAGATTGTGAATCATATCTCCCTGGTCAGCAGTGGAATAGGTTGAAGATTGAGAATTCTATCTCCCTGGGAATTAGTGGAATAGATTGAAGATTGTAAGTCCTATCTCCCTGGTGAGCAGTGGAATAGGTTGAAGATTGCGAGTCCTATCTCCCTGAGCAGCAGTGGAGTAGGTTGAAAATAACAGATCTTGTCTTCCTGTACTGGTAGTGAAGCAGATCGAAGACATCAGTCTTATCGCCTTGACGTAGCAATGGAAAAGATTGAAGCCACAATGGCGAATCTTATTTCCCTGGCGTTATAGCGGAGTAGATTGAAGCTACGACGGTGAATCTTATCTCCTTGGCGTTAAGGCTTGGATTAGCTGAAGTGGAGCGGATTGAAGCTATGGGCAGCGAATCCTATCTCTTTGGCATTACAGTGGAGCAGATTGAAGCCGCAACGGCAAATCTTACTCCCCTAACGGTGTAATGGAGTAGATTGAAGCTATGACGGTGAATCTTGTTTCCTCAACGTTGCAATTTAAAAGATTGAAGCTACAATAGTGAATCGTAATTCCCCCACATCACAGTTAAGCAGATTAAAAGTTACGAGTCACCAATCCTATCTCCCCGACGTTGCGGTGGAGTGGATCGAGACACTAATTCCTATACCTTTGAAGATGCAGTAGGATGGAATGTGGCTGCTTGAAGAAGAAGAGCACCAAGATCCAGCGTGACCGGGCAAAAATTGGCCATTTCTAAAGTTTTTGCTCCGTTTCTGTTACACGACAACGAGCAAAGAGGGGCAGCTGTAATACCCAATTTTAGCCCAGGCTCACAAAAAAATAATAAACCCAAAATAATAAAACAAAGTCTAAGCCCAGTACAAAATTATATCATTTGGCCCGATCGAAATGACCCATTACTTGAAAAGGTTGATGGTCCATCTACAAGCTTATGGAAACATAATCTTCAAGGATATGCAATCTTAGATATGATCTTAGTTATGATATATGCAATCTTAGATATGATATGCAATCTTAGAAGATATGATTTTGTAATCTTAGAGATTTAATTTGTAAATACCCTTTAATCTTAGCCGTTGATGTAATTGATCTGTACCGTTGGATTTGGGGAGGCTCACCTATAAATAGAGGCATCTCCCTTCATTGTAGAGGAGGGAAGTTGTGAGTAATAATAATTCTTAAGAGTATTCCCTCAAATTTCTCTTTCTCTTACATTTTTATTTTCTTTGGTGTGTTCAATAGGGTCTTTTCGACTTCATTTATTTGCAGATTTAGGCCCAAAATTTATGTCAAAGCTCGATTTAGTCTTTTTTATTTATTATTTTTATTAAATTTGATTTTCTTGTTATTATTATTATTATTATTATTATTATTATTATTATTACTATGTATACACATACGCATATTTTTTACAATAATATATATACATACATTTATTTAAAAACTTTTATAAACACATGCACATATATATATATATATATATATATATATTATTCTATTTGCATAACTTTTATATACATATATATATATATATACATTTACATTTTATATACATATACATTTTTATTTCCTAACTTTTATATGCATATATATATATATATTTTATATATTTTTACTTTGATAAATATATATATACACGTATGTTTTCTTATATTATTCTTCATAAATTTTGTTATATATATATTTCTAAATTAATTAATTTTAATATATGTAATTATTATTATTTGTTTATATATATATGTAATTATCTTTTTATAATCTATATATATGTATATAATTTTTATATATATGTACATGTATATATTTTGTACCCTTTTTCTCTTTATATTTTTGTTTATTTCCTTCTTTTGTTTATCAATTTATGTTTTCATTTATATTTTAAAAGCATGTTTTTTTTATTTCGCTCATTTATTTGATGCTTTGCATGTTATTGATTTATTTTTATTTATTTGTTTGTTTATATTATTTCTATGCCATTGTTGTATTTATTACTATTGTATTTGTTATCACGATATTTATACATACATTATAACATTACATTATCTTTTATTGAATTTAAAATGAAAAATTTTCAAAAATAAAGATAATACTCGTATTTAGGATTTTTAAGAAAATTGAGCCCTAATATATTGGGTTCCGATTTTCTTCGTAAAATCTAACAATCGAGGATTGTTCTTTAATCAAACAAAATAAAACTTGTCATCGGGAATTCAATGTGTTGTGTCCTAACGTATTGGATGTGACACGTTGATTTCTCGAGATAAAGATTTTTTAAAAAAATATATATATAAAGGAAATATTGAATGTTTGAGATTTTAAGAAATCGTGCCCTAACGTATTGGGCTACGATTTCTTCATAAATTTTAAACAATTAAATTTTTTCTTAAATTTTATTATACGAGTTTTTTGGACCAACTCATCTTGAAGAGAATAAAATGTTGTGCCCTAACGCATTGGGTGTGATATTTTTCTTTTCAAAAAGAGAAAGTCTTAATAAATAATTTCATTTAACTAAGGATAGTATTTTTTTAAACTCTCGACTTTAAGACATTAATTAATTAATTTGGTACCAATTTTTGGGCGTTACGAGAGTTCTAATCCTTCCTCGTACGTAACTGACTCCCGAATCCGTTTTTCTGAAACTCGTAGACCAAAGCTATTTTTTAGGTGATCCAATCACACCTTAATAAAAGATTGGTGACGACTTCCAATTTTTGTTTTTTTTTAAAGTCGACAACTAATTTTTGTTTTTTTCCAAAAATAAAAAATGGTTTCGACGGCTATCATTCCCTTTGTAAAACGAAATATATAGGCAGTCTCGACATTTGAAAATTCCATATTATGAATATGGCAAAGCTATCCAAAATAGCATGGAAATTTATCACCAAACTCCAAGCCTTTATTTCACGAGTACTATTAGCGAAATACTATTTCGTACATGCACCTTTAGTCGCGCAGTCTAGTTAGGTTCAACTCAAGATTACATATAGAAAGATTACAGGTTTCTGACTTCCAGGAATGGATCAACAACTGGGTGGAGGAATTACTTGATTCTCTGGTAAAATTGCGAACCCATCACAAACCATATAAACTCTAACGAGCCAATGCAAGTTTCATCGTCAGTCTACCGATATGAAGAAACCTTCAATAATGCTAATATTCCCAAAGAACCAAATGTCAACCAATACCAACCAAGCACCTTCACCTTACATGTTCTCCATCACAATTGCTGAAAATTGAAACCCTAGATGTTATGGAGGCATTCTTTTCATTTGGCAAAATGATCATTAAGGGCCATTTTTCATCAAAGAACTTCAACCAACTCAAAATTCCATTTTCGATTGCTATTACTCTGTTAAGCATTATTACTCATTAAATTCATCAACAATTAAACTTGTCAAACAAATTTAACATCAATAAAGGTAGTGGCAGACAATAACCAAACACTTTAATACAACCTAGGCAATGACAGACAATAGCCAAACACTTTCATACAACCTAGATAATGACAGACAATAACCAAACACTTTAATACAACCTAGACAATGACAAACAATATCCAATACAAAAATAATTTAACAAAAAGAAATACATTTCTTTCATGTAAAATAATCAAATAATTTAGTACAAACAAATCCAAAACAATATCATGCACATGGCATAAAATAATCAAAGAAATCTAAACCTTCCATACACTTTGATACAAACAATAATCATATTTGAATCAACATTTAAAAATATTATTGACAACTAGGAACTAATTTAATACATTTTGATTCATATTTAAATCATATTTGAATCCAAAGAAACTTGATACGATTAGTCATAAAAAAAGGAACTGATTTGTCTCTTTCCTAAGGCTATTAGTATGCACATGACAGGCAAAAAGTTTACAAAAATCCAAACTTGTAATTCAATTTGATACAAACAATAATTATATTTGAATTAATATCTAAAATTATTTTGAAACATATTTGAATAATTCATTGACATACACAACTTCAAATAATTCAATAACAATTGATTTGTCAAATAGGAACTGATTTGTGTCTTTCCTAAGTCTCTTAGTTTGCACATGGCATGCAATTCAGTTTGATACAAAAAAATAATCACATTTGAATCAACATTTAAAATATGTTTTGTATCATATTTGAATAATTCAATGACATACACAATTTCAAATAATTCAATAAAAACTGATTTGCCAAATAGAAACTAAATTTACACTCAGCCATAAGGCTATCTGTATGCACATGACAGACCATAACTTTAGAAAAATCCAAACATGCTATGCACTTTAATAACCAAAGAAATCAAAATATGGCATACACTTTAATACCAACAATAAATAAGATAGTGCATAAACCCCATGCCCGCATCAAACTTGAAAAACAAATGATGTAATCTTCATTCTCCAAATTTATAATATTATACCATATTTAATAAAACATTTGTTATATCCTTTTAATTTTCATATATTAAATCGTTTAATCGGTTGAATTAAAAAGTTTATAGTTCTAATTGACTAAAGTTTTCTAGATTAACTTTTATTTCTTGATTCTATTTATATACTTAAAAATCTTTTCCTTTCTATTTAATGCAAGTTTATAAACTCCGGACATTCTTTCGAATCTAATTTCATTACTCGCGATCTTTTTTGTTGTTTAGCCTACTCTTTTCTTAGGGGTTCAATATGGCTTCATGGTTATTACACTATCTACCCATTTCTTTTAGGGCACTAACATAAAATTGATCCATCCAAAGTTAGTTTATCTTACACAATCATTTATTTATTTTAATTTTTTTATTAAAAACAACATTATAATAAAATTAGTTACTATAATTTTGTCTATAACAAATATTTTTTAAGAAAATGTCAATTAAAATAATAATAAATGGTCTAACACAAGTCAAGAAATAGAGAGGAATAATCCAAATCCCAAACCAACAAGTTTGTCTTATATATCCTGTTTTACTTGTTTCATCCTCTTATCTCATGACTCATCAATATCAATAGCAAGTAAAGTAACAGAACAAAGTAAAGTAACAGAACATCACAATCAATAAATGGTGCATGAAATAAGACAATTTAAACTAAATTAAGAGTCACTTATTAACATCCCTTCAAATCCAAACAACTAATATATAACTGATAGCAAGATAAATTTATATTTTAATATATTTATTTTTGGTTAATTGTCGGATAAAATGCTATTAAATTTGGGTTTTCTTATCAGAAGTGACGTTCGTGTGCTAATTTTAAACTCATACAAAAATGGGCTAAATTGGAACAAAAAAAACCAAAGAGGAGGGCTTGATTGAAAGATTGAAGATTTAAAATTGGTTGGATAAAGATTGAAGGGTTGAAGATTCAAAAAAGTAGCTAGATAAAGATTGAAGGATTGTTTATATTGTTAAAATTCTATAATTAGTTTGAATTTAATCTCTAGTTTAAATCTGATTTTTTAATATTTTGATTTATTTAGTGATAATATTTAAGAAAAATCTAGCTAAATTTTATCACTAGAAGCGTGTATAAATACCTAATAGTTACAGCTAACTAAACACACACTTGGCTTCAGCCATTTAATAAAAATTCTTTTTTTTTTTCCTTTTACGTCTGTTCTATTCTGCCATTTCATTTTTCTTTCTTTTTCTTTCACGTTTTTGGCTTATTTGCCTTTCAAGCCCCCCTCCCTTTCCATTTTCCACAATTCCATTTAAACCATTTCTATACACCTTCAAGCATGATTCTTTTCATGATTAACTAAACTTCTCTTTATCTTTAGCCCATAAATTGCTCCAACAAAATAATCGTGAGATATGAGCCCGCTCAAAAAAACCTCTCAATGCAGTATTTTCTATGTCTTTGGTATATGAGATAGTACAAATTCATCCCTTAAAGTTGATTCAGCTTCGATTCAAAAAGTGCACGTCAGGTTGGAGGTTGTCTGGAATACAATTGGGAAGTCGAATCAGTCGTGCTGTACTCAAATTCCCGCGAACAAATTGGCATGCCTAGGTGGAAAAAGCCAGTTGGATTCTGTCAAGGAAGATAGAGATCGGATTTAAATGACCCACGTGGTTAAAGCCGTTGATTTGAGTTGAGCCTTTCAAATCGCAAGGCTGTCAAAATCTTGAATTACGAACACGTGTATCACGGTTAGAAATTCGGAAAGAGGTGGTTTGCAGGTCGTACCGGGACCAACTACATAAGGAAAAGTTGGTGGTCGAGATGTTCTTGGTCGCTATAACCAGCTTATCGCTTAGAAAGGAAAATCTATTTCAAGGATCAATTCAAGATTGGAGTACACCGAGGCTAAGGCTAAGATTTAAAAAATATTTTATTTATCTATTTAATTTTATTTCGCTTAATTTATTTTACAGTCATGTTTTTACTTTATTTTATATACATATTTTTTTCCTTTTAATATTATTATCTTTATCCACAAAAACCCTTTTTTATTTTCTAGCATTGCAACGCACCAGTCGTGGGCACGACTATTATTGCGATAATAATTCTGGTCACGAGAAAAGAAAAAATTAGACAAACATCCATTGTAGATTCGACCCTACTGCTCTATATTTCAATTTACTATTATTTTGTCGTAGGAATTTATATTTGGTAGTTTCGACGCCCATCAAATTTTGGCGTCGTTTCCAGGGCCTCTAGCATTTGAATTGGAAATAGAAAAGTTGGCTCAAACACTTCGAAGAGAAGCTATTCGACGTGGTAAACGACCACATCCCGACCTTGAAGTAGGATCTTATACCGAAGATATTTTCTCATTCGAAGATTTAGATGAAATGATAGATCAAAGTATACGCCAAATTGCAACTACACCAGATAAACAACAACCACTATGCATAACTTATTCAGTAGGAGAAACACCATTCAAGTTAAATTTGGGATTAATTCTTTTGTTGCTAACTTTCTACAGTTTGAAAAATGAGAACCCCTACACTCATCTAAAGGAAATCCACATGGTTTGTTTAAGCATGAAACCAGAAGGAGTAACTGAGGATTAAATTAAACTTTGAGATTTTCCCTATTTATTAGCCGACTCTACTAGAGAATGGTTGTTTTATTTACCTCCAGGATCTGTTAATACTTGGACTGATATGTCTCGATTATTTCTTGACAAAATTTTCCCAATAGCTCGAGCAGTCGAATGAAGGAGAACTATAGTTGAAATATAAAAAAAGGAAGCAAAGTCACTCTATGAATATTGGAAGCAATATAAGAAGTTGTGCACAAGTTGCCCACAACATAGCCTGTCTGAACATTCACTCTTACAATATTTCTATGATGGCTTACACCTAATGGAAATGAAAATGATTGATGCCGCTAGCGAAGGGGCGCTTGTGAACATGACTCCTCAAAGAGCTAGATAATTAATTTCGACCATGGCTGCAAATTCTCAATAGTATTGACCACCTATGGAGCCTGCGAGAAGGGTTCATGAGCTAAGTACTCATTCCTTAGTAGATAAAATTGATGAACTTACTAATGTGGTTAAAAATATGCTTGCAGGAGAGACAACCCAACTCGGTTATGTGGGATTTGCACTAAGCTTGATCATCCTACTGACCCGTGCCTGATTTTACAGGAAGATACAACTGCACAAGTAGATGCCATTAGAAACTTTCCAGGGCCGCCTCAAAAACGTTATGATCCATATTTGAACACATACAATGCAGGGCAGAGGGACCACCCATATCTAAGCTATGGATCAAACCCTCGATACAATCAACTATATCAACCAAGACCACCTCTACCTCAACAGTATCAACCTCTAAAATCATCTCTTGAAACTATAGTAGAGAGGTTGGCCATTAGCACTGAAAAGTTCAAACAAAAGTCTGAGGCAGGCTTCCAAAAAATTGATTAGCAAATAAGTAAGTTAGCACTTATAGTTAGTCATTTGGAGAACCAAGAAAAATTACTATCTCAAACCGAGCTGAACCCATGTCAAAATGTGAGTGCTATGACCGAAAAGGTGGAACAGAGTCAGAACTAGTGTCTGACATGATTCGTGACCACAACGCTGAATAGAAAGAACAAAAAGTCAAACCAGCAACTCCCACAGAGTCGACACCACAGAAGATATTTGTTGTACCTCCCTCATTCCCTGAAAGGCTTGTCAAAGTTAAAAAGGAACGAGAGGAAAAATAAATCCTTGAGATATTTCAAAAAGTAGAAATTAATATTCCTTGCAATTAAACAAGTTCCACTCTATGCAAAATTTTTGAAAGAACTATGCACTGGCAAAAAGAAACTCTAAGAAAACAAATGGGTAAATGTAAGAGAAAACATTTTTGTAGTGTTACAAAGGAAAATTCTGCTTAAGTGTAAAGACCAATGTATGTTTTCTATATCTTGCAAAATAGGTAATTTTGACATAAAGAAAGCCATGTGTGATTTAGGAGCAGCTATTAATGTAATGCCTTTATCTATTTTTAAATTGCTAAACACAGGTCCTTTGAAAGAAACAATGGTTATTATTCAATTGGCAGATAGGTTATGCATATGTCCAGAAGAGGTTTTGGAAGATGGCTTCATTAAGGTAATTAAACTAAATTTTCTTGCAAAAATTTACATCATCAATATGGAGGACGACTATTCATAAAATGTTTCTGATATTCTACTTAGGAGACCATTCTTAAGTGCCGCATGTGCAAAGATTGGTGTCTAAAGTGAAACCCTCACTATGGAATTCGTCAGTGAGATGGTAAAATTTAATGTTTATAAGGCGCTGGGTCAACCTAACACAATATCGAATATTTATAGTGTTGATATTATTGAATCACTAATGAAATTTTATCGTGAGTATCATGAAGATGATGGGTTACAAACGGTGCTTTGCAGGAGTTTAGACCTCAAAACGATGGATAAATTAGAAGAGTTAATGATGATCAGAGAATCGATTAGAGAAACCATTATTCTATTGGAGACTTTTCAATTTCCTAAAAGCCAAGGTAAATACTTTGAACTTTCACCTTCTAAAACTAAATTGTCGCCTTCTATTTTGCAGGCCCTAGAAATAGAGCTTAAACCATTGCCGGAACACTTGAAGTATGCCTACTTGGGTAATAGGAACATTTTACCGGTAATAGTTTCTAGTAAACTTTCGGGATTAGAAGAAGAGAATTTAATTCAAGTATTGAAAGACTACAAAAGGGCAATTGGGTGGACGATCGCCGACATAAAAGGGTTAAGTCCCTCGACTTGTATGCATAGAATACCGATAGAAGATAATGCAAGCCCAAAGAGAGAAGCTCAAAGATGCCTTAATCTGCCAATGATAGAGGTCGTGAAAAATGAAGTTCAAAAGCTACTAGACGTCGAGATGATCTATCCAATTTTTTACAGTAATTGGGTTAACCCAATTTATGTGGTATCGAAGAAAATTGGCATGACCGTAATAAAAAATGCAACAGGAGATTTAGTTCCCACTCAAGCCTAAAATGGGTGGAGAGCATGTATAGATTATAGGAAGTTGAACTCTTTAACTCAAAAAAACCACTTTCCACTCCTTTTTATTGATAAAATGTTAGAATGTTTAACAGGAAAAACTCACTATTGTTGTCTTGACGGGTACTCAGGTTTTTTTTCAAATTCTAGTGGCACCGGAGGACAAAGAGAAAACAACGTTTACATGTCCCTTTGGCACGTTTGCCTATAGGCGGATGTCATTTGGACTTTGCAATACGCCAACCACATTTTAGATGTGCATAGTAAGTATAGTTTCCGACTATGTCAACAAAATAATTGAGGTATTTTTGGACGATTTCACAGTATATAGTAATTATTTCGATGAATGTCTATCAAATCTCATTAAATTTTTAATTATGAAAATTTTCATTTTATGATAAATAAAGGATTAATGTTAGGACATATTACTTGCGCCGAAGGGATTGCGATCGATAAGGCCAAAATTGATGTTATCAACTCACTTCCATACCCCATGACTGTGATGGAAATTTATTCTTTTCTTAGTCATGCAGGTTATTATAGGCGCTTTATAAAGGACTTTTCGAAGTTTTCGAGACCGCTTTACAATCTCTTGCAAAAAGATAAAGTATTAGAATTTGATCAAGCATGCAAAGACACATTCGACACTCTCAAACAAAAGCTTGTTTTAGCTTCTATAGTACAGCCACCAAATTGGGATTACCCTTTCGAGCTCATGTGCGATGTAAGCAGCCAAAGTGTAGGAGCTGTCCTTGGGCAAAGGATTGGGAAGGAGCCCCACGTCATATCTTACGCCTCCAAAACATTAGATGTTGCCCAAAGCAATTACCTAACTACTAAAAAAGAATTATTAGCCTGTGTTTTTACTTTGGAAAATTTTAGACCATATTTATTAGGCACTAAAGTTATTGTTTTTTCTAATCACGCAGCATTAAAATATTTGATCGGGAAAAATGAGGCAAAAATTAGGCTGATTCGATGGATTATTCTCTTACAAGAATTCAATCTTGAGATTAAGGACAAAAAAAGAAGCGAGAACTTAGTACCTGATCATTTGATTCGAATTCCCTCACTAAAAAATGACTCTCCTCTTAAAGATGACTTTCCAGATGAAAATCTACTATCCGCACAGCCAATTTACCCATGGTTTGCAGATATGGTAAATTACCTCGCTACATGTATTGTTTCTTTCAACTTATCACATTCTGAAAAGGAAAAAATCAAGAGAGACTCATGATATTATATTTGGGACAATCCATACCTATGGAAACATTGTTTCGATCAGGTAATCCGACAATGTGTCGCAAAAACTGAGGTACAATCTATCCTTACCTTTTGTCATTCTTATGCTTGTGGAGGATATTTCAGTCCTAAACGCACTGCACATAAGGTACTTGAATGTGAATTTTTTTGGCTACACATATTTCGTGACACTTATTTATTTTACAAAACTTGTGAGAGAAGTCAAAAAGTGGGGAATTTAAGCCGAAAGAATGAGATGCCCCTAACACCTATACATGTATGCGGAATTTTTGATGTATGGAGCATCGATTTCATGGGACTGTTTGTTTCATCATTTAATAATGTTTACATTATTCTCGCTATAGATTACGTGTTTAAATGGGTAGAAGCTAAAGCTACCCACATGTTGATGCTAAAACTGTAGTGAATTTTCTAATTAACTTTATCTTTTCCTGGTTTGGCACGCTGAGAGCATTAATCAGCAATCGAGGAACTCATTTCTGCAACAAGGTAATTGATACTCTACTAAAAAAATATGGGGTGACAGAACGAGTGGCCACGCTTATCACCCACAAACAGACGGTCTAGCGAAAGTTTCAAACCCCAAAATAAAGTCGATTCTAGAAAAGACCGTAAAACAAAATCAAAAAGATTAAAGCCTACGTTTAAATGATGCATTGAAGGCGTAACGTACTGCTTACAAGGGACCAATAGGAATGTCCCCTTACCGACTCATATTCGGTAAACCATGTCACCTTCTAATGGAGTTAGAACATAAGGCATTTTGGGCTGTGAAAAAATGCAACATGGAGTTAGACACCGCAAGTGATTACAAAAAATTAGACATTCAAGAGCTCGAAGAAATCCTGCGAGACGCATATGAAAATTCCGAAATTTATAAAGACAAAACCAAATCGTTTCATGACTAGAAAATATGCCGCAAACAATTTTCAGTTGACCAGAAAGTGGTTCTTTACGATCCTACTTTGAGAATTTTTTTTGAGTAAGCTTCGAACTAAATGGCTTGGTCCTTTTGTTATTACTAAATTATTTCCTCTTGGTGCAGTTGAAATTAAAAGTGAGCAGTCCGGGAAATGTTTTAAAGTCAATGGTCAAAGGTTAAAACCCTTTTACGAGAATTTTCAAGTACACGTGGGGGATGAATTATTTTTCGAGGAGCCAAACGATTAAATTTTTCAAGCCGTCGAGCTAACGATGTTAAACAAGAGCGCTTTATAGGAGGCAACCCACATTTATTTTTATGTATTTAATTTAATTTTGAATTCTAGTTTAGTTTGAGAATAAATTTTTAATTCGTTTGATCTTGTTATTTTCTAGGAGCATGGATCCTTTGGATGAATATTGTTTGGATTCTATGGGTTAGCTTGTCGGCACCCTTACTTCGTTTTATTTTGTTCCCCCAGATACACGAACCGTTCGAAGCAATTAAGTCTTTCAACGAAGACGCGATCCGGCTACTAGAGAACAAAAGGAGCAACCACCTTCCATTGTGGATGAACGACTTCATCGTATTGAAGCTCGCCTTGAAAAAATAGAAGCAAACATCTCAAGCATCCTCAACATACTACAAATCGGTGACTTCCACCATCCTCCAACCCATTGAATATACACAGTAGTACACTTTGCCTCAACTTTTATTATTCTTTTTGCACATTGTAGGCAATGTGGGCTAAGTAGAAGGGAGGATCTTGTCATACTTTTTTCTTTGCATGTGTTTTACTAAGAATAATTTCTTAATTTCTTTCGGAAATAAACATCTAATTCTTATGTTTAGTTTATTTAAATAAGTGGGTGAATCATGAATAACTATTGCTTGCTTGATCAATGAATATTTTGTAGAATTGAAAATGTTATGCCTTAGTCAATATTTCATGAAAATTGTTGGCTCTTTTGAACTTGCCTAATGAGCGTTTGCTAATAGCTTGGTTAAGAGTGAAGATTCGAAAATGTGACCAAGTTGAGTAATAGGGTTGAGGTGTTTGGGCTGTCATCTCATTTTGCGTCAAAAGGTTTGGCGACGAGCCGAAACTTGTAACACTCCGCTAACTGAGCTGCCTTGAGAAAGGGAAAATAAATCGATTAGGGGCATATGAAATGGAGTAACCCGGATGAGGTACTTGAGTTGTCATCTCATTTCGCGTCAAAAGGTTTGATTATGTCTCAAATTCATTAAAAATAAATAAATAAATAAAATGTGTCAGGTTAAGTAACCGGGGTGATGTGTTTGGGTTGTCATCTCACTTCGCGTCAAAAGACTTGACTACGTTTGAATATATATATAAATAATAAAAAATGAAAATAAAAGTATATATTGGGTATGATCGTTTCGCATGTTTGATTAAGCCTAAATTTAGTGAAATAGTTGAATTTGATATACTGTTCGAGATTTTATAAAATGCTTATTGGTTGAGTTTAGCAATTTTTTATTTTTTATTCACTTAATTGTTTGTAGTATGCTTGACTAAGAAAGGGGGGTTTGATTTTAAAAAGGATTGACAAGTTATTTTTAGTGGATATCATGCTTGAGGACAAGCATTGGCTAAGTAGGGGGAATTTGATAGCAAGATAAATTCGTATTTTTAATATATTTATTTTTTTACTAATTATCAGATAAAATGCTATTAAATTTGGGTTTTTCTTATCAGAAATAAAGTTGGTGTGCTAAATTCAAACTCATACAAAAAGGGACTAAATTGGAACCAAAAAAAAAACCAAAGAGGATGGCTTGATTGAAAGATTGAAGATTTAAAGTTGGTTGGATAAAGACTGAAGGGTTGAAGATTTAAAAAAAATGGCTAGATAAAGATTGAATGATTTTTTATATAGTTTGAATTTAATCTCTAGTTTAAATTTAATCTCTGGTTTAAATTTGATTTTTAAAATTTTGATTTATTTAGTGATAATATTTAGGAAAAATCTTGTTAAATTTTAGCACTAGAAGTGTGTATAAATACCTAGTGGCTACAACCAACTAAACACACACTTGGCTTTAGGCTTTTAATAAAAATTCTTTCTTTCTTTTTTTTCCTTCCTACATTTGTTCTATTCTGCCATTTCAATTTTCTTTCTTTTGCTTTCAACGTTTTTAGCTTATTTGGCTTTCAAGCCCCTTTCTCTTTTCACTTTCCACCATTCTATTTAAACCATTTCTATACACCTTCAAACATGATCCTTTTAATAATTAACTAAACTCCTTTTTAGCTTTAGCCCAGAATTTATTCCAACAAAATAATCGTGAGATACAAACCCGCTTAAAAAAATCTCTCACACAGTATTTTCTATCTCTCCGGTATATGAGATAATACAAATTCGTCCATTAAAGTTGGTTCAGCTTCAATTCAAAAAGTGCACATTGGGTCAGAATTGTTTGACATACAATTGAAAAGTCGAATCGGCCGTGCTGTGTTTGAATTCTCACAAACAAATTAGCGTGTCTAGGTGAAAAAAGCTAGTTGGATTCCGTCAAGGGGGATAGAGATCAATTTAAATGACCCAGGCGGTTGAGGCCGTTGATATGAGTTGGGCTTTTTAGATTGCAAGGCTGTCGAAATCTTGAATTGTGAACACGTGTATCGAGGTTAGAAATTTGGCAAGAGCCGGTTTGCAGGTTGTACCGGAACCGACTACATAAGGAAAAGTTGGTGGTTGATATGTTCTTGATCGCTATAACCAGCTTATTGCTTGGAAAGGAAAATCTATTTTAAGGATCGATTCAAGATTGGAGTACACCGAGGCTAAGACTAACCTTTAAAAAATATTTTGTTTATCCATTTAATTTTATTTCGCTTAATTTATTTTGCAATCACGTTTTTTACTTTATTTTATATACATATTTTTTTCTTTTAATATTATTATCTTTATCCACTAAAACTCTCTTTTTATTTTCCAGCATTGCAACACATTGGTCGTGGGCACGACTGTTACCACGACAATAATTTTGGCCACGAGAAAAGGTGAAATTAGACAACCAGCTCCTGTGGATTCAACCTTACTGTTCTATATTTCAATTTACTATTATATTATCGTAAGAATTTATATTTGGTGGTTTCGATGCCCATCAAATATACGAATTTATAATCAATTAAATATTGCTTTGAATTAATTTAGTTTCTTATCATTTTAAACTTAAATCATTTCATATTAAAATTATTTTAAAATCAGATTTTCTTAAATTAAACTTTGAATATTTTTAGTCATTCAAACTTGTTGAAATCAAGTAATACTTATTATACCTCTCGTATGCAAGAAATAGAAAATAATATCTCATGTTCATCAAAGAAAGGTCGGTCATGGAAACATTCGACTTAAATAGATTGGACGACAAATCACTTTCTAGGTCTTTTATTTAAGCAATGACAACATTTTAAAACATCAATAGAGGGCCTTCCAATCTTGTCCCGATACGCTTCATCTCAACTTAGACCAAAGCGCTTCTGGTTTCCCATTTTAATGGCATAAACAGTCTCCATCATTAAGAAAATAACTAATAAAAAGAGTTAAATATAATATTTTATTTGATTTGCTCTATATATATTAAATTTATATTTTGATTTAATTTTATAAATCCAAAATACCATTATTTATGTTGTATCAATTTATGTTTTATGTTTAATTATTGTCTATAAAAACAATTACGTTGTTGGATATGAAAATAATTAGTTTTATTTTAATATATATAATTAAATCAAAATTGAAATTTCATTTATACAATGTTGAAGATTCATTTTTTATTCTAAGAAAATAGAATTTAGTTCATATAAAGTAAAAAAAATATACACAAAAAAAATTCAAAACAAACTTGGATTAATAAAAATAATTTTTTTTTCAAAAAACAGTTTTTTATTACTATATGTTTTATAATGTCTTAATGATGATTTCATCATAGATAAGATAAGGATCAAACAAAATTAGGCGCTTGCCGACCATGTCTCATTTTATGAGTCAAGGGAAGTTTATAAATAGCCTTCGTCTCAACCATTCTTGATAATCACATCAATTTCTGCTCCTCTTTTCTAATTGAAGGTATGATTCCAATTAATGCTAGTAATATGCGGATTAGTTTTTTCTTATATTTTTTTATGCATTCTTTTATATGGTTAAGTCTATCTGCTATGAACTACCGATGATTATTTTTCTTGGATTTCTTAAAATTTTCTCAGCAACATGCCATACATTTGATCCAAGTAAATATGCTTGGAACTGCCTTAAATCTTCATTCTCCTTTTTTATTTTCCGAGGAATTCGGGGTTAGAGAAAAGATTGAACCTACAATGGGCGGAAAAAGGCAAATGGAACCCAAAGTTGGTGAAATGGAGCATAGGGTCAAGAAAAGAAAGCTTGATCTGGTACTTAAATTGGTTCTCATCGCATGATTTTTACTACTTTAATTACTATGTATGAATATCCTGGTAAACCTTACTTTGTTTGTCTTCCATGGTAAAAGAAAGAGGAAATGGAGAAAATAAAGTTATGGTCAAGGGTGTTAGCCGAGATGACCGCAGTGCAAAGGCAGCTGATAGAAGTCGTGATCTCAAATTCAAACATGGAAGACGTGCATCTCAAATGTGAACAACTCGGGGGCGTCAACACTGAGGCGGCACTACTGAATTCTATGATCCAAAACTACATTCACGTCATGCTTGGTGTGTTTGGTGGTTGATGGAGTGTCAAATACGATAATAGTTATACGTAGGTGTCCAATATGAATATAGTTGGTTTTTCAAAATGTATGAATAGCGAAGTAGGAAGCAAAGGTCATTCATAAGAGGAAGCGATGGGTGCTTGTCTGATATGATGTGTAACGCTTTGTTTAATATTAAATCACTAAATCCATGGTGTGTTTAAATACATCAGCCTTGTTTATTTTGTTTGTTATTTCATGGATTAGTTTTGGAAATTATTTTATCTTGTTAATTTTATTTAGATAATATTGATTCTGTATTCAGATGATTGAATAGAAAGTAGCCAAAGCCATTTAAATATTCACTATTCTATAAACTAATTAAAAAGCCAACATTTGTTCTTTTCCTTTTTAAGAACTAAAGAATTTGATTTTTGTCGGGACATGGTACCCAACGTTGTTTACATCTATTATATTAGGGGTGAGCAAAACTCGATTCGACTCGAAAAAATTTAAAAAAAATTCAAATTTCGAGTTAAACAAATCGAGTTATTCGAGTTATTCGAATCAACTCGAATTTTTTTTTCGAATTTCGAGTTCGAATCGAGTTGAGTTTTCGAATTCGAATAATTCGAATATTAAACTATAATATTTTACATTTTTACCCCAAACTCCCAAACATTTTTACTTTTCCTTCAAAACTTTTACTCCCCTCCCCTCCCAACCCCCCAATCTACCCAAATTCCATTTCCCACCAAAATTTTACTCTCCCATTTACTTTTTCTCAAAATTTTACTCCCAAAAACCCTCAAAACCTTTTATTTTCTCCAAAAATTTTTACTCCCTCTCACTTTTCTCCTAAAACTTTTATTCCCTTTCCATCCCACCTCCCATCTATCCCAAACCCTCCCCCCTCCAATTTTTTTTAATAGTTTCCCTCCAAAATTTTACTCCCTCTATTTACTTTCCCTCAAACTTTTATTCCCAAAAACATTTTATTTTTCCTCTAAACTTTTACTTCTCACCCTTTACTCTCAAATAAAAAATCAAAATTATCCCAAAAAAAATCACTAAACATAAATAGTAATAATTTTATTTATATCTGCTATTTATATTATTAAATTAAATTTCACATTTTATATTATTTATATTATTGAATTGTTTAGTCATATTGAATATTTATATTAGAATTGAATTATTAATTATGCCATAAAATATTCGTGTTAAAATTTTATATTGGTATCAATTTCACATTTTATTTTTAAAATAACTTTTATTAAAAATCATATTTTTACATTTAATATATTTTTAATTCCAAAATACATAGTGACAAGAATCAAGATAATTGAAACAACTAAGCAAGCAAAGAAGCTAACCAATATATAAAAAATTAATAAATAAATTATGAGGTGATGAAAGTTAAAAAAAAATTTGATTCAGGTGGAAAAATTTTATTACGATGGGTGACAATGGTTATAAGGACCCAAAATTATTTTTTAAAATTTAACTCGAACAAATATATTTGATTCGATCCGATTCGAATTCTATCTCACTCGACTCGATTCGAGAAAACTTCAAATAAAGTTAGGATGACAAAATGAGATTCGAAAACTCGATTAACTCGAAAATTTTCGATTCGATTCGATTCGATCGAATGCTCACCCCTATATCATATAACTCGACATGATGTCAGATTTTACGCTTTTAATCTGTCACATAATACTTTATTTCACTTTTTAATTTCATATCAAAAATTTATTTCACTTTTCTTTCTTTTTCTCTTTTTTAACTTTATTTATCAAATCATTTCAAAATAAATGAAAAATCAATATATGTTAATTTTATTAACATTGTATACACATGGATGTCACACCAAACAATTAATTAAACTTTTAATTTTAAAAATTCAAAAAATAAAATTATTTAAAATTTAAAATTATTAAAAATAAAAAATTATTTTCAATCTTTTTAGTTTTTTAAAAATTAAGTAATTGCTAATGTGTCATACACGTTAAATTTTATCCATTTTAGGGTAATTTGGCAAACAATGTAAATTCAAAGGCGAAAGAGACCAAAAATTAAAAGAGAGTTAAATTGACTTTTTTTAAAAAAAAATATTTAAAGAGTCAAATAAATCATTATACCTTAATCTTTTTGTACAGTTGATTACAAACTTCGACTTTCAGTTATTGCTATTTTCTATTATAAAAATAAATGTAATCATACTGCGAATTGAGGTTTTTTACAACAATAATATAAAAATAATAATTACGAAAATAGAGTGGGAAACAAATTATTTACGAGAATGGATCGTGTCGTTATGTTGTCAGGCGACATCACCCCAAAAATTACACCCATCATTACTAAATGATTTCAGTTGGAACAAAAATATTTTTTTATTAATGTACATTGTGATATATTTTTGGAACTTGTAATTATTGAATTGTACTTTATTTCACTATTAATTTAGTTTATAATTCATTTAGATTTAAGGTTTCACATATTTTAACCTTTTTATAAATATAATGTCGAAACCATTTTTCTATTTGAAAAAACGAGGATCGACTTTTAAAATGAAAACGGGAGTCGTCACCAATCTTTTATTGAGGTGTGATTGGATCACCTTTAAAATAATTTTAGGTCTGCGAATTTTGAGAAAAAATAGGTTCGGGAGTCGGTTATGCACGAGGAAGGGTTAGCACCCTCGTAACGCCCAAAATTGGTACCGAATCGATTGTTTAATGTCGAAATTTTGAAAAGATTTTAAAATACGATCCTTTTATTTTGAATAAAATAAAGCTCATTTATTTTAAAGAAATAAATTGTTACACTCAGTAAGTTAGAATGCAACATTTCAAATCCTCAAAATTAAGCTTATTCTTTGATTTTTAAAACCTATGCATTTTGAGAAGGATATCCGATTATTTGGGTCAAATGAGAAAATCAAAACCCAATAAGTTAGGGTTTGATTTCACAAAATTCCTAAATATCGAACATTGCCTTTATTTTAAAATCCTCGTCTCGAGAAAATAACATGTCATATCCAATGCGTTAGGACACAACGTGTCGAATTCCCGAGAATGGGTTTTTATTGGAAATTTGTATGTAAAAAATTCGATTATTTAGATTCGACGAGGAAAATTGGAACCCAATACGTTAGGGCTCAATTCTCTCGAGGATTCCAAACTTCAAGCATTTTTGAAAGTTTTTGAATGAAATAACTTTGACACTTGTAATCTTTTGAATGAATAACGAAATAACATTGTACATCGGGAAAAGCTAATTTACAAACTAAAATCAATACTAATGAGTTACAAAGAATCAATAAAATACAAATAAACAATGCAACATACATAAGGGCAACAAACCTATATTATACATGAACTTAAAATAAACTTGACATAAAAATGATAATAACATTATAGAACAATATTTTAAAAGCAATTAGTAACAACTAATATACATTTATTGATTTCACAAAATAGTATACAACATAACCATATAAATATACCATACACATACATATATATAAATAAGTAAATAAGTAAATTCTTTTCTTTTTAAAGAAAAATGAATTACATATAAGTAAAATCGATTTAAAATACGTGAGATAAACATATTAAAAAACTCTTGAAATCCATAATCTTAATAATATCTAATATCTTAGTACGAACACATATTTTTAAAATGATTAATAATTTATGCGAAGAATAGTATATAAAAATATTATTATGTAAATATTTGATATATAATATATTAAAAGGATAATTTTTTAAAAACAAAGATAAAACATCAAAATATACATGTAAATTATATCAAATTATCAAAATGTATATTAATGAATAATAAATAAAATAATAATATATTAACATTTTCCTAAAACGTATATATAAAAAAATACTATTGCATGATGAATTAAAAAGTATAACCAATAATATAAAATAATAACTTGTTATTTTAAACAATAATAATAGTAAAATTTTAAAAAAACATCAAAAGCTAAATGTTAAAATAATGCTAAATTTTTTTATATATATGTCAAAATAGGTTTTAATATATTTAAAATCTAATATTAAAAATAAATAAAAAGAAAAATAAAACCAACATATACTAAATTGAAATCTGACCTAATATTGCGGGACTAAATTAGCAATTAAACGCAAAAAATAAATAAGCAGAACCTAACGCAGAAAACGGCGCAGTTTAAAATGGGATCCAAGTGTAAACAAAAACAAATATGTGGTGCAGATTAAGAAAGAAACAAGGAAATCAGATCGAAATTAAACAAAACATAAAGGGACCCCTAGCGCAAATAAACCCATAAGTCAAAATGCGCGGATCCTTCCTGAGTCGGGTCACACACGCGGGTCTGGACCTTTAAACGGCGTCGTTTCGAAGTCATTGCACTGACTCCAAACGTCGTCGTTTGAGTCCGCATTAAGAAGCCAAACCCTAAATACTTTCATTTCCTAAAAACCTAAAGCAAATCAGATGAAGGCTACGCCGTTCCACCGAAGGCATACGAACGGTTCCTCAACCCAGCCTATACTCCGATGACGACGGAGAAGGCCAGGAATCCGTCATCAGGTAACCCCACTTCCTTAAACCCCTCTTTTATCTCTATATGTATGCTTATACATGGTTAATAGCAAAAAAAAAAAAAGGAACAAACGAAAAGAAGAACCCCAATCGAAAAAAGGAAAAAGAAAACCTTTCTTGTGTATTGATTTTGTTTTTTTTATACTGTGTCCGTCCCCCTTTACAAAAGTTTAGCCTTTTGTTTTATAGGCTGAAAATACACAAAAACGAATACAATTTTTTCTGCCCCTGTTCTCTGTCATTTTTGCTGCTCCTTGTGTGTGCGTTCCGTTTGTTTGTTTTCTGCGCAGGTATAGGTACGGAGACCGTACGGTGACGTGGCGTGGTGCAATGCGTGAAGGCGTGGTCCCTGGCAGTAGCGTGGCTCGGCTCAGAGGCATGGCTTTGGCGCGGAGGCGCAACTGCTGTGGGCTTAACACGCGCAAGGGGAAGCTCAGCTCTGTTGTGGCGGTGAAATGCAATGCTAAAGGCTAGGGTTTTTGGGTTTGGGGCATATTTTGGGCTAGGTTGGGCCGAATTAGGTTAAATGATTTGTGGTTATTGGGCTAGGCTTAGGCTAGTTGGGCTAGGTGTAATTGGGGTGTTAGTGTTGGGTTCTAGATGTAAATGGACATTACTGGACATTTTATTTATATATATTATTATTTATTTTTTTATTATATATATTTTTTATATTTTGATTTTAATATTTGTGATTTTGGGCCCGGGCAAAAATGGGCTCTTACAGCTGCCCCTCTTTGCTCATTGTCGTGTAACGAGAATAGAGCAAAGACTAAAGAGGACCAATTTTGCCCGATCTTGCTTGGACCTTGGTGCTCTTCTTCTTCAAGTGGCTCCATTCCATCCTACTGCATCTTCAGAGGTATAGGAAATAGTGCTTCAATCCACTCCACTACAACGTCAGGGAGATAGGATTATCGACTCGTAGCTTTAATCTGTTTAACTGTGATGTTGAAGAAGCAAGATTCGCTGTCACAGCTTCAATCTGTTCCACTACATCGTCTGGAAATAAGATCTGTAATTCTTCGGTCTATTCCACTGTAATCTTAGGGAGATAAGACCTAATGCGATCTACTCTACTGTAACTTCAAAGAGATAAGATCCTTTATCTTGATTCGCTCCGCTGTAGTCTCAGGGAGATAGGATTACTAGCTTCAATCTGCTCCACTGTAATCTTAGGGAGATAAGATTTCTGGCTTCAATCTGATGCGATCTACTCTACTGTAACTTTAGAGAGATAAGATCCTACTTTAACCCGCTCCACTACAACTTCAGGGAGATATGATTATCGGCTTCAATCTGCTTCCTTGCACTTGAAGATAATATTCGCCGTCTTTGATCTGTCCCACTACAACTTCAGCCGGGATAAGACCTGCTTACTTAGTCTGCTCCACTGCAACCTCAGGGAGAAAGGACTCGTGGCTTAAATCTGCTTCCTTACACTGAAGATAAGATTCGCCGTCTTCGATCTGCCCCACTGCAACTTCAGTTAGGATAAGACTTGCTTACTTAGTCTGCTCCATTGCAACCTCAGGGAGAAAGGACTCGTGGCTTAAATATGCTTCCTTACACTAAAGATAAGATTCGTCGTCTTCGATCTGCTCTGCTACTACTTAGGGAGACAAGATCTGCAATTTCCAACCTATTCCACTGCTGGTCAAGGACATAGGACTTGTGGCTTAAATTTGTTTCCCTACTCCTGGGGAAGATAAGGTCCGCCATCTTCGATCAGTTTCCCTACTCATAGGGAAGATAAGATCCGTGATCTTCAACCTATTCCACTACCGGTTAGGGACATAGGACTTGTGGCTTAAATCTGTTTCCCTACTCCTGGGAAGATAAGATTCACCGTCTTCGATCTACTCCGCTACTGCTTAGGGAGACCAGATCTGTAATTTTTAACCAGCTCCACTGCAACCGATGGAGGCAAGGCTTTGTTTTCGATCTTCACTGATCTGTTCTCTAAGGAACCTGACCTGTATAATGAACCTAATTATGCCTAATGATTAGGATGGCATGATCAAAATGAATCAAATGCTCCTAACTAGACATGTGTGAATGGTGTTTGCATGAATGCAGAATTTTATTTTTTCGAGAATGATCCCGCTTAGGTTGTCATTACTCGAAGTTTATCAAGGCTTTAACGCTGACATGCTACAACGTCTTCTCGCATGACCAGCTTTTTCAAAAATTACTTAGTCGGATTGCCCCCCACTGTGAAATCTACTGAGACACAAAACTTGTACCATTATTCTCCCACTGTAATCCCAGTGTAGAAACATGTGGCTTTTATCTCAATCCTATCTTATCATGACCCAAATCGTTCTAGTTCCTCACACCATTCCCGAGGTGTCATACTCATGTGCAAATGAAGGCTCTCTTCTCCAAGGTAACCTCTTTCTATTGTCTGATGATTATTGCTTGCTTGTTCATTTAAGCTTTGTCATTAACATGGCGTCTTGTCAATCAACGCATTTGACAACAAAAATCCAAAGAGAAAGGCTAAATTTAGACTATTCCTTCCCAAATTTCCAACTTTTAAATTTGGTGTGTTCTAAACAATAGTCCTGTTTCAGGCTCCTATATTATTTAGAAACTTTTCAGAGTAATATGCAAAACTTCCTTTATGAAAGTTTTATTAGTCCATTAATCATTATTCCAACGCAACATGTTTGCAAAAAGGACATAACAATGGATAAGAATAAAGTTGGTTCTGAGCATAGCTCGAAAGAACAAATTATCAAAAATAGTAAAGAAGGATGACAAAGAAATTAATTGGGAATGTATATCTTGGAAAAGAAAAAGATATTCCAAGAACAACAAATAATATGAGAATTGGGTGCCCCAGATATCGCAGCTCGAACTTCTCTGCACAAACTTTCTGAAGACCATTCTGAGTTTGACATGTGTTTAGGAGATCTACAGTGCTTTGTCGATGCCTCAAGATGTCGCCTATCCTTTCTTGTTGATCCAGGCATAGCAGGACCACCACATGCCCCAATATGATCAAAATTTGAGCATCTTAAATCACCTCATGCCCCATTCCGATCAGTATTTGAGCTGCCCTTCTCGAGTTTTCAGCTCAAATCCCCTTTAGCCTAAGGTGCCCTTTGCGGGTTTTCCCCTTAGCCTCTCCATTTTTATTTCCAATTTTCATTCTCATTTTTCATTTTTCATTTTCATTTTTTTTGACTCAGAGTGCCCTCTGCGGGTTTTCACCTTGGTCCTTTCGAAGTATTTCTTGACTGGATCCGAGTTTATAGGATTAGCAATCTCACTCAGGATCAGTGCTCTTCTAAAAAAGGTCTTCTTTACAATATAGGGATATTCCCAGTTTGGCATTCATTTCCCTCTAAAATCCTTTTGGAGAGGAATGATCTTTTTCGAAATCCAACCCTCTCGTGGAATTCTCTAAGATGACCATGTTTATTATGGGCTCGTATCATTTGTTTCTGGTACATCCGACCCTAAAGAATAGCTTTTAACCTCTTTCCTATCACGATTGGATCCATTATGCTTCATACAACTCTAGCTCAACTAATACCTGGAGAGAAAGGATTTTAATAGGTAAAACTACCTAAACCCCGCAAACCAAAGAGAAAGGTATTGCCCCGGTACAGATGTTCGACAAGCAAGGAAGGCAAATAGTAATTTCTCATGCCAATCCTTGTAAGTCTCAGTCATTTTCCTTTAATTTTCGATGTTCATTTCTAGAAAATTCAGTGATGAATCGTGGTGTCCACTTCTGAATTGATTTCAAACCTCAGCTATAGCGCTATTGTTCAAATTCAATGCATTTTCCAATACCATCTTCTCTGGAATAAGCATGTGATGACATTGGCGTATGAAGCAGCCTCTATCCATTTGATGAAGTAATTAATGATCTCAACAGTAAAGAAATGCCCATTAAAAGCCTTCAATGATGGATATGTCCACGCCCCATTTTGCTCAAAATTTGAGTCGCCCTTTTTAGGTTTTCAACTCAAAACCACCTTTGGTCACAAAACGCCCTTTTTGGGTTTTCGCCTTGGCCTCTCCTTTTATTTTCTTTTTCTCTTTTCACATTTTGTTTTAACTTTGATTGATTTCTCTTTTTGCTTTTGACTTTGATTTTTTCTTTTTCTTTTTGTTTTTTAATTTTGATTTTGATTTTGATTTTTTCCTCTCTTTTCCTTTTTTTTTTTGAATCGGATCTGAACTCTTGGGACTAGGCAATTCCTTGTTATCCCTTTCAAAGAATATTCTCTGATATCAGATTTCCTTTTTAGAGCCTTTTGGGGCGAAACTACAACTGGAAACTTTTGATCTTCCTCTTCCATCAGGATAAAATCCAACATCTTGAATGGATAGAAACTCGACTTTAAACAGGCAAAGCTATGCTGAATCGACGAGAAAGGCATTGCCCCAGCAAAGAATTGCATCGTTCATACAAGTTTTGATATCGTGCTGCTGTGCAGATTTCATTATCAGTGCTTAACCCGGGCATATCCTGGTATGATCATACAAAGATATCTTTGAACCCTAGAGGTGACTCAACAAGGTCTCGCTTCGTCTTTGACGTCAGGTCAAATCTAATCTTCACCAAGCCCACAATTCCTAATGATTCCTTGTGAGGTAGGATCTGTCTATCCTCCTGCTCAACCATCCTCAATAAGGCCGGAGGTAAGCTACAATCTTTGTCATTTTCAAAGTTATGAAATCCCTCTGAGCACATGCCTCACTCAAAAGGAAAATCTGGGTCCGTAGCAGAGTCATTCACGTAATTGATATCCGAGGACCCATAGCAAGTACCAAAGAATATACAAAAGAATGTGTAAATTCATAAATAATTATTTGTACCATATGGTTATGAATGAATGAATAATAATTTGGAAGAAAATCCAAAAGAATGAAAGAATTCAGAATTATTTGTAAATAATGAAAATATTGGCTCAGCAATGATTGTAAAGATGTATTTCATTAAAATAATAACATTCAGACATGAGCCTATTTCACAAAACAAATTTCTATCATTTTTAGGCTAAAAACAACAAAAATGTTCTGAACATTACTCTAAATAAGTTATAAAAACTACAAGGATTTCTTCCGCAGTCTAATTGCTTAGAACACTCCCAAATTTATAAGGGCGGATATCTAACAATGTCTCCTCTTCAGTTGCTTTTCGTTGATGTGAACATTTCCCACTCTTCTTCATGCACTGCATTCACTCCATTATCAATTATAATTGGGTAACGAATTTTCTGCACTGGAGGAATTATAAAATTTGACGACGCCCCTACTGATAAGCCTTTCAATCACTTTTTTAAAGGCAATGCAATTTTCTATGGAATGCCCCATATTTCCCGCATGATAATCGTATTGTGCGTTTGCGTCGTGCCATCTGGGGTACGGAGGCTGTGGAGGCTTTGAATAGAGGGGGCAACAATGCGCACATCGAATAAGCTTTGATACAGCTCTTTATATGACATGGGAATTGGTGTGAACTGGAGGTTTTCAGTGCCTTGTTTCACATAAGATTCTTGTCTTGATGAACCTTGTTGACTAGCAACCACTTTTCTTGGCTGGTTCACCGTAATCGATTTGTTGTATGTACTCACACGGTTCGCTTCGTTCTCCTTTTTCCTTGGGACAGACCTTCTATTATCCTCCTTATTCCCCATTTTCCTTGGGGCCTTTGTAGTTCCTAAGTACTCCACCCTCGCCTACTTTGTTTCAGCCGGGCTATCGAGAGCAACAGGAAAATTGTTCCTCACATTGGACCTTGGGTTTGTCAAGCAACCCACTGGTGTTGCTGTACCAGTCTAATACTGTTGTGATCTGATAGTAAAGAGTGCCCCTTGTGGACGCCCATCTGGCTGGACATGGACACTTTTCAGAGTATAATCTAGGGAATGGGCAAGATCCTCATTATCAACCCCAAAGTGGATCAACGGGTCTTTCCTTTTTTCTAACTCTCTAGCTAGCAATCGGTTGAACTGGCTCATCATGGTTCTCCATAATTCTAGTATCTGATCTCTCATCTCCTGTTGAAATTCGGTCAATTGCTCCTGTATCTGTATTTGTATTCGCTCTAACTTTTCCAACCTTTGTTACATTTCTCTAGCTTGGATACCGTAAGGGTGTTTGGTTGGTTGGTTTTCCAGATTAGCTGAAATAAATTTACTCGTTTAGACTCTTTCAATGGATTTTAATGCATGTAATGCCATGTAACGCAAATGCATGAAATGAATGCCTAGAGAGACATTGATTTTGATTCAATTACATTTAGGAAACTTTTCTAGAAAGCAAATTCCTTTACATAAAACGGATACATGTACGGCCTCGCCCTCATATTCCAAGAAACAACATCGATCTTTTCTTCATGCGCATGTTTGAGATAATCTCACCAATTTCCAATAGACACCACTGCCAGCTCCTTTTCCTGATCTTGGTCGCGATCCGTCATCTGCCCATCTTCATAAGGCTCGTCAGCTTCTTTAAAGGAGTTGGAACGTCGAAGGCTCTTAGACGATCGCCTTAAATCCTCAGGCCACGAAGCAAGGTCACGAACTCTTCCATCGCTCTTCTTGTGTTTCTCAGAATATATTTAGGCAACCGTATTGTTTTCCACTTTATCAAGGAACCCGTATTCCATGACAAGCTTTCTAAGCTAGTAATCAAACTTGAATCAACATCTCTTTCCTAAGATGCAAGTGTAATGCAATCTCAATCAAAACATGACAAGAGGGGTTAGTAGAAAACATAAACAAGCAAGGAAAGAAAAAGTGCCTAGTCGGGTAACCACTAGGGATTTGGAGTGGCTCTACCTAGGTTAAGTTCCTAAGTCCACTATATGAGGTTTGGTTCTAAAGTCAAGTACCCGAACCAGCAGATTCCTCGATCTTCACCCATTATAGGCTCATACAGACCGAGTTCGATTCAGGGGAATACATTTCCCTATGGTTGCACGGAGATGAAAATCTCACGAAGACATAGGTACGGATGTATTCTGAAAGTGATCCACTATCCTGCACGGAGGTGAAAACCTCACGAAGGAGTGGCTTCTCACTCCCACTTAAAAGGACAAGACTAAACAGTCTTATGCAATATGATGCCAAAATATACAACTCAATTTACACTAATAATGCAAACAAGTGCAAAGAAAAGATCGCAATTTTTCAAATCAATTTTCGACAATAAGACAGAAAACAATCAATTTTACTGCTTAACTCTTTAAAGGTCCCCAGTGGAGTCGCCAAGCTGTCGAAACCATTTTTCTATTTGAAAAAAAAGGGATCGACTTTTAAAATGAAAATGGGAGACACCACCGATCTTTTATTGAGGTGTGATCGGATCACCTTTAAAATAATTTTAGGTCTGCGAATTTTGAGAAAAAATAGGTTCGGGAGTCGGTTACGCACGAAGAAGGGTTAGCACCCTCGTAACGCCCAAAATTGGTACTGAATCGATTGTTTAATATCTTAATGTCAAAATTTTGAAAAGATTTTAAAATACGATCCTTTTATTTTGAATAAAATGAATTGGAAGATAAATCTCATTTATTTTAAAGAAATAAATTGTTACACTCAGTAAGTTAGAGTGCAACATTTCAAATCCTCAAAATTAAGCTTATTCTTTGATTTTTAAAACCTATGCACGTTGAGAAGGATATCCGATTATTTGGGTCAAATGAGAAAATCAAAACCCAATAAGTTAGGGTTCGATTTCACAAAATTCCTAAATATCGAACATTGCCTTTATTTTAAAATCCTCGTCTCGAGAAAATAACATGTCATATCCAATGCGTTAGGACACAACGTGTTAAATTCCCGAGAATGGGTTTTTATTGGAAATTTGTATTAAAAAATTTGATTATTTAGATTCGACGAGGAAAATTGGAACCCAATACGTTAGGGCTCAATTCTCTCGAGGATTCCAAACTTCAAGCATTTTTGAAAGTTTTTGAATGAAATAACTTTGACACTTGTAATCTTTTGAATGAATAACGAAATAACATTGTACATCGGGAAAAGCTAATTTACAAACTAAAATCAATACTAATGAGTTACAAAGAATCAATAAAATACAAATAAACAATGCAACATACATAAGGGCAACAAACCTATATTATACATGAACTTAAAATAAACTTGACATAAAAATGATAATAACATTATAGAACGATATTTTAAAAGCAATTAAGTAACAACTAATATACATTTATTGATTTCACAAAATAGTATACAACATAACCATATAAATATACCATACACATACATATATATAAATTTCATAAATAAGTAAATTCTTTTCTTTTTAAAGAAAAATGAATTACATATAAGTAAAATCGATTTAAAATACGTAGATAAACATATTAAAAAACTCTTGAAATCCATAATCTTAATAATATCTAATATCTTAGTACGAACACATATTTTTAAAATGATTAATAATTTATACGAAGAATAGTATATAAAAATATTATTATGTAAATATTTGATATATAATATATTAAAAGGATAATTTTTTAAAAACAAAGATAAAACATCAAAATATACATGTAAATTATATCAAATTATCAAAATGTATATTAATGAATAATAAATAAAATAATAATATATTAACATTTTCCTAAAACGTATATATAAAAAATACTATTGCATGATGAATTAAAAAGTATAACCAATAATATAAAATAATAACTTGTTATTTTAAACAATAATAATAGTAAAATTTTAAAAAAACATCAAAAGCTAAATGTTAAAATAATGCTAAATTTTTTATATATATGTCAAAATAGGTTTTAATATATTTAAAATCTAATATTAAAATAAATAAAAGAAAAATAAAACCAACATATACTAAATTGAAATCGACCTAATATTGCGGGACTAAATTAGCAATTAAGCATAAAAATAAATAAGCGAACCTAACGAGAAAAAGTAGCGATTTAAAATGGGATCAAGTGTAAACAAAACAAATATGTGGTGCAGATTAAGAAAGAAACAAGGAAATCAGATCGAAATTAAACAAAACATAAAGGGACCCCTAGCGCAAATAAACCCATAAGTCAAAATGCGCGGATCCTCCCTGAGTCGCGTCACACACGCAGTGCGGACCTTTAAGCAGCGTCGTTTGAAGTCATTGCCGACTCAAGCGTCGTCGTTTGAGTCCACATTAAGAAGCCAAACCCTAAATACTTTCATTTCCTAAAAACCTAAAGCAAATCAGATGAAGGCTACGCCGTTCCACCGAAGGCATACAAACGGTTCCTCAACCCAGCCTATACTCCGATGACGACGGAGAAGGCCAGGAATCCGTCATCAGGTAACCCCTCTTCCTTAAACCCCTCTTTTATCTCTATATGTATGCTTATACATGGTTAATAGCAAAACAAAAAAAAAGGAACAAACGAAAAGAAGAACCCCAATCGAAAAAAGGAAAAAGAAAACCTTTCTTGTGTATTGATTTCGTTTTTTTATACTGTGTCCATCCCCCTTTACAAAAGTTTAGCCTTTTGTTTTATAGGCTGAAAATACACAAAAACGAATACAATTTTTTCTGCCCCTGTTCTCTGTCATTTTTGCTGCTCCTTGTGTGTGTGTTCCGTTTGTTTGTTTTCTGCGCAGGTATAGGTACGGAGACCGTACGGTGACGTGGTGTGGTGCAATGCGTGAAGGCGTGGTCCCTGGCGGTGGCGTGGCTCGGCTCGGAGGCGTGGCTTTGGTGCAGAGGCGCAACATGCGCGAGGGGGAAGCCTGGCTCTGTTGCGGCGGCTAGGACTGCGATGCTAAAGGCTAGGGTTTCTAGGTTTGGGGCATATTTTGGGCTAGGTTGGGCCAAATTAGGTTAAATGATTTGGGGTTATTGGGCTAGGCTTAGGCTAGTTGGGCTAGGTGTAATTGCGGTGTTAGTGATTGGGTTCTAGATGTAAATGGACATTACTGGACATTTTATTTATATATATATTATTATTTATTTTTTTTATTATATATATTTTTTATATTTTGGTTTTAATATTTGTGATTTTGGGCCAGGGCAAAAATGGGCTCTTACATATAATCTTTTTTTTTTTCGCTATGTAAAAATTTATCCTGAGTTGAGTTTATATTAACACATTTTACCATTTCTTCTTGGTGCCTATGGGTAATGACCATGACATTGGTCAAGTAAAAATAGTGAAAATTTTACTCCTAACTAGTAAAAATGTAGTCGTGCCTAAAAAAATAGATCATCAAAAATAAGATTAAGACTATTTTTCAATTTTGATTTGAAGTTGAAAATTTCATCAGATTAATATAAATTTAATTTTGACTTAATTTAATTGATGATTTAAGTTAATAGAAATAAAACATGTGGACACAAAATTACTTAGAAACAAGTTATTTAAATTTCAAATAAATTAAACTTTAAATGATCCAAATGACTTGGGGGTGAATAACAAAATAATTTTTTAACTTTTCAACATTAATAAAATACAAGAGATGACTTTTAAAATGCATTCAAACTTGGGGTACGCTATGATGTTTGCCTTGATTGCAACGACTATTCAGGATGGAATTCTCGATGCGGCCTCTTGTTTCGATTGTGGCCAACTATTCTACATAGATCGTAATATTTGGGTTCACCTTCTTCCTAAATTTCATGCCATTCTAAATCTTGTTAGTTTGTAGCCGACATTTCGGTACACTACATAGCCCCGAATTTGGGATCATCTCAAATCTAGGCAGAGGCACTTCTCATGTCAAGACATCTCTGAAGGTGGGGAACTCGTTTTTCCAAATACGTAATGTAACCTCCCAAACCTAGCCTAGACATTACGGCCGAATTCGGAAGATTACATTGGCCACCAAAATAGCCCAATAGAACTATCGGAGTTTACAAAACATTCGTTTAAAACATTTGCTTATTTTTTTAAAAAGCTTAGTGTGTTATCGTCTTTTCACTAAACGATAATTTTTTTTCCAAAAACGATGGATTTTAAAGTTTACTTAGCAAAAGTTGACTTCCAATTTATTTACTTTTCAAATTGTCATTTACATGGTATCGAAGAAAAAAAGTGATATTCCAAAATAGTTTTAATGAAGAAAACCATAATTTTATGCATAATTAATTCAAAATCTATGTCTCAATATCCTAAAATCAAGTTAAATGTCATGCATGCCAAATAAAACCAAAATTTAAGTCTCATGCCATAGTTCAAATATAGTTCCAAATAACAAAAATTATAATATTCAGTCTAAAATACTTTTAAAGAAAAATATTAATTCGAGCCAAGACCTTCCAGATGTTGAGTTCGTGTCCTAACCATATGGGTTATCTGTAAAGATGAAAATAAAATGGAGTAAGCTTAAGAAGCTCAGTGTGTGTCCAATCATAAGAAAATTAGTGCAAAAACAATAGATAAGGCATGTATAATAACAATTCTTAAAAAAATCACAATCGTATAGTAAGCAAAAATCGATAGTTCGTTTGTGCATGCTTATGAATGTTAATGCAATGCAAGTATACCATAAAATTTCCTACCCATACTCCACTACACTTCACAGTAAGATTTCCTTAGAACTCATCCATCCAATACCCTTGATTACACTTTCGTGCCCCTAATTTGCACTCACATGCCCCTATATGCCCTTATATGGCTACAGTAATTGAAAATGGATTGAATACGAGGAATAATGCCCATTTTCACAGCTCGTGTGAGCAATCTTATCCCGTGTGTCTAAAGTATATTTATTAGAGTTCTTTAGGCAATAAACAGGTTGTGAAAGTTAATTGATATAAAGGTTCAAAGATGTATTAAATGTTGTACATGAGTTGAGTATGGTATTAGTGTTTCAATTATTAAGTATACTAATTGTTAGGTAAGTTCGTGTGATCTTTATTTTGACTAGTGTTTGTTTATGCTATGTTGTATGTTAATAACTTATAATTAAATCATTATGAAATAATGATTTGGTTGTGAAGGACTAAGTTGTGAAATGTTATTTGGTTATTGAAAATGATGGGTCATGAAAATGTGTATGGAAATGTTGCATGATTATGCGAATGCCAAGGGATTGGAATGGATTAAAATGTTATGTTGCCAAATGAACATGGTTTGATTGTGATATGAATAAGTACTTACGTATATACATATATAAATCGAGTACGAACTGGATAACATATGTTATGATATATTGAATTGTTGTACATGTATATGTGAATTACTTTATAAAAGCTTGATGTATGAGCAAACTAACAATTTGATTATTCCATAGAAATGTATATGAAAGTAACAGGATACCAAAAGATTTTTGTATTTAGCTACCTAATGTTTCCATTGTTTAATTTTTAATTTATTAGGGTAAGTTAACTGAATTTCATATGGATTTACTAAGCATTCGTAATTCTTATCTTGTTTTTTTTTGTCTCTACATAGGTCATTTTGTGGAACGTGACAGTTAGACCAACCAGAGCTCACACTATCCAGCCTCTGATTCAGTAGTGTTTTCTTTATTCTAGAATCGGTTATGTGGCAGTATATAGGTTTGGTTGTGATCAAGTGAATTTAAGTTTAAATGATGAATTTGGAAAGTTGTTGTAATGGTTTATATGTAACGTTGACTTTAAAGGTTTATATGGAATGATTTGATTGCACTAATGGTATATATTTTTTTAATTAATGTATTCATGGTTTCAAATAAAAAATGAGTTTGATTATAGGTGATGTTTGAATGAAGTGTTAAGGCGTGAATGTTAAATGACATTTGCTAAGTTTGAGACCTATTTCATCAAGCTCGATAGATGTAAAGGTATGTTTTAGCATGATTAAGTTGAGACTTGGTAAGTTTATCATAGAAAAATGTGCAATTGCAATATAGGTTATTATGCATAATTGAACCATATGAATGGAACATTTCAGTATCAAATTTAGTTGGATGGTTTCGTAATATCTATAACTTAATGTGGCATATTGGTTAGGCACTATTAGGATGTTACGTGACATGTTTTAACTTGGTTTTGCAGTGTTTAGAATAAGGTTACAATTTGTATATGTGTACTTGAAAGTTACCTTAAAGTGTAGCTTGATTTAATTACCAAAATGGCATATTGTGGTGTAACACGGTTAGCCACACGGTCGTGTCACAAACGACCGTGTGTCTCACATGGGATTGTGACACGTCTATGTGCCATTGGAAAATATATTATATTAAGGTCACATAGTTTTCGATTCTCATGAGGGTTGGCCACATGGCCGTGTGAGTATTATAGTTATGGTAAGTCAAATTACCACACGATTGCAGTGAGTTACATGGCCGTGTGACTCCAATGCTACATGGTTTCAGTACAACAAACTGTTTTCAGTGGTGTCAGAAAAATGATTTTGGGACAACAATTCTGATGAGTGAGTTATTATTTTAGTATTTCTTTAATGTCTATAAGATTATATTAATATTGTATTAAAATTTCGTTAAGAAATTTTGATGTTTAAATGGTTAATTAGGTAAAAAGGACTAAATTGTAAAAAGTGTAAATGTTGAGTTCAATTAGTTAAAGGGGTCCAATGGCTATGAAATCTTAAACTAAAGGAATTGAATGGTAAATATACCATTTCATGAGATATTGGATGTAACACCCCAAACATGGCCAAGACGTTATGGCCGAATATTGGAGTGTTACGAAGAAGAGTTTTGAAATCAATCTTATTATGTTAAATTTCTCGCGTGTACAGAATCCACATTTTTTCAAACATGTTATTATTTCCGTTAAGGAAAATATTGTTAATTTTCTATTTCAGAAAACTTACTTTGTAGAGAAAGTTTGATATTGTTAAGGTTGAAAACTGAGTTTGTGTTTTCAGAAAAACATTTGTTTGCATAAAATTGTCGTTTTGTCAAACATCGCAATATAAAAGTCAAAAACACATCCAAAACCAAAATTAAAACAAATAGTCCAGAGAATCTTAAAATTACAAAACTCTCAAAAATAATCCAACTTTCAAATAAAAATCGTTAATCAAACAATTTGTGAGCTAGTCGTCACCACTGAGACTCTGTCGCACCGACCACCCTATGTCTGAGGATTACCTGAACAGAACAGATAACAGATGTGAGTTTTCATAAACTCAGTGTGTAACTCAACAGAAACATGAATACATCAAATTCAGAATTTCAGTATATCAAAATAGAAGAGCACATAAGTCCTTATCAGAATCAAATTATCAGAAACATATAGATATGCAAAGTCCTACCCCCAACCTCTACACACCATCTCTGACCATCCCAACACACCACGTGAGGTATAAAACACGGCCACCCAGTCGCCTATATAACCCACACGGCCACACACTCACCCGTCACACGATCGTGTGATGCACACAACTAGACACACGCCCGTGTGACATCGACAGGCCACTTTTCAGCTTTCGCTAAACCTCGTTTTCTCGTGTTTTTGTTACTCACCTAGTTTTTTTATGCTATAGCAATCCTGAGGCGACTAGAGCCTACAATCCATCAATCAAAATGCCCAAAATTAGTCTTAATTTCTCTATTTCAATTGAATTACCCCTCAATTACAAAGCAACAAAATCGTTTCCACTACCAAACTGCATTCTTAATCATTTCGAAAGCTTACCCACTAAACGACAACCTCAAAGCTTTACTACACGATCGAAGACTTTCGAATATCTTGAGTATTATCTAGCAAAATGATGCACAGAACATCTAAAAGTCAAACCAAGTGCTAAAATATTAACTAAGACTTCTTCAAAAAAAACATAACGAATCCTTACTTACAAAATTATATGAAGAAACCGAGAATACCCAACGCAACGAGGAACGAAAATGGTGGCTAAATCGACGGAATAGGAAGAGGAGAAAATAGAGACGAAATAAAGAAGACAAAGAGAAAAACAAAAATGACGTCAAACCAGAAAAAGAATTACGGGAAAAAAAATAAAATTAATATAAAAAAATAATCCCTAAATTCCTCTAACTCCCACTAACCCACTAACTACACAATCCAACTAAATCTCACCCACTAACCACATCCAACTACCTCAGAATTTCACTTCCACCCAAACTCTATCAGACAACCGAAGCAAAAATTATAACCACGCTCGCGCAAGGATTCGAACACAAGACCCTAAGGTAAGCTAACACCTTACCACTTGAACCTACAGGGTCATTTTGATATGAGTTCACAGAAAATATAACATAAGCCCACCTAAAAGGGATACGGATAGGATTAAAAATAGCAAAATTACTAAAAAAGGGACTCAAACCCAAAATCTCAAGCACACCTCTAGAACTCTTAACCACTGAAGTAGATACTCGTTTATAACAGATTTCATAGAAAAAAGATAAATAATTCAAGGCGTTACAACTCTACCCCCTAAAACAAATTTCGACCTCCAAATTTACCTGATCCGAACAGATGAAGATACTGTTGACGCATCGAATCCTCAAGTTCCCACGTGGCTTCCTCAGTGCCATGGCTCTACCACAAAACCTTAACTAACGGAATAGACTTCCTCCTCAGAATCTTTACGTCTCAATCCAAAATCTGAACTGGTTCCTCCTCAAATGTCAAATTCGGTCTAACCTCAATATCCTCAATAAAAACAACGTGAGATGGATCAAACCGGTACTGCCTCAACATAGAGACATGAAACATATCATGGATACGGTCTAACTCTGAAGGAAGCTCCAACTAATAAGTGACTGGTCCCACACGCTTTAGAACCAGATATGACCCAATGAACCTAGGGCTCAACTTACCCTTACATCTGAACCACATAACCTTCTTCCACGGAGATACATTAAGAAAGACAAAGTCACCCACAAAGTACTCGATATCCATCCTCTTCAGATCTACATAGGACTTCTGTCTATCAAAAGCTGCCTTAAGATGATCCTGAATTAATTTGACTTTGCCCTAAATTTCAAAAACCAACTTTAGACTCAAAACTTGTCGTTCACCTAACTCAATCCAGCACAGTAGAGTACGATATTTACAATCATACAAAGCCTCGTAAGGTGCCATCTGGATGCTAGACTGAAAACTAATGTTGTAGGCGAACTCAGCTAAAGGCAGAAAATCTCCTAACTCCCTCGAAAATCAATCACACAACTCCGAAGCATATCTTCCAGTATATGAATCACCCTCCCAAGTTGACCATCGGTCTAAGCATAGAATGTAGTACTGAAGTCCAATCTCGAACCCAGAGCTTCATGAAGTTTCTTCCAAAATCAAGAAGTGAAGTGAGGATCCCTATCAAAAATTCTCGAAACTAGAACCCCGTGAAATCTTACAATCTCAGAAATGTAAAGCTTGACCAACTTCTGCTGAGAATAATCTGTCCAAATCGGAATGAAATGGGTGGCCTTGGTCAATTGATCCACGATGACCCATATAAAATCTTTCTTCGTAGGTGTTAAAGGCAACCCACTAACAAAATCCATATAACATGTTCCCATTTCCACAAGGGAATCTAAACGGGTTAGAATAAACCCGAAGGTAATTGGTGATCAGCCTTAACTTTTTGGCACGTCAGGCAATAAAAAACAAAATTTGTTAACTCTCTTTTCAAACCCGACCACCAGTACAGTTCACGAGGATCTCGTTTCAAACACGACCACCACTAGATTTAGGCTGTATCAGAACAGGAACCTGAGTCAGAACAGACTTGAGCTTCTCAAAGCTTGATTGTTGCGCATCAATCAAGACAAAAGGAACATTCTTAAGCAAAAGCTTAGTCAGAGGAGCTACAATCAATGAGAACCCCTCAACAAATCTCCAATAATAACCCACAATACCCAAAAAACTGTGGATCTCAGAAACATTCTTAGGTTGTTTCCAATCAAGTACAACCTCAATCTTCTTAGGATTAACTCGGATCCCCTCAACAGAAACCACGTGCCCTAGAAACATTATATCTCTTAACCAAAATTTACACTTGCTCAACTTAACGTAGAGTGGTTTCTCACGCAGTATCTGAAGCGTTACTCTAAGATGCCCATCATGCTCTTCTTTGATTTTAGAGTACACCAGAATATCGTTAATAAAGACTATGATGAACTGATCCAAATGTGGCTAGAAAAGTCGGTTCATCATGTAACACCACAAACCCAGCCTAGACGTTATGGCCGTATCTGGCAATGTCACACGATAGTGTTTTTGAAACCTCGTTGTTACGTTGTAAATATTCCATGTTATTATATTTAGTAAACCTTTGTTAGAACTTAGGAAGTCGTCTTTATTCATTTAAAACATTTGTTTTGAAACATCCCTCGTTGCAGAAGCTTTAATAAAATAGTTTAAGTGATCATACATTTAGAAATTACTTTAACTTTTTGAAAACCGAATTTCCTACGACCAGCAGGTATAAATCCATAAAGTAAAATAAATAAATAAAATCCCAAAATTTAAAACCAAAGTCCTAGAGGGTCCTTAAATTACAACCCAAATAATCAATAATAATTAAATCTTAAAACGTAAATTGAAAACCATGAAGTCTAAAAATTTTTGTGGTCACCGCTGAGTCTTTGGTCACACCGATCCGTCTAAGTCTGGGGATTACCTGCGCGCATTAAACAAAAAGGGTGAGTTTACGTAAACTCAGTGTGTAATCCCGCAGAAATAAACAAATAATCAGTATTCACAGTGTAGAGTTGAATTCTTAGGCCTAAGCCCTTTTCAGTATCAGTGATAGTTTGGGCCTTAGCCCATCTCAGTATAGTGTCAAAAATGCGGTGAGGCTAGACACATCCATGGTCGGGCGGCAAACCCGACGACCCTTCGAAATATGGGAGTGTTAGGGTAAAAATATAGGCCGAAATATGGGCTTGGGCAAAAAATGAGGCCGTTTAAAAATGGGCGGGCTCAAACTCAACTTTTTGGCCGAGTTCTACCATTTAATATAATAAATATATTTTTTATTTTTATTTTTAATTTTAAAATACTTTAAAAATATTTTTATATTTTTATTTTAAAATATTTTTTGTGTTTATTAAAAATCAAATTTGGTAGGGCAGAACTCGGGCTTATTATTTTTTAAAGGCCAGTGCCTTGCTTAAGAGTCGGGTCGAAATTTTTTGGGCTGGCCAACCATAAACAGTCTAAGTAGGGCCTTAGCCCATCACGATATTAATGTGATGTGATTAAGCAATAGAAAAATCCTACCCAAACAGCCTCTACACACAATCTCCATCCACCAACCCTCCATGTGGGGATATAATCAACCCACCAATCTCTACACTACAAGTAGTACCGAATGCGGCACAAAATAGTAGTTTTCAGCTAAGCTGCCAGTAAATTAGGCTTAAAGCCTTTCAGTACACTTCCTCCAAATAACAACCCCCAACCCAATGCAATGCAACATACCATGGAAGATATGCTATTATGCAATTTCAGTACATATATTCAGTTCAGATATTAACATGTTCAGTACAAATATCATTCAGTCAATTTCACACATTTAGGGGTCTAAGTAGTAATTACTGACCTTACAGTAGGTTCACAATCGACTTGGGCGACCCGTGCAACCTTAGAAACATTTCGGTAAAAATGGGCCCACAAGTCTATGTATGTCTGCGTGGCCCATTCGGCCCAAATTGGTCTTGGCCTTGTGATCCATTTTTAATGTAACTCATGTTAACTAAATATTCATATATGTTTCCACTATTTACTAATATGATCATTCAGAGTTGTCTACTTGAGTCATTTTCACTAAATTATTTATAACTTGAGCTATAGAATTCCAAATTAAAACCCGGTTGATATTTTCTAAACTACACTCAAATACCTTTCTACCATAAAATTTTCAGAAATTATAGCTTACCAAATAAGTACAGTAAAATCTTCAAAGTTATCCCCATTCTGCTATTTGACAGCTTCAACCTTTCCTTATTAAAAATTATTTCTCTTAGTACGAAATTTGGATGATGTTTCCGTTTGTTTCTCTTGAAAGTAGACTCATTAAGGATTTAAATGTATATATTTAAGCCCCTAATTATTTTTTTTTACAAATTTTGATGATTTTCCAAAGTCAGAACAGGGGAACCCGAAATCATTCTGACCTTGTCTCACAAAATTCATTATATCGCATAACTTACAATTCTATTGCCTACAATGTTTCTTCCATGAAAAACTAGACTCAATAAATTTTAATTTCATATTTTATTCAATCTCTAACTCAATTTCCACTAGTTTTGATGATTTTTCAAAATTAGACTACTCATGCTATCCAAAACTATTTTAGTGCAGAATGTTGATTTCCAAGTTTATAACACCCTTATTTCTTCTCTACAATTTTTCACAACATTTTCTCTTAATTTTCTTATTTCTCGACAGCAAGTAATTTCAGCTTTTCACTGAATCTCATTTTCTGCATTTTGGGTACACACCTGGTATCGATTCGCTGTGCAAAGTAACCCGAGCCTTCAGAAACCTATATTTGACCAATATATCCCTTCATTAATCACTTGATTCGTCAATCAACCAAATATCCCCAACATAAAACTTAAGAAACTAAACCAACGACGATTCGAAAACTTACCGCGACGAATCTGATAATCAATCGTCTCCACACACTGGAATATCTACTTAAAACCTTTGAACATCACCTAAAGAAGAGTAAAATGAACCTTTTGTTAACTGTCTAATCAAAATGCAATAACTAAAAGGAAAAATTCCACTTACAGAAACAGATGAAGTCGAAAGTTACACCCAAAGATATGACTTGCAAAAAAATACAGAAACGAAAAGAGAGGGGAAAGAGAAGAAACAAGATTTTGCCAAAGGGGAACAAAAACCAAAATTGAACAAGAAAGGAAAAAACACGGCAGAGAACCAAAAGTCTAACGTCAGAAAATTTGTTGGGAAAAGAAAAAATAGAAAATAGAAAACTGATAAGGAGAAAATCTTATTTTGATAACTTCTCCCCAATTATCTCCTAAAAACTGATAAGGAGAAAATCTTATTTTGATAACTACTCAGTAGTTCAGTTTAATTTGAGCTCCACTGTGCCACACGCCTCAAACAAAAATTAGTTTCCCTGCTTGCGCAGGGACTCGAACACAGGACCTCTGACACACTACCAATCTACTTAACCACCAGACTAGCAGGCCCATTCTGATAAAATTTTACCAACAATCAAATAAAAGCTGACTGAACAAGAGTAAAACCTAATTCATTCAAAATACCAAAATTTTCCCAAGCGAAGGCTTGAACTTGGGACCTCCCAAACACTCCCAGAACTCATAACCACTAAAGCTGACAGATATTTGTGTCATATTTTCACAATAATGAAATTAGAAATTTTGGGGCGTTACACATCATATCCATGAATGCAGCTGGAGCATTCGTCAAACTAAAGGGCATGACTAGGAACTCGCAGTGCCCATAATGAATCCTAAAAGCCATCTTAAAAATATCATCTTTCTTAACCGTAAGCTGATGATGCTCGAAACGGTGGTCTATCTTAGAAAATACTGAAGCCCTACAAAACTGATCAAACAAATCGTTGATCCTCGGAAGTGGGTACTTATTCTTCATAGTTAACTTATTCAACTACCGATAGTCGATACACATCCTCACGGTACCGTCTTTTTTCTTCACAGACAAAATTGATGCCCCCACAGGGACACACTAGGATGGATGAACCCACGATCCAAAAGCTCTTGAAGTTGAGGCTTAAGCTCTGTAAGCTCTTTCGGTGCCATTCGATAAAGAGCGATGGACACCGAAATTGTACCCAGTAGAAGCTCAATACCAAACTCAATTTCTTGATCCAGAGGTAAACCCGGTAGCTTATCAAGAAATATATCCCAAAATTCTCTCACTATTCTGATGTTTCCGACAGAAGAGTCCCCAAAAACTGAAACACTTACCAAGGCCAAATATGTTTTACACTCTTTCTGAGCTAGTTTTTCAGCCACTAGAGCTGGGATCACATTGGATAAATAATCTCGATGCTCGCCAATCAAAATAACTTCCAGATCATACTCGATTATCAAAACTACCCTCTTAGTCGCGCAGTCCAAACTAACTCGGTGTTCTACTAGCTAGTCCATTCTCATAATCAAATTAAACTCCCCAAATGGTAGCTCCATCAGATTTGCTAAAAATACAACCCCATTTTTTAGGCCTCTAAGCATAATTAGAGGGCTCTGACTCCCTCTTATTCTTGCCTCTCTCACGATCTCTGTTCTAGATTTCTACGAGCTTAACCTCTTTGGCAATATTCGCCTTGTCCACCAGAACAGCGAAGTCTTACTCCCTCTGCGGAGAAGTCAAAACCTTTAAGTTGTCCCTCAAACCATCCTCAAAGCGGACACAATTCTCGTATTTAGATGCCACTATGCCTCGAGCATAGCGACTCAGTCTCAAAAAATTCGGCTGTATACTCAATCACAATTCTATCACCTTGCATGAGGTTCATGAACTCACGTCTGCGAGCATCCACATAGCTCGCCCCCACATATTTCTCTGGAAGGCGGTCTTAAAATACTCCCAATTAATCCAATCTGACTGAGTACCCTCTTCAACCATTAACTACCACTGATACGCTTCATCGCAAAGTAAAGATACTACACCTTTCAGTTTCTGCTCATGAGTGCAGTCAATATCATTCATTATTCTCTCGGTGGCCTCTAACTAGTATTCGACCATAGTAGGGGTCAGTGAAGCTCCTAAACAGTTCAGCTCCATTGGACTAGAGTCGTTCAGTTACCGACCCATGGCCCCCAGATCCAGAATGGGGTCTAACGACCGTTTTCAAAACTCTCAACATAGCTTGGGACAATACGTTGTCCCCAACAAAGCGACTTGGAGACCCAATTTCGATAGTAGGTGAAACTGGTGTCTCACTCGTATCCAAATTTGGCATCTTGCCCAAAGAGGAAGACTTAGCTCGAGTCCCTCTACGGAGCCCGCCGCGCCCACGAATACGACGACCGCAAGTTCCATGAGCATTCATTGTTTCAAAATTTTATCTACATTACAATATTTTATGCATCAATTTTAGTGTTTATTAGCAAATGTTTTATACTTCAAATATTTATCAAAAGTTCAAAAATCTTTCAGAAATTACAGTTTCTAGCTAACTCAGTATAGTTTTAGATAGTTCTAACTACAATATTTCTAAATCCAAAAGTACTTACAAAATCGGCGCTGGAGACTCGGTGTACCACATACTTTACACATAAGAAACTTTGTTTGAAAACCGTTTCTTTTACAAATTCAATTTTGAACCCAAAATTCACAACCCGAGTTTTACAACCTGGCTCTAATACCACTAAATGTAACACCCCAAACCCAGTCTAGACGTTATGGCCGAATCTGGGAGTGTTACTAAAAAGATTTTTTAAATCAATATTATTATGTTAAATTTCTCGCGTTTAATTGTTACTAAAAAGAATCCACATTTTATCAAACATGTTATTATTTTTAATTTGCTCTTTCAGAAAACTTATTTTACAGCGGAAGTTTGATATTGTTAAAGTTAAAAACCGAGTTTGTGTTTTTAAAAAAACATTTGTTTTCGTAAAACCATGGTTTTCTCAAACATCACAGTATAAAAGTTAAAATCACATCCAAAACCAAAATTAAAACAAACAGTCCAGAGAACTCTGAAAAATAATCCAAATTTTTAAATAAAAATCGTTAATCAAATAGTTTGCGAGCTAGTGGTCACCGTTGAGACTCCATCGCACCGACCCACCAATGTTTGAGGATTACCTGAACAAAACAGACAACAGATGTGAGTTTTTGTAAACTTAGTGTGTAACTCAACGGAAATATACATGCACCAAATTTAAAATTTTAGTATATCAAAACAGAAGTAGACACAAGTCCTTATCAGAATCAGATTATCAGAAACATACAAATATGCAAAGTCCTACCCCCAACCTCTAAACACCATCTCCAACCATCCCAACACACCACATGGGGTATAGAACAACCACCAAGCCCTACACACCACATAGTGTCTGTACGACACTTATCAGAATAATTTGTAGCTGTGCTGCCAGAATAACAGCGTATTATTACCTCACAGAACACTTCTTCCAACAAATAGAACCCACCCTATATATAGATACAGAATACATATATACAGAACAAACAGATTTAACATAATCTGCATGCTCGTATACAAATATCATACATGCTTATAGAATACAATCAGACATACATATCAGTTTTCTTAAACTTAGATCAGTATATTAGAATAACATATCTCATGCATTAGGGTTTGTTTTGCCCTTACTGACCCTACGGAAGGCCCACAGTCGATCAGAACAACACTTGTGACCCTAGAAAAAAATTTAAAATTTTAGGCCCACGTAGACATGTGGGCCCACACGACCAAATTGGCATTACCCTGTGGCCCACACGGTCTAGTCTACAGCCCACACGCCGGTGTTGCATGCCCGTGTGGGTCTACATGCTCAAATCGGCTTAACCGTGTGACCCACGCGACCACACACTCGCTCATCACACGGTCATATGACGCATACGACCAGCCATACGGCCGGGCACACACCCCTATCATGTCGACTGCCACTTTTTAGCTTTTGCTGAACCTCATTTTCTTGTGTTTTTGTTACACACCTAGTTTGTTTTTTATGTTACAGCAATCCCGAGACGACCAGAGCATACAATCAATCAATCAAAAGCCCAAAATCAGTATTAATTCCTCAATTTCAATCGAATTACCCCTCGACTACAAAGTAACAAAATCGTTTCCACTACCAAACTACATTCTTAATCATTTCAAAAGCTTACCCACGAAATAGTAGCCCCGAAACTTTACTACACGACTGAAGAGTTTCAAATATCCCGAGTATTATCTAGCAAAATGATGCATAGAACATCTAAACATCAAACCAAGTGCTAAAATATTAATTAAGACTTCTTAAAAAAATAACGAATCCTTACCTACAAAACCGTACGAAGAAACTGAGAATACCCAACACAACAAGGAACAAGAATGGTGGTCAAATTGAATGAACAGAAAGAGGAAAAAATAGAGACGAAACAAAGAAGACAGAGAAAAATAAAAATGACGTCAAACCGGAAAAAGAATTTTAGGAAAAAGAAAAGAAAATAAACAATCCCTAAATCCATCCAACTCCCACTAACCCACTAAATACATAATCCCACTAAATCTCACTTACTAACGACATCCAACTACCTCAAAATTTCACTTCCACTCAAACTCTATTAGACAACCGAAGCAAAAATTATCACCCACGCTCCCATGGGGATTCGAACACAAAACCCTAGGATAAGCTAACACCTTACCACTTGAACCAGCAGGCTCATTCTAGTATGAGGTCATAGAAAATATAACATAAGCCCACCCCAAAGGGATAAGGCTGGGATCAAAAATAGTAAAATTACTAAAAGTGGGACTTGAACCCAAGACCTCAAGCACACCTCCAGAACTCTTATCGATTGAAGTAAATACTCATTTATAACAGATTTCACAGAAAAAATGATAAATAATTCAAGGCGTTATAGTGGATGTGCATGGACAAGGTTTTATTGAAATTTATTATTATTAAGGGTAAATTGGTAAATTGGTAATTAAAACTAAAATCAACTATGAAAAATGCTATCATCTTTCTCGTTTCTCTTTGGTTAGTCGAAATCACCATTTTTGAATGGAGGAGCATTCGGTTTCTTCTTCTACCTTGCATGGTATGATTTTGAGTCCCGTTTTTAATGATTTTTATGTTTTTGAGTTTGTTTTAGCTTAATTTAGATAGCCTGGGGGTTAATTTGAAAAATTGTTGAAGGTTGAGGAACTTGCCATGGATTTTTTTTGAATGTGCCTTTATGTTAGTTGATAGATTATTAATCTTTATTGTAGAAAAACATGTTTTGTTAAGTGGTTTTTGTTGAATTTTAGAAATAGGGATTAAATTGATAAAAGTATAAATCTATAGGTTTTTTTGGTAAATGTTGGTATTAATGGGTTGATTCAAGGTCCCTTGTAACATTGGTTAACATGGATTTAAGTTAAAATGAGTTATATTCAAGTTATGAGCTTAAGGACTAAATTGAGAAAAGTCAAAGTATTAGGGGTAAATTCATAATTTTGCATAAATACGAGTTATGGATTAAATTAAATTCTAGAAATACTTAATTGAATGAAATTATTTATTTAGATCAAGATAAACCACAATCGAACTTAAATTGAGTCAAAGCCAAAGCTTCGAATTAGCTCGACTTTACTTATATGACTTTAGTATCGAGGTAAGTTCGTATGAACTACTATCATTTTAATGTTAACCAAATTAACTACTAACTATGTTGTTTTAATATAATTGAATTTGAATATATATGTATTAATGCTATAATGGATTTTGAGCTAAAGAACATGTTGGGCTTAACCTTCTACAAATCCCATTTGACAAGCTCAAAAGATCTCGTAATTTGATACCCAACTTCGAATGGGATCTAGACATCCTTGGAATTGAGAAAGATTATCCTGATTTTGAATCTTGGCTTTAAGAAAGTCAAGAAAATAAGTTTTAGTTTGAAATAGACAAGTTAATGAAAAACCATAAAAGTCGGTGCCTTACCGACCCCCTTAGTGTCACCCTTGCATTTTATATATTTAAATATATAAATTCAAAATATTATAAATTTAACATTAATGGGCTAAAATCTAAAATTTGATTCAATATTAAAATAAAATGAAAAGAATCTATAAAAAGAATCAATTAGCTCAAATTTTAATCCAATAAATTTATTAAATTCATTTTAATTCTTATTTAATAAAACTTAAATACAATATTTTTTTCTAAAATATGGTAATTATTTTTTTTTGTTGTACAAGTTTATAAAATATTTTTTATATTGAAACTTATTTTTTCGAAAAATCATAATATAATATTATTTTTTAGAAATAAATAAAAGAAGATGAAATAAAGTAGAGGCAAAAAAGTTTGATCAAGGCACATGGAATGGAATTGCGCTTGCTCTGTTCATACTAAGAACTTAGTGGCCATTTCTTCTTCTTTTCTTTTGTGTGATCAATTTAGTTAGGGACAAGTAAATTTTATGAAAAGTTTAGGGTGAGGCTTGCATACTTTACATACTTTTAAGATCTAAAAATTTGAGTCATATTTTTAGATTTAAGTGTGTTGTAACCATGTGATAGTTTATTAAACATTTATTTGTGTGGTTGTTTAGGTGAATGATCTTTCAAAGTAGATGAAAAACCATTGTTTAGTCATTTATTTGTGTGATTGTTTAGGTGAATAATCATTCTTCTTTTTCTTTTCCTTCAAAATCATGAGTTTTGTTTTCAAATGTAAATCTTGATTTCTTAGATTACTCTTACTCATCAAGTTAAGAATATATTTGTATAAAATATTACTATTTGCTTAAATCAAGTCTAATTACAATTATTATATTTTTAAATTTGAATATTTAGCTTTTTATGTTTGAATTTTCCACTCAGGGTAGGAAAACTAGTTTGTATAAAGCCTACCCCTCCAACAAATTGCAGCCCAAAAAAAAAGACGGACTAGAGTCAAGACCTAAACCCCTATGGGATACTTTTGACCTTGAATGATCTATTAGACAATTAGTGTAAAAATATTATATTTTTAAAGAATCTTACTTAAATAAAAACTTTTCAATTATTCTTTCAAGACTCCAACCCGAGTTGATTTTATGGTTCAACATCCCTTTGATACATACTATCATAAGGTTGAAACTTGGTTTTTAAGAATTGTCGTTTATTTTGGACAGAAAAAAAAAAAAGAAAATCAAACAACCACCGACACTGGCAGACGCTCGACCCTATAGATTAGCTTACGGAAATCGGACGCAATCGCGCGACTCTTGCGAGAAAGCACTGTCCTCATCTAAGCTTCTTTGTTTTCGTCTAAGCGCCCCCAGCCCTCCTTAACTTCCCCGTAGTTTCGTGGAAAGATCGTCCTTGTAGGAAGGATCATCTAATTGCTGTATATATATAGGCAAAGAGAGCATGCTTTTATTCTAGAACTACTAAGAATTGGGTCTTACAGCGCTACCGTTAAAAGGGGTCACATACATCATTTCTTCGACTGTAGAACCGAATCAAGTAAAAAAATCTCGAGTTAGAGTCAATAAATTTTATTTTATTATCTTAACTTAATTTAAAATCGTATAATTAATTTTATTTTAGAACATATAAATTTAATACCATATATATTTGATTTGTTTTCAAAACAAAATAAGAAGAAAAATGATACTTTAGTATGATAAACTTAAATAGTTAGATTATTTATTTAGGTACCAAAATTATTATTTTAGAATTTTTAACTTTTTATTTGTTTTTAGAATTTTGATTTTTAATTTTATAATTTAAAAAATATATATATAATTTGGAATTTTTATAAATATTTGAATTTTTTAAGAAAATTTGAAATTTTTTGAATTTTTTATTTTTTGATGAGAGAAATCAATTTGTTTATTTTAAAATTAAGTAGGGACCAAAGGAGTATTTGCACCAATTTGTTATTTGAGTTATTCAAATTGTAAAATTTAATTCGACTTGAACTCAAAAGTTGAATTACTTTTTCGAGATGACTCGAAAAAAATCAAATAGCTCGATCGATTAACTCAAAATTTAAAAAAAAAAATTAGTCTAATTGAATTTTTCTCTAAGATACTTTCTTTTCATCATGCATCTCCGTTTCCAATCTTTGGTGGTTTATTATATAGTTTGGGCTTTCTTTGTAAGTGGCATTTCTTTTTCTTCTTTTTTCAGTTTGTTTTCTCTCCTTTGCTGATTTGGTTTAACCTTTGATTCTAAGAGCACTCTACCAACAAATGTTTCAAAATAGTGATTCTGAATTTCTTTAGTAGATATTTGAATTGAAACCACCATTATTATAAACATTTTAATTAAATACTTAAACTATAAAGCGGATAAAAATATTTATGATTATCTACATCGATCATGAGTGTTATTGTTGAACTATGTTCAAAGTGATCAAATAGTTAGATAATATGATCATTTTATTTTAATATATTTATTTAATATTATTTAAATTTAAGCTAAATAAAAATTGTTGTTTAGGGTAATTCGATCTTTATTTTAAATTAAAAATAAATTGGGCCAATCTCAAATTAAATTTTAAGTGAATCTCAACCTTTTCATTGGTTGATGTTAGCTGAAGAACACCTTATTACAACGAAATATAGTGTGAAAATAAACGAACCTCTTTCCCATCCATATAATAATAATCAGGCTGAAGCTTGAATGGTTTAAAACATCTATTGGATACGGATGTTTACCTCATAGTTTATGTCATAAGTTTAAATTGTAGTGTATGTATGATAGTGATTTATTCCCGTTAAGAGTATGTAAGAAAAAATCAATTAAACTCTTTTTTTTTTTTAATATTCAATTGCACCATTGAATTAAAAAATACACCCAAATAATCCTTTTAACACTTAATTTTAATTATTGATTGTTAAAGTGTAAGTCGTAATGATTATTTATTTTTAATGATTTTCATCACATGTTACACTACAGTTGTGCCATGTGGAAAATTTGTATTCCCGCCGATTGAGTCTCAGTTAGATTGACATGAGCATTGTTGCCAATACAGGAGGACGTAAGTTCAAGTGCGTAGAAGCATATTATCCTTCTATTTATGAGTTGGGGTGAGGTTATGAGTAGTTTTTAGCATTGTGTCAAAAAGAACATATATGATCAGAACCTATAATGAGATTGTTCAAAGAATTTGTATTCTCTAAATAACTATAAAAAAACATAAACAAAATAGAGAAAATTACAAAATAATATTAAACATATAAAAATTAAAAAGAACATAAAAATATTAGAAATAGGCTTAATGGTATTATATATAAGGATGGCAATGGAGTGGAATGGAGTTGAACTTTGCTAAATCCACCACTGCTCCACTACTCACTCCACTTCACTATAGATGTATAATTTTGAAAATCATTACCACCTCCATGGATGTTGAATACATCCATCCCCACTCCCACCTCACTCTACTTCAATTTATTTTTTGTTATTTATCTTCAATATTTTTAAAGCAAAGTAAATTTTAAACATAATTCTTTAAAAAATATATTTAGTCACAAAATATATAGATTTTTTTCTATATTACATTATTACGTTTTGACCATTTTAATAATTAATATATACAAGCATAAGATGGTAATTTCATATAATGGAGTGGGTCGGAGTGGGGCAAGCAATTAGCATAATCGCTCCATACTCACTATCCAAAAGAAAGAAATTCACCCAACCTTGCCCACATCCACTTTTTTTTTTTTTAAATCTACTTCATTCAAAGTAGTGTGGTTTAAAATTCATAGAGCGATTCAAGTTTTGCCATCCCTAATTATAAGCCCTCGAACTATTAAAAAACTCAATTAAATCCATCAGAACTCGTTCCATCCAATTAAGCCACTAAAGTAACAAAACTAACCAATTATGCCCTTTGACTCATGTTGATTGTTAATATTGCTGACATGGTTATTAATAAGCTCATGTCAACATTGATTGTTGACGTATCACTGCAACATCAGCTAAAAATAAAATATCTTTAAAAAATTAAAATTATTTTTAAATTGTCCAATTTCATTTGAATATAAACACTAATTCGAACTTGTATTCTTTTTCTTAAAATGCAATGTATTTTACAATTCCACCCTACACTTATTTTGAAGGATATATTTCTTTACTTGAAACTTGGTTCTTATATTATTATTATAATTAATGATGTGATTTTTCTAAAAGAAAAAAAGTAGCTTTAAACATTCAGACATGTAAATTTATTATTTATTAGATGTGGTTTATTAGATTTCTATATAGTACTAACAATTTATGCAAAAAAAATGTAACAAATTCATGCCATCACTTTATTGATAGCAATTAACAGTGTTATCAATTTGGACATATTAATAATATTAAAATAATTAAACTAAATTATGCCAAATTAAAATAGATGGATTAAATCTCATATTTCAATATTTTTAAAGGACTAAAACTGTGATTAGATTTTAGGTGTATTGTTTCTAGTAAGCGAACACGTATTTTGTGGGAGTAATTTTTTTAATATTAAGTGCAAGAGTTTAATTTTAAGCCAATCAATCAATGTAGAAAATACAAATTATTGATACATTTTTTATCTCTTCCCAGTTCGCTACAAATTGTATTTTTTTAGAATATGAAAAAGGAAAACAAGGTGAGGTAAAGAATAATAAGTCTTATTACTAATCTTCTTATTTATTAATTTATTACTTTTAGCCTTTTAATTAAATAAAATATATTTTGTCCTTTCAAAATTAATAATTTAATTTAAGTTATATTAACGAAAATTGTACTTTAATTTTATTTCGACTCTCAATAGAAAATATGACTGTTTTGATAAAATTATGAGGACCATTTGCGATATATTCCATTTTAAATCCTAAGCATAGAAGGAACCGCTTGTTTCTATGCTTTGGACTTTAAAATGGAATACATCGCAAATAGTCCTATAATTTTATTAAAATTTTAAGATAAATTCTTGAAAGAAAAAATTAAAAAATCAATACCATATTTACCTGTAGTTTCCACCAAAATCTTAGCCTAAAACGTATTAATATTGTATTGAAATTAAAAATAATAATTGAAAGTAACTAAAATTGGTTACCATGCAAATTTGATAAAATATGAGAAAGTATTCATAATATTTTATTAATTTTCATTTAAATAAAAAAATATGAAAGTTGAATTACTCCCTCCACATCTATGAAAAAGAAAAAGCCAAGTAAATTACTATTTTATGTATTACTTTTTAAAGCAGCATATTCTTAAATGCTTTACTTTTTGAAGAGACAAATTCTAAAACGTATTGTCACAATTAGTCAATGGATGAGGCCTTTTTGGATACCCAAAGTTACGAAAGAGATGTAGGTTGAAAATGTGGAAAGGATCGACTTGAGATATTCTTATTTAGGGAAGCAATCTTTTATACTTATAAATTTTTGAATATTTTAAAATAATAATTTTGGTAAAATTTACTATCTTGTTTTAGTCATTGAAATTTTTTTATTAATCCCGCCACTCTCGTTAAATGATTTTCCAATTCTATTCACTCTACTCTTAAAATGTATTTTAATCACTAAACAGAATGGTAATTGGTATAATAACACATTTAATTCGAATATTGTACACATTCTATCAAGTTGATTCTATTTTTAAAAAATTCAATATATTTCGTCCTCATTATTTTCACATTATCAACTCGATCATTGCTCTAAATATTCAAAAATTTATAATTATAAAAAAATACATTCCCATCTTACATTATAAAAAATAATAATTTTGTTATTTTTATCATCATCATGCCATCCTTCGTCATCTCTTCAACCTCAATCGAAACCACCACCGTTTTTCTTCTCCAATTTCAACACCATTTGCAAAATCGACAACAACCATTAGCAAATTCAACAACCCATTTCTCAACTTCAAATTTTGACACGACCTTTTGCTTCTTATTTCTCATTTTTAACATTATCCTCATTAAAAGAAATAATTGTGGGTTTTATAATGTTGAGAGATGATTTTAGTCAATTGGATTCCATCTTCATCTAGAGAAAATTATAAGTGAAAATGAAATGGAGGTTTGAAATTGAAAATGAAATTTTGCTAAGAAAGTTTAGAAAAGATGAAATCTTTACCAAAAAAAAAAAGAAATAAAGAGATGTGGGTTTAATTTTAACAATGTTGAATAGCACGGAGTGATTGGATGAAAATGTAATTATAAGGATTTTAATTTCATAGATGTGTTTGATGATAGAATATGATTATCTTGTAATTTCTTATTTCATGTTTGATAGTATAAATTATAATTACACAATTACATAAGTTTAAATTCTAAAATAATCAATTATACAAAATTATCAATAATACTTGAGAAAAAATTTCTTAACAAGTAACAAAACTTAAAATCAAATCATCTTATATAATGCATTAGTCTATGAAAGTATTCAACAATACAATTGCTAATAAAATTAACAAGAAAAATAAACCTCCTATGCAATTTTATCTAATTATTGTTAGATTATTCTTTCTAACATTAAGCATATACTTTTTTTATCATCGATTGGTATTTGATCAAGTATAAATAATTAATAATAAATAGTATATAATTTAGTTAATTATTTAATAGGTCAAAATGTATAGGAGCATATCTCTCATCAATAAAATTTTCAGATTATTTAAATGAGATTAATAAAATAACATATTATTATATTTTAAAAATTAAAATACTATTATCATTGTATAAAAATAACTTTTAAAACTTAAACCATGTACAAACTTGGAAAACCATAGTTAATTAGATTAGAGTGTAATTGTTTGTAAGTACTTGATAGTCACTAAACTAACTATAAATACGATAAAGGCCAGCGCACCTATCGAACAATAGTATAACTATGGTGAGTAAAGATATCATATCCACGAGGACTAAAAGTATTAGTAATTACTGTTTTTCTATTATTTAGCCGACTATTTGGAGTGATGTGTGTTAATATAAATTTACTAAACTAATTTACTAAGAACGCAACAGAGAATGAATCAAGGAAATAATCGAATATTAACCAATGAGAGAGATAATACCCAGGAAAGAATCCACCTAGACTTCACCTATTATTATGAATCTGAATTAAACGATTTATTCATTTGTGTCTTCATCTATAGAAATCCCTAAATTATATTAATATCTCTTTCGATAGTAAAAACAACTGACTCTAGGTTGATTAATTGAAATCTCTTTCTAATTAAAACCCTTATCGTCACCTTAACTCAATCTATGGATACCCCTATTAGATTCGACTCTAATCCGGTAGATTTATATCATCCTATTTCTACGATTGCATGCAACCCCACTCAATTATGCTAAATCTAGTCTTAAACGAAGACTTTTCCTCTACTAAATTAAGCACATTAAACATGAATTAATATCCTGAAAATATTAAAACAAGAAATAAGCACACATAATTGAGAACAAAAATCAAGTATTTATCGCATAACCCAGAAATTAAATAAAAGAATTCGTCATAGGTTTCATCTTCCCTAAGTATCTAGGGAATTAGTTCATAATCCTGAATGAAAATATTTCAAAGTTAGAAAACCACAACACATAAAGAAAATCAATAAAATTTTGAAAGAAATTAAAAGGAGATCTTCAATCTTGATGGAGATCCGCTTCCGAGTTGGCTCCGATGGTGTTCTTTGAGTGTTTTCTTCGATCTTCTCTGATGACTCCGCCATGTCTTCTTCTAATCAGTATCTATAGACTTTAAAATGCTCAGAAAGCCTAAAAATTATGTTTTACCGCGTATTTGGGAAGTAAGGTGTGAAATCGACACGGGCTAGCACAAGGGCGTGTGTCCAGCTCATGTGGAAATGCTCAGGCCGTGTGGCTCCTAAAAACAGCTCTATTTGTCCGATCTTAGCTCATTTTTCTCTTTTTTCATTCCCAAATGCTCTCCTGAGTATAGAAACATGAATTTAAAGGATTAGGAGCATCAAATTTACTAATTTGCATAGTTAATCATCCAAAAACGCATTAAGAATGGGATTAAAATATGTTGCTTTTATAGCTTATTAGTACTCATGCAAGTGCTCCAATTTTCATTGTTCCCTAAGAATTAGAGTGTAATTTGAGTGCTCTAATTACACTTAATTAAATAGAACCCACTAATTATAGTAGTTATTGAAACATGACACAAATATGTAAATTACAAGTAATTACACTCAAATCTAATTTAAAAAAAAAAAAACTAAACGCCAGCAACAAAATCAAATTATACATAAAAACTCAAAATTTCCTCTTCTACAAAATATAATAGGGGATTTGAGAAAAGGAAGAGGGGAGCTCAACAATGTTGTTTTATGTCAGAGTCAATGTCAACATGGTGGTTCGAGCAACAGCGGTGGGGGACTTAAGAGAAGGCGTTTTTTTTAGAAATATATTCTATAATATTTTTTTAAAATATTTCTAGATTTTATACAAATTTATTATATTTTTTTGTAAATATTGATGTATTTCTATATAAATTTTGGTTTTTTTTTAGTATTAGGACCAAATTGAGACAATATGTAAATGTTGAGGGTTAATTTTTTTAAAATTATGACTAAATTGATAAATATGTGAAATTTGAGGGCTAAATTTGTTATCATACTAATTTTTGAATTGCCACCTCACTCTTCCGTCAAACATTTAACAACACTTAATGAAAATTAACTAAAAAGCCCGATTAGTTGAGTGACCATTTGGAAATTTTTAAAAGTTAGGTGACTAAAAAAGAAATTTAAGCATAGTTAAGTTATATGTAGTGTAGTTTACCTTATTATTTAAGAGTTTAAATGAGTTGGTATTACCCATCAATCAAGTGTCAATTGAAACTACCAAAAAAATCATTATTTTACAAAGTAACAAATATTATTTCGAGGAAATTATTTTTATCTTTTTTAATATTTTTATATAAAATATAAAAAATACATATAAATAATAAGATTTGAACCCAAACATCAAAAATTTTATTATCTCAACTTTACAATTTTAATATTTTGAACGGGGTGTATCTAGTGAGAGGGAGAGACAAGTGGAAGTGTCTCTGTTCGAGCCAAAGTGGTCAACAAAAGAGGCTTCTATCCCTGACAAGAGGCAAAGGACGGTTGTGCCGAAAAGCGAGCATGCATTTTGGAGGTATGGGGGAATTACCATTTGATAACCTAGTTCTCGTTTTGCTTATAGGAGTCCCTCACCTGAAAGGATCTTTAGGGATACTCCACCCGCTACTCCGAGGGGTAATCTATTTGTTACTCTTCCTCGGAGGCATCCTCATTTTGGAAGCGCTCCTTTTGACACGTCAACTTAGAATATTCCTTCCAGAAAGGCTCATTCCATCACTCTTTTACCCACTGTACAATTTCCCTCTCACATTACTAAAGGTGCTAATGGGAGTGAGCATCCGGATGGTTTGCACAAATTTGTTTCTGTTCCTTTGGAGGCTCCCATTCGGAAGGAAGCAAGGCGCAACTCTTTTGAAGTTGCTGGTAAGTTCTCCTAACTTTTGTGTGTTTGATTCTCAAGTTGGTTTGATGAGCTGATCAACTAGTTTGAAACAGGATTTAGCCTAGCAATCGTGCCTTACCTTGGTGCTAATCAAGCCACTAGGACTTCTTACACGCCCCTGGATGGCTTTCAATAAGGTAATCATTTGGTCTAGTAGAACTTGGTTGGTATGAGGCAACAATACCAATAATAAATGGGGACCTTACGGGGGTCCAGAGTGAAAATGCATGTTTGAAAGAGAAGAATGCCCAACTTCGGTTATGTGCTGAACTAGCAAAAAAATGACAAGCTTAGTTGCTAGAAGATAAGAAAAGGCTACGAAGAGCTTTGGTGGACCGAGACATCGAAGTGAAAGGCCTAAGCCTTCAGTTAAAACATATATGTGTGGCCTAGGAGAAAGACCGAAAAAGATAGGAGGATGCTCAAGTAACTGTTCTGAGTTCTGACTATTATCGTAGATCGGGTCATGCTAGCCATGCAAGTGGCATTTGGTCCCATTTACACTCATGGAATGAATTTTAGGCCTTTTTTCGATCTGATTAGGTGTGGCTGTCGGCTTGATTTTTACATCAACTACCCATTTGAAGACAATTGTCATTACTTTCGCCAGGAGATGAGGCATTTTGTTTTCTTTGGGAAGTCCTCCCGGAGCAACCCTTTTGAAGTGAAACTTGGAGGCATGCGTCTACTCTGGATGGTTTGGAAGAAGGAGAGGAAAATAGGCTTGTAGGTGAGGAGTCAAGTCTTTAAGCTTCCTAGTCGGAGCATTCACTATCTGAGGATAAAGACAATGCCTCTTTGTAAATGCTTTTATAATTTGTAATTTTTGAAAATATTAATAAAATTTTACTTTTGTAACTATTGCTTGCTTCCATGTCATACTTTTATTTCGTATTGCGTATTCGTTTCTTTCATCCTGAGGATATAGCTCATGTCTTCTTTGCAGATATTTTTGGGTGGTATGTTATATCTTTGCTTATGGGTGAATATCCTCCATCACTACACGGACATCTATTTATCACAGATGGTGCACCATTTCTTTGCTTGCTACAAGTTTGTTCTACACTGCATGTGATGCTTATGCCTTATACTGATAGTATAAGCAAAGATATTTTCTTTACCATTTTCTCTTACTCGTTATAAGTTTGTGATTCTTTGTTTTCATCAGGCAAACATTACTTGTTTCTCAGTGAATGGTTTAGCAGGCAGTTGAAACGATGTTTTGATTAAGGCATGCTGGGGAAGCTTCTAGAAGGGACAAAGGGGATGTACGAGTATTAAATACGCAATCTGAAAGTTGTTTATGGGGAAGCTTTCTATCACTGGTTAATAGTTAGGAAGGCTGATTGCTTGAAACATTTCATGCAATCGAGGTTTTTCCTATAAAATCTTTCCTTTTCCTTTCAATACTCTTATTTTGCAGTTTTCTATTCTTATTTGTTTCGATTATTTTTGCTTGAGAAACTCTAAAGTTACTTTGAGCAAACCTCTTACCATTTTTGCCTTGAAAACCTTAAAGTTACTCTGAGGAAATTCTCTCTGTCTCTTTCTCTCTCTGAACTTGTTCTATGGTTCCTTTCTAACTCTCCACCTCTTTAGCTGAATCAGCCTCCACAGAACCACCATTATCTAATCCCTTGTTGTACCTTGTATCAACAAATGGTATTATTATATCCTTACCTAAATTTGGACCCAGTTGAACCCTACATTGGGCCAACTAAGGTTTACTGAATAGCATAATTGAATAAGAACCCTCACCTTTTCTACAAATACCCCAAGATACGTAGGGGACGTTTATCCACTCAAAACCCTAATATACTAAGCTCTCGCCCTTTTTCTACTTGAGTCCCTTTACTTTTCTGAGCCTCAACCCTAGAATGGATGAATTGGCATTCCTCAACACATCCCCCTCTTTTCATTCTCTATCTTCGTTGATATCGTGTATCAACATATATAATTTTTTTATCACATTATAAATGCATTACGATTTCAATTGTACCCAACATTGTACTAACTAAAAGCAGATAAGTGAAAAGGATAGAAGCAGAGGCAGCACAGAGGAGACAAGATGAACGCAGATCAAAGGCAAAGCTGAGAAAGCTTAAGTGAATGAATTAAGAAACTAGGGAAGTCGATCGTCTAACATCACTCAACAATGCTCCCTCCTAACTTTACATTTATCTTTTGGATGGTGATTCACTAGTTTTTAACTTTTCATGTAAGGACCATCTTAAGAAATATTACATTAAATTAAGTTCCTTTATTTCATTTATATATTAAAACTTACTCTTTTTTTTATTTTTTTATTTTTTTCTTTTTAAACTTTAAAGCAGGGTGAAGCCAGAAAATTTTTAGGGGACCGAAATTAAATTGTAATTTTAATAGCCTATATATTTATAATTTTAAAGAATTAAATCAAAACTTTTATCATTTTAGGGGTCAAAGTGTATTTTTAATTTTACTAATTTAAAATTTTAAAAATTCTAAAAGTCTAAATCAATAATTTTCCAATTTAGCTACACCCTTGCTTTAAACAAATTTGATATTAATTAATTTTTTGGGACTATAATTAAATTACTTCCAAATTATTATTAAATTTTAAATCAAGAATGGGAGATGCGGAAGTTTGAACTTTTTATTTAATATTAAACAAAATTTGTAACCAAGGTAAATGTTTTGTAATTATACTGATAATTTTTTCTTTTTAAAGTAACATAAACATTTCTTGGGCTAAATTAGCTGAATGGACTCATTTTTTTTAGCTAGGCCTTTAGGCCATTTTTTATTTTATTTAGGGAAATAGAACCCATTGGATCCATCCATGCAGTTCTGTATATAGGCTTTCGTCGACTGTTGATTGGGCTAAATATGTAAGATAAAGTTGATGTGACATTCACCTAACTTTGAAAACAAGGTGAATGTGAATCTTTTGTCTTTATACTAATATTTGCATAATAATTCTTACCACTCACTTTTTTTAAGTTTTCTTTATTTAAATATTAAAATAAAAGTACTATTATGTTCACCCCGGGACGAAATTTCGAGTATATATAAATGCATACACACACAGCTAAGCTAACCCTTGGGGCTGGTAGTGTTTGTTTCATTTGGTTGTTTAAAGTTGCAGAGGCCGAGGAGGTAAATGGTAACAGAAATGGAACATTTGGAAAATTTGCCAAATCAGGGAAGCGAAAGGTGTTTGCAGGCAGCAGAGTTTTGAGGGTAGTTTTCATCATCTCATCACTCTACTCCCAGATTATTCGCTTCCCTAATTTGGACGATTTTACTTGCGTTCCTTCATCACCCCTCTCAAGTTTCTCATCGAAAATCAGTGGAGAGAACCTGGAAATATACTTTCACCTCTGCAAAAGTTTTCGAGCTTCAAACAGGTAAAACAGATAATTCTCTCTCTCTCTCTCTCTCTCTCTCTCTCTCTCTCTCTCTCTCTCTCTCTCTCTCTCTCTCTCTCTCTCTCTCTCTCAACCCTTCAATTTCCTCTGTTCCCTTTACGCTTTTCTTTGTTTCCATGAAAAGTTCGAGAAAGAAGAAAAAATTTGATATTAACTTAAGGAAAGTCATTGTTACTTTTATTTGATTCTTATATATTCGAGAAATTATTATACGCACTCTTCCCACTATATTTTTTTATGATTTTTTAATTATTTAATGATATTTCAATATTTTTTCATATTATTTACACATAATTTTTTATAATTTTTTATCTTAAACTCAAACTTAAATCTCGAACTCAAAATTCGAACCACAAACTCAAACCCTAAATTTGGATTCAAAATTTAGAGTTCGAGGTACGAGGTCAAGGTTGGAGGGTTGGATTTGAAGTTCGAGGTTTAGGATTTTTGGCTTAGAGTTTGGGGTTTGAAGTCCTAGGTTCATGATTTCAGATCCAGATTCAAGGTAAAAAAAATTAACAAAATTAAGTGTGAATGATATAAAAAAATTGTTAAAATATCACTAAATAATTAAAATGGGGCCGTGAATAATATGGTGGGAAGAATCCATCAAATAATTTATCATAATATTTATTTGAAGCTTTTAATGGTTTCTTGAATGATTTTAACATCCCATCACTCATGTGGTACAAGAGTAAAGTCAAATAAGGATTGTATCAAGAATTTCAATATGATCAAAGTTTGAGATTTGATCTTTAGAGAATTTGATGATAAAAAATATGTCACACTATATTGTAATAGAAATTCTATTGCATTTGTATGCATATGAAAATTATGTATTTAATATATATATGCGCTTAAAAATAACATATAATAAGTATTAAAGCGTATTGTTTGAAATTAATGATAATACATATACAATATGTACAAAATTAAAATAAAAAATTAATTTAAATTGCAAGTAAAAAGAAATCAGATAGGTCAATACATCAGAAATTTTGCAAGTAAAATTAATTTAAACCTATTACACAGTCTGGCTACACAGTTGTGTAACCCTTCCATACGACCATGAGACCCTCACATGGCCTAGCCATACGGCCGTGTGACCCATTCTTTACAATTTTGCTTAGAAATTTATGATATGTTTAGTCCTTGTATATCCCCTGAATTATTTTCAGAGTTTTATTCACTCAGTTAAGTCCCTGATATTGTTATTTTGAAATCTGCAATTTAATGACTAAAGTGCTATTGTTATATGGTATGACATGTGAATATTACATGCCTACTGTCAAAGTAATACTAAAAAATTGTTAGTGTTAATACTGTTACCACCCTATTGAGTACATGTTAAGCATGTCTACTGCTAGTGTTGAACTGAATACATGTTAAGCATGTCTACTGGTAGTTTTGAACTGAATACATGTAAAGCATGTCCACTGTTTTTGCATTGTTCTTTTACAAAGCATGTCATATTGCATTGCATGAGGTGAGACGCTATGCATGGAGGAAGAGTGGCAGTTTAATAATCTGCAAACTAGTAGTGGCTTATCCACAAACCAACTAGCAGTTTATCTGCAAATGTTTTATTTGAAAATATTGGTGGTTTACCCCCAATTTTTACAACCATGTGTAATAGTTCGATTTTCAGTGGTGTCGAAAATAGTGGTTCGAGGCCACCAAATTCGGCAATTAAGTTTGTAAATATTCTTATTTAATATTTACAAGTCAAATATGATTTTAAAAAATGTTTTTGAATTAGTAATTTGTGTTTTATAATGATTTATTAGGTCAAGTGGTTTTAGAAAGTGAGGTATCGGGACTTCGTTTCTGTAAACCGAACCGTGAATATTTTTATAAATATTTACGGAGTGTCATTAAGGTAGTATTAAATTTTCGTTAAAAAATTTTAACGTTTCAATATTTAATTAATTAAAAGGACTAAATTGAAAAAGGTGCAAAATTTACTAATTATAATATTTAAGAGATTCAATGACTTGATTAATAAAAGAGGAAGGACTTAAGAAGCAAATATACCAAAATTAAAAGGGTGAAACGGCATAAGGAAGGAAAATAATAAAATAAAGCCATTCAATGGCAAATTTATAATTTAATTGAAATTAAAATGAAACAAATTAGAAATTGAAAATTTTCTAGACATTTCTTCTTGTTTCGGTCTAAACTGCCATAGAAGAGAAAGTTTTAAGCTGGTTCTTCATATTTTGTTTTATGTAAGTTCAATTCTTACCGTTTCTTATATTTTTATAATTTTGAGATTGTTACAATTAGGTCCAACTAAATCTTACCTTAGTTTTTTATTTAACTAAAATTTTGGAAGTTTCCATTGATGAATATATATGATTTTAGTTATTAAATGATGTATTTGAGATATTAATTCTTATTTAAAAGTATTTTATTAAGTGTTTTGATGAATTTCCGATTGGGGACTAAATTGTTGAAATAGTAAAAATACAAGGATTTGTTGTAAAATTATTGAAAACATAGGATGTATTGAATGCCATGAATATTCAGCTAGCATGGGTTTGCATTAAAATAGTTAATTTGCATGATTTGGGCTTAGAGACTAAATTGAATAAAAGTAAAATTTAGGAAATTTTGTAAAATGTCAAAAACCAAATTATATGAAATGAATTGTTTTATTGTATAAATTATTAAATTGAATGAAATTATTAATTTAGATCAAGATCGGTGGAAAATCGAGGAAAATAAAAAATTACCAAAATGCCCCTAAATCTTGGTATTTTTGCAATTTAGCCAAGTAAGTTTGTACAGTAAAAATTTAATATTTTGTATAAGTTGATTAATGGTATTATTTATTTGTTCTATTTTTGGAAATGAATTATTGTTAGAATTATAAAATTGAATTGGATTTCGGTTTGATGGAACGCGGGATTTGAGTACATTCCTAAATTGTTGTATGATGGTATTGGAGGGAGATATCGACATATTAATCAAGTAAACCGGGGTTCAGCATTTGTTGCGAATTCTCGTGTTTTACTTTCTATTTGGAGTGATTGGGTGGACCAGCTCTTACGAGCTTCTGTTCAACTCTTATGAGCTTCCATTGGCGTGTTCTAGTGGACCAGCTCTATGAGCTTCTGTTGATGATGTACTCTTATCCGTAAGTCGTTCTTCTATGGAAAATCTTGATAAGGTAAATTTTTTAATGAGTTTGAAAGATTTGTTAATTATTGAATGACTAATGCCAATGTATAAATAATTATGGTTTGATATGTGAATAGTTATTTAAATAGCAATTATGTGAATTGGGACATTGTTAATCAAATAAAAGATGTTAGCATGTGCAATTTGAGTATAGTACGAAATGATGTTGAAATGATGTGCTAATATGTATGAATTAAAAAGGTTAACATTTGATAGTTAATTGAAATGGATTGAATTGGTATATAAATTATGAATGTGTTGATTATTTGAATTGAAAAGAATATATATATGTGCAAATATAATAATTGGATATTGGTTGTATTTGGAAGTGAAATTAAACCCTATTAACTGTATCGGGTGATTCGGATATAGATAGTATGCTATAGGATAGGAAGAGTTCAAGGATTTCTTCGATTTCGAGTCAATGAAGCACTAGGTGTCAATTTACTTCGGTTTAACCGATGAGACACTAGGTGCCAAATTGGTCTGTTGGTTGGATTCGTGTATCCGTCCAAGTCTGAGTCATGTTAATAGGGGTAATTAAATAAAACAGTACTATGATTGATATTGGATGATATTGTATGAGAATTGAAAATGGGATAGTGATTTGAAACATGAAAATGAGTTATATACATAAATGCACTAACTTGTGTATTGATGATGGTGATTAGGCTTATGTCAAGCTTGAGATTATTATTGATGTATATGCTTATGTCTAGTATTATACAAATGAAACGGTAAGTTTATAATTGAAATGTGATATGATGAAAAAGGGATTGATGAGTTGAATAATGCACTTATATATGAGAAATTACGTATGTTATGGTTGAACTTACCTATGTTATGAATAAATATATTAATTAGTTAATTGATATTTTTATTTAAGTTTATGTTTAGTAAATAGAATGGAAAATAAGTAAAGGAAGTTATTCGTAGTTTTATGAAAAGGTTAATGATGGTGTATAATGTTTATAAAATCCTATTAAGTTAGAAATGAATATATATATATGATGTTGATAGACTTACTCATTTATGAGTTGATGGTTATGTAGTTGATAAATCTTGAGGCATTGGAATAGCTTTATATTTAATATATAAATTTTATTATTGAATTGGAATATTATGTTTAAAGTTTGTACGAGCTTACTAAGCATTCATTGCTTACGTAGTTGTTTATCCTTTATTTCACAGATTATCGAAAGCTTGATTGGGTTAGAAACTTATCGGAGTTATATCATACTATCCATCAGTTCTATCAGTACTTTCAAATGTTTTAATTTTGGTTATAATGACATGTATAGGTTATTTTGGATAAATGTTGCCCTATATGTGTTTTGTTGAGATAAGCCACTTATTTGATTTGTGTTTTGGTATTTTGGTATGTGCATAATTTTCCTTATAATGTTGATGTGTGGAATGATTTGTGGTTGAATGATGAAAGGTAAAATAGTAGTTGAATATGCATATGAGGTATGTTTTATAACTTGGTGTGATTTGATACTATGCTATAGTAATGTATATGTATTTGATGTTATTGAATAAGTGATACAATTGGTACCAAAATTGGTACCAAATGTTAAGTTTTGGTAAATGATTTACATATTGTGTGTTAATGCAATTATACATAAAAGTTGGTTGCTTTATTGGTTACATGGATATTAAACATGTTTATAATTGTCATTTGAGGTGCCTAAGGGCGTATTGGTTGTATTTGAATATACTATATGTTTAAGACTTGACTTTGCTTGTTTTGGATTGCATAATATGGCTTGTTTATATGCATAATGTTGATTGTAGGTTGACACCAAATTGGGTGAGAAATATGGCTTGTAAAATGACTTATTTTCGTCCACACGGGTAGAGACACGAGCGTGTGTCTCAACCGTGTGTGACACGCGGCTAGGTGACACGGTCGTGTGTCCCCTATATCTTTTAAGAATGCAAGTTAGTATGCTCACACGGCCTAGTACACAGACATGTGTGTAACACCCCTAACTCGTATCCGTCGCCGGATTAGGGTTACGAGGCATTACCAAATATCAAGGTCTCATACTTAACAAAATGAATCAAATACCATAGCCGAATATAAATATGCATCATGTGTATATATATATCCTAATTCATCTCACCTAATGATCAAAATAATTTTCATCTTTTACAAAACAATTTACAAATCAATTTATACATCAAAACACAGGTCATTAACAAGCCACACCATATGTTAATCATGCTTTACTAAATAAATTACATTTTTAAATCATGCTTCAAAATTCAACCCTTTCATTCCCATTTATCTAATTGAATTTCATGTCATTCAAATACTTAAAATATTTTCAAACATATAACAACACATTTCATATACTGAGCCTATGGCAAAACATCCATTTCTATTCATTTATTTCATTAACAAATTACTAATTACGTAAAATAAGACAAACATAGGTAACCTACCCTGTTTTGGACAGCAATATACTCCAATTAAACAAGCATTTACACTAAATAATCATAGGAAGCATGTCCTATTTTGGACAGCATTGAATTTCAACATTCAAACCTAATTAATTCACAATTATTCGGACAGCAGTAACAACATTCGGACAACATTGATTTGTACAAAAATGATCAGCATTTAAGTACCAATTTAGACAGCATTGATATGCTCAAAAATGAACAACATTTAACCAACATTTGAACAACATTTAAACAACATTCGGACAACATTAGTATGCTCAAAAACGAACAACATTTAACCAACATTAAGACAGCATTTAAACAACATTCAGACAGCATTAGTATGCTAAAAAACGAACAACGTTTAACCAACATTCGGATAGCATTATTATCAAGCCATTTTCTCATGGCTATATGTATATATATACAGATCAAAACGACCCATATCGAAAATAGCTTATACATCATTTACAAGCCAACTCACATAGCTAAATTCATATCTCAAAATATATCATATTGACACTAGCGTATACATGCCATATACCATATATACACAACTCAAAAATACCAAGTAAATGGTTGGATAGTGTGGCGTAGTCTCTGACGATTCCCGAATCTGAGCTAGCCTTGAATTCACTATAAAACACAAGAAAAAAAACAAGGTAAGCTACAAAGCTTAGTAAGTTCGTACTAAATATACTCACCAATTCATAAAACACAAATCATCAATTTGAACAAATTAATGTATAATTCATGATAATATTAAACCTTCCATAAGCTTATTCGTATACTTATATGCAAAGTCTTAACCTTTTCTATTTGAACTTCATACTTACATGTACATACCTGTACAAACTCATAACGAACTCATACCTTCTCGTAACACTATCGAATACTCAATGTTTCGCACACTAAATGCCATCGCATAACAGAAGCTATTATAATCCTGCACATTAAGTACCTTACATAGCCGAAGCTATCTCAATCTTGCATGCTAAGTGTCATATATATAGACGAAGCTATTCTCAATTGCACACTAAGTGCCATAAACAGCCGAAGCTATCTCGAATCGCATACTAGTGCTAAACATAGTCGATTCATTGTCGAACATGACCGTATTCTCGTGTATACAATTTATGCAATATCAAAGCATTAAAAGCATAATTGTAACAATTTTTTTCACTTACGAACTTGCCTGGGATGCTAAAACAACGAATCGAGTCGTTTAGTCGATAACTTTAGTTTTCCTCCGATCTAGATCCGAATTCCACTTTTCTTGATCTATATAATATCAACTTCAACTTATTCAATCACTACTTTATTTAATTTAATCCAAAAGACACATTTGGGCATGTTTACACTTTTGGCCCCAAAGTTTCACATTTTTACAATTTAGTCCCTATTTCACAAATATACAAAATTCATGCAATTTAATACCTTCCTAAGTTAGCCAAATTTTCCAAGTGTACATATCAGCCCATATTTATCATTTATTCACACATTTAACCTCACATTTTCACAAATAAATCCTTATTTGACATTTTTGTCAAAAATTACTTTACAAAACATGTAAAACTATCATCAAGCTTTCATATTTCAACATTAAACATCAAAGAACACATATATTCAACAATGGCAACTCTCAAAATCTTTAAAAATTTTGAAATTAAAGGTACAATCTAGCTAGAATACAAAGTAATGATCTAAAAAATATAAAAATTATCAAAAAACCGAGTAAAGAACATACCCAAATCAAGCTTCAAGAGTGCCGAATATAAAGATTCAAAAAAATGGCTTCTTTTCTTTGGTACATTCGGCCAACAAGATGATTATGCATGCATTTTTACTTTATTTTTATTTTTATTTTTATTTTTTTAACCATTTATAAATTATTTACCAAATTAACCTTTATAATTTAATTTAAAAACCATATAATGCATGCCCAATACCGTCCACTCATATTTTCAATGGCACAATTTCATTTTAAGTACTTTACAATTAATAAACCATAGAAAATAAGTACTTTAACAAATAGAAAGCCACTTTTGCATTTTACGCGATTTAGTCCTTTTATAAAATTAACTAACCAATCGGTAAAATTAAATCACGAAATTTTCAAACATATCAAATAACATAATTTAAATACCAAAATTAATATTAAAATAATTTTACGACCTCGAATTTGTGGTTCCAAAACCACTGTTCTGATTTAGCTAAAACCGAGTTGTTACAACTCTCCCTCTTTAGGGATTTTCGTCCCCGAAAATCTTACCAGTGAATAGGTTTGGATATTGCTCTCTCATAACTTTCTCAGGCTCCCACGTAGCTTCCTCAACCCCATGTCAATGCCATAAGACCTTCACTAATGAAATTTTCATATTTCTCAGTTCTTTACCTCCCGATCTAAAACTTGGATCGGTTCTTCTTCGTATCTCATACCAGACTGAATCTCAATCTCAGACGGAGAAATCATATGTGAGGGATCGGATCGATATCGTCGAAGCATCGATACATGAAATACATTATGAATCTTTTCTAATTCAGGTGGCAACGACAATCTATAAGCAACCAGCCCGATACGCTCAACAATTTCATACGGTCCAATGAATATAGGACTTAACTTGCTTTTTCTGCCAAATCTAAGTATTTTCTTCCATGGAGATACTTTTAAAAACAATCGATCCCCAATTTGAAACTCAATATCTTTTCGTTTCAAGTCTGCGTACGATTTCTAACAATCTGACGCTGCTTTCAGACTAATCACGAATCACTTTCACTTTCTGTTAAGTCTCTTTAATTAAATCGACCTAGTGAATCTTATTCTCACTAAGTTCAGTCCAGTACAAAGGTGTTCGGCATTTGCGATCGTATAAAGCTTCGTAATGTGCCATTTTAATACTCGATTGAAAGCTGTTATTATACGCAAATTCAATCAATAGAAAATACTTTTCCCACACACCCTTAAACTCAAGAACACAACATCGTAACATATCCTCAAGTATTTGAATAACTCGCTCAGATTGTCCATCTTTCTGTGGGTGAAAAGTGGTATTGAAGTGTAGCTTTATACCTAATGCATCTTGTAGTTTCTTCCAAAACCGCGATCTGAACCTCAGATCTCTATTCGAAACAATAAAAATAGGTACTCCGTGCAATCTCACAACCTCGAAAATATACAACTCAGCTAACTTATCAAGAGAATAGTGAATTCGTACTGGAATGAAATGAACTGATTTCGTCAATCTGTCAATTATAACCTAGATCGCATCTTTCTTTCTCGAAGATAGGGGTAATCCCGACACAAAATCCATAGTCACTCTATCCCATTTCCACTCAGGAATCATAATCAACTGCAATAAATCAGACGGTACCTGATGCTCAGCTTTAACTTGTTGACAGATCAAACATTTAGAAACAAACTCTGAGATGTCATGTTTTATACCAGACCACCAGTAAAGCTGTTTCAGATAGTAATACATTTTTGTGCTTCCTGGATGAACAGACAAACGACTACTCTGAGCTTCATTTAAAATCATCTGAATCAACTTTGAATTTCTCGGTACACGTATTCGGCCTCTAAATCTTAAAAAATCATTAGCATCAACTCGAAACTCTGAATCAGAATTCAAATCACATTGAGCCTGTTTTGCTAACAAATCATTATCAACTTTCTGAGCTTCGCAAATCTGCTGCATAAATAACAGTCTTGCTTTCAACTCAGCTATAATCGAGCCGTCATCAGATAGAGCTAACTGAGTATTCATTGGACGTAGAGCAAACAAATATTTCTGACTTAAAGCATCAGCAATGACATTGCCCTTTCCCAAATGGTAGTCAATCACTAGCTCGTAATCTTTTAACAATTCCAACCATCTTCGCTGTCGTAGATTTAGATCTTTCTGAGTTATCAAATATTTTAAGCTCTTGTAATCAGAATAAACATGACATTTCTCACTGAACAAATAGGGACGCCAAATCTTCAATGCGAACACGATAGCTGCTAATTCCAAATCTTGCGTCGGGTAATTCTGTTTATGCGGCTTTAATTTTCTCGAGGCATAAGCTATTACTTTGTCTTCTAGCAAAACATAGCCTAAACCATTCAATGATGCATCACTATAGATTACAAATTCTTTACCTAATTCTGGATGTACTAACACTTGAGCCTCAGTCAAAAGAGCTTTCAACTGATCAAAACTTTTCTGGCACTTGTCCGACCACTCGAACTTAACATCTTTCTAAATTAGTCTCGTCAACGGAGTTATAATCATTAAGAAACCTTTTACGAATCATCTGTAATAACTGTCGAGTCTGAGAAAGCTTCGGACTTTAGATACATTTTTCGGAGGCTTCCAATCCAATATTGCCGAAATCTTACTCGGATCGACTCGAATACCCGATGCTGACACAATATGCCCCAGAAAACCAAATTCTAGTAACCAGAACTCACATTTACTGAAATTTGCAAATAACTGTTTATCTCGCAAAGTCTGTAGCACTATTCTCAGATGTTCAGCATGCTCATACTCATCACGGGAATAGATCAAGATGTCATCTATAAACACAACAACAAATCTATCCAAATATGGTCTGAATATCTGATTCATTAGGTCCATAAAAATAGAAGGTGCATTCATTAGTCTAAAAGGCATAACTAAAAACTCATAATGTCCGTACCTAGTTTGGAAAGCATTTTTTGGCACATCGGAGTCTTTAACTCGCAGCTGATAATAACTCGACCTTAAATCTATCTTTGAAAACACTGTAGCCCTTTTCAGCTGATCGAACAATCCGTCTATACGTGGCAGAGGATATTTATTCTTGATAGTCGCTTTATTTAGCTGTCGATAATTAATGCACATTCTCATAGTTCCATCTTTCTTTTTCACAAAAAAAACCAGTGCACCCCAGGAAGAAAAACTCGGTCGTGCAAAACCTCTATTTGTCAACTCTTGCAACTAAGCTTTCAATTCTTTTAATTCGGTCGGTGCAATTTTATACGGAGCTATCGATATCGGAGTTGTTCCCGACACTAACTCAATACCAAATTCAACTTCTCTGATCGGTGGCAAACCCGATAACTCTTCAGGAAACACATCCGAGTATTCAAACACAACTGGTACTGATTCAATCTTCTTTTCAGTCACTTTAGAGTCGAGTACATAGGAAAAGTAAGCTCCACAACCATTTCTCATATATTTTTGAGCTAACATCGAACAAATAACTACCGGCAACCCATTCAGATCATCTGACTCAATCTAGATAATCTCATTATTCTGACATCTCAAATCGATCGTCTTTCGTTTGTAGTTTACAATAACATCGTGCAGTGTTAACCAATCCATACCCAGGATTATATCAAATTCGTCGAATGGAAATAACATCAGATCAACCGGAAAGCAAAAATCTCGAATCATCAACGGACAGTTCTTGCACACTTTATCTACCAAAACACACTTGCCTAAATAATTTAATTTAAAAACCATATAATGCATGCCCAATACCGTCCACTCATATTTTCAATGGCCTAATTTCATTTTAAAGACTTTACAATTAATAAACCATAAGAAAGAAGTACTTTAACAAATAGAAAGTCAATTTTACATTTTACGCGATTTAGTCCTTTTATCAAATTAACTAACCAATCGGTAAAATTAAATCATGAAATTTTCACACATATCAAATAACATACTGTAAATACCAAAATTAATATTAAAATAATTTTATGACCTCAAATTTGTGGTTCTGAAACTACTATTCTGATTTAGCTAAAATTGGGATGTTACAATGTGACTTGGTCGTGTGACCAAGTCAGAGAGTTACACGAGTATGGACACGGGTTGGGACATGGCCGTGTGACCCCTGCAGCTTTGAAAATTTTTAATGTATTTCGAAAAATTTCCTGAGTTTTCGAATTAGTCCTGACTTATTTCTAACGCGTATTTTGGGCCTCGAGGGCTCGAATAAGGGACAGTATGTATGAGTTTGATTGGTTTCTAACATGAATGTTATGTTATATTTGATAACACTCTAGAATAACGTATCTTTATGTATTAATTATATATTTATTATGAGTATGACCCTACTAATTTGAGCAATTTATGATCTTTTATCTCATAGGGACTAAATTTGAGGCAAAAACAAAATTAAGTGCAAAAGTGTGAATTTAGAGATAAAATGGGCCAATGTGCGACACAAAGAAAAGTTTGTGCCAAAAGTGCAAGCATGGAGGGCACAAGGGTTGAAATGCAAAAAGAAGAGTTTTTATTCTATCAAACTATATTTTAATTATATTAGGATAATTAATATTAAGATAATTATTAAGGATTATCTAATTTTAGGATTTTATTTTATTTATCTTCAATTAAATGTATTTATCTTTTGGGAGTTTAAGTGGGATTAGACTATCTCCCCTAGCACTATAAATAGGGGTGAAGTAACTCAAAAAGAAAAAATCATTTTTCTATAAACACTTTCTCCCCAAAAGTCTAGGCTTTTGTTCTTCTCATATTTCCTTTCAATAAAATCTCTATTTTTATTATATTTATTTTCTTTTCCACCACAACCATGAGCCACTAAACTCATCTAGCCTAAAGTTGTCAATATTCCCCAAAAAGGGTTCTTGAGGCTTAGAGTCCGTACTTAGCCTCCTCGTTGAGTATTCATCGTTTCTCCGCACTACGGGGCTAACGCTTCCGTCCATGTCCCTTAAGAAGTAAGCTTTTCAACGTAAACAAAGGCGACCGCTTTGTATGTTTTGGGAAGGTTGCACAGTCGGTTCGTTAGCTTACTGCGTCAGAGGTTGGTGAGCCCAAGAGACAAAATGGCGTGGGATTCGCCATTGAGAAGCGTTGATCTAGCATAAGACGATCCCATGAAAGTAATTGTTGGCTAGAGTCAGGTTCCACTAAATCGTAAGTCTAAATCCTTGGAGCTGGTGGTCGTAGGCGTCCTCTTCCACTATAACTGGCTTATTCGGTTTAGGAAGGATCATCTAAAACCCGAGGATTGAACCCAAGGTGGAACGAGACAACTGGAGGCTGGAATCTCCCATAAGAATTTCCTTTCTCTCAACTCTATTTTTAATTTCTTGAATTTTTGATTCAATATTCTTAATTCTATTTTTATTTTATTTTTCATTTCCAGATCCAAACCTTTAATTCTGTTATTTTTATTTTTTTTCCAGGCACGCAGTTTTCTTGGGCAAGATTCTGCCGGGATTTCACTGAACAAGATATTGTGCAAATCCAGTCCCTAAGGATTTGACCCTACTTTCCTTTTACTATTCTTTTTCATTATTTATTAGGGATAGGATATTTTTGGTTCTTTCAACGACCGCATCAATATGAAATGTTGAAATTTCTGTCTGTTTGACCTGTAAACTTCGGTAATGCTCCGTAACCCAGTTCCGGCGAGGGATACGGGTTGGGGGTGTTACAACAAAGTGGCAGTTTAATTGCAAATTAGTAGTGGTTTATCCACAACTCGGTATGTACAGATGGATGAGTTCTATGGAACTCATAGTGTGGAGTGTAGCTGAGTTGGGTAGAACTGTTTTTGATAAATTAAAATTGCATTGTCATTCATAAGCATGTGCATACAAAACTCTAAATTCTGAAATATTATAGAGAAATGTTGATTGCAAAATCGATATTGTGATTTGCTAAATGGTTGCGATTAATCTAAGAATTGTTATTCCGTATGCGTTGTCTACTGTTCTACATCGATTTTCTTGTGATTGGACTCACACTGAGCATCTTAAGCTCATCCCTTTTAAATTTCCATTTTTATAGATAACCCACTAGATTAGGACACGGCATCCAGAAGGCTCGGGTCGGATAGTTTTATTTATTAAAAGTATTTTAGACATTATATTATAATTTCTACTATTTGGAATTGTATTGGTTTCTTTGAACTGTGGCATGGACTTAAGTTTTGGGTTTATTTGGCATGTATGACATTTAATTTAATCTTAGGATATTGAAAAATGGATTTTGAATTAATTGTGCATGAAATCTTGTTTTCAGTAAAACTATGTTAAATATCATTTTTTCTATTGCTTGATTATGTAAATGAGATTTGTAAATTATAAAAATAATATTGGAATTCAACTTTTGCAAAACAATCATTAAGACCAATTGGTTTTTGAAATTAAATTGTACCTTTTGGAAATACGCTTAGTTTTCCTTCAGAAACTAAAGAAAATGTTTTAAACAACTATTTTTAAACTCCATTAGCTCTGCTAGACCATTTTGGTGGTCAATGTAATCTTCCAAATTCGGTCTTAATGTCTAGACCGAGTTGAAAGGTTATAAACTTTGATAGGGAAGAAAGAGATGTTAACAAAGGATTATGATAATAAGAAGCTTTTTGATCTAACCAACAACTATGGGACTGCAATAAATGGTGAGACCATTATTAAGTACATTTGGTTCCTTGGTAATTTTGATCAGCATATAATAAAAAAATGTCAATGTTGTGGTAGATGCTTTAGCAAAATGGGTACCCAAAAATAATCTTGAGCTTCGTCAGCTTGAAGAATCTTTTCTTGAATTTGCAAGTTGTTTTAGTATAGACAATAGTATGTGTGCTAATATCCTTGGTAGAGTTGTATAAGAAAGTTATTTCATGAGCTCTTTTTCATAAAAAGAAAAAACATTGAAAAACATAATCTAAAAACACAGTATTTGTTTAAATAATGTTTAGCTTTATTTATCTATTACAATTTTAATATGTCAATATGTACTATTATTTATGTAATATATGTAATTTAAATTAAGTTTTAATTAAATATTATTTATTATTAAGTTTATATGACATTGATTATTAAAAATATTTTATATTAAAAATAAATTCGGTTGTTAAAATAAAATTAAACTATAATATTTTATTAACAAATATATTTATGTCATGAAGAACAATGTAGAATATAAATTTATAGATATAAAATAAATTCAATTAAACAATGAAAAGATAAGAAAATCTCAAATATATGTTTGTTTCATTGAAAATGACTTTTATGAAATATGTTTAGAGAATCGCTAACCAAAGAAAAAATATTTTACACAACTCCATCTAAATATCGAAAATATTAATTTTTCAAAAAATAAATTTGGAAATAATTTTCAATAAAACAAAGAAAACCTAAATCTTAAATTTCACACCAATTAATTTAAAATCCACTATATTTACTTTTAAATCATAAAATTGGTAGTCATGTGGTTCACATATTCACTTTTAAATCATAAAATTGACACCATATTCAGTTTTAAATACAAGCTTCTGTTTTCTTTTGACTCGAAGTTACCTTGTACTACGCAAAGAATAATTAAATATATTATCTTTAAAATGTTATTTGTCATCTTATTAACACCATTATTCTTTTTTACATCTGTCTCTTAAAACTTAAATATATTAAAATGTTGTAATTTTGTCATCTTATAAACATTATTATTTTATTTCTTAAGGTATTTATTGGAGCGAGTCCAGTAATTACCTATAGAAGCGAACCAGTAATTAATTCTTCGCATTCTGTAAGTCAATTAATGGGTAGATATTAATTACGAATTTTAAAGTTGGTCAATGCCTCTAAACACATGTAACCCTCGAAAACATATAAATGAAATCAATTTGGGAAAATGTGTGGATAATAAATCATAAATTTTCAACTAAAACATTAGAAAAGATAATTTAAAAATCTAAAGGTTGTAGACTATATTCACCAAAAGAAAGACATATGTGCAAGCTTTCAAATTTCAATTATATATGATTGGGAGCTAAGAAAGTAAAGTTCGGTATGATGGCAACTAGGAACGAGTTTGAAGATGGGTTGAAGAGGATAGAGGAACTAACAACCAATGCTGAGCAAATACAAGAAGAGGTATTAGCTCAAATACTAAAGAGAAATGCAGCAACTGAATATCTAAGTCGATACCTCCATGGCAAAACTGACAAGTAACTCTTCAAAATGAATGTGCCTATTGTTACCTATGAAGATATTAAGCCTTACATTCGATAGGATTGCCAATGGGGAGCCATCAAATATCCTTTTAGCTGAATCTGTGTTGGAGTTCTTTGGAAGGTGTAAAATTCTTGCCTCTGTTTATTTTGATCTATTGTTTCAACTGCTGCTTTCTCCTAACTCAATCTCCTTTGATTTGCAGCAGCGGCACCTCAGGAGGACAGCCAAAGTTGATACCTGTCACCGCTGAAACTCTTAAACTATTGCCAATTTCTTCTGCCCTGTTAACTGCTGTGATGAAAAAGTAAGAAACTGAGTTTATAATTATATATTTACTTTTAAATGATGAATGTAGATCACAATTTTTTTACCTCCATGTAAAATTCTGTTTTATTATTGTTTTTAAAGATATATATGTATTTTTTTTAAAGTTTGAACATAACAATTTACAAAGATTTCAATTGTTTGAAATTAATCATGGTGTGTTAGGAAACAACGTTAATTACTTGTTTCCTTCATAATGGATTTTTCCTGTCATCCATGAGTTATGGAAAGGATTAAGTGCCGAATCATATTGAGTTGGTGTACTTTTGTCAATGATTTATTGTTTAGTTTTGCTTTTGCCTGCTTGGATAATTGATTAAATGTGGGTTGACCTAAATGTAAATTCATTTACAGGCACTTCGGTAACTTAGACCAAGCAGTTAAAAGTCAGGAATTTCAGTTTGCCAAAGAAGAGACTGAAACTCCTTGTGGCCTCAAAGCAAGAGCTGCCACAACAAGCATGTACAAGAACAATGACTATAGGAACATTATCTCCAAGCATCATACAAGCCCTATTGAAGCAATCTTTTGCTCAGACACCAACCAAAGCATGTATTGTCAATTACTTGCTGATTTAATACAGCCAGATGAGGTTGTAATGGTTGGCTCACAGTTTGCAACTGCACTTCTAAGAGCTATCAAGTTTTTAGAAGGTTACTGGAAAGAGTTATGCTCCAACATAAGATCAGGTCAAATTAGTGATTGGATCACTGACTCCGGATGCAAAAATGCAGCATCATCGATCATGAAGCCTAATCCTCAGTTGGCTGATTCAATACATAAGATATGTAGTTGTGAATCGTCGGAAGGAATCATCAAAAAGCTATGGCCTAATGCAAAGTTTATTCGTGCCATTACCACAGGAGTTATGAGTCAATATGTTGAAACACTGGAATTCTATAGCGGGGGGCTCCCTTTAGTATCAAACACGTATGTTTGTTCTGAAGCTTTTTGCCGCATCAATCTAGAACCTCTAAGTGGACCTTCCTATGTCTCTTACACCTTTCTTCCCACTACGGCTTACTTTGAATGCCTTCCCGTGAACAATAACAGTCTATCATTGTCTCAAGAGGTTCAGTTTAATTATGCTTCTCAACATGAACCTGTAGAAAAGAAGAGCAATAATGAGAATATTGAACCTATTGATCTTGTACATGTGAAGCTTGGTCAATATTATGAACTACTGGTCACATCTTATGCAAGTAAGTTTTATTTTCCTCCATTTATTCCTACTGATTTCTTCTAAGTAGCATCATAGCAGAAATGGGAATTATCGATTTGATTAAATTCCTTTTACATTATTATTACAATTCCTTACTAGCTATATGTATATAAATTCGTGTAATGATATTCTTTTTCCTTTCAGGGTTGTATCGATATAAAGTTGGAGATGTTCTTAAGGTGACAGGGTTCCACAACAATACACCTCAATTCCAATTTGTAGGAAGCCAAAATGTTATTCTAAGTATAGATACGGATAAAACAAGCGAAGCAGACCTGTTAAATGCAGTGAGAGAAGCAAAGACTCTTCTTGATCCGCTCGGATTCATCTTGACAGGGTTCACTAGTTACGCTGATACATGTTCAATTCCTGGCCACTACGTCTTATTTTGGGAGCTCAAGGCAAAACAAGGCAACGATAGCATAGAGCTTGATCCAAAGATAATGGAAGAATGTTGCTATAGAATGGAAGAAGCATTGTATTATATATATAGAAGCTGCAGGAAGCGAAATGCAATTGCAGCTTTGGAGATTAGGGTAGTAAAACAAGGAAGGTTTGACACACTAATGGATTACTATGTGTCCCGAGGAGTTTCTACGAGCCAATACAAGACACCTAGTTGCATTAAGTCTAAAGAAGCCATAAACATTTTAGAGTCCAAAGTGATACGAAAGTTTTTCAGCCCAAAAATCCCAATGTAATAAGTTGTATGTCCCCTATATTATGAAGGACTCCAAGTCCTCGAAGGACTTTATTCTAGGCAGTAGTTTTACCTTTTTCCATTAGTGATGGGTTGTTTGGTTTATTATTTTTCAGACAAATAAAATTAGTGATATGTAAAATTCTCAAAGTTTAATGTGTGATAGAACTTTTGTTTTCTCCAGCTTAATCATCTGATAAAAGTTTGACATTAAAGTTTCCTGCTTAGTCGACTTAACATCCTTTTGTTTTTTTGCTGTAGCTTTTTACCTTTAAAACTATATAGTACTAGTCTGAGACCTTTAATTCATTTGTTCAATTTCAATCAAAAGAGATAACTAAAATTTTTGTTTGATGTATTGTGATCTTGAAACCCATTTTTACAGATGCTACTAAACATCCTCCATAACCAAGTTTTTCATTGCAGTGCAGAAAAATGTGATAAGTTCTTGGTGAAGAGAAAGAAATTAAACTTCTTTTTACCATCCATCTTCCTTTAATTTTAATTAGCATCGTCTTCATTGTTTGCTCTCAGATCTTCAGACTTTACTTGCTTTTACATATATATACACAATTGTTTGATAAGATTTGAGATAGGTCGTTTCATTAAATGAGGTTAACCTTGTTACATGTGACAAACATGCCACGTCATTTGTTTATTGTATCTATCATATCAATAAACATATTAAAAATCAAAAGTTACAAAATTATGATAAATCAAAATTTCTTTCATAAAAATAAAATTTATTTACAATTTATAAAATTTAAAATATTCAAAAGTAATAATTGAAAAGAATTAAAATTTGAAATATTATTTAAATTTTGATAAAATTACAAATATTTTATAAAATTTTATAAATTATTGAAATTTGCTTATAATTACTTTTAAATTTTATATATTTTCTTGAATTTCTAATTTCTTTGTAAATTTTGTAATTTTCCAATATTTTGGATAATTTTTTATATTATTTAGAATTTTTAATTTTTATTTAAGTTTTCAATTTTATACAATTTATGCATTGCATTTATACTCTCCACATCAATATTCGTTAATTCTTCGGTTTAGAAGGTTGACTCAATAATCAAACAATATTGTTTTAGCATCAAATTGAGAAGGAGTCCCCTTGATTCAATGTATGATGACACACCATTGGTGAGTCAATAAGATTCGTAATTATCAAATTTGTCGGAAAACAATTTTATGTAACCAATTGAATAATTTATTGTGTAACGACCCGATTTTTGTTAGTGTCAAAAAAGCTGGTTTCGAGATTGAATCTTCTAAGTCAAGCTAAAATAAGGACTTTATTTAGGAGCTCACTTGTCATCCATTTGATTAAATTATTAAATTAAGAGTAATTAATTATAGGATAAACATGATATTGAGAGTTCGGGTGAGAGAAAAACATTTAGCCATTCATACTTCTCTTCCTTCCACCAACATCATAGAAGAGAATGGAAAAAATTTCTTCTTATTCTCCTTTATTATCGTGAGCTTGATAAGGGAATCGTTAAGTTCCTTTTGTAAATTTTTAAGTCTTGTAACATTCTTTATCTGACTCGATCGACGGGCTCGAGCAATAAAGTGTCACATTCATTAACGGAGTAATTACTGGCAAATTCATAGTAAAAACATCATTTCACTTCATCAATCATGCAATCAGTCAATAATACAACATAGAATATGTAACAACTCGTTTTTCAGTGTTAACGAAATAATAGTTTTAGGACCACAAATTTATGTCGTGTCGACTTGTAAATATTATTTATAGAATATTTACGGAGTCATTAGAGTCGTATTAAAATTTGGTTAGGAAATTTTATTGTTTAGGTAGTTAATTTAAGAAAAGGACTAAATTAAAATTGTGTCAAATTTAGTGATTATTACATTTAAGTGATCAAATAGCTTAATTGCTAAATGAGGAAGTACCTATGTATCAATTAGTCCCTAATTATTAATGTTGGACGGCATGTTGAATGAAAATGAATTGAATATTATATGTTTAATGGCAAAATTGTAAATAAATCAAAGGTAAATTAAACAAATTAAAAGAAATAAGCATTTCTTCTTCATTTGTTTCTTCATCATTGCCGAAAAGCCATGAAAGAGTAGCTTGAAGAATTGGCCAAGTCTAATACTTTGCATGTAAGTGAAATCGATGTCCGTTTCTTGTAATTTTTATGTTTTTGTAATCGTTGCAACTAAGTCCAGCCAGCCCATACATTCGTTTTTGAATCTGTTAAAAATTTAGAATTTTTCATTGATGAATATTGAATTTTTTTTTTATGATAACTATGTGTTGGAAGCTTTGATTGTGGTATTTGGTTGTTTTGTGAAGTGATTTTTGTTAGATTTTGATTTAAGGATTAAATTGTTAAAATGTCAAAATTTTAAGGTTTGATGGTGAATTTGAGGTATAATAGGGACTTTTTAACGGCCTAGAATATTTGGTTTTGATTTGATTTCTATAAAATGGTCAATTTAATGATTTTCAAAGTTAAAGGATTAAATTATAAAAGTTAAGAGCAATTGTGTAATTTTAAAAAATAAAAGGGTATAACATGTAAATTAAATTAAAATATGGAATGTAATCTAATAATTGGAAATTTTACATTTTAGATCAAGACCCTGTTGATTTACACGGAAAAGGAAAAATTGTGGAATAGTCCCTGAACTTCTGCAACTATTACAACTTAGTCCAGGTAAGTTCGTACGGTTTATAATTTAATATCTATATGAAATGTTTGATGATATAATATGATATAATAGACATAATTTTTTTTATTGTTGATGTAAATTTGTTTGAAAAATATTAATGAATTTCAATACTTGGTCGGATGAATGCGAGATAGAGTACATTTGAATGACGGAGTGTTATGTGGGGATTGGACTGGAGATTGATGTGATGTGATATATATATTTTTCCTGAGTAGGCCGAGGTAACATTTGTTACGAACTCTTGTATTATACCCCATGTTTTGGCGTGTTATCAGATGGATTAGCTCTTATGAGCATTTGGCATGTTTTCATATGGATTGATGTGCTCGTATCTGTAAGTCATTCATCAAATCATAAATTATTGTATTATACTTATATAATGACTTTGAATGGCATGACATGTATATTTGATATCTAGAATTGATTATTTTGTGGATATGTATATTATTCTCGGAGAACTTTGGTTAAGCTTTGAATGGAGAGATGCATTTCACCGATATGTAGTTGTAGATGACAAAAAGCATGTGTTATTGGATCATTTTTTATTGAATTGTTATATTTACTTTGGTAAGATTTATTATTTTTGTACGTCGAACTTACTAAGCTTTAATAAGCTTACTTGTGTTATTTTTCGTTATTGTAGATAGTTTTGAAGGTTGGACTTTCGAATGAACACTCAAATCACACTATCCATCCATTTTCGGTAGTTTTTAGAATGTTATTTTGGATTATATGGCATGTAATAGGCTTGCTTTGTCATTGTTATTTTTTTATATGTAAATTTTTAATTTATGATCTTAAGTGCAAGTAGTTTACTTATTATGATATCTGTGAATGAAGGAAGATGTTTTTAGTTTAAGTTTTGAGGTGCCTATGATAGGCATATTGGTTGGGCCTAAGTTGTGTGAATTAACATGTTTTGGTTGATAATTCATTTTGTTGTACAATTGTATATACTTGTGGTACCAATGATGGTACATTGGTTAGGCACTTAGGATGGTTGGTTTAGCATGTTTTAAGATTGTATAATGTCAATTTGAATACGTTTAATGGTTGGTAAATGGATTACTTAGGGTCCAAGTAAGCTTGAAATGATAAACTTGCCTGCTAAGGTTCATTTAGGTGCACACAGCTTGGGACACGCCCATGTCACTTGGTCGTGTGCCACACACAATTTGAGGCACAATCGTGTGTTTTAATTCAATATGTTACATGGCCTAGCACACAGCCATGTGTCTCAAGTCAGAAAGTTACACAGTCTGGCCTACAGCCTGTGACACGGTTGTGTGGTCCAGCTCAGTGAGTTACACGGGCAGGGACAAGGGCTGAGACATAGCCGTGTGTCCTTATTTCGAAAGTTACACGGCTTGGGGCATTCCACAAGCCCGTGTGTCCCCTATTTTGGAAATTTTTCAACTTTTTCTTAAAATCTCTTATTTGTTTCGATTTACTCCCGAATCACTTATAAGCTATTTTTAGGGCCTCGAAGGCTCGATTTAAGGACAAAATGCATATGATTGGTTGGTTTTTAATAATGTTAATATATTTAATGATACAATGTTAAATGAATTTCAATTGATCAGTAATGATCTGTAACCCTAATTCGGGAAGATGGGTTAGAGGTGTTACAGAATAACATGAAAATTCTTTTCTGGGTCTTATGCAAGCATACGAATGCTTTAAAGTCAACTCGAGATCAAATAAAGACATTTTTGCAACACTCTTAAAATTTCAGATCAAATATTTTATAAATAAATATTTCAAATATTCAATCATATCATAAACACCCAGATATTATGATACACAGTTGAATCCGAGTTTTAATCGAGCTTATGAAAGCTTTTTTGTTGACCTGAGCGTGAAATAGGACCAAATTGTAAAGTTTTGGAAATCTAGGGCCAAAGTAGGGACTTCACCTCCTCCACATCGTGATGTCACCACATAGTTTGTCACATCACGACGTCAAGCCACCCAACGTCACCTATTATTCGACCAAGGTTGCGATAAGGAATTGTGGTCATCAAGACAATGACTGTTTTTGGCAAAAATCAAGTCATTTGGTACCTATTCCAAGCCAACTATACCATTAATCCATTTGGTACATAACTTCACCTTAATTTTCTGCACCATGCCAATGCATTAATCTATCCCTTTCTAAACCAAACAAACCAATATGCCTCAATTTGGCACCATTTCATACCAATCCATCCCAATCAAACATCAATTTATACATTTCATGCTTGTAAGCTATTCAAACCAAGTTTAACCATACCAAATCGAGTTCAATTATGGCAATTAGATGCCATACACAACATAATGCAAGTTTCTGATTCATACATCTATGCATATGAATGTTAAGTTCCGTAATTCCATACATACTAGGTTAACCAACAATCAATTCAACATTACTATTACATAAAACCTATGTACAAGCCACAAAATCGAGATTTAAATGATAGAAAGATTACCAAATCAATAACAAGATAGTGTGAGATCCTCAACAATCCGCTAGACACGTTCTGCAAGTTGGAAATCTACGGGGAAAAGGAAACGACGAGGTAAACATACCGAATGCTTAGTAAATTCATAGGCATTAAACCAAGTAACTTACCTCAGTTTATAATTAAACACTACATGTTACTTAGCTTGGTAAAGCTTGCCTAACATGGTAAATCAAATATAAAAAAGGTGAATTAACATTTAAACTCATCATATAACAATTCAAATATGAAATAAGCCAAATCACTTAGAATCACATTTCAATATCATTCCCAAAACCAATTCAACATTTAACCATATGAACATCATTCTCATAATATCATATCATTTTATTTATTTATCAACTATACATCCAATTTCAATTTAATGTCAATCATTATTTCATTTCATTATTCGAATTTCGAATCAAATTGATTGATTCATCACACTTCCATATCGACCATCCAGGCTTGTATAATCGGTTCGTATGATCTTTTACATGTTATCGATATCCGTATATCACAATGTGTCTATAAAACATCAAATCATAATATCAATTCAATTCGAATATCATTTATCCAATTTACATTTTGTATCCCTATTAACCTGACTTAAACTCAGACGAATACACAGATCCAACCAATCACACTAATTTGGCACTCAGTGCCTCATCGAACAAATCCAAAGTATATGCATTGCGCCCTGTGCTCACCGGTATAATCGAAATGATTTGGCACCCAATGCCTCATCGACACGTAGTAGAAGTAACCCTAAACTCTTCCTATCTTATAGCATGCCAACTATATCCGACTTTGTCCGAACAGATAATAGGGTAGCAATTTACTAAATTTCATTTATAACCCAATTTCTCAATTCAATGTTGTCATTTAATCATCCAATTATCAACTTATATGCATAATATTCTAACTCATCTAAAGCCAATTTTGCAATTACAACAATATACAATATTTTTAAATATATTCAATTTAGTCATTTATCTCAAAAATCAAACATAATCGTATCAATTTGATTCAATTCAACTAATCAATCTTATATTGCAATTCATTATATTCAAATTTATCAGTCAATTCTTTATGATTTAGTCGATATCTCACATTTTGTACCAAATCGTAAACAACCCAACTTTTAATTAAACATATTTAAATTTATAATTGTAAACACATAAAATTTAACACAAACATATGTTATGAACTTACCTGGTCAAAATAGCAACAAACAACTCTATAAGGATTAATCAACAAATTTTTTCATTTCCTCATTATCTTCGATTTGGCCCATTTTTTGTCTATTCAATAATTCAATTCAATTTATCAATTCCAGCTCTCTTATTTCATCCTACTATAAGCATTTTTCAGCTCAATTTCATTATTCTAATGCCCCTAAAATTTGTATTTTATTCAATTTAGTCCCTAAAATTGAAATTACCAAAACTTTCAAAATTAAGTTTTGATTTCTAAATCAATCTCAATTTCATCCTTCTACAACCCTTTATTATCTATAATTACATAAATTTCATGCCAATTTCAAAATATTACACTTTAGTCCCTAAGTTCAAAATTAACAATTTCCACTTTACGAATTAGTCCATTTTCATATCTAAGCTTAAAATCTAACCATTTAACATCAATTTCATCAAGAATTCAACAATTCAAATTTTTAGGAACTATAAACATTTTGAAAAATGACATGCAGGTTAGTTAAATCAAGCTACAACAATCACAAAAATGTAAAATTTACGAACAACGAGCTCAATTTGACTTACCATACAAGTGTCGATTGTTTGAAGCATTCGAATATAGCTTCTTGATGTTTTTATTTGCTATTTTGGTTTGTAAAGAAAGAATATGAACTAAATGGTGTTTTGTTTCTTCTATTTTTACTTATATACATATTATAATATTATAATTATACTTTTAAACATATATTTTATCAATATCACTCACTAAATCATCCACCAAGTTCTAAAATGGATTATTTCCCATTTTAGGCCTTGGTTTAATTACTAATTAAATCCTTAAACCTTTAAAATCCAAAGAGATTAACTTTTATAACTTCTATGATTTAGTCCTCATACCTTAATTAGTCACTAATTCAACGAAATTACCTATCCAAAATTCAATTCACCTATATAATAAATTTATAAATATTTAATAAAAATATTTACGATCTCGGTTTATGAAAAAAAGATCCTGATACCTCATTTTCCAATTCTACTAACTTTAGGGTCGAAATATTTATACATTAACTAACTATCCTATTACCAAATTCGTCAAACTAAAATTCAATATAATACTATAATTGAATCGTAATATTAATTAATAACATTTACAAACTCGATCAACGAAAAACGAGGTTCCAAAACCACCTTTCCAACACCACTAACTTCTGGGTTATTACAAGTCTAATATTCATAACTTTTTTGATGCATATTTGATATTGGCATAAGTAGTAGCTAACTGGTTTAAATGGTTAGCTTGTAGAAATTGTTATATGATTTGAGGTTGAGTTAATGATTTTGTGTAATTTTTATATATATACATGTGATACTAAAGGTTAGAAATAAGCATATAAGAATGATATATGCTGAAATAGTTGAATTGAGGCATTTGATGGATTATTTTAAGTGGTCTGAATAGGTACCATATAGACCTTGTAACACCCTATACTAGAGGTGATCATGGGCTGGGCTCAGAAAAAAATTTCAGCCCTCGTCCTAGGCCTGGGCCCTGCCCGGCCCGAAATATGGCCTGAAATTTTGTCCAAGCCTAGCCCGGGAAAAAATTCTTAATCCCGAGCCCGGCCCGGCCCGGCCTATTTTTTTAATAAACACCAAAAATTTATTTTAAAAATAAAAAAATAAAAAAAGTATTTCAAAAATATTTTAAAATTAAAAAAATACAAATTATATATTTATTATATATTCGGGCCGAGCTGGGCTTGGGCCAAAAAAGTGGTACTTGAGGCCTAGCCCGTTTTCTAAACAGGCCTCATTTTTTACCCAAACCCATATTTCAGGCCTATATTTTTACCCGAACCCTCCCATATTTCGAGCGGGCCATCGTGCTGGGCCGGGCCACCTTGCCCATGATCACCTCTACTCTATGCCCAACCCAATTTATTGGACCCAAATATAGGATGCCACAATACTTAACAAAAAATTTACAACTAGCGAAATCCACACTGAACATATTTCTTATTTATTTATTTTCTTATCTAAGTCAAAAGATTTTGAAGGAAACATAATTAAATACAACATGTTCTCAAAAGCAATATAAGACATTACACTTAAATATTTGTTAAAATAGGCTTAATCATGGCATAGAGTACTATTCATCATATATCCAAAAACGCCCCTCTGTATGCATAATATCGTACTTCAAACTGCCACATTGGAGCATTCTTGGCTTGGTCCCTTCTGGTGCACTAGTTCAATTCCAAAAATCTACATTACAAATAGATACTTGTGAGTTCAACAGAACTTGTAAGTCTCAACCAATATTACCTTTAAACATTGTTGTTTGATTCCTCGACATAAAGATTCTGGACTTCCTTTAAGACTTTGGCAAATACTTTTTTGATTCATGGTGGATAACAATACGCCAATTTCTGCACTTGAGCCCCTTATGCACATATCGCTCGATTGACAAATCCCAGACTTCGCACCTTATTGTGGATCCTAATTACATTATCTCTTTGAAGATATAAGTTGGATAGATTCCTTAAAATGATATACATACAGATACTACTCTTAGCGGATTCTTATACTGGCTTGGCAGACTGTCAACACTCTAGTCACACAGCATCTTCAAATTAATCCAAACAATGAACTTAGTTTGATGAATGCAATATTTTAGATCATCCAATAGAAACTCAAATGACTTTGATACATAATGTGAAAACTTCTAGGTTTAGCGGACATTTACACCACACGTAATTACAGATATGCCAACTCTTTGTCCTAGCGGGTTACCATGGTAGATTTATTAGTCGGTTACCCTATTGAAAACTCTTTCAAAAAATGCCTCAAAGGCATACCTAGATCCCACCATAAAGGCAGACTAAAAACTCGTCACTTAAGCATTACAGAATTTGCCATACATGATTTCCAGATAACTTGTGTCAAAGCCTTTCCAGATAACTTCGCCACTAAGGCTTCCCAAATATTTCCAGATAACTTCGCCACTAAGGCTTCCCAAATAATATGCCACATAGGCCTTTCAGGTAACTCGCTATAAAGGCTTTCCAGATAATATGTCACATAGGCCTTATTTGGTTTGCCACCAAGGCACCACATAAACTATCATGTTTGACAATATGGATTTGCTTAAACTCAGCATTACCTAAGGTTTGCCCATCATCGCCCCCGAGATACTTAGAAACCCTAGTAGATAAATACAGTTCATCCGTCATTTCCAAAATGTGCCATGGTCATGGTCATAGTCTTTCCACATATCTGCCATACTACCCTTTTTTTCATGCTTACTGTCCCGTCAGATGTCATCAAAGCATCACTGAGAGGTCCATTATCATATCACATATTTTTCCAACACTCAACTCGAACCCTTTTATCACTAACCATACTTTGTCATGCATCACTCAATTAACATAATCAACACATTTACATATATTTCTCTCATACCCATAATAGAGTCCTATTTTCTAACACATAACTTCTTATGCGTGCTTACCACACATTGTCATATTCAAGCAACATATTATACATTTCATTTACATACTTGCAGATGTTTCACAGAAAAGTTTCACACACATACATACAACAACTCCTCAAGCACAAATACAATAACATCAACCATACAAAGAATTATCATAAAATATCACACAGAAGTCGTGTCTAGAGACTCACTAGAGACCCACCTTTACCTCCGGTCTGAACTTCTGTTTCGGTTGTCCTTCTCAAACCAGCAGCAGCAATTGCTTAACAGATTATGGGATTTCCATTAAAATACTCATTATAGATAGTTTACTGATGTTTCAACTATATGCGACCCTCATGTAGGGCCTTCTTCTCACACCCTATTGTTCTTACATCTTTTAACATCCTTACTGTTCAACAATTGTAACATATAGAACTATAAAACTTGCCAGAAGGTTGAATCATCCACTAATTAAACGAAACCTTAGCTCTAGATTAGCAAAGAAGAATATAACATTTAGGTTAGAAAGAAGGACTAGAGCAACAAGTAGAAAGAAAAACCATCTCCTAAATCCCCCTCACCTATCACCTTATATAAACTCTTGGTCCCCCTGATTTCTCTACCAAAATCGAGCGTAGGTAAAAGAAAATTTGGTAAAGACCTACGTTACTATTTGATCAGTCATGGGGAAGGTCAAATCAATCCAATTAACTTCTAGCTAATTCTGTTACAAGAACCAACTTGAACAGTACTCATGCAAATCGAGCGTACTATACCTTGGCGGTGACTCGCATACAGCGTGGTCTTAAAGATAGTTAAGTCTCCTACAGCTTTCTCATGCACTTGGTAGGCTCTTTATGCTCAGCCAAAACTTTATGGCGTACTATTTCTTGAGCTTATTCTTTCTTCACTTGAAGATACCCTGTAATTAAATCCTTAGGCATCGTCAACAGGTGGATATTTTACGCCAGTATGCGTCAATACTCTAATTCGTCAGCAAGCCAATAGGGTGTCAGATTATAATACCATAGTGTATCAAAATATTTAACATGCATACCTCACTAGTCTTTTTGATCTTTTTTTTAGGTGTAAAAGACCTTTTGAAAATAACGAGTGACGTCGGGAAGTCAGGCCTTCAATGTCGCAATGAGGGATAGTCAATGAGTTATATCACAACCTAGAGCTCCCAAAGTCGCGATGTCAAATCGATAGTCTGAAAATTTTACAATTTGATCTTTATTTGACCTCATATTATCTAAAGAGCTTTTGAAAGCTCGTATATGATTGTATAATATGACTTAATAATGTTTTGAACTTAATAATATGTATTAACTATTAAAATAAATTGTAATTAATTGTAGTTGCTCAAACAATGAATGTGACATCCTCTAGCTCAAACCTGGTGATCGGATTGGGTATAGGGTGTTACATAAAATGTGGTTGATCTTTTCTCATTCAAATATATTTTTATTTTTTATTGCTTTTTTATTTTGGTGTTGTAATAGTATGAGTAACACTTTTGGAATTACCTCATCTCAAATCATTTAACATGTTTGTCTTTTTTCTTGTTGCATATATGTTATTGCTGAAATATTCTTTGAGATGTTGCAATTGTAACACCTAGTTCTGGCGGATCTAAAGTTTTAAGTGTATAGTAGTAAACAGTCTGTCTGGTGTGGTGTTATCCGCCTAAAAGATTGTTTTGGCACATACATATGGGCATATAGTAACCGCCATTAAAGTTAGTACGAATTTGATTTCATGATATTCTGCTATATTAAAGAGACGTTCGTGTTAATGGATAAAAGAGAAATATGGGATGAGTATTCACCAAATGTATAGTACGCATGGTTTGTATAGAATACTGTGCTAGTTAGACTTTAAGTAATCAGGTTAGAAATCAACTATATGGTTCAGCCTGATAAGTTTGATGAAAGGAACTTATTTATACTTTTCTCAAAAATTGCAAGCCAATAAGAAGGCAAGTTTCTATATGTATGACACTTGTTAAATTTCACTAAGCAAGATAAGTCATATTTATATGTGAGAATGTGTTTTAAAAGAGGTTCTTCTTTCTTTTCCTTCCTCTTCCTTAAGTGGTATATACTGAAACCTTCCTTAAATCTGACTGTATCCTACATCGATAATCTAGAGGCTAAGGTTCTTTTATGATTAGTAGTTACTTTGCATCAGGGTAAGTATTTCAGTTTTGCATATTAATTTTTGAATGAGTAAATCTATATTTGGTAATTGAATAGCGAGATTGTAAGCATAAGATTTCTGCATGGGATTGTTAACGATTGAAATTATAAGTAATTTGTATGTACAAGAGTATTAATGGTGAAATTATGCTTTTAAGAAATGGTTGTTGCTGGTTCGTGGTGGATATTTGGGTCTGGAGCTTTGAATTGTAGTAGGTGAGATTCAAGTGAGCCTATACTGAGTCCTACATGTATAGTATTCATATTGTGAGTCGTGTTTAAAAAATTGATTGAACGATGGATCCAAAGTCATGAATTGTATAATATGTTATGATTGGTGTACGAGTATTGAAACATTGAAGTATGGCTGAGTATGTATATGCTTGAAATGTATGTTATGATATGTGTGTTCTGTTTGGGTGTATATTAGTGAAGTAAAACGTTGAATTTAGATTGTGTCAATGTATGCAGAGTTTGTCAACAGAGTCTATGTCTGTTCACTACGGTGGTGTTTGATGGAGTCTGTTAGGACTGAAAATAGGAATTCTGAAGAAAAGTCCATGGCCATGGCACCCTCTGAAAAAGAATTAAGGAATGGTGATTACCCAATGGGGTTTTTTACGTGTCCCAGGACGATGATGGGAAAACTTCATGTAATGTGAGTTTAGGCAAATCCATTTTGTAAACACGACAACTAAGAATAACCTTTGTGGTGAACTCTTAAATAATAGCCTTTGTGGCGAACTTTAAAAGGAATTCATTTGTAGCGAACTCTAAAAGGAATGCTTTTGTGGTGAACACTGAATGGATCACCTTAATGTCATACACTATCTAAATGTCTGTATGGTGTTCTGCTAAGTCTATGTGGCGTGAACTGTCAAGAATATCTAGTAAGTAATGAAACTCAATGTTTGTCTTTATGGAAGAATAGAAATTAGGTATCGTCTTTTATGTTCACCCTTAACCCATTTTAAGAGGAAGAAAACCTCTATGGATGAGTGCTTGGTTCGGCTAGGTTCATTATAGTGCATGGTATGTGTTTTTTATCCCGTTTTTAATTATTTTTATGTTTTTGAAATCGTTTTAGCTTAATCTAGCTAGCCTGGGGGTTAATTTGCAAAACTGTTAAAGGCTTACCATGAATTTTTTTGAATGATTTTTTATGTTAATTGATAGATTATGAATCTTTGTTGAAAAATAAACAAGTTCTGTTAAGTGATTTTTGATAAATTTTAGAAATAGGGATTAATTTGTTAAAGGTATAAGTTCTAGGGTTTTATTGTGAAATGATGATAAATATGGGTTGTTTCAATGTCCTTTTCATATTTGATTAGCATGGATTTTGATTAAAATGGTTAGATTTTAAGTTATAAGTTTAAGGACTAAATTGTGAAAAGTTAAAACATTAGGGGCAAATTGGAAATTTTGCATAAATATGAAATGTGAATTAAATTGAGTACTAGAAGTATTTAATTGATTGAAATTACCTATTTAGATCAAGATAAACCATGTTCGGACTTAGATCGAGAAAAAGCTAAATCTTCGGATTAGTTCGGTCTAACTTCTACGCCCCTAGTCATCGAGGTAAGTTCGTAAGAATTGTAACCATTTTTATGCTAGTTAAATTGAATGTTCATTATGTTGGTTTGATATAAACAAACTTAAATATATATATATATAAATGCATCAATGATATGATGAATTGACGGATATCGAGTCCCAGTTGAACCTTAGGAATTCTTAGGATACAAATGACATGTCATTAGGGATTTCATGTTTCGAGTGCTGGTCTTAAATGTCCTACTGATGGCTGAGGTCCTGCATTTGTTGCGGATTCTCCACAACTCGTATGAGCAGCATCGTATAGCTTACATTCTGACCCACAGCTCGTGTGAGCAATGATGTAAAGGAAAAGTTACAGTTATATGTAAAGGCACACTTCGTGTGAGCTTTCCCGAGTATCTGATGTAATTCTAGATGTTCAACGGGTAAGAAAAGGGAACGAAATAGTAAGTATGCAAATGGATTGAATCATGATTTGGTGAAAGGATTTATGAACTAAATAATGTTGTGCATATGGAAATTTACATATCTTATTGTTGATTACAATTATGTTATGGATAGATATACTAACTTGTGAGTTGGTGATGTTAATTAGGCTTTGCTAAGCTTATGGAATTGGTGTTGAATTAGGTTTAATCTATGTATTGTATTATTGAAATGGTAAGTTATGTTTAAGGTTTATACGAGCTTACTAAGCACTCGTTGCTTACGTAGTTTCTTTTCTTTATTTTGTAAATCATCGGAAGCTCGATTTGGTTGGAAGGTCGGAGACCTATCACACTATCCAGCAATTATTTTTATAGTTTTTAAGCATTTTGGATAAGGTTAATAATGGCATGTATAGGTCTTATGTGTTGATGGTTTATGGTTTATGGTTGTATATAATGGTTGATTTAGAATACTTATGTCTTTGAAGTTTATGTTTAGTTGATGAATTTATAAAGCTTGTTAAGTAAGGTCTTGATGACTACTTTAGGGTAATTGAAATGCATGGTATTTTAGCATGCTTGTAACGGCTTGAAAGTGGTAAATGTGATATGATTTGGTAGGTGTTTGAATTAGGCTTAGAGAGTTACACAGCTTGGCACACAGTCATGTAACATGGCCATGTGACCCTATTCAGTGAGTTACACGGGTGAGGACATGGTCTTGTGTCCTTTGTTCAAATGTTACACAGTCTGGGTGATTCCACACGATCGTGTGACCCCTGTTTTCAATTTTTGCAACTTTTTCCTAAACTTTCTCAATTATTTCAAATTGGTCCTGAATTGCTTCTAAGCTATTTTTAGGGTCTCGAGGGCCTGATTTAGGGACAAAATTTATGAGAATTAATGATTTATGATATATTTAAATTATTGGATGTTATAATGTTTAAATGCTTTCGGTTGTACGGTAATGCTCCGTAACCTTAATCTGACGACGAAGATGGGTTAGAGGTGTTACAATGTTATACACAGTGAATTATCAGTATGGATATGTGTACAAAACTATATTAAGGTATGTCTAAGTGTGAATCGATAGTATGAAATTCTGTATAAGTATCCTCCATATGTATGTATCTACCCAAGATAATGTCAGTGAGCAATTGTTTAAGAAAAGAGCATGGGTTTAAGGTATGGATTGTTAGAAGTGGTTTCTAAAGGTATATTCTATTAAGAAAGTATTATGGGACAAGAGAATTATGAAACAATGGGGAGTATTCTCCAGTTAATTAGATATGAAAGATTAAGTATAACAAGGGTATGATAATTGACGTATACGAGAGTGATAAGATCATATGGTATTAGTCGTAGTAAATGATACAGAGTAGTAGTTGAATCATAGATATTCCCACAATATTACAAAGCATCCATCAATGTATGGTTCATGAGCTTACTAAGTTCTCTTGTACTTACAAGATTTGCTATTTCTTTTCAGGAATTGAGAAGAGACTTTGCTTGGAGGGACAATGCCAGAAGTACGCCAAGTTGGTGACAGAGTGGGTTGTTATGCATACAGGGGATATGTGGCGCAGTCTTGATTACGCCTTTGTGTTTGTCTTGAAATAGTTTCTAATTTGTAAAGATCTATATCAAATCTGATGTAATAAGTTATTTATCATATATTTAATCTAAATTTCCAAATGTTAAGTTTTTCTTTTGGAACTTCAAATACTAGGTTTAAAATAAATGAGAAAATGTTAACTGTTTTTGTTAAATGTTCTGTATTGTTTAGTAACACTCAAGATCCAGACCTGGTGAGTCGAGTCTGATTAAAGGCATTACAGCAACATTAGATGAAGGAAATTTAATTTTTCTCTATTTTTTATCATCCATCAAGTTGAAGCAATAATGTCTAATGCCCACCCTTACCCTTTCCATAGTGGTGACAAACATATTTTTTATTCTCCGTTTTACCTATCTCTATGGGAGGAAAAAATACTATTTAACCTTAAAAAATAGTAGGACATGTAGATTTGTGACCAATGTCAATATAACCTAGGTCTTTGTGTTTAGGTTCTACTCGTCCAACAACAAATGCCTCGTCAAGTTTCTCACTACAAGTCTCAAGCTTTTTGAGAATATCTATAGCAGCATTAGACACTTTTCAACAATACTCACCTTCACTTCTTTTATGCAAAAATATCATCCTTTTATGAAGCCTTCACTAAATTATTAGCTAAAGGTGCCACCTTTTCTTACAATCCTGCTATAGAGGTAGTTGTTAGAATAACAATTGAAATACTTGATTTGACATTGAAGGCAATACTTCTTTTAGGTTTTACCTTGACATTTTGGCCTATTCTAAGTTCAAGTCAAATGTTCTTAGTAAACTTACAAGTTCATCTAGACTCAAAGTAGTTATGTATTTGGCTTTCTCAACTGTAGCAACTTTTATGGAAAACCTTTCCGACAATAGCCAAAGCATCTTTCAAACCAATTTTGCCTCAGAAAAACATACATGAAAACAAAAGATTCATAATAAATCCCATATAAATGAACATAATAATAAGAAATAGTTTCTTTTTCATCAATTCTTACATTTTTAAACATAAAAGTAAGGATCTAAAGTTTAAACATGTGGACTAATATATTTCCTTCGTGTTGATTTTGGAGAATTGTCCAAGCATCTTTGGCGAATTCACACATGGATATTTTCTTAAATTTTTCCATAACTAGTCCACTAAAAATGTGAATTACCTTTATTCTTCAACTGTATATTTACCTTATTAAATCCAACCATCTTCAACAACTCTTGATGTGCTTTCATCAATGAACTTAATAAAATCCCTTATTTTTGCTTTCCAATAGGTATGATTTCCTCTCCAATCAACAAAAGTGGAGTGAGATGGAACCACCTTTCTTCATGGCTTACATAGATGTAAACCAGACTCGGGATCTCCTTCAATTATGCCTAAAATTAAGCTCCAATACCAATGAAAGCACATTGGTTTAAAGCTATCAAACTTTTCTATTGCAATTGATGTTGTAAGAATGGTTTTGACAAAACAATATTTGAAAGTAGAATAGAAACACAAAAGAGTAATAGGAAACAAAGATTGTTTATGAAGATCATATTAACAATCTTATCTCTATGAAACCTTTCTTTTAGAATTAATAAACTAATAATTTCGGATATAACAAATAATTTAATCCATATCTATCCGATTCTAACAAGGTTAATAGTAGCCTCATTATTATACAATTGTTTGCAAACATTATGCTTGAATATCTTCACTTACAAAGTAAATCAACTTTCCAAATAAATACTTAAGATAACAAGGTAAATCTACACACTAGAATGTTCCTAAAGATGAAAAAATATAGCTTTAACAAACATAGTACAATATTGTGGTAGCCAAGAGCCTTATATTTCCATAACAAGGTACCTCGATGTTCATTAAGTTGGGGGCTTATTGAATCACTTGGTAATTTTTTTATGCGAGAATTTTTCTTTTTTATCATTATAACATTGGGAGGGGATGACAAAGTGTGGACCTATATCAATTTAGTGTCGAATAGAAGCTTTAACTATTGCTGCAAACAAGAAATTTGAGAACATGATTTTAGCAACAAAAGTACACTTAATGTGGTTAGGTAAAAAATTACCAGTCAACTTATAGCATATAATTGATAAGCTGGGTTGCTGAGCTAATTAGGATTAGTGTAATTTGTTGAGTGAGTCAAAAGTTGTAACATATGATTAGGGATCTCAGCCCAATGTTGATATTCAGATCCTATCGGCTGCAACCTTTATTAGAGGACAAAGAGAAACAGTGAGGGACTGTGGGCAAATCAAGAAAAGCATCGAACATCTTCAGCCTCTCCTCAACGATAAGAAAAACAAGAGGTATCTGATTTCCTCCTCCTCACATCCAATCATTTCTCCCTTTGCGCTTCACGTCCACATCTTCGCCATTCCCATCCACCGTTACATAAACTCCTTTTCCCCCCCTCTCTCACAGTTTCCTTGTCTCTTTGCCTTCACAACTTACAACTCAGCCTCTCCACTCTCTTTCTCTCTTCGCCTCCAAATGGCTTCTGCCACCACTTCCACCACTCTTTCCCTCCTCAAAACCACCGCCTCCACCACCTCTTCCTCCGCCTCCCGCTCTTCTGCATCCCTCATCCGCCTTCCTTCCACGCGCCGCCACCTCAAGTCCTCTCCTCTCATCCACAGCCTAGGCTTCTCCTCCGCTGCTTCTGGGGACTCTCTGCTTTCCCTCCATGTCTCCTCCAAAGTTCGATCTTTCAAGGGAAAAGGGTCAAGAGGGGTTGTTTCAATGGCCAAGAAGAGTGTTGGGGACTTGACTGCCGCTGATTTGAAAGGGAAGAAAGTGTTTGTGAGGGCTGACTTGAATGTTCCATTGGATGATAGCCAGAACATCACTGATGACACCAGGATTCGTGCTGCTATTCCCACCATCAAGCATTTGATTCAGAATGGAGCTAAAGTCATTCTCTCTAGCCACTTGGTGAGTTCATTTCTCTTGATTCTACTTAGTTCTTGTATCTTGAGATTTATGGCCTTTAATGGTTAATTGACTTATTGAATCAATTGTCAAAGCTCAATAATGTAGTTTGATGGAAATAAAAGTTTCTAGGTTTGATTTAACCAAATACAAGTTCAATGGTCCCAAGTACATATGTCGATGAGCAGATAAATTGTGTTTGATAATGTGTGTATACCATAATACTGTAAATGGATGTATTTTAATTTTTCAGATAAATACGTAGCCATTTAAGCCTTCTACATAGAATAGTGGGTTCTTAACCATTTGGGCTTGAGCTGTAAGAATTGAAGCAATGGTTCATTGAATTTTCAGGGGCGGCCAAAGGGTGTTACTCCAAAATTCAGCTTGGCTCCTCTTGTACCCAGGCTTTCTGAATTACTTGGCATTCAGGTAATTAACGAAAGCTGAAAATTTTCCAGTTATAAGATGTTCATCCATTGTATGACAGTAACACTCATTAACTAAGCAGGTTGTCAAGGCTGATGATTGCATTGGTCCAGAAGTAGAAAAGTTAGTTGCTGCACTTCCTGAAGGTGGCGTTCTTCTTCTTGAAAATGTTAGATTTTACAAGGAAGAGGAAAAGAATGAACCTGAATTTGCAAAGAAGCTTGCTTCCTTAGCTGATCTCTTTGTCAATGATGCATTTGGGACTGCACATCGAGCACATGCTTCAACAGAGGGCGTTACAAAATTCTTGAAGCCATCAGTTGCTGGTTTCCTTTTACAGAAGGTAGGATATGGCATTCTAAGTTCTTGAAGAAACTTGGTTTGTTTTCAATATCTGTGTTCAAATAGACATGTTTTAAAGTGAAGTTATCATTGTTTAACTCTGACATTACATTTAAACTACTATGGCTTCTTTTTTTTTGTTTATGTATTATTATTGTTGTTACATTTTAACGTTTTAGGTTACCCTTATATTCATTTGGTATTCCTATCTTGTTACAGGAACTAGACTACCTTGTTGGTGCTGTTTCAATCCCCAAAAGGCCTTTTGCTGCCATTGTGGGTGGTTCAAAGGTCTCTTCCAAGATTGGAGTCATTGAATCACTCCTTGAGAAATGTGACATTCTCCTTCTTGGTGGTGGTATGATTTTCACATTTTACAAGGCACAAGGCCTATCAGTCGGTTCATCCCTGGTAGAGGAGGATAAGCTTGAACTTGCAACATCACTTCTTGCAAAGGCCAAGGCAAAAGGAGTGTCTCTTTTGTTACCCACTGATGTGGTTATCGCTGACAAGTTTGCCCCTGACGCAAACAGCAAGGTTTGTTTCTACTTTCTACCCCCCTTGAAGTTTGCAGAGCAATCTATGTAAAAGAAATCGCTAGTAATCACAGTGACCGGAGCTATAAGTGGAAATAAACTGTTCTTGTTAACCTTTATTCTCTTGTCTTAGCAAGAATAAAAACAAATTTTGCTACTTGCAGATTGTGCCAGCATCTGCTATCCCTGATGGCTGGATGGGATTGGATATTGGACCTGATTCTGTTAAGACATTCAATGAAGCTTTGGATACTACCCAAACCATCATCTGGAATGGACCAATGGGAGTGTTTGAATTCGACAAATTTGCAGTTGGAACTGAGGTATGCTTGAATTTCTTAACTGTGCACTTTAGCTCTTGATGATATTCCTGCATACGTAGAGTTAAAGGTATCCCTTTTCTACTAGTTGGATATACTTTTAAGTTCATAACCACTTGCTTTCCAGTCCAAACGAGCTGAAGCAAGCCTTCCTCCAATTACTTCTATAAATTATTAAAATTATAGAAATAATAAGTTAGGATGTATGCTTTTAAGTTGCCTACCTTTAACTAATAATAAGTTAGGATGTATGCTTATAAGGTTTTGAGATGACTGCTTTTATTTTTAATTGTTGTGTAAGTGAGTGAGAATTAAGATTGCTTTCTGCTTGTAGGCTATTGCAAAGAAGCTAGCTGAACTTAGTGGCAAGGGAGTGACAACAATCATTGGAGGTGGAGACTCTGTTGCTGCTGTAGAAAAGGTCGGAGTTGCTGATGTCATGAGCCACATATCAACTGGTGGTGGTGCCAGTTTAGAATTGTTGGAAGGGAAGGAGCTTCCAGGTGTGATTGCCCTGGATGAGGCTGTTCCGGTTGCTGTGTAAGATCGAATCAAATTTTCCACATCCTCACTGTTTAGTGATTTATTCACAAATGAAATGCTTTATGATGAAAGAGATCTTTTTGTAAATGTACAACATTAAATCACTAGTAGAGCCCTTTTCTGCCTCTTCCTTTCTTGCTCCTTCCTAAATGGTTGTCAGAAGAGTGTTGCTTAAATAAATTGCTTTATTTTTATCCAAACCTTTTCTTGCATTATGATATTTCTCGTAGCCGTCCTGTATGGTTCTCTTCTGCAAGTATTGTAATATGCCCCTTTTTTTCTTCCCTTTACATTGCATTTTATATTCTTTGTATTACAAAGTCAAAACCACATAAAAGCATGATTCGTGCTTCTGCTTGTTGAACTCTATGAAGCTAATGAGAATTCTATCTTACAAACTCTTGCAAACTCACAATTTGAATTTGATATCATTGTAGTGCCAAACTGTGAAACTTGAAGAAGACAGGGATATGATACCTTCTTATTACTTCTATTTTGAGCTGTTGGTGTAAATTAACCCCAAACTTTCGATCAAGTAGAGATTTATGCTCAAATTGTTACCAGAACCAGATATTTACTATTGTAAGCATGAAAAATTGCTCTAAGCATGTGAATACAAATGAACAGTGGTTTAACTTAACTGGTCTCCTGTGGGTGTAGAAATTATTCCATCAAGAGATTTTGCTATGCCTTTATCAGGTTTAAGCTTAGCAGTACTTTGGTTCCATGGCACTAGTTTTTTTTTTTTTTTTTTTTTACAATTAGAAGATAAAAGAACTCCAAATAAAAGTAGTGAAATCGAAGAGCAAAAGGCAACATAAAAGACCTTGCGTAAGTTTGATATCATCAAGTGCAAATTGACTCTTAACGTTCCTGAGATGGCAGTTATTATTTCAACTGTAGAAAGAGATAGAAAGGCCAAAATCTGATCAGAAATCTGTCAACAATAACGAAAGCCACATAAAAATGAGAGGCCTTTACTACTTGTACGCATCAACTTTTTGTTCTGGTCAAGTAATATGTCCTGCAGAGATCATGGGAAGCCCACCCCTGAAATGTGTGTTTGTGGCCATCATTGTAGCCATATATCATTTTCCACCAAAGCATCCATTCATTTCAAGTTGTGGGTATTATTCAAATATAAAGATTTTTGCATTATTATTTTATGAAAAGACTTGGCAAGCCAATTAATGTGGGTTCAACTTATAACACCTAACACCCAAGTAAACTTTTTAGAACTAATTGGCATTCTCTTTGTCTTCTCAAAGCGCCCAAGTTCAAATTTCAACATTGCTTAAAACTCTTATTTTGTGTTAAAGATATCAATATATACCCTCATTTTCATTTAATTTGTACCCTACAATGTCTGACCATATTTAGCCAAAATGGCTATCAATGCTTTTGCCTAATGTTGAGAGAGTGTAGAGTTAATTTTCATAGCAAATAAAATAACAAGTCTGGGATTTGGAAAATCGAGAGTTTCCGAGGTTTACTTTACCTAGCTTTTTAGAAAATCCAAAAACATAAACACAGGATAGGGATTAAAGCTGGGATGAATTGTTTCTATCATCTGGTTAAAAAAACAACCAAAAAGGGTAAACTACGAGATCATAAGCCCCGTTCGGTTAGTCCTGTGAAGAACCAAGTGAATAACTGTGAGATTCGGCTAACTTGCTTTGGCGAAGAGGTCATCGGCTCCACACTTGTCTCAGCCCTGTTTTGCGACAGACCACCTCCACTCAAAGATTAATACTCATTTCCGAGCCTGCATCTCTGCAGATAGCGGCCCGGGGACTTTCCTGGGTCCGAAGCTATGGTCATGACCCATTCACTCCGTTACAAGAGGAATCTAAAACATGTTATTATAAAGCTGGAAAAACTTATCTATGTAATCGACGTGGGTAAGGCACTTCTATATTGTTCTTTGTCCGTTTTCTCTATCATATGCAATTTATATAACATAAAATTTTTAATCATAATCATAATCATAATATATAAAAATATAAGAATGTGACGCAAATACATGAATTATAAATTTTAATAATCAGATGATAAGATTTGAAACCCATTTTTAAGAGGAAAAGAAAAAGAAAAAAATACATGCATTAATGTAAATGCAAGTCCGTTTATAATTGAGTTGACTCAAAACGGAATCTATTTTTGGAATTAGAATATCCCACATTCAATCGCTATCATCGAGAATCAGTCTTTTTTTTGGTCGGAAAGTGATTCGTGAAGCATCCATACATGGTCCTGCTCATAGCATCTGCCCCAAATACAGCGGGGTTATGATGCCGTAAGTTCGCCATAAGCTTTTAATAAAATTTCTAGCCATTTTATAAAACTTAGCCTACAATGTTTTAACATATCAAAATTTTTAATAAAATAAAAAAGAATTAGTTGAAAATTTTGGGTTATTCTCAAATTAATTTTAGTTTCTATATTTTAAATTTATTCGTATGAATAAGAAATCACCATATGAAAAATGTTTTTTTTATTATATGTTTAACAAAATTTGTTAGTATGTAATAAAATTTTGGTTTGTTATCTCAATACTAAAATTCCTAATAAAATATCAAAATTTCTAAGAACCTAAACCAAAATTTTATTTATTTATTTTCCTCTTTTTGACTTGTGATTGATTACTTTTTAATTAAGATCAATTAAAAGTGTCTTGCAATCACAAACAAGAACTTTTGTTTTTGTTTTTGTTAGGGATGTCGTTATTGTGAATCAATTTGATAACAATGATATTAAGTTCATTTTCTAGCTTATGAGCATTAATGCTATTTGCGAGTTGAAGTATATCTCTAAGTGCCCGTAATTCAACCTATACACTTATTACATGAGGTATGTGTTGAAATGAACCAATGATTCATTCCTTTCATTTCCAATGAGACTTCTAGCTCTTGCCTTGCTCAGCTCCTATGGAAGATCCATTACAGGTCAATTAATCAATTAGATGTAGATGTTGTTCATGTAACTCTTTGTCTTAGGGGTTGGGAGTTTCTTTGGAAGTGTAATTATTTATAAATTGCAATATATGTTATACTATACGTCGATAATGACAGTAGGAATGATCACAAAGCAATAAGAAAGAAAAATAAGAACACGCAGATTTTATGTGGAAAACCTTATCGAGAAAAACTATGGGCAGAGGAGGAGAAATTCACTAATGTTGAAAAACAAGAATACAAGAGGTTTTCGACTATGCACAGTTTTTAAGGGTTAAACAATCTTTTTTTTTCAATCAATGTCTAATAGAAGAAGTACAGTCCTATACGAATTCAACTTGTGCGACAAGGCTCGGACCTTCGCCCCCATAAATCCCCAATTTTGCCTCTCTATTTTATTTATTTAACAAGTGAGTTGCACCTCAAACTTTTCAGGCCGGATTAAATGGGATTCGGGTTACAAAACCCTAATAATATATATTTATTATTAAAATTGTAATGACCCGATTTCCAGTGGTATCAAAAAATATGGTTTTGGATCAAGCCTAATATTAAATAGGATTGTTTACAGAGTTCATATATTGTTGACTTGAAAATTGGCTAAGTGATTTAGCATAAATTATGCTTAATTAAGGCCCATGGACTAAATTGTAAAAGTCCAATCGCTATGGATTTTTAATTAGTAAATGGCTTGGGGACTTAAATTTCAATTCACTAAAGGTCCAAAATAGCAATTAAATCATGTTCAAATAAGACTTAGTGGATGGTGATGTTAAGTTAGTAAGCATGATTAGTAATAGTTAAATGCAATTAGTTAAGCTAAATTAAATCTTAGTTAGAAAAGAATATCACCTTTCTTCTTCACCTAAACTGACCACCATTGTTGAGCTTAAGAAAATCTTCCAAGCTTGAAAAATTTGACCATAATTTGTTAAGCTCATTTAGGTCATTTTCTTGTAATTTTTGTAGATTTGAGTTCATGAGAGCTTGATTTAGCTAGTCCATGTACCAATTTGTGAAACTATTAAAGTTATAGAAAATTTCCATTGTTAATTTCTTGAATATCTAGGTGTGAAATTGATAGAAATTAAGCTTAGTTTAACAAAAGGACTAAATTGTAAAGCTTATATTTTAGTTTCATACATTTAGGACCAACTTGAATAAAATGTAAAATTGTTACTAAATTTTGGTAGGAATAGAAAATAAAAGGTCCCTAATGAATATATGTGAAACCAGATTTTAATCCGAAGGTTTAGATCGAAAGTTATGCTCGTCTAGGATTTTGGGACTAAATTGAATAAATTATAAAATATGTGTAACTTTGTAATTGAATGTGAATTGATCTGGAATGAGATGTTGTTTATTGTTGGATTATTATTCGTAGCTAAAGACAACACAAGGTTATCGAAAGGGAAAGGAAAGGCGAGAGTCGACGACGAATAACTCGAGTCTTCGGTTTGTATTTCTATGATTCGAATCATTATAATTGTTGCATATTTATATTTTTTTGCATAGTATGATATTGAAGTGATTTGAAAATGATTATTTTAATTGAGTTGTTATTATTGAGATTGGTTATCAAAATAGAGGACTAAATTGAACAGAATTGAAAATAGTGTAACTTAATGAAAATATGAAATTGGCTTTGAATTAGGTTGAATCATATTATGTTATGTAATGAAGTGATAAAATGTAAATTGGGTTATATGATAAATTGGATAATTGGTTACTCTATTAACTGTTCGAGCAGAGTCAAATAGAGTTGGCATGCCATAGGATAGATTGAGTACGAGTTACTTTGGCTATATGTCGATGAGTGCTAGTCACATTTTCCTTCAAACGTTTCGATGAATGTAGGGCACAAGTTTTATTTCGGTTATACTGATTAGCGCTGGATGCAATTTTTATTTCAGTTATACAGATGAGTGTTGGATGCAATTTATATACTTCGGACATTCCGATGAGGCACTGAGTGCAAAATTGGTGTGTTGGTTGGGATACATGTATCTGTACAAGTCCGAGTTGTGTTAATAAGAAATATAAATGGTGAATTTGGTTGATTAATATTTGGAAAACGATTAAATGTTATAAAGTTAAATTACAGATATTTATAAACAATATTGATTGATAGCATGTGAAAGACCATGCGGATCGATTAACAAGCCTGAGGGCCAATATGGTAAGATAAAAAATGAAATAAATATTGAGAATTGAGTAGAAGTGCAAATATTATTTAATATAATTTGTGCAAATTGTGGCATATATAGATATATGTTGATATGTGATTGAGAATGAGCATGAATTGTATATGAATTGATTGTTATTAGGATATGAAGTTGAATGTATACAATTGATTGAAACTCATATTATTTTGACTTGAATCATGAACATACCACTGAGCTTTATCATTCAGCGTACGGTTTGTTTTCCTGTGCACAAGTTTAGGTACATCTCGAGGTCCCGAGCATTGAATCCAACATTCAAACTGAGATTCCTGACTCATCAATGTTTGTAAAGTCTCTTTTTGGTTCGTTATATGGCATGTACCTAGATAGAGTCAGTTTTGGTTTAAATTGAAAACATTTAATTTTTAAATGGTAACTTGACATGATTAATAGCTTGAATCCTTATGGCAAGAATTGGTATATAATGAAAGAAGCTCAATTATAGCCATTTTTGTTATCTATACATATGAATGAATAGGTGGATTTGGTAAATGCTAAGAATGGTATAAATGTGATATATCAACTTGTATTTTTGAACTCTATATGTATGAATGGTATATTAACTATGATAAAATTCATTGGATATGCGTTTTGAATTTTTAAATTGTATTGCAAATGAATTTGAAGTTTTATACGTGAATGTAAATAGCTACCAAAACTCGACCATTTGAAGTTAGTATGTCACGTCGCAACGTTGAGTGTCTATCGTTGCGACGAGACTAGGTTGCCACGCCACGACGTGACGTTGGGCTTGGGTCACTGCGATGATACCTACTCAGTATGTTGTGTCACGACGAATAACCCCTTGACATCGCGGTGTCAACCCAATAATTTGAAGTTCTTACAATTTGGTTATATTTCGACCTCAGGTTAGTTCTAGAGCTTTCGTAAGCTTGTATAAGACCCAGAAACTGTTGTATATTGTATTGTATGCATGATTGAGTTGAAAATTGATCATTTAATAGTATAAATTGAATGTAATTGATCGTAGTTGCTCTGGCAACAAATGTGACGCCTTGAATCTCGGACTTGGCAATCGAGTCATGTATTGGGGTGTTACAAAAATATTGACATAAATATTTTTTAATAATATATTAAGAATATTGTTTAAATTTAAAATTATTATTGTTAAATTTATTATTAAAAAATTATAATATCAAAAAATTATTAAAATAATAAATTATATTAAATATATTAATAATTTATTATATTATTAAATATATTTAATAATATTGTACGTTATAAAATTTATTTTAATAATTTAAAATTAAATAAAAAATATTATTAATATGATAATAAGCTTTATTGAAGTTAAACTTTATATAAAAATAAAATTACTCATAAATAAACTCTTTCGGAAGAAATGATTTATATTTTTTTAAAGAGTAAGTCAATTTACATGAAAAATGACTTATTTCCCACTAATCCATAAATCATTTTCCATTGATTTAGCTATTTTTCATGAAATTTACATAGGAAAATGAAAAAAAATTGTAAGTCATTTTCTGTGGAATAAATGCACCCTTAATTGATACAAAATTACATAAATGCGCAATTTTATAGGGACTAAATTGATTATTTGAAAAAGTTTGGAGCCTGAACTTAAGCTTAAAATAGAAAAGGAAAACCTATGTGCCGCTTCACTTGAATCATGGGGCTAAAATAAAAAAATAAAAAAAAAGTTAAACTACTCCCATGGTCACTCTAAAATAAGGTTTAACCTATTTTAATCACTTCAATTTTTTTCTCAATTTAGTCAGTCTAAATAAGATAATTGTGCAAATTAATTACTGCCATTAAAATTTTTGTTTTCTTTTAACGGATAACTAATATGGCACATTAGCATATTGAGTGGCATGTGGCATTTTTTTAACTTTTGACTAAAGTCTAGGGTCCTCCCTATAATTAGTCCAAAACCTTTTCCTCCTAAACTTTATAAAGAGGTCTCTAAGCTTTAGTCAAATGTAAAAAAAGCGCCACATGTTAGTCACTCTATAAGTTAATATGCCATGTCAGCAATCCGTTAAAGGCTAATAGAAATTTTAATGATAGTGACTAATTTACATAATTATCTTATTTAAAGTGACTAAATTGAAAAAAAATTGGAGTGACCAAAATAGTAGAGAGACTACTTTAGAATGACCATGGGTGTAGTTTACCCAGGAAAAAAACCTGCGTGCGCTTCGCTTGTATTAAAACCTTCTCGATCCTTCGTTTCTTTTGACTGTCTAGATATATCCGCCTCTCTCATCTTCGTAAGTACTCTCACTTTGAATACTCCCATTTTCTTATTGATTTTGCAGATCGGTTCTCTAATCCTTTTTTCGGGTGTAGCGTTGTTTATACGTTTGGTTGTTGTTGAAGAAGTGCTACTACCATGGCTACAAAGAAGAGCGTTGGGGACTTGAAGGAAGCTGATTTGAAGGGAAAGAAAGTGTTTGTTAGAGTCGATCTGAACGTTCCATTGGATGATAACTTCAACATAACTGATGACACAAGGATCCGTGCCGCTGTTCCCACCATCAAGTATTTGATGGGTCATGGCTCTAAAGTCATCCTCTCTAGTCATTTGGTACCTTTCTTTTATTCCTTTTCTTTAGATATGATTTCTTTAATAAAAATTTTCTTTTCATCCCATACTGGGTTTTTGGGTTTCTGTTTGCCTTGTGATTTATCTGCATGTTTTGATCTGGTGTTCATTAAGATCTGATTACTGTTTTTTTATTATGGGTATTTGTGGTTTTGAGATTTATTTTTGATTGACTGAGCTAGATCTGTCTGAATGGGATGGAGGCAGCATCATCTCAGTTTTTTGTTTATATCTTTTATGTTCGATCTCATTTTCTTTTAAATTCTAAAATCACCGCACGGAGATAGTATTTATTGATTTTTGATATATCTAACAAGCATGTTCTGTGGCTGATATTTTCATAGTTGCTATCTGTTTTTAACTCGTAAATTGGTTCGCCTTTGTTTTCTCTTGGTTCTGATTGTGAGCTTGGTTTATTATTTGCACAATTTTGGCAGCAATAGTTCATCTAAAACTATATAATTGCTTTGGCGAATGTTAAGGTAGGATGATTCTTCTCCTTGTTCCATTAAATGATAGTCTAAGCTCTTAAAGAATATCTGGGGCACGGGATGAGTAAGGTTTGTGTTTTTCAATATAAAAGAATAATGATTATTTTGAATCGTTTTAGTTTTAGCAATAGGATACATGCAAATCGTATGAAAATTCCTTTTATATGTCGACATTTTCTCTAGTTGAAGATTTCGTGATATATTTCAAATTGCTTTTTCAGGGACGCCCAAAGGGTGTCACTCCCAAGTACAGTTTGAAGCCTCTTGTGCCAAGGTTATCTGAACTCCTTGAAGTCGAGGTTAAAATGGCGAATGATTGTATTGGTGAAGAAGTTGAGAAAATGGTGGCTGCATTACCAGATGGCGGTGTATTGCTGCTTGAGAATGTGAGGTTCTACAAGGAGGAAGAGAAGAATGATCCTGAATTCGCAAAGAAGCTAGCTTCTCTCGCTGATCTCTATGTTAATGATGCATTTGGCACTGCGCACAGAGCCCATGCTTCCACAGAGGGAGTGGCTAAGTACTTAAAGCCTTCTGTTGCTGGTTTTCTTATGCAGAAGGTATTATGAATATCCTAAGTTTGAAAATGAAGCGTCTAATGATCCAGCGGATTGGTCTGATAGAAACCACTTAACCAGTCTGCTCGTTTTTTCAAGCATTTAGATAACATGTAATAGTGGAGAACTCTGTTGGGTTTCTTTGACATGCAAAGTTCTTTTTTCTTTTTAGGAACTCGATTATCTTGTTGGAGCTGTGGCAAATCCCAAAAAGCCATTTGCTGCAATTGTCGGTGGTTCTAAGGTATCAACCAAGATTGGAGTGATTGAATCACTCTTGGCCAAGGTTGATATTCTCATACTTGGTGGAGGAATGATGTTTACCTTCTACAAGGCCCAAGGATATGCAGTTGGATCTTCACTTGTGGAAGAAGACAAACTTGATCTAGCAACATCACTCCTTGAGAAGGCCAAGGCAAAAGGAGTCTCTCTCTTGCTCCCCACTGATGTGGTTGTTGCTGACAAGTTTGCTGCTGATGCTAACAGCAAGGTATGTGCTGATTATGCTTATCCTATGAGTGTGCTGAGTGTACTAAATCGCAATACATCTTACAGCAATATCCTGTACGGAAGCAGAGTGTACATATGTACCTAATTTCCAAGTGGATATGGAGAATTGCTGCTTCAGCGGATTTTGTTTTGATGGTGTTTGAATTTTGTAATGTTTTTGCAGGTGGTGCCAGCATCAGGGATCCCAGATGGTTGGATGGGCTTGGATATTGGACCTGACTCCATCAAAACCTTTAGTGAGTCTTTGGACACTACCCAGACCATTATCTGGAATGGACCAATGGGTGTGTTTGAGTTTGAGAAGTTTGCTGCCGGCACTGAGGTACGGTGAAGTGTGTGATTTACTGCTTTCATGAATTAGGTGGTCATGATGTGGTATCAGGTCTTTAAATTTGGTCATACTTAAAAATGGATTTTAATACTTGTTACGATGCAGGCGGTTGCCAAGAAGCTTGCGGAACTCAGTGGGAAGGGAGTGACAACAATTATTGGAGGAGGTGACTCTGTTGCAGCTGTGGAAAAAGCTGGGCTTGCTGACAAGATGAGCCACATCTCTACTGGTGGTGGTGCCAGCTTGGAGCTTCTTGAGGGCAAACAACTTCCTGGGGTCCTTGCTCTTAATGACGCTTAAACTTTTAATTTTGCACCTCTTTGCTTTTTCTGAACATTGTTCACTGCTGTAATGGTGGCTAGTATTTTTATCCAAGAGTGAATTTTAGTAGAGCTGAGGTTGTAGAGGCTGACAGGGTGGACTTGTTATAAATAAATTGGTTTCTCCTCATCATCCATCAGAGATGCATTTGGATTGGATGTCTTTTTTGTTATCCTGATTGTTAATGATAAAATTGCAGTAGTGCTTGTTCTATTATATCCCTCTTGGATTGAGAATTTGAGGTTGAAGATGATTGAATTCACTGCTTTTCTATCAATGTTAGCTGGAAGATTGGGTGAACTACACTCACTATAAATTAGTTACTCAATTTATGTGAAAATTATCAAAAATTTCTGAGAAGGTTTTTAAAGATCCTATTGTCAGCTGCACGACTTTCCAAGTTCTTTTTTTCTACTCATTGTTTTGGCTAAAATTGAAAAAAAAAATGCTTTTGGAAGAATGCCAATCGACTCAAAGTTTTGTTATTTTCAAAGAAAGAAAATAGTTATATATGCTTTATTTATTTGTAATGAATTGTTTGCTTGATTTATTAACTATATGTTTTTATGTAAAACTAATTATCTTACATTAACACCTTTTATTAAAACTTTTCCCCTTTGACTTCCCAGTTTCATCTAAAACTTTTATTTTGCTTTTCGCTTCTCTTTTTCAATTTTTGTTTCTATCTTTCATCAATTAAAGGGTAAATATTTGTAGTTTTTGTTTTTAAATTTTTCATACAATTTGATTCTTTTGGAATAAATTGAAATTTTCACTTGCATGAGACGTCTCAAGATTGGGATTGCTGCTAAAATTGAGGTTAGTTTATGGGGATCAATTTCATAGTGAAAGCTTTTATCAATTACTATGGCTTGGCTTTGTTTTGTTTTGATGGTAATAATTTATTTTATTTTTAAAGAGTTCTATAGGTAATTACACCATACATATATTACACTCGTATGGGAAAATATTTAGTGCATGGTCAATGTAGTTTTTAGACTTATTAAATGGAGTTCATTTGACCCACTTGAACTGGTCTGACCTGTGAAACCCATGGAGAAACCCATATACTTGAAATCTTGGTGGCTTAGTGAAACATTCTAGTAAAACTAGAGTTCCCAGGGTAAATAGTGTAAATCCTAAAAGGATAAGATTGTATAGAATTTAATTCCCTCAAGACTCTCAATTATAGATGAACTCTAATTTTGACCGTCGATGTAACTTAACGTTAGTTTTGGGGGAGCTCAACTAAAAATAGAGGCCTCTCCCTTCATTTGTATCATCCTATTGTACTTCATTTTTCTAATTTTTCTAAGTTAAAGAATATATTGAGAGCATTTACTCAAATATCTTGTGTGCATCACTTTCCTATGGCTTTTCAGTTTTCTCGTTGCTCTTTTCATTTCAAATTGCTTTCATTATATTTCTCAGTGCCTAAAAGTATTTCTGGAAGAATTCACACTCTGAGTTTTAGGTTGACTTAGGCAGATTTGAAGCAAAGTAACCGCCTAAGGTCACATGTTTTTCTAGACTAAAATTCTAGCCCCATGACAATTGGTATCAGAGTTCAGGTTTTGAAGGTGTCAGTTGAGATGTTAAAAGAAGTAGACGAGCAAGTTGAGGCAATGAAGACTAGTGGGAGGGCCAAGAAAGCAAGTCGGTCAAAGGATATGCTGTCAGCTTTAGATGGCAGGGTGGCCAAACTTGAGGGTCCCATAGGTGATGTGAAGGAGACCCTCAAGGAAGTTGATGGGCGTACCAGAGAGTTGGAATTGAGGGACAATCAGCTTAAGGACCAAATGGTTGAGGCCCTAAGTGAAAATATGGATGTGATGCAAGGGGTCCTCAACATCGCTATAGGTGAGCTGATTGAAAAAGAGGATGCTCCCGATGCTATAGTGTCGACTTTGAAGGAACATATTGAGGAGCTCAAGGGGGAGCTCAATATCTGCAAAGTTGCTTTGTGAAATAGAGTGTTGGTTGCGGCACCTATGCCTAAAGTAGATATCTCAAAGTTGAAATAGTTCAATGGGACGAAGATGTCTCGAAGTTGAAATAGTTCAATGGGATGATGTTCACAAAGGATGTAGACAACTTCTTTCTGGGGAATGGAGTAATACTTCTATGCTAAAGACATCATGGACGATGCTACCAAGGTAAATATTGTTGCCATGTATTTTACTGATGCTACTTTGTTATGGTGTCATCATAGGTCCATAGATGAGAGGTGAGGTGGTACCACTATTAGGACTTGGGAGGAGTTCCACAGAGAATTCAAGGTACAATTTTACCTAGATTATGCCAAGGATGAGGCTCGGGTTAAGTTGCGTCAGCTTACACAACAGCGCAAAGTGAGGGAGTATGTGCGAGAGTTTAGTGAACTCATGCTACAAATTTCTGATTTGGGTGAGAATGAGGCATTTTTCTCCTTCATAGATGGGCTAAAGCCATGGGTGAAGCAAGATTTGCAACATCGAGGGGTCTAAGAACTTTCCAAAGTTATGACTGTAGTGGAGTCCTTATTTGAGTTTATTTCAAGGAGAAACAAGTTCGAGTCTTTCGAGACCAGAGAAGAGGGCAATGGTGGTAGAGATGAAGAAGGACCAGTCGAGAATAATATCGACAATGGTGGTAATGGGAAACGAGCAAATGGAAAGTGGAAGCCCAACAAAAAACCAAAGGGGCCAATGAGGTGTTTTCTTTGCGAAGGTTCGTATATTGTGAAGGGCTATTCGAAATAATCCATGTTATCTGCTATCGAAGGGATGATGAGCAAGATAGAGAATCGGTGAGACTTGGTTTGATTGTGCATTTTGTCGATGCCAAGAGAATGAGAAAAATCCAATGGAGTGTTTCTTGTGTTATGGTCCGCATAGGATGTAGAACTATCTAGAGCGATCCAAGATATCCACAACCAATAAAGAATAAGTGGAGCCTATTGAGAGTAAGGTACTGAAGCTTGGGTCAATGATACTCAATTCTACGAAAACAAATAGGGACAACAAGTAGAAAAGGTTGATGTATATAGACATCAACATCGCAGATCAAAGGAAGAGTGCTCTTATTAATACGGGGGCTTCAAACTTGTTCATATCAGAAAATGTCATGTGTAAACTTGGTGTCTTGGTTCGTGAATCAACTAAGAAGATCAAGATTTTTAATTCTAAAGAGGTCTCAACTGTGGATGTAAGTAACACAAGGAGTTGAGCTATAGATTGGTTAATGGAAAGGCAGGGAAGACTTTGAGGTAATTCACTTGGATGATTATGACTTTGTTCTTGGCTTAAATTTCCTTGACAAGATTAATGCTATTTTGGTTCCTTTTGCCGATTGTATATGCATCTTGGATACTTGACAATAACAATTCGTTGTGCCGGCGAGACAAGACATGAGGGCGAAATGAAGGTACTGTTGGCAATCCATTTAGTCGAGAATGTTCATAAGAGAAAAAATATTGACTCGGTAGATTGAAGTAGTGCTACGAAGACCCCCTTAGAAATGCTAGAGGGGCAACAAATTAATATGAACCCTATTGAGTTATCAGTAGGGTTATAACCTAAGAGAGAAGTGGGTTGTGCATTGGACTTTGGGGGAGAAATGGCTATGCAAACTGGGTAACAGAGACAAGTAAATGCAACAAGTGATGTACATCTTCAAGTAGATGGGCTTCTCTATGGGTTTCACGAGTCACTCGGTATTTTTCTTCTTCTTTTTTTCTTTTTTTTTTCATTGTATTGAAAATTGGTTAAATATCACTTTTGCTCCCTTACTTGACACATGCTATTGTTTTACATTTAATAGAAAATGGTCAAATATCACTTTTTATCCCTAAGCCTAAAATTAAGATTTAATCTTTATTTTCTTACTCGGCATGTGTTCAATATATATATATATATATATATATTTTTTTTTGCAGTTTATATAAAATTGGTCAAATATCACATTTGGTCCCTCTACTTGACACGTGTTCAGTCTTTCTATTTTTTTGCATTTGATAGAAAATTGGTCAAATATCACTTTTGGTCCCTCTACTATGCCTAAAATTAAGATTTAATCTTTATACTTGAATTTCTACAATAACTTGGTCTCTATTTTTTTATAATGTTTAGTCCAAATACTTAATATTGTTGATAAATTTTTGATGAGAACTTTTGAAAAAATATTATTCTACAAAAAAAATTGGCATGATGAGTTGAAATAAGACTTTTAAAAATCCACATTAGCTACTAAAATTGTTAAATGTTAATTATTTAGACTAGCTAATGACATGATTTTTCCTCTTTTTTAGTTATTATAAGATAATGGTAAAATTGTAGTTTTGATTTCTCTACTATGCTCATTTGATATTTAATCTTTATTTTGATTAAAATGACCATGTAATTTTTAAGAGTTGTTAACACCATATTATATCCATTGCAGTGTCTTCAAACTGTCACTCCAACTCATAAATAAGAAGATAATGTATTTCAGCGCACTCGAACACACATCCTCCTACATTAGCAACACCATCCATACCAATTAAACTAAGCATATTCCCATGATTTCTATCCATCCATCCGCAACTTATATCCTGTTAATAGTCCATCAATATTATTACTACTACGTGAACTGTTCTTTTTTATACTAATTAACATTAATAAACTTAAGTTTTTTCGTTGGATGTTGGTTCGATTCTAGCAAAATGGAGAGTAGTTTAGGCAACAATAAAAGTAAAAAAGTCAATGCGGAAAATAGATTATTTCAACTATATATGTATAAATTGAAAATTTACATCTTTCACATCGAGTGGAGCTCGAAAAAGAAATTTGCATAAAATTTAAATGTCATTTTAAGGAGGTCGGGTACATGTGAATCCCACCTAATTAAGCCACTGATCAACAAATAGATGGAAATTAAGAGCAAGGCATGGAGAAGAATACAATTAAGTTAGCTTTAAAGAGTTTACTTAAAACATATTAAGTATTTGTAATAGATTTTTTTTATTTTTATGTTATTTTTAAAGCAATTACTATCTTTAATATTTATCAATTATTTATATACGAAGTGTTTTATATTTTTAATATTAATATCCTTCAACAATTAAAATAATATTCATAACAAATGTCTTTGTAACTTAACATTATTTTATACTTTTGTATTACACCTTTTATGTAATTATGCTTTATTATATTTAAATTAATTTAATAAAGAGGATACTTCATAATATGTATGTTGTTATAAGTGAAAAGCTATTATACAGGGTTAAAATAAAACATCAAAAATCGCTTCTTCTAGAAACTTGACTGTTATAGTGAAATGTTGTTATAGCAGGTGGCTACTATAGGAAGGGTTGATTGTACTTAAACTTTATCAATATGGGAGGATTCACTTACACCGATGATGGTTCATTTACGCCTATATAAAACTTAAGTGATTTATACCTTTTCGGAACTTTTTATACCAATACTTTAATAATTTATCTGTCCTATTTGATGCTTTGTTCATATAGATCATGCATATCAAGTTTGGTATAAAATTAAAATTTCTAACTATTCATCTATGTAAAAAACTTTTAACCATTAAATTTTTATTAATATAGACAATATTTTAAATCAATATGATAGAGATCTCAGATCGGTTTAAAATTTTTATGTATGACCATTACAAATTCTTAATAAATTCAACGAATTGTTAAAATCACCATGTAAGTGAATCAACTGCCCTATAAATATTAACAAATTAATAAAAAATTATATAATATAATCGACGAGTTTGTAGTATAGTGACAAAAAAATTATATTAAAATCAAATGTTGATTGACCCTAAATCTTAAATACCACGAAATGTCAAAAAAAGTCGGGTTTAGGTTTAAGAAAGCAACGTGCATTAATGGAAGCAACGGTTGAACTTAGTCCTTACTTACTCTACACCATATACAGTTTTATTCACATTTTACCCTAATTTCTGCTCAACTTGAAAACTCAAATCTTCCAAAAATTTCATTCATGGCCTCACCACATATCTTGATCTTTTCTTTGCTTTTAAGCTGTTCATCTGCTGTATCTTCACTTTCTCGTGGTTTAAAAGAGGGTTCATCGATCTCAGTAGAGCAAGCAAATGATGTTTTGACTTCAGCCGATGGCACTTTCAGTGCCGGTTTTCACCCTGTTGGAAACAATGCTTATTGCTTCGCAATATGGTTCAACAAACCTCCTTGCACCACTCACAATTGCACCATTGTATGGATGGCGAACCGTGACTTCCCTGTCAATGGCAAACACTCAAAGCTCACCCTTTTGAGATCCGGTAATCTTGTTCTAAAAGATACCGGACATGTAATTGTATGGAAGGCTGATGCTGTTTCGAACCTGACGTCGTCTTTGTATTTAGAACTATATGATAGTGGGAATCTCGTGTTGCATGATTCGGATGGTAGTAAGATTTGGCAAAGCTTTGATTCACCTACTGATACCCTTCTTCCTCTTCAGCCTCTCAACAAAAACACAAAGCTTGTGTCGTCTAGAAGCAAAAGCAACTTTTCTTCAGGTTTCGTTACTCTTTATTTTGATCCTAACAACGCACTTAACCTTGTATACCAAAGAGGTTTCAAGTGTTTATTGGCCAGACCCCTCGCTATTGAGTTGGGAAGCTGGAAGATCCATGTACAACACTAGTGGAATCGCGGTTCTAAGTTCGTTTGGCGATTTTAGTTCGGCCGACGGTATTAATTTCTTCCCAACCGATTTCGGCTCGATGATTCAAAGAATTTTGAAGCTTGATTTTGATGGAAATCTTCGATTGTATAGTCGAAAAGGAGAAGAAAATTGGGTTGTATCATGGCAAGCCTTCTCGCAACCATGCCGGATTCATGGAAGTTGTGGACCAAACAGTGTATGTAGTTATGTTCCTAATCTTGGTAGACAATGTTCTTGCATTCCAGGATATAAGATGATGAATCCTACAGATTGGACCTTTGGATGTGAACCAAAATTTGATCTTCCATGTAACCAAGCTGATGAATTTGGTTTTTTGAAACTCAGTCCATGTTGAATTTTATGGTTATGATTATGGTTTGTACCCTAATTATACCATAAAGATGTGTGAGGACTTGTGCTTGAGCATGTGTGACTGCAAAGGGTTTCAATTCAAACACTTTGAAGTGCACCGTTCGGATGGCATATACTGTTATCCCAAGGCACAGTTACTGAATGGAGTCGTTCCGACAATTTCGAAGGCGATATGTACTTGAAACTGCCAAAGGTTAGCCTCTCCTCCTCCAAAAAGGCGAGTGATCAAGATTACAAGCTAGACTGCTCCACGAAATTTGAGGAACTGGGTCGAGAATATCCAAAAAGCCATGAAAGTGAGTCTTTGAAGCTTGCTCTTTGGTCTGCAGGAGCTATCGGAATCGTCGAGGTATTAAGCTTTTTTTTCTTTGTGCTGTGGCTCTTGATAAGAACTCGCCAGAATTCGGGTCCGGTGCAAGGCTACTTTTTAGCTACATCAAGCATCAGAAGGTTCACTTATGCAGAGCTGAAAAAGGTTACAAAAAGTTTCACAGAAGAGATAGGGAGAGGTGCAGGAGGAGTTGTATTCCAAGGCAAGTTGTCCGATGGTCGAACTGCCGCAATCAAGCGACTCATCGATGCCAATCACCAAGGGGAAGCTGAGTTTTTAGTTGAAGTGGACACCATAGGAAGGCTTCATCAAATGAATGTGATAGAGATGTGGGGATACTGTATGGAAGGAAAGCACCGGCTTTTGATTTACGAGTACATGGAACACGGATCGTTAGCAAAAAGCTTATCATTTCAATCAATTGATTGGAGAAACAGATTCGAAATTGCTATAGGAACGGCGAAAGGACTAGCTTATTTGCATGAAGAATGTCTAGAGTGGGTTCTCCATTGCGATATAAAGCCTGAAAACATCCTCTTAGACTCCAGTTACCAACCCAGAGTGTCAGATTTTGGCCTTTCATGGCTTCTAAACAGGGGTGATGTTAAGTACTCAGGATTCTCAAGGATACGAGGAACCAGAGGTTACATGGCACCGGAGTGGGTTTCAAATCATCCCATCACCTCCAAGGTGGATGTTTACAGCTACGGAATTGTTGTGTTGGTGTTGGTAACAGGAAGAAACCCTGGAATGGGAGCTCACTCAAGTGAAGATGGTGAAGGGGGAGAAGACCAGACATCATTGGTGAACTGGGTGAAAGAGCAGATGAAAAGATCAACGGAGGCTGAGACATGGACAGGGTGCAAAGACATATTAGACCCTGCATTGGACGGAAAATGTGACATTGATGAGATGTTAATTTTGGTAACCATAGCCCTGAAATTTGTGCAAGAAGACAAAGATGATAGACCCACCATGGGACAAGTAGTTGAAATGCTTGTGTGCTGTGAAAATAATTTTGCTGCTAAGGCACTTTCAATTGCTAGAAGTTTGACTCATGCTTTGTAACCACTATGTTTTTACTATTTTTCTTTTCTTTGCGACAAATCTTTGTATCAGGTAGCTGCATAAATGTGTACTTTTAGCATATTTAAATTTTAATCCTTCAACTTTTAATTTCAAGAATTTAGCTTTCTATTTTTTATTATTTAAAAATCGAGATCTAATGCATAACATCATCAAACGATTTCCATTAAATTGGATGATGTAATTTTTTTATTAAGGAAAAATCCCAAAGTCTTGCCTCTGTGAATAACTGTATAAATTGAAGTTGGTAATTTTCTTGATTACTTGCAAGTCAATGAATACATATTTTTAAAAATAGAAAGAAAAAGGACTTCACTTGTGTGACAATTTGTGATTACTTCTAGAAATTACAATAATCATAGATTTATTTTTTAATTGAATAAAGAAAATATCAAGTTAGCACTTAGCAGTACAAATTTTATCAATTACAAACCCTTATCAACTTCAAACAAAAATTATATACCCTTAACATTAATCTCATACAAAAAATAATATGTAAAAGAATAGTTTAAATTCATATATTTGTAAACAATTTATTTAGAAAATTGGTTTTATTAAATTCACATATTTAGACAAATGGTTTTTGGGGTTCTTCACTGGTTTGAAAGGAGAGTTGAGATTTAAGATATATTTTTCTTGTTTTAACAGGTATATTCACAATAATAATAATAATAATAATAATAATAATAATTGAGGGACTGAATTTCAAATTTGTAAAATAAATGCAAAAACGATCGCGATGGGACTCGAACCCACAATCTCCCGCTCCGGAGGCGAGCGCCTTATCCATTAGGCCACGCAATCCCTTTGGTTTAGCAATTAAATAAAACGTATTTAAACATTGTCTTATTCCTTTATGAAGTTGGCAATTCGTATCCTGATATAGCTGAATAATAAATCTTGAAACATATGTTGGGCAGCTACCTAACAAATCCTCCTCTTCCTCACTATCCAATCTTTACGGCTCTACTACACTTTCAACTTTTTTTGTCTTTGATGTTTTTTTTTGGGCATTTGAATTTAGAAGTAAATATTTATTTAGATGTAGGCATCAATTTTTCCTTCAAATTTAGTAATATCTATACTGCTTGACCCATTTTGTGTCAATTGGTAGCAGAACAAATTAATATACCTCTGATAATTGATATTTTTATGTTACCTTTAAATTAAAAAAACACACACACACACACAACCTGAATAAATTTAGAAAAAGAAACTATACTTGAATCTAAAATATTAAAATATTGATGTTTTAATTTTAGCTAAAATTTTATTAGCTTTTTATATAATTTTTACACCAAAACTGTGGCATAAGTTAGCCAAAAACGATCCATCCTCGACTGCCATCCAACATTGGCAGTTGTAATAGACGTCCTAAGATCCAAACAGATATCAGTTGTAAGGCATAGAGTCATATATTAGACACCTGCAATAGAGGTGATAGCGGGAATTGGGTTGCCGCATGTAACTACCTCTAACCGTTTCTTATCCAGTCTTCCCTATTTTATCGCAACCCACCACTCTCTTCTCGGATTCAGTTTTTCCTTTTTTTAGTTTCTTTTTTGTATAAAGTTTGGTCTTCTAAAAATCGTTCCTGTCTCAAACTCAACAGGTAGTCAATCAGCACCAAAACTGATTTTTAACAGCTTTCTTCTTCTATTTCAGGTATGTTAAGCTTCTCTTTTACCCCTTTTTTTTCTGTAATCTTTTTCTACATTGGGTCTCCTGTAATATAAATTTCTTTTTCTTTTCTTTTCTTTTTTGCAGCATTTTCAACGGCTACGTACCATGGTTTTGAGTTCATATTTCGACTGCCAAACTGATGTGCCAATGTATGAAATAAAAACAGTTGAAGCTGAGAGTGAGACTCAGCTTGCTGCTGCAGATGGTCTTGAATGCTACTGGAATGCATTTGAGCTGCCTTGTACTTTTCCTGCTTCTTACCTTGACCCTCAAAACTACACTTCATTACTGCCATTATATTCCATTCCACCTGAAGTCATCCCATATGAAACTTTGAGCTCCTACCCATGCCCCAAACGTCATAAACTCATTGAAGACCATTACTGCTCAGACTTGATGCCTGGTGTCTTTGATGGGGTTGCTGTAAGTCCATGTCCACTGCTTGAAGATCATCAGATTAACTTGGAAGGAATGAAAACAGTGGGAAACTGCAACAAGATTAGCGAGGAAAAGTGTGTGACAGTGCAAAGCATAGCGGCAAGAGAGAGGAGGAGGAAGATTACTAAAAAGACTCAAGAGCTAGGGAAGCTTGTGCCTGGGGGGAGTAAGATGAACACTGCTGAAATGCTTCAATCTGCATTCAAATATATCAAGTATTTGCAAGCCCAAGTTGGAACCCTTCAAGTTATGGACTCCTTTCCGGTAATACTTCTTCTTTTGATAAGTCAATGAAAATGTTGGTAAGCAGAGGGGTTAATTTAAAGTTGAAAACAAATGCAGGAAAATGAGAAGAGGAGTTGGGACGGGAAAATGGAAATGGTAACAAGTCCCAAGGTACAGGAGAAGCTTTACATGGAAGATAAGTGCTTGGTAGCAAAGGATGCGGTTCTCTCTTTGACAACCCTTTTTAAACCTCCACTCTCTCATGAACTCACTCGCCTTTTATCTTTACCTTCCAATGACTGAAATAACTCTTTTAGTTTTTTTATCTGTAGTGTCTGTAGTTGAGCTTTTGTTTATTTTGTTTTAACATGTATATTGTATGAAATATTCATGCTTTGATGGATGTGTTTGTATTGCATTTTGTACTTCATTTCATTTTCAAAATGCCATTAATCTATTCAGCAATCTCTCTTCTTCAGTTCTGAAAATTACCTTTTCCACAACCAGCAAATTAAGCAAAAGACAAGAGACAAGTACTCGACGATAGAGATTAATTTGTTAAGGTAAAAGGAGCGCACCCGCAACAGAATATGCTTTCAAGGTGCACCACACTTGAGATCTTTTACCTTTACAAATTAACATTTACTGTATTTTTCAAACAAATACAAATACAATTATAATTTTAATTAATAAACTTAAAAAAATCATTTATTGGATTATTAATGAAAAAATTTAGATTTAAACTAAAATAATATATACGAAAAAAACTCATGAACTTAAACTCGAGAGATAAAAAATTTCTAGCTATTTAATCTTATAGACTAAAACCATCGAAATACCAAGATCATCAACCAACCAGTGGTACTGAATGAGTACACACCCCATGCGAAACTAGTAGAATAATCTTTTATTAAAAAAATTAATCCCTAATTTAAATTTGAATATTTAAGCAGTGGAGGTGGTCGTGGACCAGGTTCGACTTCAATATAATTTTAGGTTTATTTTTTTAGGTTCGTCATAAAAAAATGGGCTTAAAACTTTGTCCAAACTCAACTTGAATAAAAATGTTAAAATTCGAGTCCGGCCTGTTTGTATTAAAATTTTTTATATTATTATTTTTATATAAAAACAAATTTAAAAAATATAATACATCAAACATTAAAATAGATGTTTTCCAACCAACTGAAAATAAATTAAAAATAGTATTTAATATTTATGCTTAAATAACACTAAGATAATGGCAACTTAGCAAGTAAATGCCTCTAAAATAGTAGTAAAACAATAGTTTTACAATATCCAAATAATAACAACAAAATAGAAGGAATAACAAGATGGCAACAAAACAGTGACAAAACAACATCAAAACAGTGGAAACAACAACAACTTTTTTTTTTTGTAAATTCGGGCCAAGTTGAGCCGAGGTTGGGTCAAAAAAAGCTTATCCGAGGCTCGACTCGTTTAGAAAACAGATCTCATTTTTTACTTAAACCCATTTTTAAAACTATATTTTTATCCAAACCCTCCTACTTTTCGAGTAGAGCTCCACCGTGACAAAATCTAATTTTAACCCTTCAAGGTCCAGCTAACAATATTATTCGGGTTTAATGCTGGCAATAAAAAGATTTAAATTTTATTCTTAATTTTCAAAAAGGAATTATGCGGATCTAAATTGGTATTAAAGAAATACAGTATATATTTGTCAATAGTCTTACACAGGTTTATATATTATATAAAACCAGTTATTAAGCGAGTATCGAAGTAAATAGCGTAAAATTAACTATAAGTACATAGGATGAGGATCCAAATTGTCTTTTTATTTTATTCTTTTATTCGATATAGTAATTATCTTCTTTTACTTTCAATTAAATATTTCAGTGTTTACAATAATAATTTTATATTAGGTTTTAATGGACAAATGATAATTAATAAATTTATTAGGTTAAATTTTTTTCTATTTTATCCAATTAAATTTTGTTTAAACACTTGTAATGTTTTATCATGTTTATTTATACGATTAATATTTAATAATTTAACTGTTGAATTTATCAATATATTTATATTTGTTATGCATATAAATTTTTATATCGATATCGATATCTCTATTACATTGATCTAAAATATTGTCTATATTAATATATATTCAACGCTTATTTTTTACATAAATGCAACTTTAAATTATAAGTCTGAATGTCTTACAATTGCAATTTACATAAATGCCTCCATTATTTGTAAAAGAAAATTAGGTTTGTAGAGTCACCTCTACTCTTTCTAGACCTTAAGCATATCATCTCTCTCTTTTCTTTTAAATATTTTTATTTATAAATTTTATTCTAAAAGAAGCTGTTTTTTTCTTTCTCTCATTCATTTATTTTATTACATTGATTATCTTATTATTTAATTTTGCAATTATTTGATTTATTTTCTAAGGTACATTCATTAAACTTGCTTTTGTTCATCTTAATCAAGCCACTCAAATTTGACATATTAAACCTCAAGATAATGTTTATTTTATTTTTAAATTTTTGGGATAAAAGTTTATTGGATACTTGGAAAAGAAAATTGAGTAAAAAGGTAATTTTGGTATGTGTTAAAACATTAATATATATGTTACACTAATAAAACTTGAGCTGAGAATGGATTCTAATAGACTAAACTGATGTAATTAACAATTTCAACAATTGATTGTTTCACTTTTTTTTAATATTATATTCCAGTATGAGTACATAGCCTTGATATCTTTAACAAGTTAGAAATCATTAAATAAACTTATTAGGGTAAATTGAAGAGACTAGCTATTCACTAATATCGATATATATTTTTTCTTAATTTTATTAGTTGTAACAATTCAATTTTTAACGGTACTAATAATATAAGTAGTTTTGGAACTTTATTTTTCGATGATCAAGTTAGTAAATATTATTTATTAATAATTACGAGGTCATTACATTATTATATTGAATTTTTGTCTAATATTTTTAGCTATTTGGAAAGTTAGTGTTACACCCTAAACTTGGCCTAGATGTTTCGGCCGAATCTTGGAGGTTACATAGACCACACACAAATAAAATAAAATAAAATAAAAACTTGCCTTATTAAACAATGTTGATCTTGTAGAAATAATTTTATAAAAACCCGATTTATTTACTTTCAGAAATCTTTACAGTTGTTATGCGAACCTTTCTCAACACATTTGTTATTACCTTATTAACTTAGTCATCCAACAGAAAAATCGTTAACTTATCTTGGTTTGCAACAGTAAATATTCATAATTACTCAATTTTGAAAACAAAGGTGCAACCAATTTAGTTATTAGAGAAAACTTGCAGCTTAATTGAACTACCTTACCAAAGCCCTACAAAAGCTCAAAACCAAAAGTGAAGTCCCAAATATTATCACCAGTGAAAAAAGAAAAGTTCATGATTTAAAATCAAAATAAACCTTTGAAACCCAGTTTGCTTCTGAGAATCTGAATCAAAGTTTTCGAACATCGCCCAATCCTAGTCCTGGGGATTACATGTGAAGATAAAATAATTGAGTGAGCTAAAACCCAGCGTGTGTCATGGCCCAAAACATAACAGACAATGAAATGATGTACAGACCATACATATCAGAGCAGAAAATCGAATACAAGGCATACTTAGCATTGCAATGTCATACAGAATAATTTCTACCCCCGACCGCTACACACCATCTTAACTCATCCAACACACCAATTAGGGTTTTTAAGTACCCATCCAACAAACACACCAAATTAGTGGTCATGTACCACTGAAAATCATGCAGTCGAGCTTCTAGATATAATGCAAAAAATCGCCAAAAATGAATATTGCAGTTAAACTGCCAAAAATAGATTTTGCGAGTAAACTGCCAGAATCACAAAACATAGTCTATCAAAACTTCCTCTATATCGTATTCATAATCCACCCCAATGCACATGCAAACAATTTAATGCATGTTCAGATGTACTCAAACTAATCATGCTTATTTACGAACATAACATTTCAGAAACATGCCAATAGAGCATACAAATTACCAGATCAACAGCATGCATAAAATTTTACTCAAAGTTATTGAATATAGTCATGCTCATACACGACAACATACAATCGAACATACGATTTTGCATGATTCAACATGCTTTCAGAAAATTACATACAACTTATATAACAGATAGTGTTTATCGAACATTGTATATAATCACATAGCAGATACTACAATATTGCTAACCTCATGCAATTGACCCAAAATACGACCCTACTAAACTGTTCGAAATGGGCCTACACGCTCATGTGGCCCACACACCTTACCTGGCCAACCCGTGTGGCTCACATGGCCAGGCACATGCCCATGTGCCGTTGATTGCCACTTTCAGTTTTTCACAAATCTACAGGTTTTTGAGTTAGAGACACACCTGATTTTTTTTGGGATGTCAACACTACAACAGCAACTCGCGTTCCTTAAAGAGAAAATTGTTGAACTCAACTCGTAGGAGGAGTATGTGTCATACAATCTTCACCAAAATTCCCCTATCACGCACGGCCAGCAATGAATCCAGAAAAGGTGACAACACCGGTCAAAATAACAACAAAACAGAAGATAAAGGGGCGACAAAAGGAAAAATAAGAAAGGAAAAGGATTTGCTAAGTAAGAAAATACGGAAAAAAAAAGAATAATAAGAGTAGCAAAAGGAAAGAATGACAGAAAAAAATGTTCAGAATCAAAAGTGTGACGAAAACAGAAATGTAGAGGGAATGGGGGAGAAGGGGACGACACTAAGAGATCATTGAGGGATAATTCTCAATATTAAAAAAAATAATATTAGAGTATATCCCAAATAATTTGATTAGTTATTATCTTAATCAGATTGCTAAGAATTTAAATTTAACCCACTTTCTAACAGCATGGGCGGCAAAGTAAGATAGGAGCAAAAATAATTTTCACTTTAAGCACAACAAAATTTGAACTTGAGTTGCAAAGGGAAAGAGAATGCTTAACCATTAATCCAATAGACTCATTCTTGTTGATAAACATACAAAAATTAGAGACAACCTAAACGTTCCAAACCAAATATGGGATCAAAATACTAATAAAAAATTTTAAAGAAAGGGAATTGAACACAAGACTTTAAGCACACAACCAGACACTTAACCACTGAACCACTTAACCACTGAAATTGAAGTATCGGGACCTCGTTTCTGTAAATTGAGTCCGTAAATATTTTTATTAAATATTTACAAAGTTATTGTATACGCAAATTGAATTTTGGATTAGTAATTTTACCGATTAATGAATCTAAAGGGATTTAAGTGACAATTTAGCCAAAAATTAAGTGAGTTGGATGGTTAGTGCTATGTTTAAAGTTAAAATATGTTAATATTATAATTAAAATTTTATATTATATGTTACAATTTAAACAGACAAAAGTGGACACCATTATTATTTCTTTCTTCTTCAAGTGTGGGTGCCAAAGAGAATTAGGAAGACATGGTTAACCTTCAACCATTCGGTCAAGTTTCCAAGCTTTGCATGAGTATGTTATTCTAGTCTATTTTTCGTAATTTTTTATGTTTTTGATATCGTTGTAGCTTAATCTAGATAGTCCGGGTACTAAATCGTAAAACTGTTAAAGTTTTGAAATGTTGTCATTTTATGGTTTTTGATGTTTTTGCTATTAAATAGCTTGGTTATAAGCTTAGATTTGATTATGGACTAAATTGTAAAGTAAATTTTGTTAATTTTGAACTTAGGAACTAAAATGAAAATATTTTGAAATTAACATGAAATTTTTGTAATTTTTAAATTTAGAGAGCTATACAAGGATGAAATTGAAATTGTATTGAAAATTAAGCTTAAAATTTAAAGATGTAGTTATTTCAATTTTATGGACTAAGTTGAATAAAATATAAAAGTTTAGGAAAAATTGTAAAATGAAATTAATAGATCATATGCATGTATTTGAGTGTATTAAAGTATTTGAATTGATAAATTAAACTTAATTATCATATAGATCAAGGATTGAACCAATCAAAACATAATTACGTAAAAGGAAAAATTCAAATAGTCCTCGGTGTTGTATTTGTTGATGGTTTGGTTAGGTAAGTTTCTATGGTCTTACTTTATTAATTCTTGATATGTTGTATTATTTTGTTTTATTATTAGTTAGAAATGTTATATGCATAAAGTATTAGCATCAAATATTTAATCATAAAAATATGAAATATATGATAAATGTTGGGGATCGACTCAATTAAGCAACGAACAAGTAAAAAATAGCGGAAGAAATTGAGAAATTGAACACACAAATTTATCATTATAGTAAAATTATCTTTTTCCGTGGTTTTTTATTCTCTTTGGAGGGGTTTTTCTACGTTAAATTTGTGTGATCAATTTCTCAATTTCTTTCGCTATTTTTACTTGTTTGTTGCTTAATCGGGTTGATCTCCAACAAGTGGTATCAAAGTTAGACCAATTTTCGTAGATCAGCATGTTCAGAGATGGCAGCAACAATGTTTGACATTGAGAAGTTCAATGGTGTCACAAATTTCAATATGTGGTAAGTTCAAATAATGACAATTTTAGTTTAGACCGGCCTGAAAAATGTCGTTATCAGGAAAAAGCCTGAGAATCTAGATCAGATAGAATGAGAAAAGTTTGATGAAAATGCCCTGTCTGCAATCCAGTTGTACCTTGTGAATATGGTATTGCAGAAGGCATTGATGGAAAAAACATCATCTACCTTGTGTAAAAAGTTAGAAACTTTTTATGCGACTAAGTCTTTAGCTAACCATTTAGTGTTGAAATAATGTCTAATTACGTTCCACATGAACGAATGTGAGTTTCTTAGAGATCACATTAGTCAATTTATTACTCTTTTAAATGATTTAAAGAATGTTGACGTTAAGATTGGTGATTAAGATCAGGCTATGCTATTATTGTGCTCTTTACCCTTATCATACAAGTCTTTTAGGGAAACCCTGATTTATGATAGAGATAAACTCTCGTTTGAGAATGTGAAGTGTCATTTGTTGCAACACCCCTAACCTTTCTCCCTTACCAAATTAAGGTTACAAAGTGCTACCAAGCAAAACAAAACATTTAACTTCAATTCAAAACATATACCAACGAATACTAATAAAAAAATTATTGTAATCGCAATAATTAGCATTTAAAGATATGTAGTTACAAACAACATATATTGCAATAGGAATTTAATAAAAATTGAAAATAAAATTATTGCCTTAATTTGAGAATGTTTAAAATTAAATATCATTAAATTGATTACATTAAATAAAATATTCTAAGATTTGACCCTTCCAATTACACCAACTTTTATTCTACTATAAATATCCTCGGCTTCTTGAAACACAAAATATCAGTTTACCAAACGAAGTTTTGCACCAAAGAATTGTAAGGAATAGTTTATAATCTTTTAATTTTTCTTTCATTTCAGTTTTAAAGGTTTCTCTTTATGCTAATTAAAAATCACTTTGTAATTTTATATATTTGCTTTTAATATTAGTTCTTTGTAAATTTAAAATTATTGCTAGTAACTTTTTGTGTATTCAATTTTTCTTTAAATTATTCCGTTTATGGAAGTTAAATATTTACAAATTATTATAATACCCAACTAATTTTAATTTATTCTACATTATTCAAAAGTTTTGCAATTTTAATCTCTTTATAATATTATTGTAATTAGATTTGGATAAAAATATAGGTCAAAAAATGAGTTTGGGCAAAAAAAGGCCTATTTTCTAAATGAGCCGAGCCTCAAGTAAGGTTTTTTTGCCCTAGCTTGGCTCGAAATTGCAAAAAAAAAAGAGCTGTCATTTCACTATTATATTGTTTCTATTTTGTTGTTATTGTTTGGATATTGTATAACTTTTGTTTTATTGTTAATTTTGCTACTATTTTAGAGGCATTTGCTTGTTAAACTGCACCTATCTTAGTGTTATTTAAATATAAGGAATTTTTTTAATTTATTTTTAATTTGTTGGGAAACATTTATTTTAATATTTTTAGTGTTTTTGATGTATTATATATTTTAATTTTTTATATAAAATTTAATTTAAAAAATTTAATACGGTCGAATCAGACCTGAGTTTTAACATTTTTTTATTCGGGTCGGATTTGAGCAAAAATTTAAACCCATTTTTCAAGTTGAGTTGGGTCGAGCCTATCAATCGAGCTTAGAATTTTATTAGGGCCCGACCCGTGTACAACTCTATTTCTAATGCAAGATTACTTATAATTTTATTTTCTTAATATATGAAACAATTCAATGCTCTTGAAAATATATATTGAATATATATACGCACACAATCCTAGTTACATCGAAAGAATGTTGGTCATTTTTTAGTGTCTCTGGTTTGCCCACAATCTCTGCTGCTGGCAGTTGAAATTGTTAACAACAGCGCAGGTTATAGTAGAGGTGCTCATGGGCCGGGCAGCCCGGCTCGGCCCGACGGCCCGCCCGAAATATGGGAGGGTTTGGGTAAAAATATAGGTCCGAAATATGGGCTTGGACAAAAAAACGAGGCCCGATTAAAAAATAGGTCGGACATCGAGCACCACTTTTTTGGCCCGGGCCCGGCCCGGCCCGGCCCGAATATAATAAATATTTTTATTTTTTATTTTAAAATACTTTTAAAATACTTTTTTTAAATTTTTTAAATTTTAAAATTTTTTAAAATACTTTTTAAATTTTTTTAAATTTTAAAATATTTTTAAAATACTTTTTTAATTTTTGTTTTAATTTTTAAAATAAAATTTTGATATTTATTTAAAAAACGGGCCGGGCCGGGCCGGCCTGGGCTTATGAATTTTTTCCCGGGCCGGGCTTGGGCAAAATTCTAGGCCCATATTTTGGGCCGGGCCGAAATTTTTTCTGGGCCCAACCCGAACCCGGCCCGGCCCGGCCCATGAGCACCTCTAGGTTGTAGCCTCTGTTGATAATTTATTGTATGTTTGGGATTATGCCAAATGTGTGTTTGAGGCTATGCACATTCGAGAGACGGCAGAGATGTTGAGTGTGCATTTGTAGGCCAAGCCATCGCATGGTATGTTGAAATTTACACCATGTTTGGTTTGGTGTATTGGCATAGCCAATACACCCCTAATCGGTGGGCCCTATTTAATCCCCATTTAATCTGTTGTTTGGTTGGTTGTATTACCATTACGTCTCAAATCTGTTCCTTCCCTAATACACCCGGTCCCGTAATAGCTATTCCCCCCATTCAGCGCCGATTAGAGAATCCTTACCCATTTCTTATTTTCGTTTCCTTTTTCTGCCCTCATAGATTTCTGCTTCTTCTTTCATCGGCATTGCAGATCTATCCTCATTTCTTCTGCTTTCATAACAAATCCTCAACATTGTCTTCATCGGAGGCCGATTTCAGGTATGAATCTTTGCTTCAACATTGTCTTTGGCTTTCTCTGTTTTAATTTTTCTCTCCTTTATTGTTTTTTTTTCGTTTGGGTTTTGTTTGAATGCAAGCTTTTGTTCCATGGATTTGTTATCTCAATCGGCTGACACTTCATCAACGCTCTCTTTAGGGTTAGTTTCATCTTCGCCGCAGTCTATACTGGGTTACTATTGCCCAGAGATAGGATCATGGGATTGGATACTCCATCAGGAGGGAATACCAGTCATGGGTATTATACCCTACATGGTAGAAAAGTATCTTCTGCTTCAATTTTCTTTGAGAGTTTGCAATATAAAGTGAATCCACAAACTGGGTATATAGATTTTGAGAAGTTGGAAGAGAGGGCGCTTGATTTTAGGCCTAAGATATTGATTTGTGGTGGTAGTTCGTATTCGAGGGAATGGGATCGGAAGGTTTCGACAGATTGCGGATAAGTGTGGTGCTGTTTTGCTTTGTGATATGGCTCAAATCAGTGGACTTATTGCTGCTAAGGTCTGCAAGCTGTGAAGAACTGTAATTATTTGATAGGTTATTTGCTTTATGTGTTGCACTAAGGCTTTATTCATGATTTATAGCTTCTGAAATATACCTGTTTATCCTGAAAGTTTTGGCATTCATGTGGCAGAATTTGCCAATTTTCCTGAAAGTGTTGTTGCTCTTGCAAGAGAAAAGGCTGCTGAATTGGAAGATTTCTCACTGACTTCAATCATTTCAACTGATGCTGGACAAGAGGTTTGGCTGTTATTTTTTTTGTTATAATACTTGTCACAAGGCTATAATATGCCTGCATTCTGGTTCTGGACATGCAAAGCCTTTTGTTTAGATGATTTTCCTGCTTCAACTATGGTGTTTCGACTCCAGCTTCTTTTTGTCTTTTCTTTGGATGGACCAACTCCGCCTTCTGTTGTTGGATGCCTCCCTTAAATTAGTTAATAACATTGATATTACTTGCATCAATACAGTTGGTAGGACATAGGACTACTATTATAACTTGCCTTCCAATGGACCATCCATTCATTTCAAATATGACGTTCATATCTATTGCTGTTTGCTCCGAATGTTGTAGCTAAAGATAAAAAATTGGCATTACCTAAGGAGAGGTGATCGGTGTCTCTGGTAGCATTTCTCATTTCTTAAATTCATAAAATTAATAACACAGTAGACTTTGTTGAGAAAGGTGATGAAGCCGATTGTTTTTCATTGTAACACATATATTTGAGTTATATATGTATATAGTTTAGCTCTTATTCTAGAATTAGTTTGCTGTCATCAGTTGGAAAATTGCCTATGCTTTTGAAAAGGAGCTTTGATATGCCCTTTTCATCTAGAACAGTAGTTGCTTGGAATTCTAGACTTGCAACTTTTATTTCTTTTCCTGAAGTATTCATGGCTGGCCTTTTTTTGGTATATCTCCGGATACGAGTTTGAAGATGTCTCAAAAAACTTAAAAAACTGAACATACTCGAGTACGAGTAGCATAGCTTGCAAATGCGACTCTATGGTACTCTTATTTATATGTGTAGTTGGTGATGTTGAAATGGATGACTCATTAATATATCAGAAAGTTAATCAGTTACTACAATGTTTAGCTCTTTCTTAGTACTTTGAATTTGCCTATGTGTATAATGTGTCAACTGATGCTACTGGTGTAGAACTTAAGGCTAAAACTAAATTTTATATGATTTCTTCCAGGAGTTGAATAAGATGAAATTACTTTTTTTTAATCTGTGCTTCTTCTTTGCTGGAATTTACTTTTTTTTATTTGGAAATTATTTGTTTGGTTGTTGAGAAAGGAAGGGAAACTAAATCATGATATATGTATATATTTGTTTGGATAAATCATGATAGTTTGTTTTTTTGTTATGTTGTTTAACTTTGTTAGTTATTTGGTGCTAGAGCTGAAAACCCGAATCAAGAAGTACTTTGAAGGGGATGAAGAGGCACTCCCTTCAGTTCTTAGGCCATTTTGCGGAGAAAGTTAGCTGGGAAACATGAGGAGACCGATGATGAATTGATGGATGAATTAGAGGTGCAACCACGAGACGATGTGGATGATGAAGAGTTCGAGTCAGATTTTGATAATTTGTACTCGATTGATGAAGAGATACTTGCAATGTTTTTGATGAAATAAAGTGTGGATAGAAAACCTGTCAATACTTGCAATGTTTGTCCATAATGTTTGTAAATGAGAAATGACCCTAGTCTACATCATTTCTCAAAGCCCGCGATTGCATGTAAATGTCACTAGAAAGCTGTTGCTAAGGCTTAAGAATCTGTTTTATGAGTCAGTGTTAGTTGTTTCAAGTTCACTTTAATGTCACTCTGTTTACTGCTTTATAGTTTAACTTTTGTATGGTAAGTGATTTGTATACTAATTGTTTCTCTTGAATATGCATGCAGAACTTATATATTAGAAGTTACAAACACAGATTTGCTGGTTGATAACAAATAGATCTTTTTTTTTTTATAGTTTACCATGGTTGCTTTATGCTTATGTGATTGTTCATAGAAAATTTTTTTGGAAGAAGCCTATGCTTGACATTTGTTTAATCCATGTTTTCTTAGCAAGTATCTACATTATTAATCTATATTATATAGTATTATATATTATGATTTTATTAAATTCATATAAGAATATTTAATATTAAGAATTTTATTAAATTATATATATTTATTAAATTATATTTAATAATAATTATTTTAAATTATATTATATAGTACTATATATTATGATTTTATTAAATTCATATAAGAATATTTAATATTAAGAATTTTATTAAATTATATATTTTATTAAATTATATTTAATAATAATTATGTTAAATTATATTTTATAGTATCATATATTATGATTTGAGTAAATTCATATAAGAATATTGATTATTAATAATTTTATTAAATTATATATTTTAATTATAATATATTTAATAATAATTATGTTTAAATATGATTAAATTATTTATTATTGACATTAATAATCTTATTAAAATTTAAATAACAATAACAATAATCATTTACCAAAACAAATTTATGGTAAGGGTATTCTAGTCATTTTAGTTTTTTCCATTATGCTATTACACCTCTATTCCATTCAACCAAACACAAGATTGCTATTACGCCTCTATTCTATTACATTCAACCAAACAATTCATTTGCTATTACGCCTCTAATCTATTACGCCTCTATTCTAATACAGCGAACCAAATGTGCCTTAATGTCGACGCTTTGTTTTTTTGTCTTCAAACTTGACTAGTTTCAGGGGCGTAGCTAGGTGCTGCTAGGGGCCTAACCATCTTAAAATGGAAAGTTTTTTATTTAGGTCATTTAAAATTTTTACTAATAAAAGTAAAATTATGTTTTGTCCTCTAAAAATGATAAACAATTGATTCAATCATTTAAAAATTATAAAGATGTAAACTATTAAAATAGTAAAATTACATTTCTACTATTATAAAAATTTGCCCCTGACTAGTTTAGTTGCACTTATTCGAGACGCGGATGGCTGTTTCATTCGAACTTTTACACATATTTCTCTGCGTTGCGGAGGCTATGTCCATCCGCGAGGATTTGTCTTGGCCTGATTTTATACCATCATTATTTGTTGGGGCTTCAATTCCAACATTTGTGTTTCTAGTGGACGCGTCGAATTGCAAATAAGGTGCTGGGTAATTTTATCTACTGCATATAGTTCTTATTTTGTTTCTTGTCCTCCGATTTTGCATCTTGTAACCACTTTATGAACTGGTTGGACTCCAAGAATCTTAAAGTTAGGGTGTACAAGATAAACGTGTTGGCTTGGATTATAAATTAATGATGTTTTAGTTTTAAAAAAAATAAAAATAAAAACAAAAGAAAACTAAAATAATGTGAAATAATATTATTTAATAGATAATTTTAATATATTTATTTATTCACATGGTGGATTGGATATTTGATGTGCCCTACCCATTGTAAGACAGAGTTTGGGTTTAGGTTCGGTGCATCCAATTCTAACATTCAGCAATTTGCCTTTCTATTAAAACTGAAATAGAAAAACCTCCCGAACCACAACACATCATCTTCGTCTTCGATCCCTACCTTTTCATCAATTCACTCCCAAAATCCAAGGTGAGCTCTCTTTTCTCCTCACATTTTCTCCATTTTCTTTCTCTTCTTCTTATTCACTCCTATATCTTTTTCTTGATATATTTTCTTCTGCTACTCAAACACATGTTACTAGGTTTTTGCGTTATGCCTTTTCTCTTACAACATTCTTTTCTCACCTTCTTCTGATTTCGGTTTTTTATTTGAATATAACATTTGGGTTTCTTTCTTTTCCTTTTGCAGGAAAACAATAAAACTTTTTTTTTCTTTGCTTTAATTCATCTAGGTATTAAGTGATTGTTTTGAAGGGATTTGAAAATATGAGTGGTGCTCCAAAGAGATCTCATGAAGAAGGTGGTGCTCAATCTTCTTCTGCCTCCAAATACCCTCATGAGGATACTGCTAATTACCCTAAAATGCCTTCGTCTTCAGTACCCACTGAGTACCATCATCCTGCCCCTTATGACATGGGGCAAGATGCTAGAATGCCTAGGATTCCTAGAACCGAGCTTCGTGATTCAGGTAGAAGGTCACCTCTACAGCACTCCATGTATAGAATGCCTTCGTCTATTGCTTTGAATGATTCACATATGGATTCTCATCAGGGTTGTTCTGAGAGTAGGATGGAGTTGCGGGAGGCCAAGGACAACCGAGAGGTTAGGGTTGAGAGTCGAGAACAGAGAGTGGAACCAAGGGAATTCTATGCTGAGGCTGCAAAGAGAGAGTATCAAAGTGGGAAAGGTGAAAAGGATGGTAGATTTGAGAGTAGGGGAGATGAGAGTAAAGAATTGAAACATGATAGAGAGAATTATAGTGGTCCGAAGGGTGATTTGAAGGTGGAAAAGGATCTCTATGGTGGGGCTAGTATTCATTCGAGTTGGAAGGATCCAAGGGATTACCTTAGAGGAAAAAGGTATTCAGAGCCCCCAGGTGGAAACATAGATCCATGGCATATCCAACGTGCTAATTCACAAGGAACAGTTGAAGTTGTAAAGGAAGGTCCTGCTACTGAAGAAAGAGATTATGCTGAAGGTCACGAGGCTGTTGGTGAGAACAAGTTTGATTCAAAAGGTGATGATAGGTTTAAAGACAAGGATAGAAAAAGAAAAGATGGGAAACACCGGGATTGGGGAGATAGAGATAAGGAAAGAAGTGATCGTAGGAACAACACACATGTTGGTAATAGTAGCGGAGAGGTAAAAGAATCTGCAAGAGAGGAGAGAGAAGCAGAGAGATGGGAAAGAGAAAGGAAGGATTTGAAGGAAAAAGAAAGGCCAAAAGAGAGGGAGAAGGATCATATCAAGAGAGAGCCACTGAATGGAGCAGAGAAAGAAGGATTAAACAATGAGAAGGAATTAGGAGATGGATCTGTTAGAATACAAGAGCAGGAAAATCAGGCATCTGAGCAGAAAAAACAAAAAGAGTTGGATAGCTGGAAAAATGTTGATAGAGAAGCTAGAGATAGGAGAAGAGAAAGAGATGGTGACACAGAAGGAGACAGACCTGAGAAGCGCAGCAAGTGCTCTGACAAAGAATCTGATGATGGGTGTGCAGATGGTGAAGGGGCTACGGAAAGGGAAAAGGAAGGTTTTAATTCTGGAGTCCAGCAGCGTAAAAGGATGCTTCGTCCAAGAGGCAGCCCTCAAGTGGCAAGCCGTGAGCCTTCTTTTAGACCCCGACCTCAAGACAACGAAGGGTGTGTCTTCCTATTTTTGTAGTGTTTGTTTTAATTTCAAGCATATTTACCTTACTGCAGCTTACATGTTATATGAAATTATTCTCTTTAAAATCTCCATGCATTCTAGCCTTTGTAATATGCATTCCCTCTCTCTAATACTTTCCTTTTGCCTCCACCGCCTTCAATCTGCAGCCACTTTCTATATAATCCTTGTTCCAGCCTTCTGATTGGCATTGGTTTTACCATTGTTTGCAAATTAATTGGGTTTCCTATTTGTATTGGCTATTTTCAGAGATGTTTTGAAAGTCTTTAGAAGTATTCGTGATGCTATTGGTCTTATTGTTAAAAAATAATGTTGCTGATATTTGTTCTAAGGCATCGTACTTTCTCAGTTTCTATGCAATGTAATTGATGCCTAACTAATTACAATTTTTTTTTTTGTTCTGAGGGTATTTCCTGTCTTTCAGTCATTACACAAAGTGAAATTCATATAAATTAGCTATTATACAAGTTCTTTTTAAGTGAGTTTAAAAGTTCTATTGGTTGAAGCTTTGGTAGCTACATTTTCATTTTCAACAAGTTTTACTTTGGTATTTGCCCTTGTTATTTTTGCTTTCTAACCATAGTTTTTTTTTTGCATTGCAGATTTCAGGGTGAGATATGGTTTAGTGCATTCTGGATTTCAACATTTTAGCTGCAATTTTGTTTTCATATTTGATTGAAGGGGACATTATGATCTGGTGAAGTGAAGTTAGACTGATCTGAAAGAACCTATCCTAGTTGCAAAGCTTCTCTCGGCCTGTGCTTAACATGTGGACATTTACGTTTTGTATGTTTGAAGTGTCATTTATGGTGGTAGTTTTGGCTTGACCTTGCACGTTGATTTGGTAGATGAAGACTGGAACTGATGAAATTTTCTCTATATTTGATTTGCAGGCTGTATTAGGATGTATATTAGGTCGTTCCACAGTAATTCACTCAAGCCTTTAACTTAGAAGGGACAAGGCTAGTGAATAGTTAAATCAGTGACATCAAGATAGATGATTATTTCTATAGTTAAGTTTCTAAATACTAAAGGTTATAATTACTTTTAGGATTCATGGATGCTTAGAAGGAAGTTGGGTGAGTTAGAGATGACAGAAGCTCCAATGTATTAGAGCCTCTTGAGTGGAGGGAACTGTGTTACAGTTGTTATAAGCGTTGTCTTGTTTATAACATGGTTACCTAAGTAGGTCTTGTGAGTGATGAATAATTATTGTCGCTTCTTCTTTTTCCTACCTATTATATGTTGCTTGTTCAGTGCAACTGTGAAGTGGGTTGTTTGTGGTCATTGATTGAACAGAAAGGTTTTAGGCATTTCACTGGGGGTTACATTCTCTTTGTAATCTACTAATGTTTTTTGTGTTTCAGGTAAACCTGAAGTGTCTACTGTTGTTTATAAAGTTGGTGAATGCATGCAAGAGCTGATTAAGTTGTGGGAAGAATATGAAGCTTCTCAAGCTGATAAAAATGGTGAAAGCTCTCAAAATGGCCCTACTCTTGAAATTCAAATCCCTGCTGAGCATGTTACTGCCACAAATCGTCAGGTAAGACCCAAGAGATATTTTTTCCTTCTTTTGAGGATTTTGATCTTTTACTTGTGCAATTTGCAAAAGCTGAAAACTTTTATTAATCGTGATATTTTCTCATTGTTTTGATTGCTTTTTTTTTTTTTTACCTTGAGAGATCCTTATAATGCGATCTTGATGGTCTTGAAATTGGATTAAAGTTGTCAAAGACATTATCTGTTTTTTTTTTTGAAAAAATAAAAAATAAATAAGTGCATTCTCTGCAGGTCCGGGGTGGCCAGCTATGGGGGACTGATATATACACAGATGACTCTGACCTTGTTGCTGGTATGCTGTAATGGCAACATGAAATCTGTACTAACCTTTTGTTGGCCATGTGAATCATAGAACTGTTATCCTTTAACACATTTTCTGCATTGATGTTGTGATGATTCTTTATAGTTCTTATGCATACTGGTTACTGCCGTCCAACTGCTTCTCCACCTCCACCAGCTATCCAAGAGCTACGTGCTACTATCCGTGTGCTGCCACCACAAGATTGTAAGTCCAAATTCTGCTGTATTTTATTTTTCCAATAATTCCCGTAACATATGCCTCAGCAGCTTAACTCCATTAACATTAAACATAGTCACTAAAAATAAAGCACCATATGTGCTCTACTTTCTGGATCAATGCCTGGGTTTCAAAAAGCGGCGCAATAGCGGTATAGTGGCCGTTATTTCGTGGTAGTGCCGCCGACCACCACCACTAATCTCTTCAATAGCGGTGTGAAAATATTTCACACTATTATTGACCAATAGTGGCTGCAAAAAAGCAGGATAGCAAGGAAAAACAGGGTGCTATTTGCGCTAACTTGCCATACCTTAGGAGAAAAATGAAAACTACAGAGAAAGAGAGAGTGAAAACCACTGGAAATAGTTTTTAAGAGTAATAAACGAACATTCACTCATCAATTCACACAGCACAGGGTTTTTTTTCTTATTTTTGTAACATGTCGGGTATGGGTGAGAATGGGTTGAAGACAAAAATAGATGAGGGTTGTGTTTTATAAGAGTTAGTTCTTGAGAAGAGAGTTGAGAGCAGAAAGTTCAGATTTTTTACTAAACTCTAAGACAGTAGATAGAGAGAGATGAGAAGGGATGAAAACTAAAGCAGAGGCCAAAGAGTGGAGAAAGAAATGGGTTTCATAAATTAAATTAGTTTGATAGTTTATATTTGAATTGTTCTGTTCTTATTTTGGAAAGAGGAAAGCCATTAATATTATTTCACACGAGAGAATAATAAATGTTATATACTAAACTTTAATTTAATTATAACGGTCCAAATGAACGAAGCTTGTTCGAGAAGCATCTAAAGTTGTTTTGTTTTATTATTTATTTAAATAATAATTAAAATGGCATCTAGTTTATTATAAACTAATATTAATTTATGATAGTAAAAGTTAAAAGAAAGTTAAATATTTCATAATTTACTATTCTTAAAATTAAAATCTTAAACTTAGAACCATTCTTAAAATTAAAAACTAAATATTTTAATTAGATTTTAACTTTTAATAACTAAAGAAGTATTATAATATATACTTGAAATTATAAATTTATTTTGATGTTATGAATATGGGGCACTTCTAACATGAGCTTCACTGAAAAAGCTTATGAAAAGCTTTTACCAAAATATCTAACGATATTGGTAAATCCTTAGAAATATTGGTAAAGCCAATATTGGTAAATCGTTAGAAATATTAGTAAAAGCTTTTTCTAAGCCATTTTTAGTGGAGCTCATGCTAGAATTTCCCATGAATATTTAATAGTTTGCTATAATACTTTATAGAGTACAAATTTTACTTTATTTTTGTACATAAAAATTATAAATTGCAATAAAATGCTTTAAAAATGATTTAAAATAAGATTATATGATTAGACTTATAGTAGCTATATTATAAAAATAAATTGTGCGAAACAAAAAAAAATCACGACCGTGATGACTGCAATGTCTGCAATAACCCCGTTACATCCACAATCACGATAAATGCGATGCTACCAAGAATGCAACCACAACCGCATCTTAAAACCCTGCTTGTTGCTTTAATAAGGAAACATTTAAAGATAGATAAGCATTTAAAATTGATTAAAAAGTAGTGAAGTTTATTACGTAATAATTACGTTTTCTATTAGCTCAACCCAAAATAATGAGATGGACCAAAGTTGACTTGAGCTGAACCATTGTCATGGTTTGATTTTATTTTTTGGTTTCTTTGGTGGTTTTGTTTGATTAGCTCTTAGATATTCTTTATCTCAGGTACTCTATTTATTTCTATTATTTGTTGGAATTATGTTTTTATGCAACATTCTGACATTATAGGACCAATATTTGCTAGGCTACACCTCTAAACTTAGGAACAATGTTCGTTCCCGTGCTTGGGGAGCTGGAATCAGTTGTAGTTATCGTGTTGAACGATGCTGCATTGTTAAGGTTACAAGTTTCTGGTCTTTTTCCCCTTTATTCCATTAGTTTTTAATAAGTTTGTGGAAGTTGATATTTAAAATAAATGATTATAATATCTTTTGTTTCTTAAATATTGTGTTTTCTTGCTATATTTTATTTCAGAAAGGAGGCGGAACCATTGATTTGGAGCCATGCCTTACACATTCATCAACAGTGGAGCCCACCCTTGCTCCAGTTGCTGTAGAACGGACAATTACTACTAGGGCAGCAGCTTCTGTATTTCCTGCCTCCTTTGTTCATCTAATTTGTTGAAGTTCTACTTTTAGTTTATCTTGTGTTTTCTAAAGGAGCTGTTGTTTTAAATTGTTGTTTGTATTGCTTTATGTGACATGCAATGCTTTTGCCTTGGTAGACTTATATCTCATATCTTTTGGCATCAATAGCTTGTAACCCTGGTCAGAATTGGGAAATAGGTTTACAACTGTTTGGAAACATGACCATTTACAATGTCATACAGTTCGAACCAAGCATGTGTATTCGTGCGAGCCTTTTTTAGTCAGGAATAAATTATTGTGCAGAATGCAGGGTGTTGCAAAAAACTGTATGCTACAAGTATGAGGCAAAGGCGGAACCATTTGTCCCATAAGTTGGATATGTTGCCTTTTTCTTCTTAAGTATGGTATTGGTTTACATGGTATCTGCGTATTATTCTGGCAGCAGTTCGTTAAGAGTAATGATTCATATATAGTTAAGAAATGCAAAGCTTCATACTTTGTGTTCTTGAAATCTTTCTTTTGTTGCTATTAGTATCATCTAATATGTTATTTTTCTGTTTATTTAATAGAAATAAGCTCATGTGATGCTTTTCACTTCTCAGAATGCCTTACGACAGCAAAGATTTGTACGGGAAGTTACGATACAGTACAACCTATGCAATGAGCCTTGGTACCTTCAAGACTTATTTATGATTTCCTGTTTTGAGTTTTTCAAATTTGCATTTTGATTATAGATATATGGAGATTTTTAATGCACAAATTCCATCATATTTTAGAATTGAAATTTTAGATTTAAATTTAAGATTCTTAATTTTCTGTAGTTGTACAAGTTACTGATTCTTCCAGAAACCTTGTGTAGGATTTGAACATTATATTTCAGTATGTTTGGTAATGAGTTGACAAATTATTTTAAGTTAATCTGCAGATTCAGCTATGATCTTCTAGAAGCCTCTGAATTTATTTTACTTTGCCTTTTTATTTAGGGAGTTAGGTTAGCTAGTTTAAGTTCTACACCACCTAGATTTTATTTTGTTTTGGGGAACATTACAAAATAATTTCATACACTTAATTTTTGGCATATGGTGTTAATGAAAAAGAAAAATAAGGAATAAAATATATGTTTTAAATATTTTTCACATCTACTAATGCTATGTTATCCCACTCCATCAGTTCTATGTACCATCTTATCTTAGTTGGCAAAGAGATGCAAAGTGTTAAACCACATGGCAGTTTTCATCCAGCTAAGGGCTTTAATTGGATATAAATAACTGTTAAGGAGCTCAATTTATTGCAGTAAAAAGAATAGGCACTTTGATGATATATTTAATTAATTAGTCATTTACAGAACTATTTGAAAAGGATGGATCAATAGTACTTTGAAATAGAGTTTCAAAAAAGTGTTCAGCATTTTTCAGACATTTTGATTTCAAGTTTCTGCTTTTATGCTTGGAAAGCCAATTTTTAGCTTTTACAGAAGCTCAATGGCTCTTCTTTTTCTTTCCCTCCTGTAGGATCCAACCCTATCTTTGTGTTAGTTGAGCTTTTTGATGTACAGACTCTAGAAGCTGGGCCAAACTAGAAAATGTTCTTGTCACATTAGTATCATGTAATCGTTTTAAGATCATATGATATGATACAAGAAGGAAAGAGTTGAGAATATAGAGTGAAACAATGTTGCTTTCTCTGTTACAGAACCTGAAGTTTTAAGGACATTGAGTATGGAATGCCATAATTGTCTTTTGTTTAATTGCTTGTTATGCTGAACCTTAACTTTCGTTCTTCCATAAATGTTGTTGCCAATTCCACAGGATTAAGTATAGTATCAGTATAGTTGCTGACAAGGGTCTGAAGAAACCCCTTTATACATCTGCTCGTTTGAAGAAGGGTGAAGTTCTGTACTTGGAGACACATTCGTGCAGGTATTATTATTTGTATAAACTGTCGTTTGTGCAACAAGATTGATGGCTGCATTACTTATTTTGGCTTTTCTTCTTCCCTTTTTAATTTATTAATTACATTTTCTATTTGCTGCTAGCTTAATTTCTTAAATCTAATTTGATTTAACTAGTATATAACATTGACAAGAAGCATGGAAAGAACCTAATATCATATCAAGTCTCTCTCGTGGTTAGTGATGAAAGTTAATTTATCCGCTTGTGGGCCTGTTATGAGCTACTCGGATTCTAACAATTAGTTGAGCTTGAGCTTGGTGCTGCTTGGCTTATTATTTTCTTTGCTCATTTATATTCGTGAGCAAAGCTCTCTGAGCAGTTATTGAATAAACACCCACTCTATTAGCTTGTAAATATTTGATGGCATGTTTATGCATTCAAACTGATAATTCAAATATTGAAATATTACAAATGTAATTGAATATCACCTAAGAACATTCCAATTAAAAAGTAGTCTTAAAATATCAGATAGGTTACAAGCTTTGGTTGCTATCTGACTGTTGAATGGAAGGGTAACAAAGTTGAGAGCAAGATGTTCTACCTCCACTTACTCTTTTCTCTTGGCCCTGCCTTTACCTTTGCTTGGTATGGCATAGACACAAGTTTCTTAAGTTCTTTCTACTACTAATACTATTCAACGACTGATTTTTGATGAAAAAGGCTGACTAGTGGTTTTGCCAAGTTGGATTAGTTGCTTCTCTTCTCTTCCCCTTTCCTTATTTCTACCAGTGCTTGATATTCTGCATTAAAATTTTCAGTGATTTGCCAAAAACCATTTTTGATGTTGCGTATCTGCTAATATTTTTTATTTTTGTTCCTCAATTACCATACCCTATTACTTGGATTGTTTGCAAATTATTTAATTTCAAAATAACCAAATTAACCAAATTAACCAAACAATTTAAATGCTTTATCAGTTATTCATTTGATTGATTCTGAAAACAGTTCAATTCTTTCAGGAATTGTCTCACATTATTATGAAAATCCCGTGGACAAACTGAGTTAATGGACTGATGGATTATAATATTAATTGGTTTTCTGGGTGATTTGATCATTATAGTTAAATTCTTCTGGTTTAAGAGTTTTCTAACCTATTTAGAAGAGCTGAGCGCCTACAAACTCATAATAGTTGATGTGCTAACTATTGGCATTTTCTTTTCCTTTTTTTTTCCCTTAAATATTTTAAATTAATGTGAAGGTATGAGCTATGTTTTACTGGAGAGAAAATGGTGAAAGCTACAGTAGCGTCTCAAGCACATGAAGCAGATGCAGAGAAGTCTCAAAATCACCACTCGCATTCCTCAAATGGTGAAAAGAACGACTCTGAGAACACCCTGATAGATGTTTTCAGATGGTCTCGGTGTAAGAAGCCCCTTCCCCAGAAAGTCATGCGTTCAATTGGAATTCCCTTGCCACTCGAGCATGTAGAGGTACTTCCCGTTTCAGAATTTACTTCCTTGGCAACTCATGTTTCTTTGCAGCTTTTCCCATTTTAGCATCTTCCATTGTAAATTATCCTTTGAGATATTACCATAAAGCCAATAGGAATAAAATGCTCGAATTTGCAGTAGAAGCACATGATAATATGATAGAATAAGCTCGGAAGACCATCAGTACGTTTTAAATGACGGATATTGAAAGCTTAGGCAACTCCCAGATCACATATTCTTAGTTCTCCTACATCAGATAGTGTTAAGGCATAAATAATCTGTTTATTCTCCTTTTCAGTCTGCCAGATTGGTCCATCAAATGTAAGTAAAGGCATGAAAATTTAGTGACGGAGATTGTTGTGATGAAACAGGTATTGGTGGAGAATGTTGACTGGGAAGATGTCCAGTGGTCGCAAACAGGGGTTTGGATAGCTGGAAAAGAGTACACACTTGCTCGAGTGCATTTTCTATCTCCAAATTAGCTGTTATTTTTCGAGTTTGGTATCTTCACATGCACAGAGACCCTTTGTCATGTTCTTATGGAGGAGTAAAAAGTCAAGTGTTATGAAATAATATATTTTGAAGTGTTTATCACAATTTAGTCAAACCCAAGTTACTCATTTGGTGTAACCCTATACCCATCAATAGATATTAATTTGTTGTCATCCATAATTAGTCTAAATTAATGCATATAAATAATGTCAGATTGTCTAATGCACGCACGACAGAATCTATATCCCATTGCTTCATGTGTTTTTGAAAAAAGAATTATTTCGTTTATTTTTATTATGGACTTGGCCACCAATTTTTTCAAAAAGTTATTTTATTTTTTTGCATAAACTTCAATTTTATTCCAAAAGAATTGGGTCCATACCGAAACGTAAGTTTGACCAGAAACTTGGTCAAAGCTGATTATAAAAAAAGTGAAATTAAGATGGGTCTGATATAAATTATCTAAAAAAATTGAAATCAATAATTAAATACGTTTTAATTCATTAATATCGATGCATCTTTATTAAGCCAATTAATGTTGAAATTAATGTATTATGGTCGTCGTCGTTTGTCAAATTTTTAGCCCTCTCCCCTCTATAAACAAATTTTGTACTGAACTTAAGACTTGATTTTCTCTATAAACAAGCTTGGCGTTAATTTAAAACTTCATTTTCTCTAAATTTTCACTCAAATCATTTGCCACTTCAACAATTTATTTAGGAAGAAACTATTTTAAAAATTAAAATTAGGTATTGATGTGTTGAGTTAGATTTTTTGGACTCATGGTTTGGGTACCATACATATTTGCCCAAATTTGATGTTTCAATTTTGCTTAAACCAATCAATGTTTGTAGATGACACTTATTTAGGCTCATCTATAAATTTTATTATTATATATTGATTAATTATATATATTATTCAGATAAGTATAGACATATTTTACTACCCTTAATTTTCCTTCCATTAAAATTTCAAACATAAATATCTTATTATATATTTTTATGTAATATACCCATAGTTTAATGGCCTTATTTTTGTCTAATTTCAAATTTTTTGAGTCGAAGTCTCTCATATTTGAACTAGGATTGTTTGAACTAATCGGTCAAATTGGTTCAATCAAAGGTAAAAAATCGGTTGATTCGTGAACCGGTAAAAATTTGTTAATTTGGGTTAAAAAGTAGTTGAACGAGTGGTTGAAGCAATTTTTATAGTTTTTAAAAATAATTTATGTGTTTTAAATCATCTGGACTAATCAAACTAAAAATCGATAGTCTAACCAATTTAATTATTGATTTGGTTTCAAAAACATTGATTTGAATTGGGATAATGTAGCCCTTAGAGCCTTGTTCACTTTTTTAATAGGATAAGTGATGCGTGCAGCTATTGGTTTGCTTTCCTTTTGACATGCTGGTTTGGGTTTCTTATGATGTTGGGGGTCAGCAAATGCAACTATAACTTCTTGTGGGTCAGTCAACAGGAGGTTGAAAAGGATGTACGGACGGACCCATCCTTGATTCAGATACCATTAGTTTAAACTACCACACAGATGCTAGAATTCAACTAAAGATGGCTATCCTATTACTATATTTCAAATATAAAGGTGGGGTAGTGGGTTTGCTTTATTCCCCCCCGGCAATTTAGGCAATAAAATTATTATATTATGAAAAGAAGGGGATTAAGACACTTAATCAACATATACTAATGTCACAAAGAAACAGGCTGAAAGGTCTATTTTATATTTGATTCCTCACTTAGACATCAACTTGGAATGTCAAAAGGAGTAATCCTCATTCCTTTTTATACTTGAGCCCTTGCCTTTCCTTTGCTTCACCCCAAATTACTTCTGTTCCATCTTTCTCATCCATATCTGCTTTAGCGGCCATTGTCGGGAGATGAAGTTTGGCAAGGAATTTGCTTCTCAAATGGTGCCTGAATGGCAGGCAGCTTACATGGATTACGCTTGTTTGAAGATCCTTTTGAAGCAAATCCAACATTGTAAGCAAAAGACCACTCAACCTGATACTCCACCTCGTCTTCCACGAGCCTTAACTCTTTATAGAGCATTTAGTGGTTTAATACAGTGACAAAATCAACGTCTGAACTCTTTCAATGGTGAAGACACTGAAAACCAACCCATTCTTGTAAATTTTTGCAATGGAAGAAAAGGGTCTGGCAAGTATGAGACAACCTTTCTAATGGCTGCAGAAGAAGGAGGGGAATGTGAGCAGCAATTCTTTAGAAGGCTTGATAATGAGTTGAATAAAGTTGACAAGTTTTATCGGTCTAAAGTGAAAGAAGTGATGGAGGAAGCTCATACATTGAGCAAACAAACGAATGCTTTCTTTGCTTTTAGAATAAAAGTTGATAAAGTAGCTGCAAAATTTGATCATATTCATCCATCTCCTAGTATGAGCAAACAAACGAATGCTTTCTTTGCTTTTAGAATAAAAGTTGATAAAGTAGCTGCAAAATTTGATCATATTCATCCATCTCCTAGTAAGCAAATTTGCTATAAAAATTTTCACAATCTGTTCTGATTTTTTTGTTTTTTGGATAATTGAAAGAAATCTTTACACTAGGTGCAAGAATGGTTGCTATGAATGTATTTAATGGTGAAGTGCAATCGAATGATTCGATCGAAGATAATGAGAAGCACATTAGTGTTAGAACTAAGAAATCAAAATGTGAAACTTTGGCAGAAACTTAAGCAACAAGCTTAAATATCTTGCTGATCAAATAAGAAAATCGGCTTGAGTTTTGTGAACAAAAAAATTGCTTAACTGAAACCAAAAATGAATAAGAAGTTTGAAAGATTTCATTACAATGAATAAAGGCACAAAGCCATTACATATACCAAGCATTTCAGCTGGTCAAAAGATGAGAAATTACCTAAACATGTACCTAACTCCACTGAGTTGCATAGAAAATTGATAAACATAACTTGTATACTTGGTAAAGCTGATTTATCAATCCATCAACACCTAATTACATCATGTATGCTAACAACTTAGTTCATATTTAACTAAGTAACAAAACATTCATTTCAAGTAACAAAACGTAAGCATGATCTTCAGCAGCAACTTGCATGGCTCGGGCAACTTGGTCTACTTCATGTTCTGCATGTAAGCCAACTTCAACACTTTTCCTTGGCTTGCATGCTGCAAACTCCCAATTTGGCTCTCAAATCATTGAATCTTAACACACAAAGAGGCTTCGTTAAGTTATCAACAAGCTGATCTTCAGAACTACAATGAATCATTTTAACTTTTTGAGATTGTTCCATTCCCCTAACAAAATGAAACTTGACCTTAAAATGTTTTGTCTTCCAATGAAACACTGGATCCTTTGCAATTGCAACAACATATTGGTTGTCACGTTTAATCTCTGTTGCTTCCCTTTGGTGTAAATTCAAGTCAGCCATGATCTTTCTTAACCAAATTGCTTGGCTAATAGCTCCAACAACTGCTACATACTTTGCCTCAGCTGTTGATTGAGCAACAACAGTTTGCTTTTTTGAGCTCCAACAAAAAATGGCTGAACTAAGGGCAAACAGATACCCCGAGGTGCTTTTCATGTCGTCAATTGATCCAGCCCAGTCACTATCAGAAAAACCAAGCAGTTTCATGCTATCAACCTTGGTAAACCTCATCCCAAAGCTTTGAGTGCCTTTAATGTACCTTAGAACTCTCTTTGCAGCTTGAAAATGGTTCACATTGCAGCAATGCATGAACCTGGATAGGAGACTCACAACATACATTATGTCTGGTCTTGTGGCTATCAAATACAACAGGCATCCCACTAAGCTTCTATAGGTTGTCTCAGACACTTTCTCGAAATCACCATGGCTTGATAATTTTTCTCCAACAGCAACTGGAGTGCTAGTTGCCTTGCAATTTTGCATAGAGAACTTGCTCAGAATCTTCAAGGCAAATGCCTTTTGACTCAAGAAAATTCATTGCTGAGTCTGGGACACTTCCATGCCAAGGAAGTAGGACATTTTTCCCAAATCTGACATTTCAAACGTACTTTGCATTTTTCTTTTAAAGTCAGTCAGCATAGCCTTGTTTTCTCCTGTCACCAGCAGGTCATCCACATACAAGGAGATAATGAGCTGTGTTTCATCACCTTCCTTCTTCACATACAAAGTTGGCTCACTAATGCTTCTCTCGAACCCCAAGTTTTCCAGATAGCTGTCTATTCTGTCATACCAGACCCTTGGTGCATGTTTTAAGCCATACAAGGCTTTTCTCAGCTTGTACACACTATTTTCTTTGCCTAGAACTCAGAAACCTTCAGGCTGTTCAACATGGATCTCCTCATCAAAAAAGCCATTGTGGAAGGTAGATTTTACATCAAGTTGATGTATTTTCCACTACCTTTATGCAATCAATGCAATTAGCAGTCTAATTATATCAAGTCTTACCACTGGTGCAAATGTTTCAAGGTAGTCAATTTGATATTTCTGACTGAATCCCTTCACAACCAGCCTTGCTTTTAGTTTGTTCAAGCTTTCATCAGTATTATGTTTGGCTCGAAACACCCATTTTACTCCTATGACCTTCCTATTAACTGGCATTACAACTAACTCCCAGGTCTGGTTCTTATTAATCATGCTCTTTTCATTGAGCATGGCTTGCTTCCATCCTTGTTGAGCTTCAGCCTCTTCAAAGCAAGTTGGTTCCACAGTAGCCACTTCAGCTTTCTCATATATCTCACTCAAAGGTCTGGTTCCCCTGACTAGTTCATGGTCAATGTCCATTTCAGGATTATTGTGATCAGCTTTAATCTGATCTATCATCAAGTCTTCAGTAGTACTTTCAAGCTCATTCTTATCCCAGTTCCAGTTCAATCTCTAATCAAACATTACATCTCTGCTCACAAAAAATCTATTGGATGTAGGATCTAAAATCTTATAGCCTTTCTTCACACTGTTGTAGCCTACTAAGATGCCAGTGTGAGCCTTCTTTGCCAGCTTGTCTCTCTTGACCGAAGGAATGTGTGCATAGAAAATGCATCCAAAGATTTTTAGGGGACCAACTGATGGCTTGAAACCAAACCAGGCTTCAAATGGAGTTTTTTGAAACAAAGACCTGGTTGGCAGCCTATTTTGAAGGTAAATTGCAGTGTTAACTGCCTTAGCACAAAAATTCTTAGGCAAATTCCTTTCAAACATTAAGCATCGAGCCATATCCATTAAATTTCTATTCTTCCTCTCATTGACACCATTTCGCTGAGGTGTGTAGGTGTTGGTGAGCTGGTGCTTGATGCCCGTTTCATCACAAAAGCCCTGAAAGATTATTAAAGTGTACTTTGTGCCATTATCTGACCTTAATGTCTTCAGCTTGCACCCTAATTCTATTTCTGCTGCAGCTTTAAATTTTTAAAATACTGAGGCCACTTCTGACTTGTGCTTTAGAAAGTAAACCCAGCAAAACCTCGAATAATCATCAATGAAGAGGATGAAATACTTGCTACCATTCAAAGACTGTACTTCATAGGGCCACACACATTAGTGTGGACTAGTTGTAGCTTTCTAAGGTTCTCTAGGCCTTGTTCAAAGGAAATGGCTGTCTAGTTTGCTTTCCTAGCTGACACACTTCACAAACGTCCTCTTTCTCAACTGATTTTGTGAAGTTTTTAACCAAGTCCCTTTTGGTAAACTGAACCAGTGACTTGTAGTTGGCATGGCCTAATTTCTTGTGCCACAACTTAGACTCATCTAAAACAATTGTGTAAGCACTCTCTAAACTTTTGTTCCAATCCACAACAAAACTTCTGAGTTTGGATCCACTTGGATCATTGATTAGGCATTCTTTGTCTTTAAACACTACTGAGTAACCTTTTTCAAGCAGTTGAGCTATACTAAGTAGATTTCTATCAATTTCAAGCACAAACAGAACATTAGTAACTAGTTTGGTACTTGTAGAAGTGTGAATCAGTACATCTCCCTTACCTTCTGCTTTGATGTAGTGTCCATTGCCAACTTTTACTCTTTTGTTGAAGCTTTTGTCTAAGTTCTTGAAAATAGCTGCATCAGGAGTCATGTGGTTTGTGCAACCACTGTCAATCAGCCACCCTTTCTTGGCTTTTCTTCTGGCAGCTGAGCAAGAGGCTGCAAAAACTTGCTCTTCTTGATCACAGCCTTCTTCTGCCACTTGAGCTTTAGCTCTAGGCTATTGAGGCTGGTTTTGCTTCTGCTTGGCCTTATTTTGGCACACTTTCTCAACATAGCCCATCTGCTTGCAGATCTTGTACTGCACATTAGGTTTGAACCAGCAGTTTGCTTTTGGATGACTGAGCCTTCTACAGTGTGGGCATGGTGGATATTTTCTTCTTGCTTCATCTCTTCTAGGCTTATCTGACCAAGTATTCTTCCCTTTATAGCCAGAGGAGCTCGAGGCTGGTCTGCTCTTGGCTTGGAATGCACCTTCTTGATGATCTTCCTGTCTACTAGCTCTTCTTTGCTCCTGAGTATAAAGAGCATTGATTAGCTTAGTCAAAGTGATGCTTGACATATCTCTTGAGTCTTCAAGGGAAGAGATTTTGGCTTCATATCTCTCAGGTAAGGTTACAATAACCTTTTCAACTATTCTTACTTCACTGAACTGGTACCCAAGCAATCTGATGCTATTCACAATAGACATGATCCTGTCTGAGTATTGCTTCATTGTTTCTTCTTCCTTCATCTTCAAATTTTCAAAATCCCTTCTCAAATTCAAGAGTTGCTGTTGTCTCATTCTTTCAGTCCCTTGAAACTCCTTCTTGAGCTTATCCCAGGCCTATTTTGGAGACTCACAAGCCATGATCCTTGTGAAGATCAAGACTGACACACTGTTTTGGATGCATGACATTGCTTTGTATCTCTTGGCTCTATCATTAGAATGCTGACTGATCTGAGCCACAGTGGGGTTGGCTCTCAAAGGTGGTGGTTCAACATCCGAATTGACAACCTGCCACAAGTCAAATGCCTGCAGGTAGGTCTTCATTTTCACTACCCAAATGTGGTAGCCTTCACCATTGAACACTGGTGGTGGAGTTGGAGAGAAACCGGATGAAGACATGGTTTTGAGGATTGAAAAATAATGATAGGTCCACTAAGAAATGAGCTCTTGATACCAATTGTTGGAACTAAGAAATCAGAATGTGAAACTTTGATAGAAACTTAAGCAACAAGCTTAAATATCTTGCTGATCAAACAAGAAAATCGACTTGAGTTTTGTGAACAAAAGAATTGCTTAATTGAAACCAAAAATGAAGAAGAAGTTTGAAAGATTTCATTATAATGAATAAAGGCACAAGGCCATTACATATACCAAGCATTTCAGCTGGTCAAAAGAAGAGAAATTACCTAAACATGTACCTAACTCCACTAAGTTACATAGAAAATTGATAAACATAACTTGTACACTTGGTAAAGCTGATTTATCAATCCATTAGCACCTAATTACATCATGTATACTAACAACTTAGTTCATATTTAACTAAGTAACAAAACATTCATTTCAAGTAACAAAACGTAAGCATGATCTTCAGCAGCAACTTGCATGGCTCAGGCAGCTTGGTCTGCTTCATGTTCTGCGTGTAAGCCAACTTCAATAATTAGCCTAGAGATTGAAGAAGAAAATTCCAAGCATATGATGAGTAGTGACATTGCTTTATTAAACATACTGAACCATGTGAAGTTGAATGAAGCTATTCAGACACATTTTCCAACTACTAAACAAACAGAGCTCAACTTTAGTAAAGAAAACTTGAAGAGAATCGAAAAACAACTTAAGCAGGCGTTTATTGAATTTTACCACAAGCTTAGGCTTCTCAAGAAATACAGGTGACCATTGGCAATTACCGCCACAGTTTTGGTCTATCTTATTCAAACTTTTCATTTTTTTCTAAAGTAATCCACATTTATATCTGACAAACATAACTGTTAGTATCATCTTCCAACTATATGAAAAAACTTGGATTAAATTGAACATTATAGATATAGGTTCGTATATGAAATTCACTCTTGGATCTGACAAAAAAGTTATTCTTGTTTTTGGTTTCTTTTTCTTTGAAAATAGCTTCATGAATATTTTGGCGTTCTCTAAAATCATGAAGAAATATGATAAGGTACAAAGATATATTTTAGCCATTTGCTTCATTTTGTTGACCATGATAATTGATCAAAGACTACATGAAAGCAAGATATCCAACTCAATTTTCATTTTTATGATTTTTACAGATCAGTTCAAGAAGGGTATCAAGAAATTATATGAGAATAGTGGATAATTCTTATTTTGGCAGTTCTGATGAAGTAAATGCCTCACTGATAAAATATAACGTACAAGAATGACAACCTCATATATAGTACAAAATTGTGAACTTTTATTAATAAAAAATCGAATATGCATTTTTCTACACAAATTTTTCACTTAAAATGGTTCAGGTAACTTCTTTAAGTCCTTATCTGTATTACTTGTTTTGAATTGAAGGTAACCAAGCTAATGGAGAGGGTTGAAGCTACATTCATCAAGCATTTCTTGAATTCAAACCACTGTACAGGAATGAATAAGCTAAGGCCGAAAACTAAGAAAGCAAATCATAGAATATCGTTTTGTACAGGTAAATAAGCTCACTTGAGATCTTACAAGTAAAGAATTCATTGAGGTTGGTTGTGTTGAATGAACAAACATGAATTTGTAGGCCTCTTTGTTGGTTGCACAACAGCTCTGGTACTTGCTCTTATATTGATAATACATGCGCGAAATATCCTCGGTAAGCAAGGAAAGGCTCAGTACATGGAAAACATGTTTCCCCTTTATAGGTAATAATAATTGAATTAAAGTCAACAATTATATCAGACCATGAAAATGTTTCATTAGTGTACTTCAAAGTCTTATGCATTCTGTCAGCCTTGGTACCTTATGATTTAAATTTTAAACCATCTACCTAGTTAGTAATGCCTTATATCTTAAATTCACTGTTGGTATATAACCTTATTCGATTTAACATTCTTTCCATGTTTTTGGATAAATCTGAATTCATATTGCTCTGAAGTTTTTACTATTTTGTGAGAAAATAATCATAACTGTTCATTCAATGTATTGGACTACTATGTATTTGACAAAAGATACTTCATTTTTCTTGCAGTTTGTTTGCATTCATTGTTTTGCACATGATTTTGTATGCTGCGAACATATTCTTTTGGAGGTGGTATCGAATTAACTACACCTTCATATTTGGCTTCAAGGAAGGGATCGAGATTGGTTATCGAGAAGTTTTGCTCCTGAGTTTCGGTCTTGTAGCTTTAGCATTGGCTAGTGTCATCTCAAATCTTGATATGGAAATGGACCCTAAAACAGGAGATTACAAAGCACTAACTGAACTGCTTTCCCTAATCTTGGTCACAGTAAGACTTACTGAACTAAACTGATGTACATTCCTTGATCAATCTTCTTGTTTTAAACCTTTCTTGAAACTCAGCATGTTCCTTTTTATTGTCTCTGCAGCTTGCACTTGTTATATTAATCTCCCCATTCAACATCCTATACCGTTCAGGTCACTTATTTTTTCTCACAATTCTGTTCCATTGTATTTGTGCTCCTCTTTACAAGGTAAATTACTGAAGGACAAATCACTAAAGCTCAAAGAAATGGCTGGAATTTAAGAACAAAAAAAATGTACATTTTCATGGGTGCATATCTCTTTGTTGCAGGTCAAATTCCAAGATTTCTTCTTGGCAGATCAATTAACTAGTCAGGTAAAGGAGTGTGGTCTGATCTAAGCATGAATCTTCTACAATTACAAGATACCATCTTTAGATGGAAAAATGGTTATAAGAAATGTAGTTTGACTGTTTTATTGTAGGTGCAAGCCTTGAGAAGCCTACAATTCTATATTTGTTATTATTGTTGGGGAGACTATAAACATAGGCAGAACATTTGCAAAATGAACGATGCTTTTGTTGAAGTCAGCCTCCATGCAGCAGCCAAGGTGACCACCCAGGGAATGTGCAGCAAGCAGTAAGCTGAAACTGTTCTTGTTGCACTTAGTTACTCCAATGGTCATTTTGTATTTTAGTTAGTTTTAAACTTAGTTGGTTGTTGCATTTTGATGTAATTAGGTGTTGATTGACTGATAATTCATCAATACAACTTAAACAAGTTAAGTTAACAAGTTTCAATGTAATTTAGTGGTGTTAGGTAGTTGATTAGGTAAAAGCTTATTTGTTTTTGAAGTTGACTTGCTTATGTACTGGCTCAATGCCTTACTTTCAATGTTAATGATAATTTCAAGTTATTCTTGATTCAAAACTCTCTCTTTTTTTTGTTTTTCCACTTGAAAAATTCTGTTATTCATCAATTGTTTCTTCTGCAAGTCTCGAGGCTTGCTGTCCAAGCAAGATCAAAGCAGCTTGCTACTACCTTGAACACCAACAATTGGTATCTAGAGCCTTTGTCTTAGTGGACCTGTTGTAGCAAAACCAAGAAATCTGAATGGCTTCCTCAAGATTTTCACCAGCAGCCCTACGAATTTTCAATGGAGAAGGTTTCCATATATGGCTAGTCAAGATGAAGACTTACCTGCAGGCCTTTGATCTGTGGGAAGTTGTCAACACAGATGCTGAGCCAGCACCACTGAGGGCTAATCCCACAATAGCTCAGATCAGACAACATGCTGATGAGAGGACTAAGAGGCACAAAGCCATGTCCTGCATTCAGAACTATGTGTCAGATGTCATCATCACCAGAATTATGGCCTATGAGACTCCAAAATAGGCCTGGGACAAGCTTAAGAAGGATTTTCAAGGCACAGAGAGGACAAGGCAACAACAGCTGTTGAATTTAAGAAGAGATTTCAAGAACTTGAAGATGAGGGAAGAAGAAACTGTGAAGCAATATGCAAACAGAATCATGGTAGTGGTCAACAGTATAAGGCTCCTTGGTGAGCACTTTGATGAGGCAAGAATAGTGGAGAAAGTTCTCTCCACTTTGCTTGAGAGATATGAAGCAAAGATATCTTCTTTAAAAGACTCAAGAGATCTTGCTCGCATATCTTTGACTGAACTGATTAACACCTTTTATGCTCAGGAACAAAGAAGAGGTAACAGGGATGAAGACCACCAGGAAGGTTCCTTTCAAGCCTAAACCAGAGAGGCCTCGAGCACCAATGCTCATAAAGGAAAAAAGCTCTGGAAAAATAGGCCTAAGCTTGATGCTGCAAGAAGCAGTGACCAACCCTGCAGGCACTGTAAAAGGGCTAGTCATCCAGAAGATAGATGCTGGTTTAAACCAGATGTAGTATGCCAACATTGCAAGAAGAAGGGCCATGTTGAAAGGGTTTGTAAGAACAGAAACAAACCAAGGCAGAACCAATTTTAGCAGCCAAAGGCTGAAGCTCGAGTGGCTGAAAACAGAAGTGATCAATAAGAGCAAGTTTTTTCTGTTTCCTGCTTAGTTGCTGAGAAGAAGTGCTCTAAAGGCTTGCTATTGGACAGTGGCTACACTAACCACATGTCACCAGATGCATCCTTGTTCAAAACCTTAGACAGAAGCTGTAAAACCAAAGTCAAGGTTGGAAATGGTCAGTTTATAAAGGCTAAGGAAAATGAGATGTGCTAATATGCACTCCTACTGGCAACAAAGTCATATCGAATGTGCTATTGGTGCTTGAGATTGACAGAAACCTTCTCAGCATAGCTCAACTGCTTGAGAAAGGCTACTCAGTTGTGTTCAAGGGTAAGCAGTGTCAAATTGCTGATCCAAGTGGATCAAGCTTCATGACAGTCACTATGACTGACAAATACTTTGAGGTTCATTGGCCAAATGACTCAAAGTCAGCATACACAGCCTCTGCTGATGACTCCAAGCTCTGGCATCAAAGGCTTGGAAATGCCAACTTTAGATCGATGGCTCAAATGGTCAGTGAAGGCTTGGCTGAAAACTTCACCAACTTAATGGATAATGATGAAGTCTGTGAAGTATGCCAGCTAGGAAAACAGGCAAGACTACCATTCCCTACAAACACAGTATGGAGAGCCACTAAAAGACACTGATGTGTGTGGCCCGATGAAGACTGAATCACTCAGCAAAAACAGGTACTTCATCCTTTTCATTGATGATTTTACAAGATATTGCTTGATTTACTTCATGAAACACAAGTCTGAGGTAGCTCAAGTGTTTATGAAGTTCAAAGTTACTGTTGAAACAGAAACATGTTGCAAGTTGAAGTCAATAAGATCAGACAATGAAACTGAGTACACTTCAGCTCAGTTCCAAGCTATTTGCAATGATGCTGGCATCAAACACCAGGTAACCAATATGTATACACTTCAGCAGAATGGGGTCAGTGAAAGGAAAAACAGAAACCTGATGGATATGGCTAGGTGCCTGCTGTTTGAAAAGAAATTGCCCAAAACAATGAAGGATGAGGCAGTAAACACTGCTGTTTACCTTCAGAACAGGCTCCCAACTAAGGCTCTTGCTCACAAGACACCTTTTAAGGCTTGGTTCGGATTCAAGCCATCATTGGCTCATCTGAAAGTCTTTGGTTGCCTGTACTATGCCCAAATACTAGCAGTGAAGAGAGATAAGCTTTCAAAGAGAGCTCAGCCTGGCATCCTAGTAGGCTATAACTCAGTCAAGAAAGGTTACAGGATCCTGGATCCCTTGACTAGCAAGATTCAAGTAAGCAGAGATGTGATTTTTGATGAAAAGGTATGCTAGAATTGGGAGAAAAACGAGCCAGAAGCTATTTCAGAAGAACTGGTGCCTAATCAAGCTGAACCCGAGCAGCTTAGTCCTGAAATAGACATTGATGATGTGCCTGTCAGAGGAACAAGGCCCTTGGATGAAATTTATGAAAGAGCACAAGCTGCCACAGTTGAACCTACCAGTTTTGAAGAAGTTGAGACAGATGAAGGCTGGAAGCAAGCAATGGCAGAAGAGATCAGCATGATTGAGAAGAACCAGACTTGGGAACTGGTTGAAAAGCCTGTCAAAAGGAGGACCATTGGAGTAAATTGGGTCTATCAAGTCAAGCACAATGCAGATGAGAGTTTAAACAAGCTAAAAGCTAGGCTAGTTGTGAAGGGCTTTAGTCAAAGATATGGTTTGGACTATATGGAAACATTTGCTCCAGTAGCCAGACTTGACACAATCAGATTGCTTATTGCTCTAACTGGTCAAAACCAGTGGTCAATTCACCAGATGGATGTGAAGTCTACATTTCTCAATGGTTTCCTGGAAGAGGAGATATACATTGAACAACCTCCAAGTTTTGTAATGCCTGGTAGAGAACACATGGTGTACAGACTTAAAAAGGCCTTATATGGGCTGAAACAGGCTCCTAGAGCCTAGTATGCTCGAATTGACTCATATCTAGTCAGTTTGGGATTCAAAAGAAGTGCTAGTGAACCAACACTCTATGTTAAGAAGAATCAAGCTGAAACACAGCTTATTGTGTTTCTTTATGTGGATGATCTCTTAGTGACAGGAGGAGATAAGATCAGATTAGCTGATTTCAAAACAAAAATGAAGGAGATGTTCGAGATGTCTGACTTGGGTTTGATGACATATTTCCTAGGAATGAAGGTGCGCCAAGCAGAAGAAGGAATCTTTTTGGGACAAAAAACATTTGCTCTAAAGGTCCTATACAATTTTTTAATGGGGAACTGTAAGCCGACAAGCACACCTATGGTTGTTGGCATGAAGCTATCGAGCCAAGAAGATCATGAACCTGTTTGTGAAACTGTTTACAGGAGCCTTGTTGGTTGTTTGCTGTATTTAACAACAACAAGACCTGATATTTTGTTTGCTGTGGGTATGCTATCAAGATTTATGCATTGTTGTAACCAGAAACATTACCAAGTAGGGAGAAGATTGCTCAGGTACATCAAAGGTACCTTGAACCATGGAATACATTTTAGAAGGGTTGAAGAGCTGAAATTGATAGGCTACACTGACAGTGACTGGGCTGGTTCAAAAGATGATATGAAGAGCACTTCTGGTTATGCTTTTACACTTGGTTCAGCTATGATTTGTTGGAGTTCGAAAAAGAAAACAATGGTAGCTCAATCAACAGCAGAAGCTGGGTATGTAGCAGCTGCTAATGCTGTTAATCAAGCTGTTTGGCTGAGAAAAGTTCTCAATGATTTGAATCTGTAACATAATGGACCAACTAAAATTTATTGTGACAACAAGCCTCCTGTTGCTATTGCTAAAAATCCTGTCTTCCATGGTAGGACAAAACACTTCAATATTAAGCTGCATGTGATAAGAGAAATGGTAGAAGCTCGAGAGATCGAATTGATTCACTACAATTCTGAAGAACAGATTGTTGATATCTTCACAAAAGCTCTTGGTGTATCGAGATTCATGAGCTTAAGAAAGCAGTTGGGAGTCAGCAACATAGAAGCTGAGAGGAGTGTTAAAGTTAGCCTCCATGCAGCAGCCAAGGTGACCATGCATGGAATGTGCAGCAAGCAGCAAGCTGGAATAGTTCTTATTGCACTTAGTTACTGCAATGGTCATTTTGTATTGTAGTTAGTTTTAAACTTAGTTGGGAGCTACATTTTGATGTAATTAGGTGTTGATTGACTAATAATTCAGCAATACAACTTAAGCAAGTTAAGTTAACAAGTTTCAATGTAATTTAGTGGTGTTAGGTAGTTGATTAGGTAAAAGCTTATTTGTTTTTGAAGTTGACTTGCTTATGTATTGGCTCAATGCCTTACTTTCAATGTTAATGATAATTTCAAGTTATTCTTGATTCAAAACTCTCTCTTTCTTTTTGTTTTTCCACTTGAAAAATTCTGTTCTTCATCAATTGTTTCTTCTGCAAGTCTCGAGGCTTGCTGTCCAAGCAAGATCAAAGCAGCTTGCTACTGCCTTGAACACCAACAACTTTCAACACCTTCTACTTCGTTGTTGCAGTAGTTCCATATTGGTCTCGTTTACTTCAAGTATTTCTTCCAACTTAGATAAAATTATTAAGCTTCTTATCAGCCTTGGAGACTTAAAAACTTAAGTTCCTTGTGTAATATCAGTGCCTCAGACTCCTACATAAAGAGAAAGATCCAATGCAAGCATACAATGGATTCAACTACTTTTTTACAATTATTGTTGTTTGCACAAGGACTGCTTATAGCCTGAATGCCGAAACTGGGTGTCGAATTGTAGTTTGGATCTGTTCAGCCATAGCAGCTATCTATGGTACGTATTGGGACCTTGTTGTCGACTAGGGGCTTCTTCAACGCCACTCTAAAAACTGTTGGTTGAGAGATAAATTGCTTATCCCTTACAAAGGTGTATATTTTGGGGCCATGGTAAGAAGAAAAACATGTGCTAGTTCTAATTGATAATGAGACATTGCAGCATTGAGTAAGTAATTAAATTGGTGGATGCAGGCATTGAATATATTACTGAGATTTGCATGGATGCAAACAGTGTTGAATTTTAAGGTGTCTTTACATAGAGAAACATTAGCTGCTATTGTTGCCAGTCTAGAGATCATTCGTCGTGGCATCTGGAATATCTTCAGGTTAACCTTTAGATCAGCCTTGTGTTTATTCAATTAGAACCATTTATGTTTTCAGACCAATATAAAGATTCTGTATAAGAATATGAAGCCTTTGAACGTTGTGATAGCCATTTCCTATTGAAAATGAGTAGGTTGGAGAATGAACATTTGAACAATGTTGGCAAGTTCCGTGCATTTAAATCAGTACCATTGCCTTTCAACTATGAAGATGATGAAGATCGGGATGTTTAGGCTGCTGCAAAAAATACGAAATATTGGAAGTAGATAGCAAAGATGGAAAAAAATTTGTAAGAGAAACAACTAGCAATGCAATTGTTTCGGTGTTGAGTGGAGGAAGTTCTAAAATCATTTGCACCCAAATTGAATCATAAGCATATAGATGTATATTTCATCTAGCTTTACACTGTGGATTTTTGAAACTCTTTGCTAGTTTGGATTAGTTCATTAGATTGCTTCATTCTTTTTATATCACGTATGTTAAAAGTGTTGTTGAATCGTAATTGTCTTTATTTGTGTATAATTTTGTTGAATCAAACAGTTGTTGATTGCTTAACAAAATAAAGTGATTGAATGGAAGTTCTTAGAATTTTATTTTAATATTTTAAAATCAGATTTAATTGACTATTAAAATATTTTTATTAAATTTGTTGACGTGACATTTAGAAAAAAACTCATTTGTTTACTGATTGTTTCTATTGAAAAGTTACGAAATTTAAAATAAACTTCAAAATTCAACTATTTTAAAAATAATTTATAAAAATTATAAAAATAAACATAATGTGAATTTCTAAAATATATATATAAGTGTTAAATTATAAAAAATTTAAAATATTATCTAAAATAATAATTTTTGAATATTCTAAAATTATAAATTTAAAGCCTTAAACAATTAAATTACCGAATTAAGTTTATCATACTAATTATCTTTTTTTCCCTCTTATTTTGCTTTGAAAGAATTTTCTGCCATACATTTGAAAGAGTTTTCAACCATACATGACCTCAAATTTATATGATCTAGCTTGGAATTTACTCATATTGTGAACAAGATTTTAATTTTAATTTGTTTAATTTTTAAAATTTAGCTTGGACAAATTTATTCAGCTCAACTTGGATTTTATCTCACTCGATTCAATTTGTTGACCTAAAGCAGTTGCTAAATAACAAGCTAAGTGCTGGCAGTAGTGACTAAAAAGTTGACACTTTTGCGGAGCTTGGCTCAAAGAGAATTTTCCATTATCTTCAAACACTTACAACAAGTTAACCTAAACCTATCAGACCCCAGTGATAATTTCCTCACTCTTGCACCTTTGACGACTAGAACTCTCACCACTAAATTCTCCATTGACAACTTAGCTTGTAAAAGCACGAAACAAAGGTTTTACAACCAACTGCACTCACACAAATAATTTCCTCCGTTGAACATGTTAAGTACTCTCAAATTAAGTACATCAATCTATATAAGTCTCTCAATTGCATAGAAATTTGGAGATTTGCTAACACAATAACGATCTACCACAATCTCTGTAAGCAATAGTTAAACTAACTAAAAATAATATAATAATAACAGACAAGGTAAACACGACTATTAGTAGTTAAGAATTCAACGTTCCAATTAGATCCAACTTCCTTGATCCAAGGGATTAGATAGACTTGATCAAATGCTCCAAATATATTTCTCTTAGTAATATGATCTTCATTAATGGACTAGATATAATCCATGATCACAGCACAACCTAAAGATATAGTTTAATAAATTTCCAATCCTTAAATATGAAACGTTATTTATCTGTCAGAGTGGGTAAGGAAGTGTACACTTCCTCAAGCACATTTCGGCCATTCCATATTTTTCAACCACTACACTAAAACAGGATTTTAGCGGCGCTTTTTTAGGCCTTTAGCGGTGTCTTTTAGCGCCGCTAAAAGCATTACAGCATCGCTAAGTTTAGCGGCGTTTTTTGAAATAGACACCGCTAAATGTCAGGGTCTTTAGCGGCGTTTTTGGAAAAATGCCACTAAAGACCATGAACTATAGCGGCGCTTTCCCAAAAACGCCGCCGCTATAGTTCGAGACCTTTAAGGGCGCTTTTCCACAAACGCCACTATAGCTCAAGACATTTAGCGGTGCTTTTCCCACAAACGCCGCTATAGCTCAAGAGCTTTAGCAGCGCTTTTACCACAAACGCCGCTATAGATCGCGACCTTTAGCGGCGCTTTTCCGACAAACGCCGCTATAGCTCGATACCTTTAACGGCGCTTCTCACAAAAACACCACTAAAAATATAACATTTAAAAAAATTATTTTAATCAAATAATATTTATTTTTATGATAAATATTATATTATGTTTTGTTTTTTAAATTTGAACTTTAAATATACTTTAAGGATAAAAATATTATTTAAATTAAAATTTTTATGAAAATTTTAATTTTAAAACTAAATATAAAAATTAATGAATTTAATTTTAGAATTTAAAATAATAAATTTATAACACAATTAAAATCCAAAAGTTAGAAAAGTTGTCGTAAATATTAAAGTAAAATAAAAATTTAGAATCAAAACTAAAATAAATAATACATATGAGAAATAGATCGACTAGTTGAACTTGCCTATGACTATACACATCGCAAGATAATAAAAAATACAATGCATTTTCTTAATCAAGTAAATCTTGGTAATAAAAAATACAACGCAAACTACATCTGCTACATTCCTGGTTATCCAATCTTCATGTACCCTGCAGAATTGGGAAAATAATTATAGTGCATTAAAACAAAAATTGATATTGACAAGTTAAATATGAATGGGAAATAACATGAATGCAAAAATTAATACTCGAGGAAATTGACAACTTAGCTATCTCAACCATGGAAATGAATTAGATATTGAATAAGAGAGATTACAACAATGAAACCAATGAATTCCTAGTTTACATATGTATGTGCCACTGGACTTGTTAAGTGAAGAATGAGAACCAAATTTTTTTCAATGACTACAGGACATAAGACCAAGAGCATCAAAAGTTTCCAAACATGAAACAACTAATCTGTTAAGCAAGTCAGAAAATCAACGAGCTTATTATTTTAGCTAATAGTGGAACAAGGAGACAATTGAGATCAATTGAGACTAACCTCGGTTGAGATGCAGAAGTTTCGCGACAATCAGAAAAGATCACCTTGATATACTTATAATCTTCGCACCATAAATAATCAAAGTAATAATCATCGATATTATTCACCTTGTTGCCTAACCTCACATAATAATCAAAATAAATTTTAAAACCGCCCAGAAATTTTAAATAGATTACATCAACATATATTGAGCATAGCAACCTTCTAAAGAGAAAATCAAACAAATCAACTAAACGAACATAGAAAAATTGATGCTTCAAACCAAAACACCAGAGTTTACTTTACCTCCATCCCATGGGGTGTCATCAAGTCTGCAAATCCATCAAGTAAAGACATTAGCACAATTTAATAGAACTTTCATCTAAAAAGCAAGTACATAAAGATTCTCTAGTCTTATTTCATAATATACCCAAATATAACAGCATTCCAAAGCATAATGTTGTTATCTTGAGGTGCACCACTAATTCCTGCACAAAATAAATGATAAAAAAGGCCACAGTTCTTTAGCATAAACAACAAACAAATTAGATGAAATACAAGAATGCTTAGATGGCAAATATAAAACCAGCTAAGCTTACGAGCCAAAGCAGCATATAAAAGAATTTACCATTTAACCTACTAGTACATAAATGAAATTATTTTTTCATTATTGCAACTAATATAATCATAAATAATTTAAGAAAACAATTGAAAAACAAATCTTATCTACCTAAAGCATAAGAATTCAAAATCTTTTAGATTATTTGATAAATAAAATATTTTATCTTTCTTGCCAATAAAATAAAATACAAAACAAGAATCAAATTAGTTCAACTCCAAGTCCTTAGTCAAATCAGTTCAACCTCAAGTTCTTTGTCAAAAGAAAAGAATATATATAAAAAACCAAGAAAACACATACCTAGTTTGATTGGCAAAATGTCGTTTTCTTTGGTAGGTGACCATTGGGAAGATTAACAATTAATTAAGAAGATGAAAAGACATAGACCTTGAAGAGTTTTTGCAAGCAAATTGATTAAACTTCTTCTATGTTCGAATTTTTTGATATTCAATTCTTGTTTTTTATTTTATTTTATTGGTAAAATATTTTATTTTCATATGGCATATTATTTGAAGTACAAAATGTTTTCAGGCAGTACATAGAAACCCTTATCTACTTAAAGCATAGAATTCAAACAAAGGAACTGAGCTTCACTAAGTGATGGGCTAGCATGGAATATGTCCCCATGGGGAATATTGTGACAACTACCTCTTAGATACAAAAGTGGACAGAAAAAAGAAAACCAGAGTATATTCGTGTAGTGTCAGACCTCAGGAAATTTCATAATTGCTTGCTGAATACCTCCATGATCAAGTGGCAAAATATTGTAGGCAAACAACTCAGATCTAGCTTTAATGCTCTCTCTGTCAGCAAGGGCCTTCAAAGGAAAAAAGAGATATAACATAAGATGACAAGCATAGTAACAAAATCCAGATATTACAAAATATTATGGTAAGAAGGCTAAATCATAGGGGGGAAATAGAACCTGAGGACCAGCTATAACTGTCTTTAGTACTTCATACAACACATAAGCAATTCTACATGCATCTAGCAACTTCTCTCCATGCCTAATCCAGAAAGAAAAAGGAAACAGAACAAAAGTGAATAACACGTTAATTTCATGTAGAGGACATATTTTTTGTATAAAGTGCATGTCTTAAAAAGTAATTTAAAAACAAACTAATTATAAATTTTTTTCCTCTTTCTTTCCCTAACTTTTTTTTCTTTTTTCTCTTGTATTCTCCTTTCTTATCCTCCATTACTTTCCCAAATCCATCCTCTATGGGGAAGGAGTTTAGAACAAAAAGGAAAATAGAAGATTTTAGAGCTGCCATTTCATCACAAAGTCAACGACAATTAACAAAATTAGACCAACAAAAACAAACAAAAAAAAAAAAACAAATACAATTTGGATAACTATTTTGTAATTTTTTAATTACATGACAAAAATAAAACTTAAAGCATAATTGTAGCTTACCCAAAATTAATAAAACTTAAGTCATGAATAAGTATCTTTTGGCTTTGCATCATTGATTCATGTGAATAAAAGGCATCACTTCAGCCATGTAATTATTATATGCTTCTCAACCCCTTTCATGGAGTTATTCTAATAATATTGTTATTTAAAAGATAAATCATGAACAATACAAAGCAATATCTAGCACCAAACACAAAACAAGTATCAAATATGAATATAAATCCGACACATTATGTTATATATGTAGCATATATATGATAAAGTTATGTCATTGATGCCCTACACGCTCCCTTTTACTCATTAATGGCTACCAAAATGATTATTAAAGGACACTAAATAAACCCTTTTCTCACTTTAAACTGAAGTAAACAAGTAATAACAAAAAAAAAAAAGGAAAAAAGAGAGAACAATGATTAACAACATAGCCCATGTTAAATTTTTAATTATAGCAAAATCCATTTTTCTTAACAGTAAATTACAAACTTAGCTCAGCCAGTACTTAATACTTATGTTGCGAAAAATGGTCCTTGGTTCTGTTTAAGGTATGCATGACAACCCTCTCATTTCACCATCCCTGTAAAATGAAGCTAGAAGTCAAAAGATTTCGTGAAAATTACCATTCATTCACTACTTTTTAAATTCTTCAAATACTCTATTTTTTTCATTCACTACTTCTTTTTTTTCTACTATTGTATTTATGTAAATAGCAGCAAAATAATCCTGAACTGCAGAAGGCATGTTAAAAAGCACAAAGCGAAAACATAGAGAAGCTTCTTCATGTGTATATATATAGTATTAAGCAAATTAGAGATGTACCTTGAATTGAACCCCAAGACCGAAATTCTTGTGAAAAATGGAATGGTTCCTTTCATCAGCTTCATCGCCGGGAGAATACTTGACCCCACATGCACCAACTCCTCATTGTTGGACCGAATGATACCTCTATAGAATCCATTTTGTGGACTAATATGAACTACTCCTCACTTCGCAGACTTTCACGCTCACAAGGATTGGAACCGTAGACATTGGGTAGACCGACGTTCTAGCTAACAACTGAACTAAGAGCCCTTATTACTATTATATTACACACGACTGTAAAGACGCGATAAAGTAAGACACCCTGGATGGGAGGAAGGATAAGATAGCCAGCACGTCAGATAAGATGATGAGGAATCCTTAGACTTACGGGCTGGAATGTGCCGCTCCGCTTAGTCGACTGACAGGCATGGAGAAGAAAATCAGATTGACCTAACTCTAAATGAAACTGTGCATAACTTCTCTTCTTATTTAGATTTCTCCCATTGGAACCACATTCTTCCCTTGAAACCCTAGTCTCTGATATGGGTTTGTCGAACTTGTCATCGCCATATTCTTTTTTCTTGTCATTCCTTAAAAACTCCCAAAAGTAAATAAAATTAAAAAAATAAAACAAAACAAAAAACTAGGATATCAACAAACCCTTCTATCAGTTTCATCATTTCTTCCAGCGATATGTCTGGGTGATTCCATCCTATCTTCTGGTTTTCTTCCTTCAAGTCTGTTGTTGGAAATGGGAAATTTGGGGGATTTCAGCTGAAGAAAAACAAACTTTTATTTGGGGGATTTAGGGCGCATGACGGAGATGAGAAGAAGAGGGAGTAATGAGCGGGTAACCAAAATTTTTTTTTAGAAGTGAGCGGGATTTTGATTATCTTTTATTTGCTTCCACATTTGTGGTGTTTTAAAGAAAAAACGCCACTACCTAAACTGACCGTATTGAAAAATTGCAATACATGTTTGCGGCATTTTTATCAAAATACCGGTAATGTCTACCTTTTGCGACGTTTTTGCTAAAAATGTCACTAAAAAATTTAAATTCTTCTATCGAAATGACGCCGTTTTGGGAAATTTTAATACATAGTAATGACATTTTTTGCTGAAAACACCGCTAAAGCTCGCATATTTTTTTTATATTCAATTATTGTATCTTTCATATAAATTTTACATAAAAATTATTAAAATTTTAAGTAATATTTAAAAGAATTAGAAAAATTAGAAATTTTATTTTTTATTTCATTTTTATTTTTGTATTTTATTTTTCTTATAATTTGGTCCTATCCAAATTAAATAATTACCTATCTATCCATATTAAATATATCAAATGGTTTAGATTAAATATTTTTAAATATAAAAGCATTAATTAATTGTATAAAATTGTATCATTTAACAAATCTCAAATAAACCTTAAATCTTAAATTAACCATTCAATATACATAAAGTCTATCTATTATATATCTCTTAAATAATATAAACTATACTCATAATTTCAATATATTAAATTTATTATTATATCTTTTACAATTATGTAAGAACATATTTAATATATAAATAAAAAAACTAATTAATCTAAACCCTAAACCTTAACCCGACCCTTGAAATCCTAAATCCCTAACTCTTAACCCCTAACCCCCTAACTTCTAACCCTTAAACCTTAAATCCCAACCCTTAAACCATAATCCCTAAATCCATATATAATCCCCAAACCTTAAAATAGTAACTCCTAAACTGGCCTTAAATCTTAAATTAATTATATACCGTAAACCATATAAACCCTAAACTATAATGATAATTAATTAAATATTTTAAAATTAATACTATCTTATCTTTTTCAATTATATATGAAATTGTTAATATATAAATTTAAAAACACATTTAAAATATAAATAAAAAAATTAATCTAAACCCAAAACCCTAACTCGACCCATAAATCCCTAAACTCTAAATCCTTAACTCTTAACCCCTAAACCTCTAACCTCTAACCCTTAACCCCTAAACCCTAAACCTTAAATCCTAACCCTTACACCATAATCCATAAATCCATACTCCCTAAACCTTAAAATAGTAACTCCAAAACCGACCTTAAACCTTAAATAAATCATATACCTTAAACCAGAAATCCTAAACTATAGCGATAAATAATTCAATATTTTAAAATTAATACTATCTCTTTTATGATTATATAAGAAAATTTTTAATATATAAATTAAAAAATAATCAGTAATCATGTACCCAAAAAACTTTAAAATTATTTTAAATAATAGTATTTTAATTTTCCATGTGTTTTATTTCAAATTATTTCTACGTGTTATTATTTTTTTTGAAGATTTTAAATATTCAATTAGAAATAAATTGAATTTTATTTAATTAATATAAATAAACCAATTAAGATAAAATGTTTTTAGCGGAGCTTTTTCAAAAACGCCGCTAAAGCCCACAACATTAGCGGTGCTTTTTAAGAAACGCCGCTAAAACCCTGAGCATTAGTGGCGCTAAAACCCTAAGAATTAGCGGCACTTTTTTAAAAACACCGCTAAAACCCCGAGAATTAGCGGCACTTTTTCAAAAATGCCGCTAAATCCCAGAGCATTAGCGTCGCGGCGTTTTTCGAAAAACGCCGCTAATACTCGATCTTTAGTGGCGATTTTCGTAAAGTGCCGCTAATGCTCGATTTTTAGCGGCGTTTTTTGTCCAAAAGCCGCTAAAAGCCTGTTTTGGTGTAGTGAACAATCTCTCTTTTTTGTAATTTGTTGAATAAAACTCATACACACAGGAAACAATATTATCAAATAATTTTAACTCCTCCTTAATACATTGCCCTTAATTTAAAAAAACTTAACTTAAAAAATAAATAAGTAAATTAATCCAAAGTTTGAAATTTATATCAGTAATCAACAATGAAACAAGGAAGATAACGCAAAAATAGTAAGAACCATGCACTCATCAAAATAAAATTCATTAGTAGCAGCATCACAAGTAGCGATTTAAGGATTACAATAATCTGAACTAACCCCTCTAAAAAATCAACATATCATCATAAAAAATCATCATCAGAATTACTCCCCTTCAGCAACATCCTTATCTTAATCTCTCCCCTTCAACAACAACACCCACCATCATTACTCCCCCTTTTCGATCAACACAATTGTCAAACTAATCTTCATCAAGGAGAGCAAATAGATCAACACGCAGGGCCTTCTGCTTGTCTATAACCTTCTTGGAAACCTTGGTCTCTGCTTGTAATCCGATAACTTGCCTCTCATTCAACTCAAAGTAGGAAGAGAGTTCATCAATCATTCTTTGGTGAATGCTTGTAGGAATAACCTTGAGGCTTGAAGCAGTGGGCACTTTTTGAGTCTGATATGCTTCTTCCTTCTCTACATCATCACTATAAGAATCAGTGGCTTCTTTCTCTTGGTCGTTGATAGCATGTTTCCTTTCCAACCATTTATGGGAAAACTTTAATTGTGGCATTGGTTTCTAGAACTGTTCAGTAGCTCTAACAATTCGAGGATTATGCAAGATTTGGAAAATGAGAGAGGGAAATGACTAACATGTGTCTTGGATGAACTTTCTTAGCATTCTTAACAATTTCATCAAATACCAATTACCCAAGGTTGGACTTGACCATTTCAACCACCTTTTTTAACAAGATAGCCGCTCTTTTACTAAGTCCCTCTAGTTGTTTGGGAGTAAGTGATAGTATGTTTATTTTGCATATTTTATGTGTTTAAATAAATTAATTCTTGAAATAATTCTTGCTAAATTGCTGATTTTATGTTTAAATTTTGTCAAGAACGAAAATTGGAAGCTTTATTTCAAAGACAAGCAGAAAAAGATTAAATTAGAGCATGAGCAATAGAAAAGGGGCCGAATCGGAAATTTGAAGACATTTAAAGGCTGATCAGATTTTTGACTTTGTAAAAGCCATATTAGAAAAGAAAATCTGATATTTTATTTTGTGTAATTAGTGGGTAGGTCGGTTAGCCTAATTTTAATATATGGTTTGTGTACAAATAAGGTGTATGGTGGACTTTGAAAGACACACATTGAATACCCGGAAATTGAATAGAAAATCAATTCATTTCATTTCTTTTCATGCATGAAGTTGAAGTACAAGCATTCTACCAACTTCTATTTCCATTTCAATATTTTGGCTTAACTGCTTCCCAAGTCCTTTTTCCTTTCCATTTTCTACCATTTCCATTTAAACCATTTCCATACACCAATCAAGCATGACTAATTTCATGCTTCACTAAATTTCTAACTTAGTTTTAGGCTGGTATTCTTTCCGATCAAGAATCGTGAGAAATGAGTCCGCACTAAAAATCTTTCATAACGATATTCACCATCTCTCTAGAATATAGGATGGTACAAATTCGTCCCTTAAAGTTAGTTTGATTTCAACACAAAGTGCACGTTGGGTTGGAGTCATTTTGGCATACAGTTGGAAAGATGAGTCGTCCGTGTGTATTTGGATTCCTGTAAACAAGTTGGCGTGTCCTGATGGAGTCATACTACTGGGATTTTCGTCAAGGGAGATAGTGATCGGACTTAAACGTATTACGCGGTTGATGTAACACCCCCTAACCTTAAACCGTCGCCGAAACAGGGTTACGAGGAATTACCAGACATATCAGACAATCTACAAATAATTCTTAAACAAATAACAAACATATTATAATATAATCATAATTTCATATAAATATTTTTATTACTAATTGACTTCATTTTTTTTATTGTTTAAATTAATAAACTTCATTCATTCTATTTCAATTTGTTACCAAATATACCAAATATGTTATGATAATTCTATTTCCATTTCATTACGCCAAGTATCAAAATATCATTTTAGTATCATTTTCAACCAAAAGCATAAGACACTTTCAAGTGACCAATATAACACCTAAGTACATGCCACTTTACCAAAAGAAATATTACATCACCAAATTTTGTACTAGAGTCGGGATCGCTCTGGATGTTGAGCTGGAACCTTAATTTTTACTAACCTGCGCACGGAATCAACTGTACGCTGAGTATTTCATACTCAGTGGTATTACTATAATTCAAATTATAATATAATAACCAAGTAAATTAAATCATTTAATTTTAAAAAAATTTTCCAAACTAATTCATATTTTACTTTCATTTCTCAATATCTACAATTCAATTTGGCTTTCATTAGTTAATATCATATACTATCACATTGAGCCATTATTTATCTCATGAATATTTAGTTCATGCTTTCTATTCACATTTTCATATTCAATTCACATTTTCAAATTATATTCCACAACGACGTTTCTTTTCAATGGCTCAACTGATTCATTTCATTCGATTTAACTTTTCAATTAATTACCCCTATTAACAGACTTGGACTTTGGCAGACACGCGGATCCAACCAAACACACCAGATTGACACCCAGTGCCTCATCGGATAGTTCGAAGCAAAGTTGACACCCAGTGTCTCATTGGTCTAGCCGAAGTAAAGTGATACCCAGTATCTCATTGAATCTATCGGAAGTAAAATAGTGACACCCAGTGTCTCATCGACTCGAGGTCGAAGTATCCCTGAACTCTTCCAATCCTATGACATGCCAACTATATTCGACTCAGCCCGACTAGTTAATAGGGTTTCCAATTCTCAATTCAAACTCACTTTCATTTCAAAATTTACTTTCAATATCAAATTCACTTTTTTTTCATTCACTAATCAAAATTCAATTCAATAAAGTTACTTACCTCAATATTTACTTACCATAAATTAAATAAATTAAAATTAATTTTTGATAATGAATAACTTGAATTATAGTAATACAAACCAGAATTTCGCGATTACTCCTTGATAACTTTTTCATTTCCTTTCGGTGTCGATGTCTCGGGTTCTTTGCTAGCTACAAAAATTAAAATAATTTACAATCATTAATAAATCACTAATTTACATTAAATACTAACTTTCTATTTAACTCACTTAAATTCCAATTTTAGTCCTAACTAAATTCATCTATTTTTCCATTACAATTTATATCTTATTCCTATCCAAATTCCATATAAACTTAAATTTAACTATCAAATTTTCATCATAATTTCATAATTTTGAATTTCTTTCAATTTAGTCCCTACGACACAAAACTTATAGCCTAGTTTACAATTTAATCCTTTAATCAACTCTAATCAATAATTCTATCAAATAAACCCTAATTCAATCATTTATTCAACATGAACCCTACTAAAAATCTACTAATTTTCAAATTTTCAACTTAAATTCAATAATATTCAAGTCTAGAACTCCAAAACATCAAAATTATAAGAAAATGGACTAAATTGACTTACCAAATTAAACCCCAAGCTTTAAAAACCCTATTTCTCCCTTTTCTTTCTTTTCTTCTTTCCTTTCTCTGTTTCCGAATGGTTCTGTTTCTTTTTATGCTTGATTTTGTTTGTTTTATCTTTTATTTTACTTTAGTTTATTATATTATTATATCAACTTAATAATAATTATTATTTCTTAAATTGTAAGTAAATAAATATGTATTTTACAATTGTACGTATATGATTTATTACACTTGTACTTTATTATCACCATACATTTGTCAACTTATTAATTTGTTCATTTATCTAATAATATAATATCAATTAAATAATAATATTTATTATTATAATAATAAATATCTATTTAATAACAAATATAAATATTACAAATATTCACATATATATTTTACATTCGTATTTTATCATCACCGTCCACTTGTCATAATTTCAATTTATTTATCATATAGAAATCTTTTACTAATTAATAATAAATAATAAAATATCTTTTACTAATTATATATATAATACAAATGTACTCATTTAAATTAATACACTTGTATTTTATTTTTACCTTACACTTCTCTTTTCTTAATTTATTTCATAATATAATAATATAATCAATTTAATTTATAATATAATAAAATAATAACAATAATAATATATTTTATAATCAAACAATCATAAAAATCAAAGATTTTTATGCCTTGCGGCCTCATTCATTAGAATAGACTTAATTGCCTATTTAGTCCCCCTTATCTTCTTTTAATCTATAATTAGACTTTCATACCTTATTCAATTCAGTCCTTTTTCCTAATATCTATTAACTAAGCTAAATTCACCCAATTTGAACCTAATAAAACACTCAACTAGACTCATGATTACTCCTAATAATTATTTATGAACTCGGTTTACTAAGACGAAGGTCCTATAACTCACTTTTTCGGTGCCTGTGAATTTTGGGTCATTACAGTTGAGGCCATTAATTCGAGTTGGGTTCTACAGAACACAAGGCTGCTGGGGTCTTGAATTACGAACATGTAACACCCCTAACCCGTATCCAATGCCGAAATAGAGTTATGGAGCATTACAGGAGTTTACATTTCAAAACTATCAAAAATATAAACTCATTTACTTCACAACATCAATCATGGCAAATTTCATCAATAACATACATATATCCACATATCAACCATTTCAATCATTCAAAATACCAAATTTACAAGTCAAAACATAATGGCTAAAACATCAACCAAAAACACCTATACTTGTGCATATTTATCCAATATCAATTAACTTGTTTCCATACCAAAACATAACATAATTGCTACATAATCACCACACCACATTAGATTGATGCCATATCTATGTAACAATATGGATTTAAAGTGGAGAGATCAGTAACTTAACGAAAAGGAAAAGGCTGTGATGTGATTTTTTGGGGTCATTTTGAGACTAGAATCAATATCTTTGTATCATGGTGGTCTGCCACATTTTTAGTATATGCAATAAGTTTAAATTTCATAATGCTTAAAGAATTAACACTTAGATTCTAATTTTGTCCTTTTATTAGCGAAGATAATTAATGAAATCCGGGAGTTGAGCTCAAACTTGACTTTTAGAACGTTTCACTTTTAAATGTTAAGCTGAATTAGATGTGTAAATAGTTTTGTTTAAGATTGCTGGATTAGTATTTTTTATTCGGTTTGACTTCAAATTTGAATTTGAGTTGAAAATTTTTAATGCTAACTTCAAAAACCAATTAAAATAAAAAAAATTGATTAATTCTACAAACTACTCAAGTCCAATATTTGGATAGTTGAATTGCATTTTTTTGGAGCGAAACCCAAAAAACTTGTGTTTGATCTACACCATAGCAAAATGACATGTATTAATGAAATAATAAATTAAAAAAAAATAAGTACGAGAATTTTCAATACGAAATTAAAAGAATCTAAGAAGCAATTGTTTCGAGCAAATTATAGCACAAACCTTGGAAGTTTCTAAGTCATCAAGGAATCGAACAAAGTAAGCAGGGATACAAACCAAGTCAGAATGAAACCAGTTCTCCACAAATTCTGGCAAATATTGATTTATGGATTGTCCTACCATTCCAAAAATGACATATACCATGGCTAAAACTATCCCAATGGAGATCCATGCGTTCTCTAGATATTCTTCGGCCTTCATTAAGATATGCTCTAATATAATACTGCCACTACAAAAAAGAAAAATGTTTATTGTAAATTATCAATTCATATAAGTTACAATTAATATATATATGTGTATATATATACTTCATAAAAGTGGGGAGACGGTTACATGTATATATATACTTCATAAATTATTAGGATTTGCCATTTAATTGAGTCGTGCCTGTTCTTTAAGGTAGGGTAAAATATCGATGCCGTTATCTAGCAAAGCATCTCGAGCCACTTCACTACCACGGTTGTAGATGGCTTCGTAGAGAAATTTCATATACTCTGGAAGTTCCTCCATTGCCTTAAGATCCCATCTGCAATATTGAAATACTTTTAGCACAACAAGTCATTACACATATTTAGATTTTTATATATGCATTACCGATTTACTGCATTTGTGTATTTCTCAAGCTCATCCAGTAATCCATATGTGTCAAATATGCCATCTAATGGAGTTGCTAGGGATCCAAATTTTGTGACATTCCTCCTACACTTGGAAAATTGGGGACTCGGAGGAGAAATTCCCATTGCCCAAAAAGTAACACTCAATTAGCCTATCTCGAACAAAAGGAAGCCTTTCCTTGCACTACAACAAAATAGGTTTTTAGCGGCGTTTGAACAAAAAACGCCGCAATAAATCGAGCATTCACGGCACTTTTTAACAAACGCCGCAATAGGTAAGCAATAGCGGCGCTTTTTCTAAAACGCTGCAATAGATCAAGCATTAGCGGCGCTTTTCGGAAAACGCCACAAAAGGTTGAGCAAAACGACGTCGTTTTCTTTTTGAGCTTTAGTGGCATTAGCGGCGCTTTTTAACAAACACCGCAATAAATTGAGAATTAGCAGCGCTTTTTGAAAAACTCTGCTAAAGATCGGGCAATAGTGGCGCTTTTTGTAAAACGCCGCTACAGGTCAAGCATGAGTGGCGCTTTTTGGAAAACGCCGCAAAAAAGTTGAGCAAAGCGGCATCGTTTTCTTTTTGAGCTTTAGTGGCATTAGCAGCGCTTTTTAACAAACACCGCAATAGATAGAACATTAGCGACACTTATTGAGAAACGCCGCTAAAGATCGAGCAATAGTGGCGCTTGTTGGAAAATGCCGCAAAAAGTTGAGCAAAATGTTTTTTGTTGAGCTTTAGTGGCATTAGCGACAATTTTTAACAAACGCCGCAATAGATCGAGCATTAGCAGTGATTTTTAACAAATGCCGCAATAGATCGAGCAATAGCGGCGCTTTCTGTAAAACGCCGCTATAGGTCAAGCATTAGCAGCGCTGTTTGGAAAACGCCGCAAAGAAGTTAAGCAAAACGACGTCGTTTTCTTTTTGAGCTTTAGTGGCATTAGCGGCGCTTTTTAACAAACACCGCAAAAAATCATTTTATTTTAAGCTTTACGATTTAGGGTTTAGGATTTTAGGGTTTAAAGGTTAGTATTTAAGGTTTAATGTCTGTGGTTTAGGGTTTTTGAAAATCGTCGCTATAGGTCGAACTTTAGTGGCATTTTTTGGAAAACGCCACAAATGGTTTATTTATATTAATTAAAATATAAATTATTTTTAATTTAATATTTAAATTCTTCATAAAAAAATGACACGTAGAAAAAATTTGAAAGAAAAAACTTAGAAAAATATTTGTTAAAATGAAAAAAATTAAAATACTATTATTTAAAATAATTTGAAAGGTTTTTGGGTACATGACTGATTGTTTTTTAATTTATATATTAAATAATTTCTTATATAATCGTAAAAGAGATAGTATTAATTTTAAAATATTGAATTAATTATCATTATAGTTTAGAGTTTATGGTTTAGGGTTTAAGGTTTAGGAGTTACTAATTTAAGGTTTATGAATTATGGGTTTAGAGATTATGGATTATGGATTATGGTTTAAGGGTTGGGGTTTAACGTTTAGGGGTTAGGGGTTAAGGACTAAGGGTTTAGGGTTTATGTTTTATTATTTAGGGTTTAGGAGATAGGGGTTTAGGGATTATGGTTTATGGTTCAAGGGTTAGGGTTTAAAGTTTAGGTGTTAGGGGTTTAGGGTTTATAGTTTATGTTTTATGATTCAGTGTTTAGGGGATAGGGGTTAGGGGTTTAGAGATTATGATTTATAGTTTATGGTTTAAGGGTTAGGGTTTAAGGTTTAGGTGTTAGGGGTTAAGGGTTAGGTGTTTAGGGTTTATAGTTCATGTTTTATGATTCAAGGTTTAGGGGATAGGAGTTAAATGTTTAGGGTTTAGATTAATTAGTATTTTTTAATTTATATATTAAATAATTTCTTATATAATTGTAAAAGAGATAATATTAATTTTAATATATTAAAATTATGATTGTAGTTTAAATTTTTAAAAATTATATAAAAATTTTAAAATTTATATTAATTAAATTTTCAAAATTAATTATTTAAAATTGATATGAATTATATAATAATTAAATATAAAATTGTAAAAAAAAGTCAATCATTAGTGGTGTTTGGACAAAAAACGCCGCTAGTATATATTAAAATTTTTTAAAACGGCGCCATTTCACTACAGAAATTTAATTTTTTAGTGGCGTTTTTGTGAAAAATGCCGTAAAAGATATACAATTAGTGACGTTTTTTTACAAGTGCCCCAAATATTGCAATATCAATTTGACTTAAACGGCATCGTTTTTTTTGGGGTCTGTTGTTCTAAGTCTGAATCTCCGCCCCCCGACTCTCCTTCCATCTTTCTCCTCTCCAGCAAATCCCTAGATCTTTCACCCCTTCAATGTCTTTTGCCGGCCTTCTTCTCGCTCCAAGATCGCTTCTTGTTTGGGCTGATTGGTAAAAATCTCATCACCTTACCTAATTTCTCATTTGACTGGGTATATGGCTGTTCCTTTTTCTCTTTGATTTTTTCTTTCTTTAATGCTTGCTTTGTTTTTTCTTTCTCTTTAATTTCTTCATTGCTTCTATTGCTCTCTGTAGGGCACAACCCCGATTCTAAAGCTCTTGCGAAATTAAAAGCTTCTCTTTCAATCTCACAAATTAGGATTTTCCGTAACAAAATCCCTCATTAGTGTTTCCCTCCCATTCTTCAATTTTTCGAGCTCGGTAAGCTCTCTTTTCTTCTTCTTCTTTTTCCTCCCGAAATTTTTGTATACATAATCACCAATATCTTCTTTTCTTTTAATGCTGAATGTTTAATATGTATATATATATATTTCTTAATCAATCAACGTTTTTCTCCATTTGCTTTGAGCATTACTGCGTTATAATAACAAATAGTTCTTTGCAAATCTGTTTTTCTCTTTTGCTGGAATCTCTTATTGTATTCCTTCTATTTCTAAATTTTATGCCTTTTGGTTCAATTTCTCATTCCTTATTTTCTGCCTTATTGTTTTTCTTCCCTTTTCCCCCTTTTGGTTCTATAGTTGAATGTGATAGAGTGTAATTTTTGAACCCGTAAACCTAACTTGAGCATTCTACTTCAATCATGAAATTTGTCTCTGCCTCTGCATCATTTGTCTCTTTTCCCCCTTTTCCAAATTCATAGCCATAAAATGAAAATTTTCCTCCACTGGGATCAAATTCAAGATTCATGAATATACATGATTTAGAGGAAAATAGTAAGTTTTGTTAAAATAATTTAATTGTCAGAGTGAATAATTTGCAGACCACCAATCATAATAATGAAAATGATATTATTAATTCTTAAATCACCTTATTTCTCTAATTAAATCAATCAATTCAAACTAATAATCTGAATATTTCATTAAGTTTGTGTTAGTGAACATAAATCATTATTGAACATTTGCCTAACTTTTTTATTTTTATTTTTTTTGTTTCTAAAAGTTACGACTTTGAATCTTTTAGTTTCCCTTTCACCCTCATGATGACTTTTCGTTATATATAACTTCCGTGTTTATTAGAGTTTTTTTAAAAGGAGATTCATTTACGATTTTGTCTTTAAAATTAAAATAAATAATATCCGCTTAAAATAATATTTTAAAGTTTCTATTTTAAAATAATATATAATTTACATAACTTACATAAATATATATCATATCAAAACTTAATATTTGATTTTAATACTTAATATTTTTAAATGTTTTTAAAACTTATAAATATTTTTTATCAATATAATAAATTTGATCATTATTTAAATTTATTTTAATATAAAAATCAAATTACTATTTTTATATTAAAATGTTTGATTTTAATATTTAATATTTTTAAATGTTTTTAAAACTTATAAAATATATGTCATAACTTACATAACTTACATAACTTACATAAATATATATAAGATCAAAACTTACATAATTTACATAACTTTAAAGAATTAAAAAACTTGGGATCTTAACTTAATAACTATATATATATATATATATATATATATATATATATATCATATCATAACTTACATAACTCACACAACATACATAACTTAATAACTTATATATATCATATCATAACTTAATAACTTATATATATAATATCATAACTTACATAACTCACATAACTTACATAACTTAATAACTTATATATATCATATCATAACTTACATAACTCACATAACTTACATAACGTAATAACTTATATATATCATATCATAACTTACATAACTTACATAATACATAAATATATATCATATCATAACTTACATAACTTAATTATACTTATAAATAAACAACTTACCCATGTAATTTATTGTCAACTTTAGACTTCAAGAACTACAAAATGGACCGGTTTTGGATGAATTTGTCAAGGGTAAGCAACGACTATCGAAATAGAGTACAAACTGTTCTAAATTTTGCATTTCAAAATGCAAGCCAAGAGAATATGATTGTTTGCCTGTGTAAGAAGTGTGGCAACATCAATTGGCATTTTCTGAAGTTGGCTGCGAACATCTAATTGTTGATAGGTTTATTCAAGGGTATAAAAAATGGATTTTCTATGGAGAGTGCACACCTAGTAGAACCTCTTCAACGATTAATCCGACTTATCCTCATAATGCTTACCATCAGTCTGTTAGAGAAGATGACATGGAAGGTATGTTGCGGGATGCATTTAATATGCTTAGTCATGGTTTGCAATCATTTTCACTCGACTTTGTTGCATCCGATGATTGTAATCTTGGTGGAAATGCTTTTACCAAAACGGGAAGAAGTATACCTGATGAAGAGTTGAATGGAGAAGCGGAGAAGTTCTACACGTTACTTAATGAAATGAATGAAGAACTTTATGAGGGATCAAAATTTTCAAAAATGTTATTTTGTATTCGTCTTTTTCAATTAAAATGTTTGGGGGGTGGACCAGAAACTCTTTGACAATACTGTTAGAGTTTTTGAGAGATATGTTTCCGTTTGCAAAAATCTCTCATTCATGCAAAGATATGAAGAAATTGAGAAAAGATTTAGGCCTTGGGTACAACAAAATTCATAGTTGTCTAAATGATTGCATGTTGTATTGGGGTGATCGGAAAAATCAATAGTCTTGTCATGTATGCGGTAAATTTCGTTGGATGAATAGAAATACAGAAGATGTGAATGAGGATGAATATGATGCACGGTCAAGAAAGAAGCCAATTAAGATTTTACGATATTTTTCGCTAATACCAAGGCTTCAAAGGCTTTTCATGTCGTTAAAGACAGCCGAGTCTATGACGTGGCATCATGATGGGCGAACCAATGATGGATTATGAAGGCATCCTGCAGATTCTTTAGCTTGAAAATAATTTGACAGTAAATTTTCAAACTTTGCAAGCGATCCTAGGAGTGTGAGGTTTGGGCTAGCATCTGATGGATTTAATCCTTATAAAATCATGAGCACTTCGTACAATACTTGGCCTGTAGTGTTTGTTCCTTACAATTTGCTTCCATGGATTTGCATGAAGTAATCTTCCTTTATCTTATCTATGATTATCACTAGAGAGAAAGGTCTTGGAAATGATATTGACATTTATTTGCAGCTACTTATTGAAGAGTTAAAATAGTTATGGGCGGGTGTTGAGACATATGATGTATTGAGAAATGAGAACTTTAATTTACGTGCAGCTTTGTTGTAGACTATTAATGACTTTCCGGCTTATGCTAATTTATCTGGTTGGAGTACCAAGAGACATTATGCTTGTCCTTGTTGTGCTGCGCAAACATGTTCGAAGTGGTTATATAATGGGAAGAAGTTCTCTTATATGGGGCATCGTCGGTGGTTAGATGGAAATCATAGATTTAGATTTCAGAGTACTCTATTTGATGATAATGAAAAGTTTAGAGAAGCTCCTAAGCAGACCATTGGATCTGAAATCTTGTTCATGTTGAAAGATATGAATTTTAGTTATGGGAAGAGTCAACCGCCCAACACACAAACAAAGAGATGATCGAGGGATGAATTTGATGATGAGTTTGATGAAGAGGATGATCCTAATGAGGCGGACTTGTGGAAAAAAAAAGTATTTCTTTGAGTTGCCTTATTGGGAGCATCACATTTTACGACACAATTTGAATATCATGCATATTGAGAAGAATGTTTGTGAGAACATCATTGGGACAATTTTGGATGTCGATGGAAAATCGAAAGACTATCTTCAGAGTCGACTTGATTTAGTTCACAAGTACTTCTGAATGGAAAATATTGGTTGCTGCCTTCTATTTTTTCAATGTTGAAGAAAGAGAAAGAACTGTTCTGCATGGTGTTGAAGGATATAAAGGTCCCAGATGCGTATGCATCAAATATATCTCGATGTGTGAGTTTTAAAGATCGAAGACTATATTTATTAAAATCACATGATTATCACATCTTGATACAAGATTTACTGTTAGTTACTTTACGGTGTTGTATGTCAAAAAAGGTGACATATTGTATAATTGAACTATCCAATATAATGAAAGCCATTTGTGACAAAGTTTTGAATGTTGAAGAACTAGAGAAAGTACAAGATCGAACCACTTTGACTTTATGTAATTTGGAAAAGATCTTCCCACCTTCCTTCTTCACAATTATGGTGCACTTGTTAATCCATCTTCCTCATGAAGCAATACTTGGTGGACCCGTTTTCTATCGATGGATGTATCCTATAGAAATGTGCTAATTTATTTGTAAATTATTCATTCATTCACCTCTATGCATTTAGTTACAACTTTTGATAATGTTGTATATCGTGTTTAGGTTCCTATCTAAATTGAAGTCTTATTACCGTAAAAAACGTTATCTAGAAGGATCACTTGCTGAAGGTTACTTGGCAGAGGAGTGTATGACTTTTTGTTCTAGATATTTAGAAGATGTTGAAACAAGACTGAACAGACCAAGTAGAAATGTTGGGCTCACTGATCATGACTTGGCCAAAACTTATTTATTTCAAAGTTATGGAGAACCAATCGGTAAAGTTGAAATTGTAGAATTAGATGATAGATCGTGGGTACAAGCACATTGATATGTTCTTTTTCACCACGATTAAATGGAACCATTACGCAAGTAAGTTATAGAATTTGATAAATATTCATCTTTTTAATTTGTTTATCTTTTAACAAATTAAACTCTTTTTAACATAGTGAGTAGAAACAAATCTTGAGGTCTCATTCACGCTCCCGAAGATTACAACATCGAGAGATTAATAAGTTATTCATAGAATCTTTCCATGAATGGTTAAGCCAAACGGTATGCAATTGAAGCTTTCATTGACAAATAATAATGTTTTCTCATAACATTTATAATGCTCAATTTACTTTCGATTCAATAGGTTTGGAGTGGGAAGGATGTCAATGACGAAGTTAAATGACTTTCCCAATGTTTGAATAGAGTAGTAAAAAGATATAGTGTCTTCCTCATCAATGGATTTAAATTTCATACAAAATATCGCGAGAGATTGAGGAGAACTCAAAATTGTGGAATAGTTGTTAATTCTTCAATTACAAGTTATGCTAGTGCTAGGTATGGTAATCCTGTTGAGGGAAATGTGGAGTATTACGGACTTCTTACTGATATTATTGAGTTGGGTTACTGTGGCAAATGAAATGTTGTCTTATTTCGATGTGATTGTGCTGATGCTAATACTGCTCACAGAATTAAAAAAGATCAATTTGGTTTTACAATGGTGAACTCTCGATTGATTCACACTAGACAATGACTGATAGATGAGCCGTATGTATTTTCTTCTCAAGGGAAACAAGTTTTTTACTCGAAAGATCCAACTAATGAGGTTGGTACGTTGTACTCTGTAACACTCCTAGAGACTTGTTTGACATGGGCAATGGAAGTAGAGATGACATTGACGAAAGATCAGAAACTTTGTCTTTTGTAGAAAAAAAACTTAAATGAAAATATCCCTAGTACTAGTACACAATTTCAATGGGTTCACCAGAATGTTGATGAAGATATTTACGAATTATGATGTAGTAAGATTTTACGATTTCTTAATTATATGTAATATCATAATTTAAATCTTGGTCTTGTTAAATATTTCAACTATTATATATGTACTATTATTTTTGTAATTAGTTACTAAAATTTCAACTATTTTATGTGTATTGTAGATAAAATGCCTAGAAGAAGATTACGAGATCTAAGTATTGTTCAAAATACTCCAAATTCGGAAGAAACAAATAGTGAACAACAGACTGCTATTGGATCTTCGAATGTTCCGAATACACCTGACAAACTTGCAGAAATTCAAAGTAATGTTAAATTAAATTTACACGTGTTGACTTTTATTATTGATTTCTTTTTCAAATTCTTATATTATAATATACCATTTTTCTGCTGAAAGTGCTGGGACGCGCAGAGGTCGAGCACGTACGCTACTTAAAGATTTATATGAATTAAATCCTGTCAAGCGTGTCAAAGTATCTAAAAATAATCTTGCTCAGCCTGTTGGATCAGAAGCTCGACTTTTAGTAGGAGATTTGGACATTATAGCACGAAATGCCAATATGTTGCCTCTCAACTACGAGTCATGGCATCAAATGCCTGATTGTAACAAAAATAAAGCTCTCGATAATATTAAGGTAACAAAATGTGAATGTAATTTATAAAACTTTGGTTTAAGTTTCATTTATATTTACTTTCTAAACTTGTGTTTTTTGTAGGAGAGGTTTGCATTAGAGGTCTCGGATAATTATGTCAAGAAGGCATTGGGAAAAATATGAAGAGACTATAAAATTACTTTAAAGAAATAATATTTTAAGACAAAAACAACTCTCGAAGAGAAATTGTGAAATGTCCCGCCTAGAATGCTGAGGTATTACGTACTTCCAAACTGTTATAATTATTTCGGTTTATAGTATTTACTATATATGTAATAATAATTTTATAATGTAGGATCATGAACGAGTTGGAACAAGTAGCAGGCAAAAACAAAAATTCACTCACACAGCTGGGTCGAAAAGTTTTGCTTGTGTAGCTGAGGCCGAGGTATTTTTAATTTATTAATTGTGTCAAATATTTATTACTTTCTATTAAATAATATTTTTACTACTATATTGTAGGAACTGTCGTCTGGTCAAAAAGTTGGACGCCTTCAGCTTTTTGACATTACACAGGAAGAAAGATGAATTTCCTATGACTTCTGAAGCTGTAGAAATTATGGTATGTTTACTTAACAAAATCTGAATTATTTTAAATATTTATAGTGTTTAATTACAATGGTTTAATTCATTGTTTGTAATGCAAATAATGTTAAGTTATGTTGCATTTGTTTTTATTATATATTTTGTTTTTAACTCTTTGATTGATTTATTAGGAGAAACTAAAGGATAAAAAGGCAGAGTATGAAGTGGTTGCTTCGAGTGATAGTTCTGTTAATGTTGATGACATTGATAACCGGATTATTACTGAAGTTTTGAGTCCTAAAAGGTATGGTCGGGTTTGATTTCAAGGATCTTTTATTAACCCAACCCAATATTTTGGATCCAGCTCGTAGCAATACATGCCTTCGGGGAGTTAGGCTCAAGCTGAACTTCAAAGGTTAAGAGACCAGATGGCTTAGATGCAAGCGAGCACAATTGAGAAAATTGCTCAACTTAAAGCGGAGGCAGCAGCGAGGGAAGTAGAGTAGAGCAGAGCAGAAAGTACGATGAACTCCAGCTACAGCTTTAGAATGTGATGAAGATGCTTCAGTAGTCGCAAAATCCGTCATCTTAAACATTTTTTTTCTTTTTGTAAGAATATTTTTAACATTATAACTTTTAACATTAGTGTAAGAATATTTTTTATTATACTTAAGTTATCAATTTATATCATATATCTTTCGTTGAATTTGAAGTATCATTTAGATTTGCTATTTTTGGTTGAATTTCATGCTACAGGAAGGGTTGTATATGGATGAATATTAAATGTTACAAATCTGTCAAAGTTAGTGGTGTTTTCTTCATAAATGCCGCTAAAGTCATGTTCTTTAGTGGCTTTTGTGATAAGAGCGCCGCTAAAGGTCATGTTCTTTAGCGGCGTTTATGATAAGAGCGCCGCTAAAGGTCATACTCTTTAGCGGCATTTGTGATAAGAGTTCCGCTAAAGGTCATGATCTTTAGCGGCGTTTGTAGTAGAAGCGCCACTAAAGGTCATGTTCTTTAGCGGCGTTTGTGGTAGAAGCGCCGCTAAATTTCATGTTTTTTAGTGGCGTTTGTGGTAGAGGCGCCGCTAAAGGTCATGTTCTTTAGCGGTGTTTTTTAAATAAATGTCGCAAAATTTAGCGGCATTGTCTATAGCAGCATTTTTTACTGCGCTTGTAAAAGCGCCGCAAATAGTTTTAGCGGCACATAAAAATGCCGCTAAAGGCCTAAAAAATGCCGCTAAAAGCCTGTTTTGCTGCAGTATTGATATTCAAGTCCTTCCACCACCTGCTCATACATGTAGGACAATTTTATCATTGTTTTGATAAAAAAACCTCATTTTTCCCCTATAGCATGATCTTACTCAAATTCAAAAGCAAAAAAAGAAAAAAAATGATCTTACTCCACTAGCTCCTGCAGCTCCTTGAGATAAATGGATTGCAAGATGTTGTAGTACAACTTAGTTAACCCTACCAAAACTGAATTCATTCTATCATCATCATCATCTCTCTGGTTTTGGTAGATACCAATGAAGTCTCGTGCTTCAGTCCATGCCATTCTCCAATGTTGTGGGTATTCCATTGACTGTTGTACTTGCTCACCCATTCTCCTCTCCATCTTTTCCCTTAGTACTGATAGATGTTTAGCACTAAAGTTCTGTGCCTCATCTAAAACATCTTCTTCTGGCATCCTAAGGTATGATGCTCCATGTAAACTTAAAAGCCCTGCAACATTTTCTTTTAAGCTATCCATCAATTTCCCATCTCTATCCATGAACTTGTTAAACACATTTGCATTTACATTTTCACCCTTTAGATGAATATCACATTTCGGTCTTCAAAATTGATATAAAACTTGTTAACCTGTGGAAATGAATAAACCATTCTGACGTAAAATCCTGAATTGCATAGCTACAGTGTAAAAATCATTGGCGACATTTTGATCGGATGGATTTGGTTTTCAAAAAGGTAAGCCACTCCTAGTCGTTGCATCAGATCTAATTGGAAACGTGCCTCTTTCACGCTAGCAAGTAACTCCTTGGCACATTGCTTAAGTTCCTCGAGATGACTACCATGACTCTCAACCTAAAAACAGTTACCAATGAAAAAGGGCCACTTAAATCTAAAGTAAAAAACTGTAATTTTTTAGGTTGTTATTTTAAAAATATTTGAACAGAAACATCTCTCCAGGATTCTTTTCCAAAGGAAATAGTAGTGCTTTCGCATACTGTTATCCAATAACCTTCCAATATTTTCCAAATAAGTGTTTTTAAAAAAATATTATGGAGGACGAATTTTCAGTAAAACCTCTACATATTCTTGTAAAAGAACTTTTCAATAGATGACATTTTAAGCCATTCGATTCTCAAGATCCTCAAAAATATTATGAAAGCATTCTGGTTCAAACTGGATCAACATTTTTCAAACACTACACAAACTCAAAAGATCCAAATTTTATCACCTATTCAATAGTCCAAATAGTGAAAATTTTTTGACCAAGAGATTGGGGTGAAAACTCAAGTTCTCCAAAGAAATTGCTAGTCTAATTTACCACCAAAATAGACCACCACCCATATTTCACATATTGATATTACCAAACGGCCTAGGACAATGCCTTCTTAATGAACAATCAACATATGAGGCATTTCCAGCTCATATTATTCAAATATGGTATCCAATTCAAATTCCAAAATTTGTTTCAAGAACGATGGAACTGGTATAGACCATCATCTTTCCATATCTTACCGGAAAAAAAAATTATGGCCCAAGTTATTTGACACATTCTAGCCCGAACCAGACCAAAAACACATGTATAAAACCATGCATTTTTCTCAAAATTGTGCATTTCTTAGATTGTTTCCTAGATTTACTCTTATGAATAGGATCCATGTATTGAGATTCCATTATTAGTTCGAAATTCTAGAATGAAATGGTGGGACAAATTTAATGATGAAAAATATGATTCCAAGTACTTGGATAATTTTTTCAACAAAAATCAGAAATTATGTAAGTTCGTGGCCTCAGATAAAACAACAATAAAATTCTTTCAAGTAAAACCAACTGCTAGTGCAATGTTGGCTTAAGCCAAGACCAATAAGGAATTCAAAAAACTCATGGCTGAAATGTTCATCTCAATAGATTCTGGACCAGAAGACTAGAAATCCTCAACGTCTTTAATCAAAATAGTGGATCTTGCATACGATACCACTTCAGTAACTATCACCAAAACTAAAAAAAAATAAAAAATGATAATTTTTGAGAAAAGACAAAAGATGAACAGAGGAGATTCTCTTCAAGAAAACGACGAATGAATTGTAACAGCTCTAACCAATCTCCGTTGCCAAAGTCGGGTCATGAAATATTTTGACGTTAATTTAAACCTTTATCATTACTTACTCATAAATATCCAACCATGAATATAAACAATTAATCACATTGCAATTATAAAAATATATAGTTACGGGCCCTAAATCGAGTTTATGGGGCATTAAAAATAGTTTGGAAACATTCTGGGTCGATTCGAAACAAAACAGAAAAGTTAGGAAAAGGTTGAAAAATTTGAAAATAGGGGACACACGGCTGTGTGTCACAGCCCAAATCGTGTAGACATTTAAAATCCAGACACACGGTCGTGTCCCAGCCTGTGGTTCGCCTGTATGTGCATTCAATGTTAGGTCACACGGCCGTGTCATAAGTCGTGCCTCAGACCATGTAAATAACTATTTTAAGACACATGGCTGTGTCGCAGGTCGTGTGAAACCTGCACCTTAATCATTACGGTACACAACCGGGTAGATAGACCGTGTGAGACACATGGTCGTGTGATAGCCCGTATCCCAAGCTGTGTGCACCAAAATTTTCTTTTAAAACAATGTAATTTTTACATTTATCTTGGTTCCCAAGCCAAAACTAAAACCACATTAAAACCATGACCAAAATTGTCCTCAAACAATTCAAAAAAAAAAAAACGTACATATCAAAATCCTACAATTCATGTGCCTAACCAATGTGCCATTCAAAGGCACCTCAACAAGATTTTAACATTCAATAAAGCAAGATAAGTAGACACATAACTCAAACCAAGCTTTCACATTCTAACATCAACCAAATGACCAAAAATATATATAAACATGAGTACATATATATAGACTTTCTTCTAATACTAATTCAAGCACATCAATAGCATAATACCAAAGTGACCAATTCACTAGAATAACCATCATGTGAAAGCATTTACATAAATAACTCCAAACATCTATATGTATCAAATTCTATTGAGTCTTACTCGTAGTGATCATTTATCAAAGAATGACTCTGGTTATCAAATGATTGAACAATCGTGACCAATTTACTTACAATACTTAGTTGACATTCATAAAAAGCATCTAATAAATTATGAGTTCAATACATCCTGTTTAGCAGAAAGACGGATATTCCTTACTCATTATCAGACAATCACTTATTCACAAACTTTGTGTGGGGCTAATAGTTTTCATTTCTTGTCTCGTGGAAAACCTTTTTTGCTCCGCTTAGCCCTATCTCCCTTTAGGGGTATTTTAGTGATAGGTTCTATAGGAACCGGACGATCCTATTTGTTCAAATACCTAGCGACAAACTCCTATGTTCCTTTCATTACAGTATTTCTAAACAAGTTCCTGGATAACAAGCTTAAAGGTTTTCTTATTGATGATTTCGATATTGATGATAGTGACGATATTGATGCTAGTGATGTTATTGATGATAGATACGCTATTGATCGTGACCTTGATACGGAGTTGGAGCTTCTAACTATGATGAATGCGTTAAACTATGTTTTAAAGTAACCTTCACTGGAATTAACCATAACCAAAAGATCATTGTTTCAATATTGACAACCTAGGTACATGCCAAGACACAAAAGAAATATATCATCAGCTTGAGTTCGGGATTGATGTTGGATGACGAAATGTCAATCAAAAGTAGGTACCTAACCTGTACATAAGGTACTGATCAATTAACAAATACTTTACTTGACTCAAAGAGCTACAATTTCATTTAATAACCATCATTTCATAAATTAATTCATATAAAGCTTAATCCATTTTGGTTATCATTGAATTCAACCCAAGTATACATAATTATATATATCTTTCTTAATAATTCTCGTTTACCAATCTTCTTCAATGTTTTGATTAGACCTGATTTGTATGAGTCAGTTAGTGGATGGCACCCAATGCCTAATGGATAAATTGTAACAGAGATTTGCGTCTAGCGCTAGTTGGATAATCGACGATAGATGTGCCCAGCACTAGTCAAACGAATCGACGAAAGTTGCGCCCAGCGCTAGTCGAGTAAACCAACAAAGATAATGGTGTGCCTAGCACTAGTTAGATAAATTGACAAAGGTTGTGCCCAGCGCTAGTTGGATAAACCGACAAGTATAATGGTGTGCGCAACACTAGTCAAACAAATCGACAAAGATTGAACCCAGTGGTAGTTGGATAATCGGCAATAGTTGTGCCCTGCACTAGTTGGATGTACCAACGATGAGTTGCGCCCAGTGCTAGTCAGATAAATCGATAATTTCGATTGCATAATTCCACATTCCATCAATTCATAATCAATCTTTCGTATTAAATCAATTATGCTATATCCCATGATCGAATTTCATAACATTCATATAATTCCATAATATTTCATTCAAGCAATTTAAATTCTAGTCATTCATTAATCCATTTCTAATGCCACATTTCATATATATAATTCACAATTTCTTATTTCATAATTTAATCATTTGCATATATATAAATACAATTAAGATATCAAAGTAATAATTAATTATTTAAATTAAATAAATAGAGTTTGAGTTTAAAGACTACGAACTTACCGAATTTACGATAGTTCCGGTGATTGAGGTTGATTAATCAACAAATTTCTCCTTCCCTCGGTTAACGACCACTTTACTCTTTTCTTGATCTAAATACAATAATCTAATTCAATTAACTAACTCAAAACTTCAATAATTCAATTTAACAATAAATTATAAAATCATATTTCAAAATTTAACCCTTAATAATTGGTCACTACACAACTCAGTCCTTAACATAAAATTAACTTTTCTCATCCTCATTTAATTTCCATAGCTAATCGAATATACATATAATTCACTATCAGTCCCTAAATTTTGTTAAATTTATGATTTAACACCATGACATTTTAATTTATAACACTTAACTCCTTTAAAGCTAATACTAACTAAATCACTACTTAAAGTAATAATTTCTCATACCATACAATTTAATAACTCAACCAACAATTTCGAGAAAAATAAATAGTCTCAAACAAATGCTATATTTATCTTAATTTATCCATTTAGTTCCTCAATTAGCAGATTTTTATATAAATTAGTTCTTAATGCAAAATTTCCTAAATTCACTCTACAAGGTAGTCTCACTTAACTTCCAACCCCAAAATCTATCAAAACAACTTCAAAAACTTAAATTTCTCAAAGATAACCTTTTCCACAACATTAACAATGTTAAAATTCCAACATGGGCAATCCTAGCTTATGATCTCAAGGTTCCAAAAACATAAAATTTATGCAAAAAGGACCAAAGTTTACTCACCAATTTGGTTTCCAAGGGTTAAAGATTAAGGCCGGATATGCTTCTTCCCCCTCCCAGGTTCAGCATGCAAGAAATAATGAAGCTTAAATTTGTTTTTCTCTTCCCCCACTAAGCTATTTGTTTCTTTTATTTTATTGTCATTTTCATTTTATTTTATTCAAGTATAATTTAGTAACTTAATTGTTTCAATATAATTAACATACATATAATATATATAATATCCTCGTAGTCATCCACTATCAAAACCCATATAAATATTGGTCTGTTTATTTAATAAGTCCCTTAATCTAATCCCACTTTAAAATTTAATATTAATTACTATTTTTATCACCCATTTAATTTAGTCCTTACACTTAATTTTAAACACTAATAATTAAAATTATCTAACTATCATTCAATTCACTTCTAATGTAATAAAAAATAAATATAATAATAAACATTTACTACCTCGGTTCATAAAAATAGAGTCCCGAGGGTATGTTTCCCAACGCCTCTGACATTTAGGTCGTTACATGAACAGTGAAGATTCTTTGTGATGAATAGTAAAATTTTCTATGAATAGTAAAATTATGATCAATTATGGTCAACAAAAAAGATTGAATCTTTTTTCAAGAAAAGGGTGTCAGAAAGCAATAATGATAATTAGTTCTTCAACCTTCATAGTGGAGAAAAATCAAATAGCGAATCTTCCCATGCTCCTGAACGAGATATCAGGTCTTTTTAATTCCAAGCTCCTGAATGCGATATCAAGTCTTCCCAAGACCCTGAATGAGATATTGGGTCTTCTTAAGTTCTTGAACGTCCTCGCAAGGTACCAAGAGTCGAAACAATGGAGTCCGGCACTTTTTCTTTAGAACATGACCCGGGCCTTTGAAAATCTATTTGGGATTACTCTCCAAATCAATAGGACGAAGTCCGTTGAGCTTAAATTAAGTTTGGGCCATATCAAGCAATTCCTCCAAGTGAGGCTCCAACATCTCCTCAGTATATTGATAAGAATGAACGTCGATTTCTCTCATCTTGGTACAAGTTTTTCCTTAATTGGCTTGAGTTTTCACCAAGTAAGAATGTTGCATATAGCCTTCCTTGCTTTCTCTTCAACAAGCCATTTGGGTGTCATGGAAATACTTTTACAAGCCAAGGATTTTGATCATGGAAGAAGGTCAATGAAGGATCTAAATGTCCTTTTGTTACTCATGTGGGTAAGGATACAAATTCTTTACATAAGAATGCAATGAAAAATTATCTCGATCTTCAGAATTCATTGCAAAATATTGAGAGAATTATTGAGAAACAAAAATTTAAACAAGTTGCAAGAAATTGGCTACAACTCAAGGTCTAAATAAATGTTGTCAAGTGGCTTGTATTTCAAGGTTGTGGCTTTAGCTAATAAAAATCTTGAACTAATAAAACTCTTGACATTTTATAATGAAGATGTGTGGGAAACTGTCAGTCTGATTGTTCAAAAGGACATTCTTTCTATTTTTGCGAGTAAAATCTGGGGATTCATTTGGGAAGAGATTGGAGATTCAAATTTTTGTATTATGGTGGATGAACCTCGTGATGAGTAAAAGAAAAAAAAATGGCAATTTTCATGCGGTTTGTTAATAAAGAAGGATTTATACATGAATGATTCTTGATTTGGTTCATGTGATGAAGATCGGATCATTAGCTTTGGAGAAGGTAATCTGTGAAGTTCTTTTATGTCATTGCCTTAATGTGGATGATATTTGTGGTCAAGAATATGATGGTGCAAGTAATATGCATGGCGAATGGAATGACTTTCAAGCATTATTTGCTACAAAATGTCGATTTGCATACTATGTTCACTAACTCGCTCGTTGTCTCTAGTTAACTTTAGTAGCTGCATCCAATGAGGTTTTTCCTATTTGTTAATTTTTTTCATACTTGATTGGTATAATCAATTTGTTTGCTTCTTTAAGCAAGTGACATGATCAATTAAGAGACATTGAGGCATATCATATCGCAGAGTTGATTGACAGTGATGAGGTTGAAACTAGAAAAGGGAAAAATCAAGTCGGTACTCTCCAATGTCCAGGCAATACTCGATATGTAACACCTTACACTCAACCTAGATGTTATGGCCGAATCTTGAGGAATTACAATAACTTGTTTAAAACTCATAAATTTAATTGTAATAATGTAGAAAACAATGTTAACTTTTGATAAATTGTTTTCCAATTTTTAGGGAAAATACTCATTAAGATTATTTGTTTTATTACAGAAAACATTTGTGTGAAATCTTCTTCTTGCAACAGAATTTTCTAAGTTTTGAAATTTTGAAAACCGTGGCTTGATTTGTAAACAAATAATTTTGCAAATAGAAATATAATAGGACTTAATTTGAAAAAAGTCAAAACAAAAAAAAAGTCCAAAACAATCTACAGTCTGAAAGTCCTAAAAGTCCATTATTAACATAAAGTTCATGTTAAACTGTTTCTTCGAAAGAGTCCAATCTCGAGTTCCCGTATACCGACCACCTAGGTTTGTTGATTACTTAAGAGGATGAGAACAAATGAGTGAGCTTACGAACTCAGTGTGTAACTCAACCCATCGAACATAACAGATGTAGATACAAATACAGATGCAATTTTCAAATACAGAATCATATGCAATTTCAGATACAAAGTCAAATCCTACCCCCATTCGCTACACACCATCTTTGTCCATCCCTACACACCAATTAGGATAATAAATATAAATCCAACCTCACACACCTATAAGTGAGCATATGTCACGTTTTAGAATAGTGCAGTGAAGTCGCCAGAAATAATGCAATATTCTGCCAGAATCAGATAAGTGTGACCAAGCCACCAGAACAGATTTATGGTTTAAACCACCAGATAAGGTAGATCATTAAATTGCCAACAGTTCCTCTGTCATATCATTATCTCACCCCAATGTACATGCAGTACTGTATAGATATCAGATGCACATATGTCATACATGTTATACACATCAGATAATAATATCATGCTTTTAGAAATCACATAAACAGAGGCAAATTATCAGATTTCATAATATCCTTATGCATGACGATAATCAATTCGATTGTGATGGTCGGATAAAATATTTTAATTAAATATTAAATATTATTATTTGAATTATATAATTATTTTTAATATTCTAAAAGATGAAAATCTATAAATATTATATTAATATATAAATTGCATAAAATTAAAATAAAATAAAGTAGTAAATTACTAAAAAATTAATACATAAAATAAATACAATAATAGATAAAACGAGATGCGATTTCCCTAGATATTTTACATTTTCTCCCACAAGAAAACTTATAATGCCTACTCTATTTGTAATTCAATATATTACTCGCTTATTAAAAAATGAGTTAGTTTTTCCAATCCTCTTATACATTTTGTTAAGGATATTGAATAAAACATATCTATGTAACCATGATTATATGACCAATCATATATCAAATATATCATTTTATCCAATAAAATTCTTTTAGGACCCCTTTTCATAAATGAATTTAGTAAGTTTAAATTTTGTAAAGATGAATAAAAAGGTTCTTAATACATACATATCACATTTTACAACCTACGAAGTGACTAATCTGAAATTGCACTTTAAACACCCTAACTAAATATTACGAAAAATGGGCTTACACGGCCTAGCACACGTTCGCGTGGCTCACCCGGCTTGGCATACGGTCATGTGGCGACGATAGTGGCTTTTTCGGCATCGGACCGTTCGTTGTTTTTCAAGGTTTTTGTTACACACGTGATCATTTTTCGATGCCCACACTACAACCATAATTTCAATACCTAAAATCGACATTAAGAACGTGAGAACTAACAACGATAATCCAAATTTCGAGTCCTTAACTCGGTCACAAACACCAACAATGCAATCCTAACACTGAGATTTGACCTTAAATAGAAAATTAAATACTTTCCCTTGAGAAAACAGTAGCCTAAAATGGTGCCTAGGTTACTAGAGGAAAACCAAAACGATCAATTCTCAATTTAACAACTAACCCAAAAAGAATACTTATACAAATGATTTGAGGAAATAGATACACTATTAAAACAAAATAGCAACTACTTTCCAACAGGAGCACAGTGATTAACAGTGCGGAACAAATGGAAAATTGAAATAGAGACAGAAACAGAAACAGAAGAAGAATGAGAAATTTTAGGAAAAAGAAAATCAAAGAATTTTATTTTTCAATGAAAAACTAATGTGAAAAACCAAGAATGAGGAAAAACGGGAAAGAGGGAAAAGTGGGACAACAGTTTTTGAAAGAATTTTAGGGAAGTTTTGAAAAAAAATTTCAAAAAGATAATAACCCCCATGTAACAACCCTTTTTTAGTGATGTCGGAAACAATAGTTTTGGGACCATAATTTTGATGAGTAAATTATTATTTTATTATTTTAATCTTTATGAGATTATATTAAGGTTGGATTAAAATTTTGTCAAGAAATTTTGAAGTTTACTTAGTTAATAAAGTAAAAAGGACTAAATCGTAAAAAGTGTAAAAGTTGAGTTCTATTAGTTAAAAAGGTCTAAATGGATTTGGAAAGGGAATTTAATGGTAATTATACAATTCTTAAGGTTAGTGGACAAATATGAACATGATTTAGTTGATTTTAAAGTTAATGATTAAGGTTAAAATGGTAATTTGATAAATTAACTTAAACTAAAATAAGGTAAAGTGAGTATCATCTTTCCTAAGTGTTATCACCACCATTTGAAGAAAAGTGTAGCCATTTTCAGGCTTGGAGTGTCGGCTAGTATAAATTCTTGCATGGTATGTGTTTTTCACCTCATTTTTAATGATTTTTATGTTTTTGAGTCCGTTTTAGCTTAATCTAGCTAGCCCAGGGGTTAATTTAAAATTTTTTTAAAGGTTGAGGGACTTACCATGAATGCTTTTGAATGAGTTTTGATGTTAGTTGATAGATTATGAATCTTTGTTAAGTGATTTTTGATGAATTTTAGAAATAAGGATTAATTTGTTAAAACTGTAAATTCTAGGGTTTTATTGTAAAACTATGGTAAATATGAGTTTTTTCAAGGTCCTTTGCATCTTTGATTAACATGGATTTAAACTAAAATTGTTAGATTTTAAGTTATAAGCTTAATGACTAAATTGTGAAATGTTAAAATGTTAGGGGTAAATTGGTAATTTTGCATATATATGAAATGTGCATTAAATTGAATACTAGAAGTATTTAATTGATTGAAATTACCTATTTAGAGAAAGATAAACCACGTTCAAACTTAGATCGAGGAAAAGCTAAAGCTTTGGATTATTTTGATCTAAATACTACTCCCTAGTTATCGAGGTAAGTTCGTATGAACTATAATCGCTTAAACATTGTTTAAATTGAATGTTTATTATGTCGATATAAACGAATAAATATACAAATGTATCAATGCTATGATGAACTGACAGATACCCAGTCTCGGTTGAACCTTTGGAAATCTTAGGATACAAATGACATGTCATTAGGGATTTCATGTTTCGGGTGCTGGTCTTGAATGTCCTACTGATGGTTGAGGTCCTACATTTGTTTTGAATTCTCCATAGCTCATGTGAGCAGCATCATGTAGCTTACATTCCAACCCATAGCTCGTGTTAGTAGGCCCATTTCATAGCTCTTGTAAGCATTGATGTAAAGGAAATGTTACAGTTATATGTAAAGGTACACTTCGTGTGAGCTTTCCCGTGTATCTGATATAATTCTAGATGGTTCAATGGGCAAGAAAAGGGAACAAAATGGTTAGTATGCAAATGGATTAAATTATGATTTAATGAAAGGATTGATGAACTAAATGATGTTGTATACATGGAAATTTACATTTTTTATGGTTGATTTCATTTATGTTATGAATAAACATACTAACTTATCAGTTTGTAATGTTGATTAAGCTTTGCTAAGTTTATGGCATTGGTGTTGAATTATGTTTAATCTATGTATTGTATTATTGAAATTGTAAGTTATGTTTAAGGTTTTTACAGGCTTACTAAGCACTCGTTACTTATGTAGTTTCTTTCCTTTGTTTTATAGATTATCAGAAGCTCGATCGGTTTGGAAACTCGTCGGAGATCTATGACACTATCCAAAAGTCAATTCAATAGTTTTTTTGTATTTTGACCAAGATTTATAATGATGTGTATAGGATGTTGTGTAATGGTGTTTTGACATGTTTATGTTTTGAAGATTATGTTTGGTTAGTGCACTTTAATGCTTACCAAATCTTGTCATTTTTGGTCACTTGTTAAGGCTTGTAAACAAGGCACTTTATAGTATGTTTAGAATAGATTGATAATGGTCAATTTGTGGTATGTTTTGGTAAATAATTGAACTAGGTTTGTATGCATGAAATGTAACATATGGACATGTTTAGGTAAGTGATGTTTGGATGCTAATTGTGGTTCCTTTGAATGACATATTAGTTAGTTTAATTAGGGTCTTTGAAATGACAATTTTATGTGTGCTTGGATGATGTTTTGGTCCCTTGAAAGTGTGCACAATTGGATTGAATGTTTATGCATGGTTCGGTTATGAAATGGCTTGATTTTAGGTGAATTTTGGGTTCACACAGCTTGAGACACAGGCTGTCACATGGTCGTGTGAGGCACACAGATGTGTATAATTTGAGGATCTTCTTAGGGTTCAAGTTAGTGAGTTATACGACCTAACACATGGCCTGACACATGGGTGTGTGGGGCAACTCAGAAAGTTACACGGCCTAGCACACGGTTGTGTGACGCAGTCGTGTGACACAACCGTGTGACCCTACTCAGTGAGTTACACTGGTGAGGACACAGCTGTGTGTCCCTTGTTCAAAAGTTACATGGCCTAGGGTGATTCTACACGGCCTAGCCACACAGTCATGTGACCATTGTTTCTAATTTTTGCAACTTTTTACTTAACTTTCCATTTTTTTCAAATTAGTCCCGAATTACTTCCAAGCTATTTTTAGGGCCTTGAAGTCTCGATTTAAGGACAAAAAGAATGAGAATGAATGGTTTATGATATATTTAAATTATTAAATGTTATGTTGTTTAAATATTTTTGATTGTACGGTAATGCTCTGTAACCTTAATTCGGTGATAGAAATGGGTTAGAGGTGTTACAACCCACACCTCCACTAAATCTGGTACATTATCCCTATCAGATTCCCTAAACATTCAAATTCAATTCAATACATTATCCCTATCAGATTCCCTAAACATTCAAATTCAATTCAAACTTTACCATATAACAAAAAAGAAAATTCAACATCCAAGTCTAAACTATCCACAAACTCAATTCAAGCACCTAATGGCATGTATCTTAGGCAAAACACCAAAAAATGATACATTTTGGGCCTAGAAGTAACTAAACCCGAACAACATTTTGATACCAATAAATGTAACATTGTACACCCAACTCGGAAGTTGATTGGATGCAAGACGCCACATCTGTTATTGTAACACCCAAAACCTAACCTAGACGTCCAGACCAAGTTTAGAGAATTACATCATCAGTCTTAAAACTCACAGTTATCACACAATAACACAGAAGCATTCCCTATATAAAATCCAGCACACATTTAATTAAGGATGCAATTTCCCAAAACATCATATTATCATAAAATACCGAAAAACCTAATAGTAATTATTAAACGAAGAGTTAAAGCTTGACCTAGCTCCCGCAACGCCAATCCATTCAAGTTTGTGAACCACCTGCAATTCAATTAGAAACTAAATGAGTTGTGAACTCAATGCATAAAAGAGGTTCATTCACCTATAACACAATTTAAAGGGCATTTCGAATCCCTAGATTCGAGTAAGCAACAAAAATCATTCCAGTTCCGATACAGAATAGTTTAGTTATTGAAGTAGAGCAGTTTCAATTTCATTTACAAAACATATCAGTTTCATATGCAAGTTTTCCTACCACCAACCTCTACACACCATTTTTGGTCGTCCCAACTCACCATTAGGGCGTTCAATGCCCATCCAACCCTACACACCATAGATCGTCTGTCTGACATGTTTTATAGAGTTGCAGCTTAGTTGCTAAACCAGAATGCATCAAAGCGCCAATCTCAGAGTTACCCACACAGTGGATTAGCCACTAATTCAGATCAGAGTACTTCCTTCTTCACAGTATCACAACCCATGCATATGCAGTGTAAAAATTTCCACATATATGGAGTATAATTCAATATCAGAAATAGTTATCACAGTACACATACAGTTACGCTATATATATGTCAATCATAGAGCATCAAAGAGTCCTCGTACAATCAAATTCAGATCATTCACACATTGAGAAGGTCAAGATCAGTGTCGTCCACACACACGACCTCAGAAAATCAAGCTTCAGACCCAATTTATATGCCACACGGCCTGGACACACGCTCGTGTCCTTGCCCATGTGGTTCACACGGCTTGGATACATACCCGCGTGGTTCCAAACAAAAACAACGAGTTATACGGCCTGGACATAAGCCCGAAAGTTGTAAAAATTAAGATTTCTGGCATGCACCTGAAGTAGTTTTGTGTAGTTGCAGCGAAACGACCTTCCGAGGCCTAAAATTGACGATCAATAACCAATTAACACAAAATCATCGCAACTATCAAAGTTAACAATTCATCGACATAAGTCAACACGAAACCCCAATTCGACATAACCATTACCTTCGCACTCCAATGATGTTGACGAATTACAAGCATTAGAAGGACCATTGTCCTCAAGATTCTCTCCTAAATCAAAAAGAAAACATATAAACACGGATTCCGTCGGTAATCACAAAACTATTTTCTTGACAAAAGAAAGAAGTTTAGCAATTATTACAACAGAATTCACTGAGTTTTTCTGAAACAACTTACCAACCACAGTATTAGGAAAAACACTAGTCTAAGCAGGTGCTACGAAGTAAAAGAAATAGAATCTATAATACTACGAGTGAAAAGAAGTAGAAGGAAGAGAAAGAAAAAAGAAAATGGACATAAAGCAAAAAGAAAGGAAAAAAATAGAGAAAAGAGAGAGTACGGTAATTTTAATTGGTTTAACTTTCAAACAAAAATCTGACAGTTAGCAAAACTTTTCTTAGCGCATTCGCTAGGATTCGAACTTAAGACTAAAAAAGATACAAACAGATACTTAACCAATGAACCAACAAACTCATTCTTATTAAAAATTCACACAGAATTATACTTAACTATGTAATGCATGGATAGAGGTTATTCTTAAATGATAAAACTCTTAATGACACGGCTTGAACTCCTAACTCAAACACATGAACAGAGTACATAACCACAGATACAGAGATTAATTAGTGTAAATTTTCACAATTAAACTTTAAAATTTTGGGGCTTTACAATTACTAAGACAACTAGAATAAACATTAAAACGATCAATAAAGCTAAAACCAATTCAAGCATGCATATTAGCTTAAAAATAAATAAATATATTGATGATTGCTGTCGTGGTCTTAACTTAATGATAAGAAGGAAGTTTTGGAAACTTTAAAATTTTTAGTTCAAAATTTTTTTAATAATTGAAGAGGGAATGAGATTACTTGATATTAAACTTAAATTTTCATACTTAAAACATAATGGTCTTGCCAAGGAATCAAGTGGTTGTTGACTTAAATTCAAATATTATGATATAGAAATTCAGTTTAAATTTATTCTGATAAGTTATTATGATATTTCTATTTAGTTGTTCAGTGCTTTTATGAGTATATAACTCCTAAGTGTATTTTCTCGATTATGGAGGTGAGATTTCCATTTTTTCAGTTTTGTATTTGATTTTCACAATTGAATAGAAAAATTAGACTTGCAAGCATTAAAATTTTAGGGGTTTAAAATGGTAAATTTTAACTTAATCTTTTAAAAATTTGAAATTATATGATAATACAATTACAAAAGAATTGCACTGTAACTCTTCAAAATCTCATAAGGGTTTATTTAAAAATTTTAAAATAACAAGATAATACAGTAACAAAATTTTACTTTATTTTTTATAATTTTATAATTTAATTTTGATCACCCAAAATAAACTTCGAATTAAATCCTTAAAAGGCTGACTTGACTACAAACAATGCTAGAAAATTACATTTCATAATATATTTTCTCATTTTCATTTATTTACAAGTCTGATAGTAATTTGAAATGTTTTTTTTTCTTCTTTCTCAAGGATTCCGAGATTGAGTGGAGATTTGGGTAGGTGAGGAAGGTGGTGGGACAGCTGTTTCGACGACGAAGAAGTGAAAATGGTGAAGAGATCGGTGGCGTGGGTAATTTGCAGAAGGATCCCATAATGTTTTGACATTGGTATTTTTTCAGAGTAAGGATTTAGTTTTTTTTCCTTGTAATGTTAGGTTTTATAATCTTATGTTTTTATTTCATAATATTAAATAGTTTTATTCATATTTTAATTATTCTATAATTTTTAAATTTTAAAACATTAATATTTAGACATCTAACCACAAACATAATTTATTATAATCATAATGACTAATTTGGCCAACTCTAAATATGGCAAGTGACATCTTATCTCGGTGAAGATGGAAGTAACTACTTTTAATTGGTACTTAACAAGTCACTTCAAAAACTTACCTCAACAAGATTAATTTAGCTTAATAAGTAATAATATGACTAGGTCAATTTGGTTAAAGACAAAGAAAGGGTTGTTTCCTTATTTTCCAAGTACCTTAGGTGTATATATATATGTGAATGATATTATGCTTTGTAATAGAATTATGTATCTTTCAATTTTTTATCAATAAAATTACTCTAGGGGAGTTTTCTTTTAAGGCTAGTTTCTTTTTTTTATAAGGTTTTTGCTTCAAATATTTAAGGATTGTGGAGGAAGTTCTTTGTAAGTTTAGCTTACCGAATTTAAGTCAATTAGGAGAGTTAATTAAAAATCACTATAATTATTTGTTGGTGCAAATTCACAAAAACGAGGTTAGGCTATCTACCCAACTACATTGCCACCAACATCATTCATCTTCCATCTTCTTTTCATCAATCATTGTTAAGTTATCGAGACTTACAAAAATAATGACCTACTTAAAAATATGAATTAATAGATTGTAACAATCATTGTTATTATTGAAACTTATAAAAATAAAAGTCTACTTAAAAATATAAATTAATAGATGATAACAAGTAAAATTGTATCTACAAATATCAGTGATAATTCTATTTCTTAAATAAAAACAGGTTGAGCAGTATACACTTGAAACATAAATTTTTGCTTATGTTGCTTCTCCTTTTGCTACCATTTCGTACAGTTCCCTAACAATTCTCCATTTTCCACTTTATAGTTTATATCTAAATGGGGACAAGGGGGCTTACTCCTACCTCATGTCTTTGACTTTTCTTTTGTCTCCAGATTCCATCATCCATCTCAGCATCGATTCACTTACTTTTTCTTGATCTTGCATGGTTACATCAATTTGGGGTGACATTTCCTTCCTTTAACTATCTATCCAGCTCCTAACATTCACCTCACTTTAGGTTTTTCTCACCTATATCAAGGAACAGTTTGAGAAGTTTACATATGCATTCGGGTTTTGCAACATATGCATCAAAACTGTTTTAGGAGAAAAGGATTTTCATTCGTATATTTAAGCGCTCGATAACCGGATCCACAATAAGATTAATTGAGCAATAAAAAATAATACCATTTGTTACGGATAATACCTAAGATCATTCTTGATATATTACTCAAGATTCAAGAACATACATGATCATACATGGATTATTCACTAGTTTATAGTAGTACACCACACTTTTTGGTACATTTTACATATATATCCAACCTTAAATAAAATATGACTTTTATTTGTCGCCAAATCTGATACAAACCCTGGAGAAAAGCAGTTGTTTAAACACACTGAAGAAAGTATGGTGGAGCATCAAGAAAGCTGGAAAAAGGTCGCCTTTAGACGGGTATTGGGTCAAGGAACAGTGCACGGACATCATCTTTCACATATTCTGGTTTTGTGTATCCATCTTCATGCTTATAAAATAAATATGTTGCTCGAGCAATGTTCAAAATTCGTAAGAGCAGATCTCTCGGGCAGTCTGTTGGTCTCATGCATTCTTCATTTAAATCCTTCCATGCATCCTCCAGGATTTTCTCAAAGTCTTTAAGAGTAAGCTTCTTTGAAAGGCCATGTTGGTTCATGTAGCATTCCACACTAGATGGACAATGATGTCTCAACCGCTCGAACTTCAATTAGAATGAGCAACCATTGAATTAATAGTTAAAATTTTTATAAGGTTATTATAGTACAAATTCGAAGAGATGCTTTTATTAACTGCATACCTTATGCGACACTATATCATTCATGAGACGACCTATAACATTTAAAGCCTTCATACTTTTGGGTTCCTTTCGCAGCCATATAAATGCTTCTATCGCTGCCATTTTTCCCATTCCTATAAATGATGTTGTTATAAATGTATCATAAGTGGACGTCTTTGTTGCAATGCTCATGTACTCCTCAAATGCTGGTACATAACCATCATGGGACCATTTCACCTCAGCTTGATAGTTGTTCACTAGTCTAATGAGCTAATTATACGGTCAATTAGAATAAAAAGAAAAACATGTTAAAACATTAACAGATACTCATAAATTGTTAAATATAAAAGAACCATGAGGGAAATGTGTGCTATTGATATAATTGATCTTACAGCATCTTTTGCATAAGGGACACTATAAGATCTTCCTTCCTTCCTAACCTCCTCAGCTATTTCATCAAACAAAACTAGCACAGCCTTGCAAATAACTTTGGTGTAATCTTCCAACTCATCAATAGCACTAATCTCACATCTGAAAATTATGAAATTATGCTGGTTTCATTGTTGATGAATTAAAATGCGTGAACATTCACTCTAGTATTTGGGAGATGACTTACGACCTCTTTAATGCATCTATGAGACGTTGAAGCTCTTGAGGTGTCCCGTATGCATCAAATGTGTCATCTAAAATTGATACTAGTAGTATCATCTTGGTAAGAAATATTCGCCCCTGTGCATAGCGAGGTTCATAAAATACGGAATTGCCCCATGTGTAGGTCTCCACATATCTCTCCCTTGCGTAAGAAAGCTCAGAGAGCTTACTGTCCTCCCAAAACCTGCAATACAAAAATCCCCTTAACATGCAACAAAAATCATCAGGAAATCAATCCTTAAATTGATAAGAAATGTTTTTTAATTATTTTAACCTTGCGATTTGGCTTATCTCTTGTTTATGAAGTACTTGTACTCGATTGAAGTCTAGCTTTGCAAACTTAAGAAGGGTCTCAATTCTAAAGTCTTCCTCCTCATAGAAAGAGATATAGGTTCTTGCGGCTAGTCTTGGAGGGCATTTGTTCAATGGCTGATCAAGGGCATTTGCTATTTGCTTCGCAAGATGAGGATTCGACTTGTTTTCCATTGACTTCAAGTGTACCGTGGTGAATGCAAGGGCTTCCTCTAATATATCCTCCCCGTGAACTCTAAGATAGGCGGCTTCATATAGGCTTAGCATTCCCCTAACATCGTCGATCAAGGTTTCTTTGAACTTACCATCAGTGTCCTTGAATTTGTTGAAAACATCTGATTCACATATTGATAGGAGGGTTCAAAACTAAATTATATATATTCCATAGCTATTATTTTATAGATAATTCATTTATCAATGATGTTATGGTTACCGCAAGACATTTTGAAACCATATTGTCTGAAAACTCGAAACACAATTGAAGTGGAGTTCAAGTCATGGTGATTTCCGCTAAAAAGATTGTGGTGGGAAGTGAAAATGGTTTCCAATTGGTTTTCGATATCGTCCTCAAAGTGATAGGAAACACCAAGGCGAAGCAGAGTATCGATGAATTTAACCTTCTCAACGGGATCCGGAGTAGAACCCATCAATATGTCCTTCACTTTCTCTTTCAAAGGGGCTGTTTCTTTGGTTAAAGAATCAAACACCTGAGACTGCTTGAAAAATTAGAGTTTTACATCATAAATAAGAAAGCATAAGTCATTTAATCTGGTTGAAACTGATCATCTTTTTAAGGCAATGGGACAGCCCAAAGAGCTTGAAAGGATGAGTTTCAGACAAGTAGCATAATGATTTGCAAAAGGTGACAAAAGAAATGTAGGAGAGAATGGAAGATTACCAACTCATCAGCTGAAGAAAAAGGAGGAAATTGATATCTCCATATGTTTTGGGAGAAAGTTGCAATGGGACGGAAAACTTGGCACTCCTCTTTACACTGCATATTTTCTCACAATATAATTAATAAGCAGGAAAATCTTTATTTTTGTTAAGCTACTCAGCTTCCCAAGTCTGGGTCATATTTATAAGGACTAATTCACTGGTTATACTACTTGAAAGAACTTTAGGCATAATAATAAATTTAGCCCCCAATATTTACATTTTTTTTCAATTTGATCATTACTTTTTTAAGTTAAATTTTTTCATTAACTTTTTAAAAATAGTCAAATCACTTTTTCTTAATTAAAATGTTAATTAAAATATTAATTTTTTAATGATGTTGACGTGATGGAGTATTGGATGGAAACGACAGAAAGGATTATAGATGACCTCGAATGCCCTTTTGAACAGAAATTAAAAAGAGCGGTGTCTTTGCTAAAAGACAAGGCCTATAGATGGTGGCAAGCAGTTGAGAGGGGAACACTCGCAGAAAGACTAACTTGGAATTATTTCCCACAAGCTTTTCGAAAAAAGTACGTGAGTCCCTGTTATGTCGAAGCCCGAAGACGCGAATTTATCGAGTTAAAACAAGGAGACATGTGAGTGTCAGAATATGAAACGAAATTTCTAAGATGAAGTTGCTATACTCCCGATTTGGTGGCAAAGGAAGAGGACAGAAGTGCAAGATTTGAAGAAGGGTTAAAATATAACTCAAAGTTCAAGTGGCGCTCCATTAAGAAAGGAATTTCATAAATTTGGTTGAAAAAGTTAAAATCTTAGAGGAAATAAAAAAAAAAGAGCGGGAAAAGAGGCAGAAAGTTCCCAATAAAAGGGATTCAGGTTCAAACAATTTGAACAACAGACCTGTAAAAAGGACTAAGCAGCAACTTGAGCCCACTGAAGAACATGCTTCAAAATGTCAACATTGTGAGAAATATCACAAAGGAGAATGTTAGAGAAAGATCGGTGCTTGCCTTAAGTGTGGATCAAAAGAACACCAAATAAAGGATTGTCCTCGATTGAATAATTCAACTCAACTGCAAAATCAAGGCCAAAATTGGAACCAAACGCAAGGAAACTGTGGTGCCAACCTAAACGATAGAAACCGAGACCCAAGAGTGCTAGCACTAGGCACAAACCGCGTAGAAGCAAGGCAACCTAGGGGTGAGCATTCGATCGAATTGAATCGAAAATTTTCGAGTTAATCGAGTTTTCGAATCTCATTTTATCATCCTAACTTTATTTGAAGTTTTCTCGAATCGAGTCGAGTGAGATGGAATTTGAATTGAATCGAATCGAATATATTTGTTCGAGTTAAATTTTAAAAAATAATTTTGGGTTCTTGTAACCACTATCACCCATCGTAATAAAATTTGTCTACCTTAATCAAATTTTTTATTAACTTTCATCACCTCATAATTTATTTATTAATTTTATATATATTGGTTAGCTTCTTTGCTTGCTTAGTTGTTTCAATTATCTTCAGATTCTTGTCACTATGTATTTTGGAATTAAAAATATATTAAATGTAAAAATATGATTTTTAATAAAAGTTATTTTAAAAATAAAATGTGAAATTGATACTAATATAAAATTTTAACACGAATATTTTATGGCATAATTAATAATTCAAGTTTAATATAAATATTCAATATGACTAAACAATTCAATAATATAATAATATAAAATGTGAAATTTAATTTAATTTAATAATATAAATAGTAGATATAAATAAAATTATTACTATTTATGTTTAGTGATTTTTTTTGAATAATTTTGATTTTTTATTTGAGAGTAAAGGGTGAGAAGTAAAAGTTTAGGGGGAAAATAAAAAATTTTGGGGAATAAAAGTTTGAGGGAAAGTAAATAGGGGGAGTAAAATTTTGGAGAGAAAATATTAAAAAAAAATTGGAGGGGGGAGGGTTTGGGGTAGATGGGAGGTGGGATAGGAAGGGAATAAAAGTTTTAGGGGAAAAGTGGGAGGAAGTAAAAATTTTGTGGAAAAATAAAAGGTTTTGAGGGTTTTGGGGAGTAAAATTTTGGTGGGAAATGGATTTTGGGTAGATTAGGGGGTTGGAAGGGGAGGGGAGTAAAAGTTTTGGGGGAAAAGTGGGAAGGAGTAAAAGTTTTGAGGGAAAAGTAAAAAAGTTTGGGAGTTTGGGGTAAAAATGTAAAATATTATAGTTTGATATTCGAATTATTCGAGTTATTCGAATTATTCGAATTATTCGAGTTATTCGAATTCGAAAACTCAACTCGATTCGAACTCGAAATTTGAAAAAAAAATTCGAGTTGATTCGAATAATTCGATTAACTCGAATAACTCAATTCGTTTAACTCGAAATTCAAATTTTTTTTTGATTTTTTCGAGTCGAATCGAGTTTTGCTCACCCCTAAGGCAACCACCTTTAATTTATGCGACACGAGGATGGGAAGATAAGGATTCCGCCAATGACATCATAGGTTCTTCATAAAAGGTCTCGTAAAAAAAAACTCTGACTAGCGCAGTAAAAGCAAGGTGGGTCTCGAATTTTTTTAACGGGACAAATTTGTCACATCCCAAAATATAGGAAGTTAGATTAATCGGGTTACAAAATTATGGGGTTGAAACGAATATTAAAATTAGGGTAAAAAATAATTAATTAAAGTATTAAGATAATATAATTAGGTTTTATTAGAACGAAACTTGATTATGAGGTTTAATTTGGAAATAGTGATTTTTAATTAAGTTAGGACTTAATTGGAAAAGAGGTAAAATAAAATATTAATAGTGAGTCCTGGGGCAATTTACCAGAAAAGCCATTTTTTTTAAAATTTACCGAAATGGGCCGATTTTTTTATTATTTACCGGAATGGTCCATTTTTGAAATCGCATACGTTAGCGATGTCGAGGTACATGGCGGACATCGCGTCCACGTCGTGCGACTTCTTTGAAGTGGACGCGATGTCCTGCCACGTAGCGTGTTCCTGGGGACGCGATTTTGACGTATTTTTCACGTTTGGTTTTTTTGGCTTTTAGGGTTTAGGGTCAGGCTTTTTAGGTAGAAAATGTTCTGGGATAAATTATTTCGAGTTGACGTTTCTGGTCAAATAGTATAAAATCGCTTCTACCAGGATGCTATTTGAGAAGAAATTGTGAAATCGCGCCCTCGTGGACGTGATTTTGCTACAGTAGGTCATGTAAGAAATAATTTTTTTTTCTGATGTTTCTGAGCAAATAGTATAAAATCATTTCTATGAGAATGCTATTTGAGAAGAAATTGTGAAATCGCGCCCTCGTGGACGTGATTTTGCTACAGTAAGTCATGTAAGAAATAATTTTTTTGTTGACATTTCTGAGCAAATAGTATAAAATCGCTTCTACCAGGATGCTATTTAAGAAGAAATTGTGAAATCGCGCCCTCGTGGACGCGATTTTGCTACAGTAGCAAGTTTGGGCTGAGGCTATAAATTAGGCAGAAAATGTTCTTAGAATGCATAAGTCATAGCAGAAAAAATTTAAAGAGGCTAAGAAAGTTAGAATTTCAAAATGAGTGAATGTATTAGTGCTGTTATTTACTACAATGGTGAGGTTTGCCACACCGAGAATGGTGTTATTTTTTTGTCGGAGAATACGGTGCGACTGTCATTTAACCAGAACATAGATTTGACAGAACTTCGTAAAAGAATTAGGTGTAAAATCTTCGGAACGACGCCAATGAAAGTTCTGTCAATCACGTATCGATTTTGTTCTTGTGTTGATCCGGTGACATATGACTCGTTCGACATAAAATGTGCTCGTAGCTTGGAGGCAATGGTGCAGACTCATCTTGCTAGTGGAGAAACTTATATTGAGTTATATGTACAATTTACGTCGCCAACTGATGTACTTCCGTTCGGTGTTCCAGATGTATACACGACCTCTGGCTGACACTCGGTTAGCGGGTTACAAAATACGGAACAACCCATGTTTGGTAGAGGTGTCGAATGCACATCCCCCGCAAGACACTCTGTTGGTGGATGGGACATGTACGTCGGTGGCTCGACGTTTGATGCAGGAAATATGTACTGGGGAACTGCGTCAAGTTCTAGTGGATGGCAATCTACATCCAATTGGGGACGTTATCAAATGCCCAGAAGAAGGGATGACGTACTACCTACGACGTCCACCAGTGAGGGGACGTCGTATGTTGTAGATGATTATGGGTTAGAAGATGACTTCGATGTGGATCCACCTCGAGAGCCCGGGCCGGATGGTGCAGAAGTGAGATTATTTTCTGAATCGGAGCCTATTCCAACAGAAGGTGAAGATGCTGAAAGGAGTTCAGATGATGAAGAAAATCCACGATTCAGAGCATACTTACCTCCAGCCCACATGCATAATGTCGATCTGTCAGCAGATGATGCGTTAGAGTTTCCAGATCTACCACACCGGTTGAGCGATCGTACAAGTTCGGGGGTAGATTTCAGTGAACTTGAAGTTGGTAATCAGTTTACCAACAAGGATAGTTATATTGGTGCTTTGAAACAGCATAGCATCAAAAACGACGTTAATTACCACGTCGTTAAATCAAAATCTGATAAGTTTGAGGCGAAGTGTGCGGTGCAAGATGGCACATGTTCATGGAAAATCGTCGCCTCGTTAAGGAAAATGACAGGGTTGTGGGAGATAAAAAAGTACAAAGGTCCACATACATGTGCTGCAGGTACAGGATTGAATGTCAAATAGTATAATAATTTCATTTTGCAATGTTGCATTATTTAATGTACTCCCTCTGTAGGTGTTTCACAAGATCATCCCAAAATGGATTCAACTATGTTAGCCAGGTAGATATTGCCCATGATAAAAGTAGATCCCAAGACTTCAGTACTGGTGATAATTACCAATATCCGTAGCCAAATGGGGTACACGCCCTCTTACCGCAAGGCTTGGATAGCTAAGCAAAAGGCATTGGAGAAGATGCATAGTGGGTGGGACGCCTCATATAATGAAATATGGCAGTGGTGTCAGGTGCTAGAGAGATACGTCCCAGGTGCCATCACAGACCTTGAAACGGAACATGTGTACTACAACGGCCGATTGCTACGTGGATGCCAAGTGTTCAAACGCCTATTTTGGACCTTTAAGAAATACCGAGATGCATTTCCATACTGCAAGCCGTTGGTACAAATTGACGGTACCTTCATGTTTGGTAGGTATACTCATCGGCTATTGGTTGCAGTGGCACAGGACGGCGGTGGGAGAATTCTTCCAATTGCATTTGCAATAACACCGGGGGAGTCATCTGATGACTGGGATTTCTTTCTCTCTAGGTTAAGGAGGCATGTCTGCCCCCAACCTGATATCTGTGTTATTTCAGATCGGGGTGCCGGTATACTAGCTGTATTTGATTGAGAGGGAAGCTTGTGGCAGCGCACACACCATAGATATTACCCAAGACACGTTGCTTTGAACTACTACAGGCAATATCTGTCCAAGAGCGAACGACGACAAGTGACCAACATGAGTATCTAGTTTATAACTGTATTATTTCGTTTGTCAATTTGAATTAGTTTTATTGGTAGAAGTGGTATAAAATATTCGCAATTATCTTATATTGGCAGGGTATGAAATAAATAAAGATCGTTTTCAAGAGATGTTGGCAATTTTATGATCCTAAAACGGAGAAGGGGTGGACTACCTTTGTAACATACGTTTCGAACAGTGGACACAAGCATACGACTGAGGCCTACGATATGGCCATATGACGTCGAACCTGGCTGAATGCATAAATTCTGTTCTTAAAGGAACGCGCCATCTACCGATAACATCGGTTGTCGAGAGACATATTTTCGTTTAGCGGCGCTATTTCCAAAGCAGCAACTTATCTTTGGCGGATGCGGGGTGGACATGTATGGTGCGAGAAGGTAGTTCAAGAAATTAACAAAGCGGCGAGGGCAAACATCATGCACGGTGTGTCACGATCGAGACAATTTATGGTTTCGCGTGACGGAGTTTGATGAACCGCACCAAGGTGTTGTTGGCGGGCGTGATCGTGTACACTTGCAAAACAGGACTTGTGACTGTGGGAAGTTTGATGCACTTCGTTATCCATGTGCTCATGTTATTGCAGCTTGTCAGAAACTCCGTCTGGGTCCGATGAGTTATGTGGATGAAGTCTACAAACTAGAAAACATGTACAACATATGGAGACACGTTTTCCCATCGGTCCCAGATGAACGTAAGTGGCCGCCCATATCTCTTGCTCCTTTTAAGCTGTTACCGGATAGAGAATTGCGTCGCAAACCAAAGGGTCGACCTTGCTCCACTAGAATACAGAACAATATGGATATCCGAGAAACATCCAGTCAACAGAAGTTGTGCGGATGGTGTAGGAACCCAGGCCATACAAGTCGATCATGCCCTAATCGCAATAGCTGAATGTAATTTTAGAAAAAAATATATTTTCTTCAATTATTAATTGATAATTGTATTAATTGTTAGTAAAATTATCAAATTAGTTTAATTTCTTGTCAAATTTTTAATACCAGTCAAAACATTTTACCAAATCTAACATTATGGAAAATTATGTAAAATTATTAAGCTAAAAAATTGTGTTGATGGTTAGTAAAATTTATCAAATAAACTAAAATTATTAAGTCCAAAAATTGTGTTAATGGTTAGTAAAATTATCAAAATATGTAAAATTATTAAGCCAAAATTGTATTAATGGTTAGTAAAATTTATGAAATAAACTAAAATTATTAAGTCCAAAAATTGTGTTAATGGTTAGTAAAATTTATCAAATTAAGTTAGGTTAGGGTTAGGGTTTTTAGTTAATTTAGGTTAGGGTTAGGGTTTTTAATTAATTTAGGTTAGGGTTAGGGTTTTTAATTAATTTTGGTTAGGGTTAGGGTTTTTAATTAAGTTAGGTTAGGGTTTTTAATTAAGTTAGGTTAGGGTTAGGGTTTTTAATTAATTTAGGTTAGGGTTGGGGTTTTTAATTAAGTTAGGTTAGGGTTAGGGTTAGGGTTTTTAATTAAGTTAGGTTAGGGTTTTTAGTTAGGTTAGGTTAGGGTTAGGGTTTTTAATTAATTTAGGTTAGGGATAGGGTTTTTAGTTAATTTAGGTTAGGGTTAGGGTTTTTAATTAATTTAGGTTAGGGTTAGGGTTTTTAATTAATTTAGGTTAGGGTTAGGGTTTTTAATTAAGTTAGGTTAGGGTTAGGGTTTTTAATTAATTTAGGTTAGGGTTAGGGTTCTTAATTAATTTAGGTTAGGGTTAGGGTTTTTAATTAAGTTAGGCTAGGTTAGGTTAGGTTAGGTTAGGTTAGGGTTTTCAATTAATAATAATTAATAATTTATAACAAACAATAAATTAATAATTATCTAAAAATACTTAAATAAAAAAATCTTAAATAATAATTACAAATTAAATTTAATACTTACCATTTTCATTTGCTCCACCGATATGTGATTGCTATCAAGGCGAATCAATGATCACGCCATTGATGAAAATATAAAAAATTTAAAATTATTTTAAAAAATATAAAAATTTAAAATTATTTTAAAAAATATAAAAAATTTTATAATTATTTAAAAATAGATTTGAGAGAGAATTTTGGAAGGAAATTGAGAGGAAATTAAAATTAAATATGGGTTTGAGAGAATTTTGGAAGGAAATTGAGAGAATTCGGAAGGAAATTGAGAGGATAAGAGAGGAAAATTAGATAGGATTTGTTTGTGAAAAAAATAAAGGGTGGGGGTATTTATATATATATTTTTTGACCGTTGGAGGGGCAGCGGTCAAATTTTTGACCGTTAAGTCTGTTGTTCACCTTGAGTACATCAGCGTCCATGTCGTGTGATGTCACGCCATGTACCACGACATCGCTATTGACGATGGTAGCGATTTCTCGGAAAATGGACCATTCCGATAAATAATAAAAAAATCGGCCCATTTCGATAAATTTTGAAAAAAAGGGCTTTTTCTGGTAAATTGCCCATGAGCCCTGACTATGTGTATTAATAATTATATATGAACTAAAATAAAGGAGTATTAAAAAAAAATACTATAATAGTTAAATAAACTAGAAAAAAAATTGAGTAATTATATAAACTAATAGAGAATAGGTATAAAGTTGAGCCCTAAATAGATATGTACAATTAATTGACTAAAATAACATGAAATAAGATATAATTAAGTGGCAAAGCACTCTCCCCTTCTCTTGTGGTCCCAAATTTAAATCTTACCCTTCCCTTTTATTTTGAAAAATTGACAAGCCTCCAGCAAGAAGAAATAAGAATAATTAAGCGTAAAAATCAAACAAGAATTGGGTAATTGCCCATTGGTTAAGGTGCAACCTTTCCATCAAACTTGTGTTCAATTCATGTCTCCCCCTTTTGCTCTCCTTTTAATTTCTTTAAAAAAGATACATAATGCCCAAACGTTTCTAAACCTTAGAAGTTCGCTCCAATCTTAATTAGAATTCATATTTTATCATTGTTTAAAATTTAAATAGAATTAAAATTTCATATTTTTTTAATATTTTTATCCTAATTTGAAATTATATCTTTTTTAAAATAAATTCAAATAGAAATATAGATCCATATCTTTTTTATCTTCTTATCCTAACTAGAATTAAAATTACTCATTTTCAAATCCTAATAGAATTTATCCTTATTCCTTCTATTTATTCTCTATTTTCCTTCAAAACTCATATTGCGAAATTCTTTCAAATTCTTGGATTCTTTTTCTCTTCCATTGTTAAATCGGTTTTCAATCAAGGAATTTAAAAACCGTCTCTCTTTTCTCGACTAGATCATCAATCTCTCCAAAGATAAGGTTTTTAAGTCTTCAAATCAGGTGTGAGACCTAAACTTAAAAGATTATGTATGATTAATTGTAGTGTTAGGAAATTAAAAGAGTTGTTATGTGAACTATATAATATGCGAACCTAGAGGAAATATCATGAGAGTACTGTAGGAATTATAATGTGAACATGTAGAAGTTATATGTGAACCCATAGAAATTATATGCGAACTGTAACTGCTTGATAGGTGAGTTATACATATTTAATTAAGCGAACCCTACACATACTATGTGCGAACTCTACGTATGCTTTATGCGAACTCTTGTATATGCATTATTGTTATTCTTTGTACACACACCAAATATACGTGTATATATGTGAGATTGATTAAATGGCATCTGATGATAAATTGTGACAATAAATGTGCTAAACAAGCATAGTATCAAATTTTGATAACCAGTATGATATGATGAGTATGTGTGCATATTACATGAAATTGGGAATGGAGGACGGAGGATTTCCGTTGGAGATAGTGACAATTTAAGTCCACACCGAAAGTTAGTACTGCATGAAGTAGGCAGCAATGTTATCCAAAATGGATAAGCTAGGATGGTAGGCTAAAAAGCCACCAAACTAGGTCAATCGAGATGGTAGTTTATGTGTAAAGCCATCGAAACCGAACAGAACGGGATGGTCATTTTAAAACACCATCAAAACTAGACCAAACCGGGGTGGTAGTAATAGTCATCATCACAGATGACCAGTGAATGGCCATCATCGCTGAAAATCAAATTCGGGATGGTCAGTTGTTGTTACGTGTTATGCGAGATGGTGTGTCGAGCAATGCTCGAGGGCGGTTTGGATGGATGGGTGGGAAATTAAAACAAAAAACATAAATGTGCATCAATTATATTTTGTTTATGTATTGATTTATTATGCTCCTCTTATTATGCCTAAATTATTATTATGTTATGAATTAAATACTTTACTATTCAATTGATTATATATAATGATTTAAGATTAGTCTCACACTGAGCCATTGTAAGCTCATTCCCCCTTTTCCTTACCTCTGAGGTAATGCAACAAATAGGATTCGAATCGGCATCAGAGGACCCTCGAATTAGAAACCATTTTTTTTATTTAAGTTCTACTATTAGGTTTTATTTAAAATGTTCTTTAATCGTTTATTTTGAGTTTGTAATTATTTAGTATTTTCTCGTTTTTATAAATCTTTGGTTTGGAATTTGTTACCTTATTTATTTTATGCATGACATTTAAATATTACTCTAATATTTGCACGTCATTCGATTTAGAAAACTATATTTGCACGTCATTCGATTTAGAAAACTATCTTTTGAATATTTCTGCTGCTCTATAAAACACTTAAAGTTTTGAATAAATCTTTTCCTCAAAACCTAAACCGTTTTTTTTTTCAAAATCTCACATTAATATTGTTATAATTAAATTACTGGGTAAATTCAGTTTAACTGAAAGAATGTTTTTCCTAAAAACTAAAAAGTGATTTTCAATCAAATAGACTCAAGTAAAAAGAATAGATTTATGGGATCACTTCGGTGATTGAATGTAACGTTTTTGACTTACTCCCCCACCCATTCTCGCAATGCCGTCGTTGCGCCCTCGAAATGGCACTGATATTTATTCACCTCAGAAATTACTCGTTGCCTTAGCTCTTTCCCGAATAGTCTTAGTATTGATTAGTCCCACCCCATGGAACCTTCGCCTCAGCTTTCTTCGCCTTTTAGCTCGAGCCATTTCACACATTTGTACATCTTGTTCACAAGAAGCCACCGTTTTCACTTGCCACATTGTGACTTGCCTCGATCAGGATCTGATTGATCCACACAACTAGGCTTCTGTATGCCTACATTTGAACAGTTAGTTGAACTTGAGTTTTTCCAATAGCTCCGGTCTATACGCCCCTCAACTTCCTAGCTTCAGAACTCTAAAAAGACCCCATGTCCTCGCCAAGCCAACAAGTTAGAATGCAAAACAGTACTTAAATGTTTGAAATGTACCTTACTCGCAGTATTTACTCACCTCGATTTTTAGTTTGCATCACCATTTTATGCCCAAAGTTTGATGCACAACCCACCTTTCTCATAGGTGGTAGCTCCACTGATAGCTCAACAGGCTTCATATCGGTTTCATGTTCCACTAGCATTTCTGAAGGGGCAATCCAGCTAGTCAATGTTCCTCCTATATAAAACATCATCTACTAGCTGGATTGTCGATAATACCTTAGTTTCAACCTTTATATCTCGATTCACGAGCATAACAATTCGTGATAACATACCATTAATGAAATAATTTGATAGACAAAAGGAAAAAGAACCACATTAATCCTATCAAGGAAATTTAACCCAAGCACAAAATCATCGTCTAACTAGATTACCTCAGAATCTTCCTTGCCCTTTCATTGGTCGAGTTGTAGCTCCACTCCTTGAGCTACTCCCATAATTGGGGTATCCTCGAAATTTACCACCATGCTCTTCTTATTCAATTTCTTAAACGAGAGACCAAGTTTCCTTGCAGCTTTTTCTGATATGAATAAGTCTGATGCTCCTGTATCAACAAGAGCACTTCTTTTCTAGCCTACAATGTTGATGTCCAAAAATATCAACCCTACCTCCCTATTATTCCTTTTCGCAGGAGTGAGTATCATTGAATTAAACTTCGAGGCCTTCCTCTCATTAGGCTCCGTATACTCCCCATTACTAGTCGTAGGCAACTTAACTAGCTCTGGACAGTTCTGCATCCTATGCGGACCACTACAAACAAAGTATTTCACTGGCTTCTTCACACTCTCCTTAGCCCTATTGGCTTCGACTCTACTCACGATTGAACCTAGCTTCATGGGCGCTTATTTCGGCTCATCATCACTTCTGACAACTGAAAAATTAGATATATTCAAACAATACCTTACCATATACGGTCATTGACAAATGGAGCATTTTATTTCACTCCCCTACTCTTTTGGGTTGTTGGGTCTTCGTTTCTCATTTTGTGGTTTCCCATTACCATTGTTTCCATTTACATTATCACTATGTTTCTCTTCATCTTCCTTATGATCTCCCCCACCATTTCTCTTCCCATTGGACATAGAATACTTGAACTTGTCTTTCCTCAAAACAAGCTCAACCAAAAACTCAACTATAATCATGGCTTTTGACAGTTCTTAGAGCTCTCGACATTCCAATTCCCATTAACCCACATCCTCAACCATCCATAAAATAGAATGATACCTCTTCCTCACTCAAATTGGTCATTTGAAGCATTAACTCGTTGAACTCTTTCACATACTCCCAAATTGTGCCTCGTTGTGAGAACCGACGCAACTTAGAATGAGCCTCTTTCTCGACATATTTAGGGTAAAACTGCACTTTGAACTCATTTTGAAACTCCTTTCAAGTTTCAATTACAACCTGACCAAGCTTTTCACCAGTGGACCTACATCTCCACCATAAAAGAGCAAAGTTAGTAAAATATCAAGTAGCAGTATTTATCTTAGCATCATCATCTTTGATGCCCACGACACAGAAGTATTGTTCCATCTCCTAAAAGAAGTTTTCCACTTCACTTGCAAGCCTTACCCCCATTGAGCTTCTCCAATTTAGGGACATCCATCTCCCAATTGAGTGTCTTACCCAACACTCTTTTACCCACGACAGCTTGGCACAAAGCAAGCTACCCCACGAACTCCTCAACCCTTGTGCTTAAAGCCCTTATTGCAACCATTGTTTCCTCCTTCAAAGGCATCACCATGGATTCAACAGCACCATCTCTCTTCGTCAGCTTACCCACAGTGGAATTGAGCATCCTTCGCATCTCTTCCACATTGGAACCAAGAGACTCCGACACCACTTCTTTGAGTTTCTCTTTCTTCGAGTCCAACTCCACAGTACGTCCCTCGATCATCTTGATAGAATCCTTCATGTCCCCCATGGGCTACTCGAGATTGACCACTCGTTCCTCCAAAGCTAATAACATGTCCTGTCACATCCCTCAAAATTTGATCGGTTTAATGAGAGGTTTGATTTACTAAAATTGGTATCTAATTGATTACTTGATGTCTTAATGTCGAAAATTAAAAATTTAAAGAGAATTTAAAATGCGATCCCTTTTTACATAATGTTATTAAGATATGATTTAACTAAATTAAATTAAATGGTAATGACCTTCTTATCTCGAGGTAAACAAAAAGGTCATGTCCCATAAGTTAGGACACGATGCCTTGAATCCTCAAGAATAAGCTTGCTCATTATTTGATTACTAATTAAATCCCATGTGTTTTTAGTTTTAAGGAGGGTGTTTGGTTATCTAGGTTCAAAGAGGAAGTTGAACCCCGTAAGTTAGGGCATAACTTCCCAAATCTCCAAATAATGAACATTATTTCGTAATGAAATGAAAACGTGCTATCGTCTCATTTATTAATAATGTATGCTTTAAAACGTTTTATTGTATATTCTAAACTCTATACTTTTTATTCTTGTCGCAAGTGGGTTTAAAGTATTTAACTTATATTTTCTGTTTGGCTTAATGTCCTTAATTATATTTTTAAGTTTTTATTATCAAATTTTATTTTTTAATTATTTTTACAGATTTGATAAAAGTATTGTTGAAAAAGTTAATAAAATGATGTGGAATTTTGGGATATAATATATTATTTAGTTAACTTAATAAGATAATTATATGTGAAAATAATAAAATAAATAAATTTTGAAACCTTTCTTCTTCTTTTTAACAGTACTTTTATCAAATATGTTAAAAATAATTTTAAAAAATTAATGACAAAAGATTCAAAACAACAATTAAAATTAATTTAACAAAATATATAAATATTAAAAATCAAATTTATCATTAAACTTTTTTGTTCTGGCTAACCTTCAAAAGATATTATAATTCTTTCTATCAAAAATCAAAACCCTTTCAATTATATCAGTGATGTAAACTTTAATGACTTTTGAGTCGATTACGATAATTAGACGTAAAACAATTTAATTAGGAGCCATGAAAAGGACTGGCGGCTAACGTAAATATATATATCTCTATAAAAGTAAAAGTGAGACAAACAATCGCTGATACGATGAAAATAAAAATAAAAATTTATTTGAGGGAAATTAATAATTTTTTCCAAAATATTAAATATTTGTATAACAGATTAATTAGGGGCCATGAAAAGGACTGGCGGCTAATGATATGATGAAAATAATAAAAAAAAGACATTGAATTTTTCCAAAATAATAAAAAACTATTTGAGGGAAATTAATAATTTTTCCAAAATATTAAGTCAGATGTGCCAAAGACTGCTTTCAAAACCCGGTATGGCCACTATGAGTTTCTTGTAATGCCTTTCAGTCAGACTAATGCTCCAGCTATTTTTATGGATTTGATAAATCGGATTTTCCGGCCCTATTTGGATAAATTTGTTGTGGTGGTTCTAGATGATATTCTTATTTATTCCCGAAATGAAGCTAAGCATGCCGAACATTTAAGAATTGTGCTACAGACTCTGCGAGAAAATAAATTGTTTGCTAAATTTAGCAAGAGTGAATTTTGGCTCAGTAAAGTTGGTTTTTGGGACATATTGTCTCGGAAGATGGTATCCAAGTGGATCTGAATAAAATATCAGCAATAGTGTAATGGAAGCCTCCAAGAAATGTATCTGAAGTTAGGAGTTTTCTGGGCTTAGCCGGATATTATCGTCGATTCGTAGAAGGTTTTTCGATGATAGCTTCACCGATGATAAAACTGTTGCAAAAAGATGTGAAGTTCGAATGGACCGAGGAGTGTCAACAAAGTTTTGAGAAATTAAAGAACTGTTTAACTAAGGCACCAGTGTTAGTGTAACCCGAGTGAGGAAAGGAATTTGTTGTTTAAATTATACCAGATTATTAGAAGTTTTTAATAATAACTATAAATCACTACACCAAAACAGGCTTTTAGCGGCGTTTGGACAAAAAACGCCGCTAAAAATTAAGCGTTAGCGGCGCTTCACGCAAAACTCCGCTAAAGATCGAGCATTAGCGGCGCTTTCCTAAAAACGCCGCTAAAAATGAGCATTAGCGGCGTTTTTTAGAAACACGCCGCAAAAAGCCTAAGCCCAACGGCATCGTTTTATACCTTTCGGGGCTTTAGCGGCGTTTTTAAAAAAAGCACCGCTAATGCTCAGATCTTTAGCGGCGTTTTTGAAGAAGCACCGCTAATGCTCAGATCTTTAGCGGCGTTTTTGAAAAAGCGCCGCAAAAACATTTTATATGTCTATTTACTATTTAATTTGTTTATTTATATTAGTTAAAATTCAATTTATTTTTAATTGAATATTTGTTAAAATGGATAAATTTGAAATAATGACATGTAGAAATAATTTGAAATAAAAAACATAGACAAATATTTGTTAAAAATGGAGAAATTAAAATACTATTATTTAAAATAATTTTAAAATTTTTGGGTACATGATTGAAAATTTTTAATTTATATGTTAAATAATTTCAAATATAATTGTAAAAGATACAATAGTATTAATTTTAAAATATTTAATTTAATTATCATTATAGTTTAGGGTTTAATATATATGGTTTAGGTATAAATATGGTTAATTTAGGATTTAGGGCGGTTTAAGAGTTGCAATTTTAAGGTTTATAGATTATGGAATTAGAGATTATGGATTAGGGATTCTTATTTAAGGGTTGTGATTTAAGGTTTATGGGTTAGGGGTTAGAGGTTAAGAGTTAGGGATTTAGGGTTTATGAATTCGGTGTCATGTTAGGGTTTAGGGTTTAGATTAATTAGTGTGTTTTAATTTATATATTAAATAATGTTTAGGGGTTAGGGATTAGGGATTTGGGGTCGGGTTAGGGTTTATGATTTAGATTAATTAGTGTTTTTAATTTATATATTAAATAAGGTTTAAGGGTTAGTGGTTAGGGGTTAGGGGTTTGGGGTTAAGAGTTAGTGATTTAGGGTTTAGAGATTCGGGGTCGGGTTAGGGTTTAAGGTTTAGATTAATTAGTAATTTTTAATTTATATATTAAATAAGTTCTTATATAATTGTAAAAGAGATAATAATAAATTGTAAAGATTATTAATTTAAAATTGATATGCAATATACAATAATTGAATATAAAAAATTGTAAAATATGCGAGATTTGGCGGCGTTTATAGCCAAAACGCCGCTAATATGATTTAGAATTTTTTAAAACGGTGTCGTTTCATTACAAGAATTTAATTTATTAGTGGCGTTTCATCTGTAAACACCGGAAAAGGTAACATTAGCGGTGTTTATGACTAAAAAATATTTAATCTAAACCATTTGATATATTTAAATATTAGATTTAAAAATTTTAATAAATAAAAAATGTAACAAATTGATACGGATAGGTAACTATCTATTTTGGATATATAGGACCAAATTATAACAAATAAAAATAAAATGCAAAAACTAAAATTATTCCACATCGAACATCTAGCAAAATAATTATATTTTAGTTAGGAAGAAATATCTCTAATAAAATGGAGATTAGATCGAAATGAATAATATAAAATCATGATTAACGTCTCAATCTTTAATAGAAATTTGATATGTGAGAGATTAATTGCTTATATTGGATAATTCTAACTTAATAATTAATTACAACCATTTAATAATTTTTATTATTAAAATATACGATATTTATTTTGGGAGTACTTGATTTTTTTATAAAATTCAATTTATAAAAATAATAATAAATATTTTATAAAATCACTTAACTAATAATTTTTAACTGACAAAATAAATGATTTAGCATAGCAAAACAGTGTCATTTTATTCCAAATGAAATAAGTTTTTGCGGCGTTTTTTATAAAAACGCATAAAAGATAACAATCATGCGTTTTTATAAAAAGCATACAAAAATAATTTTACTTTAAAAAAATAGCACCATTTTATATAGCAAAACAGTGTCGTTTTATTCCAAATAAAATATTTTTTGCGGCGTTTTTATGAAAAACGCCGCAAAAAGTAAGCAATAGCGGAGTTTTTGTTAAAAACGCCACAAAAAATTTACTTTAAAAAAAATAGCGCCATTTTATAAAATCCCCTCCCCCCAAAATCCCCAACTTTCCCCCCTAAAATCCCTAATTTTCCCCCATTGAAACCCCCAACTTTACAAACATACCCTCCTTTAAAATTTTTAACTCCATGCCCATTGCTATTTTTCTTCCTCAACCCCAATTCTTAAACGCCCAAAAATCTCTCTTCCTCCATGGAAGCTGCTTCGAGGAATTTATTGAGCTTCATTTCCATGCTACCGATATGTTTCATACTCGTAAGCACTCTGATATCTCTCCTTTCTCGATTTATTTTTAAAAAATCTGCTTAAATTAGCTTATTATTCGGTTTTTGTTCTCTCTAGGGTTTTAATGGATCGATTATCAATCCATGTTTCGTGCTCGTTTGCACTCCGATATCTCTCCCTCTTTCTCAAATCTCCTTTTCCTTTTTTGTTTTCTCTTGCAATCTGCTTATGTTCGGATTTGAATTAGCTTATTATTCTTTTTTTGTTCTCTCTAGGGTTTTAGTGGATCCATTATAGATGTTTTGGAAATTTAATGAATACGGTTTCGCTCTTTTCCTTTTTTCCCTTTTGGTTCTCATTACGGTTTCATTCTTTATCCCATTTATTTTTTCCTGAAACTTTGTTTGCTAGGTTAGGGACGTGATATTTCCCTGCTTAAGATTTTACGGTTAGTTTTTTTTTCTTTGTTCATCTTCTTTATTATTAAAATCCAACATTGTTTTGTCTGTTTGTCTTAACCTTTCTCTCTCTATATATAATTTTTTTTAATTGTTTAGAGTCCTCCGCCTGAGAATTCTGTATTTATTGAAGGATCCCTTCTGGGTTTCTCAGCTGGTGATTCTTCAATCTTCTATTTTGTTTTCAGGTACCCTTTTATCTTTATGTTCCATTTCTTTTCTTTATTGGATCTTTTTTAAAAAAAATTAAAGAAGATATTTTGGGCTTTAGGGTTACTTTTGAATAATTATGGGTTGTTTTTAAGTTTATAACTTGTTGTTTGATTGACAGCAGAAACATGTGCCGTATGGAAGTTCATGAAGATATGTATACGGCAGTTGAATCAGTGGAGATATGTCTAGTGAGCTCTCCAATGGACGAGACAGGGAAGAGATTGTGGGAAAAGGTGAAGTATCAGCTGGTAGAGTACCACTCATTGCCTAATCTTATTTGCAATCTTTTCATTTACATTTAGGACTTTGGTACTTTTAGTGCTATCTACAAAAGCGTGTTCTTAATGTTTCAAGAGGTCCTGCTGTCCGGGCATTGCGTGCACAAACTGACAAACGGGAATATGCAATGCAAATGAAAAATGTGGTTGAGAGGCAAGTTTCTTTCTTTCCATTTCAATTTACATATCCGTTTGTAGCAATTAGCATCTATTTCCATTTCTTTATTAGAAGAATAATTAATATGTTTTAGTAGAATCTTGATTTTGTAACAGCATTAACACTATCTGGCTAACTGATTAATTTTCCTATTCATGATATTTCTAGCTTATAGTTAGGTGCCTATATTATGTAGCATTTGTGATTGAATTGTGATATTCAAAGGCAAATAGATAGACTTTGTAATTCTGATATAATAAAATCGATAAAGAAACATAAGGTCGCATGGAAAAGATAGAAAATCTGTAACTATTTTATTTTCTTTTGCAACATCACAAAAGAATTGTTGCCTCAGAAGTTAAATAATAGTTATAGCCAAACATCCATCTAAACCCTTTAAGAGCAACTAGTTATAGGGCTGATGATAACAAAATGTCTTGTAATATAATCATAATGTGTTGGATGCCTATATAGAAAAATTAATGCATTATTAGAGTCTAAACTTACTAAATATCATTATATTGAGGTTTAAAATTTCTTTTCATACTAAAAAAATGAAATAACCCTTAAAAAAAACAGATTGAAAGCTAATAAATTAAGACCCACATGCCTTTCATCTCCTTAGCTAAAATAACTTTTGCAGTAATAAGCTTTTGAATTATGTGAGAAGTTCAATGACTCTCTACTAACTGATTTAGATAATAGACATAAAAGGAGAACCCCATGTGGAGTTCATTTCTACTTTGTAATAGTTATTGCCTTTTGTTTTTACACCTCCAATTTAACTTAAAACTGATTATGTAATCAATGACCTATATACACGTATAATATTAGCCACTTGAAATGTCATCAGAAAATTGAAATTTTCTATTGCTTTTAATGATTCATTTTTTTATTGATTTGTTGCATTCAGTACATAGTTACTGCAAAAATCGAACCTAAGTTATAAGAAAAGGTAGTTTCTAGTTTCTTGACTAAATAGCTAGTAAGTAGGAAGTAGGCAAACCAAATGAAACTTTCTAGGTTAAGAAAAATAAATAAATTATACAAATTTTCAACAACCAATTTATTGTGTTCTTGATTTGCGTTCATGTGTTGTTTTGGGCAAATAGGAGTGGGGAGTGGTAATGGAACTTTACACCAAAGATGGTGAGCAAAGGGGGCTTAAATGGACACATCATGATGTTTGGCTTGTGTATTTCGATGTTTCGGTAACTTCCTCAACTTTTCCAGAGAGCTTCCTTCCTATTACAAAAAATATATTTTGATTAATCAACCGACATTCTCCATTACTTTGGGGCCTTGTCCAATTAGATTTTATTTGGTTTGGAAAAACTTTAATATCTTATGCTTGTATTTGTTATTTTGGATATCCAATTTTACTCTTGTTTATCTATTGCATTTAAAACACATTGTTTAGGGGTTTATTTCTTGCTATCATTCACTTTACTCTTTCTCAATTTTTTGCTTGTAGGTGAGACACCGTTTAAGGAAAGATCATGGGATTGAGGGTGGAATTCCTGTTGTTTTCTCTTTAGAGAAACCTAAAGCTCAACTGCTTCCTTTTAGAGGACCAAGTGGTGAGGAAGACAACCCTTCAAATTATCAAGTGAAGATGCTTGCTTCTTACTTTTGCAGTTTTAAAGTACTCTGTTTGATCACCTAACATCATGCAGTGGGGAAATTTATCCAATATATTGAAGCAGAATTTGAAATGAGAATTGAAAGTACATTTGGATGGAGCTAAAGCTGTGTTTCTTTTAGCGATATATTTGAACTTGCTAGTGTTAGGTCCCTGGTTCTTCCTATCTCTAGATTTAAGGGTAGAATGAAAAGGAAAATATTTTGGTCTACATTAGTATGTAATCTACATGTTTAATCCAACAATTTAATGTGTTATTCTGCTGTTAGATAGTACCTGCGCAGGTTCAACAATTTAGTGCATTGTATTTTTTATTACCTTGCAATGTGTATAGTTATAGGCAGGTTTAACTAGTCAGTCTGTTTTTCATATGTATTATTTATTTTAGTTTTGATTCTAAATTTTTATTTTTACTTTAATATTTACGACAACTTGAGTTCTAACTTTTGGATTTTAATTGTGTTATTAATTTATTATTTTATATTCTAAAACTAAATTCATTAATTTTTATATTTAATTTTAAAGTTAAAATTATCATAGAAAATTTAATTTAAATAATTTTTATCCTTAAAAGTATATTTAAAGTTCAAATTTAAAAATAAAACATAATATAATATTTATCATTAAAATAAATACTATTTTATTAAAATAATTTTTTAAAGGTTATGTTTTTAGTGGCGTTTTTGCGAGAAGCGCCGCTAAAGGTCGTGGTCTATAGCGGCGTTTGTAAGAAAAGCGCCGCTAAAGGTCGTGGTCCATAGCGGCGTTTGTGGGAAAAGCGTCGCTAAAGGGCGTGGTCTATAGCGGCGTTTGTAAGAAAAGCGCCGCTAAAGGTCGTGGTCCAAAGCGGCGTTTGTGGGAAAAGCGTCGCTAAAGGTCGTGGTCTATAGCGGCGTTTGTGGGAAAAGCACCGCTAAAGGTCATGGTCTATAGCGGCGTTTGTGGGAAAAGCGCCGCTAAAGGTCATGGTCTATAGCGGCGTTTGTAGGAGAAGGGCCGCTAAAGGTCATGGTCTATAGCGGCGTTTTTGGAAAAAGCGCCGCTATAGACCATGACCTTTAGCGGCGTTGTAGAAAGCGCCGCTAAAGGTCTTGGTCTTTAGCGGCGATTTTTTCTATAAACGCCGCTAAAGTTAGCGACGCGGTCTTTAGCGGCGTTTTTTTCGGCGCTTCTCAAAGCACCGCAAATACTTTTAGTGGCGTTAAAAAGCGCCGCTAAAGGCCTAAAAAAGTGCCGCTAAAAGCCTGTTTTGGTGTAGTGAATAACATTACTTTGACCATACATACAATTTAATGCTTCAAAAATAATTTTAAAATATAAAATTTGATATTCAATGTATACTATACGCGAAAAGTCAAAATTGGCGCAGTTTTTTATTGAATATTCTAATCTCTATACTTTTTATTCTTGTCGCAAGTGGGTTTAACGTATTTAAATTATATTTTATGTTTGACTTAATCTCATTAATTATATTTTTGAGGTTTTTATTATCAAATTTTAATTTTTAATTATTTTCTTTTTGATTTGATAAAAGTATCGTTAAAAAAGTTAATAAAAAGTATTGTTGGCTTTTGGTTTATGATATGGTGTGTTATAAAATTGTAAGGAATGATGGCTTTATTTTTCTAAATAGGAGAGGAATGAATGGCGTTAGACGAATCTCTAGCAAATTAAGCTTTGGAACGACGTAGGTCGCTGTTAGCTCGAGGTGGGTGTGTGTGCACAAAATTTTGGGAATGTTATTTTAAAGAGAAGAATGTGTTTTAAGTTGAATGTTGCATTAAATCAAAGTTGTAATCGATGTGTTTTGATGTCAATTATAGGGTTCAAAGTGTAAAATTGCGTGGTTGATCAATCTTGCTGTCATATGTGTGATTCTAACCCGATTTATTGCTCAAAACTTGAGAAATTTACGAAACAGTGGTTGTTTTCAAAACTGTCTAGCACCACACATCCATGTGCCAGGTCGTGTAGTAGATCGTGTTGTTTTTGTAGGTCGTGGAGGTAGGCCATGTGGGGCATATGGCCATATGAAATCATGCGTACAAATCAACAAGGGAGGAGATACGAAGGAGGGAGTGGTGGTGCTGGTGGAGAGTAAAGAGGCTGAAGTTGCTGAGGGTTATGCTGAAGGCAGTAAGGAGGCTTGAATACTTGATGATTGATCCCTTCTTCATTACGTCAGGGCTATATATAAAGAAGGTTTTGTGTTAGGTGACATTAAGGTGGCAAGTCTACTACCATACCATCATTGTCAGGCACATGGGAAGGATGTATATGATGAGACGCATTCTGCTATTCCTTATGACCCCTGGTGCAGAGTGATTAAGCCTACGTGAGGTTTGATGGCCTAAAGAATCATGTTTTGAACATAAGAATGAGTGCCGAGTGAAGGCCTTTCGTAAGAAGTGGATAGTTGTCTTGCAAGGGTGATTAATTTTCTAGTAACTAATTGATATATAACAAATGAAGAAATGACTTTCGAGTAAATTATTGTGCTGCCACGTGTCCCAAACCAAAAGAGATATAATAAATTATACTACATTATTAGAAGTTTTTAATAATAACTATAAATAACATTATTTTGACCATACATACAATTTAATGTTTCAAAAATAATTTAAAAAAATAAAATTTGATTTTCAATGTATCCTATAGGCGAAAAGTCAAAATTGGCGCATGAAATGAAATGAAAACGTGCTATCGTCTCATTTATTAATAATGCATGCTTTAAAACGTTTTATTGTATTCTAATCTCTATACTTTTTATTCTTGTCGCAAGTGGGTTTAAAGTATTTAACTTATATTTTCTGTTTGGCTTAATGCCCTTAATTATATTTTTAAGTTTTTATTATCAAATTTTATTTTTTAAATTATTTTTTACAGATTTGATAAAAGTATTGTTGAAAAAGTTAATAAAATGATGTGGAATTTTGGGATATAATATATTATTTAGTTAACTTAATAAGATAATTATATGTGAAAATAATAAAATAAATAAATTTTGAAACCTTTCTTCTTCTTTTTAACAGTACTTTTATCAAATATGTTAAAATAATTTTAAAAAATTAATGACAAAAGATTCAAAACAACAATTAAAATTAATTTAACAAAATATATAAATATTAAAATCAAATTTATCATTAAACTTTTTTGTTCTGGCTAACCTTCAAAAGATATTATAATTCTTTCTATCAAAAATCAAAACCCTTTCAATTATATCAGTGATGTAAACTTTAATGACTTTTGAGTCGATTACGATAATTAGACGTAAAGCAATTTAATTAGGGGCCATTAAAAGGACTGGCGGCTAACGTAAATATATATATCTCTATAAAAGTAAAAGTGAGACAAACAATCGCTGATACGATGAAAATAAAAAAAAAAATTATTTGAGGAAATTAATAATTTTTCCAAAATATTAAATATTTGTATAACAGATTAATTAGGGGCCATGAAAAGGACTGGCGGCTAATGATATGATGAAAAAAAAAAGAAATAGAATTTTTCCAAAATAATAAAAAACTATTTGAGGGAAATTAATATTTTTTCCAAAATATTAAATATTTGTAACAATGTGATTGAGAAACTAAAAATGGAGAAAAAAATTATAAATTATAAGTGAAGTGAGTAGTTTTATAATTTAAATAACTATAAATTTTTAGCATTGAATTTTTGGTATGAAACAAGAAAGTAGCGACATCTCTATAGAGGACTACACTCTATATCCCGAGCTAGTACGGTGCAGTATGAAATTGTCAAATTGTGCACACCCGATAAATATTCCTTCACCCACTACACCAAACAGGTCTTTAGCGGCCTTTTTTTAGGCCTTTAGCGGCGCTTTTTAACGCCACTAAAGGTATTTGCGGCGCTTCCACAAGCGCCGCAAAAAAGGCCGCTAACGAAAACGTCGCAAACGTTTGCAGCGTTTACAAACAAAACGCCGCTGAAGACTATGTTCTTTAGCGGCGCTTAGAAAAAAACGCCGCTAAGACCATGTTCTTTAGCGGCGCTTAAGAAAAATCACCGCTAAAGAACATGGTCTTTAGCGTTTTTTCTAAACGCTCTAAAGAACATGGTCTTTAGCGTTTTTTCTAAGCGCCAAAAGAACATGGTCTTTATGACATTTTCTAAGCCGCTAAAGAACATGTTCTTTAGCGCGCTTTATCAAAAACGCCACTATTTTGGGATTTTTTAATATTAAATTTTTATTTTTCAGCCCTCCAGTAGCAACAAATCAAAAGCAACCAGATCTAAACCACCAAAAGCAATAAATTTATATAATATTTCAAATTAAACGAATAAAATAATATTAATATCACTAAATAAAAGTGAATTCATATTATTTTTGCAAAAATGTTAAATGTTAATATGATAAAAATATTTATGCAATACACTATGACGGTAGAAGTTGCGACTGAAACATCTTCATCATAGTCTGAAGCTGCTGTTGGAGTTCGTCGTACTTTTTGCTCTGCTCTGCTTCTCTGCTTCCCTCGCTGCAGCAGCTGCTTCCCTCGCTGCCACCTCTGCTTTAAGGTGTAGTTGGAGTTGGAGTTCTTCATATTTCCTTCGAACTTCAACTGTGGTCGCTTGCATCTGAGCCATCTGGTCTTTTAACCTCTGAACTTCAGCTTGAGCCTGACTCCCCGAAGCCATGTATTGCTGCGAGCTGGATCCAAAATATTGGGTTGGGCTAACAAAAGATCCTCGAAATCGAACCCGACCATACATTTCAGGACCCAAAACTTCAGTAATAGTCCGGTTATCAATGTCTTCAAGATGAACAGAACTATCACTAGAAGCAATCGCTTTGTACTCCGCCTTTTTATCCTTTAGTTTTTCCTAATAAATAAATCACATAGTTAGGAACGCAATATATATTAAAAAAACATATGCAACATAACGATAGTCGCATTATAAGCAATGAATTAAACCATTAGAAAATAAACACTATAAATAACCAAAACAAGTCAAATCGTATTAAGTAAACGTACCATTATTTCACCAGCTTCAGGAGTCATGGGAGATCCATCTTTCTTCCTATGTGTAATTTCAAAAAGTTGAAGGCCTCCAACTTTTTGACCGGACGACAGTTCCTACAATATATTAGTAAAAATATTATTTAATGGAAAGTTATACATATTTGACAATATTAAAAAATTAAAAATACCTCCGCCTCAGCTACACATGCAAAACTTCTCGACCCGGCTGTGTGAGTGAATTTTTGTTTCTGCCTGCTACTTTTTCCAACTTGTTCCCGATCCTACGTTATGAAATTTTTAGTACGTAAATAGTAAATACTATAAACCAAAATAATTACAATAGTTTGGAAGTACGTCATACCTCGCCTTTCTTCGAATTCCAAAATCTAACCGCATCTTCCCATTGGTACCTCAACATACCTGGCGGGACATTTTGCAATTTCTCTTCGAGGGTTGTTTTTGTCTTATAATAATTTTTCTTCAAACTACTTTATTGTCTCTCCATCTTTTTCCCAATGCTTTCTTTACATAAGCATCCGAGACCTCTAAAGCAAACCTCGCCTACAAAAAACACAAGTTAATAAAGTAAATATAAATGAAACTATTTCCCAAGCATTACAGATGACATTAACATTTTGTTACCTTAATATTATCGAGGGCTTGGTTTTTGTTGCTATCGGGCATTTGATGCCATGACTCGTATTTGATAAGCAACATATTCGCATTTCGTGCTAAAATGCCCATGTATCCTGCTAAAAGTCGAGCTTCTGATCCAACAGGCTGGCCAAAATTGTTTCGTCCAACTTTGACATGCTCGATTGAATCTAACTCGTATAACTCTCTAAGTAGCGTACGTCCTCGACCTCTGCGCGTCCCACCATTTTCAGCTACAAATGGTATTATAATATAAGAATTTGAAAAATAAATCAATTATAAGTCAACACGCATATAAATTAAATGTAAAATTACTTTGAACTTCTGTAGGATCTTCAGGTGTAATCGGAACATTCGAAGATCCAATTGTTGTCTGTTGTTCAGTACTATTTGTTTTTGTCGAGTTTGGATCATTTTGCACAATGCTTCCCCTTAGAAATTTTCTTCTAGGCATTTTATCTGCAATACACATAAAATAGTTGAAAACTTAATAACTAATTACTACAATAACAACACATATAAAATAGTTGAAATATATAATAAGACCAAGATTTAAATTATGATATTACATATAATTAAACAATCGTAAAATCTTACTACATCATTGTCGAAACCGTTTTTTGAAAAACAAAAATTTAGTTGTCGACTTTAAAAATAAAACTGGAGTCGCCACCGATCCTTTATTAATGTGCGATCGGCTCACCTTAAAAATTATTTTGGTCTACGAATTTTGAGAAAATGAGTTCGGGAGTCAGTTACGCACGAGGAAGGGTTAGCAACCTCGTAACACCCAAAATCGGCACCAAATTTATTATTTTATGGCTTAGTGTCGAAAGTTAAAAAGATTTTAAAATAAGCTTGAATGATGAAATTTGCAAAAGGATAACAAATTGTTCAAGTCATGTAAAGAAATCGAGTCCCAATACGTTAGGGTACAATTCCTCATAATCCCCGAACTTTGAATATCACTTTTATTTTATGCGAAAAATCTTCATTTCGAGAAAGTAACATGCCACACCCAATACGTTAGGGCACGACAAGTTAAGTTCCCAAAAATGATTTTTATGCTCATACATTTTGAATAAAGAATATTCTCGGTGATTTAATATTGACAAAGAAAATCAGAACCCAATACGTTAGGGCTCAATTTCCCTCGAAAATCTCAAACTTCAAATAATGCTTTTATTCAAAAAACCTTTAAATCAAGAAAATAACTTTGATGAATGGTTAAAACCAAAATATATTTTTAAAAGGGTATGTTAAAAGCTAAAGTACAATATGATCTGATACTTTAATTTACAACATATACGAATAAATATTTGCAAATATATATACAAATACAATATAACAAAGAAGTTGCAAACATATGTACGCATATATCTAACACACATACAAGTATACATGCAAATAGAAGGAATGAAATATATCCAATAAAACAAACAAAAACATGTATTCAAAATAAAATAAAAGAAAAAATGCATATGTATATATTTACGAATAAAATATATAAGTGTATTTATAATATAAAGTATATAAAAATAAGAATATAAAATAAGGATATAAGGAAAACGTATGTATAAATATATGCATGTATATATTATATAAAACAAATGCGCATGTGTATGTATTTTAAGAAAAACATTTTTGAAAATGAAATTCACAAAATATATGTTTTGTAAAAAATATGAAAGAAAAAAAGAAAATTATATATATATAAAATGCATGTATAGAAAACCAATATATGTATAGAAGGAATGAAATATATATATTATAAACGTGTATAAATGTATAAGAATAATAGAAATACTAAAAAAAATAAAATGACTAATGAAGGATTAAATCAAAAATAAAAGAATCTTAAGGGCAAAATTTAAAATAAAATTTTAAAAAAAGGGGCCACTTGAATGCGCGCGTAACAGTGGAGGACCAAAAGGGAAATTATCCTGTCCTTCCAAAACGCTGCGCAGCAATGGGCCCAAATTGAAATAAAAATAAAATCTGCGGCTCAATTTAAAAAAAAAAAACATGTTTAATTGAAACGCATCGCAAATGGCAGGGGCTAAATAAGCAATTGCACCATCAAAAGCAAGAACGCGTGGATCCTCTCCCTTCGGGTCGGGTCACCGTGCGAGTCTGCTTTAATGAAAACGGCACCGTTTTAATATGCTATTTAAAGCAGTTTTTTCCCTAAAACCATTTGAAACCAAATAAAAGAAAAAGAATAATAAAAAAAACTAAAGGCCCTCTGCTAGGGTTTTTTCGGACCCTCTTTGCACCGCCGTCGCAACCAGTCTCCGCCGCGCTTTCGCCGATCGGAGATGCGACGCGATGGGCTCCGAAGGTAAGTTTATTTCCTCTGTTTTTTGTTAAAAAAATAGAATAGACAAAGAAAATAAAACGCAAATCACCTTTAAAAAAACACTTTGTATTCAAGATTATCTCTGTATTTTTCTATCTCTTTGCCTTTTTTCAGTCTCTTTTCTCCGTATTCCCCCTCCTTTACATATTAAAAATGGCCTTTTATAGGCCGAAAAAAAGAAACGAAAATAAAATTATTTTGCTTGTTTTTCCCTTCGGACTCTTTGAGTTCGTATTCGCAGGTGAAAGTGGAGCAAACGGCGCGCGTGGGGTGGTCGATTCTGAAACGTACGGCAACTGGGCATTGGGCATGACGTGGGGGCTGTTGCGGCGCTAAGACAGATGCGGCTAAGGTTTTCCTCTTTTGTTTTTTTTTGTTTTGCTGTATTGGCTCGGGTTTGTGTTTGTTTGTTGGTTTGGTCCGCTTATTTGTTGGTTTGAACTGTTTTTTTGTTTTGTTTGGACTCAGGCTGATTGGGCCTTATTACAGCTGCCCCTCTTTGCTCATTGTCATGTAACGAGAATAGAGCAAAGACTACAAGGCCCAATTATGCCTGGTCTTATTGAGCCTCGACTTCTTCAGTGCTTTTCTTCTTCAAGTAGCCTCGTTCCTTCCTACTGCATCTTCAGAGGTATAGGAACTGGTGCTTCAATCTTCTCCACTGTAATGTCGGGAAGATAGAATTCATACGTTGTAGTTTCTCAAAAGCATAAAATTTGCTATCTTTAATCTGCTCCACTGCAACCTCAGGGAGATAAGACTTATAGCTTCAATTTGTCCTGCTTCAACTTAAAGATAAATCTGATGCGATCTGCTCTACTGCAACTTTCAGAGAGATGAGATCCGTAGTTTTAATCCACTCCATTGCAACTTCAAGGAGATAAGACTTGGTTACTTCTGTCTGCTCCACTGCAACTTCAGGGAGATAAGATATGATCTGCTCTCTGCAACTTCAGAGAGATAAGATCTGTTGTATTTGATCTACTTCACGCCAATACATGAAGACAAGATCTGTTATCTTTGATCTACCTCATGCCAATACATGAAGACAAGATTTGCTTTCTTCGATCTACTTCGCCACCAGTATGGGAAGACAAGATCTGGCATCTTTGATCTACTTCACGCCAGTACATGAAGACAAGATCTGCTTTCTTCGATCTACTTCGCCACCAGTATGGGAAGACAAGATCTGTTATCTTTGATCTACTTCACGCCAGTACATGAAGACAAGATCTGCTTTCTTCGATCTGCTTTGCCACCAGCATGGGAAGGCAAGATCTGTTATCTTTGATCTACTTCACGCCAGTACATGAAGACAAGATCTATTTTTTTCGATCTACTTCGCCACCAGTATGGGAAGACAAGATCTGGTATCTTTGATCTACTTCACGCCAGTACATGAAGACAAGATTTACTTTCTTCGATCTACTTTGCCACCAGTATGGGAAGACAAGATCTGTTATCTTTGATCTACTTTACGCCAATACATGAAGATAAGATCTGTTTTCTTCGATCTACTTTGCCACTAGTATGGGAAGACAAGATCTGGTATCTTTGATCTACTTCACGCCAGTACATGAAGACAAGATCTGCTTTCTTCGATCTGCTTCACCACCAGTATGGGAAGGCAAGATCTGTTATCTTTCAACCTGCTCCACTGCTGCTCAGGGAGATAAGGCTTTATGATTCCACCGACCTGTTCTCTGTGGAACATGACCTGTATGATGAACCTAATTATGCCTAATGACTATGATATCGTGATTGGAATGAATCACATGCTCCTAACTAGGCGTGTATGAATGACATCTAAATGCTATGTCATGAAAATGATTCATTAATGTTAAATATTGAAGTCGTTATTACTCGTTAAGGCTTCCTTTGTGATAACAACGATTCGAAAAAACTCAAAAATTCTTAATTCGGCTTTTTACTCCTATATATCTTCGACCTTTTAACCCGGTGAAGTCCAAACAATAGTCCTGCTTTAGGTTCTTGTATTATTTAGAAATTTCTAGAGTAATATGAAAAACTTCCCTTGTGAAATTTTTATTAGTCCATTAATCGTTATTCTAATGCAACATGCTTTCGAAAAGATCATAACGATGGATAAAACGAAATTGACTTGAGATCATAACTTGCAATAAATTATCAATGAAAACAAGTCTAAAAGAGGAATTGACTAAAACACTTATATTGAAAAAAAAGAATGAAGTGCTTTAGAAGCAACAAATTATGGACAAGTGCCCCAGATATCTTTGCTTGAATTGCTCTATACAACTTTCTGAAGACCCTTCTGAATTCAACATGTGTTTAGGAGATTCACAGTATTTTGTTGATGCCCCAAGATGTCATCTATTCCTTTCTGCCGATTTAGGTACAACAAGACTACCACGTGTCTTAATCAAAATTTGAGCCACCCTTGTCAGGTTTTCAACTCAAACCCCTTTGGTCTTAAGGTGCCCTTTGCGGGTTTTCACCTTAGCCTCTCCATTTTATTATTATTATTATTTTTTGGAATCAAAGCGCCCTTTGCGGGTTTTCACCTTGGTTCCTTCCTCTCTTCAAGTGAAGTATCTCTTGACCGAATCTGAATTTATTGGATTAGGCAAGTTTCTTCCATCCATTTCAGCCAAGATCAGGGCTCCTCCGGAAAAGGCATTTTTTACAACGTAAGGACCTTCCCAATTTGGCATCCATTTCCCCCTAAAATATTTTTGTAGAGGAAGAATTTTTCTTAACACCAGGTCCCCCTCGTGAAATTCTCTAGGTCAGACCTTTTTGTTGTAGGCTCGCATCATTCTTTTTTGGTACATCTGACCATGCTGAATAGCCTTTAGCCTTTTTCCCTCTATCAAGTTCAACTGATCGTATCGAGATTGAACCCATTTTGCTTCATCCAATTGTAGCTCAGTCAAAACCCGGAGAGAAGGGATTTCAACTTCGATGGGCAAGACTGCCTCCATACCATAAACCAGGGAGAAAGGCGTTGCCCTGGTGGAGGTCCTGATTGACGTTCGATAACCCAGAAGGGCAAATGGTAATTTCTCGTGCCAGTCCCTGTAAGTCCCAGTCATCTTCCCCACAATCTTTTTTATATTTTTATTAGCCGCTTCCATTGCACCATTCATTTTTGGGCGATACGGCGATGAATTGTGATGTCTGATCTTGAATTGACTACAGACTTCTGCTATTGAGTTGTTGTTCAAGTTCAACGCATTATCGGATATGATTCTTTCAGGCATTCCATACCGACATATGATCTCCCTTTTCAAGAACTTACTGACCGATGACTTTGTAACGTTAGCATATGAAGCAGCTTCTACCCATTTGGTGAAGTAGTCAATAACCACAAATATGAAACGATGCCTATTTGAGGCCTTCGGCGATATTGGTCCAATGATATCCATACCCCACATGGAAAATAGCCACGGAGAAGTCATGACATACAGAGGCGAAGGAGGTGCATGCATTTTATCACCATAGATTTGACATTTATGGCACTTTTTGGAATAATTAATGCAATCCCCTTCCATGGTGGACCAGTAATACCCGAATCTCATAATCTGTCTAGCCATTGTGTACCCACTGGCATGCGTTCCACAAATGCCCTCATGGACTTCCTCCATGATTTTCTTTGCTTCCATGGCGTTCACACATCTTAGAAGTACCTGATCTTTTCCCCTCTTGTATAAGATCTCCCCATCTAAGACGTAATCAATGGCTAGCCTTCTCAGAGTTCTCTTTTCATTCTCTGTTGCCTGGCCAGGATACTCACGATTTTTTACATATCGTAGTATATCTTGATACAAGGGGATATCATTGATTTCTTCTTCTTCGATATTGTAACAATGAGCCGGGTCTTCGTAGATACTCATTTGGATAGGCTTCATGTCTTCTTGACGGTTCACTTTAATCATGGAGGCTAACGTAGCTAGGGCATCAGCCATCTGGTTCTCATCTCGTGGGAGATAGCAAAAGGTGATGTCCTCAAACTCTTTAATCAATTCAAGGACCAACTTTCGATAATTGACTAATTTGGGATCCCTCGTTTCCCATTCACCCTTGAGCTGATATATCACCAATACTGAATCTCCATAGACCTCTAGCACTTTGATTCCTCGCTCTATAGCTGCACGAATACCCATGATGCATGCTTCGTATTCTGCCATATTGTTTGTACAATCAAAATTCAATTTGCAAGTGAAAGGATAATGATCACCATTCGGGGACACCAGGACTTCCCCATATCCATTGCCCACAGCGTTCGAGGCTCCATCAAAGTTTAGCTTCCAATTGTGACCTTCTTGGGGATTTTCTTCAATAGCGGCTACATACAACAAGTCCTCATTCAGAAAATCAAAACTTAACAGTTCGTAATCTTCCAAAGCCCTGCTAGCCAGAAAGTCAACTATTGCGCACCCTTTTACAGCTTTTTGACTCACATAGACTATATCGAATTCGGACAGTAAAATCTACCACCGGGCCATCCTCCCATTCAAAGCAGTTGACTCCATCATATAATTTAACGGGTTTAACTTTGAAATTAGCCAAGTCGTATGGTATAACGTGTGCTGCCTTAATCTTCGGGTTGTCCAAATCAGGGCACAACACAACTTCTCAATGGGCGAATATCTCATTTCACAGTCAGTGAATTTCTTGCTGAGATAATATATTGCCCTTTCTTTTCTCCCCGTTTCATCATGCTGGCCTAGCACACACCCCATGGAATTATCAAACACTGTCAGATACAATATCAGTGGCCTATCCGAGCTAGGTGGTGATAGTACTGGAGTATTAGACAAATATTGTTTCACCTTGTTAAAGGCTTCTTCGCATTCTTCATCCCAAGTGCCAGGGTTATGTTTCTTCAGAAGATGGAATATAGGATCGCATTTCTCGGTTAGTTGTGAAATGAACCTAGCTATGTAATTCAGTCTTCCGAGGAAACCTCGAACTTTTTCTGAGTGCGGGGTGGAGGTAAATCCCATATTGCCTTGACTTTGTCTGGGTCAATCTCGATTCCCTTCTCACTGACTATGAAGCCCAATAATTTTCCTGACCTGGCTCCAAAAGTGCACTTCGCTGGATTAAGCTTGAGCTAGAACTTCCTCAATCTTAAGAATAATTTTCTCATGACCTGTGCATGTTCCTCCTCTGTTCTAGATTTCGCGATCATATCGTCAACATAAACCTCGATCTTCCTGTGCATGATGTCATGGAACAAGGCTACCATGGCTCTTTGGTATGTCGCTCCCGCATTCTTTAATCCAAACGGCATCACTTTATAACAAAACGTCCCCCATAACGTAATGAACGTAGTCTTTTTCATGTCCTCAGGATGTATCTTTGTCTGGTTGTACCTCAAAAAACCATCCATGAAGGAAAACAATGAATAACCTGCCGTATTATCTACCAATGTGTCGATGTGGGGTAATGGGAAGTTGTCTTTTGGACTGGCCTTGTTCAAATCCCGATAATCCACACACATTCATACTTTTTCATCTTTCTTTGGAACTGGTACGATGTTGGCTATCAACTCAGAATACTTGACTTCTTGCAGAAATCCGGCATCAAACTGCTTCTGGACCTCCTCTTTTATCTTCAACACGATATCAGGCCTCATTCTTATAAGCTTTTGCTGCACTGGCTTGCAATCCTCTCTTATAGGAAGGCAATGGACTACAATGTCGGTACTCAACCCCGGCATATCCTGGTATGACCATGCAAACACGTCATTGAACTCTCGGAGTAACTCGATGAGGTCTTGTCTTGTCTTTGCAGAGATATCCGATCTGATCTTCACCTCTTTTCCTTCCTCCAAGCTCACTATTTCTATTGATTCCCTGTGAGGTAGGATTTGCTTCTCGGCCCTTTCTACCATCTGCAACAAGTCAAGAGACAAACCACAGTCTTCGTCATCTTCAAAATCATGCGATCCTTCTAAACACGTGTTTCGTTCAAAAGGAGACTCTAAATTTGTAAGAGTGACATTCGTATCATTGATATCATAGGACCTGTTATAGGTATGAAAAGCAATATGGATTCAGGAATTTGTTTGGTGCAATATGGTCATGAATAAAATACAAGTGTAGTTTGAGAGAAATTCAAAATAACTGCTCCTATGAAAAGAAAGATTTGCTCCAAAAATGATTGCAAAGATGAACTTTATTAAAATAACGATTTTTTGGACATAAGCCTATTTCACAAAAGAATCCTTATCATTTCTAGGCTAAAAGTAATAAGGGTGTTATGGACATTACTCTGAGGAAGCCCTAAAAACTACAGGTATTTCTTCTGCAGTCCAATTGTTTAGCTCGCTTCCCGGCTCATAAGGGCGAATATCCAGCAGAGTTCCTCCCTCTGATGCTCCTTCACTCACGGCATTAACACTTCCCAATTTTGAACTAATACTTCCAACTCCTGGAATTCCTTGATAAGTAAATCCTCCTGATACAAAGGTCTTGGATAGGTGAGGAAAGGCCATAGGCTCCCATTTGACCTCTTCACCCGTCAAGCGAGCCCTTCTTCTCTCTCGCTTCTTCTCTTGATCTATCCTCATTTGCCTAGCATCTGGCTTGTAACCTAAGCCAAAATGGTCGTTCTTGTCCTTCAACACTGGGGCTTCAATTCAGCCATGAAGATATTTTCCCAACCCTTTCTTTGGCAAGGTTCCCTTTCCAACTGTTAGCTGAAGACCCATCTTTGTGGTCTTTGATATTCTCGGCGTTGGGATCTTGCTTCCCTCAAGGATGAATGTTGTATTTACAAACTCCAAGGATCGGAAAGAGCACCCGATTGCATCATCACTTGCTTCCAAATAAGGCGCATCGTTGGTCACAAATGCAATAATATCTTCTTCAGCATTTATCGTCACCAGCCGATCCTCTAACACCAACTTTAGTTTTTGATGTAACGATGACGGTACCACTCCTGCTGAATGAATCCATGGCCTTCCTAATAGACAACTGTAAGAAGGCTTAATGTCCATAACCAAGAAGTCTACCTCATAGATAGTTGGGCCAATTAACAAGGGTATGTCAATTCTTCCCATGACCCTCCTCTCGGTGCCATCAAATGCTCTCACCACATTCTAGCACGACTGCATATGTGAACTATCCACAGGTAGCCTGTTGAGCGTAGATAGGGGCAATACATTCAGTGCCGACCCGTTGTCTAGCAAAACTCCTGGCAATATGCACCCTTTACACCTTGTGGTGATGTGTAAAGCTCTAGTAGATCCCATACCCCCAGGTGGTATTTCATCATCGTTGAAGAAGATGAAGTTATCAGCGCTTATATTACCAACCAATCGATCTAATTTGTTAACAGAGATATCATCAGCCACATAAGTTTCTTTTAGCACTTTCAGTAGTGCATTTCGATGTTCCTCCGAGCTCAGGAGTAAAGCTAGCACGGATATGCGAGCTGGTTGTTTATGCAGTTGTTCCATAACGCTGTACTCGCTATGCTTTAGGAACTTCAATAACTATCTAGCTTCCTCCTCTTTGATTGGTTCATTGACTAATAATTCAGGTTCAATGACTAATAATTCAGGTTCAACTGCATTCTTTCTCTTTCCAACCGAAGCTTCTTCTTTTGATAGCTCTACTCGAGCTTTCATCTGCTCGTAGTGTCTTCCTTCATCCTGATCCTCCTTACTAATTATATTCTCCTTCCTCGAGATTGTCACATTACAATTGTAGTTCCAGAGAACCCTTCTATTATCCGTATACGCAAACACAGTCGGTTTTTGAATGATAACCTTTGGTGTTACTCGCGCCCCAACCTCACTATTCTTAGGCCACGAGATGATGACCACAGGATGGTTAGCCTTTGGAACTCCCAATGCCAACTCTGACGCGCATATATGACTCTCCTCTTGAACTCCTTCACAGAATTCCATCTCCCTATTATCCATCATACCTTGTATCATGGCTCTGAACTCCGTACACTCTTGGATTTCATGCCCCACTTCATGGTGGAACTCACAGTAGTTCCCCCTCTTTTCACAACTTCCTTCTGGGACGATTAGTCCCCTTTTCACCATCTCCTTCCAGACCCATCCCAAATGAGTTTTCACATCCGCAATGTCTGCCTTGATTCTTCTGTCTTCGCCCATCATATTTACCTCACCATCAGTGTGGTTTGGTAATGGGTTTTCTGCCTTGGTCGAGTCATCAAATTTAACGACATCCATACCAATGAGTCTTTCAACCAACTTCTTAAAGGCCGTACAGCTTTCTATGAAATGCCCTGTTGTTCCCGCATGATAGTCGCACTGTGCATTCACATCGTACCATTTAGGATACGGGGGTTACAAGGGCTTCAGATAGAAAGGGAAAACTACGTGTGCGTCAAATAAATTTCGGTATAGTTCCCTGTACGACATAGGAATTGGTATGAATTGGGGCCTCTCAGTATTTCGCCTTGTACCGACCTCCTGTCTCGACGAGCTTTGCTGATTGGCAGCCACCTTTCCTGGCTGACTCACTGTTACTGACTTCGAGTAACCCTTATTGTACATGTTCGCATTATTCACCTCGTTTTCCTTCCTCTTCGAGGCCGATCTTTTGTTACTCTCTCCCGCATCGATCTTCCCACTCCTGATGGCATTCTCAATCATCTTGCCATTCATGACTATGTCAGGAAAGCTTTTTGTGGCACTTCCTAACATGTGTGTAATGAACGGTGCCTTCAGGGTGTTAATGAACAACATGGTCATTTCCTTTTCCAGGAGCGGTGGTTGAACTTGGACCGCGACCTCCCTCCATCTCTGTGCGTACTGCCTGAATCTTTCACTTGGCTTCTTCTCCATGTTTTGAAGGGTGATTCTATCAGGAGCCATGTCTGTCACATGACTATATTGTTTCATGAACGATTGTGCCAAGTCCCTCCATGAACCAATCGTGGCACGACTCAACTGATTGTACCATTTGGATGCTGCCCCTACAAGGCTGTCTTGGAAACAATGTATCAAGAGTTGGTCGTTGTTAACATATCCCGACATTTGTCTGCAGAACATGGTGATAGGAGGCTCTGGGCAACTTGTCCAATTGTACTTTTCGAACTCCGGCATCTTAAAGTTATGAGGGAGCACCAAGTCCGGAACTAAGCTCAGCTCTTTGGCATCAGTGCCTCGATAACTTTCAGCAACCTCCATTGCCTTGAACTTCTCCTCGAGTCACTTGCACCTTTCCTCTAACTATTTCGGTAACTCATCCTTAATTCTTTCCTTCTCAACCACTTCATAAAGTCAGGAATGACAGAGTTTATAGGATTATTTTTGGGATTAGGTCCCGTTCCAGCTTGAAAGCTCGAAACACCAGCCCGAAACTACTGCAGCATGATGGTGACAGTAGATTTGCGCGGGTATTCAACTTGAGTTCGCACATGTGGAGGGGTGAAACCTGGAGGATAGAGAGGTTCATCATCGTTTCCCTCATTGACATTTTCCATGGGGCCCTTTCCTTTATCACTTCCCCTAGTTATCTGTTGGGTTAGATTCGCCACTATATCATCTTGGGATTCTCGCATCTTCTCAGACATCTCTTGTTTCATCTTGTCTAACCGCTCGCACTCAGAATAAGTCGGTCCTGCATCTCCTTCCGATTAATCGCTCGAGTTTTTCCAATCTCGATCCATATTTTTTGTCTTTGCTCGAGTGCCGTATCAGTGTTGGGTTGGTTGGTTTCCAGATTAACTGAGCAGTGATTTTGACTTATTAGAATTAAATAAAGATCTTTAATGCATATAATGCGATGCTAATGCATATGATGCGATGCATGAGATGAATGCAAAAAAATGCGTTAATTATAAGTCAATTCCATTCAGAAAACTTTACTAGAGAAAAAATTTATTTACATAAAATGGCTATAAATAAGGCTTTGCCCTAACACTTAGAACTTTAATCTCCCTAAGTAATGATGCCAACTTCTGCCCCTAATCTGATTCTGATTCGTACTTCACACTTAGTATATCAGCTTGTATTGCTAAAGTCTGCAGGTGCTCAGCTGCCCCTTGAATCTGAACCACAGCTTCTCCCATAATGTGATCCCTTCTTACAACTTGATCCTGGAGATAGTGAAGCTGTTCACTTTGATGATCTTCATTTGCTTCCAGATGTTCAATCTTGGCTTCACAGTTCTGTAATGCCATCTCTAATCCTTCTACTGTTCTCTTCATCTGTTCGATCCTACTCAAGCTTGCTTGCAACTCCATCACAACATTACGATTTCGATATTGACGAATAGTTTCCTCCAGTTCGGCCACCCTAGCTTTTAATTCGTCCTTTTCATTTGGCTTTCTGACAAACTCCTCTCAAAGGACTTATTTTGCTTTTGAGCCTCTTGAAATCTCTTTTCCCACCTATCAGCCTTGACCTTTTCTTCTTGAACTTCTTGACGCCACTGCTCTGAGGTTTTTCGCAACCCTGCAGTTCTCACTGACAGACGTGGTCTCTTATAATCCGTCTTCAAGCTATTCAAATCTTCCTCGGCTTTGCACTTCCCTTTTTTCAAGCCTTCAGTTTCCAGCTTCTGAACATCTATGTCCAACTTTAAATTCATCTTATCCTCCTCCATTTGCTTTATCTTCTTTTCGAGCTCTGAATTTCTTCTTTCAAAATCCTGCCTTATGATTTCTAGCTCGGAAGGGACAACTCGTACATACCTTTCTGGTAGTTGACTGTCTCCCTGACTTGGCACAGGTATATTGTCATTGATCTTTCTATTTAGCCACTCGATATATTTAGGAGTCGTTGATGGACCTACTGCCAACATTTTCAATCAGCGAGTTTGCCTCCAAGCATTAGTCATTTCTCGTATCTTCTTCTTGTAACCATCACACTTATACGAGAATTCACATTGAGCTAATCCTTGGGTTGTAGGTACGAACTGCCTCGACCTATACTGTCTCAGTACCAATAACGGTGCATAGCCAATAGCCCCCCAAATCCCAAGTAAAGGGACCCAGTCAAAATCTCCACACCTATATAAGATCTTATCTGACAGCATCCAAGGAGCTCTCTATTCAATATCCTCCTCTTGAAAATTCTGAAGAGTCGCCATCCATTTTTCCTCTAAGATATCATCATGCCTCGGTAATGCCACTATTTCCTTTAAGGGCAAATAATTTTCAGAAAAAACCCGATAGGAAACCTTATCCACCTTCCAAAAGTGACTGTGAAACCATGCTAAAAGGAGCTGCGTGCATCCAATAAATCTTCCTTCACCTACTCCTCGGCATTCGTTCAGTGACTTGAAAGTTTCTGCTAAAATTGCTGGAACCGGTGTGACTCCTTTATCAGGTCGATCGAAAAGATCAGTGACTGCTTTATCAACATGTCCCAAGGCTTTGGGAAAAATAACTAAACCGTAAATTCCCAAGGCAAATACATCAACCCTCTTCCTCATATCCGGGTGTGCTAGAATTAAATCCTTCAGGTTCTTCCAAGGAATGCATTTACTATCTCCCTTTTGTTTGATTCGTGCTGCGACCCATTGCTTACTCATCCCCGTAATATTCATCAATTTCTTCAAAAAGGTTGGAACATTAGCAGCTCTCGAGTAGGCTTTATCTACTTGGATCTTTGAACAGCGAAGCAAGGCCGTATATTCCTCCACCGTAGGTACTAAGTCAACTTTTCCAAAGGTAAAGCAACTATAAGCAGGATTCCAAAATTGGGCTAAGGCACGAAACAAGTGCTTATCCACCTTTAAGTCGAGCAAGTAAGGTAGGTCTCCACAGCTAGAGTAGAAGAGCTGTTTAATCTCATCATTCCACCGGTCCCAAATTTCTTTTAGTTCATGTAGGCTATTCTGAGTGAAGTCCCACAACTCTGACACATATCCCTCTGCCAAACTATCACCTTTCTCTTGCCGCATTATCTTCCACCTTATCAAGAAACCCTTTTTCCATGATAAGCTTTCTATTTAGCAACCGAATATGAACTAACGCCCTTTTAAGATGAAATGCTATGCAATCATGATGTCATGCAATCAAAACAAAAGAAACCCAAGTCAGTATCACATATAGAGATATAATCCAATACAAACATGAAATAGCAAGAAACACTTAATCTGGAATCCACTAGGGTTTCGGGATAGTTCTACCTAGGTCAAGTTCTTAAAGCTCACTATATGAGGTTTAGTTTCTAGAGTAAGGGTACCCGAACTAGCAGATTCTTCGATCCTCACCCATTATTGGCTCATATGGATCGAGTTGAGTTCAGGGGGATACATTTCCCTATGGCTGCACGTAGATGAAAATCTCACGAAGACATAGGTACGGATGTATCCCGGAAGCGGTCCACTACCCTGCACAGAGGTGAAAACCTCACGAAGGACTAGTTTTTCGCTCCCACTTAAAGGGTAAAATGCAAGATGCAAATGCAAAGTTACCAACATACGAAGATGAAAAAAAAATCAATGAATGCGAAGGGAACTCATGAAATTTTTTTAAAAAAACTTTTGATTTTCGACACAAAGACAAATATAATCAGTTTATGGCTCGACTCTCAAAGTCCCCAGCGGAGTCGCCAAGCTGTCGAAACCGTTTTCTGAAAAACAAAAATTTAGTTGTCGACTTTAAAAATAAAACTGGTGTCACCACCGATCCTTTATTAAGGTGTGATCGGCTCACCTTAAAAATTATTTTCGTCTACGAATTTTGAGAAAATGAGTCCGGGAGTCAGTTACGCACGAGGAAGGGTTAGCACCCTCGTAACGCCCAAAATCGGCACCAAATTGATTATTTGAAGTCTTAGTGTCGAAAGTGAAAAAGATTTTAAAATAAGCTTGAATGATGAAATTTGCAAAAGGATAACAAATTGTTCAAGTCATGTAAAGAAATCGAGTCCCAATACGTTAGGGTACAATTCCTCATAATCCCTGAACTTTGAATATCACTTTTATTTTATGCGAAAAATCTTCATTTCGAGAAAGTAACATGCCACACCCAATACGTTAGGGCACGACAAGTTAAGTTGCCAAAAATGATTTTTATGCTCATGCATTTTGAATAAAGAATATTCTCGGTGATTTAATATTGACAAAGAAAATCAGAACCCAATACGTTAGGGCTCAATTTCCCTCGAAAATCCCAAACTTCAAATAATGCTTTTATTCAAAAAACCTTTGAATCAAGAAAATAACTTTGATGAATGGTTAAAACTAAAATATATTTTTAAAAGGGTATGTTAAAAGTTAAAGTCCAATATGATATGATACTTTAATTTACAACATATACGAATAAATATTTGCAAATATATATACAAATACAATATAACAAGAAAGTTGCAAACATATGTACGCATATATCTAACACATATACAAGTATACATGCAAATAGAAGGAATGAAATATATTCAATAAAACAAACAAAAACATGTATTCAAAATAAAATAAAAGAAAAAATGCATATGTATATATTTACGAATAAAATATATAAGTGTATATATAATATAAAGTATATAAAAATAAGAAAATAAAATAAGGATATAAGGAAAACGTATGTATAAATATATGCATGTATATATTATATAAAACAAATGCAAGATGTGTATGTATTTTACTGAAAAACATTTTTGAAAAAGTAATTCACAAAATATATGTTTTGTAAAAAATATGAAAGAAAAAAATAAAATTATATATATATAAAATGCATGTATAGAAAACCAATATATGTATAGAAGGAATGAAATATATATATTATAAACGTGTATAAATGTATAAGAATAATAGAAAAACTAAAAAAATTAAAATGACTAATGAAGGATTAAATCAAAAATAAAAGAATCTTAAGGGCCGAGTTTAAAATAAAATTTTAAAAAAAGGGGCCACTTGAATGCGCGCGTAACAGTGGAGGACCAAAAGGGAAATTATCCCGTCCTTCCAAAACGCTGCGCAGCGATGGGCCCAAATTGAAATAAAAATAAAATCTGCGGCTTAATTTAAAAAACAAAACATGTTTAATTGAAACGCATCGCGAATGGCAGGGGCTAAATGCGCAATTGCACCATCAAAAGCAAGAACGAGCGGATCCTCCCCCTTTGGGTCGGGTCACCGCGCGAGTCTGCTTTAATGAAAACGGCGCCGTTTTAATCTGCTATTTAAAGCAGTTTTTTCCCTAAAACCATTTGAAACCAAATAAAAGAAAAATAAAAAAAAAACTAAAGGCCCTCTGCTAGGGTTTTTTCGGCCCCTCTTTGCACCGCCGCCGCAACCGGTCTCCGCCGTGCTTTCGCCAATCGGAGATGCGACGCGATGGGCTCCGAAGGTAAGTTTATTTCCTATGTTTTTTATTAAAAAAATAGAATAGAGTAAGAAAATAAAACGCGAATCACCTTTAAAAAAAAACACTTTGTATTCAAGATTATCTCTGTATTTTTCTATCTCTTTGCCTTTTTTCAGTCTCTTTTCTCCGTATCCCCCTCCTTTACATATTAAAAATGGCCTTTTACAGGCCAAAAAATAGAAACGAAAATAAAATTATTTTGCTTGTTTTTTCCCTTCGGACTCTTTGAGTCCGTATTCGCAGGTGAAAGTGGAGCAAACGGCGTGCGTGAGGTGGTCGATTCTGAAACGTATGGCAACTGGGCATTGGGCGCGACGTGGGGGCTGTTGCGGCGCTGAGGCAGATGCAACTAGGGTTTTCCTCTTTTGGTTTTTTTGTTTTGCTGTGTTGGGCTCGGGTTTGTGTTTGTTTGTTGGTTTGGGCCATTTATTTGTTGGTTTGAACTGTTTTTTTGTTTTGTTTGGACCCAGGCTGATTGGGCCTTATTACAATCATTATTCGTAAATATCTTCATCCGTATCCTGACGAACCCATTGAAATTGTGCACTAGTACTAGGGATATTATCGTTTAAGTTTTGTTCTGGAAAGGGCAAAGTTTATGATCTGTCGTCGATGTTATCTCTGCTTCCACTGCCCATGTCAAACAAGTCTCTAGGGATGTTACGGAGTACAACATACCAACCCTCATCAGTTGGATCTTTTGAGTAAAAAACTTGTTTGACTTGAGATGAGAATACATACGGCTCATCTACCAGTTGTTGTCCTGTGTGAATCAATCGGTCGAAGTTCACCATTGTAAAACCAAATTGATCTTGCTTAATTCCACGAGCAGTATTAACATCGGCCCAATCACCTCGAAATAAGACAACTTTCCATTTGTCGTAGTAATCTAACTCAATTATGCCAGTAAGATGTCCAAAATATTCCACATTTCCCTCGACAGGATTATTGTCCCTAGCACTAGCATACTTGTAATTGCAGAATTAACAACTATTCCACAATTTTGCGTTCTCCTCAACCTCTCGCGATATTTTGTATGAAATCTTAATCCGTTGATGAGGAACGCACTATATCTTTTAACCACTCGATTTGGACCTTGGGAGAGCCATTTAACTTCGTCGTTTACGTTCTTCCCACTCCAAACCTATTGAATGGAAAGTAAACTGAGTAATTAAAAATGTTATGAGAAAACATTATTATTTGTAAGCGGAAGCTCCAATTGCATACCGTTTGGCTTAACCATTCATAAAAAGATTTCGTAAGCAACTTATTGATATCTCGATGTTGTGTTCTTCGGGAGCGCGAACAAGATCTCAATATTTGTTTGTACTCACCATGTTAAAAAAAATTCACTTTGTTAGAAGATAAACAATTTTTAATTTGATAAATATTTATCAAATTGGAAAACTTACTTCCGTAAAGGTTCCATTGATTCGTGGTGAAACAGAACATATCGATGTGCTTTTACCCACGCTAAATTATCTAATTCTGCAATTTCAACTTTGCCGATTGGTTCTCCAAAACTTTGGAACAAATAAGTATCGACGAAGTTATGGTCCGTAAGTCCAGCATTCCTATTTGGTCTGTTCAACCTTGTTTCGACATCTTCTAAATATCTTGAGCAGAAGGTCATACATTCCTCTGCCAGGTAGCCTTCAGCAATCGATCCTTCTGGATATCGCTTGTTGCAGCAGTAAGACTTTAATTTGGATAGGAACCTAAACACGATATACAACATTGTCAAAAGTTCTCATTTCTCAGCACATCGTATGTCTCGACACCAGCCCATAATTGTTTTAACTCTTCAATAAGTGGCTGTAAATAAATGTCGATATCATTCCTGGGCCCTTTCTCCCCAAAGATAATCATAGATAAGATAAGGGAAGATTGCTTCATGCAAATCCACGGAGGCCGATTGTAAGGAACAAGCACTACTGGCCAAGTATTGTACGCAGTACTCATGATCTTGAAAGGATTAAATCCATCAGATGCTAGCCCAAGCCTCACACTCTTAGGATCGCTTGCAAAGCTTGAAAATTTATTGTCAAATGATTTCCAAGCTAAAGAATCTGCCGGATGCCTTAATAATCCATCATCGGTTCGTCCATCATGGTGCCATGTCATAGACTCCGCTGTCTTCGACGACATGAAAAGCCTCTGAAGCCTTGGTATCAGCGGAAAATACCGTAAAATCTTGACTGGCTTCTTTCTTGACTGTGCATCATTTTCATCGTCATTCCCATCTGCGTTTTTACTTATCCAAGGGGAGTGGCCGCATACATGACAACACTGTTGGTTTCTCCGATCGCCCCAATACAACATGCAGTCATTTGGGCAACTATGGATTTTGTTGTACCCAATGCCTAAATCTTTGATCATTTTCTTCATATCTTTGCATGATTGAGGGATTTTTGCAAACAGAAATATTTCTCTCAAAAACTCTAACAGCATTGTCAAAGAGTTTCCGGTCCACCATCCCAAACATTTTAATTGAAAAAGACGAACATAGAAAGAAATTTTTGAAAATTTTGATCCCTCATACAGTTCTTCGTTCATGTTATTAAGTAGCGCGTAGAACTTCGCCACTTCTTCATTTGGCTCTTCATGAGGTACACTACTTCCCGGTTCAGTAAAAACATTTCTCCCAATATTACAATCATCAGAAGCCACAAAGTCCGCTGGGAACGACTGGACACCATGATTGTGCATATTAAATGCATCTCGCAACATACCTTCCATGTCATCCCTTCTATCAGACTGATGGTAAGCAGTACTAGAATAAGATACATCCATCGTTGAAGAGGAAGTACTAGGCGGGCATTCTCCATGAAATAACCATTGTTTATAACCCCGAACAAACCCATCAACAATTAGATGCTCGTATACAAAATTTAGAAAATACTGTACTCCATTTCGATAACCGTTGCTAACCCTTGACAAATTCATCCAAGACCAATCCATTTCTTAATTCTTGAAGTCTGACGTTGACAATAATTTGCACGGGTAAGTTAAAACGCCAGTTATTTAATTTATGTAATTTATGTAAGTTATGTAAGATATTATGTTATTATGTAAGTTATGCAAGTTTATATATAAGCTTGTAGATAACTTATGTAATGTAACACCCCTAACCCGTATCCGTCGGCAAATTAGGGTTACGAGGCATTACCGAACAAACACAACCATTTTTTTAAACCAAACTGATCACAAACATGAAAATTAAATCATTTTCGCATAGCTATTTATAATTTACAATCAAAATCTAACCAACATCGTACTTAAACCTATACATGCCATAAGATCGAGTTCAAATATTTAACAAAATACCAAAAGAAGTCGATAGTGTGATAGACTAAGCTGATGATCCCCGAGCTCGTAACGCGTCTCCAAAATCTATAAAAACAAATGGTCAAAAACAATCAAAGTAAGCTTTTATAGCTTAGTAAGTCTATAGCATATCTAAAATACATATAAAAGAATCATATAATTCTTTAAGTAAATTTATTGAAATCACAAATATCAAATATAATTACTAATCAAACATTGCTATATTAAGTCATTTTGTTTAAATCTAAAAGAATGTATATTTAACTAATACACATAAACGGACAAATGTATATACATTATATGCATATAATCAAGTTACTAACATAATCATTAACGCATATACTGATTTCTAGAGTACGTATTGTTCGCACTTCATCGGATCCATTTATATATAATTGTTCAAATACATATACCAAAAGCATAATTTTTTTTATACTTATCAACTATAAGTGCCGAATGCACATATACACTTATATCCACCTATGCCGAATGCATACATATATACACTTATATCCACCTATGCCGAATGCATACATATATACATTTATATCCACCTATGCCGAATGCATACATATATACACTTATATCCACCTATGTTGAATGCATACATATATACATTTATATCCACCTATGCCGAATGCATACATATATACATATATATACATCCAACAATTTAATGACAATCGATATATATACATACTCACTAATCACAAGGATTCGAACGATTATATACTCATCAAACACCTTCAAACAATGTTCATATATTTATCCATTTCATATAATCAAAATCATATATATATTTATACCCAATGCATAGAATCACTTAATTTAAACAGATTCACTGGCACTTCACCTGATAGGCTTATAGTCTAATTCGCTCACCAAGACTTAGCCTGCTAGGCCTATAGCTCGATTCAGTTCACCAAGACTTAGCTCGCTAGGCTTGTAGCCTGATTCAGTTCACCGGCACTTAGCCTGCTAGATGTATAGTCTGATTCAGTTCACCGGCACTTAGCCTGCTAGACGTATAGTCTGAATAATTTCACTGGCAATAAATCCGATTGATATTGAGCTTTAACAAAAGAATCTCAATTCACGAAGTTGTATCTCTTATTTGTATATAAAATCCACATAAAATTCAGCTCAATATTCGTAACTTATATCTTTAAAACACATGGATAGATATAAATCCCAATCATCAAATCTAGCTTAAATAATTCAATGATTCAACCAAACATATTTATGTATATATAACCTCATACTATAGATTCCACTTCTAATATCATAAAATTTAACTTATAATATACTAGGTACCTTAAACATTTGAATTTCCTATATACCTATATAGTTTCATATACCATTTCAATACAAGATCTTATACATGTACATATATGCATATTCGAATCTAACAACCATATATTACTCTATACTTATTTTCAAAACAAGAACATATACCTAAATACTCATACATATTCGAATTTAACCTATATATATGTATATATTTAATTGAATATAATTTCATACTTATACTCAATATAATTATTATTCATAAGTACACATACTTATTCACTCCAACTTATACAAATGTTCAATATCTCTCATACCTTTGTAATTTAGTACCTAAATTCAATACAACAAATTTTTACATATATATACATGTATATCCGAATATAATTTATACATATATGTTCATACCTAAATTTATTACATGGACATTCATATGCATATTTGCATATTCATAGCCATTCGAATCTAACATATATATGTATACATAATTTCATACTTTCAATTCCAATTTTATACTTTTAAATTTAATTCAAGACACATATTTTAATATTTATTCGCTATGGTTTCATTTCATTCAACCCCAACTCCTTTAACCCTTGTGACCATTGCTTCTCCATTACATATTTGAATAAAATATTAAGTACAAATTATATCCATAATTAATTAAAATAAATAATAAAGATATATCCACTAAGTGCATTATCACTTTTGTTTTTTCATTTACAAGCGTGGAAACAAGATACCAAAATATTTTTAGACATTCATAATTGTTAGTAAAAAAACATATTCGGCCTAAAGAAATCTGAAATTTATGGTCTGCTAGTACATTTGGAATCACAAGAATCAGTTCATCAATGGAGGCAGACTAACAACAATGCAAAAGCTTAGAAACCTTAGCAAGAACATTTATATAACAGAAGAACCTACTTATTTATATAACCAAACTAACCATTACAAAATTAACTGCTTCATAACAGAAGAACTAACTACTAACCAACTTCAGCAAACTAAACTAACAACAACTGCACTATCTTCAGTATGTACATGCCTTCTTTCAAACTTTTAAAACATTTCCTTAGGTAGAACAATTGAGTGTGCAAATTTATGATAATTGTAGTAAACAATAAATATGATTAGAAAACAACAAATAGAGCTAGTTGCAGACAGAAGCCATTTTCTGACATGGATACTTAATAATCCATCATTAGTCTTCGAATTCCCAAATAAATCAATGTCTGTAAAAAATGAAGATTAGCAAGTTATATCAACAACTTACCCTTTCACAAGATCAACAACTCCCCGAGCCTTAATCCTTCAATGGATTAGTTGCTCTGTGACTTTCAATTAAATCATCAAAAAGATTAATATCAAAAATAAACCCCGATTCAACGAGGTAACAAATTAAGAAATAAAGGCCTTTAATCGAAATTCAAAGTAACATTAACCACACTGACTAAGAACCGATTTATCAAACCCTAAAACCCACGAACAACACCAAAATTAAATTACCCAACACAATTCAAACCCTATTTCTGCATACTCCATACGAACAAGAAAGAACTAAGAACCGAATAGGAGATGTGCAATGTGGAAACAAATTTTAACAAACAGCCCAACCAAAAATGCTAACAGAAATGCCAAATAATTAGTAAATACCGTGATATGAGCAGCCGATAGAGGAAGCGGGTGACAAAGGGACCACCGGAGTGGAGACGACTGCGGCGTTGGACAGGTCGGTTGGGGATTTCGGGAAATGAAATTGGGGAAATTGGGGGAAAGAAATATTTGGGAAATTAGGGAAATGAAATTGGGGAAATCTGAGTGGGGGGAAAAGTAAGGAAATTCGGCGCTAAGAAAACGACACCATTTTAAGTTAGTATAAATTAAAATTTGTGGCGTTTATCACAAGCGCCACTAACGCAACTAAAATGGCAGATAAATACGACACCGTTTAGCAAACACTTAAAACATATTTGCGGAATTATTGACAAAATGCCACTAAAACATACCTATTGCTGCGTTTAACAAAAAACGCCACTAATAACGCAAAACAAAAACGATTGCGTTTAGCAAATACTTAAAACATAACTGCGGCGTTTATCATAAAAACGCCACAAAAACAAAAATTTTGCGGCGCATAAGAGAAAACGCCACTAAAACTCAATTTAAAACGACAGTGTTTAGCAAAGACTCAAAACATAATTGCGGCGTTTATGAAAAAACGCCACTAAAATGGAAACTAAAACGACGGCGTTTAGCTGCTGCATAGAACACAGTTGCGGCGATTTTTTTATAAACGCCACTAAAAAAGCATCCAAACGGCGTCGTTATGCTATCTTTTAATATAGATTTGCGGCGTTTTCACGAAAAACGCCACTATTTCTCAAAATTAAAATTATTTTCAAATTATTTTATATAATAGTATACGCCACTATTTCTCAAAATTAAAATTAATTTCAAATTATTTTATATAATAGTATTTTAATTTTTTCCATTATTAACATATTTTTACCCTGTGTTTACCATAATCCTAAACCTTAAAATATAACATTTAAACCCCAAACCATATACCCTCTTAACCCATATACCCTATGCCCGTATTAATCCCTAAACTCTAAGCTACTAGCTAAACCCTAAACCTTAAAATATAAAATTTAAACCCTAAACCATATGCCTTCTTAACCCATATACCCTATGCCCGTATTAATCCCTAAACTCTAAGCTACTAGCTAAACTCTAAACTCTAAACAATAAACAATAAACCCTAAACCCTACACCCTAAACCATAAACACTAAACTCTTAACACTAAATCATAAACTGCATACTTAAAACCATAAACCTACACCCTAAACCGTAAACACTAAACCGTAAACCAATAACCTTTAGACCCTAAGACGATAACCTAAACCCCTAAACCATAAACCTTTAAACCTTAAACCTCTAAAGCATAAACCCCTAAATCATAAACTCTTGATTAAACCCTAAACCATAAGCCATTAACCCATAGACCCTAAGCCCATAACCCCTAAACCATAAGCTCCTAACCCTTACACACTAGAAACGTACGTAACCATAAACCACAAACTGTAAACCATGAACTCTAAACTCAAAACTCTAATCCCAATATAATGAACATTATATAAAAAAACCCCTGAATACTGAACCGAGCACCAAAAAACTTTAATACTATTTTAAATAATAGTATTTTAAAATTTTCATTTTAACAAATATTTTAAACTATTTTAAACTATTTGAGCATTAGCGGCGCTTTCCCAAAAACGCCGCTAAAGCCCTAAAAGATCAGAAAACGGCACCGTTGTGCTTAGGTTTTTTTGCGGCGCTTTTCCAAAAACGCCGCTAAAGCCCTGAGCATTAGTGACGCTTTCCTAAAAACGCCGTTGTATCCACGAAAGCTCAAAAAAACGACATCGTTTCGTTTAGGTTTTTAGCGGCGCTTTCCCAAAAACGCCGCTAAATCCCCAAAAGATCAGAAAACGACGTCGTTGGGTTTAGGTTTTTTTTGCGGAGCTTTCTTAAAAACGCCACTATATCCACGAAAGCTCAAAAAACGGCATCGTTGGGCTTAGGTCTTTTTGCGGCGCTTTCCCAAAACGCCGCTAAATCCCCAAAAGCTCAGAAAACGGCGTCGTTGGGCTTAGGTTTGCTTTCGGCGCTTTCTTAGAAACGCCGCTAAAGCCTTGATCTTTTGGGGCGCTTTCTTGAAAACGCCGCTAAAATCACCGAAACTCCGAAAACGGCATCGTTGGGCTTAGGTTTTTAGCGATGCTTTTTGGAAATCGCCGCTAATGTTTATTTTCTGCGGCGTTTTTTATAAAACGCCGCTAATAATCGATCTTTAGTGGCGTTTGGAAAACAAACGCCGCTAAAAGCCTGTGTTGGTGTAGTGACCCACTCTCCGGCATGCACTAAAAGCTCTGAAAGTTTAGGCCAAAATTGCTGGGACGGGCATGACCCTTTTGTCAAGTCGGTCGAATAGAACTAAAATTACCTCATCTATATGCCCTAGTGCTTTGGGGAAGATGACCAACCCGTAGATACTCAAGGCAAAGACGTCAACTCTTTTCTTTGTTTCCGGATGTGCCAAGATCAAATCCCGCAAAATTTTCCAAGGGATGCATTTACTATCTCTCTTTTGTTTAATTCAGGCCGCAACCCATTGCTCACTCATCCCCGTTATACTTATTAGCTTTTTTAAGAAAGTCAGAATGTTGGCGGCTCTAGAATAAGCTTTGCCGGCTTGGATCTTCGAGCAACGGAGCAAAGTTTTGTACTCCTCTACGGTAGGTACCAAATCTACCTTCCCAAAAGTAAAGCAGCTATATGGAGATGAAGATCTCATGAAGACATAGGTACGGATGTATCCCGAAAGCGATCCAATATCCTATACGGAGGTGAAGACCTCACGAAGGAATAGTTGCTCACTACCACTTAAGATGAGCAAAATTGAACGGTTATGCAATGCAATGTGCGGAAAACATACAAAAAGAAACTTTCGGGCCAATAAAATAGATATGCTAGATTGCTATATAACCCAAGATATCAAAGGCAAAACGTGAAGGGTGAAATGCAATAAAGGGATCGTAAATTTAAATCAAATTATCAATTTTCGACAAAAAGACCAAAAGTGATCAACTCGCGACTTGACTCTCTTATTTTTTCCCCAATGGAGTCGCCAAGTATTCGAAACATTTTTGAAATCGACTTTTATTTTAAAAAAGACAAAAATGAGAGTCGCCAACAATGACTTGTAGGAGGTGTGATCGGGTTACCTCAGAATTTGATCGTTTTAATGAGAAGTTTGATTTACTAAAATTGGTATCTAATTGATTACTTGATGTCTTAATGTTGAAAATTGAAAATTTAAAGAGAATTTAAAATGCGATCCCTTTTTACATAATGTTATTAAGATATGATTTAACTAAATTAAATTAAATGGTAATGACATTCTTATCTCGAGGTAAAAAAAAAGGTCATGTCCCATAAGTTAGGACACGATGCCTTGAATCCTCAAGAATAAGCTTGCTCATTATTTGATTACTAATTAAATCCCATGTGTTTTTAGTTTTAAGAAGGGTGTTTGGTTATCTAGGTTCAAAGAGGAAGTTGAATCCCGTAAGTTAGGGCATAACTTCCCAAATCTCCAAATAATGAACATTGCCTCGGTTTTAAATATTTACTATGCATTACATAAAATGAATATAATTTTTTTTAAAACCATATACATTTATTTGGGCATAATGTAAAAAACGGATAAATGTATTTTAACAGGACGTCACGATGATTAGTAAAATAATGCAAAATAATAGGGGTGAAGAAATGAAATAATGACATAAATAAATAAATAAATAGATCAATAAAGAAAATAAAATGTCATACTTATTGGTAATAATAAAGCAGATATAATGAAACATCAATTTATAACAATGATACCATGTTGCAATTGCTTATCATAACATGAATAATGGAATAATAATCATAATAATAAGGACAAAAAGAAAGAAAACAAATGCATAATGAAAAGGAAATACAAATAACATCAAATTTTAAATATTTTAAAAGTAAAAGAATAACGAATAAATAAATAGATAAAACAAATATAGATAATATCAAATTTAAATATTTAAAAGTAAATAATAACAAATAAATAAATAGATAGATAAGAAAATATAGAAAATATCAAATTTAAATATTTAAAAGTAAAATAATAACAAATAAATAAATAGATAAAACAAATATAGATAATATCAAATTTAAATATTTAAAAGTAAAAGAATAAAAAATAAATAAATGGATAAAACAAATATAGATAATATCAAATTTAAATATTTAAAAGTAAAAGAATAACAAATAAATAAATAGATAGATAAAACAACTCACAAAAGGATGGAATTAATTGAATGAAGGACTAAATTAAAATTTAAACGAAATTAAAAGTATATATCATAATAAAATAAATAAATTAAATAATAAAGAAAAATAAATGACTAAAATTAAACGTGCAAAAAAGGGTAGGGACCAATTGGGAAATTATTCTCAGGCCCTATGATAGCCTGAAATAGGGCTTAATCGGAATAGTGGTTTCATAACCATAAAGTCGAAGTGAAATAGTTTAATTTTATAAATTTTTATTAATTACTGATTGATTGAAATATTGTGTGAAAATATGGATAGGAAATTTTAATGATTTAGTGCCTAATTGAATTTTTGGGACTAAATTGAGAAATTGAGAAAAAATGCAAAGTGTGTCTAATTAGTGATTAAATGATTTAATTGAATTATTGCATGAAATTGGAAGTGTTTATGTGGCAAAGAGACCATAAATTAGTGTTATGGACACATAAGGGTAATTCTAGAAAAATATCTAAGTAAGTGGGTCAAGGGCATTTCTATCAAAATTGAATAAAAGACAAAATAAGACGAAAGCAAGTGTTCATCTTCTTCAAAAAAAATTAAAGAGCTTGCTGCTGAAAATTTCATGTCCGAATAGCTAGGGTTCTTGATTTTTCTAAGCTTAATTGTAAGTGATTTCTTGCCCCGATTTTAATTATTTTCATATTTTTATGCTTATTGAAGCTTGAATTTCATGTTTCTACCATTTATTTTAAATGGAATTAAATTTTAAAATTTGACTCATTCATAGATGTAATTTGATGAGTGATGATAGATAATGAATGTTTGAAGTGCTGATTACGGGTTTTACTAGATGAATTTCGATAAAAATGTTGAAGAAGGACTAAATTGTGAAAGATGGTAAAGTGTGCATAAAGTTGTGATTTTGTGAAATTGAGGGCTGTTATGAGCATGAAATATGATTTAGTGAGGTTTGAAATTTAAGAAATTTAGTGAATTTTATTTTTACGAGCTTTGGGATGAATGTGTAATTTTTGAAAAGTTATGGGAAAAAATATAAATTTGCCAAAATTTTGTGTATGAATTGTATTTGAATGGAATGTTGATAAAATATATTAAATAGTGTTAATATAGATCAAGAAAGAAGAAATAGTGGAAGTGATCGGGGAAAAGAGAAGGTTATCGACTAACTTACGAAAATAGTCGTTTTGCATCCGGGGTAAGTTACGTGTAAATAATAGCAATATATTTTTATAAATTCTGAATTATATTTTATTTGTGAATTAATATTGAATGTGGAAGGAAAATTGTTCATGAATTATTCAAGTGATAAAGTGTTTAAAATAAAGTGTTAAGTGTAAATTCCCGGTTGAACTTAGGAATAGAAGTGGATACAAGTGACATGTCACTAGAGACCAGTGTTACAGTGTTACAGTGAGTCCCGGGTGCTGGGTGATCTAGCATCTGTTGCAGACACCTAACACCTTGTGTGAGCAGGCCGGTGGACATTTCCAGTGTTATTGATCAGTGGTAGCTTCGGCTACATTTCAGTGGTAGCTACGGCTACATATTAGTGGTAGCTTCGGCTACATATCAGTGTGGCACTTATGTGCTAATTCTCTATGTATCCGCGTATATTTCGAGTGTTCAATAGGATTAATAATGAGTTAAAGTGAACATGAAATGAAGTGTGTATGCAGATACATTTGAAAGAATGAGCATATGTGATAAAGATTAAGTGTGTAAATGTATGTGCAAGTGAATTGGTAAGATTGTGCATGTGTAAGTGATTGAAATTGCTAAGAAATGTATTCATTAGTTATATGTTAAAAATGTTAATTATTAAATAAGTACTTATTGTTTACATGTAACTTACTAAGCTATTAGTAGCATACACATTTCTTTCTTTCCTTTGTTTTATAGTGTTTTGAGCTTGCTCGAATTGGGGGATCGTCGGAAACTCGTATCACACTATCAACAAACTTCTCGGTATTATGTGATTTCAAAACGTTTAAAGTTATGCCATGTATAGAGACTTACTCATTTTGAGTATGTTCATATGATATGGCTAAAGATTAGCTATTGAAATGGTTAGTAAAGAATATGTTTTGGTGTTATGTATGCTTAAATGGTAATTAAAACAAAGAAACAATAAAAGAGTAAAAATTGTGCAAAGAAACAGTTTTTGGATAGCAGCAGTGACGTGAATTTAAAAAATCACAAAAAATAGTAGAAATGGAATTAGAGAGTGAATGATATATATAATTAAAGCTTATCAAGTCTATTTTTACATGACAGAAACGGTGTAGGCAAAGAAATTTTATATTTTGAGATATTTAAATTTTAGTAAGATAGGATCAGAATGGTTTTTAAAGTCCCCTATTTTGACTTTAGAAAATCATTAAAAATTGTACAGAAAGAATTATGAGTTATAATCTAGATGTATATATTCCTTAGTGAGTCTATTTTCTATAGAAACAAGTGGAAACAACACATGAAGTCTGTACAGTGAGATAATCTATTTTTAGTGAGTGGTGGTCAGAACCGTCAGTCAGTGAAACAGGGGAGTTTTCAATGAATAAACTGTACTAATTGGCTAAACCAAAAATTCTAAAAATTTTATGGTAAGAAGATATATGAGTCTAGTTTCAGGGAAAATTTACGAATTTAAATTTTGTAAAATACCCCAAAAAATTTTTACAGTAAGATATTATTTTTGATATAGTAAGGAAATAAAGTGACAAAAAGGAGAATTTTGAGTTATGACAACTTTCGGAAGTATATTATGACATATTAATTCAAGAAAGGATTAAATTGCAAAAGTGAGAAAAGTTTTGTTACCCAAGTGTAAATACTTAAAATTTGAGAGGTTAAAGTGTAAATATGAAAAGTTAAAGGACCAATAGTGTAAATATTTTAAGGTTGGAATAATCTAGAAACTAAGGAAAATGGATGAATTGGGACCAAATTGAATAGATGAAGAATTATGAGGGACTAAATCGTAATTTTACCAAATTAAGTGATGACTCAAGGATGGAATTTTAAAAGATCTAAAGGGCAAAATGGTCAATTAGAAGAAAGAGAAAGCTAGAAAATAATGATATGTTAGAGATATTTTAGATTAAATAAATAAATATTAGTTTATTAATATTTTAATTTAATTTTTAAATGACATTTTATTATTTTATTTAGTATATATATATGGAAGAAAAGATGAAGAATCATCATCTTCCCCATGCATTCCAACGTATGAAGAGAAAAGAAAGAAAGAAACTTTCTTTTCTTTACAATTTGGTCCTCTAACCAAAAACTCTCCATTTTCACTTTGAAATCAAACAAATTTCCATAACCACCAAGAGAGAAAATTGATATGGAGACATAGGGAGCTAGAATATCAAGTTAGATTCAAGAAATAGAGGCTGGAGGAGAGAGAAAATCAAGTTAAAGATTGAAATCAATAGAGCAAGGTAAGAACATCAAGATTTTAATATATTTTTGAGTTTGATATTATTGAAAAAGTATGAAATTGATGTTAATGGAGGGTTTTATTATATAAGTTTATATGTTCTTGATATGTTAGTGAAGGGAAACAAGAGGAATTGATATAAAATATTGTAGAGAAAGGAAATGAGGGTGTTATAAATTTGATTATCAACATCTTGCACTAAAACAGTTTCGGACAGCAGCAGTAGGTTAATTTTGAAAAATCACCATAAATCATGAAAATTGAATTAGAGGATGAAAAAAATATGAAATTAAAGCTTATTGAGTCTAGTTTCTCATAGAATAAACGGTGTAAACAATAGAATTCTAAATCATGAGTTATAATAGATTTTGTGAGATAATGTTAGAATGATTTTGGGTTCCCCTGTTCTGACTTTGGAAAATCATAAAAAATTTGAGAAAAATGATTAGAGGCTTAAATTTATATGTTTAAAATCCTTAATGAGTATATTTTAAATATAAATAAACGAGGATATCATTAGAATTCTGTACAATGAGATAAATAATTTTTAGTGAAGAGAGGTCGGAACTGTCAAACAGTGAAATAGGGGAAACTTTAAAGAATAAACTGTACTTATTAACTACACTTATCTGATAGTGACATGTGGCAAGTGATAAGTGGTAGCTTTAGCTACATCTGATCGGTGACAAGTGACAAGTGATAAGTGGTAGCTTTAGCTACAGTTATCTGATCAGTGACAAGTGACAAGTGATAAGTAGTAGCTTTAGTTACACTTATCTGATCAGTGACAAGTGGCAAGTGATAAGTGGTAGCTTAGCTACACTTATCTGATCAGGGACAAGTGATAAGTGATCATATGTAAGACCATAGTTATACTATGGCAAAGTGGAAGTGAAATACTCAATTTTCCATAACCGTTCCCTAATTTGATTAAGGATGGTAAGTGACAAATGGTCCCAAAAGAATTATAGTAAATGGATAAGTGGTAGTGAATTTATACGAGGATGATGAGTTGAATTGATGTTGTTATATAAGCTAAAATGATATTTTCATTGCAAAAATTGAGAATTTCATAAATGTGTTAATGAAGGGTATAATCAATAAACGTTGAGTAAAATGATAAATACGTATTAGTATTGAACTTAATGATTTGAATTGTCAACATGAGAAATTTGTGAATTGAATGAAATGAAAATAAAGCAACAAATTATTAAGACTTGTGAATTGCATGAATATGTATCGGGTCTCTTAGATCCTATTTATTATGATTATAATATTTTGATGATATATTATGAATGGTTATAAAAGCATGTTAATAATTTTGAAAGTTTTAATTTAGATGAAATTTTATAACTCGGTTAAATACGTTTACAAGCGTATGTGTTCTGGTAATACCTCGTACCCTATTTCGGTGTTAGATACGGGTAAGGGGTGTTACATTTCGAGTTTTGTAACTCGAGTTATAATAAAATTAGTGACAGCCACGCAGGTGGACAGTTTTGTTGTGAATAGTGAAATTAATTCTAAAAGTAAATTTTTATGCTCCGAACTAGTAAGCTAAGTTAGATGACGCCTTGTGCTCGACTCCGGAAACGGTCTCGGGTAAGGGGTGTTACATTTAATGGTATCAGAGCTACGGTTTAGTCAATTCTCGGACTAACGTAGCGAGTGTAATAGACTATCTATACATGCCATAATTGAATAATGATAGTGTGACGACTCCTGACATCTTAAAATGTTTTCTTTGATATAATAATGGATTCTAATCAAGCTACAGTTGATGATGCTCAAAGTAATGCACCTACTTCCATGCAAGTGACGATGCTAGTTGAAAATCTACCCGAGACTCAAGGTCAAGGAGATGAGGCTTGGGAAGCTTTTCTCCATATGATGAGCAATTGGTATACTTAGTTTGTTAGAATTAATCCTAATGCTCAACCTTCTCCACCCCCTCCTATTCCTCAAGCTGTTCCCATATCTCCTCAACAAACTGAAGTGTTAAGATTGTCAAAGCCTCCAGTGGACAAAATTTGAAAGTATGGAGCCGAAGAGTTCCGAGCTAATGTAAATGATGATCCTGAGATAGCAGAGTTCTGACTTGAAAATACCATCAGAGTGTTGGATGAATTATCTTGTACTCCAAAAGAAAGTCTCAAATGTGCTATCTCATTGTTGAGGGATTTGGCTTTATAATTGGTGGAAAACTTTAGTATCACCTAAAGAGAAAGTTACATGGGATTTCTTTCAAGAAGAATTTCAAAAGAAGTATGTAAGTCAGTGTTTCATTGATGAAAAGAGAAAAGAGTTTCTTGAATTGAAACAAGGGCGCATGACGGTAGCCGAATATGAACGAGAATTTGTCAAATTAAGCAAGTATGCCCAAGAGTGTGTATCTAATGAAGCTACATTGTGCAAGAGGTTTGAAGATGGATTAAATGAGGATATCCGATTGTTAGTGGGAATACTTGAAATTAAAGAGTTAGTGGTACTAGTTGAAAGCGCTATCAATGCTGAAGAATTGAGTAAAGAGAAAAGAAAAGTGGAAAGTGAAGTAAGAGATGCAAGAAAAAGATCAATGGGCAAGTCATTTCAGTCTCAAGCAAAGAAGTCTAGAGAAATGAATACTCGATCGAATGTTTCTAGTGTGAATTTTCAAAGAGATCAAGGAAGGCAATATTCAAGTTCTAAAGCTCAAGCGACCTCTATGGAAATTGTAGGTAGTGTTAAACCTACTAGACCGAAATGTCAACATTGTGGAAAACGACATTTGGGAGAAAGTTATTTAATCAGCCCAGCATGTTTTAAATGTGGATATCAAGATCATTTTGTGAAAGATTGTCCAGAAAGAGAAGAGATAGAAAAGTTTCAGAATGTGAGATCAAGCAGTGTGATAACTAGAGGAAGACCACCGAGAAATGTGGGGACTAGAACTAGTGGTAAAGTTGTAACAAAAGACACTACCGTAAGATCCGAAGCGAGAGCTCTAAATAATATCAAATTTTACATATTTAAAAAGTAAAAGAATAATGAATAAATAAATAAATAAATAAAACAAATATACATAATATTAAATTTAAATATTTAAAAGTAAAAGAATAACAAATAAAGAAATAGATAAAACAAACATATATAATATCAAATTTAAATATTTAAAGTTAAAAAGTAAAAGAATAACAAATAAATAAATAAATAAATAGATAAAACAACTCACAAAAGGATGAAATTAATTGAATGAAGTACTGAATTTAAATTTAAATGAAATTAAAAGTATAAATCATTATACAATAAATAAATTAAATAATAAAACAAAATAAAGGACTAAAATTAAATGCGCGAAAAATGGCAGAGACCAACTAGGAAGTTATTCCCAAGCCCACTAAGCGCAACGTTTCAAGAGGGACCAAAACAGAAAGTAACAAAATCACAGGGTAACAATTAAAAAATGAAAAAACGAAACAGGGCAAAATTGAAAAAGCCCATAAAGGCTGAATGACCAAATACAAAATTAAACCACGTTACGAAAACACGCGAATTCCAAGAGATTAGGGTCGGGTCCCGGGTCACGCCTCAAAATGACGCCGTTTTAGTGTTTATGGACCTAGGCCAAAACAACGCCTTTTGACCTCTTATTTAAGTTAAAAAAATCTGAAAAAAATCATTTTAACTTAGTTTTAAAAAATTGAAAACCCTCTTTCTTTTTTCTATAAACACGCCCTAGGACTGGCCATCGGGCCGCTGTGACCGCCGGTTGCCGACAACGGTGACCACTGTTTCCTATTGCTAGAAAATTTCCCAAAAAACCTTTTGAAACCCCTTTTTGCATAAAACTCTGATTCGTAGTTAAAAATGTCAGACTATAGCAGAAACTTTCAAAAAAGAAGAAATCCCTTCAGTTTTCGACACCTTCCGCTGTGACCTCGACCGAATCCCTAGGGATTCGACGGCCTCTCAAACTAAAGGAGGCACCAACAGACCAAACGACAGGTGAAAATACATCACCTTTAGATGTATTCTGTTTTATTGTTAATTGTTTTGTTTTTTGTATTCAATTTTTCTCTGTAAAACATACATGCTGTTGTGGGGGCTTTTATAGCCGATTATACACAGTCATTTTCACTATTTTTCTACTGTTTTCATTTCCTATTTCTACATCTTTTTTGTCCTTACGTCTGTCCTTTTTCTCTCTCTGTTTGCAGGTGTCCCTGGCCAACAGTGGGGAGAGGCGCTCCCGAGGTGTCAGACCTCGTGCGACGTTCGTGCTGATGAAGTGGAGGTGGTGACACACTGAAACCCTAGGGTTTTTGACTCTTCTGCAAACAGTTTAGGTTTTTGGGCTTATTGGGCTTTGGGCTGAAATGTTTTGTAATTGGACTATTTTTTATTGGACTTTATTATTTTTTGGTTTTGTTTATTTAGTTTTTGATTTCTTATTTGGGTCCGAGCTAAATTGACCTATTACAATGTCTTATTAAAAACATAGGTGAAAGACAAGAAGCAGCTTCTATTTTTTTTTTTTTTGAGTTGAAGAAATCATTAAGCTTTGCCCTGCAAATGCAACGCATCAAGCATTGAAGAAATGGGTGGGAAATTTTGGGTTTATCATTAAGTTATAGCTCTTGGCCCTTAAAGAAGCATAAGCTCATAGATCTTGGAACACAATTTTGGGATTATCTTTTCAAATTATAAATCAAAAATAATTCTCAAAATCAGAAGATTTTAGAAAAATTTGTAAGAAAATAATTTAGGTTATTAGTATTTGCATCCTTTTTACTTTTTGTTTGTTGGCACAATACGTTCTTTCTGCTTAATTTATGAGGGATTAGATTTTCATTAAATTTCCAATATTTTACTAATAAATCAAATGTATAAAATTGGATAAAAAAAGAAAATCATTGAACCCTTTCAACTCCTTGACATCAACAGCTCCATACTTCTTGAGCTTTTCAATTGGAGCTTTACGAACTCCAACAGCAGGTTAAACCGGAGGTGTAATTTTCGTAACTCTAAAGAATGCATCTACAATCGTATGCAAAGGACCATCTTCATTCGGATGATTTCGACCAGCAACTGCACCTTGAGCACCAACACCTTATTCCTCATAATGTTTTTCATTTCTTACTTCCGTTCAACAAGCTTAAGGCAAGAGGAAAACACAAGGAGCTCGACTCTCAATCTCCTCATCCACTGTATGTGATTTAGTAGACATCTTGATCTATATACACATATAACAAACAAGAAAATTCAACATCCAAGTCTAAACCATCCACAAACTCGATTGAAGCATCTAATGGCATGTATCTTAGGCAAAACACAAAAAATGACACATTTTGGGCCTAAAACTAGCTCAACCCGAACAACATTCTTATACTAATAAATGTAACATCCTACACCCAACTCAGAAGTTGATTGGATGCAAGACGCCACATCTGTTTCTAAGACAACCGAGACAAACATTAAAATGATCACCAAAGCTAAAACCAATTCAAGCATAGAAAATACAACTAAAACATGTTATGAATGTTAAATGAACTTAAATAAACTCAATCGAGCCCACTTATGACAAAGCGAGGTTAAAGATGGTCAAACAAGCAGCCATTATACAAATTTTGAGTCAGTCCAGCAAATCACAAGGCTATGTCTCGAGAGATGCTCCCATGTTTTCTTATTTTAGCATTGAAGTCTCAAGTCCTGAGACAATAAACCATGTTTTAAGACTCTAGACTAAATTAATTCTCTATTTGAACACCATTTCTATTTGCGTGTTCTAGTCCAGATTGGCCTTATTTTTTGCGGCCTCGGCATAGTAGCCCATAAAAGTGATCATATGGTATTTGACCGAAATGTTGGGATTTTGCTAGACATTCATCAAACTAGTTGTAGCCGACTGTAGAGTCAAGGTAACTTTGCCTCCAAATATGTCCTCTAGTTTGTCTAGAATTGCTTTGGTAGTCTTATAGCTCTCTAGTTTCTTATAAAGGGTAATGGTCACGCTTGTCAAGATATAGCAACGAGTTATTTCATCAGACTCCTCTCAACATTTTCTAGCCTAAGCTTGAGTGGCTGGTGGGTATCAATTATCAAGAACCGTTTTGAGTTTTTCACAGCTTAGGAAAATTATGAGGATCCTTTCGTATTCCTTATAGTTATTTCCATTCAGTTTGTTCTCAGTAAATATATTTAGTAAGGGAGTAGGTGTAATTTTTCGAATTGAAAAATAAAATATTCATTCATTAATATCTTTGTATTTATAAAATATTAATAAAACGTTTTGCAACATACGATATGAATTAACATGATGCATGTGTCTTACATTAAATCTTGAAAATATTTGTAAGCCGTTGCACCGATAATTCCTACACTCATTGAATTAAGTCACCTTGGGGAAATCTTGACCAACTGGTAAGAAAATGAATTTTCATCCAATTAATAAGTGAACCTAATTATTTAGGCATTCACATGTACTAAAAATTTCCTCATGTTTGATCATCATTCTACTTAAGCACAGCTTCTTGAGAAGTTACTTAACTAAAATGATCTTGAGTGTATAACCATCAACTCAACATCTATCATTCCATGCACCATGGTTGAATCATCTTGGGACAATCTCATCGAGTAGGATGTATGACTAGTTGTCCTTTATAATAAAAAAAATTCTTGTTATATCGTATGATAATACCTACAACATGGTCGGCCAACAATCATATAATTACAAGATAATTTTTCTTTCTTTTAGGAAATCTCTTCAGTGAAATCCACATAACGTCTACCTTGGAGTAGTTCAATTGCATGTCATCATAAGAGATCATCGATGAAGGTCGTAGGTCTTGTTTATAGATATTATCTCACTTAATCTTTTAAAAAACATGCAAAGTTTTTTTATGTTCAGTTTCAATCGTGAATGCTTAATAAATGCATGACAAGTACATGTGGCATTCTTTTCCTAAACTATAAGACAGACTTATCATATATATGCATGAACATACTTTACAGTCAATTTAAATATGATCATGCTATCACAGAAAAGCATAAAATTAAATGACTCTAACCAGCCAAAATTTTCGTGATTCCATCCTAAAAAATAAAATAAAATTACAATTATTACCCCAAAGTATACTTTGGCTTTTTTTGGGTGAAAGCCAAATATCCTGATTTCTAGAGGGGTGCTCCAAAACCACAAATGACTCTAAAAACACCAAAGAGACTTGCTGATGAACTTCTATCGCCACTATGGACTTCTATTGTCACCATGGTTGATGTTGTCGTCGCTATCGTAAGGTCATTGTCGATTCCATCACAGGGGTACTAATGGCCATTGCTGACCACCACTAGGCCACTGCGAACCACTACCGTCAACTAGTTGGGTTAGGTTTGCATCGTCTCAATCAGTCTTGGATGTATCTCGGTTCTTTGGGATTCATCGAAAACTTATGTTACATAATACTTCTGTTCATTTTCAACTCACATGAATTATTCTAAATATAAATAAAATAATTCCTACGTGGAGATGATAGTCCACGATCTAATTACATATCCTAAAAAATGTTAAAATAATAATCACAACCACTTTAATTTTTAGGAAACACAACTTTGGTAAAATATTTTATCTTGTAAATAATAAATAATTAAAAACATTCATTCACATACATAACCTAAAACATGTTAATAATTATAAGAATATCACATCTTATAAAAATTAACCAAACATGAAGAAGAGAAAAAATTCAGTACTGATTTATACTATAAACATAGCACAACCTAGCTTTGATACCAATTGTGGGAAAAATCCAGTTTAAAAATACCAATTGTGATATTTATAGTAATAAACTTTTCCTAAAAATTACCAATGTTTTGTTTCAGACGGATCCTAGACGTTCCCGGCTTTCAACCAAACAACCTTTTATGCTTTTCTCATACTACGAATTGATTTGAGTGTGAGCTCAAACAATCATGAATCAAACACAAAAATAGGAATAACTTTCTTACTTTCAGTAGGAAAGTAAATCTCTCTCTATAGAAACCGACAAAATTGTTATTCCCAAAAAATTGAATTTATACTTAGAAAATAAATTTTGAATATTTTCGAAAAGAATAATAATATCTCAAATTTGTGTGTTTTTAGCCCTACCAATGCCATATTTTTATAGGGAGAGATTGAAGAATATGAGTTGAATTAGTAGAATACAAATAATACTTATCTGATAGACAAATAAGTCCCCTAGGTCTACTAGGAAAGAGGGTGGCTAACATTATACTAGGTTTGGTGCCCCTCATACACATTTTTTTGGGGGGGGGGGTTTGGACCTCTACTGTATTGAGTCTAATTATATGTGTTTCCTAAACTTTTAACCCAGCACTTTATAATTTAATCTAACTCAATACATGTTTTTCTACTTTTCAAAATAAATATTATTTGTTAAATTGATTTGAATAAATTAAGTTTTTAATTAAATAATTTTCTCAACCCCATTCTAATTCGTTAAAGTTATAATAACTTTACCATAAAAGAATTTATAACAAAATATATTTGTTTTTCATATTCAATAGACTCACTATTACTAATTAATTTAATTCCATTTCCGAACTTTAGTTATTAAATAATAATTGAAAAGTTAAATTAATTTTCGGTCATTTTCATACTTAGTGAGAAATTATATTCATTTATGAATGTAACTCGTTTCTCTAACTTTATCATTTATATCCATTTATGTTCATTTGATTCTATATGCAATTTGTTTCTAGTTTCAACGAGCTAGCGGAGGGACCAATTGACATATGTAATTAGGGCTCAAATGATTTATAATTAAGTTTAAGCTTTTTGCCTATTAATTATAAACTCATTTAGTCACGAAGTCATTCCATTATAGTATCGTGACTGAGCTCTCCCAATTACATACCATTACGAAAGCTATTTGATCAGTATTTGACTAATGACCTTATCATAAGTGTGTTACCCTCAAAGGATATCTTTAATCTATTTGGGATATATTCGTTCTCCCAATATGATCATATTTTATCTCATGGTAACCATTACATCTTCCTTCATGAAAAGCCAATTACTACGAAATAGTAATTAATTCATTCATCACAAAAACAAATGACTAATGGCCACGTTTGTTTTTTATCTATCATGTAATACCAATGAGAGGATATCATTTACTTGTTTCTTGGGCTCTGAACTCCACTATTGTGAATGGTGCTACATACTATAGAAGTCGTATACCCAATGCACCAGCTTTCGATTTCTTATTTATTTGAACCTAGACTTTTACTTACATTAAAGTATATGAGTTACGCATACATAGTCCACCATCCACTTAGGATTAAAGAATGTCACACTATGAACATCACAAGTGAATAAATCCATAAACGAATTCAAGATTTATTCTACTTGGGTCCTGACAGATGTGCTGTCAGTTCAGTCAATCACATTTATGTCTCTATCTTCTGAGAGTCATCCGCTCCAATGCTCAAGACAAACATCTCCCCAATTAAACTTGATAGATGACATATTAGTTTTTCAATCGATTTGCTCTTTTCAAATTAGAGAAAAGACATGTTTAGGTTAACCCACTAATACAAGTTATCTTTTCGTATTACAATTAAATTATGTAATACCATTTAATATTAATTAAACATTAGATAACCATAAACTAACATTATTTTTATTTTTGGTATAAAACAAGAAAGTAGCAATATCTCTACAGAGGACTACACTTTATATCTCGAGTTAGTATTGCCCAGCACCCTAGTACCAGATTGTGAGAGTGCTGTAGGGTAGTGCCCTCTTGCAAAACGCCTTGGTCATAAAGTCCACAGCTTTGTTACTTTCACGATCAACACGCCGCAACAACACCTCCCATTGTAATGACAACAAATCCTGAATGGTAGCACCAAACTACAAGCAATGACATTAGTGCACTCATCCGTTATTACTCATGAAGCTTCCAAATTATTACTCTTTAAGATCACCCCGCGATATCTTCTACCTAAAATTTTTTGAACATTTTTAATAAAAATATTTTAAATTTTTTTTACTAAATAACATTTACTCCTTTTGTCTTTTTTAAAGAATTTTTTTTTATAATTTCTCATTTGAATTTATATTCAGATAACTAATGAATTGAGACATTTAACTTGTGAAAGAAATTATATTAATATATGAATTAAATTCAAACTTGATTAATCCCTTACAGGTTGAAAGTGGCTACAAATCTAGAAAATTGTGGTTTACACTGCACTCTCAAAATTATTTATTTATTTATTTATTTATTTGTTTCTTCGGCCAATATTCAGGTAGTTGTTATTGTTAAAATTGAGTCTCTTACGTTTATTAGCTGAAGGGGGACGTGAAATGGACTGCCGGCTTGATTAAAAGGAAAAGAAAATGCGGCTGACATAATAAATTTACGGTTAAATTCTGATATTAGTCATTGTATTTTATGGAAAGACGTAGATTTAGCTCTTGTATTTCAATATAATCATTTTTGGTCCTTTTACTTTTAAATTTTTTAAATTTCAGCCCTCATCAAATAATAGCTATTAATTCATTAAGTTCTGTTGTTTTAACTCTATTTTTTCACATATTACTCATTAAAATTTAATTAATGGGTTAACCATTGTCATTTGTGCCAACACTAAAATTTCAAAACTTGAAAAGTATAGGGATCTAGAATTATCCAGTTAGAGACTATGCACTAGCTTTACAACTATATGCATAGTACAAGACTAGTAGGTAAATTTAATCAAACATATTTAACTGCTACTATTTGGATCAATATGTTAGAACTGTAAAATAAATCTAAAATAAAACTTAATAAATCGAGATCTATCATGTCAAATCATCAAGAAAAAATAAAGAACAAAACCAAATGCGAAAGTGTACCTGAATCCATGATTTCCTTGAAATTTACGGATCTTAAGGATTTGATCTTCCAAATTAGCACACAAAAAAAACTCAAAGAATATTTGCTCTCTCTTTCCTAAGGATGGGATATTAGAAAAGATTCCTTGTGTATAATTTGGGACCATAACCCTAATATTTATAACATTGGCATATTAGTTCTAATTCCTAATTAGCCCATCATTAATTAGAATTTAATTAGAACTCAATTACTATAGTATCTACACATATTTGACCCATATTCTATTTAATAATTAAAGCCCAATAAAATCTTAATAAAATTAGATCACTTTTAATTTGGGCTAATCTAACATGATAGTAAATAATAACATGTAATTACCCTTATTATATGTGTGATGTCCATATTTTCTAACACAATATTATAATTTCAAAATATGAAAAGTGCAAAGACTAAAATTGACCAATTAAAAAGTACAAGGTCTAAAATTAATCAAATTAGAGTATAGGTACTAAATTCACAACTTTCACAAAATACAAGGACTGATAGCAAAATTTAACCTAAATTTATATGTTGTCAAGAAGAGAACAAGTCAGATAAAGAAAATTCTTAATTTTAAATATGTTTAACTAAAAAAATTTCTTACTTATATTTAAATACTACAATTTAGGAGGTTGGAGGGAAGAAGATTCCTTTGAGCTAGTAATATAGTAATATCAACCGTGTAGCTAAAGCTATCCTAGGGCTAGGCAGGACCGTGATTTAGTTCTAAAAAATGTTCAAGTTTAGCCTTGGTTTTGGGCAACCCAACTTGACATGTTGGCCCATTTTATTGTTTAAATATAAATAAAGTATTTACAAATACAATTTTAAATTTAAATTTAAATATTTTTATTATTTATATTAAATTCAAGCAAACAAGAGGCGTCGAAATCGAAATTGGGTGGGCCGCCGACGATAGACAGATCTAAGGGCTGCTAAGAATGGATATCCATTTTTAAGTAATAAAAACATCATCTCTTATTAAAATGATGTTGTTAGTCAACCTTAGCCTTGAAGATATCATTAAGCTTTGCCAAGCATTGAAGAAATGGGTGGGAAATTTTGGGTTTATCATTAGGTTATAGCTTTTGGCCCATAAACAAGCATAAGCTCATGGTTGGAACACGATTTTGGGATATCTTTTCAAATTATAAATCAGAAATAATTCTCAAAATCAGAAGATTTTAGAAAATAATTGTAAGAAAATAATTTAGGTTATTAGTATTTATGTCCTTTTTACTTTTTGTTTGTTGGTACAATACATTCTTTCTACTTAATTTATGAGGGATTAGATTTTCATTGAAGTTCCAGTATTTTACTAACAAATCAAATGTATAATATTGGATATAACAAAAGAAAATCATTGATCCTTTCCAAGTGCTAGCGAACAGATCTGGTCATCGTTAACCACCAGTTATAAGTTTCCTCCTTCAGTAGGGAAATCGCACACTGAACCTGTTCAGCCTAAGTACACTCAAGCTAGTCCAACACACGCTCAACTATCTCCGACAATACTCCGCTGCAGAAGGATCAAACCCCTTCAACCCCTTGAAATCAACAATTCCATTCTTCTCGAGCTTTTCAATTGGAGCTCTACGAAGTCCAACAATAGGTTAAACCGGCGGTGCAATTCAACAGACATCTTGATCTATATACACATATAACAAACAATAAAATTCAATATCCAAGTCTAAACTATCCACAAACTTATTCAAGCACCTAATGGCATGTATCCTAGGCAAAACAGCAAAAATGACACATTTTGAGCCTAGAACTAGCTAATCCAAACAACACTCTAATACAAATAAAAGTAACATCCTACATTTAGTTCTGAAGTTGATTGGATGCAAGACGCCATATCTGTTGCTGAGACAAATGAAACAAACATTAAAACGATCACAGAAAAAACCAATTCAAGCATGGTAAATACAACTAAAATATATTATGATTGTCAAGTGAACTTAAATAAACTCAAATGGGCTCACTTGTGACAAAACAAGGTTAAAGATGGTCAAATAAGGAGTCAGGTTACAAATTATGGGTCAATCTAGCAAAATGCAAGGTTTTCTTGATATAGTGAAGGCATGTCTCTCCTGTTTCCTTATATTAACATTGAAGTGTCATGTCTCAAGACAATAAACCCTGTCTCGAGACTTTAAACTATTTTTTTATTATTATTTAGCTTCAATGTTTTATGTCTCAAGACAATGAACCATGTCTCAAGACTTTAAAATAATTTTTTGGTCATTTCCTTCATGTTGATTTTGTAAAATTGTCCATACCTCCTTAGCAAATTCTCACACAAAAATCACCCTGAATTGTTCCATGTCAACACCATTAGAAATTGCATATAAGGCTTCAAAATTGCCATAAGCAACCCTTTTTTCTTCAGGTGTAGATTTGCTTTTTTCCTTTGGTCGAGTGGTACCATCAATGCAGTAACAAAGGGTTGAGTCCACCCATCTTCAATAGCTTGCCAAGTTGCTTCATCCATTGACAAGATAAAATCCCTCATGTGAGCCTTCCAATATGTATAGTTTGATGAACGAGTAGCATTGGGGCTCTAGTAATTGAACCACCTTGCTTCATAGATTTTGTGGTTGCAAATTGAACATAAGATCTTCTTCACGTGTGTTTGAAGTTGACTTTGCTACCAATTGGAAAAGTTTTGGTTTGCTGACTGTCCCAACTAATGTTCCAACATAGATTGGATTAACAACAATATTTAAAGACAATAAAGCAAAGAGAAAAATGATACATAAGATTTACTAACGCAGTTCAGATTTACCAATGTGCAACGATGTTGTCTATTTATAAGCAAAATATGGTAGCTTCTCCAAGTAAGATTGAGGAGATAAATTAGCATTTAATTATCCTCACAAAAATCTCCCATTGTAAAATTCAAAAGTAAAGCCTTCGTATCCAAGGAAATTCAAATAAGCTTAAGCACCAAGTAAGACAAAGTCAAATGCTTTTAAGATAAAAATAAGTTTGATGAACGAGTAGCATTGAGGCTCTAGTAATTGAACCACCTTGCTTCATAGATTTTGTGGTTGCAAATTGAACATAAGATCTTCTTCACGTATGTTTGAAGTTGACTTTGCTACCAATTGGAAAAGTTTTGGTTTGCTGACTGTCCCAACTAATGTTCCAACATAGATTGGATTAACAATAATATTTAAAGACAATAAAGCAAAGAGAAAAATGATACATAAGATTTACTAATGCAGTTCAAAATTACCAATGTGCAACGATGTTGTCTATTTATAAGCAAAATATGGTAGCTTCTCCAAGTAAGATTGAGGAGATACACTACACCAAAACAGGTCTTTAGCGGCGTTTTTTTAGGCCTTTAGCGGCGCTTTTTAACGCCACTAAAGGTATTTATGGCGCTTCGAAGCGCTATAAAAAGGCCGCTAACTAAAAACGTCGCAAAAGTTTGCGTTTACAAAAAAAATGCCGCTAAAGACCATGTTCTTTAGCGGCGCTTTGAAAAAAACGCCGCTAAAGAACATGTTCTTTAGCGCTTTAAAAAAAATGCCGCTAAAGAACATGTTATTTAGCGGCTTAGAAAAACGCCGCTAAAGACCATGTTCTTTAGCGGTAGCTTAAAAAACGCTAAAGACCATGTTCTTTAGCGGCTTAGAAAAATTGCTAAAGACCATGTTCTTTAGCGGCGCTTAGAAAAAAATGCCGCTAAAGAACATGATGTTTAGCGTTTTCTAAAAACGACACTATTTTTGGGATTTTTATATTAAATTTTCATTTTTCACCTCTGTAGCAACAAATCAAAAGGAACGATTTAAACCACCAAAAGAAATAAATTTATATAATATTTCAAATTAAACGAATAAAAAAATATTAATATCAATAAATAAAAGTGAATTCATAATATTTTTGTAAAAATGTTAAATGATAAAATGATAAAAATATTTATGTCATACACTATGAAGGCGGAAGTTGCGACTGAAACATCTTCATCACAGCCTGAAGCTGTTGCTGGAGTTCGTCGTACTTTTTGGCCTACTCTGCTTCTCTCGCTGCAGCTTCTGCTTCTCTCGCTGCCGCCTCTGTTTTAAGTTGTTGCTGGAGTTCTTCATATTTCCTTTGAACCTCAACTGTGGTCGCTTGCATCTCAGCCATTTGGTCTTTCAACCTCGAACTTGACTTGAGCCCGACTTCAAGCCATGTATTGGTGGGAGCTGGATCCAAAATATTGGGTTGGGCTAACAAAAGATCCTTGAAATCGAACCCGACCATACCTTTCAGGACCCAAAACTTCAGTAATAATCCGGTTATCAATGTCTTCAAGATGAACAGAACTATCACTAGAAGCAATCGCTTCGTACTCCGCCTTTTTATCCTTTAGTTTTTCCTAATAAATAAATCACATAGTTAGGAACGCAATATTATATATTAAAAAACATATGCAACATAACAATAGTTGCATTACAAGCAATGAATTATACCATTAGAAAATAAACACTAAAAATAACTAAAATAAGTCAAATCTTATTAAGTAAACGTACCATTATTTCACCAGCTTCAGGAGTCATGGGAGATCCATCTTTCTTCCTATGTGTAATTTCAAAAAGTTGAAGGCGTCCAACTTTTTGACCGGACGACGATTCCTACAATATGGTAGTATAAATATTATTTAACGAAAGTTATACATATTCGACAATATTAAAAAATTAAAATACCTCGCCTCACTACACATGCAAAACTTCTAACTTATTTGTGTGGGTGAATTTTTGTTTCACTGCTGCTTTTCCAACTTGTTCACGATCCTACGTTATGAAATTTTTAGTACGTAAATAGAAAATACTATAAAGAGAATTAATTACAATAGTTTGGAAGTACGTCATACCTCGCCTTTCTTCGAATGCCAAAATCTAACCGCATCTTCCCATTGGTACCTCAACATACCCGTGGGACATTTTGCAATTTCTCATCTAGGGTTGTTTTGTTTTATAATAATTTTCTTCAAAGTACTTTTATTGTCTCTCCATCTTTTCCCAATGCTTTCTTTACGTAAGCATCCGAGACCTCTAAAGCAAACCTCGCCTACAAAAATAAAAACACAAGTTAATAAAGTAAATATAAATGAAACTATTTCCCAAGCATTACAAATGGCATTAACATTTTGTTACCTTAATATTATCGAGGGCTTGGTTTTTGTTGCTTTCGGGCATTTGATGCCATGACTCGTAGTTGATAGGCAACATATTAGCATTTCGTGCTAAAATGCCCATGTATCCTGCTAAAAGTCGAGCTTCGATCCAACAGTGACCAAAAGCTGTTTCCTCCAACTTTGACACGCTCATTGGATCTAACTCGTATAACTCTCTAAGTAGCGTCGTCCTCGACCTCTGCGCGTCCCACCATTTTCAGCTACAAATGGTATATTATAATATAAGAATTTGAAAAATAAATCAACTATAATGAAACACGCATGTAAATTAAACGTAAAATTACTTTGAACTTCAGAGGATCCTCAATCGTAATCGAACATTCGAAGATCCAATTCTTTGTCTGCATTCAAGACTATTTGTCTCTGTCGAGTTAGGATCATTCCTCGTAATGCTTCCCCTTAGAATTTTCTTCTAGGCATTTTATCTGAATATATACTTTTTTAATATTAATAAGTTAAATAAAAACTAAAATGTGTCAAAATCATTGTTGCCTATGTATTATCTTTGCTATTTCCGTTACAGCACACAGAACTATACAAGTAGAGAAGTGGATAATGTTGTTACTTGATCGATAGAATCATCACATTGAACCAATCCTCTCTAACATCCTTTTGTCATCACAAAACTCATAACCACATCAAAAGAAAAACTTGTAATTGATGATTTTGACAAATAATATTTTTCTCAATGTTTACCAAACTGCTGATACAAATTAATCTAAACTGGACAACCTTCTTAAGATGGAGCAGTAGGGGAACCACTCGGTTTTTGTTTCCACTTGATAAACACTTCATTCAATGAAAATAGCAAAGCAGAAAACAAAAATTGAAAAGCAGAAAATGAATGAGAAAAGCGAAAACGATAAACAAAAATAGAAAATAAAGAAACATAAAATGGTACGAAACATAACATGCTAGAGAAGCGAAATTTCGTGACCATATTCCTTTCAAAGTCGCAAGATTTGTTACCAAGTAAAAGAATTGATTTTCATGAAAGAAATCCAAACAAATAAATACATTTGATGATTTAAGCAAAGTCTAAATTATAATCCTCATCGGTTTATAGTTTCTATTCCTAAATAAAGAAAAGAAAACTATATATAATAAAGAGAATGAATCAAAAATGTATATTAGTATATTATAAAAGAAAAAATCAAAAAAAAATTTTGAATCTCCCATTTCGATAACCAAAAATATTACTTTGCTCTTTAGAAGTTTGAACTTACAAGTTTTGAGCAGTCTTGTATGATGTTCGGTTCCTTGCCACTTGTAATTGATGATTTTTCTAATAGTAGTATAGTAGCCACCGCCATAGCAAATATTAATAGATATCATTCAATAGGTTTTGAACACTAGTTTGCAATTTTAAACGAGAACAACATGCGATAAATGATTCAACATGGTAGCAATTAAAACTATATAATTATATATTAAAAATGTATATAAATTTTAAATATATTATCAAAGAAAAAAATAAAAAAATAAGATTGAATCTCAGATTTCACACATAAAATATTACTTTGCTCTTTAGAAATTTGAACTTACAAGTTTTGAACAATGTCGAAAATTGTTCAGTTCCTTGCCACTATTGGATTTTTCCTAATATTAGTATAGTAGCCCTGCCATAGCAAATGATTCAACATGGTAGCAATGGAATTTTCGACATGGTTTTGAACAATTTTGAACAATTTTGCAATTTTCGACAGAACAGCAGTAAATGATTCAACATGGTAGCAATGGAAACTAATTGTCGACAGAACAGCAGTAAATGATTCAATTTGAAATGAGAAAATCGAAATGCTCAAAAGCCCCAAATTCCAGTAATATTCCAAAGACCCATTTTACTGTACGCAATTAGCTAGTAAATATTTGTTGAAAGCCCCAAATTCCATGTCAATATTCGAAAGACCCATATTTGTTCAAATAGCAAAGATTATCCAGAAACATTCGCGCATGAAGAAGATGAAGGAAGTAGTTGAACTTACCGAGCAGTTTGCGGCACAGAACAGACGGAGGCGTTGATGCAGTGAAGCAGACGGGTTGGGAGAATGAGAGGTTGTGATGCAGTAAGAGATTAGGGAAATTTTAGGGGTTTGGGAGAATGAGGTTGGGGATGGGGAGAATCGGGTTTTAGCTTCAGTCAAAACGATGGGAAAAAAACGACGTTGTTTTCATCAAAATAATTAACCCATTTGCGAAGTTTATATACCAGCGCCACTAGTAATATGATCAAACGCTGTCGTTTCCCAATCAGTTAACTCTAAGTCATTGCGTTTTAGAGAAAACGGCATCGTCTCCATAAAAATTAAAACATTTTTGCGGCGTTTACTAAAAGCGCCACTAAAAGTAAATAAGAAAACGAAGCCGTTTTCCTAAACAATTTCTGTACTTTGCGGCGTTTATATACTAGCGCCACTAGTAATATGATCAAACGCTGTCGTTCCCCGATTAGTAAACTAAAACTCATGGCGTTTTAGACAAAACGGCATCGTCTCCATAAAAATTAAAATAATTTTGCGGCGTGTACTAAAAGCGCCACTAAAGATAAATAAGAAAACGGAGCCGTTTTCGTAAACAATTTATTAAAATTGCGGCGTTTATACATAAACGCCACTAAATATTAGGCCAAATGCAGTCCATTAACTCGAACTCCTGGCGTTTTAGCCCAATCGCCACTAATAATATAGATAAAACGGCGTTTATGTAAATCTTAAAACATAGTTAAATTAATTTGCGGCATTTTTTTAAAGCGCCACTAAAGCAAATAATAAAGCAGTAGCGATTTTTATCAAATGGTATGAATCTCACCAAAAGCGCACTGCTTTTATCTCCAATATTATGAATATTTCGCGGCGTTTGTTATAAAACGCCGCTAATGTCTATTTTATAGCGGCGTTTTTAATAAAAATGTCACTACTACATTAAATTTTCTATTGAAACGGCGCCGTTTTGCCAGATTTTAATGAATAGTTTTGTTAATTTCGGTAATATTTAAAAAATTAGATAAAATTATCAATCTCAGTTTATTTATAAAAATTAGGTAAAAATAAAAATTTTATTTTTTTTATTTCCTTTTATTTTTATTTTCATTTTATTTTTGTAATTTTGACAATTTTTTACAATTTTACAATTCCAAATTATTATATTCAAATTATTATATATTGCATATCAATTTTAAATTAATAATCTTTACAATTTATTATTATCTCCTTTACATTTATATAAAGAACTTATTTAATATGTTAATTAAATAAGTACTAATTAATCAAATCTTAATCCCTAACCCGACTCCAAACCCATAACCCTAACCCTAACCCTAAACTTTATTTAATATATAAAATAAAAACACTAATTAATCTAAACCTTAAACCATAACCCAATCCCTAACCCCTAACCCCTAACCTTTAACCCTTAACCCTAAACCCTTAACCCATGACCTCTAACCCCTAACCCCTAAAACTTATTTAATATATACTTAAAACACACTAATTAATCTAAACCCAAAACTCTAACCTAACACCGATTTTATAAATCCTAAACCCTAACTCTTAACATCTAACCCCTAACCTAACCCTTAACCCCTAACCCATAACCCCTAACCCCTAATCCATAAACCTTAAATCACATTAACCCTTAAACCAGAATCCCTAATCCATAATCTATAAAACTTAAAATTGTACCTCCTAAACCGGTCTTAAATCCTAAATTAATTAACCATATATATACCCTAACCATATTTATTAAACCCTAAACTATAATGATAATTAAATTAAATATTAAGTGGAGTTGCATGCAATCCTATAAATAGGAAGACATAAATCTACCGGATTAGAGTCAAATCTAATAGGGGGATCCATAGATCAAGTTAATGCGATAATAGGGATTTTAATTAGAAAGAAATTTCAATTAATCAACCTAAAATGAGTTGCTTTTAGTCTTGAAGAGAGATATGATCATAATTTAGGGATTTCTATGGATCAAGCTATTAGGTGAATAAATTGTTTAATTGAGATTGATAATGACATATGCAGTCTAGGTGAATTCTTTCTTGGGTATTATTTCGCTTCTTGGTTATTATTTGATTATTTTCCTGATTTGTTCTTTGCCAAGTTCTTAGTTAATTAATTTAGTTAATTTTAGTTTTAATCAATCACTCCAATTTGTTGGTTAAATAATAGAAAGACGGTAATTACTAGTATTTTTAGTCTTCATGGGAATGATATTTGTGCTCACTGTAGCTATACTATTAATTGATAGGTACACTTGCATTTGTCGAATTTTTAGTTGGATTATGATTGCATCATACTTAGAAAGAGTTTTCAACCATACATGGCCTCAAATTTATGTGATCTAGCTTGGACTTTACTCATATTGTGAACAAGATTTTAATTTGATTTGTTTAATTTTTTAAATTTAACCCTAACAAATTTATTCGACTCGACTCGAATTTCTTTTCACTTGATTCAATTTGTTGACTTAAAGCAGTTGCTAAATAACAAGCTAACCGCTGGCAAAAGTGATGGGGAAAGTTGACACTTCTCCAAGCATTGAAACGCAAAACAAAAGCAAGGTACACAAATATTGTTTACACATTTCATGTAATGGGCCAATTTAGCCCGGACCCAAATAAACCAAACCAAAATAATAACAAAAGTCCGAAAGTCCAAAGTCCATCAAGCCCATTTACAATATCAGACTCTAGGGCCCAAATCAAAACAAAGAAAACCTAAAGTCCCAAATGGCCCAAAAACTTAATTTTTTCAAAAAAAACCCTAGCTTAGCCGCCGTCGCTCCTAGCGCTTGCCACCAACTGCTCCGTCAACCACTACCTACAAAAAAGAGAAAGAAGAACAGACATGCAACAAGAACAATGAAAAAATATATAAAAATTGTATGAAATCGCTATAAAAGCCATTTAGACAAATTTGTAAGGGAGATTTTTTGAAGACAGAAAAAAAAAAGCAATCAGTAAAGAAAAATAGAGATAAAAAAAAGAATACAAATTCAAAGGTGATTTTCCCTTTATATTTTTTCCTTATATATATATATATATATATAACAAAATAAATAAAAGAAAAAAAACTCACCTGGTGGTTGGTTTTTGTCATTGGGAGTCGAAAGGTTTTCTTTCTTTTGGGGGTTTTGGCTTTGGATTTTGGTAGTTTAGACTCCAAACTAGAATTCTACACAAAAAAAGCGAAAAAAATGGGGTATTTTGATTTTTCTGGCCACCGGGGACGGCAGTCGCATTGGCCAGATTCTGGGCTGTGCCCAAAGTGAAACAGAGGGAAGGAAGTTTTTTTTTCTTAAAAATGAAATAAAATATTTTTTTTTGCTTTTATAGCCCATTAAAACAGCGTTGCTTTGGGCTTATCGCCCAGACGCCAAAACGACGTCGTTTTTAGCCGACCTGACCTGACCCAACCCAGTAGGATTCGTGTGTTTTTTTAGAGGGAGTCTAATTGCACCTTTAACCCTTCCGCTTTTTAATTATGTTTCAATCTAGCCCTTTTTTTTAATTTATACACCATGATTTTAATTTTGTTTCGATTCGGTCCCTTAAGGAACTACACGTTTTGGGACAGGGAATAATTTTCCAGTTAGTCCCTCCTCCTTTACGCGTATTTAATTTTAGTCCTTATTCGACGTTATTATTTAATTTATTATGATTTATACCTTTAATTCCATTTAAATTTCAATTTAGTTCTTTTTGCATTTATTTTATTATAATTTAAGCTCTAAATTTCATTTTAATTTGGATTCAATCCTTTAATCATTTAATTTCAACCTTTTATAGATTCTTATATGTATATTGTTCTATTTTTTCTTTATATTTATTTATTCATTTATTTGTTATTTCTTTACTTTTTTACATATTTAAAAATTATATTTTACATTTCCTTAAGCATTTATTTATTTTTGTTGCCCCAAATTATTATTAGTGTTATTATTTATTGTGTTTTGTTTATTTATATTAGAATTAGAATAGTAATTACATATATTGTTTTATTTATTTATTTTATCTATTTATTATCTCTTACCCTTTTATATTTAAAACTTATGATGCTTATATTTTCTTTATTCGTGCACTTGTTTTTCGTATTATTCTTATTATTTATTTTTCCTATTATTATTTAATTAGTAACTATAATATGATTATTGCCATTGTTTATTTGGTGTTTTATTATTATAGATATATCATCATTTATTAGTATGATATTTTTGTTTTTCGTATATCATCATTTCGTTTATGTGCGCTATTATTTTATTATTGCTACAACTATATCACCAACCATGTTCAAATATATTTACTCATTTCTATACTATACCCGAATAAATCAAATGCACATTATTTCAAATGTTACGTTCGTTTTGGCACGATGCATAAAAAAGAAAATTTTTAAATCGAGGCAGTGTTCATTATTTTTGGAATTAGAAAAGTCGTGTTCCTAACTTACGGAGTATGGCCTCTTTCTAAACCCAAAATAGTCGAATATCTACTTTAAAATAAATAAATAAAAATGAGATTTAAGTAGTGATCAATTGGCGTTGAATCTCGTCATCGAGGATTTAAGGCATTGTGTCCTAACTTACGAGACATGATCCATTTTTCTCGATTAACTTGAAATAAGCCCTTTTCATGAAAATTAATTTAGTTAAGTAATGCATCAAAAAGGGATCGTATTTTAAATTCTCTTCAAATTTTTAATTCTTGACAATAAGATATCAATTAGTTAACTAGGTACCAATTTTTGGGCATTACGAGGGTGCTAATCCTTGCTCGTGCGTAACTGACTCTTGAACCCATTTCCTAGATTTTGTAGACCAAAAATCATCGTTTACATAAGTCTACCATTTTATTAAAATGGGTTTTAAGGTGATCCAATCACACCTAAATAAAAAGGATTGGTGACGACTCTATTTTCGTGTTTTCAAATAAAAAGTCGATTTGAAAAAAAGGGTCTCGACAGCTTGGCGACTCCACTGGGGATAAAATAAGAGAGTCAAGCTACGAGTTGATTACTTTTGGTCTTCTTGTTAAAAATTGATATTTGCCTTAAATTTGCATTTCATTCTTTATATTTTGTCTTTGATCTCTAAGGGTATATAGCGATCTAGTATATTTGTTTTATTGTTTCAGAAGTTTCTTTTTGTGTGTTTTAAACATATTGCATTGTATAATCGTTCGATTTTGCCTGTCTTAAGTGGGAGTGAGAAGTTATTCCTTTGTGAGGTCTTCACCTCTGTATAGGATAGTGGATCGCTTTCGGGATACATCCGTACCTATGTCTTTGTGAGATCTTCATCTCCGTATAGCCATAGGGAAATGTATTCCCCTGAACTGAACTCTATCCGTATGAGCCTATTATGGGTGAGGATCGAGGAATCTACTAGTTTAGGTACCCTTATTTTAGAACCAAACCATATATAATTATCCCTAAGAACCTACCTTAGGTAGAACCATACCGAACCTCTAGTGGTCACCCGATTAGGTGTTCTATTTATTATTTCTTGCTTTGAATTCTAGATTTGTATGAAATATATTGACTTGTTTCATTTTATTTTGGCTGTGATTGCATTGCATTTTCATCATAAAAAAGGGTGTTGATTTACGTTCAGTTGCTAAATAGAGAGCTTGTCATGGAAAAGGGATTTCTTGATAAAGTGGAAGACAATGTGGCTATCTGGATATGGTCTGAGAAGACACAACAAGAGAAGGGTGGCAGCCTAATGGGAGGTACGTGTCAGAATTATAGGATTTTATCAGCATCAGTGTGACTCAGAATAATCTCCAAGAGTTGAAAGAGGTACGGTACCAATGGGATGACGAAACCAAGCAGTTATTCTACTTTAACTATGGTGATTTGCCTTATTTACTCAATGTCAAAGTGGATAAGCTCTTACTCTAAGCTTTGGCCCAGTATTTGAATCCCGTTTATAGCTACTTTACTTTTGGAAAGGTAAACTTAGTACCCACCGTAGAAGAGTACACAACTCTGCTCCGTTTCCCGAGGAAACAAGCCAACAAAGCTTATTCTAGAGCCGCCAACGTCCTCACTTTCTTGAAAAGGCTAATGAGCATAATGGGAATAAATGAGCAATAGGTCGTGGCCTAGATTAAACAAAAGGGAGATAGTAAATGTAACTCTTGAAAAAGCTTGCGGGATTTGATCTTGGCACATCCAGATACGAAGAAAAAGGTCGATGTCTTCGCTTTGAGTATTTACGGGTTGGTCATCTTTCCTAAAGTGCTAGGGCACAAAATGATACAATTTCAGGTCTATTTGACTGGCTTGACAAAAAGGTCATGTCTGTCCCGGGAATTTTGGTCAAAAATTTTAGATCCTTAAGTGCATGTCGAAGAGCGGTAAAAGAAGGTTTATCGGGTGTGTACAACTGTTGTTAGCCTAGTTTCATAGCCACTTTTGGAAGGTAGAAAAGGTCTCTTATCGAGTATTCTCTGAGAACTATTCTCTGTTGAGAATTCGTGGCTACACCAAGGTGAGACAACATTTTGGAGGAAAAATGGATGGCAATTCTCCACAGTCTCCAAGACGAAAACACTGAATGGAGGGCTCCTTGGATGATCCCTGATGAGATTTTGTACCGATATGGAGACTTCGACTAGGTCCCTCTACTCGAGATATGGGGAGCTATTGGATATGCCCCTCTACATGTATTGAGACAGTATAGATTAAGGCAGTTCATACTGGCAACGCAAGGGTTGGCTCAGTGTGAGTTTTTATACAAGGGTGATAATTATAAAAAGAAGGTTCTTGAAACATCAAACGCTTGGAACCAAACTCACAGAATGAAAAGATTTTCCACAAATCCCATGACGACCCTCAAGTATGATTGGTGGCGGGGTAAAAGAGTCAATGACAATGTCCCTATGTTAAGTCAAGAAAACACTCGTCGATAGAAGAGCACTTACAAGTAATCCCGTTTGAGTTGGAAATCATAAAGCAAGACTTTGAAAAGAGGAGTTCAGAGGTGGAGAAAAAGATAGAACAGTTGGAAGAAGAAAAGATGCAGCTAGGATTAGACATCGAAGTCCAGAAGTTAGAAGCCTAGAAAATGAGAAAAGGAAAGAACAAGGCTGAGGAAGACTTAGAAAGTCTAAAAACAAATTATAAGAAGCTGCGCTTATCGATTAGGACTGCCGGATTAGGTAAAACATAGGAGCAATGGCGGCAAGAAATCAAAGAAGAAAAGATTAGCACTGATCAGTGGGAAAAGAAATTCCAAGATGCTCGAGTTCGAGAAGATGCTCTAGAAAGGGATTTGTTAGAAAGCCAAAATGAAAAGGTTGGATTAAGAGCCCGGGTAGTAGAATTAGAAAGGTCACCGCGTTAATATCGTAGTTTGAACTCCGCAATTGAGTTAAAAGCAAGCCTAAATAAGATTGAAGAGTTTAAGAGAAAGATAGAAGAGCTTGAGACGACACTGCAAAATTATGAACTTTGTGTTAAATTGTTAGACACGAATAATGAACACTGGAAAGAGCAATTCCAATGCTCTCAAGGTCAGATTAGAGATAGAGATCATATCATGGGCGAAGCTGTGACTCAAGTATGGGAAGTAGCCAACCATTTGCTAACCCTAGCGGTTCAAGCTAACATACTGAAAATATGAATCAGAATCAGATTGGGGTTGAGAATTAGCTTGGCTTATTAAGAAAGTCAAGGCTTTGAGTATTAGGGCAAGGGCGTATATGTAAAATGTATTTATTTTATGTAAAGAGATTCGTTTTCTAGTAAAGTTATTCTAAAAGAATTGCATCAGAATCAATGCCTCTGTTTGCATTCATTTTTTATTCATCAACATTGCATTTCATCATATGCATGAAGTTTCATAAAAAACCCTAATTAATCAAAATTATGACAGACACCGTGGAAATGAACAAGAATTTACCAACTGAATATCGTTACGGTACCTGCGGTAAAACCAGAGCCATGGATCAAAGGTTAGAGAGATTGGAAAAAATTAAGAAAGACATGAAAGATCAGTTGCAGGCCTAGCTACAAGAATAATTAGCTAAGGTATAGCAAGACATGAAGGATCAAATATAAGAGTCCCAACGAAGCATGATTAGCCAGTTGACCCAATTGTTGGCTGAAGGGATTGAAAAAGAGAAAAGCATTGTAAATAACTCTGGGGATGATAATGAAGACCCTATATACCCCCTAGGCTTTACCCCAGTAAATGTCTAAGCCTAACTAGATACATATCCACAAAGGGTACCCGTTACTATAATACCTCAACAATATCAAGTCAGCACTTCAGCATTAGTGAATTACCCTATGGGTTCAGGTTCTAATCCCAAGGATAATCTAACCAACCCCGTCGTTTCAGATTTGGATGACATGGCGAAAATGGATAGAGCAAGAGAAGAATTGCTGAAATAGCTAGAAGATCGATGCAAGTGGTTGGAAGAGAAATTCAGAGCTATGGAGAGTGTCGACTACCTTTGTGGGGTTGATGCTAAGGAGATGAGCTTAGTCCTTGATCTACTACCCCACCAAAATTCAAAAATCCAAATTTTGAAAAATACAACGGGACTAGTTGTCCTAAAGGCCATATCACAATATTCTGCCGAAGAATGACGGGATATATCAATAATGATCAATTGTTAATCCACTACTTCCAGGATAGTTTGGTTGGGTTGGCTGCCAAGTGGTACAACCAGCTAAGCCGTGCCAAAATCAGCTCATGAAAAGACTTGGCACAAGCTTTCATGAAACAATACAGCCATGGGACTGACATGACACCTGACAAAATTATACTGCAAAACATGGAAAAGAAGCAAAGTGAAAGCTTTAGGCAGTACGCTCAGAGATGGAGGGAGGTGGCAATGTAAGTTTAGCCACCTCTTTTGGAGAAGGAGACAACAATGCTTTTCATAAACACTCTAAAAGCCTTGTTCATTAACTGTATATTGGAAAGTGCTACGAAGGGCTTCTCAGAATAAAAATGTCCGGAAAGATGATTGAAAATGTAGTAAGGAGAGGAAAAATAGACGTGGGGGAAAACGCCAAAAGATTAGCCCCGAGAAAGAAATAAAATGAAGTGAATAATGTGAGTATGTATAATAAAGGTTATTCCAAACCGATCATTGTAGGCCAACCAAGGATCATAACAACCAGCCATCAAGGCTCTTCAAGGCAAGAATCTAACTCAAGACCAAACACAGAAAAACTCCAGTTCACATCCATCCCGATGACATATAGAGAGTTATATCAAAATATGTTTGATGCGCATGTGGTATCCCCATTTTACTTTAAACCCATGCAACTTCCGTTTCGAAAATGGTATGATGTGAATGCTCAATGCGAGTACCACGTAGGAATAATAGGACACTCAACTGAGAACTGCACTACATTTAAAAAGTTGATTGAAAGGTTCATTAATATGGGGATCGTAAGGTTCGATGATCCATTGGGACCTAATATGGCAGGAAATCTGTTACCCAGTCATTCAGATCAAGGGGAAAACGCGATAATTGAAAGTGGAGGAAAGATGACCAAAACCGATGTGGCAGAAGTAAAAACCCCACTAAAATGGGTTTGGCAAAAGATGATAGACATAGGATTAATCGTTCAAGATTCAGAGGAGCTACCCAAAGGAGTGAGAAGCTACTGTGAGGTCCACGCTGAAGAAGGTCATGAGATTCAGGAGTTCACTGAATTTTGAGCTTTGGTGCGAAATTTGATGGATAACAAGGAGTTGGAATTCTTTCAAGTTGTCAAAGGCTCGAAAGGAGGAGATGTTTACGCCTTAAAAGAAGGATCAACGATTAAGGTCTACAAGGTCAACCACCCAGTGGTGATTATTTCACGACCAAGAAACAATGAAGTGGGAGCACAAGTTGCACCGAGAGTCATAATTCAGAAACCCGTAGCCTTTCCCTACAAGGACAACAAAAGGGTTCCATGGAATTATGATAGCAACGTAATGATCCCAAGAGTGGAGAACTCGGTTAGCACTTCAGAAAAGAGCCAAGATATTAGTTTCTACAAGTGCAATAGGAGGTGTTATGACCCTGCAAATGCAAGAACCGAACCTATTAAAGGAAAAACCCTAGCAGTTGAGCATAAAAAAAATATGGTTAGGCTTGAATCATCTGTTAACGAGCAAGTAACTGAGAACCAGGCTAAGGAATTCCTAAAATTCTTGAAGCAAAGAGAGTATAGTGTTGTAGAACAGCTACACAAACAACCAGCATGCATATCAGTACTAGCCTTGCTCTTAAGCTTAGAGACGCATCGTAGCACATTGATGAAAGTGTTGAATGAAACTTATGTCATTAATGATATCTTTATGAATAAGCTGGACCACCTGGTTTGTAACAACCCCTTTTTAGTAAATCAAAACAGTGGTTTCGGGACTACAAATTCGAGTCTGGAAGGAAAATTATTTTAATATTATTTCATAGTCTGCATTATGATTGAAATATTGTATAAAATTTTGTTAAGAAAATTTTACCGATTACATGTTTAATTGATAAAAGGACCAAATTGCATAACATGCAAAAGTTGAATTCTAGTAGCTAAAAGAATCAAATAGCTATGGAATTCAACATTGGAGGTCCTTATACGAAAAATAGACCATTACTAGGAGTTAGGTAGATAAGTATGATGATTCATCCATGGAAAATTAAATAAAGAAAAGGATGAAATTGGAAAGATGAAATAATTAAAGATGATAAATAATAAAAATATAATATATCATCATTTATCATCATCTTTCCCAAATTAAAAAAAATGGAAACTGTAGCACCCCTTACCCATATTCAACTCCGGAGTAGGGTACGAGGCATTACCAGAACACATACACTTGTAAACGTATTGAACCGAGTTATAAAATTTCATCTAAATTAAAATTTTTAAATTATTAACATACTTTTATAATTCTTCACTATATATCCTCAAAATATTATATTCATAATAAATAGGGCCTACTAGACCCGATACATACTCATGCAATTCAATGCTTCATTTCCTTTTCATTCATTTCACAATTTCTCATGCTTACAATTCAAATCATATCACTAGCAATTTCCTTTTAATTCACTTACAATTCAATATCATTAAGATCAATACTAATACGTATTTACCATTTAACTCAATGTTTATCGATTATACCATTCATTAACACATCTATGAAATTCTCAATTTTGCAATGAAAATATCACTTTAGCTTTCTATAACAACATCAATTCAACTCATTATCCCCTTTTTCATCATTTTACACTTCAAGTATGAACTTAATATTTCATTACCTTTCTATACCTGTTTCCTATGCATATCACACACAAGACATAAACATATCATTCAACCATAGTCGCAAGCTAGTGCATTTAAACATAATTCTTTTTGGAACTAACCACATGATAAAGTATTTCACTAGAAATTACATAATTTAAATCTTATCACTCATTTCTTGATCACACGCATATTTCCATTTAGGCACTTACCATTTCAATGCATAACTTATAAGTTTGACGTGGCATAATCCAACCACAACTTGGCCAAAGCCTAAGCATATACACCAAATATGTTAGCCAAATAAACATATAGCATAAGCATTATAAGCATGGATGAGCACAAAATTTGTTCATGTATCAAACTTACCAACATGAGTTAATTTATAAGCCATTCATGACATTACTTTATGCCAAATCATATACCCAATATACAATACACACATACTATGAAACTTTATTTTCCCATACGAGCTTAAACCATGACCAATAATGCACAAATATAAGCGTCATTTCTATTTCATTGTTTATCAATTATAATCGAACATATGACTAATTATACACAAATAATTCATATATTTTCCAATTTTCCACCACCTCCTCTCCATTCCACATCCTTAATGTGTATAACACACTTAAACAACATTATCCATACTTTTAGTATTTTCTTGTATGTAAATTCAAGCTATCTATCCGAGTCGAGTCACTAATTTATTTATATCTCAAGCTACAGATCTCAAAATTAAGATCCATTAATTTTACAAAACTAGACTCATATATATTTTTACCATAAAATTTTTAGAATTTTGGATTAGCCAATAAGTACAGCTTTATTCTTTAAAGTTTCCTCTATTTCACTACTCGACAACTCTGACCCCTCTTCACAAAAAAATTATTATCTCTTTGTACATAATTTGAAATGATGTTCCGTTTGTTTCTATTGAAAATAGACTCATTTAGAAATTTATGAATGTAAATCACAAACCATAATTATTTTTGTACAATTTTAGTGATTTTCCAAATTCGAATAGGGATATCGAAATCATTATGGCATTGTCTCGCTAAAATTCAAATATCTCATAATATAAAAATATTTTACTTTCTCTGTATCTTTTATGTGAAAATAGACTCATTCAGATTTAATTTCATATATTATTCAGCCTCTAATTCAATTTCCACCATTTTTGGTGATTTTTTAAAGTCACACAACTACTGTTGTTCAAAACTGTTTTATTTCTAAATTTACTCTTTAATACTTTCATTACTTCATATCATCTTACTCAAGGGTCGATTAAATATCGAACCCAATATTCATCATGTAACCTTATTCATTTCACATGTACTTTCACTTGTCCAGTTTCCCCGATGAACACTTCGGAATATTAAGTGTTACTTGGTGGAATCAACACTTAGCAACCACCTTATATTCAATGATACGGGGAATCAGCACATAGCAACCCCTTTCACAATCAAGGATACGGTGGAACTAGCACTTAGCAACCACCTTTAGAATCAATAATTTAGGGAATCAGTACTTAGTAACCCCTCGGGGAATCTGCACTTGGCAACCCCCTTTTTGATCAGTGATTGGGGAATCTGCACTTAGCAACCCCTTTTGATCAATGATTCGGGGAATCTGCACTTAGCAACCCCTTACATTCAATGAATTTTGGTCTAATCCCAGTGTTCAATCGGGAACCTTATTTTACAACATTTTATTAACTTTTTCAAATTTAACCACATTTCTGTAATCTACATCAAATATTTATTCTATATTCAATCATATCTCTACAATATATTAAATAAAATTAAATAAATGCATTATTCACATAAAAAATTATTTAACACTCACATTATTCAATTTAGTCCAAAAATCATAATTTGGAAAAATTACATTTTTGCCCCCAAAATTTCACAAAATTATGATTTTGCCCCTAGGCTAGTAAAATAATTTTTATTCAATTTCCTTGCATTTTAGGCCTAGACAAACCATTTTAATAACTATAGCAGTCCACAATTTTCACTAATTCACAGACTTACACACATTTTACAATCTTTTTACGAACTAGTCCTTTTATGCATTTTCACTGAAAATCACTTAGTAAAAGTTGTTACTCTAACCATAAACATGCATAATCTACCATTAACCATCAAAATACACAAATTTCTAACATGGGTCAAAACCTAGACCTTCATCATATCTCAAATAAATGGTAGAAATAAATATATCATGTTACAAGGATTTCAAAAACTTAAAAATCATTAAAAACAGGGCTAAAACGGACTTACAATTGAGCTTGGAAGCTTGAAAAACCCTAGCCATGGTTTCTCCATGCAAATTTTGACCCTTAGCTTGAAGATGGCCAAAAATTGACTTTTAATTTTGTTTTTAATTCATTTTCATTACTAAATGACTAAAATGCCCTTAATGAAAAACTTTGGAAACATGTCTAACCATGTCCATTTTTGTGTACCAACTTAACCAATGGTCTAATTACCATATAAGGATCTCCAATTTAAAATTTCATAACAATTGGACACTTTTAACATGTAGAACTCAATTTTTGAACTTTTTGCAATTTAGTCCTTTTTACTAAATTGAGTGCTCAAACGTAGAAATTTTCGAACGAAATTTTCACAAAATTATTCCGTGAAATTATATACCATAAAAATATAATAAGAATAAATTTTTCCTCGTCGAATTTGTGGTCCCGAAACCACTGTTCCGACTAGGCCCAAAATCGGGTTGTTACAGAAACCTTAGCCATGAGAACTTTAGGTCTAGCAAACTTATTTGGCTCAAATTGGTACCTTGTCTTGTTTTTTTTTTAATTTTTATATTTCCAAGATAGTAATAACTTAATTTAGCTATCTCGAGGATTAATTTGTAAAGTTATCAAAGTATTAGGGTTTTACCATGAATGAATATGCATGAATTATGAAGTTTTATGGTAGAAAATGGAAGGTTGTTGATAGATAAACAACTTTTGTAAAGTGAATTTTCATAAAATTGTGATTTAGGGACTAAATTGAAAAGATGGAAAATTCATGGAAAATTTTTAAATTTTATGAAATACATGGGCTACTATAGTTATATGTGAAAATCGGCTAGGCTTGAAATAATGATTAAATTGCGTGAATTTTATTTTCCGAGCCTAGGGATGAAATCGTAATTAAATGAAAGTATAGGAGCAAAATGGTAATTTTGCCAAAGATGCATTGAAATGAATTGAATATGAATTGATGTTAAATTCATTTATATAGATCCGAATAGACCAAATACGGAGTTAGAATAAGGAAAAGAGAAGGTATCAAATTAGTAGATTACAAATACACGAACACTTGTCGAGGTAAGTTCGTGTAACTAAATTTTGTATATTTATATGTTTGAATTGAATGTTGCATATATGAATTTTGTAAATGCCATATATATGAAATTGATCACATATCCGATAATTCCTGAAAAATATTAAGTCTCGTTTGAATAAATGAAATTTGATGGATACAAGGTTCCTGAATTGGTTGTGGTTCTGCATGTGTTGTGGACACACCACAGCTCGAAAGAGCGTCTTGTTATTAGCTCTCATGACCTTCCCCTTATATGGTTCTTGTGAGCTTCCCGTTAATAGCTCTTCGGAGCATCCAAATTGGTTGTGATCCGGCATGTGTTACGGACACACCGCAACTCTTTTGAGCGTTCCGATATATGGCTCTTCGGAGCTTCCCGATTAAAGGCTCTTTCATAAGCTTCCCAATTAATAGCTCTCTGGAGCTTCTCGATATTGGCTCGCTTGAACCTTTCCGTTATTGACTTGTATGAGCTTGCCGTTAATGGTTTTATGGAGCTTCCCGTTAGATGGCTCACATGAGCTTCCCGTTTTATGGCTCGAAAGAGCTTCCCGTTTACATGTTTGCATGAGCATTCATTTATATGAATTGACGGATTATAGTTTTGTACACCTTGTCTGTACTTCTTGTGATCCATCTATATTTTCAATGATTCAACGGGAAAAATCTTGACATGAGAAAAATATGACTACTAAATGAATCGTTTCCCGTATAACGTTGAAATACATGGAATTGATATATGTGAATACAAGATGTGGGAAATTTATGAACATGGGAATTTGATATTTGATGAGCTCATTCATGTTTCTTGAAATTCATACGAAATATATGACTAACTTGTTTGATGAGGATATGTGTTTAGGCTATTGGCCAAATTGCTTTGGATGTATTTTGTGTACTAACCTTATATGTAAATGAATGGTAAGTTAATTTTCCGTTATACGAACTTACTAAGCTCTAAAGCTTACTCTATTTATTTTCTCCTATTTTATAGTACTCAGAAGCTGATTAAGGTTTGAAGCTGGTCAGAGACACATCACACTATTCATCAGCCCATTTTGGTACAAATATAAAACTAATTTTGGTTATAATGGCATGTATAGGTTAATTGGCCAATATTGGCAAGTAAATGTTTTGTTGATATTAGCAATTTGAATGGCTAGTGTATGGTACATTTTTTATGTATATATATGTATGTGGTATCATAAATTGGGTGTATGTGTGGATGAATGAATGAAAGTGAAATGGAGATTGATTATGCATATGAGTATTAGGTAGACATGAAAATAAACTGCCACTTGAGGTGCCTGAAGGCACATTGGTTGAAACACGATAATATGCCATGCTTAAGACATGATTTTGGCATGTTTTGAGTGCTTTGATATGGTTTATAAATGTGAAGTTTATTGTGATAGGTTGATGCCAAAATTGGGTGAGAAATTTGGCTTAGAAATGGTCTTATTTTGTCCACACTGGCAGAGACATGGGCGTGTGTCTCAGCCTTGTATGACACACGGCCTAGCACATGGGCGTGTGTCCCCTGTAACTTAATAATTTCAAAACATAATACTCACAATTGATCACACGGCCTGGCACATGGGCGTGTGGCTTGGCCATGTGACCCCTGCACCTATTTAATGCAAGTTATTATATTTACACAGCCTAGCACACGGGCATGTGACTTGGCCATGTAACCTAAGTCAGAGAGTTATGCGGGTACGAACACGGGCTGGGACACGACCATGTGCCTTATTTTGAATACCCAGACGGTTTGAGACACGGGCGTGTCTCTTGACCGTGTGCATCACACGGTATTGCCACATTGGCGTGTTTCCCTTACACCTTAGAAAAAAATTGAGATTTCTTCAAAATTCTCTAAGTACCCGATTTAGTCTCAACTTGTTTCTAATGAATGGTTTGGGCCTCGAGAGCTTTTGTAAGGGACTTTATAATTAATTCTTGTTGTGATTGTATAAAAGATATGAATTGTCTGTATTTTAAACTTTAAATTCTGGTAATACTCTGAAACCCTGTTTTGGTGACAAATATGGGTTAGGGGTGTTACATGGTTAACAATATAAGTGCTGACAATTTCATCTTTTTCAATGATGATGAAATACCTCGGGGGGCAAGGGATCCATAAAGACCCTACATATCACTTCCCGCTGCAAAGGATATACATTGCTAGGGGTGTTAATCAACAATAAATTTGCGCTAAACGTCTTGCCTCTATGCATACTAAATAGATTACCAGTGGATAGCTCTCACATGAAGACGTGTCAAAATATAGTGAGAGCATTCGATGGTATAGAAAGGAGGGTGATGGGAAGGATTAAAATACCTCTCCTAATTGGTCCGAACACATATGAGGTAGATTTTTTTTTGTGATGGATATCAAGACCTCTTATAATTTCTTGTTGGGTAGACCTTGGATTCACTCGGCTGGGGCAGTGCCGTCGTCACTGCACCAAAAATTGAAGTTGGTAACGGGGGGTCTACTGGTGACAATAAATACTAAAGAGGATATCATCGCATCCATAACTAGTGACGCACCATACATAGGAATGGATGATAAGACAATAGAATGTTCCTTTCGATCACTGGAATTTGTTAATATGACTTTCATTGTCGAAGGAAACAAGATCTCAGTACCAAGAATATCCAAAACCACGAAGATGGGCTTGCAGTTGACGGTTTGAAAAAGAACCTTACCTAGAAGGGGACTCAAAAAATACCTCTAAGTGAGAGTCGTGGCACCAATGCTGATGGACAAACGAGACCGCTTTGACTTAGGATACAAGCCAGATGTGAGGCAAAGGAAGGAGTTGCAAAAGAAATAATAAAGAAGAAGAGTGTGACTGAGTGGTGGAGAGGTCAAGTGGGAACCGATGACCTTCCCTATATATCTAAAACGTTCGTGTTAGGGGAAATCATTTATCCTGGATGAAGAAAACTTGAGCATCAATGTTATATCCAAAGAAGGAATTGGGGAAAACCTATCAAGCATTCGTCGTTATATCCCTGGAAGTGTTCTGAAAATTGGACTGCAGAAGAGATCCTTGTAATTTTCAAAACTAATTCGGAGTAATGTTCAAAGCACAGTTATTGCTCTAAGCTTGGGAGCAATAAGAATCCTTTTGTGAAAAAGACATGTGTCTATTATCTTTATGTCAATAAAATGCATCTTTGTGTCTCATTTTGGCAAACATTCTTTTGTTATTTCCATTTCAATCAGACTCATACCTCACAGATAATTATTATTAGATTTATTTGTTCTTTGGGTCTTCCTTCGTTCCTATAACATGTCTCCAGATATCAATAATATGACCGACGCTACTACTGACTCAGAATCTCCTTTTGAGCAATATATGTGTCTAGAGGAACCTCAAGAATTCGAAGATGAGCGAAATTGTAATATATCTTCTGATTTGTGAAGGATGGTAGAACAAGATGAGAAACAAATTCTACCTCACAAAGAGTCAGTAGAAATTGTGAACTTAGTAGATGGACAAGAAAAGAAAGAGTTGAAGATCAGAGCTTGCATCACCGCAGAGACAAAGCAAGACCTCATTAAATTATGCCAAGAATTCAAGGATGTCTTCGCATGGTCGTATCAAGACATGACTGGTCTAAGTACTGATATCATGGTACACCAGGTTCCTATAAAGGAAGAATGCAAGCTAGTTCAACAGAAACTCTGAAGAATGAGGCCTGATGTCTTACTAAAAATAAAAGAAGAAGTCAAGAAGCAATTTGACGCTGGTTTCCTACAAGTGGTTAAATACTCGGAGTGGGTAGCAAATATAGTCCTCGTCCCTAAGAAAGATGAGAAAGTATGAATGTGTGTAGACTATAAAGATTTAAACAAAGCTAGCCCGAAGGACAATTTCCCGTTGCCTCACATCGAAACCTTAGTAGACAACACGATAGGTTACTCACTAGTCTCCTTCATGGATGGTTTCTCTAGATACAACCAGATTAAGATGCATCTTGAAGATATGGAAAAGACTACATTCGTAATCGTGTCAGGAACTTTTTTCTATAAAGTGATGTCATTCAGTTTGAGAGCAAAGTATCAAAGAGCCATGGTAACCCTGTTTCATGATATGATGCACAAGGAAATCGAGGTTTATGTTGATGACGTGATCGCAAAATCTCAAACAGAAAAAGAGCATATACAAGTCTTCAGGAAATTGTTCTTAAGGTTGAAGAAATTCCAGCTAAAGCTCAATCCAACAAAATGCACCTTCGGAGCTAGGTCAAAAAAATTGTTAGGATTCATAGTTTGTGAAAACCCAGACAAAGTTAAAACTATATAGGAATTGCCTCCACCGCGCACTCAAAAAGAGGTCTGGGGTTTCGTAGGGAGATTAAATCACATCGCTCAGTTCATTTCACAATTAATCGAGAAATGCGACCCCATATTCCGTCTCCTTAAGAAACACAATTCAAGTGTATGGGATGAGGATTTCCAGAAAAGTTTTGACAAGGTTAAACATTACTTGTCTCATGCCCATTGCTGATGCCACCTAGTGCTGATGCCACCTAGTCCAGATAAACCACTGATACTATATTTGGAAATATTTGGGAATTCTATGGGATGTGTGCTTGGCCAACACAATGAGCCAGGAAGGAAAGAAAGAGCAATATACTACCTCAGTAAGAAGTTCACTGAGTGTGAGACAAGATATTCGCCAATTGAGAAGTTGTGTTGCACATTGATCTGGGCAACTTGAAGAATGAGACAGTACATGTTGTACCATACAACTTCACTCATCTAAAAAATGGACCCTCTAAAGTACATGATGGAGTCGGCTACTTTAAATGGAAGAATGACCCAGTGGCAAATTCTACTTTTTGAATTTTATAAAGTCTATGTGAAATAGAAGGCAGTAAAAGGGAGTGCAATAGCAGATTTTCTAGCCAGTAGAGCTCTAAAAGATTACGAGCCTCTAAACTTTGATTTTCCAAACGAAGATCAAATGTATGTTGCAACTACTGAAGAAGGCACTCAAGAAGAACATCCTTGGAAGCTAAATTTTGACGGAGCTTCAAACGCTGTGGTTAACGAAATCGGTGCAGTTTTGGTATCCCCAAACGGAGATTATTATCCCTTTACTAGTAAATTGGATTTTGATTGCACGAACAATATGGCAGAATACGAAGTATGCATAATAGGTATCCGTGCAACCATAGAACGCAAGATCAAAGTATTAGAGGTATATGGGGATTCTGCACTAGTGATCTATCAACTAAAAGGTGAATGAGAGATGAGAGACCCCAAACTGATAAATTATCGTAGGCTAGTTCTGGAGTTAATTGAGGAGTTTGATGACATTACTTTCTGCTGCCTCCCATGAGATGAAAATCAGATGGCTAATGCCTTAGCTACTTTATCTTCCATGGTCAAAATGAACAAAAAAGAGGATGCAAAACCTATCCAGATGAGTATTTATAAGGCTCCGGCTCATTGTTACAACATCAAGGAAGAGGAAAAGGATTATCACCCTTGATACCACGATATACTGTGATACGTAAAGAATCAGGTGCTACTAAGATGTGTGGACGCCGTTGAGGCCAAGAAGATTTTGGAAGAAGTCCACGAGGGCGTTTACAGAGCATATGGTAATGGTTTTACAATGGCCAGACAAATCATGAGATTCGAGTATTATTGGTCCACCATGGAAGGGGATTGTACCAGTTATGCCAAGAGATTTTTTAAGTACGAAATTTATGGAGATAAAATTCATGTGCCTCCTCCACCTCTTCATGTTATGACTTCTCCATAGCCTTTCTTTATGTGGGGTATGGATGTTATTGGGTCAATCTAGCCAAAAGCTTCCAATGGGCATTAATTCATCTTCATAGTCATTGATTACTTCACCAAGTGAGTAGTGGCCACTTCTTATGCCAATGTCACGAAGTCGGCAGTCAACAAATTCTTGAAGAAAGAGATCATATGTCGGTATAGGATGCCAGAAAAGATTTTATCTGACAATGCATTGAATTTGAACAACATGATAATGGAGGTCTGTAGTCAATTCAAGATCAAACACCATAACTCGTCACCATATCGCCCAAAAATGAATGGTGCGGTGGAGGCAGCCGATAAGAACATCAAGAAGATCGTGGGGAAAATGACTAAGACTTATAAAGATTGGCATGAGAATTTACCATTTGCCCTCTATGCTTATCGAACGTCTGTCAGGACCTCTACCGGGGCAATGCCTTCTCATTAGTTTATGGAATGGAGGCGATTTTGCCCATTGAAGTTGAGATTCCTTCTCTCCGAGTTTTGTCAAATTTAAAGTTAGATGAAGTGGAATGGATCCAATCCTGATATGATCAGCTAAACTTGATTGAAGAGAAGAGGTTGAAAGCTATCCGTCATGGTGTGATGTACCAAAAACGAATGATGCAATCTTATGACAACAAGGTTCACCCCAAAGAATTCCATATGGGGGACTTGGTATTGAAAAAGATCATTCCCATACGAAAAGACTTCAAAGGAAAGTGGATCGTAAAAACCTACCTAATCTTGTGAATTTGGATTCAGTCAAGAAGTACTTCACCTAAAAAAAAGGAGAGACTAAGGTGAAAACTCGCAAAGCGCGTCTTGAGACCAAAACGATTTGGGTTGAAAACTCAAGAAAGGGCAACTTAAACTTGGATTGAAGATTAAAAGTGTGATGTCGGATCCTCTCAAAAGGAGAAACATTACATCTTGGGGCATAAAAAAATACTTTAGATCTCCTAAACATATATCAAGCTCAAAAGGGTCTTTGAGAAGTTAGCGCGAATAAGCTCATGCTATGATATCTGGGGCACCTAGTTTCATCTTACTCATTTTGTATTTTAGCAACGTTTGCTATTTTAATTAATCTATTCATTTCGAGCTCTGCTCCCAATAAATTTCAATCTTGTCCATTGTTACGATCTTTTTTAAGCATTTTTCATTGAAATAATGATTAATAGAAAAATAATATTCAAGTAAAAGGATTTCTGCATATTGCTCTGAAAGGTTTTCTAAATAGTACAAGGACCTGAAACAGGACCACTAGTCAGAACTAACCAAATCTAAGAGTTGGAAATGTTTGGGAACAAATAGTTTTAATTGTGATTATTTCTTAGGGTTTTCTGTCAAAGATACTAGTTGAACAAGAAAACAGGGTAATGCATCAGTGATAAAACCTTGATGAACAACGAGCAATGTCAACCTAAGCATTAAAAATGGATCATTCTTGAAAAATGACATTCCACATTCAAGCAAATATCATTCATACACATTTATTTAGGAGCATTTGATTCATTCTGATCATAACATCCTAATCGCTTGACATAAATATAGTCCCATAAAATGGATTCTACAGGTCATGTTCCCCAGAGAACGGTGTAACAGATTAGTGAAACCACAAATCATATACCCCTGAAGTTACAGTGGGATGGATTGAAGTCACTGTGGTGAATCTTATCTCCCTGAAGTTGCAGTGGAGTAGATTGAAGTCACAAATCTTATCTCCCTGAAGTTGCAGTGGAGCAGATTAAAAAGAGCAAATCTTATCTCTCTAAAGTTGCAGTAGAGCATATTAAAGTCACAAATCTTATCTCTTTAAAGTTGCAATAGAGTAGATTGAAGTTGCAAACCTCATCTCCTTGAAGTTGCAGTGGAGTAGATTGAAGCAACAAATTCTATAAAGTTGTAGTGGGTTAAAATGAAGCTACTTGAAAAAGAGGAGCACCAAAGGGGTCGAGATTTTGCAAGACCAGGCAAAATTGTCCCTTTTTAAAGTCTTTGTTCCGTTCCCGTTATATTTTACATTTCCTTAAGCATTTATTTTTTTTGTTGCCTCAAATTATTATTGTTATTACTTATTGTGCTTTGATTATTTATATTAGAATTAGAATAGTAATTACATATATTATTTTATTTATTTGTTTATCTATTTATTATCTCTGACTCTTTTATATTTAAAAATTATGATGCTTATATTTTCTTTATTCGTGGACTTATTTTTGAATTATTCTTATAATTATTATCATTATTATTTATTTATCCTATTATTATATAATTAGTATTAGAATTAATAACTATAATATGATTATTGCCATTGTTTATTTGGTTTTTATTATTATAGATATATCATCATCACTTATTAGTATGATATTTTTGTTTGTTTTTTGTATATCATCATTTCGTTTATGCGCACTATTATTTTATTATTGCTACAACCATATCACGAACCGTGTTCAAATATATTTACTCGTTTCAATACTATACCCGAATAAATCAAATGCACAATATTTCAAATGTTATGTTTGTGGCGCGATGCATAAAAAAGAAAAATTTTAAATCGAGGCAATGCTTATTATTTTTGGAATTAGAAAAGTCATGTTCCTAACTAATAGAATATGACTTCTTTCTAAAACCGAGATAGTCGAATATCTACTTTAAAATAAAAAAAAAGAGATTTAAGTAGTGATCAATTGGCATTTATTCTTGTCTTCGAGGATTTAAGGCACTGTGTCCTAACTTACGGGACATCCTTTTTTCTCGATTAACTTGAAATAAGCCATTTTCATGAAAATTAATTTAGTTAAGTAATGCATCAAAAAGTATTTTAAATTCTCGACAATAACATATCAATTAATCAACTAGGTACCATTTCCTAGATTTTGTAGACCAAAAATCATCGTTTAAATAAGTCTACCATTTTATTAAAATGAGTTTTAAGGTGATCCAATCACACCTAAATAAAAAGGATTGGTGGCGACTCCATTTTCATTTTTTCAAATAAAAAGTCTATTTCAAAAAAAAAAAAGGGATCTCGACATTTCAGCTTTCCTATGTTTGTAGAGCCTAGCTCGGTGAGAAGTTTCCACTATCTTCAAACACAAGTGAACCTAAATCTATCACACCCAAGTGACAATTTCCTCACTCTTGCACCTTTAAAGACTAGAACTCTCACCACTAAATTCTCTCTTGAGAACTTAGCTTGTAAAACCACAACTCAAAGGTTTTACTATCAAATGCACTCACACAAATAATGTTCCTCTCTGGAACATATTAAGTGCTTTCAATTTTAGTACATCAACCTATACAAGTCTCTCAATTATATAGAGATTTCAAGACTTCTAATATAATGAAGATATATCACAATCTCTATTAAACAACAACTAAACTAGTTGAAAATAATATAATAATAATAAACAAGGTAAAATATGACTATTGGTAGAACATTCCAATTTGATCCAACTTCCTTCATCCAAGAGATTAGATAGACTCAATCTAACCCTCCAAATATATTTCTCCAAGTGATATGATCTTCATTGATGGGCTCGATATAATCCACGATCTCAGCTCAACCTAAAGATATGGTTCAATAAATTACCGATCACCCAAATACAGAAAGTTGCCTATCTGTCACAATGGGTAAGGAAGTGAACACTTCCTCAGGCACATTTCAGTCATTCCATATTTTTCAACAATCTCCCCCTTTTGTAATTTCTTGAACAAAACTCATACAACACAGGAAGCAATATCATCAATTAACCTTAGCTCCCCATTGGCATATTCCCCTTAATTTAAAAAATGTAACTTGGAAAATAATTAAGTAAATTAACCATTAATGTCAAGTTTAAATTTACATCAATAATCAAGAAAACGATAATTATAAGTAGCAGTTTAAGGATTACAACCATTTAAACTAAATCCCCCCCAAAAACTCAACATATCATAAAAAATATTATTAGAAATACTCCCCTTCAACGACATCCTTGTCCTAATCTCTCACCCTTAGCAACAACAACTACCATCATTACTCCCTCCTTTTGATCAATGGAATTGTCAAACTAATCTTCATCAAGGAGAGCCAATAGATCAACACACACGGCCTTCTGCTAATCTATAACCTTTTTTACAACCTTGGTCTCTACTCGTAATTTGGCAACACGCCTCTCATTCAACTCAATGTAGGAAGAGAGTTCATTAATCATTCATTTTCAAATTATTGTTGGAATAACCTTGAGGCCTGAAGTAGTGGGCATTTTCTAAGTCTAAGGTGCTTTTTCCTTCTATGCATCATCAGTATTAGAACCAGTGGCTTCTTTCTCTTGGTCATCAGTTGCATGTTTCCCTTCAAACCATTTATGGGGAAACTTCAATTATGACACTTGTTTCTCGAAACGTTTTGTAGCTCTAACAATTCAATGAGTCTGATTATGCAAAGATTTGGAAAATAAAAGAAGGGAACAAGAACAGGTATTTCGGATAGACATTCTCAGCATTCATAAAAAATTCATCAAACACCAATTGCCCAAGCTCAAACTTGACCATTTCAACCACTTTTCTTAACAAGATAACCACTCTTTTACTAACAAAGTCCCTCTGGTTGTTTAGGAACTAGTTTCTGGTGGCAATAAAAAATAATGCTACGTAATCAGTTGAAAGAGAAAAGGTATGAAGATTACCTTTCTCAGGCCATGAAAGATGAATATTGTTAGTGACAACTACAATCTAGTCAATGCTTTCATCAAATTACCAAATAATGTTTCTAACTAATAGTTCTAATTAATATCTAATTATTAATTAATAACTCTCTAATCCTTTTACAGTACCCATTCTCGAAAACCTCCCAATTTGACTTCCTAAAATGATTCAATTTAAGAAATCCGGCCCAAAACTAAATATCTTGACATCAAAAAAAATCGAATCGCTACAAAAACTATTACTTTTTAGTGCAATTTTGTAAGTAAACTAAAGTGAGTCACTTAGTTTTCATCTACGCTTTTGAAAGGAGGAGAAAGTCTTACAAGGAGAGTGATTAATAACCCTCTTTAGAGTATATAGGAATAAGGTTACTACTTGGTGAGTGAGTGAGTGAGTAGGCGTGTGCATATTTCAATTTTAACCAAATTAGTTCAGTTAATCAATCTACCACTGAATTTAATTCGGTTGGGGTCAATAAAGATTTTTTGAAATTTTAATTAACAGTGAATTCGATTAATTCAACTTATAAGATTTTGGAACAATTAAAAAATTACAAAAATGAAACCATTTATTTTGAACAACAAAGAGCGATTAATCAAGTCCGACAACATGTTATCCAACAAGCTTTACAAGAAGTTCTAGGAACTCTGAATAGGTCTTTAAACAACGAGTTAAATTTATGCACCATTACCGCTAATATTGACTTGTTTGGGGTGATAAAAGAAATAACTTATTAGCCTTTTTTTTACCTTTTACTTTATTGTAGATTGTAGCCATTATTTTTTCAAAAAATAATAAGGAAATACTCATCGAGTGATTAAGCGATTAATCGAAATGATCAATAATAAAATATTATAGGCATGTAAGCCCAAAATATAAAAAATTAAAGAATGGGATTAAAACTTAATGAGTTGATACAAATAATTATAATGGGCTCGAAATTACTTCGATCGATTAATAGATTTTAAAAAAAAATTGGTTTGGTTAACAGTTTAGGATTTTAAATTTTAATTAATTCAATTAGTAATAGTTCGGTTCAAGTATTAATCGATTTGACCATTTGAACACCCCTACGAAGGAGTGAAACTGAAATAATAGCTTGTACTCACTAAAATATAATGAATTGTAACATCCCAAAAAACCGGGGTAGAAGAAACTGAGTTAGTGAAACTAAAAGCAGTTACCCCTTGAGTTTGAGTTAAGATGTTGAAAGTTTTTCAAATATGAATTGATTTTTTTTAGTGGTTAAGTATTCTGTTTACGTGACTAAGGTCCTGTGTTCAAATCCCTTCTTTGGTATTTTTGTTATTTTTTCCTTAACCTCTATTCCTGATCATCTAGCATAACTAATATTTTCAACCAACTCACAATGAGGCCAGTGGTTTAGTGGTTAAGCTTCTGTATACCCTTTGGTCTTTTGTATGATTCTCTGCATAAGTAATGAGGGGGTATTTTTATGTTGTTCCGTAAATTAGTTTTATTTTTGTTTTAAAATTAATGAAATCCCTTTCCACATTTTCCCCATTCTATTTACATTTTTTTGTTTTGTTTTATTTGTTATTCTCTTTCTTCTTTCCAGATTTTCCTCTTTGATTTTTCTTTTTGGTTATTAGGATTTTGATTCTTTGGCTTCGAGTGGTTAGCCTCAATCCTTATCGGTAAGTTGGAATCACCTTTTACTCTGTTATTTTGTTGAAGCTACTCGTGTGTCTTTAAGGATTTTGAGGTTTTGAGGTCATGGTGTTAAATTGCTTCGTGTTTTCCTAATTATTATTATGTGCTTTTAGAAGAGGATCGAGCAATGTTTTGCATTCTTCCAATGATTTAAGAATTTAATGTTGCTAATTTGTTTGCCGGTAAGTTTTGATTTAGGGTTTTGCGTCGAAATTCTTTGATTTAACTTTGGTTTGGATGCTAATTCAAGCAATTTGATTCAGTTTAATCATCTGATTTGGTCATTGTAATGTTGTTTTTAGGTTTCAGAGTCATCTTTGTTCCTTCTACGTCAAAATTGTATCAAGTGTGTAATGAAAACCCGAAATCTTGCGGACAAAAAAGGCTGAAAAACAGGGCTTTTGACACCACACGACCGTGTGGTAGGCCATGTAACTCATTATTTTAGAATTATAGGCACACAGGCGTGTGTCCAGGTTGTATAACTCACTATTTTGGAATTGAGTCACACGGGTGAGGGACATGGCTGTGTGCTAGGCCGTGTGAGACATTGGGATGAGCCACACGGGTGTGTGCTAGGCCATGTAGGCTACACGAGCCAGCCATGTAGGCCGTGTGAATCCACATGGGCGTGTGGGCCAAACATCTGAATTTTTCTCTAGGACCGTAAACATCATTCCAGTCGAGCGTAGGCCTTTGGTAGGGTCCATATGGTCTGAGTTAGGGTATAAATTTTGATATCTGGTGATCTGTTAGTGTATAATCCGTTATTTGTACGTATGATTGATATGATATAAGTTAAGTAAGCATGATCTGTTAGAGTATGATGTGCTTTTATTCGGGATGCGTTTAAGGTATGTGATTTATCTAGGTATGATTCGTGTTTTGTTAATTTTGATTTGTGTACTTTATTCAATGAGAGCATGTGGTATCTGAATATGTTGATTTGCTTTATGTCAATTATGATATATAACCATGCATGTGATTTCATGGCAAATCTGATATGAGTCATTGAGATCTGAGAAATCTGTTATGCAAAGCATGGTTTACCATGCCTTCTGTTTCTGTTATTGTACGACAACATGTCCTACATGCTCATCACTTTGATTCTGTATATGCATGCCATGATACATTGCATGAGGTTTGGGATATTATGAAAGGAGGAAGTTTTGACAGTTTAATGATTTACATTATCTGGTGGTTTATCCACAATTTTGTTCTGGTAGCTTGGCCACAACAAAGTGGCTTGACCATATATATCTGATATGGCAGTTTAACTGCAAATTCTGGTGGCACTGTCCACAATTATCTGTTGGTGTGATTTGGTTGGATGAGCTCCGGGGAACTCTATTTTGGTGTGTAGCGGAGTTGGGTAGGATGTTTTCTGAAAAATCTACATTATAATTTTCTAAAAATGCCGCTTTGGTATAGTCATGCATTCACCATTCTGTTTATATAATCGTAATGAAATTCTCTACTTTACTTTAATTAGTATAATGTGTTTTGTATGATTTCTATTTGAATTTAGTTATACACTGAGCTTTATAGCCATCCCTTTGTTTTGTTTTTGATTGTTCAGGTAACCCTCTGACTTAGGTCGGACGATGTGTGGGAGCTCTGATTGTTTTAGCATTTAGTGTAAATATGGTGATTTTTTGTAATTATTTGTTCTGGACTTTTGGGTTTGTAATATGTTTCTGAACTTCTTTTGGGTTTCATTAAAGTTTTTGGAAATAGATATTTTTAAAAGTGAATTGGTAAGATCACTTAAGTCGAAAAAATGGATTTCAGTTTTTAAAACTAAAACTCCGAAAAAAAATTTCCGTTGCAAATTAAGTAATTTCTTAAGTGTTTACTGAAAGAGAACAAATAGTGTGTAATGACTATTTGCTATATTCGTATTTGTCAAATACCTACTGAACTCGGCTTCCAAATGAGTCAATGTAATTTCTTCAAATTCGGTCATAACTTCTAGACTAGGTTCAGGGTGTTACATGAACCGACTTTTTAAATAAAACCCTATAAATATAAAGTTTTTTTGAGTAGTATACATAAAAATTTTATTCCCATCTCTATTTTACCTTCACTTGAACCAATTGCAACTTATAAATACCACACCAAAATCAACGTGTTTTCAACTTTCAACCATAAAATTATATTTTATTAAGTATCCCTCCGTGCAATTTTAGGTAGCAGATTTATTTTTGAAAGATAAGGTAGTGGTGTTAAATGTTAGCCATTTCCCGGTTCATACCAAATACAATGATATTTCAAAGTGTTGGCCAATTTACAAATGTGAAAGCCAGAAATTAATCTTTGTGGTGTAAAATTCAGCATAACCTTAATAACTTGATATTTTGATTTATTTTTCAAAGTTTTATAGGTAAAGAGGCGCAATTTACACCTAAACACCAAATTTCTCCTTCAAGGCAAAGGCAAACTGGAATTTTCTTTACACGACGTTATGCTTCCGTATAGTTTGACTTTTTTTTCCCCCTCATATAGATATATTTAACATATTTCTCAATACATACTTGTTACTTTGTTTTATAGTTAAGCTAAATCCTGCCATATATCTTCATTTACCAATTTTCTCTATTAAGCTGTATTCCTTATTTTGGACGTAGTACTTCGTTTATTTATTCATTTATTTTATTCTATTATAATTGCATTTAAATTATTTTATATTTATTTACCCCAAAAAAGTAGTTTATACCTTATTTAAAATTTGAGATTATATTTATTATAAAACTCCTGATTATATTAGTATCACAAATTAACTGAATACTAATTTAATCGGAAAGGATGACAAAATCCCATTTTACAAAATAAATTGAGTTATTTTGAGGGTATTGTTTACATATTATATTATATATATAAATAATATACAAAATAAGAATATTTAAACTCATTCCTTTTCAATGTTTCAAATTTATATTTTATCATTTAATTAAAACTTCATTTATTATTAACACCAATTTTTTATAAATATATTTTTGAGTGTGCCATAATTTAACATTAACAATTCTTATTAGATAAATTTTAAGATATTCCCACATTTAAATTGTGTTTGTTTTATTTATTTATTTTATGTAATGTCATATATGTTTTTATAATTATAATAATTTAAATACGAACAGTCATTACAAATTTGAATTAAATAACTAATTTCTATAATTAACTCAAATCAAATTCATTTATCAGAATAAATTAAAAAACTACATAAAATGTTACTGAAACCTCACAATTCTAAAAACTTCAAATATGATATCATATTTTTAAATTTTCTTTTATATTGGGTTCACATTTAATATATTAAATCTATCTTATTTCAATCATTTTATTTGAAATCTAGCATTTTCTTCTAAAGCTCAAATAACTTTTATCAAATGTTTATTTAAAACACTTGATTGAATTTAAAATTTATTACGAGCAAAGGAAAATGTAATTATAATTGAGAAGAGTTGAGATATTTTTAGGGTGTGCTTGATTGGATGAAAAAGTACGGAAGAGAAAGTGAAAAAGTGGGAAAAATAAATAAATTTTGTGTATGTTGGGAAGAAAAATGAAAGGAAAAAAAAAAGGAGAGATGATCATTTTCCAATCTTAAAGACATAAAAATCAATCCTTTCAAATTGCATTGATGAGAAGAAAGAAAATAAGAGACATGTGTATGTTAATTAAAAATTAAGTATTTTTCAAATGTTTTATTTTTTCCTTCCATTTTTCAACCTTACTAAGCAATGGATAAAAAGAAAAATCATTTCTAATTTTCAACCCTTCAATATTTCATCCTTTCAATTTTATTTTCCCTCTACCAGGCAAAATTAAGGATGGGAAAAGTAAAGTATATAATCAAAATTTTGAATTACGTTAAAATTGTATAAAAGTGAGAGACGCAAAATTGATAACAACTTGCATGAATGGCAGAGGCAGTGGATAACATCACCTACCCATCAATGGCCATTTGCTTGGAAATTGAGAAAATTTTGGTAGGGTATGACTTTATCAACAATGGAACGATAAAAGATGAGATGAATATATATTTTTAAAGTTTCATCAATCATACATCTAAAAGACCTAATTTAATGGATCAAGTTAGGAAAGCCTACTAAATTTATAACAAAGGTATAGTCAAACTACAGTTTTGAATTTGATTCAGAATGTGATAATGACTTATTCCCATATCAGCTTATGGCTTCAGTAGCATGTCATACATCTCAGGAACCAGTGGCTCAGCAGCGGTGTTTGACAAATTGTTATGGTTTTCATTTTTGGTTACTTCCAGACCAAGTTCAATTTCCAAGTACTGCAACCACTTGTTATTTTCATTTTCTTTGCTGTATTCTTCTCCAAAATCTGGGCTCTGGTTGCCTTCAACTTCATTTGATTGGATCTCATCAGGCTGGAATGATCCTAAGCTATCCAACATGTCCCAAAAGTCTGAATCAGACTCCAATGGGATATCAAATGCAGTATTTAGGATCTCTGGTTTGTTCACTTCCTCTGATGTGTTGTTCTTCCAATCACAAACTCCAACGAAGTTTAACAGTGAATCTCCATGATTTTCTGGGTTTGGAACATTAACCTGACTGGAATTGGTGATGTTGGAGTTGCTGGAAGAGATTGATGAACTTGGAAACTCTTTTGGTTCCTCAAATGGGCGGCTGTTATGGCTTGGTACCTCAGTTTTGTAGTCTTCTGCTTTGTCTGATACAGGAAATCCCTCTCTGGGCTTTTTGCTTGGAGACCCTTCATGCCATTGTTGCTCAAGTTCAACCTCTAAGTTTCTTTTGCCACATGGTGATGACACAAATGTAATAGAAGAGCATGATGATGAGACCATACAAGTTTCTTTGGATTCATCATTTTGAGGAATCTTCCCATTCTTTGGAGCCAATCTCTTTTTCAAATGAGTGTTCCACATATTCTTTATCTCATTGTCGGTTCTTCCTGGTAAATGTGATGCAATTTTGGACCACCTGGGAAATTAATATAACTGAAACATAAGCAATTAAGATACCCAAAACTTACGTCAGATAAAAGCCTATTTTCTAATTTGAAACTCACTTATTTCCCAAAGTCTCATGTAATCTTATTATAGTTTCTTCTTCCTCTTTGCTGAAGTTCCCTCTTTTGACATCTGGTCTCAGGTAATTAATCCATCTTAAACGGCAACTCTTTCCACATCTCAGTAGCCCTACAGCATAATCCAAACAAAGACTGTGAACTCTTGAAAATTATATGTTAAACTTGTTCAAATGTCCTGTTTATCTGTCGAGATAGTGACAGAAACAATGATGACAGTTCAATGTTTTTGCCCCCAGATTTTCACCTATTGAAAGATTATATAAGTAAGATACATAACTTTGTGTGTGTTGGGATGCACATATCAGAAAGGGAAAGCAAAACAAGAAATTCATAGTGTGTTAAGATGTCACAAGTTTTGCATTAAAATAATAAGAAATCAGTTCATGTTTTATCTGATCTGCAATTGGGGTTCGAATTTTGAATGACCTTTTAAGGGGGACTTCATGAACCAATTCGGCTAAGTTCTTGGTTCAGTAATTCTTCAACTTTTGAATGTAAAACAAAATGGAAGAAAGAATTAGCAAGTAGTGGCCTTGTGAAAATCTGATTTTGACACTCAATTGTTATTTGTTAAGCTGCCACTATATTTTAGGTGGAACATTAAAAAACAAAGGAAAAGTATATTCCTGCATTGACCGTGTCATTTCAACAAAATTGGCCAAACACCAACAACAAAAGGAAATTTAGAAAAATATATAAAAATTATGTCAAAACCAAACTTCATAGTTCTTACCAAAACAAATCCAAACATTTCTTTCAACTAATATTGATGAATTAATTTAAGTGGTTCGCATAATGGCATGCATGCATGCATTACATGTATGCTCATATTGTTAAATGGGGTGATTCTGAGCTTTTTTTTTACAAAGAAACATTTCACTGTATCACAATCTTTTTAAATACTAAGGTTAACAATTGATAAGAAATTGGGATTTGAACAATTACTTCATTGCAGATTTGCCATCAAATCATTTCCTGGAAAAACAGTAACCAGCCAGAGTGCCCACAACTTTTTCAGACAAAACAGCAAAAGCTTTGCAGATTAATCTGCAACCTTCTTTGTTCATATGGAAAATTGAGAGAATTGAACAAAAGGGTGGTTTGTAAACTTGGTTGAAAGACCAACAAAAGTGAGAATGTGAAGAGAAAGCAGAACAGAGCAATAGGTGATGAGTCTGATGACCATTGAAGAAACCTGAGTTAGGAGTTTAAAATTTTGTTGGCAGTATTGAAACAAATATGAATTCCATTGGTTAATTCAACAAGCAGAAGAGAATCAGAAAAAAAATGTTGATTTTTTCACAGAGAGAGAGAGAAAAGACAAACCAGCTTGTTTAGGGAGAGCTCTCCAGTTTTCATGGCCATGTTTCTGAATAAAAGTGATAAGCCTCAAGTCCTCTTGGGGACTCCATGGACCTCTCTTCACTTTGTCTTTATCACAACACGGAGCTCTTCCTTTCCCCATATCTGCTTTCTTCCAACTAAACTCTTCTCAATTATGGATCTTTCAAAGAAAACCAGCACTTTCTTCTGTTTTTCTCCACTCACATATCAGATTATTCAACCACAACTAATACTCTCTTAATATATATATATATATATGGAGACAGAGAGAAGGATTATACAATTAATTTAATTTTATATTAATTTAAATATATTATACAAGTCAAGTACATATAAATGAAAATATTTAATTTCTTATTTGATATAAAAAGATTTAGACATTATATATATAATTAATTGATATGGTAAAAATATCAAATAGATACGAAAATTGAATGATAAGTAAATTTATATTAGTGTTAAAATTACCAATAGTACATATAGTTTTGCAATTTTATAAAACTAATTGAATGTAAGACAAAGTGAAGATACCATTTCGAGAAAGCGAAAAGGAAAATAGGAGAGCCAGGTAGGTTACTAAATATCTATAATTCCAAAATAACCATAATAATTATTATTTATTTTTATACAAATAATTATTATTTATTGCACCTGCATCCAGCAAAGCTAGTTTCATTTTTACCATTTTTTGGCTTATTATTTATTTCCTTTGAAATTGGTGGTTTATATCTAAAGAATTATGTTACCTGGCCATGAAAGATAGATATCAGTTTGACACAAATTCAAACCTTTTACTTTATTTCATTTTAATATTATATAAAAACACAACTATTATAATAAGCCCCACTTTTGATATCTATAATGTTACATTTGATTATTGAATGTATTACAAGAAAATGTTTAATTGTTAAGTAAATATTAGAATAATTTGTCATAATATACGAAATAGGTGTTACAATTTAAAATTTGAAATTAAAAATAGATGAAATTTTAGTAAAAAAATTATATCTCTTCAAACTAAGTAAAAATATGATTATTATTGAAAACAAATTATATTAGTTGCTAAAATACTTAATAAAATTAATTTATTATTAACCCGTATACTAAGATAATGTAAAAATAAGAATACTCTTACTAAAAATAACGTTAATCTCTCCCAAACTCCAATTTATTTGTTCAAATATAGAAATTAATTACAAAGACCCTTTGATGATGATTGAAGTAAGTGTCCAAACTTCATCCCTAATTTCAACAATTTACACTATAGAAGACTTGTCGGTACCAAATGCTGTAGTGGGAATGAAAACTTAGAATATACTTTCCAAGACTGTTATACTACAAAGGAAGTATGGCAAGAGTTAACTATATGATGGTCCCATGAGGTCTCAAATTCAGAATACAAAGATTGGTTGGCAAATATTTTTTCAAATGTCTCAAATTATCACTACAGAATTGTGGCTTGTGCAATTTGGGCAATTTGGACAGCAAAAAACAAAGTAATTCATGCAGGGGTCATACAAACAATTCAAGAAACAACCAATATAATCATTTCTTATATTTGGGAACTAGATGCTATTAACAAGCGATTACTTGTTAGAAGGGTGGAATCTAAAAGATGGAGGCCGCTGGAGTCCCCTTTAGTAAGGATCAACTATGATGGTTCCTTTCAAAGCCATACGAAGAGATCGTGTACAAGGATTGGTGTTAGAAACTCTAATGGTTTTGTGTTAGGATCTAGTACAACTATACATAACAACATACCTACGGTTTTTGCTGCGGAGGCTCTTGCATGTTTCCAGGCTGTCGAAATGGGTATTGGTTTGGGTTTTTTGGATGCGAAGGTTGAAGGTGATGCTCTTACAGTGGTGAAGCTTAATGCAAACAAACAAGATGGGTCTCTAATAAGTGCATATATTATGGACTCGGAATCAATCAGCACTAATTATCGCATAGGTATTTTCCTACATGCAAAGAGACAGGGGAATGGTGTGGCACATCTTCTAGCTACTGAATGTATTCGCAAAGGAGAAACAACTTATCTGTTAGAGGAGGTGTGTAACCCCCCTAACTTGACCTAGACGTTATGACCAGATTGAAAAGGCTACATTAGCCACCAAAATGGCTAAGCAGGCCATTTGACCTTTGAAAATCCTTAACACGACTAATTTTGAAGAAAACTGTTATTGGTGATCCAAGTTTGATAAAAGATTCATTTATTGGGGTTATCTTACGAAAAACCCTAATTTGCCTAACTTTAGGAAAAATCTTCACTCTTGAAATTAAATAATGTTAAAGCATTCATTTAATTTGTTCATCTTTACTTAGAGTCTATTTTATTATTGTTGTCATATTTCAGAAGACTAATTGATTTGACATTATGTTTTTTTTCTTTAAAATGAATCATTGAAATGCAGCGAAAAATCATTATTCATGTCATTTTGGAACTTTAGTTGCCTTATCGATTTAATTTTTCAAAAATGGTTAATTTGCAATGCAGCGGAAAATTGATGATCAATGATAGTTTTATTTAAGCTAGATATCATGTAATTACCAGTTATTAAGCTTCAATGATCCATGTATGCACAAAATCCCTGAATAAAAAATAATCAAGCCACACATCGAAAATAATTAAAAATTACAAACCAAAACCAATAGAGACTTATTAATAATACTTATTTAAAGATAGTCCGATGTCTGAGATGATACTTTGTATGCCAGGTCTAATCCTAGTCATGAGCATTACCTGAGAAGTTTGAACTATGGGGTGAACTAAACTAGCTCAATGTGAGTCTATAACAATATAATCACACAATCATTCATAAAAGAAACAATCATTAATCCAATACCACTTAATACAACACAATACAATACATAGCATAAACAAGCTAATTAGCTCAGTCTGAGTTTAAACCAAAAGCACATTCAATCATTCAAGCAAATATCATTCACCAAAATTATTGTGGCATCACAACCATAACATAAATATTATCATTCATAAGTGTTGTAACACCCCTAACCCGTCTCCGTCGCCGAATTTAGGGTTACGAGGCATTACCGAACTAACACAACCATTTTTAAAACCAATCTGATCACAACATGAAAATTTAATTACTTTCGCATATCTATTATAATTTACAATCAAAATGTAGTTAACATCGTACTCAAACCTATACATGCCATAAGATTAAGTTCAAATATTTAACAAAATACCCAAAAGAAGTCGATAGTGTGATGGACTATCTTGATGATCCCAGAGCTCATGTGAGTCTCCAAAATCTATAAAATCAAATGAACGAAAACAAACAAAGTAAGCTTTTATAGCTTAGTAAGTCTATAGCATAACAACAAAAATATACATATATATTAACAATTACTTATAGACAAATGCATACATAATTATCAACAATTAAAACCGAATGTATATACACTTTATTACTTGCACACTTTCAATTCACATATGTACTTATCATGTGCATAAAATTGATCATACTCATATATACCAATCATCTATTATATTAGTTTGTATATATATAGACTCATTTGAATTTATACATGAATACATAGCTAATACATACATTCGAATATATATATATATATATACATATTCATCATATACATTTAAATGAGTACATTTATATATATATCCCAATTGCATACATAAGTAATTATCAAACACATAGGCTCAACTTATATGTATTTAACAACCGCATATACCTAATGTACATATGCCTTTATTATTTGTATACACCAAATGCATACAACTATGTTTAACCACAAAAACCGAAATGTAGATGTATACTCACCAAGCGTATAAAAACCTAATGTTTATGTATTCATCGATTTCATATAACCAAAATCATAGATATAACAATTGCATATTTTTACATAATTTAAATAGATTCACCGGCACTTAGCACGCTAGGTTTTAAAACACGATTCAAGATTACAGGCTTTTAGCACTGCTAGACCTATAGTCCGAAATGTATCACCGGCATTAAGCACGCTAGGCGTAAAAGTCGAATTATTTCACCGGCATCAAGCACGCTGAGCGTAAAGTCGTATTACATTCGATCACTTTATAATGATCCAAATTAATAAATTCATATCTTCACTTCCATTTAAAACTTTTTACATGAACATACATACATAATCAAATCTTTCACATACATTTATAAATTTCATACTTAATTTCATTACAATAACATATACACATACTCTTGTACAATCAAACTTCATATAAGCTTATATAAATGTCCTACCTAAATTCAATAAAAGGACATATATATATATGTAAACATGCTCATTCGAGTACAACATATACGAATAAATTATAACTTATATATATATATGTATATACCTATTCCAAACTATACATATACAATTATAAGTTACATATTTTTAATCCAATCCAAGAGTTTATACTTGTATATACGTATATATATATTCTTGATTACATTTCCTATCTTCATTTCAAACCATGAATTTATACAAGATCATACTTGGATATTCGAATATTACATATTTTTAACGCAAATACAATAACTGTCTCGAGGCATAGGCTACAACTTTACCTTCCTGCATCAAAACACAGCCCAAACCATTTAAAGATGCATCACTATAGATAACAAACTCTTTACCCGATTCGGGTTGAACTAGGACTGGAGCTTCGGTCAAAAGAACTTTCAACTGATTAAAGCTTTTCTGACACTTTTCTGACCACTCAAACTTAACGTCTTTTTGTAGTAGCTTTGTCATCGGGGTCGCAATCATAGAGAACCCTTTCACAAAACGTCTATAATAACCAGCAAGCCCCAGAAAGCTTCAAACTTCCGAAGTATTCATCGGAGGTTTCCAATCAAGTATAGCTGAAATTTTACTCGGATCAACCCGTATACCCGATGCTGATACAACATGGCCCAGAAAACTGACTTCACGTAACCAAAACTCACATTTACTAAACTTTGCATACAACTGCTTATCTTGCAAAGTTTGTAACACAAGTCTCAGATGTTCGGCATGCTCATTTTCATCACGAGAGTAGATCAAAATGTCATCAATAAATACTACCACAAACTGATCTAGAAACTTCCTAAAGATCCGATTCATCAAATCCATGAAAATAGCAGGTGCATTAGTAAGTCTGAAAGGCATAACAAGAAACTCATAATGTCCGTACCTCGTTCGGAAAGCAGTCTTTGGCACATCGAGTCTTTAACTCATCGATAGTAGCTGATCTCAGATCTATCTTCGAAAACACAGTAGCCCCTTTCAACTGATCGAACAAATCATCAATCCGTGGTAACGGTACTTATTCTTTATAGTCACCTTATTGAGTTGTCGGTAATCAATGCACATTCTCATCGTTCGTCTTTCTTTCTCACAAATAGAACTGGTGCACCCCAAGGAGAAACTTCGGTCGTGCAAAACCTTTATCGATTAACTCTTGCAACTGTACTTTCAATTCTTTTAATTCGGTAGGTGCCATACGATGCAGAGCTATCGAGATTGGAGTCGTCCCGGTACTAACTCAATACCAAACTCTACCTTTCGAATTGGTGGCAAACCGGTAATTCTTTGGAAACACGTCGAATACTCACACACTCATGCAGATTCAATCTTCTTTTCGGTCACTTTACTATCAAGAACAAATGCAAGATAAGCTTCACAACCTTTTCTTACATACTTCTGAGCCGACATCGAGGATATTATTGCTGGTAAACCATTCAGATCATTAGATTCAATCCGAATAATCTCATCATTCTGACACCGTAGATCAATTGTTTTCCATTTGCAGTTTACTATAGCATCATGCAGAGTTAACCAATCCATACCCAGAATTATATCAAACTCGTCGAATGGTAACAACATCAAATCAGCCGAAAAACATAAATCTCGAATCATCAACGGACAATTCTTGCACACTTTGTCAACCAAAACACACCGGCCCAGGGGGTTCGATACTTTAATTACAAACTCAGTAGACTCAACAGGCAAAGTCTTACTGAATACTAAAGTCTCACACACATAAGAATGAGTTGAACCAGGATCAATCAATGCAATGACGTTAGTATCATAAAGAGTGAAAGTACCAGTAATAACATCTGGAGAAGAAGGCTCCTCCCGAGCACGGATGGCATATGCTCTGGCAGGTGCACGAGCCTTAGATCGAACTGCCGTGTCCTTTGTTCCTCTCTGACTACCACTTACATTACTCAATTGCCTCGGCGGTCTACCTCATACTGGCACATTACTCGGTCTGGTATTCTGCACGGTGTTTTGCTCAGCTACCATCGGACACTCTCGAATGAAATGATCCTTTGAACAGCACTTAAAGCAATACCGATCATGTAATCTGCAATCTCCAGGATGCCATTTCCCACAATGCTTGCACTCTGATCTATTTTGTCGAACACTACCAACGCTAGCAACTGAAATAGCTCGTGAACTCACAGGGGGTCGATCTCGATCATACTTAGGAAACCCTGCATTAGCTTTAGATCGGCTATGATCCTCTCTGGATTTCCTTGAGGTCGACTGAAATGATTCTTGAATGATCTTTTACGAGAATCTCGAGCTTCATAGTCGACTTTCCTCTTCTCTTTCCGAGCTCCTCAACTTTACAAGCTCGTTCAACAAGTACTCTGAACTCTTTTATCTCAAGTATGCCAACTAACGGTTTAATATCTTCATTCACCCATCTTCAAATCTTTTACACATGATAGCTTGATTGAAATACATTCTCGAGCATATCTCTGAGTCTCACAAATTTACGCTCATATTACATCCTTTGTCATATGACCTGTTTCAATTCAAGAAATTCCTTACGCTTCGATCAATGAATCTCTGGTGATGTATTTCTTACTGAACTCAATCGAAAGAATTCCCGGTCACTCGCTCTTTCGGAACCACCGATACTAGTGTATTCCACCGGTGATATCACGGTGTCCGTAGCAAATATATGGCACATTTCAAGCACTCATCAGAGGTGCAAGATAACTCATCAAACACTCGAATAGTATTATCAAGCCAGAATTCAGCTCGCTCAGCATCATCATCATCAGTAGCTTTGAACTCTTTGGCCCCGTGTTTTCGAATTTTGTCAACCGGAGGCTTAAGTAATCTCATCAGATCACTTACTTGGGGTATAACAGGAATCGAAGGTGGATTAGTCGGGGGTGGAGGTCGTTGTGCAACCGGATATACCTAATGTACATATGCCTTTATTATTTGTATACACCAAATGCATACAACTATGTTTAACCACAGCAAAAACCGAAATGTAGATGTATACTCACCAAGCGTATAAAAACCTAATGTTTATGTATTCATCGATTTCATATAACCAAAATCATAGATATAACAATTGCATATTTATACATAATTTAAATAGATTCACCGGCAGTTAGCCTGCTAGGTTTTAAAACCTGATTTAGTACACCGACTTTTAGCCTGCTAGACCTATAGTCCGAAATGTATCACCGGCATTAAGCCTGCTAGACGTAAAGTCGAATTATTTCACCAAGCATCAAGCACGCTGAGCGTAAAGTCAGATTACATTCGATCACTTTATAATGATCCAAATTAATAAATTCATATCTTCACTTCCATTTAAAAACTTTTTACATGAACATACATACATAATCAAATCTTTCACATACATTTATAAATTTCATACTTAATTTCATTACAATAACATATACACATACTCTTGTACAATCAAACTTCATATAAGCTTATATAAATGTCCTACCTAAATTCAATAAAAGGACATATATATATATGTAAACATGCTCATTCGAGTACAACATATCTGAATAAATTATAACTTATATATATATATATGTATATACCTATTCCAAACTATACATATACAATTATAAGTTACATATTTTAATCCAATCCAAGAGTTTATACTTGTATATACGTATATATATATTCTTGATTACATTTCCTATCTTCATTTCAAACCATGAATTTATACAAGATCATACTTGGATATTGAATATTATATATATATAAAATCTACACTTCAAAATCTATTCAACTAATATACTTTCAATTATAACTTAACATAAAATACAATTAGTATGCATGTATACATATTAGCTTAATAATATTTTTTTTAGTTGCTAATAGACTTACCTCGGATATCAGCAGACACGATCGACTATTCGATTACTTTCGTTTTTCCCCGATCCAAATTCGTTTTCTTCGTTTCTTGATCTAAACATAATCAAATTTAACCTTTTTTATTCATAAAAACATTCAATTAAGTCCAAAAATACATAAATGGGAAAATTACCATTTTGCCCCTAACATTTTGCACTTTTTGCAATTTAGCCCTTTTTGCACAAAACACAAAATACACAAAATTTGCCCATACTACACAAGGGCCGAGTATTCATGGTTCTCATACAAGTCCACACATTGCATTTATTTCACATTTTAGTCCCTCAAAAATTTATTTTCACAATTTAGCCCTAAACATTCAAATTCATCAAAAATCCCAATACAAAACATGTTAATCTAAGACATATCTTCCATTATTCATCATCAAACATCACAAGACACAAATATTCATCAATGGCATAACTCAAAATATTCATTAAAATCAGAAACTCAAGCATGGGTCGGGTAATATTCAAAGCAACGATATCAAAAACGTAAAAATCATCAAAACCAAGCAAAACATACCTTAATTAGACCTAAAGATAGCGAACTTTGTTGTTCTATTTCTCTTTCTTTTCTTTTCTATATTCGCCAAGATGAAGAACATGACCCTTTTAATTTGTTATATTAAACATATATTAGCTTTATTTTTAATTTACTATATTAACCTTTACATATATATATATAACATATATAATAAGGTTACATTAGTCCTTTTCCACCCACTAACTTACATAGTGGATTATTTGCATAGTAAAACCTCTAAGTTATAAAGACAACAACAATTAAGTGCTTTTATAATTAACCCCTAAATTTTCATTTTACGCGATTAAGCCCTTTTATTAAATCGGACACTTAAATGACGAAATTAAAACACGAAAATTTCACACAATCAAATGCACACAAAATAAACACGCAAAATAATATTAATAATATTTTTCTAATTCGGATTGGTGGTCCCGAAACCACTGTTCCGATTAGGGTTAAAACCGGGTTGTTACAAGTGTCATGGACATATCATAATGCATGATGAATTCCTACCCAAACCATCCGCTACAAACCACAAGTTCCTCAGAATCCGTTTGCCAAACTCTAAATATTTCGAGCAAAGCTCAATGTAGTCGAACCACCATAAAATGTAATAAAGATATATTTCCATTTAACATAAAAATGCAATAAAATCACCGGTCTCCACAATACTCCCGATGTAGTGCACTAACTACATATAAATGCTGACTTAATATGCCGCTAGAACTCCACAGAATTCCTTCGTCAACCACAATATCCCACCCCAAGCACATGCAATATGTCATACAATATTTCAATGAAATGCACGTTTCATACGTATTATTTTAGTAGCATAGTTTACATGCCATCATTATAACGTTCACATATCAATCATTCAGTTTCACCATCAATACGGTGACATTTAATCATATCATCAATCGTTAACACTTTGGGAAAAATATTTCCAGTGCATGTATAATAATTTTTTCCATTCAATACTTTTCATGGCATTTTATCAAGATTTTGGTCTTTCAATATCAATTTCCAAAATAAAACATGATATACATACAATCAATCACACATCATATCAAAATCAAACAGTTAACTATTTAGTTAACCAAACAATTTTATAAACATGTCATTTAGTTAAGGCCAATAACATACCTAATTTAGCCACTTTAACACATTCACTTAGTCAATTAACTAAGCCCGAACAACAAGCTTAATCCCCATTTAGATCATATATAATATTATCAAAACATTCAAATTAACAAGTTAGGACCCACACCTTTTTTTCGCACTACTGTAACACATTAACGAAACCCACAGTTTCTCCTTAAGACCTTAAATCGAATCTAAATTAAAAATCAATATTTTATCGAATTAATCACCATTTAAAACATCCCTAAAACACCCTCTTATGGGTTCAAATCAAACAATATATTTATTACTATTTTCTGGATCCAAGTTAACTAGGTTTCTTACATTGGTTTGATGTGAAACGTACGCTTGAACGTCTAACAGCTTAGCTGTCGATTTGGGGAGTTTGGGTCGGCACCAAACACCATTAAATACTAAAAAATCAGTAGTTATATGATCATAAAATTCTTCAATCTAATTAATTATCAATTTTCCCAACAATTAAGTCGAAACTATGCACTAGTCGACAAACTACCACAGTTACTCTTCTTGAATTGTCAGATCTGAGTCGTCGAATGATCAAGATTGAACCCTAAGGCACATATGGTTTAAGGTTGATTAGGAAGGGTTCTTGGGACAAAATCATTCCTAGAAATAAATGGGAAAAATTAAATAAAATGGCATCCCCCTTTTGGTGCCTCTCGGCGCGGCGCACCACCACCAATGGTGGCAAATTGAGGCTGATTTAAAAAGCCAATTGAAAACATTTTTAAAGGCTGGAAAAGTACCCATAAAATCATTAAAATTTCCCTTAATTCAAAATCTTGAAATTTGGGGTTTCCCTTGAAAGATTCATCAAGAAAATTAAAGAACATAAGCACTTACACTAGCTAGAAGAAATGGGCGGTAATGGAGCTTCTTGGGCAGCAATGGAGATCGTTCTTGGAGGTCAAATATTTTAGATTTATGGCTGGAAAAATACAAAAAAAAAATAGAAGCAAGGAGGGGAAAGAATGGTGCAAGAACCCATTACGAAAAGAAGGGAAATTGATGGTGAATTTTGGTGGTTTGGGTGGCGGCACACAATGGAAGAAAGAAAGAAAATTGAAGAGAAAAGAATAGAGGAAGAGGATGAACAGCTAGGGTAGGGAAAATTGGACTTGAAGGTTGAAAAATAAAAGAAAAATTTGTATTTATACCTTCGGTTCAAGGCTTGGACGACACAAAATAAAGAGATATTTTAGCAAAAATTAAGTTAATTTAGAAGAGAAGGAAATCGAACTTGGGACTTTGATCTAGTTTTTGTGCTTCCTTTTATTTCCTTTAACCATTAGACCAATTACTCATCCTTAAAACAATTTACCAGCTTTAAATAAAAAATTTGGGATGTTACATGTTTGAGACAAAATTTGCAAAATAATAAAAATAGTACGAGGGAAGGAATTTGAACTTGGTTTTTAAGAAAGGTTTCACTAACACTTAACCAATAAACCAATACCTCATTTAAAAAAAGAAAATAACACCGAAGATTACAAAATTATGAGCGTGACCACTGCCTCTCGATTCACTAACTCGATTTTAGTAAGCCCTGATTTTTGAGATGTTACAAGGTGCCTTCATTCGCTAATGATGCAGTGGAGAAAGACTGGTGTTGGGCTGATCTGTTAGATTAGACTCCGGTGTTCATTGCTTGATGATGGCCCCTAAGATCTAGATTTTTTAAGGGAGGAAATTTTTTTCTGATGGGCTCCTAATTATTATTTTTTTGATGCTTTGATTGAGTTACTGAGGTCATCTTTTGGATGGGTATTTTCTTTTTTGTTTCTTTTTGTTTGGTTGGGGAACGTTTTATCTTCCTTTACAATTTTTTAGTTTTTGTTTTATTTTTCTTCTTTATTATAGTTTTGAGGACCATTCCTCATTAAACAAAAAGTTCATGTTGCATCCATTGTCTAATTACTTTATTTTAGTATAAAACATTTTCTGTTTAGATCTCGTCGTTATCTTTTATTAATCCCAAAATAGTGATTTTTATTCAGTCGTTAGTTAGCAAAATATTATATGTTGTGGAAGCTTTTTAAAATAGTTTGTGTCCTTGTGGGTATTTTGCTAAAACACATGCATTCATCTCTTTTGAAAACCCGAGTTTTACCTACTTCTAGCAGATATAACCAGAAAACAGTATAAAATCCAAATTTTAGATAAAAATCCATAGAGGCCATTATTACAGAAAAATACCCCAAAATAAAACTTAAAATCGTAATTAAGTATCAAATAGCAAAAAAGAGTTGTGTGGCCACCGCTGAGTCCTTCGTCGCACCAATCTACTTATGTCTGGGGATTACCTGTACAGATTAAACAGAAGGGGTGAGTTTACGTAAACTCAGTGTGTAATCCCCATGCAAATAAACAGACAATAACAGATAATCTCGGTTTGGACCTAAACCCCTTTCAATACCAGTATCAGTATCAGTTTAGGCCTTAGCCCATTTCAGTAATAGTAAGCATTAGTGCCTTAGCACATCACAGCATAGTAACAGTGACAGTTTTGCAGTTATAAAATCATACCCTACTAGCCTCTACACTCCATCTCCGTCTAACCCTACACTGCATGTTGAGATATAATCAATCCACCCATCGCTACACTCTAAATAGTACCAAATGTGGCACTAGACAGTAATTGTAGTTGAGCTACCAGAAAGTTAAGCTTGAAGCCTTTCAGTACACTTCCTCCAATCAATATCAATCCGACCCCAATGCAATGCAATATACATATATGACATGATAAAACATAATATCATGCATAATAACATGCATAATTGTATTAGTCATACAGTCATTTCAGTCAATTAGGAGTCTAGGTAAGCTTACCGACCCGACAGTAGGTCCACAGTCGACTCGGGCGACCCATGCAACCTTAGCAGTCAAACAGTTAAAATAGGCCCACGACCCAGTTTGCATGCCCTTGTGGGCTCACACACCCGTGTGGCCCACATGGCCAAAAATAGCCTTGATCGTATAGACCTCATAGCATGGCCCATTATTCCCACGCGCCCGTGTGGCCCACATGACCCAATTCGACCTGGCACATAAATCGTACATGGCCAGCCTCGTCGATCACACACCCATGTTCAATCACATGGCCTGCCACACGAGCGATCCCACTCTCGTGTTGCGTCGTTAGTCCTATTTTTTGGTTTTTCATCGACTAGCATTTTCAGTGACGTGATTACACACCTGGTTTCTATTCGATGAGAAAGAAAATCCCGAGCCTTTGAGACCTACATTTGACCAAACAATCATCAATTAATCACTTGTACTCTTACTCAATAAAAAACACACAGTTTGATCGAGCGTTAACTAGTAACTACGTTACCTTCAAATGAGTAAAGAGGGAGGTTTTGCCCACTTAATGCCAATTACTGATCTTCCACCCCTCGAATCAGTTCCTAAGTTCCAACCAAAAACAGGTAAGCATTGATCCAATAAGTAAAAAGCTAACTCCATATTATTTACCCTTACCAACAATCACAATCAGAAAACCAACTACGAAGAGAAAGAACTTAACAGAAAATAAAGAATGCTCACCAGAGAACAGAGGTACAAACACTGTCGGCTGCACGAGGAAGAAATAAAAATCAGCAAGACAAGGAGAAAGAGAAGGCTGAAAATAGGAAGAAGATTCAGCCAAGGGAAGAGTAAAGTGGCGAATGTTTGCTCATCACCCAATACGAATAGATGAAAGACAAACAAATGGTCGGTAAAGAAGGAGAAATAAACGTTCAAAACTTAGCAAGAATCAATGGAATTTCGGCAACAACAAAGGGGGATATAAGAGGAAACACAACCTGTAGGGAAAAGAGAAAAAGAACAACTATAGAAATCGGTTCAAAGAATTAAGAGTGATCGATAGGGAGTTGAAATAAAACAAAACAAAAATTGAATTTGCAAAAAGAGAAAAAGAGAAAGGGAGCATTTAGGAGAAATTTTGGCCAGTAGGGGAAGGGATTTGTCGTCAACAATTAGGGAAATTTTGAGGAGAGGGTGCCGAAATTTTGAAAAAATAGAACCGAATCAGCACAACCTCTCACCACATCCTTTAATCCTCTAATCCAAATTCTCCAACTACCGCCTATCCAAACCCCTTAACAACCGAAATCCCCCTCACTAGCCTCCTAAAAATCAGCCACACATCCCCACACTCCTCAAACACTCAAATTTCGGTCAAACTACAACACCTCCATAGCCAAGCAATAAAGAATTAAATCCTTTGTTCACGCGAAGCGTTGAACTCTTGACCTTCAGGACACCAATCCATCACTTAGCCAACAAACAATAATCCCATTTTTGACATGTTTTTACAGACAATTAATTAAAAGCCTACTGATTAGAGATAGGGGTTTATTCATTAAAAAAACAAAAATTTTCCCAAACTTGGGACCTCCCAAACACATAACCACTAAAGGAAATAAATATTTTGTATCACAAACATACAAAAATAAATATAAGAGATTTTTGGGGCGTTACAATAAGAGGATTTCTTTCCTATTAAAGCTAATTTTATAGGACTAATTGGATTGAAAATTTTGTTCAACTAACTAGAAAATACTTTCACAGTTTTGGGAAATTAAAATAGAATTTTAAAATAATATTTATATTAAATATATTATTATATGATACATTTTATAATATGATTTTAAGTAAATGATTTTAAAGTTAAAATTAAATCACATAAATCAAGAAAAATATGGAGTGAAATTAGATCATACGTGAGAGAATAAAACATTGCATGAAATGAAAAATAATATCAACAAGATATAAATATACAAACATATCAAAATTTATACAAAATAAATTATTAACATGCAAAAATTTATATAAATTTGTAATACATTGAACATAAAATAACAGTAACACTAATAAATCATGCCATAAAACTTATTATCTAAATTAAATTACTCTAATAAATATGTAAATATGTCATCTTCAAATACAACACAAAAATTACATAGAAAAATTGTCACTAATTGAGTTTAGTTGATAAACTATGGAAAATAATAATATAAAAGGAATTGAGATACAATATGAATAACATTGGAAAAAGAATAAAACACAATGCAAAATATATAAATAAACAAAATATGAATACCAAGATGCTTTAATCTACAGTATTATAAGGTGTTTGATTAAGTGTAGTGTTACTCAACTTAATTATACCAATAAAATTAGAAAAGTAAAATAAAAATAAAATTATATAAATTGTAAGTGTTGAAGTTGTGACTTAACAAAAAACTAAAAGCTTAAAAAAAGACATGTGTAGGCAATTGCTTACATAGTTTAGATCCAATGATGTATTCACGAGGCCTTGCCTAGAGAGAAATTCACTAATATTCACGACTAAGAGTTAATTTAAGCTCAACCTTACACAAAAATGTTGTAGCCTTACTCCTTTACAATTACAATGAATAACTCTTTCCAACTATAACTTCCCCCATGAAAGCTTAACACAAACTGATAAAACAGTTTGATTACACAAAAAATCTCGCTACAAAGTTTCCTCTCAATGAATGGATATATGTACACTCAATTCCACACACTTTAATGAAAATGAAAACCTTAATATATAAAGATTTTAGCTTAGGGGGGATCCAACTAGTATGATCATATTAGATCTCTAGAATTTCACCTATATCCGTTACGTTTATGGCTTAGATAATACTTGAGATAAATACAAAGATTATCTCTATCTCTTTTGATCGCATATCTCTGTAAAAATAAAATCATAATCATAATCTTATATACTAGCTTCCTTATTGTTAATTGTAAAGGGTTTCTTTGGCGAAGAGAGGAAGTGTTGCAAACAAGTGAATAAGATGTATCAAAAAAAGGTGGAGAGGAAGATTGGAATAGATACTATAACACTAAGCATAAAAATAGGTGGTATTTGGAAAAGTGGAGAAAGGTTGTGTATGACTGAGATAAGTTTGAGCAAATGAATAAATAGAGAGAGTTTTTAGAAATAACTTTTGAGAGTCAGAATGTTAATGTGGTAAAAATTCCCTCACTACTTTTGAAAGGTTCTTATTTATAGCACCTCAAGCATGGGAGTTACAAAGCTGAAAATTATTAAGAGTAATGAGATTAATTTTTAGTTACAATGGTATTAATGGTTAAGAGATGAAGGTAAAAGGTTTTGTTGGTGATGGTGAATAGTGAAGAAGAACTCATTATGTTTCTAAAAGGGAGTCATTATGTTTCTAAAAGGGAGAAACACTTAATATTACTGGAAAGGGTTAAAAGGAAACCTCTTAACTACCTCCATATTTGACCCACCAAACCAAACTCTCCAGAACATCCTAGAAGTGAAGATAATCCAAGAACCCTTCTATATTCCAAGGTTACTTCCACTTCCTCTACCTTGGTGATGCGGTACCATGTGAAACATCTTCTATAGAACATATATTGAAATGTAAGACAATGGTTGTTCTTGAATAATATTATTTTTACTTGTTCCAGTCGTGAGTTTTTCTCAACATAAAAGTTGTTCTAAAGAAATGTTGTCCTGTGGTGATGCTTTTCTTGGAAAAGCTTGTTCTAAAAAATGATTCTTTTTAAAAACACAATTGTTCTAAGTAAAATTTGCCGCAAATAACAATTGTTCTAAACATAGCTATTATTTAAACATAATTGTTTTAAAAGAAGAGTTTTTATGTAATTTAGCTATTCTCAATAGGAGTTGTTCTCAAATGGCAGTTACATTGAATGTCAAGCACACTATACTGAAATCATGTTCTGAACATAGATGTTCTAAACATAGCTATTCTCAGACAATAGTTGCTCTAAACAACTATTCTTTTTACTGAAAGATATATTAAGTGAAATGATGATGCTACTTGTTACACACTAGGTAGTATAATTTCCTAAAACAGAAGCCAAAAACTAAGTATTTACAATAACAATATCTTCCTTGAATTAGTTGTGGGAGATTACAAATTTGTTGCATATGATATCTTAATTTGCTATTTAAAATCATGTCAAAATTGCAACAAAAAAAAGCAAGTTTAAATAAAACTAGTTGCATTATAAGTTGCAACTCAGGTTTGAGACTTGTTGCAAAGTTAGTTGCCATGATGAGTAGCAATTGTTACACCAACAACAATAAGCTATATATATTTATCAAGTTATATTAATAATTTAATATTTTTTAAAAAAAAGTTATATCTCTTATTTTGTTTTGTTAGTTTCAATTCCATTATATAATTATTTTCTATAAAAAATTATATATAAAATGAACTAATGGCGTGTAAAAGTGTATAAATTATAATACTGTAAATAAGTTTAAAACAATACTAAAACAAATATGCCTTTTTTTTTCTTTTTTTTCTTCCATCCTTTTAAAGAATAATTTAGCATCTACAATAATTGCCTCACTCGAAATTTTGATCAAAACTTGGCCATATTGGATCGGCGACCCTGAGTTATTTTATATGTTTTAATTAGATCCTTTGACATCCTATTTGTATCGAATTGTAAAATTTGGGGGATGAATTGGGCATTAATGATGATTGTCAATTTTTCTGAGAGGTCTATTGGGAAATAATGGATTATTTCTAATATTTTATCTAAATTTGGATTAGTGCTTGCATGGAAAGTGTTGAGCGGTCAATAAGACAATGGCTATTTAAGGGGAGAAGGAAACCAGTGAACATATATTTTTCCTTCTTCCAAATTCTTCTCAACTATTATTTTCTCTTGGGTTGTTTTGGAACAAGAGACAGAGGAACGAAGGGATCGAACTACATACTGGTGAAAAATAGAAAATTAGCTTAATCAAATGCAAAATTTGTGAGGTGGTAACATTCCTATACTCTTTTGTATCTTTTGATTTTGAAAGAAATAAATAAACTACAGACTTCTGACTAAATGTTGGTTCTGGATTGTAAGGAAAAGAAGCATGCTAAGAAGAGAATTTACTATGCATGTTGTTAGAACTCAATTTTCTTACCCGTAAATGCATCACGGTCTATCCTACATAGTTGTTACTTATAACAACCCAAATTTCAGTGGTGATAGAACAGTAGTTCAGGACCACAAATTTCCATCGTTTCAACTCGTAATTATTATTTTTAGAATATTTATAGTCATTAGAGTCGTATTAAAATTTGGCCGAGAAATTTTAACATTTAGATAGTTAATTAGGAGAAAATGACTAAATTGAAAAAGGTGTAAAACTTTTTAAATAATGCATTTAAATGGTTAAATGATTTAATTAATAATTGAGGAAGGGCTTAAGTGATAATTACTCCCTAATCAATATTGTGGGATGGCAAAGTAAGGGAAAATGACAAAATAAGGTGATTATTAATGACAAATTTGTAAATTAAAGGAAATTAAAACAAAATTAAGTAAAAGAAATAGGTTTCTTCTTCATTTTACATTTCTATAGTCGAAATTAATAGTTTCTTTTCATGTGAGTGATTCTCTAACCCGTTCCTTATATTTTTTTATGTTTTTGAAATCGTTGCAACTAGGTCCAACTAGCCCATACCTTTGTTTTTAATTCTGTTAAAAATTTTGGAAGTTTTCATTGATAAATATTGAATTTTTTTAATACCATGTGTTTGAAGCTTTGATTGTGTTGTTTGATGATTTTATAAAGTGATTTTTGTTAGATTTTGATTCTTGGGTTAAATTGTGAAAATGTCAAAATTCGAGGGTTTGTTTGTCAATTTAATGCTAATTAGGGATTTTTGAAGGGTCTAGTATATTTATATAGAATTTTGACATGAGAAAAATGGTTAATTTGATGAATTTAGGTTTAAAGGACTAAATTGCAAAAATTGTAAAAGTTTGGGATAATTCTATAAACTCAAAAAATAAAAGGGTATTAATTGTAAAATGGATTGGAATGTGAAATGTAAGCTGGTAATTGAGGAATTCTATATTTTAGATCAAGATCCCATAGATACTCGTGGAAAAGGAAAAATAGTGGAATAGTCCCTGAACTTCAGCAACTACTACAATTCAGTCCAGGTAAGTTCATGCGGTTTAGAATTTAACATCAATATGAATTTTTCAGTAAATTAACATGGTACAACTTATATATTTATTATTAATTTTTGATAATGAATGGCAATTGGAGATATAATATTGAATTTGATGCTCGATTTGGATTGAACACGGGATAGAGTACAATCATGATTTGGTGTGTTACGGGGGTTTGTAGTGGAGATGGTATTGGAGGGAGATATCTGCATATTACTTGAGTAAATCGAGGTTCAGCATTTTTTGCGAACTCTCGTGTTATACTCTCTATTTGGTGTGTTTCGGTTGGATTAACTATTCTGAGTTTCTGTCTGGTGTGTTCGGTTGATCTGACGATGTACTCTTATCTGTAAGTCATTCTTCGACTAAAAAATCTCGATAAGGTAATCTGTTTAATGAATTTTGAAAGACTTGTTATTTATTGAATATTGATCTGAACATAGATGAATTCATAGATTGAAATTATGGATGAAAAGGAATTCTCATGGTTGATTATTATTGTTTGAATTGTTGTCTTTACTTCGGTAAGATTTATTGTTTAATGCATTGAACTTACTAAGCTTCATTAAGCTTACTTGTGTTGTTTAATGTCATTGTAGATACTCGGAAGGTTGGATGATTGGATCGGCACTCAAGTCACACTGTCCAGTTCAATTCGGTAGTTTTTGGATCGTTTAATTCTAATTATATGGCATGTATAGGCTCACATGTATAGGCTCCTATGTGACTATCATTAATGTTTTGGTTTATGTAAATATTATGGATGATTTTTTGTGTAAATGGTCAACTTATATATTACATGAGAATGAGGTATAGTTTTTATGCTAATATGAATGATATGTATTAAGGAAATGTTGTGATTGAAGTACCTTTGATAGGTACATTGGATAGGTATTAGCTTCAATGAATTGATGAGTTGAATTGATTTTTATTTTGATGTATGATTATATACACTTGTGGTACCAATGAAGGTACATTGGTTAGGCACTTAATAGGTTGATTTTGGTGTGTTTTTAGCTTGATCAATGTCATTTTTAATAGGTATTTTGGTTGGTATTTGAGTTTCTTAAGGTTCAAGTAAACTTGAAAAGGTAAACTTATGTTTTAAGGCTCATTTTAGGTTTACACGACCTGAGACACCAACGCGTGTCTTAGCCTTGTGTGACACATGGCTATGCGACACGACCATGTGTGAAACACGACTATGCAACACGGCCGTGCGCCCTTGTAGATTTCTAGGGTTGCATACACAGCCTGGCACATGGGCGTGGGAGGCCATTTCAAGAGTTACAAGGCCTAGCACACGAGCGTATGGCTTGGTTGTGTGACCCAACTCAAAGAGTTACACGAGCACTGGCACAGGCTAAGACATAGTCGTGTGTCCTTATTTAGAAAGTCACGCGGCCTGAGGCACAGGCGTGTTACCCCTGCAGTCCAAAATTTTTAACATTTTCCTAAACTCTCCAAATGTTTCCAATATAGTTCTGGATGTTTCTATAGTATTTGAAGAGCCTTGAGGGCTTAATTAAGGGATATTATGAATGCATTTGAATAAAATTAGAATATGTATTACATTAAGGTATGACTTGTTTGGTTTACTGTTTTGTTTTTTGGTAATGCTTTATAACCCTATTCTAGTGACGGATACAGGTTAGGGGTGTGACATTACTATTTATCTAGAAAAGATACAGGGGGATCGAACGATAAGGGGAAATTCAAGCTAGTAGTTGATGCATCCTTGAGGTATTTTGTCGGTGAGTTCCCGAACTTAAATCATTAGTGTTTGTCTTGCATGCTTTGTATTGTGATGTTTAGGCTGTGTGTTATGCTTATGAGGAAGTGTTACCTTGTTTTCGAAAGGTTACCACAATCACGGATGTATGATACGAGATAAGGTGCATGTTGGTTGTGAGCTTGAGTTATGGTATTGATGAATTTTTTGATGAGTACAGTGTTATGGTGTATGTTGATTTCTAAATTGTCCACAAGTTACTTTGCATATCTATTGTTTTGGTGATATTTATGTTGTGACGTTGATGCATGTTAAGTTTGGTTTGCAAAACCTGTTCGGTTGTAAGCATGAGCTTGTTGTATTGATAAGTTGTTACTTGGTAAAATACTATTGATTATGTTATATTTTTGAATGCTTTATATGTGTTACTTTGGTGAAAATGAATGATATATGGAGTATGAAGGGATGTAATGATGGATGAATGAATAAGGAGATGTCATGTAGTGCATTTTGTGCCACTTGTGAACTGGCTTTGTGGAGGTTTGGTTGAAGGGTATTGATAATGTATATGCATGTTATTTGGCTTTGTAGAGGTTGAGATAGACTGTGCAGGGATAAATGCTCACAAGCATGTCATAACCCTACGAAGGTTATTCTCAAGTATGAGACTCTATGGAGTCTAAGGCTCTAAGCCTCATGTATGTATGCAAGTCCCGTGACCATGGCATATTCAAGTTATGACAGTCTGCAAGACTTGTCCCCATGTTTCAAGTTATTCCAATCTATTAAGTATGTCCTCAAGTTTCCATTTTAAGGCTATACGTAGGTCTCCGCCATACAAAAGTCTGCATGGACTCTTTTTCAAGGAAGAGTCTGCTTAGACTATCATTCGACCAAGAGTCCAGATGGACTATCTCTCAAGCAAGAGTCTGGAAGAACTAACCTATAATATGAACCCTCAAGTCTAAGTTTGCTAAGGTATTATCCCCTAAATCTAAGTCCACCAAGAATGAGTTCACATGTATGAATCCACACATGTAAGTCCACGTGTCTGAGTTCGCATGAGCATTTCCACTAAATAGGGACCTGCAAGTAGGAATCCGCATGTATGAACCCACCAAGTTCAAATCCGCGTGTATAAATTACCATGTGTGGGTCCGCATGTAAAATTCCTCCAAATGTGAATTTTTATGCATGAGTCTTCAAGGACCTACCACTGAGTGTTAGTCTGCAACAATATTATTCAGCCAAGATACTCCACACATGATCAACTACTAAAAATTGATAGCAAGTTGTCTTCTATGAAATCAATGCTATGTGTAAGCGGAATAATCCTACAAGATATACTAATGCATCAAGGATGTAAATAGAGAATCGTATCAATATATATAATGTACCAATTTGCAAGTTGCGCTAAGACGAATGATGTTAGGAGTGCACCATGATGACATACGATCTACCTCGTGTAAGTGATGTCAAACATGAGACCAGACCATTGAAGCCATACCATATTATGTCAATATCAAGATCAGTATGTTATTTTAATAACTCACTGGGTTCATTCGAACTTACCTGGCTTCTTGTCATGCTTTTCAGGTAAGATGGGCTATACAAGATGCTGGTGAGGGACTAAGTCAGAATCTTTCAAGCCTGTGTGAGCTATCTTCTAAGCTATAGCATGCATATAATGGGGGAAATCTGTCGGCTAAGCCTCAAGATTAGGGATTATTGTAACTAAAATTTAAGAAAAATGTAATTAACCCAACGTGGGTCGAAGGTCATAAATTAATGAAAATATTTTAGCAATCATCATTAAATTGTGTATTAATGTTTTAAGCACGAACTTAGTGAGAATTGTAGCGTCCTTGTTTGGCTAGTCGACTAGTTGAACGTTTGGGGTGTTACACTGAATGACTAATATAATAATTGTTAATGATTTTTTATACGAATTATTTGTTAAAGGTCTATAACTATTTTGTTTTGTACTGTAGCATTTTGTAGCTCAGTCCCGGCAATTGGGATGGGCTAGGGGTGTTACAACAATAAATTTTCATTGCTTACTTATCTTTTAACAATTGCTTCAATTTCTATATTAAAGCCTCTCATTCCTTAGAGACAACTTCTATATTACGGTGTAGATGGTAGAGATGATCCAAAAATGTAATTAGTAAGTGGTAAATACGTACAGGGTAAAAATACGAATGATGTTTTGGTTTTATAGTATGGTTGAGGCCATGAGAACATTGAGATCATAGGTTCGACTTCCATCTTATGCAAATCAGGTGTGGGTTTGTTTTGGTTTAAGTCTTAAAATATGTGGTCCATGTTTAGATATATTTCATTTTTTTACAATTGTTCATTAGTTATTATTGTTAATGTTTGTTACTTAGTTACTAACAAGCTAGGTTACTAACAAGCTAAATCACTTAATCAAATTTCTATTATTAAGTTGAGTTAAACAAGCACAAACTTAGAAATCTTTAAGCCTTGATGACTTTCTCCTTCTTTCGGACTTGGAGAATATGATCAATTACTTTGCTAAAATAATTAGTCAAAACAATGAAACAAGGTTAAAATAACATAATCAAGCATTAAAATCACCTAGAACTATCAACAAGATGCAATTTGATATAGTGAGACACTACCTCGCTTTTAATCCAAACTCAAGAGAACTCTAATCTACCTAAATCTTAAATCTAAATTTAGAATCATTATTAGGGATTTTTAAATACTTAAAAACCTCCAACAACTTATGTTCATACTCTTTCTCCCTCTAAAATTCTTCAAGCACTCAACAATGGTAACATAAGATAACTTTTCCCAAACCACATTCTAACTTGGATATTAGTTATCTCATATAATTCTAAACTTAAATATAACAAGAATCTAGCTAAAAACATCAAAAAATTCCTTGCATCAAACCTTTCTAACTTTAGCTTGAAAATTGCAAAAAGCAAGAAAATAGAGAGAAAATAAGAAGTTATATTTCAAAGATTAAAAATAATAAATTAAGGTTAAAAACACTTTATCTTGCTAGAAAAATAAAAATTCATTCAAGAAATTAAAATTCCATCTCCTCTTTCCCACCAAAACCAACGTAAAAGACAAAGAGAAAATGAAATTATTGAGTTTTATTATTGAAATATATATATTTTTAAAATGACTTCATGAAAAATGAACTTACAAATCTATAATATTGTAAAGAAATCAAGAATTGATGAAAAGAGTTTAGAGAAAATTGAGAAAAAAATTTCGTATGGAAAAGAAAATAAAATCATGAAAATAAACTAACTCTAACAGTTCCTCCTCTTGCAAATTCAAAATGGCCAATTTGCTATCATGGGCATGGGTGGTTTACCAATTAAGGACCTCTCCTCACCTAAATCACATTTCCTAGTTTTCACACATTGACCCTGCTACTTTTACTAACCTTACAATTTAGTCCATATGCCTTAAATATAACTTCTCAAGTGTAACTAAATTATACCACTAAATCAAAATTTTCTCTTGTAACAATATATGACAAGTCCTTCTATCGTGTTGTTGGTTCTAGGTTTATTAGACCAATTTCATTTATTATTTTATTGTTTGTGTGGAGTTTGTCAAACCTTGCTTTTAATTTAATACTTTTGAGTCATCTTACCCATGACCTAAACTACTCCATCTCATTTTTTTTCTGATCATTGTTTGTTACAAGATCTTATGAAGAAACATATTATTGGTAAAAGACATAAATTTGAGGGACTGTATTTTCTAGATCCTTAATTGTTGCAGTCTATTGCTTGTTTGGGTGTTTCCTTTCCGTTTAAAGAGTGTTGTTGGTTGGGCCATCCCTCATTTCCTATATTGAAGAAGTCGTATCTGTAGATTAATAATTTTGATTCCCTTGAATGTGAATTCTATTAGTTTGCAAAACATTATCGTATTTCTCATGACCTAGGACTAATAATCGTGCTAGTTTTTCTTTTTGAGTTGGTTAATTCTAATGTATGAGGACCTTGTCTAGTTACCTATAAATTAGGCTTTAAGTATTTTTTTTACCTTTGTTAATGACTACTCTCATATTAATTGGTTTTTTTATACAAAATCGTTCAGAATTATTTTCCCATTTTTGAACATTTGTGTTGCATATTAAAAATGAATTTTATAGTTATATCCATATACTAAGAAGTGAAACTGGAAAAGAGTATTTTCCAGATCCCTTTAAGATGTCTTTGTCCTATAATGGTATTCTTCATCAAATTTTGTGTTTCAACACACCATTTCAAAATGGAGTGGTTGAAAGGAAGAATAGACACTTATTGGAGACCACTCATGCTTTGCTATTCCAAACGAGGTGCCAAAATAGTTTTGGGATGATACAATTTCTACTGTTTGTTTCTTAATCAACCATATGTCGCCTTCAATGCTTCATGGTGGTAATCCGTAAAATTTTTTTCCCAAACAAAGCTTTGTTTCCAATAGAGCCACGAATATTTTGAAGCACTTGTTTTGTTTAGGATGTTCATCCTCATGTCACTGAATTGCATCCAAAATCTTTGAAATGTTGTTTTTTGGGTTACTCTCATCTTGAAAAAGGATATTAAGGTTATTTTCCTAAGCTCCATAGGTATTTAGTGTCAATTGATGTAACCTTTGTTTAAGGACAAGTGTTTTTTATTTATTTATTAAGGACATACTTTTGAGTTCCACTAGTCAAAGGGAGGAGGATGATTTGTTAGTCTATGTTGTTTCCTCTTTATCTTGAAGGTTCTCCATTTCACATTGTACTAATCTTGTTCATGTTGCTACTATACCTACACTTGAGAAATCGCCAATCATTCAAGTGTATTCCAGAAGATTAGAAATTTGAGATACATGTCTTATACCAACACTTCTGTCATTTGATCCTGTAACACTCTATTTCCAGTTAACCCGGAAACTTGAAATATAGGAGGACTAAATTGACAAAGATCGCAAGTTGGTAGCCTTCACTGAAAGAAACAGGAAAGCTAGAAACTGAATTAGACATAGTTGAGATTCAATTCTAGTTCAGTTAGGATGAAACCTGCTGGTTCTTTAGTGGGAGACATAATAATTAGCAATGTATGATTCTCATAAGATTGGAAATAGCACAGGAGGGGTTATAAATAGTTGGGAAATGACTTTCTAGGGATTCCAACCTTATTTCATTTTCTTTTCTTTAGTGGTTTTGAAGAAGAGCAGGCCATTGAAGGATTTGCATGGAGTAGACTTTATGAGGATGGAGATGGAAAGTAAGGGAACGAACAAGCGAGTAATGTTCTTAATCCTTTTATGTACGTAGAATAAAGTTATGGACCTCAAAACCATTTTAAGGGTTTTACATGTTTCTAGAAAAATGGGTTAAGCTGAGAGTATTGAGTATAACCTATGAATTTGGTTGGATGCTTAGTTGCTGCCAAGACAATGGAAGCTCTTCTTCAAAATGACTAAGCTATGGGGATGATAAAGTTTCAAGTGTGTTCCAGAATACAAACCTGCTATTACGATCTACGTTGTTTACATATGTCATTTTTGCATGAACATAAGATATGATAATATTTGTATGCATTGCATGATTGGGGAAAAGCTTCATGGGATGGATGAATATAGTAAGGGAAATGGGGAGAGAACTTGTTAGTTTCTGCCTCAGACGAAGCTCCAGGCTTTACGGAGGGAACACTGAGATGTTCGAGCATCAAGGTTAGGTGGTGTAAAGGAGGAAATGGGAGGAGGATTCAAGAAATGAAATTTATGGAAAGGTATTTACCGCAATGGTGGTAGTAAATAGTCTCTCAGGGTGACACGGTGATGACGGTATATGGCATAAGACCATAGATGAGAGAGGCTATGAGAGTCTGTGTTGGAAAATCGAGTTTGGGAAATGCAACGGAAAATAGATTTTAGGAAAAACCAAAGTTTAAATTTTTTTCGAAAAATAAGAACTTGGTTGCGATATCTAAAGTAATGAACACTTAATCAAAATTGTAAATTTTTTATTCGTCTAGGATAAACGCTTCAACTGAGTAGCCATCTGACGAGTGTGGGCTCGCTTCGAATAAAGAAAACTTCACAAAAATTACCAATAGGGAAATTTTTTAATTTTGATTCAAGTTGTAAATAATAAAAATATCTCTAGGAATCTTCTAAAACAATTTTTTTAGAGACTTTTCTTTCTACAACTTTCTCTTGAATTCAAGTGTGTGAAAAATAATGACCTATGAGTCTCTTTATATAGGGAGAGTTTAGAGAGTTCAACTATGATTAAACTTAATCACTTTAATATTAAATTAATATAATACTTATCAAGATAAATATTAGACTAAATTTAATATTAAATCTTTTTAAATTAATAGAATATTTATCTACAAGATAAATATTAAATTATTAAATTAAATTTAATATTAAAACTATTAAAATATATTATTTTTAGAATAGTTAATTTGAAATCAAATTACCCAGTAGAGTCCCAATAGGAGTGTGATTCCTCCACTGCTTAACAGCCAAAGAACCATCTGCTGGCCGCCGGAATGCCGTCGTTGTCGCTACTGACACTGTCGTGTCCGGTGGTGCCATGGTAAGTGAGACACCCTTACAGCACTCGAGCCACTCCTATCTAGGCCTAGTGATGGCCTGACCAGTCTGATTGAACCACTAGTTGGACTATCGACTCGGTTTCACATACCAGGCACGATTCGATTAGTTTTTGGTCTCAGTCTTGGTTTTGGGTTCTCAGGCCCAATTTTCGATCTCAAGTTCAATTTTCAAGTTCAATTACCCATTTTGTCAATTGTCTGGCTTGAAAATTAATTTCCAAAAATATCATATTAATTTTAATAAATTTAATTAATTTAATTTTACTTGATCAAAATTAATTTTCCCAAAAATCACCTAGATTTTTAAAATTAATTATTTAAGAAAATTCTTTAATCAAATTCTCTAGTTAAAAAATTCTCACAATTTCCTAATTTAATTCCACATCGAATAAAAGGACTCAATTAAATTATTTCCAAACTTGTAGAATTTTCTTCTAATTCAAATGTAGTCCAATCGAGCTTTTGTTAAGTTAGCGGAGGAACCAATCAGACATATACAATTAGACTCGAGTAATTGTCATTATGTCTAGAAGCATCATTCCAATAATTCACAATTTACTTAATCATGAAGTTAGTCCACAAGAAGTACCATGATTGTATACTCTTTACGAAAGCAATTCATCTAACTGCTTTGTCCAATGACCTTGTCATGTGTGTGTTACCCTCATATAATATCATTGATTCTTTTGATTTAAATCCGTTCACTCAATAATATCCTATTTTATCTCATTGTCACCATTATTTGTAGCTTTTGATTTCTATAAGGCCGTTTGGAATTATTCTTTTTGTAATAGCGTAATGGTGTGTAGTTAGGGAATTTGATTTCATGTGAACATGTTGTCCAGGAGAAGGCTATGAAGCAGTGGGTTTCGCTCCAACGGTCTAAACTATGTTAGTGGTGGTTTTCGTCGACAGTAAGTTGTGTGTGTTGTTTAGTTTAGTGTTGAGGAATTCATAAATTAATAGCTAAAACGGTGTTTGGTATACTATTTTTAGGTTTTGGAGGTCTTAGGATTGCTTTCACATTAAAAACGAACCAGTTGTGTAATGAAAACGCGAGAAAATATCGATTGGTGAAAGAGAAAAAACTAGCCTATCGACACTACATGAGCATGTGCCTGGCCGATTGGTAGGCTGTGTGCGACACACGGCCGTGTGACGGATGTGTTTCGCCGTGTGGGTCACACAGCCTTAGCCGATTTGGGCTTGTGGACCACACAAGCATGTGGCCCAAAATTCAAAATTTTTCCCTAAGGTCACACATATCATTTTGATAGACCGTGGGCTCTCCGTAGGGTCGGTAAAGGCAAAACAAACCCTAAAGCATGAAACCTGCTACTCTGTTAGATTGGTTTGAGTATGATGAAATAAAATATGTATTATTTTATTGTTACGTATAAACATGTGTAATATATATATATGAGCATGCAGGACATATAGTTCTGACATATCTGTTATTCTATTATCTGCATCTATGTACGGGGTGGGATATGTATATGTGGAGGACGTATTTTGTGGTGCGACATTTCACCAATATACTGGTAGCATGGCTGCAACTTATTCTGATAAGTGTTGTACGGACATTATGTAGTGTGTAGGGCTGGGTGGGTGTTTCATACACCACGTGGTGTGTTGGAATGGTCAGAGTTGGTGTGAAGAGGATGGGGGTAGGACTTTGCATATTTGCATGATTCTGAGATCATCTGATTTTGTTAAGGACTTTTGTCCGTATCTATTTTTTTATGTAAGAAATTTGATTATATACGTATGTATGGTTCCGTTGAGTTACACACTGAGTTCTTAAAAACTCACATCTGTTTGTCTGTTCTGTTCAGATAATCTTTAGGCATAGGCAGGTCGGTGCGACGGAGGCTCAGTGGTGACCACTATCCGTGAACTATTTTACGTAAACATAGGACTCTCTGGAATTTTGGTTTTGTTGTTGATTTTTGGGTTTGGATGTGTCTTCATTTTTTCCTGCGATGTTTGAAAATCCAATTTACGAAAACAACGATTTTATGTAAGCAAAAGCTTTTGAGATCACAAACTTAGTTTTCAAAATATAATGAGTTTTAAACTTCGGCTGCAAATTCTCATTTTACTTAAAAGGACAAACAATTGACGGTTTCATTAAAGAGTATAATAATATGTTTTTCCTAAAATATGGACTCTTTTAGTAATAAATTATACGAGGTTTTTAACATGATAAGATTGTCTTCGAAACCATTCTTCGTATCATTCCCAGATTTGGCCATAATGTCTAGGCTGGATTTGGGGTATTACACGAAGAACAAGAAATAAAAATTGTTTAGAAAAAAAAGTAAAACCTAAACTAACCTACACCTACTAAAATAAACCCTAAAACTACTTCGACAAAAACCTCCTAATGTTTTCCACAACTTAGCTATTTATAGAGGAGTTTAGTAGACCTAATTAGGGTAAACACCAGCCTTAATAACATAAAAAGATGTGTTGTGCAGACGAAAATAGCCTTGCTTATTTTCAGCCCTACATCGCACCTATGTCGCGTCACACAACTTTGATTTCTTAAGCAGTTTAGTTGTGTTGCGACTCCGAAAGCTCGTGTTACAACCCATCTATAATTGCTGATATTTTTGGGCCTTTAAAAGGACATCATGCACACTCAATTAGCTCATTAAAACCACCTTAAGGCTGATATTGGCCCAATTAGGTCAACTAACTCGAAATAATACGTAAAAATGTTTATTTTTAAATATTTTAATCTTAAAATAAGAAATGTGAAAATTCAATAAAAATATTAAAATTCCTAGAAAAGAAACTTGCTAAGTGCCGAAAAATACTTAATCTGCCACTACGATTGGTGGCAAGTCAAATACCCCAACACTTAAATCATTGCTTTTCCTTAAGAAAAAGAAAAAGAAAAATAGAACTAAGAGAAAACGAAAAAAAATGTAACGATAACATCTCGAGAATGCTTCGTATAGGAGATTGGATCGGAGTGATGTAAATAAAATATTATGCATAATCATGTAATTCTAGTGCAATATGTAATTAACTCCCAATTTTTAATGTCAGGCAAATTACTTCAATAAATTACAAGTAACACAAATTAAACAATGCTAAGTATAGGATTCCATCAAGACAAATACATAAATATACAATTATACTAAAAGTAACCTAAGCAGTAAAAATTTTCAAAAATCAGATTAATTTTCATCCATGTAGAGCATACCTAGGTCACATAGGACTTTTTGGCTTGTAACATTTTGTAGATTAGGTTGTTTCAAAATTCAAGAATAGGAACAACAAAATTGTTGAAGAAAAAAAGTAATTTGGCACATTATATTGTTCCCAATACTCCTCCGATGCCCTAATTAAACTCACCACCTTATATCTACTTTGTTCACCTTTTTTTTCTCTCTATTTCCTAAGGAAGAACGTAGTATTCTTGAGTACAATCATCTTATCGAGTCTTTTGGGAAAACATGAGTATATATATTATTTTTCTATTTTCTTTATTTTTCTTCATCTCATTTTTCTTTTCTTTGTTTGAGATTTTCTCGCTTGGATTTTAGCCTTCAAAAACTTTTCTCACAAATGGTTTTTCTACTCCAACATGAGTTTGCAAGAATCTTATACTCACTATATCACATCGTTCCTTACGTTCACACTAACTTTTCTTTATTTTGAAACCTCTGTATGCATCTACCTAACCCTCAATAACAATGGTCTGACACCTTAGTTTGTGTAGGGACCAAAAGAAAACGGATCAATAAATTATATGCTCGACTCATGGTTTCATTAATGGTTCATCAAGAAAATGGATTTAGGCTCAACTTAGGGTACTAGGGAATTAATGTATTTCGTCAGCTTTTTAGCTCTAATTTGTCTATCAAATAATTCCTTAAGTCATCCCCAGGTATTTTAATACATGGATTTAATTAACTGAATTTATCAATTTCTATAGCCTAGAGTTCAATTAACATGCATGCTTTTTGTGTATTCATTTATCACATGGTATACTTAACACACTGTTAACTATTCACAGCGTAATAAATTGAAGAATTAGTCTAAAGTTAAACAATCTAAAATTAATTATTATCAAACTAAATTCACCGATTATTTACACAATCCTATTTACATGCTTCAAACCAATCACTTGTATTTCTACAATCTCGAACACACAAAAAAACAATATAAAAAATTATTCTAAAAATTTCCTAAAAATTAACAACAAAAACAACAAAAAAAAGTTAAAAATTCAAAAAATTTCTTTGTCACCCCACATTTTATTATGCATATTGTCCTTCGTGTGCACTAAAATAAAATAGAGGAATGAAATTACCTGATTAGAGTGATAATGTCGCATGCAATTTCAGGTAGTTATGTCCATTCCAGTTCAACTCAAAAAAGTCTTGTGCTCTCTAAAGTACGGTGTTCCTACAAAGAAATTAGCTAACAAAAAAAATGCAGAAATAAATAAAATCTAAAATTAGGAAAAATAAAAATTTAAAAGAATTCAAATCAATCAGATTCGTGCACCGACTTCATGTCTATCACTGCTTTCCCTTTGCCTCGTCCTGTAGTAGTCTTGGTTGCCCTCCTATATGAAGATTGGGTTGGGCTCTTTAGGCTCGGGCTGCGAAATTTGACTCCTATAGTAGAGGGGTGTTTCGGCTGAAATGCCATCTCGTAATCAAAGGCTCGGGTAGGCTTATTTTCATCATAATCATCATCACCATCGTCGTCCACATCATCACCATCATTTTCATCCTTCTTCTCGACTCCTCCCTCGGTCTTATTGAGATATCAAAAAGGCATGTACTTGTTTGGTGGCAAATTAGGCACCTGAATCCCATGCCTCTGCACATAATCAATACACACCGGGGACATTTCTTGCATCCACCTAATGGCTAATTCCATATCGGACATATCTATCAGACTGGTAAGCTGAGGCTCAGTTTGTTCTTCCTCTTAGGTGTTGGTGATACATCCATCTTGTCTTTTCGACGAATTGTGAAAACATGTTATTGGTAAGTAAGTTTTTCGTCAACATACATATTGCTCGATCGGTAATATAGAAACCTTTTCTTTTTTGTCGGGGGCCATCACTAAATGCGTGAAATACATCCCTCGCTTAATGCATTGCCACATCGCTTGATAAATCCTCTGACCTATGGAAACCTATCATTTCTACAAAATCGCATCAAGTAGAGCAATGACATGAGATATATTTTGTGTTAAGGAAATACAGGTTTAAATGAATTGCATCCACAGTTTATGCATCGGTAGCATAATGGCTTGATTAAATTTAATAGGAATATTGGTACCAGCTTGGCAAGTCCACTCGTTGCGCCCCTTATTCAAATATTGTAAAGTTGCATCCATATCGATGCCCCATACCGTGTAAAATCAACTGAATCTAAATAATTAGAGGCATAATAAGGTTCATCATAAAAAGAAGAAATTGCTTCGGGTGTTACTAAAACCTATTTACCTCGAATAGTTACACAGCTCAAATTATCGCTCGGGAGTTTGGGAATCTTTCGATCCTTGATTAAGGCAAAAATTTCATAGACGATAGCATTGATCACCAACTCAGTTGGGTCGAGCAGAAATTGCGAAAATGGTGGAAGTCCACCAACTCCCAAATTGTATCACAATCAGTTAACGAGGGATCGAGCCCTCATTCCTTAATGAACGTACGATAGTTCATTAGCAAGTAATAACATTCTACTTGTAGGTTATGAAACCAAGTAGCGTCAAAATCGAGTAACGCTTCTTAATTACGATGTGCTTTGCATGGTGCCTTTAAATTTAACATCAATAACAAAAATAACATAAAATCACGTAACAATGGACAAGAATAGAACGCCCAACCTCAATTTGTGATTTTTTACCTTTCGGGTTGTTTTTCAATTCATTATTCCTACAAACGAAAAGAGAAAATAGCAGTAAACAAATTGACAGAGGAAAAAAATTTTACCGTCGAAGATGGAGGTTTAAATACATAGAAGTGAAGAAACAGTGATAGGGAAGAGATGCAGTGGCTCATAGGGTTGAAAGTGAGGGTTGGGGTGTTTTGAAAGTGATGTTTTAGGTCTAAAACAGTGCAGTTTATATAGGAAATCGTACGGGCCGCACATGGAAACGGGTCAAAAATTGTAGAAAAATGATGTCGTGTAGTGACACAAAGGTATGTGTATCATGACACGCTGCCCTGATTTTTTAGGATTTTTGTTTGAAGTGTTGTATGTCGTCAGGGATATATACATGTCGCGACAGAAGTATGAAATTTTCAAAAAATTTTATTGAAGTAGCATGTCTCAACATAGGGGAACCTTTTTCGTAACACGGCCTGGGGTTTTCCACGTCTTTTACTTCGAAGTAGCATGTCGCAACACGTACTGGGTTTTGTAAAATAAATTATTTTAGACGTCTTGGACTATTTGGGTCATGCCTAATCACTTCGAAACACCACTAAGGTCACTCTAACCCCTAACTATCCTAATCCCTAACCTACTAAAATTAAAAATCTGTAATAAAAATCCTGAACAATCCAAAGTTACAATATTTAAAAAATTATCAAATGCGATGTTGATATCAAGTATGGCTACCAAAATCGTTCGATAAACCGTTATTATTTGACATCGACTTTGTGTTCCTTTGTCGATCATCACACTCTGTCTATGGGAGGTCTATTATGTCCGGATCCTTCCACTTTTCTGGTTCCCTCGTACCATTTTTCTCACACATGACACACTTGAAAGATACCTCTGATCAAGGCAATTAGGGGTTACATAAAACAATGCAAAATATTCATTCTCTTTATTTCTCTAATCCCTTATCTTGGGAATCTTTACCGCATTTGAACACTTCTAATGCACTATTGATTTTTATTGCTAATTTTTTTTCCTTGAGATTAATGATTAACCTAGAAGTTGCTAAAAATGGCCTACCCAACAATATAGGGATCTCTTGATCTTCTTCAAGGTCAAGGATTAAAAAATCGACTGATACGATAATATTCCTCATTTTAAGCAATACGTCTTCGAGTACACCTTTTGGGCGTACTAACAATTTATCTACTAATTGTAGTGTTGTCGAAGTGTTCTTTAACTCCCCTAACCTAAGTTTTCTATAAATTGATAAGAGCATTAAATTAAAGTTAGCTCCTAAATCGCAAAGGGTCTTACTAAAATAAATGTCCCCTATGTTTATGGGAAATGTAAAACTACCAGGATTTTTCAATTTAGGGGGTATCTTTTTAGCAATAACAGAACTACAAGGGGAATTAATGTCAATTTGTTCTCCTTTTTAAAGTTTTTATGGCTAGATATAATTTCTTTAAATACCTGGCATATTTCAGTATTTTATCAATTAATTCCAACAGAGGTAAATTAACATTAAGGGATTTAAATAAGTTCAGGAAACTTATGAAATTTGTTTCATTCCTCTTTCGTTTGTCCTCAATCATCTACAGAATGGTATTTTCATGCTTGTGAAGTTCTTGATTACCAGCTCAGCCTTTAGTTTAGTCACTTGTTCGATCTACATCTCAAGCTTATTTTCTTCGATGGGTTTCTTGACGAATTCTTGCAAATCCTTGCCTATTTGAATAAGAGCTTTAATATCTTTAAGAGTCTTAACAAATTGAAAGGTGATAGAATTTACATGCTCCTTTCCATCCTTTCAAGGATTGTTCTCCATGTCACTCAAGATTCTAGTACCAATTTGCCTTTGCATGTTGCTCATCATCACTATCATCCGGTTCATTTAGTTCTAGATGCTTTCTTTGAAATCCGTCAATATGTTTCTGGTTAGAGTACACTTAGTCTGTACTTCTCGGATGTCTATCTTCATTGATTGGATCTTGCCTTCTATTTGATTGAGTCATTAACCACAAATATTATGGTCATTCCCCATAGATCTGTCTTGAGATCTTTGTATGTATGGAGGTTAGTAAGGAGGATTTACTCGATTTTACAGTTGATTTCCACCTCCTTGTTTTCCTTCCTATTGTAGGTTCGAATGATCCTTCCAACCGGGGTTGTATGTATTCGAATAGGGATTTCCACCCTATTACCCACATAGTTAACTTCATCCAGATAATGATCTAAATTTTGCCCACAATGTGGGGTCGGCTCCATAATGGTCAGTTTACCTGCCACTTCTAATCGATTGAACTTCTCCAAATTTATTTGATAAGCATAAAATTTTTGAGTGGCTTTCATTGCTTGTGTTTTTGGGTTGTAAGTGAACCTCTCGTTTGGCCACATATACAAGTTCATAGTCATGTCATCAATAATTTGACAGGCTTGCTCATATGTATGGTTTAATAAAGCTGTTCCTGATGTACCATCCAAAGTGGATATTAGATTATTGTCTAAATCGTTATAGAATATTTACATTTGGAGCCACTCTTGCATTCCATGATAGGAACACTTCCTCAATAGTGACTTGAATAGATCCCAAGCTCCATATAATTTTTTTCCTATGAATTGCTTGAAGTTGGCGATCTCTCAACGAAGCTGAATGGATCTACCAATCAAGAAAAAATATGTAAAATTTTTTTCACTAATTCGCCTCATGTAGTGATGAAACCTGGTTCCAATAAGTCTAATCAATCAACAATGTAGTCACATAAAGAAAAGGGAAATAATTAAAGATGCACTACATTATCAATTACCCCATTGTATTTGTAAGTGTCACATCATTGAATGAATCACTTCATGTGCTTGTTTGGATCTCCCATTATGTTCCCTCAGAATTGGAAGGTGTTTTGGATCATTTGGATTGTTTTCGTCTTGATCTCAAAATTATTGGCATTGATCACCGGTCCTTCAATGCTGCCTCGCACAACATCAAGTGTTGGTAGTGCATACTCACGCGATGTTATTTGAGCCATTAGTAGCCTTCCAAAGATATAGGCTTCTGATTCGAGTGGACTGTCAAATAAAGGATTTTCCCAAGGTAAATCAATTACCATAGGTGGATCATTTTGCATGAATTGACGATTAGTCTCAACAGTCTCTTCGGATCAGGGTATGGCTCGATTGGAATGATTCCACTCCAGGTCATAAACTAAAATCAGAGAAAAATACTTTTTGTATTTTTAGTAAAATTCAAAATTAATAAACAACAAAAAATCATATCTAGAATTTTTAATGTTCATATTTATCCTACTAACTGTAGAAAAATTAATTTAGATTTAATGCTAAAACCTCCCGGACAAAGATGCTAACAACTTGATCTCCTCAAAATGTGTAAAATTTTAAGTAAAAAATTGTGCAAATAAAAATATATCAAATTAGTGCGATATCTACAAGTAGAAAGGTCAAATTGTAATATGGTTTAGTGTTACAACAAAACAATGAGAAGTATTCTGAGGATCGTTCCCAAAAGAGGTTGAATTAAATCTAAAAATATTATTATCTACATCAACAGGTCTAAACAATAATTATTAAAAAACATATTATGACAATCAATACTAAAAATTCAGACGAGAAAATAAAATTAAAAATTGAGACTACCAAAACAGAATTAACAAACAACAATCTATCGAATAACAGACAGAATATTAGCTCGCTTTTATGGTTGTAATTAACTTCAGAACTTGGGTTTTTTTAGAGAATTTGTTATTACCTAGACAAATTACCTCTCAGCCTCTACTGCCTAACTAATCAACAGTACATGTGTAACACCCTTATCCGACCCATTCACTGAATCCGGGCATGGTGTGCCACAACTGAATTGGATTCGTGTACAAGATTAAAACTCATTTTAAAAAATCAGATTGTATTACCTACTTATTAAACCATACAAAAAGACAAAAATTCTAAATAAAAGTTCACTCTCTCAACTTTGGACTCTAAGGGAACTACATAGTTACAATATATTCATCCCCATGGCGAAGTCTTTAAAGATATCCCCTTCCTATGTGCTTGAAACTTTACTAGTGGAGCTCTTTAATCCAACACGGCCTGGCTTGGTCCCTTCTCAAGTTCCTTATTCTACAAATCTTACAGCTATAGGTCAAACCTCTGTAAGTCATAAAAGAACTTAGTGAGCCTCCTAACTGGATTACTTATAGTTAAACCACATCTCGTAGGGGTAATAAAAGAAAAGAAATTAAATGCAATTAACTCCTTACTTGTGGGGGTAAATTTCACCTAAACCCGACATAGTGGGCTCTGATTTATTCTTGATCCTACCCATTGGTGAATAGATCGCCAGACAATTTACTATTGGGCAATCCTATCAATCTTCGATCAGTCTTGACGGTTCCTTGGATGTCTCACCATATTTATGGACTTTTTCCTTTCCTTTACTTGTATTCTTTCTTCCATTTATCTATAGTGTGGATTCTTCTTTTCACCATGTTCTTATAATGTAGTTCCTTAGGCCTACACTCTTGAAGGCCCTTGGGTATGTCCCTCTTGGCGATCATTCCAAGTCTGTTTAGTCCATGGTGGACTCGTTATCTTACCATAGTCCCAAAGGACTTGCTGACATCCTATCTGTTGGGATAACTATTGAAGCCCCCCACCATTCTGGTGAATTAAGTCCCACTTAGGATGAATAGATATTGAATTACAACCTTTTTAATCTACCTTGTTCGAGATATCATGCTCGTAACTGTGACATGTCTATATGCTGGGAACTACTTGGGCCTACTGTATCCAGTAAACTATCATCTGCGTGACCATTTGAGTTTACATTTTCACTAACGTGGTGGTTTCCAATAGAACTAGCCCTTTGGCAGGTACTTCGCAATATAATCCCCCAAAAAGAGTGTAACACCCCGAATTTTGGGCCTAGAAGAAATAGGTTTTGAACAAGGGAATAATTAGGAGACTGCACATAAATATTTAGTTGTGCAAGGAAGTGACATAAATGAATGTCTGCTTTAATGGTTAAGTGATTTATGAGTGTTTGGAAGTGTCTGAGAAGTCAGGGGTTCAAGCCTTGGCTTATGTAAAATTTTTATTTTAAGTGAATAAAATCCTTGGGTCTAGATAGTAGGTTCTTTAATTCTTGTGGTTAAAATATGATACAAAAAAGCTTGTGGTCTAGTGGCAAGGTGGAGTGTTGTGTAACTGTGAGGTCTGAGGTTCAAGTCCTGGGTTGAGCAACGAATTATTTATTTTGCTGCTTGAGCTGTGTAGGTAGTGGAGTTAGACTGAAACACAGCTAAGGGAAGTTTGAATGGAATTTGAATGGAATTTGAATGGTGTTGTTGGGGGAGTTGAGGAGAAATCGGTGGAGTGATTCAATGAGGGATAAGGAGACGAATTTTCAGAGAAAATGATTGGAAGTGAGGGGAGAGGAGAGGTGTGCCGAAATTAGACTTTGTACCCAGAAAAATTCAGCCAGAGGGGAAGTTGGTCATTTTTGGTATACTTTGATTTTGGTTTTGTGAGGAGTTTTCATTCTTTTTGTTTGAAAGCCGATGTGGTAAAGGGTTTTTTCTTTTTCTTCTGTCTCATTCTTTTTGGTGTTGGCAATCTCCCTTTGGCCGAATAGTGTCTTTCTCAATTGTCTCTTTTTCTTTCTTTTCCAAGTAATTCTATTGGTGGCTAATCTATCTTCTCTCCTTTTTCATTCTTTCTTTCTTTATCCTCCACCGAAACCTTTTCGTCCCCTAAACCATTCTCCTCCCTTGTCGTTTTGCTCTCCTTTTTCTACCCTCTTTGTGCTGACTTTTTCCTTGCTCTCTGTCGATCTTGTATACCATCCTTATTCTACGGTTTTATACTTTCGGTAAGTTGGTGTTCATTTTGACTTAAACCATTCTATTAGATCATTGATATTAAGGGGTTTTCAACTGGATTATAGGTAATAAACCCGAGATCTAGTGACCAACACTGTTCCAGTGAGTGAAGTGCTTAGGGATTCGGTTGTTTAATCAAGGTAAGTGAATGTTAATCAAGAAGTTATGTGTAATGAAAAGGATTCTTTTCAAATTCAATTGATAGGTGGTTAAATGAGTGTTACGGGTGAAGATAGGTTCAGAAGTGCTTGAGGACTGTCTGCGCATCTTATCGTAAACAGGTGTGTAAACATCCCATTGTAATCGTAGAACGACAAAAAGCCGAAAAGCCAAAAATATGGCGTTTCAGACCACACAGGTGTGTGATCACTCGTGTGGTAAGCCCAACCTGCGAACCATGAGTGATTGACTGTAGAGGCCTCCATGAGCGTTTTCATAGGCTTAGGCCATAATGGGCCACGTTGGGTCAAAATGGGCCGTGTGGGCTTAATAGGCTCATGGGCCCCACACGGATGAAATCCACAATTTGTGGCAAATACTAGACTGGGCTATATAGATCCCATAGTCATGGTGAATTCTGGGCTAAGCGGGCTGCACGAACGTGTGGGCCCACTTGGGTCGAGCAATGGGCCTTGAGCCCATTTACACTATTTTGATCATTTAGGTTACCTGAGTCGCTCGAGGTGACTGCGAACCTTTTGAGGGCTAATAAATTACCAAAATACCCTCATAGGATAAATTGACTAAAATACCTCCGTAAGGTAAAATGACCAAAATACCTCTATTGGGTAAAATGATCGATATACCCTCATAGGGTAAAATGATCGAAATACCCCTATAGAGTAGAATGATCGAAATACCCCCATAAGGTAGAATGACCGAAATAAGCTCATGGTAAAATGACTAAAATACCCCCATAAGGTAATACCCCTAGGAGATGAGATGACTGTTATGGCGTTATGTTATATATGACTGATTCGCTCTATGATATGTATGACTGTGATTGAGCATAACATTTTGCATACACGTATGAGATTATGTCACGACATATTGCATGAGATGGGTTGTTATATTTGGAGGAAGTGTACCATACTGATAAGGTTGCACGGGTCGCCCAAGATGACTATGGAACTTCTGATGGCTATATGTCGTTTATCTTACTGGAAGCTTTGCTACAATATTGTTTATTACAGCAACCGGTGCTAATCTTGGTGTGTCTGGCTGGGTGGGTCGATTTTATCCTCACATGGTGTGTTTGGCGGGACGGAGTGGTATGTAAAGGCTAGATTGGGTAGGACTTCTAACTGCATATTTGCACTGATTAATGATATTGTACTGTTACTATATTGATTAATGATATTACATACTATTTACTGCATGACTGATATATGTTACTGTTATGGGCCAATGCCTTACTAATTCTATTACTGAAATCAGGCTAAGGCCCACGTCGTTACTATATTGGGCTAAGGCCCACACTGTACTGTTACTGAATAGGGCTGAGGCCTAAATTGTTACTGCATATTGTATACTAACTGGCTGATAGGGGATTACACACTGAGTTTTCGTAAACTCACCCTTTCCTTTTAACTATACAGGTAGTCCTTAGTCATAGGTGATTTGGTGCTGCGAGGGACTCAAGGTGGCCACACAACTACAGTTGTTCTACATTTTCTTTTATTTAAATTTAAAGTTTTTGGTGGGTTTTGTTTATGTAATAAGTTCATTTATGTTTGTTTAAATTTTTAATTGGCCTTTTGCTTACTTATTTTAAACTGCTAGTTTAGGAGAAGACAAATTTTCAAAATAATTACTGTTTTTAAAGACACGGAATTTTAAACATTAGAGTTTTCAGAAGCTTCCACGATTTTAGATCAACCTATTATAACAATAGTAGATAACGAGGTAAATGTTTTGATTAGTTGATTCGTTAAATAATAACAAAGGGGTTTCTAAACTTAGAAACAAAATTTTTACCATCAAGTCCAATTTTTGAAAGACACTTCAATGTGACACGCCAGATTCGACCATAACTTCTAGGCTGGGTTTGGGGTGTTACAAAGAAGATTAGTCTTGAGAAACATATCTCTCATTCGATGATTACCTTCTTGGTAACTCTTTGTAACATTTGAGTTTAACTAACCTTTCTTTTCCTTATGGACTAACTAGCATGCTTCGAGCAACCACTAGAATAAAAGGTTCCTTGAGCACCCTCTAGAGACTCTTGAGTATGGATCCTTATCTAAAATCCTCAGGAAAATTTTTTTCCGTTTGCTTGTACACTAGGCACTACCCGTGTATCATCACCCCTGACTGTTTATTGCTGGGTTCAAACCCATATACCTTCTTGTCTTTCATGACTACTAGTCTAGCAGCCTTTCCCATTTCCATTACATTTCCCATTCATTGATGGACTCTATCGACCAGCTAGCTATCAATTGAGTGTCCATGCTTTCATTTTCCTCCTAACCCTTTTTTCCAGGTAACATCTATTTTTCAGTGAAATCAGAATAATAGTTTCAAGACCACAAATTTGATAAGAAAATTTTTATTTTACTATTATTTTAATGTCTTCAGAATGTTATTAGGGTCGTATTAAAATTTCATTAAGAAATTTTGACGTTTGCAGGCTTAATTAAGTGAAAAGAACTAAATAGTAAAATGTGCAAAAGTAATGTTCTATTAGTTAAAGGTATCAATTAACTATGAAATTTAATTGTGAGTGGACTTAAATGGTAATTATACAATTTATATTCTTAGTGGACAAAGATGGACATAAATTAAATGATTTTAAGGTTAACTGTTAGGTTAAAAGGTAATTCAATAATTTGTTAAAGAAAAATATGTAAAAAAAAATGTATAATCTTCTTAAGTAATTTCTTTCCACCAAAAATTGATTAATGAAAAATCCATAGCTAGGGTTGAAAGCTTTGGTCACTTTGCTAGCTTGCATGTAAGTGTTTTTTGATCTCGTTCTTAATGATTTCTATGTTTTTGAAGTCGTTGTAGCTTAATCTAGCTATCCCAGGGGTCAATTTGCAAAATTGTTTAAGATTTAGGGTTTTCCATGAATTTTATTGTAGGATTCTTAGTGTTTAATGGAAGAATATGAATCCTTGTTGTTAAATAAACAAGTTTTATAAAGGGATTTTTGATGAAATTGTCATTTAGGGGCTTATTTGTAAAATGATAAAATTTTAAGTTAAATTCATCAAATTGTGATTTGTATGAGTTGGTAGATTTCCTAGTGAATTCAACTAGCATGAAATAAGGATGAAAATGCCTATATTTCAATTTATGATATCAAGGACTAAATTGTAAAAAGTTAAAATATTATGGGCAAAATAGTAATTTTACCAAAATATAAAATATGGACTAAATTGAATAATGAAATTATTAAATGAATTAAATTTATCTATTTAGAACAAGATAGACCTCGTACAAATTTAGATCGGGAAAAGCAAAAGATTCGGATTGATCGACTACGTTTTCATGCTTTAGTTGTTGAGGTAAGTTCATATGATTAAATAACGTTTTAATGTTATATTGGTCTATATGTTCATGTATTATTTTCCATGTATCTAAATGATGTTTATCCAATGATGTCACGACGATTATCGAGCCCCGTTTGAACCTTAGGAATTCGTAGGATACAAATGACATGTCATTAAGGGTTTTCATGTTTCGAGTGTTGGTCTTGAATGTCCTACGGATGGCTGATGTCCTGCATTTGATGTGGATACTCCACAATTCGTGTCATCAACATTGCATAGTTTACATTCCAACCCACAGCTCGTGTGAGCAACAATGTAAAAGAAAATGAAAGGTTATATGTTTAGCACACTTTGTGTGAGCTTCCCCGCGTATCCGATGTTATTTTGAATGGTTCAATGGGTATGAAAAGGAAAAGAATGGTAAGTGTTCAAATGAACTATGTTGTGAATCTATGAAAAGGTTTGGAAAGGAAATGTACAATGAAAGCATACCTATGATCATGAAAATGATGAATTCAAAAGTAGTATGTTCATGTACACCTAGCTTACCTTATGATAATTCAAGTGAACTATGTGTTAATGCACTAACATGTGTTGTTAATGGTGCTTACTGTCAAGTTTAATGTTTATTTTCCTGGCAGACTTCATTGGTAGCCATAGTAAAGTTATGGTCGTACACCTCATAATCCTCGTGTTTACTGTCCTGACAAACTACCCCGTGTTTACTAACCTAGAGGACTCTCTATGGTGCCATAGCCGAGCTATGGTCTTACACCACAAGACCCCATGTTTAATGTCCTGGCAAAATTTATTGGTTACCATAGTCGAAATATGGTCTAACACATTTAACCTCTTAGAGGTGTCACCCCAAAGGACCTTACCGCCTTCGCGGTGTCACCCTATAGAGCCTGCTGATTGCCATTATGGTGATACTCTATGGAGCCTAAATATTATCGTCACAGTGTCATCCTAAAGGACCTAAATCTCATTTCACCTTGATGCTCGAACATTGAAGTGTCCCCCACATGGTTCGAAGCTTTACACATTACGGTTTGCTCCCAGCAATCCCAGATAGTGAAATGTTAACGGATTCTTTGCACATCACAGCTTGTACACAGCAATATAGTATGACGGTATCTAATAGCATCATTCTTTTCCAATCCTAACTTCATCTAACTCGTCGATAATTCCCTTTTGTATTCCACAATAAATAAATACATGTTACATGAAATTCATAAAAATCTTTTCAAACAACACACTAGAGGATACTCATAAACATAGTCATGGCAAACAGTCATTGACCACCTTCAGACGTACTAAGGTCTAGAGTGTGAATACTGCAATAAAATATAAAAATATGAGGTGATATCTGCAAGTATACGGATCGAGTTGTGATATAGTTTTACAACAGATAATGTGAGTACTCCGAGCGACACGCCCGTGTCTCCTTTGTAGGTTTTAGGGTTTGCAAGTCAGGCAGTTACACAGCCTTGCACAATGGTGTGTGACCCAACTTTGAAAGTTACACGAGCATAGACACGGGCTAGGATACGATGTCCCTATTTCGATTGTTACACGGTTTTGAGACAATGGTGTGTGTCTCAGCCGTGTGAGTTACACGGCAGTGTGATCCTTATAGTTTAATTTTTCCAACTTCTTCTTAAATGTTCCAAATGTTTTCAAGTTAGTTCTGATTTATTTCTAAAGTGTTTTTATGGCCTCGAAGGCTCGGTTAAGGGACTTTATGCATGTAAATGAATGGATTATGCTATTTTTATATAATGTTTAGAAATGTATGTTTTTCTTATTTTTTGTTTATCCAGTAATGCTCTAAAACCTTATTTCGGTGATGGATATGAGTTAGGGTGTGACATTTAGTGGTATCAAAGCTATGATTTAGTCAGTTTTCAGATTGAATGTAGTATGTATGGGTCTAGAAATACACGTCCTTATATAACTTGTGATAGTGTGATAACTCCTGACTCAATTTAAACTATGTTTCCATATAGATAAAATGTCATCCAACCAAGCTGATTCTGATGAGGTAGAAAGTAGTGCACAAGCCTCCATTCACGGAGCAGCATCTAGTGGAAGTAGGCTTGTATCTGAGGGCCAGGTAGGAATGGCTGAGGAAGCCTTCTTCCAGATGATGAATGAATGGTTCATCGAGTTTGTATGAATGAACCCTATGGCTCAAAGACCTCCACCCCCACTTGTTCCCCAATTGGTTCTTGTAGTTCCTCAAGGTTTGGAACCAGTAAAAGTAAGCAAGCCTCCAGTTGGTAAAATCTGTAAATATGGGGCTAAAGAGTTTAGAGGTACATCTGAAGATGATCCGAAAAGAGCTGAGTTCTGGTTGGAAAATATGATCAGAGTTTTTGATGAATTATCATGTAAACTAATAGAATGTCTGAAATGTACTGTATCATTATTGAAAGATTCAACTTATCAGTGGTGGAACACCTTAGTTTCAGTTGTGCTGAGAGAACAGGTAGAGTGGGAATTCTTTCAGATTGAGTTTCAAAAGAAATATGTAAGTCAGAGGTTTCTTGATAAGAAACGTAAAAAGTTTCTTGAGCTTAAATAAGGCTAGATGCCAGATCTGAATACGAGAGGCAATTCGTTTGACTTAGTAAATGTGCTCAATAATGTATACCAATAGAAGTTGTTATGTGCACATGGTTTGAAGACAGGTTAAATGAATACATCAAGCTATTAGTTGGGATCCTTGAGTTAAAAGAATTTGTAGTTCTAGTTGATAGAGCTCATAATGTCGAATAACTAAGTAAAACTTAGAGAAAAGTCGATTTTGAGGCTTGTGATTCAGAAAAGGGATCAGCGGGAAAGTCATACCAATCACCAGCAAATAAGTCGAAAGAATATCATGGTCGTTCATCAGCTTCAGTGGGTTATTCAGGTAAAGATAGAGGAAAACAACATATAGGCTTGAAACCTCAGGCTACGTCTGTAGCAAGCGTAGGCAATGGTAGAAACAATAAGCCCAAATGTTAGCATTGTAATTAACAACACTTCAGTGAATGCAGATTGAAAGATTGGTCATGTTTTAAATATGGTTCGTATGAACATCATCTTAAAGATTGCCCGAAAAGGTTCGAAAAAGAAAAGGCTCAAACTACTCGACCGAGCAATACAGCTGCGAGAGGGAGACCACCTCGAAACACTGGAAATGCAGGTTATAATCTTAGTGGACAAAGCACTCTACTGTGACATATGACAACTTACCATAAGGACAGATCCATGCGACTATGTATAGACTATCGACAACTTAACAAAGTCATGATCAAGAATAAATATCCATTGCCGCGTATAGATGATCTTTTCAACCAGTTGAAAGGTGTGATAGTATTCTCAATTATCGATCTTTGTTCTAGTTATTATCAGTTACGAGTTAAAAACTCAGATGTGCTGAAAACAATGTTCAGAACCAGGTATGAACATTATGAGTTTCTTGTGATACTATTTGGTTTGACTAATACACCTATTGTATTTATGGACTGGATGAACAGAATATTCAGACCGTATTTAGATAGATTTGTTATTGTGTTTATTGATGATATTCTGATCTATTCATGAGATGAGACAAAGCATGCCTAACATTTGAGAATTGTTTTGCAAACCTTACGCGAAAAACAATTGTTCGCTAAGTTTAGAAAATGTGAGTTCTGGCTTCGAGAAGTCAGATTTTTTGGATATGTTGTATCGGCCGCTGGCATTAGAGTTGATCCGAGCAAAATTTCAACTGTTGTAGATTGAAAATCTCTGAGAAATGTATCTGAAGTTAGAAGTTTTCTAACTTTTTCCGGATATTACAGAAGTTTCGTCAAAGGATTCCTGATGATTGCTACACCGTTGACAAAATTATTGCAAAAAGATGTTAAGTTCGAATGGCCCGAGAAATATAAAAAAAGCTTTAATCAGTTAAAAGTATTGTTAATCGAGGAACCTGTATTAGTTCAATTAGAGTCCAGTAAAGAATTTCTGACTTATAGTAATGCTTCGTTGAATGGTTTGGGTTGTGTTTTGATGCCAAAAGGCAAAGTGATAGTGTATGCTTCTAGATAGCTGAAACCGCATGAAAAGTATTATCTGACTCATAATTTAGAGCTTGTAGTGATTGTATTTGCCTTGAAGATTTGGCAACACCATTTGTACGGAGAAAAATGTCATATCTTCACAGATCATAAAAGCCTGAAGTATTTGATGTTGCAAAAATATTTGAATTTGAAACAGCGCAGATGGCTCGAGTTATTAACAAATTATGACTTGATCATTGATTATCATCTGGGAAAGGCTAATGTCGTTGCTGATGAATTGAGTAAAAAAATCTTTATTTTCTTTACGAGCTTTGAATGCACGATTAGCGTTGATTGGTGATGGTTTGATTTTAACTTAATCAAAAGTTAGACCGACGTTTTTGCAACAAATTTATGAAGCTCAGAAATGTGATGATGTTCTGCTAACTAAATCGAAACAGATTCAAACGACACCTGATTTAAGTTTTTATGTTGGTTCTGATGACAGTTTGGTTCTAATGACAGTTTGTACTTCAAAGGCAAAATTTATATTCTGAGAAATTCTGATCTTGTTCAAAAAATTTTACAGGAAGCTCACAGTAGTAGCTTGTCTTTTTAGCCTGGTAGCAATAAACTGCATGGCGATTTGAAACAAATGTATTGGTGGCTAGGTATGAAACGAGAGATTTTTGAGTCTGTATCGAGATCTTTAGTTTGTCACAGTAGTAGTTCTAATAATTAAAAGCTGAGCATCAGGTACCTTCTGGTTTACTACAACCAGTGATGATTCCAGAGTGGAAATGGGAACGTGTCACGATGGATTTCGTATCGGGATTACCTCTATCAATTAGAAAGAAAGATGTTGTGTGGGTCATTAATGATCATTTGACGAAGTCCGCGCATTTCATTCCAGTTCGTACTGATTTTTCACTCGAGAGATTAGCCAATTTGTATGTGGCTGAGATCATTCAATTGCACGGTTTGCCAATTTCTATTATTTCTGACAGAGATCTATGGTTTACGTCTCGATTCTAGAGAATGTTACAAGAAGCTCTAGGTACTTGATTTTATTTTAGTGCCACATTTCACCCTCAAACCAATGGTCAGTCCAAGCACGTAATTCAGATACTCGAGGACTTGCTTCGATGTTGTGTTTTAGAGTTCGAAGGTAACTGGGAAAGATTTCTACCGTTGGTTGAATTTGCTTACAACAAAAGTTATCAATCAATCATTAAAATGGCACCGTATGAAGTTTTTTACGGTCAAAAGTCTCGAACTCCATTATAATAGACTAAACTCAGTGAGAAAAAAAACTTTTCGGGGTTGATTTGTTATGAGAAACCGAGGAAAAGGTTAAAGTGATGTGAGACAGTTTGAAAGCAGCTTCAGTTCGACAGAAATCCTATGCAGATTTGAAAATAAAATACATCAAATTCCAAGTTAACGATAAAGTGTTTTTGAAAGCATCGCCCTAGAAGAAAGTTCTTCAATTTGGTTGTAAAGGAAAGCTTAGTCCGTGGTTTATCGAGCCATATGAGATCATTGAGAGAATCAAGCCGATAGCTTACAAATTAGCCTTGTCGCTAGAGTTAGAAAAGATTCATAATGTATTCCATGTATGTCTGTTACAACAGTATTAGTCAGATCCTTCACACGTGATTTCACCTATTGATGTTGAGATTCAGTCAGATATGACGTACAATGAAGAACCGATTAGAATTCTAGGTCAAGAGGTTAAGGAATTGAGAAATAAAAGTATAGCTTTAGTAAAATTTATCTAGAAACATCACGAAATTGAAGAAGCTACCTGGGAACCAGAAGAAGCTATGAAAGTGCCATACCCAAACCTCTTTTCTGGTAAGGTTTTCGAGGACAAAAATTCCTTTAGGGGGAGAGTTGTAACGACCCGTTTTTAATGAAATTGAAACAATGGTTTTGGGACCACAAATCCCACGAGAAAATTTTTATTTTATTATTATTTTAATGTATATAGAATGTTAGTAGGGTCATATTAAAATTTTGTTAATAAATTTTGGCGTTTACATGCTTAATTAAGTGAAAAGGACTAAATCGTAAAAGGTGCAAAAGTAATGTTCTATTAGTTAAAGGAATCAATTAGCTATGAAATTTAATTGTGAGTGGAATTAAATGGTAATTAGACCATTTATATTTTTAGTGGACAAGGATGGACATAAATTAAGTGATTTTAAGGTAGATTGTAAGGTTAAAATGGTAATTTAATAATTTGTTAAAGAAAAATATGTAAAAACAATGTATCATGTTCTTAATTGGTTTTTTTCCACCAAAAATTGATGAATGAAAAAGCCATAGCTAGGATTTGAAGCTTCGATCGCTTTTCTAGCTTGCATGTAAGTGATTTTTGATCCTATTTTTAATGATTTCTATTTTTTGAAGTCGTTGTAGCTTAATCTAGCTAGCCCGGAGGTTAATATGCAAAACTGTTAAATATTTAAGGTTTTCTATGAATGTTTTTGCATAATTCTTGAAGTTGAATGAAAGAATATGAATCCTTGTTGTTAAATAAACAAGTTTTGTAAAGGGATTTTTGATGAAATTGTCATTTAGGGACTTAGTTGTAAAATGATAAAATTTTAAGTTAAATTCATGAAATGGTGATTTCTATGAGTTGTTAGATATCCCTAGTGAATTCAGCTAGCATGAAATAAGGATGAAAATGCTTAGATTTCAATTTACGAGCTTAAGGACTAAATTGTAAAAAGGTTAAGATGTTAAGGGCAATAGTAATATTGGAAAATTTTGAAATATGGACTGGATTTAATAATTGAATTATTAAATAAATTAAAATTATCTATTTATATCAAGATAGACCTCGTACGGATTTAGATCGGGAAAAACGAAAGCCTCGAATTGATCGACTACATTTTTACGCTTTGTTTGTCGAGGTAAGTTCGTATGATTAAATAATGTTTTAATGTTATATTGATCTATATGTTCATGTATTATTTGCCATGTATCTAAATGATGTTTATCCAACAATGTCACGACGATTATTGAGCCTCTTTTGAACCTTAGGAATTCGTAGGATACAAATGACATGTCATTAGGGTTTTCATGTTTCAGTTGCTGGTCTTGAATATCCTACTGATGGCTTAGGTCCTACATTTGTTGTGGATACTCAGTTGCTCGTGTGAGCAGCATTGTGTAGCTTACATTCTGACCCACAGCTAGTGTGAGCAGGCCCATTTCACAGCTCGTGTGAGCAGCAATGTAAAGGAGAGGGAAAGGTTATATGTTTAGCACATTTTATGTGAGCTTCATCATGTATCCGATGTTATTCTGAATGGTTAAACGGGCATAAAAAGGAAAGGAACGATAAGTGTTCAAATGAACTATGCTGTGAATATATGAAAAGGTTGAAAAGGAAATGTACAATGAAAACATATCTATAATCAAAAGGATGAATCGAAAAGTAGTATATTCATGTACACCTAGCTTACCTTATGATAATTCAAGTGAGTTATGTGTTAATGCACTAACATGTGTTTTTAATGGTTCTTAGGCTTGTGCCAAGCTTATGGTTGGATTATATCATTCTTAATTTTAGTGTTATGCTTGAAATGGTAAGTTATGTTTATGTTTTACGAACTTACTAAGCATTATTTTCTTACGTAGTTTTCTTTCCTATATTTTATAGATAATCGGAAGCTTGATCAGTTTGGATGCTCATCAGAGATCTATCACACTATCCAGCGATTATATCGGTAGTTTTTGATGGTTTGGCCAAGGTTATAATGGCATGTATAGGTGCACTTATGTTTCAATGTTAGTTGATAAGTTTGGCATGGATATGTTATGTTGGATTGATGTACTCTTGGTAATTTTGATACCTTGTTGGTATGTGTTAATATATCTAAGTTTGATGCATGTTTCAATGGCTAATATGGTATGTAAGGGAATAGTTTCAAAATGGTCAAGAAAATATATGCTTTGGAAAGGTATTGAACTAGATGTGTATGAATGAAATATGCTCAAATATGCATATGTTTATGTATGTTGTATGTTCGCTTTTAAGGTGCCTTGTATGGCTTATTGGTTGTATGGATTTGATCTTTTAAATTGGTCATTTCATGCATGATTTGGTAAGGTTTTGAAGATTTGAAGTTATGCACAAAATGTTTGTACGTATATGTTTGGGATAGTGATGGGAATGGCTTGAATTTTGCCAATTTCACGTCTACACAACCTGAGACACGGGCATGTGACTTAGCCGTGTGTAACACACAACCAAGCGACATGGCCATGTGTCCCTTGTAGGTTTTAGGGTTTGCAAGTTAGGCAGACACATGGCCTAGCTCACGGGCATGTGACCCAACTTTGAAAGTTACATGAGCACGGACACGGGCTAGGACATGGCCGTGTGTCCCTATTTCGATTGTTACACAGCTTGAGACATGAGTGTGTGTCTCAACCGTGTAAGCCACATGGCTTGGCCACACGGCCGTGTGACCCCAACAGTTCAATTTTTCCAACTTTTTCTTAAATGTTCCAAATGTTTTCAATTTAGTCCTGATTTGTTTCTGAAATGTTTTTAAGGCCTCAAAGGCTCGATTAAGGGACTTTATGCATGTAAATGAATGGATTATGCTATGTTTATATTAATGTTTGGAAATGTATGTTTTTTATTCGATAATGCTCCGTAACCCTATTCCGCTGACGGATACGGGTTAGGGGTGTTATAGTTCCAACGAATTATAATCCTATTGGAAAATTTGTACCTCTTCCTTTAATCACTCCCATAGCTGCTTGTTAATCTCCTTAAATATCTAGCCACTCATCGTCTTAAAATCCATTCTTTCTACAATTAAATCAATCATGCAAAGAACACAAATTAAATAAAATATAAAGTATAGAAATTGTTCGTATGATATGATGGAGTGCTCGGACTACGAAAATCCTTTGACAGTGCTCAAGATCTTATTGTTTACAAACAAAGAATAAAAGAAAATTACCGGAATATTGAATTACGAAGACTTGGATTCAAATAGAATCTAAATCAAAGAACAAGAAATAATTTTTTTAGAAAAACAAAGTAAAACTTAAACTAGCCTAAAACTACTAAAATAAACAATAAAACTACTTTGGAAAAAAGTTCCTAAAGCTTTCCACTACTTAGTTATTTATAGAGGACTTTAGCAGCCCTAATTAGGGTAAACGCTATCCTCAATTACATAAAAAGATGGGTTGTGAAGAAGAAAACACCCATGTTTATTTTTAGCCCCACGACACACTTGTGTCGCGACACATAACTTTGAATGTGAATATGTTGATCAGCTCAGTTGTGGTGTGACTCCAAAAGCTTGTGTTATGACCCAACTATAATTCTTGATGCTTTTGGGCCTTTAAAGGGATATCCTACACACTCAATTAGCTTATTAAAACCACATTAAGGCCAGTATTGGCCCGATTAGGTCAACTAACTCAAAATAATGCGTAAAAATGCTTATTTTTTAATATTTTTAATCCTAAACTAAGAAATGAAAAAATGAAATAAAATATATTAAAATACCTAGAAAACAAACTCGTTAAGTGCTGAAAAATACTTAATAAGCCACTACGATTTGTGGCAGGTCATTATAGTTATATAACCTTGTTGTGAAATGGTGTCATTGAGGCATATTGGATAGATGATTAGGGATTGTTATATGATATGTTTTGGCATGTTTCGACATGTTTTGATCATGTTTACAAGTTGTGAGGATTACTTAGGTTTTTATGTTTAATAAAGTGTGTATTTAATGTGGAATTACTTGAATGGTCTTATGGTTGGTTAAAGGGATTTGTTGGTATGTGTTTAATCTATTTTATGCAAGTTTGAATCGAAAAATATGTATCATTTGAGAAAATGGTTTGGATTGGCACAAATTAGGTACCAAATGGCCATATTTTACCAAAAACAAAGTCCTTGTCACAACGTAGAATTCTTCTCATCACAACATCGACCAACAGCATATGATGTATTAACGTTAAGTGGTTCGACTTCATGACGTGACTCATTGTCTGGTGAAGTCACAACGTGAGAATGGCTCGTCACAACGTGGAGATAAATTTTTCCAAACATTTCAATTTGGTCCTAATTAATGCCCGGATCATTAATAGAGAATCCATAAGCTCGATCTAGTCTTAATTTATATTTGAATGATGTCATATGATAACAATTTAGATGCAAATGATTATTGTATGATTTATTTTAATGTTTTTAGTTTCGATTATAGTAGTAACATCTCATAGCTTGGGTCCGACGACCAGACCGAGTAAGGGGTGTTACAAAGGGATTTTCTTATCTTAAAGGAAGTATGTGCTTGTCTTGTTAAAAGAAACAAGGAAAATAAGAGTCAAACCATGCAACACTCCTATGGTTCCTAATTTGCATCTCATAAAAGATGATGATGGTCTATTTAAGGATCTTGATAGGTATAAAAGATTTGTTAGAATGTTGAATTATCTTGCAGTAACTCGTCTAAATATCCCTTATACAATCAGTGTTGTCTGCAAATTTATAACACCTTTGACCATTCATCATTAGACAGCTCTAAAATAGATCTTGTATTACGTTATGTCGCACCACAAAATAAGGCCTAGGAGTTTTAGGGGTATTTTAGGAATTTTAGCCTGAGAGTGTTCAGAATTTTGTGGCATGACATCCCATTATTGTTTTCAATAATGGTTTTTAGAAAATTAAATCAATTTCTGAAAATGAGTTTTAAATAGCTTTAATTTTGAAAATAGGACTGATTTGTAAAAGAGTAAAAATTAAGAGTTATTATGAAGCAATTTAACTAGATTTCAAAATTCAAGCTAAAAAACCTCTATTCTCCAAGTTATTTCACGTAAAAACTACCTAAAATTTGTGTTAGTCATCCATTGATTCTCTTTTGCTATTTCAATCAATTTTGAACTCCAAATTCTAATTCCTTTTGATTTCTATCATCTCTTAAGTTATAAACCTCTATAAAAACTAAGAAAAGCACCCAAAACACCATAGTTTCCTCCATTGTCAAGCTTGTGGGTTTTTCCAGTTTTCGACCAAACTCTCTATTTTTGGTCACCTAAGGTAACGATTCAATTCCTTATGACTTTTTAATTTTATGTAGTCTTTAAAAGTGAATTATTAGTATTAAATCGCATGTTTTAAACAAAAGCTAAATTTTGGGTCATTAATTGCAGATTTTGGGATTTTGAGTAAAAATGTGGTTTCAAAGTGTTTATCAACTTATTTTAACATGATTAGATGGTTTCTAAACTTACTTTGAAGTTTCGTTAAAGATTTCTTGATTTTTAATGAATTTTTAAAAAATAGCCATAAAACATGTTGAAAAAGTTGATACCATGAATTGAGTAGTTTTGTGTAGTTTAAAGGTTGAGAATTAATCGTAGATGAATTATAAGATGAACAAAATTGGTTTTAGGCAAACATATTGAGTATAGACCGAGATATTCGAATTTAAAGTTCGCTATGTTAAAGGTTTCAGTTACATTAGAACTTAGGCTTGTGTTTTAGATGATTTTGGTGAGTCTTTGGCTAAATGTTAATTGTGGTTATTGTGTGATTTAATTTGGTAAAGCTTCAAAATTGTTAGGACCTTCTTCGAGCTAGGTGAAAGGAAAAGAAAAGCTAGTTTAAACTTTTGGATTTTTGACGAAACTGTAATTGGCAAGTGTTTGGAATTGCTACTTGCAGACATGATTCTTAGTGTTGATTGCAAGCTTAGGATTAGCCTAAACCTCTATCCTAAGTTTCGAGTGTAAGCTTTCTATTTTCCTTATTTTATTTTTTGGCAAATTATGTGAATATGTGAATAACTATGAATTGATTCTTATGATGCAATATTGTGAATTGTATTGTATTGTGGGTATATTAGAAATGTCGAGTGACAGTAATGATGTTGTGTTAGCGGTATAAAGTTGTGCAATGAAAGTGTGTAAAAGCCGGTAAGTATGTATGTGTTGCATTGTGGAATATGGTGCTAATGTAACAGGTTTTTTTATGTGATAAACTTATTTTATTGCACTCATATGTTTACGAATATATGATGGCTCAATGAAAATTATTGTGGCACTTTAAGTGTAATTAAATATATATTTGATAAGCATGCATTGGAGAATGTTGGAGAATGTAACAACGAGATTTATGTGTAAATGAGTCTATGAGTTTGGTTTGTTGGAAATGTTAGCTTTATACTTCACTTTTGGGACATGTTTGACTCTATGGGTCTACAGTTGGTGTGTTGGAGATTCGCGTATCCGATGAGTGATGATAGAGCTCACTTTTACATTTCATAGCTCAAGTGCCAAATTATCTGTAAATGTTTATATGTATAATGTGATGTATGCCTAAATGAGGATGTGGTTGCTATGTCAATTTATCGTTTAAATATGATCTTATATGTTATGATAATACAATAAAAGATGAATGCTTTTAATTATGAATAATATGTTTAGTTAATGAAGCATGAATATGTAATTCTGACTTGAATGGAATATGGTTGTGAATAAGTTGTAGTATGCACTTGATTGACCTTTGACATTGTGTGTGCATTGTGGTTACTCTGAGCATTCACTAAGCTTGTTAAGCTTACCCACTCCTTTCTTAAACTTTGCAGATTAGTTGTGTGTCGGTGTGAGCGGTGTGGTTCCGAGGGGTGATCCAAGCAAGTCCATTATTGTTATTCATAGGTATTTATTATTTGGTTATGTTTTGGGAATAAGGCAATGTGATAGTCTTTGTACTAGTATTGGATATGATATTTTGAGTTGTCTCCATGATTTAATTGCTCTTAGAATTTTAGGATTTGTTTCGTAATATGTTGATCATTTCTCGGATTTCCTTTTGATGTTCGAAACTATCATTATGGTCGTTTTGATGTTTATTTGATGATGATATGATAGCATGTTGAACTGGTACGAGTTGGAATGACTTATATGCTTAAAAATGTTGTATTTTTTGGATTTGGAGCAAAGGTGTTGATATTCGTGTTTTAAAAAATAAGACCTCTTTATTTTCAAACGTACACAAAAACATAATAGAGTTTCGGTATCGATACCTTATCTCGAGTATCGATACTTGGAGAAGAAATATCAATACTTCGGCAGGGGTATCGATAATTTTCGAAGTTTGGGTTTTTAAGTGAAAAATAGTAAGCAATTTTGGTACTGATTTTCCAAGCGTTATCGATACCTCTTGAGCAAAATAGCAATACCACGTCTTTATTATCAATACCTACGTTGATGTTTTGAGAGTTTACTAAAATGGACCATATGCATGTTTAATTAATATTTTAAGTATATTAGATGTATGCATGTAACGACGATAACTAAAGCTTAAGATAGACTCTAAACTTGTACAAATGTTAAAATGGAAGACATTTTGTTAAGAATAAGCTTTTACTTATTGTATTTGACATGAGACGGTGGTGTAACATCTTGATATTCAGGCTTGGCAACTAGGCCGGGTGTTGGGTGTTACATTTGGTGGTATCAGAGCTCTAGGTTCATTAACTCTCGAACCTATGTGATTTTTGTGTGTTTGGAGTTTCAAAACTCATGAGTCTAAATCTCTCCATTTTCTTGAAACTGTTGATATGACTCTGATTGAATTGCATGAGATTGATTGAAATGTTCTAATTGAATTGTATGTGGGGTAGGAATGGGAACACATTGCTTTAATCCTAAATTTTCCATGCAAGAACGAGACTTGGATCATTCCCCCGCCACTCAGACACTGTTTGTTATTTGTTTGTTTGTACGCTAGATTATTAGATATGCCTCCTAGACGTGTTAGAGTGAGAGCTAGTGCTCAAAAGGATGGTACATCCTCTGCACCTCCTGTGCCTCCGCGTAGAGTGAACATACCTGATGAGATCGTAAGCCCTCTGATGGAAGCGATAATTTGAGCATTTCAGCAGATTGCTGGTGCTAACCTTACTCCTGCACTTGCTAATCCTGCCCCTGCAAACCGTGGGTTATCGCTTGAATCTCTTCGGGCTTTAGGTGGTAAAGAGTTTTTTGGGGTTAAAAGGACTAATTCGATCGTGGTTGAGTATTGGTTGGAAGGAGTTGAAAGGATCCTTGAACAGATGTCTTGTTCTAACGAAGAAAAGTAGGGTTGTGTTGTGTCCCTACTTGGTGGTGAGGCTCATCATTGGTGGAATATGATGGTACTGTTTATTATAGATTTTCTTAGAATTAGTTTCTTGAGGTTTATAAGAAGAAGTTTATGGGCGACCAGTACATGGAAGCCCGTAAACGAGAATTTATGTATCTCATTCAAGGTAATCTAACAATGGCTGATTATGAGGTTAAGTTTGTTTGACTTAGTCAGTATGCTCCTGATATGGTTCTTTTTTAGAGGGACTGTTGTAAGTGTAACACCCTTAACCTGTATCTATCGTTGGATTAGGGTTACGGAGCATTACCGTACAATCAGAAACATTTAAAGATTCTAACATTCAATAATTTAAATATATCATAAACCATTATTTCTCATACATTTCGTCTCTAAATTGAACCCTCGAGGCCCTAAAAATAGCTTAGTAATAATTCGGGACTAATTTGAAACAAAACAGAAAGTTTAGGAAAAAAAGAAAAACTTGAAAACAAGGGACATATAGTCATGTGGCTAGGCTATGTGGAATAACCCCAAGCTTTATAACATTCAAACAAGGGACATACGACCGTGTCCTAGCCCGTGTCCTCACCCGTGTAACTGTCTAAGTAGGGTCACACGACCGGGTCACACGCCGTGTGTTAGGCCGTATAACTCCTTGAGTTGCCCCATACCCTCGTCTGCCAGGTCGTGTGTTAGGCCATGTAACTCACTAACTTGCATATGAAAGAACTCTCAAATGACACATGGTCGTGTCACCAGGCTGTGTGCCTCACACGGCTGCGTCACACGCCGTGTGAACCTAGAATCAAACCATTTGAATACCATATCATGATTAACTCCTCAAAACATTAATGCACACTTTAAATGGACCTAAACATCAAGTAAACACACATCAAAATTCCATCTCAAGATCTTATTTCAACCAACCAATATGCCATTCAAAGGTACTACAATTATAACAAAACAACATTTACCAAAACATGTTAACATTACCTAAATCTATGCAGAAATATATCATTATATTATGTACCTAAAACATATTATAAATGACCATTTCCAAACCAACATCTTATACAAAAATGCCATGTCCATCAATTATCAAAAAATAACCAAAAGAACTTACCTAAACCAACAGTATAAGTCCACCAACCATACATAAACATCAAGGCACAAACATACCAAATTACCATTTACATATTCATAAAAACACCATTACAAACCACTCTATACATGTCATTATAAACCTTAGCCAAAATGCTCAAAAACTACCGAATTAATTGTTGGATAGTGTGATAGATCTCCGATGAGCTTCCAACCAAATCAAGCTTCTAATGATCTATAAAATAAAGTAAAGAAACTACGTAAGCAACAATGACTTAATAAGCTCATATAAACTTAAACTAAACTTACCCTATCATTTTAACAATTCAAAGGTTAAACATAAATCATCACTGATGCCATATGCTTAGTAAAAGCCTATACAAGATCACCACATCACAAGTTAGTGTACTTGCTCATGATACAGATGAAATCAACCATAAAATGTGTAAATTCCATAAGTAGATGTATCACTTAGCTCATAATTCCTTTAAGTCATGAATCAACCCATTTACATACTTACCATATCATTCATTTTTGTTGCGCATTGAACCATCTAGAATTACATTGGATACTCGAGAAAGATCACACGAAGTGTGCTTTTATATATAATCGTAGCCTTTCCTTTACATTAATGCACACATGAGCTGTGAAATGGGCCTGATCACACGAGCTATGGGTCGAAATGTAAGTGTAACAGCTCGTTTTTGATAAAATTGGAACAGTAATTTTGGGATCACAAATCCAATTTCAAAAGGGAAATTTATTATAATATTATTTTATGATCTAAATTACGATAATAATGTCATATGAAAATTTTGTAAAGAAATTTTATTAATTACATGTTTAATTTGATAAAGGACCAAATTGCACAAAGTGCAAAAGTTGATTTCTAATAGCTAAAGGGATTAAATAGCTATAGAACATTAAAGTGGAGGTTCTTATATGGTAAATAGACCATTTAAAAATTCTTAGTGGTTAAGGATGATGATTCATCCATGGAAAATAAAATAACGAAAAGGATGAAATTGGAAAGTGAAAAAAATAAAAGATAAGTAATTAAATAATGAAAATATCATCTTTTTCATCATCTTTCCCAAATTATTTCCATGGAAACCCTAGCTAAGAGAAATTGAACTCAAGTAAGCTTATTTGGCTTAATTGAGTAAGTATTCTTGTCCCGTTTTTAGTAATTTTCATGTTTCCGAGATCGTAATAGCTTAATTTAGTTATCTCGGGGATTAATTTGTAAAGATATCAAAGTACTAGGGTTTTTCCATGGAAGAGTATTGTTAAATTATGAAGTTTTATGGTGGAAAATGAAAGGTTGTTGAAAGATAAACAACTTTTGCAAAGTGAATATTAACGAAATTGTGATATAGGGACTAAATTATAAAGATGTGAAATCTATGGAAAATTTCTAAATTTTATGAAACACATGGGTTGTTAATGTTATATGTAAAATTTGGCTATGCTTGGAATGAGGATTAAATTTCATAAATTTCATTTTTCGAGCCTAGAGACAAAATCGTCATTAATTAAAAGTTTAGGAGCAAAATGGTAGTTTTGCCTAAGATGTGAATTGGACTGAATTGAGTATGAATTATATTAAATTAATCTTAAATTTACTCGTATAGATCCGGATAGACCAAATTCGGAGTTAGAACGAGGAAAAGATAAAATATTGGATTAGTAGATATTATGTACATGAACATTTGTCGTGGTAAGTTCGTGTAACTAAATTGTGTATTTATATGTTTTAAATTGAATGATATGTAAGTGAACTGTATCATTTTCATGAATATGAAATTAATCTTATTTTTGAAAAAGCCCAATGCATGATAAGTCCTGTTTGAATAATGGAATTCGATGGATACGAGATTTCCTAAATTGGTTGTAGTCCTGCATATGTTGTGGACACACCACAGCTCTTACGAGCATACCGTTATAAGCCCTCTTGAGCTTCCCGTTATATGGTTCCTATGAGCATCCTGATCAGTAGAGATCCTACATGTGTTGTGGACTACCGTAGCTCTTTGTGAGCGTCCTATTATATGATCAGTTGTGATCCTGTATATATTGTGGACACAAACACAGCTCCTTGTGAGCGTCCTATTATATGATCTATTATGATCCTGCATATATTGCGGACAGAAACCCAGGTCTTTTTGAGCGTCCTATTTTATGATCAGTTGTGATCCTGCATATGTTGTAGGCATAAACGTAGCTCTTTGTGAGTGTCCTGATATGGCTCACTGGAATTTCTCGATATATGGCTATCCGGAGCTCCTGATTAATGGCTTTTCGTGAGCTTCCCATTTAAAGGCCCTTCGTGATCTTCCTGATTAAAAGTTCTTTATGAACTTCCTGATTATGGCTCTGTGTTAGCTTCCCATTATATAGCCTCTTTGTGAGCTTCCCGATTAATGGCTCTTTGTGAGCTTCCTGTTATATGGCTCGAAAGAAGATTTCTCGATTATGTGCTTTAATGAACACTCCCGAATATGAATTGATGGATTGCTAATTTGTACACTTCGAGTGTACTAGTTGTGTATCCATCGATATTTCAAATAAAATTCAACGGACAAAATTCTTACATAAGAAGATATGAACATGAAATGAATTATTACACGTACCTACCTAAAATACATGAAAATGATGATACATGATATATGAAAATATGAGATAATTCTATATGAACATGGAATTTGTTTGATGAATATGTTCATCTATGATTATATATTTGTACACCTTGATCGTACTACTCGTGTAACCATCGACATTTCGATTGATTTAATGGGCAAAGTTCTGACATAAAATAGTCTGAACTCGAGATGAATTATTATGAAAATGTACTTGAAATACATTGATATAATTTGTATATGTTATATGAATACATGATGTGGAAAGCATATTTATATGGAAATCTGATTATTGTTGAGCCCATACATATTTCTTGATATTTGAATGAAATATATGACTAACAAGGATGAGGAAGATATGTGCTAGGGCTTGTGATCAAATTGGTTGAATGTGTCTTGCATGTTTATCTTGAACATGAATGAATGGTAAGTTAATTACCATGTTATACGAACTTACTAAGCATTACATGCTTACTCCGTTTTATTTTCCCATGTTCTATAGTAATTCGGAAACTCATTGGATTGGAAGCTTGGCGAAGATCACTCACACTATCCATTGGCCTATTTTAGTATATATGGTAAATCAATTATGGTTATGATGGCATGTATAGATTATTTAGCCAATACTGGCATATAAATGTTCTGAATGAAACTAGCCATTGGAATGGCTTGTGTTTGACATATTTTTGATATGCTTATATGTGGATCTATCATGTTTGAAGAATGAATGTGATCATGCATATATGCATTTGGTAACTAGGTAAGTATGAATGATAGATTAACATGATAATAAATTGTCATCTGAGGTACCTAAGGGTACATTGGTTGTATGTGATAACATGTCATGTTTAAGACATGATTTTGACTTGTTTTGAATGCTTTGATATGGGTTGTGAATATGCAAATTGATGGTGTAGGTGGAAGACAAATTGGGAGAAAATGTGGCTTGGAAAATAGCCTATTTTTTTCCACACGGGTAGAGACATAGACGTGCGTCTCAGTTGTGTGTGACACACGGACTAGCACATGGGCATGTGTTTTGGCCGTGTGTCCCCTGCATCTTTAAAATGGCAAAATAGAATGCCCAAAATTGATCACACAACTTGGAACACGGGTGTGTGACTTGACTATGTGACCCAAGTTAGAGAGTTACACGTGTCCCGTGGCCGTGCGAGCCACACGGCTTGACCATACGAGCGTGTCCCGTGGTCGTGCGAGCCACACGGCTTGACCACACGAGCGTGTGACCCCTGCACCTAGGCAAAATTTTGATATTTTTTGAAAAATTTTCTAAGTACCCGGTTTAGTCCTGATCTGTTTCTAAAGTATATTTTGGGCCTTGAGGGTTCATATAAAGGACATTATAATTGATTTCTGATATGAATGCTATAAGACATGAATTATCTGATTATCTGATCTGTAAATTTTGGTAATGCTCTGTAACCCTGTTCTGAAGACAGATACGGGATAGGGGTGTTACAGTAAGCTACACAATGCTGCTCACACAAACTGTGCAGAATCTGCAACAAATGTAGGACCTTAGCCATCGGTAGGTTTGAAACAAATTTTGTAAAATAATAAAAATGGTGTAAGGGAATGAATTTGAACTCAGGTTTCGAGGACAATTTCAGCAACACTTAACCAAAAGACCAGTAACTCATTTTTTTCCTAAAAATGCACAAATAATCTCAAAAATTAGGGCGTGGCCTCTCTCTCTCGATTCACAAACCCAATTCTACTAACCCTCAATTTTTGGGATATTACAAACTTAATAAAGAATGGAGTACTCTCGTTGGAATATGTTAGGTCTGACAGGAACCTAGTTGATCCACTAACTAAAGGGTTAAGTAGGAAAATGATTCTTGATTCATCAAGGGGGATGAGTCTTAAGCCCAGTGGTTAAGGAATTCATGGTGGATACCTAACATAGTTTCTAAGTTCAATGTGGTCAAACGAAATCATGGAAATACTCATAGTGTAAATTTTACCTATCCCTATAGCGAATGATTTACATATGTAAGGATGAGTTTTTATACTTAATGAATTCATAGCCTAGAATTTGTGTGGTCCTATTGAGATGAACTTGATGAATTCACCAACTTAAGAGGTTGATTTTATTACTCTTAATGAGTTCATATCCTAGAGTTTGGGTGGTCTCATTGAGACGGACTTGATACATTTAGCGAACTTAAATTTGAGAGGATGAGTTTAATAAAAGCTCTTAATGATTTCATAGCCTCAATTCGAGTGGTCTATATTGAGATAAACTTGATGAAATCACCTACGTAAGTTTGAAGGACTAGCCACCTTCTATGGAAAACATTTTGGCTAGTTTTTCTAGAGAACTTACCAACATCCCGAGGTGGATTGGCTAAAACTTATTGAGTTATCATGAGCATCAATTGGATCTGAGATTAGTTGTGTGTCATGAGTTAACTCCTATCTTAACAAGTTCAAGATTCGTTCACTTGTTAAAGAGAAGAATCACTTATTTCACTATGTACTAGTTCAAATTCACAAGAAACTAGTGCTTAAGCAACTAATTTCACTGTTGCTCTTCTCACATTTTAACTGGAAAAAAATCTCTACTTTTTCTCATGTTTACAAAAATTTCCAAATTACTTTGCATTAGTAGGGGATTGTTGGTAATACAAAGGATTGTTGTAAGTGGGTATATCCCACATTGATTAAGTACAAACTATTAAGAGGGTTATTATATAGCTTTACTTCTTGCTTTCATTGAGTAATTGGGCTATAGGCCTAGCACACGCACGATGTTGCCGCCCGCCCGGTCCGTGTATGTGTCTTTAACACGTATTGCGTGTATTTGTTTTTGGATAAAACTTTTATTTTTTTCAAAAAATAATATCTTTAAAATAGTTTTATTTTTTTCTCATGTTTTACTGTTACGAACAATCTAGAACAGTTATATTTTATCACTGTTGCACACAGAAATGATGGGTCAGTTTCTAAACTATCCCTGCATTTTTTTACTTTTTTGCCCCTCCATGTTTATCGTTTTACCCTTCTGTTTCTAGTATAAATAAAGGGCTAATCTCCTCGTTCCTTTTCGATTCTCTTGTAAATTTTGTCATTTTTCCCTGAATCACATTTGAGAAGATTTTGTCTAGGAGTTTGGGTTTTAAGCGGGACCGATTATGACCCCTTCAAACTTTCCTGAGAATTGATCCTACTATGATTTCTCTGAGAAGAGTAATATCAATCGAGTTCCACCTTCCTTATTCAGATGTACGAGTATTGAAGCATTGTGTTAACCTTGGGGGACAACGTCTACTACACGACTACATTGATCAAGACAAATTAGTTTCTAAAGTAGTGGGTTTTCCCCAACACAATACATTTTTTTATATTTTTAATTCTTTATTTATTTTTCAATCAGTTCTAACAAATTTGTTTTGCAGTAGTCTATTATCCAAGATGCGTTAAAGTTCAAGGCATATAACAAGTTGGATGGCCTTTTGCGGAGAGTATGATGTTGCATTTGGGATTTGATCACAAATGGGTTAGATCATGCATTGTGTGTACTGAAACCTGTCTTTGGTGGCTAGTGGGAAGTGTTATTCACATACTGTATCGACCCGAGGTCTCTGTTTGGGAGATCCTTTATGGACGTACTTATTTTTATTATACAATGAATAACACTCACCCTTGTTAAACAAAGCCAAAATAAAAGGGGTCGTTACGAGGACAAGGTTGAGTAGAAATTGTTCGACGATTATGCACCTTCTGTTTGCCAATGATAACATTGTCCTCGGAGAAGCTACATGTCAAAGTGCATTCGTTGTAAAAGGTATTATATAGGAGTACGAATATTGCTCTAGCCAACGTGTTAGTTTTGATAAATCTTTGATGTAATTTAGTTCCAACACTTCCTCAAGGTGCACACGTGAGGTTCAACATGAGATGAGTGTACTCACAATTAGAGACTGAAAAAATATTCAAGGCTTCTTACAATGGTTGGAAGAAATTATATGCGTTCTTTTCGAGACATATTTGTTCATTGAAGAAAAAAATCAAGAGAAAAACTGAGAAAGTTTACTCAAAAATAAAAAAATTTTTAATTTTTTATCAACAAATTTTTTAATTTTTTATCAAATATTAAATTAAAGTTGGATTAGAGAATTTATACCTAAGCACCCGTGAATGGAGAGGATTCTAAAAGTTTTGAAACTGAATAATAAGCTGAACCATGGAGAGATTTAGATTATTGTAATAATTTATTTTCTTTAAAATAAGAAGTAGATCTTTATTGAAACCTAAAAGGTATACATTGTTTATTATTTTAACTAAAAATATATTGTTTATTATAAGTATTTGATTCAAAGTTAGGTATGTATTTTCATTCATGAAAGTTTACTTCTAATCCCTTTCCTCTATAAAAAAATTAAAAGTATCATTTAAGTACAGAAAGAACATATAAAATTCCATATATAGAAAGTTCTTTCTTAAGATAATTGCTCTGTTTTTTCCCTGCAGGAAAATATATTTAAATTTGAACAGATTTAAAAAGAAAAAGTTTCAGTTCTGGTCTTCTATAGAGTATACGTGTTACACCTTGTTGACATCATCAAGCGTAAATCTAAATATGGTGCTTTACGCATATCAAATAAAAATAATATAATTTCACTTTAGTTTCTCATGATAAAATTTTAAATATTACAAGCAAATCTATTATATAAATTAAAGCTAGGTATTTTTAGGTTATGTTTCTTGCTATTCAGTCTTATGTATATATATATATATATATCTCAAAAATTTTCTCTAAAATAATTATGTAGTAAAATACAATCCAACTTAGAAAATCATTACACATATAGATCAACAATATTCTTACATGAAAAGAACGTAAAATAATGTTCACCAAAACCCATAGGTTGTAGTTTTATTCAAACGTTTAAAAAGTAAATCTCATAGCAATTTGTAAAGAGAATTGAAAATGTCTTCTCAGGCTTTCAGTAATTGACCAAGTTTCAAGTCTTTTATTGAAAAAAAAAACCAAATTTATTAAGCGAAAGGTCTCTGTTTTACTTAATGTTATTTGAAGAGAAATTTTGAATCATACTAGGAACTAGATAGGTCTCTGTTTTATAATTAATAACAAGGAATTACATCTCATGCTAAAAATATTAGTTTGTAGCTATAAATTGATGGGATTTATAGGTCAAATGAGGCAACAAAAACATCTTTTCTAAATGTCAACAACAATATCTCCTTAACATTTGATATTCGAAGGTTAATTATAGCAAGTGGAATGTTGTGAGATTCATGGCGTGCATGTCTAAACCTCCCTCTATTTAGCTCATGAAAACAACATAAGTCTTATGATTTAGGTGATCCGCCCAAATTAGTGCCTTTTCAATATAATAACAACATAGATTGACATTTATACAACTTTATTTATAGGATGACACTGATTTTGCAGTTTCTTTTTTTTTTCTAAAGGGTCGTGAACTTGTCAATTTGACGTAATGAAAGATCCATATATGTAAGATAAAAATTAGTTTAGTTGGTAAAGAAATTAGCTTCATTTCTTTGTCAATCAAATTTTGATTTTTATAAAGCAATCCTTAAAATTGCTCCAAAAAATTAAACTCACACAAAATTTAAAGGTATCCTTTTATCATATTATAAAAAGAAGACACTAATATTGTCTGAGGTGTATAATTAATCTTTATAAAATAATTATGATAATAGAAAATTAGTCCATGCAATCTCCATAAGTCTAATCAGTATAGAAAGAGACCAAACCTCATTAATTAATTAATTAAAGCTTCAAGTCTTTTGTTAGGGAAGCTAACATTGCTACCCAATTTTGACATATCTTTCTTTTGGGTTACTAGACACTCACTAACCATGAAAGACTTTTTAAGACTACCAAACTAAAACATATTCAAGTCCAAAGATAGAGAAAGAAATGTAAAAAAAAATTGGAAAATTTCTCTTCATAACTATGTATAGGCATGATTATTTTCTTACAAATGGTGCCAATTTTCGAAAACCAAAGTCCGAAAATTTGATTAATGGCTTTTGTTATTAAAGTGGCTTAAGAACACAAGGGGGTATATTTTCTTCACGGTGATTTAAAGTTTGGCAAATATTTCGAGTACTGTAAAATATATGGCAAATGGCTGCAATTTTTGGTTGCTTTGGTCACTAGAGTTCAAAATGTAGACTAATCCATGCCTTCCCGAAGTCATACTTTCAAATAAAAAGACTTAATTGCTCTTGTGACACGTCTTTTTCTATATTGTTTTTTTTTATGTTATTATATTTTAGCTTCTTAATGGATTCTAACGAGCGGGGGCAGATATCAACCAATTGACACTGAGATTATTATTGTCATGTCTAAGTAATTTATTCTGACTAATCTGACAAACATTTTCTCCACTGTTAGCCGACAGAACAGCATGGTTCATGTCCTCAATTTGTAGATTCTATAAATTAATATGTGCCAATGACAACATAGATATGGAGCATGGCATCCTTTGCGACTGTTGCTGTTAGTTCGATTTGTTCATGAATAATCATCCGATAAGCACCACAGTTGATTCATGATGAGAATTTTATATATATATATAAAAATTTTAAAAGCATACATGAATTTTGATTTAATATGTAATATATATATCAACTTTAATTTTGTGCAATTATACACTTGAAATTCTAATTGTAGTTCAAATGTATACTTGAAACTTTAATTTTGATTTAATCATAAACATAAAATAATGCTATATCAATAATTGTATTAATAATTTACAATAATTGGATCAATTAAAAAATTCATGCATAAATTTATACAAAATAAAGATTCATATATACAATTGCACATTAAATTATAGTAGTTTTAGTATTTATCTCTTATATATATTGCTTATTTTATTAAAAATTGGGTTTTACTTGTTTTCCTCTTTTGCAAAATAAAATAAAGTTTTCAATGCAAGTTTTCAAAATATACTTGATGTGGGAACTTAGTAGAGAAAGTAATGGATATACTAAACCATTGGATATAGAAAATTATTTGATGTTTTCTTTGTGAATTTATATATTGCAGGTTTGAACAATTTAGAGTAAAATATTATATTTGTTATCTAGCATTAAGATATGAAATTTTGGATACTTATTATCTGAAACTATTATTGTTGGTTGGGATATAATTTGATTTTGCTGAGTCATTTTTCATTCAATGTTTGGACTAGTTTATGGATAATGTAAACCGCCTCTAGTTCTGATGATTTGGAAAATTTTCATGTTTGGATTGGTAAATTTTGGCAATAAATATGAACTATGATCTTTTAATTTATTGTGATTCTTGTTAGCCCATCATTGATATTTAATCTACCTATGCATGATATTTCGAAGATTTGTTGGGATTGTATCAAACTCAATTGACATCCCTAAAATTAATGAATGAATTAAGTCAATCAATAAGAAGATATCCTTAGCTAATTGGAAGACTTATCCTATGTGATTTATATTATATTTATGTTCCTTATGTTAAGGGACAATTGATTGTATAGATGAGATTATATTATCAAGTTCATACTCATATAAAGTATGCAAACTTGTATAGCTTTTTGAACATGAGTTGAAAGCACTTACTTTGTTCAGTTAGAAACCTAAATTGAGAGTGCATTATTCTGTAATAGTCAAGTGCGTTACTTGGTTAGGTGTCATAATTTTTCAAATGGAAAACTTAGAGGGGAGATGTTTATATCTTAGAAAGTAAGAAACCAACATTAGTGAGTGTTAGAGCTTGGGTTCACTTGGTGTACAAGGTGCTAAGATAGTGAATATTATTTCTGGGCAAGACCTTGTAGATGTAAGAAAACTAAACTCGTAAACATCTCGTGTTATTTGTTTTTTTACACTTTACATTATTGTGCTTGAAATAGTTTGACTGGTTTTGGCATTGCTTGTGTTGTTTGTCAAAATATCAATTTGTACTCAATAATTGGTATCAGAGCCTCCTACTAAACACATCTAGTGGTTTTCTTGATATTGATATTTGACAAGAATGGACAGTGCATAGTTGTCTCGTCCCCTCATGCTTGATGGATTGAATTATGCATTTTAGGAAGTGAGAATGATAACATTTATTAAGGCAACTAGTGGACATGCCTGGAGGTCTATTATGAATGGTTGGGCCCATCCTTTTATTGAAGAATTTGGTGTCAAAGCACTCAAACCCGTGGTTCAATTGACTACTAAAGAGGAAAGGCTCAAAAGTGCTAATTCAAAAACATTAAATTCCATCTTTTATGGTGTTCAAGCAAATCTATAAATACAAAAGTGAAAAAGAAGTTTGGGATATGCTTCAAAATGCACATGAAGCTACAAGTGTAGTTAAAAGATTCAAACTTCAAATTTTAACTACTAAATTTGAAAACTTGAGAATGCAAGAGAATGAAACCATCGGAGAATTCTATGCCAAGTTGTGCGATTTTTCTAATCAAGCATTTGCCTTTGGAGGAGACTATTCCAATGCTAAATTGGCTAAAAAGGTTCTTCGTTCGCTACTTGACAGATTTAGCATCAAGGCCACTACCATTGAAGAAGTCAAAGACATTGATACAATGTGTATTGATGAACCAATTGGATCTCTTCAAACCTTTTGAAATCAATCTTGATGAAACAAAGAGGAGTAAATCCAAAGAAAAGAACATTGCTATATAGGTGGTGAAGACAGTGCCCATTGAAACTAGCACAATAATAAAGGATCTGCAGGAACAGATTGCTTTACTTACAAATAACTTCAATAAAGCCTTCAAGTCCAAATGGAGCTAGAGGTTTGACAAGTTCAAAAATACTCAACGGTGAAAATAAATTTAAATAAGTAAATACATGTGATTAAGAATATTAAATGTACTCAAATTACTTTCTAACTCATATTGTCATTTTTCTTATCACGTTAAAATGTCATCATGTTAGGAAGTATTGTTTAACATGTTATCAAAATGTCAAAATGTTATCATGTTGGTGAAAGAAAAATTGAAATTAAAATAGAGTTATAAAAAATATTTTATAATTAAATCATAGGTGGAGTGATAATTTATTTCAAATTTATAAATTTTTATTAGAAAATAACAATACCAACCCATTAAAATCTAATGGTTATAAGATTTTTAAAAATTTGACCCTACTCTTTTATATGGTTGGTATTGATATTTTTAAATAAAAATTTTATAATTTTTTATAAATTTAGTTTATAATTTTATAATTTTATAATTTTTAATAATTGTTAAATTTTAAAAGGGTTTAATTATTTTTTTAAATTCATTACTAACTATGACCCTTTAACCTTATTAGTTCCAAAATTTTTTATTTACTTTCAATAAAAGAGTAGGGGTCAAATTGAATAAATGTGTAAAGGTGAAAGATAAATTTGTTATTATACATTATATATAAATACCAAAGCAAATATTGAATGGAGGGGCTCTTTTGCTCACGTTTCTAACATATAATGATTAATTTATCATATTTTTAATAAAAAAGTTAAAATGCAATCTTAAGTGAAAGGTTTCATAATACTTTTTCTGCTGGCGGATGCGGTGGTGGACCTTGCACTATGTTTCAAGCTTTATGTTTACCATGTTAAACCAACTATGTTTCAAGGATTGCTCAAGGTGACCCGGATGGCTTAGCTGATAGGATGATCAAGGTGTAATTTTCTTTCTCCTTTAATACCAATTTTTTTTCTTTATTTTAATAAATTAATAATTTTAAATTACAATCCCATAAATTAAAGATGCTTCTTGTAGTAAAAAAGCTCAAATAATATATACTAAAAGTAATTTTGTTAACAAATTAATATATCTAAATATATTAATCAAGTAATAAACATGCAATTTATATTAAATAAAGATATACAGTGTAAATTTGTCATAAGTGAATATTGAAATTTACAATTATATTTTATTTTGATTGATGTTAATCATTATATTTTAAGAATATGGATAAATTTATCACTCAATTTTTATGTGATTAAACTTAGCCACTAAACTTTGAATTTTAATTAAATTTACCACTAACTTTAATTTTTAAAAATAAGATTTTACCGTTAAATATTGATTTTAATTATTTGAAAACAAAATTTAATGAAAATATTATTTCAAATATTTTATTTTAATAGCGAACATTAAGTTATCTAATTGAAGGAAGATCTGAAAACTTTTAAAAATAGGAAAAGAATATTTTGATTTGTTTTTATAAATAATAGTTTTTGTTAATATTTATTATTATTTTAATTAATTCTTTTTAAAAATAAATAAATATTTTATTAAATTTAATTTAAGTAATTTAAATTAAAATTGAATAGTAAAATTTAATCAAAAATCAAACGAAAGTGAAGTGAAAAATTCAATATATAATTGAAGTAGAATAGTAATTTTACCTTTAGTTTTAACAGTATAGTAACAATTGTTAATAAAGCTAAAATATAGTGACAAATTTTAATTTCTATCGTGAAAATTTTGCATGTTAGCCCTTAAATAAAGAATTAGGACTTAACTTATTAATGCATTACCTAACAGGGAGGACTTAAATTCGGTAATGTTTGATAAGCCTTCACTATTTGAAAATAAAAATACAAAATATCCACTGATATTAGTATAAAATTAAAGAAAGATTGGAAAAAAATACATTAGAAAATTTATTTTAAAAAAATTAAGTTTTAGAAATGCTATATTATACCTTAAATTTCAGATTTTATGATACGCTTGATATTGATTTCTTAGTGGCTTAGGTACTTCTCATTATGCATGCCAACGAATATGCAAAGAAGAAAAGGTGTAACATAAAATGTATGTAAAAACATTACTCTCAACATCTACAGAGCCCAAGCAACTTGTTACATTTATTGAAATTTGTTTGGTCTCTATTCAAATTGGGTTGGATAATAATTTTTAAAATGTTTTGAATATGGCCCGATCCATGCCAAACCCTTTCCATATACTTATTAAATCGTAGGCTTTTGGATTTTAAATTCCACAGTCTTAACCATTTATATTTTGTTGACTTATTCTTAAAAAATTATTAAAAAAATTATTGAATTATTTAAGTCACTGAACTATTCAATTTTTTTTTATTTAAGGCGAGCTGTTAAGTTTTTTCTTTTTAAAGGTCAACTAGCGAGCTTCAAGCGATAATTTGAAAAATTAAACTGTAGATAAGAAGGGAAGAGAGAGCTTTTGGCTAATGCAGGCAGTGCGAATAGAAAATGTTATACAACAGCGATGTTAACAGATAAGTGACTTAAATAAAAACTTTCGAATAATTCAATGACTATTTTGTAATTTCTTAAAGTTAAGTGACTAAAACATAAACTTACTTTGGTGTAATTTACACCTATTAACAATGACGAAGCTGAGTGCAACTCTTATGGCGAGGGAAAAATAAACCAAGGATTGGATATCATTGCTTTATAAAGTAAAAAAAGAAAAACCAGTATCTCTTAAATGAGATGCTTTTTATTGGAAGACAAAATTGTGAAAGAAAGTTTGTGAACAATACCACATATCTAATGCAATTTACCATTTCTTAATCAATAAATGACTTAATCTCAATGTCAAGGAATTTATAAATGAAAGCATATTTGTTTTATCTACAGAAATAGAAAGACGGGAAGCGAAATGAAAAGATGAGAAGAAGGTCAAGAAGCAGAAAGATTAGGAGAACCCCAAATGGTCTGAAGTCCGTCTCTTTTATTATATCGGGTCGGACTCGGGTGGAACCCAAATTGGGTTATTATCTAATAAAATAAAATAAAATATATATTTATATATAAATTATTATCATCATCGTATACCAACAATACTCAAGGCAAGATTAATAGAGTAAATTTTATACTTGAGCCCTCGTTTACATGCTCCTACTGTTTCACTTGGTATACCTTACTCCTCGTAACCTTACAAACTCATCTTTAATACAAAGATTCTCTCACTCGTAATTCTAAAGTTTAATTTATATTATATATCTATAAAGGAGATAAAAAAAGCAAAATTTTAGTCTATGAATTTGGTATTTTCCCCAACATTTTCTCTAAACTTTTTTTTCTCCACGTTAATTTTAAAGTTTGGCAACTTTCATTTGGTTGGTCCAAAATTCAATTTCAATAAAATGTGATGACATAATAATTGAAATTTTTGCCACATCATCATTTAAAATTCTAAATTTTTATATAAAATATAAAACTTACAAAAAATTTTATAAAGATATAATTAAAAAAGTTGAAACTTTTAAAATCTTTAAGGGATGACGTTGAGACATGTCATCACACCTTATCCAATTCAAATTCAGGGACCAACTTAAAAAAATGTCAAGATTTGAGATTAATATAGATAAAAAATTAAAGATCAAAATGAGAAAAATATCAGGTTGAAGACAAAATGTTGTTTTATCTTTTATAAAGCCGATCACTTCAGCATCAAGAGATCCTTACTCCACAATAAATTTTTATTTAATACAACTATTTACTTATTAAATAAACTTAAACAGCAAATAATCTTGAAGAATTATAGCATAATCTAACTAATTGTTAGATCAATATCTAATAATTTCTCCATTGACACAAATTCTATTAAAACATTGGCCATCAAGTCTTTAACATCATCCCAATGCAAATGGAGGTTGTAACATCTTAAATAGCCTAAGATTAGATCTTTAGAAATTCTCAACAATTAAATCCTAGCCTAGTGGTTAAGAGCTTGGTAGCAAGCATAGAGAACCGAGGCTTTATGTAACACCCCTTAACCCTAAACTGTCGCTGGAATAGGATTAAGATGCATTACCGGATATCTCGGACAATTTACAAATAATTCTTAAATAAATAACAAACATATTATAAAATGATTATAAATTCATATAAATGTATGCTAATTGGCTTCATTTTTTTTAAATTTCGACAATATTTCTGATTATTTTTACATAAAACCCCCTACAAATTTCAAAACACAACCAACCCAATTCCAGTATTTCAACCAAGGCATTTATATACTTAAATTTACTTCAATCTTACTTGACATAATGTCTTAATAACTTAATTAATAAAACCCTATTATCATTTCTAATCAGCTCGTAAAACTATTCAAATCATTTTAGTTCACTATTAATGCCATAAACAATTTCTATTATTTCACCACTTAAATCATCAAATCACCAAATATCTTACCTTACAACAAAATTATATAACATACCAAAATAATCATTATAATTCTTATGTACATGCCACTTTCACTTAAGGAAGAAAACATCACCAAAATCTTTATGCTAGAGTCGGGATTGATCTGGATGTTGAACCGGAACCTTTGATTTCTATCGACCTGCGCACGGAAACAACCATACGTTGAGTATTTCATATTCAGTGGTATTACCATAATTAAAATTATAATAATAACAATAAAACATAATCATCAAACATATCATGCACAAATCATACATACAAGTTTAAACTCAAATTTCATAATACAACAATAATAATTTATCAATTAATATCATATATCCACAATTTGAGCTTTGAACATATCATGAACCTTAGATTCATTTCTCAATCTCATATCACATTTCAATTCACAATTCAACTTTTCATTTCATTTCAATAGCTCGATTGATCAACTCATTTAGTTTATCATTTCATTATTTACCCTATCAACAAAACTCAGACTTTGGTGGATACACGGATCCAACCAAACACTCCAGTATGGCACCCAGTGCCTCATCGGATAGTTCGAAGCAATAGTTGACACCCAGTGTCTCATCGGCAGAGCCGAAGAAAGTTGGTACCCAGTACCTCATCGAATCTATCCGAAGAAATATAGTGACACCCAATGTCCCATCAACTCGAGGTCGAAGTATCCCTGAACTCTTCCAATCCTATGGCATGCCAACTATATCTGACTCAGCCCGACTAGTTAATAGGGTATTTAAATCACATATAACCCCAATTCAATCACAATTTCTCACATTTTCAATTCAATCATTTTTCCACCTTTCAATCAATAATTAATCCACAATTTCACACATTTTCACAACTCAATACATTTCCATTCAATTTAATATCAGTCACAATTCGATTCAAATTCACTTCCCGCTTTCAAGTAACAAACAATTCAAATATTAATTCATATCAACTATTCAATTTAATTCCCACTCATCTTAATAATAATAATAATAATAATAATAATAATAATAATAATAATAATAATAATAATAATACTTACCTCATATTTCATTTACCAAACACATAAATTAAAAGTTAACATTTAATAATAAATAACTTGAATTATAGTAATACAAACTGTGATTTTCTCAAGTTTACTCCTCGATAATATTCTCTTTTCCTTCCGCATCGATGCTTCGGTTTTTTGCTAGCTACAAAATAATAATAATTTACACTATTAATTTCAGCACTAATTATGATAAATAATTGAATTTCTATTCAATTTCTTCCTTATTCTCAATTTAATCCTAACTAAGTTCACTTACTTTCCTAATTCAATTCACACTCTATTTCTATTCAAATTTCATCCAAACTCAAATGTAACTATTAAAATTTCAGCATATTTTCCTAATTTCGAATTTCTCTCAATTTAATCACTAAAACATAAAAATTATAGTCTTTTACAATTTAAGTCTTTTATCAATTCTAGCTTGAAATTCATTCAATTAAATCCCTAATTCATCTCTTTTGTTCAACATAAACTATACTTGAAAACCTATAAACTTACAAAATATCAACTTAATTCCATCAAAACCTTGTTTTAAAACTTCAAAAACATCAAAATTAATAGAAAAGGGCTTAATTGACTTACCAAATTAAACTCCAAGCTTTAAAACCCTATTTCCTTTTTCTTTCTTTTTCTTCTTTCTTTCCCTGTTTTCGAAAGAGCTTCTGTTCTTTTTCTTCTCTGTTTCTTTCTTTTACTTTACTTTATTTGCTTTATTGTTTTTAATTACTAAATAATTAATATAATATTAATATAATATATTTTATGCTTAAATATTAAGTAAACCAATTGTTTAATTAAATTTGTACATATTTATTTTATTGCACTTGTATAAATCTTATACCATTTATTTGTCAATTATTTTATTTATTTAATAAAATCTATTTAACAACAAATAATAATATTACAAATGTACATATATATATTTTATTTGTAAATGTACAATATCATCTATACCATGCATTTATCATCATTTATTTTATTTATCACACAAAAATCTTATAATTTAATTATTTAATTAATAAATATCTCTTAACTTAATACTTATAATAAATAATAAAAATCTTTTTACTTAAAATTCAAGAAAATATACAATTATATTACAAGTGCATAAATACATATATTACACATGTACAAATTTTATTACCATACAATTGTCTTTATGTTATTTATTTTCATATAATATAATATCTTAACTTTAATTAATATAATTTATAATGTTTTAATTAAATAATATTTTATAATATTAATCAAGAAAAAATCTAAGATTTTTCCATGTATTGCCACACTGCTCTTAAGCCATTGGCTTATTTACCTGTTTAGTCCCTCTTATTTTCTTTTGATCTATAATTAGACTTTTACCCTTTATTCAATTTAATCCCTTTTTCCTAATTACTCTTAATTAAGCTAAATTTACCTATCTAAAACCTAATTAAACATACAACTAGTCTCGTAAATATTTCTAATAATTATTTTCAAACTCAATTTACTAAGACGGAGGCCCGATATCATACTTTTCTGATGCTCGTGAATTTTGGGTCACTACATTTCTCCCCCTTAAGAAATTTCGTCCTCAAAATTTACCTGAGAAGAGATGAGGATATCGTGCTCTCATCATCTCTTCTGGTTCCCAAGTCGCTTCTTCCACACTATGGATTCTCCATAAAACTTTTACTAAAGGAACCCGTTTATTTATTAATTCTTTTACTTCTCGTGCTAATAACTGAACCGACTCTTCTTCATAAGTCAAATCAGATCGAATTTCAATGTCTTTTGTGGGAATAACATGAGAAGGATCCGATCTATATCTTCGAAGCATCAAAACATGAAAAACATCATGAATTTTCTGTAATTCTGGAGGTAAGGCTAATCGATAAGCAGCAAGCCCAATTCTTTCTACAATCTCATACAGCCCAATAAAATGTGGACTCAATTTTCCCTTCCGACCAAATCTCAAAATTTTCTTCCACGGCGATACTTTGAGGAATACTTTATCACCAACAGAATATTCAATGTCTCGTCGTTTCAAATCTGCATAAGATTTCTGTCTGTCAAAGGCGGCTTTCAGTCTATCTTTAATCTTTTTAACTGTTTCCTCTATCTCTTGAATCAATTCCGGTCCAATCACTTTTCTTTCTTTTAATTTTGTCCAACATACAGGCGATCTACACCTTCTACCATATAAAGCCTCATACGGAGACATTTGAATACTATATTGAAAACTATTATGATAAACAAACTCGGCCAATGGTAAATAATGTTCCCAACTTGATTCAAAATCAATGACACAAGCTCGAAGCATATCTTCTAATATCTGAATTACCCATTTAGATTGTTCGCCAGTTTGATGATGGAAAGCTGTACTGAAACTAAGTCGAGTACCCAATGATTCATGCAGCTACCTCCAAAATCTCGATGTGAATCGAAGATCTAGGTCTGAAATTATTGATACCGAAATTCTATGTAACCTAATAATTTCTTGAATGTACACATCGGCAAGTTTCTGCAACGACCAATCGGTCCTGACTGCTATAAAGTGAGCAGACTTGGTAAGCCTATCAACTATCACCCAAATAATATTCTTTTTGCTTGCTGACAACGGTAGTCCTGTAACAAAATCCATCGTGATACTATCCCATTTCCATATAGAAATATTAATAGGCTGTAACAAACCTGTTGGTACTTGATGTTCTGCTTTTACTCGCTGACAAGTCAAGCATTTACCGACATATTCAACTATATTTTTCTTCATTCCTTGCCACTAGTACAGTTCTCATAGATCACGATACATCTTCGTTCCACCAGGATGCAAAGCAAAAGTACTATCATGCGCTTCTCGGAGAATCAAGTCTTTAATTTTAGAAGCAGCTGGGATACATATCCGGTTCCGAAACCTCAAACAATCATGCTCGTCAATACTAAAATTTTCCACTGTACCATGCTGTACCATTTTTGTTTTTTTATTAACTTTTCATCTTCCATCTGAGCTGCTCTAATTTGATCAAACATCACTGACTTAACTTTTAATTCAGCTAAAAAACTTCCATCACCATTGATACTAAGCCGAGCAAAAATTTCCCGTAATTCAACCGCTGCTTTTCTGCTCAATGCATCTACTACCACATTTTCCTTTCCTGGATGATAATATATAATACAATCATAATCTTTCAGCAGTTCTATCCATCGTCTCTGCCTTAGATTCAACTCCTTTTTGTGACAAAAGATATTTAAGACTTTTATGATTAGTATAAATATAACATTTCTCACCATACAAGTAATGCCTCCAAATCTTCAATGCAAAAATTACAGTAGCTAACTCCGAATCGTGTGTCGGGTAAGTACGTTCATGTGGCTTCAACTGTCGAGATGCATAAGCTATTACTTTTCCATCTTGCATCAATACACAACCCAAACCATTTAGAGAAGCATCACTATGCACGACAAAATCTTTCCCAAATTCTGGTAATGTTAAAATAGGTGCATCGGTTAACATCTGCTTCAATGTCTCAAAACTCCTCTGGCACTGATCATCCCAAATAAAGGAACATTCTTTTGTAGCAATTTTGTCATCGGTAATGCTATCTTCGAAAATCCATTAACGAACCTTCGGTAGTACCCGGCTAAACCCAGAAAATTGCGTACCTCAAAGATATTCTTCGGTGCTTTCCACTGAACAATTGCTTCAATTTTCTTCGGATCAACTCTGATTCTATCTACCGATACCACATGTCCCCAAAATACAACTTTTGATAACCAAAACTCACATTTGCTGAGCTTTCCGTACAACTGTTTCTCCCGTAATATCTGTAGTACAATCCTAAGATGCTGATCATGTTCTGACTCTGACTTCGAATAAACTAGTATATCATCAATAAAAACTACCACAAACTGGTCTAAATACGGCTGAAAAATACGATTCATCAAATCCGTGAAAGTAGCTGGAGCATTAGTTAACCCAAAAGGCATCACCAAAAATTCATAATGACCATATCGAGTACGAAATGAAGTTTTCGGAACATCACTTTCTTTTACTTTCAGCTGATAATACCCAGATCTCAAGTCAATCTTCGAAAATACCGAAGCTCCTTTTAGCTGATCAAATAAATCATCTATACGGGGTAACGGATGCCAGTTCTTAATCGTCACTTTGTTCAACTGTCGGTAATTAATACAAAGCCGTATTGATCCATCTTTCTTCTTAACGAATAACACTGGAGCTCCCCAAGGTGAAATGCTCGGTCTAATGAATCCACGATCTAGTAAGTCCTGTAATTGTACCTTCAACTCTTTTAATTCAGTGGGTGACATTCGGTACGGAGGTATAGAGATTGGTGTTGTACCTAGGTATATTTCTATAGCAAATTCAACCTCTCTGTTAGGTGGTACGCCTGGTAGTTCTTCAGGGAATACATCTGGAAACTCACATACAGTTCTGATCTTACTGCACTAACTACCAACCGAATCAGAATTAATAACATAAGCTAAATATGCTGTACAACCCTGTCGAAGCAATTTATTAGCCTTGATTGCTGAAATGATACATGTTGATCGACTAGTACGGATGCCATTCACCTTAATTCTATCCCCATCTTCTGTCTGAATACTAAACCTCTTTTTATAACAATCCAATACCACTTCATGTTCAGACAACCAATCCATACCCAAGATTACATCAAAGTCACCGAAAGGCATGATCAATAAATCAACTGAAAACATTTTATCATGTATCATCGACGGGCATCTCCGGCATACTCTATCTACAAATACAGTTTGTCCCAAAGAGTTAGGCACTTCTATTAAAACTCTAGACATTTCATATTTTAACTTTCCCAACTCAACAAGTTTTGAATTAATATATGAATGGGACGACCCTGGATCAATTAAAGCATAAACAAGCTCAAAATGTAATAAGAATATACCTGTCACAACATCGTGGGCATCACCTTCTTCCCGAGTCTAAATTACATAGGCCCTAGCTGGTGCTCTTGCCTCTGACTTTTGTGTAACTATGCCACCGCTCCTATGAACACCTCCACCTCTAGGTACCGAACTACCTCTACTTGACCCTCTGCCTCTAGTAGTAGGTACTGATCTTTGTGATGTCACGGGTGCAGCACTATCAGCTTTTGGACAATCTCTAATGAAATGATCTGTAAAACCACATCGAAAACAACCTCTAGTTAATTTCCAGCATTCCCCTCTGTGTTTCTTTCCGCAGTGCTGACAGTCTGGAATTTCTATTTCCCGAGAGGGACCTCTCACACTACCAGTAGATATCGTCGTCTGTTTCCCTATGCTTCTACCACCTCTGTCTGATCTAAAACTAGATTTCCATCCACCTTGAAATTCCTTTGATCTTTCCGGCTGAGGATTCAAGCTGGTAGTTCCTGTACGCTTTCTGATTGGTCTAACAACTTCAGTCTTTTTATCGAGGCCCAGAACTTGTTCCACCATTTTGGCTCGTTCAATCAAATCTACTAACTCAGTAATCCAATGAGATACTAACTGTACCTTGATCTCGTCTCGCAAACCCCGTAAAAATCTTTTGCAACTATCAGCTTCCGTTGGAATAAGCTCGAAGGCATATCTGCTGAGTCTCGAGAATTCTCTTTCATAATCTATTACTGACATATCACCCTATTGTAACATTAAAAACTCTTGTTTCTTGTCCTCAATATACATTTCTCTGACATATTTCTTTTGAAATTCTTTTTGAAATAGATCCCATGTTATTTGATCCTTCGGTAAATGTCGAATCACTGATTCCCACCATAAATAAGCTTCCCCTTGTAGCAATGATACAACACAAATTAAACACTCCCGACGGGTACAGTCCAACTGTTGCAAAATTCTTTTAGTCGACTCTATCCAATTTTCAGCTGCGGATGGATCGACTCCTTTTTAGACCCATAAATTCAGTAACACTATATTTCCTCAGTTCTTTTATCGGGGCCCGTCTTTGAGTAGGTGCTGAACTCATAGCAGGAATAGTCCCCGCTACTTTTTACAAAGCATCGACAATAATTCTTAATATATCAGAATCATTACTATTATTTCTTCTATCTGCTCTACGAGATTGATTCCTTATCGGGTTAATACTAGGTGTTGCCGATTCAGTTTCATCTAACCCGTAAGGTTCTCCTTCTCCAGTATACATTTCTTTATCAATATTATTTATTCTTTCATCAGACATCTTTAATCTATAAAGCAAAAGCAAACAAATAGGTCAGCATCCAAAAATCCCGACTCAGTTTGACTCGATAGTGGCATGTACATCTAGACTAAATTCTGAGCTCGATTTAGGGTGAGAATCGGCTAAACCTGATAGCTCTGATACCAACAACTGTAACACCCCTTAACCCCAAACCGTCGCCGAAATAGGATTACGAGGCATTACCAAATATCTCAGACAATTTACAAATAATTCTTAAATAAATAAAAAAACATATTATAAAATGATTATAAATTCATATAAATTTATGCTAATTGGCTTAATTTTTTTAAAAATTTCGACAGTATTTCTACTTATAATTACATAAAACCCCCTGCAAATTTCAAAATACAACCAACCCAATTCCAGTATTTCAACCAAGGCATTTATATACTTAAATATACTTAAATCTTACTCGACATAATGTCTTAATAACTTAATTAATAAAAACCTATTATCATTTCTAATCAGCTCGTAAAACTATTCAAACCATTTTAGTTCACTATTAATGCCATAAACAATTTCTATTATTTCACAACTTAAATCATCAAATCACCTAATATCTTACTTTACAACAAAATTATATAACATACCAAAATAATCATTATAATTCTTATGTACATGCCACTTTCACTTAAGGAAGAAAACATCACCAAAACCTTTATGCTGGAGTCGAGATTGATCTGGATGCTGAACCGAAACCTTTGATTTCTATCGACCTGCACACAGAAACAACTGTACGCTGAGTGTTTCATATTCAGTGGTATTGCCATAATTAAAATTATAATAATAACAATAAAACATAATCATCAAACATATCATGCACAAATCATACATACAAGTTTAAACTCAAATTTCATAATACAACAATAATAATTTATCAATTAATATCATATATCCACAATTTGAGCTTTGAACATATAATGAACCTTAGATTCATTTCTCAATCTCATATCACATTTTAGTTCACAATTCAACTTTTCATTTCATTTCAATAGCTCGATTGATCAACTCATTCAGTTTATCATTTCATAATTTACCCTATTAACAAAACTTAGACTTTGGCGGATACATGGATCCAACCAAACACTCCAGTATGGCACCTAGTGGCACATCAGATAGTTCGAAGCAATAGTTGACACCCAGTGTCTCATCGGCAGAGCCGAAGAAAGTTGGTACCCAGTACCTTATCGAATCTATCCGAAGAACTATAGTGACACTAGTGTCCCATTGACTCGAGGTCGAAGTATCCCTGAGCTCTTCCAATCCTATGGCGTGCCAACTATATCCGACTCAGCCCAACTAGTTAATAGGGTATTTAAATCAGATATAACCCCAATTCAATCACAATTTCTCACATTTTCAATTCAATCATTTTTCCACCTTCAATCAATAATTAATCCACAATTTCACACATTTTCACAACTCAATACATTTCCATTCAATTTAATAGCAGTCACAATTCGATTCAAATTCGCTTCCCGCTTTCAAGCAGCAAACAATTCAAATATTAATTCATATCAACTATTCAATTTAATTCCCACTCATCTTAATAATAATAATAATAATAATAATAATAATAATAATAATAATAATAATAATAATAATAATAATAATAATAATACTTACCTCATATTTCATTTACCAAACACATAAATTAAAATTTAACATTTAATAATAAATAACTTGAATTATAGTAATACAAACCGTGATTTTCTCGAGTTTACTCCTCGATAATCTTCTCTTTTCCCTTCCGTGCCGATGCTTCTGGTTCTTTGCTAGCTACGAAAATAATAATAATTTACACTATTAATTTCAGCACTAATTATGATAAATAATTGAATTTCTATTCAATTTCTTCCTTATTCTCAATTTAACCCTAACTAAGTTCACTTACTTTCCTAATTCAATTCACACGCTATTTCTATTCAAATTTCATCCAAACTCAAATGTAACTATTAAAATTTCAGCATATTTTCCTAATTTTGAATTTCTCTCAATTTAATCCCTAAAACATAAAAATTATAGTTTCTTGTACAATTTAATCCTTTTATCAATTCTAACTTGAAATTCATTCAATTAAATCCCTAATTCATCTCTTTTGTTCAACATAAACTATACTTGAAAACCTATGAACTTACAAAATATCAACTTAATTCCATCAAAACCTTGTTTTAAAACTTCTAAAACATCAAAATTAAGAGAAAATGGCTTAATTGACTTACCAAATTAAACTCCAAGCTTTAAAAACCCTATTTTCCCTTTTTCTTTCTTTTTCGTCTTTCTTTCCCCTGTTTTCGAAAGAGCTTCTGTTCTTTTTTCTTCTCTGTTTCTTTCTTTTACTTTATTTTATTTGCTTTATTTTTTTTAGTTACTAAATAATTAATATAATATTAATATAATATATCTTATACTTAAATGTTAAGGAAACCAATTGTTTAATTACATTTGTACATATTTATTTTATTACACTTGTATAAATTTTATACCATTTATTTGTCAATTATTTTATTTATTTAATAAAAATCTATTCACTACAGTAAAATAGGCTTTTAGCGGCGATTTTTTAGGCCTTTAGCAGGGTCGCAAAAAACGCCGCTTCAGAAATAAATGCCGCTAAAGATCATGACCTTTAGCAGCGTTTGTGGAAAAAGTGCCGCTAAAGACCATGACCTTTAACGGCGCATTCCTACAAATGCCATTAAAGACCATGACCTTTAGTGGCGCTTTTCCCACAAACGCCACTAAAGACCATGACCTTTAGCGGCGCTTTCCGACAAACACCGGCTAAAGACCATGACCTTTATCGGCGCTTTTCCCACAAACGCCGCTAAATACCATGACCTTTAGCGGTGCTTCTACCACAAACGCCACTATAGGTCATAACTTTTAGTGGCGCTTATATTACAAATGCCGCTATAAAATTGACTTTTAGCGACGCTTTTTCACAAACGCCGCTAAAAACATAACTTTTAACAAAAATTAATTAAATAATATTTATTTCTATGATAAATATTATATAATGTTTTATTTTTATATTTAAACTTTAAACTATATACTTTAAGGATAAAAAATTACTTAAATTAAATTTTCTATTAAAATTTTAACTTTAAAGGTAAATATAAAATTAATGAATTTAAATTTAGAATTAAAATATTATGGTCAAACTCATATGATCTATATTAACTCGCCAAATAAAAAGAAGCTACAAAACATGTAATATTTAACAACAAATAATAATGTTACAAATGTACATATATATATATTATTTATAAATGTACAATATCATCTATACCATGCATTTATCACCATTTATTTTATTTATCACACAAAAATCTTATAATTTAATTAATAAATATCTCTTAACTTAATACTTATAATAAATAATAAATATCTTTTACTTAAAATTCAAGAAAATATACAATTATATTACAAGTGTACAAATACATATATTACACATGTACAAATTTTGTTACCATACAATTGTCTTTATCTTATTTATTTTCATATAATATAATATCTTAACTTTAATTAATATAATTTATAATGCTTTAATTAAATAATATTTTTATAATATTAATCAAGAAAAAATCTAAGATTTTTCCATGTATTGCCGCCTACTCTTAAGCCATTGGCTTATTTACCTATTTAGTCCCTCTTATTTTCTTTTGATCTATAATTATACTTTTACCCTTTATTCAATTTAATCCCTTTTTCCTAATTACTCTTAATTAAGCTAAATTCACCTATCTAAAACCTAATTAAACACACAACTAGTCTCGTAAATATTTCTAATAATTATTTTAAAACTTAATTTACTAAGACGGAGACCCGATATCATACTTTTTCGATGCCCGTGAATTTTGGGTCATTACACTTTAAGTCCCTTGAGTTGCATTTTTTTCCCCACACTTCCAAAAGCTCCACCCAAGTTAGCCATCCTAATCTTTTGATGATGCTTAGATAAATGGGCTATTTGCCCAGTAGACCCCAAACCCTTGCTCAATCCAGTTATTTACAAGTCTTTTCCTAATTTAACTAAAACTCCCATTTGTTGTTTTAGAAAATTAAAAATCCTATCTCTACTATCATCTTGCCATAATCTCATAATACTCTCTGTTACAATTTTGTTCTCAAAACCTTGTTGCTGGAAAATAAAACTTGAATTCTTGACTCATTACGGTCAAGCCCAAATCCATCGTCTTCGTCAAAATCCTGGAAGTTGTGTTTCTTTTATTGAATCTTTGTCAATAATCAGCCATTGTAGGTGCTCGATCAAACTTGAACATGGGGTAGTTGTTTGAGATCTTGAGAAAGTAAGGTGGGTTACTCTTTATGAAAAATCAGGTCAAAATTCAAAATTTCCCAAGTATACACGGTCTACCACATGGGTGTGTGGCTCGCCTGTATGGGATACACAGTCCCTCACACAGCCATGTCCCTTTGATTTCCTTTGCATTCGCGCTTCACACACGGGCGTGTGGCTCCTGCACCTCATTCCCTTCACATCGCACATAACCTAGAACCCTACACACGGCTGAACGCATGACCATGTGGATCCATCACATAAGGCTTGGACACACGGCCTAGGGCTTCACACACGAGCTGGTCACACGGCCGTGTGGCCCTTGAAACTTAAAATTATAGTTTTGCATTATATTTAAATATTTTATGCAAATCAGTCATTGATTAGGTTTTTAATAGCATCCAGAGAACCAGATTTTCGCAATTAGGTCCTAGACTAGGAATTAGAATGATTGAATATATGAATGAACGAATTTATGATATTAATTGCTTTCGATTGATTGCTTGATCCATGAATGATTTCATATTTATCAATGTTATAGATGTCGAATGTTTCTCTCATATGCCTAAATGATTAAACTAGTGATTGATGGATATAACCGTGAATGTTGTTATTATGTAATGAGATAGAATGTTGAAAGTATTAATGATCTAATAAATGTATGCCTTAAATAAATATTGCATTACATATGCATGGGGGGACGATATGATAGGAGGAAGAACGACAGTTCATATTAACTGCATAAATGTATGTTCGCGGTGTGTTCACACCTGTAGTAGATTCAAACTACGATAGTTTGACTATGTACCCACAGAATGGAAAATCCAAACTGCAATTCTATGGAGCATCCACGATCCCTCTGACAGCTTTTATTTTCGAGTACTTGTGGATCTTCAGTTAAACGAAAACTTTTATATGCACCCTATGAATGTAGTGGTAAACGTCCACGAGCGGAGCAAAAAGGTAGAGGGGGTTCTGGGGAACTCCCTATTTGGAGAGCAAATGATCGGGGGTAGGATTACCAAATTTTGAAAGACACGTTAAATGAATGTTGTATGACGTATTATTCTTCCTCATTAAAAGGCATGTGATGAAACGATTGAACTGATAGATGTGCATATACCTACAGTGAGTGATATTATGATCTAATAGTTGAATTATTCAATTGAATTCGAATGAGTGTGAATGTCTGCTTGTCTATAATGACAGAAAGTGAGTAATTATATTGTTAAGGTTATTGTGTGAATTTGACTATAATGGTTAAGCGTGCATGTTCGATTCTTGAATTGATTTATTATGAAGGGTCTCCCACTGAACCTTTCTAGTTCACTCCCATATTTTTCCATCTTTTCAAATAATCCAACGAACTAGGATGCAGGCTCGACATACGAAGGGTTTAAACTTGTCGTGGACTTTATTTAGGATTATTATTATTAATTCTGTTCTCATTATTAATATTGCTATTATTGTTTTTTTTTATCCATGGCATGGGATATAAGGTTTTAAAACTGAACATTTAGGATGCATGATGAAGATTATTAGGAAGTCTCGAAATTAGTTGAACTATTAAATAATATTTATTATTAGGGTTTTATGATGAGTTTGAGTATAATTTTCTATATGTATATATATATACCTCTGAAAAAATTAGGTTTATTTATTTTAGAGTATGTTAATTGATTGTAGCTCTTATGCTCTTGATAATTATGTCGAAAAATTTACTTGTATAAAACAAGTTTAGTTTTGCAAATTGATTTCGAAGAGATTGAGCTACTTCGATGGCTAATGTGATCTCTTTGACTCAGGTATATCGTCTAGGCTGGGTTAAGGTGGTTACATAGGTGGAAGCACGGGTAGATGAATTAAGAAATATTCCCATCATCCGCTAAACAACACAGTCCAAAAGGCTCTAATTCATAAATTTGGACAAATATGAAAATATTACAATTAAAATGAAAATTTTATACTAACATGAAATGTTTATATGATTAATTTATTTTTTAATTAAAGTATATGATTTGTTAAAAAAAATCAAAGTATACAATATATTTGTGGAAGATAATCCAATGAGTTTAAATTAAAAATGTAGTATTAAAATTCATATAAAATTTAGAATTCACATATCACAATTAAAAATCAAAATAATAAATAATGAAAAATATAATTAAAGTAAAAAATTATACAATAAATTAAATATCTAAAAATTTAAAATTAATATAACATCACAATTTAAATTCTAAATTAAAACTAAAATCTAAATTATTTTAAAATAAAAAAATTAAGATCACGATTAAAATCCAAAAATAAAACCAAATTAATTTTAAATTTAAAATAAAAATAAATTAAATAGAATTAATTTTTTAATTAATATAGAATTAAAATTAAAATAAAACGTATAAAATGACTTTTTTGGTACACATATAAAAAACATACAAAATTACTCAAATGTAAAGATGTAAATAAAAGAAGATAACCTATGTGACAAAAATTACTAAAATGAAATTATTTACATGAAATAAGAACTTGAACATAACCGTGCCAAATATAACATGACCTAAACGAAATTAACCCAAAATCAAAATTTGAATATTAACTCTCACTGTTCATTTTTTTACTGAGATTTCAATGTTCTTCTTTTCTTTTCTTTTCTTTTCTTTTCAAGTTTCCCTTCATATTTTTCTTTTTTTAAAAAAAAAAAAATCCTTATTTGTCTACGTGACTCTTCCTCTCTCTCGATAAAATCATCTACTACCAAATATGTATCGTTTACTACCATTAACGACCCTTCATCCTCTAATGAATCCTACTCTCTCAATGAGATCATCTATCGACCCCAATCAAACTCCCTCCTAGATGTCCACCATGATATAACCACCTTTAAACACTTCAATGGCGCCTATTGGCGAAACCTCTTTAACTCTTGTGTTGGAAAAATACAGGGTCATTCAATTCCGATGTTTGGTCGGGAAAAAAATAGAATGGGTCCTATTGGAAATTGACAACGACATCTCTGAAAGGAATTCTAACCTCTTCTAGACTGAAAGATTTGACAAAAAATTCCTAGGAATGAATGATTGATGGGTGAAACATTGCTGGCCATACAGGAAACTTTCAATATGTGGGCATGATTGTTTTAATTAGTCAAGTTAACATGTTAAAAAATGATACATTAGTTGCACTATTTGCTTATTGTATTTATAGCTTATAATTTTCGTTGCTCAACTTGTATTTAAAATTAAAATATTTAAAATATATAAATTTTAAATTCACATAATGTATGATAGTTTTTTTATTTTAAATTAAAAATTAAAAATGTATCCCCAACCTCATAATTTTAAAATTAAGAGTATGTATTATAATTTAAATATTTTATATTTATCTCAAAGAATGTATTTATAATTTTAAAATTATCTTTTATTTTTAAATTTATATGTGTCATACCCAACCTTATCTTATAATTTAATATAATACAAATTTTAGTTAATTAAAATATTTTAAATAAAATAAAATATTATCTTATAATCTAATAATATGATTAAAATTAATATAACAAAAAGACATTATGAATATTATTAGTAGAGGTGTTCATGGGCCGGGGTGGCCCGGCCCGGCCCGACATATGGGAGGGTTTGGTTAAAAATATAGGCCCGAAATATGGGTTTGGGCAAAAAAATGAGGCCCGTTTAGAAAACGGGCCGGGCCTTGGGCACCACTTTTTTGGCCCGGCCCCGGCCCGACCCGACCCGAATATAATAAATATATTTTTTTTATTTTAAAATATTTTTAAAATACTTTTTTTTAATTTTTAATTTTTAAAATAATTTTTTGGTGTTTATTAAAAAAATGGGCCGGGTCGGGCCGAGCTTAGGAATTTTTTCTCGGGCTAGGCCTGGACAAAATTTCAGGCCCGGCCCATGAACACCTCTAATTATTAGTATAACAAAATATTTAAAATTTAACTTAATAATAAAAAAGAAAAGAAAATAGAAACAATCATAGAAATAAAATTTATTATTTTCTTATAAAAAATTAATAAAAAATTATTATTTAACCAAAAGATAATAAATATGTATGATTTTCAAATAATTTAAAAGAAAATTTAACTTAATGATCAAAATAAATTTAAATTTTAAATAATTAAAAATACTTAATATTTTATATATTTCAAGTTTTAAAATTATATTAATTTATTAACTTTCATATGATCTTAATAAAATATACTTTAAATTGTTTGTAATATTCAATATTATTTATTTTAAGTTATCATGTTAAAATATATATCCGTTAATCATCTATAATTTATCATGCACAGATATTATTAAATAATATTTAAATATTTTAAAATATATTTGGGTAAGTGGCGCAATTATCATGGATAAATATTAACAATTTACATTGAAACTTTGGTCTCATGACATCCCGAACAGCTTACTCCCAGGGATGTTTGGCAGCCTCAGTGTTATGACTCTAGTCCTTGGTATCATGACTTTGACCCATGGATGACTGGGATTTCTCAACCTATTGCCCCACGATATCACAACCTTAGGAGCTCAATGTTGCGACCTTAGAGCTTGATGTCGTGACTCCATTGCCAATTCCCCTGCAATGTGTTGTACTTGAAATTTCAATTGGTGATGGCAAGCTTCGCTGTTGCAACACTAAGGATCTAGTGCCGTGACCTGGGGAACAGTGACAGGACTTCTTAAAGTTTTCGCCTTGGCCACCTCCTACATATGCTCATATTAATTGTTAAACTCCTAAAGGCATTATTTTGTCATTTTTGTCCAAAAACACTAAAAACTGCATAAAACTGAATTCTAAAATAAAATCTACTAATTACTAAAAAGTATGAAATAAAGCCATCAAATGCTTAAGTACAAGCTCATTTAGTGTAAAAAAGGGTTTTATATGGGCTTTTAATAAAATAAAGTGAAGGGCATTTAATTCTGTTGAAAATAGTGCTTACTCCCCTGCCCACCAAATTTATATGGAGACCATTTTCATATTAAGGTGTTGACAATTTATTAAACCTTATTTTGGGGCTATGTTGATTATATGGTGAATATCTAGTCCATTATGAAAAATCATATTTCTTGGGAATTAAAACATTAGTAATTGATTTGGTTCAAAATTTTCCAAAGCAATCCCTTAGATCATGGACTTTGGGTTGGATCATGATTCTATTAGATGAGCTGTCAAGAGTCCATATCTACTTTATATGTTATTATAATGTATTATTTTGGTATTTTTTTTTGTTTCAATGGGATTGTATTAGATCTTTATTTGTAAGCAAGTCTAGAATTTTAAGACTATATATTTGAAAGACTTGCCTAAGTAAATGTACTAAGAGTTAAGCACTTAATCTATTCTTGTGAGAATAATTTGTGAGAGTGTTATTTTGATAATAAAACCTTTTGTTATGATTTTACTTTTTGTGTTTACAGGTGGTGAACATAGCAGTGAGAGTATTGTATCTTCAAATTGTAAGGGTGCGAGAAAATGAACACGGTGTATGCGATTGAGCAGATTCACTTTATAATTTTTGAAGAGAGTGCATATTTCTCACTGAGCTAGGTTCCACAGATGTAAGAAAATTGAATTGCGTAATCAACTTCTTGTATGTTGTGTGTTTGATATTTTTCATTTAGTACTTGGAGGAGTGCCTACCATATCATGCACCAATACATAGTGCAAACTGTTTCTTAGAAATAGCTTTGTCTTTTTAATTGGTATCAGAGTCTGAGGATGCAGGATTCAGAGACAATAGGTGAATTTTATGTCAAATTATGTGACTTATCAAACTAGGCTTTTGCATTCAGAGAGGAGTATTTGAATGTCAAACTTGTGAGAAAGGTGCCTAGGTCTCTCATTGAGAGATTTTCCATCAAAGCCACTGCTATAAAGAAGGCCAAGAATCCTGAAAAATTGGCCATAAACAAACTCATTGTCTCTCTACAAACCTTTGAGATGAATCTAGATGAAGCAAAATGTAGCAAGGGAAAAGGTGACAAAAATATTGTTTTTTAAGTTAACGAGGAAGTGCCCACTTCTCAAAATGCAACCTTGGAGGTCTTAAGGGAGCAAATAGCCTTACTTAAAACTTCAATAAGGTTTTCAAAAATAATCAAAGTGATTCAAGAAGTTTAAAGTTGGACCAAACATTCCCCAAAACAAATTGAAGGGAATGGTGTTAAAAAAGAACCTACGAAGGACAAGAAAAAGAGGACTACAATGCGATGAATGTTAAGGGTGTGGTCATGTAAAGCCTTTACCCGACTCGATCGTTGAGTTTGGGCATGGTGTGTCACAATTAAACTAATTCGATCCAACATCAAGGTTAAGTCAGAATTTTGCCAAAAAAACTTTACTAATTTATTTCGAATAATTATTATAACAAGACCCTTAACCCAAACTTAATTCACTACCTTGGAAAATTAATCACTAAAGAAACTAATTAGTTACAACCTATCTAATTCCTCGAGGCGATACATCTAAGGGTACCCCTTCCTATGTGCATGACACCTTATTGATGATGATCCTCAATCTAACACGGTCAGGGTTGATCCCTCGTTGGTCCTTAATCACCTAACAAATTCTGCAAACATAGATCACAGTTTCCGTAAGTTCAATAGAATTTAGTGAGCCTCTTTATTGCACTACATATATGAATATGACTAATTGTAACACCCTGGAACGACAGAAATGTGCAACTGTACACAATCGCAACAAGTAATAAACTGACAAGTAAATGTCGAGTTATCGTACCCACAGGGACTGTGAAAAGAATTGTTTATGAATGCAATTTTAAAAACACTTTGGTGAAGAAAACTATTTTGATTTGAGGAGGTGATTAAAAACTATGATTTTTAACTAAGTAAAATAAATAAAAATAAAGTAAAAGTTCCAATGCACGATTTCAAAAGATGATTTTAATCAAGATGACATAATTGTGCTAGATTAATTACATTTCTTAACTTAGAATTATTAAACTCATGTTCATGTTGTTACGAATAAATTCACGGCAACTCAGTAATTTGCTAACTTATGAACATACTTACCTACCAAAATCCATTTATCTCTTGACTATATTTCTACGCCAGTTCAACCGATTAAATAAATTTTCATAAGAAAATGTGTTATTGCACATACATACTTATGAAATTAAAATAATCTCTTGTACATATCTCTATGTCAATTCAAACAATTAATTCAATCTCATAAGCACATAAAAGATTACATGAGGTAACAATGTATTTCTACTTGAAACAGTTTAATCACAATAATCTTGCAAGTTATGCAAGGCTAATGTATCGTTGGATACCGTTGCTAATTTAAACCTCAGCTACTTTAGATGATTAAACATGCACTAATTAAATATCGTGTCAATTAATTACAATTTCAATCCGTTTATATAATTAATTAATTAATTACCTTATAATTGTAACGCAATAATAACTTAGTCATGGTTTTACTTAATCAAACATCTTACTGAGGCCTATAACAACACAAACACAATTTTAACAAATTAAATAGACAAAATGCAATCAACCTAAAACAAATTAAATTTTAGCCATATTAATTAAATTAAACATATCAACATCACAAATATTCATAACAACAAAATTAAAAGGATAGGGAACAAGAATCAAATCCGGTTTATCTCCGAGGCTTGACTAATTTGCTCTACTCCTCCATCTCCGCTTGTTCTTGTTGAACCGAGGCTTCCACGAACACTTGAATGCTGCTCCAAATGGTGGATGGATGACTCTTTTTTAAGAGGTGAAATCGGAAAAGGAATAGGGGAAGAAAATGAAGAACAATGGAAGGGAATGAAGAAAGAAAAGTGAGAGAGAAGTGAAGAAATGAGAAGGGTTGAGGTGTGTTTGAAGTGAGCAGAAAATAGGGGTATTTATAGGTTGAGAAGGCTGCTAAAAATATCCAAAATCAGCAGCCAAAGACTCCCCCATGGCCGGCCACACATATGGCATGTTTGAAGATTTCAAACATGTTATTTTAAGGTATGGACAAATCTAGAAAGGCATAAATAGTGAAGGGGTTTGAATGCAATTTGAAAGAGTCTTCAATGGCCATTTTTCAAGCAAAATAATCAGCCAATCAAGCTGATCGGGTCAGCATGTGGGATGGTTTTGGGCTGCCCAATGCTCAGTTGGATCGATTTTCTCAGTTCAGCTCAATTGGGCCCTTTTTCATAAATAATTAATAATAATTTATTTAACCCAAATTAAATTGGATTAAAATTAAAATTAAAATTAAAATTAAAATTAGTTATATTATGAATTAACACACATAATTTGGACCATCTTAGGCTAAAAAATTAATTCACCTTGATGCTTCAAAATTGCTTTTCGGTTTTGCACTTCTAGTAGTGTCTGCCAAGCCGTTTTTTGCCCTTTGTGTAAATCTGTAAAAAATAATCAAAATTTATCAAAATTTGATATAAAATTAATTAAAATTCAACATGTTCATAATTTGAGTGCAATTTAATTATTTTATAATTATTATATATTTTTCGACAAGAATTTTACTGAAACGACATGAATTTGAGCTAAAAAGGGCATGAAAAAGTGTGTATATTTTCGTGTTTGCACACTCCCAAACTTAATTCATTACTCGTCCCGAATAATGCACAAATTTGAAAAGAATTTCTTAGAAACACTTTTGAAAAAAATTTCCTTCAGAACAACATTCTTCCAAAAATTATGATTTTAGTATACTTATGCTCAATAACAAGAATTTTGAGATTTACGCTACTTAAGTATACATATCATTCAAATTAATCTCAATCATTCTTATGATAGAAAAAATAGACTAAATGCTTCCAAATATAGATATGTTAAATCCCTACCAATTTGATTTTATTCCCTTATTCAAGATTAAGCTGCAATCATTAAGTTTAACTTATGCCTTCATATGTTGAACATAGCAAATTCTCTCCACTAATGTAGGTAGCATAGAAACTTAAATCAATAGGTCTTTAAAAAGTTTGTAACGTGGCTAGGCTAGGGGTAGGTAAAAGATAGATAAATTTAGGCTAAAAACCCTAAATTCAGCTTCAATCGGACCTTCAGAATAATTACCTTTAATACACCAACTTACTTTGCTTTCACATTCTCTTTTGTACATTTATTTTCTTTCAAGTACATATGCTCTCTCTTTTTTTTTTGTTCTTTTTCTTCTTTTTTTCACGAGCATTTTGTTTTATGTACTACAAATTTTTTTGAGCATTCGATACTTCTTTTCAGCTCCCTCAAACTTATTTTCAAAGAATATTCTGAATAGTACTGAGTCTAGTGTTTGAGATAATTTAAAGATAATTAAGAGAGAAGTGATGGCTAAATATTGAAAGGGTTCAAATAAAATTAGGCCATATAGTCTCAAAGATAGGTTTCAAGGGATAAAATTTCATCAAGATTGGCTTGAAAGGCTCAAACGGTCCAAACAAAAGTTGCCTAAATCATTTTCAACATTTTATACTTCCTAGGATTTCACCTTAAGAAACTACTAAGTCAATTCTAGAGACTTAAACTTTCATGCATGCCTAACTTTCCTAAGGAACTAAAAAATTTGATGGTATGATTTGCGTGCTTTATTAAGAGTACATTTATGTCATAATTCAGCCAACATAGCAATTATGGAAATAATAGAATTTTATTCATACTGAAGTTTAGCATACTTAACAAAATTTCAAAGTTTTGAAGAAAATATATCTTAATCATAATTAAAAGAAAATTTTATTCTGAGAGGAAATAATTTCAATTTTTTGGTCCCCCTACTTAAGATGAACAATGTACTCATTGTTAGAAGTGAATAGATACTATACACCAGATACGATTCTAGAAAAGAGGAGGTGAGTCAATTTGACTGCTTAAGTACCAAGCTTTCTTTAGATCCAATCCTAGACATGTATATATCTATTGTCAGACTTTGTACTTTGCAACTTGTTCATTTTTATTTATGATTTCCTCCTCTTGTTTTATTATGCAAAAAATAAAAATCCTAAAAGAACCTAATCCTAAAACATTAAATAACCTAGGAAAAAAAATGAAATAAAGTAAAGATCCCCCCTTTTTATTTATTTGCAGATCCCTCAGAATCTGACTCATATTTTTTTTCCTCGACATTGGAGTCCATGGTTCGAGTATAAAGTCTTGAAATTCAGGCACAAAAACAAACATGTTATGAAATATATATTTTAAATGCATATCTAATTGAGTCATCTCGTATTCTTGAGTATCTCTAGTAATCTTGTTGCTGAACTACATGTGTTCCAGCATAGCCATTATACCAAACTCTTCACTTCATGGAATGGCGTTAGATAAAGGGACTCTCAGCATCGATTAGGAAATCTGTTAAGGGTGGTTTTAGTTTTGGGCTAGTTGGTGAGTAGTTGAGGGTAAGGTTTAGAGTTGAAGAGGGTGGCGATTTTAAGGATAGTTTAGGTGCGGTAATTGGTGACTTCGTATAAAGGTGTTTTGGGTGGTGATTCAAGGAGTTAAGGGTTGCAACATTAAGGGGTTAAGTGAGATGCACTATTAGGCTACTTGGGAGTGGCGGTGGATCAAGGTAAGGGCTATACAGTTGGGTGGAAAAGGGTTGAATATTTCCCTTCCTAGCAGAATCTTAAGCCCAATGGTAGCTCCTTTTGGATCCTAAGCTCCTATACTGAAAGTAAACTAAAAAAAACTCAAAGAAATTAGTGCTTGGGTTAAAAGTTGACTTATCATTTAACAAAACAAATACCTAAATTCTTCAGCCTACTTAGGAAAATATTTTTTGAAAAATTACATTAAATTAAGCTCCCAGGAAAGACTGGAAGGGTCACAGATGGTCCCGCTTAAGTCCCAATCTCCTAGACAGAGTTTTATTTAATGTAATGAACCAAAAAAAAATTTATCTAAGTCTACCAATTTATTCAAATGAGAAAAAAAACTAAAAAAATAAAATAACGATAGAGAAAGTGAAGAAAACTCCCTTCATTTTATTCAAGATCGTCATTGACCATGGTGGTGTCAAATGGCCATTTGTCATACCAACCATAACCATCTAGGAATTAATCATATTTTTTCCCATCAAATCTATCCAACATCTTATTAGGGAAAGAAAATCCGTAATGATCTTTCCTGTGGCCTTGTGTAACTTCCTGTAATTCCTACAAATCTTCCAACCCTTGACTCGAATATGTGAAATAATCCATCCAGTACCCTTCTTGTGCCTTTCCAAAATCACAAGTGCCTCTTTTTCTTGATCTTTGGTGAACTCAACTGAAATAATGACAGGTAAAGTCGAAGACAGACCCAAATAGTCATATTTCAAATGAGGAGACAAAATTTTCAGTTCTAATTTAGCGGCTCTTCAATCAATAACTTTGGTTGTGTATACTCTGGAGATGATAACTCTAATGGTTCGAGTGGAACTTCTTGAGTGAATTCCTTCGAATTAGCTTCTAACCAAGCCAAACATTCCTTGTCTTCATCATCACTTGGTGAATCCTCCAGTAGAATATGTTCTAATGGATTGTCGAAATAATTGAGCTCCAATTCTGTAGAAGCCAGCGATTCCATCTTGGAAATAGCAGAGTAGTCTTCAACTATATCTGGGGATTTAGCAGCATCGAAGTCATTAAAAGTCACCTCGTCATCAAAGATTTCTTTAAACTGAGTATCATTTTGCTACTTCTGGAATCGTTGAAGATATGACAGTGGTGGAATATTAGCTTTAACCGGACAACTCTTCTGTGGAAATTTTTTTGTATCAGATAAAGGTGTTAGGTAATCAGAACTAACTGGTTTAGAGTTTACCTCATCAAAGATCACCGTATCTAACTTTTATGCAACAGGAGTTTCAACACTCAGTTGAACTTCCTCTTTGCCTTGAGCTACAATAGGCTTATCTTCAACCTCGATAGCTTTGGGTTCCCATGTCTCCCCACTTTGTAAAGTGATGGTTTTGCAATGCTCTTTGCCCGTGCTTCTTAGATTTTCTATATCACTCGGTCAAATACCTTGAGGACTACTTTTGAGCTCATTGGCTAGCTGTCCCACTTGGTTTCCTAAATTCATTAATGTTGCTGCTTGGCCTTGGATTAGTTCATCATTCTTCGCTATGTACGCCTTCAGTAAATTCTCAAGATTACTTGACGATTCAGTTGGTGTGTGTTGTTGCACTTGATGAGAATATTCTGGCAGATAATTTGGTCAAAATGACATGGAAAAGTCGTTATGGTCCGCCCATTTATTACTCCATGGAGAAATTAGATGATTCTGCCATGAAGAGTTGTAATAATTTGACTGTGGAACATTCCAATTTTGATTTCCCATGTAATATTTTTAATCTTGATTCAATGGGCAATTTTCAAAGAAATGGCCATCTCCATAGTATTCACAAGAAATATCCTTGAACTGGTTCGGTTGCTAACCTGTCAGATTACCATTGAAACCATTAACAATTATGTTTTGAAGCATAGAAGACATAGAGGATACCTGGGCTGCCAAAGAAGCAAGTGTGTCTGCTTCATGTACTCCTGCTGCCCGTCTTTCTGAGGCTACTCCGTTGGTTGGCCACTAATAGTTATTGCTGGCAATTCTTTCAATAATCTCGTAAGCATCGTTATAAGAATTAGAAAGAAGGGCTCCATTTGCCAAAGCACCCACCATCATTCTAGTATGAATATTGAGACCAATATAGAAAGTCTCCATTTGAACGCAGCAAGGAATGCCGTGATAAGGGCACTTTCGTAATAACTCCTTGAACCGCTCCTATGCCTCATATAAAGATTCTTCATCAAGTTGTTGAAATGAAGTGATTTTATTTTGGATCTTGGCGGTTAAAGATGGAGAGAAATATTTCATTAAGAAACGTTCAACCAACTCTTGCCATGTAGTTATGGAACCAGATGGTAGGAAGTTCAACCACGCTCGTGCTCTATCTCTTAAGGAGTATGGAAATAATTTCAACCTCAAGGCGTCCTCAGTCACCCCGACTAGTTTAAATGAGTCACTCACTTCCATGAATAGCCGAAGATGAAGATATGGATCTTCAGTAAGAAGCCCAGTAAAATGACCCATATTTTGCAACATTTGGAACATGACCGGCTTCAACTCAAATTGATGTGTCTCACTTTCAGGTCTCCTAATACTCAGGTTGAGCTCGCTGAATAGAGGAATGTCATATTATTGAATGGCACAGTTTTTGTCATCGGCAACAATGATCGGATTGTCAGTATTATCAGTGAATGTTCCTCCTGGATTTTGGTTTGGATTTTCAAAACTCATATATTCGATCCTTCTTTGGTTTTGCTTGTCTTCTCCTTTTTCAGAAAGTCCTTTCAATTTCAAGGTCTATGGGGAGTAAGTAAATAATTTGATCAATACTCATAAACACCTGAAACAAAAAAATGGAATTAAAATTTAACAAAAAAAAGACCAAAATGCAAAATTAACAATTTCACAAATAATGTCTTTTAAAACAGTCCCCGATAACGACGCCAAAAACTTGGAACGATGGAAATGTGCAAGTGTACACAATCGCAACAAGTAATAAAGTGACAAGTAAAAGTCGAGTTATTGTACCCACAGGGACTGTGAAAATAATTATTTATGAATGCAATTTTAATAAACACTTTGGTAAAGAAAAATATTTTGATTTGAGGAGGTGATTAAAAACTAAGATTTTTAACTAAGTAAAATAAATAAAAATAAAATAAAAGCTCCAATGCACGATTTCAAAAGATTATTTTAATCAAGATGACATAATTGTACTAGATTAATTACATTTCTTAACTCAGAATTATTAAATTCATGTTCATATTGTTACGAATAAATTCACAAGAATCGAGTCATTTGCTAACTTATGAACATACTTACCTCCCAAAATTCATTTATCTCTTGACTATATCTCTACATCAATTCAACCGATTAAAGACATTTTAATAAGCAAATGTGTTAATCCATATACATACTTATGAAATTAAAATAATCTCTTGTACATATCTCTATGCCAATTCAAACAATTAATTCAATCTCATAAGCACATAAAAGATTACGTGAGGTAACAATGTAATTCTACCTTGAAACAGTTTAATCACAATAATCTTGCAAGTTATGCAAGGCTAATGTATCGTTGGATACCGTTGCTAATTTAATCCTCAGCTACCTTAGATGATTAAACATGCACTGATTAAATATCGTGTCAATTAATTACAACTTCAATCCTTTTAAATAATTAATTCCTTAATTACCTTATAATTGTAATGAAATAATAACTTAGTCATGGTTTTACTGAATCAAACATCTCACCGAGGCCTATAACAACACAAACACAATTTTAAGAAATTAAGGAGACAAAATGCAATCAACCTAACACAAATTAAATTTAAGTCATATTAATTAAATTAAACATATCAGCATCACAAATATTCATAAACATGTTCATCATAACAACAACAAAATTAAAAGGATAGGGAACAAGAATCAAATCCAGTGTATCTCCGAGGCTTGACTAATTTGCTCCGCTCCTCCTTCTCCGCTTGTTTTTGTTGAACCGAGGCTTCCACGAACACTTGAATGCTACTCCAAATGGTGGATGGATGAATCTTTTTCAAGATGTGACATCAAAAAAGGAATATGGGAATAAAATGAAGAAGAATGGATGGGAATGAAGAGAGAAAAGTGAGAGAGAATTAAGGAAATGAGAAAGGTTGAGATGTGTTTGAAGTGAGCAGCAAAGGGGGGTATTTATGTAACGCCCTATAATTTTAATTTTGAATATTTTGAATGTGTGACACAAAATATCTATCTGCTTTACTGGTTATGTGTTTTGGGTGTGTTTGGGAGGTCCCAAATTCAAGCCAAGACTTAGGTAAATTTATGTATTTTATAGGCTTTTAAGTAACAGTTGGCCAATAATTAGCAGAATGGGCCTATTGGTCTGGTGGATAAGTGGAGTGTTGGTGTGAAAGAGGTCCTGTGTTTGAATATTAGCGTGGGCATTATTTTTGCTCGTGCGTCCAGGAGAGTTTGAGATGGACTAAAAATCTGAGTAGTGGATTTAGTGGGGAGTTTGATGGAAAGAAATAAAGGATTGGGGTGGTTATCAAATATTCTGTTCATCTTTTTTTTTTCCTTTTTTTTACTTTCCCCAAAATCCCTCCACCCTCTTGTCGTTTTTCTCTTCATTTATTGTCGAATTTTTGCTCTTTTTCACCCTTCATCTTCTTGATTTTTCTTTTCCCACTCTGCCTCGTGTCGCTCCACATTTGTCTGTGATCGTTCGATAAGTTTTAGATAAGTGATTTGACTCCGTTTGTTAAATTTATATTGAAGTGTTTTTTTATGCCAATTAAGGGAGGACTCAAGGGCTCGTAATCACCAATTGAAGTCTTAGTTTGTGTGGGAATTACTGTTCATCAGTTGAAGGTAAGGTTTAGTAGCTTATAAGTTAAAACCTCGATACGAGTTCGATTTGGGATCACATTATGTGAGATTAAATTAGTGTTATTTGTTCAATTATAGACTTTGGAGTGCTCAGGGACTGTTTTAGCATCAGACGAAACCAGGTGTGTACCCAAAACGCAGAAATGGGATTCGGTGAAAAGCTGAAATTGCTTGTTGTTTGGACAGCAACAGTAAACTAAATTTGAAAAATCACCATAATTTGTGGAAATAGAATTAGAGGATGATAAAAATATGAAATTAAATCTCATTGAGTCTAGTTTCTCATAGAAGAAACGGTGTAAGTAATGGAATTGTAAAATGTGAAATATAATAAATTTTGTGAGAAAATGACAGAATGAATTCGGGTTCCCCTGTTCTGACTTTCGAAAATCATCAAAAATTGGAGAAAAATAATTAGGTTTTAAAATTTACATGTTTAAATTATTAATGAGTATATTTTCAATAGAAACAAATGAAATCATCATCCAAATTTTGTATTGAGAGATAATTAGCAAAGAAAGGTCGAAGCTGTCAGACAGCAGAATAAGGGTAAATTTGAAGATTTTACTGTACTTATTGGTTGAACCAAAAATTCTGAAAATTTTATGATAGAAAGGTATTTGAGTCTAGTCTCAAAGACCTCAAGTAGATCTTAATTTGAAATTCTATAGCTTAAGATATAAATAATTTACTAACAGTGACTCAAGTAGATAACTTTGAAGGAACATATAAGTAAATAGTGAAAACATATATGAATATTTAGCTAGCACAAGTTACATTAAATAGACCACGCGGCCAAGGCCAATTTGGGTTGAGTGGGCCACACAGGCAGACCACATGGGTGTGTGAGCCAATTTTCACTGAATTGATTGCTAAGGTTGCATGGGTTGCCCAAGTCGACTATGAACCTACTGTAGGGTCGGTAAGCATCGCTTAGACCCCTAATTGTATGAACTGACTGTTTGATTTATATATGTTGCATTGCATGGGGTTGGGTTAATTATATTTGGAGGAAGTGTACTGAAAGGCTCTTAAGCCTAACATACTGGTAGCTCAGCTGCAAATTACTATTTGTGCCGCATTCGGTACTACCTGGAGTGTAGGGATGGGTGGGTTGATTTGATCCCCACATGGAGTGTAGGGTTGGACGAAGATAGTGTGTAGATGCTGGTTGGGTAGGACTTTGTTACTGAATGATGCATGACTGCTACTAATACTGAAAAAGGGCTTAGGCATATGACTGCTTTAACTTGCACTGTGATTTGCTATTGTTTGTTTCGGTGTGATTACACACTGAGTTTTCGTAAACTCACCCCTTTTGTTTAAATGTGCACAGGTAATCCATAGATCTAAATGGATCGGTGTGGTGGAGGACTAGGCGGTGACCATGGTTTTAGACTTTCATGGTTTTTAACACATATTTACGATAATTGGATTTATTTCTATTCTATTTTTACTGGCTAAGTTTTTGGGTTGTAATTAGACTTTCGGACTTTGGTTTTGGGTTTTAATTATCTTTACCTTATGGATTACAACTGCTAGTAGTAGGAAACCTCAGTTTTCAAAAGAAACAAATGTTTTTCCTAAATGCCCGATTGTTTAATCTATTTTAAAAGCTTCCACACATGAATAACATTTTGAAACTATCGATTAAATGAGCAACATAATTTTGGAACTAATAAGATATTAAGATAAGGAATTCAATGGAAATTGTTTTAACGCGACGACACAGTTTTCAAACACCCTATCATGTGACATCGCTAGATCCGACCATAACGTCTGGGCTGGATTTGGGGTGTTACAATTTATAGGTTGAGAAGGCTGCTAAAAATAGCCAAGATTAGCAGCCAAAGTCTCCCTCCATGGCCGGCCACACATGTGGCATGTTTGAAAATTTCAAACATGTTATTTTAAGGTAGAGGCAAATCTAAAAAGACATAAATAGTGAAGGGGTTTGAATGCAATTTGATGGATTCTTCAAGGGTCATTTTTCAAGACAAATAATCAGCCAAGAAAGCTTATTGGGTCAGCATGTGGGACGGTTTTGGGTTGCCCAGTGCTCAGATGGATCGGTTTTCTCGGTTTAGCTCAACTGGGTCCCTTTTCATAATTAATTTATAATAATTTATTTAACCCCAATTAAATTGGATTAAAATTAAAATTAAAATTAAAATTAAAATTAATTATATTATGAATTAATACACATGATTTGGACCGTCATAGGCTGAAAAATTAATTCACCTTGATGCTTCAAAATTGCTTCTCGGTTATCTGCTGCTAGTAGTGTCTGCCAAGCCGTTTTTCGCATTTTTTGCAAATCTGTCAAAAATAATCAAAATTTGATATAAAATTAATTAAAATTCAACATCTTCATAATTTGAGTGCAATTTAATTATTTTATAATTATTATATATTTTTCGACAAGAATTTTACCTAAACTACATGAATTTGAGTTAAAAATGGCATGAAAAAGTGTGTATATTTTAGTGGTTCCACACCCCTAACCCGAATCCATCGCTGGAACAGGGTTACAGAGCATTACCAGAGATTACAAATAAAATAGACAGAAATTTCAACCATTTCATAACATAATAATAATCATATCAAAACTAATCAACATCATGTATTTTGTCCCTATACGAGCCCTTAAGGCCCTAAATACGCATTAAAAATAAGTCAAGACTAAATCAAAAACCCAAAGAATGTTTTAGAAAATAGTAAAAATTCTTAAAGCTGCAGGGGTCACACGAGCCTCGTGGTTTGAGCTTTCTCTTTCTTAGACTTCTCAGGGCAATCTCTAAGATAATGGGTGAAGGAACCATATCTGAAACATGCTCCGCTTTTCACTCGACACTCGCCATAATTTGGCCTGTTATAGTGTTTGAATTCGGGTCTAGTATTTCTAACATTACCCACACTCGTTACAGATGTAGCTTGAGGTTTAGGACTAGAGTGTCTCTCATCTCTATCTCTATTAGAATGCCCCACAGAAACAGTAGAATGATAGTAATGTTCTTTAGATTTCTTCGATGCTGACTAATGTAACTTTCCCATAAATCTCTTTTTCGAATCTCTAGCTTCAAAATTAGCTTTTCTCTTTTCTTTACTAAGCTCTTTGGCTTTGTGTGCTTTATCGACTAAAACAACAAATTCTTTCAATTCTAGAATTCCGACTAAAAGTTTAATGTCTTCATTCAACCCATCTTCAAAACATTTGCACATAACCACTTCAATTGGAATGTACTCTTGGGCATACTTGCTTAATCTAACAAACTCTCTTTGTAACACCCTAACCCGTAACCATCGCCTACTCAGCTAACAAACCAACTATAAACAACAATGATATATTTATGTACAAAAACTCACATATATATTAGGCCAAATATATCATAAGAATTTGTATACATTCATAGTATATTCAATCATTATTAATCTAATACTCAAAACCATTTATCAAAATCGCATATATTCATTCATCAAATAACTAAAGTTACTATTCATATGGTCAATTTTTCAAGCTTTAGCGAATACAATTATGCTTAAAACTTATACTTTTAACCAATGTCAAATTCACCAATACTCAAACATTTCCATGCATAACATAATAAAGCCGATCCTATATATATATGCTAGTAATTTTTTTCAATGTATCAAAGGTAATTTATAAGACCAATTCCATAAACAAGACTTATTATGCAAATTACCAATTCCAACTACCACATATTCATGGCAAATCAATATACAACTTTCACATAGCAATAGATAATCCAAATTCAATCTCAATTCTGATTATAAAGATATAACCATCCATGATCTCGAACATATATCATATCATATCATATCAATCAACTTTACTTGTCTATTACAACCAATATGCATATTTATCAAAACACCATATCTTCCAAAACATAACAACACTTTTTCTTTATATAACATATTATATAAGCAACTCATTCTCATATATAATAAATCAAGTCAAAGAATTTTATATTAGCCTCAACCATTTACAAAACATAGCCAAATCTTCAACCATAATATTTGATCAAAGTATGAAACTAGACACATCAAAATAAACAAGCCCTTTTCGCATGGCTTATTATATATATACACATCATTCAAAATATATTCAAAAGGGTAGTATAGCCTATACATGCCATAGGTTTTAAGTTTAACTTTTATAGTTGCCGATAAATGGACGATACTGTGATTGACTTCGCTAACGATCCCCGCGTCCGTAACTAGCTTCCAAAATCTATAAAACTGAGGCAAACAGACATACAAATAAGCTATCATAGCTTACTAAGTCATAAGCAAATAAACAATTCAATGACGTTAATAATTCAATATAACAAAACCAAATAATGCTATTGTATTCATATATACACATTCGAGTTTGCAGAATTTAAATATCAAACATGTAACTATGAATCAAATTCAACTTGGCCGAATACACATGTAAATAATAACATAGTTATTTTTCACTTTCAAGTCACATACACACTCTTTACCGAATGTATTCTTTCATATATAAATGCATATAAATCACAATTACGATATCACATATACTTATCATTTGGTCGAATATAGACTTTCATACATACGTATACCTTCATTTGCATCATATAGAATTTGTATTACAAATCAAGTAGCCAACTTACCTTGTTATCATATAGTATTTAACTTATTACATACCTATAATAACATGTATTTATATATCACATTTACCACTTTAGAACACGATATATTAACTCGTTTGATTACCTTTTCATCATTCACTGGATCCGCACAATTAGTGCTCAATAATTAGCCGAATGCCATAATGAAATCACACACTTAGTGTCCTCACATTAAACCAAATTGGTCTCGATATCGCAAACTTAGTGCCCATTATTCACACATCGTCGTTTTAGTTTCGCACACTTAGTGCCATTCGTATAGCCGTAGCTATTTTATACTCGTACACTCAGTGCTAAATATCAACAAATCACATTCACATCTATTCCTGCTTCCCAAACATATACACATTCAGCTATCATATATATATATATTTGCATATTTCATTTCAACAATATATAACTAATATTTATTTAAAATTTACAATGTCTATTTGCTTGTAAACTTACCTCGAACAATGGTAATCGAAACGAAACGATTAATCGACGACTTTAGTTTTCTCCTAATCCAAGTCTGATTTCTTTAATTCTTGATCTAAACATATTCAAATTAAACTCATTCAAACATAATTTCATTCAATTCAGTCCAAAACACATAAATGAGAAAATTACCCTTTTGCCCCTGACATTTAACACTTTTTACAATTTAGTCCAAATTGCACAAAACAAAAAACATGAAAAATTTGCACACATCATGCTTAGGCCGAATCCTCCTCATGCTCATACAAGTCCATGCATTTCATTTATTTCACATTTTAGTCCCTTAAAATATTATTTTCACAATTTAGAACAAATTACTCAAATTCATCAAAAATCCAAAGACAAAACATTATAATCTATCACATCTCTTTTATTTTCTATCATCAAATAACAAAAATCACAAGCTGTCACCAATAGCAAAACACATAATCATCATCTAATTCAAAAATTAAAACATGGGCTTTGTAGATTTCATAGCAATGATCTCAAAAACGTAAAAATTATCAAAAATCGAGTTAGTTACATACCTTAATCAAACTTAGCTATGGCCGAATGTGGCTTTCTTTTTCTTTTTCTTTTTTTTAGCTAGTTTCGGCTATCCTAAGATGAACATGCATGACTTATTTTGTTTTTCATATACTTTTATTATATGTTATTTTATTATTTACTATTTTAAGCTTAATTATAAAACATAATAATAAACTAATATATGTCCATAATCGTTCACTCAAGATACTAATAGTTTAATAACATTATAAGGACCTCCTATTTAACAAACCATAGCAAATAAACACCTTTAACATATAGAATGCCTCTTTTACTATTTATGCGATTTAGCCATTTTTTTTCAAATTAAGCACTCAAACAGATAAATTAAATTTCAAAAATTTCACACATATCAATTCACATATTATAAGCACAGAAAATAATATTAAAATATTTTTCTAACTCGGATTTGTGGTCCTAAAACCACTGTTCGACTAGGGTCTAAACCGGGCTATTACACTCTTTCATACTCGAATATGGTCATACGACCCTGTTTTAGCTCTAGAAATTCCTTGTATTTTTTATTGAGGAATCGTTGAATTATATACTTCTTTCTAAACTTTTTGAACTCTGTCTGAAAGAATTCCCATGTGAATCGTTCTCTTTGTACAATGGAGATTAATGTGTTCCACCACTGATATGTTGAATCTTTCAAAAGAGATACAACACATTTAACACATTCGGTTGGTGAACAAGATAACTCATCAAAGATTCTGATCGTATACTCTAACCAAAACTCGACTCTCTCAGGGTCATCATCAATAGTAGCCCTAAACTCTTCGGCCCCATATTTGCGAATTTTATCTACAGCTGACTTACTCAGGCGTACAGGTTCCAAAACTTGAGGAGCTATGGGAATCGGTTGGGGAAAAAGTAGGGTAGAGATTGCTGAGCAGCTAGATTAGTTCGAACAAACTCAGTGAACTACTCGGTCATCATTTGGAAGAATGCTTCCTTAGCCTCTCCTCCAAAATCCTCAGATACGGGCCTCGATCCACACGACGCTGCTCCGCGAACGGAGGCTGGCGCGTTACTTTCCACATCATCGAAGTCTGCTCGATTGGAATCTATTACTATATGAAAACACGTTTTAAAATATGTTAGGAGATATCACACTAACACGTGTTATAAAATGGCATGTATAGCTAGACTCACATACGCTACATTAGTCCAAGAATCGACTAAACTGTAGCTCTAATACTAATAAATGTAACACCCCTAACTTGTATCCAACACTAGACTTACAAATCAAACAATCAACATTTCAAGTTCATTTCTCATTCAAATCAAAAGCCATTCATATTCAATCATATAGTCTCTAATACGAGCCCACGAGGCCCAAAATAAACATTAAAAATGGTTCAGGACTAACTGAGTACTCAAGGAATTTTTAATAAAATATTGAAAATTTTCAAACTACAAAGGACATACGCCCGTGTGGCCAAGCCGTGTGTCTCACACGGCTAAAAGACACGCCCGTGTCTCAGGTCGTGTGGGCATTCGAAATAAGGACACACGGCCGTGTCCCAGCTCGTGTCCATACCTGTGTAACTCATTGACTTGGGTCACACAGCCAGACCACACACCTATGTGCCAAGCCGTGTGCTAGGCCGTGTGAAAATTAGAGGGTATACTGACTTGTGCCTCACGGCCAAGCCACATGCCCGTGTGCTAGGCCGTGTGAAGCTACTAACTTGCTTCTTTTAAAAATTACAGGGGACACACGGCCATGTCACTTGGCCGTGTGTCACACACAGCTGAGACACACGCCCGTGTCTCTGCCTATGTGGACAAAAATAGGTCATTTTACAAGCCATATTTCTCACCCAAAATTGGTACCAACCTAAACACAACAATTTTCACATAACCATGACATAAATAGGCATTCAAAGCCAACCAATATCAAGCTTACCAAATGTTATAACATCAAATACAACCATGATACTTATAGACACCTCAATAGGTCATTTATAACATGCAAAAAATGTCTCCAAAATATACCTAAATGATTATACACATATATGCATCTTTGTGACTAATACTTAGCATATATGTCACTCATCAATCTCAACTATTTGGTACCCAAAATACCAATTCATGAATAAGGAATTCCCATGGCAACCATTACACCACATACAATAAGGCTATTTACATATTCAAATGGCTAAAACACAACAAAACATATAGACTACCATTAGCCAAAATGACCTACATATGCCATTTAACCAAAATATAAAGTCAAAAGTACCAAAATAGCATTTGATAGTGTGACGAGATCTCCGACTACTTCCAATCTGAACGAGCTTCTGAAACACTATAAAACACGAAAAAATAAACAGAGTAAGCAATTAAGCTTAGTAAGTTCGTATAACAAAAAATTTAACTTACCATTTAACCACAATTCAGGTAAATAACTCAAAGCATAACACAATTCAATTTGGCCAAAGCCTATCACATGATCACTAACCAAGTTAGTCATGTAATTCATATAAAAATCGAGGATTATGTTTGAGTTCAACAACTATTTAAATTCCTTATACATGTAACATTTATACCATGTATCCATATATCTTATATATATAAACCATTTCCATGTATCAAATTCATATAAACTCGTAACAAAATTGTGCCCGTTGAACCACTTAGATTATCGTTAGATATGTGGGTAGGACACACGAGGTGTACTAAACTGTAATCCGTCAATTCTTGTACATGTATGCTCATATGAGCTATAAAATGTAAGCTCCTCTGAGCTGAATAACGATAAGCTCATACGAGATGAGTATCGATAAGCTTATAAGAGCTGGAATCGATAACCCTAATGACATGTCATTTGTATCCTACGAATTCTTAAGGTTCAAACGGGACTCAGTATTCTTCGTACATCGTCGGTTATACGCTCGATAATTATATATAGTAATTACACAATCCACATACATATATTTCAATTTAAAACATATAAATACACAATTTAATTACACAAACTTACCTCAAACTCGTGCGAAGAAAAGCTATCGTTTAATCCAAAACTTTATCCTTTCCCCGATCTAAATCCGTACATTGCTTTTCTTAATCTATATAATCAAATTTAACTAATTTAAACCTCATTCTATTCAATTCAATCCAAAAATTATGTTTTAGCAAAATAACTATTTTGCCCTTATACTTTTGATTTCTTTACAATTTAGTCCTTAGGCTCGTAAAATGAAGTTCATGCATTTTTCCTCATAGCCATACCTAGCTGAATTTAATATATACTTATAAAAACCCATATATTTCACAATTTTACACATTTACCACACAATTTACACATTTCTCAATTTAACCCCTAATTGGCAATTTCATTAAAAATCACTTAACAAAAGTTGCTTAATTCTCAACAAAGATTCATTTTATTCCATTAAACTTCACAAAAAAATAAAATGCTCTCATGGTAAAACCCTATGCTTTCAACCATTTTGCAAATTAGTCCCCTAATTAGCTAGGTTATGCTACAACAATCCCGAAAACATAAAAATCAACAAAAATGAGACAAGATATTACTTACATGCAAGGGATTTGCTTTGGAAAAATTTTCAAGCTTCCATGGCTATTATTTGTTAGAAAAAATTGGTTGGAGAAGAGAATGAAATATGATAGCTTTAATTTTTTTGATTATTTTATCTTTAATTGCCTTTTAACCAAATTACCTTTACCTAACTTTAAAATTTTCACAATTACCAAGCCATGCACATCCACTAACTCATTTAATGGTCTAACTACCATATAAGGACCTCCACTTTAAAGTTCTATAGCTATTTAATACCTTTATCTAATAGAACACAACTTTCGTACTTTATGCGATTTAGTCCTTTTTCACAAATTGAACACATAAATGATAAAATTTATCAACAAAAATTTTCTACTATAATACTATCATGTTGTAGATCAGAAAATAATATTAAAATAAAATTTTTAACTTCGAATTTGTGGTCCCAAAACCACTGTTCTGATTTCACTGAAAATGGGTTGTTACACATTCTATCATCAAACTTCAAAACTCAAGCATGTTCATCAATGTTAAAACCCTAACAATTTAACAGTTTCACAAATTAGTCCCCAGGCTAGCTAGATTAAGCTACAACGATCCCAGAAACATAAAAATCATTAAAAATAGGACAAAAATCACTTACCAATTGAGCATTCAAAGTTGCCGAACCCTAGCTTCCAAAAATGGATTTTCTTTCTTTGATATTCGGTTGAAAAAGAATGGAAGAAGATAAAAAGTTGTTTGGTTTTATTTTTTATGACTTTAATTACTTAACTACCTAATTAACCTTTAAAATTAAACCAATTTTCAAAATTGCTAAGCAAATATCTTCCACTAACTCATTTATGGAATAATTACCATATAAGAACCTCCACTTTAAAGTTCTATAGCTATTTAATACATTTAGCTATTAGAACTTAACTTTTTCACTTTATGTAATTTAGTCTTTTTATCAAATTGAATATGTAAATGGTAAAATTTCTTAACGAAATTTTTATATGGTAATACTATGATGTAGTAGACCATAAAATAATAATAAAATAATTTTTTTCAACTTCAGATTTGTGGTCCCGAAACCACTGTTCCAATTTCACTAAAAATGAGCTATTACACTAACCCTCTTCTTAAAGAGGTATTAACTTAAAAAAAATAAAATACTCCAACTCCTTGGTAAGTACTTACACTAACCCTCTTCTTGAAGAGGTATTTTTTTATTGGTGGATTAATCGCTGAGCGATCATTACCTAGTCGAGCTTATGACCATTCAACTAATTTTGATGGATTCTAGATAATTTATCATCATTATGAATTCTCACTTTTCCTTGGCCATATTACCTTTTGATCATTTTCCTTCACAGTTCCTATCATGAACATCCTTTTAAAATTTATCCTAGCTTGTAAACACATCACAATTTTGTTGGAATAACTAACATTCTACTTATCAGCCCTACTAGAAAAGGCCCATGCCATACTGGTAGTCTTTACCTTATTTCATCCTTTCTACTTCTACTCTACACTCGGGTTATAATGTTGTTTGGGCTATCCCCTTGTAAACCACCCTAACTGCAATACCTTGCTTTTAAGGCACATATAATTTGTCTTCATTTGACCATTTTGGCTTCTAAATTCCAACAGACTATTAACCGTTCGAGTTCATATTCTTCCTTATATAATGGTTTCATTGAGGAGTTACCTCTATAGCGAATACTCTTGCACTAGGTCTTCCTCAAAGAGGAATAGCCTTGACAGACATAATCGTCACTTGGATTAACCTTCTTAGTACCTCATCCAGTTAATGGGTTCTAGCTAACCCCTCTTTACCAAATGGACGATCCAGGGTACTTATGATCGAGCCTTTAAATTATGAAATTTCACTGAGCACCTTTTAGTGGCTCCTAATGGTGGATCCTTACCTGCTATCCTTGGACAAATCTCATTTTTGTTTGCCTTTATATGAGGTCTTATTGGCACGTTATTCCCATAACTGATCCTAGCTAGTTTACTACAGCACGCCCTACTGGCTTCCTCGTTTACTACTTTGATGGACCTTTCCCATTTTTGTTACGTATGCTCCTTTATAGCGAACTCCTAAAATCCACTGGCTAGCTATCGCTTGTCATCACTTACATTTTTTCTCATTTTGTGATTTTCCATGACCACAATCTTTACGCATTTCCTGCGATCATCGTCTCGGTGAACTCTATATGCTGCCATAGCCAAGCTATGGTCTTACACATATAATCCCCATGTTTAATGTCCTAGTAGACTCGTGTTTAGTGTCCTGATGGACTACCTCGTGTTAAATGTCCCGGTATGTTGCCATATTTAACGTATGGTCTTACACAATATTCTCCATGATGCGAACTCAATTGCTTATCATAACTGAGTTGTGGTCTTACACCTTAAAACTTTTTGAGGTGTCGCAGTGTTGCTCTATGGAACCTAATAATCGTTGTCACGGTGCCACTCTAGCGAGCCAGTCAATACATTTCATCTCATATCTAAATTAGATGCTCGAACACCATAGTGTCCCCTTTGCAAGCCTAGAGCTTTGCACATCATGATTTTCACCTAGCAACACTTGAATGCAGAATCAAATGAAAATTCCATTTTCGCTTGTCCATCCACCCATTCCTCTATTTCTCCACTTTTAACGTTGATGCTTGAACACCGCAGTGTCCCATTCGTAAAGTCTAGAGCTTCGCACATCACGATTTGCACCTAAAAACTCCAGATTGTGGTATACGAAAACATTGTTTCCCAATTCCTAACTTCGTCTAACCCGTCAATGATATCCCCTTTGTACCCCACCATTATAATCATACAATACATGCATTTCATTTACATACTATCATGTAGTACACTATCTTTTTAAACATGGAATCAGAACTATATCATGCATATTGAACTACATTGGTGGATACCCATATACCAAAATAATCTTATGCATGCTTAGCATTCACAACCAATAAAGACCATACATCATCACAGAATTCAACATTGAATCATGCTAGCCACACAACATCTCATGAATAGGATATAGAAACTCACTTAATGCTTCTTTGGCACCTTAGATTAGGTTTTCCAAGCGTCAGAGCTTCCATTCTCCTAGCAGTGAAGTATGACAACCAAAATAGTAGATTAAACTTAACATTCCAGCTTAAAACTCAATTTCCAGAAACATGTAGAACCCTTCAAAAGTTTTGAAAATTCATAACTTTATTTTCTTAAATTTACGAACACCGAACATCGAAGAACTTAGAACCTTGCCAGTACATTAGTTTCTCTATTTTTCGAGTAAAACCTCATGTTTACCACTCCATGCAGAGCTTCCCTTAACTACCTCTTATTCGGAGCAACTAAGAAGAAGATGAAGAGAAAGGAAAAGTAAATAGACTTGAGAAGAATTCACCTTGGGAATTCATTTTTCAGCTATTTATATCCCTTCACGCATAGTCTTCAACCATATAGAAAGCATCAATTGGTAATCATTTTGTCTCCAACTAATGAACAAGTTGATTTTTAGCCAACCGAACTAGAATTGGAACTTAACTATGTCCAAAATAGCCACTAAAATTTTCCTAATTTTTTAGTAAAAACTGTCAACTTATGATTTATTTCAATTTAACCCCTAATTATTCCTAATTTCCAAAATTAAAGAAAATCGAATGTGATAGGCCGCATCCAATTTCAATGTGCCAACACTTTAAGGAAAAAAATGTCACTTTGTGTGACATAGAGTGATAAAGATTCTTCAAGTGGATCTGACTCGGAAGATGATCACCGAAACTCTATTGATTTTGGAGCTAATATTAGTAATGAGGATTATGATATAGAGTAAAGTGGTGGAAATGATAAAAAGACGTCTTAAAGACTTATAAGTTGATGTTGGGAAAATGGGCAACTGTGTGTGGAATCAACACAAGTACTTGAAAGATGAGAATGTTGTTTTTACAAAACAAGTAGTTGATAAAGAATCACTACTGGTAGAAAAACTTAACAACATGGTGAAAATCAAGTTAGAACTGGCCAATGTTAAGTTGATGCTAAAAAAATTCAATAATAGTAGCAACAAGCTTGATAAGCTATTGGCTACAAGAAATATGGATCAAGGCAGAGGAGGATTAGGCTTTGTGAACAAAAGGAAAACTACTAAAGAAAAACCATTGTCTTTACGAAAGCCTTAGGATAAAATGAAACTGGAGAAAGTTCCAAACTTATAGTGGTCAAAATCCTCCCTCGACAGGTGACCTTAAAACCCTTCTCGAAAACCCTCTACTAAGATTTTGTCCCATTTTTCTCCAAATCTTGACTTTTTTTCCAAGAATGTAGGATTGACTCTCTTATCTAAGCCCTAACCAATTAAAATGTAGAAGTCACCTCTCAAAATCCCACTTTGGTTCCTTATGGCACTTCTAAACTCTTATCGGATTGAACCAGCTTAAGGAAACTTGATGATTCACCACCATATTTGAACTAGAATTGGAAGAATAAGAGATGTATAGATAATAGAAACATGTGCTTGAAAAAGAAACTACTAAATTTCTTGATGATAACACATTGTCTGATGAAGTTATGGTGACAAGGGAACTGCATACTACCCCTAGCACTACCTAATGAAGAAGGGTTAGAACAAGGTCCATGGTGACAAAAGAAATTGAATCCCTTAAAAAATCCAAAAAAGACAAAGTCAAGGCTCCAATGTTTGAGAAGCCAAGCAAAAAAAAGAAGATGGTGGGTAGTGCAACAGAGTCTGAGTCTTATTCAAGTAACAATTCCTCTTCCTTCGGGAATGTACCACTATGCAATGCTACAGCCAAGGACTAAGTAACCCAATGTTCTAGACTCGGCTACAAAATAAAATAAAAGACTGAAGAATGTGGAAGTCCCCAAGCTGTTATCTAAGGCTATTGAAGTAGTGAGAAAATAAGAAGAGAGAAATGTTCTTAGAAAAAAAAGTGTTCTTGAATCCAGATTGCTCTAATAGATACTATAAGCTTATCTTGAAGGGTTTCATTCTTGATCATAATATCAATGATGGTTCTTTTGCTAACCATGGAATTAATGAAGCTTTGAAAAATGCTAGAGTTTTAAGTTTAATATGTTTTGTATAACCTTTTGTATAAAGGGTAGCTTATGAATTTTATTTCAATCTTAACGAGGGATCATTGATGAAACCAACAAGTATTACCACAAGGTGTTTGTACGTGGTAGATGGTTTAAATTTGGGCCTGAGCAGATCTATAGGTTGCTGTGTTGTCCCACCACCAACAATTTCAAGCTAGATGAGTCTATAGATGCCACTGCTGCTTTTCTGACCAATCAACTACATCCAACCTGGCTAGAAAAAGGTAGTCTCTGAGCCTCTTCTTCAGATTCAATGTATGCTAGTTTTTTTGCTATTGCCATTAGGAACTAACTTTCAAACAACTAGAGAGATTGGCTAGAAAAAGGTAGTCTCCGAGCCTCTTCTTCAGATCCAATGTATGCTAGTTTTTTTGCTATTATCATTAGAAACTAACTTTCAAACAACTAAAGAGATTTAGTAACTAAGAAAGTGGTTGTGCTTTTAAGGAAAGTAGTTGATATGATGGAATTTGATTTAGGGCAATTATTTTTTTTTATAAAATTTCTATATTTCCTAAAGTTGTTTATGAAAAGTATCTATTTCCTATCCATCCCTTATCTTTTGAGTCATTTTTCTCCAATGACTCAAAACTTGTTAAGTCTGAGAAGACCTACGAGAAAATTGTTCCTAAATTAAAATTTTCTCGTAAATGGCTAGGGGGAAAACATGTTATCAATGAACCAGAAAATGTTCAATCCTCTGAGGACGAGACTATTGAAGAAGAAGTTGTGTGATATGGTGCCCTAAGTTTAGTATTTTTGTTTAAGTACAATTGTATTTTTTATCGAACAGATTGGTTAATAAAATTATTCATGAATTATATTAATACTTTGTATATAGTCCTCACGTGGTTTTTGCATGTAAAGCGAAATAGAAACAAATGTTACTCACTGGTTGTCTAATGTTTAACTAATAGTAAGTGGTATTACGTAGTCTGATCGTAATACAAAAAGACAACTTGTATGAGTAGACGAATCTAAACATGTCCTTAGTCTAATCGGAAATGAGCAAATCGATTGAAAGACTAGATAGAGACATAAATGTGACTGACTGGACTGATAGTACATCAAATTGGACCAAAAAAGATATTGAATTTTTTTATGGATTTATTCACTTACAATGTTCATAGTGTGGCATACCTAAATCCTGAGTGGATGACGAACTATGTATGCGTGACTCGTATACTTTAATGTAAGTAAAAGCCTGAGTTCAAATAGATAAGGAACTGAAAGCTGATGTGTTGGGTATACAACTTTTGCAGTATTTAGCATCATTCACAACAATGGAATTCATAGCTCGAGACATGGGTAAATGATATCCTCTCATTGGCATTACATGGTTGAAAGTAAATGTGGTCAAGGGTTGTTCCTTTTTGAAATGAATGACCTGATTACTATTTGATAGTAATTGACTTTTCATGAAATGTGTAATGGTAGCATGAGATAAAATAGGATCATATTAGGAGAACGAATATTATTCGAAAGAGATTAAGGATATCCCATGAGGGTAACACACTTATGACAAGGTCATTAGATGAGCACTGATAGAGTTGCTTTCGTAATGGTATGTCATTAGGGAGAGCTCAGTCACGATACTATAGTTGAATGGCTTCGTGACTAAATGAGTTTATAATTAATAGGAGAAAAGTTGGAACTTCATTATAAATCATTTGAGCCTCAATTGCATGTGTCCAATCGGTCTCTCCGCTAGCTCATTAAAACCATAAATGAATTGCATGTTGAATCAAATGAACAAAAATGAATAGAATTGGTGAAAATGGAGAAATAGGAAATCATTTAGAAATGATTATGATTTTCTACAAAATGAAAATGAAATGGAGAAATGGAAACATTTGGAAATGATTATGGTTTTCTCCAAAATGAAAATGAAATGGACAAGTGGAAACATTTGGAAATTATTACGGTTTTCTCCAAAATGAAAACGAAAATGGAGAAATGGAATCATTTGGAAATGAATGTGGTTTTCTCCAAAATAAAAATGATCTGAAAAATGAATTTATATTTTTCGAATTAAATGAAATTCAAAAATGGAAATAAATCATTTGATCATAGCGAACCGTTGAATGCAGAAATATTAAATATATTTTCTCATAGATTCTTTTACAATAAAGTCGTCATGATTTGAACGAAATAAATCATTGGATTGAGAAAATTATTTAATTAAAAATATATTGTGAAGTTTATTTTGGGAAATAAAAAAACAAATATTGAGTTGGATCAAATTATAAAATATTGGTTTAAAAGCTCGGAAAGAATTGAAATTTGATCTGATATGGGAGAGCCCAAAAGCCCCCCATGTTAAAAAGGGTTGACGAAAAACCCTAGCAATATTAACTAAGGTTGCCACCACTCTATACTCCTAGTTGGACTAGAAGTTTGTTTTTCTAGTTGAAATAAACTTTTAGAATTCAACAAAGGTTATACTTTCTCTCCTTATAAATAGATGGCATTGCTAGGGCTATGAACACAACTTTAAGACATTGTTATTCTGCCTGAAAATAGAAAGACTTTTATTCTCTAAGAACTAAATATATTTTCTAATATAACAATAAATATATTTTCTAATATAACAATTCTTTCGGTTTCTATTTGAGAAGAGATTTTAGTTTTCACATTAAAGAAAAATACTATTTCTAATTCTATGTTTGATTCGAACCATTCGAGCCCAAACTTGAAGCAGTTCATGGTAGAAGAATAGCGGGGAAGATCATTTGGTTGAAAGTTGGGAATGACAAGGATCTGTCTATCTAAAAACACAAGTGCGAATTTGGTCTAGGGTTTATTGCTATAAATATCACAAACCGGGTTGGTTTTCAAAATTTTTATCTTCAATTGTGCAAGAAAACCATTTCTGAACTAGATTTTTTCAAACAAAAGCAAGTGGTCAAAAAATGCCGACTCCCGTAGACACCATTCTTATCACAAAAAGAATGGAGACTAAATGTATTGCAAACCTTCAAGCCTTCGCTAACATTCTTCAAAAACATTGTAATAAGCTCAAGGCAAAAGCCAAAACTGTGAAGAAAATAATCAATAGATAGAAGACTTTCATTATGGATCTTCAAGCTTTTGATGATGCAACTTAGTTTGGCAATCTTGTGGAACAAAAAGGGGGAAAGAAGAAAAGAGATAAAGGGAAAGAAGATGTTGATGATGTTGTTGCCTCAGTTTTTGTCTACTTAATTGTTGGATTACTCTTGTGAGGGGGAGGTAGTATTAAAATTTTTTTGAACTTCCTTTATTTTATAGTTTTTTTTTATAATTGTATGATGATATTGCTACTACTTTGCTTATTGGTTTGTTATATCTGTTGTTGGTGATGCACTTGGAATTCTTTTAGCTATGATACGAATTTATTTTGATTTCTTAACTTGCTTAGTTCTAATTACTGTTAGTTAGTTATTGGTGAAAATTATCCTAGCATTAATGATTAATTTCTTAATTATTTTCTAAGTTAAGTTAGGTTTACTTAATGTGTATATGCTGAGGGGGATAATGTTGTTGATTGATTTAAGCGTCTTGCATTGTGTGTTTTGTTCAACAAATTGCCAAAGAGGTCGATTATTGAAAAATATGAAACAGGCAATTTGGCACCAAATAGACTGCCCACTCCCTTGCCGACCAAATCTATATGGAGACAATTTCCATATTAAGGTGTTAGCAATTTATTGAACCTTAATTTTAGCTATTTTGATTACATGGTGAATATCTAGTCCATTATGTAAGATCATATTGCTTGGGAATTAAAATATTAGTGATTGATTTGGTTCCAAATTATTCCCAAAGCAATCCCTTGAATCGTGAACTTTGTATTGGATCGTGATTTTGTTAGATAAGCTGCCAAGAATCTGTATTTACTTTATTTATCTATAATATATTATTATGGCCTTGTTGTTTCAATGGGATTGTATTAGATCTTTATTTGTAAGTAAATCTCACATTTAAAGACTATATATTTGAGAGACTTGCCTAGGTAAATGTACTAAGAGTTAGACACTTATTTTTTATTGTGAGAATAACTTTATAAGAGTGCTATTTTGATAGTAAAACCTTTTATTGTGGCTTTACTTGTGTTTACAATGGGTGAATATAGTGTTCAGAGTATTGTATCTTCAAAGTGCAATGGTGAGGGAAAATTATCACGGTGTGTGTGATTGAGTAGATTCACTTTGTAATTGTTGAAGAAAGTGTATATTTCTAATTGAGCTAGACTCCGCAGATGTGAGAAAATTGAACTGTGCAATCAACTTCTCATGTGTTGTGTGTATGTTTTTTTTTCATTTAGTGTCTTGAAGAGTGTCCACTATCTCAAACACCAATAGAATAGTGTAGATGGTTTCTTAGAAATGACTTTAACTTTTTAGAGTCTTTTAATTTAAAAAAAATAATTAAGTTCACTTTTAAAATTTTTAATTAAACTCTTGTACGTAATAAAAATCACTTTTAAAAAGTAATTTTTTTTCATCAAATGGTGAATGTCATAAATTCTAGTAACCCTTCTTACATCATTAAACAACCTTTCTTAGATCATTAAGAATGTATATTCACGTTTTACTTCAAACATTTTTAGTTAAATTTTAAATTTGGCATTTAAATGAGTATTAGTTCGGTTGTCATAAGTATTGTTACCAATGAAAGAGGATGTAGATTCAAGTGCGCTAAAGCGCTAAAGCACATTTATCTTTTTATTTAAGGTTGGGGAGGGATTATAGGTAGTTCTAAACATTATTCAAAAAATTAAATTTAACATGCAACCAGGAGCGAATCTATAAGGGTTGGCAGGGACTTGGCCCCCATAAAATAAAAAATTTTCTATTTAGGCCCTTTAAGATTTTTAAAATTTTAAATTAGTAAAAGTAAAATTACACGTTTGCCCCCTAAAAATGATAAAGATTTGATTTAATCCTTTAAACATTATAAAAATATAGGCTATTAAAATTTCGAAATGGCATTTTTACTATCGTAAAAAATATAATTTAATTTTGGGCCCCTAAAAAAATTTCTAACTTTACTCCTGCATGCAACTGTAGCATTATATAAATTTTTTTTTTTAAGTTTGACATTGCAACCGTACATAAAATTTAATGATTTGATTAACAAGTATAAAACCATACAAAAAAGTGTAATATAAAAAAAAAGGAGAGATAGCACGTCTTTATAAATCTTAAAACATGCACAGAAAATACTTTGGTTCCAACAAAAATGCATAATACAAAGAATAGTTTTGGTTGAATCTTTTACTATATCAAGAAGTGGAAACTAAAAGCGAAAGAGCGAAAAGGAGAGATAAATAGCAAAAGGCAAAGGGCCCTATTCAAACGGAGCATAAATTATTTTTACACAAGCGTAATAAAATTTGATCCTTTGGTGAACTTTTATACACGTAAATATACAATTACATATATATTAGCCAAATAGTAACGGAAAAGTATGGAAAGGGACATGGGCTAGAAGTGATGAAGAAAAGAAAGGGGAACAATCTACATCATATTGGCAGTTCAATTGAGAGATTCACTGTTAGCTCCAAATATTTATGGATTCCCATTATGCATATATATAATTCCATTAATTACAGAAGTAGAGTTTGCTTGTGGAACACATTTTGTATTAAAGTTCTCAGTGAATAAGACTCAGAATTTCTGGTGAAACATTAGATGCGTGTAGCTTAAATTCAATATATAGTTTGACAGAAAGTTGCAGCTGCCAATTAAGAATAATGCTTTCAGGGCATTTGCAAAGTCATCTTCACTATCAATTTTTGGTCTGCTTGAAGAGGGGCCCTGGAATGTGACTGCTCAATTTAGTGTGTAAGGGAAATATTGCTCACATCCGAATTGGATATCTACACTTTCAGAACTTTCAATCACATTTCAACGTATATTCTCATAAAGCGAAAATCCGCTTTGCTAGATGATTAGGTATGTTTAGGCCGGATTTTTGCAGAGTATTTTCTCTTAGTTTTCTTCTTCTTACTCCTACTTTTGTACCAGAAGAGTTTGTTAAATTCTAAAGGATACATTGTGAGTGAAATATCCAGACTGATTCTAGGGGTTGTTTGAGAGTGCAGTTGCCCAGGGCCCAAGGCTGGAAGGATTTAAAAATAAATATTTTTTCAGCTTTTAATGTGAAAAAAAAATTCAAACTAAAATAAATTAATTAAATGCTTCAATTTATCACCATAAATGTTTCATCTCTTAGGGTTTCAAATTTTTTTTACCTTTTATTGTATTACATTTTATAATTTTAAGATGAATCAAATTTATTATTTCATCTAAGGACCCAAAAATATTAAGAACAGAACTAAAATATTCTTAAAGAACATGTCTAATATACCTCAAACTTTTTAAGTCTACATTGTGATGTACCTTTCTTTACTGAGAACTTATATGGTGGGTAAATTTCTTGAATACTTCTCAATTCTTCAATACATAAACTCTACTGTTTCCATAAATCAACTTTTTATTCACAAGTTTTGAATTAATAAAAAAAACATCATAAACCGAATTTTTAAGAAAAATATGTTCACATGCTATGATTGTGATATATTATTAACGTTATAGTACCATTTATAAAAGGGTAATATAAATTAAGGTATTTGAATTTGGTAATTTGTATATATTTGGTTCTTAATTTTTTAATTTAATTAGTATTTAAATTTAAAATTATAGTCCAACTGATATTTCTTTTGTAGATATTTGACTAACATTGTTAGAATACGCCTACGTGATGCTTATGATCAATATCATGATGACATGTGACAACAATTACATTTTGATACGTGGTAAAAATCATATATATATATATATATATAAACTACAATTTTTACATATAAAGAATGAACTTGAAAAATCGTTTGTCCAACCATTTGAATCTCTGAAACCATTTGTCTTGACATATTCCAAACATGCTGTAATTTTATATATATTAATTTTCATAAATTATCATTCTTTAAATATTATTAAATTAAAAATATAAATTTAATATTTTATAAAATATGATGTTTTATACCTTTCTATATATTTGATATAAATTATATTTTATATATTTGGACAAATATATTTTATAAAATCTGATATTTTATATTTTTATTAACTATGATGTGAACAATTTAAAAATATTTATAATTCCGTAATAATATAAAAATCTAATATTTAATTAATAAATAAAAATATATATAATCACTAAAAAACATGTTTGGAATGAATCAGATAAATGATTGTGCAGGTTTAAATGCATCTGGGCAACTAGTTGTCATGTTCATTCTAGTGTCAAACAATATTTCTAATATTTTTATAAATTTTAATTTTTAGATTTATTATATTTAAATTTCAAAATAAAAATATAAAATAAGATATGTTATTAAAAAATTAAATATATATAAAAATACTAGAAAAGTATGTATACAATGAACTGAACAAACGGTTTATCCAAATTCAGATGAATCTTGACAACAATTTGTCTTAGTTTATTCGCTATTTGTAAAAAATTATATATTTTTCTATAAATGTTATATTTTATAAATTTTTTATTTTTTTTGTCACGTATCAAAATACGAAACTGCCATGAGTAGTCATGCTATTGATCTTGAATGTTACATCAATGCATTTAAGGATGTTAATCAAGTGTCCAAGAAAACACCAATTTGACATTATTTTGGAAGGTTGTAACTCGAGAGAGATGGATGAGTAAAGGATTTTTGTTTTTAGAAATTTTTATTTTGTTGGGTAGTAAAAAAGAAACAAGGCATTGAAGTTCAACATTTAATGATCTACCAAAGACAATTACACAAGCATTGAATTTCGAATTAACTCACCGAAATTTTGAAATGAAATTAGAAGAAACGGAAGCATCATTAATGATGGAAATTGTAAATATGTAAACAAAAAAAATACTAATTAAAGCAATTTTAGAAAAGAAATAGGAATTAATGCATGGTTTTCTTTCGAATTTATTGAAAGCATAATATATCCATGATTATAAACACCTATTATATTCTAAGCAGCCTAATATTATTATTATTTTCTGTATTTCCTCCTCTGCAAATGCTTTCATTGCATTAAATGCATTAAAACCATTATGGGGATCTTAAATGCTATACCTTCCTTTGCCTAAACTAAAATGCAAACACAAAATTTAAATGTATTCTTAGAATATTTATATAATAAATAATTAGCCCTTTAAAATACAGGTGAAGGAAATAAAGGATGTCAATTTGTTTACTATCTTAGAAAAGAATTTCAAGATCACAAACCATAACATCTTTTAACAATATAAAAAGGTATGATTCATAATATTGCATGCAACTCATACAATTTAATAACAAAAATAGTCAATAGTATATTCAAAATAATTACATTTAGTTGTGCACTAAAAAATAGTATTTTTAAGGAAAAATATATATATTATGAATTCTAATTCTTTGGAGAGAAGTTTTTAAAGTAATTTTTTTAAGTAATTGAATGCCCAAAAATGATTGATATATTATCCTTATGTTAAACTTGAGTTTTGTCCTACAACTTCATTGAGAGCTCAAGATTCATGGGACGAGAGCGCCTCATTGGATCAAACCTGGCCAATCCCCACAATGACCTATATCCATATACGTCAAACGTTTGATCCTTAACAAGCACAAGACATGCACATCCTCCTGGTAGATGATCATGTGTCATGCACATAGATGGAGTTGGGAGACAAAAGCCCTGACTCAACCTAAGGATAATATTAACTATTGTTGGGAGTTCGATCAATTGTCCGATAAACAATATTTCAAAAACATTTCTCGAAAGGACTTGAAGTCTCCTCAATAGATAATTTTAAAATAATATTTCTAAAATTAAAAAAACGGAACATGTCATAAGAGTTAAAATCTTATATTTGTAATCCTTGTTAAATTAATAAAAATACTAGAAAATATAGTTGTTGTATAAATTTGGAATATATAAAATATAAAACTTAATGCTGTTAACAGAAATTAACCCTTTATCCTTAAAAGACACTTGGTGTATGCAATTTTATTGTAATTCTCTTAAAATTTCAATAACACCACATCAAATAGTTATCTTAAGGTTTATGAATTTATCGAATTTGACTTAATATTTTGACAAATTCTTAAGCTTTTGAGTAGATAGAAAAAGTAGAACAAAAGATGAAAACAAAAACAACATACAAGGAAATAAACATAAGAATCTTAATTTTGTTGAATTAATTTTACATCCTCCCAAATCGCTTACTTATAGGACTGAGGGCGCCTTAAACAGTATTCATTAACTCATTAATATACACAATAAATGCATGTTGATTATGTAAAATTTAAAATGTAAACTGAATTTTAATATTGTATAAACAATAATTATAAGATTAATATGATTTTTAAAAACTTTATCCGTAACGCAAACCTTTATATTACGTTTTGTAGGAGTATTATTTTTACGTATGCTTTAGTATATGGGTTAACAATAAGCTAATTCAATTGATAATATTTAGTCACTCCGATGACTTTTATAAGCAAAGAGAAGGAAAAATTTTCATTTTTTTAAAGAGGTCTTGATTTTTGCAAGAGTTATTACTCATCTTTCTAATTTCAAGTTTAACTATCATTTAATTTTTATCTAACTATTGTAATACAAACGTAATGAATAAGCTTTTTCCGCATGTTATTACACAAGTATCCAAATGAGGCATTAGTGATAGAAACTATTTTTATTAGTTTCTAATGCGTATAACCCTAATACACAGTGAAACAAGATATTTTTCGGTGGGGGAAAAGTTAAATTTTAAATTTTATGAGAGCTAAAATATAATTGTATCATTGTATTACTTTATAATATTACTATTTTTTATAATGACTAAATCATAGTTTTATTAATTTTTGAGAGGACAAAGTGAAATTTACCATATATTAACTTAAACTTTATAAATTTTAGAGGGCTTAAAAGGGAAATTCTCTCATTTTAGGGAGACAAAGGCCTATGCCTATCCTCTTGGCGTCACCATTGCCTTAATAGTTAGAGGGAAGATCAATTTATAGGGTAAACTACTCTAAAGGTTACCTTAAAATAATGTCGTTCCTATTTTGGTCACTCTAAATTTTTTTGTCAAATTAGGCACTACTGTTAGAAAAATTGACCAAAATGGTCACTAAGTTGTTAAACCCTTAACAAGACTTGAAAAAAATGAAAAATTATTCTTTTAGTCCCTTTAAAAATTAAAAAGTTCTAAGTTAATCCCTTAAATCTCCATCAAAAACCCATATTAAATAACATATAAACATTCTAGATCCAACCTTCAATATGCTTCCACTGCCATCTTCCCCCACTATCTCCTATGTTTCCTTCTTCGATCTCAACACTGAGGTAAATTTCTTAATTACCCATGTTTTCCCTTTATTTATTTTCCAACAAAATAGTTTAGTTGCACCATTTTTTCAAATGCACCATAATCATCCATGTTTTAACATTTATTTATTTTTCAACCAAAGTCAATGGTGACATCAAAGTGGAGGAAGAGGAAGGTATTGAATCGGTGATGACATTTTTTTAAGGCGGAAACCATGATAGAGTTTTCTTGTTCGGGTGAAAGATGACAGAGGAAGATAGTGACAATGTCATAAAAAGCGAAGCTATGGTAAATCATTGTATTTTCCTTTGCCTAAGCATAAAAAATTAAAACTTCGCGGGTATAGTAATGGTGTTAATTGAAATTTTATAATTTTTAAAAGAACTAAAAGAACAAATTTTCCTTTTTTTTTTGTAGGTCCAATTAGCAATCTGTTAATGTTTTAATGGTTGAGTGACCACTTTGGTCAATTTTTAACAGCTGTGACTAATTTGATCAAAAAAAAATTAAGTGGCCAAAATAGGAGTAACGCTATTTTGGTGACCTCCGGTGTAGGTTACCCATTTATATATGACCAACTTTTATTCTCATATGTCCATCAAGAAACTGATTGAATGAATAAGATTCAATTTTCTACTAAATTAAATAACTTAATTACATTAAATTGGGTCACTTGATTTTAGGCTTAATTGAACTCATAATATGAGACAAATTCTTACATTTTCCCACTTGACCTAATGTGATAAAGCATAAATTTTAATAGCACAAAATATAATATTTATCACTATACCATATTATAGTGAATTAAAATGCGAGTTAAAGGTGATTGTATATAGTTTAAGTCGTATACTTCCTTCCATATACTATAACATTACAACTTAATATGATACATCTTTAAGAACATACATATCATATCATGGATAGAATTATATTTTGTAAAGACTACACAATTTCAAATAATTTCAAATGAGTTATATGCATACAATAATAAATAAGGAATACATCATATTTATATCGAGACACAATTATTGAGCTCAAGTGTCACATTAATGTAACATATCATCCATTAGTACAACCAAAGCTCATTCTATGTACATGTTTTTTTAAATGTTCTTGGTTGTAAGCCTTTAGTTAATGGATCTACAATTATGAGATCAGTTTTAATTGTGTCGACTACCCCAAGTTATGAAATAAAGTTCCACATTTATATTGCATGAATAGTGGCATCAAAACAAGCCACAATCTATGCTTCCATCATAGATGATGCAATGACAAATAGTTTAGCACTTTCCCAGAATATAGATCATTCCAATTGATTAGATCTACTATACATGAGCTTGAATTTCTTTGTTCAACTTTCCCATAACTTATTATTATGGAATTGATTTTATTTTTTTCCATTTTATATCCTTTTGGACATTGCATTACACTAAATTTATCCCCTTATTGTATATGAATAATCAATGTTGAACAATCTTGCATATTAAATCTCTTTAGAACTTTTTCGATATAGGTTTTATGAGACAATCTTGAAAATCCTTGTGATTTATCACATACTATTTTAATTCTTATAACATAGGATGCCTCACACATATCTTTCATTTAATGTTTTTCAAGAGAGAACTTTCATCTCACACAATATACCTCAATCATTTGTAACAAGAAAATTATTGTCAACATACAGAACTAAGAAAATGAACTTGCTCCCACTAATCTTTGGATATATAAATCAATCAATGATGTTTTTTTTTAAAAAGACTTTAGGTATCATTGAACTTGATGTACCATTTTCGTGAAGTGTGTTTAAGCCCATATATTGACCTCTTAAGTTTACATGCCATATGACAATTTCCTTTAACTAAGAAACCATCAGGTTGGTCCATATAAACTTCTTTCCCAATATCTCCATTTAGAAAGTTTTTAAAAAAAAATTCAATTGGTATAACTCTACATCATTATGAACCACTAAGACTATAAAATTCTTAATGAGTTTTAGATATTAGTGAGAAAATCTCTTTATAATTAATATAATCCTTTTGAATATAACCTTTAGCAACAAGTCTAAATTTATTTTATTTGATATTGTCATTCAAGTAACATTTGGTTTTAAAAACCCCTTTGCATCCAACTAGCTTTGAACCGTTTGGCAATTCGACAATATTTCAAACTTGATTGTGTTGTATAGGTTTCATCTCATCTTTCATGGCATCAACCATTTGTTAGACTCGTCACCTATTTATACCTTGTGGAAACAAAACTAGATTGTTATTCATTTCAATATCATAATCTAACTTTTGTAGATAAGAAACATAATTAGTAGGAATGGTCAATTTTCTCTCTCTCTGAGATATTTTTAATGACAATATTTGTGATTCACTTTCGTTACACCTTTTGAGTTTATTTTGTAACACCTCTAAAACCACTATGACATAAGTGATACAATACCAATAATATACATAGTAGATTTCCCGAGTAAATGAAATATGATAGATCAGTGTTAATAGAGAAGAGTGTTGCATACCAGAAAAAGCTTAAACAAGTACTATATTGTGAGATATTAATCCGAGGTACAAACTAAATTATAACGATGTGAAAAAGTGAATGGGCCAAACCATAAATATTTAAAAATTAAGGGGTTAAATTGAGAATTGGAAAAGTTGAAGAAACAAAGTTGTAATTTTATCAAAAGCGAGAATGGGTCAAATGTAAATGTCAAAACTAGCAAGGTCAAAATAGTCATTTCTCGAGTGAGGATATTTTGGTAAAATTACCAAAATACCATTAGACAGTTGTAATTTTATCAAAAGCGAGAATGGGTCAAATGTAAATGTCAAAACTAGCAAGGTCAAAATAGTCATTTCTCGAGTGAGGATATTTTGGTAAAATTACCAAAATACCATTAGACATGTGTATTGAACTTGAGCCATTTGATTAACTTGATAAAGATGGAATTGATAGATGATCATAGTTATTATATTTACCAAATCATGGAATTTTTCCAACATATTAGCCATTGGATCTTGATGAAAAGTTCGATGAAATTATGATCATTGGATTTAAATTATTATGTTGGGGTATTTTATTATTTTATTTAGATAAATATTAACGGAGAAAAAGATGAAACTTTTTCTCCATAAATTTTCCTCCTACACATTCATGTATGGAGAAAGAAAAGAGAGTTTTTCTTTTCTTACAATTTGGTAATTCTCCATAAAATTCAACCTTTCCAACAAAAAAACTTGGAAATCCCATGGATGCCAAAAAGCAGATTTGATGTTTAAGCCTTAGCGAGTTTGAATATCATTTTGGAATCAGGAAACTTGAAGTTGGAAATGAGAGAAAGTTAAGAAAGTGTGATAAATCAAGATGACAAGGTAAGAAGTCAAGTGTTTTGTTGTGAATTTTTTCTTTTTGAATTAAAATATATATATAACAATTCTTCGTACAAGTTTTGATTATGTTCATGTTATTTTCATGAAGAGTGATAAAGGATATGTAATACTTATATAGATATTTTTATAGGAGATTTACATAATAGATTTGTAGGGATTTAGATTTGATTAGATTTTATTTTCTTTCCTTTTAGAACAAGCCCAAACATGTGTTTATATATGTATTATTTGAGAAAGTAAAATACATAATAATTCTATTCTCTTCTTTTTATTGTTTTTTTTCTTCTATTCTATAATTATGGTATCAAAGCCTATTGTCTCGATTTAGTGAGTTTGTGTTTCCTTGTTTTGAATGTGAATCAGTTGGTTATTTTGTGGGTTATTTTTTCAAAGTTGTTTTTTTGGTACACCTCCAATTTAGAGAGGTGTGCCACTAGCTTGACAGCTAAAGTACAATTTTCGATGTCCAAGGGGTCCTCAATAAGCTTTAAGAGCTACTAGAAGGCTCAAGCATTATCTCCATGTGTTGATGCATTGGGCCAAGTGAGGGCCTATCTGGTTACTGAATTTTTTCTCTAGTGTTGACCTAAGGTTCCAACTCATCCCACAAGGTCAATTTTTTATCAACAATGGTCTTAGAAGTCGTTCGGTGTTTTGACGAGTTTGGTATTGTTTCAACACTATTCATTAATTTAAAATTATTTTTCCTACTTTTTAAGGCTATTTGAATTCTACTTTGGCTTGCTATAATATTGAGCTTCCTGCTTTCTTACTTCATGTGTAATACGATGGCTGACACAAAAGTAATTGAAACACCACTCGCCCAAATCGACCGTTGGGTCCGAGTTACGGAATGTTGTTGTTGTTGCCAGAGCAACTCTTTCAAGCATAATGTTATTATATCATTTAAGCAAACATTCATATCATAAATACATTCACAATATGATATATACTTAAATCTGAGCCTTAATCGAGCTTATGAAAGCTTTTTTATAGACCCGAGAATGAAATAGGACCAAATTGTAAAGTTTTGAAAATTCATAATCGACGTCGTGATGTCACCTTCTCCACATCGTGACATCGCCAAACATTTTGTAACGACGTCACATACTATCGTTCAATGTTGCGATGAGGAGATGTGGTTGTTAGGACGAGGACTCTTTTTTTGGTACAAATTAGGCCATTTGGAACCTATTTTATGTCAACCTAGTTGTTAACCCATTTGGTGCATAATTGCAGTTTTGTTCTTGCACAAAACCAACCAAAATACATTCCATAACATTCATTTAAGCATTTTTAAAATCGACCAATCCAATATGCCAGAATTTAGCACCAAACATACCAATTTACCCTATTCAAACTTCACCTATACAATCATGCTTTTAACCATTCATACCAACATTCAACTATGTCATTTTAAGCTCAACTATCTCAAGTTGAATACCATTCATAGGTCTCAACACATTACCAAATTATGCATAACTACATATGTAACACCTCAAACCCGACCTAAAAGTTATGGCCTAATCTGCATATGTTACATAAAACGATTGAAAATATTGATTCGTATATTTTGGAAATTGTCGTAACTTCTTTGTTACTTGAAAACCTAGTATATTTGAAAACATATCTTACTTAGTTGTTTAAGTGAAAGCATTGTTTGTTTACTTTTTCTAAATTCGTATACTTCACAGTGGAAGTTCTTAGATCGTTCTATTTTTTGAAAACCCAGTTTGTTGTTTCAAAAATCTTTTGTTTTGCAGGGAAACCAACATTTTCGATAAAACATTTAAACAGTTGTCATGCAGAAATCAGAAATAAAGTTCAAAAACCAAAATAGTCCAAAGTGTCCAAAATTACAAAACTCTCAAACCTGGATTTAAAAAATTTAAATTTATGTAAATATTGTTAAAACAGAGCTCCCGTCTCACCCACCCGCCTAAGCTTGAGGGTTACCTGGAAGTGACAGACAAACAGAAAGTGAGTTTTCGACACTAATTTTGTAACATACATTTTAAACAAACTGATTTAAATAGAAGAAACAAAACATTTCAGACAAGTACAAATATAGACATATAATTCTACCACCATCCGCTACACACCAACTCCAACCATCCCAACACACCATATGGGCTATGAAACACCCATCCAACCATACACACCACTTAGTGTCGGCATGACACTTTACAAAATATTTGCAACTGAGCTGCCAGTTTAGTAGGCGAGTTATCGCTATTTACAAAAACACTTCCTCCATGTAGCAAACCCACCTAAGATACAAATACAGAACGTAATAGAAATAAAACCTGGTTACAGTATACATGCATAACATATTAGATTCAAAATATACATAGCATTCTTCGGGTTACTCACAATCTATTACGGAGTTTACTTATCACATGGCGTCTCGAATATACGAACAAATATCAAAATTTATACTAGTAGATAACCTGATTTCATATTTTACAGACCAACCCCATGGAAGGCCTACGATCGATCAAAATGATGCGTACGGCCCTAGGGAAAAATTTAGAATTTTAGGCCCACATAGCCTAAATAACCTAGATCGTGTGTCTCACATGGTCCAGCACACGGCCTACCACACGGCCGTGTGGTGTCGACTGTGCAGATTTTTGGCTTTTTCCGTTTACTAATTTTCAAGTTTCTCGTTACACACCTGATTTGGTTTTGAAGCAAAATCACTCACGATAATCCAGAACCTAAACGCGTCAAATAAACACCCATTGAAATGATTTATCAAACTCAATTTGTAAGAATTAAACACAAATTGAATCTATTTCCAGCAACCAACAGTAATCACCCGATACTTAAATCGTTGGAGGGTCACCTACTACCTATTGTACTACTCCTAAAAAATTGCATCAGAATTATTAACAACACCCACTATACCGACTTAATGCAAACCCAACGCCTAACATAAACACCTTACCCTTCCTTTTGCAGTCAACAGAATATGAACTAATGCCTCAAGAAATAACAGCAACCCAAAATGAAGAACGAAAAAGAATAGCCAAACGATCTAACCCCACTAGGAATGAAGGAGAAAAGCATAATTGAAAAGAATCAAGCAAGAAAGAAAGGAACAGATTTGCAATTGAAGGAGACGAGAAACGACGTGAAAAAATAAAGAAAATGGGAAAGATGGAGAAACTAACGAGATAAAGTGGAAACAAACTTTGGGGAAAGAAAATAATAAAATCAATTATTAAAAACAAATAACCTTTCCCTCATGCAGGGACTCAAACTTAAGACCTTAAAGACACAGCTCAAACACTTAACCACTGAAACAGATACTTAGTGATGACAAATTTAACTAATCAAACATTAGATTTTTAGGGTGTTACAACATATATGAACATTAACATACCAAGTTCAACATTAACCAAGGTTTAAACTCAACTATCAATTCAAAGTTAACAAACATATAAGCACCTATGTACATGACACATAATTGGACTAAAACAATCAAAAGACTACTAAGTATATGGTAGAATAGTGCGGTCCTCAAGTTGATCCGATCAACAAGTTCTGCAAATCAACAATCTACAAGGAAAACAAAAAGTAACGAGTAAGCATAACGAATGCTTAGTAAGTCCATATGAAATTTACTCAACTTACCTTAACATACAACAATTAGGTAATTAAAAATACATTGGAATTAAGCATGGAATCCATCGACATCTTATACATTCATATGCAAATCAACGAATACATCAAATAGGTTAACACATTTGTATAACATGAACTTATATCACAATTGTAGGGTCCAAATTTTGCCCGGAGCCTAAAGTGAACAAAAATCCACAGTCAAAATTACAAACAAAATACAAACCAAACCCAAATACATGTCCCCAGCCCATTAAGCCCAACTAGCCTAAACACCCAATGGCCTATTGACCCAAAGACAATTAACAGAAAACCCTAGGCGTTCAGCCTTAGCACGAGCACCGCAGCCGCCTCCTCGCGCGCCCACCACGAGCGATGCCTCACATGAGCCGTGCCACGTCCCAGCTGGCCGTCGTACGCTCATACACCTGCAAACAAACGAACAAGGCAGAGAAAGCAAACAAAAAGAGTGGAAATCGATAGCAAAAAGAGGAGAAAAAGAAAAAAAATGAAAAGAAAAAGATTCGGGGGGGATTTTTATTGATTTCGGCTATAAGGAAAAGGGGGCCTTTGGTATTTTGAAAAAAAACACAGAGACACACGCATATTCTAACAAAAATATTCAGAGGAATCAAAAACAAGGATTCAAGTAGGTGTTTCGCCATTTTTCATTTTTTTTTCTTCTGCATTTCTCACGGTTTCCTTTTGTTCTATTATACAAAGAAGAGAAAAAAATAAAAAGGGAGAAGAGCGCGTATACCTGGTAACTCGATCTTAGCCCTCTTCACCGTCATCAGAGAATGGGCTAGGTTCGAAGGCCGTCCGAATGCCCTCAATGCGCAGAGCGGCGCAGGGCTTTGCTTTAGGGTAGATTTTGTTTTAGTATAGGCAATAGTTTTTAGGGTTTTTTTAGTTATTAGTGCAGGATTTAAAACGTCGCCGTTCAGAGCCCATATAATGGCAATGAAACGGCATCGTTTGATGGCTCGATCCGCGCGGTGGCCCGACTCGGGGAAGGATCAGTGCGTTTTTGCTTCAGCGGGATATTTGCGCAAAGGGTCCTCCTGCTTCTATAACGTATTCAGATCAATCTTTTTTATTTCTTTTAAATTTGACCAGTCATTTTATTTTTCCTGCATTTTGGTCCATTGAAGTGTTGCGTTTTGGGGCTTTGGTTTATTTGCAGTTTTGGTCCCCCAAGTTATCCGCGCATCATATTTTGGCCCTCCGTTTTGTTTTATTCTCATTTTTTGCCTTTTTATTTTGCGCAAAACTCAATCTGATCCTCTTTGTTATTTTTTATTTTATTTTATTCAAAATTTTTCAAAATAATGCGACACTCGGAACTAGGGATCCTCGGAAAGATTGTGTCCTAACTTACTGGATTCCAATCTTCCTCATTGAATCTAAAAAATCGAGTATTCTTTTTTAAAAACACAAATAAAAGCTCATTTTCGAGAATTCGATACGTGGTGTCCTAACGCATTGGATATGACATATTGTTTTCTCAAAACGAGGATTTTTCTAACGAATAAAAGTAAAGGCAATATTCAATATTTTGGAATATTGTGAAATCGAGCCCTAACTTACTGGTTCTTGATTTTCTCATTTAACCCAAATAATCAGATATCCTTCTCAAATGCATAGGTTTTAAAAGTCAAGAGATAAAATTAATTTTGAGGATTTAAAATATTGCGCTCTAACTTACTGAGTGTGATGATTTATTTCTTTGAAATAAACGAGCTTCATCATCCAATTCACTTTATTCAAATTTTCTTTTCAAAGGATCGTATTTTAAAATCTTTTCAAATTCTTGACATGAAGACATTAAACAATCGATTCGGTACCAATTTTGGGCGTTACGAGGGTGCTAACCCTTCCTCGTGCGTAACCGACTCCCGAACCTATTTTTCTCAAAATTCGCAGACGAAAAATCATTTTAATGGTGAACCGGTCACACCTTAATAAAAGATTGGTGGCGACTCCCGTTTTCATTTTAAAAGTCGATCCCCATTTTTCAAATTTAAAAGTGGTTTCGATAGCTTGGCGACTCCGCTGGGGACTTTTAGAGAGTCAAGTCATAAAATTGATTGTTTTCTATCTTATTACCGAAAACTAAAAATTCGATTTGAAAAGTTACGATCTTTTCTTTGCGCTTGTTTGCATGATTATTGTAAATTGATTTGTATATTTTGGCATCATATTGCATAAGACTGTTTAGTCTTGTCCTTTTAAGTGGGAGTGAGAAGCTACTCCTTCGTGCGGTTTTCACCTCCGTGCAGGATAGTGAATCACTTTCAGGATACATCCGTACCTATGTCTTCGTGAGATTTTCATCTCCGTGCAGCCATAGGGAAATGTATTCCCCTGAACCGAACTCGGTCTGTATGAGCCTATAATTGGTAAAGATCGAGGAATCTGCTGGTTCGGGTACCTTGACTTTAGAACCAAACCGCATATAGAAGACCTTAGGAACCCATCCTAAGTAGAGCCTCCAAACCCCTAGTGGTCACCTGATTAAGTACTTTTGTTTTCCTTGTTTGCTTCTGTTTTGTACTAACCCCTCTTGTTTTGTTTTGGTTGTGATTGCATTGCATTTGCATCTTAGGAAAGAGATATTAATTCAGTCTCGGTTACTAAATTAGAAAGCTTGTCATGGAATACGGATTCCTTGATAAAGTGGAAAACAATACGGTTGCTTGAATATATTCTAAGAAACACAAAAAGAGCGATGGAAGAGTTCGTGATCTTTACTTCGTAGCCTGAGGATTCAAGGAGATTGTCTAAGAGCCTTCGACGTTCCAACTCCTTTAAAGAAGCTGACGAGCTTCATGAAGATGGGCAGGTGATGGATTGCGACCAAGACCAAGAAAGGGAGCTAGCAATGGCATCTATTGGCGAGATTACCTCAAACATGCAGATGAAGAAAGGACCGATGTTGTTTCTTGGAATATGAGGGTGAGGTCGTACATGTATTCGTTTTATGTAAAGGAATTTGCTTTCTAGAAAAGTTTCCTAAATGTAATTGAATCAAAATCAACGTCTCTATAGGCATGCATTTCATGCATTCGCATTACATGTATTAGAGTCCATTAAAAGAGTCTAATTGAGTAAATTTATTTCAGCTAATCTGGAAACCGACAAAAGCTCACCCATTAAGCATCAATATGGTACTCATCGAAAGACTAAAGAAATAGACCAAAGATTAGAGAAACTAGAGCAAATGCAAAAGGATATGCAAGAACGGTTACAAGTGCAAATGCAAGAGCGGTTAGATAAAATCAAAGAAGACATGATGGAAAAATTGATCAAGGCTCAAAAAGGTGCGATGGCTGAATTGACCCATCTACTGACTAAAGGAGTAGATAAAGGGAAAGGTCCTATGGTAAATGATGAAGAAGAAGACAAGGATAGACCTATCTATCCTCTAGGCTTTACGCCTCTGCATACGCAGATTCAGACCGAGGTACCTCCGCGCAGATCCTCTGTTTCAATTGAGCCTCAGCGGTTTCAAACTGATGTTTCAATGCCGATGAACTTTTAGGCTGGATCAGGTTCTAATCCTAAAGATAACCTAGTGAATCTTGTTATTCCTGATTTCGATGAAATGACTGAAAAAGAGAAGGCAAACGTCGAACTGTCAAAGCAATGGGAGGACAGGTGTAAATGGTTGAAGAAAAAATTCAAAGCCCTGGAAAGCGCCGATAGTCACCATGGAATCGATGTGAAAGATCTGAGCTTGATTCCAGACTTAGTACTCCCTCACAAGTTTAAAATGCTTGAATTTGAGAAATATAGTGGGACCAGTTGCCTAGAAGCCCATATCACCATGTTCTGTAGGAGAATGACAGGGCATATTAACAATGATCAGCTATTAATACATTGTTTTTAGGATAGCCTCATTGGGGCAGCGTCGAAATGGTACAATCAGTTGAGCTGTACTGAGATTGGTTCATGGAGGGACCTAGCACAGACATTCATGAAACAATACGGTCATGTAACAGATGTGGTTCCCGATAGAATCATCTTGCAAAACATGGAAAAGAAATCGAGCGAAAGTTTTAGGCAGTATGCATAGAGGTGGAGGGAAGTTGCAGTCCAGGTTCAGCCACCCCTCTTGGAGAAAGAGATGACAATGCTCTTCATCAATATGCTGAAGGCCCCGTTCATTACACACATGTTAGGAAGTGCTACAAAAAGCTTTTCTGACATAGTCATCAGCGGTGAAATGATTGAAAGTGCTATAAGAGCTAAAAAAATTGAGGTGGAAGAGAGTGATAAGAGGTCAACCCCAAGGAGAAGAGAAAATGAGGTGAACAACACGGGTTACTCAAGGTCAGTAAGTCATCCAGGTAAAGGGGTTTTTAGTCAACAAAGTTCATCAAGACAAGAACCTTATGTGAAACAAGGCACTGGGAATCTCCAGTTCACGCCAATTCCGATGTCGTATAAGGAGCTATATCAAAGGTTATTCAATACGCGCATTGTTTCCCCTCTCTACACAAAACCTCCACAGCCTACGTACCCCAAATGGCACAATGCGAATGCACAATGCGAATATCATGCGGGAAATACGGGGCATTCCATAGAAAATTGCATTGCCTTTAAAAAACTGATTGAAAGGCTTATCAGTATGGGCGTCGTTAAATTTGATGATTCCTCCAGTGCGAAAAATCCATTACCCAATCATAATTGATAAATGGAGTGAATGCAATGCACAAGCAACTGAAGAAGGGACCTTGTTAGATATCCGCCCTTATAAACGTGGAAGTGTTCTAAGCAATTCGACTGCGGAAGAAAACCCTATAGTCTCTAGAGCTTTTTTAAAGTAATGTTCAGAACATTATTGTTGTTTTTAGCCTAAAAATGATAGAAATTTCCTTTGTGAAATAGGCTCATGTCCGAACGTTGTTATTTCAATGAAATACATCTTTGCGATCACTTTTGAGCCACTGTTATTTCATAATTATTTCTGATTAGTTTATTCTTTTGGATTTTCTTCCACATCATTCATTCATTCCTAATCATATTGTATTATTCATGAATTTACACATTCTTTTGTATATTCTTTGGTACTTGCTATGGGTCCTCAGATATCAATGACATGAATGGCACTACTACAGACTCAGATTTTCCTCTTGAGTGAGATGCATGTGTTTAGACGGATCTCATGACTTTGGAAATGACATAGATCGTAGCTTATCTCCGGACTTATTGAGGAGGGTTGAGCAAGAGGATAGACGGATCCTACTTCACAAGGAACCATTAGAAATTGTGAGCTTGGTAAAGATTAAAATTGACCTGACCTCAAAGATGAAGCAAGACCTTGTTCAAAGATGTCTTCGTAGGATCATACCAGGATATGCCGGGTTAAGCGCAGATAATGAAATCTACGCAACAACACAATGACAAAATTTGCAGTGTGAATTACGCAATGAAAATTCTTTGCCAGGGTAATGCCTTCCTTGATTAACTCAGTATAGCTTTACCCGATTGAAGTCGAGTTTCTATCTCTTCAAGTTTTGTTGGATTTTATCCTGATTGAAGAGGATGATCCAAAGTTTTCTATCGTAGTTTCGCCCCAGAAAGCTCTATGAAAGAAACCTGATACCAAAGAGGGTTTTTCGCATACAAGATGAAAGTGAGAAATCTTATCTATAAAAACATTGATTCTGATCGAAAGGGTTCAGTAAAAAAAAACTCAAAATCAAAAACAAAAAAAGAAAAGAAAATCAAAGTCAAAAGAAAAAAAGAGAAATCAATCAAAGTCAAAATAAAAATATGAAAAGCGAAAAAAGAAAAAAAAAAGAGGCCAAGGTGAAAACCCGCAAAGGGCGCTTTGTGACCAAAGGTGATTTTGAGTTGAAAACCCAAAAAAAAGGGCAACTCAAACTTCGAACAAAATGGGGCATGGTCATCACCATTTTCGAAGACTTATAATGGGCATTGCATCACTATTGAGATCATTAATTACTTCATCAAATGGATAGAGGCTATTGCATGCGTCAATATCATCATATGCCGATATAGAATTCCAGAGAGAATGGTATTGGAAAATGCATTGAACTGGAATGACAACACGATAGCTGAGGGTTGTAATCAGTTCAAAATCAGGCACCACAGTTTGTCACTGTATTGCAAGACAATGAAGTTCAAAAAAAGAGATGAAAAATGAAAATATGAAAAGTAAAATGGAGAGGCTAAGGGGAAAACCCGCAAATGGCACCTTAGGCCAAAGGGGATTTGAGTTGAAAACTCGAAAAGGGCGGCTCAAATATTGATTAAAGTAAGGCATGAGGCAATCAGATCGATTCGAATTTTGATCATATTGGGGCATGTGGTGATCTTGCTATGCCTGAATCAACAGGAAAGGATAGGCGACATCTTGGTGCATCGACAGAGCACTGTAGATCTCCTAAACACATGTTCAACTCAAAATGGTCTTCAGAAAGTTTGTACAGAGAAGTTCAGGCTACGATATCTGGGGCACCCAATTCTCATATTATTTGTTGTTCTTGGAATACTTTTTTCTTTTCCAAGATATACATTCCCAATTAAGTTCTTTGTCTTCCTTCTTTACTATTTTTGGTAATTTGTTCTTTCGAGCTATGCTCAGAACCAACTTTATTCTTATCCATTGTTATGACCTTTTTTGCAAACATGTTGCATTGGAATAATGATTAATGGACTAATAAAACTTTCACAAAGGAAGTTTTGCATATTACTCTGAAAAGTTTCTAAATAATATAGGGACCTAAAATAGGACTATTGTTTAGAACAGACCGAATTTAAAGGTTGGAAATTTGAGAAGGAAGAGTTTAAATTTGGACTTTCTCTTTGGATTTTGTTGTCAAATGCATTAAGTGACAAGATGCTATGTTGGTGATAAAGCTTAAGTAAACAAGCAAGCAATGATCACCCGGCAAGAAGAAGAGGTTACCTCAGAGAAGAGAGCCTTCATCTGTGCATAAGTCTTTGGTATGACACCCTGAGAATGGTGTAAGAAACCAGAACGATTCAGATCATGTATCCTTGAATTGGGATAAGAGAGGATTGAGGAAAAGCCACACATTTCTACCCTTGGATTGCAGTGGGAGAATGATGGCACAAATTGTCGCCCTAATGGATTAAACTTTGAGGTCTACAGTGGGGGCAACCTGGCTAAATGTTTCTTCAGAAAAGTCAGTCAAGCAAGAAGGCGTTATAGCACGTCAGTCACAAAGCCTCAATAAACTTCGAGTAATGACAACCTGAGTGGGATCATTCTCAGAAAAATAAAATTCTGCATTCATGCAAACACCATTCACACATGTCTAGTTAAGAGCATTTGATTCATTTTGATCATGCCATCCTAATCATTAGGCATAATTAGGTTCATTATACAGGTCATGTTCCCCAGAGAACAGATCAGTGAAAATCGAAAACAAAGCTTGCCTCCATCGGTTGTAGTGGAGCTGATTAAAGATAGCAGATCTTGCATTCCTGCATTAACAGCGAAGCAGATCGAAAACAAAGCCTTACCTCCATCGGTTGTAGTGGAGCTGGTTAAAGATAGCAGATCTTGCCTTCCTACGTTAACAGTGAAGCAGATCGAAAACAAAGCCTTGCCTCCATCGGTTGCAATGGAGCTAGTTAAAGATAACAGATCTTGCCCTCCTGCGTCGACAGTGAGGCAGATCGAAGATTACAGGTCCTATATCCCTGGTTAGCAGTGGAATAGGTCGGGAAATTACAAGTCTTATCTCCCTAAGCAGTAGTGGAGCAGATCGCATCGAGTCTTATCTCTATGAAGTTGCAGCGGAGCAGACTAAGAAAACAAGTCTTATCCCCTTGAAGTCACAGTGGGGCAGACTGAAGAAGCAAATCTTATCTCCCTGAGGTTGTAGTGGAGCAGATTGAATTCGATAATCCTATCCCCCTGAAGTTGTAGTGGAGCGGATTAAAGTAATAGATCTTATCTCTCTGAAGTTGCAGTAGAGCAGATCGCGTCAAGTCTTGCCGACTAGAGATAGCAAATTTTTTCCTTTTTAGAAGCTACGAGTTGCAAATCCTATCTCCCTAATATTACAGTGGAGTGGATCGAAGTGCCAATTCCTATACCGCTGAAGATGCAATAGGATGGAATGAGGCTACTTGAAGAAGAAAAGCACCAAGGTTCAGCACAACCGGGCAAAATTGGTCCTCTTTAGTCTTTGCTCTATTCTCGTTACACGACAATGAGCAAAGAGGGGCAGCTGTAGGGCCCAAATTTTGCCCGGAGCTCAAAGTGAACAAAAATCCACAGTCCAAATTACAAACAAAATACAAACCAAACCCAAATACATGTCCCCAGCCCATTAAGCCCAACTAGCCTAAACACCCAATGGCCCAATGGCCCAAAGACAGTTAACAGAAAACCCTAGGCATTCAGCCTTAGCACGAGTGCCGCAGCCGCCTCCTCGCATGCCCACCAAGCGCGATGCCTCATACTAGCCGCGCCACGTCCCAGCTGGCCGTCGTACACCCGTACACCTGCATACAAACGAAAAAGGCAGAGAAAGCAAACAAAAAAGGGGAAATCGACAGCAAAAAGAGGAGAAAAAGAAAAAATGAAAAGAAAAAGATTCGGGGGGGATTTTTATTGATTTCGGCTATAAGGAAAAGGGGTCCGTTGGTATTTTGAAAAAAAAAACACAGAGACACACGCAGATTGTAACAAAAATATTCAGAGGAATCAAAAACAAGGATTCGAGTAGGTGTTTCACCATTTTTAATTTTTTTTTCTTCTGCATTTCTCACGGTTTCCTTTTGTTCTATTATACAAAGAAGAGAAAAAAAATAAAAAGGGAGAAGAGTGAGTATACCTGGTAACGCAATCTTAGCCCTCTTCGCCGTCATCAGAGAATGGGCTAGGTTTGAAGGCCGTCTGAACGCCCTCAATTCGCAGAGCGGCGCAGGGCTTTGCTTTAGGTTAGATTTTGTTTTAGTATAGGCAATAGTTTTTAGGGTTTTTTTAGTTCTTAGTGCATGATTTGAAACGTTGCCATTCAGAGCCCATACAATGGCATTGAAACAACGTCGTTTGATGGCTCGATCCGCGCGGTGACCCGACCCGGGAAAGGATCTGCGCGTTTTTGCTTCAGCGGGATATTTGCGCAAATGGTCCTCCTGCTTCTATAACGTATTCAGATCAATCCTTTTTATTTCTTTTAAATTTGACCAGTCATTTTATTTTTGCTACATTTTGGTCCATTGAAGTGTTGCGTTTTGGGGCTTTGGTTTATTTGTAGTTTTGGTCCCCCAAGTTATCCGCGCATCATATTTTGGCCCTCTATTTTGTTTTATTCTCATTTTTCCCTTTTAATTTCACGCAAAACTCAATCTGATCCTCTTTGTTATTTTTATTTTATTTTATTAATTATTTTAATCCTTTTTATTATCATTGACGCCACTAGCCTTATTGGTATTGTGATTATGTTATTTATATTTTATTTATCTATTTATATATATATGTATAAATTACTTTATGTACTATACTTTATTTTTTTATATTACAATCATATATTAGCATTTAATTTCATTATGTATTATTTTTAAATTACAATATATTATTAACATCATAAGTTTTATGTATTATTAGATTAGATTTGTTATATGTTTATTTTAAATTAGTCATGTATTATTATTTCGGACTTATTAGGCATTATTTTAAAAGAAAAATATTATGTATTGGTATATATATATGTTATTCATTTTAAGACTTTGGCATGAATAATTTATTGATTGATTTCTCTTGTTGCCATTGTTTTCTTAGTATACATTTTAAAATCAATTATTAATTCATTCGATGTTTAATTGGTAATATTGATGCTTGCATAATAGGATTAAAATTATTGTGACTATTCTTGTTAACATTTATCTATTGCTTGGTCATTATTTTTTAGTGTGTGTTCGAATTACCAATTATCTCATACGTTACCATTCAATCTTGCTACATTAGAGATTACATCCGATATCATTCAAGTATCGCGAACATTTTATTCAAAAGTTTTCAAAATAATGCGACACTCGGAACTAGGGATCCTCGGAAAGATTGTGTCCTAACTTACTAGATTCCAATCTTCCTCGTTGAATCTAAAAAACCGAGTATTCTTTTTTAAAAACACAAATAAAAGCTCTTTTTCGAGAATTCGATACGTGGTGTCCTAACGCATTGGATATGACATATTGTTTTCTCGAAACGAGGATTTTTCTAACGAATAAAAGTAAAGGCAATATTCGATATTTTGGAATATTATGAAATCGAGCCCTAACTTACTGGGTCTTGATTTTCTCATTTAACCCAAATAATCGGATATCCTTCTCAAAATGCATAGGTTTTAAAAGTCAAGAGATAAATTTAATTTTGAGGATTTAAAATGTTACGCTCTAACTTACTGAGTGTGACGATTTATTTCTTTGAAATAAACGAGCTTCATCATCCAATTCACTTTATTCAAATTTTCTTTTCAAAGGATCGTATTTTAAAATCTTTTCAAAGTCTTGACATTAAGACATTAAACAATCGATTCGGTACCAATTTTGGGCGTTACGAGGGTGCTAACCCTTCCTCGTGCGTAACAGACTCCCGAACCTGTTTTTCTCAAAATTCGCAGACCAAAAATCATTTTAATGGTGAACCGATCACACCTTAATAAAAGATCGGTGGCGACTCCCGTTTTCATTTTAAAAGTCGATCCCCGTTTTTCAAACTTAAAAGTGGTTTCGACAACAATCATATAGATATCATATTCCATCTTATAACATACGCAAATTAAATCCTATTCACATTTCAAACATGTGTAACTCCATTCACATGCTTTTATTTCAATCATTAGAATACCATTAGTACGTTTTCATTTCTATTTTCGTCAAGAGAACTATAGCAAATTGAACTCGGATACACAGGACTACTTTACTCACACAAACTAACATATCCAGGTTACTCACACGAGCTTTAGAGAATCCACAATAGATGTTGGATCTCAAGCCATTATATTAATATCTGATCAAACACCGTTTTCCCTTTTAGGACCCTAATGGCATGACATTCGTGTCCCAATCATTTCCTAAGTTCACACGGGCACTATTATGTTTCCGTATTATTTCAAATATTGTACATCAGCATATACATATCATTCAATCATATAACAATTTCACATTCATTCGGTACATCATTTCTATATGTAATAACCATATTTTCCATACTTTACAATTAGTCCTTTAGATGCCAACATTGGCAATTACAAATAACCTAAACTAATAGACATTATAATATAATTCAAACATAAAATAAATAACATAGTAAGTTCCATATGAACTTAACTGACAAAAAGAGCAACAAACAAGATGTCGAAGACTAATGCAATTCCATCTTCTCATTGAATATCTTCGATTGATTCAAATCGATCTATATGATAATTCAATTCAATTTATCAATTCCAAGTGCATTATATCATCCTACTATATGCATATGTCGGTTTAATTTCATTTTTGAATGTTCCTTGAAGTTTTACATTTTATTTAATTTAATCCTTAAAACTTAAATTACCATAACTTTCAAATTTGAGCCTTGATTTTAAAATCAATCTCAATTACATCCTCCTCCAACCCTCTATTACCTAAAATTATAGAAATATAACATCAATTTTGAAATTAATGCACTTTAGTCCCTATGTTCAAAACTAGGAATTAAACTTTACAAACTAGTCCTTTTCATTTCTAAGCTTAAAATTTAACAAAATAACACCAATTTCATCAAGTACTCCATAATTAAAATTTTTCAAAACTTTAATTATTTTGCAAAATAATACACGGGTCAGCTAAATCAAGCTCTCGAGATCTCAAAAGCATAAAAATTACAAGAAACAGACTTGAAATTGCTTACCAATTGAAGAACCAAAGCTTGAAAGGTTCAACCATTAATTTTTTTCTCCAAGTTTCGGCCAAGAAGAAGAATGGAAGAGGAAAATGGCTTTCTTTCATTTTAATTTTATGATATGCTATTAATTTTACTCCTTTAATTATAATTACATAATAATTTAATATTATTTTCTATCAAAAGCCACACTTAACTGTCCATTATCTTTTAAATGGCCTAATTGTCATTTTAAACCATTATTTAATTCGTATTTTAGTCCTTCAGCAAATGAAAATCTATAGCAATTAACTTTTACCACTTTTACAATTTAGTCATTATACATTAATTAGCTATCTAAGTGATAAAATTAAAGGACCAAAATTCATTCAAACTTTATATTCACCTCGTAAATATTAATATTTACATGCTCGCTCATCGAAAATGAGGTTTTGAAACCACCATTTTTTACGCCACTAAAAACGTGCTATTATAGTAATTGTGAGTGAGATGTCCCTGTAATGTCTGAAAAGTGAGAAGCATAAACTCAACAGGTCTATTATTTCGAATTTGCTTAAGAATTATCGATAAGGATGATCACTTAACCGAAGACCCACCCATCAATTAGACTCGGTAGGCTTGGGTGAGAGACAATACACAATTATTTTAGTAGATCCAGAACTCTATTGATGGTGAGGTGATTGTCTTGATTAATCATCGTGAATTTGTTAAGGAATTAATGGATTACTTAGGTTTTTATATTCTAAGAAAGGAAATATTTCTTGTATGTACGAGGTGTGCCAACCGTTTTATCATCTAGAATAGCAAGACGAGTCTCTCAAAGCTTAGTTTATGGACTTTAAAAGAATGTATGAAGAATTCACTATATGGGTTTTCCCTCTCATTTTCTTTCAGAATTCGAGGCTACCAAATCCCAAATTCTCTCTGATTCAAACATTGTGTCATTATAAGATGCTTTCACGAGAATATTGAGGATCGAAAACTCATATCCTATTTAGACTCATAGTAATGCAATATTGAGCTGTGGTAATAAGACACGAGGATCAAACAGTTGTGGAACACCCCATGACCAACCCCATCGTTGGATCTGGACTACAACGTGCTACCCACTAGACCGGAATCTATAAACATACCTCTTAGTTGAAGAAAATTTATTTCCTAAAATGACATTTACTTTAATATAAATAGGTTCTTAATCCAACTGTCTACTCATTGTTGTTACAAGTCTAGATTTTCACAAATACGTGATATAGACAGATTATGAACTATTTGGGATAACCTCACAATGAGTATGTATTGACTTAATAGTTATAAAATTCATTTTCAAAATAAAAAATGTTCATAACATAATCCTCAACATACTACCTATTCGATTACGTTGAATGTGACATTCTAAATGCAACTAGACACGAAATTGACTAAGACTTAAGGCCTGACCTTAAGGCCGCCCCACTATATACATATTACATCTAAGTGGCGAAATTGCCTTCACTCAACGATTTCTGGCATGGTCCCCCTTTGAACTCTCATATCTCTTATTTTAACCTACAATACATGACAACACAAAAGTAAGTCGAAAATAAATTAGTGAGTTCTCATACATTTTTTCCCAAAATGAATATATTTGAGATTCATTATTGAAGATTTGTAGAAGGACATTTCACTTATCCTTTGGTGTAAGGTCCACTTCATCTAAATTAGCTAAGTTGTATATAGAACTTCACTCCTAATAGTACAAAATTATGCTTAACTCCAACCATCTTAATAAACCAAAATTTCGTGTACGGCTATATGAAACCTACGTCAATCACGCTTCCCTTGATACAAGTACAGAGGCAATAAGCTACTGAATAGATAAATCTTGTGTATTCTCTATTCATTAGTTATCTTCACGGCTACCTACACTTCTTTTCCATAAAAGGGAAACTTTTTGGATACTTTCGTGCAAACTCTAGAAATATAACCATATATGATCTTTTCAGTATGCCTTTTCCCAATAATTATACAACACAACTAGGGATGTAATCCTATATGTTAACTCTTATTAGTGGTAGGTCCTAACGGACTCCGATTTGTAATACAATCCTCGCAAATCCTTATACGAACCCACGTATACGGTTCATAAATAAGGCCCTAGTATAGATTATTAAGACAAGTCTGCCTATTTAAATTAAGTAAACAAATTTGGTGGACTGCCACACCTCACCATTATTTTTAAATTGGAGCCGTTCTCGGGCATCTTTTTCTTTGAATTAGGTAATTGTATAGGTGGATTCCTAAGGATGAGTCCCTGAGTTACAAAGTATCAATCATGAGATAGACATAACTAAAGGCCATGTAACACCCCTCACCCGTATGCGTCACCGGATTAAGGTTATAGAGCATTACCGTACAAACAGAACATTAAAACACACATTTCATACATTATCAAAAAATTATTGTAAACCAATCATTTGCATACATATCATCCCAAAATCGAGCCCTCGAGGCCCTTGAAACACTTTAGAAACAATTTGGGACCAATTTGAAATCGCTTGGAAAGTTTATGAAAAAGTTACAATTTTTGGAATACAAAAGTCACACGGCCGTGTGGCCAGGCCGTGTGCCTCACACAACTGAGACACACACCCGTGTCTCAAGCTGTGTAACCTTTGAACTAGGGACACACGGTTGTGTCTCAGCCCGTGTCCTCACCCATGTAACTCTCTGAGTAGGGTCACACGCCCGTGTACCAAGCCGTGTAACTCTCGAAATTGTCTAACACGCCCATGTGCCAGGCCATGTGTTAGGCCATGTAACTGACTAACTTGTATGCAAAGAGATCTTAAGGGGACACACGACAATGTCGCCAGGTTGTGTGTCACACACGGCTGAATCACACGCCTATGTGTCAGGCCGTGTGGACCTAAAATTCACCCAAAATAAGTCATTTCCAACACCAAATCATGCATAAACCTTTAGGCCTTATGTGCACATAATCAAAGCATCAAAACCCTACGAAAATATACATGTAATGACCAATTCAAGAGTCCTAAAATCAACTAACCAATATGTCATTCAAGGCACCTCAAATGCAAACATCAAAACTTACCTAAACATGAATATTTGGTCACATTTCCATCATCAATTATAATTCAACTTCTATCAAATCATGCCACAAACATGATCATTAACACATCACTACAAACATACCATTTGAGCCATTCCTCTTATGCGTCACAAGTGTTGAAACCAATTTTTTTTGTAAAAGGAGGGGTCGACTTTTATTTTTTTAAAATGAAAATGAGAGTCACCACCAATCATTTTTATGAGGTGTAATCGGGTCACCTAGTAACAATTTAATTTATTAAAATAACAATTTTGGTCTACGAAATTTAAAAAAATGGGTTCGGGAGTCGATTACGTACGAGGAAGGATTAGCACCCTCGTAACGCCCAGAATTGATACCTAATTGATTAATTAATATCTTAATGTCGAAAATTGAAAATTTTTGAAGAGATTTAAAATATGGTCCTTTGTTAAAATCGTTTAATTGAATTTTTTTTTTAAAAAGGGTGTACTTCACGTTAATTGGGAAAAAGAATTATGTCCTGTAAGTTAGGACACAATATCTTAAATCCCAAAATGAGGATAAACACCGAGAGTTTTACTTATTTTTAAAGGTTTTTGATTATCTCGGTTTTAGAAAAGAAATCATATTCCATAAGTTAGAATACGATTTTTTATTTCCCGAGATTATTAAAACTTATGTTTAAAAAAATGGTTTGTGTACTCGGATTTATCAAGAAAATAGAAATCCCGTAAGTTAGGGAACTACCTTTCGAATTCCAAAATACGAAATATTGCTTATTATTAAAAAACAAAATTTGTGTATTGGACAAAGATTGAAGCAATGTAAATTGGTAGTAAAATATAAAATAATAAACAATGGTGTTAATATGCATAAAAAGCGTTAATATGAATGATAATTGTACTAATAAGCAATTCACAATACATATCACTTTAATACCAATATTAACAATCAAAGAAAAAATAAAATAAATAATAACAATGATAACAATAGTATTTTGATCTAAATAATAACACTCTGTTTGGTTCGATGTAATGCGTATAGCATTACGCGTCGAATCGATGGGCCCCACCCATTCTAGCGTTTGGTTCGCTGGTTTGCCCATTACGCGCCTAATCCATTACGTGCGTATTCCTCATTCCTCCCCGATTTCTATTCCCTGCCCAAAGTTCAGAATAGCTTCCGTTTAGCATTCTTGAAATTTCTATGCCCTGTTTTGCCCTCATCTTCCAAGTCGAAATCCACCTCCAGAACTCTCCCTCCCAACATCAAAGAAGCTGCCAGGTGAGTGACCTCCACCGCTCCCCTTTCACTTTCATTTGATTGTTTTGTCGAACCAAACTCACCTTCTGTTCTTGAAATGCAGTGAGTAGGGAAGTCCAAAAACAGACTTCTGTTCTTCAAATTTCAACAAGTATCTCCAAAGAAACCCAAAAGAAAACCTTTCCAATTCAATAGGTAAATATTGTCTGCCCTACAATTTTTCTGTGAACGTGTTTTCCCTTTTATTTATATGATGAGAGATTCATCAAATTAGTTGAATCTCTATTTACAATCGTTTAAAATTGGCATCTAAGGTTTCTGAAAACTAAAAAATTCGACCAAAGTCACTCCCTTTGTAGCATTACGCCTTCTCTCTTTGGAGTTGGTGAGTCGAGTTGCGGCCTTTAAAAAGAAAAACACTATTTCCCTTTTCACACATGAACACCACCCAATTATCACACCTCTTTTCTTCAGCACAATTTATTTCCCCCTTCAATTGAGCTCCACACCGTCTTTCCCCCTTTCATGGATTCCTCTTTGGTTTTCATTTTCCCTTCAGCTCTATCAAACTTTCGTTTCACCCATCAATCGGCACCGCTTTCTGCCTCTTCAGTTTTATCAAACTTTCTTTTCTAAACATAGTCTTGGAAGAATTTCAACTACCTATTTTTGAAACTGGGAATTTCATATGAAGATCATGATGGTGAAGGACAGAAGGGAGGGCCGGCTGGTTATCTTGCTTGGAAGATATCTTAGTGTCAAGAAGAAAATCTAAATTGATTTCATAGCTTAAAATTTATGGCAAACTACTTAGAAATAGAAATTTAAGACGCTATCATCATTCATATAGCAAATATGATTTCCTCGTTTGGGTTCTTAAATATATATATGCTAAATTAACAATGGTTATACCAATAATAACTAAATTGATATAAAGGTTAAATATTATATCCTTTATGTCTAGCTAGGGTAGCATTTTTAGACATATTATGATATCAAACTTATCAAATATCAATTTGTAAGTGATTGTATAAATTAATGGAGTTATGTTTTGTGTGTTTTGTATGTATATGTTACTCTAAGTTGTTGCTCGCTTTTAATACAACCACAATTGTATTAGTTGACAAAATAATATTGTGATAATTATTTTAATACTAGTTGATTTTAATTTGATTTCTGAATTTAAATTCTTTTGTATATTAGCACCCTTGTTAAATTTCTTCTTCTTTGTGTATCGACCTTTGTTGTTCCAGTAAATTGATGTTTAATGTGAACTTTTGTAGGTATTGGACTGTTAGCTACCGATTTGTTCCAGACATAAATTGTTTGCAAGCTGAAGCTTTAGTTGCAATTTAAGAGGTATTTTATAGTTGCAATTCAAGAGGTTTTTATAGTTGTAATTCTGGTTTGAATCCAACTTTTCATTATGAAAGCCTATGACTGTTTTGAATTTAGATGGAAGATTGTTTTGAATCTGATATGCAGTTTATTGTTCTGAAGTTTGTCTTATTTAGATGAGGGTGAAGTTTGTCTTATTTAGATGATTCTGATCTGCAGTCTAACGTGATTTCTTAGGTCAAATATCTGTATGTTGTTTGACATGGCTTGCGTTTAGATGTGTTCTTATTTAAATTTGAATGTGTTCTTATTTAGTGCAGCAAATGACCACTGCTTAAATTATTAGCTTTGATTAGGCTCTTTTTTGCTCTCTAATTATGAACTATGTGCCAATTTAGAGATCTGAAAACCCTTTTGTTTCTTATAATCATTTAACTATCGTTAAAAATTGGCATCTAATGTTTCTGAAAACTAGGGTTTAAATTAGTGCAATGTCGGGGTTACAATGTATTACTGTAACTGAACAGTTTATTTGTGTAAAGTTAACAGCCATGTCAGCCGACCATTAGCAGTTTATGGTTTTGGACTTAAGAAAAAAGAAACGTTGTAACATTTTAAAATAGGGTAAATTTTTAATAAACTGTTCAGTTTGTGTGGTTTCTGTAGGTGAACTTAATTCTTTCAGAAGAAGATGATTAGATTGTTCTTTTCTAGTTTTTAGATGCAACATATTGGATTCTGTTGCTTCCTTATGTCTATGTATATGTGCATGTACTTGATGATAAATATTTTTTGGCATACTGATTTCTAAACTTAGAGGGTATAAAATATTTTGGTTATAGGTCTTCGGTGGTTTGAAATGTTATAGGAATCTTCTTCCTTTCATGGTCTATTTTCATTTTAATTTGAAGTGAGACAAAAATAACTTGTCCTTTAGTGCAGCAATTGATCACTACTTAAATTATTAGCTTTGATTAGGCTCTTTTTTGCTCTCTAATTATGAACTATGTGCCAATTTAGAGATCTGAAAACCCTTTGTTTCTTATAATCATTTTGTGTGTATGAAAGGAATATTGAAATATTTTATAAAGTATACTCCATGAGGTGGCCTGTGCTTCGTATTCAAACTGACCTTTTGTGATTCTTTCTGCAGCATTGGTTTCTTAGTTGATAATGCTATATATATACCCAAGGAAATATCTTTTTTAAAAAGCTTTTGGGTCATTTTCAAACGTGATTTTCCTGATGAAAAGCATTTAACTTTGTTTCTAATGTTGTAAATACATCTCTTGGCATTTATTTTTCCTTTGACCTGAGTTCTGGAAATGATTCGACATTAGCTTTGAATAGAAAATGCATATCAAAGTAAACAGGAACTTTAGTGGTGTTTTTGTGTTTTTTGTATTGTACTAAACTTGTTGAATTATTATTTGATTTCTTTTCATTCATCATGTGTTATAATTTTATATAGTGTTGAGTTTGTGATTCATGATATTGAACTCAATTTTAATTTTATAAAGTGTTCACCTTTTGATTCATGATATTAAACTTAATTTTAATTTGTTTTTTTTCTTAAGATAATTATGTCAGGTGTTTCAGAATCAAATGTTCCTTCCCAATCATCTCGAGGAACCAAAAGGAAATGGGTTCCAGAAGAATATGCATCACTGGTTTCTTGCATGGTGGACTTGCACAATGTTGGGACATTTAACGACGTCTGGGGTTCAAAGCGGTTACTTAAGCGAGTTAGAAAAATGTTAGAAGGCTTTACCCAATGCGATGTTGAAGGCAAGACCTAATATCAAATCAAGGATTGGGTTACTGAAAAGAGATTGGTCAATAGTGTATGACATGCTTAATGGCCAAAACAATAGCGGTTTTGGTTGGGACGACCATAGGCAGGTCATTGTTGCTGAAGATGTGGTTTGGGACTCTTATTTAAAGGTAAGAATGAGTTCAACTCTTTATTATCCTATTCTTACCAAACTTATAACTAATATGATTTCCTCGTTTTTATAGAGTCATAAAGAAGCCGGTCAGTTCAGAGATCGTAGTTTCCCTTACTACGACCAACTTACTGCCATATACGCAAAAGATCGAACGACTGGGAAAGACGCTCAAACAGCCGCTGACGTTCTTGAAGAAATAAATGCTGAGGATGTACCTTCTGCAGATATTAATGAAGACAGAAATGAATACTATGATTGCGATGCTAATGTCTCTTTGGATGACATGGATGTTTCTGCCACGGAGCCGCAAACAAACAAAAACCAAGGGGGTTCCTCATCTTCAAAGAGGAAAAAAAAAGAATTCTGATGCAACTGGTCATTTGTCTTCTTCAGTTAATGATGCTTCCACTTTATTGGCTGAAAACATGCGGGCCATTGGCGAACAAATCAGTAGGAGTATTGCCTCCAATGTGGTAGTTCACCAAAGGTCAGAAGAATACCAGAGCATCCAAGAAAAAGCGTCAAATTTATATCCAACCTTATGCGAAATAGAAGGTTTAACTGTGGATGAACGGTTTCGAGCATTGAGTAAGATTCCAAATCATCCAACTCAAATGCACGTTTTCTTTAGTTTACCTTCTGATGTACGGTTGGAATGGGTTAGAAGATTTCTTCCTGACCATTAAAATTTATGGTTTTGTTGATGACATTTTCGTAACTTTTTCTGTTTGTGATACCATTAAAATTTACTAGAATTTCATGAATCTCATTTAACCTTTTGTTAATATTCATTGTAATTATGTTTATGCAAAATATAATTCTAAAGTTATTTATTACTGCTAATATTTTTTTATTGTAGAATAATTAAGTTATTTGTTCCACAAATGATATTTTAGCACATTAAATATGTATTGCGTTTAATAATAATAAAGTAGATTATAAATTATAATTTAAATTATATTTTATATTATTATATATTATGATTTTAGTAAATTCATATAAGAATAAGAATTTTATTAAATTCTATATTATTATTAAATTATATTTAATTATAATTATTTTAAATTATATTTTATAGTGTTATATATTATGATTTTATTAGTAAATTCATATTTAAGAATATTTATTAATCATTTTATTAAATTATAAATTTTTATTAAATTATATTTTATAACAATTATGTTAAAATATGATTAAATTATTTATTATTTATACTAATAATCTTATTAAAATTTAATAACAATAACAATAATCATCTATCTTAAAAAAAATTCTGCTAAGGGTATTCTAGTCATTTTAGCTTTTTTCCTTATGCTATTACACCTCCATTCCATTCAACCAAACACAAGAATACCATTACGCCTCTATTCCATTACATTCAACCAAACAAAAGAATTACCTATTACGCCTCGATTCCATTACGCATCCATTCCATTACGCCTCTATTCCATTACAGCGAACCAAAGGTGGTGTAACTATTCTACGATCTTACCTCGACAACTAGGGTGTAGAAACGAAGTTGAACTAATCTGAGGCTTTAGCTTTTCCCTGATTTAAATCCATACGTGGTCTATCTTGATCTAAATAGAAAATTTCAATCCATTTAATACCTCTAGCATTCAATTTAGTCCATATTTCATATTTATGCAAAAATATTATTTTGCCCCTAATATTTTAACTTTTCACAATTTAGTCCTTAAGCTCATAAATTGAAATTTAAGCATTTTAATCCTCTTCTCAAGCTAACCGAATTCTCTAAGGACTTACCAACCCATACCAATCAGCATTTCATAAATTTAACATGAACTTTTACTATTTTTACAAACAAGTCCCTAAATGAAATTTTCATCAAAATCACTTTACCAAACTTGTTTATTTATAAACAAGGACTCATAATCTATCATTAAACATGAAGAATCATACAAAAACATTTATGGCATAACCCTCAATCTTTAATAGTTTTACAAGTTGACCCCTGGGATTAGGGGTGTTCAGTCAGTTAATCGACTCGAAATAACATTAACCGAATTAACCGACCTTTCAAAATTTTTAATCGTTAACCGAACCGAAATTTTTTTAAAAAATTAACCGAACCGAAATTTTTTCAGTTAATTCGGTTGGTTAACTAAATTAACCGAAAATTATATGTTTTTTATTTTTGGTTAAAAATTAACTGAATTAACCGAATTAACCGAATTACCCGAATTAACCAAATTAACCGAATCACTTGAATTAACTGAATTGAATCACTACATAATTAAAAACATTACATAAGTCTTTGAATCACTAACATTACATAAGTCTTGAAATTAAATTATTTTTATTTATTAAATTATTTGTAATTTTTATGATTGGGTTGGGTTGGGTTGGATACTTGGGTTTGGATTGGGTTTAGGTGAATAGTGGGCCTATTTATATATTATAGTTTTATTTATGAATTTTTAAGCTGAAAAAATTTAGTTAACCGACCGGTTTGAACCGAATTAACCGTTAACCAAAAATCAAAAAATTAACCGATTCTAATCGAAAAATTTGCTTAACCTAACCGATTAACCGAATTGATCGATTAACTCAATTTTTTATTTTACCAATTTTGCACGCCTCACAGGATTGCTATCTTAAGCTACAACGATCTCGAAAACATAAAAATCATTAAAAACCAACCTTAAAATACCAACATGCATGAGCTAGACTTAGCCAAACCTTCAAAGCCCCAAAAACTGGTGTTCTTCTTGAATATTTCAATGGGAGAAAATCAATTAGAAAGATGATACCATCTCTACTTTGTTTTAATCTTTTACTTATTTATCAAATTACTATATTAACCTTTGTTTAAAACTTTACATATCACTTAAACTATGTCCATATATGTCCACTAACTTTAAGAATGGTACAATTACCATTTAATTCCACTCACTTTAAAATTTTATACCCATTTGGCTCTTTTAAAAAATAGAACTCCACTTTTGCATCTTTTACGATTTAGTCCTTTTTACATAAGTCATCATGCAAACATCAAAATCTCTTAATAAAATTTTAATATGGCCTTACTAACATCCCATAGACATTAAAATAATAATAAAATAAAAATTTACTCATTGGATTTGTGGTCCCGAAACCACTATCTCAATTTTACTAAAAATGGGTTGTTACAAGCCATGTCCTTCATATAAGTTTGGCATAACAAAGCTTACATATAGCAATAGAATGAGGGAGATTTAACTCCTCCTTGGAAAATCCCTCTATCGTAGAATCCTATTTGTAACTAGCCTAAACAAATTTCAATGATAGTCTTCATGGACTTCACAAATACAATCGTCCTAGCAGACTTCTACATTAAGATTGTCCTGACGGACTGCCACATTAAGATTGTCCTGACGGACTGCCACATTTAGATTGTCCTAACGGACTTCCACATTACAAATTTCCTAGCAGACTTCCACATTATAATTGTCTTGGCAAACTTTCACATTATGATTGTTCTAGCGGACTTCCACATTACGATTGTCCTAAGGGACTTCCCACTTAAGATAGTCCTGACAGACTTCCCACATTAAGATTATTCTGACGGACTTCCATATTGCAATTGTCCTAACGGACTTCCTACGTGCATGGTAATGCCATGTCCATGGTCTTTCATTTGTCCCATTAAGGGCTTTCATACATCCCCAAAGGGCTCTTAAACGTCCCATAAAAGGCATTATTACGTCCTACACAAGGGGCTCATACATAGTGAGTCACCATATCATTCAATCTCCTTTCTTGGCTTAATCCAACCAAACCTTCCTCAAAGCCACATAAATATAATGCATATGCAAACCCGTGCATAACCATCCGATCCTCTACAAAGCTTCCTAAATATAATTCACATCATACACACATTTCGTCAATAAAGATTAGGAATTATACAACATAGAACACGCCAACCTTACCATTAATATATCATACATACTATCCACTAATCATATCGCTTTAATAAACATCAGTGCATTACACCAATCATTTCATTAACACACCACAATCAATTTATTCACAGTTATACACTTTTGCATCATCACACATTCATGGGCAACACATCATTACTTCACCATACACAAACATCGTTTTGTTTAAGATAACACTTACAATAAGAAACAAAATAACTCAACTTTTAGTTATAGGTTGAATTTTCATTTATATAAGTCTAAGTGTAACATATCGAGCACACAATTTCAACAACGAGCACCCAATTAGAGTTTAGTTTAGGAACTCACCTGGAAGTATATGCCAATTCCTTCCACTAAGCTTTGCCCCCATTACTACACAAGCCAACTTAATCAAGATAATATAACAACCAATTTAGAGTTTTAAATCCACATAAGGATCATGTTTGGCTTGCATGCAAAATCCATTCAACAACCATTTACAACCACAACCTAGAATAAAGCTGATCTGACAGCTAATCTTTATCCTTCATTCCTTTCCTTAAATCTGTTTGTATAGAGAGATTAATGAGCCTACCAGCTTAACAAATCCTCAGTTATTTGTATGCTATCTTTAGCTTCCTCTCTCCATGCATCCCTCTCCTTAATCTTCCTCACTTGCAACTTCATCCATATGGACGATAAAGAAAAAATAAATAAAAAATTCATCCCAGAGACTAACATTTCTCCCTTAAATAATACTTCCTCACACCCTCACCTATCTCAGTTATAAACAGTCAGGTGTACATTACCATAACCATTATGTCTCCCACTAAAATAGATTCTAGTTCATAACCAACTAGACCATGGTTGGAACTCAACTTTCCCACAACAAGCCCTCTCCTTACTCTTATTTGTAGAAATGACCCGCCAAATTAGAGAACCTTTCAATTCAATACGCCAAACCTCTCTTGCAATCTAGGGCCTGATAAATCTGAGTGTGACAGGTTATGATAAAGGTAGTAATAGTCATAGTTAAGAGACAGAGTGGATTCTATGTTTTTTTGTCATGAGCTTAGCCATACAAGATGTTACTATCAAATGCTAAAAATAGGGATAGGATATCCCTGCCGGTACATGTAGCAACAAGTACTAAGACCATTCCACCATATTAAAAAACCATTCCTGCTATCCCTGCTATTGTTGAGTTAGGTTACCCTACTAAGTGCCTCATTTCTTCATTATCCAACTAGGACATTGAATCTAGTGCTATAATCAAATGATAGGTAATTCAAATCTCTTCACCACCTTTAAACCATATACAAATACGCCTAAAGATGTTTTAGCATATGGGTTAACCTTTTATGTCCTTGGATCTGGAATCGTTAATCCTACATCATCATTTCTTGCTTTAAACTTTATTTTAAACCTCTCTGATCTTTCTTTTAACCTATTATTTATTAGTAAGCTTACTCATGCTTTAAATTGATTTATCTTTTTTTCGATCCTTGTCTCTTTAAGGATCTTACGAAGAAAAGGATTATTGGTAGGAGTTGTGAGTTTGAAGGTCTTTATGTTCTTGAAACACAAGTGTCGAGAAATGTTACTTATTTTAGTATGCAATCACTTTTAGAGGTACATTGTTGGTTGGGTCATCATTCTTTATATTCCTTGAAGAAATTGTGTTATCAATTTCACAATTCATCGTCATTGGATTGTGAGTTGTGTCAATTTGCTAGGCATCATTCTTTTTCTTCAATTCCTAAAGTCAATAAAAGAGTTAGGATCAAATTGAGAATATTTGTAAATATTAACAATTAATTTTTTTTAAACTATAACTAAATGGATATAATATGTAAAAGTTGAGGGCTAAATTTGTTATTACATCATTTTTTATCTGCCACGTCAGGTTTTCGTTTGTGATTTTAACAGGAGTGGCCAAAATGATTCAACTATATAACATAGGTGCTTAGATTGCAAACACTTCATTTTGGGTGCTTAAAATGAAAAATTTTTATAGTTGGGTAACGATTTGCGTAGTTTAACCCTTAAAAATTATGCTACTACAAGTGCAGTCTGATGTTTTTTTTTCTTTGTAAATGTAACCTCTATGATATTTTTATAGAATAATATTATTTTGATATTTTAAAATATGCACCTATGAAAAGAATTTCAATAGGTGCAAAGTGGAAAAAAATAATATAAAAATAAAAATTTTCAATACATATTTAAATTATGAGAATTCTTCTCACCATTCTTTATCTCCATATCCAAGTTACTAATATGTATTTCAAGGTATTTTATTTCTTTGGGATATTTTATTATAATTTATTTAAGCACCATTTATTATTTTACAATTAAAATTTGAGAAAATATTTGATGCAGTGTTAGTGGAGTTTTAAATTTCACAAGTAGGGCCAAGGGGTTGATAAGTGTCTTAATATTTTAAAGCTACTTGTAGAATAAGAAAAGTGCAATCGATAGTGTACCAAATACTATCCCTTAAAATTATCAAGTCTTCTTATAAAATTTTTCAAGTGTCGGTTTAAGATTATTTAACTGAGTTCTTTATTTCTTAATATACATAGAATTATCAAATAAGTAACATTTTCTATATTACCTATTTCTTTGCTTAATTACTAATAATTTAATTGCCATGATTTTTTTTCTTTTGAAATATTTTTATTACTCATTTAATCATAGTTTCATGTTTTTGTATCTTATGATTTACCTAACTTGAAGATTGATCTTTATCGGTTTTATCAAAGATATTTTTAAAAGAATCTTTGTTTTTCTCTGAAAAGGAAATAATTTGGACCTTTATTTAAATAGTAACATTTGTATATTAACTTTTTATATTGGTAAACAAATAACTACTCTATCACAATATTTTATGTGAAATATCATGATATTTATAGTGAAAGATTTAAAATAACAATTTTAAGTTCATGACATTTTATGAGAAATATTTTGATTTTTTTATTGTATTATATTGTGGTGTTATAATTTTGTCTTAAAATATTTAGTGGTTATAAATTTTATCTTTATTTTGGAGAATACATTTTATGATATATGTAATGGAACACCCCAAAGTTTGTGTATTTGTTTCCGTGTATTTATGATATAAATGTATGTTTGCTTCAGTGGTTAAGTGCTGTAGGTGTGTGTGTGAGGTCTTAAGTTCAAGTCTTGCTTAGGAAAATTTTTGTATTTTTCTGTTTTGCTGCTTGTGCTGTGTAGGAGTTTGAGGTGTGGTAAAATGCTAAGTGTTTGAGGTGTGTGGGGAAGTAGTGGACGTTTAAGGAGTGGTTGAGGGATGTGGGGAAGTGTGGGAGCGAATTTAGGGGTAAGTGGAAGGAAAATAGGGGATTATGGGGAAAATATCCAAAATCTGATCATTTTCTTTTCTTTTTAAAAAAAAGAGAGAGTCAGTTTTCTCTCCATCTTCTTGACGATTTCTTTCCCCATTTCTACCATTTTCATTCCTCAATTCCTCCCCTTATTGCCAAATTCCACTTCACTCCCCCACCCTTGCTGTTTCTTTTTGTTTTTCCTTACTTCAATCATTCGTTTGTGGTAACCTTCATTTCCGTCTGTTCGGTAAGTGAAATAAGGTGATATTGGTTTTCTTCTCAACTTTCAGTTTCTTCCCTTCTTGCTGAGAGTCTCTTAATGTTTCCCTATTCTTTCCCTAGCCAAAACTTCACCTTCTTACCTTTCCCTTTCTCCAGTTCTTTTTATTTCTACTCTTTTTCTACGCATCGTTCTCTTCACGTTTTTGATAAGTTTAGTTTCGATTAACTTTAAACTAGGATTTGGGCAAGTGTTAATATGGATTGCTTTGGTTTACGGGTTTATCGAAGGGCTATTTATCGCTAGCCAACGTTCTAAAGACGGGGAAGTGTTAAACTAGGATTTGGGCAAGTGTTAATATGGAATTCCTGCTACTCGAAATAAGGTAATCGCTTATCGATCGAAAGATGATCATTTTGCTTCGGGATTTAGATAAATTTGATGGTTTAAATGATTAATCTAATGTTTATTTTTTATTTTAGGTTTCAGGGTGCTCGGGAGTTTTTGGACGTCAAAATTGAAGCAGATGTGTAACCGTAACACTGTAAATAGAAAACGACGAAAAGCCAGAAAGTAAGGTTGTCAATACCACACGAGCGTGTGGCCATCCATGTGGTAGGCCGTGTGATCGAACACGGGCGTGCGATCGACGAGGCTGGCCGCGTGCAATATACGGGTCAGACCGAATTGGGCCGTGTAGGCCACACGGGTGTGTGGGATTTTTGGGCCAAGTCGTGTGAGCTACACGGCCAAGGCCAATTTGGGTCATGTGGGCCACACGGGCGTGTGGGCCCACACGGGCGAACATCATAAACTTGTAGGCCCAGTTTCACTATTTAATTGCTAAGGTTGCACGGGTCGCTTGAGTCGACTGTGGACCTACTGTAGGGTCGGTAAGCTTACCTAGACCCCTAATTGACTGAAATGATTGTATAACTAATATGATTAAGGATGATGATGTCCCAATGATTTGATATTGTATGCCAGTTTACATGCATGATATTATATATAGCATGTCATATTTGTATATTGCATTGCATTAAGTTGGGGATTTAATGTTCGGAGGAAGTGTACGGATACGCCTCGAGCCTAATTTACTGGCAGCTCAGCTGCAAATTACTGTCTAATGCCGCATTCGGTACTTTTTAGAGTGTAGGGATGGATGGGTTGATTATATCCCCACATGGAGTGTAGGGTTGGACGGAGTTGGTGTGTAAAGGTTGGCTGGGTATGATTTTTTTACTGTATGTTTGTTACTGTAATGATTACTGATACTGTAATGGGCCAAGACCCTAATGCATGACTGTTTTTATACTGAAATGGGCTAAGGTCCAAACTGAAACTGAATCTGGTACCGAAAGGGCTTAATCCCAGACCATGACTGCATTTTGTCAGCTTGTTCTATATGGGGAATGACACACTGAGTTTTCATAAACTCACCCTTCTGATTTATCTGTACAGGTAATCTCTAGGCTTGGGCGAATCAGTGCGGCAGAAGACTCAGCAGTGGCCACACAACATTATTTGACTATGTTTCGTACTTAATTATGATTTTAAATTTATTTGGGAATTTTATTGTAAATATGGCCTCTAAGGATTTTTTTAAATTTGGGATTTTTTAATTTATAACTGCTAGTTTTAGGAAAACTCGAGTTTTCAAAAGAACCAAACGAATTAACAAAATACTCACGATTACACAATTTGTTTTAAAAGCTTCTGCATAGATTAAACGTTTTCAAAGCTCTCAAATGATTAATTAACACGATATTAGAATTAATAAATAATAATGAAAGAACTTTAAACGGAAATGCATTTAGCAAAGTTACGATTTTCAAACACACTACCATGTGAAATCGTCAGATTCTACCATAACGTCCAGGCCGAGTTTTGGGTGTTACATTTAGTGGTATCAGAGCATAGTTGTAAAACTTGACTGTGGATGTGGGTTTTTAAGATGTGATTTCTAAGAACTGATTTCTAAATATTTTTATTAAAAGTGTGGTACACCGAGTCTCCAGTGCCGATCCAGTAAGCTTTTTAAAACTGTTTTTGATAGTATATCCTAAAACTGCTATAGGTAGTATATACTAAGACTACTGTAGATAGACTGCACTGAAAGCACTTAAAATAGTGTATACTCTGACTATGGTAAAACTGGTAAACATTGATTGACATTGCGATGTACGAAACAAATTTACACTTCTTATATTGTTTTTATAAAATATTTGTTAATAAACATTGGAACTGTAAAATGATGCATAACACTGTTAATATAGATAAAACGCAATTAGACAATGAGCACCGAAGGTACTCGCGGACGGGGTATAAGAGGTCGTGGTAGAAGCCGTAGAGGTGCTCGAGCTGGGTCTTCGTCATCTGGCAATCTACCTAATTTGGATACTAGTGTGACACCAGCTTCACTTGTGGCTGAGGCTGGGTCTCCTGATCGAGTGGCTGGGGATGACGCACTGTCCCAGGCCAAGTTAAAGATTTTAGAGAGGGTTGCTAGGCCCAATACTAGACCTGGAGGCCGCGAGTTGGTTACGAAATGACTTTTGTCTAACGGAGCTGAGCTTTTCAGGGGTATTGCTGGAATTGCCCCTAATGTGGCTTGGTACTAGATAGAGGCCACAGAGAGGATTATAGACGATCTGGGCTGCACTTCTGAGCAGAAATTAAAGGGTGCTGTATCGCTGCTACGTGATGAGGTGTATCAGTAGTGGCTGACTGTTAAGGAGGGCACTCAGCCCGATTGGCTGACTTGCGAGTTCTTTAAGACCGCTTTCTAGGGGAAGTATGTGGGGGCCAATTATGTGGATGCCTATAGGAGGGAGTTCCTAAATCTTACGCAGGGAGATAGATTGGTGGCCGAGTATGAGGCCAAATTTCTAAGATTGAGCCGCTATGTGCGAGGTATGGTGGCGACTGAGTACGAGTGATGTGTTCACTTGAGGATGGCATCAAGGATAACCAGAGGGTTTTGATAGCTCCATAGATGGAGCGAGACTTTCCTGCACTGGTTGATAAAGCAAAGGTCGCCGATGAAGTGAAGTACGCTGAGTGCCAGAAGCTAGAAAGAGGTAAGAGCAACAAGGATTCGAAGCCCTCGAGTTCTGTTTAGAGGCCTAAGAAAAATGTCAAAGCTGATGGGACGATCAGAGTTGGGGCTCCTATTACTGCTAACTGACAGTCTCCGTGTACTGACTGTGGTAGACGCCATCAAGGCGAGTGTTGGAAAAGAACTTGGCCTTTTTTGAGGTGCAGTTCATTTGAGCACCGTATTAGAGAGTGTTCGTAGAGGTCTAGTCAGATGCAAGCTCCAGATACTGGTACTGCACCACCACCGAGAGTAACTCAACAGCCACTGAGAGGCCGTGGTCAGGGCAGAGGTGGTAATGGGTTGGGCCGTGGTTAGAGAGCACCAGGCAGAGGTGCTGGTCATACTAAGGTGAGGCAGACGACTCTAATTTATACCGCATGTCGTCGAGAGGATAGAGGTGCTCCAGACGTTATCAGGGGTACGTTCTTTATTTATAATGTACCTTATACTGCACTGATAGATATAGTATCCACTCACTCATATATAGCTTGTACTGTGTCTGAGAACTTGGGTATCTTGATTGAGAACACCGCGAGTGAAGTGACTGTACTGAGTCTGCTGAGACAATCAGTAAGGGTAAATAAGTTGTTTAGAGACGTTCCTTTAGAGGTTCAAAGGGCTATTTTTCTGGCTGATCTGATGGAACTGCCTTTTGGAGAGTTTGATCTGATATTGAGAATGGATTGGTTGGTTAAACACCGAGTGAATTTAGATTGTGCCACAAAAAGGGTTGTACTGAGAACTGAGAAGGATAGCGAGGGAATCGTAATTGGGGAACGTTGAAACTACTTATCGAATGTGATCTCTACATTGAGGGCAGAAAAGTTGGTTCGTAAGGTATGTGAGGCGTATCTGGCCTACATCAGTGTTTCAGATTCTGGGGGTTCTTGGGTTAAGGATATCAAGACAGTTAAGGACTTTTCGGATGTTTTTCCTGAAGAGCTACCTAAGTTACCTCCGAATCGTGAAGTAGAGTTTGGGATTGAGCTCCTTTTTGGTACAGCTCGGTGTCCATATCTCCCTATAGAATGACACCGAAAGAGCTTGTGAAGCTTAAGGCTCAGATGCAAGAGTTACTGGATCGTGGGTTCATCCGTCCTAGTGTGTCTCCGTGGGGAGCACCAGTTCTGTTCATGAAAAAAAGATGGATCCATGCGTATGTGTATTGACTATCGACAATTGAACAAGTTGACAATCAAGAATAAGTATCCCTTACCGAGGATAAATGATCTATTTGACCAGTTCTGAGGGGCTTTAATTTTTTTCCAAAATTGACCTCTGATCAGATATCATCAGTTGAGGGTTAAGGAGACTGATGTATACAAGACAGCATTTAGGACACGATACGGTCACTACGAGTTCCTAGTGATTCCATTTAGACTGACAAATACACCAGTAGCCTTCATGGATCTGATGAACCAAGTGTTCTAGCCCTAACTAGATCAGTTTGTGGTGGTATTTATTGACAACATACTGGTGTACTCGAAGACTGAGGCTGAGCACGATGAACACCTCAGAGTGGTTCTGCAGATCTTGCGAGAGAAACAACTGTACGCCAAGTTTAGTACATGTGAGTTCTGATTACAGGAAGTAACATTTCTTGGCCATGTGGTTTCTGCTGAGGGGATTAGGGTGGATCCTCGAAAGATTGAAGCGGTGTTGGATTGGAAATAGCCTAAGATTGTATCTGAAATTCGCAATTTTCTGGGACTAACATGGTATTATCAACGATTTGTAGAGAGTTTTTCATTGATTGCAGCACCCTTGACTAAGCTGCTATGTTAGGGTGTGCCGTTTAACTAGGCGATCTTGTGACAAGAGAGCTTTGAGAAGCTCAAAATGTCTTGGACCAGGGCACTGTTTTGATCTGATTGGAGTCCGGAAAGAGTTTACTATCTACAGTGATGCATCACATGTTGGTTTGGGATGTGTGTTGATGCAAGAGGGTAAGGAGGTAGTGTATGCATCTCGTCAGCTTAAGACTCATGAGGCGAATTATCCGATGCATGACCTAGAGTTGGCCGTAATGGTGTTTGCATTGAAAATCTGGAGGCATTACCTATATGGTGAAAAGTGTATCATATACACGGATCACAAGAGCCTCAAGTATCTCCTCACTCAGAAGGAGCTAAATCTTAGGCTGCGTAGACGGATTGTGCTGCTTAAGGACTACAACTGTACGATTAAATATCACCTTGGTAAGGCTAATGTGGTGGCCGACGCACTGAGCCGTAGGGCTGTGACTGATCTAAAGGCGATGTTTGCTCGTCTCAGTTTATTTAATGATGGTAGTCTGTTGGATGAACTCCAAGTTAAACCGACATGGATAGAGCTGATTAAGGGTAAAAAATTAGAGGACGAGTCTTTGAGCCTTCGCTTTCAATAAATTGAGAGTGGAAATACTGTGCATTTTGGACTGAATAGCGAAGGGGTACTCTATTTTCGTGGGAGAATCAGTGTATCGAATGATACTGGGTTGAGACAGTTGATACTAAAAGAGGCGGATAGTAGCCCTTATGCTATGCATCCTGGCGGCAATAAGATGTACCGAGACCTTCGTGATTTACATTGGTTGCCAGGTCTTAAGCGTGAGGTTACAAATTTTGTGGGTAAATGTCTGACATGCCTGTAGGTTAAGGCTGAGCATTAGTTACCAAGGCCAATTTGGGTCATGTGGGCCGCACGAGCGTACTGATTACTGATACTGTACTGGGCCAAGACCTTAATGCATGACTGCTTCTATACTGAAATGGGCTAAGGCCCAAACTAAAACTGAATCTGGTACTAAAAAGGCTTAAGCCCAGACCGTGACTGCAGTTTGTCGGCTTGTTCTATATGGGGAATTACACACTGAGTTTTCGTAATCCCTAGGCTTGGGCGGATCGGTGCGGCAGAAGACTCAGCGGTGGCCACACAACCTTATTTGACTCTGTTTGGTACTTAAGTATGATTTTAAACTTTATTGTAAATATGGCCTCTAAGGATTTTTCTTAAATTTAGGATTTTTCAATTTATAACTACTAGTTTTAGGAAAACTCGAGTTTTCAAAAGAACCAAACGAATTAACAAAATACTCATGATTACACAATTTGTTTTAAAAGCTTCCGCATAGATTAAACGTTTTCAAAGCTTTCAAATGATTAATTAACACGATATTAGAATTAATAAATAATAATGAAAGAACACTAAACAGAAATGTATTTAGCAAAGTTATGGTTTTCAAACACACTACCATGTGACATCGTCAGATTCGGCCATAACGTCCAGGCCGGATTTAGGGTGTTACATGTAACCTCTCAAATCCAGCCTAGACTTTATGGTCGAATCTTAAAGGTTACATTAGCTATAGAAATGGCCAAGTAAAAATGTTCGGTCTAAAATTCGATATTATAATCATTTTATTTTCTGAAAACTTAACGCAGTTGCTTTAGGTTTAATAAAATCACCGATTTGCTAGGTCAGTGTAATACCCCGAAAATTTCTACAGTAAGGAAAGTAAGATAATATCCCTGATATAGTAAAATAAGGAAATAAAGTGCTAAAAAGGGGTAATTTTGAGTTATGACAATATTGGGAAGTATATTATAACATATTAATTAAAGAAAGGATTAAATCGTAAAAGTGAGAAAAGTTTTGTTATCCAAGAGTAAATACTCAAAAGTTGAGGGGTTAAAGTGTAAATATGAAAAGGTTGAAGGACCAATGGTGTAAATATTTTAAGGGTGGAATAATTTAGAAACTAAGAAAAATGGATGGATTGGGACTAAATTGAAAAAGGTGAAGAAGTTTGAGGGACTAAATCAAAATTTTACAAAATTAAGTGATGACTCAAGGATGGAATTTTAAAAGATCATAAAGGGCAAAATGGTCAATTAGAAGAGAGAGAAGTCTAGAAGATAATGATGATGTTGGAGATATTTTAGATTAATAAATAAATATTAGTTTATTAATATTTTAATTTGATTTTTTTTTAAAATGATATTATTTTATTATTATTAATTTATTTAGTATATATATGTGTGTGGAAAGAAGGATGAAAAGCAGCCATCCCCACCATTTTTGCATGCATTAACATGAGAAGAAGAGAGGAAGAAAGAAAGTTTTGTTTTCTTTACAATTTGGTCCTTTCACCAAAAATCCACCATTTTAACTTAGAAATCAAAGAAATTTCCATAGTCACCAAGAGAGAAAATTGACAAGGAGACTATGGGGAGCTAGAATATCAAGTTAGATTCAAGAAATAGAGGCTGGAGGAGAGAGAAAATCAAGTTAAAGATTGAAGTCAATTGAGCAAGGTAAGAACATCATGATTTCAATATATTTTTGAGTTTGATATCATTGAAAAAGTATGAGATTGATGTTAATGTAGGGTTTTATTATACAATGTTATATGTTCTTGATATGTTAGTGAAGAGAAAATAAGAGAAGGTGTTGAGAAATAGTGTAGAGAAGGAAAATAAGAGTGTTAATAGACTTAGTAATCAACATTTTACACTAAAATAGTTTAGAAACAGCAGCAGTAGTCTGACTTTGAAAATCTACCAAAAATCGTATAAATTGAATTACAGGATGAAAAAAATATGAAATTAAAAATTATTGAGTCTGTTTTCTCATAGAAGAAACTGTCTAAGCAATGGAATTGTAAATTATGAGATATAATAGGTTTTGTGAGATATGGTCAGAATGATTTTGGGTTCCCCTATACTGAATTTGGAAAATCATCAAAAATTGGAGAAAAATAATTAGAGGCTTAAATTTATATGTTTAAATCCTTACTGAGTCTATTTTTAATATAAATAAACGTTAACATCATTCGAATTCTTTACGAGGAGATAGTTAATTTTTAGTGAAGAAGGGTCGGATCTGTCAGATAGCAGAACAGAGATGACTTTAAAGAATAAAATGTACTTATTGGGTAAACCAAAAATTCTGAAAATTTTATGGTAAGAATATATGTGAGCCTAGTTTCACATAAAATTAACAGATCTTAATTTTGAGTTCTTTAGCTCAAGATATAAATAATTTAGTGACTATGACTCAAGTGGACAGTTTTGAATGAATATATAAGTAAATGGTGAAATTATAGATAATGTTACCTATAAGCATGTTATATACATTAAGGATGTGGAATGGAGAGGAGGAGGAGGAAAATATATGATTATTCAACTAGCATGAGTTTTCATTAAAAATGACCAATTTACATGTTTTAGGTTCGGTACTAAATTGAACAAATGTGAAACTTTATGGGTAAATTTGTAAAAATGTCAAAAAGTGACCAAATTGCATGAAATGAATTGTTTTATTATTTAAATTAGTAAATTGAATGAAATATTAATTTAGATCAAGATTGGGTGGAAATTGAGAAAAAAGTAGAAATTTTCCAAAATGTCCACGAATTTTGTTATTTACGCAATTTAACTTGGTAAGTTCGTATGAACTATATCGTATAATTTTAATAGAAGTGAATGCTATTTGGTAATGAATATTATATATGTGTGTGTTTTATTATTGGAATTGAATTATTATTGGTAATAGGTATAATTATTAGATGTTTTGAAATGATTATCGGAAGCTCGATTGGGTTGGAAGTTTGTTGGAGATATATCACATTATCCATTGGTTCTATTGGAAATTTTGGATGATTTGATTCTGGTTATAATGACTTGTATAACTTAAATTGGTTAATGTCAGCTCATAAATGTTTTGATTTTGATTGGTTATAAATATGAATGCTTGATGAAATGAAATGTCTGAAAATTAATTTGTAAACTCCGATAATGCTCTATAACCCTATTCTGGAGAAAGATATGGGTTAAGGATGTTACAGTCAGTCATAATTTAAGTCTAATTTTATTCGAAATATGTTTTGTTTGAAAAGAAAATACCTCAGTTGATTTTGTCAGTAAACCTTTAGAAAATTACATTTCACCATCTTGTAGCGGAAAAAGTGTTGCTTTTGGTTTTTTTTTTTTTTGAAATCCATATTTTAAGTTGTGTTAGACCGATTATTTAATTTTGTTCACATTCCATTCAAATATCACAAGCATGCAAAAATCCCAAATAAAAACCACCCATACCACAGTCCAAACTTAGATAAAAATTACAATCCCAAAATAAACTAAATAAATTAAGTAAAATTTAAAAAACTTTATTGCATGCAAATCTGTGATGAGACCTCCAAATGTCGAGTCCGACCTTAGTCCTGCGGATTATCTGTAAAGAGTAAACTAAGGGGTGAGCTTAAAAACCTTAGTGTGAGTCTAAACATAGCAACACTGAATAATCAGATGATCAATCAATTTAACATTCAATCATTTTAGTAACAATCATACAATAAAACATGGCAATGTAGCATTCAATTTTCCAATTTTATAAAATAATCTAATAATATTAGAAAATGAAGGAAGGAAGAAAGAATATTAAAATTTTTGGTGTATTTTCCAAATAAAATCCCATCCCTATTTATAGGAATTTTCATGTCTCTTCATAGAGACATCTTTCATCAATAGGTGTCTTTACGAATAATAATGTCTTTAAAATAAACACATAATTATTCATTTAATATTATAACTATTCAAATAATATTATTTAAATAGTTATAATTCTTTTCAAAAATCAAATAATATAACTTTTGATTAATTACACCCATTCATTTATAGTTATTGGAACACTATAAATATTTGAAAATGTTCCAATAATATCACACAATTTGTCACAATTTTAGCCCTAACATTCGACCATTACCTCTTACTACTTACCAATCTCGATATACCTCTAAACTGTCATGGTCGTTCAACCATGCCCAAAATCAGTGTATAATATGTACCACATGTATATAATATATCATTTACAAATACTAATACACGCAAAGGTCAGACCCATACCTGATTTATGCAAATCCAATGCACGAACGTAAAATCGTAACTTCTACAACTTAGATCTAGACAGATCTCACTTAGATCTGTACACAACATAAATAAACACGAGTTAGAACCAACCTAAAACAACCATATAGGGTTCGGCTAGATTAGGAAAACACAATGACCACTTAGATCCGGTATTCGAAATCCTTACTTACATTGTTTCGGCTAACAATGCACATACGAACAACCTCTATTGTCACTGTTGATCTGGGATGTTCAGATTCGTTCCTTCAACAAAAATAATGCACAAAATCAACATAAAAAGATCAGCTATGACATTAAAGAAAATCGACCAAAGCTAAAAAATAAAAGAAGGGTAAACAACGAGAAAGAGGTTAGGGGTGGCACAAAAAGGAAGAAAAGAGATTAAAAGTTGAGGAAGAAGAGAGAAAATGAGGGTGTGGGGCGGCAATAGGAAGAAAAAGAAAAAAAATGAAAAAACTCTATATAAAAATTAGTTTAATCTTTTCTAAAATCAACATATAACCTTTTGGTAGTTCAGATAAAAGCTTTGAATATTTAAGTTAATCAAAATTTTCAGTGTTTAAGTCAAACTAAAATCTGTCAATTTGCTAAGGGTGGTCGGTACAAGCTTAAAAGAAAAAAGATTTGCGAGCAAGAGGAATCAAACTCAAATCTCAAGGACAACTTCACTAACTCTTAACCATTAAGTCAATTACTCATTCTTACTATAATTTTACAGCATTTCCAATTAAAAATTCGGAATGTGACAATATACGTAAAAAAAACTATTCTTTAAATTATTGGGTTAATGGTAACTTCTTTTTAAGTTGATTTTTGTCATGTTAGTTAATTTCGTTATAATTAATTTTTTGGATTTTTATTGGGATCAAAATTTTGACAACCTAAGTGTTTAATATTGGTATGTATTAATTTTGAATGATATAAATTATTTTTATGCAAATAATTTTTTTAAAATATTTTTAGAAATTGTTTAATGTTATAATTGTGTAACTTAAATTAATTTTAGGGTTACAAATTTTGAATATTTAATTTGCTTAGTAAGTTACAACATTAAGAGGTATATAAAAATCATTTAAATGAGTTAAATTAAAGCCACATAAAATTCAATTGTTGTTCATTCTTTTGTCATACTACAATCGAAGACAATGAATATTTTAATGAGTCCTTCTAAGTCTAATATCTTTTGTGTTATTATTATTATTATTATTATTAACATTCTTTTCAATACCTTTATAATTGTTAGTGTTAAATTTCATGGTTGAAATATCAATTCATATCATTTTATTTTAGTTTTAGAGTGCAAAATGTATTTAGCCATACCCAATTCTTAAAAACGAAATTTAAACTTTTTATACGCAATTTATCCTTTTTTAATAGAAATATTAGATTTCTGTTCCCATTAAATCTTTTTACTTTTTCTTTAGAGAAACTAATAATAACCTACATTTAGGTATTAAGTATTCCATATTTTCTAAAGTTCATTTGTATATAAAGCATGGTCTCTATACAAATTTACACACTAATAATTGACCATAAAATGACACCTCATAAACAAATCTTAAGACTAAATACAAATAATTAAATAAATGGCCCTACATAATTAACTTTCAGTACATAAATTCATAAAAAATCTATTAAATATAAATTCTTTTGGAAAAAAAGCACTGTTTTTATTTGTGAAAGGGTATGCAAGAACCTTTTTTTTTAATATTCTTACAGATTTAGCACTGATATCAGTAATTGTTTTAATTTCGACAGGTATATCGATATGTTCAAAGCATGTTTGTGAATTTTTATTCTTTAACAATGTACACAATAATAATTCTATAAACAAATTATTAGCTATTTTATTAATTATTTACAATATTTTTCTTTATAAATATGATTAATTTTTATAATAATATGCAATAAGGCAGTGCCCAATTAATTATATTCGAGATATTACTCCAAAATTTTTAATTGTTTATATTTTTTATTTTATGAATTTTTGATAGTCTATAAATTAAATTTTTCTTTCACCTTTTATTCAAGTTAAAAATAAATCTCAAAATATAATTAGACCGCATCAAATACTATACTATTCCATTGATATAATTATTTTAATTCTAATATGAAAATTATAAATTATTACGATTAACTCTCTTTATAATATTCACTCGCTATAATAACATTTTACTATAATGAAGTTTTTAGAAGAACTGATTTTTATATTTTATTTTAACCCTATATAATAGTTTTTCACTCATAATGATAACATTCATAGTTATGAAGTTCGTTCTTTATTAAATTAGTTCTCCATAACAAAATACGGTCTAAATTTTTAAGTAAAATTATAGCTATTTCATATAAGCAAGCCTATTAATTATGGTTTATTAAATAATTTTAATTAAAATAGTATTTCAATAAAATGATTAAATTTCACGTGAAGAATTCTATTAATCATGTTTTATTAAATGATAATAATCTTCAATGAGTTAAATTAAAGATATCATTTTAATAAACTATTAAGTTCTGATTAAATATTCTACAATGAATTTGGAACATCATAAACTTATAAATTGATTACGAATTACTAACTCATGATAAATTAATTAATTTAATTTGATAACTCATATTGATTAATTGAACTTGTTGGATTTATGAACTTAATAATTAATCATGTGAAAGAATGTAAAATAAAAGTTGTATGAAAGCAATAATACATGCATGTGACATGTTATACATCTTTTAATTTTGTTTATTTGATTCTCACTTTCTTTCTTTTTGAACACAATTCTCACTTTTTTATTTGATGAAAATTCACGATATAAATTCTATAATAAGTTTACAATGACCATCTCTCTATAACTGAAAAATATTTAACAAAATATCGAAACAGTTGACAAATACTCTTTAATGAAAATATTTTTCTTATTATTTTAAGCTGAATGACTTAATATAAAAAATAAATGAAAGTATTAAAATAAAATAAAATATTACATTAGACCTTTTTCTAAAACTTTTACAATACAACATTTATTAAAGACAAACTCTTAGGGTGAAAGCCCACAATACGCCACTTTTTTAGTGTATGCATAATAACCCACTTTGTCGCTACCTTGGAGTACTCCTGGCGTTGTCCCTCCTGGCGCATTCTCTTACCACAATACTTGAAACAATAATGTACCTTGTAAGTTCAAGAGAAGTTGGTGAGCTTTACTACAAAAATACCTTGGAGAATACTTTATAATATTCGAAGAACATTGATGTGCCATCTATCCTTCTAAAACACTTACTTCTATATTGGGTAGATACTATTACAATTTCGGCTTCCTCATACTCACCAACTACCATACTCATAGCTTACCAATTCTCTCTTAACTGACCAACTTAGGGTTTTTCCATACATTTCATTAATATCTTTTTTTACTTAACGACAAAAGTACTATTTCAAGGAATATACCTTTGGAGCCCACTTGATACAAACTATCTCTTCACACATACACTCAATCCAGAACAGTTCTTCACGGATACTAAACACTGGCGGTTACATACACATTTAGCGAATACTTATGTAGATACGAATACCATCAGTCTATTAATCAAACCATACACTGGTTCGATGCCATACTAGCTCACACTGATAATGTACAACACAAATCATTCAGATAAATTCCTCACCCATTTATTACAGAATGCAGGATACCCAAAATAACAAAACTCGGATTCCATGAGATTTCAGAAGAAGACATGACATTGTTTAGATATGACGGATACCAAATACTTAGATTTAAGCATTTTAACGCAGACGAACTCAATTTGACAATTTCTTACGTATTTCATAACTACGAATACGCCCAACTTTCAACAGTAATAGATTACCATGGAGGATACCCCTTTTAACATACAGATAAACACTTCTTTTCAGAACTTCCTTGATCTAATTCAACCAAATTAACCTTAGAAATTTCATAACTTTATCTAGCAGTATCTATCACAGAACAATCAGAATTTATCCAGAACTTACCATAATGGCGGATAAGCACAACTTACCAAACAGGCTTAGCAGAGCATACCACAAAGGGCCAAATAAAATACGCCATAAAGGCATCATATAGAATCACGTGTTTAATGTCTCAGCGGACTCTCACAGAAGGTGCCATAGGTTTCTCCCTCATGAACTTATACACAATTTCACGTATCATGATCTGCCAATTTGATTTACTCATTACCAAAGGCTATACCATGAATATACATATAGAAAAATCTTGCCACGCATGGGTCTCAACCACATGGAGTTATACACATTCATGTATTGTGATCTGTCAATCTAATCTTGAACTTACTGGAGGCTACACCGCCATGGGTCTTAACCTCATGGTCTTACACTTGATTCGATATCATGACCTGCCAATCTGGTTAGCAATATAACCGCCCTACCAGAGGCTTCACAGAGAAACATTGTCCAATATTCACTTACCCAGAATTGTTCGCATTCCTGACTGATTCATGCTTTATATATCAAACTTTACCTACATGTTTATCAATCAACATTCTTTTCAATAGAACTTAATACATATAGCACATATATTATCTTTACTTTACTCATACACTTACCTGTTATTATATATATCATCATCATTTATGTATATATATACTTCTACTTGAACAGTCCACATATAAGAGTCAAGATAGAGACTTACCTAATACTCACTTACTATAGTTCTAAACTCCAGACTCAAACATCCTTCTCAAACCAGCAGCAACAACTGCTTACAAAACATAATACCACCATTAAAACTCATTTACATATAAATCACTATCATCTTAATACTGATAACCCCCATGCAAAAACCTTATACTTACAACTTACTGTTTATATACCACATACAGACTTACTCTTTCAAAACATCTAACATGCGGAGCTGTAATACTTAACCAGAGATGGAATGATCACTGATTAAACAAAAAATCCTTAACTTCCAGCTTAATGAGGAAAAGATACCATTAGATTTAAAGAAAAAGAATCAGAAAGTAGCATTGAAGGAAGAAGAAGAACCATTTTCAGAACCCTTCTCACACACACATATATATGACCCATCCTACCTGGTGGAACTTAACAAGTGTCACAACTTTAGAATTTGTCCTTCTTAATGGCCTATAGTTTCCAAGAGAAACATAAGTGAGAATCCTCTATTATAGATATTAGACTAGTCTATCTAGTTGGTTCCTAACCAGATTACTTTACAACCTTACTGACACAGTACTTCAGACAAACAATATATCTTTGGCATTAGCCCATACCATAATTACCTTTTCACTTAACCAAATATTTCTCTTTTAAATAGAAGAATAATGTAAAATAAAAATCTTCACTTACTCACATGGCGATTACTATACGCCCACACCTATGCACCAAAAGAAACATATGAGCCGGTTACACTTCACCAAACAAATTATTTTGTCATTATACGCCAAGATCTCAGATCTTCCAAACTTGGGGTGTGACACAGGCATAGACTTGTCCATGGGTCGGGCCACTCGGCTCGGCCCAAAGGCCTTTCCGAAAAGTGCAAGAGTTTAGGCGAAAATATAGGCCCGAAAAATAGACTTTGACAAAAAAAATAAGGCCTATTTTCTAAATGCGCCAGGCCTCATGTAAGCTTTTTTTGGCCCGGCTCGGCCTAAATTTGAAAAAAAAAATTGATTTTTTTATTATTTTTTCCACTATTTTTCATTGTTTTACTATCATTTCGCTATTATATTGCTATTATTATTATTTTGTTATTGTTTTGATATTGTATAACTCTTGTTTTATTATTAATTTTGCTACTATTTTAAAGGTATTTGCTTTCTAAGTTGCACTTATCTTAATGTTATTTTAGTATATTTTTTAAAAAATTCATTTGTTGGGAGCATTTATTTTAATATTTTTAGTGTATTTAATGTATTATATTTTTTAAAATTTTTTGTATAAAAGAATAATATAAAATATTTTAATACGGGCAGATCAAATTTGAATTTTAATATTTTTATAAGGTTCGGGGTTGAACAAAATTTTATATCTAGGGACGAACCAAACCTGGAGTCAGAAAGCGAGCGTAAATTTTTTCCTTGACCCGGGTGGGGCAATATTACTAGTTAATAAGAAAAATATAATTCCAAACTGGACGTGTATTATAAAAAAATCTATCTGCCTTCAACCGAATGCCATAATTTCGAGGCCACATTGCTTGAGCGCGTGTGCCTAAATATTTAATAAAGTCAAATGTGCTTCTTAGAACACATAGTTCTACGAAAACCAAAACCTACTTCATTTAAAACCTTCATCACATCCATTTAATATATATACATAGAGAGAGTAAACAAATCATGTTATGCTACCTTAATGTTGGATGCAATTTACAATTATAATAAATTAGAAAATTTATGTAAATATTTTAATTCCGCATATTTGAAATATATATTGTTATTTGCTTGTTATTACAATTTCCTATATTTATTTTTAAAAACTCTACAAACATTTGTCTAATTCTTTAATTACATCCCTTCAAGATCCGATAGGTTCGTTCATCCCAAATCAATTTTGGACAATGTAATATTGAATTTGACTTAATTCCACCCAATTTGTTTTATTAATTTAAATTTTATTTGTAATGATAATATATATTTTAAAAATTTTAATATTAGATTGATGGTAAATTTATGAAAAAAAACCATAATCAAAGCCATCCCAATTCAGCCCATGAATAAATGAGTTTAAAAATAAAATTGTATAAGACAGTTTTTAATTGTTGTCATGATTTATTTGGTCCTTCAATTATTTTTTCACCTCTTTTAGTTAAAATTTACATTGTTTATCAATCACCTCAAAATGGATGGAAAAGCTAATGTCTATTAACTTTGTTAACATGATATCCACATGGTAGTCAACGTGTGCCACAATAGTAATTAATTAATTTTTATAATATTTTTGAATTTTTAAAATTTTAAAATATAATTAATTCTTGACATAATAATACACATGTATGCAACGTCAACAAAATTAACCGACGTTAACTTTTCCATTCATTTTAAGATTATTTAACAAACAACACAAATTTAAAAGAAAAAATTAAAATTGAAAAACCAAATAATTCATGGTGTATTTTAAAATTAAATCCAGTAAACCAAAATAGTAAAAATTGAGATGATAAAAAAAATCAGTCATTCAAAGGTCACCATTAAGTACATTTCTCTATACCTCAGTCAAGAAAAACTTACATGACTATTAAAAGCTATTTAATGTTAGTATATTTATATGTTTAAAAATGGAAATTAAATAAAAATAAAAATATTTTGTATTAACAAAAACAAATCATAGTTTAATCTAATATGAAAATTGATATTCAACATCCGACTTAGATTTGGACCGACTCTCACGTGTACAAAGTCTACATCTAATTGTTGTCTACTTGTATTCCGAAGCAATTAATGTGGCTATTTATTTGCATGCCTTCCCTTCTTTTTTTTTTCTTGAATTCCTCTCTCCCTCCTACCATAAATAAATAAGCAAAACATTAAATGTAACAATTAATTAGAACAATTTTAATCAACTCAGTAATTTATTTCTTATTAAATTCAATTTTAATTAATTTAACATTAATAACAGTAATTATGAGCTTTTAGTTTTATCTTTTTTTATTAACAAAGTAAGTATATTTTTTGCTTTAACACTTATAAATGGCTCATATATCTCTTAGAGTTATTGTTGTATCAAGAAAAAAAAACCACCCTGTTAGACAGTAGACACTCACTTCCTCCTCCCTTTGGCTATGGCTGCCGATGTTAGCTCTTTACATAGAGTTTTAAGCGGATACAAGGATGATCTAATGGTTGGGAATGAATCCGGTGGTGCAAAACCAACGGCTTTGATCACTAGGGACTTGCTTGGAGGCGGAGGCGGTGGCGCAGGTGGTGCCTCCCCTTTCATCAATACGAAAACTGATCAATCAGAAGAACTTAACCTCGACCTTCAAGTCCCTAATGGATGGGAAAAGCGCCTAGACTTGAAAGTAGGTTGATTTTTCTCATCTCAAAAGGAATTAAATAATTTTTCTTATTATTTTTTCCCTTCTAATATAATTTATTTAATTATAGTTTCAATTCCATGGCTGCAATCTTTCTTTATATTTTCCAGTTTTTGCATATTTTTTTATTCGCGAATATTACTTTAGTTTCTTTGATTCATTTTTTGTTATGTAAAGTATGATTGATTTATTGATTGATTGATTGATTTGATAATTTGATGGTTGCAGTCCGGTAAGGTGTACTTGCAAAGATGCAATTCCTCAAGTTCTTCACAATTATCAGATGGAAGCAAGCACCAAATCAATCAAACAGTGCCAAAGCTTCAAGATTTGAATTTTCCAGCCTCTTCCTCTAAACCTTTGCTAAACCTTTTCGACGACACCAACCTAGAATTGAAATTAGTCTCATCACTCACTCCTACCAATTATCAAAGTGTTTGCACCCTCGACAAAGTAAAATTCGCGCTTGAACGTGCCGAGAAAGAGCCGATCAAGAAGCGATCACCATCATACTCTTCGTCATCATCTTCGATCAAAGATTCGCAAAACAGTGAAGGTGATCAAGATAAGTTGTTTGCGTCGCCGGTTGCAGCGGGTTGTCCCGGATGCTTATCGTATGTGTTGATAATGAAACATAACCCTAAATGTCCTAGGTGCAATACCCTTGTTCCAATGCCAGTTGCTAAAAAGCCTCGCATTGATCTCAATATATCAATTTGAGGGAAGATTTAAGTTATTCTAGCTTTGATATCCAGTGCTTGATTATAATTTGTAAATGGTAGATGAATTAGAATAGAAATCTTAGTAAAAATTGGGCATATGTATATTGGAAAAGGATGGCAAACATCCAAGAGAAACATAAAATTTGAGTATTCAATATTTATTTTGTGTTTTAACTTTTTTATTAAAAAACAACCTTAAACTACATAGTAATTCTTAAATTTCTCTTTGTTTTTGAGCAATTTTTCTCTTTTTATTATGTACTTGGATTATGTTTCAAACTATCTAAGGCCTTGTTTATAGTTTAATTGTTTATAGTTTAATAGTTTGGAGATATATTTGATTTTGGTGAGTGTATAATGTATTATAAGTGAATTAAATGATGAAACCTTAATATAAATATATATATTTAAAAGAAATTTTATTTGATGGTATCATCCGACTTATTATGGATATATAAATTGTTGGTAATTCATTTTGGTCCTCAAACTTTATAAAAAGTCATTTTAGTCCTCCGTTTAATTTTTTCGCCTCTTTTAGCTTTTAAACTTTTAGTTTTTGTCAAATCACTCAAAATGGATGAAAAATTAATAATTTTAACTCTGTTAACATCATATACACATGGTTAACATGTCATCATTTAATTAATTTTTAAAATTTAAAAAACTAAAAATATTTTTATACAATGATTCTTAATTTTTAAAATAATTTTATCTTTTCTTTTAATTTTATAATTTTTTAAAATTAATTAAATGCATGACATAACAGTAAAGTTTAAAAACGTCAACTTTTCTATTCATTTTGAGTGATTTGAAAGAAAACATAAATTTAAAGACTAAAAGAAATTAAATAGAATTAAAATAATTTTTTGTAAAATTGAACAACCAAAAATTCATTACAGGAATACACATAAATAGAAATGCCACAAGTTATGCTCTTGTTCCTTGTAATATTTCAGTGCGAAAAGCTAGAATATTAAGGAAAGCTAGCTAGTTGAACGTTATTAGCCTACAATTTACGGGATCCCAATAACTCTATTTATTTTATATAGGCAATTTACTATTCTCTTACAAAATAATTATTACTTACACTATTAATAATTTAATTAAACCTATTTAGTGTTGGGGAATTTGTAGGAGAGATGTTTCAAAATTTGAAATGGAGGTATCTTTTGAAAAAATAAATATTAGAAATTTCAAAGTTGGTGAAACTTGAATTGGTTGTAAGTGAATTCTTGAATTTTGTTATACTTATATTTATTAAAGTAAAATAAATGGACATAAATAAGATTTTAAGACTCATTCATTGAATTGAACGAACTTCACACAAACAAGGCATGTTATGTTTTGTTAATTTGTGTTCCTAAACAAATTTGTTTAAAACTTGTTTATATAATTATGTATTTATTTTATAATCAATTAATAATATTATTATTGTTTGTATTTGATAATTTTAAGAAATATGTTTATTTATATTATTATTAATCATCAAGTATTAGTAAAATGTTGATTAACATGTTTTCACAAACATGTTATTTTTAAAAATATTCATTAACGAACATAAACAGATAAACTTTTAATTAAATGTTAAAAATAAAGTAATGAACATCATAATATTACACAAATATTTTTAAAATTATATTCAATTCAGAATTTAACATATATAATTCCTTTGTAGCTTGCTAGTAAAATCTATGAACTTTTAGATTTCTATTGACATACATATTGCATTGAATTTATAATATTGAGGTTTTCTTTCTATATGTAAAGGGATAAAATTACAAAATTGTGGGTAAAATGTTAAACAATATTGCAAGCATGGGTTGTAGCCTAAAAGTTGTAATATTTCAAGTGTTGTACAAATTGGTTTTAAAGATCCTGATTCAAGTGAAAGGGGAAACAAAGTGAAGAGAGATGGTATAAATTCTGGAACTATAAATGGGGGAAAAAGTCATAAATATCAAGACTTTGAGTGCTCAACAATTTAGCCATATAAAATCGACCCAATGGCTTTTTAAGGCAAGACTCTAACTTAATGTTGGCAGATCATAAAAAAGGGATAGTGATGTCCCAAAAAATTAAATAAAATATGGTTGTGTCATATAAATGTTTGAAAACTGCATTCACCTAAACTTTGTCAAATAATGACCTTTATTATGGTTGCTGCACGAAAGCTAATTAAAGGTCATTTACTAGACCAATTCATTAATATACCTAACAATAATAAATGAGAATTTAATTTTATCATGGCCTTTAAAGTCTTTCTACCTACCTTTCATTTGTGTTTTTAATGTTTATTTTCTTTCTATAATCAATTAATTATTTCCTTTATTTTTTCAATTGCAAGACAGACTTCATCCCTTAAAAACAACCCTTTTCCATAATATGCTTTCTTAGCCCTACCCTGCATTCATATTGCTACCAAAGAAGTTTTAATACAGTTGAGTTCAAGCCAATTTGAAATCAAACCGAGTGCTGGGAGTCAAAGTCGGTAACTGTGGATGTAATAAAAAGGTACCGACCATAATAGCCTGCAGCTTGATACAAAGTTTACTAACTATGTAATCAATTCCGGGCTGGTCAAAGGAATTAGTAGAGTTATTGTTTCATTGCCTTTCAAACATATAGTCATTAAATATATCCACTTTTAGACCACTTCTACATATATGTAGTAGCGGATGATTATGTATTTAGGCATTTATGTATACTAATGACACATGGATTATGTAATTTTATGTGCACATAATTGTGCATTATCTTCTTAAATTTATCTTACATATCTATTTTGATTAGATGTTCTACTTAAAAGATGTAAGAAAAGATTAGTACCAATTAGTTCCTCTAGAACTAGAATTACTTTGATTACATTTGTTCTCATCTTTCTCTATTTTCTCTTTTATTTACAACACGTTATATCAGTATGATCAAGCCTCTTTCACTATTTCAAGAAAATGCAAAATTGATTTGATATTACGGAGGATGACATATGCTTAGTGGACAATGGTACTACTCACACAATTCTTCTTGATAGTAAATATTTCTTTCCATTAACATTAGCTGAAGTTATTGTTAATACCATATCTGGTTCTACAAATGTAATTGAAGGATACGAAAGAGTCCAAATTAAGTTCCCAAATAGAACAAAGTTATATATTGATGATGTGTTATACTTTAGTAGATCTTGAAGAAATCTATATCACCTCTACAATTTCGAACCAAAAGTTTACATTAGAGAAACGTTTGAGTTTATCATTTGACTTATATTTCATGAAGAATAAGATGGTTGAATCAAATTTTTTGCACCCAATGTGCTTAGATACTAAAACTTTTATAATTTAACATGATTGACTTGTTCATCTAGGTTCAACCGTTATCCCACATATTATTGAAAATTCACATGGGGATTATGAAAAGAAGAAAAATAGAGAAGGTGTTATCTATGATTTGATGCAAAAGGTAGAAGAGATGGACCAGCAACCTGTTTCATCAGTCATTAGAGGAAGTAGCTTATAAAAAACAATCGTTTAAATAAGGAGCTTGAAAGAAAAGAGACCAAGGTAGGGCGACTTGGATGAAACTTGGTGATAAAAGTTCTAAATTTTTTTCACCGATCAACAACACAAAGGAGTTGAGTTAATTATATCAGGGGATTGGAAGACAAAAATGGCTTGATGCAGGAGGATGATATTGTAATGGGTTCCATAGCTGTGGGTTTATTTCAACAACTATTTCAAGTTCAAGGCATGAATAATTTTGACTCGATTCTGGTAGGGATACAACCTTTCATTTTGGTGGAAATGAACAGGATTCTTATGGTATAATTTCAACTAGTTTATTAGTTAAAAACTAAATGTTCAACTAGTTTTTTTTTTTTTTAAATATATATATTCAATGGTGGCGAACAGCATTATCTGTAAACAGAACATTTCTAAGCAGGACTTGATACGGCTAATCTAAATCTTCAATGTCTAGAATTTTTTTTCCCCTGAAAGGTTGGGAGCAGAAAAGAAAACACTAACGAGGAGAAAGGTTTATTGTGTATGGCACTCTTACCAGCGTATGTGATTCGAGCCACACTTGAGTTTAGTTTCGGTCTAGATTGATTTATTGTTAAAAATTAAAAATATATATTGAATTGTACATTATAAATATGGAAGGTTAAATTTATTGAATTGTTTAGAATTAGGATCAAATTGTTATAATGTGTAAGTGTTGAGGACTAAATATATTATTATACCAATTAAAAAAGGCCACATTTTAACAATTTAATGAAGAGTGACCAAAATAGAAATGATTGAAAACGTTAGTGCCTAAATTGAATTTTTTTATAATTGGATGATCAAAACAAAAACGCGCTAATAGTCGGAGTGACCATTTGTATAGTTTACCCTTATTTTTATACTTCTATGCAAAAGGAAAATTGAACATTACACCTTCACCTTCACCTTCAAGTCAAGCCCAACATTGGGAATTGTTTGAGAGTGCAGCCGCTCAAGGACCAAGGCTGAAAGAGGCCCAAAAAAAACTTTTCAGCTTTTAATATGGAAAAAAATATTTCAAATTAAAATAAATTAATTAAATGTCTAAGACTTTCAATTTTTTTTTACCATAAATGTTTCACCCAAAAACTTTTTAGCGTTTATTATATTACATTTTATAAATATTTTTAAAAGGCGCCTAATTTATTATTTCACCTGGGGCTTAAATTCAAGTCACCTTTAAACTCACTTGATTTTCCATATAAAAAATATAATGAAAAATTTGTGGCCTTACTCATCCATCATATCCACAAGATGGTCACATGCTTGTTTACTTTCATCTCATAATATTTTTTTTTTCTGAAATTATAAAGCTAAGATCAAGTTAGTACGTTTGTATGGTACATGAGAGTTTACTTCAAAATCTTTTTAATTGCATGTCAATTGATACCGATGTTGAGCACTCTATTGTTCATAATCATTCTCAAAATAATTTAACAGTATCATCTATTAAAGGTTTACAACTTATTACTTGATGTATGCTTATGAGATCAAATTCTCCTACATTTACATAGGGACATGCTATAATGCATGCTGCATCTTTAGTTCGTATATAACCAACAACATATCATCAACTTTTACCTTTATAACATGTTTTTGTTCAACAAAAAAGAATACCTATTGCACCCCTTCAACATACTAAAATGGGTCCCTAATGATGTGATGGAATTTACAACTTGAATTCATGCTCGTCAAACACATCAATGCCGATGGTTTGCGTAAAAGATGAAGGCTGATGTGTAAGAAGATTGTGGCTACGTCGAACAGCAAAGATTGGAATATCTTTACCCTCAAAATCACTGTCATCCTCATCTTCGACTACAGTCATTGAATTCTCCCATTTCTCCAATATCATCACTGAAATTTAGAAAGCTTCGAGGCCTTACCTATCCCTCCCTGGCAATGCATAGACCATAAATCGATTATTTCCTTTGTAAGCTTTACTTTCCATTTCCATTACTAGCTGACACGCAATTTTTAACGGGACAAGTTTCATATAAGAATGGACTCGGCACTTTGTCATCCTTGGTCCATCAACTTTCGCCTTCCTAGAAAGGCAAACCGAAGTGTGTACATTCACCAACTATTGGTGCAGATTCACCAATCTCTTTTATTTTCAACATGTCTTTGGTTTGTATTATATTTTAAAATCTGTGGTATATTTGGAAGCACAGACAATGCTGAAGCTTTTGTGTATATGTATTCTGTAGTGGGCCAATTTAGCCCGGGGCCCAGTAAGACCCAACACCCAAAGTCAAAATAAATAAAACCCGAAAAAAAAGAGATATATTAAACAGTCCAAATACTTGGCCCGAAACACCCACAACAAGCCCAATTACATGCTAGGCCTAGTACGGCCCAAGATGGCAAAACCCTAGCCCAATTCAACCCACAACCAAACAGCCCTAGTGCGCCGTACGCCCCCTCGTGCCTTTGCAGCGCACTCAACGCCCGAAGCGTGACAGACACCACCGGTTTTGCACCAAAAGGGCCAAGGTTATTCTTCCAATGCCCGTTGACCTTGCCAAAATTTGCAAACAAGAAACAAGGAAGACAGACACAGAAGCAAAAGAAAAAGCAAACATAAATAGCATGTAAATCGGCTATAAAAGGCCGCATCAACCATGTATATTTTTTACACACACATTTCAGAGAATCTAATACAAGAGAAAAAGATCAGTTCAAGGTTGATATTTTTAGTTTTTTTTTTTATTTTCACTAGCCTACTGTTTTTCTTTATATATATATTTAGCATACGAAAGTAAATAAACAAAAAAATCTGACCTAGATTAGGGTCTTCGCTGCCGAAGACGACCTACGGAAACACCTCCGATGATAGGTGGTCGGAAACCGAAAGGTTTCTTGAGATTTGGGGCCTTTCTGTTAATATTTTGGAGACTTTGGGGGTAGAATCAGGTTTAAGGGCTTTAAAGGAATCAGACCGAAAATTTTAGCCTTTTTCGGCCACCACATGCGGTGGAATCGTCGTCGACGGCCGGTGGCCGACGCGGTGGTCAGTGACCGAAGCTGTGGCCGGACCAAGGCCAGATTGAGGGACTGGGGGAGAGAATTTTTGTTGAGACTTTTTTTTTTGTGTGTGTGAAGGGTTAAAATGAATTTTTTTTGGAATTTTGGGGCTTTTATAGGGTACCAAAACGGTACCGTTTTGTTGTTGTCCCCAGATGCCTAAAACGGCGCCGTTTTGTGCCATCCGACCTGCGCGATGACCCGACCAAGGGGAAGGATCCGCATGTTTTTGAGATTTGTTTTATTTACCCTTTTAGTCCTTCCGCTTTTTAGTGATTTTTCAATTAAGTGTTTTTATCGTTTTCAATTGCACCCCACAATTTGTTGCGCTTTCAATTTGACCCTTATCTGAACGCTGTCGTTTTGGAGGAAAGGAAAAATTATCCTTCGGTCCCTCCATGCTACTGTGCGTGTTCAAATTGGTCCTTTTCTTTCTTTTGTTTGGATTTTTCCCAAATCTTTGTATTAGTCTCAAAATTAGTCTTTGTTATGTTATTTTGTTATTTTATTAATTACTTGAGTTATATTTTATTTATTTATTCCTTACTATTACGTTATTATATTATGCTATTATTTACGTATTATTATCGTTATTATTTTTATTTTATTCATTTATCTAAGCTTAAATATCTTTTAATCTTATTATTATTATTATTATTATTATTATTATTATTATTATTATTATTATTATCATCATCATCATTATTGTTATTTACTCATTTATACCATTTAATTTTAGATTTAATCACATATATACATGCGTATCTTTGATTTATATACACTTATTTATATATTTTTATACTTTGTAATTTATATATACATATATACATACATACATTTTGTAATTTATACATATATATATACATACATACATTTTATAATCTATATATACGTAGATACGTACATATTTTTATAGCTTATATATGCATCCTTATATTTTTATACATAGTTTATAATTTGTTTACATATCTATATATATCTATATACGTATTTTCATTTTCACAAACACATTAATACATACTCATATATATATATATATACTTTTTATACATTATAATTTTAATATACATATGTATACATACCTATATATCTTTTTATGTTTTTACAATTTTATTCATTTTCTTTATTCAATTATTTACATTTTATTATTATTTTAAAGGAATGTTTAATTTTATTTGCTTGTATACTTGCTATTTTGCATGATATTGATTTGTCCTTTTATTTATTTATTTTTTGCTATTACTCGCATTATTTATGCTCACATTATCGTATCCATAATAGTCATTTATTAATGCGGCATTTATTCGTATATCCAATTTAGCATTTCATCAATTTTTGCCCAATTTCATAAAAGAGAAAATTTTGAAAAATAAAGGCAATATTCGGTATTTGGGGTCTTCGAGAAGATTGAGCCCTAACGTATTGGGTTCTAATTTTCTTCATTGAATCTAAATAATCGAGAATGCTCTTTAATCAAAAAACATAAATAAAGTTCATTATCAGGAATTCAATACGTTGTGTCCTAACGCATTTGATATGACACGTTGTTTTTTTCGAGATGAGAATTTTTCTAAAAATAATAATAAAGGCAATATTCAATGTTTAAAATTTTGAGAAATTGTGTCCTAACGTATTGGGCTACGATTTCTTCATCTGAATTAAACAATTGAATATCCTTTTAAATTTTATTGCATGAGTTTTTAGGACAAGTTCATTTTTGGGGAAGTGAAATATTATGCCCTAACTCATTGGGTATAACATTTTCTCTCTCCGAAATGAGAGGGACTTAACATGTAATTTGATTTATATTAGTTTTTAATAAATGATCGTATTTTAAATCTCTTCAAAGTTTTCAATCTTTGACACTAAGACATTAATTAATCAACTAGGTACCAATTTTGGGCGTTACGAGGGTGCTAATCCTTCCTCGTGCGTAACGGAATCCCGAACCTATTTTTCTAAATTTTGTAGACCAAAAACATTGTTTTAATAAACCTAAACCATTTATTAAAAGCAATTGTTTTACGAGGTGACCCGATCACACCTCATCAAAAAAGATTGGTGGTGACTCCCATATTCGTTTTCATTTTCAAATCCAAGTCGACCACGTTTTATCAAAAAAATGGTGTTAACAGCTTGGCGACTCCACTGGGGACTAAAAATAGGAGAGTCAAGCCACGAGTTGATTTTTTTTTGTCTTTTTGTCCAAAATTGAAAACTTAATTTAAACATACGATCCTTTCATTACATTTCGTCAGTCATTTTTGTGGTCTTCAATATGTTTACTTTTATTTAAGCCTTTTGATAGTACTACACATTGCATTGCATGACCGCGGGTCATACCTCTTAAGTGAGAGCGAGAAACTAGTCATTCGTGAGGTTTTCACCTCCGTGTAGGATAGTGGATGGCTTTCGGGATACATCCATACCTATGTCTTCGTGAGATTTTCATCTCCGTGCAGCCATAGGGAAATGTATCCCCCTGAACTGAACTCGGTCCGTATGAGCCTATAACGGGTGAGGATCGAGGAATCTACTGGTTCAGGTACCTTTTCCCTAAAATCCGAACCGCATATAGTAAACCTCAGGAACTTGCCCTAGGTAGAATTATGCCGAACTCTAGTGGTCACCCAATTAGACGCTTTATTACTTCTTGTTTGTATTGAATCTTATTATTATACATGACACTGACTTGTGTTTTGTTTTCGCTGCATGGCATTTCGATTACATGGCATTTCATTATAAAATGCATTGACTCACATTCGGTTATTAGACGGAAGGCTTATCATGGAAAATGAATTTCTTGATAAAGTGGAAAATAATGCGGTTGTCCGAATATGATCAGAAAAAACGCAACTCGAGAAGGGTGATAGCTTGTCGGAGGGGCATATATTAGAATTATGGGACTTCACTTATATCAGCGTAACATAGAACAATCTTCGAAAGTTGAAAGAAATATGGGTCCAATGGGATGATGAAACCAAACAGTTATTTTACTATAATTACGGTGATTTGCCTTATTTGTTGGATGTTAAGGTGGACGAGCATTTGTTTCGAGCTCTGGCCCAGTTTTGGAATTCTGCTTATAGTTGCTTCACTTTTGGGGAAGTAGACTTGGTACCTACTATAGAGGAATATACGACTCTGCTACGTTGCCCAAGGATTCAAGTAGATAATGTCTATTCTAAAGTTGTCAACGTCCTGACTTTTGTAAAAAAGTTAATGAATATCTTAGCAATGAGTGAGCAATAGGTCTCAGCACGGGTCAAACAAAAGGGAGATAGCAAATGTATCCCTTGGAAGAGTCTGCGTGATTTGATTTTAGTACATCATGATACTAAGAAGAGGGTCAATGTTTTTGCTTTGAGCATTTATGGGCTAATAATTTTTCCTCGAGCATTGGGGTACATTGATGAAGTTGTCACAGATTTGTTTGATCGACTAGACAAGAGAGTCACACCTGTCCCAGCAATTTTGGCCAAGACATTTAGATCTTTGAGTACGTGTCGAAGCACGAGTGAGGGAAGATTCATTGGATGTGCACAACTTTTACTAGTATGGTTCCACAGTCACTTCTGGAAAGTGGACAAAGTCTCCTATCGAGTATTTTCTGAGAACTATTCCCCATTAAAAGAATTAGCAGCGACGCCGAGACGTGACAACATTACTATGAAAAAGTGGATGGCGATTATTCAAAATCTCAAAGACGAAGATGTTGAATGGAAAGCTCCTTGGATGGTGCTCGAGGAGATCTTGTATCGATGTGGAAACTTCGATTGGGTCCCTTTACTTGGGATTTGGGGAGCTGTCGGTTATGCGCCGTTGTTTGTATTAAAACAATATAGGTCGAGCCAGTTCATACCTGCAACCCAAGGACTAGCCTAGAGTGAGTTTTCATATAAAGATGATGGGTACAAGAAAAGGATTTGAGAAGTGACCAATGCTTGGAAGCAAATTCATCGAATGAAGAAACTTGCCGTTGGGCCAATGGTGACCTCCGAGTATAACGAGTGGTTGAATAAGAGCGTCAATGACAATATCCCCAGGCTGAGAGAAGAAGATGCTTGACCAATAGGAGAGTATTTGCAAGTGGTCCCATCTGAAATAGAAATCATAAGACGAGATTTTGAAAAGAGGAATTTGGAGTTGGGAAAGAAAATAACACAATTAGAGGAAGAAAAAATGCAGCTAGGACTAGATGTCGACGTTCAAAAGTTAGAAACCAACAAATGGAGAAAAGGAAAAAAATAAGGCTGAGGAAGATTTGGATAGCTTGAAGGTGGATTACAAGAAGTTGCGTAGGTCAATAAGAACGACCGGTTTGGGTAAGACGTCGGAGCAATGGCGATAGGAAATCCAAGAGGAAAAGACTTAAACCGATCAATGGGAGAAGAGGTTCCAAGATGCTCGAGCTTGGGAAGTTACTTTGGAAAAGAGTCTATGGGAATGGCAAAATGAGAAGGCAGAGTTAAAAGCTCAAATAACAGAGTTAGAAAAGTTGCTTCACCAACACCGTAGTCATAATTCCGTAGTCGAGTTAAAAGCAAGCCTAAGCAAAATCGAAGAATTGCGAGGAAAGATAGGAGAGCTTGAGGACACATTGCACAATGGCGAGCTCTGAATAGAGCTTCTTAAGAGGAGTAATGAATAGTAGAAAGAGTAGTTCCATCGGTCTCAAGATCAGATTAGAGAAAGGGACTATAATATGGGCGAGGCGGTGACCCAAGTACGCGAAGTAGCCGATCATCTACAAACCCTAGCAGTTCAGGCTGATGTATTAAGTTTAAAGTATTAGTCAGAGTCAGACTGAGGCCGAGAGTTAGCTTGGCTTCTTAGGAAGGTCAAGGCTTTGAGCATAAAGGCAAAGTCGTATATGTAATCTATCTTATGTAAAGAAATCTATTTTCCAGTAAAGTTTTTCTAATGAAAATTGAATCAGAGTTAATACCTCTTTTTGTATTCATTTCATTCATTTGCATTACATTATATGCATCAAGTATAATAAAAAGACCCTAATAAACTAAAATTAAGACAGTTATCTTGGAACATCCTTACGGCACAAGAAAGAAAACAAAAGCAATGGATCAACGATTAGAAAAGTTGGAACAAATCCCAAAGAACTGTGATGAGCCAACTGACACAATTATTGGCTGATAAAGGAAAGAGCCCTGTAATCAATCTAAGAGTTGGTCATGAGGACCCTTTTTATCCTCCAAGTTTCACCCCAACGAACACTCAAGCACAACTGGATATATGTCCACAAGGAATGCCTGTTCACATTAGGCCTCAATACCAAGTTGGCACCTCGGCACCCATGAACTTTCAAATAGGCTCGGGTTCTAACCAAGGAGATAATCCAACCAACCTCATTGTCCCTGATTTGGACGATGTAGCGGAAGTAGAGAAGGCAATGGTGGATTTACCTAAGCAACTTGAAGATAGGTGTAGGTGGCTAGAGGAGAAGTTTAAAGCAATGGAAAATACTGATTACCATTGCAAGATCGATGGCAAAGACTTGAGTTTGGTCCCTGACTTAGTTCTCCCGCCTAAGTTGAAAATGCCAAAATTCGAAAGATACAACGGGACTAGCTGTCCGAAAGCCCATATCACCATGTTCTGTCAAAGGATGACGGGATATATTGACAATGATCAATTGTTAATTCACTGTTCCCGGGATAATTTGATCGGAGCTACGGCCAAATGGTATAACCAACTGAGTCGTGCCCAAATTAGCTCATGGAAAGATTTGGCACAAGCTTTCATGAGACAATATAGCCACGTAGCGGACATGACGCCCGATAGGATCACGCTACAAAACATAGAGAAGAAATAAAATGAAAATTTTAGGCAGTACGCCCAGAGGTGGAGAGAGGTGGCAACTCAAGTCCAGACGTCCCTTTTGGAAAAAGAAACCACAATGCTTTTCATAAATACTTTAAAAGCCCCATTCATCAATCACATGTTGGGAAGTGCCACTAAGAGCTTCTCAGACATAGTGATGACTGGTGAAATGATCGAAAATGCAGTAAGAAGTGGTAAAATAGATGCGGGGGAAAACTTTAAAAGACTGACCACGAGGAAGAAAGAAGGCGAGGTGAACAATGTGAGTGCATACAACAAGGGACACTCAAAGCCAATTACCGTTGACCCACCAAGGACGGTAGCTACTAATCATCAAGGCGCCCCAAGGCAGAAGCCCAATTTGAGGTCAGAAAGACCCAAGTTTGCGCCTATCCCAATAACTTATATAGAGCTGTATCAAAATCTATTTGATACTCATATGGTAGCCCCTTTTTATCTGAAACCCATATAACCCCCGTTCCCTAAGTGGTATGACACAAACGCTCAATTCGAATATCATGCAGGGATAACGGGGCATTCGATTGATAATTGTACCGCGTTCAAGAAGGTGGTTGAAAGACTCATTAAAATGGGTTTTGTAAGGTTTGGTGACCCCTCTGGACCTAATGTAGCAGGAAACTCGTTACCTAATCATTTGGACAAATGGGTAAATGCGGTTGCCGAGGGTGGACGTAGGAGAATTAAGGCAGATGTGATAGAGGTAAGAACCCCAATGAAATGTGTTTGGGAACAAATAGTATGTTGGGGTCTAATCACACGAGATTAAGGCGAAAGACCTAAAGGGGTAGGAACATACTGTGAGTTCCATGCCGATGAGTGTCATAATATCCAGAAATGTGCAGAGTTCAGGACCATGGTACAAAATTTGATGGATAATATGGAGATAGAATTTTATGAAGAAATCAAGGGATGTGAAGAAAGAGAGGTCTGCGTCTCAAAGGAGGGACCCATAGAAAGGTTCTAGAAGATCAATCACCCAGTGGTGATTATTTCACGGTCAAAGAGCAATAAAGCAGGGATACAAATGCCGCCAAAATTCATAATCCAAATACCTGTACCCTTTTCTTATAAGGATAACAAAACGGTTTCTTGGAATTAGGACTGTAACGTGACAATTCCAGGGGAGGAGAACCCGATAAATGCTTCAGAAGAGAGCAATGATGATGGTTTTTACACACGTATCGGAAAGCATTACGATCCAACAATTTCAAAAACTGAGCCTGTAAAAGGAAAAACCTTATTGGTCGAACAGAAGAAGGAAAGGACGGTCCAACTTGAACCACCTGTCAATGAGCGGGTAATGAAGAATGAAGCTAGGGAGTTTCTAAAATTTTTGAAGCATAGCGAATACAGCGTTGTAGAGCAGCTACATAAACAACCGACTCGTATCTCAATACTAGCGTTACTCTTAAACTCAGAGGTACATCGTAGCGCGTTGATGAAAGTATTAAAGGAAACTTACGTCGCTAATGATATCTCCGTCAACAAATTAGACCGTCTGGTTGATACTATAAGCACTGATAACTTTATCTTCTTCAACGATGATGAAATACCACTCGGAGGTATGTGATCGACCAAAGCTCTGCACATCACAACTCGCTGCAAGGGGTATACATTGCCAGGGGTACTAATCGATAATGGATCAACCCTAAACATCTTACCCTTATCCACCTTGAATAGGTTACCGGTGGATAGCTCGCACATGAAAACATGCCAGAATATAGTGCGGGCGTTCGATGGTACTGAAAGAAGAGTAATGGGAAGGATCGAGATACCCCTCTTAGTCGGCCCAAGTACGTACGAGGTAGATTTCCTAGTAATGGATATCAAGCCATCTTACAATTATTTGTTAGGGAGGCCTTGGATTCATTCTGCAGGATCAGTAACCTACGTCATTGCACCAAAAGTTAAAATTGGTAACAGAGGGTCGGCTGGTGACGGTCAATGCAGAGGAGGACATCATTGCGTCTGTAACTAGTGACGCACCGTACATAGGAACAGAAGAGGAAGTAATCGAATGCTCTTTTGATCCTTGGAGTTTGTAAACACGACCTTCATTGTTGAAGGGAATAAGATCCTCATACCTAGAATATCCAAAATAACAAGAATGGGCCTGCAGATGACGGTGGGAAAAGGAGCCATACCTGGAAAAGGAATTGGGAAATATCTCCAAGGGATGGTGGAGGTACCCAGATTAACTGAAAAACGAGACTGTTTTGGCTTGGGATATAAGCCAGATGCAAAGCAAAAGAGGAAAGAGTAAAAAAATAAGCAGCAAAGGAGAATAGCACGTTTGAGTGGGGAGGAAACAAAGTGGGAACCCATGACCTTCCTCCACATATCCCAAACATTCGTGTTAGGGGGAACTATTCACCCTGAACGAAAAGTGTCAAGAAAAGGAATTGCAGAAGAGATGTTAGGGATTTTGAGCATTAACGCCATATCCAAGGAGGAACTGGGAGAAGAGAATTCATCGGGCATTCGCCCTTATCAGCGGGGAAGTGTTCTGAATAATTGGACTGCCGAGGAGATCCCTGTAACTTTTAAAGACGATTTAGTGTAATATTCAAGAACACACTTGTTGCTCTGAGCCTGGGAGTAACAAGAATCTTTTGTAAAAGGCATATGTCTAAATTTTTATTTCAATAAATATATCGTTCAGTCTCATTTTAAGCAAATATTCTTTTGTTCTTTCCATTCCATTCATAAACATATCGTGCATATAATTATTCTTAGATTCTTTTTCTTTGAACCTCCATTCACCTCAATAACAGGTCCCCAGATATTAATGATGTGAGTGACACTGCTACTAACACAGAGTCCCCTTTTCAGCAAGACATGAGTATAGAGGATTCTCAGGATTTTGAATATGATCGAGGATGTAACTTATCTTCTGACTTGTTAAGAATGGTAGAACAAGAAGAAATACAGATCCAACCTTATAAAGAGTTGGTGGAAGTTGTAAGCTTAGGGGAGGGAAAAGAAGTGAAAATTGGAGCTTGCATTGATGCAGAGACGAAGCGAGATCTCATCGAGTTACTCCAAGAATTCAAGGATGTCTTTGCAGGGTCCTATCAAGACATGCTCGGGTTAAACACTGATATAGTGGTACACCGACTCCCCATAAAGAAAGAATACAAACCAGTTCAGCAAAAACTCCGAAGGAGGAGACCTGATGTCTTGTTGAAAATAAAAGAAGATGTTAAGAAGCAATTTAATGCCGATTTCTTACAGGTGGTCAAGTACTCAGAATGGGTAGCCAACATAGTTCCTGTTCCTAAGGAAGATGGGAAAGTGCGAATGTGTGTAGACTACAGAGATCTAAACAAAGCCAGTCCCAAAGATAACTTCCCGTTGCCCCATATTGATACCTTAGTGGACAACACGGCCGGTTACTCACTATTATCTTTTATGGATGGTTTCTTTGGGTACAACCAAATTAGGATGCATCCTGAAGACATGGAGAAGACCACCTTCATAACGATATGGGGAACTTTCTGCTTCCAGGTGATGCCGTTTGGACTAAAAAATACGGGAGCAACATATCAGAGAGCCATGGTAACCTTGTTCCATGACATGATGCATAAAGAGATAGAAGTCTATGTCGATGACATGATTGCAAAGTCTAGAACAGAAAGGGAACATGTGCAAGTCCTTAGAAAATTGTTCATAAGCTTAAGAAAATTCTAGTTAAAGCTAAATCCAGTGAAATGCACCTTCGGGGCCAGATCAGAAAAATTACTGGGGTTCGTGGTCAGTGAGAAAGGAATTGAGATCGATCCGGACAAAGTAAAGTCTATACAAGAGCTATCCCCACCACGTGCTCAAAAAGAAGTTCGAGGTTTTCTAGGGAGACTAAACTATATTGCTCGGTTTATTTCACAGTTAACTGAGAAATGTAACCCCATATTTCGTCTCCTTAAGAAACGTAACCCAGGTATATGGGATGAAGAGCATCAGAAAACTTTTGAAAAAGTCAAACATTACTTGTCTAACGCCCAAGTGCTAATGCCGCCTATCCTATACAAGTTGCTAATACTGTATTTGGAAATATTCGAAAACTCTATGGGATGCGTGCTTGGCCAACATGGTGAATCAGTACGAAAAGAAAGAGCGATCTACTATCTCAGCAAAAAGTTCACTGAATGCAAAATAAGATATTCGCCAATTGAGAAATTATGTTGCGCCTTGATCTGAACGACTCGGATATTGAGACAATACATGTTGTACCATACAACCTGGTTAATCTCCAAACTGGACCCTCTAAAATACATGATGGAGTCGACTGCTCTGAATGGAAGAATGGCCCGATGGCAGATTCTTCTATCAGAATTTCATATAGTCTATGTGAACTAGAAGGCAGTAAAAGGGAGTGCAATAGCAGATTTTCTTGCCAATAGAGCTCTAGAAGATTACGAACCGCTAAAATTTGATTTCCCGAATGAGGATTTGATATGTGTTGCAACCGGAGAAAAAGAATTTCGAGAAAATGGTCATTGAAAGTTAAATTTCAATGGAGCTTCAAATGCTGTGGGTAATGGGATTGGGGCAGTCTTGGTATCTCCCGATGGTGAGCATTATCCATTCACTAGCAAATTAGATTTTGACTGCACCAATAACATGGTGGAATATAAAGCATGCATCATGGGAATTCGTGCAGCTATTGAACGCAAAATCAAAGTGTTAGAAGTGTATGAGGATTCTGCATTGGTAATTTATCAGCTCAAAGGCGAGTGGGAGACAAGAGACTCCAAATTGATTAATTACCGAAAGCTGGTCCTGGAATTAACTGAGGAGTTTGAAGACATTACCTTCTGTTATCTCCCTCAGGATGAGAATCAGATAGCCGACGCATTGGCTACATTAGCCTCTATGATCAAGGTAAATAAATAAGAGGACGTGAAGCCTACCCAAATGAGTATTTATGAGGCTCCAACCCATTGTTGCAATATTGACGATGAAGAAGAGAAAGATGATCACCCCTGGTATCATGACATACTGCAATATGTAAAGAATCACGAGTATCCCGGCCAAGCGCCTGAGAATGAAAAAAGGACATTAAGAAGGTTGGCCAATAATTATGTCTTAGATGGGGAGATCTTATATAGAAGAGGTGCTAAGATACGTGGATGCTGTAGAGGCCAAGCAAATCTTGGAAGAGATCCATGAGGGAGTTTGTGGAATGCACACCAATGGTTTCACAATGGCAAAACAAATCATGAGATTTGGATATTATTAATCCACAATGAAAGGATATTGCATCAAATATGCCAAGAAATGCCATAAATGCCAAATTTATAGAGACAAGATTCACGTGCCTCCTTCACCTCTCCATGTCATGACTTCTCCATGGCCTTTCTCTATGTGGGGCATGGATGTCATTGGGCCAATCTCGCCAAATGCTTCAAATGGGCATCGGTTCATATTCGTAGTTATTGATTACTTTACTAAGTGGGTAGAAGCCACTTCTTACGCCAATGTTACGAAGTCAGGAGTTAGCAGATTCCTAAAAAGAGAGATCATATATCGGTATGGGATGCCAGAAAGGATTATATCTGACAATGCATTAAACTTGAACAACAACACGATAGCGGAGGTCTGTAATCAATTCAAGATCAAACACCACAACTCATCACCATATCTCCCAAAAATGAATGGTGCGGTAGAAACGGCCAAGAAAAACATCAAGAAGATTGTGGGGAAGATGACTTAGACTTACAAAGATTGGCACGAGAAGCTACCATTTGCCCTTTTTGCCTATCGAACGTCTATCAGAACCTCTATCGGGGCAACACCTTTTTCATTAGTGTATAGAATGGAAGCAGTTTTGCTCGTTGAGGTGGAGATTCCTTCCCTCTGAGTTTTATCAGAACTGAAACTAGATGAAGCGGAATGGATTCAATCCTGATATGATCAACTGAATTTGATCGAGGAAAAGAGGTTATGAGCTATACGTCATGGTCAAATGTACCAAATGAGAATGATACGAGCTTACAACAAAAAGGTTCATCCCAGGGAATTCCACGAAGGAGACTTGGTACTGAAGAAAATCCTCCCCATACAAAAAGACTTTAGAGGAAAGTGGATGCCAAATTGGGAAAAACCTTATGTGGTAAAGAAAGCCTTTTCTGGAGGAGCGTTGAATCTGACCGAGATGGATGGCAAGAATTTGCCTAATCCTGTGAATTTGGATTCAGTCAAGAAATATTTCACCTAAAAAAAAGAGAGAGAAAGAAAAGAAGGGAGAGGCCAAGGCGAAAACCCGCAAAGGGTGCCTTGAGATCAAAGAGGTCTTGAATAGAAAACCCAGAAATGGACAATTCAAATTTTGATCAAAGGTGGGGCATGTATTAGTCTTGTCATCCCTGAATTAGCAAAAAGGAGAGACTTTACATCTTGGGACGTTAACAGAGTCTTCTAGGACTTTTAAACACGTATCAAGTTCAAAAGGATTCTCAATGGGTTTGTGCGGAAAAGCTCATGCTACGATATCTAGAGCACCTACTTTCATATTATTCATTTTTGTATCTAAGCAAAATTTGCTATCTTGATTAATTTGTTCATTTAGAGTTTTACTCTCAATAAATTTCCTTTTTATCCATGGTGATAATCTTTTTCATCTTATTTATTTCGTGTCTCAGCAAGATTTGCTGTTGGTTTATTTGTTTAAAGCTTTTCTCTTAACAAAATTTCATCTTGTCCATTTTGATAATCTTTTTCAAGAATTTTTATTGAAATAACGATTAATGGATTGATAATATTCAAGCAAAAGAAGTTCTGCATATTACTTTGAAAGCTTCTAAATAGTACAAGGACCTGAGATAGGACTATTGTTTAAAACTAACCAAACCTAGAGGTTGGAAGCATTTGAGAAAGATTAGTCTAAGTTGCGACTATTTCTTTGGCCTTTTCTGTTGAAGATGCTAGCTGAATAAGAAGGCTTCAGTGATTAAAAACTGGATGAATGACGAGTAATGACAATCCTAGCATTAAAAAGTGACCATTCTCATAACATTCTGCATTCATGCACATACAATACATGCACATCTAGTTAGGAGCATTTTGTTCATCTTGATCATGACATCCTAAACACTAGGCATTAATAGATCCATAAATAGATTATGCAGGTCATATTTCCCAAAGAACAGATCAGCGAAGTTACAAATCTTACCCCCTAAAGATGCAGTGGAGCAAATCGGCTACGAATCCTATTTCCCTGAAGTTGCAGTGGAGCAGGTTGAAGATACAAGTCTTATTTCCCTAAAGATGTGGTGGAGTAGACTGAAAACAACAAGTCGTGTCTCCCTAAAGTTGTAGTGGAGCAGACAGTAGATAGCAGTTCTTATCATGCCGAATCTTATTTCCCTGAAGTTGCAGTGGAGTAAGTTAAAGTATGGAGCAGATTAAAAGCACAAACCTTACCTCCTTGAAGTTGCAGTGGAACAGATCGGCTACGAATCCTATTTCCCTGAAGTTGCAGTGGAACAGATTAAAGCCATAAACCTTATCTCTTTGAAGTTGAAGTAGAGCAAATCACATCTAATTGTATCTTCCTGAAGATGCAGTGGAGCAGATCGACTACGAATCCTATTTCCCTGAAGTTGCAGTGGAGCAGGTTGAGAATACAAGTCTTATTTCCCTAAAGATGCAGTGGAGTAGACCGAAAACAACAAGTCGTGTCTCTCTAAAGTTGTAGTGGAGCAGACAATAGATAGTGGTTCTTATCATGTTGAATCTTATTTCCCTGAAGTTGTAGCGGAGTAGGTTGAAGCATGGAGCAGATTAAAACCACAAACCTTATTTCCCTAAAGTGGTAGTGGAGCAATTACAGTAGAGCAGATTGAAGCTACTAATCCCATCTCTCTGAAGTTGCCGTGAAGGGGATCGAAGCAACAAGATGCAATCAACTGGAATGAAGCCACCTGAAGCACCAAAAGAAGCCAAGACTCGGTGAAACCGAGCAAAATTGGCCATTTCTTAAAAGTCTTTGCTCCATTCTTGTTACACGATAATGAGCAAAGAGGGGCATCTGTGTGGGCCAATTTAGCCTGGGGCCCAATAAGACCCAACACCCAAAGTCAAAATAAATAAAAACCCCAAAAAAAGAGATATATTAAACAGTCCAAATACTTGGCCCGAAACACCCATAACAAGCCCAATTACATGCTAGGTCTAGTACGGCCCAAGATGGCAAAACCCTAGCCCAATTCAACACACAACCAAACAGCCCTAGTGCGTCGTACGTCCCCTCATGACTTTGCAGTGCACTCGACACCCGAAGCGTGACAGACTCCACCGGCTTTGCACCAAAAGGGCCAAGGTTATTCTTCCAATGCCCGTTGACCTTGCCAAAATCTGCAAAAAAGAAAAAAGGAAGACAGACACAGAAGCAAAAGAAAAAGCAAACATACACAGCATGTAAATTGGCTATAAAATGCCGCATCAACCATGTATATTTTTTACACACACATTTTGGAGAATCTAATACAAGAGAAAAAGATCAGTTCAAGGTTGATATTTTTAGTTTTTTTTTAGTTTTCACTAGCCTATTGTTTTTCTTTATATATATATTTTTTAGCATACGAAAGTAAATAAACAAAAAAATCTGACCTAGATCAGGGTCTTCGCTGTCGAGGACGGCCGAAGGAAACACCTCCAATGATAGGTGGTCAAAAACCGAAAGGTTTCTTGAGATTTGGGGCCTTTTTGTTAATATTTTGGAGATTTTAGGGGTAGATTTGGGTTTAAGGGATTTAAAGGAATCGGACCGGAAATTTTAGTTTTTTCTACCATCAGCGTGTGATGGTGCCGAGTGAGTGTGCGGACCAAGGCCGGATTGAGGGACTGGAGGAGAGAATTTTTGTTGAGACTTTCTTTTTTTGTGTGTGTGAAGGGTTAAAATGACTTTTTTTTGGAATTTTGGGGCTTTTATAGGGTACCAAAATGGTACCGTTTTGTTGTTGTCCCCAGATGCCTAAAACGGCGCCGTTTCGTGCCATCGGACTCGCGCAGTGACCCGACCCAGGGGAAGGATCCGTGTGTTTTTGAGATTTGGTTTATTTACCCTTTTAGTCCTTCCGCTTTTTAGTGATTTTTCAATTAAGTATTTTTATCGGTTTCAATTGCACCCCACAATTTGTTGCGCTTTCAATTTGACCCTTATCTGAACGCTGTCGTTTTGGAGGAAAGGAAAAATTATCCTTTCAGTCCCTCCATGCTACGCGCGTGTTCAAATTGGTCCTTTTCTTTCTTTTTGTTTGGATTTTTCCCCAAATCTTTGTATTAGTCTCAAAATTAGTCTTTGTTATGTTATTTTGTTATTTTATTAATTACTTCAGTTATATTTTATTTATTTATTCCTTACTATTACGTTATTATATTATGCTATTATTTCTGTATTATTATCGTTATTATTTTTATTTTATTCATTTATCTAAGCTTAAATATCTTTTAATCTTATTATTATTATTATTATTATTATTATTATTATTATCATCATCATCATTATTGTTATTTACTCATTTATACCATTTAATTTTAGATTTAATCACATATATACATGCGTATCTTTGATTTATATACACTTATTTATATATTTTATACTTTGTAATTTATATATACACATATACATACATACATTTTTGTAATTTATACATTTATATATATATACATACATTTTTATAATATATATATACGTGAGATACGTACATATTTTTATAGCTTATATATGCACCCTTATATTTTTTATACATAGTTTATAATTTGTTTACATATCTATATATATCTATATACGTATTTTCATTTTCACAAACACATTAATACATACTCATATATATATACTTTTTATACATTATAATTTTAATATACATATGTATACATACCTATATATCTTTTATGTTTTTACAATTTTATCCATTTTCTTTATTCAATTATTTACATTTTTATTATTATTTTAAAGGAATGTTTAATTTATTTGCTTGTATACTTGCTATTTTGCATGATATTGATTTGTCCTTTTATTTATTTATTTTGTTGCTATTACTCGCATTATTTATGCTCACATTATCGTATCCATAATAGTCATTTATTAATGCGGCATTTATTCGTATATCCAATTTAGCATTTCATCAATTTTTGCCCAAATTCATAAAAGAGAAAATTTTGAAAAATTAAAGCAATATTCAGTATTTGGGGTCTTCGAGAAGATTGAGCCCTAACGTATTGGGTTCTAATTTTCTTCATTGAATCTAAATAATCGAGAATGCTCATTAATCAAAAAACATAAATAAAGTTCATTATCAGGAATTTAATACGTTGTGTCCTAACGCATTTGATATGACACGTTTTTTTCGAGATGAGAATTTTTCTAAAAAATAATAAAGGCAATATTCATTGTTTAAAATTTTGAGAAATTGTGCCCTAACGTATTGGGCTGCGATTTCTTCATCTGAATTAAAGAATTGAATATCCTTTTAAATTTTATTGCATGAGTTTTTAGGACAAGTTCATTTTTGGGGAAGTGAAATATTATGCCCTAACTCATTGGGTATAACGTTTTCTCTCTCTGAAATGAGAGGGACTTAACATGTAATTTGATTTATATCAATTTTTAATAATGGATCGTATTTTAAATCTCTTCAAAGTTTTCAATCTTCGACACTAAGACATTAATTAAGCAACTAGGTACCAATTTTGGGCGTTACGAGGGTGCTAATCCTTTCTCGTGCGTAACCGACTACCGAACCTATTTTTCTGAATTTTGTAAACCAAAAGCATTGTTTTAATAAACCTAAACCGTTTATTAAAAACAACCATTTTACGAGGTGACCCGATCACACCTCATAAAAAAAGATTGGTGGCGACTCCCATATTCGTTTTCATTTTCAAATTCAAGTCGACCCCGTTTTATCAAAAATATGGTGTCAACATATTCGACACAAATACATTTTTAATACGTAAAAATATGTATAAAACTCGGCTGAATGTAATGTAAAAGAAAACTCCACTCAACACAAAACAAATAGTAATAGATTCTTTAAAAAAAATACATGGTTTTGGCATGGGTGTAAATACTAAATTTTCAGGAAAAAAGAATAGGGAAATCACCGACGTTGAAGCAATGGTGGCCCTGGAAGATTATATAGAAGAAACAACCTCACATCCCAAGTAGTACCGAGAAATTAGGTGTTCTGGTTTATTTATAAACGGGGCTTTTTTTAATAAGTTGATTTCAGGCCCAAATAAGATTATACTACTATTAAGACGAAGTGATGTTATTTGGGCTTAAAGTTATAATTTTTTAATTGATTCTTGAACGAAATGAACATCACCTTTTAAATATAACTATACAACTAACACTATGTTTGGTTGGGTGTATTGGATTAGCCAATACACCCCTAATCCGTGGGCCCCACTTAAGCCCCTCTTAAGCAGTTGTTTGGTTCAATGTATTGCCTAATACACCCCTAATATGTTACGGCCCTAATCCCCAAAAATCTCTGTTTTCTAATCCCTGGCTTCTCCTCAGTTTACATCCGTTTTAGTTTCACGCCCTAATTTGCCCTCTGTTTCCTGGGTTTGTCTCTCCTTTATCTCCTTCATTGCTTGCTTCGCCTTTGGCCAGTAGCCCCAATTTCTTGCTTCGCCTTTATCTCCTTTCTTTGTTTTTTGTAACATACTAAAGTTTTAACCCAGAAGCCCCAAATTCTTCTCCTTTCTTTCTTTGTTTTCGGTAACAAACCCAGAAGTTTGCACCTAGTTTCAGGTATTTTTTCTTCATATAAACTATGATCATTTTCCTTGTATGCTAATTAATATCATTCATTTACTGAGTTTTTTAGCTCTTTTGGTTTTATATTGCATCATTCATTTACTGAAGTATATAGGCTTTGTTGGTTCGTTCTAACAGGGAATTGGAAGTTGTTTCATTTTGGGTTTAAATTGTTAAAAGCATTAATTAATCAAAGGAAAAGAAGCGTTTTTAAGGGGGATTTGGGGTTGCATGTGTTCTTCTATTATTCTTATTGATTTTTTGTGTAAAAGAAAGCAGTTGGTGTTAATTGAAGTTATTTTATATGCATTTGATTGGTTTTATTTTGCGGCGGTCGATTTTGTTGTCATCTGTCGGTCATTTGGTTCCACTGACTTGGATGACTTAGGCTGCGAGAATTTGTAAGTCGATAGTGTAGGCCTAGTCTAATTTTGGTTGACCCCAAAATAGATAACTCATTTCTTGTCATTTGTCTGGTCTGGTCATTTGGTTCCACACGCTACCTCTCATTGTTAGAATATTGAGACATACATAAAGGTAAAACAAAACACCAGCATGATTTTGTCATCCTAGTAACCAAAACTGACCAGAATGTCTGAGGTATTCAGGTATACTAGTAGAAATAGTTGTAAACAATGATGTTCTATGCTTTTGTCATTACACAATGGTTTGCATCTGTTGTCATCTTTCCATTGGATTTGGTTGCATTTTCATAGATACATGCATGGTTTATGTGCTTCTATTGAACTTCTTTTGTTGAAGATTACCATTTTTTTTGACAGGGAGCTTTATAGTAATAACATATCTGGTATAATCCGAGAGGATCTTGGAATACTTTAACCGGGCACATTCCATCTACTCTGGGCAAGCTTCAAAAGCTTCGATTCCTGTAAGAGTACATTTTTTGAGGTTAATTTACTTAATTTCTTTGCCCTCTTGCTTTCTAGTCATGTGTATATTGCTAGCTGAACTGGATAAGTAAATTGTATCTAAGAACATAAGAACAATTAATATCCCAAAATGCTTGGCTAAAATTAAAAGGAAAAAAATAAAAGGGGTTCCACGTTCTTCACATTACAATTAAAGGAATGGCTAACGTGGAACTTAAACAACAGTGGAGATTTCAGAATTGGGGGTACCAATTGGTGCTCCTTACTTCCTATTGTTTGCTGGTTTTTATGGAAGAATTGTAATGCTTTTGTTTTTGAAGATGAGAATAGTAGTTGAATGGTTCGAGAAAATACAGAGTAAAGGTGAAATATCTCAATTATTAATACTAACTTAGTGAATGCAAAGCAATGAGTAACATTTTTTTTAAAATTTTAAACAAATAAAAACCACACAAACATGAAACTAACTCAAATCGAAAACCATTGGAAATTTAAAATTAACTCACTATGACCCACAAATTCCACGGTTGTTGACTTTTGGGTTAGGCAAATGAGATTCAAGAAAAGGGTTTCATTCTTTTTGAGGGGATTTGGGTGCTGATGAGGTTATATATATATATATATATAACACTATATATGTGGTTCATGAGTCGTGATATAGTGGGGAATCGGGCATTGTCCCCGTGGACAAAATCAAAACTAAATATAAAAGGAACAAAGGGAAACACACTTGCAAAATACCCTTGCCTAAACTCGAAACAGGCTTTTGCTCTGTATATGCGGCATTTTGCTTGTGTTGTTCTGGTTCAGTAATTTGTTCATACAATGAGGTCGTAATATTAGTCATGTGTATATTGCTAGCTGAACTGGATATCGAAATTGTATTTTTACTAAGAATGTATGTCCTTATTTATAATTTTTTCTAAACATAGTTGAAGAAGTAATTAATGCTACAATTTCTACGCTTTTTCTTCTTCTATTTTTATTATTGAAATTGTATTTTTATTTTAATATGGTGCAGTCCCAACCTCCCTTACTTGCTTCGCCTCCGGCCACTTGTATTCACTGAGCCTCTTGTATTCACTGAGTCACTGTAAGTTTTTTTGCAATTAAATTATTTGATTTTTTTTACTGTTACTGAGATCATTTGCATGATTTTGGTGAATTTTTCGCATTCTTTTATCATGTGGTTCATGAGTAGCCTATAAAACTAGAGTGAAACATAAGAAGATTTCAGATGAATGGATCATTTTCCTAAATATGCAGCTTACTTTATGGTAATGAAGGTGGTTTTCAACTTTTGTTGTTTATTTATCTAAATTTTGCGACCAGGGAATATTGGGTTGTAGCTTCGGCTAGGCTGTTGCTTACTCATTTTGTCGCTTCCACCTCCTTTCGGTTCAAAAGCATCACAGTTAACATGACACCAAATTTGTTTATGTTCTTTTTTGTATAATATGTCGTTTTAGAAATAAGTCGTTCGAGTTTATGCATCATTTAGGATATTTTTTTGATTTGAATTTTTATAATAAAATTGGATAGATGTTTTACTAAAGAAATTGAAATTGCAGATTTGATTGAAAAAGGACGTGTTTACATATAATCCAACATAGATTAATAAGAGAGATAAGCGAAGCATAAATTTGGGGACAAAATCTTGTGGTGATGTAAAAATGTTGGAAATGTTAGAAAAGTTTGTCAACCAAATCCAATCATTCTTGAACTTTGATTCCTTCTATTTTCCTCTCTTCAAGTCACATCTTCTTCACATTACCCATTCATTCCCCTTATTTAATTTCTTCTGCACCCATCCATTATGCTAACATCATCTCCACTCTTCTAAATTTTTAAAATTTTTAAATTTTTTAAATTTTTGTTGTAATATGGATATTAGTTGTCATACGTAAAGATATGAACATAGATGTTATTCTCTCAAGTTCCAATTTCGATGCTTATATAATTGTTATTAAATTAATAATATTCAAATTCCTTATTTAATTCAAATTGATTATAATATTATTTTAAATAAATTATCAAATTATAAAATGACACTCAATTGACATAATTATTCATAAAGAGTTTGTTCCTTTTCAAATGCGCTTAATGTTAATTACTCATGTTTTTGTTGCATCAACGGAGAAAATGTTCTAAAATTAAAATTGATAAAATCTTCATGAAGATTAACAACATCTCAACAAAAATTGAATGAATTATCTATTTTATTAATTGAAAAGATATCTTATACGATATTTATTTTAAAAATTTGCTACTCTAAAGTGTGAGGGATTGATCTTGAGTTCTAATTTTAATATAGTGCGATAATGGCTCAAATCGCCCTTAATTGTACAAAGTGTGAGGCGTAAAAGAATCGGTCTTTGCAATGACAATTTGGTTGGAAATCAGAGAATCGCGATTTGGTTCTTATTTAGAATGGGTGCCAGCCTTAGCCTACATACTTATAGACCAAGGATTAGGTCCTATACCGTAGATTTTTATGCACAACGGGATTATGTGAAGAGGCTTGTATATGCTAGTGACGAGACTTGTATTGAACAAGTTAGGATGAATAGAGCTGCCTTTTTTTAAGTCGTCAAGGTTCATGCTTGTTGATGAGCAAGTAGCAATGTTTTTACATATCATCTCCCATCAAGTTATCAAGTTATCAAGCATCACTTTAGGAGGTCCGGGGAAACTGTAAGCAGAGCATTTCATAGTGTTTTAAATGTTGTCATACGCTTACAAGATGTCTTATTTAAAAAGCCGGACCCAGTTACAGCCGATTCTTCTGACACAAGGTGGAAATGGTTTAAGGTATTAGACTGAGTTTTATATATAGCTTGTACAATATTTAGTTGACTAATATGATTAATCATAGTGTTCTAACTCAATGTTTTATATCATGTGATATAGAATTGCTTAGGTGCTCTTGATGGAACCCACATCAAGATTAGGGTGCCAACAGTTGATAAACCTAGATATCGAACCCGAAAAGGTGACATAGCAACAAATATGCTAGGTGTTTGTACACCGAGATGCAATTTGTTTATGTTCTTCTGGTTGGGAAGGTTCGATTCCGATGGACGGGTGCTTGAGATGCCATTAGTAGAAGACATGGACTAAAAGTTCCTCATGGTACGATGTATAGTTAGAGGAATTTGAATTATTCATTAAGATCAAACTTTGTTTCTTGAATTAATCATTTTAGCCAATTTATTTTATAGGTTGTTATTATCTAGTTGATCTTGGATACACAAATTGTGAGGATTTCTTGCACCATTTAGAGGACAATGATATCATCTGAATGAGTGGCGTCGGGGTTATCAGCCAAGTTCTCCGCAAGAGTTTTTTAATATGAAACATGCCTCAGCACGTAATGTCATTGAAAGATGCTTTGGCTTATTAAAACTTAGATGGGGAATACTTAGGAGTCCATCGTTTTATCCTGTAAGGGTGCACAATAGAATTATTATTACATGTTGTTTGCTCCATAATTTTATTGAACCCATATGAGTATTGATCCCATTGAAGCGGAGGTGGAGAAGGATTACCTACTAATGTGGTGGATGACGATGAACCGAATATCACAAATATTCATCCATCGGATGCTTGGGCTACTTGGAGGATGGAACTAGCCAACCAAATGTTCGATGAATGGCAAGCATCTAGAAATTAGTTAGGTTTAGGGACAATTTGAGTTTGAATTGATTTGTTGATGTTATTTTATGTATCTAGTTTATTAAACTTTGGTGGTCTTTGATTACAATTCTGTATTGTACTAAACTTTGTTGAATTATAATTTAATTATCTTTTTATTCAGCATGTGTTATAAATTTAAATTTAGTATTGAACTACCGATATAATATTATAAAATGTTCACCTTTTGATTCATGATATTCAAAATAGTAAATAATGTTAATTTGTTTTTTTCTTAAGAACAATATGTCGTGTTCCCTGTGGTGCTTCTTCTCAAGCTTCTTGAGGAAGCAAAAGAAAATGGGTTCCAGAAGAGGATGCAGCCTTGGTTTCTTGCATGGTGGATTTGCACAATGTAGGAACATTTAATGCTGATACCGGGTTCAAAGTCGGTTATTTGAACGAGCTAGAGAAAATGCTAGGAAAGGCTTTACCAAGAGCAATGTTGAAGGCGAGACCAAATATTGAATCTCGGATTAGGTGCCTAAAAAGGGAATGTTCAGCGTCTACGACATGCTTAATGGTCAGAACAACAGCGGTTTTGGTTGGGACGAGCATAGGCAGCTCGTTGTTGCTGAAGATGCAGTTTGGGAATCCTATGTTAAAGTAAAATGTATTTCAAGTATTTATTTGTTTTTTTACAAAACTTATAACTAATATGATTTCCTCGTTTTTTTTAGAGTCACAAAGAAGCCTCTCAGTTCAGACATCGTTCTTTCCCTTACTACAACCAGCTTACTACCATATACGCAAGAGATCGGGCGACTGGGAAAGACGCTCAAACAGCTGCTGATGTTCTTGAAGAAATACATGCTGAGGATGAACGTACTACAGATATGAATGAAGAGAGAAACACATTCTATGATCTATGGTCGACGTCTCTTTAGACGACATGGATGTTTCTGGTATGGATCCACGAGGAGATAGAGACCAAGGGGGTTCCTCATCTTCAAACAAGAGAAAGAAGAAATCTGATGCTCGTGATGATGTGTATTCTTCATTTGAGGAGGCTGCCACCTTGTTGGGGGAAAAAATCCAGGCCGTTGGCGATAAAATCAAGAGGAGTATTGCCTCGAGGTGGTAGTTCAAAGACAAGTCGAAGAGAATATGGAAGAGAAAGCTTCAAATTTATATTCACCTTATGGTCAATTGAAGGTTTAACCGACAATCGTGTATGATGCTTTGAGTAAAATTCCGATCATCCAAATCAAATGATCGTTTTCTTTAGTTTACCTTCATTTCCGATTGGAATGGGTCAAAAGATTTCTTTCTCACCATTAAATATCAATGTTCAAACTTTTTGATGTTGTAAAACTATATAACATATGGATTATGATGTACAATTTCATTTTCATCTAACTTTTCTTAGTATAAGTTAATTATGTTTATGCGAAAATAATTCTCAAGTTATATTTTTATTTTAGTAAATTCATAAGAACATTTTATGAAATTATATTTAATAATAATTATTTTAAATTGTATTAAATCATATATTTTAATTAAAATATGTTTAATATTAACTATTTCAAATTTTCATTTAGTATCATATATTATGATTTGAGTAAATTCATATAAGAATATGAATTATTAAGAATTTTATTAAATTATATACCAAAATTATAATGTATTTAATAATAATTATGTTTAAATATGATTAAATTATTTATTATTGATATTAATAATCTTATTAAAATTTAAATAACAATAACAAATTTCGCTAATTATAAGAATTTTATTAAATTATATATTTTAATTAAAATATATTTAATAATAATTATGTTTAAATATGATTAAAATATTTATTCTTGATAATAATAATCTTATTAAAATTTAAATAACATTAACAATAATCATTTACCAAAATAATTTTTCGCTAATTATAAGAATTTTATTAAATTATATATTTTAATTAAAATATATTTAATTATAATTATGTTTAAATATGATTAAAATATTTATTACTGATAATAATAATTTTATTAAAATTTAAATAACAATAACAATAATCATTTACCAAAACAATTTATGCTAAGGGTATTCTAGTCATTTTAGTTTTTTCCATTATGCTATTACACCTCTATTCCATTCAACCAAACACAAGATTACTATTACGCCTCTATTCCATTACATTCAACCAAACAGTGGATTAGCTATTACACCTCTAATCCAATACACCTCTAATCCAATACACCTCAAATCCAATACAGCGAACCAAACGCACCCTAAGTGTAGGGTTTTGAAATGGTTACTTCTTGTAAGCACTTAATATTGGGAATTCGAAAAAAACTCTTGTATCAGGCCATATCATTTTAATCAAGAGAATAAAACAAGTAATTTTGAGTTTATGGAAGAAAATTAATAAAATAGGGTATCTTCAAACGAAGAGCTTAAGATACAAATAGTTTAACACTTAGCTAAACCCATGTTCTTTATACCTTACATTCACATGTTTTAACTCCGATTATAAGGTATTTAATCACTAATTGAACAAAATATTGGTGCAAACCGATATTTCAATGAATGTTTCAACGCAGCAAGCAACAATATGCTGCCTAATTCTTTTCATATAAAATGGGTAATTATGGCTTTATAGTTGATTTAGATCGATTTAATTTAGGGTTTAAAAAATTATGGGGTTTTTCACTCTCTTTTTCTTATTTAAGAGGATTGGTGATTGAGAAAATTAGAAGATTAGAGTTATGTATTAAAGGAATAATGAAATAGCTATCAATCCCCATTTTTAGGAGACTAATTTATCGACCGTTGGAAACTAGGCATGGAGTCCTTTCAAAATTTCATCATTCTCTTGTACTTGACAAATTTCATTTTGTGGGAACATTCAGTAGGAAAGCTTGAGGATTAGTGAGTCTATTTTGGATTCAAGGTCACAGGAGCCAGGGACTCGGGCATGTGTCCAGGCCGTGTGAGGGAAATTTTGGGTTGTTAGTCACACGAAGGTGTGTTTAGCCGTGTGACACAAAGTGTGTAACTCACTGTTTGAGCCACACGGCCGTGTGCTAGGCCATGTGTGACATTAAAAGGGCCACATAAGGGTGTGCTTGGCGATGTGGACTACATGGTCCAGCCAACAAGGCCATGTGAATCCATATGGACTTATGAGCCAAAAATCAGAGTTTTTCCTTAGGGTCGTAATCGCCGTTCAAATCAAATGTAGGCTTACTGAAAGGTTTGTCTAGTCTAAATTAGACTATGAGACTGCTACCTAACGATCTGTTACTGAATAATCTGTTATTTTTACATATATAGCTAAAATGAAATCTGATGAGTAAATGTGTTAGCCTTACATGAACATGATTTAAATTGCTATTTTGTATATGCAAATCTGATATATGTTAAATTTGCATATGCATTGGGTTGGGATTGTGAAAAGGAGGAAGTATGGGTAGTTTAATAATCTATCGAGCTTAGTGTCTAAGCCACAAACTTATATGTGACTTTGGCGAGTTATTGTATACTAATCTGGCAGCTTGATTGTAAAATTTCTGAAACGTTACACACAGTCACAAAGTGGTGTGTAGGGCTGGATAGGAACTTGATACCCTATATGGTGTGTTGGGATGGTCAAAGATAGTGTGTAGCAGATGGACTAAGGAATTTGTATCTGTATCTGATATATTCTATGTAACGACCCGATAGTCAGGGGTGTCAAAAAACGTATTTTTGGGACTCTATTTTTGTAAACCGCACTTGTAAATATTTAATTAAATATTTACGATGTTAGTTGGGTAGCTAATTAATTTTTGGATTAGTGAATTTTGTGAAATTAGAAGTTATTAAGGTACAAGGACTAAATCGCGTAAGGGATAAAAGTTGAATTATAAATTAAAATAAACTAAAGGGCTAAAATAACAATTAAACCATTTAATAAATGGTTGTGTATAGGTGGCCGAATATGGCTAAGTAAAATGCATGTATATATGTTATATATATGTGTTAACGTTAATGTATATATATTATAATAATTAAAATTAAAGTTATAATAAAAGAAAAGAAAGTGGAGACATGCAAATTAAACAAAAGAAAGAAAGAAAAAGGAGAAGAGAACGTACGGCACTAGGGATTTGGAAGTTCAAGCTCAAATTTGTTAGTGTAATTTAGTTCCTACACTTGTAATTTTTATGTTTTTAGAATTTTGGTACTTAGGGTTACCCGATCCATATTGTAATTTTTAGTATTGTTCAAGATTTTAGATGTTGACATTGTTAAATAGTTTAAATATTAAAGATTAAATAGATAGAGTTTTAAGTTAGAAATGGAAAAGGACTAAATTGTGGAATTAATTGTTGATTTTGAGCAATAGTGACTAAATTGTGAAAAATTCAAAACTAAGGGGTCAAATTGGAAAATAGGAAGCTAAATGTGGCTTAGAGAGAAATTAGTATAAAAATATGAAGTTAATTGTGACATTTAAAATTAGTCTCGGTTTAGGGACTAAATTGAAGAATAAGTAAAATATAGTGTGAAAATTAAAATTTAATGTGAAGTCGAAATGTGTAATATTAATGTGATTTAATTGTTTATTCTGTAGCTAAAGTCGTACCGGAATCCTCGAGTAAAAAGGGGAAGGATAAAATCGACGTCGAAAAGCTCGGAAATCACAGATTGTGTTTCTATAATCCGAATTAAATAGTAGATTATTGCATATATAATTGTTTGCATATGGTAAGCTTTGGAGGTGAGTACTTTAGTACTTAGGAATTTAATTAAATTCATAATTGAAATGAAATAAAATGATTGATTTTGTATATTGTGAAATATATTGATTATGAGTATATGTGTATTGAGAAAAATGTGATTATTATCAAATTGAATATATGGTTATATGTGATGATATATATTCATGAATTTGAGATATTGGTTGTATTGAAAAGTGAAATGAATCCCTATTAACTGTATCCGGCTAAGTCGGATATAGATTGCATCCATAGGATAGGAAGGGTTCGGTGATTATTTCGACCTCGAGTCGAGGCACTGGGTTCCAATTTGCTTTGATTTAACCGATGAGACATTGGGTGTCAATTTGTATAGTGCTGGACGCAGTTATTACTGGGTGCCAAACTGGTGTGTTGGTTGGACCCGCGTACTGTTCGAGTACGTGTCGTATTAATAGGGGAAAGTAAAATTATAATTTATGTAATTAATATTGGAATGGCAAAGAGGAGAAATGAATCATGCCATTGCATGAGATGATGTATTCAAATGTTAAATGAAATGCCATTTATATATACTTATATATTTAAACATGTGAAAATCTTAGTAGATGTGAATAAGGAATGAGCAAAAATTATACTATTGAATTGAAACACATGAACATAGCTTACTTGTTGCATTTTACATTTTAAATACTTATACCAAGTTTATGTTATTCAGATTATAGAAATACTGTAACGCTCGGGTTTGTGCAAGTGTACACAGTCATTATCAAGTAATAAGTAAGTATCGAGTTATCGTCTCCATAGAGATTGTGCTTGTGCTAAGCCACTTAACTTGTAAAATTATATTAACAATTTGAAAAAAAAGAAAAAACAATATAATTGAGAAGTGGTGTCTAAATTAAATTAAATGCAATGATCCTTAATGCAAGTTTTCCTAAGTATGCAAACTATATGAATGAAGTAGATTTTAGCAAAATTAAACACAATTTGCAACAATTATAACATAAATAAACTAGGACAATTACTTTAATTGAACTCAATTTATTATTATAATATTCTGAAAAATATTCCTTGGCAACTCGATCTTTCATGAGTTTGGAAACCAAATTAGGTCCTTCCAGAATCCTTTACTTAGTAAATACGCATTTTACTGATCCTTATTTACTAAGGGTTTCTTAGTATTCGTGTGAGGTAACAGAGACATGTTAGGTTTGAAACAATTTAATCACACAAATCTAAAAACTATGCAGATAACAAATCCTGGTTAGGGTTGTTATGCAACCTACAATTTCATTGGGTTAGGATCTAAATTGAGCATGCACATTTGAATTACGCGTCCATTAGCTGTCGTCTGGTTAGGATTGCTCAACTAATTCAGGTGCATTTCAATCACGTATGAACGAAATACAACCGTGATTTTAATTGAAAACATGATAGATTGAGGCACAAACATTATAAACATGAATCAAATAAATATTATTTAATTAAAATAATCATCCTAGCTCAAATAAAATTAAGCTATCATTGTTGTAAACAAGAACAAAGAACTCATAGCAAATATTTTGAAATTAAATTAAAGAAGAGAAAGATTAAACCCAATTCAGAGTGGCTGTCACCAAGATTCTGACTGACGAGGCTCCTTCGCTCCTTTGCTTTGCTCCTTTGCTGATGGCTCTCCAAGGTGGCCAACCAAGGGCTCTTTAAGAGGCTAATTTGCTGAAATCTTTTACGCAAGTATGGTGATAGGCGTGAGAGCTAAGAGAGTTGAGAGAATTGAGAGAGGAGAGAATGATGAGAAGCGAGGGATGATGGACGAATGAATGAGAGGGTCTTATTTTTAGGTGAGGAGAGGGGGATAGTTTAATAAAAAAGCGGTGTTTATCCTTTGAAAAATCTCCCATGGTTGGTCGGCCATACATCAAGCAAATCAAGCAGATTTTTCCTTGATTTTTGGTCAGTTCGGATGCCACAACAATTCAGGACTGAGACTCGGTCAAGTGCAAATCTTCAGGTAAATCTCTAATTTCTTCAATTCTTTGAGGACCTTGTATAATTAAACAAAAAGTTGGTTTATAATCAGCCATGTGTAGCCGAAAATTGGGTTGACTTGGTCCCCACTTGGACGGTTTTGCAATTAGAAGAAAATCCTTAGACTTGTCAAAAATAGCAGATAGTTTAGAGGACCAATAAATTAATTTAACCACTTTAATTAATCAATTTACTTAATTAATTAAACCCAATTGTTATTAATGAATTATTAAAATGAATTATTAAAATATAAAATTATATTTTATTATTTAATTTAATCATGCATGACCCATTTCATAGCTTAAAAAAATAATATGCTTAAATTAATATAAAATAAGTCATTTTATGCATGAAAACTATATAATAAAACATAAAATCACATTTTAATAATTTCTATGTCCTAATTTCATATTTTCACATATTTCATTAATTTATTTAACAATTAATTGGTTTTAACAACAATTTTAAGTAAAAAAGGTGATGAATTATATAGGAAAAATCCTATATATTTTTCCGTTTACACACCCCCAAACTTAAATCATTGCTCGTCCCGAGTAATGTTCATACGCAACTCAAGGTCTTGCTAAGGCAAATTTTGCTATCAGTGTAAATAGCATCAATCTTCATCTCATAATCATTAATCAATAAATTCATGCTCATAGATCTTCTTTATTAACAAGTAACTCGTATACAAACATTTTAAAAGTTTTATTCTAAGTTTCTAGATATGCCAACGTGAATCATAGTTTGCATGTATGTCATAGCCATAGATAATATTCTTCGTTCAACACAATTTCTCATCAATCAAGCAAAACAATCATATTTATGATCTTCATATGTTGAACTTCGTACTTCATCTCCACTAATGTAGGTGACATAATCATCAAATCAATAGGTCTTTTATAAGGTTGTAATGGGGCTAGGTTAAAGGTAGGGATTTTAAGAGATGAGACATTTCGGTTTCAAAAATCTTAACCTTTAACTTTGTCTTGGATTTCTCAAAATTCAACCTTTTTCTTCAAGTGAACCTTTGGAACACCGCCAAACTTATTTTGAACTCAAGCTTATACATTTTTCCTTTTTGAAGACAAAGCGAACTTTTCTTCGCTTTTTTTTTTTTAACATGAGCACATACATCTTTATGAAAAATTTCCTCAAATGTTGATTCCCAAGACATTTAAGTTAAGATAGGTGCACAAAATTAGGATAATTTTTTAAAAAGATGGTAATTGGCTTATAATGTAGGTTCATTGCAAACACAACCCTTAAAGCTCAAAATTATGATTTCAAGGGTCTAATATAGTAAGGTGGGCTTGAAAAGACTCAAACGATCCTAAGAAAAATGGTGCCTATATCATTTCAGATGTTTTGTCCCCTAGGATTTCGTCTAAAGAAAGTTACTAAGTCAATTCTAAAAATATAAACCTTCATGCATGCCTGGTCTCAAGAGAAACTAAGTTTTCATGGCAAACATTACCTAAGACTAAGATCATAAAAACATTCCATTCTTCATGATAACATAGAATCACTTAGATAAAATCGTTATCATACTTGCATACAAGCTATCTTATTAAAAAGAATTTCTCTAATCATTCATTTATTAAAACATTCTTATGAAAGAAACGATCGAAAATACTTGAAAATTTTAAAATTTGAGCAATTTATTTGCCTTACCCCCTTAAGAAGAAGCAATGTCCTTATTGCAAGAACAAAGAAATGAATGAAAACTGAACACCAGGTAGGGTTGTAAAGAAAGAGGGGTGAGTCATTAAGACTACTTAAATACCAAGCCTTTCTTAATAACCCAATCCTAGACATGTTCATTCCCATTGCCACATCACTTAGTCTTTTTCTTTCTAAAGAAGTATTTATTCATGCTTGCTATGTTTTATTTTGAAAAGATTAAATCCTAATTAATAAAGAAATAAATTCCTAAAGACCTAAAAAACAATTAAATAAATAACAAGACAAGAATTCCTCCTTTTATTTTTTTGACTCATTCCCCTTGTCTTCTTTAGTCCCATCTCCGCTTGCATCGTCAATATCTTCCGTCCATGGCTCAAAGATAGTATCTGGGAACTCAGGAACAAAAGTGTTAGAGATATTCTTAAAAGTATTTCGAATTGAATCATCCCTAATTTTTGCATATTTACAATAAGGTTGTTGTTGATTGTGGATGAACTTGCACATATCCATCAAAATTGACAGCTCCAATTTCTTTGAAGTACTTGCAGGAGTCGACATTGGAGTCATAAATTCTAGTTCAAAACTTAGCTTGATTGGTTCTTCTTCTAGCTCAACCCTTGGTTCAGATTTTGTTAGCTCTTTCAGCCGGTTGAGGACTATTTGGTTCCTTATCAGATTCTTCTTCTTCAGTGTCTGTAACTGAATCAGCTTCAGTTTCAGTTTTATTTCTTGACTCTTCGGTTTCTGGCTCTATTGGTTCCTCTTCCTCGCCTTGGTTCAAATCATGCACTCTCTCTACTAACCTTTCAAGATCATGACTTGTAATGCACCCTTGAGTGTACTGCCCCTTCAAATTTGCTTGTGTTTTAACACGGGCCCTTAAGCAAAGTGAAGTAATTAATGATGGGAAATAAGCACTTCTTGTCTTTTTTTTAGTACAATCGTGAATTTTCTTGAGGATAATTTCCCCAACATTAATGGCCTTTTCTGTCAAAATTGCATATAACAAAAACATTCGTTCCATCGAGATGGTGGAACTATGTGAAATAGGTATAAAACTGTAGCGAACAAAATAGAACCATACCTTCGCTACTGGTTTTAAGTATTCTCTTCGAAAAGAATGGCTTCCATACTTTCTTATAATCCATTGGGATCTCGGATTTGTCACAATATCAAGCACTTGTTGAAGAAAATCTCAGTTGATATTGTTCATCATTGGGTAGTACTCATCTTCCTCAACATCAGGTAAATTAAGCAAATCATTGATGGATTTAGAAGTAAGAGGTACCTTTTTCTTTCGAACGATGACTTCAGTAGCCTCTTGTGTAGTCAAACTAGGATAGAATTCTCTAACTAGTTCATCATCAGAAAGTGAACAAACATTGCAAAATCGTTCCCACTTAAGAGCATTGATTATCTTTCTAATTGGCACAAGAACAACCATCACATCATTTCTCTTTAGGTTAAAACCTTTTTCCGGCATCATAGGTTGATGCTTGAAGATTGAATCAAATTGCTCTTTCACTTCTTCATTGATTAAAACAGTTTTTGACGATCTAGTTCTCTTGCGAGACATGGTATTTTTCAAAAAATTCGGCAAAGTTTCTACTTGCAGAAGCAGAAGAGAAATCGAAAAAAGAGGGTGGAACTTGCTTCGACAAACCTTGCGACGACGAAGGAGTTGCAGCGACAGCACTAAGTAGTTTCGGCAAAAGAAAAAGAAGAGGCTAGGATTTCTTTTGGGATTCGAGGCTTCCGGCACAAAAAGAGAGATTTTAAGAAGTTTTAGGGTGTAAGTATATTGCTTTGAGAGATATGAAAATTAGCAAAGATTTAGCTACATTAAAGTTACTTGGGCGACAAGTAATGGGTGTGACGGCAAGGGTAACTTTTTTTCCACCTTTTTGCTGACTTGGGCCACAAACTCAGACTGTATCTTAAAAGAAAAACTGATTAGTACTTGGGCCAAACTTGACCCCCTTTATTAACATAAAAATTTGAAATTAGACAAAATAAATTAAACTAGGAAAAACATTTTAAAACTTAATTAGAAAATTTCTTCTTAACAAATTACATTAAATTAATTCCCAAGAAAGGTTGGAGGGGTCACAATGGTCCCGCTTAAGTTCCAATCTCCTTAGACAGAATTAATTAAATGTACTTAATTAAGAAAATAAATTTTAATTATTTATTTATTTTCAAGACAATTTTATGAAAAATCAAAAGTCTGTTAATTTGAATGAGGATTCAACTCGCTCAACTTCACCATTCCAGTAGTGTTTGAGACGTTGACCATTGACTTTAAACGTACCTCCATAATTATCGTACAATTCAATAGCTCTATAAGGATAAAGTCAGCGGATGGTATAAGGTCATTTCCATCGGGATTTTAGTTTCCCAAGAAATAACTTTAGCCTTGAATTAAACAACAACACCTTCTGACCTTCTTTAAACTCGTGAGGTTGTATATGACTATCATGCCATCTCTTTGGTATTTCTTTACACATTTTGGCATTCTCATAGGAAAAAAACCTCAGCTCTTCCAACTCATCAAGTTGTAACATCCTTCTCTCACCGACTTGCTTAATATCAAAGTTCAACTGCTTCCAAGCCCAGTGAGCTTTATTCTCCAATTCTAATGGCAAATGACATGCCTTTCCAAAGACTAACCGATAAAGAGTCATTCCTAGCGGAGTCTTAAATGTTGTTTGACAGGCCCATAATGCATCATCGAGCCTTCGAGACCAATCTTTTCTGTTAGGGTGTACTACCTTTTCAATGATACTTTTGATTTCACGGTTCACTCTTTCAACTTGTCCATTAGACTGGGGGTGATAGGCTGTAGTGTGCTTCACATCATATTTTTCAAGCAACCACTTAAGCCATTTGTTTACAAAGTGAGAACCTTCATCACTAATAATAGCTTTTGGTGTCCCAAATCGTGTAAACACATGTTTATGTAAGAATCGCATGACTACCTTAGCATCATTTGTAGGGTATGCTTCAGCTTCAACCCACTTGGATACATAGTCCACAACAACTAAAATGTATTTGTTCCTATATGAAGAAGGAAACGGGCTTAAGAAGTCAATGCCCCATACGTCAAATAATTCAATCTCCAAAATGTTTGTCAAGGGCATCTCATTCCTCCTTGATATATTTCCAGTCCTTTGGCATTTATCACAGTTCTTCTCATAAGCATAAACATCTTTAAATAGTGTAGGCCAAAAGAAACCTGCTTACAAAATCTTTGCTGTAGTACGTGAACCACCAAATTGTCCCCCACTTGGAGATGAATGGAAATGATATAAGATCTCGACAATCTCACTTTCAGCTACACACTTTCGGACTTTATTATCTGCACACTATTTAAACAAAAACGGATCCTCCCAAAAATAATACCGACTATACTGAAGGAATTTCTTCCTTTGCTGGTATGTCATTTCTCGAGGGATTATTCCACATGCAAGATAATTGACAAAATCAGCAAACCAGGGTATTTCTTGAATGTGACTTTCCTCAAATAAGTCATCATCTAGAAAATTCTCATTGATAGGCACGCCAGACTAGGTTACCTCATCTTCCTCCAATCTTGACAAATGATCTGCTACTTGATTTTCAACACCTTTTTTGTCTTGGATCTCAAGGTCAAATTCTTAGAGTACAAGTATCCAACGAATTAGCCTTGGTTTTGCATATTTCTTCGTGAGCAAGTATTTAATGGCCGCATGGTCAGTAAATACTGTAACTTTGGTACCTATAAGATATGAACGGAGTTTGTCAAAAGCAAAAACTATAGCAAATAGTTCCTTTTCAGTTACCGTATAATTGAGTTGGGCTCCTGTCAAAGTTCTACTTGCATAGTAAATGGGGTGGAATACTTTATTTCTTCTTTGACCCATCACAGCTCCAACAGCATAATCACTTCCATTGCACATCAACTCAAAAGGTGATTTCTAATCAGGTGTAACGATTATTGAGGCTAAAATTAAGCGTTTCTTTAAATCTCAAAAGCTTATAAACATGCGTTGTTGAAATTGAACACTGTATCTTTCTCTAACAATAAACACAGCGACTTAGAAATTTTCAAGAAATCCTTGATAAACCTTTGGTAAAAACCGTCATGGCCTAACAAACTTCTGACTCCTTTCACATTAATTGGGGCCAATAATCTTTCAATTACGTCCACGTTTGCTTTATCGACTTCAATTCTTTTTTTTGAGATCTTATGACCTAAGACAATCACTACCTTGACCATGAAATGACATTTTTCCCAATTAAGGACAAGATTCGTCTCTTCGCATCTCTTCAGTACCTTACCCAAATTACTCAAACAGATATCATAAGTGTTACCAAAAACAGAAAAATCATCCATGAAAACCTCGATGAAATTTTTGACCATATCAATTAATATTGCCATCATGCATCGTTGAAAAGTTGCAGGTGCATTGCATAAACCAAAAGGCATTCGCCTAAAAGCAAAAGTACCATACGGATAAGTAAAGGTTGTTTTATGTTGGTCCTCCAAGGCTACAACTATTTGGTTATATCCCGAATAGCCATCTAAAAAGTAATAAAATTCGTTACCTGTCAGTCGATCTAACATCTGATCCATAAAAGGAAACAGAAAATGGTCCTTCCGAGTGGCTTTGTTCAGCTTTCTGTAATCAATACAGATTCTCCAACTGGTAACAGTTCTTGTTGGAATTAACTCGTTACGCTTACTTTCAACAATCGTGATTACACATTTCTTCAGCACACACCACACTGGACTTACACACGAACTATTTGAAATAGGATAGATGATTCCTACATCTAACCATTTTATCACTTCCTTTCCCACAACATCTTTCATAATAGGATTAAGCCTCCTTTGCCCATCAATTCGAGCTCTTTCACCTTCTTCAAAAATAATTTTGTGCATGCAAAATGAAGGGCTTATTCCTCGAATATCAGCTATGGTCCAACCAATAGCTTTCTCAAATTTCTTTAGAACAGTAACTAGTTGCTCCTTTTGATCTTTCGTCATTTTTCCTGAAATAATCACAGGCAAAGTAGAATAATCACCTAAACACACGTATTTCAAATGAGAAGGAAGTACCTTTAGTTCGAGTTTAGGCGGTTTTTCAATTGACAACTTGGGTTGCACAAATTCTCTGACTTCCAACTCCAACATTTCAAACCGTGTAGATTGAATATAATTTCTCGGATTAGCTTCCATCAAAGCCATATTTTCTTCACCTTCTTCATCCTCCAAAGGGTCAAGATCTAAAGCTTTCTCCAATGGATCTTCTTCAAAATTACTTTCCAAAGAAACCAAGGTCTCTATCTCTTCCATAACTAAACACTCCTCTGTCGCGTCGGCAAATTTTATTGCTTTAAGAATGTTAAAAGTTACCTAATCGTCTTGAACTCACATGGTGAGTTCACCTTTCTGCACATCAATTAACGTTCTTCCCATGGCTAGTAAAAGTCTCCCAAGGATAATTGATACTTCCTTATCTACTTCAAAATCTAAAATAATGAAATCAGTAGGAAAAATAAATTTATCAACTCTTACCAAAACATCCTCGATCATTCCTTCGGGATATGCTAAAGATTGATCCGCTAGCTGAGGCATCACAGTTATAGGTCTTACTTCACCTATCCCTAACATCTTGAAAATAGACTTAGGCATTAAGTTGATACTCACTCTTAAGTCACGCAAAGCTTTACCACAGTAAGATTCACTAATGTTACAGGGTATAGTAAAGTTTCCTGGGTCTTTTAATTTCGGTGGCTGTTTGATCTGCAAGAATGCACTGCACTCCTTTGTCAAAGCAACAGTCTCATACTCATTCAGTCGTTTCTTCTTGGACAGTATATCCTTCATAAACTTCACATAATTCTGCATTTATTCTAAAGCCTCCACCAACGGAATATTGATGTGTAACTACTTCAAAACATCTAAAAACTTCTTGAATTGCACCTCATGTTTCTGCTTATGTTGCTATAATCTTTGCGGATATGGAGGTGATGGAACTTTCGGTTGAACCGAATAACTTTTTTGAGTAGGTAAATCTGTATCCAAAGAAGATGTCAAAATATCTGAATTCTTTAAGTCAGGGTTTACCATTTTAGACTTTGCAGATTCTGATTCCTTTGGTGTAGGAACTTCAACAGCTGGTTGATTTCCCTCCTTTTTAACACGCTCATCTTCGAAATCAATCGATCGAGGTTCCAGAGTCTTTCCACTTCGCAATGCCACTGCCTTGATATGTTCTTTACCCAAATTTCTTGGATTCTCAGTATTGCTCGGCAAGATTCCTTGCGGTCTATTACAAAGCTCCGTAGCTGACTGACCCATTTAGTTTTCCAAATTTTTCAGTGTTACTGCTTGGCTTTGGATCAAAGCGTCATTATTTGCCATGTACGCTTTCAACAAGTTCTCCAAACTGTTTGATGCCTCAGCTTGAGGTGGCTTTGGAGCTTGCTGATTAAACCCTTCAGATTGGTTTGGTCTTTGTTGCAATGAGTTGTTGTTTGGTCCATTTCCTTGGTTGCTCCAAGAAAAGTTAGTATGATTATGCCATGAAGGATTGTAGAAGTTGGACTGGAGTCCTTGTCCACTCTTATTTTGATATTGGTTCCCCACATAGTAAACTGACTCGGGATTTGGTGGACAATTCTCAAAATAATGACTTTCCCTACAGTACACAAAGGAAACTACTTCAAACAAACTTGGTGGTTGAGCTTCAAAATTATTAGTACTATTAGCGGTTAACTGTTTTAACATAGAGGAAATAGACGATACCTGAGCTGATAATGAAGTGAAAGAGTCAACTTCATTAACTCCGGCTACACGTCCTCTTGAAGTTGTTCGATTTGTTGGCCATTGATAGTTATTACTCGTGATCCTTCCGATGATCTCATAAGCCTCATTATAAGACTTAGACAAAATTGCACCATTCAAGAAAGCATCTACCACCAATCTTATATGTGCATTGAGACCATTATAGCATGTCTCCAACTGGATGCAATGTGGCATCCCATGATGAGGACACTTACGAAGTAACTCCTTGAATTGCTCCTAAGCCTCATACAAAGACTCGTCATCCAATTTTTGGAAAGTTGTGATCTTGTTCCTCAACTTAGCATTTTTGCTAGGTGGGAAATACTTGGTGGCAATGAATTGAGCCATGCTCATGCTCGATCTCGCAACGAGTATGAAAACAACTTCAACCTCAGTGCGTCTTCAGTCACACCGACTATCTTAAATGAATCACTCACCTCCACAAACAATCGAAGGTGGAGATGTGGATTTTCCGTGGGCATACCACTAAATTGGCCCACCATTTGTAGCATTTTAAACATCACTGGTTTCAATTCAAACTGGGTTGCCTCAATATCTAGCCTTCTAATTCTTGGGTTTAACTCACTGAAAAGTGGCACAGTATATTATCTGATGCATCGATCCCTATCATCGGCAATGAGTATGGGATTTCATACATAATCGGCTTCATTACCTTGGACTTGATTCTGATTTCCAAGGTCCATCTCGACTTGTCTTTGAGCTGTTCGTTCACCTCTTCTTTGTCTGAAAGTTCGGTCAATTTCAGGGTCTATAAGGAGTAACTCGATAATGCGATCTATGCTCATAAACAACTGAGAAGAAAATCACAAAAAATTAAAAAGAATAAGTTAATAATGTTAGAAATAAATCAAATTAACAATAAATAATTTCACGAAAAAAATGACTATGGCAACATTTGACAATCCCCGGTAACGGTGCAAAAAACTTGTAACGCTCGGGTTTGTGCAAGTGTACACAGTCATTATCAAGTAACAAGTAAGTATCAAGTTATCATCTCCATAGAGATTGTGCTTGTGCTAAGCCACTTAACTTGTAAAATTATATTAACAATTTGAAAAAAGAAAAAACACAATATAATTGAGAAGTGGTGTCTAAATTAAATTAAATGCAATGATCCCTAATGCAAGTCTTCCTAAGTATGTAGACTATATGAATGAAGTAGATTTTAGCAAAATTAAACACAATTTGCAACAATTATAACATAAATAAACTAGCAAAATTACTTTAATTAAACTCAATTTATTATCATCATGCTTAATAATATTCAGGAAAATATTCCATGGGAACTCGATCTTTCATGAGTTTGGAAACCAAATTAGGTCCTTTCGAAATCCTTTACTTAGTAAATACGCATTTTACTGATCCTTATTTACTAAGGGTTTCTTAGCATTCGTGTGATGTAACATGGACGTGTTAGATTTGAAATAATTTAATCACACAAATATAAAAACTATGCAGATAATAGAGCCTAGTTAGGGTTGTTATGCAACGTACAATTTAATAGGGTTAGGATCTAAATTGAGCATGCACATTTCAATTATGCGTCCATTAGCTGTCGTCTGGTTAGAATCGCTCAGCTAATTCAGGTGCATTTAAATCAAGTATGAACAAAATACAGACTTGATTTTAATTGAAAACATGATCGATTGAGGCACAAACATTATAAACATGAATCAAATAAATATTATTTAATTAAAATAACCATCCTAGCTTAAATAAAATTAAGACATCATTGTTGTAAATAAGAACAAAGAACTTATAGAAAATATTTTGAAATTAAATTAAAGAAGAGAAAGATTAAACCCAATTCAGAGTCGCTGTCACCCAAAACTCTGACTAACGAGGCTCATTCGCTCCTTTGCTTTGCTCCTTTTCTGATGGCTCTCTAAGGTGGCTGACCAAGGGCTCGTTAAAAGGCTAATTTGTTGAAATCCTTTACGCAAGGATAGTGATAGGCATGAGAGCTAAGAGAGTTGAGTGAATTGAGAGAGGAGAGAATGAATGATGGATGAATGAATGAGAGGGTCTTATTTATAGGTGAGGAGAGGGGGATAATTTACTAAAAATAAGGGTGTTCATCCTTTGAAAAATCTCCCATGGTTGGCTGGCCATACATCAAGCAAATCAAGCTGATTTTTCCTTGATTTTTGGTCAGTTCAGATGCCACAACAATATAGGACTGAGACTCAGTCAAGTGCAAATCTTCAGGTAAATCTCTAATTTCTTCAATTTTTTGAGGACTTTGTATAATTAAGCCAAAATTTTATTTAAAATCTGCCATGTGTAGTCGAAAATTGGGTTGACTTGGTCTCCACTTAGACGGTTTTGCAATTAGAAGAAAATCCTTAGACCTATCAAAAATAGCAGATAGTTTATAGGACCAATAAATTAATTTAACCACTTTAATTAATCAATTTACTTAATTAATTAAACCCAATTTTGATTAATGAAATATTTAAAATGAATTATTAGAATATAATATAATATTTTATTATTTAATTTAATCATGCATGACCCACTTCATAGCTTAAACATATAATATGCTTAAATTAATATAAAATAAGTCATTTTATGCATGAAAACTATATAATAAAGCATAAAATCACATTTTAATGATTTTTATGTCCTAATTTCATATTTTCAGATATTTCATTAATTTATTGAACAATTACTTGGTTTTAACAACAACTTTAAGTAAAAAGATGATTTATTATATAGGAAAAATCCTATATATTTTTTCGTTTACAAATACCACTGAGTTTTACTCAATGTGCGATTTTGTTTTTCATGCGCGGGCTAGGTGCTGTTCGAATTATTGCCGATTCAACATCAGATCAAAAATCTCGAGCTCAGGTGTGGTGATATTTCATTTTGTAATGGCATATACCCAGAGAGTCTTTTGTTGATATCGTTTATAAGATGTTGTTAACTTAGTTGCTAGTGAAATGATGGTTAAATGTGTATATGGTAGGGTTGAGGCTATGTTGGTATGCTAGCCTTGTTTTTATTTTGGTATGTGATAGTTTAAAGTTTGGTTGCTTAGCATAATGCTTGGTATGTTCTTAGCTTCATATTTGGTAACTTTAAAAGTTTGAAAGTTAGTTCAAATATGGTAAGTGTGATATGAATGAAAGCCTTGATGTTTCATGTGTTGTTAATGTATTTGAACATATAAAATGTGGTACCAATAAGTATACATTGGTTAGGCATATTAGGTGATGAATTTGGTGTATTTAGGGTATGTTTAGCCGTGTTTTGAATAGGTTAAATGATTGGTAATTGAGTTGTTTAGTGTCCAAGTAAATAGAAAATGGTAAACTGGAGTTTTAGGGTACTTTTGGGTGCACATGGCCTGGCCACACGGGTGTGTGACCCTTGAAATCAAAATTTTTGTAATTATTTCCTAAACTTCCAAAATTATTTCAAATTAGTCCATGTCTATTTGTAAACTACATTTAGGGTCTCGTAAACTCGTAATAGGGGATGTAAGCGTACATTTTTCTCTGAATTGGGGTGGACCAATACTCTAATACTAATAATTGGAATAGTCTTGTATGTATTCGAATTTTGACATTCAAGAATGGATAAATAGTGATAAGATTGTAGACAGTGGAAGACTAAGTTTAACAATGTATAAATAGTGATAAGAGTGTAGATAGTGGAAGACCAAGTTTAGAAATGCATAGCATAATTTATTACTCAAATGTATAAGAATCTAGCATGAAAGTATTAGATTGTCGTGACTTGCCCTTGCATATTATAATGTTATTAGTTAGTTTATATGTTCATTACGATTGAATTAATTTTTTGATTCGTTAGTAATGCTAGTGACCCTAATCCAATGACAGAGAAGGGTAAGGGGTGTTACATTCTGCATCAGTATCTCATATGTTCTGCATCTGTATCTAACCTATTTTGCAACTATATTGGATATCCTCTGTTTTCGACTCTATACTCGAATTTTAGAATTGTTTGGATAAAGAGAAATTGAACACCTAATTGATATATATAATTATGTTGATTGTATACATAAGTTACACACATTGAGTTAGAAACTCAACTATTTGTATGTTTGGATTTCAAGTAACCTACAGACTTGATTGGGTCGGTGTATTGGGATCTCAATCATTTTACTTTCTTTTCTTACTATGTTATCAATATTTTCATGGTTATTTCTTTCTAAGATTGTTGTTTTTAATGACTAGATTTTGCACATTGTTATTATCCTTTATATGGTTTCAAATTATCTGAACTTTATTATTAGAAGTGGGATTTTCCAGAAATGATTTAATGTAGCTCTCCAGACTTGGCCATAATGTCTAGTTTGGGGTTAGGTGTTACATTTAGTGGTATCAGAGTCAGGTTACAAAACTCGGGTTGTGTTTTCTAGGCCCTTATTTTTGTTAAAAAGTGTTCTGAATGAAAATTTTATCTGAGTAACTCTAAAAAATAATTTTATAAAAGATCGAGTTTTCGGCGCTGAACTTGTAAGTATTTCTGCTTTAGCTATATTAATTAGCTAAGAAATACTATAGTAATTGAACTTGTTGGTTTAGTTAAAGACTGTGATATGAATTGTAAAATAAGATATCTGATGAGAACTCTAAACTAATATGTAAACTTTTGACATTGTAGATAAGTAGAGATAATGAGTTTGTGCGATAGTGGTAAATGTGGTTCTCGTGGGCGCCGTAGGCGTCTAGGAGAAGCTCAAGTAGAGTTATCCTCTATAGGAAGTATGCCCAACCTGGAGAACAGCAAGACCATTAGTACTCCTACTACTGAGACTGAGTTTGAAATTCTGACAGTTAGGGATGATGTACTGTTCGAGGCTATGTTGCGTGTCTTGGAGAGGGTCACTGGGATCCATTCTGAATTTTGGGAACCGTGGGTCAATTACTGAATAACTTCAGTCAAATAGTGCTGGGGTTTTTAGGGTGTAACTGGAGTTACCCTGACAGTGGCTGAGTATTGGCTAGAGGCCACTGAGTGCATTATGAATGATATTGACTATACTACTACATAGAAATTGATAGGTGTAGTAACTCTTTTTCGAGATGAGGCTTACCAGTGGTGGTTTACTGTTGAGAAAGACGCTAAGCCCGAACAGATCACTTGAGAATTCTTCAAAAACACCTTCCAGAGTAAGTATGTGAGGACAAGTTATGCAGTGACTCGTTGGCATGAGTTTATAAGCTAAGTTCAGGGTAAGAGGTCTGTGGTCGGGTACGAGGTTAAGTTTCTGAGATTGAGCAAGTATGCTCGAGCACTGGTTTCGATTGATTATAATAAGAGTATACGATTCGAGGAAGGATTGAGGTATGATCTAAGAGTCCTGATGCCCCACAGAGGGAGCGAATATTTTCTGTCTTGGTGGATAAGACGAATATTGCTGAAGAAGTTAAGCGCACTGACCGCGAGAGGGAAGATCAAAAAAAAGGTCAAAGTAAGTTGGGAGGGATTCGAGTCCCTCTAATTCTCTTCAACGTCCTAAGAAACAGGTGAGATTTGATAGGCCAGCGAGGATCAAGACACCAGCTGCATCAACTAAGATTCAGACCTGTAGTCATTGTGGGAGACGCCATCTGGACGAGTATTGGAGGAAGTTAGGGGCTTATCTTCAGTGCAGGTCGATAAAGCACCGTTTCTAGGACTGTCCCCTACGATCTAAACTAGTGGAAGCTTCTACACAGGTACATTCTTTATCCATTCTGTTCCATATTTTGCACTAATAGATATTGGTTCTACTTACATGTATGTAGCTAGTACTGTTTCTGTGAATCTAGATATATCTGCTAAAACTACTGCTAGAGAGATTTCTTTAATTACTCCATTGGGTCAGTCGGTCTGAGTTGATAAAGCATATAGACATCTTCTGTTAGAAATTCAAGGTGTTATGTTTCCGGCTAACCTGATGGAGTTGCTGTTTAGAGAGTTTAATATGATTTTTGGAATGGATTGACTTGTGAAACATCAAGTCAGTTTAGTTTGTGCCTCTAAGAGGGTAACTCTGAGATCGAATAAGGATACCAAAATCATTATGATCGGTGAGCATCAAGATTACCTTTCTAATGAGAGGTTCTAAGATCAGATGAGGATATCCGGAAGACTGATGTGTATAAGACTATATTTAGGACTCGTTATGGGCACTATGAGTTCCTAGTTATGCCTTTTGGTTTGACGAATGATCCAACTGTGTTTATGGATCTTATAAGTTGGGTATTTTAGCTGTATCTAGATCAATTTGTTGTAGTGTTCATCGACAATATTTTGATTTATTCAAAAACTGAGAGTGAACACGACAAACATCTTCGGATAGTTCTGTAGATACTCTGTGAGAAACAACTTTATGTTAAGTTCAATCAGTGTGAATTTTGGTTGTAAGAAATTACTTTTTGGGTGGCATATTGTTTCAGCTGAAGGGATCCGAGTAGATCCTAAAACGGTCGAGGCTATGATCTAGTGAAAATGGTTAAAGAATGTGTTCGAGATCTTGAGTTTTCTTGGGTTGGCAGGTTACTACCGAAGGTTTTTGGAGGGGTTCTCGCTTATCGTAGCTCCCCCTAACTAAGTTGTTGCGTAAAAATGCACATTTTGTGTGATCTAATGAACAAAAAAAAAGTTTTGAAAATCTTAAGTCTGTTCTGACTCAGGCTCCTATTCTATTATAGCCTAAATCTGGAAGAGAATTTGTTATCTACAGTGGTGCGTTGCATGCAGGTTTAGGATGCGTTCTGATGCAAGATGGTAAAGTTGTGGCTTATGCTTCTCGACAGCTTAAGTCACGTGAGGGTAATTATCCCATGCACGACCTTAAGTTGACTGCAGTCGTCTTCGCTCTAAAATTATGAAGGCACTATCTGTATGGTGAGAAGTGTATCATCTACACAGACCACAAAAGCATCAAGTATCTGTTAACTCAAAAGGAGTTAAATCTTAGGCAACATAGATGGGTTGAGTTGCTTTAAGAATACGACTATATGATAGAGGATCACCCCTGGTAAGGCCAACATTGTGGCCAATGCTCTTATTCGTAGAGCGATGACTATTTTGAGAGCGATGTTTGTTTAATTGAGTTTATTTGATGACGATAGTTTGTTGACCGAGTTGTAAGTTAAACCAGCCAGGGTGAATCAGATTGAGTTTATTTCATGACGATAAGTCTCTATTTTCACGTTTCTGACAAGTTGAGGTTAGTGGAACTTCTAATTTTAGACTTAGCAATGATGGGATTCTGTGTTTTAAATGTAAGATCTGTATGCCTAACGATGCTAAGTTAAGGCAATTAATTCTACAGGAAGCGCATAGTAACCCTAATGTTATACATCCCAGTAGGAATAAGATGTATAAGGATCTTCGTGAATTGTACTGGTGGCCCGATTTGAAGTGGGAAGTAATTTTTTTTGTTTTTTATTACTTGACTTGCCAGCAGGTTAAGGTTGAGCATCAACTACCTTCAAGTCTTCTTCAACTGGTTAAGATTCCCCTTTGAAAGTGAGAACTGGTGACTATCGATTTTGTTAGTGGGTTACCTTTGACGCCCACTAAGAAAGATTTTGTGTGGATTATCATGGATATCAAAACAGATTATTCGCTTCAGAACTTGGCTAACCTGTATGTTTTCAAAATTATAAAACTATATGGAGTGTTTGTTTTAATTATCTCTGACCGAGACCCGCGCTTCACATCTCGATTCTAAAAAAAGCTTCATGAGGCATTAGACAGCTGATCAATTCTGGAGGATATGCTAGAGAGTTGTGTAATCGATTTCTAGGGTAGTTAGGAGAACTATCTATCGTTGGCTGAGTTTGCGTATACTAACAACTTTTAATCTAGTTTTCAGATGGGACCTTATGAGGTTTTGTATGGTCGTAAGTGTTGTACTCATCTCTGTTCGATTGAGTTAGGTGAACGTCGGGTTCTGGGCCCTGAGCTCGTATCTAAGACTAAAAATACGATTAGATTGATTCGAGACCGCCTTAAGGCATCTTTCGATTGACAAAAATCATATGTGAATTTAAAAAGACAAGATATAGAGTATTCTATGGGTGATCAGGTATTTCTGAAAGTTTTTCCGTTGAAAAAGCTTCTTTCATTCGATCGTAAGGGCAAGTTGAGCTCGAGGTTCACCGAATCTTATCGTATTCTGAAATGTGTCAGACCTGTCGCCTACCAGCTGGAGGTACCTCTTAAATTAGATTAGATTCACGATATGTTACACGTCTCTATGCTGAGATGATACCAATAAGGTGAGGCTGGATTTGACTTTTGAGGAGGAACCTGTTTAGATTCTGGACCAAGAAGTAAAGGTCCTGACAAGCAAAATCTGTCCTCTAGTTATCCTGTCGCAGAATCATGGCACCGAGTAAGCCACGTGGGAATTTGAGGATTTGATTCATCAATAATACCGTCTCTTCTTTTAGGGGAAAAAGTTGTAAAGCCCCAAATTTTGAAATGTTGTTGTTGTTGTTAGTTCTGTCTATAGTTATAAATCTGCTTCAGTGGTTAAATGTTTTGTTGTGTGGTTGAGGTCCGGGTTCAAGTCCCGCTTGTAGAAAATTTTGTTATTCTTTTGGTTTAACTCTTATCCTTGAACGTTTGACTTAAGTTTATTTCTGCATTAATTTGTATCAAGAATGAGCTTGCTGGCTTGATGGTTAAGTTTTTGCATACCTTCTGGTCCTGTTTTTGAATATCTCTACATGTGTCGAGAAAATATTTTTTTCCACTTAGTAAAAAAATGTAGTTTATTTTTATAACAGCTTGATTTAGACCCTAGTCGGATAGTGGTTTCGAGACCACAAATCTGAGTCAGAATAATATTTTAATATTATTTTTCGTGCTTATAGTATGTGAATTGACATGTGTAAAATTTTCGTGTTTTAATTTTTTTTGTTTGACTGCCGATTTAATAAAAAGGCTTAATTGCATAAGATGAAGAAGTTGATAGTTAAATATGTAAGGGCTAAATTGTTGATGTCTTTATAGCATGAGGTATTCATGATGCAATTAGACCATTTAATTCATGCATTGACACTTTTGGATATGAGTTAGTGGAAATGGAATAAAATTTTAAAGGTTAAAAGTGGAAATGAATAAGTAAAGGATAATTAAATAAAAATAAGCATAAAAATAAGCCATTATCATCTTGTTTTTGCTGAAACACAAAAGAAAAAGAAATATTTGAAGCTTAATTAGGTTCGGAACTTGTTTAGCTAGATTAAGGTATGTTCTTCGCTCGGTTTTTGATAATTTTTACGTTTTTGAGATCGTTGCTTTGTATATTACCTAGCCCAAGTTTTAATTTTTTGAATTTATGATGATTTTGAGAATTTTCATTGATGAATTTATGAGCTTTGTGATGTTAGATGATAGATTATGAAAGATATGTTTTGGATTAATATGTTTTGTATTGGAAATTTTGATGATTTTGTGCAATTAGGGTAAATTATGAAAATAATATTTTGAGGGACTAAAATATGAAATAAATGAAATGAATGGACTTGTATGAGCATGAGGAAGATTCGGCCTAAGCATGGGACATTAAAATTTTGCATATTTTGTGTTTTATGCAATAGGGACTAAATTGTAAAAAGTGTAAAATGTCAGGGGAAAAATGGTAATTTGCTCATTTATATGTTTTGGACTGAATTGAATGAAATTATTTTTGAATGAGTTTAATTTGAATATGTTTAGATCAAGAATTAAAGAAATCAAACTTGGATCGGGGGAAAACTAAAGTCATCGATTAATCGTTCCTTTTCGATTATCATTGTCCGAGGTAAGTTTACAAGTAAATAGACGTTGTAAATTTTAAATAAATATTAGTTATATATTGCTGAAATGAAATATGCAAATATATATATGGTAGCTGAATGTGTATATGTTTGAGAAGTAGGAATAGATGTGAATGTGATTTGTTGATATTTAGCACTGAGTGTGCGAGTATAAAATAGCTACTGCTACACGAATGGCACTAAGTGTGCGAAACTAAAATGACGATGTATGAATAACGGGCAGTAAGTGTGCGATATCGAGACCAATATGGTTTAATGCGAAGGCACTAAGTGTGCGATTTCATTATGGCTTCAGCTAATTATTGAACACTAATTGTGCGGATCCAATGAATGATAAAAAGGTAATCAAACAAGTTAATATATATCAAGATCTAAAGTGGTAAATGTGATATATAAATACATGTTATTATAGGTATGTAATAAGTTAAATACTATATGATAACAAGGTAAGTTGGCTACTTGATTTGTGATATAAATTATATATGATGCAAATGAAAGTATACGTGTGTATGAAAGTCTATATTTGGCCAAATGGTAAGTATATGTGATATCGTAATTGTGAATTATATGTATTTATATATGATTGAATACATTCGGAAAGAGTGTGTATGTGACTTGAAAGTGAAAAATAACTATGTTATTATTTACATGTGTATTCGACCAAGTTGAATTTGATTCATAGTTACATGTTTGATATTTAAATTTTGCAAACTCGAATGTGTATAAATGAATACGATAGCATTATTCGGTTCTGTTATATTGAATTATTAACATCATTGAATTGTTTATTTGCTTATGACTTACTAAGCTATGATAGCTTACTGTGTATGTGTGTTTGCCCCGGTTTTATAGATTTTGGAAGCTAGTTACAGACTCGGGGATCGTTAGCGAAGTGAATCACACTATCATCCGTTTATCGGTACCTATAAAAGTTAAACTTAAAACCTATGGCATGTATAGGCTATACTACCATTTTGAATATATTTTGAATGATGTGTATATATATATAATAAGCCATGCGAAAAGGGCTTGTTTATTTTGATGTGTATAGTTTCATGCTTTGATCAAATATTATGGTTGATGATTTGGCTATGTTTCGTAAATGGATGAGACTAATATAAAATGCTTTGACTTGATTTATTATATATGAGAATGAGTTGTTAATTTAATATGTTATATAAAGAAAAAGTGTTGTTATGTTTGGAAGATATCATGTTTTGATAATTATGCATATTAGTTGTGATAGACAAGTAAAGTTGATTGATATGATATGATATATGTGTGAGCTATGTTTGAGACCATGGATGGATATATCTTTATATTTGGTAATTGAGATTGAATTTGGATTATATTTTGCTATGTGAAAGTTGTATATTGATTTGCCATGAATATATGGTAGTTGGAATTGGTAATTTGCATAATGAGTCTTGTTTATGGAATTGGTCTTATAAATGACCTTTGATACATTGGGGAATAAATATTACTAGCATATATATATAGGATCGGCTTTAGTATGTTATGCATGAAAATGTTTGAGTATTGGTGAATTTGACATTGGTTAAAGCATAAGTTTTGAGCATAATTGTATTAGGCTAAAGCTTGAGAAATTGACCATATGAATAGTAACTTTAGTTATTTGATGAATAAATACTTATATGCGATTTTGATAAATGGTTTTGAGTATTTGATTAATAATGATTGAATATACTATGAAGGTATACAAATGCTTATGACATATTCGGCCTAATATATATATATATATGTGCATGTTATAACATAATGGTTACGTGTAATATAGGTAAATTTTAAATGTGAGTTTTATATAGATAAGTATATCATTATTGTTTATAGTTGGTTTGTTAGCCGAGTAGGCGACATGTTGTATGACCGAATGTGGTGCTGAATTAGTTTTAAAAAAAAAATAAAAATGATATTCTGGATATTTTTACTTATGAGTTATTTGATTATGTGATTATGATATATGATATTTTTACTTTGTTGGTTTAAGATTTTAAACATGTGTATATTTATGATGATTCGAAATTAAGTTTAGTCCGGTAATTCCTCGTAACCCTATTTCGACGACAATTATTGGTTACGGATGTTACAATTTTTTTCACAGTAAATAATTTTTTTTGTTTGAAACTTTTTTTTCTCGTTCTTCCATTTCCTCTCTATGGTTCTTCTTTTCTTTTTGTTTCTTTTTCTTCTTAATTTAATTAGGCGTTCTGTGGGTTTGTTGCTTTGATTACAAGGATATTGCGTAAGTTCTGTCATTATTCTCTATCTATTTTTGCTAGATTTTGTCTATTTCGTCGAGGTTAGATATTACCGTCAATCGTTGTGAATTTCCGATAATGGTTCAAATGGACCATTTTATAGGCAAATATTTCGAGAGTAACACTCCCCTACTGAATTAGGATCGAATTGTTGTTACTTACTTTTGGGTAAGCAAAAATTTTCTACTTTGGATAGTTGCGTCAAAGTTTTCGACATATGTTAGTTTTGGATGTTAACTTTAGCGTTTGGAGTTCAATTTAGTTGTTTAATTAGTCAATTGATTGTCATTTTAGGTTTAAGATTCTTTTACATTTCTTTTACATCAAAAATACATCAGGTGTGTAACGAAAGCCCGAATATCTGTGATTTGTGAACGCCGAAAAAAATGACTGTCGACGCCACACGGCCGTGTGGCAGGCCGTGTAACTCACTGTTTTCAAATTAGAGGGACACGAGCGTATGTCCAGGCCGTGTAACTCACTGTTCTAGATTTAAGATCACACGAGCGTGTGTCAAAGCCGTGTGAGGGAAATTTTGGGTTGTGAGTCACACAAGCATGTGCTAAGCCATGCATAACATTAAGAAGGTCATACTGACATGTGCTACGTTGTGTGGACGACACGGGCCAGCAAACCAGGCCGTGTGAATCCACATAGGCCTGTGGGCCAGAAATTAGAGTTTTTCCTTGGGGGTGTAATCACCGTTCAAATCGAATGTAGGCCTACCGTAAGGTCCATCTGATCTAAATTATACTATGAGACTGCTATCTGACGACCTGCTATTGAATAATCCGTTATTTTTAAATTTATAGCTAATATGCAATATGATGAGTAATTGTCTTAGCCTTACATGAACATGATCTGAACTGGTATTTTTATATATGCAAATCTGATATCTGTTAAATCTGTATCTGCATTGGGCTGGGATTGTGAAAATGAGGAAGTGTGGGCAGTTTAATAATCTGCCGAGCTCAATGGCTAAGCCACAAACTTATATGTGACTTTGACAATTTATCGCATATTGATCTAGCAGCTTGACTGCAGAATTCTGAAACATTACACATAGTTACAAAGTGGTGTGAAAGGCTGGATGGGTACTTGACACCCTATATGGCTTGTTGGGATGGTCAGAAATGGTGTGTAACGGATGGGGTTAGGAATTTGCATCTGTATTTGATCTATTTTGCATCTATATCCGATCTGTTCTGCAACTATATTGGATATCCTCTATTTCCAACTTTGTATTCAAACTTGAAAATTGTCTAGATAAAGAGAAATTGAACACCTAACTGAAATATATAATTATGTTGATTGTATACATAAGTTACACACATTGAGTTATAAACTCATCTAGTTGTATGTTTGGATTTCAGGTAACCCACAGACTTGATCGGGTCAGCATATCGGGATCTCGGTCATTATACTTTATTATCTTACTATGTTTTCAATATTTTCATGGTTATTGCTTTCTAAGACTGTTGTTTTTAACGACTGGATTTTTCTGATTGTTATTATCCTTTATATGGTTTCGAATAGTCTAAACTTCATTATTAAAAGTGGGATTTTCTAGAAATGATTTAATGTAACTCTCCAAACTTAATTATAACGTCTAGGTCAGAATTGAGGTGTTACAAATAAAACAATATTTAATAAGTTACAATATTTTACTATTATATTGAGAAGCATCGGTTGAATATATAAGAAAACAAGAATAAAGTATGCTCCACTCCTCATTTTTATTCAATAAAACCCGTGTCAAGGAAAACAAAGCTTCAGCAACGTACAGTTTTCAAAGTGCAGAATCCTAATATTTTTTTAATATGCTTTACATTAATAATAATAACTAAGTTCCCACCGCAAAGTCTTTGAATTCCGGGATCAATAGAATATTCGATTTCGAACTTCCACCGGCTCCTTTTTATTATTATTTTTCTCTTCTATTTTAATAAAAATAATCTATCAACTTCTTGTTTTTAGTATTTATTTTTTTTGCTGTCAAACCCATCAAACTTACAACCAATATCCTTCAAATCCATAATTATATAATACACAGTACCCCGTTTCTTATGTCATCTTTGGATGTTTTTTTACAATAATTAGTGTTATGAGTTAATTCAATATCAATTCGATTAAAAATTTAATTTAAAAAAGTAATATATATTCAACTACACCCAAGGTTACTATTAATAAGTTTACGTTTTGATCACTCAACTTCAAAAAGTTAAAAAATAGTCTATAAATTATTTAAAAATTTTCATCAAGTCACTAATTATTCGAAAATTTTTATTTAAGTCATCGGCGGTTAAGTTTTTATTTAAAGTTTGATTAGCGAATTCCAAGCAGCAATTCAACAATTGATATGGTGGATCAGTACATGTAGATGAGTAGAACATACCTTAGATCCAAGTCGATCTGACGGTCAATGTCGGAAATTAAAGAAAATAGTTGTTTAATGAAAAAAAAACTAAACCGCTAGAGAGCTTTCGATTGGTGCAGACAATGCGAAAAGAGAAAGGAAAAGAGAAAGTCATACAATAACAATTTTAATAACATAATGACTTATATGAAAACTTTCTAATTGTTCAATGATCATTTTGTAACATTTTGAAGTTAAGTGACCAAAACGTAAATTTACTAATAGTTTAGTGACCTTGGGTGTAACTAAAAACAAAAGTTGTATAATTGCTCCAAATCAAAATTCATATATTAAATTGCACATCATACCAAAGTTCATATGTAATTTTGAGATATATCCCTATTTTATGATAATCATCCGTACTATAATAAAGTTTCTTGTTAAGTTTGTTGTCATGAATCAAGTTGACACCGATTCTGTTAAAAAATAACATAAAAGTTTCTTCCCAATGTTTAGTCAAAATTACAGATGTTTGAAATTTGGCTATATGTGCTTGGAATTCACATTAGTTTCTATAAAATTTTATTCACATTCACATTAAACAAACTTATCAAAATTTGTTTGAAATATAAAATTTAACTTCATGACATCAGAAGTGGTAAGAGGTTGCATGTTGACACCAAAAACTATAGGTTGGACAAGCGAGATCTAATTTTAATAATTTTTTCTAATTTCATGCTCAACTCAATTTAATTTGTCAAAATTATTCATTTTACTGATTAAAAATATAATTTTATACAAATATTTATATAATTGAAAGAAGGATTAGATGAATTTTGGATCATCAAAGCAAATACGCGCAAACCCAAATTTCTTTCTCTATTATAAGATGTGTCTAAAGTCTCAACACTACGTGAAAATTTTCAACATTTATTTTTAAATTTGTGTACTTTCATTTAATTCAACTTTTTTATAAATACTGAATAAAATATGTAAATAGATAGCTACTTATCACTCAATGTTGAAACTAATAAGTTCATTTTATTTTGGAAAAAATTTAAAATCTCTCCACTTTTATTTAAAAACTAAATATTCAAATTATTGTATTTATTTTTAGGGTAAACTACATAAAAGGTCACTCTAAAATAGTACCGTTCCTATTTTGGTCACTTTACTTTTTTTCAATTCAGTCACTCTAATTAAAATAATTATTTAAATTAATCACTACCACTAAAAATTCTATTAATCTACTAACAGATTCCTGACGTGGCATATTAGCCAATTGAATGACGACACTTGACACTTTCTTTTTTACTTTTAACTAAAGCTTAGGGACCTCTCTCTAATTATTTCAAAACAGTTCTTTTTTCTCTTCTCTTTATACCTTAGAAAACCGAAACCAGAGTTAAAGAAACAATCATCCTTTGAGAAAAGCTAAGATGCTCAAGAAACAACAAATTATAGTAGTCAATTGGGTACTATAACCTCCATCATGGATTTAAATACAAATGGCAATTTATGATGGTTAATTATTGTGTCGCTTCGACATTTATCATGATAATCAACAGTCAAAATTGACGAAAAACAAAACTAAAACCACAAAGTAATGAGCATATATCATGTTACAACCCATGACACTACATCTTCATGCAATTATCTTTATCCTTTGACAATAAAATGGCTAACCAAGATTATTTAACGATTCATCCCTAAAAAGATAAGCAAGTGAGTTTTAGACAGCAGATACATATATGGCACATATCTTTACTCCCTATTGCATCTTCAAACCTGCAAAAGGAAATTGGAAATCTCAAATGGCTATCTTCTATCGCTTCAAATGTTCCCAACCAAATTCTAGTTTTCCTTCACAAACGGAACGTCAGTTAGTACCTATAAGGAACAGAAAACCCCTGCCTGATGAGTTGTAATGTTCACAGTTCATGAAATCCAAGTCAGAGAATGTCAGAAACCCAAGAATCCCCATTTCATAAACTCAAGTTAACTATCAACAGTGAGGAAGGAAGCATTGAGAAAAGGGTGGGCTTTAGTTTTTTTAGGTAAAGGGAGAAGAGAAAGAAAAAATAATAATGTTTTGGAATTATTAGATAGAGGTACCTAAGCTTTAGTCAAAAGTAAAAAAAAAAGTGTCACATGTCATTCAATTGAATAATGTGTCATGTCAACAATTTATTAGTGGATTCACCGAATTTTTAATGAAAGTAGTCTATTCAAACAATGATCTTAATTAATGTGACGAAATTGACAAAAAAAATTAGAGTGACCAAAGTGGGAACAACACTATTTTAGGGTGACTTTGTATGTAGTTTACCCTTATTTTTATCCAAAACTATCTAAAATAATATAGAATATTATCTATACTAATAATAAAACTCTTGAGTTGGTGTAAAGGGTTAATCGGATACCACTCAATTAAAAAATAACTAATATACCCTATTATTAAATGACTATTATTACTATTTTGATGGCCTTTTGTCTTTTCATTTTTTATATAGTTTTTATATAAAAGAACTAAAATTAACATGTTTAGGATTGAACTCATGTTTAATGAATATATAAATAAATTTTTACTATTATACCAATAATAATTCTAGAGTAAATTTTAAAATAATAATAACAATAATAATAATAATAATAATAATAATATGCATATGGTGAGATTTAAACCCGCACCAATTGCATTAGTAAAAACTTTAATTTACCGCTCAACTAAAGCTTTATTTTGATATTTTTAACCATTTTACCAATAAAGGCCCATTTCCAACTTTATTTACAGAAATGGGTCATTTTCTTCATTATTTACTGGAATGGGCCGAAAACATTAAAACGCGTCCACATAGGACGTTTTAGGGGGAATTCCAGCAAAATGCGTCCCTGAGGGAGAGATTTTGCCATGTCAGCACAAAACACGCTGCCGTGGACGCGCTTTGCTGACGTGGCAAAATCGCTCCCTCAAGGACGCGTTTTAGCTCATGTTTTTGACCCCCAACAGTCATTTAAAATTTTGATCGTTGGGGGGTCCAACGGTCAAAAAAAACTATAAAAAACCCAACTCATATATTTTTCACACAAACATTTCTTCCAAAATTCTCAAAAAAGCTCTCAAATTTCTCTCAAAATTTCTCAAAACTCTCTTTAATTAATTATTTCCTTTAATTTTTTTCTAAATTAGTATTTTTTATAATTTCAAAATTATTTGATCGTGTTAGCAATGGCCGGGGAATTAATTCATCTCGATCATAAACATATCTCCGTCGAACAAATGAAAATGGTAAGGGTTAATTTCAATTTTTTAATATTATTTAATATTTTTTTCATTTATGTAACTTTAATTAATTTTTCTTTTATAATTTTTTATAACACCCTGTAGATCAGGTGTCACAATGTTATATTCATAATATGCCTGGTCCTCCATCACCGTTGATAGAAAATTACTTGAGGGAAGTGGGCTTTTGGCACATGGTCAATATAGGCCTGGGGTGCAAGTTGAACCCGAAACTCATCAACGCATTCATAAAGAGGTGGAGACCCAAGACCCACACATTCCATCTTCCATGCGGTGAGTGTACCATCACTTTGTGGACGTGCAGTTACAATTGGGATTACCGGTGGATAGGTCTGTACTCACCGGGTCCATTCAATTTGTTGATTGGGGAGCCATATGCTACGATCTTTTGGGTGCGATTCCGGATAATATTTACGGAGGTCAAATCGAGATGGAATGGTTATGAGGCACATTCCAGGAGCCGGTGAATAATTCGACTGAAGTAGAAAGAATACGATATGCTCAGGCATACATCCTTGATATCATTGGAGGTTATCTGATGTCGGACTTGTCACGAAACCTCGTACATTTGAGGTGGCTGCTGAAACTCGTTAATTTTAGAGTAGCTGATGAACTTAGTTAGGGTCTGCCGTGTTGGCAACATTATACCGAGAGATGTGCAGGGCGACGATACTAAATAAAGCCAAAATTGGAGGTTGCCTATCAGTACTACAGTCATGAGCTAGGTTTCACTTTCCATTTTTACATCATCGAGTAAAACACCGTTATACATTCCCACTCATAACGAGGTAAAATTTATATTAGATTTTACAATTATTACATAGATTTAAATTATAATTTTATGCTAAAAATTCATTTAATTTGGTGGAACCATTCGGCAAGTTATGTTGGAATACCTACCGCTCTTGAAGATATACGACTTCTATTAGACCAACAGTCAGAAGCGCATGTAAGTATTAAATAATATATATATATACATAACATAGTCGTTCCATATTTAGTATTTAGTATTATGTATATAGCTGATATTTTTATCTCATTAATATAGTTTCAATGGACACCATACAAGGATCCGACAACTCGGGCAGTAATTCTGGATAAATTCTTTCAAAATCTGAACATTTGGCATATTAAGGACCCATTGGTCAACTATGCTACTGTCGAGATGCACCAGACGGATAGAGTGTTATGGCAATTTGGATTCCGACAATCGATTCTTGTGACACCTGAGGTGCTCGATGATGAGCACAAAATTGACTTACAACAATCGAATACACATTGGCCGGTATTATTTTTAGAATATATCAAAATTTGGGAAAATCGGTATAATCATATACTTACTCGCGAATTGATCATCGTTTCAGAGTTAACGTGTGCGTCGGATTACATGCCATGGTTTAGGATCCATGGTAAGCTATATTTTCTCTCGGAAACGCAGAGACGTCAGTAAATCTGTGTTGAAAGGGAACGACAGGGCCCTTTAATTCCAAGGAGAAGGGATGACGGCACGGGCCCATCAACAACGCCCACACAATCACTGGGCCCAATGCTTCAAGCGACAACACCCACACCACAACCCCTTCAGATTATGTCAGGTGCGTATCCTAGCCCTTATATGTATCCTAACCCTTATATGTTTCCTTTTCCAGTCACATGCCAGGTTGGAGTGCATGGCCCGCTGCATCTCCTTTCCTAATGACTCCGACTCAACCGACGACATATAGGCCATCGTCGCAGGAGTGATCGTACGAGGCACCGTCGAACAGCTCATCTCATTTCTAATTCCCATCGCCTTATCGGATTCAAACACCTTCGCCGTGGGTGATGCAAACACCTCTGCATTCTTTATTCTATCAAGGTAGGTCATCCTCCCATCACCCAAAACCAGAACAACCACAACCCCCGTCGGAAGCTAAACTAAGAGGGATCTAACGCGTAACAGTCAACCACCCCTATGTGGCACTGATTTCGACCGGCACATACATTAATTTTTTTAATATATTTGTACAAACTATTTTTATATTGTTTCATTTAATAAAATAAAAGTTGTTTTGAATATTTTAATAGTATATTATTTTTATATTTTGTCCTATTTAATAAAATAGAAGTTCTTTTGAATAAGGCAATAGAAATAATGCAACATGGTTTCATTTAAGCAATTATCAACTATTTCGATTTGAACATGCTCGAATTGTATGATCTGTGTTTCTACACCATCTGCACAACTTCTGTTGGTTCGTTCTTTCCCGGATATCCATATTATCACGTATTCTATTTGAGCAAGGTTGACCTTTTGGTTTGCGATGCAATTCTGTATCCGGTAACAATTTAAACGGAGCAAGCGGTACAGACAACCACTTACATTCATCTAGGACTAGTGGGTATACATATCGCCACACATTGTACATGTATTCTATTTTGTACACTTTGTCGACATAGCTCATGGAATCCAAACAGAGATTCTAACAAGCTACAATTGCATGAGCGCATGAATAATGAAGTACATCAAACGTCCCACAAACGCAAGTCCTATTTTTCAAGCAGACACGATATTGTCCATCGGTAATACCATGATTCAATCTGTTGAACTCTGTCACATGAAACCATAGGTTCTTGCAATTGTGACACACTATGTGCATGGTGTTGGCCTGCACCTTCGCCTTGTTAATTTCTTACAATACCTTCTGAAACCATACATGGCCTCCCTGCATTTGGCCTTTATAACTCGCTGGTCGCTTTGGAAATAGTACCGCCAAACGAAAATATCTCTCTCGCACAACCAAGGTTATCAGTCAATGACACGTTCCTTTTATAATATAATTTATGCATTCAGCCAGGTTTGAGGTCATATGACCATATCATAGGCCACCATCGTATGCTTATGTCCACTGATTGAAAGGTATGTTACAGAGGTAGTTTGCACCTTGATCGTTAACTGATCGCAAAATCGCCAACATCTCATGAAAATAGTCCTTACTGATCTCGTACCCTATCAATATAAGTTGATAGCGAAAATTACATACCACTCTTCCATTCAAAATAAATTGAATATTACAAAAAAAATTTATTAATAAAGAATAAATACCTATGTTGGTCACTTGCTGTTGTTCAACGGTAGATTGATATTGCCCGTAGTAGTTAAACGCAACGTGCCTTAGACAATACCCATGGTGTGTACGATCCCATAAGCTTCATTGTCACTCAATTGCGGCTAGTATTCCAGTGCCCCGATTCAATATAATGCATATATTAGGTTGGGGGCAGACATGCCTCCTTAACCTAGAAAGAAAGAAATCCCAATCATCACCTGACTCCCCCGGTGTTATTGCAAATGTAATTAGAAGGATTCTCCCACCACCATCCTATGCCATATCTAGCAATAGCCGATGGGTATATCTATCATGCATAAAGGCACCGTAAATTTGTACCAATGGCTTGCAGTACACAAATGTGTCCTGGCATTACTTAAAGCTCTAGAATAGACGCTTGAACACTTGGCATCCACAGAGCAAATGGCCGTTGTAGTACGTAGGGCCCGTTTCAAGGTTTGCTATGCAACTTGGGACATACCTCTCCTGCACTTAACACCACTACCACACCTTATTATATGAAGCATCCCACCCATTATCCATATTTTCCAACGCCTTCTGCTTAGCTATGCAAGCCTTGCGGTAAGAGGGCGTGTACCTTAATAGGCTACGAATATTGGAAATTAAGACCGACGCAGAAGTCCTAGGATCCACCTTCACCATCGATAGTATTAAGTAATAAGTAATAAACTATCATATCTAAATCCATCTTGAAATGATCTTATGAAACAACTGTTAATAAAGTACGTTAAATATTGCACCATTAAGTAATAATAGTATTATTCAAAAACCCTAAACACCTAGTGACACTGTACCGGCAACACAGGTATGTGGACCTTTGTACTTTTTTATCTCACATAAGCCTGTCTTTTTCCTAACCGAAGCCATGATTTTTCATTAATATGTATCGTCTTGCACTGCACACTTAGCCTCAAACTTCTCGGATTTGGCTTTAACCACGTGGTAGTTAACCTCGTTCATGATGCTATGTTGTTTCAATGCACCCAGAAAACTATCTTTACTGGAAAACTCCTTACCAACTTCTAATTCACCCAAATCCAATGACAAACTTGTACGGTCACGCCTTCTGTGTGGTAAATCTGGAAACTCCAACGCATCATCTACCGATAGATCGATATTATGCATGTGTGCTGGAGGCGACTACGCCCTGAATCGTAGATCTTCTTCTTCCTCATTTGAACCTTCTTCACCGTCTTCAGGTTCGACTGAAACAGGCTCTGGTTTAAAAAATAATGCAACTTTTGTATATCGAAGCCAGGTTCTCGAGGTGGTTCTACATCGGACTCATCATCCAACCCACCATCATCTACAACATACGAAGTTCCCTTACCGGTGGACGTCGTAGGAAGTACATCATCCCTTCTTGTGAACATTTTTTAACGTCCCTAATTAGATGTAGATTGCCAACCACTAGAAGTTGATGTCATTCCCAGTACGTATTTCCAGCATCGAACATCGACCTACCGAGGTGCATGTCTCATCCACTAACCGAGTGTCATGCAAGAGTTGTGTATTCCATACTGCCACCAAACACGGGCGTTTTTGTGCTCTGCCTCCCACTAATGGAGTGTCGGGTAGGGGTCATGTATTCCTCTCAAACAGCAGTAGATGTTGAAGTCGTAAATGTTTCATTTGATAATAAAAATTTTACATATAACTCAAGATGGGGTGATCCACTAGTGAGATGAGTCTGCACTATTACGTCCAAGTAACGACCACCTTTGATATCAAATGAGTCATATGTCACGGAATCAACTGAAGCACAAAATTGATACTTAACAGACGAAACTCTCATTGGCGTCGTTTCGAAGATTTTGTGCCTAAGTTTTTTACGAAGTTCTGTCAAATCTATGTTCTGGTTAAAAACCAGTCGCGTTGTGTTCTCTAATAAAAAAACAATGCCGTTCTTGATGTCACAGACCTCACCAGTACAGTAAATAACAGCACTAATAGGTTCACTCATCTTTAATTTCTATTCTATTGAGCCTCTCTAATTTTTATTGCTGTAACTTATGCAACATGAGAATGAAATTTTGCTCATTTATAGCCTAAGGCCAAGCAAGAACTACTATAGAAAAAGAGCGTCCACGTAGGAGCTCTTTTCAGTAATTTTGCTAATAGTGCATCCTGCTTGAAGCGTTTTTTACACTATTTTTTTCAAAATCATCTTCTCAAAATTATTTTTCAAGAACCATCGTAGAAAAAGAGCGTCCACGTGGGAGCTTTTTTTAGTAATTTTGCTAATAGTGCATCCTGCTTGAAGCGTTTTTGACACTATTTTTTCAAAATCATCTTCTCAAAATTATTTTTTTGGGAACTATTGTAGAAAAATAACGTCCACGTAGGAGCTTTTTTCAGTAATTTTGCTAACAGTGCATTCTGCTTGAAGCGTTTTTGACATTATCTTTTCAAATCCATCTTCTCAAAATTAATTTTTCTAAAACTACTGTAGAAAAGAAACAAAATCCTTCTTGGCAGCAATTTTGCTACGTCAGCAAAGCGCGCCCACGTTAGCGCGTTTTGCACTGACATGGCAAAATCGCTCCCTTAGGGACGTGTTTTGCTAGAATTTCCCCCTAAAATGCTCCTACATGGAAGTGTTTTAATGTTTTCGACCCATTCCAGTAAATAATAAAAAAGTGGCCCATTTTCGTAAATAAAGTTGGAAATGGACCCAATGACTTCGAAAGAATTGAACGAGGAGCTGTATGAGGTGAAAATCTCATGTACGGTTCTGTAAAGTGGCAATAAGGGTAACTTATCTGTCAACTTTTCCACTATCACCCCCAAAAAACCAAACTCTGCCTTACGTAAAGTTGCCGGAGTACGATTAACCTCTGGGTTTGAAATCACTGCTTATATACCTGGTATTGGCTATAAATCACAAGAATGAGCCTTTATTGGTAAAATGGTCAATATTTTTATACATTTTAATTTTATTATGCACACTTTATTACCTTTTGTTAGTTGTATATCTATAAAATTATTTTACCTCCTGACTAAGTTGGTAAAACAGGTCAACTGAGTACTAACTTAGTTAGGAAATTACAGTAATGCCCTTCCATATTTAAAACATGTATATTATTTGAAGGTATTTCAGTCTTTTTACTTTAAAAACCCAATAAAAATATGCATATTGTGAGATTTTAACACGCACCAATTGCATTAGTAAAACCTTTAATCTAGCACTCAACTAAAGCTTTATTTTGATATTTTTATACATTTTAATTTTATTATGTAGACTTTATTACCTTTCATTTGTTATATATATCTAATTTAATCTAATTTGTTCATTTTAATAACATGCATATTTCAATTGTACATATTTTTTACCTCCACCGTTCGGCAATTGTATGTTATTTTTAAGCACACATTTGTATTTTAAATTTGTGGTTTTCATATGCATACACATGTGATAGGATTTTAGTAATAATAAGATTAAAATTATGAAATAAGTACTTTCAAAAATCAAGATTTATTATTATCAAATGATATAATTATATTCGGTACTAATATTTTCTAATATAATAAACAATTTTATAATATATATTCAACGATATAAAGTCTATATTAAAACATCATATACTAAATTTCTAAGCATTTAATTTTTCAATTTATCAAATAACATTCATGTTAAAATATGCTTATATACATTCTTCATGCATTTGGAATTTAATCTTCTAGGAATCTACTTTTGAACCTCTATTAAAATTCTTTTGTTAAATTCAGATTTATTACAACATGATTTTTTAATTGTATGACTACTAAATGAGGTATTTCTTATTTCAAAAGACCATACCAAAAATTTAACCAAAAATTTAAAAAAATTATAATTGGAACTAAATTTTAAGATCTAAATATTCTTTAAAAATTAAATTTCATATTGACGAAATTGCCAAGTCTTTGGTCCTTTTAGGAAAAGAAATACACAAAATCAACATTGATTTAAGACAACAATTAATTGCTAGGTTATTTCAGTTGAATAGAAAATTGGACACCACATGAACATGAGTTTGATTCTCAGTTTGGTCACTACTTTCATTACAATAATTTAATAAATTTATTACTTGATCTGGATCAAACACTTCGCACATTAGAAAATATTTACTTTTCAAATTTTGGAATATAATCCTTTAGAACTGTCGAAATTATTTGTCCGATTAAGGGAACAAATCATAGACGAGATATGCTTGAATAAGCGTTTAATGAATTGATGTAACCTAATTTGTTTGATAATCACAACTTTTCCTTATTTTGTGTGGAAATCAATTACTTAAAAAAAGTGAACCAATATGCATTGTGGGGTCTTAATCGATCCAAAGTGCAAAATCAAAAGGGAAAACCCACAACTTGTTGTCCAGCGTCTCTTTTGCTTCTGACCTCGCTAAACATAAGCAAGTTGCCTTGCAGCTCACTCAACTATCACAAGTAGAGAGCAATCTCAATGGATCATCTCGCCAAAATTGTAGGGATTGGAGAAATCATTCCCCTTTTGATGCAAGATTGGCGTGCATCACAGATTGACTATACGAGACTCCTCAGTAAGACAACAATTTTTCTAATCGCATCTAAGCACACGTGTTGAAAATCTTCTATAATTTAACTCGTTGCTTCCCAATTGTGTGACACATATATAAATCGGACCCACCTAAAAGAATATAACTACTTCCCCTCAACATTTCCTTCTCAATTTACTTCACATACTTGAAACTTGAAATACTTTTAGAATTCCCAAACACTTCTCCTAGCTTCTCAACCATCTTACTTGTCTCTCGGCACCATCATGTGAGTCGTATTTGTTGTGCGAATAGGGTAAAAGAGAGTAAATTATTATACTAAAAAAATCACATAAATTCAATTTCCTAAAAAAATTGGAGGGGTTACAAATGATCCCACTTAAAACTCAAACTCTTAGATAAAATCTCCTCACAATGTAATTTAATAGCACAATATATCACTACAATTGTACCTTACAAAATATTGAAAGATAAATAAAACAATAAAGAACACTAGTCATTTAACAAAGTTCGACAAATTACGCCTACATCCTCAGACACTACCAAATATATTTCACTGCAAAAGATACAAGTGAAAAATTACAAATTGGAACATGGAAAATTGCCTTATAAAGAAAATAGAAATTTTTGGGGTGATTAAAAGGTGGAGAAATGATGGGCGTCGAAACCATCAAATAAACATAATTCCTACAATAAAATAACTCTAAACTATAATAAAGAGTAGTAAGGTTGATTCCACAGGGATTGGTGATTATGATCAACTTTCGTGTTTTTCTCGTGAACAGAATTTCTGTCGTGCCGATAATCGTGGCAATAGACGTATCCACAACTCCAAATAACCTGCTGAAAAATAAATAAAGTAGGGGAGCTTCGAAATGACTAGAAATTAAATAAATGAAATAGCAGAAATAAACAATTAAATAAATCAAAAATTAAATTAAATTGGGAAATAAATTTGGATTTTGTAAACAGAGTTATAAAGCCTTAGCCCTAGACTCAGTGAATTTCGGTTTCTAAACCGGTCCTCGAAAAATAGTTTTCTCCTTCAAACAATAAGCTGGTTATAGCGACTAAGAACATCCTAACCGCCAATTTTTCCTCTCGTAGTTGATCTCGGTACGTCCTGGAAACCAACCCTTACCGATTGTCTAACTACGATACACGCCTTCGCGATACAAGACCCCGGCAACCTTCGTTCTAAAGAACCCAATTCGAATTAACGACCTTAACCACACGGGACGTTTAAATTCAATCACAATCTCCCTTAACATGTTTGTGGAAATCCGAATACAGCACGGTCGTCTTCCCAACTATACGCCAAAACAACTCCAACCCAACGCGCTTTTTGAATTGAAATTGAGTTAATTGAAATCGAGTTAACTTTAAGGGATGAATTTATCAATCCCGATATTTTTGAGAGATGGTGAATACCGATGTGAAAGATTTTTAGTGTGGATAACAATTTCTCACGATTCTTGATCGGAAAGAATATAGGCCTAAAGCTAATTTTAATTTAGTGAAGCATGAAATTAATCATGCTTTGGTTGGTTATGGAAGTAGATTTGAATGGAAATGTTGATAGATGAAAGGGGAAGGACTTGGGAAACAATTAAGCCAAAAATTGAAATGGGAACAAAAGTTGGCATAATGCCTGCACACTTTCATGCAAAATAAGAAAGAAAGATAAATTGATTTCTATTCAATTGCCATGCAAATCAAGGAGTGATTTTTCAAGTGTACCACACCACCTATTTATACATAAACCATATGATAATTTCAGGCTTGTTCCACCTACCACTAACTACATAAATTAATATCAGACTTCTTTTCTAATTTTGGTTTTTACAAGGTCAAAATCTGACCAGCCCCTCAAATGTCCCAAATTTACGATTCGATCCCTGTTCCATTTCACATGCTTCAATTTAAATTCTTCTTTGCTTGTCTTTGATTTAAAGCACCCAAATTTTGTTCACGTCAATATTTAAACTCAAAATTCACCAATTAGCAGGAACTAATTCAAGAACAAGTTGAGTTAAGCACGAAAAATATGCAAAATGAACAAGCTATCAAGTCCTCCATAATTAGCTCATGCCTGTCCTCAAGCATATTGTACATTCCCACGTTGGAAATTATTCAGTAGCTTCTCAGAAATCAAACCTCCTTTCTACAACCATGAACACAAATAATTTAGGCAAAAAATGAATAAGTGCTCAAAATACCTAGTTTGGTCAACAAATGTCCATAAAATTTAAACATGTAAATCAAATCATTTCACTAAATTGAAAAAAAAAATGCAAGGTATTATTTTCAATTAATTATACAGTAAAATTTGGGATGTAGTCAAACCTTTTTACGCGAACTAGGATAACAACCCAAGCACCATACCCCAGTTACTCAATTCAACATGTCTCCAAATGGACTATTCTTTTTCTTTTCTTTCTTTCTTTCTTTTTTCATGGCAACTCAGTTAGTGGAATGTTTGCAAGTTTTTAGTTCGTCACTCGAACCTTTTTATGCGAGATGAGATGACAACCCATACACCTCATCCCAGTTACTAAATTCGGTCAGTTTTCTAAAATCTTCACTCATAACTCAAGCCCCCCTTTTTATTTATTTATTTATATTCAATCAAATACAATATTTTTAGCAAGCAATTATAAACAGTCAATTTTCATCAAAAAATCTAATTACATATATCAACTTTAAAACACACATGTTGATTAAACTAGATATTTGAACACTTTAATTCAAAAATCACTCAATTATCCAAACTGATTAGCAATGAAATTAAAGATTCAATGTAAAAAAAATTAATGAATAAATCAGTATAAGAATGAACAGATGCGAAAGAAAAACATGCAGCAAAAAAAAATCAACCATGAATTCTGACAAATCATCAAAATCTCCCCCCACTTAACTGATGCTTGTCCTCAAGCATGTTTAATATGAATTTAAAGTTTAGCAACTTTAACAATAAGCAAAGAGAAAGGTCAAGAATACTCCCCATGTGTTTCTAACGATGTTGTCGGCGTTGGGAGTAACAACTTTGCAGGATGTCGAGGACTGTGGAGACTTTGGTTTCCTTGTTTCAAGTTAAGCTTCGATCTGGCTTAACGTGCCTCTACAAATAAAAGAGGTTGCTCATCTCGCTCCTTAGTAGTGAAATTGGGACGCTAGCGAAAGACCTTATTACTGTGAGCAGCTCATGTACCTAGAGGAACAAAATAATATGCAGTAGAGGTGCCGACAAGCAAACCTATAGAATCCAAACAATATTCATCTAGACTATCCATAGTATATACACATGTTAAGGACGAGAAATCGACGTCAAAGGGAAAAGGTTGAGAGGTTAGATTTGTAATATATGGACCAAGTATTAGTGGTCGATTAGAGCGTAAAACAACATAAAAATTTCATGCAAACCAATATCCTAAACTAACTTTAAATCTGGAATGCATACGCCACAAGAAAAATAATTATGTTTTAGTTTAAACAGATGGTGAATCATTTTGACCTGAAAAACTAAAAGCTAAAAACCGATGAATGTATTTCAAAGCAAGTTCATGCACCAACAAGTCCTTAGAGGTCTTGGGATTATAAAGTTGATTTCCAGAATGAGTTAAAGCACAATAAACATCATTAGCATCAAAATTATTTGGAATATCTAAGAAAGCAGTATGGTAGGAATCAGTTTAAATGTCGACAGGGTCAACGAAACCCACGGCGATGTTAAAATCAAAAATCGACATCTTAAAGTCTTTACCAAGTAATCAAAAAAAGACAACGTCCTAAGTTTCAACAGTTCGTAATGCATTAATATTGAAGCTAAATGTTGTGCAGAACTCATAAAATAAATCATAATATGAAATACATAAAATAATTCATAATATGAAATACATAAATTGTTAGCAAATGAACTCCAACCAATAGCATCAAAATAGTTTAACATCGCATCCGCAAATGTAACATATAAAGAGCGTAAAAATCAATTTGCTTACAGACCGAGAGTAGACGTTGTCGAATGTAGTCGTATCGTGCACGATGCTCCAGGGTCAAAAAGTTTAGAGACCCTCATAATCATTCTTCGATGGGAACAGTATAGGTACGACCTTGCCTATTACGTTGACCGTCTCGTGATGGTCAAACATTTTCATCAGATGAGCTGAGTGGTGGACTTCAATTTCCAACAGCATCAGTACTGCTATATAGAGGCATCCTTGGCTCATGTATCGATGTTTGATGGGTTCGAGTGCTGGACGACCGTGTTCGACACTAAGAAACATTGACGTTTCTAGTTGAATGACCTTCGCCATGGTCGTTAGAAGCCCCGACCCCATCCGAGTAACCTGCAGAGTTCGTTAGTAAAGGTAAAACAGGTTGTAGGTCAGAAATCAACCTTTCAGAAGTAGTGGGATTATTGTGAGAGCGTTCTGTTTCGACCGGAATTGGGTTTCATCGGCGAAAATTCCTAATAGGTGTGGTTGTTTTTCTTGTAAGGGGCAGAGATGGTTCCGAGTCATCATCGTCTAAATCGACGACTAAAGGTACTAAAAATTGGTTTTGTCTACAAGTGAGTGAAGCCAGAATCCTATCGGCTATTTGGTTCCTAATTCTTACCATGGTTTGCATATATGCTTCAAGAACAAACGGCTTTGTTTACTGTTGCTCACGGTGGTTGACGGCAACAGGTGACGGTAGTGGTCAGTGGCAGTGGTGACGTGGGTTGGGTCAATTTTTGAATGTGGTAATGGGGGTTTCAGACGGTGTTGGTTAAGAAGGTTGGAGTGGAGGTTGGTGGTTATGGTAGAAAAAAGAAGAAGAAGAAAAAGATATATAAGTGGTGAACGGTGACATTTGGGAAAGGAGAAGAGAGCCAATCGATGATGAGAGGAACGGTGAGAGCACGATGACTTCGTGAGGTCTAAGATTGATAATGGCAGTGTTCAACGATGGTGGCGATGGGAAAAATAAAATGGGCAATAGTGCTCGCAAATCGACGCCACTTGAAGTTGGTTAGGTTAGGTTACGTCCAAGTTCGGGCCGGGCCCAGACAAAATTTTAGGCTCGTTTTCTAGGCTTGAGCCCGATCCAACCCAAATATGGGCCTAAAAATTTATCCAAGTCTAACCCGAAAGAAAATTGTTAAGCCCGAGCCCGGCCCAACCCGGGCCATATTAAATTTTACAACACAAAAATAGCATATTTTAAAAAGAAAATAGCATATTAAATTTTAAAAAGTATATTTGAGTAAAAAAATAAAATATATGTATATTTAATATATAATTCAGGCCAAGCCTGGGGCAAAAAATTTTTACCCGAGGCCTAGTCCGTTTTCTAAACGGGCCTTTTTTTTTGCCCAAACCCATATTTTGGGCCTATATTTTTACCCGAACCCTCTAATTTTTCAGGCGGGATGTCGGGCCGGGCCGAGTAGCCCAACCCATGATCACCTCTACTAGTGGCGTAGGCGGTGACGCTATGCTATTAAAGAGGTTAAGGTTTTTTTTTTTTTGAGTAGAAAAGAAGAAAGGTAAGAAAGAGGAAGGGTAGGGGTTAGGGGATTAAATTTTGTCTTCTTCTTTTTGGTTGGTTTGGGCCTTTATCCTTTTTTTCTCTTTTTTCTTCTTCTTTGGACAAATTTTGGCCATTCGACCCTTCTTTTTTTTTCTTTTTTTCACTTCCGAACCTATTTGGCTATTAGGCCTAATCCTTCTCCTTGTCTATCTTTTTCTTTTTTTTTTTGGGTTTCGTTAGGCTGGTTTGGGTTTTGGGCATTTGGGTTTATTATTTTTTTAGGTTTTGGGTAATTGGTGTTGGGTTGGTATTTGGTACGGGTAGGTATATTAAGTGGATTTGGGTTTTGGGGTTATTATTTGGGTTAGGGGTGTTGGGTTTTGTTCGTATGAAAATAAATGACAATACTTAGCACGGCCACCATCAGTATCCGATTTTCGAAAAATTGACAACCTCTATTACGTCCTTGAAAATAACACATTAACTTGATAATAATCTGGTTACTGTTCATTTTATTTTCAACCTACATTAAACTGAAATTCAAAAATTCAATAAATTAAAATAAATTTGGGTTGCCTCCTAAAAAGTGTTTTTGTTTAATATTGTTAGCTCAACGACCTTGAAATTTATTCAACCAGCTCTTCGAGGACTAATTCCTCAACCATGTGGACTTTAAAATTATCGTAGAAAGGCTTCAATCTTTCCTATCTGGCTTAACGGTCTTCTCCAAAATCAACTTGATTTCTCGATTTAACACTTGCGCTTGACCGTTTAATTAAGGGTGATAAGCCATAGCAACTCGTTGCATTACCCCATATTTTTTTTAAAAGTGTGTCAATTACCTTATTACAAAAATTTGTTCCCCGATCACTTATTAAAGCTCGTGGTCTGCCAAACCTGGAAAAAATATAACTCTTCAGAAAATACACTACAGTTTCTGCATCAGCACAATAGGTGGCCTTAACTTCCACCCATTTTGACACATAGTCAACTGCAAGTAAAATATAAACGTTACCGAATGATGAGACAAAAGGCCCCATAAAGTCAATGTCCCATACATACAAAATTTCACAAACATGTATAGATGTTAGAGGCATTTCATTTTTTCGGCTCAAATTTCCTACCTTTTGACATTTTTCGCAAGTTTTACAAAATAAATATGTATCATGAAAAGATAAAATCAATCAGGGCCAAAATACCCACCACATGTGTAAGAATGACAAAAAGATAAAATTGATTTTACCTCAGTTTCTACAACGAATCGTTGAATTACCTAATCGGAACAGTATTTTCAATGGTAGAGGTCGTCCCAAATATAGTATCTCAGTTCTTATTTAATCTTATCCTTTTTAGATCGTGATAAATTAGAAGAAATTATATCTGTACCAAGGTAATTTACCATGTCAGCGTACGAAGGAAAAATCGCCTAAGTAGATAATAGACTTTCATCTGAGAAATCATCTTTAAGCGGGGTGACAACTTTTAACGGATGAGGTATTCGGCTCAAATGGTCAGCTACCAGATTCTCGTATTTTTTCTTATCATTAATCTCGAGATCAAACTCTTGCAAAAGTAATATCCATCTAATAACTCTTGGCTTTGCTTCCTATTTCCCAATCAGATATTTAAGAGCTGCATGGTCAGAGAAAACAAAATTTTTAGTTCCTAACAAATACAATCGAAACTTTTCCAAAGCAAAGACTATAGCTAGAAATTCCTTTTTACTGGTTCTTTCTCAATTCTCTGCTCAAGGACCGCTCCTATGTGGTCACTTGCGTCGCACATGATTTCCAAATGATAGTTCAAATTTGGTGGCTAAACTATAAGTGCTGAGATAAGTTTATGTTTACGCATGTCAAATGTATCCTTACATGATTGGTCAAACTCAAACTACTTGTCCTTCTATAAGAGATTACAAATCAGTTGTACACTTTTTGATAAGTCTTTAAAGAACTACCTGTAGAAACCTGCATGACCAAGAAAAGAACAGATCTCCCTCATAGTTGTGGCATTTCTAATCATTTATCAACCATAAAATGACATTTCTCATAATTTAGAACAAGGTTAATTTCTAGGCACCTTTCTAAAATTTTTGCAAGATTTGACAAACACATATCAAAAGATTCACCATACACAGTAAAGTCTTCCATAAATACCTCGATTATTTTCTCTACATAGTTGGAAAATATACTTACCATACAGCTTTGGAACATGGATTGTGTGTTGCAAAGTCCAAATGGCATTCATCTATAGGCGAATGTGCCAAAGGGACACATAAATGTCTTCTCTTGATCCTCTAGTGCCACTAGAATCTGGAAAAAGCCTAAGTAACCATCAAGATAGCAATAATGAGATTTTACAGCTATACGTTCTAACATCTAGTTAATAAAAGGAAGTAGAAAGTGATCTTTCTAAGATAAAGAATTCAACTTCCTTTAATCTATGCAGACTCTCCACACGTTTTGGACCTGAGTACGAACCATCTCACTTACCGAATTTTCAGTTACGGTCACGCCAATTTTTTTCAACATTACATGAACTGGGTTGAGCCAATTGCTGTCAGATATGGGATAGATCATCGCAGCATCAAGTAACTTTTGAACTTCTTTCCTTACTACTTTCATCATGGATGGATTAGGACGTCTTTGAGTCTCTCTTTTGGGAGTTGCATTCTCTACAACTAGAATTTTGTGCATACAAGTTAAGGGACTCAAACCCTTTATGTCGGCAATCGTCCACTCGATCACCAATTTATAATCTCTAAGAACTCATACCAAATTTTCCTATGCTAACTTCGAGAGTTTACTCGAGATTATTACTAGCAAGGTATTTCCTTTGCCCAGAAAAGCGTACTTCAAATGGTCCGGAAGTGGTTTGAGTTCCAATTCTAGGGCCTGCAAAATAGATGGTAACAGCATAGTTTGTGAAGGAGACAATTAAAAAGTTTTACCTAAATTTTTCTGTAACTGCGATGCCTTCATATGAGCCACTTTTTCGCGAATAGACTCTTCGATAGTTATCTACTCCTCTAGTTCTTTCATGGCATCAAAGTCTAGACTTCTGCAAAGAATAATTCGTAATTCATCTTCGGCATGATATTCCGAATGCAATTTAGTTAAAGGCTCAATTATATTAACATTAGAAACATTAGTAATCATGCTAGGACGGTTCATGGCCTTATAAACGTTAAATTTTACCACTTCTCCGTTGAACTCCACAGTGAGTATCCCACTTTGTACGTTAATCTACATTTGTGTGGTACTAAAAAATGGTCTCTCAAGTAGTATATTGAAAGAATTGGCCGAGTTATCACCCTCCATGTCAATGATGTAGAAGTCTACAAGAAAAATTATTTTATTTACCTTAATAAGAACATCCTCCAACACGCCCTTCAGATCCACTACAGATCTATCTGCAAGTTGAATGATTACTCTTATTTCCTTCAAAGGACTCGCATTAAGTAGTTTATAAATGGACAAAGGCATAACGCTAATTGATGCACCTTGGCCACACATGGTTTTTTTAATACCGACACTACCTATTTTGCAAGATATGGAAAACATACCCTAGTCCTTACATTTAGGTGTTATTTTCCTTTGTAAAACGGCAGAGACATTTTCTCTAACACTTACCTTTTCATTGCTTAAGAGCTTCCTCTTACTCGTGCATAATTCTTTTAAGAATTTTGCATATCGTGGAATCTACTTCTCTTTCAAAAAGAGGAATGTTAATTTCTACCTTGCAAAAGGTGTTGAGGATCTCCTTCTCTTTTCGCTCCTTCTTCCATTAGACAAGTCTTCCAAGAAATGGAGGTGGTACTACAAATGGTTTTTGTGGTACCGACTTCATTGAAGCCTCTGAGTCAAGTTTCTCTTCGTCTTAACCAGTGTCGTGGGCGCGACTCGTGCCAGGTATAGGTCCCAAAACCTTTCTACTCCTCAATGTTATAATACTTGCATTAAGCAAAGGATTAGGTTCAATTTAGGACGACAGCTTACCCTAGGACTCCAAACGGCTAACCATGAGCACAAGCTTGCTCCATTGTTTATCTAACTCTTGCAAATGCATGTCAATTTTTTCTTGAAACTTCTTAGTACTATTTTCTAGCCTTTCCACTATAGCTTCCAAAGACGACTTAAGATCTGTAATTGTTGATTCAGAGACAACCTTTGTTGGTAAGTTTGATTGAATCAAGGATTTGACAAATAACTTAGATTTGGGTGATCTTTCCACCCCAAATTATGTGTTCTAGTAGGGATCATATGGCATTTAGGGTGGCCTTAGAAAGTTTCTGACAGCATTTGCTTGCTCTATCGAGTCTTCACGTAAACTTGGACATGAGTCCGTCAAGTGGTCTAGCATAGCACAAATTCCGCACAAACATGTTAGGCTTGTTTTATCTGTAAACAAATTTTGAGAAACGTTAGTCAGCTTATCAATTTTATTTTCTAGAGATAGAGAACTTAACCCATGAACCCATCTTGTGGGTTCTGTTGTCGGTCGGAATTGTTGAGAATTCGCAGCCATTGTCGAAATCAACTCTCGTGCCCTCTGAGGAGTCATATTAACAAGTTCCCCTCAACTTGTAGCATCTATCATTTTCATTTTCATCAGGAGAAACCCCTTATAGAAATACTGTAAGAGTGACTATTGAGTCATTCCATGTTGTGGGCAACTTGTACACAACTTTTTGTACCGCTCCCAGTAAGCGGAGAGTGATTCAGTCTCCTTTTAACAGATTCCTACAATGTCCCTCCTTAGTTCAGTTGCTTGAGTTCCTAGAAAGAACTTATCAACAAAATAAACGAGATATGTCAAACTATGTATTGGCAGATTCCGAAGGTAAATAAAATAGTCATTTTCTAGTAGAGTCGGCTAACGAGAAAGGAAAAGCACGAAGTTTAATTTGATCCTGGGTTACTCCCTGAGGCTTCGTGCTTGTGCAAATTATATGAAATTATACACTTAAAATCAAAACCACACACGGCCATGTGAGGGCCCGTGTCCCAGGCCGTGTGCTCCTAAAATTGCTTCTAAAACAAAGTAAAACAACACCATTTTCTTAGGTACCAAGCCAAAACCAAATTAGCCATAAACATGCTTTCAAAACAAATATAATCAAACCTAAAACATACCAAAACATTTAACCTAAGTACCTAACCAATAGACCATCATTTGGCATCGCAATTCACATAAATTAATTCAATTTTCATGCTACAAATTCATATTTTAAACATATATCAAACATACCAATTTAGCCATTCCATTCACTATCTATTTCACCATAATCTATATACTTTCATAAGGTATAAACAAAGTGACCACAAACACATATACATAGACACTTACAAGCCAAAACCAAAGTAATATAAACAAGTAAGCTAGAGGTAAGCTCAAACTATATCATATTAGCAAAATAACATAGTAGCTCCTATTACATGTCATTTACAACCATCAACAAAATAACCAAAACATCTACCAAAGTGATGAATGGACAGTTTGTATGTACTCCAACTAGATTCCAATCGGTCGAGCTTTCCGATGATCCACAATAAAAGAAAAACAACTAACGTAAGCAACTAATGCTTACTAAGCTTGTATAAATCTTAAATGTAAACTTACCATATAGGCTCAATTTATCAAATCCATGCATAATTCCATTAATATGCTAATGAATTCATTCAAATCCTATACACATCACAATTCTCACAAGTTAGCGAGCTCAACAATGTAACATATAATCTTATCATTTTATAAAACATGTACCAGTAACAACTCAAATATACATTTCGTTCATCACATTTCCAATTTGCATTACTCATTCCAATTAAAGCATTTATGCCAACATTTTCCATTTCATCTATCATGATATCATAACATTTCATACAATTAAGTTCACTTTTTCATGCCTTTATTACCCGTTGAACCAAATAAAACAACATCGGATTCACAGGAACCATGCTCACAAAAAGTTTGTCTGTATTTGTAACTGTAACCATATATGTAATGCTCACACGAGCTGTGGGTTAGGATGTAAAGCTACACAATGTTGCTCACACGAGCTATGGAGAATTAGCAACAAATACAGGACCTCAACCATTGGTAGGATATCCAAGATCAACACTTTAAACTGTATAACCCCTAATGACATGTCCTTTGCATACTAAGATATCACTAGCTTCAAATGGGACACATTACATACTTAAATCCTTTATTCTCATTCCATTATACCTTGTCAAATATATATTCATGAAACTCATACTTCAAGCATAATCATCAATTTGATTAACATTATAAATTAATCCAAGTCACTAGTTAACATTTAACAGTCAACTAAAACTATATAAAGCACAAAATTAATCAACAATTCAACCAAAATAATAACTAATCAACTTATTCAATATACAAACTTACCTATACTGTATAGGTATAGGCTATACAAAAATGAGGCCAAATGATACCTAGAAAATTATTATCTATTTGTGTATAGCCTATACAAACACGAAACCGACGACTATTTCGCGATATGAGTCTGACTTATTTGTTTCCTGATCTAGATAATAATGTTCATTCAATTAAACAATTAAATTAGCTTAAACAATCAAATTTATACCTATAGGCCATTTTATTATCAATTTACACAATTACCCCAACATTTTACCTGTTATGCAATTTAGTCCCTAAACCTAAACTTGCAAATTAACCACCATTAACTAAAACCCATGTTAACTGAATTTCTTAGGGTTCCTAATCAGCCCATATTTATCACCATATCAAAATATTTCCATGAAATTTACTAATTTAACAATCAAATCTTTAAACATTAGAATTACCAAAAATCACTTAACTAAATATTTCTATTTAACTATCAAATTCATGAATCTATCAACTAAGTGAATAAAGACATAAATCATTCATGGTATGTCCCTAAAATTTTAATAGTTTCACATGTTAACCCTTGGGCTAGCTAGATTAAGTTAAAACGATCTCAAAAACACAAAATTCACTCAAAACGAGTAAAAATTACATACCATGCAAGATGAAATTAATCTAGCCGAACCAAGATTCTTCAATGGTGTTTTTCTCCCTTAAAATTTTGGTAGTGGCTTTAGGAAGATGATAGCTTCTTTTTAGTTTAATTTGTTTTAGTTTTATTAATCTAATTACCATTTTACCCTTAGTAATTTAATTAACAAAAAACAAAACATTGTCCATAAATGTCCACTATCTATATGTATGGTATATTTACCTTTTAAGTCTATTAATTTACATTTGTATAGTCAATCAACACTTAAAGTAATAGATACTAACTTTGGCAGCTTTTACAATTTAGTCCTTTTTACTTAATTAACTATTTAAACATTAAAATTTCTTAACCATATTTTAATGACTCTAATAAATAAGCATAAATATTAAATAAAAAATATTTACTGTCTCACTTATCAGAATTTTGGCCCCGAAACCACTATTTCTAACACCACTGAAAACGGGTTGTTTCAACTCTATTCCTAAAGAAAATTTTCATCCCCAAAAATCTTACCGAAGAATAGGTTTGGGTATTGCACTTTCATAGCTGTCTCCAGTTCCCAGGTAGCTTCCTCGACTCCATAACGTTTCCAAAGAACCTTAACTAAAGCTATGCGTTTATTTCTCACATCTTTAATTTCTCGAGCCAAAATTTTAACATGTTCCTTACTATATGACATGTCAGGCTGTAACTCCACATCAACTAGTGAAATCACATGTGAAGGATCAGATCTATACCGTCTCAACATTGACAAATGAAAAACGCTATGAATTTTCTCCGATTCTGATGGTAAAGCTAAATGATAAGATAAATGATAAGCTTTATATAATGTGTGCATAGATTTGGCATTTAGTTGCACCATCTTGATGGCGACTTCATCCAATTCATCTTCTTCTTTTTTGAATATGATGCCATCAACTCTTTTCTTGAGAATGGATGACACATTGGTGATAACCCACCACACTTCATAATCATTTGGTGGAATGACCTTCTCCTAACATTGTTAAATTTTACTTCAAGGTCATGAAACAAACTTCATGATTTGTGGATCCCATCTTAAGCTTCTCAAGGATATTTTTTCTTGGTAGCGACATTGTCTTTAGAGTTCTAAATCTAGTACCAATTGCAAAGCTCGATATACACCAAAAGATATATAAATTGGTGTTTTAAAAATTTTGGAAAAAGATGGCAATGAAAAATCGACATAAGGATTTATAGTGGTTTGGACCCAATTGCCTACCTCCACTACTATAGCTTACCACAACTAAGGACTTCCCAAATTCACTAATTTAAAACATTTTAAGGAGAAGGTTTAACGTTTACAACACCATCGTTTTTGTAGGCAATATAAACCCATTTCGTCTTAAGGTTTTCAACCTAAAACCAAAACCTTAAGTAATCCCTCACAAATTTTGGAAACAAAGTTGAGAATAAATTATCACCTCTAAAAGATATATATACAATAATTAATCTCTCTCAAAATACAAGACAACACTTGAAAGAATGAATGACAATAGAACCCCACAAGTGTTTACAAGTGAAAATGAGTATAACAAAGAGAAAATGATTGTGTTTTTGTTCTTGATCTCTGTAAGTTTGTTTCTTATCTTCATATAAGTGTCCTTGAACCATATTAATACCCTCTCATTGGTTCTTGGATGTTGGGAGCAGTTGAAGGGAAACTCTAGTCGTTGAGAGCATTTATTTCGTGCATTTAATGCAACATGAAAGTCTATGTCTCAAGACATGAAGAATAAAATATGAATAATGTAATCTTGTCTAGAGACAAGATAGGTATGTCTCAAGACATTAAGGTATATGTCTCAAGAAAAATACACAATTTTCTTGAGACACATACACTGTTTTCTCGAGACAAATACATAATTATCTCGACACATGGCTCCCCTGAAGCATACCTTTAGCTTCGATGTTGTTTGTCTCGAAACGATCAAACTTATGTCTCGAGACATGTCATGTTGTCTTAAGACTTGAATCAAATTTTCTTGAGATAATGCTCCCCTGAAGCAAATTTAAAATTCTAAGTTCTATGTAATAGGATGTTAAATTCATTGTCGGGCCAACTACTGTCAAATAATCGACAAACAAATCATTCAAACGTTTAGTCATATCATAAAGCACATTCATATAATGACATACAAATGAATTTGAGCTTTAATCGAGCTTATAAAAGCTATTTTGTTGACCCCAAGCATGAAATAGGACCAAATTGCAATATTTTCAAAATTTTTAGATCAAGTATCGATACCTCCACCTGGTATTAATACCAAATTAAGCTTCAATGTTTCAAAAAAATATAATTAAAACCAAGATATCAATACCATCCATAAAATATTGATACTTCATTTGGGGTATCAATACCCTACCTCTTGTATCGATGCTATTTTAAGGTTTGATATTTTGAAAATTAAGAAAAATTACTAAAGTATCAATACCATAGAGAGAAAGGCTCAAAAATCTGCATTTTGGTACCTATTTCAAGTCAACCAAACAATTCACCCAAATGGTACGTATACGTATGCTCAAATCATACCTACACAAGTTTCTATCAAATTTACATTACTTAATCAACCATGAAGCACATTATTCTATCACTTTAGCATACAAGCCTAACCATTTCCAAATGACATACATTTTCTTCCTAATTCAACACTTCTTGAAACATACGGATTACAAGCCAGATAAATATCTTAAGCATATAATTCAATACATACCATTCAATCCTATTCATTTATAAGTCATTTGTTTCATCAACTAGCCATTCAAACCAACATTTAACCATCCTATATCCATGTTCAATGATGTTATTTAAATGTCATTCAAAATGTTGTAACACATACCACTTCAAACATATACAAATTGACATTAGATTGTACCAAATCAAGCATTAACCAAATTCAAACACTTTTAAGACACCTATTTACATGCCACATAGCCAAGTCTAAACATGTGATAGCAGCATAGTGTGAGCTTCGAGATGATTTGAACAACATGTTCCAAAGTTGGCAATCTACAATGAAAGCGGAACAACAGGGTGAGCATTACAAATGCTTAGCAAGTTCAAAAGTATTTAAATAACAACTTACCTCAAATTACAACTTAATTCGATAAGATACTAGCTTTACAAGTTTTCCTAAACATGACAACCACATATCAACAAGTTGAGCATCAACAAATATCGCATATTATAGTAATTCAAGCATATAACATTCCATATCACTTATAATCAACATTTATTCAATTCAATTATCAATTTCATGACATTTTCCATCTATTATCAACAATACATCTAATTTCAACATAATGTCATTTGCTATTTAGCTTCATTATTTGAATTCTGAATCAAAATCATTAATTCTTCACATTTCCATATCGGCCCTATGGGCTCATATATATGGTTCGTATGATCTTTTACATGCTATCGATATTCATATATTGTAAATTAACTTTGTATTACCAAGTCACATTATTAATCCAGTTTATATATCATTTATCAAATATCACATATTATACCCCTTTTAACCTGACTTAGACTCAAACGGATACGTGGATCCAACCAACACACCAACTTGGCACCCAATCCCTCATCAGAACAATTCCGAAGTAAATAATTTGCACCCTATGCTCATCGGCATAATTGAATTACAAATGTACTCAACACTCATCGATCCGTAGTCAAAGTAACCCGTACTTGATCTATCCTATGGTATACCAATTATATCCGACACTACCCGAACAGTTAATAAAGTAATAATCATTCAATTTTCAATTATAGTCAATTAATTATTTATCATATTCAATTCATCAATCAAATAATAATTCCATTCATATAATAGCATGAATCATCTTAATTTCAAGCCAATTTCACAATTTCACTAAGTTGCACTATTTTCAATTTTATTCAATTTAATCCTCTATCTCAAAAACTAATCAAATCCATACCAATATGATTCAATCAATCATAATCAACCTTTAATTTTATAATATTTCAGGTTAAAATTTATCATATTCAATTTATCAATTCTTTACGATTTAGTCCATAACTTACCTTTTGTAGTAAATTGTAAACATTTCAAGATACTACTAAATATACACAAATTCATAAATCAAATATCAATCATACCATATGAACTTATCTGGTTAAATCAGCAAACAATTTGAACTTCAGGGCTATTCAATAATTTTTATTTTCCCGATTATTTTTATTTGGTCCAAATTAAGATTTATATAATAATTCAATTCAATTTATCCTTCCAAATATCTTATTTTATCCTATTATATGAATATATCAATTTAATTTCATTTTTGAATGCCCTTGAAGTTCTGTATTTTATTCAATTTAGTCCCTAAAACCGAAATTGCAATATGTTTCAAATTTGAGCTTTGATTTCGAAACTGATCTCAATTTCATCCTTCAATATCCCTTTATTATCTAAAATTATAGTAATGTTACTTCAACTTTGAAATTTATGCACTATAGTTCCTATGTTCAAAAACTAGCAATTAAACTTTACAAACTAGTTCTTTTTTATTTCTAAGCTTAAAATCTAACAATCTAATACCAATTTCATCAAGTATTCATCAATGGCAACTTTTGAAAACTTCAACAGGCTTGTATACTTACTAATTTAAAGGATTGAAAAGTTTGAAGCTTTAAAGCATGGCTTCCTAGATTTCTTTTGTTCATTCGGTTGAAGAAGGGAGGAAAGATGACACAATCCCACTTATTTGAATATTTATACCAATGTTTCACTTTAATTAAAATTAATTAATTTAATTAAAATTAGTTAATTAAGCTTTAAACTAGATTAATCAAAGTGAATGGGTTTTAACTTTCATCCACTACTGTTTGACTATAACAAAGTGGGTCAATTGTTCAATTGGTCCTTCAATTAATTCAAAATCCATAGAGATTAACTTTTACCACTTTTATAATCTAGTCATTGTACCTGAATTAATTAACCATTTGATAAAATTAAGGGACCAAATTTCAATTAATCTTTATACTAACCTCGTAAATATTATTATTTAATATTTATGGACTAGAACTTCAAAGATTGGGCTCCGGAACTGCATTTTCAAACACTACTGACTTTTAGGTTGTTACATTCTGTCTCGAGACATATGGTCTTATGTCTCAAGACACTGCTCAGAAATGTAATTTTAAGACATAGAAATGTAATTCGACTTAAAAATGTAATTCAGCTTTGAACGATCCACTTGCCATGTTCTATAATATAACGATCTACAAGGAAAATGAAAACAACAAGGTAAGCATATGCAATGTTTAGTAAGTTCATATGAAATTTACTTAACTTACCTTACAATTAAATAAGTTAAACAATTAAACACATTGGCATTCAATAGGTTGTTCCTTGACATACTTTGAAGTAACTAATAAATAACATAATTTACAACCAAATAGGTTAGTTCATTTCTATATCAGGAACAACAGGTAAGAAAGCATATACCATAATTCCATTTGAAAACATATATCATTCAATCTATATTCAAACCATTTCAACATTTTCATTTCCATTAAGTTAAGGTTTTGTCCGAGGGAACTATAGTAAATCAAACTCGGATACACAAGTGAATACATTGCTCAGACAAGTTGACATTATAATAAGGTTTCTCACACAAGCTGACATTATGATGGAATTGCTCACACAAGCTGACATTATGATGGAATTGCTCATACAAGCTAATATTATAATAGTTTTACTCACACAAGTTGACATTATAATAGTATTGTTCACACAAGCTGACATTATAATAAGATTGCTCACACAAGCTGACAATAAAATAACATGTAAAATCTTCGATCCACTGCACGTATAACTCTAATAGTATGTTATACGTATTCCAACCCTTTACTAAATTTTGTATATATATCATAACCAATCTCTATAATTATTCACAATTCAATCATATCTTGTAGAATATCATAATTTTCATTTATGAGTTATATAACCGATCACCATTCATATTTACTCCTAGTCCATTTCAATATAGTCAAAATTGACAATTTATTCCATTTTAATACCTAAATGTCAAATATACTAATTATAATAAATTGAATATATAAATCAATTAGAACCCAAATCAACATAACATAAAGGAAAATAATAAGCTCGATGAACTTACTTGGTCAAAACAACAAATAATTGAATCTTTAAAGACTAATAGACAATTTTGTTATTCCCAAGTTATCTCCATTTAATCCAATTCTAGATCTAATACAATTATTTGATTCAATTCATCAACATTAAACATTTATATAGTATATTATAACATGAATGAACTTATGAAATTTCATTTTCAATGTCCCTAATTTTTTATTTAATTTAATCCTAAAATTGAAATAATCATAACTTTCATTTTTAGCTTCGATTTTAAAATCAATCTCAATTACATCCTTTTAGGACGCTCTATTATCTATTATTATAGAAATTTAAAATTAATTTTAAAATTTATACAATTTGGTTCTTTTGAACAAAAATAATAATTAAATTTTACAATCTAGTCCTTTTTCACATCTAAGCTTAAAACCTATCAATTTAACACCAATTTCTTTAAAACCATCAATTGCAACTTTCAAAATTTTAAAAGTTTTACAAATTGGTACATGGGCAAAACTTTCAAAAACCAATAAGCTCTCACGACCTCAAAAATATAAAAAATTATAATAAAAAAACTTAATTACACTAACCAATTGAAAGCCAAAGCTTGAAACCTCATATACTGATTAATAAATAAGTGTAAAAGTTTATACGTAAAATATCCGAGTACTCCACCGTAAGTCAAGCTCAAGTCCTAACCTCAGGGATTATCTAAAAAGTCAGGAATTTGAGAGGGTGAGCTTTTGAAGCCCAATGTGAGTTTCACTTAAAATATAACAATGAATATATCACAAAATCCATAAAATAGCATAAAATACACAAATGGGCCAATTTCACATATATCGATATGCATGGCAATGTAAATACAGAATTTTTTCAAAAATCAATGCATAATTTTTAGAAAATGTTCCTACCCAACATCACTACACATCATAAAAGAGTTCTCCTAGAACTCATCTATCCATTAACATACCAATATTGTGGACAAGCCACCAGATAATGCAAACAAGATGCCAGATACAGATAACTATGGACAAGCTACCATAATTGCAGATATACTACCAGATAATATGGTTAAACCACCAGAATATGCAGATTATTAAACTGCCAAAAACTTTCACCTTTCAATATAATCTCAACCCCATGCATGTGATATGACATACAGAAAACATATTTTTTTAGTAGGCATGCTTTACATGCGAATCAAACTTTTATTACAGATTAGTACAATGGACATGCTTAACATACGAATCAGATTATCAACAGAAATAGTGGCACGATTATTTTTCATGCTTATCAAATAATGCCATAAAGTCACAATACATGAGTGTCAGGAAATAAACATGATATCTCATTTAACAATAAAACATAGAATCATATTCACCACATCATGGATTTAATAGTTCAAAACCACTTACTTGGAATCCTCCTTTTCAAAAAATTTTATCAATCCTTTTGAACACATAGTGTATTCGACATATTTCTTTTCACCTTCTAAAATGCTTATAAGGGTATTTAACATGAATACGTATATATTTTAGTTAAACATCCTCACAGTTTTTATGAAAAATTAAACCCACACCTTGGATTAGTGGATCGAATGAAACCATTGACTCATTTCTATGTTTATTCTTAGATTCAACCGATCCAACCACATATTTGAATCCAAAGCAATGATTCACCATTCATGTTATTTTATTAACACCTTTAATCTTATCTAAAAATGTTTTTAATCCAAATTAAATCTCCAAACCATACTTACGAATAGAGGATTAAAATCGAAATCATGGTTTGCTTCCAAATTTTAATAGTGACCCAAAAGGTTGGTGATTGATCCTTCATTACAATCAATAATAAGTTAGCATCCAAAAGATCATTTGGTCAACACTCAAATAACTAGGAAAAGAAATAGACGATGTCCATTATTAGTAATACTTAAGATGTAGATAAATCGATATGATAATGATGACTACCGAGGATTAGAAACAGTGGCAACGATATTTAGAAAAATAAATCATTTAAGAGAGTAAGCGAATTGAAAATTATAATAAATAATAATAATGACATGAGAAGAAAAGAAATAAGAAAGAGGAGTAGAATTTTAATTATAATCGATGGGTTGAAATAAGGATAAAAATGAAAAAGAAATAGTGGCGACACGACTGTGATACGGTAGAGGCACGACGGCGGTTAGTGGCGCAAGGTGGTTGTTCAAAGTGGTGATGTGGTGGTTCAGTTGGCAAATGGTGGTGGTGATGTGGAAGAAAAGTATAAAAAATGAGTGGTTTAGAAGCTAAAATGAAAGAAAAAGATGAAAATGAGAGGAACAAAGAATGAGGGCCGGTAAAAGGGAAAAGAGGAACAAGATGAAAAAAAAATCAAAAGTGAACCCTTTTGTCTAGGTGCAATAGATGGCACTAGCTAGTTAATGGGGAGAAAAGGCAAGTTTGGGGAACAATGGCAAGAATAATGGATCATGGAGGAGACAAATGGAGTGAAAAGGGGAACAAATGGGGAATGTTAACTCAACAAAAAAATGCAAGAATCTTCCCTAAAGGCAGCTATACGAGACGAAAATAAAGGGGTTTGACCCAACTTAAAGTTGTCAAAAATTAATTAAAAAGATGAGGGAGTGGAGATTTAATCTTAAAACCATTAGGATATTAATTAAGTTCTTACCACTAAGCCACTTTAATTGTTTAGTCATGTACTAACAAATTAAATTAAAAAGTATGGGGCATGAGAATAGTAGTTGCCACCACTCCTATGATTGCAACAAGAGCCGGCAACTATTGGTTGACATCTTATCTAGTTTTGTCTCCCGATAAAATGTGGCCAACACCGTTGATCCCCAATTGAGTTCACTGCATTCTTTGAAGTCATCCAGATTAGTAGCCACATTAAGGGTCCGTTTGTTTGGTGGAAAATGTTTTCCAAAAAACATTTTCCTTAATTTTCGGTGTTTGTTTTGTGGAAAATGAATTCCTATAGGAAAACATTTTCCAAACACGGGTAAAATCAGAAGCAAATTCTAGAAATTGTCTTACCGATTTCTAATCCGTAAGACATTTTCCCTTCTCTTCTAAGCAGTGGTTCTCCCTCATCCTCCACCTTCTCATCTCCGTTCGTTGGCCTCACCTCACCATCTCTGCCTCGTCATCTCTGTCGGTCGACCATCGGCCTTACCTCTGTATTTTGAAGAAACCCTAGCAGCCACAGTCAAGAAAAGAATACCCAGAAGGTTTCTCTCTCTATCATCAATAGGTATTTTTTTTGTTTAATTCTTTTAAAAATCCAAAGTATTTGTTGAAGCTTCCATTGTTGAAGATTCTCGAAGTGCTTGTACTAAACTTGTTCATATAATTTATTTATTTTTCTCAATTGTATGTGGGTTTACAAAAATTCTTTATGGTGTTCAGCTATTACTTTTGAACTGCGATTTTTTTAATTATTCAAACTTATTAGAGTGTTTTTTGTTGAATTAGTTGAGTGGTTAAAAATTTTGGTAGTAATTGATTCTGATATGTTTGTGTATCAATTGGGGATTGGAAAACTATAAAACACAGTTTTGATTTATTGTAAACTTTTGTTTGGTGGAGTTGAGTTGTGACTCATTTGATTCTCTGTAAAAATGTATCAGGTTGGTATTTAGATGGTTCAAAATAGTCTTTTAATTTCCAGCCTTTTGCTCATCTACGCGATTTAACTCAGCAAACTGTGCTTTGTTTTCACTTTATCTCTTTGTTTTATGAATGAGCATTCTCTTTCTTATGTTTCAAAAAATTGAAACAAATGGATTCATACGAGGAATCAAAATTTTTAGCAATGCCCTTATTAATCCTTTTCTTTTTGTCGATGATTGCTACATTTTTTATATTTCCTCTGTACAAGCTTGCAAATCTCTCAAGACTTTGCTCCAAAATTTCTGCTTCTTATTGGAACTTCAAATTAATTTTTATAAATTAGAGTTCTTTCTCAGTCCTTTCTCAGTCCTTTTACCCCCATGTTTATTCCTTATCTAATAATATCAGTACTCTCTGGATCATCTAGAAATCAATTAATGAACTCAAGGAGATTTTACACCACTGTGGCATGCACTGTCTAGATCATTTGGAAATTAATGAATGAACTCATCTTTGAAAAGTTGATCCTAAAGTTCAACTAGTCTAATAATTGCTTTCATTGTCTCTCTGCAACTAATTCAACTAGTCCTTCAAAATCTCTATGTTCAGGCCTTGAGAGAGTGCATGGATTTACTTTTGGAGATAGTCTTGATGAATCTAAGAAAAACAAGTGCTTTAATTATATATATTATGCATATGTTTTTCATTTTTTATTACAGGAATAATATAAGCCATGTATATGTATGTATATACTGTTGGAGGAGTCAAGACCGCAGGAAGAAGTATAGCATTTATCAGTGGGTGAAAACACAAAGGGAGACCACCCTTTGGCTTACGGAGCGAGAAGAAAGAGAAGAAATAAGAAAATGGTCTGCTATGAGAGATGAAATTGCACAAACTATGTGGACTGATTATATGGCTAGAAATATTAGGTAGGTTTAGGGCTTAGGGTTATTGTTTTTATGTTATGTATGTTTTAGTATTAAATTTTTTTTTGTTAATGTTGGTTGGATAATGATATTGAAATTTTAGTTTGTTGGATTTTGAAATTTTTATGTCTTGAATTTGTTAGATATTGATTATGTTTTAAGCTTGTTAGATATTAAATTTATTATGTTTTAAGCTTGTTGGATATTGAAATGATTGACAATGACAATGACAATTATTAATGTAGAATGGGTAAGGGAAACAAAGAAGGGACCTCCAAGTAATTCAGGTGGACAAAATCGATGGAACATGTAACAACCCTATACCCGATCTAACCATACAGCTCCGGTATAAGACTATTACATTTGGTGCCAAAACGATTGTGGCTAGATATTGTTTAAATAGAATATTTATACATAGCATTATAACTTACCAACCATATTTGCAAACATACATATAGTTTTACTAATTCATTTCATATATATATATATATACCAAAATTCGTAAAATACCTAAAAATAGATAGAAGTCCAAGAGTTTACATTTTAATTCCTAACACATGGAAGCATAACTGACTGTCTATGTACATGCCATTTTAATTCAAAATATGGTACCTACTTCTGAAGCTCTTGAAGATGTGATGAGATGAGAGATCTTCTATCCTGACTTTACCTCTCCGAGTCAAACTGTACCTACGCGTTAAAAACGCGTTAAGCCGGTGAAGGCTTAGTAAGCACTACAAGAATAAATAAATAAATAAATCTAAACAAAATATGTCAAACTCATTCTGTTATTACGTATTTACGTACGTATAAGCTTCATAAAACTTACCTTAGCATTTTAATGATTCGCTTTTCCACAAATCATAATCTTAGCCCAAAGTAGATTTTATAGAACACACCGGATATACGGAACAAATACAGAGGTGCATTGGTATGCACTAATGAACAGAGAGCACTAAAGTGCTATACAGAGAGCACAGATGTGCTAAACAGAGAGCACTGACGTGTTAAAATCAGAGAGCACCAACGTGCTAGTAGTCAGAGAGCACTAACGTGCTAATAATCAGAGAGCACTAACGTGTTAATAATCAGAGAGCATTAACGTGCTAATAATCAGAGAGCACTAACGTGCTAATAATCAGAGAGCGCGCTAAAGTTCCTTAATGGCATGCCACTAATATCCTGATAGTTCTAAATTCCATCTACTTGGGCATTAAAATTGAATCTCATTCAATTAAATACTTTATAGAATTATTTCGAAAAATATTTCTCATTTCTCCATCATTATAATTTAGTGCACATTTCACAATTCACAATTATCACACCATTTTCACATATATACACTTTTGTCACAATATTTACTTAATGTTCAATCAATATACCACTACATACTTTCCATCTATAATTTTCTTTACAAATTTCATAGTTCCATAATCTTTTATTTTACTTTATTTTATTTTATTTCTAAATAATTCTATACTATAATATAAGCATTTAAATAAAATAATTTAAAAAATAAGCTTGTAGTACTTACAACAAAAGGTTGAGATGATATATTCCTTCACTCCTTAGCCTTCTCTTTTCCTTTTCTTCAATTTCATATAAAACACATAACATTTATATATTAGAAAAACAATCAAATAACTTTCCTATATGATTTAATAAGAATAAACATATATGATATAATAATTTCATAATTTCTTACCTTAGCTAATATTTCAATTTAATTCATAACTAAAATTATTTCTATTTCTATCACAACCTATTCATTATTTTTACTTAAATTCTACTTACAACTTGACTTAACTCTCAAATTTTCACTAATAAACCTTAATTTGAATTTCTTATAATTTTACATTAAACTTATAACTTATTTCTCAATTTAATCTTTTCCCAATCCTAGTTTGAATTTCCATCAACTCAACCTCTAATTCATCCACTAATTCAATATAAACTACATAAAAAATTCTACTAACTTTCAAAATTTCAACATATACTTGCTAGTATTTTGATCTAGAATCATAAAACTCAAAGATTTCAAGAAAAGGACTTAATTTGACTTACCAATTTGAAATTGAACCTTAAAATCCCTAATTTTCTTCTTTACTTTTCTTTCTTTCTTTCTCCCTGTTTCTCCCTGTTCCGTTTCGAATTGTATTATGTTTCTTTCTTTTCATTTCTTTTTCTTTTGTTTTATGTATATAATAATAATATAATATTATAATAATATAATATAATAACTTACTTATTAATTAAATAACATAATATAATATATATAACTTAAATTAAAAATATCTTAGATATTTCATTTGTTATGCTGCCTCAATTTTAGAAAAGGCATAATTACCTATTTGGTCCTTTTAACTTTCTTTAATTTATAATTAAACTTTCATACTTATTTCAATCTAATCCCTTTTCCTAATTACTTCTAATTACATCAAATTCTCCTAGTCAAAACATAATTAGACACACAACTAACTTAGTAAATATTTATAATAAATATTTACAAATCGATTACGGAACAAGGTCCCGGAAATGTATTTTTTTATTTAATCTATTTAAATAAATTTTACCATATAATCAATAAAGTTTTATTATCAAAATTTTCATGCAACCTTCCTATCATAATATAGACCATATCACAATATTAAAATAAATTTTCTTTCTAACTCGGATTTGTGGTTACGAAACCACTATTCCGATTTACTGAAAATGGGTCATTACAGAACATATTTTTCTTGAAATTCTAGCAGAGGAGGCCCAGAAAGGAAATAAGTCTTCTAATACTTTCAAAGCAGTTTCTATTAATAGCGTTGTCGAAGCTATTTCTGAAAGATTCCAAGTCCAATGCGATGCGAAGCATATGGAAAATCATTTGAGGACTGTAAAAAACCAGTGGCAGATTATATGCAAAATTCGAGGTGAAAATGGTTTTAGATGGGATGATAACATGAAAATGATCACATGTGATAGAGCGACATATGATGCAGCAGTGATGGTAATATATGTATATATATATGTTACGTATATTTCAATTGTTTTTTACTTGTTATTCTAATTGTGTATAATATCCAACAGGCACACAAGAAGTATGAACCATTTTTAAATAAAAGCATTGATCATTATGATGAAATGGCTTTGGTTGTTGGCAAAGATATGGCAACAGGGAGTTTTGCCAGAACATTTGCTGACATAGATTTGGATGATGGTAACCAAGATTCAGTGTCTGTAGACTGCGACAATGAAGAGGCTGAAGAGGTAAGAACAAATGTATCTTCATCTGGCACATCTAAACGTAAAAGCAAAAATGTTCAAGAAAGTGTCGTTGATGAACAAATTAAATTTGTGGGTGAACAACTTGGCAAAATTGCTAATGCTTTGGAACAATTTACTGCGGATAAGACACCACAGCTTTACGAACAAGTGATGTCGATGGAGGAAGAAGGATTTGATGATGACTTCTTGTGTTCTGTGTTTGATTATCTAGTGAGTCATGAATCCGAGGCCAAAGCTTTTTTAGTTAAAAGTAAGAAGCATAAAAAAATTTGGCTTTAAAAGTTTTCTCAAGGTTGAAGATATTGACACTTTTATGTGGTGTAATATTAGTTATGCACTTGGACAATGTTGTTGTTATTATGTCTGTGTACTATTAATTATGCATTTAGATAATATTATTAATTTCTAGTATTAATTGTGGTTTGGAAGCTAATTTATAATTATTCAATCCTTTTTTATTTTTTAACACAACTACAAATAATTTATTTGACTTTGGTTGTTTTCAATTTATGACAGTTAATATTGTAGCTTAATAATTGAGTATTATTATACATTTAATTTGATTTATTTATTTATAAATAAATCATTGCAATATATGTAAAAACAATTTAAAATATAAAAATTTATTAATATATGTAAAAACAACTTTTTCGGAAAATATTTTCAGGAAATCTGCCAAACAACAAAAAATATTGTACACAGATTCATCCAAATACTAGAAAATATTTTCAGTAAATCATTTTCCAGAAAAGTAAGTCATTTTCCAGAAATTATTTTTGGAAAACATTTTACTGGCAAACAAACAAACCATAAGTGTACCAAATTTCGAGATTTATCAAGTATTAGAAAGCCCCCGATTAACCTCAAGATGAATGCTCGAGCATTTTGTTCTTTTTCAAGGGCAATCTTATGGTCATCAAGTTCACCGAAATTTTCCTCCAACAATTTGATCTCTATCCGACCACCTTAAAACATGTTCAGCACCTTCCTAATAATGTGTATCAAGTGTGATCGTACACTCACCACATGAAAGATAAGATGTGTGTATCACTGGTTTCCATCTTTTCACCAACGCGCTGATAAGTGTGGGATCTAATTTACAGCCCTAAGCATATGAGACGCATGTAAGAATCTCGCATCTTGCAAATAAAAATGAAATGCATTCGGTGTGCTCTTTGATAGATCATGTATAAACCATTCCAAAATCCGATCATTCGCTTATTTATATCAACAAAATAAATTTTAAACTTTAAATTTTTAAAACTTTAAAATTAACTTAATTAAAATTAATAAAAATAAAAAATTTTCTTTACCATTGCCAATAGCGCAGCAGAAATGTGCTTGTCGTCGAAACAAATAAAAAACTTGTCATTCATGAAAATTTAATTAAAATGAATAATTTACGAAATAATAAAGTAAAACTAGAATATTTTTATAGAAATTTATTGGAAAATTTGGAACAAATCTTGAGAGAATTGGATTTGAGTGAAAAGAGTGAAAAATGACATGGGTTTATATAGGAAAAAAAGTTATCATTGGACCATTTAATAATTTTACCGTTGGCTAGATTTGAAATTTGATCGATGAGAATTTACAGTTGAAGGAAAATGCGCCAAGCTGGTCTACCTACTCAAAGGAAAACGCGTCTAGTTAGGCGCACTTTCTTGCCAACTGTGCAGAAAACACATCCAGCTGGATACATTTTCACACACTTTATCTAAAATCGACTTATTTTCTTAATTTTCCAGAAAAAAACTTATTTTCAAAATTATTATTTTTTTAACATATTTCAACAATTTAGCCCAAATTTGATATTTGATGTATATATATAAAGTAAGTTTTATGGAGAAACCAGTAGTACTCTTTTTCCAATATTATAGAGAAATAGTTGAATTTGATTTTGGATCTCTGTTATATTTAATTTTAATATAAATTGATGGTTTTATTTTTATTTTAAATAGTTAATAATAAATTAATAATAAGTTTTATAGGGAAACTATTAATACTCTTCCTTTAATATTATAGAGAAGAGTTTTGGGTCTAAAATCTGATATGCGACTTTGTTTTCTTTTGAGATTTAGTCAAAAAAAAATTTACAAAAATCATAAATTTTAAATTTGGTTCTGTAGAAATTTGAATAAAAATTCACGAAAGTACTTGGAAAGATGGAAAGCAGCTCCCCGTGAAATTCATCTCATATAGCGGCGTTTGAACAGACAGCCGAAAGTAATCCAAGTCGGAGTGGGGTCGACGACTCTTCTTCAGCGGCTTATCACTTATTGTGAGAAAAACCCCAAACTAGCCCTCAAGGCTCAAACAACATCGTTATTGACACCCACACCCGTATCACAATTTCTAACCTTCCCGAAATACCCCTACCTCTTCCATCGGACCATTAAAAAACAAACTACCGAATGTTGGCCACCAACACACACTCCAGAGTTAACTTGAATCTGATTGGCATCCTCGGACTTTCCTGGGATCCTAACAGAATAAAAACAAAAGGACTTGATGGTTTTCTTTGAAACCAAACAGAAATTTGCAGCATTTTCAGAATCTCTAACTTTCCCTTGTCTGATCAACTTTCTTATTTTAAAATAAATTTAAAATTGAAACAAAAACATAGAAAAGAAGAAAGAAATCCTCCATTTGTGTCCAGTCCTCTTTACAATGAAGTGAAAACACTACTAGAATAACGCTAAATTGCCCTTTCTATTTACACAAAGACAAGACAAGACAACAAAAAACAACGACCTCCTTTTTGTTCCTGCTTCACTCTTATAAATCGAGAAAACAGTCGTCGGAGAAAGAACGAAGGAGGTCCTGGAGGCCACGTAGGTCAGCCCCCAGTCTCAACGCTTCCATAACCCGTTCAAAAACCAGAACGTGACACGGAATATGAAGTACCCCTTTTTGGTCATACCCGTACTCCTGAGCCGATTTATTAAGCAAGCTAACAAAAACCGGGTGGTTCAGCAACTCTGCGTTCACCAGGAACCGCTCCATCTCTTCCCCCACGTAGACCGGCACGTGACCTTCGGGGACAGAACGGCGCGCCGGCTTTTTCAAGGAAGCGACCGCGATACGGAAAGATTCAGCCCGACGCGTGATGCGATGGCGCGTGGAGGCGGTGTCGGAACGGAGAAGGCTATACTGGGAGGAAGCATCGGCGACGCGGGAGAGACGGCGGATGAGCTGCTTCATTGGGTAATGAATTAAAAGAAAAGAAATCTTTGAGTGTGAGAAGTGGGAGGATAAAGGAGGAGAGGGGGGGATTTGGGAATATATAAAGCAAAGGGAAAGAGGGAATTAAAAAGTATGACACATAGGCAGTGATGGTACAGTAAGGGTACATGGAAGGTACAATAAAATTAGTTAAGTTCTTATTTTAGGATGCATTTCCACTCCACCACAATCTTACAAAACCCAACCCTTTTTCTTTTTTTTTAACTGCAATTTTTCTTTTATTCTTTTCATACAGAAAAATATAATTGAATTTCAATCCAAACCTTTATAATTTTTAACATATATATTTTATCATTCAACCAATATCTTATGGCAAATTATTTGGTATAATGTTGATGACCACAAGTAAGATTAAGGGATTAATAAATATCTTATAAATGTATAGAAAAACATTAAAATAAATAAATATTTTTTTAAAAATTACTTGTGGAATGAAAAACACATTATCGATGTACCAAATACTCATCCTAATCTTATTTGTTATTATATTAATTTATATAAGGTATCATAATCTAATATATGTTAAAAATTTTAATAAATATCATAAAATTAATTAGATTAATATTATTAATTATCTTTTCCATTTTCATCTTATCATCGTAATCAACTTTCATGGCATTGCTTCAATGAGATCTTGATTTTTTTTTTTTTTTGATAATTGGGGATAGGGGTGAGGGTTGTTAGGAATTGAATCTAAGCTATCATACCACGATACAAATACTCTTTTCATTAGCTCAAGAGATTGTTGACCAATGATATTTTAATTAAAATAAGGGTAAATTATATCAAAGTCGCTCAACTTTGATCTCAATGATAAAATAATCACTCAACTTTCAATTCAGTTACTCAACTTTCAATAAATAACAAATCAATCCTACTAATCATTTTCCGTTACAGATGTAACGAAAAGCTGACCAATCATCCCACTGTGTAAATAGCCCCAATTTAAAACCCTAGCTAGGTTGGGCAGTAAAAGAAAAAGAAGAAGATGATGATGAGGAGAAAAATTCTAGAGTGGTTCAGCAGCAACATGAGGTTGTGGATTACGGCGACAGCAGTGGCGCAAGTTTCACAAAGAATAATTTCGGTGACGAGAACAGTCAAGAGCTTTTCTTTGTCGTATTCGGTCAAATGCACCATCTCATCTCTGCTTGAAAACTCGTATAGCGTTGGCTTATTCTTTTTGTGCTAGGAAATTGAAAAGAATTGCGAGAATAGGAGGAAGAAGAAGAGAAAACAAAGGTGACGTGCAGAGCAGAGGTAGCAACAACAACATCGTCTATGGCAGTGGCAGGGGTCAGTGACCTTAAAAATGCCATAGCTTTTATTTGGCATCTCCATTTCTTCTCTTCTCCTCCTCCTCCTCCTCCTCTTCTTCTTCTTCTTATTCTTTTTTTACTATTAACTAGTCACGGTCGACAGCTCGAATCATAAAGTATTTGTACCAAATGTTTTGGATGTAAAATCTTCCATGGTTTAGGAATAAAACAATGTGGCTGTTACTATCGCAGTCAAGTTCAAATCGATGGTTGTCGTAGTTGGAAGGTCGAGTTGGTAATGGGAAAAGGTAGCTCACTGTGACAATATTTGTTTCTGGTTTTGGTGACACAAGATTGGAAGCTGTGGTTTGGCGGCCACAAGGGCATAGATTGGAAATTGTGGTTTGGGTTTTGGCATGGCAGAATCTGAATGAGGAGAAATTGAAAGGTAGAGAATGAGACAAAAGAGATTGATAATAGATTGAAGCAGATCACCATCTTTGAAAACAGAGAAAATCAAATGTTAATGGCCACGTCAGCTAATTAGGTTTCCACCGTGGCTAGTTAACTGGCCACGTCAGCTAGTTAACGGGTCACATCACCTATCTCGTTAGGCCTGTAACGGAAAATGTTAATGGGTGACTATTTTGCCACTTTTCAATAATGTTAATGATTGATTTGTTATTTTTTTTAAAGTTGAGTAATTGTTTTATCATTGAGATCAAAGTTGAGTGATTGCTGATGTAATTTACCCTTAAAATAATAAAATTGAAATTTTGGAATCTTGAGTGTCAAGGAATCTCACATATGTAAATTATATATGGGTTAGTTAATTGTCCAATAATAAATTGATTTTCATTAAAATCGTTGATATAATTATAATTATATAACTTTAAAAAATTAATATCACTGCAATATTCTATCTTTTAATTATAATAATATTAATTACTCTTTAAAGTAATGGTATTTTTGTAATTTCATAATTGAGATGGTATCGAGTTGACTCATGACACCAACTTAGTCGGTCATTTTATATATGCATTAGTATTTGGTACCTTTGGTAATATACTTTTTTTATTCCACAAGCAACCTTAATAAATTGCTGCATGACTTTTTTAAAAATATTTATTTTATTTAATATTTTACTATATCCCTATATGACACTTGTCAACCCATGACCTTATGCACCAAATAATTCCCTTTATATATCGTATATAAAGACAACCGATGAAGGTAATTAATTGTGCATATTAAAATAAAATTGTATGAAAAACATTAAAAATAAGCTTTGTTTAAGTGATAAGTTTAAGATTTTACTAATGTAATTTGTATGGATTCAAATCCCACCACATATGTATTTTTACTATATTTATTAAAATAAAATATAAAATTACCCTCAAATAATATAATATAATTTAATTACGAAAAGATATTTATGTAATTTCTTCAATCGAATTGGTTCTGGATTAAGTTATGGCAATAACTTAATTAAAAACTTATATTTATCTGAAATAAACCTTTGGTATTAGTAAAAGGGAAATGACTCCTACCATATTAATTAATTTAGCTGCAAAAGCAGATTCTCAAAATAAATTAACATGTCTCTGCCATCTGCCATCGCAAAGATATGGTCTCATTAAATGGCTAAAAATGGAAAATAAACCAAATAACATTCTATCTTCCGTTTCAATCTACATGATGAAAAATACTCATCAAATTTTATATGCAGGACAATGCAGTTTTTAATTACCAATTTTGAAGGTTATTACAATTAATCCTCAAATCTTTTCAATCGTAATGATGGACCGGTATAACCATGAATTATATATTAAATTCACGCTAAAATAATATTTTATTAAAATTCTTCAAAGTTTTGCACTCTCCTACTTTTTTCTTTAAATTTAGTTATCTATTTTTTATATTTAAACATCTAGGCTCAATTATTAATACTGTTAAAATTTTTATGATAAATTCGTTAGTGTAACATTTTGAAATAAAAAGAAATTACTTACTTAATAATCATGTAATAAAAAAATGACATTGTAATAGACATAATATCAACAACCTTAACAATTGGACTTGCAAGCAGATGGATTAAATTCTTGAAAATAAAAATTTTAAATATTAAATTAACACTTTAGTATTAGAAAAGATTAGAATTATGATTTTTGTTTAATTGCACACTGTTTGTTCACAAGAGTTATTTTAAAATATACTTACATAGCATTATTTTATATTTGTTAAGTATTAAAATAAATTTCCACTTGTAAGAAAATAAAAATATATATAAAATCTTAAAATCTTATCACTTTCAATGATCCATTTTGGGTGTTATATCTAATCCAATCTCTTCCTTATTTTAAGAAGTGGGACAACATGACTAAATAGACATCGTTGAATTTCAAACTCTATTAATTTATATTTAACATTTTAAATAACATAAAATATTGTGCATTCCATAATCTCATAATTTTTTTACACTTTGAGGTGCAACTTAAGTCATTAATAAATATATTTGTAACTATATAAAATGTTTGATCATCAATGTAATTTTAAAAATAAAATTATTTTACAAAAATAATAAATATTATTATCTTTTAATTCTTTATATAATACCATTGAAAAAATAACCTTAACCGCTTTTTAAAAAATTACCTTTTAAAAGAAATTACCGTTATTTTTAAAACTATTATTAGTTTTATAAAATGATAAAAATATTCTTAAACCAAAAGATATAAAAATAAAATATTCTACTTTTAGTTATAATTTTGTAACTATTATTAGCCCTTATTGTTATCTCCGTTAAAAAGGCTACTTCAACCAATAAAAATTCATTACATGTCATTTTTAATTTAGAACACCATTTACATGGAATTAAAATATAAATCAAGTCTTGACTTGAATAGAGCGGTAGTTAAAATTCTTGTCAAACATCTTTTGGTTGTATTATCTCATCCCTCTAATATTGTATAAAAAAGTATATATAAATTAAATTAAATTATTATTTTTTAATTTTCATTGTCTCTGTGTCCACCCCTCTTCTTCTTCTTCTTCTTCGGACTACCCATATTTTTTCATTTTATTTTCTTTCTTTCTTTTTTTCACGTTTTTTTTCTATTGTTTCTTTTTCTTTTCTACTCTCCCCCCCACCAATCATTTTCACTTTTTTCCCTTTTTCTTTTGCATAAAATTTGGGTTTTTTCACGTTCTTCTTCCCCATGATTTTTATTATTTTTATTTTTACATTTTACCATTTTCATATTTACACTAAAACCGTTTTTTCCTTTTTTTTGTTGCTACTGTGAATAAAGGGAGAGGAAAGATATAAATTTAAATAATAATTTAAAATATATTTAATATTAAATTAAAAATATATTATTAAAAATATAATGTGTCAACTCGCAATTAGCTAAGAGGTTTTTTCAAGAGTCCATAATAAGTATGAAATTATAGTTGGTTTGACTAAAAAAATTAGATACGTAACTCAAAAAATGTTATAATTTGAAGGCTACTTATTAAATTAAGACTATCTATTTTTACTTTTATTAATAATTATTAATTGTAAAAATATTCATAATGAGTGTATAAAGGATTAGTTTTAAAAATAATAAAATAAAATAAAACTATTACAACATAAATGTACTAAAGAACCGGTATAATCTATACTAAAGTTCGAAACTAAATTAAAACATACATATGACAATCTCACATAATGAGAATCGAAAATCTATGCACGTAATTGTGCATGGTGAATCTTGAACCTAAGTACTTAATACCCAATACTTTTGCTTTTGTCAATTTCACTTATAAATTAATATATATATATATATATATATATAACAAATAATTATCTAATAATAAAAGGGAATAATTTACAGTAGGATGATACTAAAACTAAAGTTTTAAGCACCACTAACAATTTGCCACATCATCAAATTTGAAAGACATGAAATTATTATTATACATTTTATCTAGAGAGAAATTATTTTATAGACCCTTTCCACCATATTATTCATTGCCCTTTTCAATTATTTAATAATATTTCAACAATCTTTTCATGTCATTAACACATAGTTTTTGTAATTTTTTTACTCCAAACCTTGAATTTAGAATCCCAAACCCTAGACTAAAAACTTAGAATTCCAAACCATAATCCTAAACTCTTGCACACTAAACTCAAACCCTAAACATCAAACTCGTAATCTATAACCTTAAACCCTTAAACTTTGAACCCAGCCCTCAAAACCTCAAACCCTAAATCTAAATCTTAAATCCCGAACCTTGAACCTTAAATCTCAAATCCAAACTCTAAACCTCGGAGTTTGGGATTCAAGATTCAGGGTTTGAGTTCAATGTTCGGGATTCAAGACAAAATAATTACCAAAATTATGTGTTAATGACATAAAAATTTGCACAAAAATACTAATTTTTAAAAATTGGTTGCACAAAAATTAACTTATGAAAAAATAATTAAAATTTGTAGAAGAATAAAAGATGTTTGTTTATAATTTTAAAAGTTAATTATTTTAAGTAATTTAATGAAAGTTAAATTAAGTTAGAGAAAATATTAGATATAGATGAGTGTATAATGATATTTTATTATCTTTAAAATTTAATGACGTGGCATTATTTGATTGATACCTAAAAACATTATATTTTTAGGATGATCCCATAATAAAACGTAGAAGAAATTAGTTAAGTGAAAATGGGGACAAAGTAGAAGAAAACGTTGGGGCAGCGCAATTAGCGGAGGAGTGCTCTCTGTTCTTCCGTAGTCCATTGCAGTACCTTTAAATCTTTCATGTGATGCACAAAATCAGATTGATGAAAATAATGCGTGAATTGCGGCACACACGCATATAATTGAAATACAGGTGAGTTACGATCGGTTGATTCAGTTTTTCGAATTTTTGATAATTCCCTTTAATTTGATTTTTAAGTTTTTAATATCAATTTTGATATTTTTACTTAGATAAATTAATTTGTTTTACGATTTTTAAACATTATTTTCTAAAAACTTTAAAGTTCTCTTTTCATAAATATTTCAGAAAATTACATTTTAAAGTAAATAAAAGAATCAATAACTCATATATAGTTTTTTTTATGAAAAAATATTTATTATATAGAATTTTAATTTGTTTTCACTACTTTAAAAATTACATATTTATATTTGATCAAGTGTTAGTTCGGTTGACATTTGCATGGTTGTCAATGCGTTCGAGTGCGCTGAAGTGCATTATCCTTTTATTTAAGGGTTGGGGAGGGATTATGGAGAGTTAGACTTTGTATCAAAAAGAGCAGATATGATAATTATAAATTGAATAAAAATTTAATTTGATTCGATTATGAAAATAACAATTTTTAACTTGTATTTAAAAAACCATATTTATTCTAAAAAATTGTTTGTTTTGAACAAGTATTCTGAACAAGAGTTGCTTTTCTGGTTGCGATATTAAGTAAAATGACACCTATACTTCTTTCAGGTTAACTTTGTTAAATTCAATTTTTCTAAAAAGTATTCTTACTTGGATGAATATTGACATACACTAATAATGAATGAGTCTCACGCATTCAATGAACAACGACACAACGCCTTATTATTGATAAAATGAAAAATAGTGGAGGACTTATAAATAAATACTTATAACTTTATTTAAGCAACACATATTTATATACAAGTACTCCACTATTTATTGTTTTATTAATGATGATGTTGTGTTTCTACTCACTAAGATATTAATAGTTAAAACTAGTGTCTACAGTTATGTAATTGCTGGTTTTATATCTGTAATAAAATTAGATGATTATAATTGAAAGTTTTAGTTATGGTACATTCAAGAATAGCGTCTATAATCTATCCATGCTAGAGAAGGGGAAAAAGCCAAAATTATAGTGATATGGTGATTCAAACTTTTCTTATCCAATTTGATAAGCAAAGGCTCCCCTTTTTAATTAATAGTGGAATTGTGAAGTAAGAGTTCCCTTTAGTATGAAACTTTCAAGGAATCATGTTTGGAATGTAGTCAAATTTCTTAAAGTCATTTTAACTTTTTCTTCCCATTGGCTAGTAGAATAATTGTAAAGCTTATCGATTCAATTTAATTCCATCAATTTTAATCTATGTTTAATTTAGTTTCGTATCTTTTGAATTTTGAAATTTTACTTCGACCAAACAGTTGTAATTAAATATGTTTAATTAGTTAAATTCAATTAATAGTCTTGTACCGTTTGTAAATTTAGTTCACATTCTCCAATTAGATCATTTTAAATCCTTATTCTTTTTGAATTTTGAAATTTTAGTTTTGATGCAAACGACATTCGTTATTCTATTATAATAATGTGTTTCTTGCGTCATATTTTAGTAGAATTAATGATTATCGTTTTAGTGAGGACTTTAATTTTAAAACTTTCTAAAGTATAGGAACTAAAATTACCAAATTAAAATACATTGATTAAATTCACAACTTTCATAAAGTACAAGAATTAATAGCAGTAACCGAGTTCAAAAGAATATCTTAAAGTCGAGTAAGTAATTATTTTAAAATTTATAGTATTGTGTGCTAAGAACTCAAAGGAGTAAGTGGATCAACTTTTGTGTAAACATTTAAGCTTTAGAACTAGGTCTTGACAATAATATCTCTACCCCAATCGGTAAGGTACAATATGTATATCTTGAAATTTAAATTCAATATTTATAATCTTCCCTTTTTTGGATTGTAAAGAAAACATTTTTCGTAAATTATTTTTCGTGAATTAAACTCGTCTTAAAATCAAATAATTTAAACACAAACATATAAAGAATTGGAACAATTCAAACTAAAATTGGTCAGGTGATGGGATTTAAAAGTTCACATATATAATTGCACATGGTATAGGTATGAAACTTAGGTACTCAAGATAGTGTCAAAGATTCATTGACAAAAAATACCATGTATAAAAATATGTTTGAATTGAAAGAGAGAAGCTTGGTTTAGGCACTTGAAAGCTTATGCATCATGCAAGAAAGCACATGAATTAGTTTCTTTCTTGCAAGCAAAAACCTAGGCACGTTAGCTTAAAAGATTATTCCTATTTCATTTCACCAACTTCACTAATTTGTTAGGCTGTTGTTTTTTGTAAAAAAAAAACATTTTATTTATTTAACGTATTCAAATAATTATGTTTAAGATTAACCCCAAATTCAATCGTATTATAAGATAACCTAATTTAGTAGGTGATGATATTAAAAGAAATGGATATGTATCTCTTTTTTTGCTTTTTTTATGATTTACGATATGAATGTTAATTTGATGCATTTATGTTTTTAAACTCAACCGATAGTATACATCAAATTCAGGGAACAGTAATTATTCTAATTTGTTTACCAACTTTTTGGGTCAAATTTATTTATTTTAAAAGAAAAAGACAGAAAGCAAAACAAAGTGGGTCAGCAACGCATGGTTTTCCACGATGCCGTACGGTCATTTCTTTTATTTATATCACCAACTTTTTAATATAGAATAAATGAGATAAAAATATTAAATTGGAAGTGAATACACTTATCCGGCGTTTATCATACACGCTTGCTTACATCATACAGTTTTATATTTTTTCCCCTGAATTTCATGTGTTTTCCTTTCATTTCTTTTAAAAGATTTATGAGAAAGCAATGGAAATAAAATTATTATTAATTTAAGAGTATATTAATAAATTCTTTAACATATTAAAACTTTAAAATCAGTTAAATAAAATATGAAAATAAATTTCTAAGTGAAAAACAAATGATCAGAAAATAAAATGAGGATAAAAATGTTAGCTTAGGGAGATGAAGCAAAAGGCTAACTGTATCATAGGATGCTTTGGGTATGCATTTATATCGTTGGGTTTAAAAGAAAAACGTAGTCAACAATAATAATCACGCCATCGGAAAGAATTAATATATTCAACCTTATGGTCCAAGCAACCACATAAAATTTTAAAAAAAGAAAAAGAAAAAGAGAAAAAAGGGACAAGTTTAGTCAAGGCTTGACATTAAATTGCTTAAAAGAGATTAGGAAGAGTCCAACCGTACATGTCCCATGCTACGGACAGAAGAATTTATAAGTTATAAAATGGAGTCAATATTTGTGCAACAATTCCTCATTTAAAATTGGCCCACAAATTTGCAAATGTTGACCGAGTTGGGGGAAGTGGGGCTAATGTGATGGCTGGCCTTCCACCTGTTGAGAAATGGGGCATGCCTTTCTAGATTTTTTTCCTATAACTAGCGTTGAGGTCAACAAAGACGTTTAATAATATTACAAGGTGTAGTACTATAGATGCACCAAAACCACAAATACCAACCTCATCCTTTCTAGAATCTTGCTTCTTCTGCTTATCGAAAAATCAACCTTGGTGAGATCTTAAGGCCATTAGGGTAGTTGGTATTCTTTTGGTCTTAATTTCACATTAACTAAATTAATTTTTGCTGTTTTTATGGTTTTGATAGAAGTTTTTAATATTTTAAATTATTTTTTTATTGTTTAAAATTTATAATTTTAAAATTTATATTTATATATAAATATATTTGTGTATACGGTTAAGGCGGAGGCCCTGAGTTTCTAAGATTCAAGTTTGAGTCTCACCATGTGCATTTGCAATGTGTGAGTCTTCACCCCCACCTTGTGCGTGTGCCATGTGAGGGTTTTTTTTTTCAATTCTTCATCCACTGTGTTTTATACTAGGTTGATTCTACATGCCATTATAGTTGGTCAGACATGTATTTATGCTTGTACTTACAATTTGTACCCTTGTGTTGTGCTTGTAATTGTACTATCTTGTATTAATAACACTTAAAAAATATATTTGTGTATATATAATATATATAAATATTTTAAAAAATAGTAATAGGATAATTATTTGGTACATTGGGGTGAAGTCTTTTTAACTCCACGAGTAGGATTAAGAAATCAACATGTGTCTTATTTATTTAGTTTATATTGTGTAAAAGATCAATTAAAGACACTTGGAAATCTCTTAGACCCGCTTGTGGAGTTAAAAAAACTTCACCGTCAATGTATCCAAAACTATACATCGAAACACACCTATACCCATAGATAGAAATACAAAAACAGTATAAGATTGACAACTTCGCCTTTGAATTAATTTAAGCCAAACAGGTGTTTGGTAAGGGATTTAACTATATTGCTCCATTCAAGTTAAGAGTAAAAAGATTGAGTCGAAATATTTTAATATATTTATTTAATAATTAATATAAATATAATATTAACTAGTCATGAAAATAAAAATAAAAATACTAAGACAACAACTTTATTGTTTTCTTGATTGTAATACATTATACATAAGGAAAGGAGTTCGGCCGACTCTGGCAGGAGTGGATTAGTCTTTTCTAGCCAAACATGGTTGGATCTAACTAAACATTTGATTTGTTTGGTTTTTTCGAAGCTTTAATGACTTTGGAAATATAATATAATATAATAGTGATAATGAGGGAGATTTGTTGGATTAAGAAGTAGGGACAAAATCTAAACACTTCAATTTCACTTTTAACCCTTTGATTAAATAAGAGAATTACATTTTGGTCACAATTGAAGCTTGTGGTACAAATCTTTTTACATGGATTGCGAATCTTAATTAGACATGATTAAAATAGTTATCTGAAACACGAAAATGACGTCATATCATATTTTATTTAAAAAACATAGCATTATAAGTTATATTAATGATATGAGAGATGGACGTACCTTCCAATAAGAAATAGGAGGAGGGCATGTGAAGTTTGAAATTTAACACATTAGGTGGTAAATTTATGGTACGAAGAAAGCTGAGGGATTTTGTTTGGTATATTTACATTTTCAAATGTTAATTTAGATATATATATTTTTAAAAGCATTTTATATTGCTATTTAATTATTATATATTTATGATACCCGTTGGCGTGAAAAATGGGGCCGGCTGTTGAATGAGAGTAAGGGTCACGGAAACAATGAGCGTTTGCATGAAAGCAACGTAACAACAACTGCTCTTACAAACAAACAACCTTTGTTTATTTCTGTCTTTCTGTTCTCCCATTTTAATAAATTCTTTTTACCTATTTTTATGGGTTTAACTATTTTTTCGTTTGTTTTTTAGAAGATGAAATACATTAAATTGGGCTCATCTTTAGTTCCCTATTAAATTGATCCGACCCATCGGTCGGAATGAGATTTGGTCGGCTGCCCTTGTAGCTGTTGTTTTCGGTAATTGTGCGTGCGTGTCTCTTTTCAGTCCATTTAGGACCACATGTGGATTCGCTTCCTTTTTGTTATATCTATTTATTCACAAGGCAATGCTGGGCCCAAATGTTTGACACCCAAATGAATTCCCCATTTGGTTTAATAAAATAAAATAAAATAAAAATGATGCCATTTTGGACAAACATCTAGTTACCAGAATTTGGTCCTCTTCTTAATTATTGTCAATCCCCTTCTCTCATGGATAGGTCTATCACTCTAAACGAGATTATATCCACCAATAGAGGCTGGAATTGGGATTATCTCGATGTTTTCTTGATAGTAATGTTATTTTATATATTGCGAAAATTCTAACGCCTAATCCCTTGGTTGGATAGAATATTCTTATATCTAGGTGATCTCCAAATGATGTTTATACGGTAAAGTCAGCTTATAATATGCTCTTAAAGAATTCTCTTAATCCTCAAGATGACAAATGGAAGTTAGTATGGAGGCTCAATGGATTCATCAATTTCTATGGCTACTCTTGAAGGATTGCCTTTGGACTAATTTGGACGATGTAAAAGAGGGATTTTTGAGGATCCTTCCTATGTGATTTGCGGATATGTTGAAGAGTCATGTATTCACATTCTAAGGGACTACCAACACCCTAAGAAAGTTTAGAAATGGATTCTCCCTTCGAATCTCTTTGCCCAATTTTCTCTTACTCTTTGCCCAATGCTTTCGGTTTAGATTTCCAAGATGTGGCTTGGCCATCTCTTTTCAGCATTGTTTGTTGGAAACTATGGAAATAAATGAACTTAAAGATTTTTCATGATGCTTCTTTGAATTCAGCTAATGTCATCCAATCTTCTTGGTGTTGGGTAAGGTGCATCAAGATGAGAACATGAAAGGTTGAGGTTCCTTCTAGTAATAGTAGTTGAGTTTATAAATGGTTCTCACCGCCCACTGGCTCCTTTAAATTGAATGATGATGGCACACGCAACCCATCTTTGGGCCTCACTTCTTCGGCAGCCGTCGCAAGAGATGGGCATGGTAAATGGTTATGGGGATTTGGAAGAAATATTGGTAGGTGTAGTGTTGAACAAGTTGGGCTTTGGGCCATTTACGATAGGCTACAATATGCATGGAGGGCCAAATGGAAAGAAGTTATAGTAGAGACTAACTGTGATACAACTATAAAAGATATCCTTGGTAACCTTAAAAGACTTACGAATAGAGACTTGGTCTCAAGAATTCAAGAATTCTGCAAACGTGATTGGCTTGTGGTCATCAAATAGATTCCAAGAAATGTGAATTTTGCATCCCATATATTGACAAGCTTAATGAAGGAATTCTCATTTGGCCCATGAGTATTTCATGTTCCTCTGACTAAAATTGTTAATTAGATTTGTTTAGATATAGTCTTTATTTTCAACTTCAAATGTTATTTCTGTTAACTTGAAATTGATTTCGTCTTTCTATTACCAAAAATATATATATATGTAAGGCCCAATTTTGGCCCGGGCCTAAAAATTAAAAACTATTTTAGTCCATTTACAGCAAATTTAAACCCAAAATTACAATGGCCTGAACGGCCCAATAAGAATTAAAACCCTAAAGCCCGAATGGCCCAAAACCTAAACTAGTTTTCAGCAAAAGGGAGAGGCAGAAACCCTAGATGCGCCGCACCTAGGTCCGCGCCTAGCCGCCAGCCTCCTCGCGCATGCCTCTGCCACCACCATCGGCCTCGAAACCCATGCAAAAATTGAATGCAACAACAAAGAAGCATGCTACCAGTAATGACAGTAAATGTAGACAGATAAAGGAAAATTTAATGGTTGTATTCGGCTATAAAGGCCTTGATCTTATCTTTGTAAAGTTTTTACACGCATCAGTAAATCAAAAGCAGAAAAGAGATTTAAAAGGTTGAAATCTGATTGTTTTCATTTGATTTTTCTGTTTTCCTTTTATTTTTTATTTATTCATTTCTTTTACAAAATCAATTTTAACAAATAATATATAATAAAAAGAAAAGAAAAAGGAAATACATGGAATGCCCCTCGGCCGCATCGTCGGAGGTCTCTCCGTCGCCGAAATCGACCTTAAAAGGTGGGGATAGGGGTCCTTTCTCTTGACATTCGGGCTAAGAAAGTTTGGCCTCCAAACAGTATTTGAAACGAAGGCTTGAAAATCCTCCATTGCGTAACGTCGGCGACCAGCCGCAGTGGCGCTACGGGGGTGGCCACGGCCGGATCTTAGACCGGAGAAGGGAGGGGTTTGAGAGAAAAGAAAAGTTTTTTGAAGTTTTTTTTCTTTTGCATAGACAAAATGAAATTTCAGAAAAAAATTGGTTTAAATAGTCCAGACTAAACGACGCCGTTTTGCGCAAAGTGCATCAATGTCGAAACTACGTCGTTTTATCGCCTTTGCCCGCGCGTCCGGATCCGACCCGCTGAAGGTCCGCGTGTTCTGAAACAGAAAAGGGGCTATTCACCGCCTTAATCCTTTCGTTTTTTCTTTTTTTTTTTACAATCAAGTTTTTTTGTTTTTTTATGATTTGACTTCGAGAGTTTTACGTTTAATTCATTTCAGTCCAAGTGAAATGTTGCGCATGGAACTTCAGGAATAATAGCTGGATCAGTCCTTGGTTGTTTTGCACGCATTTCATTTCGGCTCGGATTGGTGTTTTATTATTTTCGCAATGTTTAATCTTCACCCCCTAATTTTATGCTGATTTACAATGCAGTCCCTAACCTTTTAACTTCAGTTTTTTTTTTATTTTATTATTTTTAATTGCTTTTGTTTATTATTATTAGTTTTCTTGTTTGTTTCGTTTTCGATTTTATTTGCTTTTTGAACTGTTTAGATTTTTTTTATTTTACTTCATTTAAACAGTTTTATTATTATTTATTTTAAGATTTTTATGTATTATTTATATTAAATCGTTTTAGTTTATATATATTATTTTAAATTTCCTTTTCTATATTACATTTCAAACTTTTTATATGATATATTGACTTGCTTTTATAAATGATGTATTATTATTATTTATTTTATTTTATGATAAGATGTATTATATATGTTAACTATTATAAACTGTTTTATACTATTTTTTAATGGCCATTTTTTATTTTTATTTTGAACTCATTTTGTGTATTGTTTAGTTAAAATTGTTTATTATTTTAAAATTGTTTTATATACCTTTTAAACTCAACTTATTTATTTTGAAATGTTTTATTTGTTTTTAAAGGTTTTTTCTTTTTTTTTCATATTATTTATTTTATACTTTTATATACATATATATAAATTATTTGTTTTATTTTATATATACATATCATCCTTTTTAAAATTGTTTTGTATATTATTAACCTTAAATTTCTCATTTTGCATTACTTATTTTAAACTCATCACTATCATTATAATTTTTTTTACATTTTATTTGATTTTAATTTGCTTTATACCTTTTCAAAATTATTGTTTAATTCATTGGTCTTTATTTATCGATGTTTGTATTTGAATGACGAATGTTGTGAGATTATTGCCATTGCGTGTACTTTAATTCGTTTATTCGCTTTCATATCATTGGCATTCACTTGCATAATATTGTATTCGTGTATTATTGTCTGGTGCGTGCTACTATTTTATTTCATGTCATTGCATTGTGTACGTTTCAACGTTTTGCTCAATATAATTCACTTCGTTTTACTCCCAAACCAAAATAAATGTACGCCTTTAAGTGTTGTACTCGCGACTATTCAAGAAATTTTTTAATAAGGCAATATTTCGCGTTTTAGGAAATTCGAGAAATCGTACCCTAACTTACGGGGTTTCGATCTTCTCGCCAAACCTAAATAGCCAAATATCATTTTAGATCTCAAAATACGAAATTTCAATAGAAATTAAAGACAAACTTGTGCTCGGGAGTTCAAGGTATCGTGTCCTAACTTACGGGATGTGATACTCTATATCTCGAGACGAGAGAATCTTTAGCAATCATTTTGATTTCATTCAAGCATTTTTAATAAAAAGGCCGTATTTAAAATTTCGTTTCAAATTTCTAGTTTTCGACATTAGGATACTAATTAATCACCTAGGTACCAATTTTTGGGCGTTACGAGGGTGCTAATCCTTTCTTGTACGTAACCGACTCTCGAACCTATTTCTTTGAATTTCACAGACCAAAAGCATTGTTTTAATAAATCTAAAATGTTTATTTAAAACAACCATTTTACGAGGTGACCCTATCACAACTCATCAAGAAAAGATTGGTGGCGACTCCCATTTTTGTTTTATTTTCAAAATCCACGTCGACCTGTTTTCACAAAAAAATGGTGTCAACAGCTTAGCGACTCCACTGGGGATGCGTAAGAGAGTCAAGCCATAAATTAATTAGTTTTTTTCTTTTTTGTCGAAAATTAAAATTTTGATTTTTAACATATGATCCTCTCATTGCATTTCATCTGTTTTGAGTTATAGTTTTCATCATGTTTTGTACTTTAATTTTTTATATATCTATACATTGCATTGCATGATCATCGGTTACACCCTTTTAAATGGGAGTGGGAAACTATTCCTTCGTGAGGTTTTCACCTCCGTGCAGGATAGCGGATCGCTTTCGGGATACATCCGTACCTATGTCTTCGTGATATTTTTATCTCCATGCAGCCATAGGAAAATGTATTCCTTCGAATCGAACTCGGTCCATATGAGCCTATAATGGGTGAGGATCGAGAAATCTGCTGGTTCGAGTACCTTTGCTTTAGAACCGAACCGCATGTAATGAGCCCTAAGAGCTTACCCTAGGTAGAGCCACGCCTAACCCCTAGTGGTCACCCAAATAGGCGCTTTGCTTATTTTTTTATGCTTTGGGTTCTAGCTTGGTGCATAATACTAACTTATTCTATTTTGCTTTGATTTTAATTGCATTACATTCTCATTTCAAAAGAGGTGTTGGTTCACGTTCAGTATCTGAATAGAAAGCTCAACATGGAAAGAGAGTTTCTTGGTAAAGTGGAAGATAATGCTGTTGTCCGAGTTTGGTTTGAAAAAGTTCAGCAAGAAAAGGGTGATAGCCTCGTGGAAGGGTACGTGTCAGAATTATGAGACTTCACTCAAATCAGCGTGACCCACGATAACCTACAAGATTTGAAAGAGATATGGATCAGTGGGTCGACGAGATCAAGCAGCTCTTTTACAGTAACTATGGTGATCTGCCTTATTTGCTTGACATAAAAATAGATAAGCACTTATTTCGAGCCCTCGCGCAGTACTGAAATCCCGCCTACAGTTGTTTCACGTTTGGGAAGGTAGATTTGGTACCCACAGTAGAAGAATATATGACCTTGCTACGGTGTTCGAGGATCCAAGTCGACAAAGCCTATTCCAGAGCAGCCTATGTCCCGACATTCTTGAAGAAATTAATAAGTATTACAGGGATGAGCGAGTAATGGGTCGTAGCCTGGATCAAGAAAAGGGAGACAGCAAGTGTATACCTTGGAAAAATCTGCGAGATCCTATCTTGGCACATCCGGATATGAGAAAAAAGGGTTGATATCTTCGCCTTGAGCATTTATGGTTTAGTCATCTTCTCTAAGGCGTTAGGGTATGTGGATGAGGCAGTTTCAGAACTGTTTGACAGACTTGAAAAGAGGGTCACACCGGTCCTAGTGATTTTGGCTGAAACTTTCAGATCTCTTAATGCGTGTCGAAGAGCGGTTGAAGGAAGGTTCATCGGATGCGTGCAACTGTTATTGGTTTGGTTCCATAGTCACTTTTGGAAAGTAGAAAAGGTCTCCTATCCGGTCTTCTCAGAAAGTTACTCCACATTAAAGGAATTAGTGGCTATACCAAGACGAGACGACATCACGGAAGAGAAATGGATGGTGATTCTCCAAAATCTTTAAGAGGAGGATGTCGAGTGGAGAGCCCCATGGATGATCCCTGATGATATTTTGTATCGGTGTGGAGAGTTCAATTGGGTTCCTTTGCTCGAAATTTGGGGAGCCGTTGGATACGTCCTTTTGCTAGTCTTGAGACAGTATAGATCTAGACAGTTCATACCGGCAACACAAGGGTTGGCTCAGTGCGAATTTTCATATAGGGGAGATAATTACAGGAAGAAGGTTCGTGAAATATCGAATGCTTGGAACCAAACCCGTAGAATGAAAATACTTACTGTGAATCCAATGATAACTCCCGAGTATAGTTGGTGGTGGGAAAGGAGGATCAACGATAACATCCCCGTGTAAAGTCAAGAAAATGTTCGACCAATAGAAGAGCATCTACAAGTAGTTCCGTCAGAACTAGAGATCATCAAACAAGACTTTGAAAAGAGAATTTCGGAGTTGGGGAAGAAGATAGAGCAGGTAGAAGAGGAAAAGATGCATTTGGGACTAGATGTCAATATCCACAAGTTGGAGGCTGAAAAATTAAGGAAATGGAAGAATAAGGCTGAAGAGGATTTAGATAGTCTAAAAGCGAATTATAAGAAGCTGCATTTGGCAATAAGAGCAGCTGGTTTGGGTAAAACGTCGGAGCAATGGCGACAGGAGATCAATGAAGAAAAGACCAAGGTTGATCAGTGGGAAAAGAAGTTTCAAGACGCCCAAGCTCGAGAGAGCGCTTTGGAGAAAAACTTGTTAGAGTGCCAGAATGAAGAAGCAAGATTAAAAGCTATGGTAGCAGAGTTAGAAAAATCATTTCACCTGTACCGTAGTTGCAACTCTATGATCGAGTTAAGGGCAAGTTTAAGAAAGATCGAAGAATTAAAGGGAAAAGTAGAAAAACTCGAAGACGCATTGAAAAACTTTGAATTACGAGTGGAACTTCTTGACAGGTGTAACGAACAGTGCCAAGAGCAGCTCCATCATTCCCAAAGTCAAATTAGAGATAGGGATTACATTATGAGTGAAGCTGTGACTCAACTGCGGGAAGTGGCTGATCATCTGCAAACCTTAGAAATTCAGGCTGATGTATTGAGTTTAAAATATGAGTCAGAATCAAGCCGAGGTCGAGAGTTAGCTTGGCTCCTTAGGAGTGTTAAGGCTTTGAGTATAAAGGCGAAGCCGTATATGTAATCCATTTTATGTAAAGGAATTTGTTTTCTAAATCGAGTTTTTCTAATGAAATTGAATTAGAATCAATGCCTCTTTTTGCATTCATTCATCTGCATTACATCTCATCATATGCATAAAATTTTCAAAAAGGATCCTAATAAATTAAAATTATGATAGTTACCCTAGAAACCAACAAAAATCCACCAACCAAATATCACTACGGTACTCGTCGCCAAATAAAAGAAATGGATCAGAGGTTAGAAAGATCCAAACAATTGCAAAGGAGATGCAAGATCAGATGCAGAAACTACTGGATAAAATCCAACAAGACATGCTAGAATCTCAAAGAATTAGGATGAACCAATTGACGCAGTTATTGGCTGGAGAGAATGATAAAGGAAAAAGCCCTATCGTTGATTCTGGGGTTGATCATGAGGACCCTATTTATCTTCCAGGTTTCACCCTGACAAGCACCCAAGCACAACCAGATATGTGCCCACAAAGAGTACCTGTCACTATTAGACCTCAATATCAGGCTAGTGCCTCAGTACCAATGCACTTTCAAACAGGCTCGGGTTCTAATCCTGAGGATAACCCTACCAATCCTATGGTCCCTGATCTCGATGACGTGGCAGAAATGGAAAAAGCAAGAATGGACCTGCCAAAACAACTTGAGGACCGGTGTAGATGGCTAGAAGAGAAATTTAGAGCCATGGAGAACATTGGATACCATTGTGGAGTTGACGCCAAGGATCTGAGTTTGGTCCCTGATTTAGTGCTCCCGCCTAAGTTCAAGATGCCGGAGTTCGAAAAGTATAATGGGACTAGCTGTCCTGAAGCTCATATCACTATGTTCTGTCGAAAGATGACAGGATCCGTCAACAACGATCAACTGTTAATCCACTGCTTCTAGGACAGTTTGATCGGGTTTGCAGCCAAGTGGTACAACCAGCTGAGTCGTGCTAAAGTTAGTTCATGGAGAGACTTGGCGCAAGCTTTTATGAAGCAATACAGTCATGTGACGGATATAACACCCGTTCTAATTACATTATAAAATATGGAAAAGAAGCCTAGTGAGAGCTTCAGACAATACGCCCAGAGATGGAAAGAGGTGGCAACGCAAGTTCAACCACCCCTTTTGGAGAAGGAGACAACCATGCTTTTCATCAATACTTTGAAGGCTCCGTTCATTAATCACATGTTGGGCAGCGCCACTAAAAGCTTTTCAGACATAGTGATGTCTGGAGAAATGATAGAGAACGCCATAAGAAGCGGCAAGATAGAAGCAGGAGAAAGCGCTAAGAGGCCAGCCCCAAGAAAGAAAGAGCACGAGATAAACAACGCAAGTATGTTTAATAAAGGCTATTCTAAACTAATTACAGTGGGACAAGCAAGGGAAGTAACCACTAGCCATCAAGGCTCTTCAAGGCAGGAATCTCATCCAAGGTCGATTGTAGAAAGACCCCAATTCACACCCATCCCAATGACGTATAGGGAACTGTACCAGAATCTATTTGATGCACACGTAGTGTCTCCATTTTATCTGAAACCAATGCAACCTCTATACCCCAAATGGTACGACATGAATGCCTAATGTGAATACCATGCAGGGATAATAGGGCACTCGATTGAGAACTGCATTGCATTTAAAAATGTGGTGGAAATTTTCATTAAGATGGAGATTGTAAAGTTTGACAACCCATCAGGACCAAACGTGGCAGGGAATCCGTTACCCAATCATTCTGATAAAGGGGTAAATGTAATAATCGAGGGTCGGGGAAAGAGAATCAAAGTTGACATTGTAGAGGTAAAAACCCCACTGAGTTGGGTTTGGAGAAAAATGATAGAAGGAGGTCTCATCAAGCAAGATTTAACGGAAAGGCCCGAAGGAACGAGGAAGTATTGCGAGTTCCACGCTGAAGAGGGAATGACATCCAAAAATGCGCCAAGTTCATAACCATGGTGCAAAAATTAATGGACAACAAAGAGTTGGAGTTTTATGAAGAGATCAAAGGACTAGAAGAAGGAGAAATTTATGCCTTGGAGGAAGGATCTACAGGAAAAGCCCAAAGGGTTAATTACCCAGTGGTGAGTATTTCGCGGCAAGGGAGCACATAATCTGGAATACAAAAAGTGCCAAGGATCATAATCCAAAAAGCTGTATCCTTTCCCTACAAGGATAGAAAAAGGGTTCCTTGGAATTACGACTGCAACGTGGCATTCTCGGGAGAAGAGAACCCAGTAAACGCTTCAAAAGAGGGTGATGATGTAGGTTTCTATACATGTAGTGAAAAATGCTACGATCCAGCAAATGCAAGAGTAGAGCCCGTAAAAGGAAAAGCCTTAGCGGTTAAGCGAGGAGCAAAGACGGCCAGAATTGAACCACACGTTAACAAATTGGTGACCAAAAACGAGGCTAGAGAATTCTTAAAATTCTTAAAGCATAGCGAGTATAGCATGGTGGAACAATTGCATAAGCAACCGACTCGCATCTCAATGCTCGAGTTACTTCTAAGTTCAGAGACACATCTTAATGCATTGACAAAAGTGCTAAATGAGACTTATGTTGCTAACGATATCTCAGTGAACAAGTTAGATAGCCTAGTTAACAATATAACCAAAGCCCTACATATCACCACTCGCTGCAAGGGATACACGTTGCCAAGGTTGTTAATCGATAATGGATCGGCCTTGAATGTCTTACCCTTATCCACTTTAAACAGATTGCCGGTGGATAGCTCTTGTAATACCCAATTTTTGCCCGGGTACAAATAAATAAAGGTGTCCAGTCCATTTAAAAGCCTAATTTACGTAGTCCAAATACGGTCCAGATTACAAGACCAAATAAATTATAGACCCAGTTTTAAACCCAATAATACCCCGGCCCAATAACCAAATTATAAGCCCATTTTTTGACCCAAATCAGCCCAAAAATAGAAAACCCTAGCAGTTCTCCTTACGCACTGCAAATCGTGCTGCTCGTTCACACATCTCGCACGCTTCTGTCGCAGCACGTCGCCTCCCACGCACAGTTGTCGCGCACGTCTTCTCTCCAGCATACCTGTCATGAAAGCACGACAGAATAACAGAAAAATAAATATGATAAAAGGGATTTCTTTTTGGAAAAGGGGAAATTTTTTTGTACAGAAAAAAAAGACAGAAAATAGATTGAAAATATAGATAAAAATAGAGAAAAGAAAAGTTTGAATAAAAGGATTTTTTGTGTTCATCGTTTTTTTTATGTTTTTATTTTTATGCATAAAATAAAAGGAAGAGAAGAAATAAAGCTTACCTTGGCACTCGGATCTGCTCCAACGGGGTTTAAAAACCCAACTAGGTGAGTATCCGGCCACCGATCGCGGTGGAGCTGTGGTGGAAGGACAGTGACGCGGAAGGAAAGGTTAAAAACCCTAGCAATGAAAGCTAGGGTTGTTTTGCTTTTTATTAAAAAAATGGCAGAAAATGATTTTTTTTTAAAAAAATTGGCTTTTATAGGTGTATGAAACGACGCCGTTTTGGCTCAACTCTTAAACTCCCAAAACGACGCTGTTTTGCACAAAACCCGAAGGCCGAGCCGCGTCCCGACCTGTCTACTCCAGGATCCGAGTGTTTTTTAAGACGGAAGGGCTAATTACGCTTTAAGCCCTTCCGTCTTTTTCTGTTTTTAAATCAAGTATTTTCGTTTATTTTTAATTTCACCCCGTACTTTTGTTGCGATTTTGATTTGGGACTTGCTGAAACGACGCCGTTTCGGAGGAGAAAGGAAAATTTCCCTTCCAGTCCTTCAATATTATTCGCGCATTTAAATTAGTCCTGTCCTTTAATTTATTTCGAATCTGCCCTAATTTTTTTCATTTTTAGTTCAATTTAGTCCATTTTTTAGCTATTTTTTATTTAATTAATTATTTTAATGTTATTATCATTATTATATTATACCATTATTTATTATTTATTATTATTACTATTATTATTATTATTATTATTATTATTATTATTATTTCTATACATATACACATGCATATTTTTTATAATATATATGTGCATATATTTTAAACTTTTGTAAAGATATACATGTACATATTTTATACATATATTTTATTATTATTTTATGTTCATAACTTTTATATACATGTATATATATATACATTTACATTTTATAATACATATATATTTCCATATTTTACAATCCATGCACATACATGCATTTTCTATAATATATATATGTACCTTTTTTAGAAATTATTATAAGTTTTTTTGTATATTTCATTCATTTTTTATATATATGTATACTTATATATACGTATTTAAATATATGCATATACATATTTTCAAAATTTATTTATATATCATACTTATATATATACATATTTTGTAAGTACACATACATATATAATTCATATTAAAGTATTTGTTTTATGTTGTATATTAATATTTTATCATTTTTTTAAAAGAAAATATATTTGGATTCATCAAAGCATTAAAACTATTTTTGTTAAAAAGCTTTCAAAATAAGACAATATTCGATATTTGGGATCTTCGAGAGGATTGAGCCCTAACGTATTGGGTTCCAATTTTCTTCGTTGAATCTAAATAATCGGGAATACTCTTTAATAAAAAAATCATAAAAAGCGCATTATCGGGAATTCAATACGTTGTGTCCTAACGCATTGGATATGACACATTGTTGTCTCGAGATGATGATTTTTCTGAAAATAATAAAGGCAATATTCCGTATTTGGGACATTCGAGTGGTCGTGCCCTAACTTACTGGGTTTTGATTTTTCTCCTTTAACCCAAACAATCGAATATCCTTTTAAATTTTAAATGCATGAGTTTTAAAAATCAAAAGATAGACTTAATTTTGAAGATTAAAAAATGTTGCGCCCTAATTCACTAGGTTGGATGTTTTATTTCTTTGAAATAAGAATGTTTTATTATTTTAATTCATTCAAGTTAAAAAGTTTTCTTTTAAAATTTTTTCAAATTTTTGACATCAAGACATTAAAAAATCAAGTCGGTACCGATTTTGGGCGTTAAGAGGGTTCTAACCCTTCCTCGTGCGTAACTGACTGCCGAACCTGTTTTCTCAAATTTCGCAGACCAAAATCATTTTTAAGGTGAGCAGATCACACCTCAATCAAGGATCAGTGGCGACTCCAATTTTTGTTTTTAAAGTCGACAACTAATTTTTGTTTTCAAAAAAATGGTTTCGACAGCTTGGCGACTCCACTGGGGAACTTCAAGAGAGTCGAGCAATGAATTGATTATTTGGTGTTTTTTTGCCGAAAATTAATGTTGTTTAAAATAATGATTTCCCCTTTTTACGTTCATTGGTTTTCATTGTTATATGTTTGTTTGATTGGCTTAAGTCTGTTAGCTTATTTACATTTTTGCATTTCATAAAGTCAATCAATTTTTACCCCTCTAAGTGGGAGTGAGAAACTAGTCCTTTGTGAGGTTTTCACCTTTGTGCAAGATAGTAGATCGCTTTCGGAATACATCCGTACCTATGTCTTCGTGAGATTTTCATCTCCGTGCAGCCATAGGGAAATGTATTCCCCTAAATCAAACTTGGTCTATATGAGCCTATAATGGGTGAGGATCGAGAAATCTGCTGGTTCGGGTACCCTTTCCCTAGAAACCAAACCACATATAGTGAACCTTAGGAACTTGGCCTAGGTAGAACTATGTCAAACCTCTAGAGGTCACCCGAGTAGGTACTCTATTTATTCTTTTGTTTGCTTTTGTTTTGTACTAACCCGTTTTGTTTTGTTTTGATTATGATTGCATAGCATTTGCATATTATAAAAGAGGTGTTGATTCATGTTCGGTTGCTAAATAGAGAACTTGTCATGGAAAATGAATTTCTTGATAAAATGGAAGCCAATGCGGTTGTCCGAATATGGTCCAAGAAAACATGACAAGAGAAGGGTGATAATGGAGGAGCACATGACTTTACTTCGTGGCCCGAGGATTCAAGCTGATTATTCGAGAGCTGTCGACATTCGAGCTTCCTTAAAGAAGCTAATAAGCCTTACGAGGATGGGCAGACAATGGATTGCAACCAAGATCAAGCAAAAAGGAGCTAGTAGTGGTATTCATTGGAAATTTGTGAGATTTATCTTGAACATGCGAATGAAGAAAGAGATCGATGTTTCTTGGAGTATAAGGGCGAGGCCGTATATATTTTTCGCTTTATGTAAAGAAATTTGTCTTCTAGTAAAGTTTTCTAAATGCAATTGAATCAGAATCAACGTATTTTTATGCATTCATTTCATGCATTTGCATTACATGACATTATATGCATTAAAATCCATTGAAAGAGCCTAATTGATTAAAATCATTCCTCAGTTAACCTGGAAACCAACCAGCCAACCAAACACCGTTACGGTACACGGGCAAAGTAAAAAAATATGGACCAAAGATTAGAAAGGCTCGACCAGTTCCAAAAAGAAATGCAGGATCAACTTTAGCAGCAAATGCAAAAGCAGCTTGAGAAGATTCAGCAGAATATGATGGACAAAATAATGGAATCCCAAGGGAACATGATGACTCGGTTAACGCAATTGTTGATTAAGGGGAAAGATAAGGGAAAGAGCCCTAGGGCCAATGTTGAAGAGGAAGGCGATGATGGACCTCTCTATCCTCCGGGCTTTACTCCTTCACATGTGCAAACTCAAGCTAAAGTATACCCACACAAATCTTCTGTTACGATCAGGCCTCAATAGTTTCAGGCTGATGCTTCGAGGCAAATAAATTTCCATGCCGGATCAAGCTCTAGCCTCGAGAATAATCCTGTTAGTCCTGTTATTCCAGATTTTAATAAAGCGGTCAAAAAAGAAAAAACGAAAGAAGAATTACCAGAGCAATTAGAGGAACGGTGGAGGTAGATTGAAGAGAAATTTAAAGTAATGGAAGGCACTGAGAGCTATTGTGGGATAGATGCCAAAGATCTGAGTTTGGTCCCAGATTTTGTGCTCCCTTACATTTTCAAAATGCCAGAATTTGAGAAATATAATGAGACCAGTTGCCCTGAAGCCCACATCACCATGTTTTGTAGGCGAATGAATGGGTATGTCAACAACAACTAATTCTTAATACATTGTTTCCAAGATAGCCTTACAGGGGTAGCATCTAAATGGTATAATCAATTGAATCGTGCTAGGATTAGTTCTTGGAGAGATTTGGCACAGGATTTTATGAAGCAATACAGTCATGTAGCAGAAATGGTTCCTGATAGAATTACTTTACAAAACATGGAAAAGAAGTCGAATGAAAGTTTTAGGCAGTACGCATAGAGGTGGAGGGAGATTGCCGTCTAAGTTCAGCCACCGCTCTTGGAAAAAAAATGGCAATACTCTTTATAAATACATTGAAATCCCCGTTCATCACACATATGTTAGGAAGTGCCACAAAAAGCTTTTCTAATATAGTCATGAATGGTGAAATGATTGAAAGCGGCATAAGAAGCGGAAAGATTGAGGCAGAAGAGAGTAACAAGAGGTCAGCCTCGAGGGGAAGAGAAAATGAGGTGAACAACTCAGGTTACTCTAAATCAATTACTGTGAGTCAACCAGGAAAGGTGGTTTGTAATCGACAAAATTCATCAAGGCAAGATTCCGACATGAAGGTTGAGACGTTCCAGTTTACACCAATCCCAATACCGTATAGGAGACTGTATCAAAATTTGTTTGATGCACATATTGTTTCCCCTTTTCATGTGAAGCCTCTACATCCTCCGTATCCCAAATGGTATGATACGAACGCACAATGTGACTACCATGCGGGAATTACGAGGCACTCGATAGAGAATTGCAGAAAATCTGCTACCCAATCATAATTGATAATGGAATGAATGTAATGGTGGGAAATTTTCACATCAATTGAAGGCACAATTAAAAGGGTCCTTGTTAGAGATTCGCCATTATAAACTTGGAAGTGTTCTAGGCAATCAGATTGCAGAAGAAATTTTTGTAATATTTAGAACTTACTCAGAGTAATGTTTAGAACACTCTTATTGCTTTTAGCCTAGAAGTGATAAGAACACATTTATGAAATAGGCTCATGTCTGAATGTCATTATTTTAATACATCCTTGTGATTATTTTGAGCCAATATTTTCATTCTTAGTGAATAATTCTAGATTCTTTCATTCTTTTGGATTTTCTTCCAAATCATTCATTCATTCATTCATAATCATACTGTACAAATAACTATTCATAATTTTATACATGCTTTGTATATTCTTTTGTACCAATAATAGGTCCCTAGATATCAATGTCACGAGTGACACTGCTACAGATTTAGAATCTCCTTTTGAGTGAGACATGTGTTTAGAAGGATCTCATGACTTTGAAGATGACATATATCTTGGCCTATCTCCGGACTTGTTCAGGATGGTAGAGCAGGAAAAGAAACATATTTACCTCATGAGAAGACAATGGAGATTGTGACCTTGAGGGAACATGCATAACCAAAGAAACAAAGCAAGACATTGTTGAGTTACTTCAAGAATTCAAAGACGTCTTCGCATGGTCATACCAGGATATGCCCGGGTTAAGTACTGTCATTGTGATCTGAACAACAACACGATATTAGAAATTTACAGTATGTTCAAGATTAATATCATGAATGATGCAGTGAAAACTCTACTTGGGCAATGCTTCTCTCTTTAGTTATCACGGTTTTTTTCCATTGAAGTCGAAATTCTTTCTCTCTGAGTATTGGATGAGCAAGTTGGATGAAGTAGAATGGATCCAATCGCGATGTGATCAGTTGAATCTGATAGAAGGAAAAAAGGTTAAAAGCTATTCATCACGGTCAGATGTACCAGAAATGAATGATGCGAGCCTATAACAAAAGGTTCGTCCCAGAGAATTCCACGAGGGTGACCTAATGTTGAAGAAGATCCTCCCTCTACAAAAAATACTTTAGAGGGAAACGGATGCCAAATTGGGAAGAACCTTTTGTTGTAGAGAAGGCCTTTTTCCAAAGGTGCTTTGATTTTGAGCGAGATGGATGATAAAAACTTACCAAATCCTGTAAACTCAGACTCAGTCAAGAAATACTTCACTTGAGGAAAGAGAAAGGGACCAAAGTTAAAATTCGCAAAAGGCACTTTGAGTCATACAGAATAAAAAAAAAGAGAAAATAGAAAAATGTGAGGCCAAGGTGAAAACCCGTAAAAGGCACCTTGATACCAAAGGGGATTTGAGTTGAAAACCTGAAAAAGGCAGCTCAAATTTTGGATCAGAATAGGGCATGAGGTAATCAGAGCAACTCAAATTTTGATGAGATTGGGGCATGCGGTGATCTTGCTATGCCTGAATCAGCAGGAAAGGGTACTCGACATCTTGGGGCATCGACAGAGTACTGCAGATCTCCTAAATACATGTCAAACTCGGAATGGTCTTCAGGAAGTTTGTACAGAGAAGTTCAAGCTGCGATATCTGGGGTACCTGGTTTTCATACTATTTATATTGAATTGCTTGTTCTTGGAATACTTCATTCTTTTTCAAGATACATATTCCCAATCCGTTCTTCTTTTATTTTTACTATCATTGATATTCTATTCATTTCGAGCCCTACTCCCAAATCAATTCTATTTTCATCATTGTTATGATCTTTTGCAAGCATGTTGCATTGGACTAATGATTAATGGACCAATAAAACTTTCACCAAGGAAGTTTTGCATGTTACTCTAGAAGTTTCTAAATAGTACAGTAATCTGAAACAGGACTATTGTTTAGAACGCACCAAGTTTAAAGGTTGGAAATTTGAGAAGGAAGAGTCTAAATTAAGACTATCTCTTTGGATTTTGTTGTAAAAAATAGTGATTGAACAAAATAACAAGATGTCAGGTTGGTGACGAGGCTCAAATGAACAAGTAAGCAATAATCACTAAGCAATAGAAAGGGGTTTCCTTGGAGAAGAGAATCCTTCATTTGTGCATAAGCATTTGGTATGACACCCTGGGAATGGTGTAAAGAACCAAAGATTTTCACATTTTTTATCCTTGAACAACGATAGTAGAGGATTGTGAAAGAGCCAGATTTTTCTACCCTTGGGTCACAGCGGGAGAAAGATGGTACAAATTTTGCGTCCTAGTGGATTGAACTTTGAAGCTCACAGTGGAGGGCAGTTTGATTAAGTGTTTATTCAGAAATGCCAGCCGAGCAAAAAGATGTTGTAGCACGTCAGCGGTAAAGCCTTAATAAACTTTGAGTAACGACAACCTAAGTGATAAAGAAGGATCATTCTCGAAAAATAATATTCTGCATTCATTCAAATGTCATTCATACATGTCTAGTTAGGAGCATTTGATTCATTCTGATCATGACATCCTAATCACTAGGCATACTTAGGTTCATGAATTGAATTATACAGGTCATGTTCCCCGGAGAACAAACCGGTGAAACTTCAGCCTTATCTCCCTGAGCAGCAGTGGAGTAGGTTGAAAATAGTAGATCTTGTCTTCTTGTATTGGTATCGAAGTAGATCGAATATACCAGCCTTGTCTCCCTGAGCAGTAGTTGAGTAGGTTGACAATAGCAGATCTTGCCTTCGTGTACTTCTAGTGAAGCAGATCGAGGACACCAGTCTTATCGCCTTTACGTTGCAATGGAAAAGATTGAAGCCACAACAGCGAATCTTATTTCCCTGGCGTTGTAACAGAGCAGATTGAAGCCACGACGGCAAATCTTATCTCCCTGGCGTTAAGGCTTGAATTGGCTGAAGTGGAGCGGATTGAAGCTGTGGGCAGCGAATCCTATCTCTTTGGCATTACAATGGAATAGATTGAAGCCACAATGGTGAATCTTACTTTCTTGGCGGTGTAGTGGAGCAGATTGAAGCTACGACGACGAATCTTATCTCCCTGAAGATACAGCGGAGCAGATTGAGGCCAATAATTCTATCTCCCTGAAGTTGCAGTGGAGCGGATTAAAATGATGGATCTTATCTCTCTGAAGGTGCAGTAGAGTAGATCGCATCTGGTCTTATCTCCCTGAAGTTGCAGTGGAGCAGACAAAAGAAACCAATCCTATCTCCTTGAGGTTGCAGTGGAGTGGATTAAAAATCACAGATCTTATCTCTCTGAAGTTGCAGTAGAGCAGACTGCATCAAGTCTTATCTCCCTAAAGTTGCAGTGGAGCAGACTAGAGATAACAAATTTTGTTCTTTTGAGAAGCTAAAAGGTACAAGTCTTATCTCCCTGACGTTGCAGTGGAGTGGATCGAAACACCAATTCCTATACCTCTGAGGACGCAGTAGGTTGGAATGAGGCTACTTGAGGAAGAAGAGTGCCAAGGTCTAACATGACCGGGAAAAATTGGTCATTTTAAAGTCTTTGCTCTGTTCTCGTTACACAACAACAAGCAAAGAGGGGCAGCTGTAATACCCAATTTTTGCCCAGGCCCAAATAAATAAAAGTGTCCAGTCCATTTAAAAGCCTAATTTACGTAGTCCAAATACGGTCCAGATTACAAGACCAAATAAATTATAGACCCAGTTTTAAACCCAATAACACCCCGGCCCAATAACCAAATTATAAGCCCATTTTCTGACCCAAATCAGCCCAAAAATAGAAAACCCTAGCAGTTCTCCTTACATACTGCAGATCGTGCCGCTCGTTCACACATCTCGCACGCCTCCGTCGCAGCACGTTGCCTCCCACGTTGCTGCTCCCACGCACAGTCGTCGCGCACGTCTTCTCTCCAGCATACCTGTCATGAAAAACCGTAAGCACGACAGAATAACATAAAAATAAAGATGATAAAAGGGATTTCTTTTTGGAAAAGGGGAGAATTTTATTGTACAGAAAAAAAAGACATAAAATAGATTGAAAATAGAGATAAAAATAGAGAAAAGAAAAGTTTGAATAAAAGGATTTTTTGTGTTCATCATTTTTTTATGTTTTTATTTTTATGCATAAAATAAAAGGAAGAGAAGAAATAAAGCTTACCTTGGCACTCGGATCTGCTCCAACGGGGTTCAAAAACCCAACTCGGTGAGTATCCGACCACCGATCGTGGTGGAGCCGTGCTGGAAGGATAGTGACGCGGCGGCGACTCAAGGAAAAGTTAAAAACCCTAGCAGAGAAAGCTAGGGTTGTTTTGTTTTTTTATTAAAAAATGGCAAAAAACGATTTTTTTAAAAAAAAATTTACTTTTATAGGCATATAAAACGGCGCCGTTTTGGCTCAACTCTTTAACTCCCAAAATGACGCTGTTTTGCATAGAACCCGAAGGCTGACCCGTGTCCCGATCCGTCTACTCCAGGATCCTCGTGTTTTTTAAGACGAAAGGGTTAATTACGCTTTAAGCCCTTCCGCCTTTTTCTGTTTTTAAATCAAGTATTTTCGTTTATTTTTAATTTCACCCCGTAATTTTGTTGCGATTTTGTTTTGGGCCTTGCTGAAAAGACGCCGTTTGGAAGGAGAAAGAAAAATTTCCCTTCCAGTCCTTCAATGTTATTCGCGTATTCAAATTAGTCCTGTCCTTTAATTTATTTCGAATCTGCCCCAATTTTTTCATTTTTAGTTCAATTTAGTCATTTTTAGCTATTTTTTATTTAATTAATTATTTTAATGTTATTATCATTATTATTATTTCTATACATATACACACGCATATTTTTTAATAATATATATGTGCATATATTTTAAACTTTTGTAAATATATACATGTACATATTTTATACATATATTTTATTATTATTTTATTTTCATAACTTTTATATACATGTATATATATACATTTACATTTTATAATACATATATATATTCCATATTTTATAATCCTTGCACATACATGCATTTTCTATAATATATATGTACCTTTTTTAGAAATTATTATAAGTTTTTTTGTATATTTCATTCATTTTTTATATATATGTATACTTATATATACGTATTTAAATATATGCATATACATAATTTCAAAATTTATTTATATATCATACTTATATATATATACATATTTTGTAAGTACACATACATATATAATTCATATTAAAGTATTTGTTTTATGTTGTATATTAATATTTTATCATTTTTTTAAAAGAAAATATATTTGGATTCATCAAAGCTTTAAAACTATTTTTGTTCAAAGGCTTTCAAAATAAGGCAATATTCGATATTTGGGATCTTCGAGAGGATTGAGCCCTAACGTATTGGGTTCCAATTTTTTTCGTTGAATCTAAATAATCGGGAATACTCTTTAATCAAAAAATCATAAAAAGCTCATTATCGGGAATTCAATATGTTGTGTCCTAACGCATTGGATATGACACATTGTTGTCTCGAGATGAGGATTTTTCTGAAAATAATAAAGGCAATATTCCGTATTTGGGACATTCGAGTGATCGTGCCCTAACTTACTGAGTTTTGATTTTTCTCCTTTAACCCAAATAATCGAATATCCTTTTAAATTTTAAATGCATAAGTTTTAAAAATCAAAAAACAGACTTAATTTTGAAGATTAAAAAATGTTGCACCCTAACTCACTGGGTGTGATGTTTTATTTCTTTGAAATTAGAATGTTTTATTATTTTAATTCATTAAAGAAAATTTTTTCAAATTTTTGACATCAAGACATTAAACAATCAATTCGGTACCGATTTTGGGCGTTACGAGGGTGCTAACCCCTCCTTGTGCGTAATTGACTCCCGAACCTGTTTTCTCAAATTTCGCAGACCAAAATCGCTTTTAAGGTGAGCCGATCACACCTCAATCAAGGAGCGGTGCTGACTCCAATTTTTGTTTTTAAAGTCGACAACTAATTTTTGTTTTCAAAAACTGGTTTCGACAGCTCTCATATGAAATCATGCCAGAATGTAGTAAGAGCATTTGATGGCACTGAAATGAGCGTAATGGGAAGAATTGAAATACCCCTTTTGATTTGCCAAAATACATACGGGGTAGATTTCCTGGTGATGGACATCAAACCTTCATATAATTGCTTGTTGGGAAGACCCTGGATTCATTCAGCAGGGGCGGTGCCTTCATCATTGCACCAAAAATTAAAATTGGTAACAGAAGGTTGGCTGGTTACGATAAATGCGGAAGAAGACATCATTGCATCGGTAACCAGTGACGTGTCATATCTAGGGACAGATGATGAGGTGATCGAATGTTTCTTTTGATCTTTGGAATTTGTAAATGCAACTTTTTTTGTTGAAGGGAAAAAGATCCCAAGGCCCAGCATATCCAAAACCACGAGGATGGGACTGCAGATGACAATTGGGAAGGAAGCCTTGCCTGGGAGAGGGCTCGGAACATGCCTTCATAGAAGGATGGAGGTACCAATGCTGAAGGATAAACGAGACCGCTTTGGCTTAGGATTTAAGCTAGACGCGAAGCAAATGAAGAAAGAGCTGGAAAAGAAGCAAGAAAGGAGGAATACGCGTTTGAGCGGAGGAGAAATTGATTGGGAACCTATGACCTTCCCCCACATATCCAGGACCTTCGTATCAGGGGGAACCATTTATCTTGAACGAAGGAGACCAATAAGGGATACTACGGAAGAAATTTTTGGAAACCTGAACATCAATGCCATATTCAAAGAAGAACTCGAAGAAGTATATTAGGCATTCACTGTTACGAACCTGGAAGTATTCTAGACAACTGGAATGCAGAAGAGATCCCTGTAACATTTAGAACTAATTCAGTGTAATATTCAGAAAAGTTGTTGCCCTAAGCCTGGGGGTAATAAGAATCTTTTGTAAAAGGCACATGTCCAAAATTTTATTTCAGTAAAAACTCATCATTCAGTCTCATTTTGAACAAATATTCTTTCATTCTTTTCATTCCATTTATAATCATATTGTGCATACAATTATGCTTAGATTCTTTTTTCTTTGGACCTCCCTTCGTACCAATAACAGGTCCTCAGATATCAATGATGTGAGCGACGTTGCTACTAGCTCAGAGTCCCTATTTGAACAAGACATGGGTACGGATGATCCTCAGGATTTTGAAGATGACCAATACAACATCTTATCTCCTGATTTGTTAAGAATGGTGGAGCAAGAAGAGAAAAAAAATCCTTCCTTATAAGGAGTCCGTGAAAGTGGTGAGTTTAGGAGAAGGAAAAGAACTAAAAATTGGCGCTTGCATTACCGAAGAAATAAAGCAAGACCTCGTTGGGTTGCTTCAAGAGTTTAAAGATGTCTTCGCATGGTTTTATCAAGACATACCCAACCTAAGTACTGATATTGTGGTACACCGACTGCCTATAAAAGAAGAATGTAAACCGGTGCAGCAGAAGCTACGAAGGATGAGGCCCGATGTTTTGTTGAAAATAAAAGATGAGGTCAAGAAGCAGTTCGATGCGGGGTTCTTACAAGTGGTCAAGTACTCTGATTGGGTAGCCAACATAGTCCCTATCCCTAAGAAAGATGGAAATGTGTAGATGTGCATGGATTACAGAGATTTGAACAAAGCTAGTCCGAAAAATAACTTCCCATTACCCCATATCGACAGTTTGGTGGATAACACAGCAGGTTACTCACTCTTCTCCTTCATGGATGGCTTCTCGGGGTACAATCAGATAAAAATGCATCCCGAAGACATGGAAAAGACCACGTTCATAACTATCTGGGGAACATTTTGCCATAAGGTGATGTCATTCAGATTGAAGAATGCAGGAGCAACATACCAAAGAGCCATGGTAACCTTGTTCCATGATATGATGTATAGAGAGATAGAAGTCTATGTTGACAACATGATTGCGAAGTCTAGGACAGAAGGAGAACATGTGCAAGTACTAAGAAAACTGTTCTTAAGGTTAAGAAAGCTCTAGTTAAAGCTTAACCCAGCCAAATGCACTTTCGGGGCTAAATCAGGAAAGTTGCTAGGAGTCTTAGTCAGTGAAAGGGGAATCGAGATTGACCCGGACAAAGTCAAGGCCATACAAAAATTGCCTCTGCCGCGCACTCAGAAACAAGTTCGGGGTTTTCTAGGGAGACTAAACTACATCACTCGGTTTATTTCACAGTTAACTGAGAAATGTGACACAATCTTTCGTCTTCTCAGGAAACACAATCCAGGTGTATGGGATGAGGAGTGCCAGAAAACTTTCAAAAAAGTTAAACATTACCTGTCCAACGCCCCAGTACTGATGCCACATTGCCCGGACTAGCCACTGATACTATACTTGGCAGTATTCGAAAATTCCATGGGGTGCGTGCTCGACCAACATGATGAGTCAGGACAAAAAGAAAGAGCGATCTACTATCTCAGCAAGAAGTTCACTGAATGCGAAATGAGATATTCACCAATTGAAAAATTATGTTGTGCATTAGTTTGGACTACTCGAAGATTGAGACAATACATGTTGTCGAAACCACTTTTAAGTTTGAAAAACAGGGATCGACTTTTAAAAATAGAAAAGGGAGTCGCCACCGATCTTTTATTGAGGTGTGATTGGATCACCTTGAAAATAATTTTGGGTCTGCGAATTTTGAGAAAACAGGTTCGGGAGTCGGTTACGCACGGGGAAGGGTTAGCACCCTCGTGACGCCCAAAATTGGTACCGAATAGATTGTTTAATGTCTTAATGTCAAAATTTTGAAAAGATTTTAAAATACGATCTTTGAAGTTTAAATTTGAGTAAAAAAATGGATAATAAGACGAACTCATTTTTAAAGAAATAAATTGCTACACCCTGTGAGTTAGGGTGCAACAATTTGATCTTTGGAATACATTTACACTCGCCCTTTTGTTTAATCCTGGCCATGATCCATTGCTCGCTCATGCTAGTAATATTTATCAGCTTCTTCCAAAATGCCGGGACGTACACGGCTCTAAAATATGCTTTATCAACCTGAAGCCTAGGGCAATACAGTAAAGCCGTATATTCCTCTACTGTAGGCACCAAATCCATATTCCCGAAAGTAAAATAGCTATATGCAGGATTCCAATATTGTGCGAGAGCGTGAAATAGTCGTTCATCCACCTTGATGCTAAGTAAATACGGCAAGTCCCCATAATTAGAGTAGAGCAACTGCTTGGTTTCATCATCCCACCGATCCCAAATTTCACTCAACTCCTGAAGGCTATTTTGTGTCACACTAATACGAGTGTAGTCCCAAAGCTTTGACACATAATCCTTAGCTAGACTGTCTCCCTTTTCCAATTGCATTTTCTCTGACCATATACGGACCATGGCATTGTCCTCCACCTTATCAAGAAAGTCATTCTCCATGACAAACTTTCTAATTTAACAATCGAACTTGAATCGACACTCTTTTGAATATGAAATGACATCCAAACATAGCAATAAAACACCATAAGTCAGTATAACATATCAACAAAATTGGCAACGAAATTAAAAGAAACAAGCATTTACATGAGCAATCCCCAGAGTTTGGGGAATTATACCTAAGCTGGATTCCTAGGTTATCTATATGCGGTTTGGTTCTAAAGTCGAGGTACCCGAATCAGCAGATTTCTCAGTCTTCACCCATTATAGGCTCATACAGACCAAGTTCGGTTCAGGGGAATACATTTCCCTATGGCTGCACGGAGATGAAAATCTCACGAAGACATAGGTACAGACGTACTACGAAAGTGATCCACTATCCTGAACGGAGGTGAAAACCACACGAAGGAGTAGCTTCTCACTCCCACTTAAAAGAGAAAGACTAACAGTCTTATGCAATATGATGCCAAAATATACGACTCAATTTACAATAATCATGCAAGCCAGTGCAAAGAAAAAAAACCGTAATTTTTCAAATCAATTTTCAACAATAAGACAGAAAACAATCAATTTTACGGCTTGACTCTCTAATAGTCCCCAGCGGAGTCGCCAAGCTGTCGAAACCACTTTTAAGTTTGAAAAACGGGGACCGACTTTTAAAAATAGAAAGGGGAGTCGCCACCGATCTTTTATTGAGGTGTGATCGGATCACCTTGAAAATAATTTTGGGTCTGCGAATTTTGAGAAAACAGTTCGGAGTCGATTTACATACGAGGAAGGGTTAGCACCCTCGTGACACCCAAAATTGGTACCGAATAGATTGTTTAATGTCTTAATGTCAAAATTTTGAAAAGATTTTAAAATACGATCCTTGAAGTTTAAATTTGAGTAAAAAAATGATAATAAGACGAACTCATTTTTAAAGAAATAAATTGCTACACCCAGTGAGTTAGGGTGCAACAATTTGATCTTTGGAATTAAATTTGTTCCTTTTTTAGAAAATAATGTGATTTAAAAAGGAAATTCGATTATTTAAGCCAATCGGGAAATTCGAACCCAGTGAGTTAGGGTTTGATCTCTCGAAGTTCTTAAACAACTGATATTACCCTTATTCAAAAACGAGATAACAAAATGTTGTATCGAGTAAGTTAGGATCCAGCATTTTGAAACCTTAAGAATTTTATTTAAATAATTGAATGGTTTTAATAAAAATGGGCACTTGGTTGTCTAATTTCATCGAGAAGAATCGAAGCCCAGTAAGTTAGGGCATGTTTCTCTCGGGAATTTATGAACGCCAAGCCCCCTTTTTTAGGATCGTAAAATAAAACGACTAAGAAGCTTTTAAAAATCAACTTTCATAAAAAGGATATGATTAATCAATGACATAAGTAATGTAAAAGATAATAAAAATTTAAACTTAAGCTAGCGACAATTAAACTAATAATAAGCAAATACCAATATCAACTTTGATCATATTATAGAAACATTCATAAAAATTTAAGCATCCCACAAATTCATGTAAATTAAAATAATAAAAGACAATAGCAAGAATAAATAATACAAATTGTAATAGAACTAAGAAAACAAATAAAATGTTTGAATGAATTTTAATGAAAGGTTTATAAAAATGAAATGAAATAGAAGTGAATAATCTAAAATTAATACCTACACCTTGATTTATATAAATAAAATCTAGTATAAATAATAGTATCTACATAACAATAATATATGAGCTTAAAATAAAACAACAAATTTAGACGAAATAAGGTTTCTATACATAACTATATCATTTGAAAATAGTAAGGTAATATTATAGATACATTCAGTATAGCAAAAAAGAAAAGAAAAGAAAATATTATACATATATATATAAAAATATAGATTAACCTCCTATAATATATAAAGTTAATCTTATATATAAAAACAAATACATATATACAAAAATAAAATAAAAGAAATTAGTAACAGTAATACATAAAAAGAAATAAGTATGATAATAAATAATAATAGATTTCTCAAATATATAAATAACTAAGTAACAAAAAGGATTAAATCGCAGCCAAAACCAAATTAATAGGGAGCAAATGGGAAAATAAAAAGAAGGACCACGTTGCAACACGCGTATTATATGGGGGGCCCGATTGGGAAATATTCCGCTCCCCAAAACGCGGCGTTGCAGGTTGGATCAGAATGAAGCAAAAACGAAAATGCAGAACCAAATTAAAAAATAAAAGAGGGACGATTTAAACGACCCGTAAAAAGGGTAGACCGCCTGCGCAAATCGCCCAATGGAGGCCAAAACGCGCAGATCCTTCCCCGGGTCGGGTCACCGCGTGGGTAGTTGGGGTTAAACGGCGTCGTTTTGAAGCTATCACGTTAGCTACAAACGGCGGCGTTTCAAGTTTCACCATTAAAACAAAAAAATCCCTAACCTAACATTCTAGCAGAAACAAAAAAAAACTGAGGCTTCCCCTTTTTTTTTCGCCGCTCAACTCATCGATCCCTCCAACGGATCTCAGAACCCCCGCTCAGACTCCGATAGCAACAGAGAGAGTGAGGATTCGACGGGCAGGTATTACTCTTTAGACCTTGCTATCGTTTTCTATTTAAAACACCTGATAAAATGAGAAAGGAAGCGCGAAAAAGTAAAGTAAGACCAAGAAATCACCTTTTTGTTTTTTGTATTCAGATAACTCTCCTCTTTTTTTTTACAACATTTTTGTTTGGCTTTTATAGCCCTTTTTAGAGAAAAAATAAAAATAAAAATCCAAAAATCCCCCCGCAATCGTATTTTTTTCCTCTCTCTCCTCTTTGTTTTGTGTCTTTTTTGCTCCTTTTGTGCGCGTTTCTTGCAGGTACGGAGTGCAGGGTCTGGTGTGGCTCGGCTCAGAGGCGGCTGAGGCTTGGCACGTGAACAAGGAGAGCCGCTGCGGCGCTGGGGTGTGAGGCTAGGGTTCTAAAGCCTCTGCTTCGCTGAGATTGCTTTGGGCTGGGGCTGATTATTTGGGCTTCTGTAATTGGGTAGTGGGTTGTATTCGGTTCGGGCCTTATTGGGCCCAGTGTAAAAGGACTATTTGGACATTTAATTTTTGGTTTTATTTATTGTTTATTTATTTAGTTTGGGCCGGGCAAATTTAGGCTTTTACAACTGCCCCTCTTTGCTCATTTGTCGTGTAACGGGAATGAGGCAAAGACTAAATCGGCCAGTTTTGCTTGGTCGAGCTTGGACTTTGGTGCTCCTCTTCTTCGAGCTACCTCATTCCATCCTACTGCATCTGCAGAGGTATTGGAATTGGTGCTTCAATTCACTCCACCGCCACATCGGGGAGATAGGATTACTAGCTTTAATCTTTCCGCTATTCCCTTGCTGGTCAGAGACATAGGACTTGTGGCTTAAATATGTTTCCCTATTCCTGGGGAAGATGAGATTCGCTGTTTCGATCTGCTCCGCTACTGCTTAGGGAGGTAAAATATGCAATTTCCAACCTATTCCACTGCTGGTCAGGGACATAGGACTTGTGGCTTATATCTGTTTCCCTACTCCCGGGGAAGATAAGATTCGCCGTCTTCGATCTGCTCCGCTATTGCTTAGGGAGATAAGATCTGCAATCTTTACTGATCTGTTCTTTAGGGAACATAACATATGTAATGATCCTAATTATGCCTAATGACTAGGATGACATGATCAAAATGAGTTCAATACTCCTAACTAGACATGTGTGAATGGTGTTTGCATGAATGCAAAATCTTATTTTTGAGAATAATCCTTCTTTATCACTTAGGTTATCAATGCTCGAAGCTTATTAAGGCTTTATTACTTGAAGTGCTTTAACACTTTCCTTCTTGGCTGGCGCCTTCAATGAATTACTTGATTAAATTTCCCCCGCTGTAAGCCTTCAAGCTCGATTCATTGGGTTGTGTTCAATATGCGACTCAAAAAGTTGGGGAGCTCTGGTCCCTTCTTCATATTTCCATCACAATTGATGGATACCGAACGTGTAAACCTTTTGGTATACCACTCTCAAGATTCCATATTAAATGCTTATGCACGAAGAATTTTCCTCCAAGGAGATCTCTCTTTTCTAACTCATGATTATTGCTGACATTTCATTCAATTGACGCTTCCGTCAACAAAATCCGAAGGAATTGTTTAAAATCAGACTTTTTCTTAGATTTCTGACCTTTAAACCTAGTTCGTTCTAAACAATAGTCCTGTTTCAGATTACCATATTATTTAGATACTTTTTCAGAGTAATGTGCAAAACTTACTTTGTGAAAGTTTAGTAGCCCATTAATCATTATTCTAATGCAACATGTTTGCTGAAAGATTATGACTATGGATAAATGTTGGTTCTCGAAAGAAATAAAATATCAACAATAGGGAAAGAAGAATAACAAAGAAGTTGATTGAGAATGTGTATATTGATAAAATGTATTAACACATTCAATACAATAAGAACTAGGTGCCCCAGTTATCGCAGTTTGAATTTCTCTGTACAAACTTCTGAAGATTATTCTGAGTTTAGCATGTGTTTAGGAGATCTGCAGTACTCTGTCGATGCTCCAAGATGTCGTATGCCCTTTCTTGTTGGTTCAGGTATAGCAAGATCATCATGTGCCCCGGTCAAAATTTGAACAGTTCCAACCTTCTCATGCCCCTCTCTGACCAATATTTGAGCCGCCCTTTTCAGGTTTCCGACTCAAATCCCCTTCGGCCTAAGGTGCCCTTTACGGGTTTTCACCTTAGTCTCTCAATTTTTACCCTTTCATTTTTTCATTTTCATTTTTCATCCCTTTTTTCTAGGAAGCCAAGCGCCCTTTGTGGGTTTTCACTTTGGTCCCTTTCTTTTAAGTGATGTATTTTTTGACAGAATCTGCGTTTACTGGGTTTGGAAAACTTTTACCATCCATCTCACTTAGGATCAAAGCTCCATCGGAAAAGGCCTTCTTTACAACATAAGGACCCTCCCAATTTGTCATCCATTTTCCTCTAAAGTCTTTTTGTATAGGAAGGATCTTTTTTAGCACCAAGTCTCCTTCGCGAAATTCTCTGGGGCGAACCTTTTTATCGTAGGCTCTTATCATTCGTTTCTGGTACATTTTTCCACAGTGAATAGCTCTTAACCTCTTCTCTTATATTAAGTTCAACTGATCATAGCGAGATTGGACCCACTCGGCTTCGTCCAACTGGAGTTCAGATAATACCCGTAGAGAGGGGATCTCAACTTCAATGGGTAGTACTGCCTCCATTCCATAAATTAGAGAAAAAGGTGTTGCCCCAGTAGAAGTTCTAACAGATGTTCGATAGACCAGGAGAGCAAATGATAACTTCTCATGCCAATCTTTGTAAGTCTCAGTCATTTTCCCCACAATTCTTTTAATATTCTTATTGGCCGCCTCTACTGCACCATTCATTTTTGGACGATACGACGATGAGTTATGATGCTTGATCTTGAATTGGCTACAAACCTCAGCTATTGTGCTATTGTTCAAATTCAGCGCATTGTCGGATATGATTCTCTTAGGCATTCCATATCGACAAATGATCTCTTTTTCAAGAATTTGTTGACTGCTGACTTCGTGACATTTGCGTATGAAATAGCTTCTACTCACTTGGTGAAGTAATCAATGACTACAAATATGAAACGATGCCCATTAGAAGCCTTTGGCGATATCGGCCCAATGAGATCCATACCCCACATGGAAAACGGCTATGGAGAGGTCATAACATGAAGTGGTGAAGAGGGTGCATGCATCTTGTCTCCATAAATCTGACATTTATGGCATTTCTTGGCGTAATTAATGCAATCCCCTTCCATAGTGGACCAATAGTATCCAAATCTCATGATCTGTCTGGCCATGGTGAAACCATTGGCGTGCGTCCCACAGATACCCTCATGGACCTCCTCCAAAATTTTCTTAGCTTCCACGGCATCCATACATCTTAACAGTACTTGATCTTTCCTTCTTTTGTATAGCACTTCCCCATCTAAGACATATTTGATGGCTAATCTTCTCAGAGTTCTCTTGTTGTTCTCCGTTGCTTGACTAGGGTACTTCCGATTCTTCACATACTGCAGGATACTCTGATACCAAGGGTGATCGTCTTTTCCCTTCTCCTCAGTATTGTAGCAATGAGCTGGGGTTTCATAGATACTCATCTGAATAGGCCTCATTACTTCAAGCCTGTTCACCTAAATCATCGAAGCTAGAGTAGCCAATGCATCAGCCATTTGATTTTCCTCTCGTGGGAGATAACTGAAGGTGATATCGTCAAACTCATCAACCAACTCGAGGACCAGCCTTCTATAACTGATTAACTTAGGGTCTCTAGTTTCCCATTCCCGTTTAAGTTGATATATCACCAATGCGGAATCCCCATATACTCTTAGCACTTTGATGTTCTGCTCGATGGCTGCTCGAATGCCCATAATACGCGCTTCATATTCTACCATATTATTTGTGCAGTCAAAGTCCAACTTGCTGGCCACAGGGTAATGATCTCCACTCGGGGATACCAAGACTGCCCAAATTCCATTACCTATAGCATTCGAAGCTCCGTCGACATTTAACCTCCACTCATGATCCCTCTGAGGATTTTCTTCAGTGCTTGCTACTCACATTAAGTCATCGTTCGGAAAATCAAAGTTTAAGGGCTCATAATCCTCCAAAGCTCTACTAGCCAGGAAATCAGCTATTGCACTCCCTTTTATGGCCTTCTGACTTACATATACTATGTCAAACTCAGAGAGCAGGATTTGCCATCTAGCTATTCTTCCATTTAAGGGAGTTTATTCCATCATATATTTTAAAGGATCCAACCTTGAAATCAACCAAGTCGTATGATACAACATATACTGCCTTAGTCTTCGTGTCGCCCAGATTAAAGCACAACACAATTTCTCGATTGACGAATATCTCAATTCATAGCCAGTGAATTTCTTGCTGAGATAATATATTGCCCTTTCTTTCTTTCCCGTTTCATCGTGTTGGCCCAATACACATCCCATGGAATTTTCAAACACCGTTAGATACAATATGAATAGCCTATCTGGACTTGGCGGTGGTAACACGGGAGTATTGGCAAAATATTGCTTTATCTTGTTAAAAGCCTGCTGATATTCCTCATCCCAATCACCTGGATTATGCTTCTTTAAGAGACGAAATACTGGATCACATTTCTCCGTCAATTGTGCAATGAATCGAGCAATGTAATTCAGTCTTCCTAGGAAACTTCAGACCTCTTTTTGAATGCGCGGAGGAGGAAGGTCTCAAATTGCCTTTACCTTGTCCAGGTCCACCTCAATCCCCCTCTTACTAACTATGAAGCTTAATAGCTTCCCTGATCTGGCTCCAAACGTGCATTTTGCGGGGTTAAGCTTGAGCTGAAATTTCCTTAATCTCAAAAATAGTCTTTTCAAGACTTGAACATGCTCTTCTTCAGTTTTAGATTTGACAATCATATCATCAACATAGACTTCGACCTCCTTATGCATCATGTCATGAAATAAGGTCACCACAGCCCTTTGATATGTTGCTCCTGCATTCTTCAATCCGAAAGGAATTACTTTGTAACAAAATGTTCCCCATAAAGTAATGAATGTTGTTTTTCCCATATCCTCCGGGTGCATCTTTATTTGATTGTATCCAAAAAAGCTATCCATGAAAGAAAATAGTGAGTATCCCGCCGTATTTTCTACCAAAGTATCAATGTGAGGCAACGGAAAATTATCCTTCAGACTAGCCTTATTCAAATCCCTGTAGTCTACACACATCCGTACCTTTCCATCTTTCTTGGGAACAGGGACGATGTTAGCTACCCAATCCGAATATTTGATCTCCTGTAAGAACCCAGCATCGAACTGCCTTTTGACCTCTTCTTTTATTTTTAGCACAACATCAGGTCTTATCCTCCTGAGCTTGTGCTGAACTAGTTTACAATCCTCTTTTATGGGCAGACGATGTACCACAATGCTAGTACTTAGCCCGGTCATATCCTGGTATGACCATGCGAAAACATCTTTGAATTCTCGGAGTAATTCAATGAGGTCTTGTCTTGTCTTTGCGGCGATTTCAGTTCCAATTTTCACCTCATTTCCTTCCTCTAGGCTCACTATTTCTAATGATTCCTTATAAGGTAGAATCTGCTGATCCTCTTGTTCTACCATTCTCGACAAGTCTGGAGATATACCACAGTCTTCGTCATTTTCTAAGTCGTGAGATCCCTCTAAACACATGTCTTGCTCAAAAAGAAGCTCCGTGTTTGAAACAGTGTCATTCATGTCGTTGATATCTGAGGACCTATAAGGGCATATCAAAGAATATACCAAGAATATATAAATTTATGAATAACTATTTGTACAATAAGGTTATAAATGAAAGAATTATTTGCAGGACAATCAATTAGAAAGTGCTTATTTTTATAAGAAGAAAAAGAATAATTGCTCGAAATGAATGTAAAGATGTATTTCATTAGAATAACGATGTTCAGGCTCAAGCCTTTTTCACAAAAGATTTCCTGTCATTTCCAGGCTAAAACAAAAAGAATGTTCTGAGCATTACTCTGAATAAGCCCTAAAGACTATAGGGATTTCTTCCGCAGTCCAGTTGTTTGGCTCACTTCCAGGTTCGTAAGGACAGATCTCCAACGAGGCTCTTTTCTCAGATGTTTCTATAACATTGATATGAACATTTTCTAGCATCTCTCTAATGTCTTCGCTTCTGGGAACCCCACATTCAGGATGAATAGATCCACCCGATACAAAAGATGTAAATATGTAGGGAAAGGACATAGGTTCCCACTTGACCTCTTTCCCGCTCAACTGTGCCCTTCTTCTCTCTTGTCTTTTCTCTACTTTTTTCTTCTTCTGCTTCATGTCTAGCTTGTATCCTAAGCCATAACTGTCAAACTATTCCTTCAGCATCAGTGCTTCAATCTTTCCTTGAAGATACTTTCCCAATCCTTTCCCGGGTGAAGCTCCTTTTCCAATCATCAATTGCAGCCCCATCTCTGTGCTCCTGGATATTTTTGGTACCGGAATTCTGCTTCCTTTAGTAATAAACATCGCGTTCACAAATTCTAATGACCGAAAAGAGCATTCCACTGCCTCATCATCAATCTCCACATAAGGTGCATCTCCAGTTACAGTTGCGATGATATCTTCCTCTGCACTTATTGTTATCACCCGACCCTCTGATACTATCTTCACCTTCTGATGTAGCGATGAAGGTACTGCCCCAGCTGAGTGTATCCATGGCCTTCCCAATAAATAGTTGTAGGAAGGCTTAATATCCATCACCAAGAAGTCCACATCTAAGTAATTGGGCCAATCCTTAACGGTACCTCAATTCTACCCATAACCTTCTTTTCCGTTCCATCAAATGCCCTTACTATGTTCTGGCTCACTTTCATGTGGGAACTGTCCACCGGTAACCGACTAAGAGTAGATAAAGGCAATACGTTTAGTGCAGATCCGTTATCAATCAGGATCCCCGGGAGTATGTACCATTTGCATCGGGCAGTGACGTGCAGGGCTTTAGTGGAACCTCTTCCTCCAGATGGTATTTCATCATCACTGAAGAAGGTAAAATTGTTAGCATTTATATTGTTGACCAACCGATCCAGCTTGTTCACCGAAATATCATCCGCCATATATGTTTCATTTAGTACTTTCAATAGTGCATTTCGATGTGCTTCTGAACTTAAGAGCAAAGCCAATATAGAAATGCGGGCTGGCTGTTTGCGTAGCTGTTCCACAACGCTATATTCGCTATTTTTTAAAAACTTCAAAAATTCCTTCGTCTCCTCTTCTTTTACTGGTTCATTAACCAATAGCTTAACTTCCATAGCCTTTCATTTCTTCTGCCCTTTCTTCCAATTCTCTTCTCTTGTCGGTTCTGCCTAAGTGTCATATAACTTCCCATTGCATGTGTAAGAACCTACTTCTTGATTTCTTTCTACTCTTTTTCCCAAGATTGTCACGTTACATCCATAATTCCACGGCACCATTTTGTCATCCTTGTATGGGAAATTTGATGGTTTCTGGATTACAATTTTTGGTGTTGTCTGGACCCTAAACCCATTGCTCCGAGGGCGTGAAATGATGACCACAGAATGATTCATTTCCGTGGTCTTTGCTACCAACTCTGATGCGCAAATATTTCCTTTACCCTCTGCTTCTTCATAAAACCTCATCTCCTTGTTGTCTATCATGCTTTGAACCAAAGCCCTGAATCCCTCACACTCTTGAATTTCATGACCTACCTTATGGTGGAATTCACAATAGTTTTCAGCCTCATGTCCTTCTTCAGAATTTGAAATAACTAGCCCTATTATCGCCATCTGTCTCCAAACCCACTTCAAAGGGGTCTTTACTTCAGCGATGTCATTCTTGACCTCTTCTCCCCTACTTTCGCTGATCATATTCACTCCCTTATCAGTATGATTGAGTAGTGGATTCTCTGTGTTAGGTGAGTCATCAAACTTGACAACACCCAAGCTAATAAACTTTTCGACTAGCTTCTTGAAAGCAGTGTAAGTTTCTATTGAGTGCCCTATAATTCCGGCATGGTAATCACATTGGGTGCTCACATCGTACCACTTGGGATACGAGGGTTGCAAAGGGGTCAAGTAATGGGGAGACACTACGTGAGCGTTAAACAAATTCTGATATAGCTCTTTGTATGACACCGGAATTGGTGTGAACTGGGGCTTCTCGGTACCTTGCCTCACACCAGATTCTTGTTTCGTTGAACCCTGTTAACCCGCAATCACCTTTCTTAGCTGGTTCACCGTAATTGACTTGTTGTATGCATTTACATTGTTCACTTCATTTTCTTTTCTTCTCGAGGCTGACCTTTTGTTGCTTTCTCCTGTTTCTATTTTCCCATTTCTTAGGGCATTCTCAATCATTTCACCATTCATTACTATATCTTAGAAACTTTTGGTTGCACTTCCTAGCATGTGCGTGATGAACGGGGCTCTTAAGGTATTGATAAAGAGCATTGTGGTCTCTCTTTCTAAGAGCGGTGGTTGGACTTGGATGGCAATTTCCCTCCATCTTTGTACGTACTGTCTGAAACTCTCACTTGGTTTCTTCTCCATGTTTTGTAGTGTAATTCTATCGGGAGTCATATCCGTTACATGGCTATACTGCTTCATGAATGCCTGTGCTAGGTCCCTCCATGAACCGATCTTGGTACGACTCAATTGATTGTACCATTTAGACGCTGCCCCTACTAAACTGTCTTGAAAATAGTGGATTAACAACTGATCATTATTGACGTAGCCAGTCATCCTTCTACAGAGCATAGTGATGTGGGCCTCGGGGCAGCTAGTTCCATTATATTTCTCAAATTCAGGCATCTTGAATTTAGGAGGCAGTACCAAATCTGAGACTAAACTTAGATCTTTACCGTCGATTCCCTGATTACTATCAGCGCTTTCCAAGACTTTAAACCTTTCTTCCAACCACCTATACCTATCCTCCCATTGTTATGGCAATTCTGTGCTTGCTTTTCCTTCTTCAGCTGCTTCATCAAAATCCAGAATAGTAGGGTTGATTGGGTTTTCTCCCTGGTTTAAACTCGATCGTCCTTGAAAAATTGTGGCACCAGTTTGTAGTTGTTGCGGCATAATTGTGACAGACGGTCCTCTTGGGTACATTTCAGTTTGGGTTCGTACATTTGGTGGAGTGAAACCAGGAGGATATAACGGATCCTCGCTACCCTCTCCATGATCGGCCATAGGGCCCTTTCCTTCTACTCCTCTCGTCAATAGATAGGTCAATTCAGCCATGGCATCCTTTTGAGCTTTGATCAACTTTTCCATCATGTCCTCTTGAATTTTATCTAGTCGCTCTTGCATTTGTGTTTGTAATCGTTCTTGCATATCCCGTTGCATTTGTTCTAGTTTCTCTAGTCTTTGGTCTATTTCCTTAGTTTTCCGTCGAGTACCGTATTGATGCTTAATTGGTGAGCTTTTGTAGGTTTCCAGGTTAACTGTAATAATTTTAACCAATTAGGGTCTTTTGGTGGATTTTAATGCATATGATGCAATGTGATGCAATGCATGAATGTGAAAAGGCGTCGATTCTGATTCAATTTCATTTAGAAAGCTTTATTTGGATAACAGCATTCTTTACATAAAATAGATTACATATACAATTTTGCCCTAATGCTCAGAATTTTAATATTTTTAAGGAGCGAAGCAAGCTCTCTTCCCCGGTCTGATTCTAGCTCGTACTTTACGCTCAAAGTATCAGCTTGTGTTGCCAGGGTCTGCAAGTAATCGGTTACCTCCCGAATCTGGGTCACAGCTTCTTCCATGACGTGATCTCTGTCTCTAACTTGGCTTTGATAATAATGGAGATGTTCTTTCTGACATTCTTCATTTGCTTCAAAAAATGTAATCCGCATCTCACAATCCTGTAGCGTCGCCTTTAACTCTTCCACTCTTTTCTTTGTTTCTTCAATTTTGCTCAAGCTCGCTCTCAATTCCACCGCGGTATTACGATTTTGGTAATGATGAAGAGACCTTTCAAGTTCAACTATTCGTGCATTTAACTCATCTGTCATACTCCGGCTTTCTAACAAATTCCTCTCCAGGGCCTGGTTTTGTACTTGAGTCTCTTGGCATTTCTTTTCCCATCCATCAGCCTTGTTTCTTTCATCTTGGATTTCCCTTCGCCATTGTTCTGAAGTCTTTCCCAGCCCCGCGGTTCTCATTGATACCCTTAGCTTTTTGTAGTCTGTCTTTAAGCTATCCAGATCTTCTTCCACTTTATTCTTCCCTTTCTTCAATTTTTCGGCCTCTAACTTTTGGACGTCCACGCCTAGTCTCAAATACATATTCTCTTTTTCCAACCACTCTATTTTCTTTTCAAGTTCTGAATTCCTCTTTTCGAAATCTTGTTTTATAATCTCCAACTCTGATGGGACTACATGTAGGTACTCTTCCAATGGTCGAACACCCCCCAAGTTTAACTCTGGAATGTTATCATTAATTCTCTTACTTTATCATTCACCGTACTCTGGGGTTGTCATCAAACCCGCAGCTAGCCTTTTCATCCTGTGAATCTGATTCCTAGCCTGAGAAATTTCCTTCACCTTTTTCTTGTAATTGTCTCCTCGGTACGAGAACTCACATTGAGCTAAACCATATGTTGCCAACACAAACTGTCTCGAATTGTATTGCCTTAGGACCAGCAAAGGTGCGTATCCAACGGCTCCCCAAATCCCAAGCAATGGAACCCAGTCAAAGCCTCCACAGCGGTAGAGAATTCCATCAGGAATCAACCAATGAGCTCTCCATTCCACATCATCCTCCTGATATATCATCCCTTCAGGGGGTAGCAACTATTTCCTTTAACGGGGAATAATGCTGAGAGAAAACCCGATACGAAAGTTTGTCCACCTTCCAGAAATAACTATGGAACCAGGCTATCAACAGTTGCGCACAACTTATAAATCTGCCTTCACCAACTCGTCTACACCCATTCAAAGATCTAAACGTTTCAGCCAAAATCGCAGGAACAGACATGACCCCTTTACCCAACTGATCAACAAGATCTGAAACAACTTCGTCAACATGCCCCAGTGCCTTTGGGAAAATCACTAATCCGTAGATACTCAAAGTAAACACATCAACCTTCTTTTTTTCATCAGGATGTGCTAGGATCAAGTCTCAAAAATTCCTCCATGGGATACATTTACACTCGCCCTTTTGTTTAATCCTGGCCGTGATCCATTGCTCGCTCATGCTAGTAATATTCATCAGCTTCTTCCAAAATGCCGGGACGTACATGGCTCTAGAATATGCTTTATCAACCTGAAGCCTAGGGCAATACAGTAAAGCCGTATATTCCTCTACTGTAGGCACCAAATCCATATTCCCGAAAGTAAAATAGCTATATGCAGGATTCCAATATTGTGCGAGAGCGTGAAATAGTCGTTCATCCACCTTGATGCTAAGTAAATACGGCAAGTCCCCATAATTAGAGTAGAGCAACTGCTTGGTTTCATCATCCCACCGATCCCAAATTTCACTCAACTCCTGAAGGCTATTTTGTGTCACACTAATACGAGTGTAGTCCCAAAGCTCTGACACATAATCCTTAGCTAGACTGTCTCCCTTTTCCAATTGCATTTTCTCTGACCATATACGGACCATGGCATTGTCCTCCACCTTATCAAGAAAGTCATTCTCCATGACAAACTTTCTAATTTAACAATCGAACTTGAATCGACACTCTTTTGAATATGAAATGACATCCAAACATAGCAATAAAACACCATAAGTCAGTATAACATATCAACAAAATTGGCAACGAAATTAAAAGAAACAAGCATTTACATGAGCAATCCCCAGAGTTTGGGGAATTATACCTAAGCTGGATTCCTAGGTTATCTATATGCGGTTTGGTTCTAAAGTCGAGGTACCCGAATCGTGATTTCTCAGTCTTCACCCATTATAGGCTCATACAGACCAAGTTCGGTTCAGGGGAATACATTTCCCTATGGCTGCACGGAGATGAAAATCTCACGAAGACATAGGTACAGACGTACTACGAAAGTGATCCACTATCCTGAACGGAGGTGAAAACCACACGAAGGAGTAGCTTCTCACTCCCACTTAAAAGAGAAAGACTAACTGTCTTATGCAATATGATGCCAAAATATACGACTCAATTTACAATAATCATGCAAGCGATTGCAAAGAAAAAAACCGTAATTTTTCAAATCAATTTTCAACAATAAGACGAAAACAATCAATTTTACGGCTTGACTCTCTAATAGTCCCCAGCGGAGTCGCCAAGCTGTCGAAACCACTTTTAAGTTTGAAAAACGGGGACCGACTTTTAAAAATAGAAAGGGGAGTCGCCACCGATCTTTTATTGAGGTGTGATCGGATCACCTTGAAAATAATTTTGGGTCTGCGAATTTTGAGAAAACAGGTTCGGGAGTCGGTTACGCACGAGGAAAGGTTAGCACCCTCATGACGCCCAAAATTGGTACCGAATTGATTGTTTGATGTCTTAATGTCGAAATTTTGAAAAGATTTTAAAAATACGATCCTTGAAGTTTAAATTTGAGTAAACAAAAATGGATAATAAGACGAACTCATTTTTAAAGAAATATATTGCTACACCCAGTGAGTTAGGGTGCAACAATTTGATCTTTGGAATTAAATTTGTTCCTTTTTTAGAAAATCATGTCATTTAAAAAGGAGATTCGATTATTTAAGCCAATTGGGAAATTCGAACCCAGTGAGTTAGGGTTTGATCTCTCGAAGATGTTAAACAACCAATATTACCCTTATTCAAAAACGAGATAACAAAATGTTGTATCTAGTAAGTTAGGATCCAGCATTTTGAAACCTTAAGAATTTTATTTAAATAATTGAATGGTTTTAAAAAAAATGGGCACTTGGTTGTCTAATTTCATCAAGAAGAATCGAAGCCCAGTAAGTTAGGGCACGTTTCTCTCGGGAATTTATGAACGCCAAGCCCCCTTTTTTAGGATCGTAAAATAAAACGACTAAGAAGCTTTTAAAAATCAACTTTCATAAAAAGGATATGATTAATCAATGACATAAGTAATGTAAAAGATAATAAAAATTTAAACTTAAGCTAGCGACAATTAAACTAATAATAAGCAAATACCAATATCAACTTTGATCATATTATAGAAACATTCATAAAAATTTAAGCATCCCACAAATTCATGTAAATTAAAATAATAAAAGACAATAGCAACAATAAATAATACAAATTGTAATAGAACTAAGAAAACAAATAAAATGTTTGAATGAATTTTAATGAAAGGTTTATAAAAATGAAATGAAATAGAAGTGAATAATCTAAAATTAATACCTACACCTTGATTTATATAAATAAAAGCTAGTATAAATAATAGTATCTACATAACAATAATATATGGCGCTTAAAATAAAACAACAAATTTGGACGAAATAAGGTTTACATACATAACTATATCATTTGAAAATAGTAAGGTAATATTATAGATACATTCAGTATAGCAAAAAAAAGAAAAGAAAATATTATACATATATATATAAAAATATAGATTAACCTCCTATAAAATATAAAGTTAATCATATATATAAAAACAAATACATATATACAAAAAATAAAATAAAAGAAATTAGTAACAGTAATACATAAAAAGAAATAAGTATGATAATAAATAATAATAGATTTCTCAAATATATAAATAACTAAGTAACAAAAAGGATTAAATCGCAACCAAAACCAAATTAACAGGGAGCAAATGGGAAATAAAAAGAAGGACCACGTTGCAACACGCGTATTATATGGGGGCCCGATTGGGAAATATCCCGCTCCCCAAAATGCGGCGTTGCAGGCTGGATCAGAACGAAGCAAAAACGAAAATACAGAACCAAATTAAAAAATAAAAGAGGTTTGATTTAAATGAGCCGTAAAAAGGGTGGACCGCCTGCGCAAATCGCCCAATGAAGGCCAAAACGCGCGGATCCTTCCCCGGGTTGGGTCACCGCGCGGGTTGTTGGGGTTAAACGGCGTCGTTTCGAAGCTATCACGTTAGCTACAAACGGCGGCGTTTCAAGTTTCACCATTAAAACAAAAAAAAATAAACCCTAACCTAACATTCTAGCAAAAACAAAAAAAACTGAGGCTTTCCCCTTTTTTTTCGCCGCTCAACTCATCGATCCTTCCGACGGATCTCAGAACCCCTACTCAGACTCCGATGGCGACAGAGAGAGTGAGGATTCAACGGCCAGGTATTACTCTTTAGACCTTGCTACCGTTTTCTGTTTAAAACACCTGATAAAATGAGAAAGGAAGCACGAAAAAGAAAAGTAAGACCAAGAAATCACCTTTTTGTTTTTTGTATTCAGATAACTCTCCTCTTTTTTTTACAACGTTTTTGTTTGGCTTTTATAGCCCTTTTTACAGAAAAAAATGAAAAGAAAAATCCAAAAATCTCCCCCCCCCGCAATCGTATTTCTTTCCTCTCTATCCTCTCTGTTTTGTGTCTATTTTTGCTGCTTTTGTGCGCGTTTCTTGCATGTACGGAGTGAAGGGTCTGGTGTGGCTCGGCTCAGAGGCAGTTGTGGCTTGGCACGTGAAGAAGGAGAGCCGCTGCGGTGCTGGGGCGTGCGGCTAGGGTTCCAAAGCCTCTGCTTCGCTGAAATTGCTTTGGGCTGGGGCATATTATTTGGGCTTCTGTAATTGGGTAGTGGGTTGTATTCGGTTCGAGCCTTATTGGGCCCAGTGTAAAAGGACTATTTGGACATTTAATTTGTTGTTTTATTTATTTATTATTTATTTGGTTTGGGCCAGGCAAATTTGGGCTTTTACACATGTTATACCATACGACTTGGTTAATCTCAAAGTTGGACCCTCTGAAATAGATGATGGAGTCAACCACTCTAAATGGAAGGATGGGCCGATGGCAAATTATACTGTCTGAATTCGACATAGCCTATGTGAATCAAAAAAGGCTGTAAAAGGGAGTGCTATAGCAGATTTTCTAGCTAGTAGAGCTCTAGAATATTATGAACCTTTAAACTTTGACTTCCCAAATAAGGATCTGATGTATGTGGCAACCGCTGAAACGAACAGACAAAAAGGCAACACTTGGAAATTAAACTTCGACGGAGCTTCAAATGCTGTTGCAACGGAATTGGGGCAGTTTTGGTATCCCCAAACGGAGATCACTATCCATTTACCTGTAAATTGAATTCTGATTGCACAAACAATATGGCCGAATATGAAGCATGTATTATGGGGATTCGTGCAGCCATGGAACATAAGATTAAAGTGTTTGAGGTATATGGGGACTCTGCACTGGTGATCTATCAACTCAAAGGGGAGTGGGAGACAAGAGATCCCAAATTGGTCAATTACCGAAAGCTGGTTATGGAGCTAATTGATGAATTTGAGGACATCACCTTCTCTTACCTTCGGCAAGATGAAAACCAGATGGGCGACGCTTTAGCTACTTTGGCTTCTATGATCAAAATAAATAAACCGGAGGAAGTGAGGCCCATCCGAATGAGCATTTATGAAGCACCAGCCCACTGTTGTAATATCGATGAAGAAGAGTAAAAAGATGATCACCCTTGGTATCGCGATATATTACAATACATGAAGAATCGCGAATACCCAGAACAAGTAAGCGAGAATGACAAAAGGACGTTAAGAAGGCACGTTAATGACTACGTCTTGGATGGAGAGATCCTATATAAAAGAGAAAAGGATTAGGTACTGTTAAGATGCATGGACGCTATTGAGGCTAAGAAAATCTTAGAAGAAGTCCACAATGGTGTCTGTTGAACACACGCTAATGGTTTTACAATGGCCAGACAAATAATGAGATTCAGATATTATTGGTTCACCATGGAAGGGGACTGCATCAAGTATGCCAAGAAATTCCATAAGTACCAGATTTATGGAGACAAAATTCATGTGCCTCCCTCACATATTCATGTCATGACTTCTCCATGACCTTTTTCCATGTGGGGCATAGACGTCATTGGGCCGATACCACCAAAAGCTTCAAACGGACATCGTTTCATCTTTGTAGTGATTGACTACTTTACTAAGTGGGTAGAAGCTACTTTTTACGCTAACGTCACGAAATCGACAGTCAGTAAATTTCTAAAAAAGGAGATTATATGTCGGTATGGGATGCCCAAAAGGATTATATCTGACAACGCGTTGAACTTGAACAACGGCACGATAGCGGAGGTCTGTAGTCAATTCAAGATCAAGCACCACAACTCATCACCATGTCGCCCAAAAATGAATGGCGCGGTGGAGGCAGCCAATAAAAAGCTTGCTTAATCCTGTGAATTCGGATTCAGTAAAAAAGTACTTAGCCTAAAAAAAGGAGAGGCCAAGGTGAAAACCCGCAAAGGACGCCTTGAGACCAAAGGGGTTTTGAATTGAAAACCCAGGAATGGGCAATTCAAATTTCTTGATCAAAGGTGGGGTATGTGGTAGTCTTGCCCTCTCCGAATTAACAAGGAGGGATGCTACATCGCGGGGCATCAGCAAAGTTTTCTAGAACTTCCTCACACATATTAATTTCAAAAGGGTCCTCAAGAAGTTTGGGCAGAGAAGCTCATGCTACAATATCTGGGGCACCTATTTCTATTTTATTCATTTTTGTATTTTGGAAAATTGTGCCATCTTGATTAATTTATTCTCATTTTTAGAAAAATTTACTATCTTGATTAATCTATTCATTTCAAGCTTTGCTCTCAACAAAATTTCATCTTGTCCTTTTTGATAATCTTTTTCAAGCATTTTTCATTAAAATAACGATGAATGGACTGATAATATTCAAGCAGAAGGAGTTCTGCATATTACTCTGAAAGTTTCTAAATAGTACGATGACCTGAAACAGGGCTATTGTTTAGAACTAACCAACTTAAGGGTTGAAGGTATTTGAGGAAGAATAGTCTAAATTGCGACTATTTTTTTAGTTTTTTTCAGTTGAAGATACCAGCTGAACAAGAAAACATTAGTGATAAAACCTTGATGAACAACGAGGAATGACAGCCTAAACATTAAAAAGGGATCATTATCTGAAAATGACATTCTGCATTCATGAAAATATCATACATACACATCTAGTTATGAGCATTTGATTCATACTAATCATGACATCCTAAACAGTAGGCATAAATAGGTCCATGAAATGGATTTTGTAGGTCATGTTCCCCAGAGAACAGATCAATGAAGTTACCCATACCCCTGAAGTTGCAGTGGGATGGATTGAAGCCATCATATCAAGTCTTATCTCTCTGAAATTGTAGCAGAGTAGACTAAAAATAGCAGATCTTATCTTTCTATATTGGCAGCGAAGTAGATCGAAGATAGTAAGTCTTGTCTTCCTGTATTGACAGCGAAATAGACTAAAGATAGCAGATCTTATCTTCCTGTATTGGCAGCAAAGTAAGTCAAAGATAGCAGATCTTATCTTCCTATATTGGCAGCGAAGTAGATCGAAGATAACAGGTCTTGTCTTCCTGTATTGATAGCGAAGTAGACTGAAGATAACAGATCTTGTCTTCCTGTATTGGTAGCGAAGTAGGTCAAAGATAGTAGATCTTGTCTTCTTGTATTGGCAGCGAAGTAGGTCGAAGATAGCAGATCTTGTCTTCCTATATTGGCAGCGAAGTAGATTAAAAATAGCAGATCTTGTCTCCCTGAGCAACAGTGGAGTAGGTCGAAGATTATAGATCTTGTCTTCTTGTATTGGCAGCGAAGTAGATCGAAGATAGCAAATCTTGTCTTCTTGTACTGGCAGTGAAGCAGATCAAAAGCTGGTCCTGTCTCCCTAAGAAGTAGTGGAGCAGATCGAAGACGGTGAATCTTATGTTCCCAAGGTAGTAGGGAAGCAGATTTAAGCCACTAGTCCTATCTCCCTGAGCAGCAGTGGAGTAGGTTGAAGATTGTAGATATTTTCTTCCTGTACTGGTAGTGAAGCAGATCGAAAGCTGGTCTTGTTTCCCTAAGCAGTAGTGGAGCAGATCGAAAACGACAAATCTTATCTTCCCAAGGTAGTAGGGAAGCAGATTTAAGCCACCAGTCTGATCCCCCTGAAGTTGCAGTGGGGCAGATTGAGGATACAAGTCTTATCTCCCTGAAGTTGCAGTGGAGCAGATTGAAGCTACTAATCCTATCTCCTTGAAGTTGCAGTGGAGCGAATTAAAATGATGAATCATATACCTCTGAAGTTGTAGTAGGTCAAATTAGATCTTATCATATCAAACTTTATCTCTCTGAAGTTGCAGTGGAGCAGACTAAAACCACCAATCTCGTCCCCCTGAAGTTGCAGCAAAGTTGGATTAAAGCTACAAGCCGTATCTCTCTGAAGTGCAGTGAAGTGGATTGAAGCAACGGGATATGGCAGAATAGAATGAGGCAACTTGAAGAAGATGAGCACCAAGAAGTCGAGACTCGGTGAGACTGGACAAAATTTGTTCTTCTTAAAAGTCTTTGCTTCATTCTCGTTACACAATAATGAGCAAAGAGGGGCAACTGTAAGGCCCAATTTTGGCTCGAGCCTAAGAAAATAAAATCTATTCCAGTCCATTTACAGCAAATTTAAACCCAAAATTACAATGGCCCGAACGACCTAATAAGAATTAAAATCCTAAAGCCCGAATGGCCCAAAACCTAAACTAGTTTTCAGCAAAAGGGAGAGGCAGAGACCTTAGGTGCGCCACACCTAGGTCCGCGCCCAGCCTCCAGCCTCCTCGCTCATGCCTTTGCCACCACCGTCAGCTTCGAAACCCTTGCAAAAATTGAATGCAACTACAAAGAAGCATGCTAACAGTAATGGCAGTAAATGTAGACAGATAAAGGAAAATTTAATGGTTGTATTCGGTTATAAAGGCCTTGATCTTATCTTTGTAAAGTTTTTACACACATCAGTAAATCAAAAGCAGAACAGAGATTTAAAAGGTTGAAATCTGATTGTTTTCATTTGATTTTTCTATTTTCCTTTTATTTTTATTTTTATTTATTTATTCATTTCTTTTACAAAATCAGTTTTAACAAATAATATATAATAAAAAGAAAAGAAAAAAGAAATACCTGGAACGCCCCTTGGCCGCGTTGTCGGAGGTCTCTCCGTCGCCAAAGTTGGCCTTAAAAGGTGGGGATAGGGGTCATTTCTCTTGACATTCGGGCTAAGAAAGTTTGGCCTCCGAACGGTATTTGAAACGAAGTCTTGAAAATCCTCCTTTGCGCAACGCCGGCCATCGGCCGCGGTGGCATTGCAAGGGTGGCCACGGCCGGATCTTGGACCGGAGAAGGGAGGGGTTTGAGAGAAAAGAAAAGTTTTTTGAAGTTTTTTTTCTTTTGCATTGACAAAATGAAATTTCAGAAAAAAAATTGGTTTAAATAGCCCAGACTAAACGGCGCCGTTTTGCGCAAAGTGCATGGATGTCGAAACGACGTCGTTTTATCGCCTTTGCTTTCATACCAGATCCAACTCTTTGAAGGTCCGCATGTTTCAAGCGTAAAAGGGCTATTCACCGCTTTAATCCTTCTTTTTTTCTTTTTTTTACAATCAAGTTTTTTGTTTTTTAATGTTTGACTCCGAGAGTTTTGCGTTTAATTCGTTTTAGTCCAAGTGAAATGTTGCGCATGGAACTTCAGGAATAATAGCTGGATCAGTCCTTGGTTGTTTTGCACGTATTTCATTTCAGCCCAGATTGGTGTTTTATTATTTTCGCAATGTTTAATCTTCACCCCCTAATTTTATGCTGATTTGCAATGCAGTCCCTGACCTTTTAACTTCAGTTTTTTATTTTTTTAATTGCTTTTGTTTATTATTATTAGTTTTCTTGTTTGTTTCGTTTTCATTTTTATTTGCTTTTTGAACTGTTTAGATTTTTCTTTTTTTATTTTACTTCATTTAAACAGTTTTATTATTATTTATTTTAAGATTTTTACGTATTATTTATATTAAATCGTTTTAGTTTATATATATTATTTTAAATTTCCTTTTCTATATTACATTTCAAACTTTTTATATGATATATTGACTTCCGTTAATAAATTATGTATTATTATTTATTTTATTTTATGATAAGATGTATTACATATGTTAACTATTATAAATTGTTTTATACTATTTTTTAATGGCCATTTTATTATTATTTTGAACTCATTTTGTGTATTGTTTAGTTAAAATTGTTTATTATTTTAAAATTGTTTTATATACCTTTTTAAACGCAACTTATTTATTTTAAAATGTTTTATTTGTTTTTAAAGGTTTTTCCTTTTTTCATATTATTTATTTTATACTTTTATATATATATATATACATTATTATTTCTGTTATATATATACATATCATCCTTTTTAAAATTGTTTTGTATATTATTAACCTTAAATTTCTCGTTTTACATTACTTATTTTAAACTCATCACTATCATTATAATTTTTTTTTTACATTTTATTTGATTTTAATTTGCTTTATACCTTTTTAAAACTATTGTTTAATTCATTGGTCTTTATTTATCGATGTTTGTATTTGAATGACGAATGTTGTGAGATTATTGCCATTGCGTGTACTTTAATTCGTTTATTCGCTTTCATATCATTGGCATTCACTTGCATAATATTGTATTCGTGTATTATTGTCCGGTGCGCGCTACTATTTTATTTCTTGTCATTGCATCGTGTACGTTTCAACGTTTTGCTCGATATAATTCACTTCGTTTTACTCCCAAACCAAAATAAATGTACGCCTTTAAGTGTTGTACTCGCGACTGTTCAAGAAATTTTTTAATAAGGCAATATTTCGCGTTTTAGGAAATTCGAGAAATCGTACCCTAACTTATGGGGTTTCGATCTTCCCGCAAAACCTAAATAGCCAAATATCCTTTTAAATCTCAAAACACGAAATTTCAATAGAATTTAAAGACAAACTTGTGCTCGAGAGTTCAAGGTATCGTGTCCAAATTTACGGGATGTGATACTCCGATATCTCAAGACGAGAGAATCTTTAGCAATCATTTTGATTTCATTCAAGCATTTTTAATAAAAAGAGGGTTGTATTTAATATATTTTAAATATTTTGTGTTATTCAATTATGTTATTATCCTTAATATATATTATTAACATTAATTATTGATCCAAACTCGAACTGAAATAAGTACAAACTTAATCAAGCTTGAGTACAGAAATTGATAAATGAGTTTAAACAAGTTGGAGCTCAATTATATCATAACCCCCAACTCTAGCTTAAAAAATAAATGTTCGATCGAGCTCAATCTTACCAGTATTTTGGCTCAGGTTGGGTTGATTACACCCTTAGTCAAGAATTGTATGTCATGTTGACAGTAAAATTGTACAATAAGCTCATGAACTATTTTGAAAAAAAAAATTCAATTAAGCCCATTCAAATCTTTTACACCCAATTGAGCCATTGAACTTGTAAAATTAACCAACTCAATCCTTTGACTATTAGTTTCTAACAAAAAAATACTAATATAAATGTTAATGGCCATTGAACCAACCAATAGATGCTGACAAATCTGAACACTCATTTATCTAGATTCATTATACTTTGAATGTTTTTGAAGTTATAAAAGAATCACAATTTTTTATTGAAATTATAAAACTACGAGATTTGCTCTTTTATTGAGTTAGTATTTCAGACAATTTAGTTGCTACTTGTCAAGTCCAAGTAGCGATGATTATTGTAATGATTAAAGTCCCCAAATCTTGTTGGAATATTTTCAAATATATGTAATGTTTCAATAGTTGCAAACGAAAAGTTATAAGTAACCAAAAGTTATATTATTTGGTTATTAATCAAGAGTTATCACATTTCATAGTAATGAATTATGTTTATTAAATTCAAAAATTATATCACTTTATTGTTAACAATGAATCATGATTATCCGAAGATACATCTATTGAATAATTATATTTATTGTTAAAAGATGTCACTATTCATTTAGATAGTTGCGTTATTATGAAGAGATATGAGAATTTCTATAAATAGAGTCAAATTTCATTTGTCTAACACACTAAAAAACATAGAAACAAAGTTTCTTTCTATTCTCTCATCATCTTTTATATTCTTAGATTGTGCTATAAAGAATTACTACAGAAATTCTTTATAGAAATTGATATCATTGCTATGCTTCACTCAGTGCTCAGTGGGTTGTTTTCGTCAGTGTAAAATGTAAATAATCATTAGGCTTCATTGCATTCTTGAGGTTATTTGTCAATAACTCTTTTACATACCATAATATAAGTGGGGGAAAATAAAACCTTAAAAAAAGTGACATTGTTACACGTCCCGAAACTTTTGTTAATTTCTCATAACTTAATTTTTATCTCCACACATGAACAATTCTAAGCATTTAGTTGTGCACCTTGGTATTACCAAAAAAAAAAAAAGACAAAAAAAGTTTTGCATGTTTGTGGTTATTTAATGGCAATCTTTGGGTGCAAAAATAAAATATCCAGTTAATGAAAACAAAGTTATAAAGAAAATAAAAAGAAACAAGTCATCCTATTAAATTTTATGCATTAGTTAAACTTATTAACATCAATCAAATACATCGTAGTCAATTAATGTGGATTAAAAATATTCGAATTTAGAATTATTTTATATGCAGTTTAATAGATAAATTTATGGTTATCAAAATATAGTTATTTTTAATTATTTTTATTTTAGAAAGCTCTATTCAACTTCATGATTTTAATTGTTTTTATAAGTTTTAATAATATAAAATACTAGCTTAAAATTTGTTTTTGAACTGACGGAAATATTTTTATTATTATATTATTAAATTGGCATTAGAATAATAATTTATTAATATTATTATGTGGCAATAATAAAAGTAATTTTCATTAAATATTAATTAATATAATAATATTTTAATGTGAAATTAATTAATTTGGTCATATATTTTAAATTTTCTATTCAGAAAATAACACAATACATTATTATTAATAAAATTATAAATCTATTAAATAATTGAATATAATTGGATAAATTAAAAATAATAAAAATTCAAGTTTTTAATAACATAAATATAATTTTATATATAAATATGATTTTATTTTAAATATTGTAATAATTAATAATATTAAAATTAAAATTTTATACTTAATAAAAAAATGTGTGAGATTACTATTATATGTATAAAAAATAAAATCAATATATTGGTAATATAATTTATAATTTATAAATTTATTTATTAATAAAGTTTTCATTATTAATTTAATAGTTAATATCATTTAATTAGACTTTTAATCCATACTAAATTACACTAATTATTTTTTATAATGTATGGTTTCATTATTATTCGATAAGTTTAGCTATAATTATTTGATATTCATTATTTGGTTATAATGATATTTACATAATTATTAATGTTGTTTAGTATTGTGTTGTGAAATATTATGCCATTAAGTATTAAAGTTTTGTACTTTGTTGGTGAAATTCTTACTTATACCCACTTTTTATTCTCATTACTTTTCAAATGCTATTTTATTCTCTCAGCTATTTTTCAAAATTAATGAAATTTTATTATATAAATTACACCAATTCTCATTTAATTAGAAAAAAATATATTTTAAAATTATAAAAAAATATATTATTTAATAAATTTAAAATTTAAACACGTAAAATCACATGCAACGCACGCGGCTCAAGAATAGACCTAATCATGGGTCAAATCACCCGCCTGCTCGAAAAATGGGAGGGTTTGAGAAAAAAGGTATGAAAAATGGGCTTGGACGGAAAATAGAAAATAGGTTAAGCCTCGGGTAAGATTTTTTAGCCCGACCCTAATCAACCTATACTTTCTTTTCTGTTGTTGTTTGTTGCCATTTTGGTATCATATTACTACTATTTTGTTGTTATTACATGAATATTGTATAACTCTTGTTTTATTGTTAATTTGTTATTATTTTAGAGGCATTTGCTTGCTAAGTTGCAACTATCTTAGTGATATTTAAGTATAAAGATGGAAGATGAAACTCGATTGGTGTTTCTCTTCTCGGAAAATCACAGTAGGGTCAATTTCCAAGAAAGTTTGAAGGAGTCACAGTCTGTCCCGCTTAAAACCCAAACTCCTAAATAGAATTTTCTCTAAAGTGATTTGGAGAAAATCGACAAAGTTTATAAGGATATTGTGGATAGAAAGCAGAGGAGAAAATTTTTTTCAGAGAAGGTTGTATTTCTATTCAGTGTGAAAAGAATGAAGAAATCAACCCTCTATTTATACTAGTAACAGAAGGTCAAAACGGTAAATAAGTAGGGGAAAAGAAGTAAAAAACGCACTGAAATTGCCCTACTATTTCTGGCCAACAGCAAAAAAAAAAATTCCAATTTCAGATTTTTCGGAACAGTAAAACTAGAAAAATAAATAGCTTAAAGATTTTATTTTTTTTGAAAAATAATTAAAATTTTATAAAAAAAAATATGCACTTCAGAGGGTTGTGTTTTTGTTCAGTGTGAAAAGAATGAAGAAATCAACCCTCTATCTTATACTAGTAATAGAAGGGAAAAACGGTAAATAAGTAGGGGCAAAGAAGTAAAAAATGCACTGAAATTGCCCCACTATTTCTGCTCCAACAGCCAAAAAATATTCCAGTTCCAGATTTTTCGAAACAGTAAAATTAGAAAAATAAATAATTTAAAGATTTTATTTCTTTCTTGAAAAATAATAAAACTTTTATAAAAAAAATGCACTTCAAAAAGAGTTGTGTTTCTGTTCAGTGTGAAAAGAATGAAGAAATCAACCATCTATTTATACGAGTAATAGAAGGGCAAAATGGTAAATAAGTAGGGGCAAAGAAGTAAAAAACACAAAAAAATGGCCCACTATTTCTGCCCCAATAGCCCAAAAAAAATATTCCAATTCCAGATTTTTTGGAACAGTAAAACTGGAAAATTGAATAGTTTAAAGATTTTTTTTTTTTTAAAAATAATAAAACTTTTATAAAAAAAAATGCACTTCAAAGAGGGTTGTGTTTGTGTATAACTCAATTATTCAATAAAAGTAAGAAGTAAAGTTATATAAAAACTCTCTTTGATAGCTTGTACTTCACTAATGTGGAATACACCGCTAACAACAATCCTTTACATTGCCAACACATATTTTAATAATATTATAATTTGTTTTGCACGTATCACATATCTTAAAATATTTTTTAGATAACATATTAATTCTTCAAACTATCACATGAATCGTATAAGTTTCAAATTACAAAGTAAATTAACGAATGATCCAAAGCTTTAAGTGCTATTTAATATTCAAATAAAACATTAAATGTTATTGACAAAATAAATAATTTAAATATTATTTATAGGATAATTTATTATTTAAAAAAAGTAAATATTATCCCCAAAGCAACTTAATTTAAATTTCATACCTTTCCTCTAATTAAAAGCATAATTTTTCAATAACTAATTTTATCATTATTTTTAAACTATTTTAAAATTATTTTTTATCTTAAAATATATTTATGGCTATTAGGTTTAATATGTAAAGCTATTTAAAGAATGGTTCAGAATTACTTAATCTATGTAATATATTTTATTCCATCTATTTAATAAATAAAAAATGTATTTTTATTATAACCTTGAACTATATTATATTTTAATTTTACTCAATAATATGATTTATTACTTTTAAAAATAAATTATGATATAATATTTTATAGTTAATTATTAATTATTTATAAAATTATTAAGAAATTACTAAATTATTTTATACATATAATTTAATATATACAACTAACTTGTGCATCGCGTGAGTACAAAAACTAGTTTAATTATATATTGAAGTGTTATAAAGTTAAATATATTTGACTTCTTTCATAAAAATTATAATTGACTTCAATTAAAATCAAAATATTTAATTTAATTATATATTAATCTTGAGATAAATTTATTAAATTATTTTTGGTAAAATTAGCTAATTATCATTATAAAAATTAAAATATAAAAGTAAAATAAATTATCTCAAAGTTAATATTATAATTAAATAATAAATATTTAACATGTATTTGCATAAAAAATATTAAACAAGAAAAAAAATTAAAAGAGATAGACAAAAACAAAAACAAAATTATTATTGCTAGCACAAGTGGTAGTGTAAAGTGACTTATATGCTATAGGGCATAGGTTCAAATCCCTCCAAGAGCAAATGTTGAGATCTCCTTGGTAGGTGGTCATGCGTGCCCACATGGTCAACCTTATCAAGCATTTGACGGGATGCTACTGTTAGAATCATAAATTAAGATATGATGTAAAACTTAAGAAATCATAAATCAAGATCTATCATGTCAAATCATCAAGAACAAAACGATAACAGAACTAGATGCGGAAGCGTACTTGAATTCATGGATTCCTTGAAATTTTTTGGATCTTGGGGTTTTGATCTTCTAAATTAGTACACAAGAAATTTAGGGAATATTTGCTCTCTCTTTACTAAGGATAAGATATTAGAAAAGTTGTCTTGTGTGTAACTTGGGGACCATAACCTTAATATATATAACTTTGACATATTAGCCCTAATTTCTAATGAGCCCATCATCAATTAGAAATTAGTTACTAGAGTATCTACACATATTTGACCCATACTTTATTTAATAATTAAAGCCCAATAAACCTTAACCAAATTAGATCACTTTTAATTTGGGTTAACCTATTATGATAGTAAATAATATGTAATTACCCTTATTATATATGTGCTGTCCATATTTTCCAACAACTACCGCTAACTTTAAAAATATTAATCGAAAAATACATTATGTTTAGCATAGGGACGAAACCAAAAAAAACTTTCTTGGTGCGTATGTTGAGATTGAGTTATATATTGTGAGAGCTAAAATGTAACTTTACGATTGTATTGATATATATCACTATAGTTTTTAGAAGGATCAAATCAAAATTTTAACATTTTAGGGGGAAACTATAATCTTATTGTTTATTTACTTAAAAATTTATAAATTTTCAAGGACTCAAAGCCCAAATTATCATTTTAGAGGGCCAAAGTCTTTACTGGTGTGTGGGGATAAAAATGAACTTATGAGAAATTAACAAATACTTTAAGATATGTATCAATGCTACTTTTTTTAAGGTTATATTCGCCTCCACCTATATAATAGTGTGCAAAAGAGATATTGTCAAATGAACCTCAATGATTTAATAAACTCCAATGGCTGTCTATGTTTTGCACTGACGGAAACTATCCATTAAGCACTAACAGAAACAGTCCACTAAGCATTGATTGAACCTTTTGATGTGTTTTTCTGGTGTGTTAGACAAATTAAATTTGACTCCTATTTATAGGAGTTCTCATGTTTTTTCATAGGAACACAACTATCTAAATGGATAGTCACATCTTTTACCAATAAACATAATAATCCTTGAATAATCATGATTCATTGTTAATAATAAAGTGATATAATTTTTGAATTTAAGAGATATAATTTATCACCATGAAACGTGATAACTATTGGCTAATAATCAAGTGATATAACTTTTGACTACTTAGAACTTTTAATTTGTAACTCTTTGGAACACTATATATATATTGAAAATGTTCCAACACTTACCCTTTGATCCCTAGTTTAGCATATAATTATACTAGAATATAATACAATTTATAATTTAATTTAATAATAACTAAAATATTTTTAAATAATTAAATTTTATTATTTTAATTAAAATTTGGTTTAGACATGGTGTTTGAGCTTAGTTTAGTAATGTTTTTCAAAAGTACTTTTTAAAAAAATACTTTTGGGGAGAAGTTAAAATTTTTAGTTTTTCAAAAAAGTACTTTTGGGCTAATTTTTGACTTGGGAGAAACATTTTTTTTCTCAAAAAATAACTTTTTTAGGAATGTTTTTATTTGAAAAGTACTTTTGGCCCCAAAAATACTTGTTAAAAGCACATTCGGCCTCCATTTCCAATTTTAAAAGCACTTCTTGATACGTTTTTCTCTTGTTATCTCTTGTTACCAAAAACAAATACGCTTAGAAATTAGTGTAGGGACTTCATGCATGCTACTTCTCTTTATTCATGAAATGTGCTCTAATGACTTTCTTTTTGGCATGGATTTGTGATGCCAAGTGTATGTTTATTCATGCAAGCATTTGGATTGGCTCTCACACGTTGGTTCAAGACAACTACATTGGATTGGCTCATGAATGTAGCATGTTTATAAATAAAATACACACACGTATAACAAATATACACGTGGGTCTATAAATAAATATGGTTGAGTGGTATGTAATGTTAGTTTAAATCTCTGGTGAGGAAAATCTCGAACACACGAACGAAACTCGAATAGAAAAAGAAGAAATAGCACAAGGCTCCAAGGCTTGTATCAAGCCATTATCTTTAAGGTTATATTCGCCCCCACCTATCTTCGGTGTGCAAATGAGTTCCAAGCAAATTAACCTCGATGATACAATGAATCCAATGACTATTTACGTTTTGCATAGACAAGAATAGTCCACTACGCACTGAGCAATGTATAACAAAAACTCAATTTCTACGAAGGATTTCTGCAATAATACTTTATAGAATAATCTAATAATATTGGAAAATAAAGGAAGGGAAGAAAGAATATTAGAATTTTTTGGTGTATTTTCCAAATGAAATCTCATTCCTATTTATAGGAATTTTCATGTCTCTTCATAGAGAAATCTTTCATCAATGGGTGTCTTTCGAATAACAATGTCTTTAAAATAAACACAAAATTATTCATTTAATATTATAACTATTCAAATAATATTATTTAAATAGTTATAATTCTTTTAAAAAATCAAATAATATAATCTTTTGATTAATTACACCCATTCATTTATAGTTATTGGAACACTATAAATATTTGAAAATGTTCCAACAATCTCCCCCTATTTTCAAAATATTTTAGATTTTGATATCCATGGAAATCAATTTGCATAAATGAAGGTATCTTACGATTGAACCTTCACTTAGTGAATACATGTTAAAGTTAATCAAAATTGCATGGTAGACTAAGCTTTGAACCAACTATTCCATTTGATTAATTAAACACATCTCACACAATGATTTCAGCATCGGTCAATGCATAGTATCTAGGGACACTATTATGGCCATGTGTTTGTGTCCTCTTTTTATGAGTGCTGTCAGAGCCAAACCCTTGAGCTCCTAGAAGTGGCCACACTTCCACTCACATAGGTTATAACACTCTAACATATTTCTGTTATGGGTCCATTAAGAGTACATTACTCATCCTTCCCTTATCATTACGGGTACCTAGCACTTTAATCTTAGGATGGATTTATTTATAGTGCTAATAGTCATATACTAATGATGTACTTTGTCTCATTGAACTTAAGACTTGACGTTATACCAAGCGTTGAGTCGAGTTTCCATCATGAGTGACTCTAATTAATGGGCTTGAGTCACATCCCTTTTGAGGTCTTTTTTACTATATCTCTAGCAAGACTTTTTGTCAATGGATCTGCTAAATTTTCACTTGACCTCACATAGTTAATAGTGATCACTCCATCAGAGATTAATTATCGGACATAACTATGTCTTAATCCAATATGTCTAGACTTTCCATTATATGCTTGGCTATATGCTTTTGCTAGAGTAGCGTCACTATCACAACTGATAGAAATAGGTGAAATTGGCTTAGGCCATAAATGTACATCATAAAGAAAAATTCTTAACCATTCTGCTTCTTTAGATGCAACGTCTAATGCAATAAATTTTGCTGTCGTGGTGGAATTAGTAATACATGTTTGTTTCTTGGAACCCCAAGAAATGGCTCCTCCACCAAGAATGAAGATCCATCCACTAGTAGATTCATGATCTTCCAAACTTGTAATCCAACTAGCATCCGAATACCCTTCTAAAACTGAAGGATATCCATTATAACACAATCCATAGTTAATAGTTTTCTTTAAGTACCTAAGTACACTATTCAAAGCTTGCCAATGCAAACTACTTGGATTACTTGTGTACCTACTCACTTTTCCAACAGCATATGCAATATCTGGTCTTGTACAAGTCATTATGTACATAAGACAACCAATTAGACTTGCATATTTCAATTGATCAATTTTCCTACCCGCATTAGATACTAATTTTATTTGAGGATCCATGAGTGTAGATGCTGGTATACAGTTGAAAAGATCAAACTTATTAAGCACATTTTTAATGTAATGTGATTGTGATAAAGCTATAGTCCTTTCATATCGGGTAATTTTAATCCCAAGAATAACATCTGCTACACCCATATCCTTCATAGCAAAGTTGTTTGACAATAATTTCTTTGTGTTTTCTATTTGTTCCAAATTCGTGCCTATAATGCCCCCAAAATGTATATTTTTGTTTTTATAAAAAAAATGACACAAATATCTGTCTGCTTCAGTGGTTAAGTGTTTTAGGTGTGTGTATGAGGTCCCAAGTTTAAGCCATGCTTTTGGCGAAATTTTGGAATTTTTCTAAGAAAAGCCTCACTTTTGTTCAGTAGGCTTGTATTTTTTTGGTTGTAAGAATATAATGGAATGGGCCTGTTGGTCTGATGGTTAGGTGGAGTGCTAATATGCTGGTGGTCTTGAGTTTGAATCCCTGTGCATGCAAGGGAGTTATTTTTTTTATCTGCGCCATGTGGGAGTTTGAAGGGAAGTAAAATATTGAAGTGTTTGAATTCAGTTGTTTAGGGAATGTGGTGGACGGTTTTTAGGGAGTTTGAGAGATAGTGGGAGTATGGTGGACTGTTTTTAGGAGAAAAATAAGGGATTAAGGGTGGTTACCGGATATTCTGCCAGTCTTTTCTTTTTATTTTTTCCCCAAAAGTATACACGTTTTCCCTTCTATTCTCCCTGCCGAATTCTCATCTATCGTTTTTCTTTCTTTTTGTGTTAGCAAATCTCTTTTTCTTCCTTTTATTATTTTGACCAAGACATATCTCCTTGTTCGGGATTCTGTTTGATCACTGCATTTTTCCTCGTTTGACAATCGAGAAGAACAGAGTCTTCCTTGTGTCACCTTTTAATTGAAATCACTAAGGGTGTTATGGTTCTGAGTGTCTTGGGAGTGTCTACACGACAAATCGAAACAAGTTGTATACCCGAAACGCAAAAAATGGGATTCGGTGAAAAGCTGAAATTGGTTGCTATTTGGACAGCAGTAGTAGGCTAACTTTGAAAAATCACCATAAATTGTGGAAATCAAATTAGAAGATGAAAAAAACATGGAATTAAATCTTATTGAGTCTAGTTTCTCATTGAAGAAACGGTGTAACTAATGGAATTGTAAATCGTGAGATATAATAAGTTTTTTGAGTCAAGGTCAGAATGAATTCGAGTTCCCCTGTTTTGATTTTGGAAAATCATCAAAAATTGGAGAAAAATGCTCAAGATATAAATAATTTTGTAACAGTGACTCAAGTAGACAGCTTTGAAGGAACATATAAGTAAATAATGAAAACACATATGAATATTTAGCTAGCACGGGTTACATTAAAAAAAAGACCAAACGGCCAAGGCCAATTTAGGTGAGTGGGCCACACGGGCTTGTGGGCCCACACGGGCAGACCACATGGGCGTGTGAGCCCATTTTCACTGAATTGATTGCTAAGGTTGCACGGGTCGCGCAAGTCGACTGTGAACCTACTGTAGAGTCGGTAAGCATCACTTAGACCCCTAATTGTACGAACTGACTATTTGATTTATATATGTGTTGAGCATGATGATAGTATACTTGTATACTGAACTGGTTATATGTATTGATGTCCTGAGATATCATGCCATGACTTGTATGTTGCATTGCATGGGGTTGGGTTAATTATATTTGGAGGAAGTGTATTGAAAGGCACTTAAGCCTAACATACTGGCAGCTCAGCTGGAAATTACTGTTTGTGCCGCATTCGGTACTACCTGTAGTGTAGGGATGGGTGGGTTGATTTGATCCCCTCATAGAGTGTAGGGATGGACAGAGATGGTGTGTAAAGGCTGGTTAGGTAGGAATTTGATACTGAATACTGCATGACTGCTATTGATACTGTGATGGGCTAAGGCCCTACTGCATGTTTGATACTGTACTGAGATGAGCTAAGGCCCAAACTATTACTGATACTGAAAAATGGCTTAGGCCCAGGGCTGCTTTAACTGTGCACTGTGATTTGCTATTGTTTGTTTTCTGTGGGATTACACACTGAATTTTCGTAGCTCACCCATTTTGTTTAAATGTGCATAGATAATCCCCAGATCTAGACGGATTGGTGCGGCAGAGGACTTGGCGGTGACCGCGGTTTTGGACTTTCATGGTTTTTAACCCATATTTACGATAATTAGTTTTATTTCTATTCTATTTTTACTAGCTACGTTTTTGGGTTGTAATTGAACTTTCAGACTTTGATTTTGGGTTTTAATTATCTTTACCTTATGGACTACAACTGCAAGTAGTAGGAAACCTCGGTTTTCAAAAGAAATAAATATTTTTCCTAAACGCACGATTGTTTAATCTATTTGAAAAGCTGCTGCAAACGAATAACATTTTGAAAGTATCGATTAAATGACCAACATAATTTTGGAACTAATAAGATATTAAGATAAGGAATTCAATGGAAATGGCTTTAACGCGATGACACAGTTTTCAAACACCCTATCATGTGACATCGCTAGATCCGGCCATAACGTCTGGGCTGGGTTTAGGATGTTACATTTAGTGGTATCAGAGCCAGGTTACAAAACTTACCTGTGGATTATGGGTTTTATACAAATTGGGCTTTCAAAAAATTGATTGATTTTCAAATGATTTGAAATGTTTTTACTGAGTAAGTCGTACACTGAGTTTCCGGCGCCGATCTTGTAAGTATTCTGAACTGTAATTTGTTTTAAACTGAAACTTTTATGGATAGTATATTCTCGAACTACTATAGGTAGTAAACTCTGAATAAACGATATTGTTTTGCATAAAACATTTGTTAATAAACACTGGAACCGTAATTGATTCATAAAACTTATAATACCAGATAAATTCAATTAGATATGAGCACACAAGGTATTCGCAAACAGGGTACTAGAGGCCAAGGTAAAGGCCGTAGAGGGGCTTGAGCTGAGTCTTTGTCATCGGGCAGCCTGCCAAATTTGGATACGAGTGAGACGCCAGTGTCACTTGCTACTGAGACTGAGTCTTATGATCGCATGGCTGGGGACGACGCATTGTCCTAAGCTATGTTGAGGATATTAGAGAGGGTCGCTTGGCCTAATACTAGATTTGGGGGCCATGGGTCGATTACGGAACGATTCCAGTTCAATAGAGCTGAGCTCTTCAGGGGTGTCACTAGGGTCACTCCTAATGTGGCCGAGTACTAGATTGAGGCCATGGAGAGGATCATGGATGATCTAGATTGCACCCCTAAGCAGAAATTAAATGGTTCAGTCTCACTGCTGCGGGACGAGGCTTATCAATGGTGGCTAACAGTTAAGGAGAGCACTCAGCTCGAACGTCTGACCTAGGAGTTCTTTAAGACCGCCTTTCAGGGGAAATATGTCGGAGCTAGTTATGTGGATGTATGTAGGAGGGAGTTTCTGAATCTTACACAGGGGGATTGATCAGTGGTCGAGTATGCGGTCAAGTTTCTGAGACTGAGCTGCTATGCGCAAGGTATGGTGGCATTTAAGTATGAACGATATGCCTGCTTTGAGGATGGCCTCAGAGATAATTTGAGAGTTCTCATATCCCCGTAGAGGGAGTGAGATCTTTCTGCCCTGGTCGAGAAGGAAAAAATCGCCGAAGAGGATATGGAGGTAATCATGATTGGAGAACGTCAGAACTACTTATCTAATTTGATATTTTCCCTGGTGGTAGAGAATTTGGTTCGTAAGGGATGTGAGGTATTCTTGGCCTATGTAAGTGTTTCGGATTCTAGGGACTCCATAGTTAAGGATATCCGAACGGTAAAGGATGTTCCGAAAGTTTTTTTCTGAGGAGCTACCGGGTTTTCCTCCGAATCGTGAAGTGGAGTTTGGGATAGAGCTCCTTCCTGGTATAGCTTCGGTGTCTATCGCCATCTACTGAATGGCACCGAAGGAGCTTACGGAGCTTAAGGCTCAGATTTAGGAGTTATTGGATCGTGGGTTCATCCGCCCTAGTATGTCTTCGTGGGGAGCACCGGTACTGTTTGTAAAGAAGAAGGATGGATCCACGCGGATGTGGATCGACTGTTGGCAACTAAACAAGATGACCATTAAGAACAAGTACCCCCTACCGAGGATAGATGATCTGTTTGACTAGTTTCGAGGAGCTTCGATTTTCTCCAAGATTGACCTCCGATCTGGATATCATCAATTGAGGGTTAAGGAGACTGATGTTCATAAGACGGCGTTTAGGACTCATTATGATCACTACAAGTTCCTAGTGATGCCATTCAGACTGCCTAATGCACCGGCTGTAACACCCCTAACCCATATCCGTCGCCGAATTAGGGTCACGAGGTATTACCGAACCCAAACACAGATTCGAATATTATCACAAGTCATATTCATATATATATATAAAGCATATAGCTAATCAAAGGTTAATCATTCGTTAATACTCATATTACAAATACAAATCAACACCTCAAAAAATTTACCCGAATCTATACCATAAATATAATCACATTTTCAAATGATTAGACATATCTCAAAGCTATACAATATATATATATATGCTTTACAAAACATATTACTTGAATTATAAGCACAACACCTCAATAGTATTCGAATACCTATTATAAATTAAATACTTTATTTCATAATTCTGTACATGCTTATACATGGCTTAATGTCCATAGACAAATGCGGCACTAAACACTCCGTAATGTTCAAGCATATTTCATTAAACATTAAAACCTTATGTACAATTAACCACATCGAAATAAATCATTCAAGCACGATCATGTGCACACTTTGCCATTCGTTCTATCCTCTATTCGGCTACCAAGATACAATATAAAACTATATGCCATTCATGCACTACTTATTTGACTAATATTAGCCATATCCTATATACATTTTATGAGTCAAACATACCAAATTTTCAATAGCTATGTATGATGCCAAAATACACATGCTTTCTAATTCATTCCTTGTCTTTTCGGTCAACAAGGTTAACTACTTCATTGATACAAGATTTACCATTCATTCATAAACTAAATTATGCCATTTCCTAACATTAATAGAAAGATCATTCCACAACCAATGATACCATAGGCATATAATTATTAATCTTACCTATTAATAGCCGAATATAATCATACTTATAACATAATCATGTGATCAACTAAATTAACCCATTTGTAAACCGAATACTTACCTAGACATAGCAAATTATCACTAATAAATAATCAAATTAATGTGGCCATACTACTATTAACTCGTATATAACATTATACACCTAAATAAAATCCAACCTTTAACTAACCAAAATTGACCATTAAATACCGACACATATACAACTCTGTCCTATACCTATTTATATATATGTAATCAAATTATCCCCATTCAAAATTATTCCACAACTTATACTTCTAAAATTAGCTAACTATCAAACCAACTATTTAACCTACTTACCATTCTCTTTGTCGAATTATAACCAACATCCCAAACATATATACTAATAACATACTTTCAAAATAGGTTCAATTCTAGCCATATATATATACACAAACTTTAACATTATAACCAAATGCCACACATATAAATGGATCATGATATATATACTTTCCTAATAAGCTGTTACCATAACCGAATACACATAAGTAATAAAATCAAGATTAAGCTATTTTCGCATGGCTAAATATATACACACTTCATGACTAAACAAGACGAGTGCTAGCCTATACATGTCATATGTTCAAAGTTTCAAGCTTTCAAAATACCAAGATAAAGATTGATAGTGTGACGGACTTCCTTAACCATCCCTGAGCTCGTAACTAACTTCTAAAATCTATAAAATAATGAATGAACAAACTCACAATAAGCTTAAATAGCTTAGTAAGTTGTAAGCAAATAGTTTTCAAAGAACACATATAAGTTATACAAGTAGACCGAATTCTACTAATCTTGTACACATACATATATACTCACATTTAACTGATTAATTCACATTTTCATGTTATACATAATAATTAGCTTAATTCAAACTCATATTCGATTTTGCCATATAAATTCCCATTATACCATTCGGATTCAAAGAAAAGATACTCGGACGGCTCAAAAGGCTTGTACAATGCTAACATCCAAACGTGGTCTTACATGTAATCAAATAATGATTCCACTGTCCCAAACAAGGTCTTACACGTAATCATATACGTCGGCAATGTCCCAGGCATGGTCTTACACGTAAATCTCAAATCGATGCCAACGTCCCAGATGTGGTATTACACAATATCACATTCCAGCATTCCTGTGGTTCATATGTCTTTCAGATGTCGTAAATTAATCGAATTAAACTCATAATTAATTATCCTATGTTAAAATACAATTTGACATTGTAGTATACATACATACATTTCGATTCAACTATGTATAAAATAAATACATTAAATTTAACATCAATTATTCACTTACAAACTTAACTCGGACGAAGACGAACAGATGAAATCGACTACTCGACCACTTTTGACTTCCCCCGATTTAATTTTGTTTTCTTTTGTTTTTGATCTAAATAAATTAAAATGTAGCTATTTAATAACACATTTTATTCAATTCAAACTATAAACACATAATTAGGGCAATTTACACTTTAGCCCCTAAAATTCACATTTTTCACAATTTAGTCCCTGTTTCACAAAACACAAAATACACATAATTTAACAATATCCTAGCTTGGCCGAATATTCCTTTAGCTCATATAAGCCCACATATTTCATTTATTTCACATTTTAGCCCCTAAATTTTTCATTTTCATAATTTAACCCAAAATACTCAAATTCATCAAAAATCTCAACACAAAACATATTAATCCAACACCTATATTTCATAATTCATCAATTAACATCATTAAAACCACAAATTCATCAATGGCTTAACTAACAATCTTCATCAAAATCAAAAATTGAGGCATGGGCTTAATAAAATGCTAAACAACAATCACAAAAACATAAAAATTATCAAAAATAGATAAAAACACATACCTTAATCACCAAATATCAAATTCGAATGCTAGCTTAGTCTTTTTCTTTTCTTTTGTTGTTAATATCGGCCAAAGATGAACATAATGGCCTATTTTCATACTTTTATTTTATTATTTCATTATTTAATTATCAATTTCCATTTTTAACCTTTATAATTTCATTTAAAATCCACTAACCTTAGGCTTTTATGTCCATCCATAATTTCAATGGTATAATTTCAACATAAGACCCCACATGATGAAAGCCATAGAAATATAGTACTTTAACAATTAGCAAGTCACTTTTTCATTTTACGTGATTAAGTCTTTTTCACAAATTAAGCAAACAAACGGATAAATGAAATCACGAAAATTTCACACATATCAATTCACATACTATAAGCATGGAAAATAATATTAAAATATTTTTTTGACTCAGATTTGTGGTCTCGAAACCACTGTCCAACTAGGGTTTAAACTAAGCTATTACACCTACAACTTTCATGGATTTAATGAATTGAGTGTTCTAGCCTTATCTGGATCGGTTTGTGGTGGTATTCATCTATGATATACTGGTTTACTCAAGGACTAAGGATGAGCATGATGAGCACCTTCGAGTCATTCTTTAGACTTTGAGGGAAAAATAGCTCTATGCTAAGTTTAGTAAGTGCGAGTTTTGGCTACGTGAGGAGACAGTTCTTGGTCATGTAGTTTCGGCTGAGGGGATTCAAGTTGATCCTCGAAAGATTGAGTTTGTGTTGGAGTGGAAGCAACCTAGGAACGTGTCTAAGATCCGCAGTTTTCTGGGACCGACATGATATTATCGACAATTTGTAGAGGGTTTTTCATTGATTGCAGCACCCTTTACTAAACTGCTACGTAAGGGTGTGCCGTTTAACAGGACTGATGCGTAGCAAGAGAGCTTTGAGAAGCTCAAGACTGTACTTACTGAGGCCCCTATTATGATATAGCCAGAGCCTGAAAAGGAGTTCACTGTTTATAATGATGCATCACATGTTGGTTTGGGATGTGTATTGATACAGGATAGTAAGGTGGTAGCCTATGCGTCTCGTCAGCTTAAGACCCATGAGGTAAATTATTCGACGTATGACTTAGAGTTGGCCGCTGTGGTATTCGCGCTAAAAATCTAGAGGTATTATTTGTATGGTGAGATGTGTATCATCTACACTGATCATAAAAGCCTCATGTGTCTCTTCACTCAGAAGGAACCTAATCTTAGGCAGCACAGATGGATTGAGCTGCTTAAAGACTATGACTGCACCATTGAGTACCACCCTGGTAAGGTCAATGTGGTGGTTGATGCACTAAGCCATAAGGCTATGACTGATTTGAAGGTGATATTAGCTCACCTAAGTTTATTTGATGATGGTAGCTTATTAGCTGAGCTTCAAGTTAAGCCGTCATGGATTGAGCAGATTAAGGGTAAGAAGTTAGAGAATGAGTCGTTGGGTCTTCGATTCCGACAAATTGAGGGTGGTAGTACTACGGATTTTGGATTAAACAGTAATGGGGTACTCTATTTCCGTGGAAGAATTTGTGTTCCGAATGATACTGATTTGAGACAAGCCATACTGAGAGAGGCGCATAGTAGCCTTTATGCTATGTATCCTGGCGGAAATAAGATGTACCCAAACCTCTGTGAGTTATATTGGTGGCCAGGTTTGAAATGTGAGGTTATTGATTTTGTAGGCAGATGTCGGACTTGCCAACAGGTTAAGGCTGAGCATCAGTTACCTTCGGGTTTACTGCAACTGGTTAAGATTCCTTTTTAGAAATAGGAGCGTGTAACTATGGATTTTGTTAATGGGTTGTCTCTAACACCCACTAAGAAGGATTCAATATGGGTCATCGTGGATCAATTGACCAAGTCCGCCCACTTCATACCGGTTCGTACTGATTATTCAATGCAGAAGCTGGCGAAGCTTTATATTTCTGAGATAGTGAGACTGCATGGAGTATCGATTTCGATCACCTTTGATAGGGATCCTCGTTTCGCATCTCGGTTTTAGAGGAAGTTATATGAGGCTTTGGGTTCAACGTTGGACTTTAGTACTGCATTCCATCCTTAGACCGATGATCAGTCTGAGAGATTGATTCAGATACTGGAGGACATGTTAAGGCTTTACAGCTCTGATCTTACTCATATTGTCCTTTGAGGAAGAGCCGGTTCAGATTTGACCTTTGAGGAAAAACCGGTTCAGATTCTGGATCGCGATGTTAAGGTTCTGAGAAGGAAGTCTATTCCTTTGGTGAAGCTTCTATGGCGTAATCATAGCACTGAGAAGGTCACGTGGGAGCCTGAGGATACGATGCGTCAGCAGTATCTTTATTTGTTCTGATCAGGTAAATTTCGAATCCAAAATTTTCTTTTAGGGGGATATAGTTGTAACGCCCAAAAAATGTATATATTTTTTTTTGTAAAAATATGACACAAATATCTACCTGCTTCAGTGGTTAAGTGTTCTAGGTGTGTGTATGAAGTCCCAAGTTCAAGCCATGCCTTTGGTGAAAATTTGGAATTTTTCTGAGAAAAGCCTCACTCTTGTTCAGTAGGCTTGTATTTGTTTGGTTGTAAGAATATAACGGAATGGACTTGCTAGTCTGGTGGTTAGGTAGAGTGTTAATATGCTGGTGGTCTTGAGTTTGAACCCTTGTGCATGCAAAGGAGTTATTTTTTTGTTATCTGTGCCATGTGGGAGTTTGACGGGAAGTAAAATATTGAAGTGTTTGAGTGAAGTTTGAATTTAGTTGTTGAGGGAATATGGTGGACGGTTTTTGGGGAGTTTGAGAGATAGTGGGAGTGTGGTGGACTATTTTTAGGAGAAAAATACGGGATTAAGGGTGGTCATCGGATATTCTGTCAGTCTTTTCTTTTTATTTTTTTCCCAAAAAAAATCTGCACGTTTTCCCTTCCATTCTCCCTGCTGAATTCTCCTCTATCGTTTTTTCTTTCTTTTTGTGTTAGCAAATTCCTTTTTCTTCCTTTTATTGTTTTGACCAAGACGTGTCTCCTTGTTCGGGATTCTGTTTGATCCTTGCGTTTTTCCCCGTTTGACAATCGAGAAGAACGGAGTCTTCCTCGTGTCACCTCGTAATTCAAATCACTAATGGTGTTGGGGTTCTGAGTGTCTTGGGAGTGTCTACACATCAAAACAAGACCAGGTGTGCACCCGGAACGCAGAAAATGAGATTCGGCGAAAAGCCAAAATGGCTTACTGTTTGGACAACAGCAGTAGCCTAATTTTGAAAAATCACCATAAATTGTGGAAATCGAATTAGAGGATGAAAAAAATATGGAATTAAATCTGATTTAGTCTAGTTTCTCATAGAAGAAACAGTGTAAGTAATGAAATTTTAAATCATGAGATATAATAAGTTTTGTGAGTCAAGGTCAGAATGAATTCGGGTTCCCTTGTTCTGACTTTGGAAAATCATCAAAAATTGGAGAAAAATAATTAGGGGTTAAAATTTATATGTTTAAATTATTAATGAGCCTATTTTCAATAGAAACAAATGGTAACATCATCCAAATTTTTTACTAAGAGATAATAAATTTTTAGCAAAGAAAGATCGAAGCTGTCAAACAGAAAAATAGGGGTAAGATTGAAGATTTTACTATACTTATTGGCTGAACCAAAGATAATGAAAATTTTATGGTAAAAAGGTATTTGAGACAAGTTTCAAAGACACCAAGCGGACCTTAATTTAGAATTATGTAGCTCAAGATATAGATAACTTTGTAACAGTGACTCAAGGAGACAGCTTTGAAGGAACATATAAGTAAATAGTGAAAACATATATGAATATTTAGCTAGCACGAGTTACATTAAAAAAAGGACCACGCGGCCAAGGCCAATTTAGGATGAGTGGACCACACGGGCATGTGGGCCCACACGGGCAGACCACATGGGCGTGTGAGCCCATTTTCACTGAATTGATTGCTAAGGTTGCACGGGTCGCCCAAGTCGACTGTAAACCTACTGTAGGGTCGATAAGCATCACTTAGACCCCTAATTGTATGAACTGACTATTTGATTTATATATATGTTGAGCATGATGATAGCATGCTTGTATACTGAACTGGTTATATGTACTGATGTCCTGAGATAGCATGTCATAACTTGTATGTTGCATTCCATGGGGTTGGGTTCATTATATTTGGAGGAAGTGTACGGAAAGGCTCTTAAGCCTAACATACTGGCAGCTCAGCTGCAAATTACTATTTCAGCTGCATTCCGTACTACCTGTAGTGTAAGGATGGGTGGGTTAATTTGATCCCCACATGGAGTGTAGGGTTGGACGGAGATGGTGTGTAGAGGCTGGTTAGGTAGGACTTTGATACTGAATACTACATGACTGCTACTGATACTGTGATGGGCTAAGGCCCTATTGCATATTTGATCTTGCATCTTGAGATGGGCTAAGTCCCAAATCATTATCGACATTGAAAAATGGCTTAGGCCCATGACCGCTAGCATGTAATTGTGATTTGCTATTGTTTGTTTTCTGTAGGATTACACGCTAAGTTTTCGTAAACTCACCCCTTTTGTTTAAATATGCATAGGTAATCCCCAGATCTAGACGGATTGGTACGGCAGAGGACTCGGCGGTGACCACGGTTTTGGGCTTTCATGGTTTTTAACCCATATTTACGATAATTGATTTTATTTCTATTCTATTTTTACTAGCTAAGTTTTTGAGTTGTAATTGGCCTTTCGGACTTTGGTTTTGGGTTTTAATTATATTTACCTTATGGATTACAACTGCTAGTAGTAGGAAACCTCAGTTTTCAAAAGAAAAAATGTTTTTCCTAAACGCACGATTGTTTGATCTGTTTTAAAAGCTTCTACAAACGAATAACATTTTGAAACTATCGATTAAATGCGAAACACAATTTTGGAACTAATAATATATTAAGATAAAGAATTCAATGGAAATGGTTTTAATGCGACGACATGATTTTCAAACACCTTATCATGTGACATCGCTAGATCCAGCCATAACGTCTGGGCCGGGTTTGGGGTGTTACAGTGCCAAAAATGAGCAAGTCATCTACATATAATCAAATTATGACACCTTTTCCATTTTCAAATTTGCTATATATGCACTTATCGGATTCATTTATTTTATAGCCATTAGCTAAAACAACCTTGTCAAACTTTTGTTGCCATTATTTTGGTGTTTGTTTAAGTCCATATAAAGATTTAACAAGCTTACATACCTTATGCTCTTGTCCTGGAACAACAAATCCTTCTGGTTGCTCCATGTACACTTCCTCTTCCAATTCACCATTTAAAAATGCAGTTTTAACATCCATTTGGTGAACAACCAAATTATACATAGAGGTAAGTGATATTAAGAGTCTAATTGTAGCAATTCTTGCTACTGGAGCATAGGTATCAAAGTAATCAATACCTTGTTTTTGTGTAAAACCTTTGGCTACCAACCTTGCTTTAAATTTATCACTGGTTCCATCGACCTTCATTTTCTTTTTGAAGATCCATTTACAGCTTATTGGTTTAGAACTTGGTGGAAGATCAACTAAGATCCAAGTTTGATTTCCCATTATTAAATCCATCTTTTCATTTATTGCTTTTTTCCAAAAAGCAGAGTCTTGTGAATGAATCAATTGTTGTGGCTGTAATTGTCTTGATATAGAATTAAATCTATTTTCATCAAAAATAACATCTCTTGATTCAATAGCAGTATTAATTGAAATTGAATCATTTGGTTCAATTACCATGAACCTATATGCCTTACTATTATGTGCATAACCTATAAATATGCATTCAATTCCTTTTTCACCTAACTTTTTACGTTTAGGTGTTGAAACTTTGACAATAGCTCTACAACCCCAAACCTTCAAATAATTAAGGTTTGGTTTCCTTTTCTTCTATTGTTCATAAGGGGTTATTTTAGTTTCCTTATTAGGAACTTTATTCAATATATGACAACCTGTTAAAACAGCTTCTCCCCAAAAACCATGTCCAATACCCGAATATGATAACATTGAATTTACCATTTCAGTCAAGACTCTATTTTTCCTTTCAACTACACCATTTTGTTGTGGTGTGTAAGGGGCTGAAACTTGATGAACAATTCCAGTAGATTCAAAATAACTTGGATTATAGTATTGTCCACCTCTATTCGATCTTAAGCACTTGATAAATGATTCACACTGAAGTTCAACTTCAAATTTATAAACTTTAAATTTATCAAGCGCTTCATCTTTTGAATGCAATAAATATACATAACAATATTTAGAACAATCATCAATAAAAGTAACAAAATATTTCTTTCCACCTAATGTAGGAGTATTATGCATGTCACATAAATCACTATGTATCAAATCAAGCAATTTTGTTTTCCTTTTAACCTTAGGGAAAAGGGTTTCTTATAATTTTAGTCAACATACATGTATTGCATTTTTCAATTATTAAAACAGAATTAAATCTAACTTATACATGTCATTCAATTTTCTATAATTCAAATGACCTAATCTATAATGTCACAAACAAAAGATTCAACCATATAAGCGAAATAGTATTTTTATTCTTATTAATAATATTGAGTTTGAACATACTCTCATACATATACCCTTTCCCCACAAAAAATCCTCCATTAAACAAAAGAAACTTATCTACCTCAAAAACAAGTTTGAAACCAAACTTATTCAACAGACTTCCAGACACTAAATTCTTCCTAACTTCTGGTACATAATATACATCACTTAAGGTTAAAACCTTTTCCGGAAGTGAATTGTAGTTCAACAGACACTTTGCCTTTGATTGTTGCGGTGGAAGAATTTCTCCTGTACAAGACATTGCCATTTTCACATTATGTGAACTTTGTGAACATACTTTTGTCTTTGCCCACATGTTTGGTTGCTCCGGTATCAATCCACCATGTATTATCATCTTGTGTCATATTAATTTCAAATATCATTGCAACGAACTTTTCATTATTATCATCCTTAAAGATGATTCTTCTTTAAAAATCAACATTCATTCTTAAAATGTCCTGGCTTTCCACAATGATAGCATGAGCCCTTTTGTTTCTTTTTGAACTTAGGTGCTCTATCAGTCTGTTTGAACTTTCTCTTGAATGGTTTAGTAGTCTGTACTTCCTCCGTAACATGAACTTTGGCATTTTTAGAATTTAGGTTCTGATCTTGTTTTCAATATTCTTCTTCAATATGAAGATGATTTGTCAAAGCCTCAAGAGATATTTCCTCTTTCTTATGTTTTAGACTTCTTTTAAAGTCTTTCCAAGATGGAGGAAGTTTGTCTATTATGGAGGATACAACAATCATTTCATCCATTTTCATATCATATTGCTTGAATTGATTTAGCATCTTTTCAATATCACAGAATTGTTCCATAGCAAAACAACCATCAACCATTTGATAATTATTGAAATGAATGACAAGAAATTTCTTACTTGTAACATCTTCGGTCATGTATCTTGTCTCCAATTTGTCCCATAATTCTTTAGCAGTGACCTCGTTTTGGTAGGTGTCTAACAAACCATCAGATAAACCATTCAATATGTGGCCCATGCACATGTAGTCAGCATTGTCCCATTTTTGTCTTTCTCGGGTTGCAGCAACAGATTCATTTTCATTCTCTTCAGGTCTTAGAGTATCCAAAACATAAGCAATCTTCAAAGTTGATAATAAGAAGTGCATATTTTTCTGCCATCGTTGAAAATTACCACCCATAATTGTTCATTTAATACTATAATTATTTTACAAAAAAATCAAATAATATAATCTTTTGATTAATTACACCCATTCATTTATGATTATTGAAACACTATAAATATTTGAAAATGTCCAACATGTAATGCAGTTATATGTGTAGTTATTGAGATTGCATTGTCTTAGATTATGGCACATATAGGTATGTGCGAGTCTTGAATTTTAATATTATTGTTGCGATGAAACTTTTCATTGTGTATTAATCATTAGATCACTGTGTTTGTATATCCATTTGTGTTGTCCCTATTATTTGTGAGTTCATTTTTAAACTCTTCAATCCATCTTAAAAATAAAGCAATACTTTAGTAAGATTATAATTTTAGAGGTTTGTGGTTGTGAATGGCCTTTAAAATGGGTTTGTTTTGTTGGACTGAAAGCACATCTTCTATCATGGGTTTCTTCCTAACAGCTATGGAGTGTTTGATCAATATGCAAGCTACCATTGTTCTCAGGTCATTGGCTTAAACCATTACAATTTAAGTCCACGAAAACTCACAATTCCAATCTGAAATCAATTTATATATTTTAGATGATATTACTTAAAATAAAAATATAATATAATAAATGATAATTATTTGCTTTATGAAAATGTATTTATAAACATTTCATAATTTATTAATAGAAAAGCAATTAATAATTATTTTTTATATGAAATTATAAAGTGAAATAAATTTAAAAATGTTAATTCTGAATATACAATAGTTATATATGTATAAAAAATTACAAAATTAACAATTATTCAAATAAATAAAATCTATATTAAATTTATAATGATATCTATACTACTACATATAAGAAGAAGGCCCTAAGGCCTTCATTCTTTGACACCTGTCCCCCCTCTCTCTCTCTTAACATTAATAATAATAATGGTTAAACTGCAACTATGGTCCCTCCATTTTTGACACCTACCATTTCTTTTTTACATTATTAACAATAATGGTTAAATTCAATTATGGTCCTATCTATTAGATTTTATTTAATTATCAAATTTCAATTTCGGTCTCTATACTATGCTCAAATTTGAGCTATAATCTTTATACTTTAATTTTGACATAATTTGTTACCTTGATGTTATAATTCCATTAATTAGTCTAAATATTGTATTCTAATTAAAATATTGATGTATACTCATCGTTAAAACTTTTGTTAAATTTAGGTACACTATAATACTATTTTTTCACATGATTATTTGAGTGAGTACTTTTAAAATTTTAAAATGTCGACTAATAAATTTAATAAAAAATTTTAACAAGATTAACAATTAGAGCCAATTTTAAATTTAAAAATATAAGAATTAAATTTCAAATATATAAAACTTTAAATTTTAATTAATTAATAAAAATAATATAAGATGGATTAGATGGGTATATTCATATTTATTCTCATCATCTTGCACCTCCTTATTTTCACGTGAGGTCAAAGCTCCTCATTTGATTTTTCTGTCCTTTCATCTTGTTTCAATTATACTAGATTCTGTAATCTTCTATATGTGGTGTTTAAAAGTTATTTAATAATAAATATATATGGAGTGATAATAAATTTGTAGTTTTTAATTATTTTATTTAGAATAATATAAAATTATAAAAATAAAAAATAGATATTTTATAATTTTGTTAGTGATCCAGTTAAAAGTGATATCAACTTAGTAAAATGTTTAATATAACTATAAATTATGTAAAAGCAAAAGTGGCATCATAATAATATTAATTATAGTTTAAAAGAAGGGTATGTCTGTATTTTATAATTGAGTTGGTGTCACTTTTAAACGGGTCACCAACTCAAATGTTAATTTACAAAACGGCTAACTAAAAATATAGCTATCTATGTAAAAAAATAGATATATATATAAATATACCAACAATGTGAGTGAAGTAATTGGTGTAATTACATTAAAATGCATAAAAAAATCAAAATAAAGTTATGGTTAAAGTGATAAAAATTTATAACTATTAGTGGCATGGTTCAAATGTTAATATTTGTAATTTTGATTAGTTTTAAAAAATAAGAAAAGGAAAAAGTACCCTTGTAATAATAAAATTTATTTATGTAAAGATATTTTAGCAATTTTATTGACTGAATTATTCTTTATATTAAATAATAAGACTCGTGACACCAATCTAGTCCGGCCTCTTGAATCTTCTATTTACCTAAAGGTGCTCATGGGCCAGCGGACTGGCTGCCGGCCCGGACGGCCCACTGAAATATGGGAGGTTTGGGTAAAATATAGGCTCGAAATATGGGCTTGGGCAAAAACGAGGCCCGTTTAGAAACAGGCAGGCCTCGGGCACCACTTTTTTTGGCCTGCCCACCCCTACCGATATAATAAATATATTTATTTTTTAATTTTAAAATATTTTTACATACTTTTTAATTTTTTTAAATTTTAAAATATTTTTAAAATACTTTTTTTTAATTTTTTTTAATTTTAAAATATTTTTAAAATATTTTTAAAATACTTTTTTTAATTTTTTAAAATTTTTAAAATAAAAATGGACCGGGCCGGGCCGGGCCCGGGCTTTTGATTTTTTTCCTGGGCCGGGCCTGGGCAAAATCTTAGGCCCATATTTCGGGCCGGGCCGGGCCCGGGCCTAGGACCCGGGACAAAAAAAAATTTATGGGCCCGGCCCGGCCCGGCCCATGAGCACCTCTATTATTTACCTACTTATTTCTTTTTCTTTGCTTTGATTTGTTCTTTGTATTAAATGTGGCTTTACTCTTGTTTTCTATCTTTCTAATAGGAATTCTATTGGTAATACCCTATGAATCAATTGGAACTTCATATTTATACTAGAACCACCATCGATTCAATAAAACCTTCAAATTAAGTTCAAAGATTCTTTAAGTAAGAACCATTTGATCAGCACTTATTCAATAAATAAAATAGATATAATAAATAAAAATAAAAAGAAAACAAATGTTTGTCCTTTGATCAAAATAAGCATAAACTAAATGAAAGCTTGAAAGAATAAAAAATCTTTCGATTTATAAATAATATAATTCTTCTTTGAATTTTTTTAGTCTGGCCACGAGATTTGAATATTAAGTATGAATCATAGTTCAAATACTTTGTGATCCATTTCATATATTATGTGCTTCATATATTAGAATGACTATTCAATGGGATAAAACTATCTCAAACAAGATGACAGACCCATTTTCTGTACTATCAATAGGACCAACCTAGTCAGGTTGGTGTCACGAGTCAACTAGACAACAACTCGGTTAGAAAAATTATAAGAATGTTCTTTTGTATTTAAAATAAGATTATTTTAAGGCACTTAGTCTTTTTATTTAAAAAACAATAAAAAAAATATGCACATGGAAGGATTTGAACCCTCTAACGACAATGATAAAACCTTAAATTCACCACTTAACCAAAACTTTATTTTAATTTTTATACGTTTTAATTTCATTATGCACATTTTATTTTCTCAATCAATTGTATGATATTTTTAAACACCCATCTCTTTTTAAATATATGAATATCATATATATTCCATATGTTAATATTATTAATTAGTTTCAAACCAAACGTTTCATTTTTTTATTGTATGACACATCTCTATGTCCTAAATACGTGATTTCCACACATATGCGTGTGATAGAATTTCTAGTTATATATTATTTAATTTTAATTTATAAAAATAAACACATGTGATAATGTTGTTGATTGAGTTGGTGTCACTAGGTAACTCGACACTAACTCAAGGTTGATGACAATATCAAGATAAACAATTGTAGTGCATTTAGTATTTTTAATATGATTTATTTATGTGTTTAAATTTTATTTTACTCACAATTTAATCTATTTTTTCTCATTTTAATATTGTACATATTTCATGTGTTATTATTAATTAGTTTCAGACCATAAGTTTTATTATTTATTTTATGTTATTTTTAAACTAACATATGTATTCTAAATATATAGTTCCACACGCATACATGACCGCCTCTCGAAGTGCCAACGTCGGAAATGAGAATACTACTACAAAATAGATTGTATAACGAAGTACTGGAAGTACTTCGAGGATCGTACCCAAAGGAAACTAGACTAAACTAAAATTAACTTCTACGCTAACATGTCTAATTAGTATTTTAATTAAATTATATTACAATATTTCATAAATTGATAATGAAAAGGAATTTTATAAAAGAATAAAATAACGACATAATAGATTATAGAATTTTTTCAGATCTAAAGACTAACTCGTTTTCAGTATTCATAGTTAACTCCTATTGCGAGTTCTATTCAATCAGCTAGTCATTAACCTAGTAGGGTCTCTCGGCCTTCCACTAACCTAATGAGTTGACAAGCACTACTTATCTCTCGATGTCACAAGTCAAGCCGGGTTGGGGTAAGGTTTTCACGGTATACCATATCGATTTCGGGTTAATTTCTACCTCCATCACTTCCTAGGGTCGCCAATTCTAGGGTTTAAGCTCTTTCTTTCCCAACCAACTGATCTGCTAAGAAACTCTACATAGGCGTCAACTACTCCCACCTCCACTCGTTAGTCTCCTTAACTAATTAGTTCCTCATGGATCTAATGCATACAATAGAATAGAATTGAAATATAGACATTTGCAAAATCAAAAGTAAAGATGAGAAAGGTCCTGATATATATAAATATTGAAGTGCGAATAGCAATCCGTAATGAGTCTGATGAATCTACAATTGAGATCTCTCGAAGACCAAAACAAGAACTGAAATAAAAATTACAAGTAAAAACTTAAACTGCGAATGAAAGTAAAATTAAATGGGAGGAAAAAGGTCCCATAAACTGTTCAGAGCAATCCTATTTATAGGCATAGGGTTAGCAGCTCATCCTTGACCTAAAATGGCTGACTAATCTTCCTTAAAGTACGTTGTGTAGACGAAAACACCTCGACTTCATTAAGTGACCATATCGCGTCGATGTCACGACACTTTATGGTTTATGTCACGATATTGATGGCAATATACGTCTTTGGGCATGTCTTCAAGGTTGTGTTGCGAAACTCTCTGGCCTGTGTCACAACATCCTTGGCAGACTACTCATTGGGTCTTCTGCTTGCTATGTTGCGACATCCTAGCTCCATGTTGCAACATCAGGAGCAGCCCACTGTCTCTTTTTTGTTAAGAGATATTCTGCACACTCAGCTAACATATTAGTCTACCTTTAGGCCGACTCCAACCCACAAGGTCATAAAATGTCAGAATTGCTCATTTTATTTCCTAAGTGCTGAAAGTAAAAACTAAATAAAAACCTAATGAAATTGCGTTCTAACGAGATCATTAAGTATAGAAAGTGGTTTAATCTACTACAACGAATTGCGACAAATCAATACATGTGTGATAAAATTTCTAGTATTTATAAATGGGCTTTTCATGTTTTAATTTTGAGTTTTAAAATAATTTAGTAAATATATGAAATTTATTATTACAAAATTTATATGAATTAATCATAGACAAATAGATATATGATAATAAAAGAATTCAAATTTAATTGATAAAATAATTATTTAACATAAATAAAATTTAATATATTTTTATTATTTAATATGAGATATAATTTTTAAATATTTATTTTGCATCTGAAGTTAATATCCTTAATGGTTATTTTTATTTTCACTTCAACACTTGTGTTTGAATCAAAATACATACTCGCCACTACAAAATTCAATTTAATTGCTATAGTAATTAATTTCATTGCCACTATTATTTTTAATCTTGTCGAATTTAGTTTCATTGCTTATCTAGAAGGAGCATTAATAATATGATAACTAGTCGTATAGTTGTCACAAATGATAAACATGATTTATTGTGTAATACTAATAACATTACTAATAAAATTAATTTTAAATTATATTTCTCTTGATAAAAATTTACTTATAACAATATAAAATAATAATTTCGAGAATGAAAAACAATATCCAAATAAAATATATTAGTAAAATATATTCTTAAATTCATAAAACCATAAAATTACGTAATTTCGATTCTTAATACAAATATATAAAATAAGCCATCCTAACTCCAACTCCCATATGTTACAGTCAAAATATTTGATTTTTGCCTCTTTCAGGAAGAATTAATATTAAGTAATACTGAAAAAACTCTATGGTATTAGAGTCACAATAACATTAAAATTGGTTTTCATATCTATATCCATAAAAAACACACTAATAAGTGTTTGGTACACATTACATTTTTTAAAAAAAGTCCAATTCAAATTTTGGAGTTGTTAGACTTATTATTTTTTTAACTAAGATTAATTAGCTTTAAAATTATGGAATAGAGAAAAATTGATACCACAATATTTTCCCAAGGAGTACGGGGACAACAGTTGGTGACAACTAACAACATAGCAATAAGATCAACATAAATTACAATACACAAATCATATGGTGCATAGCAATCATGGCAGTTGTTGTTGGGACTAGGAATTGGAAACAAGGTTTGAAGTATGATATTGTACCAAGAATTATTCATCCTATTTTGTACAATTAGTCATTCAATATATTACAACATTGTAGCTATGAGCTCAGCGTTTTGTGAGTGACGGTTGTCGGTTATGATGGTCGGCGACGATGAATGATAGGTTGCATAATGGATGATTCAAGAACCAAATGCATTATGGGTGAGGATTTTAAAGGGCTTGTATTATCCTAATGGGTCCTTATTAGAGGTTAATAAAGGTACTTAGGGTAGTCAAATGGAGGGGAATTTTTTTCTTAACGAGACCTTGATTTGACAAATTATGAACGGGGAGGATCGATAGGTTATTGGAATTGAAAATGCTAAAGGTTAGTCACAGTTGCCTTCTAAAGTAGCTAAACTTATTACTGAAGAAGGGAATTGGGATTTATCGAAAATTGAACACTGAATTGACAATGATGTGAAAGATGCTATTTCAAGAATCAAGGTGGGGATAGAGATGAGATAGATAAACTAATCAGGATACAAAACATTGGAGGAAAAAAAGCATCTTCATTTATCATTGATAAGAAGCAATGCAATGTTTTGCCTACTAGTGTTAATCTATGGAAAAGAAAAGTGACATTATTATTCTCCTATTTGTGGAATATGCAATGCATGGAGGAGAGTATTGAACATATGGTTCCGGGGTGTGAATGGGTAAGGCAAATCTGGTTTGAAGATTGAAAGACGAGAGCTTACAAACATTGTTTCTTGGTTTCTTAATTTAGCTAAGTCGTGTCAATACTTGGGGGATGAAGGTGATGTAATGTTATATACTTGCTGGGGTCTGTGGAAAATGGGTTGTGAAGTCATTTTAAGTGGTAACCTTAAGAGATTCAAGTTCAACGGTGCATTCCTAGGATAAAGGCTGCTGTGGATGAGTTATCTTGGACAAGGATGGACTTCCAGCCCCCTTTGATATCGCTCTCAACCTGCTTTCTTCCTAGATAGTTCTTGGGATTTGTTTATAATTCTCATAGGCTCTATTCTAGGATTTTTGAGTCTGACATGTTTGACAGTTCTATATGGTTGTATTTTTTCAGTTTAATACATGAAATACTTTTGGCCAAAAAAAAAAAAAAACTCCCAATGCTTTCTACTACAAATGATATCCTGCAAAATTTTTGATTTGGCATATTTCTGAGCAATATTTTCTATGTCATATACTCATTATTTATCTGCTAAATGAATCTACCAGAGCCTCCTCAATTCGGCATTGCCAATACGATCCTCTAGTCCATTAAAGTAGTAAATGGATGCCACAAAAATGAGGAGGTCAGTAAGGATAAGCCCCACCACATCAAAAACAAACTTGGGTGCAAATAATCCCCATACCTGCAAGTGAAGAAAAGGCAGGTTTTAGTGGCGCTCAAATATGGCTGGATTCATAGTCAACCCATACAAAGTTACCATGGAAAGATTACTGTACCATTAAATGCCGCCGTTGGATGGTGACACATAGTATAGTAGCAGTGGCAGTAATAGCCGTAATGAGTCCATACACCATAAATATCTAAAACAACGATGAATCATTATTAGCATATCTTTCTCATTACGAAAGCTAACATTAAATTGAAACTAATCATACTAAAAAGAATCATTATAACAGATCGGGAAACACATCTGATTTGAGTTAATCAACGTACATGAGATACAATGAACTACTATAACTATAATTTAATACTATATTTGCCTGTCTCTAGAATTTTAGGAGAAAGAAATAATTGAATTAGCAATCAAATTAGAGAAGACTATCCGAGCAAAGGTGTAAGCTTAAATAATTTTGAGAGAAGGTTATGCAAAATAAGACAAGAACACTTCCATTTTGCATACAACAAAACGAGATACTAAAATAAAAGGAATTCACTCATCAGTCTGTCTCATTGCATCCTATCCATGATCCCATATGCCAAACACATCATAGGAAAATAGATATCCTAGTAAAAAACTTACCCAAAATAACTTTATAGGAAAGAGACTTTTGTGCTCCGTCTGATTGAATGAAGATGGGAATGCAACAAAAAGAGGTAGTCCAAATACAGAAAGGATGTGAGAAAATCCGAATGTATCAATTGTAAGGAGGATTGCTTGTGGTATGAGAATGAACTCGTCAAACCTGAAAATCAAACAAGGGTCACTAGGTACATCTGTTGGGTCAATAAGCAATACATTGTTGCAAAACTCTATTAGAGAAAATTCTGTTGTTCAAGGGAAAAACATCCACTAATTAATTTTGGGATCAAGAAGGATAAATGTGAGCATTGAAGCCCAGTTGATTCTTTTGGAAAGTTAATTTGGAATAGAAGATACAAAAATTCACACACATACCAAAAGACTTACCCGACAAATGCAGCACCATATCGCAGGCCATCAAAAGCACACCTGAAGAAAGATTTAGGGCAGATTCAGAAATAGTTGCATCTGCTAATAAAACTGTAAAAGCTCTTTGCATGGATACACCTTAAACACACAGTGAGTAAAAGTCAGAATGCAATGGACCACACAAAGAATTACAGGCATCTTACCAGTGACCACTTGCAAAAAGCAGACACACAGCTAACAGACTCCACTGCAAAACAGGAAGAGGGTCCAAAATTGAAATTCCTGCAGTTCCACTGACGGTATGTTGTTCTATGCCTTGAAGCCTCATCATGCAATAACCTGTAAAAAGAAATGCTAACACGTAAGTTCAAAGGTCATTAAAACCAACAATCTGACAATATTTATCTAGCAAAATAGAACTCTATAGCCTGGTAAGAAAAGGAAATCAAGATCATATGTGCTGCCAAAGTAAATACAAGGAAAATTACCTGCTAACAAGGATCCTAATGCAACCAATGCACCTTGTTTTCCTTGGAGAATAATAATTGTTGAACTACATGCAGATAAAATAGACATCATTTTAACAAACAAGCTTCCTCTGCAATTTGAAGTTTCCTCCTTGCAGAACATCGGAACAATTGCCAACAGTGACAGCTGAACAAGTGTGATAGCATAAACTGTCCGAGGGATGCAATTTTTTCCAAATCCTTTAAGAAAATGGGCCAGATCCAATATGTTGCTTTCAGAAATCCAATGCAATGCTACGAGAAAATAGCATAAAATTGTTCCCATGATAACATATTTTGGAATTCCCCAATAGCAGCTAGAAATGGACTTGTATAAAAAGTAACCTAAAACGATCAATGCAAGAATCGGCATAATCTCAGCCATATATGTCCACAATGATTGGCTTATAGAAATCCCAAGCATCCATGAAGAGGATGAACTCATGAATTGAGAAGTGGCAGCTTGCTTGAAAAGACCAACTTCAATAGCAATCCTAAAAATGAATGTCAAAAGAAGAAATATAGCTGCCTGGCATACATTCAAGACATAATTAGCAGCATAAAGGATAATTTACTTAAATTAATGTGTTACTGGTTTACAGCACAGGTAAAAGACGGACCCAAAAGAGCAAGGGGGGGGGGAGTATTTAGACTCAAGGAGACCTACACTCACTTCAATTAGCATCTTGTTCTTCATGAAAGAATAACGTAATGTCATGATGCCAGTAGTGGCCAAGAGGAAATTTGCAGCTTTCCCTTCTTTCACTGATCTCAAGGAAGAATAAAATAGTGGGACTGTCAGCAACAATGACTAAAAGACGCTTGCATCAAATATCAGGTTCAGGAACTTACAAATATAACTATTTGAAAGTAGACTCCCTGCACGTATCAGTACCATAAAGAAAGTAAGCATTAACCCAAAGGAAATTCCAGAATCTCTGGATGACAGAAGAGAGACACCATAGGACTTATTCAGCTTCTTAATGGCGAGGGTATGACAATATAAAGATAATAACATAATCCCAATGCCGGTGCCCATCATCTTTAAATTAAACTCAGTCCACTTGGAACGAGCCAGCTCAGCAACATAAGAAAGAAAATTAGAATAGGCAACTATTTGCCTTTTGAGAACTGGCAATGATGTGTTGGAACTTCCATTTTTGTACGACGATAAATTCTTAGTATATGACCAATTCTCATCTGCTTTAGAGTATAAATCTGATATACGGAATAGGTCTTCAGAGGAAAATCCGATGACTGATGAAGCTGAATAAACATCAATATATCTTTTCACCTATAAGAAAAGAATTAGTATGAGAGTGGAAACAAATAGTGAGTAAGAGGGTGCTTCAAACAAATAATATACCTTGCTATACCTGCAGCTATGTCTAGTCTGATACCTTTATTACTGCTAGCCAATGTTATCTTACCAGGCAATGCATGGTTGTTAACTATTGTATTTGTACCTCTTTAAAGGCAAAGTATAGTCTACAAAGTTCTCATTGTGGTTGATACCTATAAGCCAGGAACCAAGATCAAAGCAAAAAAAATACCTGCCATGAATTGATGCAGAGGACATTAGCATAATTTTGCAACCATTCTTCCAACTTTGTTTGATCCTGGTTGTTCCATGTCTTATCGTCATCCAAGTTCCATGTACAAACAGCTAAAGCATATAACTCAGGATTAACACGCCCGATGCTGCAAAAAGAACAGGGAGTTCAATAGCACGACATTTTTCATGGAACTATGAAAAGTGAAAAGAGCATTACAACTCTCAATGCAGAGGACATACTTAAAGTCAGTAAAATATAAACCAAAATTAAGGCATGAATTTAGACATACAGAGACTTCACAGCTCTTGAAGACTATAAATTCTAAACCGCATAAAGAGCCACCATCAAAAACAATCTCTTAAGGGGGAAAAAAGGTGGGGTGAGAAGGCAGCGTCTTGGTACATGGGAGTTTGTTGAACTAAAGGGCACTTTCATTCTACTCCAAGTGACTGTTTTGTGCAATGATAAAAACCACAGGCTGTGAAGGGGAAAAGTTAAAGGCAACTGCTTCAAAAAAAAAGTATTTCCTGTAATTTTTATGATGGGATGAGTAACAGCTTTTCCCTGAAATTTGCAGTATGAAAAATTGACATTTGAATTTAGTTAATTACCCAATTGAAAATTAAAAATCAGAGGTGTATCCTACTAACGCGCAGATATGCCAATGAAGATCATATGGAAGAGGAAAAAACACCTAGCCTTTTAGGGGTCAATCCCAAGGATAGTTTAAATAGTATTAGTCCAACCCCCCAATGCAACGAACATGCTTCATTTATTTAGCAGATATACAAAATGACTTCAAAATAAGTCCAAGAAATGAAATGATGCATGCTGAACATAGTAAAAAATGTAATTGAAAGGATGCTTACACGGCACCTTCCAAACGGAAAGGGGACACCAAGCAGCGACGATACTGTTACTGCAAAATCAACCTGCAACAGATGATATGACTTAAAACTTGTTTTAAATGAAGAAAACACGCAAAGGAAAGTGATTAGGGATTACAAATAGTAAAAGACTATTCCAACCTGTGGGATGGAGCTGATACATATATTTTTGCTAGGCTGCAACAAAAGGAAAAAAATATGAGAAAAGAAAAAAAATTTCTCGCTCATGAGAATGCTAAATAAAATTTTATAAACTTGTTACCATCTGACGAAAATTTGTCCCCCAAATAAGCATACAGAACCCTAATATAAAATTATAATCAAGGCACCTGATAAAAAATTACAGTTAAAGTTTTCTCTAATGTTAATGTATTGAGGCTCTTTTCCTTCTCTTTCTCCACTGTTATCAACAAAGGCACACAACAGCAGCCTAAGAGAAAGAAAATCTCTATTCCTCCTAGAAGCCGCCAACATATATTGAAAGAGTGAGGAAATGACAAGTCCACCTCACAAGATGAAGAATCAAATTCAGATGGCAGGGAAGGCAAATCTTTAAAACTCATAGCAAATATTGATGTTTCAACCTGCATAATTAAACAAATAAGACTGAAAAACCAAATAATAAAATTAAATTTCTATGTCGTAGATCAGAATATAAGCATCATACCTCCTCAGGACTTCCTCCTCCATGATCCCCGTTTAAGGTTTGTCCATGATCACCCATTACAAGAAGTAAACTATTCTCATGTAACTTGCCAGGTCCAGACTGGTTCTGGAGCTCTTTAATTACTTTCTGAATTCAGGCAGAGACATAAAAGCTAAATGGTCTTTTAGGAAGCAACAGAAGGATAAAAATAGAAGTAAATACAACATGAGTTCTACAAGATATTTTCCATGTCAAGCCACCAGAAGACTAAATTGCAAAAATAAGTTCTCCATAGAAAATTTTGCGAAACAGGTAGGTTTGGTTGGGGCTGTTTATTTCTTAAAAAGTCAGTGAAAATAGTAAAAATTCATTATAGAAGAGAAAAAATGATGGAGAATCCATGGAAGCAGAACAGTAAAGATGTTGAAAGCAACAACTGTATTGCTTCAAGAAATTACCTCTAAAACTGCATTGTACTGCTCCAGTTTTTCGATCATTAGAGTGGAATCAACACCATGGATATGGCCTGCATGATCCTGACCAAACAGAAGTCCATAAGATGGTGGAGATCATTGCCATTTTGATCATTGGGGGGAGAGTAGCCTTATGCAAAATCTTAGAAACCTCGTGTAATTTTAGAAACATAAGAATCATCCACAATAGCTTTAAATCAGGTAACCGAACTTTGCAGCACGCGGTGAGAACATATCAATTGATACATTTACACTAAACAAGGTAAAGGGAATAAGTTTAGATAGTTTTTTTTTTTCTTCAGGGCATGTTCCAATTTTAAGGTAAAATTAGATTTCAATAAAAGTAGCATAACACCTAGGTGAAGAGGCAATAAGGAAGAGGAAAACAATTCCACCAAAGAATTAGTAATAATTAGCATAACATCTAATAAAGAAGCCCCTCAATATTCATATTCAGCTTCAGGCTCCAAAAGAAAATAACCCTGAATAGTTAACTAACCGAATATTTATCTAAACTTTCTCAACTTGAAATAAACCATGTTAATCATACCACTCCAAGAAAGTGCGCAATAAGTACATCCCAGTCTTGTTGATATAATGATGGAAGTAGGTGTTCAATGCATCCATTATCTACCTGAATAAAACAACATTGACATCATTTATCGCAACCATTTAAAGACAGAGTCACTTTTGATGAATTGCAGTTAAAAACATGGCATACCGTGTTGAGATCCTTAACATTAAAAGAAGGATATGGATAGGATTTGTTAAAATGATTAGGAAACAACTGTGTCCATGTATCGTCTCCCATCATCACCACTCTCTTCCCATTTTGAATCAACTGAAAATAAATAAATAAGTAAAACAAATTAGAATGAAAAACACCAATAAACATTAAGCTTTTCATTTGGTAACCACTTTGCTACTTAGATTTTATATCCTAAACGGGAAAAAAGTAGAAAATAATAGAATAATCAGTTTATTTTTAAAAGAACTAAAATGTCATACTAGTCCAGCATAATCGTTCCATGTAAAAGGAAAGGCATACATTCTCCTTTCTTAGAGGGACAAAAAAAAAAAGAACTTTCAATTCTAAAAAGAAATTAATATTGGAGTTTCTACTCAAATCCACTTCAAATTTTCACTTCCATAAACAGAAAGAGCAATGATCAAATAAACCTGACTAATGAAATTGTCTTCAACAATGGCAGGAGCACCAAAGCTATTCCCAACATCGATAAAAGTAGGGAGCGCCCCTGTTGTCAATCCCTGATAAAATCAACAAAACAAAACCGTGAAATGCTATTTACATGAAAAAAAACTTTGAAACTTGTAAAACGAAAAGAAAAGGAACCTTCAGACGTTGCAAGCTGGTAGTAGGTGGGTCAGCAATAGCTTTAAAAATCTTAGCTGAAGAAGGATTCTCTGAAGCCATCCTCTGTAACACTTTGAGCTTATCCATCCAAGGTTGTTTTTCCTCAAAAAAGGAACTTGGAGCAACGAAATCAAATCGCAGCGCATCGAGAACAATGATGATGAGACGGTCAACGGCAGGCTTGGTCCAACAAGAAGAAGAAGAAGGGGACGAATGGCAAGGAGATTGAGAAAGATCAGAGCAGTGGCTGGAGTGGGGAAGTTCAGTTCGGGTTAAGAGAAAGCCTTTGGTGAAGATCAAAATGGCAATGATGTGAAGGAACATAATCAGGACCGTCCATTTTCCGAATCTCCACCATCCCCACATTGTTACTTTCCCTTTTGACGCGGTTGGTTTGGGAATTAAAAGTAAATTAGAGGAATGGAAAACAGTGATGGTGAGGGACGCTGTAAAGTTGAAGAGAGAGGCGACGGCCGTAGCGGGTGGTAGCAGTGGCTAGGAAAGGGCAAAATGGCCAAATTAGTTATATTCGTTGATGACAATTTGCAGCGAAAAGGGCAAAGGTCCATTAAAGACGTTTAGGTTAACTAGATTCCGCGACACAAAATTTTGGAAAAATGATCTTTAAAATTAAATGTGTTTATAACTTTGGGATAATACCATATTTGGGGGCAATTTACCATTAAAGCCTAATTTTTTTTAAATTTATCGAAATGGGCCCAGTATTTTATTATTTACCGGAATAGACCCTTTTCCCCTAAATCGCGTCCACGTCAGCGCGATGTCAGACGACGTGCCAGGAAATCGCGGTCACGTGAGCACGCTTTACTGACATGGCAACAAATCGTGTCCTTTGAAGAGCGATTTGTGTCCACGTCAGCAAAGCACGCTGATGTGGACGCGATTTGCCCCGCGTGTGAACAGTGCAATGGTCAATTTTTTGACCGTTGCCCCCCCAACGGTCCAAAAAAAACTATAAATACCCTCGCCCCTTTTTTTTCACAAACTAATCCTCTCTCAAATTTTCTCTTAATTTCTTCTAAATTTCCTCTCAATTTGCTCTCAAATTCCTTCAAAATTTCTCTCAAATCCATATTTATTTTTAATTTGCTCTCAAGTTCCTCTTAAATTTCTCTTAAATCACTATTTTTAAATAATTTTAAAAAAATTTATTTTTTTAATTTTTTTAAACCTTAAAAATTTGTACGATTTCAGTAATGGTCGGAGAATTGACTCGTCTTGATAAGCATCACATATCGGTGGAACAAATGAAAATGATAAGCGTTAAATTTAATTTTTAAATATTATTTAAGAATTTTTTATTTATGCATTTTTAGATAATTATTAATTTATTATTTGTTATAAAAGTCGTAGATCGGATATTGGAATGCAATATCCGAATATGCATGATCCTCCATCACCATTGGTAGAGAACTACTCATGGAAGCGGGTTTTTGGCACGTGGCGACGGTAGGCCGGGGATGCAAGGTGGACCCGAAACTAATTAGTGCGTTGATCGAGAGGTGGAGACCCGACGCACAAATTCCATCTTCCATGTGGAGAATGCACTATCACTTTGGAAGATGTCAGTCTACAATTGGGATTACCGGTGGACGGGTACCCAGTCACCGGGTCTGCCCAATCTAGCGATTGGCTTGCGGTGTGCTACGACCTTTTAGGCGTTATTCCGGAGAAAATGGATGGAGGTAAGATCAAGATGGGCTGGTTACGAGACACATTCCAGGATCCTGATGAAGATTCAACTGAAATAGAAAGAATCCGATATGCTCGGGCATATATTCTTCAGTTAATTGGAGGTTATCTGATGCCCGACTTGTCACGAAGCCGCGTACATCTAAGATGGCTGCTGAAACTCGTTGATTTTAGAGCAGCTGGTGAATTGAGTTAGGGGTCTGCCGTCTTGGCAACGTTATATCGGGAGATGTGCGGGGCGACGCGACTGAGGAAAGCAAAAATCAGAGGTTGCCTGTCACTACTGCAATCATGGGCACGGTTTCATTTTCCATTTCTACGTCCTCGAGTGGACCATCCATATACATTCTCACTCATAACGAGGTAAATTTTATATTAGATTTTACAATTATTATGTAGGTTTTTAAAAATAAAAGTATGCTAAAAATTTATTAAATTAGGTGGAACCATCCGGCAAGTCATGCTCAATTACCTACCTCTCTTGAAGATATACGGCTTCTATTAGACCAACAGTCGGAAGCACATGTAAGTATTAAATAAAATTGATATTTCCATCATTCGCTAGTCGATTGGTATTTAGTATTTAGTATTATGTATATAATTAATATTTCTATCATGTTCATATAGTTTCAATGGACACCATACGAGGATCCAGCAATTCGGGTAGTAATTCCGGATGAGTTCTTACAAAATCCAAAAGCTTGGCAAGTGAAAGTCGCGTTGATCAAATACGCGACCGTGGAGATGCACCAGTCAGACAGGGTGTTACGACAATTTGGATGTAGACAACCGATTCCCGTGGAACCTAAGGTGTTTGACGATCACCACAAAATCGACCTTCGGTAATTGAATACGGATTGACCGAGATTCTGGTTCGAGTACATCCAAATGTGGGAATATCGGTATGACTATATACCTAGTATGGAACCGATCATCGTTCCGGAGTTAGCGTGCTTGCCGGAATACATGCCATGGTTTAGGATTCATGGCAAGCCGTATTTACTATCGCCAGAAGAAAGGCAGAGGCAATTACGTCTCCAAAGAGAAAGACGCGGGCCTTTAAATCCAAGACGACAGGACGACGACGTTGGCCCCTCAACGACGCCCAGACATTTACCCGGCCCAACGAGAGCACCGACACAGTCACCCGACCCAGCAGTTCAACCAATGATACCCACGCAACCGCCTTTTCAGATGATGCCAGGTGCGTTTCCTAGCCCTTTTATGTATCCTAACCCTTATATGTTTCCTTTTTCGAGTCCTATGGTAGGTTGGAGCCAATGGCCAGATTCAGCTCCATTTCCTGTTATGTCGAGTGGACCGCCGATGTATAGGCCAGCGACGCACGAGGGATCGCAAGAGAGGCCGTCGGGGAGCTCTTCTTTTTACCAATCCCCACCACCGTATGGGTTTCAAACACCGTCGCCGTTGGTGATGCAAACACCTCCACATTCACAATTCTATCAAGGTGGCTCATCGTCCCAACTCCGACAACCATATGCCCTACTGGAAGAACCAGAATCCCCGCTGGGTGAACCACAACCGCCGCCAGAAGCTGGACAAAGGAGGAATCCAACGCGTAACTGTCGACGGCCGCCATGTGGCACTAAATCCCACGGGCACAGACATTGATTTTTGTATTTAAATTTATTTGTACAAATATTTTGAATATTTTGATATTTCTTGATGTAATAAAATAGAAATTTTTTTGAGTTATTACTTAAAAACCTTAAACCCTTAACTTATTAAAAATTTATAAATTTATAAATTATTATTAAATGCATAATTTAATTGACAAATCTTAAACCCTTAACCTATAAACCCTAACCCTAACTCTAAAATTAAAAACCCTAAACCCTAAACCCTAAACCTAAAAACCCTAAACCCTTAACTTAAAAACCCTAGCCCCTTAATCTAAAAACCCTAACCCTTGACTTTAAAATCCTAAACCCTTAACTTAAAAACCCTAACCCTTAATTTTAAAACCCTAAACCCTTAAATTAAAAATCCTAAACCCTTAACTTAAAACCCATAAACCCTTAACCTAAAAATCCTAAACCCTTAACTTAAAAACCCTAAACCCTTAACTTAAAAACCCTAACCCCTTAACTTAAAAACCCTAAACCCTTAACTTAAAATCCCTAACCCTTAACTTTAAAACCCTAAACCCTTAAATTAAAACCCATAAACCCTTAACTTAAAAACACTAACCCTTAACTTAAAACCATAACCCTTAACTTTAAAACTCTAAACCCTTAAATTAAAAACCTTAACCCTTAACTTAAATATAATTTGATACTTTTACTAACATTAATACAATTATTAGTTAATAATTTTACATTCACATAATGTTAGATTTGGAAAAATGTTTTGACTGGTACTAACAATTAATAATTTGATATAATTTGATAATTTTACTAACAATTAATACAATTATCAATTAATAATTGAAAAAATATATTTTTTTTAAATTACATTCAACTATTGCGATTAGGGCATGATTTGCAGACCGATCGACATTATGCATGTGGGCTGGAGGTGAGTATGCTCTGAATCGTGGATTTTCTTCTTCATCTGAACTCTTTTCAACATCTTCAGGTTCTGTTGGAATAGGCTCCGGTTCAGAAAATAAGCCAACTTATACACCATCGGGTCCAGGCTTTCGAGGTGAATCCACATCGGAGTCATTTTCTAACCCACAATCATCTGCAGCGTACGAGGTACCCTTACCGGTCGACGTCATAGGGAGTACATCATCCCTTCTTCTGGGCATTTCATAACGTCCCCAATTGGATGTAGATTGCCAACCACTAGAACTTGATGCCGTTCCCTAGTACGTATTTCCAGCATCAAACATCGAGCCACCGACGTACATGTCCCATCCACCGACAGAGTGTCTTGCGGGGATGTGCATTCAACACCGCTACCAAACATGGGTTGTTCCATGTTTTCTAACTCGCTAACCGAATATCGGCCAGGGGCCGTGTATACATCTCGAACACCGGTATCAAGTACATCATTTGGCGATGTAAATTGTACATATAACTAAATATAAGGTGCTCCACTAGCAAAATGAGTCTGCACCATTGCCTCCAAGCTACGAGCACCTTTTATGTCGAACGAGTCATATGTCACTGGATCAACAAAGGAACAGAATCGATATGTAATAGACAGAACTTTCATTGGCATCGTTCCAAAAATTTTACGCCTAATTCTTTTACGAAGTTCTGTTAAATCTATGTTCTGGCTAAAAACTAGTCGCACCGTATTCTCTAACAAAAAAAACAACAACATTCTCGGTGTGGCAAACCTCACCATGGTAGTAAATAAAAGCACTAATACGTTCACTCATATTTGAAACTCTAACCTTCTTAGTCTATCTAAATTGTTTCTGCTGTGACTTATGCAATCTCAGAACACTTTTTGCCTCATTTATAGCCTCAGCCTAAGCATGCTACTGTAGCAAAAGCGCGTCCACGTGGGCGCGCTTTGACAAATTCTTCTCATAAAGCATCCTGCTAGAAGCGATTTTATACTATTTGCTCAGAAACGTCAAGTCGAAATTATTTTTCTAGGACCTACTGTAGCAAAAGCGCGTCCACGAGGGCGCGATTTCACAAATTCTTCTCAAATAGCATGCTTCTTGTAACGTTTTTTTATACTATTTGCTCAGAAACGTCACCTCAAAATTATTTTTTCAGGACCTACTGTAGCAAAAGCGCGTCCACGTGGGCGCGATTTCACAAATTCTTCTCATAAAGCATCCTGCTAGAAGCAATTTTATACTATTTTCTCAGAAACGTCATGTCGAAATTATTTTCCGAACCCATCAGAGCAAAAGCGCGTCCACGGTAGCGATTTCACAAATTCTTCTCAAATAGCATCTTTGGTTGCGGCGTTGTTTTATACTATTTGCTCAGAAACGTCAACTCAAAATTATTTTTTCAGGACCTCATCAGAGCAAAAGCGGCGTCCACGTGGTAGCGACTTCACAAATTCTTCTTATAAAGCATCCTGCTTGAAGCGTTTTTTTAAACTATTTGCTCAAAAACGTCAACTCGAAATTATTTCTTCCAGGACCAACTGTAGCAAAAACGCGTCCACGAGGGCGCGATTTCACAAATTCTTCTCATAAAGCATCTTGCTTGAAGCATTTTTTAAACTATTTGCTCAGAAATGTCAAGTCGAAATTATTTTTCCAAGACCTACTGTAGCAAAAGCGCGTACACGTGGGCGCGACTTCAAAAATCCTTCTGGTAAATCATCCTGCTTTGATTTTATCTTAAAAACCCATAAACACGAAATGTAATCCAATTTGAATAAATTTTAATTAATTTAATTATGAAACCTTAAACCCTAATCCCTTATTTATTTACTTTTTTCTCCAAAAACCCTAAAAACCCTAACGTGGGAAAACAACGAAATTGCGTCCCCAGGGCGCACTACGTGCCAGGAAATCGCGTCCACGTCAGCGCGCTTTGCTGACGTAGAAACAAATCGTGCTTCAGAGGACGCGATTTGTTGCCATGTCAGCAAAGCGCGCTGATGTGGACGCGATTTCCTGGCACGTCCCCTGACATTGCACTGACGTGGACACAATTTAGGGGAAAATGGCCCATTCCGGTAAATAATAAAATACCAGACCCATTTCGATAAATTTAAAAAAATTGGCTTTTTTTGGTATTTTGCCCCATATTTGGCCCCTATATTTTATTGAATCTTCTAGTGTAATCCTTTACTTTTAAAATATCTATTTTGGTATCTACAGTTTTACTTTGTCTATTGAGTAGTTCGCACTTTAAATCTCCAAACTTAGCTCTAATTTTCATTTAAATGATAAACCTTTAATTTAATCAAATTACACCATTTAACTTTTATTATTAATAAATTGATTCAGTTGTACTAACATTGTCAAAATTATTTAACGGAAAAATTGAATTAACATATATATATATATACACACACATAATTGCATGTCATTTTATTGGATTTTTTTTGGCAAATATCTTACTGGCATTTTAAATAATAAAGTAGAATTTTTTTAGGGTTTTTCTCAATTTTTGGATTTGGGTAAACTGATAAGAAAATTTAATCTTTCTATTTCCCAATTGATGCAAGATTGATAGATTTTCCGGTTGATTTCTTTCATTTTATTACAAAAATGGATTCTATGCTAGGTATATCGCTTGAGCCTTAGGAACTCCCATTGCTTCGTCCTACAACCCTTACAGTTCGACTGGTTTGCTTATGGAAGTCATCTTTGACTCTTTGTCAACTTGAATTTTGGTTTATATCGCCTTAGTAGATCTAATTGCTACCGGTTTCCCTTTTTTTTGTAATAAATTGTTGTTGATTTTCTAAGTAAGAGGATGGGTTGCAATTTCAGATTTCAAGCAATATCCTACTTCATGCTTTTCCAATAAGCTAGTTTGATGACTTCCTTTAATCTAGGCCTAGTTTTTATATTAGATTATACTTTTCATCACTTCAGTTTTTGAAAAATTATAGTTCTTTTTAATAAATTTCAATAAAAAGGAGATGATGTTAATGTAACCTAGATGGATGTTATATTGACAAGCCTTCACTTTTTCACTTATTGTAAAAGATCCAAATCTAGATTTACAAATATTGAAATCAACACCCAAAGTGAGGGAAACTAGTGATTCAATGATAGCTGATGTGCAATTCAAAGAGTTTTCTTGTAGATGAGACTGTGTCTATATAATCTGTCCTCAAATTGCTTTACAAGGAAGGCTAGTGGGCTACTAATAGCCTGATTTTTAGTGGTATCAGAACAACGATTTTGGAACCCTATTTTCATAGTTCGAGTGCATAAATATTAATATTCTATATTTATGAGACTAGTATAAAAATATATTAAAGTTTGGTCTAGTAATTTTGTCGAATTTCTAGTTGATTGAGGTACAAAGACTAAATTGTAAAAGTTTATCACTATAAATTTTTAATTAGCCAAAGGCCTATGGACTTAAATTGCAATTAACCCAAGGTCTAATTAGTCAAATAAACCATTTTTAAAATGAGTATAGTGCACAATGGTGAATGTGTAAGTATTATTATTTATTAAAGTTATAATTAAATTATAAAATGTATAAAATGTTTATATTAAACAAAACAAGTGGAAAGAAAGAGAATTCATTTTTCTCTCTTCTTCATCAACATCGAATATTCAAGAAGAAGAAAACCAAAGAATCGTCCTTAGGGTTTCAACATTCCATCAATTGATGAGTTCAATTAAGTATTTTTTTTAATTTTTATATTTTTGAGGTCATAGAACTTGTTTTAGCTAGCCCATGTACTAATTTGCAAAACCATTAAAGTTTTTGAAAGTTTTCATTGATGATTTCTTGAAGAAATTGGTGTTAAATTGATAGATTTTTAAGCTTAGATGTGAAAAAAGGACTAGATTGTAACGTTTAATTGTTAGTTTTTGAACATGAGTAAAGTGTATAAATTGTGAAATTTATGTGAAACTTCTATAATAATAGATAATTGAGTGTCATAGAAGGATGTAATTGAGATCAATTTTGAAATCGAAACTCAAAATTGAAAGTTATGGCTATTTCGATTTTAGGGACTAAATTGAATAAAATGCAAAAATTTAGGGTATTAAAAATGAAATTGAATTTTTGCATATTATGGGGTGATATTAAAATTTTGGTATTGATAAATTGAATTAAATAATTGTATAGAACAAGAATTTGATCAAACTAGGATAATTGGGAAAAACCAAAATTGTTGAGTAGACCTTAAAGTTCATCTCATTTGTTGTTTTTGTCGGGTAAGTTCATATGGTATGATTGTTTTTAAATTGTTATGTATTTGAATTATGAATATGTGTATGGTTGGCTGAAATTTGGATTGTTTGTGATTTGGTAAAAAAGGTGAGAATTTGACTAAATTGTAAAGAAATGAATATATGTGTTGAAAATGCCCGAGTGAACTTAGTAAAGGTTTTGTTCACACTTGTACGGATTGATTACCAATGATTATCGAGATCCAACATTTTTTGCAGACTTGAAGATACATGTGACATAGGTTTAGCCTAAATTAGTAACCTGATGTCATTTTAAAGGTTTAGCTTAGACTGGTAACCTTATATGTATATTTACAACTTGGTCAAGCAATTGAATGCGTCATTAAATGTTTAGCTTGAACTGGTAACCTGACATGAATACGTATTCAACTCGGACAAGCAATTATTATATCGGAGATACCTATGTAACCGAATCCGTTTACTAGAGTTCATCGGGCTAAGAATCTAATAAAAAGAAAAAAATTGAAATGAATTAACATGAGACTGATGTTTGAATTAATAAATATGGAATTGAATAAGAACATGACATTGAGATATTAATTTGAAATTGAATTGAGTTGGTATATGTTTAAATGACATTGTGGTTGTTTATATGATAAGTTCACCTTGTTGTGATTTGCCATGTTAGGCAAATTTTGTCAAGCTAATTAGTTTATTATGTTTAATTGTAAGATGAGGTAAGTTTCTTGTTTAAATACCTATGAACTTACTAATCATTTTATATAATTACCCCTTTGTTTTCCCTTTCCTTATAAATCACCTTGCAGAACTTGTCAGGTCGGATCAACTCAAAGCTCACACTATCCTATCATCGAATCAGTAGCTTTTTGGTTATTTTGGATCTTAGTTGTGGCATGTATATCTAGGATGTTTGAATGTGATTTTAATGTTTATAAGTATCTTGGAACATGTATATCAATATGTATAAGTCTTGTTGAGATGGTAACTTATGATGAAACTAGTACATAATGATCTTGAATGTGTTCATGGCATTAAATTTAGTAACACTTGAATTAGCAATGTTGGTGTTTAGTTGATATGGAATGATTGATTAGCATGTTGATTGTATATATCTATATAGCTAAACTGAGATTGAAATGGTAAGTTTCAATTTAGTTTAGTATAGGTAAAGTCTAATGAATTTCATGACATATTTGCTAGGTGAAATTGCATTGACTTGTTAGGCTTGAATGATATGTAATGTAATATTGGACTTGTTAAAAACTTAAGCATTAATGCTTGAACTATTTGGCATGACTTTAATGTTGTTTTGAGATATGGAAAATTAATATTGAATGGTCTTATTGATAGGTTGGGTTGGTAAGTTTTGAAACAGGTACCATTTGGTTCTTTTTTACCAAAATGGTATATCACATCGCGATGTCAAGCGGTGGTCGTCGCGATTAGCTTTGGACTTTAAGCCACCGCGCAATGAGGAGGTCATTGTCCAAGTTAGTATGTTGCGCCACGACGAGGAACCCCCTCATGTTGTGACATCAAATTGAAGTTTTGAAACTATTACAAATTGATCCTCGTTTGATCTCGAGTTCACTTTAGAGCATGTGTAGGCTCGTATAAGACTCATGAAAGGTTGCATAACATATCTATTGTCTGTATTGCTAATGTTTGCACACATAATGTTTCAAATGGAAGGTTAAATGATTGTAATTGTTCCAATATTGATTGTAGTTACGAGTTTCTATTTCCCTCATTTCCAATATCTATATTTTCATCCTTTATAAAAAAAGAAAAAGAGAAACACCTGTATTGCCAATTCTACATGAGCAAGACAAAGCCAAAAAGAACATAATGATGTTCAAGTGCGGTAATGAAGGAACCAAATAGTAAAGGTCTCTCCTTTTCTTTAATATCCTTGTTGTTTAAGATTGGCTCATTTCTTTTTGTTTAAGGTTGATTTCATTGGTGTATAAAAATGTCATGTGCCTTTTAAATACATAAGTCAAATCAAATAATGCCAAAGTGTTTGTAGAAATAGGAATTAATGTTTTAACACTGGTAAGGGAGTATCACTGCAATGGCTATCTTCAACATCCCCAAGAATAGACTGAAGTTGAATATTATGGTGACAGTAATGAACTTGAAAGCATTTCACCACTAGATTTTGTTTCTATTGTGGATGTGAGGTAGAAAGGTAAAAAAATATATGTTCAAAAGTCTTTTTAGGTATTCCTAACGCAAATGGATCACCTAATAGTTGGTTTCACAACGACCTGTTTCTAAACTATTTTGCCGAAGAAAAAACTATGTCAAAGTTCTTGAGTCATGTCATTTGTACTTAAAAGTATAGAACGAGTTAAAAGAGGAGAATATGAAGAATGAAAGTAGGTTGGACAAACTTTGCATCATAAGCAACATTATTGCTTTCACCTCGTTTTGGTTTTACATCTTGTAAATATAAGTGTTGTTTTAGTTTAACATTGTACTAGTGATGTTACTAACAAACTATCAACATAATTTTCTTTTGATGTAAAGATTTGATTGTGCTTCAAGTAATAAAAATGCTACTTATCAAATTCTCTAGGGGCGATGTTAACAAAATTTGTTTCATTAGTATCTTGTGTTGTTCTTTGCCTACTAGTGATGTTACTAACAAACTACTTATGCTAACTTGTTTAGATCTAAATCACTTTTGGTTTCACAATATCGATAATGCCATTAATAATAGGTCCAAATTAGGTCCCCTCAATTAAAAGTTGTATATTGTCAAATTAATTGAACTTTTAGAAGATTTTTTTACCAATGCCATCAATAGCAGGGCAATGTAATTGTCTGAGAGGTTTTTACTTTTCTTTTTTCCTTGTTCTACATCCACCATTACTGTACCATGAATCAGTGAAGTTTTTATTGTTTCAATGAAGTAACTAATCGGCCATTGATGTAGTATTTTCCTTCGATGATCTACCATTTTTTTGCTCCTATCTCTGAAATATTCCTTTAAAGAAAATAAAGTAAAATTTGAAAACAAGGTTATAAACAACGTAAAGATTTTATAAAGCAAGCTATTTAAACAAAGTGTATTTGTTGACCTCAAATTCACTACTTATTGAACTTATAAAGCATCAATAGAAATGACCTTAAGTTTGTATAAATTTTAATAAACAAAATAGTAACATTGAAGTTCCAAACAAGTAAAAAAAAATGGCATATGTGTATTGCTTGGTCAAACGTCTTCAATAAAATCTTGCCTTGAATTGGTAAACACTTTAGATAAATCAACTTGTGTCCTTTACTACAATAAAAATAGCGCTCATAAGTAGTCATTTTATACAACAATTAAAGGGTGTCACAATTTAGTTTCAAAATAATTAAAATTTTATACTTGTAAATACTTTTCATCACCATGAAAACGTTTGTGGTGTCATTGTTTTCCTTTTTGGAAAATTTTTTTATCTGTAAATGATTTTATACTTAGACAAATTGTTTTTCTTTCTTTCTCTTTAAGTATTTCAATAAAATTCTTTCTTCGTGCAATGTCTCCTTTTTTTAGGCTCAGGGAGCTAAAATGGAATAATTGCATCTCCATATTGGACAGAATCTCATTAATCTTCACCAACAATTGGATTAATAATATAAGAATAAGTTTTCAAAATTTTGCAACCTTGTATTAATCATCCACATAATCCTCTAGATGTTTTCTTCGGTTAATGATGCAAGAAATTGTATGCGAACATGGTAATTCGCTTAGCTACCATCTTTTACAAGATCATGTTTGTTTATTCATATCGACCACAAATTGATTTAATAGACATCTAACTTGAAATGTATGATATCCTGACCAATCTGGTATACAATTAAAAGACTCAATCTTCAACTTGTCAAGTTTCTTTGTATTTTAGGACAAATTTGGCCATTAGATATCCTCATTGCATCTCATTGTGTATAAACTCTTCTTATCAACTTTGAACTAGTTGCTTCAAACATATTAAGAATTGTTTTGTCTCTCACATCTAAAAGTAAGATGTTGAAACTCTCGCACAAATTATTCAGAAGCATATAAAATATAGAAAAAGTTATAAAATGAAGTCTAGACCATTCCTAAACCGATTTTTTTTTCAACCACTTGTAAGCACTATCACATGTCTTCTCAATATTTTCTATCCAATAATTAAATTACCAACATAGATAGCTCGTACTATTGCCTATAAATAGTCTTTAAGGGTCTTTCCTCTATGAGCATCAATCTTGAAAAAAAATTTATACATATGTCGAACACAAAAATGATGCTCAGAATTTGGAAATAATGATTGTACAAGAGGAATTAGACCCAAAAAATAAAACAAACATATTAATCTAAGATACATATAATAAGGTAAAAAATAAAAAAAAATACTTAAAAGATGTTGTTATTTGCTAACCTTTTGCCTATATGACATAAAAGTCCAAGAATGAGAGTTTCGATGTTTAAATCATTGGCTAGCAACTTTAAAAACCGACCACAATTGTTATTGTTCTCTCTCTCAACAACTGCATAAGCTATCAGATAGATGCAATAATTGGCATCTATACCTACTATTGTAAGTAACTCTCCACCATATTTACCCTTTGGCCAACATCCATCTATCGAAATAATTGGTTTACAATCAGCCAAAAAGCCATCCTTCAATGCCTTGATGCATATGTAAACTCTTTGAAATAATGATCTCTCTAAATGCAAAACTATGTTAGACCTAGGATTTCTTTTTATTATCTCTCTATAATAATTTGGTAGTGTAGAGTGTTGGTCTTCATCCTTCCCCCTAATAATCTCTAATACTTTTACTTTAGTCCTATACCCCTTCATCCATTTTATTTCAAGATTTAATTCCTTTTCTACCTTAGTTAAAAATGTATTCACCTTTATTTTAGGGTCATTATGAAACACATCTAAAAACCTATGTGTCAACCATTCAAAAGATGCAAATTTATCTTCAAAAATTTTACTACAATTATGCTCACTCACAATACTTTTGGTTTGAACAGTTATTTTGTCTAGCATTTTCGAAGCCCATATACTAAAAAGACAACCTTCTTTGCACATTAATCCACTCTATCTTTATCATTATGCTTAAAATCGAACCCAAGCTGATTAACTATTTAATATCATGCCTGCAACAAATTCAGGATTCTTACATCCCTTTCAACATCAATTTAAGGAAGTTTAAGTTTTCTCTTGACATCACTATCATTGTCACTAATAGCATAGTCCAAATATAATTAGTCATAACCATCTGAAAAGTAACCAAATCTAGATTCAAACTAATCATCTAGTGAATCATTTGACCATCTTATTAGTTTTTTATCAATAACTTTTTGTTTTTTGTTTTTTTTTGTCGCTTTCCAGACATGGATTAATGCACCATCTATCTTACTACTAACTTCAACATCAAATAACCTATCATCACCATCATCTAAATCATACCCCTTATTGCAAAAGCTACCATCTTCATTGTTTTTCATATTCTAAACCATTCCAAATTCTGATCTATGTTCAAAACAAATTTTAACTTCTCAGTTACATGACACATATAAACCAATTGTTATAGCATCGTCATCTTTCTCTATCTTAACTAATCTATCAATTAAGCCTTTTTTCGATATCCTCTAATGATATATTTTATATCCATTATAACCTAACATTTGTGCAAACTCAATAAAAACCTCAATGAAAAATCGGTTGGGTTACACCAATTAATCTATCCCATCACCATCATATTTAATTTCCTGTTAATACAACATAGAATATAAGAAAAAACATCAAATAAAAATAACATAAATAATACAAAAACATAAATAAATAAAAAAGATTCAAATCAAATCTTAAATCGATAGGGTACATTAGTTAATTTTAGTAATTTTAAAAGAACCTTTAGAAGTTTACATTAAGTTTTAATAAGGTTGAAAAGTAAGCATTGGATTCAAATGATTTTAAACCAATCAATGTTACATAAGTTTTCCTTTTGAAAGAGAGATTGCTTAATTTTAGGTATTTTTCAAACGGTGGTCGTTTAAGAAATCAACTTAAATAACACTAATAAATTTAATATGAAAATTATCAATATATAAAAAGCCACAAACTCTAAATCTTCTTCTTTTACTATTAACTTAATTTTTAAAAAAAAGTATGTATACTCCTTACAAAAAGCATTAGGTACATAAAGGTATATGAATTCCGGTACATGATGGCCATATGAATCCAAAACAATAAACAAAAACTAGAATACTTGATGATGATGATTATTATTATTAATTTCATTGATAATCATTCTTTTATTTTGAATGAAAATTATTAAAACTAAATTTTAATGGGTTTACTAACAAGATGAGCAATATAAAATCAAAATAAAGAATCATAAAAGTATTAAATACTTACAATATTTGGGCATGGGTTCAATTGATTCTTGTAATTTTGGTTTCATTCTTCTTATCGGTTTGAAAAACTCTTAAACAATGTGAATTCTAAATTTATATAATAATTTAGATTTGAAAACCCTTAAATTTTACTTAAAATACCAAATAAATGTTATTTTGATTACATGTAAAAATATGCCAATTAATGGTGTTGACTCAACTTTTCATTAAATCATTTAATGATGTTAATATAAGCGATTTATTTTATTAATAATAAAAGTAGAATGTTGTAGCTTGACTAAATTAAAGCTTTATGATCTATATGAAAGTTGAAGTAAAGTTTGGTGATTTAAATTGTAAATTACCCCAATCTATTAATGTGATACGTATGCTTAACAATGTTAAAATTTTTACATGTCAACACACGTTGTAACATCCTATTTTTAGTGGTGCGAAAATGGTAGTTTTGAAACCCCATTTTTGATGACCAAGTTTATAAATTTTATTAATTATTATTTATGAGTCTATTACGGTGTTATATTGAATTACGATCTGGTGATTTTATTGAACAATTAGTAATTAAGGTATAAAGACTAAATCGTAAAACCATAAAATGTAATCACTATAAATTTTTAATGGCTAAAAGGTTTAATTAGTAATTGAAGAAGGCTTGAAATGACAATTAAGCCAATTTAAAATAGCATGGACGATTAGTGCTTGTTGATTAGTAATTATATGTTAGTAATAATGTTAAATTAAGTTTAAATGATATTAAGATAAGAAAACAAAATACCACTGTCATTTTTATTTGTTTCTTTCCACCAAAAATTCAAAAGAAAAAGAATCAATAACCACTTTTGAAGCTTTGTTGTTTGGCCAAGCTTCTTCCATTGCATGGTAAGCTAAATCAAACACGTTTCTTGTAAATTTTATGTTTTTGAGATCCCAAAAGCTTGATTTAGCTAGTCTGGGGATTACTTTGTAAAACTTTTAAAGCCTATAAAAGTTTTCATTGTTAAATCTTGAAGCTTTGGGTACTAAATTGATAAATTTTGAGCTTAGTTATGAAAAATAACTAATTTGTAAAGTGAAAGTTGATAGTTTTGAACATAGGGATTAAATTGTAAACATTTGATTTAGCATAAATTTCTATAAATATAGATAGTAGAGGGTATCATAAGATCATAATTGAAATTAGGATGAAAAACAAGGCTTAAATGTGAAAGATATGATTGTTTCAGTTTTAGGGACTAAATTGAATAAAATGCAAAACTTTAGGGAATTTGAGAAAAGTCAAATTATATTGTCATATGCATGAAATAAGATGGTACAAGGTGTTTGAAATAAGATTCGAACTAACTAGTGGATAATCGAAGAAAAGGAAAATTTCAAATTAGGTAAGGTCATATGGTATGATATATATATAAAAATAAATGTAATGTAATGTATGCATTTGAATTATGAATTTATATTTTGTGATTGTACTTTGAATTTTATGCAAATTGGTACAAAAAGGTGAGAAATGGGTTGAATTGTAAAGAATTGATATGATGTGGTAAATGTTAGGATTGGATAAAATTGGCATGCCAATAGGGTTATTTGTGTATTGTACAGGATTTGCAAAAGAGATGATACATGGTATATTGATGTATGGAAAATTCACTGATTATGTCGGAATCTTGCATTTGATGTGGATTACCGAGTTATGTCTTTATGGAGACTTTGGTGTGGTGGAGGGATGTACTGTTATATTATCTGTGCCTTAGGCCTTGCACTTTGGTACCTTGGTGTGGTGTAGTTACTGCTCAAATGAGCAATCTGGTGTGGTGTAGTTACCTGGGTATCCATATCCGTCTGATTTATTACATCGAGTTAAATGGTTAAAAAAAATGACAAGTTGATAATATGTAATTGGATGTGATATGTTTATACGATGATGAATTACTGTTAATGATATATAGTTGTGTACTCTGTTGAACAGTATTGAATCGAAATTGCACGTAAATGTGAAATGTTACTTGAATTGAATATTTGATGAGCTCATCTTGTTGTTGTAAATGTTATAACAAGAAATTGAGGTAAAGTAGTTATTTTGATATGTCTAGTTATGAATCGAGGTAAGTTACCATTTAAATACAAACGAACTTACTAAGCATTCGTAATGATTACTCTGTTTCGTTTTCTATTTCTGCAATGGTCAATTTGCGAATTGTGTCGATCGGATCACCTCGGAGCTCACACTATCCGACTTCTAACTCAGTAGACTTTTAAACGTTTTGGAATTGGTTATGTGGCATGTATATAGGATATGTTTTGCATATGTTTTTACTTTGAATGTTTATGAGTTTGAACCATAAATGATGTTTGATTTTGGATGCTTATATGTTATGTTTATAAGTGTGCATGTTGGCATTGTGATAAGCTATATCTGAAGCATATGAGTGGCCAATTTTGAATGTGAATTGGTTAAGCTAATGTGATGAGAATGGTATAATTGAATTGGTATAGTAATGTAATAGTTCAACATGATGAATTGCATGGTTGAATAAGTGTGAAGTGTTTAAGTAAGTGTTGTGTTTGAATGTGAAAAGGTGCCAAATATATGGCATATTGACTGTTGAAAATTAAGGTCTTTAAAAATGGAATGTTAGTGTATGATTGAATGTTGTTTTGTGCAGGTTCTATGTATATTTAAGGCTCTTTTTGAATTGGTTTTGGTTTGAGCTTGAAAATGGTACCAAAATGTGTGATTTTTGACCATTTGACAAAAAGTATCGAACTATGGTTTGAAGTATCGATACTTTACCAAATGAACAGTATTTTAAAACGATAAAATGCCAAATTCGTATCGATGCTAGTATAATGCATCGATACTTAATCCCATACTTTATAAAGGTATCGATACAAATTGACTTGTGTCCAAAATTTTGAAAATGATAGAATTCCAAAATGATATCGATACTTAAGTTGATATCATTACTTGTGTATTTTAACTTGGTTTTTGAATCATCAAAGTTAAAGATGGTATCAGTGTCTGACCTAGGTATTGATACCTATGCTCAAACTTTGAAAAGTTTACAGTTTGGTGCTTGTTCATGCTCAGGGACAACTTTAGAGCTTTCACAAGCTCAGTTAAGTCTTGGTTTTGTTCGTAAATCATATCATACATGAAGTTAAAAAATGAATTGAATTCATATTAAATTAATTAATATGAACTGTGTGTTATTGCTTTGGTAACGATAGTAACATCCCGTAGCTTGGGTCCTATGATTGGACTGGGTGAGGGGTGTTACACATGTGACCAATGGTAGAGTGTAACGTGTCATATTTTTTGAGTTTTTTCTTTCAAAATATGCTAAGGACCTCAAATTAACTAACTTAAATTCTTTTTTAACCAAAAGGGAAAATATTCGTGATTGTTATGTTTAAACAAAAAAAAAAAATAGAGCTAAGGTTCTTGGATCGATGATGATGAGGCATTTCTCACTTCTTCTCTTAGCATTCACGTTGTTATAGCTCTTTTGCTTCACCGCTAATGATGATGTGTTCTTTTTTATAACTCATTTGATGAGTGATGAATCATCTTTCATAAAGATTATTTTAAAGGTGGATGGAAGCAATCAAAGAGCGAAGGGCATCATGACTTTGGGCTTCTATCTAGTAAGCGAGATGGCATAGAAGTATACAATATTGAAATAATTGAGTGAGGGTGTGAGTCTCAAAATGAACCCATTGTACTTTATTTTAAGGCAAACCACTAGATTGGACTCAAATGCAGTGGTGCATATATGAAATAATATGGAATTTTTTTAAAACTTACATTCAATTTTTTTCTTTTTAACAAACCTAATCTCTTACTTCTTTCTTATCTTTTAATCATAATTTTCTTATATTTATTTCTTTTTTAAATCTCATGAAATTTTCTAATTTGTGTTTTCACTTTGTTTATTCTATTTGTTTAGTTATTCTTTTGCTCTCTTACTTTTGAAATGGATTTTCAATAGAAGTGAAATTTCTGGTCAAGAAAAAAGAATAGGGGTGAAAATGGGAATAGTTAGGGATTTAAAAAATGATTTTGATTTTTTAGATTTTGTGTAAGAATTAATGGTTCTTGATTTTGGTTAATAATAATAATAATAATAATAATAATAATAATAAGCTTAAGGTTTTTCAAGATTAAAAAAATCTTTGTTAAAAGTGACACATGGCACCTTACAATTGGGCCACGTGTCTTGACAAATCATAATTTAACACCGTTAGGCATAGGTACCAAATTGATAGATGAAGTAAAAGTGTAGGTACCAAAGAAAATATTTTCACAATGGAATTACCACATTAGAAGATTTGATAAAGTATAGGGGCCAAATATGCTATTTTGCATATATAAAAGGTTTAAATGATAAAAAAAATCATAAAATAAATGAACAATCAATTGCGTTTCTAATTAGAAACATCGTCCAATTGAGGTCTTAATCGAAACTAGCAATCAATTAATTATTCGGATTTGTTTTTTTCATTGAAGCTCTTCAAATTAACTTTGTGCTAACTAGGTAAAAGATGAGGCGACATGATATGAGGTTGGAAAAATATTGAAAAATAAAAAAAAAACTATAAAAACTATAAAAATATTGTAAATAAAAAATTTAAAAATTTAAAAATTAAAATTAATATAAAAATTATAAAACATATCGATTAACTCAAAATTTATAATTGCAATTCATATAACTACAAATCATATTTAAGCTACTGATTGAAACTAAAATCAATTAGTTATTTGAAATTGTTTTTTCGTTGGAACTCTTGATATTAACTGTGTTAACAAGGTAAAAGAAGGGCGTATGATATGAAAGTAGGAAAAATATTAAAAATAAAAACTATAAAAATATTATAAAAATATTGTAAATAAAAATTAAAAATTACAATTAATATAAAACTAATAAAAGCTATAAATTATAAACATGTCAATTAACTCATAGTTTATAATTGCAATTTATATAACTTCATATCATATTTATGTTGTTGTATTTTCAGGAGGAATGTTTGATCCTAATAATCACATTTTGAATTTTCCAGTAATTATATTTTTTATAGTTTTCATTACATTTTATAATTTTGTTTTGAAAACATGTTTACTTTTTTATCTTAGTTATTTTTACTATAAAAAGCTTAAAATATTAGAAACATCTAATTCTTTCTAAAAAATCTAATTTTTAAAGTATTGGAAATTTTAAAAATAATGTTATGTTTTATATTATTATTTTTGAAATTAAAAAATATATAAAATTACTAAAATGTACATTTAGAATGAACTTGGACAAAATAACATCTAGATATATTTAAATTTGGACATCCATTTATCTAAATTCATTTTAGACATGAAATAAAAAAATTTAAAACTTAAAAAAAATCTATACTATGCCATGTCAATGAGTGTCAAATTTTTTGAAAAATGTGGCTTTAGAATTTTATGGCAACCTTTAGAAGTCGATCAAGGATCCAAATATTAAGCACTATAGGCATACATTTGTGAGGAGACATTATTTCACCTTTAGCCATGTAGTATTTAGTAACTCCCTTCATCATCATGGTGTGAATGACGTGAATTTCTTGGCTAAAGATGATTTTCTTGCTACTCAACTCACCAACAATGTTCACACTCCAAAGCTTGAAGGCTAAGATTTCAAAATCTCTGAACTTGAGACAACATATACTAATTTGTAGGTTAATGCTATCAAGAATTGACTCTTTAATAACTAGAGCATGGTGATGAACAAAATGATGGATGCCTTACTATACAAGGTGGCTTCATTTATTCCTTTTGATCTTGGAGTACTAATCTTTAATGAAATTGTTAAGCATGCAGAAGCAAAGAATACTAGGCATGCATTACCTTTTCCATCATTCATTTACCAAATTCTCTTTAAGAAAAAGAAAGATATAATGGAGAAGAATGAGGTTCTTGAGCCTCATATAAGTCAATTGGAGTATTCTCTGAAGTGGAAATGAGGTAAACACGTTGTTGCTAACACTATTTAGGATTTGATACTGATAAAGATGAAGATCCTGCCCTAGTTGTTACCCTAGTTGCCATTATATTAATATTTTTTGACACATTTAATGCTTATCAAGCTAGATTCATAGAACATCTTGATGAAAAGTTTGCCTGCCTTGATAAGAACATACAATATCATGAGTTTCAATTGAAGTTCTTTCATCAACAAAAGACTCATACTTTCCACTATAAGGCAGATTTGCTTGTTCATTAGACCTAATGCCTTTGCATTTTTTAAGTAAAAAGGAGAATGAGTTCGAGTAGGAGTATATGTTTGATATATGATTGATGATTTTTTTTTCTTCTTATATGGTTTACAAATGATACTTTGGATTTTATATTTGAGAAATGAACTTGTTAAAGTTTCCTTTAATTTTTGTCTTTTGCTATGACACTATGATACTATGAGTTTTTATTATTAATGTTGCATATTATCTTTGCTTTGATGATTAATTCCATTGTTATATTTCATAGTTGAATAGATGGATTAAGGATGAGTGTTGAGTTGAAAACTATATTTGCCTAGCTTGAATGTGCTATTGTGTTATTTTTTTAAAATAAAAACCAAATGAAGAGATTGTTAGTGTCGATTACATGGGCCAGAAGCAACTCCAATTGCAACTTAGCTTGCATTTGGCAGGCTAAATGTAACTTGACATATTTGGTTAGCATCTTTTGACCAAAATTTTTGGACTCTTTAAAAGCACATCTTTAAGGATTTTTAGCATAAATTTACTGAGACTGAATGTAATGCCCCAAATTTTATGAATTCTAGTTGTTAAGCATGTCAAATAATTTGATTTGGTGTAGTAGTTAAGTGCATTTCATGTTTACTTTAGATGTTAAGTTTGATTCCCTTCTTTTAAATTTTCCTATTTATTTTAGGGTTATGTTCAACTTGAGTCCTAGGGCTTATCTTTTATTCTTGTTGAATTATAATAAGAATATGCTTGCTGGTTTAGTGGTAAGGCTTCAGCTTATCACTTAGTCTTATGTTTGAATCTTGTGTTGTGCGTGAGTGCAATATTTTTGGTTAGTTACTGTGTTTAATTTAAATTCTAAAAAAAATCTATTGGGTGGGATTTAAATTAAATTAAACCTCTTAATTATTTTACTTTTTGTAATTTTACCAAATCCCTACTTTCTCTCCCACTTTGAACTGTCCAAACTCCCACTCCCTTTTGCACATTATTGTCATTTGTTTCCCTTCTTTTGTTGTTTTCATCGCCTTTTCTCCTGGTTCTTTCTTTTTTGCTTTGATCATTCTTAAATACTATCGATTTTTGAGCGTTTTGACTCTTGGATTGTATTCCGTTCGCAGTGTAAGTTTCATTTGGTTACTTTTGCTGTCTTTCTATTATTATTTTAGTTTTAGTTAGTTTCTTGAATAAGTTGGGTTTGTGTTGGTATATTTTCTTTTTTGTTTTTGTAATTAGCATTTTTGTGGTTCTCGATTAGGCGAAAGGTGTGAGAATCTAAACGCTCCAACAGAGTAGGCTCGATTTTGGACGATGTTTTGGATAAGTGAGAGCAAATTGTGATTTAGGATCTGAAATTTCGGTTTAATTGATGTGATTTTAGATTATTTTCTTTTGGTTAATTAGTATGAGCTGATGAAAAATTGTAGGTTTTTGGGAGTTCCTGTTGAGTAGTCAATCAAATTAATAATCAGGTGTGTGAAACTAACCCAAAATATCACTCGAAACTCGATAAAATTGTGAAACAGTGACTATTTTTAAAATTGCCTAGTGCTACACGGTCGTGTGCCAGGCTGTGTGGTTGGCAGTGTGCTAGGCCATGTAGAGCACATGACCGTGTGTTATTACACGGCCTGTGTTGGTAGACCACGTGGACCACACAAGCTAGCTTTTTGGGCCATGTGGACCTTTTGAGCCAATTTTAAGGCCCAATTAGGGGTCAAATAAGGGACTCAAAAATTGGGTCTGTGGGTATCATATAGGCTCGAAAAATAGTAATTTTCAGTTCATATATACACAAGAGTAAGCTTAGTAAATATGTTAAGTTAGTTTGGTTGTGTAAAAACTATATGCTATGCTATGTTCCTTAAAAAAATATGTGTATGCGTGCCGTAGGACTTATAATATATGTATGTGTGTATGATATTATAACTATGTTTATGTCTATGTTTTAGGGTGGGATGCGTTATGATGGGGGAAGTGTTATATGGCAGTTTTTACTGCAACTATAGCGACTAGACCGCAAGATTTTTGTCTGACAGTTCAATTGCATATTTATGAGTTGCATGCCGCCATATATTGGTATGATTGGATGGATGGACTATTGTAGTCCTAATTGGTGTGATTGGTTGGACGGAGATGGTGTGTAATAGATGGGGGTAGAATTGATATGTTAAGATATGATATGATAAGATATAAAATGAGATATGACATTATATGAAATATGATATGATAAGATACGATATAAGATATGCCCCATTATGAAATTTGTTATGCTAAGACACACTTTGATACATGCATATATTTACCACGATACGTGGGCCAAATCACATATTGGGCGTTAAGCTCACACGTTTGTTTTGTTTTGTTTCAGGTGATCCTCAAACTTAGGTGATAGAGGGTAGCGCGCAGACCAAGATCGAGTTGCCAAGTCACGAGAAAACTTCTACGAGGCTCTAAACGAACAGATCTGAAACGAAACAGAAAATTAAAAGATTAGAACCTTGAATTTCCAGATCTAAAATAAAATCCCCAAATCAGCAAAGAATCAAATTGAGAATAGAAATAAGTGTTAATAAGGGTTCTTGAAACCCTAAAGGAGATTGTGATTCTGCCCAATTGAATACCAAGATAGTTTTCCCCAAATTTTGGCAATCTAATTTCACCCAAAGAGAGTATGGCAAGAATCCTAGAAATTGGGATTTTTTTTGAATCGATTATATGCTGCCAACAAGAGATCGATTAAACGAAGAGTTCTTGGAGTTTAAACAAATCTGAAACGCGATAAAGAACAGCAAAGAGATTAGATCAAGATTCGGCACAATCAGAAACAAATAAAAGAACTTGAACAACAAGAATTAAATTAAAGTCCTAAGAAGCCTTGAAATCCCGAAAGATTTCAAAACTCCCTTTAAACGGCTCTAATCTCCCCTCCAAAGAATATCAATGGCAAGAAGAAGGCTGAAGATGGCTCCCACAATCAAAAGATTGTTAAAACAACTTCTAAAGAAAACCCAAGAGAGAATCCTTGGAGAAAAACTCAAAGAGAATTCTGCACTTAAACAAATCTGAAATTTTTGATATAATTGAGAAGTCTTTAACACGGTGGCTGGCAAGCCTTTATATAGGTTTTTCAAATATTTTCCTAATCTAATTAGAAAACTAAAACTAAAAAAAATCCTAATTATTTTAGTTTTAAATGGAAATTCGGCCAAGGGCTTTTAATTGGGCCTCTTGGACTGAATATTTACATAAAAATTTAAACTAAGTATTTAAAAAAATAAAACTTTACAAATTGGGTCACTTTGACAATTTGGCCTGATTTTCAAGTAAGCATGGTTTGTCTTCTTGTTTGGGCTTGGGTTGGGCCTTTGTGACTCGTATCATTAGGATTAGACGACAACTTTGGAGCTCGAATTTCACTCATTCGGTTTAAGTATACATTGGAATCTCCTTTGTTTATATGGATTTTATGGACTTTTTAGACTCTCGGACGTTTTAAATTTTGTCTAGGATGTTAAGATTATTTAGGTACTTATTGTTGCAAAAGTTTTTAACTTTTATTGATGCTTAGGTCAGTACAACTAAAAATGAACCACAATTATAAAATTGATTCGATATAATGTTTTCTGCTACAAGTTTAATCAAAATTCGCTAAGGTGTTTTATCTCACAAACGAAGTAAGTAATAAAAATATGTTTCGGTAAAATTAATAAAGGTGGTTTTATTCAACGTATTCACGGGTTTTCAAAAACGATATGTCTTCAACAGGCTAATCAAGCTTGTTTTCTTCGAGTTAAAAAGTTTTTGACAAATAATAATTTTTTTTTCACGTGCAATGTAACCTCCACAATTCGACCGTAATGTCTAGGCCGGGTTTGGGGTGTTACACTGAATCATAGAGAAAAACAAGGATAAATTGAAGGCTTTCAATGTGATCACATTTTCTTATATGGAGAGATTCATTTTTATTAGAAGATTAAATCAATAATGTTATCTTTTATATCTACCAAGAAGGGGGCAAATTGAAGTTTTAAGAAATTCAAAAAAATAGACTCAAGAATATTGGATACAAGAATTTATAGTGGTTTTACCTAAAATGCCTACTTCACTACCTTGCATCCCAAAACTAAGTATTTTCTCCAATTTACTAATTGGCACATTTTTAGGAAAAGGTATACCCTTTACACAATCTTTATCTCTTAATTTGGTAAAATTACACCACTACCCTTTAAGCTTTTTTTACCCAAAAGCCTTAAGATCCCTAAAAAATGAGAATGGAAATAATAATGAATAAGTTACCTCTCAAAGGTAGATTTACAATGAATAGCCCTCACAAATACAAACAACACTTGAAAGAATGAATAATAAAACGAGTTTTTTTTATAATAAATATGACTTTAACAAAAAAAATAGAATTTTTGCTCAATGAACTTTGTAAACTTGTTTTCTGACTTTATTTGGGTGTTCTTGGATCAGATTTATACTCTCTCATTGGTTTTGAAACATTTGGAGCCATTAGAGGGAGTTTCTAGTTGTTGGAGACATTAATTTTGTGCATTTGATGCAATCTATTAGGTCATGTATTGATACCCAAAAAAGGTGGTACCAATACTTAGGGTGAGTTTGGATGGGCAGTGCGTTTACCTACGGTTAGTGTAAAAACAGTGGTGGCGGTGAGATTAGATACTGTAGTGATACTGTAGCGTGAGACAAAAAGTAAGCTAAACGCACCGCACTGCACCCAATTGCCCATCCAAACCCACCCTTAGAGAATAAAATAGTTGTTAGAACTATGTGGGTATCAGAACCAAGAAGGAAGGTTTTGAAACCTCAAAAGCAAGTATTGATATCTCTTAAGAGGTTTCGATACCTTGCTCCCCTATTTGTCAATTTTAGCTACTGACTTTCCTAGTTATGATACATGCAAGTCATGTATCGATACTTGGCACATATTGATACTTGACAGTCCATGTACTACTATGTTCAACTAGGTACAGATACATTGTTCCCCTGCTTTGTAATTTTAGTTATTGACTTGCCATGTACTGATACTTCTTGTTCTAGTATGGATGCACAACTTCAAAATTGCATTAAAAGGCTTAGAAACTTTTCGAAAGATTTAGAAGTGCTAAAAAACTTTTGCAATAAGTCTTAAGTCTTTTGAAAATTGGTCTTTGAGTTTTATACCACTCGAAATATTTTAAGTGATCTCCAATTGATTTTTGCAAATTTTATTAAGATATTTTTAGAGTTATTTTGTTATATTAAAACATTTTAAAATCAAAGTTAAGAAAGAAGATCTTTGTTTATTCTATTCCATATTGAAGATTTGATTTAGTTTAATTTAAGATAATTAGAGATTCACATTGATTGCAATTATGCAGGCCATTGTATATTTATTTAAGAGAATGCTTGTAATTATTTTAGATATGAGTCTATTATTTTAAAATAGTTACTAAATTAGTCCACATGCAACTAAACATGTAACGAAAGGTAAAGTCAACGGATTCACACAATTCAACATCAATTCTATAGTAAGATGAATAATAACTTAGATGAATTTTAGTGAGAGGAACAGTGTTAAGGAATCTTGATTTTTTTTTATGGATTTGGAGTGGAGATCGACTATTTTTAAGTTTTAGAGTCTAAATAGTAACAATAGATTTTAGAATTGATAAGTTTAGATTTGAGTTTGAGAGGTTGATCAATAGGAGTTTTGGAAGCAAACTTAGTTTCTTGCTTGATCAAATGCATTCCTTCTAGTTTATTTATATGTTTTGGTGCTTGATTCTTGTAATACTAACTTGAAACATTGTTTTGATTGTGTCAATAAAGCTAAGGAAGTGGCAGAGAGTTGTAAGGCCAAGAGGAAGGAGAAAGTGATAGAGAAGTGATTGATTTTCAATTTTTGCTTGTTAATTTCCAATATATTATATACATTTTTTCAAATTAAATGCTTTAGGATCTATTGTTTTGTTCATAAATTGATTTGTTTATTATTTAATGGAAATCTTGATGTGTTCATGTATATTAAATATGCTTGTTTAGAAAATTGATGTATTCTTTATGATTAGTTATGACTGCCATTACGAAATGCATAAAAAGATAAGTTGCTATTGAAATACTTGTGTTGTGATCAAGTTATTGAGTTGTGTTAAAATGCTTATGAATAATCTTAATGGCCCTATTTAATGATATTGGATAGTTCTTATGTATAGTTGTCATGCTATAGGGTATGTAGAGCTCTATTAAAATTTTGTATTTATGGGTTAGGCTAGTGCGACCTATAAATTCGTTTTGTAGCGTTTCACGCATTCTATTTCGGGGAACAGTTGGATAAGTCGTGTTATACACGCACTAGAGATTCATTATTATGTACCTTATTGATGTGCCCTATACACCACTTTTCGGGGATTTGAATGGATATCCATGCATCCGTTCATGATTCCATATTTGGTTAATTGAGGTAAATATGTCTATATGGAAATATTCCTATGTTGATTGATTATTTGAAATGATTCATGGAAACATCTGTGTTACTTATGTGCTTATTTGTGGTAGATGTATAATTAATGGTTCTATGCTAGCATCACAAACTTGTTGATATGTTCTAATGCCTGTTATCATGGTTAGGCTATATGTCATGAAATTGAGAACATAAATATTGTTGGTATGCTTTTAATTTTGTAAATTGTTTATTGTATTATTAGAAGTTTTTTTAGCACCACTAAGCTTTAAGGAAAACCCAACATGTAGATTTCTATTCTATGCGCGTGTTACAAGAGATTCGAAAGTTTTTCTTGAAGATAAGTAGCATCACTTTCAAAAGTTTCAACTAATCATTTTTTTTTGTAAAGACATTTTTTGCCTTTGTTATTAGTTTTTGGCATGTACCTAGACCTTAGGAAGATATTTTTGGATGTTGCTTAATTTTCAATGTTGGTTTGGTCATTTTGACATTTTGACACTTCTTGTTAGTACTTTGGTACGTATAATGCTTATGCTTCATTTTAAATGTGAGACTATAAAGTGACTACATGTTAGTGCATAAGTGTTCAAACTACTTATATAGTTAAAATTTTCCTTAATCAATTTTTGGCTATGAATTTGCATGTTTTGGACTTGTCTTAGCATGCTAAACTTGATGGTAATGAGTTGGTTTAGTGCCAAATATGTTTGAGCATTATTGGAGCATGATTACATTGGTCTAAAATGTCATTTTTTGCATTTCTAGGTTTAAATCTCGAGACAGATTGACCAAAATTGTATAAACATGCATTTTGGGTGCATGTCTCGACACATGGCATGCTTGTCTCGAGATATAGGAGACTAAGTCTTGAGACATTCAAATCAATAGCTAAAATTTGGTTCTTGGGGTTTTAGGTCTTGAGACAAGGATCCTTTGTCTCGAGAAATAAGACACTTTCTTGATACTTTGCCCTAGCATCGAACTTGGCTCATTGTTTGATCAATTTTGACCATGGTACTCCGTATTAAGGCTCATTTGAGCTTTATTTTCACCTATATTGATATATAATTACTTTTGTATCATTGTTTATTATGTTTTAAACTCGAATTTATGTGTTTGGACTGTAAGCTTGATGACTTGAGTTGCTTTAGCAACGAATGTGATGCTTTAACTTATTCTGAATATAAAGAAAATATTAATATTTCTAAATTAAATCAAGTATTATATATGAATTAAAATGCGAAGCCTAATAATTAATACTACTATTATAATGGATATAGTGTTAAATTATAAAGGTGTTCACTTGTCATAATTTTTTGATGCCACATAATTTTTTTTTACTTAAAGGGTACATAAAACCATTGAACTTTTTCGAATAAATAAATGAGGTCCCCATTTTTTTGCACCCAATTGCACTATTGAACTTTAAAAATACACCTAATTAGGCCTTTTGACCGTTAAAGTTTAACGGTTCAATTTTTTTTGTTATTGGATTATGTTTGGCAGGTGGCATGCTACGGTTGTGCCATGTGGCAAAATTGATATTTTCTTTATAAATTTGTTAAAAATGTAAAAAATATTTTAAAATAATAAAAGTAATAAAATTATAAAAATATAAAACGATTTTTAAAAATATAGAAAATAATAAATAATTATAGAAATTTACATAAAATTATATAGAATTATAAAATAATAAATATATACAAAATAATAAAATTACAAAAATTAAAGAAAATTCTAAAAAGATAGAAAATTCCGCAAATTATAAAAACATTTTTTTCATTTTCCCAACAAAATATGAAACAAAATGTATGTTGAATCCAATAAAAACTTAATCGAATCAAACATAATGATTTAAAACAACATTTCACTCTCAAATTTCTCCTAAAAACATAAAAACAACAAGCAACGCATGAAGATTTATAAAATAGAAAGAACATTTTGACCTGCTCTCTCGTATATAATAAATTATTTTAACATTAATTTATATGATTAAAATAACATGTCTCAAAAGGCGATTTTATTTACGTCTTACCTATTTCATTTATCACATTTGTGATAAATTAACATCGATTGAGATTTTTGATGTGGCACTAAATGTTGCTAAACGACAAGTTTTTATAATAATATTAGGGATGTATTAAATGAATGTTTGGTAAAAACTTTAACTATTGTTCCATACAAGTCAAGATGTTGGGTTCCATACAAGAGTTTTTTTTTTTTTTTTGGCATAAGAAATTTGACTCGAAAATAGAAATGTTGATTCAACCGATTTTTACTAGTTTATTTAGTTTAGGGTTCCAATTCAATTGCGATTCATGGCTCAATCAATTTTCACCTTTGCTTTGGATTGATATATTGATCGGTCTGATCAATTCAACCGGTTAATCTAATTTGATTTTAAAAACTTTAGTTTTAAGCTATGTATAAGAACTTTTAACTACTGCTGGTTGACTTTGTAGTTAAAATTATGTGTGACAATTAAAGCACAGGGTGCAAATAATTTAAAAACATTGATAAACTGAAAAGGTCATGCATGGTATGAAAAGTAAATTTTCTATTAGAACTTTAGGATATATAATGGCACCATCCATGACGCAAGGACGGGCGGGTGTCATTGTCGTATTTGTACGTGAAACTGAAATGTAATGGCTGGTGCGCCACCAATGCGTTCCGTTGAAATACTATAGTTGAATATTCAACGATTAAATAATCAATAACAACGTCTAAACTATTTTGATAATCCACAGTCAAACTCTTTTAATAGGGTTAGCATTTCCTTAAACAATATTGTAATGAATATATGTTAAAATTCAACTTAAATTATTTAAAGTTTTGTACAAATGAAAACCAACCATAATGTATGAGAGGGAAGGGAAGTAATAGAATCCTTTCCGACATTTCTTACTCTAATATTAAAATAAATGAATATTGGTTTGGTCAAATTTTATGATCCAAAAAGGTTGCTTAATTTGCAATTATTCATAAAAGGCAACATTTTTAACTACTCTCCTACAACTTTTTTTCATTCAACAATCAAACAGAGAAACATAGAGAGAGAGAGAGAGAGAGATACATACATATACATGAAACAACAATTAGTTACTATTGGAAGCAGGGGTTGATGAAGATGTGGAAATTATTTAGATCAGAACAAGTTCTGGGTTTGAGTTTATGTGCTCTTTGTGTTTTAGTTTTGCCTTTTGCAGCTGAAGCTCAAAATCAATCTCAGCCAACTACTGATCCTGCTGAAGGTTGGTGGTTCTTAATATCTTCGTTATATTACCTTTTTCTAACGTTTGGAGATAACATGTGCGCTAAATCGAAATAAGTTACGACTAAGCTCTCTTTCTTTAGTTGGATACATATTTCTTTTTATGGTGTTTGAGAGATTAGATAGGTTATTCGAACATGACTATAATATTATTTTCATCGATGATGGTATGATGAATGAAAAGTTTGTTTTTGAATTTGAATGATCTTGATTGATTTGTTTACGTGTTTAAAAAGTATCCATTTGGTTTGATAGGGAGGCTTGCTTTAGATATCATCTTATAATTGAAAGTAGTTTGATTCATATTAATAATATTATTATTTTATTTAAATTTACTTGTGAAAATATATAAATAAATGATATAAAAATTATATATTTTAATATATTTTTAAAAAATAAAACGATTATTAAATTATGTACGAACGGAATTAAAACGATACTAATTAATAAAAATGTAACACGTCATGTTTTTATTGCATACCTACAACAATTTGGTTAAAAACTTCATTAAGAATTAAGAAGCGGTTAATTGTTAATTTAGAAGACATGTAGAAAGTTGACACCATTGCATGGGAGTGCAGTGAGAGCATTGAACTCAATATTTGAAGACTGGGGAATAACAGCCCGACAGGACCAATGGAACACAACGGGTGATCCATGCAGTGGAGCGGCCCTCGACTCTGACTCCACCGACATCGACAACGTTGCTTACAACCCTTTCATCAAGTGCGACTGTTCTTTCAGCAATGGTTCTACTTGTCATATCACCCGCCTGTACGTATCCGGTATCTCAATCCCATGAAAACCTGTTATTTTTCATGTACGGTATTTGATGGTGGCATAGCTTCTGTTTGACATTTTGTCTGAATGCTCTTGAAACTGCTTGTATTGAAGCTATAATTGTTCCCATCCACATGCATATTGCTTTAGTTCTACTTTTCGTAGTAAAAACTTTCCAATTTTTTGTTGAATCATACATATTTCATTAACCTAAATTTTAATACCTATGGACTTGAAAACTTTTTTAATATATGAAAATATTATCTATTATATTTTTTATCTTTATTTTTCTATCTCTCACTCTTCTTTTTCTGCTTCAAATTTATTATAAGCTATCATCTTTTAATGTTGAGATATTTTGAACTTAAAATGAAAATATACAAGGAATATAATTATTTATTTTCTAGCATGAATAAAATTAAAATATATTTTGCATAAACTTTTATATTAGATTTCACATTGATTTTGTTATGCATCTTAGTAATAATTCACTCATATAGTACTAAAAATACTCTTTTGTTTAATAATTTCCAGTTTCTTTTATTTTTAGACATTTTACCTCTGGGTTTAATTCTAGGCCTCCATAACGTGTTTCATTATCCCTAGGCCAAAAAGAAAGAAAAGCTATTTCTTTTATCTACCTAGCCAAAAAAATCTATGGGAACAAAACGAAAATGTGGAAGCATGCTTAATTTGGTTATATACAGAAAAACAAAATAACAACCTTTGATTTGATAGCCATTTGCTGCATGATTACTGATAAGTAGATCAATAGAGTACTTTTTTTAGAAATATTTTTTATTATGTCATCTTATTAGTTTAATTTCAAATTTCTGTTATTGGGAAAAAGATTAAACAAATGAAATTGAATGTTTAACTTGAGTTTATGTTTGCAGACTGTTCTCAACTTATCATGTAATACTTAATTTTTAAATTCTATCAAATTTTGGATGAATAATTGATGGTATGATGAGAATTTTGTATCCGAACTTTCAGACTAGTATACTTTGTAAAAGCTTCATATTATACTTTCTTGTTGAGATAATCTTTTTTTACAGGAAAGTTTATGCACTGAATGTCGTGGGTGTGATCCCGGATGAGCTCTGGACTTTGACCTTTCTTACCAATCTGTATGGATTATATTTACTTTTCTTACAATTGTACATTTTCAAGCATTACATCCTTTCATGTCTCTGCTAAGATCAAGGTGCTGCAGAGCTTGAAATTTGAATTATGTTGAATACCGTCTAGCCAGACTGTTTTCTACGATCAATTGTCCATGTTTCTTGATGATGAATTTTGACATTTGTCAAACCCATTTCTTTCAGGAGACTGGGCCAGAATTACTTGACAGGTCCCCTTTCAACTTCCATTGGCAATCTAACTCGAATGCAATGGCTGTAAGTACAATTTGTAAAATCTCAGTTATGACTTCATTATTATAAATCTTTCTAGTTCGGATGTTAACTTCTGTGTTGAATAGGGACATTGGCATTAATGCATTATCAGGGGAGCTCCCAAAGGAGATAGGATTGCTTACTGATTTACAATCATTGTAAGCTAATCTCTTCATTTTTCTCTTTTGTTAATTTTGCAACTTTCTTTTTCCCACTTTTCCGTGATTGCATGATGAGCATCATCCCTAAAATGCAGGTTTCTTATTTTACATTGTTTTACATTACACATACATTTCGACAACAGAATTTATTTACAGATTTCTTCTTTCTTTTTCACACCTTCCCTTTTCTTTTCTGTTACTTATTGACTTTGTGGGATTGTCCTTTTCATATTCACTGTACCGTACTGATGTAAAGTAAATCAATAAAGTACCTTAGTAGTACAATCTATTCATTGATGTACTTTTCAATATTGCAGTGCCTTTGGCACTAATAACTTCTCCGGCCCTCTACCATCTGAGCTTGGCAACTGTTCAATGCTGCAACAACTGTAAGTTCTTTTACATTGCTTAATGTTCCAATTTCAATGCAGATTCTGTAAGCTGTCTTAGGGAGCAGTTGCTAGCCGGAAAAGAGATATATATATCATATAAAAAACTAAAAGTGGATTAACATCTATGTGACACATATGACCAAAATTTGCAACTACTCCTATGATTGGCTATTCCCAAATATCAATGCTTTACAGAGGTAAAGTATTTAATTAATATAGGGAGATTATTTCACAATCTAAGCAGTCTAGAAGTGAAAAACTTAAATAGAGAGATACTGATTACAGCTATTAAAACTAATTATAGTTTAGTGACTAACATTATTTATATATTTACTATTTTATTGTTGTAAAGCCATAAGAGTTATGTAATCTGAAGACAAATGTGTAGAATTGTATACTAACTTAAGGGCTTAGGCCATCCTAAAACACTGACATCTTATACCTCGGTCTAGTTCTTGACTTCCAGTCCACTTTAACACACAATGTCTAATAGTAATATTAAGGATTATAGACAGTCCGTAGGGGTTGCAGTGGAGCAAGGCGGGGGCGGATATTGCCACTTTGCCAGATCTACCACCACTTCATTGTTGGCATGTTTTTCCTTAACCCCCTCCCCGCTCTTCCATGGATTTGAAAACTTGAATACCACTACCACCTCCATGGATGTTGGCTACATCCATAACTGCTCTGCCCTACCTCATTTGATATTTATTTGTTATTTTTTATATTTTCAATATAGACATAGAAGAATAACCGATGAATATCTGACCTATATATTTTAGGGTTCATTGATGATGTACTATTACATTTTTTTTCTTCTAAAAGTAAAATATATAAGGAAAACACAGTAAATTCAAATATCAAAGCAGGGTGGAGCAAGCAAATACTAGAACTGCTCTATACCCATCTTTTAAACAAAAAAAATTTAAAAAAACCTGCCCTGACACACCACCATTGTTCAAAGAAAAAAAAAAAAAACTCTATCCATTTGGAGTGTACCAGTTCGAAATCTCTTGGGTGGTTTGGGTTGTGCCATCCCTATCTATATGTTTATAATTTGACAAGGAAAATGATGAAAAACTAATTTTTTTGGTAATTTAAATAATAATTACTTTCAAAGCTCACTTGCTGGGGGCATCATTGCCATGGGATACACTGGTCCTTCATTGTACAAGGATTCTTGTATGATGGAAAACTGAGGTAATGTTCCTTACCAGAGCTATAGTTTGTGGGATTCATCTGATTGATTTGCCTAGGCTTTTGAACAAACTACAATGCGATCCATAATGATGTTCATATTTTGATAAAGAAAATGGGCACAAGAAAACAGTCCTTCAAAATAAAGATGTGGAAATAGGAACAACCAAATAATTACATGAATCAATACATGTAAGGATATTGGAACAAGCTAAGAGCCTAACTAAACAGAGACTCTCTTTCATAAGGTTTTATAGAAAGTGATATACTGATTTAATGCTTCAAAATCATTTTACAACGAATTGCATGTATGCTTGTGACAGTTAAGACACTTTCTTTTATTATTCTTTTAACACGAGATAGTGAAACTATATGGAGGAAAACAGTTAAGGTAAATCATTTATATCCACTTGGTAGCGGATTTTATTGATGGAATTACCTTTCTTCTACCTGAGTGGTCATATTATTATATTCTGTACCATTTAGTAAGCTATGAATATGTTTGAACTTATTAGTGGCTAGATTTGAGGGCAATTTCATCTGTTTGCACAAGTACGCTTCTCTGAAATTTCTCTGTTCTTCAAGATCTTGTATTCTCTAAGATGCTGAAATTGTCCTTATCATATGTGTTTAGTGGCCTAAAAATAAGAGAAGTAACTTCTATTCATGATCAGCACATCATATTTAAAAGGTTAAACACATATATGGGTTCAAACTAACATTTTATCATGCATGGTACTGCAGCCAGAGTCTACTACTCATTTTTGTTGAACCTCTTTTAGGATGTATAACATGATAAATTTCTCTATAATATGTATTTGAACATGAAGCCTTTGGGGTTTCAAGGATGTTGTATGATTGAAATATAATATGTAAATACCCGCTGTTATTTATTTATAGGATTCTGTTTTTATGCAACCTACTTCTTTTGTAGTGTTTGTGTACCTCTTTGATGGTTTGATCCTTAAAATTTATGAGCTATTCATTTCTTGTTCTCTTGATGAAAATTGTAGAGACCATCAGAGGTGATGGAACTTTGTTTATGTTGGCAGTTATTTTGATAGTTCTGGGGTAAGTGGTGAGATCCCTTCAACATTTGCTAATCTGCAGAACTTAGAGACGGTGTAAGAATTTTTTTCATGTGTTGTTTTCTGTAATTTCCCAAACAATATGCTAAGCTCAGAAAAAAAATTTATTCATGAAATTTGAAGCAATAATTTTATTTATTTCAGATGGGCATCAGATACTGAACTTACTGGGAGGATACCTGACTTTATAGGAAATTGGTCAAAGCTTACTGTCTTGTATGGTTTACTTTCTTTCTGGTTTTAAGGTCTTCTCTGATTTGCAGAAGAGGAAAATGGGATAAATATTTGTCTCTTAGTGCTATCTCTGCACATTTATTATGTCTCAGTCTATTCTTTGATTGTAGGAGATTTCAAGGGAACTCTTTTGAAGGTCCTATACCTTCAACATTTGCCAATCTTACTTCTCTGACAGAGTTGTGAGTGCCTTACAGTTTTTTTCGAAGTTAAAAAAAAAAAAAATTGAAGGTCTTTGACGTCAACATTCTAATATGATGTACTTGTAGGAGAATAAGTGGTTTATCTAATGGAAGTTCTCTAGCATTCATAAAGGATATGAAGTCCTTGGGTGTCTTGTAAGCCAGCTCAATTCCTGCTTCTCCTAATTTTGCTTCTTTTTCTCTCTTTTTGTCCAATAAATTATAGTAGCATTGCCTCAAGAAAAGATACTGCATGCAGGGATCTAAGGAACAATAATATTTCTGGTACAATTCCATCCAGTATGGGAGAATACCAGAGTTTGACACAGCTGTAAGTTACTTTCTTGAATGGTTGTTTCCTTATAAGTCAAGCTTCTGTCAAGGCAGGTATAGAGTGTTGAACCTAAAAGCAGTCAACTGACCATTTGATTGGTCCTTCTAAAATGATGGTCAGATGTTTTATGAGAGCCTTTCATAAAGTTTCTTAAACCCAGACCTGTTTTACTTAAAATTGGGTTAGCAATCATTTTACTTAAAGCTTGATTGTTTACATAAGTGTGTCATATATGCTTGTGCATGCACATACTGATACACAGACACACACCATGTGTGTAGATATGTATGTCTATTTTGGTGGGAGAGAGCTGGTTACCATTTGATGGGTGGAGCTCCATGATTGGCTTAAATAGAATTATTATTTTTATTACTTTTTGCTTGTTTCATACATTCTAATAACTGTTGAGTATTTCTTTCTAGGGATTTAAGCTTCAATAATATAACTGGACAGATCCCAGATTCACTTTTTAATTTGAGTTCACTCACTCATTTGTAAGACTCCAACTTCTAAGAAAAATATCTTCATGTACCTGTTGTTTTATGCATGAAAATGTAGTTCATTTTGATGTTTTTATCTGCAGATTTCTTGGAAATAATAAGTTGAATGGTACACTTCCTGCAGAAAAGAGTTCATCTCTTCGCAATATGTAAGTGCAACTTGTATCCTTTAACTCAATGAGAAGATGATATACAAAGATACAAATTTATTTGGCCTAATTGTTTATTACTGCCAGTATATTCACTTATGTGAATCTTAGGGACATCTTAAGCTGCAATCTCTTGTTCCTATTATTCTGGTGCCATAGCCCTATCTTTTGCCCACAAATCCCCAAGGGACCAGCTGCTAAAAGTTGTGTAGGATGAAAGTCGACAGAACTGAACCTTAGGAACCACTTTTAGGAAAAATGAATAATAAAATGTAGCATACATGTTAAAGAATTCAGATGTGCCATCGAATGCGGCTGTTTCTGTTTGATTACCTATTCAAGTTTCTTAGTGGCTCTTTATGCAGAAGGAAGTATTATTTATATGAAAAGGATGCTTCATTCTGGTTTGTTTTCTTGGAAATCATAAATGTTTCCAGGTTGGATATAAGAAGGTACAGATGAAGGCACATTATTTTGCCAAAGCCTTCACTGCTGGTTTTGCCTTGGAAACTAGGGACCATATGTATAGCACACTTCCAATCTCACCTAAGATTCATTGATGGTGAAACATAGATATACAGAAGTTTTGGACGGTGTTTAAAGCTTGTATGAATTGATGTGATTTACTTCATTCTTAGTCTTTGAATATGTTTCATTCTCAACATGCAACCCTTGCAGAGATGTGTCGTACAACAATTTAGCTGGGAACTTTCCCTCTTGGATCTCTGAGCCAAATTTATTAATGTAAGATGTTTGTTCATATGCATATAGTCAATAAGATAAAAACAGATTCTGTTGTAATTTACAGGTTCTTAACTCCTGTTAAAATATTTTATGCTCTTTTAAGATTTGTCTTCTGCTATCTCTTGAGATTGGCCGTCCAGTATTATATAAAGCTTCAATTTGTACATTGTGTCCTAGCATATACACTGAAAAATAAAGAAATTGACTACTTTTTCTATGGTGTGCATTATACAGTAACTTAGTTGCCAACAACTTCACAATAGGGGAGTCAAACAGCAGGTGATTCTCTTGGTGCTATTTTCTCTTTTACATGATTGAAGATATGAAGTTGATTTAAGAAGTAGTTTTCTCTCTAATTAGAACATTATGGGTCTTAATTGTATTTGGTCACTTGTCCTTGCTATGTTACTGCTCTTGAGCCAGATGGGTGCTATAAGTAATAATAAAATAATGTTAGTTCTATCGTTATAGTAGTCTTTTCTCTCAAAAACTAGAGTCTATCATTGTTTATATGTTTTAAAGTAAAATTGCTTATCTATTGTTGATAAGTCGGTAGTCTTTATTATTTTCTACGGTTTTTCGCTTTTGTGTACTTTTCTTTTTATGCCTCACGCCTTGTTCTAGATTTATATAAAAAAGTATTTATAGTGCTTAAATTTACCATTGGTTTCCTTTCACTTTACCTTTTGTGTTATGATGTGATATAATGAATAATAAGTACATTTTACAATTTTATCTAGAGAAAAAGAGTGACTACTTCTTGAAGGAAAAGGGAAACAACTTATTGCAGTTTGCAAAAAAGTCATTTGTGAATTTGATATGTTTAAGTTAAGCTGATTAAACTGATTGGTATTTGGATTTTGGACTGTCATATGTCATCAAACATTATTAAGCAAGTGATCCTCATCCTTACACAACTGTGTTGCTCTTTTATTTTCAGTGTTTTGCCATCCGGACTGAGCTGCCTTCAACGTAATTTTCCTTGTAATCGAGGATCTGGAATCTGTGAGTATAATTTAAACTTTCCTTCTACATGCTTCTTAAGGTGAAGCAAATAGGTTGCTACTTAGGCTAGAATAGGATGGAAAGATCTTCCTGAGTTCATTAGAGGGTATTATTGGCACAATATTGGATCATTATTGTCCGTTATCTGTTATTCATGTTGTTGGTTTCGCATATTTGTTGCCTTCTGTTAACTTGTCTGTTTCCGTAGTTATTATTGATTGAATCACCCCTACTGGGGAAAAGTGTTAAATGGTATTACCATAAGTAGGTCAACTTTGAGGAATATTTTTCATTGCTTTTAGGTTGAATGCTGACTGTAAGAGTTGCAAATGATGCTAATTTTTTTTCCACTAAAGGTATCCTTTTCAGTGTGGTTGATGAGTATATCTTTTGTGTTCATTTGCAGATTTTAACTTCTCAATTAATTCTGGTGGTCAACAAATTACATCATCAGATAGTATTCTGTTTGAGAGAGACAACGAGACACTTGGTCCGGCGTCATATTATGTTACCAACACAAATAGGTGGGCAGTCAGTAATGTTGGATATTTTACTGCGTCCAATAATCCTCAGTACATTATTACTTCAGGATCTCAGTTCACAAACACCCTAGACTCAGAGCTATTCCAGACAGCACGGATCTCTGCTTCCTCACTAAGGTACTATGGATTGGGGCTTGAAAATGGCAACTATACTGTTAGGCTTGAATTTGCAGAAACACAAATTGTAGAAACCAATAGATGGGAAGGTCTTGGGAGGCGTGTTTTTGATATTTATATCCAGGTTTGTACCTCTTTATGGAATTCTTTCCTGTCCTGCCCTTCCACTGTTATCCTGAAAGCTGATGTATTCCAGATGGTGCTAAAGTTTTTAATACTAACAAAAACTCTTCAAGAAGTAACAACTTTTGCTCAGTGCTCATATATTGACAATAGTACTTCACCTCTAGAAACGACACAGTTAAAATGGAACTGAGTTTAACTCAATTTTGTAAATACTTGAGGAAATGACCACCTAAAATTTTGTTTCCTCATTTTGAATTTTATGCACAGTTTTTCTATAGAATTCTTGGCATATATGATTCCTCTTGGATGGGAAATTTTTAGCTCATGAAAAATTGTTAGTGCACCTAGTGGTCGTAAAGGTTAGAACCTTTCGAATAATGAATTTAACAAGTTAGCGGGTTCAAACTTGAAAAGGATCCTTTTGGTCTTAAGTAGGATAATTTTAGCTTATGAATGTTTTGTGTTTTAGCGTGATTCATATAATACTCTTTTATAAGAATAACATCAGCATTTAACTTTCTTTATTTCTAAATTTGATTATTCCAGGGGAGTCGTGTTTTAGAGGATTTTGACATACGGAGGGAAGCAGGTGGTGTTTCTAGACGAGCAGTTACAAGACAGTTTACGGCTGTGGTATCGGAAAACTACCTCGAAGTTCATCTGTTTTGGGCTGGAAAAGGGACTTGCTGTGTTCCAGTTCAAGGTACATATGGACCATCCATTTCAGCAATTAGTGCTACCCCAGGTCAGCAATCAACAATTATTTGGTTAATGGCACAGTGTTTCAATAATACTGATTCCTCTGATTCATTCAGATTTCATACCTACTGTTAGTAATAATGCTCCAACCGGCGAGGAGAGTAGAACAGGTTTGATTGTGGGAATTGTTGTTGGTGTTGGAGTTGTATGCCTACTTTCTATTGCAGCTTTCTTCATTTTTAGGAGACGAAGAAGGGTCCCTATGAAGGATGATGAAGGTAAACTTCGTAGCCATGGTGCGAATATTATAATTGTACCTTCTTATTTTGAGATCATTTCTGGGTTTAAAAACTTGTCTGCTGCATCCATGTGGACCAAGTCGTCTGTTAAAGTTAGGCAGTGTGAATGTCGATGCAAATTTCATCCTAAGGACAGAATGGAAGAAACCAGTTTGAATTCAAAGAAAACATTTTACACCTTTGCGACCAAGCATTTTTGGAACCACATAATTTCCTTTTAGTTCTTTAATACACCAACAACGTTTGAGAAAAGTAAGGTACTAATGACCACCAGTTTCTCCTGCTACCAGTTTTTGGTTTCAACCGGACAAGGTTTTAAAGAAGTACATCTACGAAGAAAAATTTTAAGCATAAAACCTTTTTATATCAGTTTTAAAAATTTATTTGACCGTAGAAACATATGCAGAATCACGTTTTCTCCTAAGAAAATAAATCTTCTATTCTTGAATTTGCAGAGTTCCTGGGGATTGATGCTAGACCCTACACTTTCAGTTATGCTGAACTTAAAGCTGCTACAGAGGATTTCAGTCCTGCAAATAAGCTTGGAGAGGGAGGGTTTGGGCCAGTCTATAAGGTAACTTTTGGTTCTCTTATTGGCAAAATGATGGAGCTGGGTGAATAAACCTGGATATGGGGTTTTTGTCTCAAATGCCCATAACACCTGTGGATCCATGACTAATCTCAGATTACAAAATCCTTATGTCAACTAGATTTCGTAACACATGCAAATGCATATGAAATTTATTTGAAATTAAAAATAAAAATTAATAAAATAACAAAAATTCAAGTGTGTAAGACATGGAGTGATATTAGGGAAAGCGGGAAGTTAAAATAATTGCAGTTAAATTAAGGTGGACAAGACATACATAGCCTTACTTTTTCATTTTATAATAGTTTTAATTTATTTAGTAAATTCACCAACAGAGTTGGTGTCTATTAACACGTAACAGCAACTTAGTCAAACACAATAGATTGTCAACCATTGTTAACATATACAAATGAGGAAAGGGCAAGACACGAGCAGCGATAAGACATGAGCCTTTGACATGATAATAAATTGAAAGTGACTGATCCTATTATCCCCTCATCCGTTTGCATTTTAAAACCAAATAAATGGAACTTGACATTTTTATTGTTATTCTATCTTTCCTTGTGAGAAAATGTGTGCTTCTGTTCTGGTTATGTTGATTTTAATTTGATGGAATCATATGTCTAATATTGACTTTAAAAGACTGAATGAAGGAACTCCAGTGTAATAAAAATGATTTAATCACTGTATTAGTAATTTTTTTGTTGAGTTTGTGATAACTTGTTTCATCTTTTCTTTATTTTTTTAATCACACTACATAGGGAAGACTTGATGATGGAAGAGCAATTGCTGTCAAGCAATTGTCTGCAGTATCCCGGCAAGGCAAGAGCCAGTTTGTTACTGAAATTGCCACTATATCCGCTGTGCAACACCGTAGCCTTGTCAAACTATATGGTTGCTGCATTGAGGCAGAACAACGTCTCCTCGTTTATGAGTATCTGGAAAACAAGAGTCTAGATCAAATATTGTTTGGTATGAAGATAGAATCAACTAAATTATTAATCATATGCCTATCTTTCGAAGATGTAAAATTGGAAACATATTGGATGTATATAGTTACCTATGGTTTTCATGAAGCAGGAAAAAGTTTGGATCTCAACTGGTCAACACGCTATGATATATGCTTGGGAGTAGCACGCGGTTTAGCTTATCTTCATGAAGAATCAAGGGTTCGCATTGTGCACAGAGATGTCAAGTCCAGTAATATTTTGCTTGATTCTGATCTCACCCCAAAAATCTCCGATTTTGGTCTAGCCAAACTTTACGATGATAAGAAGACCCACATAAGTACCCGTGTTGCAGGGACAATGTAAGATTCTTAAGACCAGCAAACCTGACTTTTTTTACCAAATTTATTGCTTTTCAACATGTTTTATGCATCCAGGAGAATAAATACTAACTTCTTGTTTTATTTACCAATGTAGTGGATATCTTGCACCAGAGTATGCCATGCGTGGGCACCTTACAGAGAAGACTGATGCGTTTGCCTTTGGTATCGTGTGTCTAGAGATTGTTAGTGGAAGACCTAATGCTGACTCAGGATTGGAGGAACAGCAGATGTACCTTCTTGAATGGGTATGAAATTCATTTTCTTTTTTCTTTATTGGATATATGGGAGGAACAGCAGATGTACCTTTTGCTTTGGTATTTGACATTGGGTTTTCTGCTCCAACATCCTCATTTAAATATCTTGTATCCATCAGTTAGATTTATAGACTCATATTCGTGTCACTTTTAGCATCTTAAAAACATATTTTTCACCTTCGATCCTCTGCTTTCTGAGTTTCGTCTGCATTATGCATATAATTTTTTTTTTCTAAACTATGCTTTCCATCTTTCTGCTCATTAGGCTTGGCACCTGCATGAAGCAGATCGGGAAGTTGAACTGGTAGACAGTAATTTATCAGAATTCGACGAGGAAGAAGTGAAGCGTGTTATAGGAATCGCTCTTTTGTGCACTCAGACATCACCACTGCAGAGGCCATCCATGTCTCGTGTCGTGGCTATGCTTTCAGGAGACACAGATGTGAGCAGGGAGGTTTCAAAGCCTGGATACTTAACCGACTGGAAAGTCGATGACACAAGCAGCTTTATAAGTAATGAGGCAACTAGAGCAAGTGATACCAGCTACGGTAGTACAAGCATAGCAGCTGGTGCAGAGAATTCACCAGTAAACCTTACAAAACCTATGCTCCATAGTATCATTGGGGAGGGAAGATGAGACTTTCGCCCTTCATATCATATTATTATTATTCTTCTGCTGTAAATCTAAATAACTCGTAGATTCTTGATTGGCTTTACTACTACTTCCAAAGTAGAAATTAGAAGTTTTGCCTTTGTTTATACTGGTGAAGGGATACGGATAATGAAGTTTGGGGAGAAAGTCATGAATTTGTGTAGCTTGTATATATGTATATGTCAACGATGGCGGTATGGCCATTGATTTTATTAAGTTGAATGAAATGAGTAATTGAATCCATCACTTAATCAACTTCATATGATATTTACGATAGATTTGGTCGAGTTTCTTCATTCTATAATTTAAGATTTATCGCATGTTCTCGTTACATATATATACACTTGCGATATAGCATGAATGTTTCATGAATAAAACCTTGCCCAACTGGAAAATTATTTGACATTAGCAACAAGTGACGCATATTTTTAGAAAATATATATGAAAGCCCATAAATAAAGTTTTAATTTCGCTTGTTTAATGTTTTGAAAAAATATTATCAAGAATGTCGGAAAAGAAACCCTTTTTCAGTTACCCATATTAACATTTTTGGCACTTCAATTTTATAAAAATAATTATTTTAACCCTTTTATTTTGAGGTGATTTGACAAAAAAAAGTTTGAGAGTTAAAAGAGTAAAAAAAATTAAATAGAGGGCTAAAGTGATTTTTTTTTTATAAAGTTGAAATAGACTTGTTCATGGGCTAGGTTATCCGTCCAGACCCGAAGGCCCGCTTAAAATTTAAGAGGATTTAAGCAAAAATATTAAGCCTGAAAAATAGATTTAGACAAAAGAATTAAGTGCGTTTAAAATATGAGTCAGGCTTGGGCCTTAAATTTCAAGTCTGAGCCTAACTGGTTTTAAGTTGATAATATTTGTTATTTTTATATATTATATAATTTCGAATACATTTTTAATGTAAACATTAAAATAATGTTAAGATGATAATATAAAAATTTTCAATAAATAAAAAATGTATCAAATTATTAAATATTAAAATAATATAATATACATATTTTTTAAAAAATTTAAAAATAATATGGGTGGGACTAAAATGAGCTTAAGTTAGTTTTTGACAAATATTAGCTGGTTTTGGCAAAATTTTAGGCCCAGATTTCAGGTCGAACCAGGCTTGGGCAAGTATAAAATATGTTAATATTATGCTTAGGTCCAACCCAAATCAAACCCGACCCGACTCACGAGCACCTCTAAGTCATTATGCCTAAAGTTTATATAAAAAAATGTTTGATTCTTAATTTCGTCCTTGAATTATACTTTTTATAGTTTGATCAGTAAAATTTCTTATTTTTTAGTTCAGTTAAACAACTCAAAAGTTATCTTTGGTAATGCGGTTTAGTCATTTATATTTTTAATTTTTCTAATGATGGAAAATAAATGGCAGGAGGCTCAATCAATTTTTTCTTTTTTACATTAAAGGACTGAACCGCTTTTCAGAAGATAACTTTAGGTCCTAATCTAGACTAAAAAAACTTTAAGATCTAAAGTGAGAAAATTGGTATAGTTGAAGGACTACATTAAGCATTAGCCTTAAAATAAACCATACCGGAATGACCCACCCATGACCCAACAAAAGAAAACCCGACTTCCTGGACTGCTGAGACCCCTCTCAGTTCTGCTCTACAGATATTTGATTTCCCCAAACCCTAAACATCCACTGTGCCCCCCTTTCCTCAGAGGCTGTAACCGAGCAACCGACGCCTGCCACTTTACTCAGCAGCCAACTCACTCGCCAGCCACCGTGAGTCTTAGGAAAATTTATCTTCTATTACATTTTAATTTGGGTAGTTCATATGTGCTTTATTCATTAACTGACCTGGAATTCGGATTTTGGATTTAGATTAAGAATTTACATGCTTTCCTAACTATGGGTTGCTGCTGATGTCAATTTTATATAACTGGTTAGCAAGTATGTGAGATTTTTCATGTTTTTTGGTTTTGGTTTGTTTAAATTTACTTTTTATTTACACTTTATCATGTACATCGTGTTAAATTTTAGAAATTGTTTTAGCTTCAGAAAGGTATCAATTGGTTTTCCAAGTTTTTTTTTTTTTTTCATTGCTTTACTAACATTTTATCATGCACATTAAGCAGGCGTTGTTTAGTTACAAAAAAGCTTTTTGGTGAAGGAAGCTTGTGAGACTAGTTGAGAAGTTCTCTAGGTCTTGAAAGCATGATCTTTTTGAAAAGTGTAAGGTGCAATGGAAGATTATTTGGACCATTCAATTCATTTTCCCAAAGGAGATGGAAAAAACCAATTTTTTCAGCTCAGACTCGCCTAGAAACCAGAACTAAAGATTTAAAACTAGACAAGCTCATGATGCACATTAACAAACTCAAAACCATCCTTAACATCCACCAGCTTATGGCCCAGCGAAAGCGTGGTCCCTTTGTCTCTGTGCAACTGATGTCACAATGGAGAAACATTGTCGGTCTGAACGTGGGCATGGGTGAATTTCTTCACAAATATCCACATGTCTTTGAGTTATTTGTACACCCCCTTAGGAGGAATTTATGCTGCAAGATAACTCAGAGAATGCGAGATTTGATTGACGAGGAAGAAAAAATTGTCAAAGAATATGAACCTGAATTGTTGCAAAAGGTAAAGAAACTGCTCATGATGTCAAAAAATGGGACACTTCATGTCCATGCTTTGAGGTTAATTAGGAGAGAACTTGGCTTGCCTGAGGATTTCAGAGATTCTATTTTAAGAACACATTCAAAGGATTTTAGGTTAGTTGATTTGGAAATTGTTGAGCTGGTTGACAGGAATGAGAGTTTGGCCAAGGCTGAAGTTGAAAAATGGAGAGAAAAAGAATATGTAGATAAATGGTTGAGTGAGTTTGAGACAAGTTATGCATTTCCCATTAATTTTCCAACAGGGTTTAAGATAGAGGGAGGTTATAGAGAGAAATTAAAGAACTGGCAGAGGCTTCCCTATTTGAAGCCTTATGAGAGCAAGGAGGTTCTCAGAGTTCGTACTTGTGGAGGGATTGAGCGTTTTGAGAAGCGGGCAGTTGGGATTATTCATGAGCTCTTGAGCTTGACAGTAGAGAAGATGCTTGAAGTTGACAGATTGGCTCATTTTAGAAAGGATTTTGCTATTGAAGTTAATGTATGTGAACTGCTTTTGAAGCACCCTGGTATTTTCTATATATGTACCAAAGGAAGTACTCAGACTGTTTTCCTTAGAGAAGCCTATTCAAAAGGGCGTTTGGCTTTGCCAAATCCAATTTATGTTGTTCGAAGGAAAATGCTGGACCTTATCTTGCTTGGGCATCGAAATACTAGATCTTTGGAAGATCTGGAAGAAATTAAGGAGGAAAGAAATGGCTCAGTTTTTAGAACAAATGTGGGAGGCAGAAGAGATGGTGACTGGATTGTCCCAATTTTAGATAGTTATGATCAAAATGCTTTTGGTAGTCTAGGTGACATCAATGATTCTAAGCAGCCATTTGATGGATGTGAGAGTGGAAGAAATTGAACTTTTTGCTTTGAGGATAAGTCTAGTTGATTTCAAGTCATTGCACCTTTATCTCTGCAATATACAGTTCCATTCTCTTAGGTAGTTAGATCCTAGCTTGAATGGAGATGATCGGGTGTTTGAAAACCACAATGTGCTTCGCGAGACAACTAATAAGCTTATATCAATGCAGTGACAGAATGGTAAATCTCTTATTTATTTCATTCTTGATTGTTTGTGTTGAATGTTGATACAATTCCCATATCTTTATTTTTTCTATAAAATTGCCATTTCATTGTTGTATCTATTTCTAGAAAAATTAATACAGATACAAGCTTGATAGGGCTAATAACCTGCTTTTGGAAGTCAAAACTAAATCCAACATGATAGGCAGAACATAATCCAACTTATTGAACCTTGCAGATCTACCACAATATTAAACTTCTTAATATGATTTATTTGAGAATGACTTGTGAATTTTATTGTATAAATATTTTATGAAAAAAGTATTGTGGAAGTACCAAAGAAGTTGTTAGATTTTTTTTTTTTCTTTATAACTTAGCCCAATGTCAATTTGTTATTTACACTTCATGACTTCTAACAAATTTAGACATAGAGGACATTTCATGATACTATAAACTTAAGCTTTTCCACCTGTGATACCCAATTTGCTAGCTTTTCCCCCCAGTAATGGTCTTCTTTTTTAAGTGTGTGTGATACTGGGGACTCTTGAATTATGGTTGGCCCATTCTTTCGGTTTGTACATGTCATTCTCTACTGCATGTGATATACCTGTGGTGCATTCTGCCTGGATATGTAAAATTGGCCCTCTGTTCAGAAACTAATCTTCATAATGGTTTACCTGGAGCTTCCCATGTGTGTGTAGAGATATATATATTTTAAATGTTAAACATGTATAAATACAGTTGAGTGATCTTTGATTATGCTGCCAGACAGGCTTGTCGGTACAGTAATAAAGAAGCTTGGGTGGAACGGATGATGCCATTTGGAGTCGGAATTTGTCCATTTCCAGAACTATGAACCTGAATGACTAAAAGAATTAGAGGTGTGCCTGTAAGTTATTATTTGTGGTTGCCTTGCTTGAGAGTCTGTTAGAGGGGGCAAAACATGAATACCTGCACCCTGTATGAGAAAGAAGATCGGCCTTGGAGGTACTGGATTGTTTTCAACGATCAAGTCAATCAAGTACGAGGATATTGGATGTTGTACATGTTCTTTGTGAATTTGAAATGAATGGCATAGTAGACTCATTAGCAAAACTGGGCATTGACGGAAGCTACCATATTTGCTGCTTGGTTTTGTTGGTATGGTATCTGGGGTTTGTCGCAATTTGATTGTAGCCCTCTCTAATTTACTAGGTCTGCCATGACCACAAATATTTCCAACCTATTGTAAACCTTATATCGCAAAGAGATTGCTTGCTTATTAAGTATAAAGCCCTCCCAAAAAAACTTATGAATTTTTAACCAGTTCAGTAGTATATACTAAGCCCTCAATCTCTGTCGCCCTTTTTAAACTAGTTCAGTATTTCAAAAGAATTTTTATAAGATCATGTCACACTCAATCTTACAACTATAATCATAATTTGTCACAATCATGCGTCCGTGGATATTGAATCTAATGGTAACCACCTTCGGCTGCTTACCAAATTTAATGTCTTTTCTTTTCTTTTTTCTTCCATTCGTTTTTCTTATTCCTTTTCAACGAAATTAATAATAATAAAAAAGTCTTGTCATAATCATTTTTCAAAATGACATTAATTGTATTTTTGAGCTTTTTTTACCATCAACTTTTATTTATTTTTCAAATTATTTTTTTGAACAGATTTGATAAAAATACCGTTAACAAAGTTAATAGGATGGTGTCACTAAGCTAAAAAGTTTCAAAATAAACATAAATAAATACTTTAATTCATTTTGAAACTTTTTTTAGATAATTACGTTTATTTTCTTTAAATTAAGAGTTTTTTTTAAAATTTCATTTATGGTTTATTTATTTTATTATTTTTACATGTAATTATCTTATTGGGTTACCTCAATAATAAATTACATCTCATTAAAATATTCCACATATGAAAATTTCACATCATCCCGTTAACTTTTAATGGTGTTTTCATCAAATCTGTTAAAAAACAATTTGAAAAAAGAAAAGGAATAAAGGTTTATGGCCAAAAAGGCTCAAAAATATAATTAGGGTCATTTTGACAAAACATGTAAACGTTAGTGGTCAAATTTGAATAGATTCAATTCTATCTAAAATCATATTTAATATCATAGTTTATATTCAACAAAATTTATCTTTAAGTTTTAATAAAATCTTTTAAGCATAATAATGACAAATTTAGTCTTTTACATTTACATCTAAATTTGATTTTTTGAGTTAAATTTGGTCATTAACCTTTTAGAAAGAGTTAAATTATTATTTTTAAATAGAACATTTCATCGATACATTTTCTTTTTAACGATGTTGACGTGACTACTTGTGTGGCAAACCACATATGCTTCATGCAAATATGTCACTATTTATCTTATATGTTACGACATCAAATAATTTAAAAATAAAAATAAAATTTGGAAAATTATAAAAAGTTATTAAAATTTAAAAAAACATAAAGTACACGTGAATTACCATACATGTTGTTATGTTTAAAATGTTAACGTTTTAGTCAAGATGTTGGTCCAAAAAATAATTTGATTCTTTTAAAAATGTTTATAGTCAAATTCAACTCTTTTTAAGGGTCAAATTAACCAAAAAAACATTAAGAGCTAAATTTATCATTATACAAAGTTTTTTTTTTTTGAAGATACAACTTATAAACATATTAATGGTCATCATCAAAATCAACCGATCAAATACTAAACTAAATAATTAATTCAACAAACTAACTCAACTCAAACAAATTTGTTCATACATGATTTACATAACTAAGGCCTCAATGGCAAGATTTGATAAAAGTTGATTTATGATTTTAAGACCAAATCTGAATGTCAACATTTTATATTTTTATTTAAGGATGACAAAATCAAATTAAATGTCTGAAATTTTGCATAATTACTTAAAAGGTTTAACCTACATATTAATATCTAAACTATATCAATATTTTCAAATTGCTACTTCAAATTTTATGATAAAAATAATACTTAAATTATCTTTCCCTAAGGTTATACCTACATCAATAAACTATTATGTCAATAACTGGTTAACACTAATATGTTTCAATGACATGACGACATGTGTAAGATGTTGATCAAGGGTTGACTGGTCAGCCTTAGTCAGCTTATTTAATTTGATTTTTAAAATTTTCTTCAAATATATATTTGATAAAATTATACATAGCTAACGCTATTGCTAGTGCTACTTTTAACCTCATAATGCACATCTAAAATACCCCTTTGGTTCAGCTTTTTCCACCAATTGGCTACACTGCCGCTTGGATGTACATGGTGATTGGCCACAAATCTCACTGCTTCATCAGTCAGCTCACTAGATCCAAAAACCTCCAGTTTAGGACGGTGAAATTTTTGTTTAATTTCACACTAATGCCTAATATGCTTTCATCTATAATTTTCCCTAGTTCATATATTTTCTCATGTTTTCAGATTTTACAACATAGCCACATATTCTCCTTTAAGAACTGTCATAACATAACAGTCGACACGGAGATATACAAGAAAAAAGAAGGCAGCAACCATCCCAGCTCGGTAAAATGAACAAGAGGTCAACTCACTGGGCTCAAACAAATGGTGCTGCTGGTGGGTCACTGTGCTCCTTCTCGTCTTAACTAAGCTCAAAGAAATGGTGAAAGCTTATGTGGAGAATGCATGTCATATTACTGTAGAAATGGAATGAAAATAAACAAAATAGTGTAGGCAAAATAAGATTACTAAAGACCGTAAGAAGAACGATGAAGTTGTACGAGGGAATTTACAAGACGGCCTGCTACATATGTTGTGAAAATGAAAGGCTTGCAAGAGATCAATTTTCCTAGTGCAATTTAGTCATAAATGGCATGTCAATGCTTTTGCTACTCCAAAGTCACCAATATGAGCTTCAAGCTTTTCATCAAGCAATGTGTTATTGGACTTCATATCAGGGTGAAAATATTTTAGGCTTGATGTAAATATGCAAGACCTTCGGTAGCCCCTCTCCTTCTCCAATCAAGATTACAAGATACTCTATGGGTAACACTCCAAATCCGACCTAGATGTTATGATCCTATCTGGAGATGTTATTGTAAGTTCATTCGAAACTCATAATTCGTCTATTTTAAACAGGCGTCTTTTGTTACGTAAAATCCTGATTTATTTGAAAACATATTTTTCTTATCCGATTTGTGAAACGGTTGTTTGTTTACATCTTCAAAAATGTATAAGTTTGCAGCGGAAATCTTTAGCACATTAAATTTTGGAAAGCTCAATTTGTTGTTAGAACATCTATTGTTTTGCAAGAAAAAACAAGCATCGTCAATAAAAACGTCTAAACAACTTTGAGCAGAGAAACAAAAACAAAAATAAAATCTAAAACTAAAATAGTCTCAAGTGTCCAAACAGTCCAAAATTTACAGAACACGTTAATCCCAAAATTTTTAAAAAAATTGAATGTACAAAAATACTATAACTGAGCTTTCGTCGCACCGATCCACCTAAGTCTGAGGGTTATCTGAATGTGACAAACAAACAGAGAGTGAATTTTCAAAACTCAGTGTGTAACTTATTAAATCAGTTTCACAGATTAAATTTCAAACATAATTCATAACAAAGCAGATATAGAACATATATCACATACAGAAACAGAATCAAATGCAAATTTATAATCCTACCCCTATCTGCTACACATCACCTCCGACCATCTCTACACATTATATAAGGTATTAAATACTCATTCAACCCTACACACTGCTTAGTGTCGGTATGACAATTCTCAGAGTATTTGTAGCTCCAGATCATTAGGCAATTTATCACCGTTTATAGAAATATGTGTGACTGAGCCACCAAACACGACAAGTTATTATGCTGCCTACACTTTCTCCATATATACAAATCTCATCTCAAATGCACATACAGATATATCAGATGTCAGATATGTATATGTCATACATGCTCAAAAATCAAACTCAAGTCATACTTATCGGATATCAGGTACATAACATTTTTCAATCCATACATAGCATATTACAGATATTATTTCAAACATGTGTATTTATATCTAATTTTATGGTAACAGGTGGTCAGAATTCGTGTTTTATAGCTTAATTTATAATATATTGATTCTACAGAAGTCCTACGATCAATCCAAATGATGTTTATAGCCCTAGCGAAAAATTCAGAATTTTGAGCTCACATGCCCGTGTGGCTCACACGACCTAAATGGCTAGCCCTTGTGGCCCACGCAGTCTGACATACGGCTCATCACTTCGCACACGGCCTACCACACAATCTGGCACACGACCATGTAGTGTCGACAGAATTATTTTTCGACTTTCGTTGTTCTCTGATTTTTGAATTTTTCGTTACACACCTGGTTCGTTTCTAACGCGGAACCACCCAAAAGAACTCCAAAACCTAAACACGTCAAATAAATACCAATGGAGATGATTTATCAATCTCGATTCACAAAAATTCAACACTGATCCAATCTATTTTCAATAATCAACATCCCCCAAACAACAATACACACTTACCCTTGAACGCGAAATACACCCACACAACTCCTAATTTACCGGCAGGTTAAACACCTGGTGAACTTCACCTAAAACAACTCAATTGGTTAGCATCGATATATTGCACCAATTACACTTTAACGACAAACAGATCCAAAACAAAAGAGGAGACAAAACTTACTCACGATTCAATCAAACTCTACTACCGAACTTGAACAGTAAGAATGGAAAACAAAAAAGGTGAAACTAGGGAAAATATTATTAGAATAGTTTTATATATTCCACTTTGATATGAAAAATATTCATAATAATTAATATTTTCATTCATTATTATTGTTTTGTAAAAAATCGAATATGCATAAAAATTCAAATATCTGTCAGCGCATAGCTTTAATGATATTCTAAACAGTAAATTAGTGTTGAGTTTAAGATAGATTTGGACAAATTTGTGTTCAAGTCAGTTCACTACATTTCTTACATATCATATTAATATGAGATTACCACTAGCTGTAACTCAGTGATTCTCTTTTCTTAATGTCTTAACAAAACTTACAAGCTTTAAATATGATCTCATGTTACTGCCAATATTAGATGCATTGACCAGACGTGTTCTATTTTTAGAGACAACACGAGATTAAAAGTTAGAAAAAAGGGCTATAAATTAAAAAATTATAAAACAATAATAAACAATACCTTGAGACTTTAACTTTACAAAGCTATGTGTTAAGATCTTGACCATCTAAATTTAAATCTCACTTTATAAAAACCGTACCCCTAAATTTATCATATAATGTCATGTACTTGTAACTTAGAAAATAAAAAGTAAGAGCAAGTAACGTTTTCCCTTACTTCAGAGCTAATAAAAAATCGTAGGGTTGCCTTTCTCTCTTCCTACCGAGAATTTAATTTTCGTATTAAGTATGAAACAACATAACTTTAAAATTTATGATCAATATTTACTCCTTGAACAGACTTACAGATCAGAAAGGATTAATCACCGGATCCAGTAACCAAAAGAAAATAGGGGTCACAGGGTAGCCAGTTCCTAGACTTCGAATCCAACAATACTGGCTCACGTACGTACTACAAGCTTCCCTTTTTCACAACAGATTTGCCTGTCTTTAATTACATCGAATTATTATTGTTGCAGATATAATAAATTTGACTGCAACCAAATCATACATATTTTTTTATTTATTACTGAAAAAAGCATAATACCGCACCTTGCTAAATATTAACAACAGTAAGCTTAAAATGGCAGCAACATCAGGGTGATGGCGGTCATTTAAATCTAACGCAGCCACCAGGTTTCCCGGTGACTGCTGGAATCATCGAAAGAACAATATCTGAAAACCATAACTTGCATGCCGGAAGCTAGTTGTGGAGGAGTTAAAGTACAAGTGCGACAGATAGGGCAAGTGAATCGCCGGGATCCAACCCATCTATCCAAGCAAGCTTTATGGAAAAGATGGTCACATCTCAACTCTGGAATCTCATCGTCTTCATCGATCTTACATAAGCAGATAGCACATTCAACATCAGTACCCCAGTCTTGCTTGTAATCGTAACCAATGTCTGCAGGTATTGGATAAGGGAACAAACAGTAACGAAGCAGGATACTCCACGCCCATTTCACAGCCGAAACAATTGAAACAAGTGAAAAGGTGTAGTTCCCTAGCTTATTGTCAATCGCCATGGTTGAAATGGTCGAATGCGAGTGATGAAGCAAAGGAGAAGATATGGCTTCCAAAAGGCTGCAATAATATTGGGTCATTTATAATGTTTTTAGAAATATGCACACTGAAGCTGTAATTTGTCGCTTAGCAGACTTCTAGTAAAAGCTTAGCAGACACAGAATTTAGTACTATTTTATATTTTTATTTATAAAGACAAAATTGTTGGGTTCGTCAAATCACAGGCAGAGTCCAAAAAAATTATATTTAGATTGCAATTTGTGTTCAAGACTAAATTTTTATATTTTTAATTAAGACTTTATCAATTTAAAATCGGGTATCCTGCATCTAACTTTACTAAATTATTTATAAGTTTGCGTTTTCGTCATCCAACTTAAAAAAATTACAAAATGATCACTAAACTATTCAAAAAATTTTATTTAAGCCATTGAAGTATTTGAAAGTTTTTATTTAAATCATTGGGTTGTTAAGTTCTTTTCTAAAAAGAAAAAGAAAAGAAAAAGTCTAGCTAACGAGCTTCAAGCAACTATTCAACATCGGTACAATGGATCAATATCTATCGACGAGTAGAAGAACATACCTTAGATCTAAGTCAATTTGATAATTAGTGTCGGAGATTGGACAAAAAAGTTATTTGGATTTTGGTTTAGATATTTGTGATGTTTAAAGTTGTTCCATTAAAAAAAATGAAATGTAGAAGAAAAGCGAAAAGAAAGCTTTCAATTGGTGCAGATAATGCGAATAGAAAAGGCCATACAACAATAATTTTAACAACCCAATGACTTAAATGATAAATTTCGGATAGTTCAGTAGTTATTTTGTAACTTTTTAAAGTTGAGTGACTAAAATGTAAATGTACTAATAGTTTAATAACCTTAGATGTAATTTACCCTTTAAAATTTTATAGGAATAAATCTCAAAATTATACATGAACTTTAATTCAATGTGCAATTATAAATATGAAACTTTGATTGTGGTACAAATGTATACATGAAACTTTAATTTGGATTCAATCATACACATTTAAAAAATAAATAAATCAATTTACTTTTATATTGGATAAATATAATTATTTGTGTATGTAATGTATAAACATAAGAATTGTTTAGGGTTGATAAATGTTTAATTGTAATGTTTTATTGGTTGTTTGGAAGGAATATAGCTTGTGGAAGTGATTTAAAGTGGTTAGTGTAACGCCCCAAAAATCCCTTATATATCTATTTTTGTATATTTATAACACAAATATCTGTTAGCTTTAGTGGTTATGTGCTCTGAGAGTATTTGGAAGGTTCCAAGTTCAAGCCTTAACCTAGGCAAAAATTTTAGTTTTAATTGAATAAAACCTCTATCTCTAACCAGTAGGCTTATAAATAAATATTGGTAAAATATGTTAGAATGGGTTTGTTGGTCTAGTGGTTAAGTGGAGTGCTAATATTGCAAGAAGTTTCAAGTTTAAGTCCTTGCATGGGCAAAAGGGATAATTTTTGCTCTTTGTTTCGACAAGAGGTTGTTTTGACTGGGTTTCTGAGTAGTAGTGGCGTGGTGGGGGAGTGCTCGAGTGATTTTAGGAGGAAAATATGAGATTCTGGAGTTATCCCGATTTGGTGGACTGATAATTTCGGCTCTCACTTCTCTTTCTCCTAACTTTCTGTCAGTTTTTCTTTTTCCTTCTGCTTCTTTGTTTTCTCTATCGAGTGTTTTCCCCAAATCGTCTCCATCATTTTCTTTTGTTTTTCTTTTCCATTTTCTGTCGTTTTTCCTCCCTCAACTCCCCATTGTTGCTGCCGAAATTTCAATTGGTATTCTTTCTTCCTCTTTCACTTGCGTTTTTCTATTCAATTGTTCTGGATTGCATATCGTTGTGTTGTGCGTGGTTGGTAAGCTTGGAACTGTTGTTAGACTATCAATTCTTTTGCTTATTAAATGATTAAGAGGGGTTTTAGCTGGTTTTAGGTGTTAATCGAGAGGTTGAACAGTGGTCTTCAACGATTTAAGTGCTTAGGGTCTCTGTTGATTAACCGAAGGTAAGAGATTTTTTTTATGATTATTGTCGAAACCATTTTTTTGGTAAGGTCAACTTTTATTTTGAAAACGAAAATAGGAGTCGCCACCAATCCTTTTTATTAGGTGTGATCGGATCACCCCGCAATTTGATCGTTTTAATAAATAGTTTGATTTATTTAAACATTGTTTTTCAGTCTACAAAAATCCAAAAAATGGGTTCGGGAGTCAGTTATGCACGAGGAATGATTAGCACCCTCAATACGCCCAAAATTGGTACCTAGTTGATTACTTAATGTCTTGGTGTCGAAAATTAAAAACTCGAAAAAAATTTAAAATACGATCCCTCTTTATATTGTATTATTTTTAATTAAAATTACTCGAATAAATCAAAATGTGTAAAATGCCTCCTTATCTCGAAGTAACAAAATGTCACATCCCGTAAGTTAGGACACGACACCTCGTATTTTTGAGAATAAGCTTGCCTTTTATTTTTTATTTAAACCTCATTTATTTTAATTTTAAAAGGATATGCGATTATTTAGGTTCAACGCGAGAAAAATTGAAACCCAGTAAGTTAGGGCACGACTTCTCGAATTTCCAAATTCGAAATATTGCCTTTATTTTCGAAATTTTCCTTTTTTACGAATTTGGGTAAAAATTAATGTAATATTAAAATGATATGTTTAGTTTATCCGATTATGGTATAAAGACCATTAAAACATAAAAAAGGGTCATACTTAGTGAATAATGATAGTGCAACATGAATTTGGAGTAATAATGGCATGGATATTAATAAATCATGATGTTAATATGCATAAACAATAATAATAATGATGAAAACGATAATATAAATAACAATAATGATAATAACAATAATAATAATAATAATCTAAATTTTGAAAGTACATAAAAAGTAATAAATAAGTAACAATAATAAGGGCAAAAATAAAAATAAAACAAGCCAATTAATAATAATAATAATAAGTAAATAAATAAATAAAAACTAATATAAGTTTGATTAAAAATTGAAAATAAATAAATAAATGAAATATTAAATAAAACCATTTTTTTAAATAAAAAAATTAAAGTTAAACAGACTAAGGACTGAATTGAAATCGAAATGCAATTCGGGGTGTAAATTAAAAATAATAAAAATGGACTAACAAGGATCAAAATAAAACGCGTTAAAAATGATAGGGACCAAACGGGAAAATATCCCTTGTCCTTATGCTAGTCGTTTCTTAAGGGACGAGAATGAAACAAATATAAAATTATCGGGCAAAATTAAAAGGAAAAAAAAGAGCAAAGAGGACAAAATTGTAACGCGTCGCAAAGTCGGGAGGGCTGCACGCGCAAATATACCATTTGTTTAAAAAACACGCGGATCTTTAGTGGTATCGGGTCAGGTCTCGGGTTAATGTTAAAACGACACCGTTTTGGCGCCTGAAGCTTAGGCCCAAAACGACGTCGTATTGATCCTATTATAAATAATAAAATAAAAAAATCATTTGAATAGCCTTTCAAGAAAAAAAAACCAAAATTCATCCTTTATTTTCTCTCTGGGTACCCCTGAATCCGGCCATCGACCACCGTGGCGGCCGCCGGTCACTGGCGACGCGCCCTCATGCACGGTGGCCGAAAAATTGCCCCAAAACCTTTAAAACTCATTTTTTTGTGTAGAACACGGATCTGGGGATAACAATCGCGAAAAAGCACTCCGTGGTTCAAAACGACGATGGAAAACCCTTTAGTTTCCGGCCACTGTTCATCAGAAGTGGCTACCTCAACCGTCCACGGTGTTGAAAACTCGAACACCAGGTGAGTTTCTTCTCCCTTTTCTCTTTTTTTATTGTCGTATGTAAGAAACGAAAAAGGTAGAATAAAATAAAACAAAAACTTAAAACGAAAGTAGAAGTAAAAAAACCTTCAGAAATTTTTTTCTGTTTTCGATTTATATTCCTCCCCTTTTTACTGTTTTCGTTTGTTCTTTTTAAAAAAATAAAAATAAATAAATAAAACGAAATGAATAGAAAAAATAAAAAAACCACCTATAAAAGATTTCCTTTTTCTTCTGTTTTTGATTGCTTCATTTTTTTTGTATTTGATTGTCTGTAAAAATTACAATCTATTTTTGTGGCTTTTATAGCGACGATTACACTGTATGCTACCGTTCTATTACTGTTTCTGCCTCTGTTTTTATTTTGCGTGTTTGTTTCTGTCTTTTTTCTTTTTGTTTGCAGGTGGCGTGAAGGTCAACGGTGGAGATTTCGGCTTTTTGTCATTTTGGTGCAAGGGAGGCAGAAGGGTGTCAGATGGCAGTGGAGGCTCACATGGGATTAGGGTTTCAATTTTTACTGAAACTGAGTTTAGTTTTTGGGCCAACGGGCCGCTTAGGGTTTTTTAATTTTTGGGTTTGGTAATTGTAAAATTGGGCCTGATAGACTTTGAACTATTAGTTTATTTTGATTTTGTTTTTTTTTATTCTCGGGCCCCGAGCAAAAATGGGCCATTACAATTATAGTTTGGTATACCTTACCGAATTTTGATTAATTATCGATTATAAGTAACTGATTGGAGGGTTACTTTCTGTTTTGACAGTAATAAATTGGGTGGACTGGGGCTGTTATAGCTTTGATTTGTAGTTGGATCTTGAAGTGTTGAGGGTAAGTAAGCTTTTGTATAATTGTTGTTGTTGTCTATTTGACTATCGCTTTTCGATTATGATTAAATCCGTTCTAAACTCTAGTTGACGTTTTAGGGTGTTGGAGTGATCGTGGTGGCGTTAGCATAAAAAACGTTTCAGGTTTGTAATCACATCACTGAAAACGCTAGTCAGTGAAAAGTCAAATAATAAGATTATCTACGCCATACGGGCGTGGGATCGCTCATGTGGTAGGCCATGTAACCGAACATGGACGTGAGATCGATGAGGCTGGCCATGTGCGGTTCATGGGCTGGGTCGAGTTGGGCCGTGTGGGCCTCATGGACGCGTGGGGCCATACGGGTGAATCACACATGCGTTTGGAATATATTGGGCTAGGCTATGTGGATAAGGCCATTTTAGGCCGTGTGGGCCATACGAACGTGTGGGCCTACATGGGCTTGCAACATAGGCCTGTGGGCCCATTTTCACTATTTGGCTGCTAAGGTTGCACGGGTCGCCCAAGTCGAATGTGAACCTACTGTAGGGTTAGTAAGTTTACCTAGACCCCTAATTAACTGTAATGATTGAAAAGACTGTTATATGCCTATATGAGATAGATATGTATATCTGTATGTTAAGCATGCTATATACACTGTACTGTTTATACATGATACCATGACATGTCTATATGATGCATTGCATTGGGTTGGGGACTGATTTTGATTGGAGGAAGTGTACTGAAAGGCTTTAAGCCTAACTCACTGGCAGCACAACTGCAACTACTGTCTAGTGCCGCATTCGGTACTATTTGGAGTGTAGGGATGGGTGAGTTGATTATATCCCCACATGGAGTGTAGGGTTGGACGGAGATGGAGTCTAGAGGCTGGTTGGGTAGGATTTTATAACTGCATAACTATCATTGTTACTGTACTATTATGGGCTAAGGCCTTAATGCTTACTGATACTGAAAAGGGGTTAGGCCCAAACTGGGATTATTTGTTATTGTCTGTTTGTTTGCATGCGGATTATACACTGAGTTTACGTAAACTCACCCCTTCTGTTTAATCTATATAGGTAATCCCCAGACATAGGCGAATCGGTACGGCGGAGGACTCAGCGGTGGCTACACGACTCCTTTTTGCTATTTGATACTTATTTACGATTTTAAGTTTTATTTTGGGGTATTTTTCTGTAATAATGGCCTCTTTGGATTTTTACCTAAAATTTGGATTTTATATTGTTTTCTGTTTATATCTGCTAGAAAGAGGAGAAACTCGGGTTTTCAAAAGAGATGAATGTTTTATCAAAATACCACGTACACGCAAATTATTTTTAAAAAGCTTTTGCAAAGTATAACGTTTTAGAAATGAATCACGATTCGAGAATTAATGAAAGATAATGATAAGTTCTAAACGGAAAATGGTTTTAGCAATGATACGGTTTTCAAACGCACTTCCATGTGACATCGCCAAATTCGGCCATAACGTCCAGGTCGGGTTCGGGGTGTTACAGTTAGGGAGAAAATGTGTAGGTTTTTAGGTTGCAGGATCGACGTTGCGATGTCAGGGTTCTTAAAGTCGTGATGAGCTCAAGTCAGAGAGTCATGTCGTGACGAGAAATTCCTTGAGGTCACATCGAGCTCTCGATAGCTTAAGCCTTTACCCTTTTGCTCCAAATTAACTCTTGGCTACTTGAAAGCTTTCGAAAACTTGTTTTAAGCTTGGTTAAGCAAGTAAATCATATTTTAAATGCATTATGAATAAAAAAATTGTATGATATTATTGTTGTTGCTCCAGCAACGAATGTGACATTTCGGTATCTCAACTTGGCAATTAAGTTGGGTAAGGGGTGTTACAATGGTGATGATCCAATGGTGGAAAGTAAAGATCAAGGTCAAGGAAAGTCTAAATCTCAATTTAGGCATATTTTGTTTTTTTTGAGTTGTTTCATGAAAACCCAAATTGAAAAAGGGTAGAGGAGAAAGAGAACTTCATTTTGGTTGCCTCTGATCGTAGCTCCAATGACGGTGAGGCGACGATAGTATGGTGACTAGGGTATGCGTCGGGAGGAATATAACACCCCATACCCGACCCGATTTCGAGTCCAAGCTACAGGATGCCACCTTCGTTGTCGAAGCAACAATGACCAATTACAATTCAATTTAACCATTTACACATGTTATTTAGTATATTATGCATTCACAATATGTTTTATAATCATAATAGGGTCTTATATGAACTTATGAAGGCTCTTTTGATAACCTAAAGTCGAATAAGGACTAAAGTGTAAAAATTTCAAACTATCAGATTGACGTCGCGACTTTGAGGGTTCCAAGTCACAACATCACTCACTATTTCCAAAAAGTCTGTAACACCCCTTAACCGACCCGTTAACAAATATGAATAAGGAATGTCACATTAAAATTTTCAGTTACAATCTCTAGCTCATTTTTTCTTTTCTAACATTATAAGGACTCCATGTGATATAAAAATTAAATAGCCCTAGATTCTTTTCCTAAAGTATTTTAAAGTGAATTTATAATTTTAAAAAACGTATTAGTACCTCATTCATAGTATCAGAACCTGAATAGGATTACTAATCATTTTAGTTTCAAGTCCTCATGTATCGAACCACATACCTTTTGCATCATAATTTTATTTTATCATATCTTTAGTTTAGTTTGTTTTAATTTAGTCCTTTTTAAAAATGTATTGATACTAAATATACTTTACTTTTCCTTTGTTAACTTAATCTACTCTAAATCATATTTCTCTTTTAACATTTACTTCATAATATAATTATCTTCACTTTAATATAACTAATCTTACAAATTCAAGTTTCATTTCTTTTATTTTTATTCAATTATTTTCTAGTTTATTACACCTAATTCAATAAATTCTCAAATATTTCATTTAAACACTTATATAATTAATTTACTCATTTCTACTCCTATATTTTTTCCAAAATTTACTAAACAACCCCTATTTTTCAAGTATTGTAGATTTTACAAAATAATCCATAAAATTTCAATTTTCTATTTTTACAATTTAGTCCCTAAAATTCAATTTTCTTGTTTTATGATATTAGTCTCTAAAATAGAATTTGTTTCTTCTAAGGGTCCGTTTGTTTGACTGAAAATGGTTTCCGAAAAATAATTTCTAGAAAATGACTTACTTTTCTAGAAAAGTTGATATTTTCTAGTGTTTGGATAGATCTCTGTAAAATATTTTCTAGTGTTTGGCAAATTTTCGAAAATATTTTATAAAAACTGTTTTAAATGAAACAAATATACATTTGAGATTTATTATTTTTCATCCCGATTTTATTATTTTAAATATTAAAATTATACTTACATTATTTTTACATATATTGCAATGATTTATTTAAAATAAATACATTAAATTGAATATATTAACAATCATAAATTGAAAACAACCAAAGCAAATAGATTATTCCTAATTGTGTTATAAATAAAATAAAAACAAAGATTGGATAATAATAAATTAACTTCCAAGCCACAATTAATATTACAAATTTTGATACCAAATCATAATTTTGGACTAAAGTTCATAACATGCAATAATATACAAATAAAGTTCATACCAGACAATAATATACAAAGAATGAAAGAATTAACAAGTTCTTGGACTAAATTTCAATTGTTTTTTTATTAGTAGCTTTATATCTCCATTTCTCTTTCTTTAAAAAATCAGCATCCAAGAACCTTGAAACAAATACCCAAAGCCAATAAATGTCTTCAAAACTAGTGAGGAACCCAATATTGTAGTTGTAACATCTATCCCAGGCTAAAACTCCCTTTTTCCTTCATTTCTTCATGTATAACATTGAACCAAATGTGTTGTAAACACCCAATGCACAATGAAATATTGTTCCTATTAGCCAATTTTTGCACTAATGCAGGATCAATCCTTTCCCCTTTCCAACCAAATACATTGAAAGCCACTGTTGGACCTCGATCAAACATTACTTTTGGACCATAGATTTTGACAGCATGGATTCCAATTTTTGAATATAGATGTTGGAGACTCATCAATGCATTGACCAACTAGTTAATCAAGCTCCTTGTTCTGCTACTTATTAGTACAAGACCTAATGAATTTGCATGGTCCAAGGCCCTGTATTGTAGGGTGTTGCTGGTTCTTAAATCTATTATTTCCTCAATTTCATGCAATGGTGCCTTTCCTTTGGGTGATTCAAGCTTCAATGGTGGAACAAGGCTCACGATCCCAACATTTGTGGTTGAACCTTTCGAAACAGATAAACCAATGGATTTCTTGATAAACAAGAAGCAAAACCCTGAAGGGTTTTCACAAAAAACTCTGAAAAATGAACAAATATGGAAATCAGGGTCAAACAATGAAAGCCTTAAAGTCTCCATTTCTTTAGCACCTAATGCAATTGCATCAAGCAATACATGCCATCCATTTTCTTGAACTAAACTCATCCATGTATATGAATATCTAGACCCAGTAACATTTGATTGAAGTGGAATGACAAATAACCCTCCTTTTTTCATTATCTTTTTCCTTAACTTCTCTGTTTGAATATGCATATTAGCCCATGAAAAACAAGCTGACATGTTTGGTATGAAATTTAATCCAAAAACATATGAAAAAGGGAAGTGATTACCTAGGACACAAAATTAAACACTATCATTCAATTGAATCAAAATACATCTACCGACCAACAAACAAACGTAAACTTATGATAAAATCAACGATTAAATTCTCGTTTTTTCTTAACGACCTCTTTCTTTATTTTCTGCACATTTCCTTTATAAATAAACATTAACCCAAACCCATATCTTTCTCCATATCTCACTCACTCTCACTCTTTCTCATATCAATTTTCTGTAATAATCGAATTAAAGACTTGGTGCTAAAGGCCATTGCCTTACTAATTATTACATTGCTACTAGCTTTGGGAATCTAGGCTGGGTCTTCACAGAATATTAGTAGAGCCAATTTCCCAAAGGGCTTCATTCTTGGGACGGTCTTTTCTTCTTTTCAGGTTAGTTTTTTTTTTCTTTTTTTCATTTTTTTTCAGTAAACTATCCATAAAAGTTTCTGTCTTTCTTACCTTCGAGAGAGGAATATGAACATCGTCACCAACTGGTGTAGTGCAGATTTCGACAACAAAAGGTGAAAAGGGGTAAATCAAAGATCCACGCCGGTGACTGGTGCTGAAAATAGATATTGTCTGGCGGCAAGCATTAAATTGGGGTGGGGAAGAAGGGGAAAGGGAAAGAGGTTTCGTTTACAGGTGAGGAGAAAATTTTTGAAAAATGTCTTACCAAATGAAAACGGTAAGACGTTTTCCTAAAATAAAGGCTTTTTTTCCTGTGTTTTTGAAATGATTTTACAGTAGGAAATCATTTTCCACCAAACAAACAATGGAAAAGAATGAAAATATTTTTTGTAAAATATTTTACATGCAAACAAATACAACCTAAAAACAACCCAGAATTCCCAGATTTTATAAGTCAGTCCCTCTTCTTAAATTTCTAAGTTTTAAAATATTTATAATTTAATCCCTATATCATCAATTCTTATAAGATAATGTTTTCTTTTCTAATTTTTTAAATAAAAACCATACATATTAATTAGGATATTAAAGCTCCAGATTTCCTCATTTCAACACTTAAAATTTTGAACTTTTAGAAAATTTTCAATTTAGTCCTTTTAATTTAAAATATGCTAATTTAAATAAAATTTTCCAAATACTTAAATATCATATTGTTATAGTCTTATTATAAAAATATAAAATTTAATCTCTCTATTTAAATCCTTGATCTCAAAATTTTGCCAAATTTACAATTTATTCCTTACTTTAATTTTATCAAATTAATCACTTAACATTTTTTTAATTTACTCATCCAAGCAGTATTCAAAATCAATATTTATCACTTTCAACATCACAAATACACAATTCGTTATTCAGACTAATAAATTTTAAATTAAAATTTTCATAATTAAATCACTCATCCAATTATTCCTAAAATCATTCACCATTCACTTCATACATAATCATATTACTTTCATCACTTTAAACATAGATTTAATTCTTACAATTACTCATCAAATTATACAGTCAAATAAGTATAACATAATAATTTAAACAACTTACGTTAATTTCTTAACTAATTTCTTCACATATTCATGCTTTTTCACACTTCCATTTTCATCTTCAAGCCTCTTGAATTAAAATTGGGTATAAAATCTCACTTTAATTTCATAAAAATTTCAAAGATTTTAGATTAAAATAAACTAGAATTAAAAAGGACCAAATTGAATAAAATAAAAATTCATCATCCTCATCATGGTTTCCATGTCACTTAAATAAGTGGAAAAGAAAGATTTTCTTTACTTTTCCTTTTATTTATTTATTTATAAAATAAATGGTTAAAATTTAACCACATGGCTTTAAATCTATTGGCCCATATTTAATTTCATTAAAATATTTATTTTAATTCAATATGAAAACATATCCTAGTAAAGTGGAATGGCTAAAATGCACTTGAAAATATCTTCTTCTTTTTTATATTTTGCACTTAAGGGTAAATATGTCATTTCACACTATTTCATAATTTTTCCCATAAAATATCTTATTTTATGGGAGGAAATTGTCTTTCTATAATATTTTAATTTCATTCCATTTATGTCCCTCTTTTTATATTATGGAAAATTTTCACGTTTAACACTTTTAAATTTAGTCTATTCCCGATTCAAAATTTATAATTATCAATTTATTTTCAGTATTATTTTTACACATTGTTAAGTATGACTCTATTCCAGTCAAATTTGAGAAATAATCTTCTAGTTAAACTCTGTTTATTTGTTTCAATCAAACACTGATTAGTTTAGATTATTTTATTATTATTTGACATGAATTTAGCCTATAAATAGGCTCTTTTACAACCTTAGAAAATACACCCATTAGATTAGAACTCATAACACATTTAGAGAATTGTGTTTACGTTTTGAGGGTTCTTTATTTTCGGGTTTTCGAGGTTTAGTTTTTATCTCCATCTTTTGTACTCTTCGTTCTTTTGCCATTATAGTAAAATTATCTTTACCCGTGGTTTTTTTATCCTCTTTGAAGGGGTTTTTCCACGTTAAATTTGTGTGTTCAATTTCTTAATTTCTTCTGCTATTTTTACTTGTTCCTTGCTTAATCGGGTTGATCTCTAACATGTGGTATCAGAGCTAGTTCAATTTTCATAGATCAACCTATTCAGATATGGCAACAACAAAGTTTGAAATTAAGAAGTTCGATGATGAGACAAATTTCAATTTGTGGCAAGATCGGATGATGGCAATTCTAGTTCAATCCGGTTTGAAAAAGGTTGTTACCGGGAAAAAGCCTGAGAATCTAAATAAAATAGAATGGGAAGAGCTTGATGAAAAGGCTTTGTCTGTAATCCAGTTGTGCTTCATGAATACGGTATTGCAGGAGGTATTGATGGAGAAGACCTCATCTGCCTTGTGGAAAAGGTTAGAAACTCTTTATGCAACTAAGTCTCTGGCTAACCGTTTAGTGTTGAAACAACGTCTACTTACGTTTCGCATGAACGGATGTGAGCTTTTTAGAGATCACATCAGTCAATTCATTACTCTTTTAAATGATTTAAAGAACGTTGAGGTTCATATTGATGATGAAGATCAAGCTATGCTATTATTGTGCTCTTTAACCCCTTCATACAAGTCTTTCATGGAGACCCTGATTTATGGCAGAGACAAACTCTCGTTTGAAGATGTGAAGGGTTATTTGTTGAGTAAAGACAAACTCGACAATGAGCTTCATTTGGATAGCAAGGCAGATAGGCAAGCTTCCGTTTTGATAGCATCAAAGAAACGAGACAAAAGGTGTCGCTATTGTAAAAAGTTAGGTCACGTCAAAGCAGATTGTTATAAACTGCGAAATAAAAGACCTATTGTGTAACACCCCAAACCCGGCCCAAACGTTATGGCCGAATCTGGCGTGTCATATCAAAGCGTCGATCAAATACTGAGTTTGTCGTTAAAAGTTTATTTCTATGTTTAAATCCTTTTGCTCGAGTTTAGCAAATCACCTCATCAAAAATGTCTACTTAATGTCTGGCATTGATACTTTAGGTTATTCCAATAGCGGAAGCTACTAAAGTTTGAAATGCAAAAACGTTTGTTTTTAAGTGTTTTTGGAAAATAGTTGTTAATTTTGAAAATTCGTGTTTAGCAGTTTTAGATAAGGTAATCTAAAGCCCTTTTAAAAATTTAATCCCTCAAAGGCCTTATAATAGAATTAAAACCCAAAATATAAAATTCAAATAAAAAGGCTACAGCGGAGCGTCAACGGTCGTGTGGCCACCTCCGAGTCTCTCGCAGCTCCAAATCAACTAAGGCTGGGGATTACCTGCACAGTTAGACAGAAGGGTGAGTTTGCAAAAACTCAATGTATAATCCATTATAATACAAATAGTCAGATAAACGGTAAGCAGAAACAGACTGGGCCTAAGCCCATCACAGGTATAGTATCAGGTGAGCCTTAACCCATAAACAGAATCAAGTGGACCTAAGCCTATTATAGAATCAGTATCAGATGCAGATATGCAAACAGAAATCTAGCCCAATCCAACCACTACACCACCCATACCAACCAACACACCATGCGGGGATAAAATCGACCCACCCAGCCAACATACTAAGCTTAGTACCAGTTACGGCAGTAAGTCAACAAAACAGCTCGACACCATAGACAGAATAGCTAAAAAACATAAATATTATAGCAATGCTGCTAGTTAACAGAACGACTAAAAACCATAAGCAAAAAGGCAGTAAGCCTTGAACAGAACGGCTACAAGCCATACACTTCCTCCGTCAATATTAACCCAACCCCATGCAGAATGACATGCCATAGTAACATACATGAATGTAGGATGTCATGCTCAATATCAGTCATATAAACTTCATACATACATCAGTCCACCTACCACTAGGGGTGTAACGGCCATTTCGTCAGTTAGGGGTAAAACAGTAATTTTACCTCTTAAGGATATTTTGGTCATTTTACCCTTCGAGGGTATTTTGGTCATTTAACAACCTTTTCGAAGGCCTACAGTCACCTTGACCGACACAAATAACCTAAATGATCATAATGGTGCAAATAGGCCCAATGACCATATTCGACCCAAGTGGGCCCACACGCTCGTGTGACCCATGTAGCCCAAATTCAGTCATGACTATGCGAACTACATAGCCCAGTATAGTATTTATCACTTAACGTGAATTTTATCCGTGTGGAGCCCACGAGCCCATTGGGCTTACACGACCCATTTCAGCCCAACAAGGCCCAAATGGCCCAAGAGCACGAAAACGCTCGTGGTGGCCTCTACAGTCTAACACCATGTTTCGTGGGCTCAGTTCACCACAAGAGTGTTCGCACGCCTATGTGGCCTCAGTCGCCGTACTTGTCTTTTCAGCTTTTCGACTTTTACCGATTCACAAAAGAGATAGTGTAATTACACACACTCTTTCGATTTTGCGACAATAATGATTTACGGTGTACAGATACACACCTGATTTCAAAATGTAAGAAAAACCCACTAGAACTCCAATCTACATTCAATCAAGGCAATTCATTAATCACTTGTCAAATGGATTAATCGAATCCCAACCAACTTATCAAAAACAGCCTCTACCGAAAAATACTTGTCCAATAGATTACTTCTCCCTTGACTAGATCAGTCGGTTGTGGTTTGGCCACTTGATCAAGAGATTGGTGTAGCCACCTTGCCGCACCCCGGTGAAAAATCCCGAACAGCTGACACCTTACGCTGCCTTAATTTGAGGGCAAGGATTACGTGCCCATTTTTAGCTGGCACTATTCCTGATCCTCTCTTAGAATGACTACTACTCGCCACCATTGATATCTCTTTACGCAACATATTATTGGAAACCTCCATTTCCCTTCTAGAGATTTTAAAACCCAAAATTGATGATGATGGGATCGATTGGAATAGTTTAGGTATATTCGGCCAAACATAATAGGGAAAAATGATAAACTGAACATACACAAAAAGCCTTATGAAGAATTCGACTATGATCGAAAGAGAGTGGAAAGCAGAGAAGAAAAAGATGGAGAGTAGGTTCGGTTTAAAAGGGAGGCTGAGAGGAGAAGGATTCAGAAAGAAAAGAAGAAACAGAACGAAGAGTGAGAGAGGAAAAGGATTTCGGCAAAGCAAAGAAAGTAAAAGAAACCAAAAAGAAGATTACCTATTTGGCAATTGAAGGAAGGAGGAGAAGTAATGGAAATTTTGAGCACTTCAATAGCTAAAACGCAAACCCGAAAGGTAGAAAAATACCAACGAGCATTCGGCACCTTCCTTTCAACCCTCTCAAAACCGAACAAATATTTTCCTTGTGCCGAAAATGCTCCCTTCCTTTCCCCTTAGCCAAATTTCACTAAGCCTTCATGTTGTAAGGACATAAAATAAATACTCTCTTACACATCATGAGACTCGAACTTGAGCTCCCTTGTAACCTTGAAGACGCCACTTACCACTAGACCACAAGCTCTTTTATGACACAAAACAAGCATTATTACTAATAAGGCCTAAGTGCCAGTGTCCAGGTTTATTTAAGAGAAAACTAAAAATAAAATGCAAGAGCCAAGACTTGAACCCAGACTCCCTTGTAACCTTAGTGATGCCACAACCACTAAATCACATGCTTCCTTATGACTTTTTTTAACACAATAATTTAAAAGGCCTACATCTAAGCATCCAGGGTTTTATCCACTTAAAACCAAAATTTTTACTAAAGCCAGGTTTGAACCCAGGACTTTTCCAACTCCTCTCAGGACCCTTAACCACTAAAGCAGACATACTTTTGTGCACAGTTTCCTAATATTTCCCTTGCTCAAGGCCCAATACTTCTAGGCCCAATTTCTGGGGCATTACATGTTGAGAGTAACGAGGAAGATGTAGCTGGTGCTAATTTGGTCGGTGAAAGTGGTGATAATTTCTTGTTAGTGTCAACGGGTGATAACTCCAAGCTCACGTCCAAGTGGATCCTAGATTCGGGATGTTCTTTCCACATGTGTTCCAAGAGAGAATGGTTCTCCATATACAGTTCGGTTGAAGATGGAGTTGTGTGCATGAGAAACGATTCATCTAGTAAGGTAATTGGTATTGGTACTGTTAAAATTAGGATACACGATGGGACGATTAGGAAACTCTCAGATGTTAGGTATGTACCTGACGAAAGAATCTCATCTCCTTGAGTATTTTAGACTTGAAAGGATGCAGAATCAACATCGAGTCGAGAGACATTAAAATATCTCGTGGAGCTCTCATTTTGTTAAAAGGTAAAAGAACTACAGTCTTTATATTCTGGAAGGTTTTACAGTGACCGGTAAAATTAGACGTCCCTCGTCTGTTACAGAGTCGAAGTCAACTCGTTTAGAGCGGAGGCAACTTGATCATAGGAGGGAAAAATGTATGACCGTTTCGTTGAAGAGAGGTTTTCTTTTGGATGCAGGTTTTGAAAAGTTAGGGCACTGTGTTCATGAAAATCAGACCCGGATTAAAATTGATTTGGCAATGTACAAGTTGAAGGAGTCTTCCAGTTTCTAAGCACAGATTTGACTCAGTTAATTCCCTGCATAGTTTAAGATAGGCTTGTGGCGGGCTTTGGCAAAGATGGCGTTGTAGAAATATGAGTCAAGGTGGTGATTTGTTAAGTATGACTCCTATTTCAGTCAAATTTGAGAAATAATCTTCTAGTTAAACTCTGCTCATTTGTTTCAATCAAACACTGATTAGGTTAGATTATTTTATTATTATTTGACATATGAATTTAGCCTATAAATAGACTCTTTTACAACCTTAGAAAATACACTCATTAGATTAGAACTCATAACACATTTAGAGAATTTTGTGTTTACATTTTGAGGGTTCTTTGTTTTCAGGTTTTCGGGGTTTAATTATTATCTCCATCTTTTGTACTATTCGTTCTTTTGCTATTATAGTAAAATTATTTTTGCCCGTGATTTTTTTTATCCTCTTTGGAGTGGTTTTTCCACGTTAAATTTGTGTGTTCAATTTCTCTATTTCTTCTACTATTTTTACTTGTTCATTACTTAATCGGGTCGATCTCTAACAACACATAATGATCACTTACTTTTCCATTATTTTTCTTTTATGGTTAAATTGCACTTTAGCCTTTATACTATTGTAAAAATTCCATTTCAATCATTCTCGATAATTTACTTCTCATACTTATTTCTTAATGCCTATTTTATCTCTTCCAGTATTATTTGACTTAAAATCCTCATTTACTTAATAAATTATCATTTATCCTAAATACTTTAATTGATATTTCTTGGGTGTTACAAGGAAGGGTGCATTTTTGTGTAGAAAGGAGAAAGAGGCGAAAGGGGTTAAGGTTTTGTTAAGAAAACATGAAAAGTAAAAGAAAATAAATAAATAAAATGACATGGAAGCTACATGACGATACAACTTGTATCACATCAGATTTCTCTAGTAATTTTAATGTCGGATAACAACCTAGTGATAACATGTAATAAATTAAAGTTCAATAACAAAACATAATTTAAACCATACATAACTAACTATTTTATAGTTTACCCTTTAAAAAAAATAAAACAACATGACTTTTAGTATTTTACAATTCAAAAATAAATATAAGTATAAAAAAAACCATTTAAAAACTTTTCAGCATAACAGCCATATTTTAGGAAGGAACTCGGATTTTAGAACTTGCATTATATTTAAAATAATAATTTAATAATTTCTTATTTCATAAAAAAAAAGAAGAACATCTCACCATGGAATAACAAGAGTTAAAAGAGGAAATTTTGTCAACAACTTACTTAAAATCAATCATGAATAAATAACAATCACCGAAGTGATATTTTCTTTCTTCTCCACCACATATAAATCATCAATCAATAAAGACGGTGAATTTGAAAAAGACACCATTTGCTTCACGTTTTATTCACTAAACTAATGTTGATGACGATCACAAATAAATCATTTACTTCTAACTTGTAAATACTAACCAAACATATATTTTTTATATAATGATTTATTTACAACTTCAATTTTACCAAAAAATTTATTTTAACTCTTTATTTATTTTTATAAACTTCTAAAATTATAAACCCTAAAACTTATATCTTAAAAAATTATTCAAAAAATATCAACAACTTTAATTTTGTTGAATTTTAAATCGTAAATAAATCTTAATATTAAATCCTAAAATAATTATCAAGACTTATTTGAGGAAACAATTAAAATTCTGATCTAAACACTTAGATAATACAATTTTAAATCTTATCTTCTTTCCTTATCTAAATATCGTAATGATTTAAAATCTTAAAATTCTAGTCTAACACTTAATTAAACTTTAATTTTGTTGAATTTGCTTGTGATTTCTTTTGAGTCTCCCTGGCTAAATATAGAAGTCTAAGTGGAGGTCCCAGTCGGCAGTCGTGATGCGGTCACAGGTTCAATTATAACCGGGGCCAGTTGACAGTCGTTAAGCGGTCACGAGTTTAAGCTTTTTGGATATTCACAAATGATGCATTATATATACCATACATAAGATTGATGTCATAATCATAGGGAAAAACATAAGGTTTTTCGGTGTAATCAATGTAATTTTTTTCTCTATTTCCAGGCACCCAGTATATTTAACATTTCCTTCTCATTTGAAGGTTGACACGGATGTGGACACAAGAGGGCTCTTAAAGGAAGAGTGGATGTTCCGGCACAATAGAGGTCAAACTTAAGTTGGCGCGACAGTGGTTGTAGTTATTAATAGGTTGTTTAATAATGACAACTGTTGTCACCCCAAAAGGAGCATCACATTTACTACACCGCAACAGTCGCTATTCGCCTGAGAGTCCTTTTACGCCCACAGTGGTATCGACCTTCGGATAAGAAGGAAGGTTAAAGACATCGACTGCGTGAAAATAGAGAAAAAATTACGCCGATTATAGCGGGAAGCCCCACAGTATTTTCCTATGATTATGCCCGTAAACTTTTACATGGTATTTATAAGGCAACATTTTTTACTTTTCACTAACATTTTCATAAAGTCTGAAAAAAAGTACCCCGACCCCGGGATTCTTGGATAAAATCTAAAGAATGTTTTGAGGCACTGAATACCTTCTGAAGCACGCGTAAAATGTAATTATATTATTTGTGAAACGCATTTTTGAGTACTACTTTGCATTTCATTCTCATTATTCAATGAAAGTGTGTCTTTAGCCACGTATTTTGAAGCATGGATTCCCTCTATCCTTGTTCTATTTTGCTATTAAAGTACTGAAATATTCAAAACTTAGGCAGACAATGAATTCATATCAAACATCAAAGAGTTGAGTTGCGAGAGTCTTCTGCATTTCTTTGGATAACCGTCTAAAGATTTTTTTGGTTCCAAATATCCAATTCGTTTTCAATTGAAATGAGACAATGAGTGAAATCCACCATTTACTATGACAACCAAATCTATAATACGGAATTCAATGTCGTATTTGTAGGAGCCCAGTCCGTGGAATTGGCTTTCAACTGTACCATTAAATTGTGTAAGCTACAAACTAATATTAGGAGGAAAACTGGAGGTTCGAGCCGGGGAAGAATTTTGAGCTTGCAATATAAATATCCGGTACCGATTGACCCATATAAGTATAAGCATTTTGATGTGAAAGTCGAGCTTCAGCTGGAGGCGGTCATATCGTCACACTGCTCAAGCGGTAATGTTGTAATAGATTTATAAGTCGAGTTTGTCGAGGCTGATATAGCTGGTCCATCTTCAGCCACTGTTGCGGCTAATGTTGAATCAAAGCTGAAGCAAAAAGCCCTACTACACAGTTGTACAGTGGGTTCACCAGTTTGTTACAAAACTCCTACTATGATGTCCCTGAAACATCAATGGGCAGACATTCTTCGATTTTCGGCACTGATGTAAACTTCAAAAGCCACTATCAATTAGGGTATGAGCGTAACCTAAAACTTGACACCCGGGCATGACATTCAATCAGTACATTCGATTTTAACTTTGATGGATCGATGTTTTGGGGCGGAAGCATTTATACTGAGGGGCTATCAACCTACACCAGTTCGCAATCCGCTGCAGATTTTGTCGGGCACATAGGATATAGAAGAACCGATGACTTACTCCCTACGATCGAGTCCGATGAGAGTATGTCAAACCCTTTGGTTGAAGATAACAATGAAGCTGCAGATGAGGAAGAAGATGCATTTTAGGAAGAAGGGGCAGCGATTGTAGTTGATGGATTAGAGTCTGACCACGAACCAACCCGGCAGTCCAGTCCGGATAGTTTGAAAGTAACATTTTTTTCTAAACTAGAGTACGTTCCAACTAAACTAGAACCTTGTGGTTCTGACGATGATGGTTCAGACAATGCTCTGGATCCAAATCTTCAATTCAGGGCATACAAACTTCTGCCCTATATGACCAACATCGACCTCTCAGCTAAAAGTGGTTTAGAGTGTTTTTCACTTTAAATGTATTTGCCACTGTCTACTAACAATTACACAACGTAGAAATTGTTACTTTAAGCGATACTTCAGATAATAATTACAATTTCTCAGGGAATTGAACTATTTCCATTTCTACGAGTTAGTCCCCATACCTGTTTTAATAACTAGTTTGACAAAGGTGCCTAACCAAAGGTATGAATAACATATATCAAATATTATATATGAAAATTTACGTATAATTTATATCACAATTTAAGAAAGACAAATATGAGTTTCTATACAAATATACCAAAAAAAATATTGTTTCTTTATTGATGTCGTTTATATTTACATTACAATAAGTAAATTAAAAATACATCATTTGTAACACCCCGAACCCGTGTCCGTCGCTAGATTAGGGTTACGAGGCATTACCGATCAAAACCCAACTCAGAACTATCTTTCATTTTAAAAATTGATTCATAAATTAGACTAACTCAATCACGAAATTTCATTCTATATATATATATATATGTATATATATATTTTGTTTTTTTTTAGATCAAATTCAAATAGCAATCATTCACTCGCTCGATAATTCATCTCATATATATATATAAATATATATAAGAACATAACTAATTAAAATAAAACATGCATCATTAATCAAATTACATATACCAACCATGTTTCAAAATTCAACCAACTCATTATCATTTATCTAATCAAAATTTTGATATCATTCAAATTCTTAAAACATTTTCAAACACATATTATTATATATCATATACCAAGAATATATCAAAACATCTATTTGTACAGATTTATTTCATTTCAATTTATTAACTATACTACATATTACAAACATTAGTAATCTACCTGTTTTGATAGCTCTTATACATCAAATCGGTCAGCATTTATACACCAAAATTTGACAGCATATATATACAAAATTGGACAGCATTTATACACTAAAATTTGACAGCATATATATACAAAATTGGACAGCATTTATACACCAAAATTTGACAGCATATATATACAAAATTGGACAGCATTTATGCACCAAAATTGGATAACTCTATATATGAAACATCAACTTAATACTCCAATAATTCATACCATTTCTAACATGATCTATAACTAATAAATCACCTCACACAAGTTTATTATACAAAACATAACCTTGCATTACCAAATCTACTCCAAATTTACCAATATAAAATCAGTAACCAAAATGCTATATACACACATATATATATATGTATATATTAAATATCCAAATTTATCAAAACATATTATTATTTGTTTTTATATCCTTAGTAAAATTACCAAATCTTAAAACTAATGTACCCACTTGTCGAACAACTTCAACTTAGCACACACATCTAAAATAAACATCTATCAAAATACCGAGAATGATATCTAACTATCCATTAATTCACATCTAATTTAGTTATAAAACCCTTACCATTTCGGTCACAATATTAAACTTGTGGAATACCTATTTCATTAGCATCATTTTAATCATAAGTTTCTTTTACTAAACAAGATAAATCAACTTTCAAAGCATCAAAGTACTATTTTAGCATCATCTCAAACAAATTCATCACGAATATAATTATAAGTGCTAAAACATGAATAGCTCGAAAATCATAGTCTATGTCTATATCATCATTTGACCGATTGTCATTACTACCAAACATAATTATTTATCACATATATCACATTCATATACCACTCAACTAACATATGAAATAATTTAATTCTACCGACATACTTACCTTATTACCGAATCACAAGCCAAACATCACAAGCATAAATATCATAAAACATAACCCAATATTTTCATGGCTTATATATATATATATACATATACATATCCCAAAATAAAAACATCATATATTTAACCAAGAACTTATAAAAACCAAGCTTAATCAAAACGAATAAGCCATTTTTCGCATGGCTCATATTTACATATCCTAATATCAAACATATTAGCTAGACTATACATGCCATAGGTTCAAATTCAAATTTATAAAATACCAAAGACGATCGATAGAGTGATAGACTTCTCTGACGATCCCCGAGCTCGTAACCGACTTCCAAAATCTAAAAACAAAATAAAGAGAAAACATACACACAGTAAGCTTTCACAGCTTAGTAAGTCAAAAACAATGAAAACATTTATTCATATATAAAATTGATCTAGATAAACAATAATAAACCATCATAATTTCATATATCAAACATATATATATATATATATATATATTTGGCATAAATTTTACTTAGGCCGAATACATAAGGAAACATTAGTATATTCAACCTTTGCCTCAACAATAACAAAATGAAACATCATTGGTCGAATATATATATACATTCAAATATACGTACACATAATTCAAATTAAAATATGATATTATATCATCAATTCATACATTCGACTTACCATATTTTTATAACTCGAATAAATACATACCTGAGCCTTTCTAATCCGAATTTTTATACTCGATCTTAATTTTTTACAGCCCGTTGTACCATTCGGAATAAAAAAAGGATACTCGAAAAATCGAACGTTTCGTACAATGCCATCGTCCCAGACGTGGTCTTACAGGTAATCACATATCGATGCCACTGTCCCAGACAAGGTCTTACACGTAAATCACAAGTCGATGCCAACGTCCCAGACGTGGTCTTACACGACAACACATAACAGAATTATATGCCATGACATATGTATCCTAGATATTCCTAAGGTTTGTACAGGACTTTCTGACGTTGTCACTCGATCGAAACAATCTCATAACCATATTTCCTAAGCTTATACACTTTCGGCCAGTAAAAATTATATTCATATAAATTTAATTCAGCATATAAAATTTACATGCATTCAAAATTAAAAACATTTATATGCTTATAGACTTACCTTAGATATCGACGGACGGAAATAAACGACTATTCGATTATTTTTGTTTTTCCCCGATCCAAATCCGGTTTCTTTGGTTCTTGATCTAAACATATTCAAATTAAACTCATTCAAACATAATTCTATTTAATTTAACCCAAAAACACATAAATGGGAAAATTACCATTTTTCCCTGGCATTTAACACTTTTTACAATTTAGTCCAAATTGCACAAAACACAAAACATGTAAAATTTGCACACACCATGCTTAGGCCGAACCTTCCTCATGCTCATACAAGTCCATACATTTGATTTATTTCACATTTTAGTCACTCAAAATATTATTTTTATAATTGAGCCCAAATTACTCAATTTCACCAAAAATCCAAAGACAAAACATTATAATCTATCACATATCTTTTATTTTATATCAACAAATAAAAAAAATCACAAAATATCATCAATAGCAAAACACAAAATCATCATCAAATTCAAAAATTAAAACATGGGCTTTGTAGATTTCATAGCAACGATCTCAAAAATGTAAAAATTATCAAAAACCGAGCTAGTTACATACCTTAATCAAACTTAACTATTGCCGAATGTGGCTTTATTTTTCTCTTTTCCTTTTCTTTAGCTAGTTTCGGCTATCCCCCAAAGATGAACATTTTCTTTTTAATGTTTTATTATAATATCAAATTAATATAATTACTAAATTAACCTTTTTATTTTCATTTAAAACCACTAACCATTGGTTTTATGTCCACCCAATATTTAAATGGTATAATATCAACATAAATACCTCCCACTAAAAGAACAAATCAAATTGGCATTTTAACAAATAGTTAGTAACTTTTACTTTTTACGCGATTAAGTCATTTTATTAAATTGGACACTCAAACGATAAAATTAAATCACGAAAATTTAACAGATATCAATTCACACATTATAAACTCAGATAATAATATTTAAATATTTTTCTAACTCAGATTTGTGATCCCGAAACCACTGTTCCGATTAGGGTCGAAACCGGACTGTTACATCATTGGCGTCGTCAAGTCGAATGTGTGTCGCAAGGTTGGGGCTGATGGGTGGGCGTAGGATTTTTTCGCACAACTACCGGTGTCGACTCCTTTACTAAATCATGAACATCATCCTCACCTTTTTCTTCTTCACCTTTACCATCGTGCTCATCTTCATCTCCATTGTTATTTGTATCTTTATTTTCATCTCCATTGTCATCTTTGTCTTCATCTCCACCATCGGCTTTGTCTTCGTCTTCATTTCCTTTCTCTGTGCTTGAGTGCAATGCCATCCTAGCCGCCCATTGTGTGTCCTCTTGATCGACTTTGCGCATGCAAATAAAATAACGATTTTATAAAATAATTTTTAAAGCATGATTGTACTGTAAGTATACAGTCTGTTGTAATATTTGTAGTGTTACGATGGAACACCAGAGTATTCCAAAGATCGAATCTAAAGGAGATGGCGATTGAGTGATGACTAGCATATTCGATAGAGTCTAAGTGTCTACTGATATGATTTTATAGTACGAAAAATCATAACGATGAAATTTTGCAAGAAATTAACCAAATAAATGACTAATGGTGGTTGGTTGATTTCGATGTGGTTCATCGGTCCATGAACAAGAAACTTAAATCACTTAAATTGCTAAGTGGCTCCATTTTATCTTTTGATATCAATTTTACCGACTTAGACGAGTTAATTTTGATTTGTCTCTTGTTCTCGCAGATCAATCTGGGACTAATGAACAAGTGCACAACAAGATTACCTTTCGGTCTCATTTGCCTAGATGTTCCCTTAAAGGCTTCACTTCTTAAGCTTTTAGATCTATTCCAATTTATTACGATTTAGTCATTTGACCAAAAATCAGCTTAACCCTATCTCCATCAACCAACCCCCTTTTAGGATTAACTACTCATGCTGAAAACAAAGAGGATGAACATGAATGAAAAGTAAAACAATCATTAAAGTAAAGCTTGAGAAAAATATAAAATCATTCAACAAGAAAATCTAAAGAAACAAATATAAAAGGAATAAAATTTAACAAATTTAAAGTAGACAAAACTAAAATACATTAAACTAAAGCTAGAAATGTCTTACAACCAAGGTACAGGGATTGAAAGTGCAAATAAATCAAAGCTATAGTGATTACTAACTTAATTAACGCTAAAAACATCAAGAACAAGAAGTAAATGCAGAAAATAAACTCTAAATTAAGAAAGAAGAAGAGAAAATGAAAACCCTAGAAAAAAGTGCAAAAAAACTAAGAGAAAACTTAGAGAAAAATAAACTTAAAACTAAGTTAATATGTGTGTCTCTCTCTCCTTAGCCAATTTTGGCTATTTAGGTTAACTTCTAATGAGTTTTTGTTGCAAAAAATGCCCCTACACGGATTGGTGGATCGGGTGGACAAAGATTACCCTTTTTGACCCATTCATGACATTGATTTCATGATTCTCAAAAGAGGATATCGCGATACCTTAGACAGTTTCGAACCTTAGGGTCTTCTTTGAAAGGTGGATATCACGATACCCAAAGTGGATATCACGACACCACTAAAAGGTGGTCTCCAATCTTTAATATTGTTAGAGGTATTGCGATTCCAAGGTGTGGATATCGCGATACCCTTTCCTTCAGTGTCGTTCTCGCTCGTTTTCGACCTCCAACACGTCTTTACACCACTCAATCACACGTTATCCTCTCAATGACACTATTGGCCAAATTGTGTCACAAAATAAGCAAAAACGATACATTTTCACTTATTAAATTAAAATTTAAAAATTACGAAAAATTATGCAAAAGACACTATTTTGGTTGAGAATAAGCTTATTAAGTACGCTGGGAAAGTCTAGTTTACCAAATCAATTTGTGGCAAATCATTTCCGCTCCACGAGAAGATAGGTGCGTTGATGACCCACCTTAATAAAACAATGATGCGGTTGGTGTTTGTGACACTATTGGCGAGTAACCATACGTTGTCGCAAAACTTGGATATGTCAGTATTGACTCAAGCATCGACACTAGCATCGGTGATGGTACATGTGTCGGCATCTGATTTGGTATTTTCTTCGACATCAATATCGACATGGGAGCGTAGAATGCGGGGGATGGAGGAACCTTGAAATATGTACTTGCGGGAGGGGTAGAAGTAATGTTTTGTAGTGGTGTTGCAATGGTGCATAGTGTGGTATTTGTGAAAAAAAATAGGGTTAGTGAAATGAACAAGAATAAGTGGAGTGAATTGACTGGGATGTGGCAACTGCATTGATGGCATTTGTTGGGTTGAAGCCGATGACGAACCCGTCGCCCGATCGCATCCGAACCTACGCTGCTAGGGCAATCGTTGTGGCCTCTTCTAACAAAGTTGCCTACTCCTCGCTCCACAACAACATACATGCCTTGCCGACGACTTTGAGTGTAACACCCCTAACCCATATCCGTCGCTGAATTAGGGTTACGAGGCATTACCTAACAAAAACATAATTCATCACGATCAATTATTACAATTCATGCACAAAATTTATAAAACATATTCGTACTTTGCCATCACAAACCGTACCTACACAACCAATATGCAAGCAATCACTTATACATAACTTAGCTTATGGGTACATATGTATTATAGTAAAAACACATCCATCAACTAAATCATTACTCAACCAAAACATATAACCAATACACCATACATATATATATATACCGAGACACATACTTTCAAAAATGAGCTTATACCATGATCGAATATACACAACATTAGCATCATTATCAAGCCATTTTAAATGCGGCTATATATATACAGGTCAAAATGAACCATATCGAAACTAGCCTATACATGCCATATGTCAAAAGTACAAACTTTTAAAATACCAAAACCATAACTGGATAGTGTGATGGGATCTCCGACGACTTCCAACCTAAGCGAGCCTTTGAAACACTATAAACATAGGAAAGAAAATAAAGTAAGCTATACAGCTTAGTAAGCTCATATGATAATATACTTAACTTATCAAATAACACATATTGAGCATTTACAAATTACAATGTTACTTAATTGCTTTCACCTTTATACCACGAATCAATACACATAGCTAACCAAGGGTCTCACAAGTTTTTTTTTTCCATTTCCGTGTTCATACAGATCTAATATATTCTTACTAATTCATTCACATTTTCATATGCATAAGCAATTTAAGCTATCCCACATTCAATCCAATATTCATTACATATTCATAATCAATATAACTATATAGATTTCTCATATTTATCTACTTACTCATCATGTGAAATTCGATATCCTCAATAAGCATTTATATAAATCAAACACTTACATAAACTCAAACCTTTCCATGTAATATACATGAGCTCACATCTATTTATCAATCTTCTTTCATTTAATATACGTATGGGTATCGTACATACCTGTCCCACTTATTTTGTTTACACTTTTATTCTCGCATTAACTTTGCTGTTGAACCATTGAATTGCTAAGGATACTCAAAATCTCGTATAACTTCGCACAATGCCATATCCGGATATGGTCTTACATGCTATCATATATCGATGCCAATAGCCCAGCTATGGTCTTACACGAATCTCATATCGATGCCAATGTCCCAGACATGGTCTTACACGAATCATATACGATGCCCAGACATGGTCTTACACGTAATCTCATATCGATGCCAATGTCCCAGACATGGTCTTACACGAATCATATACGATGCCAATGTCCCAGACATGGTCTTACACGTAATCTCATATCGATGCCAATGTCCCAGACATGGTCTTACACGAATCATATACGATGCAAATGTCCCAGACATGGTCTTACACGTCCGAAGTTCTAATATCATGTCATCAATATCAAATACATTTTCTAAGGTCTGTTCATAGCTATTGACTTCGTAATTAAATCATTTTATACACGAAACCAGTCATCCAATGCTCAAGTCAATTCAACAATTTATATTCATATACGAATCAAATTTGGCAACATATAATCATACACAAATCAATTTGGCAATGTATAACCATATATGAATCAAATTCGACAATGTATAATCATATACTGAATCAATTCGCAACCTATTTTCTTATATAAATCAACTTCGATAATGTATAACCATATACAAATAAATTTCAGTAATGTATAATTATATACGAATTATTTGACAACTTATATCCACATACAATTCTATTTCAACAATGTATAACCATATACAAATAAATTTCAGCAATGTATATAATATATACATTTAAATTAAAAAACATTTATTTACTTATGAACTTACCTCATTCGAAACAAGTGGATCGAACATTGTTCAACAACTTTCGACTTTTCCCAATTTACAATCGATTTATTCGTTTCAAAATCAAAGCATAATAAATCAATTTATTAATTAATTCAAATACCATATCAAGTTCAAATTCAAATTATTCTACCATTTAATTACATTTTACATATTTGCACTCAACATTTACTCTCGTTACAATTAATCCCCAATTATAAATCATATTTTTAATTATAATTAAGAAAGTCTCATTTCAACCAATTATTTCACAAGGTTCATTTTCTCCACTTTTACTTTCTCGTTGTTGATCTTGGTCAATCCCCAACAATTATTGACCTTCGGGAAGCTTTAGCAATTCAGTTAAGATTTGCACTTTTATACTAAAAATGTTCCGAACAGCAAGCATGTATTAAGATTAATTAATTTCAACTAGTAAAACATCTTTATTCATCACAAATTGGTTAACATCAACACAAATATGGCCATTTATTCAATTCAATTCCGGCATTTAATTAACCCCATATGGGTGGTGATAGCACATCAACACAACAGGAATTTAAATCAACCTATTGTATGTTCGTATATGGCCTTGACTAATTTTTTTTTGATACATTAAATCTATCTCATTTTAGACTAAAATAAAGATTTTTAATGCAGTACTGCAGATGACTTTCGAACACCATCACTCAGCGTAGATTAAAGCATCGGATACAAAAACTTTAGCCTTCATGTACAATTAATTTCAGCACTCAATCCCATTAAATTTCAGCTTGAAAACAGTTAAATAGCGGTTTTGGACAACATAGTCTTCATCCATTTAGACAACATTCTTTAACATCTAAATAAATTATTTTTTTATATCATTTGTTCATTAACAACTTTAACCATTATTAACATATATTTACAATCACGTAGACAACATTAATTGACGTCTGAACAACCATTTTTCTGCAGCATTAATACACCAAATAGCAGTCCTTAAAACAGCTTAAATACACCACTCTCGACATCATTAATAACGTAATATTGAACAACATCAATACCACAATCGGAAAGCATAAGCAGGCAAGTAATTTACAACACAACAAGGTAAAATTTGGACAGCAATTTAACAGTTCAACACTTATCAAACACAAGAAAATAAAAGTTCAAGGAAAACTCACGGGGTTCCCAACACCGATTTTACCCATTCAATTTGCTCCTTCACTTTCTTTTTTTTTTTTCCGCTCTGACCTTCTTCCACCTTGTTAGTTAAATACAATCAACCCCAAAGTTCTTGAAATGAAGTATAACAACACAAACATTCACTATTTCTTTTAACACAAGTGAGAAACTCGTCATCTACTAGACATGCAACATTTACAACTAGAAAAGAAGCTCTTCTCTTCTCCCACACATTCGGTCAAGCTCAATTCAACAATGCAACAGAATTTTTCAACAGCGGTGGGCAAGGAGAGTTTAGAAGAGTTACCCTTCTACTTGAAAATTTTAACTTCTAAGCAAACAAATTTCATGATTTTCCACTACATGCACCACCTCTCTCTCTCGCTTCCTTTGAAAGAGACCAGGAAGTAAAATAGACAAATAAAAGTTAAAGTCTTTCCTTTTCCTTGAGTTTCTCCCAAAACCAGATGAATATCCATGTGTTTTTTACTATATGTTTTATTTTATTAACCATTTATTAATCATTTACCATATTTACCTTTATAATTTACCAATACCGTCCACACATTTATTCAATGGCCTAATTTCATTCTAAGGACTTTAAAATCAAGAAACCAAAGCAAATAAGTACTTTAACAATTAGAAAGCCACTATTACATTTCATGCGATTTAATTCTTTTATCAAATTAACTAACCAATCGATAAAATTAAATCACGAAATTTTCACACATATCAAGTAACATACTGTAAATACCAAAAAAAATATTAAAATAATTTTACAGTCTCAGATTTGTGGTTTTGAAACCACTGCTCCGATTTTGCTAAAATCGGCCTGTTACACTGAGCCACGGCAAAACTCCAAACAGGTCACTATGAGAAAGAAGGTTCACGGATGGGTGAGAATTCCATCTTACGATCCCAAACATTGATGAACTCCTTATGATATTCTCACCAATCCTCGTCGCTCTTCCTCCGTAGATCCAACTTGTGCAGTGCTTCCATGTCTTGCGGTGGCAATGAAATTTGTTGCCTCCACCCAAACTACCGCATCACACGATCTGATTTGTGTATCTCCACCGTTTCGTAGACTATCAATGGCACCTTCGTGTCCATATACTCTGAAGGACCAAAAACTCTAGCAGGACGCATTCTATGATATCTGGATCGATGTATGACATCCATTGAAATTGCAGTGCACAATTGTAAATTTTGTTGTGTACAAAATTTTAAATTAAAAATCTTTGTGTAATTATTATAGGTTTGAAAAATCAGTAACTAGCCTCGGCTTCCGAGCATTGATCTAACATTAGTTGGATATCTTCGAGTTGCTCCGGTAGTCCCACGTAACTCGGCCCATGATTTCACCTATTTAAGCAATATGTTAATTCAAACATATAATAAATAACATTTACTATACAAACTACATATTTATTATGAAAAGATTTTTACCTTGTCACCAATGGGAACGTATATGGGTTGTTCACTCGGGGACATAGAAATGGTAGTCACCATCAGACCCATGATTGTAGTAAGAACAGGCAACCACCAATTGACATTTTATCTGGTTCCGTCACCCGACACAACTTCCGATACAGTGTGGCGAACATGGTTGATCCCCAACTCAGTCGTTTGCTTTCTTTGAAGTCGACTAGGTGTAGTAGCCATCTTATGTGTACCAAATTTCGATATTTTACGGGATGCCCCCGATTAACCTGAGGATGAATGCTTAGGCGTATTATTCTTTGACAACATCAGGTGCATCCTTAGGAAGATTTTTGAAACTGGTTTCTAACCACTTAATATGTATCTGGCCATCATAAAACTTATTTGACAATTTCATCAAAAATGCCTCTCAAAGGTCCTCTATACCAAGAATGACTGTTGACCCCATGACGGCTGGCCCATCCATCGGTAAATTAAATTGTAAAGCTACGTCCTCGAGTGTGATTGTACACTCACCGCATGGAAGATGGAAAATGTGTCATTTTAGTACAACAAAAAACCATGACAGTCTGTACCATTTCAGTACCACTCATACCAATTAAGATATTTTGTTTCGATAGTAAATCAGAACAATAAATTTTAGGCTCCGTTAAAGTGAAAATTCTGATCAATACCGATTATACCAATTGATTTTGTCCATACTACTTAGTACCAAAAATTTAAATTTAAAATATATTTAAATTATTAATTATTAATTGTTTATTTGTAAAAAATATTTTAAATTTAAATTTTGATTATTTATTCTGAATTTGTTGAATTAAGAATTGTTTTTTAAAGATGAATTATGAATATGGATAGTATAGGATGATTTCGTTGTTTAATTTATGGAATAGTTTTGTTGTTTGTTTCTTTTGAGTTTATTTAACGATGGTTGTATTCGTGAATATTTTATATAATAGAGTATTTTTGGTACAGTTTACATAGGGTGAGACTTGAATTCATGTCACCAACATTTTTAAGATTTTTGCTTTGATATTTAAATCGAAGCTTTATTTTTTATAAATATTTTAAACTTGAGATTTATTAAGTCTCATAATTAAATATTTGTAAATACTTTTATATACATAAAACAAAAGTTTTAAAAAAATAACAATAAATCAGAAATATTTCATCCTAAACTATTACCTTTACTTTCAATTTGATCGTCCTAAACTATTTCCTTTAGTTTCAATTTTAGTATAGTTTGTAGTTGATAAGGTTGGAGAGAGCTTCACAAGAAAATTCATATGAAAGGCGAAAGATGAGCAAACTTGGAAATAAAATTCATATTTGGAGTTTTTGAGATGATAAATGTACAACAAATACTAAATCTGGAAACATGATGTTTATTTTCATAATCTGGAGATATAGCTTTCCCAAATTACAAAAGCAGAAGAGAATATTCTGCAACTACTTCCAATCCCATTCCCAAAAACCAATTTCCTACCCTTTCTATGACAGAATCCAACATCTATCTTCTCTGCCAATAAATACAAAAACAAAAAACACAAAAGAATCATATTTTCCAACATGCCAAACATCCATTTAACTGCACAAAATAACCCTTGTCAACCCTAGAACCAGGCATGAAACAGTGAAGAAAAACAATGTCACAAAGTCCCTAGCAGACCATTTCCTCACAGCCTTGGCTTCCACCCTCAAACTCTTAGCCCTCCTAAGAGCATCCACCTCTTTCAACAAATCAAACTCCACTCCTTTCTTCTTCAACTCCTCCACACACTTACCCAGCAGCTTCCCATCCTCTTTTTCCCTTTCCAGCAGCTTCTCCAAGTGCCCTTCCACATCGGTTTTATACCTAACAGCCCAAATAATCCCCATGGAGCATAGTAAAGAACACAGAGATGGGATCCAAGACCTGTGGCAGGCACCCAGAGGAGAGTCCCTGGAAGAAGAGTTGAAGAGGAGGAGAAGAGAAATGGAGTGGAAGAGGAAGAAGAAGATGTAAAGCTGCGTGATTTCTTTACGGACGGAGTCGATTTGAGTCTCCTTAAAGGATATTCTGTTGAGAATGAGTTCTTCTTCTTTCAGCCATTGTTTCAAAAGCAACCTGTGGGTTGGTGTTTCCGCAATTTGGTGAAGTGGGTGTGGTGGTTTTGGCAGAATGATTGATGGGTTTGAGCTTTGATCCGCCATGGATCTGTACAAGGGAAAGATGGAGATTTCAAGTGAAAATGATGAAAAATGTTGAAGAAAGAGAGTGTTTTGAAGGGAGAAATAATGGATTTCGGAGTTCTTTTCTCTGGTTTTCCCCAACGGTCGAGGGAAGTTTTTTAATTTAAATGCTTGCAACGGTCGACTTGGGAATTTAAAATTTCTTAATTATTTTTCAGGAATATCTTTGGGCGGTGATTGGAACGTTCGGGAGCGTGTAACGTCTAGTTTTAACTCAAATTGAGGGCAATTACAAAAGTGTCCTATAAAAGTTACTATATCTCGAACTTGACACTGCGCAGAATATAAGTTTTATGTTATTCCATATCTACGGTTTTTCTTTAATAAATAATTAGTATTTAATACAAATCATTTAATAAATTTTTTTATATCTTTAATTATTGATGTAGTTACTTATTTATGTTTTTATTTAAATAATTAATTTATTTCACAATAATACTACTTCAACCCATTTTAAATTACAAAATGATAATTATTAATTAATCATATAAAATATATTTTATTTGAAATAATAATTCTATGAATGATATATTAAGTACTTATAAAATTATCCAATAAATTTTAAATAAAATAAATACTAAGAAAAATAAAAACCGCAAAAGGCAAAGATTGTTTTGGCCTTGTATCATAGCTAAATCCAGTAATACAATTAGAGAGGATGAACAGGATATAAAAAATAAAATATGAAAACTTCATACCAACCCAACATATAAATACATGAACATTTTAATATCATATTAAAATTTATGTAAAATTAAGTACTTAAAATTGATGTCAAATACCACATACTTTAAGCATTCCGATGGACAAATTACTTAAACTCGGTAAACCATTCCGATTTCGACAAGTGAGGCGTGAGGAATCCCGAGTGCAACCGGAGAAGGCCTGCTATTTCGTCTAAGAAACCCGTAGATTATGTTAATTGGCTTTGATACGAGTGCTTGCAATCACGTATGCCACCCCTGATTCCTTTGCTTCCATTAGTTCCTGCACTTCGTTGCTTGTTGGAGTCATTTTCGATCCGGCTGCTTTTCTTCTTCGATTGCCTTCTCCAGCATTAATCTCATACCCCATTTTACAAACATCTTTGACGGGAATAGGTGCTTGCCCTGCGGCTAAAAAGGTTTCACTACTGGACTGGTGTTTCAGAAACTCCGAGACCTTTTCAATCAGTTGAGTTTCCAAGTCGTTGTGAAAGAAGAGACCTCTCTTATGCAATTCTCGAGGTTCACCAGGACTAATCTCGATTGCCCGATTCCTTTCATCTAACTTGGATTTAAAAGCAAGCATGATTTTCGATCTTGTAACTGATAGAAGGATTGGGATATGATTAACGAATGAACCACACTGACACAGAAGAAAAAGACGGTGAAAGTACCTGTGCCACCAGTTGGTCAATGGGTGCCTGTGGTAAAGAAGTCCAAGTCTGAGAAAAAGCCTGCAGAGGGAACGGAACATCTGTAGAAGTCCAGTCACCGAAGCTATGACAATTAGTAATATGTTAGAATTGTGGATTTGATTGCTAGTTACCTTAATATGCATCGGTAGAAACGGAATTCGGGAGGACCGATCCAGGAAACATGAAAGCACTTGTCACCTGGAACTTTGGGAATCATAACATGATTCAGGGTGACAAAGATGAGGATCTGATGGAATGCTGGAAAGCTTGCCACAAGATGTGCAAACATTGGTGGGATACTTGAGGCGACATTGGAGTAAATTAGGCCAATTCCTGGAACCCTGGTTATTCCGAGGCCTGGACCAAGAGCTATGAAACTATCCAATGACACCTTATTCTCAAACTCGACTGATTGCTTTTTCCAAGTCCCGTAGTGCCAGATTGACATCAGAGACAAAATTACCGCAGAGACAAGAAGGGGAAGCCATCCCCCTTTGCGTACTTTAGCAAGGCATGCCGAAAAATAAAGCAGTTCCACAGATCCAAAGGTTAGTACAAACAATAATGCAAGGAAAAGACTTCGATGCCAAACCGTAATGATGATCAAAAACATCAAGCAGGTTGTAACAAACATGACTGTGATCGCAGCAAGCTCTGCAAACCCAAAAACAGAAGAAGCATATTGTTGGCTTAGAGCGCAAGCAAAGGGGGGATGCTGAGGAAGACAAGGCAAGTGAAGGCACAAACCATATGCATTACCAATCGTGTTGGTATCTCTGAAGCCGATAAGAACAACAAGACATAGCAGCATCAGGATCCAGTTTATTTCTGGTATGTATATTTGTCCATTTATTTGTTTCGATGTGTGTATTATCTTCACACGTGGGAAGCAAGTTAGGGCCCGGCATTGATTGATGACGGAGAATGTAGCTGAGATTATTGCTTGACTTCCGACTACCGTTGCAAGAGTGGCAATGATAAACACTGGCCAAAATACAGCGTCTAAAACGAAAAGAAAGATATACAGTAGAAAAGAGAAAACATCAGATTATGCACAAACATGTGTCTTCTCTTGTTGTAACTCAGTTTTGGAATGAAGCAAGTGATTTATGTCCTTGCAAGATGAATCATTCCTCTGATGAAGATCCGGGATTATGTCGAAAATTAAGATGACTACAAGTTTCAAGCTTACCAGGAATGGCCTTGTAGAAACTGCTTTGAAGATTCATCCTGTGCTTGGAGAGATAAGCAGCTTCACCCATGTATGCTAGAACTAAACAAGGATAAACAACTGCTGTAAATCCTATCTGCCATTCAATCCGTACAAATTAGCGAAAAGGAAATCTGTTCCCGAAAAAGAACAGTTAAAGTAAAGCAGTTTGATGCAAAATCCCATTGTCTAACTTTCGAGTTTCATAAAAACATCATATATAGAAGGAAGAATCAAGAAGTACCCTGATAGAAAGCTTAGAGAAATGACCAAGATCAGCATACATAGCTTCTGCACCTGAAAGACCAACCATAGTACATGATCAGTCTTACCAAAAAGAGAAGGTTCCTTTGGGAAACAACAAAAATTTTTGGATCTTTCCCTGAAACCGACCTGTAATGCAAAGGACGATGCCTCCATGGGAACTCCATCCATCTTTTCCAGCTTTCTTGAAGAAGTTATAAATATAGTATGGTGATACAGCATGTAGAACACAAGGATTCCAATGGTATATGTTGTAAATGCCGACTCCGGTAATGCATATAAGCCAACATATCAATATTGGAGCAAAGAGAAACCCAACATTGTGTTTTCCATAGTGCTGAAGAGCAAAAAGTCCAACCAAGATAGTGCAGGCAAAGAACAGAATACAATCTGGAAAGTATGTAACGTATCAGAGATTGAAGCTTTTCATAAATAACACAATACTCAGGAATCTAAATGTCAAAAACACGAAAAAAACTCGGATTTTACTTACTGTCATGTAAGTCTGTAACCTTAACCTGTAAACCAGAGACTGCGGAGAGGACTGTAAAAACAAAATCAAGGAAACTGACCAAAACAGCAAGTACAAAAGGATGAGTTGAAAGAGCCAGATTGATTGAAATAAAGCTCATACCGGACATGGTTGGACTCAGGATTCCATCACCAATAACCATGCTTGTTCCAAGGAGAACAACAAGGAGTAGAACAACCTGAGAGCTATGATGTTTTTCAAAGAACTGCTTTATGAGTAAACTAGTTCCTGTGTCCTCAACAGGTTCTTCAGCCTTTTCAATCGATTCGTGCTTGTCTGCTTCATTGGTAGCATTCAATAAGCCCATCCTCGAGTGTCGACAAAGCAATGAATACAAGGCAAAGGTCCCACCTGCAAAAAATCAACTCGATATGTTCATTAAATAGAAGCCATGAGAAGCTTAAAGCGTAGGTTAGGGGATTGGCTAGTGTGGCACCTTCACCATTGTCATCAGCACCTAAAACAAAAACTGCATACTTTAGAAGAGGGATGATTGTCAAAGTCCAGAAAATCAAAGAAAGTACCCCAAAAATCTCATGGTCTTCTCTGTAAGGGAACAAACTCCCAGAGAATATGCTTTTGTAGACATATATTGGGGATGTGCATAGATCTCCATAGACAACCCCAAAACTCTGGTATGGAAGACAGAGAGTAGTCCTGCATGATTTCTGGGAAAATGGATTAAGAAAGTAATTTTTAGGACATTATGAATCCGAATAATATTTCATCTCTATATATGATCACTTTATAAATTTAGATATGGTAGCATCATTAGTCAGTTTATTGGATTAATGAAGATTTAGGATCTTGAACCAGCAACATAACTTGTAATACAAGGCAAACTGGCAAAATCAATTAAACAAACAGAGAATAGAGTTTGTAGTAGGCAGAGAAGGAAATTAAACAAGCCATCAAACTTAATTCTTTCTTCACTTTCCTGGGAAACAAACAGGGAATAGAGTTTGTATAAAGGTTCTCTAATGAAGAAACAGTGGTAGACTGATGTGAAGCAAAAAAACTTACCAGGCGAGAAACCTGGGTTGTAGAACAAGTTTTAGATTCCATACTCATTAGAAAAAGTTGAAATAACTTGGATATGGAACTTTGTAAGAATTTCAACTACAACTTCAAGTCCTAATTTGAAAGGTTATCTTAAAATTTGATTCCTTTTGGATGATAACATGTTTTGAATAAAGCCAGTAATGGAATCTGATGAGAGAGAAAGACAAGTTTACAAATAGAAGGAATTGAAAGGTACCCAAAGATGGGGACCGTACCATCGCCTTTGGATTCGACCATGATCCGGTGGTTACTAAAAGACTGAAACAAAAGTAGTATGCCAAATTTCAAGGACTAATATCTTATTCACCATCCCAATGACGTTTAAGATTTTCCAATTTCATTAAGTTTAATCCAAGAAAATAAATAAATAAAACATGATCCAGGCCAAACAAATCAAGACATAAATATATGGATTATCAAGTTAGTCCCTATATAATTAATATTAATGACTATTTAATGTTAAAACTTGTATTTGCTCTCTCTTCACTCCTTTTCTTACAAGCCAGTTTTGGAGTTTTAATCCTCATTAGTTTTCAACTTTTGCTAAAAGTTGTAATTTTGTAAGCATAAGCTACTTGTCATATAAACTATTTTGTTCTATTTTTAATGTTTAGTCCTTTTATATATATAAATTAATTATAGGGCAGATCTTAAATTGAGTTTTGTAAGTACTTTTTAATATGAAAATAGTTCTTTTGTTGTAAATTTTAAAGAATATTTAAAATTAGATAAAACCAATTATAAAATAAAAACATGTATTTATAAAATGTTTATATATTTCTAAATTGAATACTATTAATAAATTTTATTATTATTTTTGGGTATTAACAAATTTTATTATATTTGAAGTTATTTAATTTACAGGTGAAGTGATAAAAGATTTATGCTCAAATTTTCATGTGGAACTTAAAATTGTTTGTACGTTGTCTTAGAGTTTGTTGTACGCATAGTATAAGGCTTTTTTCTAGAGGCAAAGGCGTAAAAGGATAAAATAATTGTATATCAACTAATAGGTGGATAATTTTCGGATAATCCAAAGCAAACAAGATATAATGTTCCAATCTATAGACCAATGTGCCAAGTAATGCGCAACAGCATTGGCCAATTAATTAGCATGGTGAAAAAAGAAAAGCGTAAACCACTCAAACAATAATTCTGCCATAAACAGATAAGTTCATGCTATCACTATTGAATTTATTAATAAGAGCTAATACTCCAACTCTACAATGATAAAGCGGAACGTCAAATCTCAGGCTATCATAATAGCTTCAACAAACGAAAAAGTCCTAACTCGGACTAGACGTTATGGTTGGATTCTAAAGGTTACATTAGCCACTAAAATAGCCTAGTAAAATTATCGGAGTTTTTAAAATAGTATTTTCAAAACATTTGCTAACCTTGGAAGAAAAAAAATAGCGTGTTATCTCTTTTTTGACTAAAAGATACAATTTTCCAAAGTGAAAACCGATTGATTTTAATGTTTATTTCGTAAAAATTATTTTTCAATTTTATTTACTACTCAAAAACTCATTTATAATATTACAACGGAAAAAGTGATAATCGACAAAGTTTTGACTAAAAACCAGATTTCATGATCATAATTTTAATTTCCAAGTTTCAAAAGTCTAAACAACTATATGCCATGCATGCCATATTAACTCAAATTTTAAGTTTCATGCCACATTTCATGTAAAACAATACAGTTCTCATTTAACAGAAATTATAAATATCATGACTAAAATACTTTTGTTGAAAAAAAACTATTCGAGACAAGCCCTCTGAATGTCGAGTCTGTATCCTAACCTTGTGGATTATCTATATAGAAGGAAATTAAGGGGGTGAGCTTAAGAAGCTCAATGTGAATCTAAACACAAGGCAATCAATGCAAAACAGAGTTTAGCAATTTTCTTGTGCATGCTTATCAATGTCAATGCAATTCATGTTTAACAGAAAAAGTTCCTACCCATTCTCCGCTACACACCACAGTAAGAGTTTCCCAGAACTCATCCATCCCTATACAACGCATTGTGGATAAACCACCAGTAATTGCAGATAAACTACCAGTAAAATAGTAGGTAAACCATAGTAAATTTCAGATATAAAGATTGCAGATAAACTGCCAGTAAGTTGTGGGTAAACCACCATTGTTTGCAAAACTAGAGCTGTCAGTACTTCCTCTTTTCATATCGTCCCAACCTCATGCTATGTAACATGACATGCTAGTAACAATACAATATAGAAACAATAGTTATGCTTATCATGCAATCAGTTTAACAGTAGCAGTAGGCATGCTGAACATGTAACCAGTAATACAAAAACAGTGGCAACAGTAATAGATCATCAAGTATATGGTGATGGTAGACATGTATCAATGACATATCATACATATAACAGTAATAATTCAGTCATTCAGATCACAACTTCCAGAATTCTCATAATGTAGAGGTTTCAATTGAGTTCACAAACACCCTAAAAATAATTTGGGGAGTATAAAAGGACTAAACTAAACATATCATGATTTTTTGGGAAAAGTTGTAAAACAAGGGTCACATGGTTGTGTGACAAGCTGATGCCGTGTGGAAGGGGCGTACAGTTGTGTGGTTAGGCCGTGTAAGAGCTTGAAGTCGTGTGAGCAACGATAAAATTCCTTACGATAAGGACACGACCATGTGGCAGACCGTGTAATTGGTTGTAGCCATGTGATTCACGAAGTCCCTAAAATAATAGACGCACATGGCCATAGGTCCACCTGTGTGGCTCACATGTCCGTGTGGGAAACCATGTAACCTTAAAACTACATACAGTTTGCCAGCGATTCACTTGGTAAAGAACACACACCTTTCACCACGAGTCTGATTGGCATTTCCCACAACCAACCCCGATCTAGTTCACCTAAATTCGATCCTTCAAATGACAACCATACAAGTACCCACATATTAGATTCGACGGTAGGGAGTTCGGTGAAATCCAAAAGAAATTGATTAAACGAGTTGAAAAGACTAACATCGGACAATGATATTATGGATATACGGAATCTAACTATTGAAATAGATTGCATTTACCAATCTCCGGCAAAAAAATGAATGCTATTGACGTCAAATCTAAACATTGATAGAAACTGAATGAGCGAAATAATTTTTTAAGGGATAAAGATTCTACGGCACAAAGGGTGAAAATATGGTGCAAGAAAGAGGGAAAGGAAAGAAAAAGAAAATGGAAAACAAATTCTATTAGAATTTTGAAAAGAGGTAATGTGACTAATCAAATAGGAAAAAGTTGATTAAATAGTTAGGGTTTGTAAACCCTAGGGGTGACATAAGCAAATTTACCAAAGCTTGCCAAAAATTCACAAAATAAATGTAAGAGAAGAGGCTTGAACTTGAGACTCTAGGATGGATTCACTAACACTTAACCATTAAGCCTATAACTCATTTCTTACTTAATCAGTCATTTAACCTCAAATATATCGGGGAGTGACAAATCTCCCCTCCTTAAAATATATTTCATCCTCAAATTTTACCTGATTCAAACAAATGAGGATATTGTTGACGAATCGAGTCTTTCGATTCCCATGTGGTGTAACCTCCCCAACCCGGCCCAGACGTTAGACCTGAATTTGGGAGATTACATTGGCCACTGAAATGGCCCAACAAACTATCAAAATTTATAAAATAATCGTATTAAAACATTTGTTTAATTTAGAAGAAACCTTAGTTAAAATTTCAGAAAAACTCATGAGTTAATAAAAACCGATCAAGTTTTACATTTTCATATAATGGTGATTTCTTTTGAAACTTAGCTAATTCCTAATTTATTTATTACCCAAAATTTCAGTTATAACCTAGTAGTGGAAAGTGATATTCAATTTAGTTTTAATTAAACTAAAATGAAATTATTTAGTGCATAATCAAATCTAATTCTAGGTTCACTGTAATGACCCGATACTTAGGGGTGACAGAAAGTGTAGTTTCGAGACTCCGTTTCTATAAACTGAACTTGTAAATATTTACGTAATTATATTGGGGGCGAATTAAATTTTGGATTAGTAAATTTCATGAATTAGGGGTTATTAATTTACAAGGACTAAATTGTGTAAGTGTTAAAAATCAAATTATAGAATAAAATTAATTAAAGGGACTAAAATAGAAATTATACCATTAAATAAATGTTGTGTGGCCGGTCATGGGTTAAGGTCATTAATGTTATGTATATTATATATACGTTATATATTTAGGTTAACTTTAATATATATATATATATAATAAATAAAATTAAAACAAAATGAATGAAATATGAAGGAAAGTGGAATGAAAGAGAATGTTTACATGCAATTCGAAACAAAAGGGAGAAGAAAGAAAGCTCGGACGGCATTAGGGGTTTTTAAGCATTCAAACTTCAATTGGTTAGTTAATTTAGTTCATTTTCTTGTAATTTTTGTTTTTTTTTTTTGAAATCTCGATACTTAGAACTAGCCAACTCATGTTACAATTTTTAGTATTATTCAAGATTGATGATGTTACCATTGTTGATTAGTTAAAGCTTTAGGGATTTTATTAATAGATTTTTAAGTTAGAGGTGAAAAAGGATTAAATAATGGAGTAAACTGTTAATTTTGAACGATAGGGACTAAATTGTGAAAAAATTGACATTAAGGGGTGGAATTGAAAATAGGGAGCTAAATTTAGCTTAAATATGGAGATTAAAATTAGTCTCGGTTTTGGGACTAAATTGAAGATCAAGCAAAATGTGGTATAAAATTTGAAATTTAATAAAAATTAGTTGTGTATTATTAATATATTTTAATTATGTTATTCCGTGGTGAACGTCATTCCGAAATCCTCGAGTAAGAAAGGGAAAAACAAGATCGACGTTGAGTAGCTCGGAATATATGGTTTGTGTTTCTATAATCCGAATCAAGTTATAAATTTTTACATTTTATTTGGATTGCTCATGGTAAGTAGTTAAGATGAGATTTCTTATTCAAATTGGGTTGATTTGAATTAATGGAAAAATCATGAGGATTTAATGGTACATATTTGAAAAATATATGTATTTTTATGAATGTTGAAATGAATATATGTATGGAGAAAATGTGATTGCTATCAAAATTGAATATATGCTTATATGCGATAATATACATATATGAAATTGAGACATTGATTGTATTGAAAAGTGAAATGAAACCCTATTAATTATTTCGGGCTAAGTCGGATATAGATGGCATGCCATATGATAGGAAGAGTTCAGGGATTTTTTCGACTTCAAGTTGATGAGGTACTGGGTGCCAATTTACTTCGGTCCAGTAACAATTTTAGGAATGACATCAGAGTCTCGGATTTAATTTCTTTCAATAAAATCATTTTTCAAAAGTTTGTGGCATGTTTTTTTTTCCAAAAATACCCCTTTTAAGACATGCATGCAGACTCATTAAAAATCCAAAGTACGAGTTTTAAACTTGGGCTTTGATACCACCAAATGTAACCCCTCTAACTCGGGTTAAACGTTATGGTTGGATTTTGAAGGCTACATTAGCCACCAAAATGACCTAGTAAAATTGTCGGAGTTTTTAAAATAGTCTTTTTAAAACATTTGCTAACCTTAGAACAAAAACTTAGCATGTTATCTCTTTTTCCACTAAAAGATACAATTATTCAAAGTAAAAACCAATTGATTTTAATGTTTATTTCGCAAAAGTTGTTTTCCAATTTTTATTTACTACTCAAAAACTCATTTATAATATTACAACGGAAAAGGTTATAATCGACAGAGTTTTGATTAAAAACTAGATTTCATGATTATAATTTTAATTTCCAAGTTTAAAAAGTCTAAACAACTATAATGTCAAGTATGCCAAATTAACCCAAAGTTTAAGTCCCATGCCACATTTAATGTAAAATAATACAGTTCCCATTTAACAGAAATTATAAATATCATGACTAAAATACTTTTGTTGAAAAAAAACTATTCGAGACAAGCCTTCCGAATGTCGAGTCCGTATCCTAACCTTGTGGGTTATCTGTAAAGAAGGAAATTAAGGGGGGTGAGCTTAAGAAGCTCAATGTGAGTCTAAGCACAAGAAAATTAGTGCAAAATAGTAGACATGACATACAAAATAACAGTTCTCAAAACAATCACAATCATATAGTAAAATAGAGTTTGATAGTTTGCTTGTGCATGCTCATCAATGTTAATGCAGCTCATGTTTAACAGAAAAAGTTCCAATCCAATCTTTGCTACACACCACAGTAAGAGTTCACCAGAATTTATCCATCATTACACAACGCATTATGGATAAACCACCAGTAATTACAGATAGTCTGGTAGTAAAATAGTGGATAAACCACAATAAATTTTAGATATAAAGGTTGCAGATAAACTGTTAGTAAGTTGTAGGTAAACCACCAGTGTTTGCAGATTTAGAACTGTTAGTACTTCCTCCTTTCATATCGTCCCAACCCCGTGCTATGCAACATGGCATGCTAGTAACGGTACAATATAAAAATAGTAATCATGCTTATCATGCAATCAGATTAATAGTAGTAGGCATACTGAACATGCAATCAGTAATACAGAAACAATGGTAATAATAACAGATCATCATGTATATGGTGACGGTCGACATGTATCAATCACATATCATACATATAATAGTAACAATTCAGTCATTAGATCACAGATTCCAAAATTCTCATAATGTCAAGGTTTCAATTGAGTTCACAAACACCCTAAAAATAATTTAGGGACAGTACAAGGACTAAACTGAACATATCATGAATTTTTGGGAAAAGTTGTAAAACAGGGGTCACATGACAATGTGGAAGGGGCATACAGTCATGTGGCCAGACCATGTAATAGCTTGAAGCTGTATGAGTAACAATAAAATTCCCTACGATAAGGAAATAACTGTGTGGCAGGCCGTGTAACAAGTTGTGGTCGTGTGATTCACGAAGTTCCTAAAATAAAAAACGCACGTGGTCGTTAGTCCACCTATGTGGCTTACACCCCCATGTGGGAAACCGTGTGACGCAAAACTACACACGGTTTGCCATCGATTCACTTGGTAAAGAACACACACCTTTCAGCACGAGTCTGATTGGTACTTCCCATGATCAACCATAATCCGATTCACCTAGATTCGATCCTTCAAACGAAAACCATACAAGTACCCACATATTAGATTCAATGGTAGGGATTTCGACGAAACCCAAAAGAAATTGATTAAACGAGTTGAAAATATTAACATTGGACAATGATATTACGAATATATAGAATATAACCGTTGAAATAGATTGCACTTACCGACCTTCGGCAAAGATAATGGATGCTATTAATGTCAAATCTTAACACTGACAAAAATTGAATGAACAAGACGATTTGTTAAGGGATATAAAGATTCAATGACACAAAAGGTGAAAATATGGTGCAAGAAAGAGGGAAAGAAAATAAAAAGAAAGTGGAAAGCAAATTCTATTAGAATTTTGAAACAAAAAAAGCAACGTGATAAATCAAATAGGAAAAAGTTGATTAAATAGTTAAGGTTTGTAAACCTTGGGTGCGGCATAAGCAAATTTACCAAAGCTTGTTGAAAATTCACAAAATAAATGGGAAGGAAGGGGCTTAAAATTAGGACTCTAGGATGGATTCACTAGCACTTAACCATTAAGCCTATAACTCATTTCATGCTTAATCAATCATTTAACCTCAAATATATCGAGGCATGACAAAAAAATTATTTCGAGAGTATTTATATCTTTTACAAATAAATGAGAATAATGAATTTTGTACCCAAGACATCAAAATCTTCACTATCTCAACTTTATTCTTTCGTCATATTTAAGTTTTAATAAATTTTTACATAAATTTTTACATCTATATCGTGAGAATATAATAATTTAATGGTTAAAGTACCATAGAAGTCCTGTATTAGGAGTAAGATTACATTTTACCCTCTACTAAAAAAATGGGTAGATTACCTTTGTACATTAAATCAAAGAGCAAACTAGTCATTCTGTTAAAGAATTAATAAATTTTTGCTATTAAAAATTGATCTTGTACGTCAGCATGAGGTAAACTTGGCATGTCACATGTCACCGTCTGATTATTCCAACAACCATATCAGTTTTTAATAGTATAAATGAATGAAAATTTTAATAGAAATGATTGACTTACTCTTTAATCTAATGTGCAGAGACTAATTTATCCATTTTTTTAATAAAAGAGACAAAATACAATTTAACTTTTAATACAAGAACCTCCATGATATTTTTATCTAATCTAATATATTTTTATCTACGTGATCGTTTGTTGTTTGTTTTTGTGGTTTCATAGGACGGAAAGTACTAATTTGTACTAATAATCGAAACAAAACAAAATAAATAATGGAAACTATATGGTAATTGAAAACCCCGCTCCACTTTGTGTGAACTTTGAAGGATTAAGTTATTAAACAAGTGCACTCGTTGGGAATAAGCTCTCTATCTCATTAAAATTACTTCATTCCTTGATTTTTCTGCAACTGAATGCGGAATTAACCATAACAATGTAAATAAGTCTCATATGCAACCCACGTCGAAGAAACCCTATATATTAAGGTTAATATTTGGTATAGTGTATTATTTTTTATTTTATATACAACCTTAAAAAATTATTATATGTTTTTTTGAAATATTTACTTTTTTAATATTTTACTATATCTCTATAAGACATTTGTCAACCCTTTAATTTTACTTGTAGAGTCTATAACACTACACCAGAATAGGCCTTTAGCGGCACTTTTAGCGGCGTTTGGAACAAAAGCGCCACAAAAAATCGAGCATTAGCGGCGATTTAGTCAAAGCGCCGCTAAAGGTAGACCATCAGCGGCGATTTCCAAGAAGCGCCGCTAAAAATAGGAATTAGCGGCTTTTATATAAAGCGCCACAAAAAACCTAAGACCAACGACGTCGTTTTTTGCGATTTTTAAACCTTTAGCGGTGTTTTTATTTTAGAGCCGCTAATGGTCCGATCTTTAGCGGCGTTTTTATCTGAGCGCCACTAATGCTATGACCTTTAGCGGCGTTTTTCTCTAAGCGCCGCTAATGCTCGTATCTTTAGTGGCGTTTTTATCTGAACGCCACTAATTCTCTGGCCTTTAGCGGCAATTTTTTCTAAGCGCCGCTAATGTTAGTATCTTTAGTGGTGTTTTTATCTGAGCGCCACTAATGCTCTGGCTTTTAGCGGCGTTTTATAGGTAAGCGCCGCGAATGCATTTACCTTTAGCGGCGTTTTTGCCGAAGCGCCGCTAATAGTAACAAAAATCTTATAAGTTGAAATAATTAATATTTTGTTCTATTTATTATATAGTGGTACAATTTACATTTAAATTATAATTAACAAATAATATTGATTAATACAAAAAGTTTTTATTAAAGAGAAGTCGTATATATATAACAACTAACTATTTATTACTAATTTTCAATCAAAGTTGATTTAAACTACTTTACGAGAGAAAATATATTAAATTATGAATAAAATAAAATATAATAAAACTTAAATTTTTGTATTGCAAAGAATAAATTAAAATAGAATTAACTTTTATAAGAGTAATAAATTTTGGTAGTCTTGTTCGACTAAATAAATCAAAGGAATTATAAAACACCAATTTATACAAAATATATTTTAACAATTAATTATTGTTCAATCGATTTTGACTATATTTTATGATTATATATATTAAATATTTAGGAATTTTTTATGGACGGTATTTTAAGGAGTACGGGTATAGATTTAAGGTTTGGGATTTAAGGTTAATTTAGGGTTAGAGGTTTAGGGTTTGAGATTTAGGGTTTCAACGGTCATGTTAGGGTTTAATTTAGATTAATATTAGTTTTGATTATTTTTATGGTAAATATATATGTTCTTATATATTTGTAAAATGTAGATCCGAATAAATTAAATATATTGAATATTAATATAATAGGTAGATCATCATGATGGATTTATGCATGTCTATTGATTGGTTAATTTATAATTTGAGACTTGTTAAATGATACAATTAATTATCTTGTATATTTAAAACATTTAACCCTAACCATTTGATTTTTTGATATATATGGCTATAGCAATAGCAGATGCAAAAATATCGATACTTAAGTTCAAACATGATAAAACTTATATTTAGATCGATCCATACGAAAATTATTGTCATAAAGATAATTTGCTACCATATTTCAACTTTGTACAACATTTTAACTATATATATATAACTTGTTGTTTAATAGATTTTCACTATATTTTGTGATTATTAAATAATATTAATTTAGGGAATTTTTGGGTTTGGTCGGGGTTTAGAGCGGTCATGATAGGGTTTTTAATAAGAGGTTAATATTAGATTGATTAATTTTACGGTAAATATATATATGTTCTTATATATTTGTAAAATAAATCCAGTTAGAGGAAATTTAATATATTGAAGTTTAGTATAGTTTATATTATAATTAATAGATATATATATAATAGCCTTTACCGGCGTTTTAGTCAAAAACTCCACAAATATTGCAATATACGACGTCGTTCCGTGTTAGGGAATTAGTTTCTATTGTGGCATTTTATAGGGAAGCGCCGCTAATATTCTTGAAACTTTCTCAGAACGGCGTCGTTTCAGTTGAATGATGTACTCTATTAGTGGCGTTTTTAGGGAAAACGCCGCAAAGATGTCTACAATTTTGTGAAAACGTCACCGTTTGTTTCTGTAATTGAAAATTTAGTGGCGTTTTTTCCCATAGCGCCGCAAAAGCACATGCAATAGCGGTGTTTTTACGCAAAACGCCGCAAATGTGACTTAAAATTAATTTAAACGGCGCCGTTTCTTTAAAGGCCATTTAACCCGTGTCCTCATCCTTTACGAACTTATTATCGAAAAAAATGCATTTTCTATACCAAATTTTATAATAAAAAATTGTTTTTTATATAAAGAGACAAAATTTGTTGTATCAAGTTTATTATAACAAATTTCATCTATTTGTTAAGAGGACATTCGAAGCTTCATAATTTGTCATAAAGATAATATTGCTTCCTTATTTCAACTTTATACAACATTTTTAACTATATATATAAGTTGTTGTTTAATAGATTTTCACCATATTTTTTTATTATTAAAGAATATTTAGGGAATATTTTGGTCGATGCATGGTATTTTAAGGAGTACGGGTCGGTATATATGAATTTAAGGTTTGGTATTTATGGTTTAGGAGTTAGGGGCTAGATTATGCTTTAGGGGTTACAGACGTGAATTTAGGGGTTAGGGACAGGGTTAATTAGGGTTTAGGGGGATTTAAGGGTTACAGAGGTTTTAGGGGTTTGGTCGGGGTTTAAGGTTTCTTAAGAGGTTAATATTAGATTGATTAATTTTGGAGGTATGACTCTTATATGTTCTTATATATTTGTAAAATATAGATCCAGAATAAATTTAATATTAAGATAAGTTTTGAGTATAATAGGTAGATGATCACTTTATGCATGTACGCACGTAGCTACATAAATTGAATGGTTAATATGAAGATTACAATGTTAATTTATAATTTGAGACTTGTTAAATGATACAATATAACTAATAATAATAGTTATAACGGCAAAACATTTAACCCAAATTAACGACCATTTGATATATTTTACTTATATATGGATATATATGAATATATATGGATATATATATATATAGTTATTAATTTTTAATTTGTAAATATAGGACCAAAATAAAATTGGTATAAATAAATAAACAAATAATTAAGTTAGTAATTATTTATTTGTTAAATAAATTGGTAATTAATTAATTAAAAGTAAGACAAAAAATAAGAGTTTTAGCGGCGTTTCTATATAAAAGCCACAATTATTGCAATATCTGACGTCGTTCGTGTTAGGGAATCAGTTTCTATTGTATTTTATAGGAAGCGCCGCTAATATTCTTGAAACTCTGTCAGAACGGCGTCGTTTCAGTTGAATGACGTACTCTATTAGTGGCGTTTTTCGGGAAAACGCCGCAAAGATGTCTGCAATTTTGTGAAAACGTCACCGTTTGTTTCTGTAATTGAAAATTCAGTGGCGTTTTTACGCATAGCGCCGCAAAAGGACATGCAATAGCGGCGTTTTTACGCAAAACGCCGCAAATGTGACTTAAAATTAATTTAAACGGTGTCGTTTCTTTAAAGGCCATTTAACCCGTGTCCTCATCCTTTACGAACTTATTATCGAAAAAAAAATGCATTTTCTATACCAAATTTTATAATAAAAAATTGTTTTATAACTAATAATAGTTATAACTGGCAAAACATTTAACCCAAATTAACGGCCATTTGATATATTTTTACTTATATATGGATATATATGAATATATATGGATATATATAGTTATTAATTATTTAATTTGTAAATATAGGACCAAAATAAAATTGGTATAAATAAATAAACAAATAAATAAGTTAGTAATTATTTATTTGCTAAATAAATTGGTAATTAATTATTTAAAAGTAAGACAAAAAAAGTTGTCTTATTTTAGCGGCGTTTCTATATAAAAACGCCGCAAAAGGTATCCTTTACCGGCGTTTTAGTAAAAAACGCCACAATTATTGCTATATACGACGTCGTTCCGTGTTAGGGAATCAGTTTTTATTGTGGCATTTTATAGGGAAGCGCCGCAAAACTTACATAACTTTACTTAAACGGCGCCGTTTCTTCAGAGGACAAATTAACTTACATCTGCCTCCGTCCTCCAATTACAGCAAGAGGTAAATTGCAGAGAAATTAGGTTTCGAAATTTTTTAAGTGTCGAAAGGGGAGAAAACTTATCACGGAAAATACAAAGGAAAGAAAGGTGGTCGGAGTCGATCTTGAAACAAGGTGGGCACAGGTGCGAGATTTGTCGATTGAATAGGTAAGTCGTTTCTATTCTTTTTCGATTAAATTTTGCCATTTTTTGGTCAGTCTAAGTTATTTGGGGTTTTAGGGTTTCGATTAAACAACATAATTTGTGGGGAATCATTAGATGATGGGGAATAGGTAAGCCGTCTCTCGTCTTGGAACTGTGTTTGAATTTTCCTCAATTTTACTCATGTCTTCGCCATCCCTTCTTTTTCTTTTAGGAAAGAAAAAAAAGGGAATTTGTTTGATGGCTGAGTGGGTGGGTGGGTGGGTGGATGATGGGATAAAGTTAAGCCGCTACTCTGATTAATTTATTTAATATCTAAAAAATTTAAAATTTTAATTAACAAATAAATACTAATTGAAACCAGATGAATCTGAAATCATGCTGTTGGACATGTTTATAAAAAAATATACTGGTTGGTTCAAATTCGCATAATTTTATCACTTAAAAACAAAGAAAACACATGACCTTATCTCCACTTTGCCCGTGTATGAAATTTAAAATTGTTGTATGCATTGTTAATTTAAACATCATTAAACTGGTTCCCTTACAACGTTAATATAAAAATGACATAAATTTATTCTTCAGAAAATGGTAATTCTTTTTATGAAAGGTCTTGCTACTATGCCAATTTTTATGGATTCCATCCCTTCATTATAATTTGATCTTTTCCACTTTTCAAGTGTGTATTTTTAGATTTCTATGCCAATTTTTTCACCAATTCTGCGAAATAATTTGCTGTGACTTATTTCTTTTTAAAGATGGGGTGATGTGATATAAATACATTGACTTTTCTAATTTGATTATAATTTCATTATAATGTAGTATCAATGTAGGAATCATTAGATGATGGGGAATCATTACACAAGTAGGTAGACTATTGCTTGAGGTTGAATGAATATGAATAGAGATAGGTCAGATCTAATTTCACAAAACCACGATTGTAGATAGTTGTGAGTTAAGCCAGTGGCGTATGTTTCGGTCCATAAATAGCTTTGCATAACTTGCAAATATGACAAATGTGAGGTTAAGACATATATACCTCTTTTTTCTAGCTGTCTTGCAATTGATGAGTTCATCTACTTTTTTTTTTTCTTTTTCTAAACAATCATTTATTCTGCAGAATATTCTTCATAGGGTCATTAGAAACTAATCCCCAAGTCTAGTTCTGTTGCAATGCATCAAACTCAACTTTCATTGCATTTTGTCACTTAGAGTGTTTGTTGGCTTGGGCAAAGGCTTGAGGAGTGTTGTTTGGATGAAGAAGAGCCATGAGAAAAAAAAATGTCTTCTGAATGTTATTTTGGGAACAGGTTATCATTCGATTTAATGGATTTAATTACTGTCATGTTATTTTGGGAGAGGAATATATATGTTCAATTTTGGGAACATGTTATTTTGGGTATAGTTATATATGTTCAATTTTAAACCTCTAATATCATCTAATTCATTGTCATGTTTCAACATATAGTCATATATATTTTCATATATATGTTCAATTTTAGTTTTTTAGTTTAGCTAACTTTGTGAGTATAAACTCCTGTTTTTTTAGTTTTTGGCTTTAATTACTTACATTTTTTCGGTACTAATGTATTTACTCTTTTTTTCCGAGATTTGCTTGAATTGAGGCAATTTAAGGTATTTATTCCTATTTTTCTCTATTTAGGTTTCTTATAAAAAAAGTCAAATTGTTAAAAAATTTCTTATATTTTAGTTGTATAGTTTAATTATTATTTTTCATTTTTAGATGGGAGTTTTAATTACCATTTTAGCTAAATTTGCATTTTACTTTGCGACTTATTACATTATTTGATGTTTAAATTTTCTGCTCAAGATATTCGCAAAGGCAATTGTTTTAAACTATTAAAATTGAATACAACTTTTAAACAACTTTATATATTTGAGTAATTGAATAAATTATGGGCGATCGTTTTAAAAATTTAGCGTTTATAAATCATCAATTTCCGATATTATGTGTTGCCATTATAAATTTTACTTCAAATTAATGATTAATTATCGATCTTAACTTACATAATGGGAATTCGTTAATGATTAATAATCTTTTACATACAAATAAATTTGTATATTTATTTATATTTTCTATTAAAATAAAATATACTTTTTGAAATATATTTATTTTGTAATGGCAATTCAAAGTATTATTTCTTTAATAACAAAAATTGTTTTCATATATATAAACAAATTAATTATATCTTGTAATTCAAGTAAATTTTTTTTACTAACATAATTTGTTGTTTGAATTAATAAAAGCTACAAAATATACATTATATCGTAACGATCTTTGAATTATCCGAGATTAAAGCTACAAAATTATATTTTAAATGAAATGTATTCAAAGTTATATTTTAAAACATCTTTGATATATATATATTTATATACGTTTTAATATATTAATTAAAATTATATTGATATATTTGAAAAATTTAAAGCGTTTATAAATCATAATTTACATACGTAACACATAGCCTACATGACTTATATAATACACAACTTAAATAATTTAAATAACTTACATAATACATAACTTACATTCATAACTTACATAAACTTATATGTTACCTTACATAATTTCTTGTGACTTATTTCTTTTTAAAGATGGGGTGATGTGATATAAATACATTGACTTTTCTAATTTGATTATAATTTCATTATAATGTAGTATCAATGTAGGAATCATTAGATGATGGGGAATCATTACACAAGTAGGTAGACTATTGCTTGAGGTTGAATGAATATGAATAGAGATAGGTCAGATCTGATTTCACAAAACCACGATTGTAGATATATCAAGACATTATAAAACTAAAAGAACTATAGCAAGAATAAGAGAGAAGAGGAGACACAAAAGTGAAAGGATAATTCTACTTTTCTTAGCTTCAATAAGCTTGTACATATCATTTAATTAATTAATATACATAGATTACATAACTTACATTAATGTTATACATAACTTACATTAATATTATACATAAATTACATAACTTAATTAATTAATTAGTATTATACATAAATTACATAACTTAGTTAATTAATATTATACATAACTTACATTAATATTATACATAAATTACATAACTTAATGAATTAATATTATACATAACTTACATTAATATTATACATAACTTACATAACTTACAACTTACATAACTTACATTAATATTATACATAAATTACATAACTTAATTAATATACATAAATTACATAACTTAATTAATTAATATTATACATAAATTACATAAATTAGTTAATTATTATTATCGTAACTTACATAACTTACAACTTACATAACTTACATTTTTTAATTATTCGTAAATTACATAACTTACTTAATTTGCATAATAAATAACTTACATAACTTACATAATACATAACTTACATAGCTTAATTATACTTATTCCTAAATCCTAAACCCGTGTAATTTATTGTCAAGATTAGGCTTCAAGAAATAAGAAATGGACCGGTCTTGGATGAATTTGTCAAGGGTAAGCGACGGTTATCGAAATGGAGTACAAACTTTTCTAAATTTTGCATTTCAATATGCAAGCCAAGAGAACATGATTGTTTGCCCGTGTAAGAAGTGTGTCAACATAAACTGGCATTATCGTGAAGTTGTATACGAGCATCTAATTGTTGATGGGTTTGTTCGTGGTTATAAACAATGGTTTTTTCATGGAGAATGCCCGCCTAGTACTTTCTCTTCAAGGATGGATGTATCTTATGATAGTACTGCTACCATCAGTCTGTTAGAGGGGATGATATGGAAGGGATGTTGCAGGAAGCATTTAATATTCACAGTCATGGTTTACATTCGTTCCTACCCGACTTTGTGCCATCTGATGATTGTAATCTCGGTGGAAATGCTTTTACCGAACCCGGAAGAAGTGTACATCATGAAAAGCCGAATGGAGAAGCGACAAAGTTCTACGCGCTACTTAATGAGATGAACGAAGAACTATATGAGGGATCGAAATTTTCAAAAATGTCTTTCTGCATTCGTCTTTTCCAGTTAAAATGTTTGGGAGGGTGGACCGGGAACTCATTGACAATGCTGTTAGAGTTTTTGAGAGAAATGTTTCCGTTTGCAAAAATCCCTCAGTCATGCAAAGATGTGAAGAAAATGATAAAAGACTTAGGTCTTGGGTACAACAAAATCCATAGTTACCCGAATGATTGCATGTTGTATTGGGGCGATCGGAGAAACCAACAGTGCTGTCATGTATGCGGCGAATCCCGTTGGATAAATAGAAACACAGAAGATGGGAACGACAATGAAAATGATGCACAGCCAAGAAAGAAGCCGGTCAAGGTTTTGCGGTATTTTCCGCTGATACCAAGGCTTCAAAGGCTTTTCATGTCCTCGAAGACAGCAGAGTCAATGATGTGGCACCATGAAGGACGAACCGATGATGGATTATTAAGGCATCCGGCAGATTCTTTAGCTTGGAAATCATTTGACAATAAATTTCCAAGCTTTGCAAGCGATCCCAGGAGTGTGAGGCTTAGCCTAGCATCTGATGGATTTAATCCTTACAAGATCATGAGTACTGCATACAGTACTTAGCCAGTAGTGCTTGTTCCTTACAATCTGCCTCCGTGGATTTGCATGAAGCAATCTTCCCTTATCTTATCTATGATTATCCCTGGAGAGAAAGGACCTATGAATGATATCGACATTTATTTACAGCCACTTATTGAAGAGTTAAAATAATTATGGGCTGGTGTCGAGACATACGATGTGCTGAGAAAGGAGAACTTTAATTTACGTGCAGCTTCGATGTGGACCATTAATGACTTTCCCGCTTATGCCAATTTATCCGGTTGGAGTACCAAGGGTCGTTATGAGTGCCCTTGTTGTGCTGCACAAACATGTTCGCGGTGGTTATACAATGGGAAGAAGTTTTCTTACATGGGGCATCGTCGGTGGTTACCGGAAAATCATAGATTTAGATTTCAGAGTTCGGCATTTGACGGTACTGAAGATTTCAGAGAAGCTCCTTCGCAGACAAGTGGATCTAAAATCTTGTTAATGTTGGAAGATATGAATTTCAGTTATGGGAAGATGAATCAACCGCCAAACACGCAAAGAAATAGAAGATCAAATGATGAAGCTGATGATAACTCCGATGAAGAGGATGATCCTAATGAGGCGAACTTGTGGAAAAAAGAAGTATTTTCTTTGAGTTGCCTTATTGGGAGCACCACCTTTTACGACACAATCTTGATGTTATGCATATTGAGAAAAATGTCTGCGAGAACATTGTCTGTACAATTTTGAATGTAGACGGAAAATCAAAAGACAATCTTGAGTCGACTTGATTTAGTTCGGATGGAATTGACCGATCTTCATCGAATCCACTTCGAATGGTAAATATCGGTTGCCGCCTTCTATTTCCTCAATGTCGAAGACAGAGAAAGAAGTGTTCTGCATGGTGTTGAAGGATATAAAGGTTCCAGATGCGTATGCATCAAATATATCTCGATGTGTTAGTGTTAAAGATCAAGACTATATTCGCTAAAATCACATGACTATCACATCTTGATGCAAGATTTACTACCGCTGTTTCTACGATGTTGTATTTGAAGAAGGTGACGTCTTGTATAATTGAACTATCCAATATAATGAAAGCCATTTGTGGCAAAGTTTTGGATGTTCAAGAACTTCGAAGGTACAGGATCGAGCCGCTTTAACTTTATGCAACATGGAGAAAATCTTCTCACCTTCCTTCTTCACTATTATGGTTCACTTGATAATCCATCTCCCGCATAAAGCAATTCTTGGCGGACCTGTTTTCTATCGATGGATGTATCCCATAGAAAGGTGTTAATTACAATTTTTAAAATTTTCCTTCATTCACCTATATGCCTTCAGTTACAACTTTTGATAATGTTGTATATCGTTTTTAGGTTCCTATCCAAATTAAAGTCTTATTGCAGCAACAAGCGTTATCCAGAAGGATCGATTGCTGAAGGCTACTTGGCAGAGGAATGTATGACCTTCTGTTCAAGATATTTGGAAGATGTTGAAACAAGGTTGAACAGACCAAATAGAAATGCTGGACTCACGGATCATAACTTTGTCGATAATTATTTGTTCCAAAGTTTTGGAGAACCAATCGGTAAAGTTGAAATTGCAGAATTAGATGATTTATCGTGGGTACAAGCACATCGATATGTTCTGTTTCACCACGAATCAATGGAACCTTTACGCAAGTAAGTTCTAGAAATTTGATAAATATTCATCATTTAAAAATTGTTTATAGTCTAACAAGCTGAACATATTTTTAACATAGTGAGTACAAACAAATATTGAGATCTCGTTCGCGCTCCCGAAGAACACAACATCGAGATATCAATAAGTTGTTTACAGAATCTTTTCATGAATGGTTAAGCCAAACGGTATGTAATTGGAGCTTTCACCGACAAATAATAATATTTACTCAAAAAAATTTTAATTAATCAGTTTACTTTCCATTCAATAGGTTTGGAGTGGGAAAAACGTCACCGACGAAGTTAAATGGCTTTCCCAAGGTCCAAATCGGGTGGTTAAAAGATGTAGTGCGTTCCTCATAAATGATTGATTTCATACAAAATATCGCGAGAGATTGAGGAGAACGCAAAATTGTGGAATAGTTGTTAATTCCTCAATTACAAGTTATGCTAGTGCTAGGGACAATAATCCTGTGGAGGGAAATGTGGAATATTTTGGACTTCTTACTGACATAATTGAGTTGGATTACTACGGCAAATGGAAAGTTGTCTTATTTCGAGGTGATTAGGCCGATGTTAATACTGCACGTGGAATCAAACAAGATCAATTTGGTTTCACAATGGTAAACTTCGCTCGATTGATTCACACAGGACAACAATTGATTGATGAGTCGTATGTATTTTCTTCTCAAGTCAAACAAGTTTTTACTCAAAAGATCCAAGCGATGAGGGTTGGTACGTTGTACTCAAGAACATCCCTAGAGACTTGTTTGTGAGGCGGTGGATGTAGAGATGACATTGACGACGTAACACAAACTTTTCCATTTCGAATGAACTTAAACGAAAACATCCCTAGTACTAGTACACAATTTCAATGGGTCCGCCAGGATACGGATGAAGATATTTACGAATTATAATGTAGTAAGCTTTTACGATTATCTAATTATATTTACGAATGATGATATTTCAACTATTTTATATGTGATATTATTGTTGTAATTGTATACTATGTTTTCAACTAATTTATTTGTATTGCAGATAAAATGCCTAGAAAAAAAGTGCGATCGCACCGCATTGTTCAAGGTACTCCAAACTCGGTGGAAACAAACAGCACTGAACAACAGACTGCTGTTGGATCTTTGAATGTTCCGATTACACCTGAGGAACCTATAGAAGTTCAAAGTAATTTAACATTTAATTTACATGTGTGTTGACTTCTTGTTTATTTTTTTTTAAATTTCGTATATTACAATACTTTTATTTTTCAGATGAAACTGGTGGGACGCGGAGAGTTCGCAGATGTACGATACTGAATGATTTATACGAGCTAGATCCAGTTGAGCTTGTCCAAGTATCCAGTAATAGCTTTGGTCAGCCTGTTGGATCAGAAGCTCGCCTTTTAGCAGGATACATGGGCATTCTAGCACGGAATGCAAATATGTTGCCACTTAACTTTGAGTCATGGCATAAAGTGCTCGAGAGTAACAAGAACCAAGCTCTCGATAACATTAAGGTAACAAAACGTGTATGTTATTTATAATACTTGGGTTTAAGTTTCGTTTACATTTACTTTCTTAAGTTGTGTTTTTTGTAGACGAGATTTCTCTAGAGGTCTCCGATGCTTATGTAAAGAAGGCATTGGGAAAAAGATGGAGAGACCATAAGAGCACTTTAAAGAAAGACTATTTTAAGACAAAAACAACACTCGATGAGAGATTACAAAATATCCCGCCGGGAATGCTGAGGTACCAGTGGGAAGAGGTCGTTAGATTTTGGACTTCGAAGAAAGGAGAGGTATGTGTAACTTATAAAATTTTGTAATTATTTTACTGTATAGTATTTCCTAATTAACGTACTAATAATTTCATAATGTAGGATCGTGAACGAGTTGGAAAAAATAGTAGGCAGCAACAAAAATTCACTCACACAGCTGGGTCGAAAAGTTTTGCGTGTGTAGCTCATGCAGAGGTATTTTGATTTTTTTAATATTGGCAGATATTTATTACTTTCTATCAATTAATATTTTTACTATTGTATTGTAGGAACTGTCGTCCGATCAAAAAGTTGGACGCCTTCAACTTTTTGACATTACACATAGGAAGAAAGATGGAAACGCTATGACTCCTGAAGCTGCAGAAATTATAGTACATTTGCTTAATACAATTTCACTTGTTTTAATTATTTATAGTGTTTATTTTCTAATGATTTATTTCATTTATTGTAATGCAAATATTTTTAAGTTATGTTGCATTGTGTTTTTAATATATATTATGTTCCTAACTATGTGATTTAGTTTTAGGAAAAATTAAAGGATAAAAGGCGAGTCTGGCGATTGCTTCAAAGTGATAGTTCTGTTCATATTGACGACATTGATAACCGGATTATCTTTGAAGTTTTGGGTCTGAAAGGTATGGTCGGGTTCGATTTCAAGGATATTTTGTTAACCCATCCCAATATTTTGGATCTAGCTCGCAACAATATATGCCTTGGGGTCGAAAAAGTGAAGTTCAGAGGTTAAGAGACCAGATGGCTCAGATGCAAGCGACAACAATTGAGCAAATTACACAACTTAAAGCGGAGGCAACATCGAGAGAAGCTGATGTTCAAAAAAGATATGAAGAACTCCAGCTACAACTGAAAGCAGATGCAGCAGCGAGAGAAGTACAGGCTGCAGCAAGGGAAGCAGAGGCTAAAGCGAGGGAAGCAGAGGCTGCAGCGAGAGAAGCAGAGGCTGCAGCGAGGGAAGCAGAGTAGCGTCAAAAGTTCGATGAACTCTAGCAGCAGCTTCAGAGTATGATGAAGATGTTTCAGCAGTCGCAACAGCCGCCGTCTTAGAATATCGTATAAATATACTTCGATTTTGACTTTTAATGTATCATTTTAACTTTTAACATTTTTGTAAGAATAATACGAATTTTATTTTATTTATTGATATTTATTATATTATTTGTTTAATATATAGATTTATTACTTTTGGCTGGTTTAGATATGATTTCTTCTGATTTGTTTTTACAAGAGGGCTAAAAATATAAAAAAAATTTATTTTACAAATCTGCCAAATTTAGTGGCGTTTTTGGTAAAAGCGCCGCTAAAGATAAGGTTCTTTAGCGGCGTTTGTGGAAAAAGCGCCCTAAAGATCATGGTCTTTCGCAGCGTTTGTGGGGAAAGCGCCGCTAAAGATTAGGTTCTTTAGTGGCGTTTGTGGTCGGTTACCGCTATAGATCGTGGTCTTTTGCGGCGTTTTAGGGAGAAACGCCGCTAAAGACCCTAATCTTTAGCGGCGCTTGCCGCAAAAACGCCGCTAAAGACCCTGATCTATAGCGGCGCTTTCCCCACAAACGCCGCAAAAGACCCTGATCTATAGCGGCGTTTTGACCACAAACGCCACTAAAGGTCTTAGTCTTCAGCGGCGTTTGTGCTAGAAGCGCCGCTATAGACCAACACCTTTAGCGGCATTTTTTTCGAAAAACGCCGCTAAAGTTAGCGGCGCAGTCATTAGCGGCTTCTGTTGCGGCGCTTCTCAAAGCGCCACTAAAAGTATTTGCGGCACTAAAAAGCGCCGCTAAAGGCCTAAAAAGCGCCGCTAAAAGCCTATTTTGGTGTAGTGTAAACTCCATTAGCAGTGTACCAAATATTATTCCATATAGGATTAGTATTTGGTATACTAGTAGTTTACGTTTTTTATTCTACGATCAGGGTTATATGGTTGACAATTGTCCTATAGGGGCACAGTAAATTATTAAAAATATATATTTAAAAAAGTGACACGCCAATTTTTTAAGGATAATTATGGAATAAAAAAATACACTAGTAGTATATCAAATATTCACCCTATATATTAATTAAGAATTGGGTTAATGATCTTGTTTCAGCAACTGCCAGTCGGAATCCCACGACTGAGGGGTTCGTTTTAGTGTTTTCTTTGTAACTGTTGGTTCTTTTAATTGTTTTTCTTTATTCCATTCTTCATTGAAGAGGCCGACTTTTGATTTAAAAAAAAAAGAATTGGGTTATCAATTTCTTCTAACAACTTTTATTGACACGTTTTAAAGAAAAAGGCATAATGACTTATTTTGCACTCCAACTTTATAAAAAAAAATCATTTAGCCTTCTATTTAATTTTTGGCTTCTTTTAGCCATTGAATTTGCATTGTTTGTCAAATCACCTCAAAATAGATAGAAAAATTAATGTTTGTTAACTTTGCTGACATGGCATATATGTAAATTGCCATGTGTATGTCACGTTAGCAATTAATTAATTTTTAAAATTTAAAATTATTAAAAATATTTTTTATAATATTTATATTTTTAAAAATTTTAAAAATTAATTAATTGCTTACATAACATCTATGTGACAATCAACATGTATGTGACATCAACAAAGTTAACAAATGCTAAATTTTTCATTCATTTTAATATGATTTGACAAACAATACATGTTTAAGCGCTAAAAAGATAAAAAATTAAATGAAGAACTAAAATTACTATTTTATGAAGTTGAGGAGTCAAATAACATCAACTTATGTGAACTGCAAGAAGAAATTATCATTTCCTTAAGCTAATCACTTTGGTTTCTAATTTCAAAAAAATGTTTTTGAGTTTAAAATTATATAAAATATTAAACCATATTTAAAATAAAATTATATATGTATTTTGAATAATTTATCAAAAGTTCTCTTTTAATTTTGACAGTTTTAACTTCGTAATATTTCTAGGATCACTTAAATCACTTTTGAAGAGTATTATTGTATACTAGAAATTCTATTATATGCATATGAGTGTAAAATTTACAGATTTATAATATATATATATATGTATTTAAAAATAATATACAATGTACAATAGAATATATTATTTGAAACTAATTAATCATAATAACACATGAAATTAATGACATAAATACATCAAAATAACAATACTAAATGCATACAATTATTTAGCATGACGTTGTCATCAATTGTAAGTTGATATTGAGTTTACTTGTCAAACCAACTCAATTAACAACATTATTAATATATACAACTAATAACGATAATAAATTTCTCATATTCAAATAAAAATTTATAATATATATTAAAAGAAGCTTTGATTGAGTAGTAAATTTAAGATTTTATTAATCCAATTAGTGTGAATTCAAATCCCACTATATGCATGTTTTATTGGTTTTGTTAATGTTAAGTATGACTCTATTTTCAGTCAAATTTGAAAAATAATCTTTTAGTTAAACTCTGTTTATTTATTTCAGTCAAACACTGATTAGTTTAGATTATTTTATTATTATTTGACATATGAATTTAGCCTATAAATAGGCTCTTGTACAACCTTAGAAAACACACCCATTAGATTAGAACTCATAACACATTCAGAAAATTTTGTGTTTACGTTTTGAGAGTTCTTTGTTTTTCGGGTTTTCGGGGTTTAGTTTTATCTCCATCTTTTGTACTCTTCATTCTTTTGCCATTATAGTAAAATTATCTTTGCCCGTGGTTTTTTATCCTCTTTGGAGGGGTTTTTCCACGTTAAGTTTGTGTGTTCATCTTCTCAATTTCTTCCGCTATTTTTACTTGTTTGTTGCTTAATCGGGACGATCCCTAACAGTTAAAATGAAAATACTAAAATACCCTCGAATAATATAATTTATTTTAATTATGGAAGGGCATTTCCATAATTTCCCTAATCGAATTGGTGGCCAGTTAAAGGTGATACCAACTCAGTAGAACACTTAATAAATAGTATAGATTATTGGAAAAGTCATATCTTTATTCTCATATTTAAATGTGTGTAAAAGATATACATACATTTTAAGAAAATAAAAAGCCATCTTACAAGGTTAAATCTACTATTAGTCCTTATACTTTGCAAAAGTTGTGGATTAGTCCCTATTGTGACACCTCACACCCAACCGAATCACCGGATCCGGATGCGTGATATCACATTATGTTGTTGAAGCAACTTAGATTAACTCAACCTAAAATTCACAAATATTCAAAGATAATAATTTAATATCCAATGTACAATATATCCATACATTCATTGTATCCAAGAATCAATTTCATTAAAAATCAAAGTTATACTAAGTCAATTTCAGAGTTAGGACTTGAATCCAAACTCATTTATCAAATTTAAATGTTATGTCTCGAGACAAGGTACTCTATGTCTCGAGGCAAGCCGTATTTTAATTTTGGAAGTTTTTGCTTCGATGCTAACATGTCTCGAGACACTAAAGGATGTGCTTTGAAGCAAGGTCCCTTATGTCTCGAGACCTAGTCTCAAGATAGACCTCCCATGTTTCTTATTTTAGCTTCAATGTTTGAATGTCTCAAGACAAGGGGTTCCTGTCTCGAGACTTGGTGCAAGGTAAAACTTACTTAGGTTCGACGTTTTCCTGTCTCAAGACAAAGGCAAATTATCTCGAGACTAGCTCAACATGTCTCGAGACATTAAGCATTTGAATGCACATTAATTTAAATCTTTATTCTAACAGTCTCGAGACTTAATGGTCAAATGGCCTAAAATATACATTTTCAAGTGTTCAAAATTTTACCATTTTGTTCCTAAACTTACCTAAAACTAACACCTATACAAAATCATCAATTCAACCTATCTAAACTCATTCAAACATTACCCAATCATAACTTTCAATGAATCAACACTTAACCAACCAATTCATACAATCAAACCAATATAAACAAGCATATTTAGCTAATAGTCAAAAGGTTAAATCCAACCATTCAGACATTATAAGCCAACTTACCAAAAGTGTCAAATTACTAACTTAGGAAACAAGCCTACCAATATAGGTACATGTCATATAACCACAAAACTAAATATACATACAAAATAGGATCTTATTAACTTCTGAGCTGATCTAAAGAGTAGGATGCTTGACCATGAAACTTCTATAGCTTTTATCTAAGACCTATGCACGGAAACAAACAAATATGTATTGTAACAACTCGTTTTTCAGTGGTGTTGGAAACAGTGGTTTTGGGACCACAACTCTAAAGTGTCAGTCCGTAAATATTAATTATCTAATATTTATGAGGTCATTAGTGTCGTATTAAATTCTAGTTAAGAAATTTTATCATTTAGATAGTTAATTAATTAAAAAGGATTAAATTGTAAAAAAGGTAAAAGTAAATCACTATAGATCTATAATAGTAAAGGGACCAAAATGGTGATTAAACCATGGTTAAAAGTCCAAGTAGGACATGATTAATCCAATAGCTTTTGGGCTATTTGCTTATTAAGTCCTAATTAGTTTAGGGTTAAATTGAAATGAAGAGTTTTATTAAAAAATTAAAATAGTTTAAGGACCAATTGTGCAATTAAACCCTCCTTAAATGGTAATTATACTATTACTTAAAATAGTAGATAATTTAGGTAAGTTGAAGTTGAAATTTCATTAAAAATTAAAGGTTAATTTAGTAAATTGACAAATCAATTAAGTAAAATTAAAGAATAATAAAATTGGAAAGGCATCATCATCTTATTTCTTTTATCTAAAAAATTGAAACTCCATTACCAAAGGGGAGTAAGCTTCGGTCACTTAGAGTTCCTTGATTAGGTAGGTAAATCTTGTCCATTTTTAGTAATTTTTTATGTTTTCGAGCTCGTATTAGCTTGATTTAGCTAACTTGAGGACTAATTTGTAAAACTGTTAAATGTTGTGGATTATGCCATTGTTGAGTTTGAGTTATTCTTGAAGCTTTATGGAAGAATATTGAGTTTGGTTGTTAGTTAGGACTATTTTGTAAAGTAGTTTTGATGATTTTAATGTTTAAGGATTAAATTATTAAAATGGAAAAATTCCAAGGAATTGATGTGAATTAACTATAAATATAGGTTTTAATGAGGTCTTATAAGATTTGGCTAGGCTGGGTTTTAAGCCTGGGGACTAAATTCCATAATTGTAAAATGTTGGGGGTAATTTTGTAAAATACCTAAAAGGACTTTATTGCATAAATGATTTAATTTTTTCAGTTAGAATTATTTAATTGAATGAAATTATTGTTCTAGATCAAGAATGGGGTGATAATTGTGGAAAAGAGAAAGTTGCAGAATAGTCACTGTACTTTTGACATCGCTGCAGTTTAGTCTGTAAGTTCATTCGGTTTAATTGTAATACAATTTAAATGCTTGTTATATAGACTCAGTTATTGAATGTTTATTAATGAATTAATTCTTGCACATGGAAATAGAATTAATGAGTTATTATCGCTTGATCACTAATGAAATGCCCTGAGCCGGATGAACGTAGGATAAAGTATGATTGTCATGCCAATAGGTTATTTGCACGCGGTACGAGATTGGTATGAGATATGATGATGATTTTTGTATATCCTTTGTTCACTGAATATACTGAGGTCCTGCATTTGTTGCGGACTATAGAGTTATATTACAGTGTTTATCTGTTGTGTTTCGGGAGGACGTTAGCCTTCAGGCTAGTCTTATTTAGTCAAATAGACCCCACGAGAGGTCTAATTATGAATTTCAAAGTCAAACGGGCCTAGGTGAAAATTTTCAGAAAATGAGCCCACACATCGTGTGGCCTACACGATCTAACTGGCCCAGTCTGTGTGGCCCACACAACCTAACACAAGCCCGTGTGGCCCACATGGCCTAACATAAGCTCATATGACTCACACGAGCTTCCACATGGCCTAACACAAGCTCGTGTGAACCACACGACCTACTACACAGTCATGTGACCCATACGATCGTGCGACAGAATGCTTTTTGGCATTACGCTGTTCGTTATTTTTTTGGTTTTTGGTTACACACCTTACTGTTTTCTGAAATGAGCTCAACAGTGAGAAATCCAGCATCTAAAACGCCATTTTGAACGAACTAATTAGCAAATCCCATACTAAAATCGACCACTAAATCATATGCAAACAATCAATTATTACGAACTAAACGAAACTAGCCCTTAACTGGAACCTCTATCCACTTACCCTTGCAAATAACAACGGCCCTAAACCACACTTAGACCACCGGAGGAGTGTTAGTCACACACGAAAAGAAACCCACTTAACAGAATACAAAACAAATAGACCATCCAATTAGCCAATTAATCAAAGTCATCTATCATACTTGGAGAAAATGCAAAACAAAGTATCTAGATAAAGTACATAAAACTTACTAGTCGATAAAATGATCACAAAGGAATGTCAGAAGGAAAAATGGTGGTAGCAATTTACAGTATCACATTTGAAGAAGAAAGAAATCAAAAGAGGAAAAGTAAGAAAAAAAGAAAGAAAACCGACGTGAGCAAAACGAAGAAGAGGAGAGAGGGACGATAGAAAACGAGAGTGATTTTAGGATAATTCCTTTTTTTCCTATTTTTCAAAAACTACCCACATCCTTACCAACTTCTACTAAATCTGATAACTAACCACCTATCAAATTCTCAAGAATTCAAATTCATTCAAATTTCAACCATCTGGGTGGCACAACAAAAAATAAAAAAAAATATTTCTCGTTTGCACGCGTCGGGATTCGAACACAAGACCAAAAGGTAAGCTGAAACCTTACCATTGAACCAGTAGGCTCATTCTATCATTAGTTGAGCAAAAAAATATTATTTATGTCTAATGATTAAGGGAAAGATTCAAACCTAGAACCTCACACACACAAGCACAACATCTATCCAATGGACCAAACTTAACTCACTTCACATAATTTCACAAACTTCACTTAAAAATCAGAATGTGACCATTCTAGGTTTCACTAACCCAATTTCTTCTAACCCGGTTGATGTGACAACTCTCCCTTCCTAAAAGAATTTTACCCTCAAAATTCTGTTGCCACACAATTCACTTAACCACAAAATTTGAGATTCTTTATTCCAAACTAACCACCACGCTATCGCTACGCAACTCTAATTTCCATGTAATCTAGACAATATTTCTAACAGAATACTATTCACTGACATGATTTATCTCACAGAACTATCTACATAAATATCGCTAACAATCCCATAATCGTAGATGCTTAGGAACACTATTCACAGTAGACTCTCTTGTAAAACCAATCCTTATCCAATGCAATGTACAATTGAAATGAATTGCAAAAGTACCTGTGTCGCTACCAGATGCGTCTCGATCCTCTCGACGCCTAGTTGCACAAACCAATCTCCGATTTCCTCTCTGAGTCGAAGTTTGCATCCGATTAAGAGAATATCATGAACAATCCCTAACACGATGCTCAACGTACACACATTTAAAACACGCTCTCGTTTCCTCCAACATTCGCCTAGATTACACATATCACAATAAGTACAAATTGAAATCTAATCCTATGCTCAGAATTGTTTCAACCCGCTGAGGCCAAACTCTTCTAACTCATTTCCTAGGTCGCAGATTGAAGTCAACAGGACCAGAATTCTCTTATTCTGCACTTATTCCTTTTCTTTTCCTCACTCTCTAAGTGATTAATCTCTTCTGCTAACTTGGTCTCATTCGACCGAAGTCACTTAGTCACAGACCCTCGACTCACAGATACAGATTGGGCCTCCAACAACCCTTTGTAAATCTCTAAACATAACCTAGGTCACGACATCATCTATAGCTTCCTAATTATAGCTTTCTAAAATGGGCATCTCCACAGTCTTGCTATTTTTCAGATTGGGCATAGTGCCCCAAAAAGGGGACTCGACATGAGTCATTTGACAACTACCACTACATCCTCACGCATCGCGACCACAAATACCGTGTAAACTCATTTTACTGATTTACAGTTCAGAAGTCTAAAGTTTAGCTTAGGTTATTTTTAAACCTTAAGTCTAAAGTTTAACAAATATACTTATCTTAAGGCAGAGATAACTTATCTTACAGTATCTAAATCTATCAGTTTTACTGAAGTACTAAAATAAAACTTACTAAAGTATACTTAATTGAAGCACACATACTTACATGGATCGGTGTTGGAGACTTGAATTTCTCTTTTTACAGACTCAAAGATCAAATATAATTAAAATCTGAATGTACACTTTAAAAATATTTTTTTTCATGAGATTCTAAACCCAAAAACCATAGCCTAATTTTTGCAGCTTGGCTCTAATACCACTAAATGTAACACTCTAAACCCGACCTAGATGTTATGGCCAAATCTGGAGAAGTTACATCAACTCATTTGTAAACTAATTTAAAATCTAGCTTAGAAATTGTGTGATCTGAAAATATTATTTTCGGCGAAACACTTACAAGTTCTTCACGAAATCTCGCGCAGAACTTATTTATTTTTCAAAATAATGCTGAATTTGATACTTAGACTTGCAACAAAAATTCTAGAGTAACAAAAATTAGAAATCGTGAAGATTTGAGAAAACGTATGTTTACTATTTGTCCATATTCTGAAACTTCCATTGTTATCTTACATAAAACTTATTTTAAATTTAGAGTGGAAAATTCATATTTAGTTTCATTTTACAAAACCACGCCTTCCTTTCACTTAACATGGAACATGCAGAAAACTTAAGCCAAATAATGAAACCTAAAACCAAAATTAAATTTGAAAACTTAGTCCAAAACCAAAAGTCCAAAAAACTTAATGAATGATAATCCAAACCATCTTAAGAGAGAAACCAATTCGAGCTCCCGCACGCCGTCTGGTCATAAACTTGTTGGTTATGTGAGAGGAGAACAAACAAAGAGTGAGCTTACGAGCTTAGAGTGTAACACATCCCAAGAAACAAATCAGATACACATAAATAAACATATATGTTTTTAGATACAGATTCAAACATATTCTCATATACAGAGTCAAATGTATTTTCATAATTAGATACGGATGCATATTTAGAATCAGATACAAATGTAGACGCAAATTCAAATGTGGATGCAGACACAGATTCAAATACAGATGCAGTCACAAAGCCTACCCCCATCTGCTACACACTAACTCCATCCAACCAATCTCACCAATTAGGAATACAAGAGTCCATCCATCCAATCACATTGGGTCATAATGGTATGTCACTCATAAATGTGCAGTTGAGTTGCCAGACAGATATTGCGGTTTAACCACTAAAATTGTAGTAATGCTGCCAAAATACATGTCCTCCGTCACAAATCAAAGCCACATGATGCACATGCATAAATAAACTAACACATATATCCCATAAACAGATGTCATGCATGTTTTTCATACGTAATCATGTTTTCGGAGTTATCAGAACACAGAGTGTACATGTAATTTTCACATACCTTACATATTTGACATACATACACATATCAATATATGTCACATTTCAAGTCTTATTTAAGCTAAACGGACTCCACGGGAGGTTTAATTACGAAATTTGAAGTCAAATAGACCAAGGTGAAAAATTTCAGAAAATGGGCCCACGCGGCCTAACACGCTCGTGTGACCCACACGGGCTGCCACACGGCCAGCCACACTGCCTACCACAAGGCCATCTGACCACACAGTCTACCACACTGTCATATGATCTATACAGTTTAATTTTCATCCCTTACAATTAGGTCCTTAATTATATAAAATATAACTATATGATATAATTCTAGCTTACCTTAACACTTAAATTTTAACATATAAAACTATATAATCTTAATTACTATCAACATGCATAAAATTGAACCTTAAATCTCTAACTTCTTCGAGCTTTTCATTAATGCTAATTCATACCAAACTTATTAATTCACTAAATTGAATAATGGGTTAACTACAAATAGTTTCATATTAAAGAAATCTATAAAATTTAAGGGGAAACCTGATCAGTTGCCTTATTAATTTAATGACGACTGAAGAAACTGAGCTTTGCTTATTCTTCTCTTTTCGGAGAAGAAAAAGATGAAACATGTGTTTTCTCCTCCCCCTCCCCAACACTTAACATATATGTATAAATGCTTTTAATTAGCAAGGTATTTGTTTAACTATTTACTTAATTTAATGGTTTACTAAATTATAATGTAAATTAGAGGAAAGTGATAACACATTAGTAATTAATCATGTGTCATAAATTATAAATGGTTTATTACTAATATTACCTTAGTTTAATTGCCACTTAAGGCACTTGCTAAATTTAAAATCAATTTTCCTCTTACTTTGTTCACTAAACAATTTAGTCCCTATACTATTTTTATTAATCGATGTAATTCTATAACATTTAATAATTTGACTTTCTTGATCTGTATTTAACACGTAATTATTCTATTTTAATTAATTACTAAATCAACTCTAATTAATCCGGTCCAAAACTGAATTTTACGGAATCATTGAAAACTAGGTCATTACACCTACACTTTAATTTGATAAATTTGAGTCCTTGTAATTTTTGAATATTGAAATTGTGGTTCTGACCCAAACAATAGTAGTTAAATTTGCCTGGTTAAATTCAATTACTAGCCCCGTATTGTGCGTACACTTATAAATTTAGTCTATAGTCTCAAGTTGCACCATCGTAAGTTCCTATACTTTTCAAATCTTGAAGCAAATAACAATCATTAATATATTAACTGGATTTTTAGTGGGTAATGTGTGGAAATAATAAATTGACATGGCATTACACACATGACAATATGTTTGTCGTATCAGATTCTGAAAATAACAAAACTTAACTTAATGAATTCTATTAGTTATCTTTTTGGTAAAGATTGGAATTTTAAAATTTAAAAAGTACAAAGATTAAATCTATGATTCTTATAAAATATAGGGATTAATATCAAAAGTTAACATCGTTACAAAATCTAATCTCCTTATTTTATAAAAAAGAAAGGCGAGAGATGAGGGTTGGAGGTTTGAAGGTTTGGGCCTTTGGTTGAGATGAGTATGGGGTGTTTATCCCATGGGGACAAGAGGAACATGTTCGGCTGGATTTATAGTTTAATGACGTGGGTTGTCGGCCCACACCTAGCCTGGTTGTACCTACAAATTTTTACATGTCTTTTGCCCAAGTTCATTCGGGTGGGCTGAAATCCTATTTTTACTTGTATTTATTCAAGGATCGAGTTATTTATTTAAATTTAATAGTTTATTCGATATTTGAAAAGTTTGAATAAAATATTAAATTCAAAAATAAATTTAAAAAAATAAAAATCATTTATCATATAAGTTAAGCTCAAGCTCTAATAATTAAAATTAGACTTCAATTCATTTTTAAGTTTAAAATATATTTTCTTGTCTTTCCTTCGTTATGTAATTTATATCATATAAAAGCTCAACATATTGTACTATAATTTAAGTATTAAAAATATGTTAAGCTGCTTATATTTAGAAATTTAATAAAATGAAAAAATATAATGATTGTAAAAAAATGTCTATATAAAATTACTTAATATTAAATAAAATATAAGTTTATATGAGTTCGGGTTAACAATTTACAAATATAAGTAAATATGACCAAAAAGTGATGCTCATATGTTAGATAAAACTGAGCTTAGATAAATGTGTATGTTATTAATGTCATACATGGTCTTGGTACTAATTAGATGTGTTCATGGGTCGGGTCGGGCTCAACTAAAAATTTAGGCCCATTTATTAGGCCCGGGCCTGACCCAAAAAATAGGTCTAAAATTTTACCTAATTCCGACCCGGATAAAAATGCTAAAACCAGGACCGACTCGCCCACCAGTATTAATTTTTATATTATTTTATATAATTTTAAATATATATAATACATCAAAATACTAAAAACATCAAAATAAATATTTCCCAACAAATTGAAAATAAATTTTAAAAAATATGTAGATTTAAATAACACTAAGATAAATGCAACTTAACAAGCAAATGCCTCTAATATAATAACAAAAATAACAATAAAATAAGTTTTATACAATATCCAAACAATAACAACATAATAGTAAAATGGTAACAAAATAGGAAGAAAACAAGAAAATAAAATTCAAAAAAAAAAAGAGCAGATTTTTTTGTCCTTTAGTGAATTCGGGCCAAGTCGAGCCTGGGCCAAAAATGTCTTACCTGAGGCCTAGCCCTTTTTTAAACGGGCCTTATTTTTTTATCCAAGCCCATTTTTCGGGCCTATATCTTCGCCCAAACTCTTCAACATTTCGGGCAGGTCTTCGGGCCGGGCCGGATGGCTAGACCCATGATCAGGTCTAGTACTAATCCTGTTCAACTCGGTTGATGAACAACTCTATTTTTTACTATTTTAAAAATAATGAAATAATAAAAGTATATTTTTATAATATAACTAAATAAAAATTATTAAGAGAGTAGTTTAGAGTTTAGACCATCTCAAATGGAAAATAACATTGTTGAAGGCGCAATGCAAGTTGAAACATAACCTTGTTCGGCCTAATAATATTTATGAAAATTCAGAATAATGATAACAAAACACTTGCAAGATTTAAAATCTTGGTTTTTGGGAGGTAATATTTGGAATTAACAACTTAGCAAAATCAGCATTATAAAGTGCAATTCGTATTAGAAGAGACATGCGATCGACATATCTGGGCCTCAAAAGCCGACAATCCGTCCGGGAGCAATATGGATATATATGGTGCAGTCCCAGTCCCACCTTAGCTAATGCTCTCTCTGCACAGTGCTTAATGCTCCTTACCCAACCACATTCACACCTTCACGCTCCTCATTACATAGCAATGAATGGCTTTATTCGACTCTTAAGGGGGAGATTGTTCCAACAAACAAGGTGTTACATTAAGTGTTGTACGGAGTATTATAACAGTTTGGGTAATACTGTCAGTGCCAAGACAATTATCGGGTTATTATTTATTTCTATATTTAGATATACCAAATATAAGGTTTTATTTGTAATTGGAAACTAGATATGTTACAAATTGGTAGTTGACATGGTCGAAGAATTAATCCCCATTATAAGGAGTATAAATTAGTTGATTTTAAATAGTTGTTCCAAGACCTTCATAGCTCTAAAGGGTTACAGAAAGGACTCATTAAATACTTTTAGGTTGACCAACATCAAGACCACGCAAACACCATTGAAGACCATACTCTCTGCCACCATCCAAACACCCTTGTATTGCTCTCCTCTTCAACCATCATCCTACTTCTTTGTATCAACCATTAAACAACATACTTTCTGCCACCATCTTCCAAAGACTCCACTATCCTTTTCCAACTCCCCACTCGTGGGTGAACTCCTTTTTTATCAACACAGACTTAGAATAGTCGATCATAATACAAGTTATAGCAGAGTTGATAATTAAAATGAATATTCTGAGCATCCAACATATTTTAAACATGGAATTTGTTGGTATTATTATATTATTCTTAATGCTTCTCCAAAACTACTGGTATTTGTTCAATCCTACAACATAGCTCAAGAAAGAAAAAAGCACAAACTCAAGTTTTCGTTCAGTTTCCCAATTCTTTCTTCATGGACATGAAGTCCCAAGGCTGCTTCACCATAAAAACTGTGTTTAGTCATTCTCAAACGAAGGTTGTTTATGGCAATATCCAGTCAACAGAAAGGTAGAGCTAGTCTCATTAAGGGAAGAAAAACCAAAGGATGAAGATGCTAATACATATGATTGTTGCAAGAGTTTGAGTTATGGTGAAAATGGTGTCTTTTTGTTTCAATTATGACATATGTAAGTTTGAAGTTTTGATTCTGAGCTTGTTTTTTGTTTTGAGAATTGTGTCGAGTATGATATAATTTAGTTTCTTTCTACTTTTAGGGTTTCTCTGGTAGGTAAATAAGCAAATCTTAACAAAAAGAGAGACCCAAAACAACATGGAACATGTGAAATTTTTTACATTTTTAACAATTATAGACTAACATTTCAAACAATTGTATTAAAAATAATAACAAAAACGTTTCACAAAACAAAGTCACTTCTCTTCTCTAATCTGGACATCCATTAAAATATTACAAGAAATACGAATACAACTTACCAATCTTTTCTTTTTCCTGCTTGAATAACTATTGTGAAAAAGAATGTATTGCTTAAGTGAGGATAATGTTTTATTTATCCATTAAATTTAGTTTTCGAATCGATACTTTTCCATTTTTCTATTTATACTTTACCATTAAAATCTATCAGAAAATTAAAAATTCAGAAAATATATAAAAAAAATTCTCATTAACAATTTTTTTTAAAATTTTTTGAGTTTTTTATGTATCTCATTAAAAGGAATATTTACATATTTATACATACTATATTACTGTTTATTATTTGACTTCACTGTTTATGGACTTAACCCCATTATTCATAGGATTAATATTCTAGGCAAGCCTATCGTTTTGGGTCACCTCTTAAGCCTCATGGTCAGTCCTCTACATGTGAACTCTTTGGATATATGTAAGTTGAGACCGCGAACTCCCATCAGCCCGTGCGAGGTGATATCGTGAGCTCCCCTAATTGTCCCCTCACTGTACACCTTATGCATATCCATCTAGTGGAACCTGACCAAGTCGCAGGTAGGCGGCTCGAATCTTATCTGAGTTTCGAGTTGGATTATTACAACTCAACTTTAAACCCTTCCTCATTTTCTTCAACATCCAATTAAACCATCTTTAAAAAAAACAGATAATTCAGTTTAACTTCCAAAAATAAATAAAGCTTTAAAAAGTTTTTTCATGAGGATTTTGGTATTTGGACTGTTTGTCTCACCATGGAAGCATTTCCTAGTCTTTGGGAATTCATCGATACTATTTATGGGTGTGTCAGACGGGGGCAGATTCTGGATTTATTTTTCTCATTTTTTTGCTCTTCAACTTTAAGGACAAATCGATTCGTTGATCTCATGTTTTTTTCAACTTTTTCTCTTCAAAAAAAAAAAATTTAATGGAGAAAACCATCTGTTGGGTCAAAAAAAAGTTGATAAATAAGTTCAATCAATTTTATTGGATTTGAAAAATGATGCTTTAAACAATTAGAAAATAGTAAGATTAAGAAAGAACAAAATAATAAAGAAGGTAAACTTGTTTTGTCATTATGAAGAAATGTGACATATCTGATAATATATATATATATATAAATATATATATAAAAGACTTAAAAGAAGTAGTGACTAAATTAATAAAAATGGTAAAGATTGAAGGTTAAATTTGTGGTTATAACTAAACTTTAAACATATATATATATAAAGTTAACATAAGATTCTTATCAACTAACTATGTAATTAAAAATGACATTGTAATGAACTTGAATTTAGTAAAAATAAAAATGAAAACTTTAGCAGTGTTAAAAGTTGAACTGAATTTTGATATCTAACAAGTAGAGGAACTATTCTCCTAGAAATGAAGTTACAAATGCTAAATTTTTCAAATTTATAAAGAGTATAAATACTTATAGCATATTTTGACTTCTTATAGGTAAAAAGGCCCATAAGAAAAACATGAAAAATTCAATTGAACCCCTACACTAAATTGTACCCAGTTAATCCACTTTCGTTAACAAAAGAATATATTAAACCCCACTATTAATAGTTTTGTCTTTTACCACATTCATTTTAAAATCAATTGATAGACTAATTAGACGAGGACACATGACAATTTTTGATTGGATTTTATATTTTTCTCATATAATCATAAAATATATAAAATATTAATAAATAAATAAACTTATAAAAATATAGAAAATGATAAAAAATATTTAAAGAATCCATAAAAACTTAAAATATATAAAAATAAAAATAAAAACTAGTAAAGCATATAAAACATGTTTAAAGTATATAAAATTTTATAAAAGCTTGTAAAAATTCATAAAACTTATAAATAATATAAAAACTCTAATAAATTATAAAAATATATAAAATAGAAATCATAAAAAAATCATTTGAACCCTAAAATCATAATGACCACATGGTATCAAGCCAACCATTGAATAATGAGAATAGTCGTCAAATCCTTAAAGCTATTTTCATATTAAATAAAATGTTCTCGATCTTTCACAAATAAAATGATACTTGTGGGACTCTCTCCTTTTATTGATAAATAATTTTTTATTTTAAAAATTTTAACTTTCAGTTTTAAATACAATACAGTAGTTTGGAGCTTGAAATACAGTAGTATTGTATGATTAGATACTACAAAACCAAATTTCATTATCCAACGGTTGCAACTATTAGCATATACCAACGTGAAATATTCTAACTATTCTCATTATCTAATAGTTGGTATAATGTCATGTGATCATTTTTAATTTTAGAGGTTTAATTTCCATTATAAATTTCAATAATCTATTAGAACTTGTTTTGAAATTTTTACAAGTTTTATAATTACTAGTAATTTTACAACTTGTTATAATTACTAGTAATTTTTTTATAAGTTTTGTGATTTTTATAATTTTAATTAGTTTATAAAAGTTTTAAATATTTTTAAAATGTTTTTATTATTTGTATAATTATTTTATGGGTCAGGATTTAATATACTTGAAACTTTCATCCTCCAATTTTTATATGTATTTTGTCAACCTACCAAACAAAAGCTGAGTTTTCTACAATCCTTACCTTGTTATATGCATGTGATCCGTGGGTTTAGTCTTCTTCTTATTCGCTTTATATATAATTTTATACGTTAAAAACTTTAAGTATTAAATTCTTACCATTGAATTTTAGAAGGGCTGAATTTATATTAAAAATCATTTAGTAAATTAGTAAATATAATTATGTTATTTGATAAAATTAAATATTAATTTTAAAAATTATTTATTTTTAAAATTTTAATCTTACCAATATAATGTTTATATTATTTTAAATAGTTCGGATGAAAGATAAACATGTTAATTTAAATATCTCATTTTTAGCAAAATCATTATTTATTTTAATTTTTAATAAAATAAAATCAATTTAATATTTTTGCATTAAGTGTATTGTTGAAATTTTTATGTTAAAGTAAAAATTAAAATGATTATCAAACACAATTAAAATGTTAAATTAATATTAAAATTTTCATTTCATCGAAAATAAAAATTTTCAATAATTTATCAAAACACCCTTATTTATTGTTTTAATCATATTCAACATCACAAATTTTAATTTTTACGACAAATATATTTCAAATTTAAACATTGAAAATTAGGTCATGATGTACTTAAGTGGATCCTATAATAATATATGGATATGAAGTTTTAAATATAATAAAGATTCGTGTATTTTTTAAAACTCTTGATTTTGCAGCTAAAATTATTAACGTTGCTGTTAGAAAAAGAGAGAGTAAGATAACACTTTTACCCTTGCAATTTATTGTTAATTTAATCCTTACTTTTTAAATGTATAAAAATTATTGCAAAAATGTTTTAAAATTTAAAATATTTTCATAATTTTAATAATAATAAATGTTAAAATAAGTATTTTTAAAAGCATAAAGATTTCCAAAAATTCAAAAATCAATATATTTCCTACCTTCATCTAAACTTTGAGCCCATCATCGGTTCATATTAAATTAAATTCAACATTTCTTTTAAACCAAATTAAATATTTATCAAAAATCTTTTATGTAAATTTAATTAGAAATTATATAAAATATTAGTATAAAATAAATTTTAAATAGTGATAAAAACTTTAAATCAGTTCAAATTAATTTAATATATTTTTATTCAATGTAAAAATTCATAAACTTGTTCTGCATCGATTCAAATTAAATTCAAATAATAATATATAAACTATGAACCAATTCAAAATCTATATCACTATTTAAAAATTATTTTATACCAATATTTTATATATTTTATAATTAAATTTATTTAATCTTATATAAAATTTAAAATTTTCTCAAAATTGATTTAATATGGACCGAATAAATTGGTTAAGTTTAGATACACCTTGTTACCATTTAGAGAACACATACCACATCTTTTTATTTTTGAAATTTTTATTTTTATATATTTTAAAAATATTTAAAATGTTTTTTAAGTATTTTTATTTTTAAAATTAACAGATTTTTAAAATTTTCACATTTTGTATTTTTCATTAAAAATATGAAAAACTTTTAATTTTAAAACATTTTTTTACAATAGTTTATGTACTTTTAAAGAGTAAGGAGTAAATTGATAAAAATTATAAATGTTGAGAGTCAAAAGAGTTATTTTATTTTTAATAATTTTAATAACAAAATCAACGGAAGAACCAAAAGTTTTAAAAATAATAATAAGAACTCAATGTTTGAAAATCAAAATTTAGATTTAGATTTAAAAGAGTATAAGAAAGTTTGGCATATTTAAGTCAAATACCAACTACAATGTGAATTATATGATGAATAATAGTATTATTAAAATGAAATTACCTGATAAATCTACAAAACAGATCTCAGGGTTACTTTATAATATGTGTATATATATATACCTAAAGTAAATGCTTAAAGTACAACTTAAGAAAATGTAAAAAAATTAATTAAGCTTTCACACTCAATTAAACCTCCACATTTAATTAAATAATCAACGATTTTATCAATAACCACATTGATCGTTAAAATAAATTGGCAGGCCAATTTGATAATAACACGTATGCTTCGGTTTAATCTAATATTTTTCCATAAAAAGATTAAAAATCATAGAAATTATAAAACATCCGAAAAAATCATTTAAAAATATTAAATATTAAAATATATGAAAATTGATATAAACTTATAAAAATATAAATATTATAAAAAATATAAAAATAATAAATTATTAAGAATTACGAAACTAATAAAAATATTTAAAATGTTTAAAATTTTATAAAAACATATTAAAATTCTATAAAAATAATAAAAAGTATTAAAATTTATATAAACTTATAAAAATTATAAAAATAAAAATAAAAACTAGAACTAGTTACACAAAAATTAGCAAGGGTATCGATATGGAGAAAGTCATTAGACTGGCTGGCCTACGAATCGGCTGGTTGAACCATTTTTTTTATTTTTAATATTTTTGTAACCCCCAAAACTCGGCCTTGACGTTAAGACCAAATTCGAAAGATTACATTGGCCACTGGAATGACTTATTAAGATTATCGGAGTTATAAAATAGTCATTGTAAAACTTTTGTTTATTTTTTTTAAGGAAAACTTAGCGTGTTATCTTCTTTTTACTAAAAGTTGCAATTTTATTTCCAAAACGATTGATTTAAGGGTCTTTTTTTTAGCAAAAGTTGATTTCCAGTTTTATATACATTATTTTAAAAGAACTCTTCATAATGCACCAAAAAGTTGTAACCTCCCCAATTCAGCCTAGACGTTAAACCCGAATTTTAGAGATTACATCGGCCATTAGAACGGTCTGGCAGAATTATTGGAGTTTTAAAAATAGTTAATTTTAAACATTTGTTTATTTTAGAAGAAAATTTTGGTCTCTTTTCTGAAAAACTCGGGAGTTTTAAGAAAAACGATTAAGTTTTGCATCTTCAATTGAAAACTTAGTTGAAAATTTGAAATACTTTCTTAACAAAACACATTTACAATTTAACAGCGAAAAAGTGATATTAATGCAATTTTAATAAAAGTCATGTTTCATGCATAAGTAAATAAAATTCGTATTCTAATAGCCTAAATGATTTAAATGTCATGTTTGCCTAAGAAAACACCGTAAACTAAGTCCCATGCCACAATAATAATATAGGTTCAAATAACTAAAATCATAAAATAGTCAGTTTAAAATACTTTTATATAGAAATCAATATTCCGAACCGAACCCTCCAAATGTCGAGTCCGCATCCTAAATTTGTGGGTTATATGAAAAGAAGGAAAACAAAAGGGGTGAGCTATGAAAGCTTGGTGTGCGTCCCATCACAAGGAAGCCAAAACAAAATAGTAGACAAAGCACTTTAATAATTTCGAGAATAAACACAATCACAAACACTTCAGATTAACGGTTTTTCACATTAAACACTTCACTATAAATTTCTCAGAATTCAGAATAATCATAATCGAAAAATAATTCAGAATATCGTTTTTCTTTTCAAATTAACTCAACACAAGAATAATCGATGTAATGATTAATCATATAGAAACACTGTTTATTGACAATTCTCCATAGTAATTTCACACATATCAAGATTTCAAGTCACACAGCAATGTACACATGTATATATATATATGTATCATCTCAAAAGTCACAGTTTTGTATGCACATATTTTTATGAATGCCATACAGTTTTGGTTTGTCAGAAAAATCCTAACCCACCACTACACATTACATTGGGAGTTCCTCAGAACTCCATCCACCAACACACAGACTTTTTGGCTAAATCACTACTAGTTCGCAGATGACAACTGTCATAAGTTACGATCAACACAGCAGTATTGCGGATGAAAGTCATCACATGATTGTGGATATATAACGAAATCTTGCAAATGGAATCTACTTTTGGCCGTGGATACACAGCAAGTACTGTCGTAGATTGGATCTGCTATGGTTGTGGGTACGCAGCAATACCCCACAGATGGAATCCATCTTCGGCTGTGAATACACAACAATTTGCAAATAAAAAATGTTGTATGGCTAGTGACTTGCACAACCATTTTTATTTTGCAAATAAACTGCTAGGTACTTTTGATTGTCATTAAACTAACTATAAATACGACTAAGGTAAGCGCGCCTATCGAACAATAGTATAGTTACAGTGAGTAGGGAATATCGTAGCCACAAGGACTAAAAGTTCTAGTAATTACCATTTTTCTATTATTTAGCGAACAAATTAGAGTGATTTTTTTAATCTAAAATTACTAAACTAATTTAACTAAGAACGCAACAAGGAATAAAGTAGGAAAATAACCTAAGATACCAATGAGAGAGACGATACCCAGGAAAGAATCCACCTAGACTTCACTTATTATTATGAATCTGAATTAAATGATTTATTCACTTGTGCCTTGATCAGTAGAAATCCCTAAATTATGTTAATATCTCTTCGAGAGTAAGAACAACTGACTCTAGGTTGATTAATTGAAATCTCTTTCTAATTAAAACCCCTATTGTCACATTAACTCGGTCTATGGATTCCCCTATTAGATTTGACTCTAATCTGGTAGATTTATGTCGTCCTATTTTTAGGATTGCATGCAACTCCACTCAATTATGCTAGATCTACTCTTAAACAGGGACTTTTTCTCCACTGAAATAAACACATTAAACATGAATTAATATCCTTAGATTATTAAAACATGAAACATAATTGAGAACAAGAATCAAGTATTTATCATGTAAATCAGAAATCAAATAATACAATTCATCATACGTTTCATCTTCCCTAGGTATCTAGGGAATTTAGTTCATAATCCTAAACAGAAACATCTCAAAGTTAAGATAACAACAAAACATAAAGAAACCCAAATAAGCTTCTAAAAAATTAAATGGAAATCTTCAATCTTGAAGGAGATCCGCTTCCGAGATGATTCTGATGGCATTCTTCGAGTCTTTTCTTTAATCTTCTCTATCTGTCTCCTTAAGTCATCTTCTAATTGTTATTTATAGACTTTAGAATCCTTAGAAAACCTAAAAATTGGGTTTTTCCGCGCAGAAGGGAGGCAGGTTGCGTTATCGACACGGGCTGGTACATGGGTGTGTAGCTAGCTCGTACGGTTCACACAGGCGTGTGGCCAGCCCGTGTGGGAATTCCCAGTTCGTGTGGTTCCTAGAAACAACTCTATTTATTTGATTTTGGCTCGTTTTTCGCTCCTTTTATTTCCAAGTGCTCTCCTAAGTATAGAAACATGAATTTAAAGTATTAGGAGCATCAAATTCACTAATTTACATAATTAATCATCCAAAAATGCATTAAGAATGAGATTAAAATATGTTACTTTTATAGTTTATCAACTTTCTCCATTCATAACGTTTCACCCCATGCAATGCATTATGGCATATTCATAACAACTTCATATGGTAGCAATTAATATGCACATAACAGATCAATACAGTAGCATTTAATATGCCTTTAACGAAACAATACAGTGGTAAACAATATGCTCATATTAGTTTGATTTAGTAGCAATTAATATGCTTGTGAAAACTCAATCCTAGTAGTTGAAGTCATGTTTTCTTTTATTGATTTAATGATATAAGACACTCCATACGTTCAATTACAAATACTGATACAAAAGGCATAAGTATTGTTCATAAATCATGCAAATACATATAAATATCATCTGATTTCAGTCAATCTAATCATGAATTCTAGCATAATTCATACTATCACGGACTTATTTGCACAAATTAATGCACTAAAAATAGTTCGGGGACCATTCAAGGACTAATCTGCACAAAACATAAAATTATTGGCAAAACTATAAAATTTAATAAACAAGGGCATATGGCCGTGTAGGTGGCTCAAGCTGTGTGAAAAATACAAAAATTAAGCTACAGGGTAGACACAGTCGTGTGGCCAGGTCGTGTGAGAAGTGAAAATCATAGGGTTTTAGTGGCATATGGTCATGTAGTCCACACGGGCCACCCACATGCCTGTGTGGCAAGCCGTGTGGTCTAGGTTTGGTTTGATTTTGCCTGGATTTTATTATAAAAGAACACACACTTGACTTTCGGGGTCTTGAGCGACGGTCCTCACGTCTAAATCTGATCCGAAATACTTATAATGAGTCTTTCGATCAACAGAAACGCAAGAATTATTATCGATGTTCAAGATATATTGAGTTTATCAAGCTTTTGAGAAAGTTCATTAAAGATTCGAAATCGATTGAAAGATTGACAAGAACGTTATTTATTTTAGAATGCTAGGATTCTACGAAATTAAAAATAAGAATTCTAATCGATCTTGGCACGTTAGAAACGGATTTTGACTGTGTTACACTAAAACAATACGAAGAACGAATTGAACGGGGTGGAATTCGAGTTTGGGAATCAAATATAAAATTTCTATCAAAAAAAGATGAATATTTTTATAAAAAGGAAACGAGGAAATAAATGAAAAAGATGTATTTAAAGAAAAGATAAAGAAATTCTAATTAGGTTTGAAAAGATAACCAAAATCCTATTATGATTAGGAAAGGGACCAAATGGCAATATTAGGTAAATTTTAGAGGGCTATTTTGGCAAATAATCCTTATAGCCGAAACTAAGAAAAAAAATAAAAGGGAGAAATAAGGTTGGCGTGGATAGAACTTGGGATAAGAGAGAATTGTGTCAATGCATTACCACTAAACTAGTAGACTCATTCTTAGTCATTTGCTACCACATTTGTTTCTTATACTAGGTTCGTTTTAATCCTTAGTTGCTGAAAAAATAAAGGGGAAAAAATGAAAAGTGCGGGGCTTGAATCTTGGCTCTCTAGACAATCTACTAAGCTCTTAACCTCCTAAACTAAGGCTTATTTCTTGTTGATTTTATTAATTCTAACCTTATGATTTTTTGAGTGTTACAAAAGTGATATTGAACCTAGCTTTTAGTGAAAACCAAATTTCATGCAAATTTAAAGGAGTCGCTCACCTCCATAAACAATCTGAGGTGAAGGTGAGGATCTTCAGCAGGCATTCCACCACTGTCTGAAGCATTTGAAACATAACAAGCTTCAACTCAAATTATTGTGCCCTTATCTCGGGCTTACTAATTCTTATATTAAGCTCATGAAAAAGCTATACAACATACTATCTTAAGGCCCAATCCCTATCATTAGCAAAAAGGATAGGATTTTGAGCATAAATTTCTCAATTTCCTTGATTTTGGTTTTCAAGGTTCATCTCTCCGGCCCTTCTTTGAGTTGCTAGTCTTCACCTTTGTCTAAAAGTCCTATCAATTTTAGGATCTACAGGGAGTAAATCAATGGTTTGATCAATACTCATAAACACCTGAAACAATCACGGAAAATAATGGAATTAAAATTTAATAGATAAAGAAACCAAAATAAAAAATTAACAATTTCACAAATAATGCCTTTTGAAACAGTCCTTGGCAATGATGCCAAAAACTTGGAACGACAGAAATGTGCAAGTGTATACAATCGTAACAAGCAATCAAGTGACAAGTATGTCGAGTTATTGTATCCACAAGGACTATACAAGCAAGTATTTATGAAATGTAAATTTAAGCAATTTGGTAGAGGAAAAGATATTTTTGGAAAAGGTGAGATATAAATTAAATCTAAGTAAACAATTAAAATTAAACTATAATTCCAAGTACAATTTCTAGTACGTTTTAATCAATATGACATAAGTGTGTTAGATTAATCTCATTCATTTAACTTCAATTATTAAAACTATGTTCATGCTATTACGAATAATTTCATGGCAACTTGGTCTTTTGTTAACTAATGCACATACATACTCAATTAATCAATATTTCAAACATATTTCTATGTTAAACTAATTAATCAATTTCATAAGCATGTATAAGACAAAGTGAAGTAACAATACATTCTCGTATTAAAAAAATTAATCACAACAATCTTACAAGTTATGCAAGGTAAGAATATTGTTTAATACTATTGCTAATTTAACCCATTTTACACGTAAGAAGATTAAACATGTATCAATTAGATATTTTATCAATTAATTACAATTTCAATTTGATTAATAATTAATTCAATTGTTACCTTACAATTATAATGCAAGTATAACATAGGCATGATTTTATCTAATTGGACAAACTACCAAAGCCTATAATAACACAAATATAATTTTAACAATTTAAGTGGATAAAATACAATCAATCTAACACAAATATAATTTAAGTCATATTAATTAAATTAGAAGCATCAAAATAATAATCATTCATGTTTATGATCACGAAACAAACTAAAAGGTAGACGGGGAAACTAGAAGACAAATTTGATGTTTTTTCGAAGCCAGACTAGCGTTCGTCTCTTTCTCTCTACTTTGTTCTACCGGTCAAAGGCCTCCAAGATGCTCAATTGCTTCTACTCCAAGAGGCTTGCTAGCTGTTTATCAAGAGGGAAAATCGAAAAAGGAAAGAAAAGAAAATGGAAAGGTAAAAGGAGAGAGAAAAAATAGATGAGTGAATGAAAGAAGTGAGTGGTGAATGAGTGGATGAATGATTTAAGAGGAGGTGAGGGCTAGTATTTATACTTGAAGAGGGAAGCTTGCTTTGGCTAAAAATAGCAGTCAATCCCTCATTCCATGGTCCACCCTTGATAGTAGGGAGGGGTTGAGATGACTTTGCTAAATTTAGCTTAATGCCATAAGTGAGAATGTCTAAAAAGAGGAGGTGTTGGAACAAGTTTGGGAAAAAGTTAAAGACTGTTTAGAAAATATTATAATCAGATTTAGAAACTAATTTGGATGTGGACTGGACAGCTTTTAGGTTGCTCTTTAAGCTCATGTTTCATCCTCTTTCAATTAGACACTCTAGGTCTTTTCTTCAATATCAGTCAGGAAATTAATTCAACCTAATTTTTGTTTTATCAATTGAATTTTTTTAATGGGTCCAATAAGCTAATTTGGGGCATCCATGGAAATAAAATAATTAGCCATCCTCATGTGTCAGATGCTCCGAAGGATGCTTCAGCAATCCAATCTCCTCAAGGTGACTATCGCACTAATATTTCTTCCATTGTGCAAAGGAATCCAAAATTGGCCAAATTATGGAAATTTATGATAAAAATAAATAAAATTCAAAATTTTTATTAAATTAAGTTCAATTTAATTATTTTATAATAAAAGCATAAAATCTGATGAAATTTACTAAGAAACTGCATGAATTAATGCTTAAAAGGTGCTGAAATAGTCTATATATTTTAGTGTTTCCAAAAGCCACCTTAAGATGTTCGTCATGTTCATTTATAGATTTAGAATAAACCAAGATGTCATCAATAAGCACAACTACGAATTGATCTAAGAATGGTTGGAAGAACCTAGTCATCAAATCCATAAATGCAGTAATAAAATTAGTTAATCTGAAAGGCATCACAAGGAACACATAATAACCTTACCGAGTCTTGAATATAGTCTTAGGTACATCTGATTCCTTCACCTTTAATTGATAGTAATCAAACCTTAAATCAATTTTTGAGAACACAATTGCACCTCTAAATTAGTCAAATAAATCGTTGATTCTCAATAGTCGATATTTATTCTTAACAGTCAACTTATTCAACTATCGATATTCAGTACACAACCTTAGGGAGCCATCTTTATTTTTAACAAACAAGACCGAAGCTCCACACGGAGAAACATTAGGTTTAATAAACCCACAATCCAAAAGCTCCTAAAGTTGAACTTTTAATTCTTTAAGTTCCTTAGGTGTCATGTGATATAGAGCAATGAATACTGGAGCAGTTCCAAGCAACAACTTAATTTCAAATTCAACCTCACGATTCGGAGGTAATCCTGGAAGTTCCTCAGGAAAAACATCCAAAAATTCCCTAACTATTTGGATACTCTCCACAGTTACACTTCTAGCACTAAAATCCAACACATAGGCTAAATAGGCCTCACACCCTTTCTGCACCAATTTCTCTACTAATATTGCAGAGATCATATTAGACAAATAATTTCGACGTTCACCAACCATGATGATCTCATTACCCTCAATCATTTTCATAGTCGCTCTCTTAATGGCATAGTCCAAACTAACCTAATGTTTAACCAACCAATCCATTCTCAATATTAAATCGAACTCACTAAAAGGAAATTCCATCATATTAGCCAAAAACACTACACCTTAAACCTCCAATGAACATCTTTTATAGATCTTATTTACAATAATTGATTGTCCCAAATGGCTAACTACAGTAACATAATTAGCAATTTTCTCTACCCAAATACCTAGTTTATCAGTAATAGCACAAGCAACATATGAATGGCTAAATCTTATATCAATCAAGGCAAAATACAAAACAAAAATGGATGGTAAAAATACCCACTACGACATTGGACGCGTCTCTGTCTTTGTGACCTCTAACAATATATACAAGAGCAGGCTGCCTAGCATCAATCTGATTCGTATCCTGACCAAATGCTCGTTGACCCTGATTACCGGTCGCCATAATATTTACAGCCTTATTCTAACCTTGGCCCTTCGGAGGTAATTAACCCTTTCTCTGATTTTGGGTTTAATTTTGAGCCAAAGCTTGTGTCTGATTGACCCGACAAGGACAATATTTTGTTCTATGCTCTGTAGACCCACATCTCAAACAATTATCCAAATTTTGCCAACACTCACCCGAATGGCTCTTATCACAATACGTACAATTTAGAGTCCTACCCTTAGAACTAGCTACAACAACCCCCTGTTGCGATCTCCTCTTATTAGCCCGTTTCGTGGGACGAGAATTTAACAAGTAGCACCAGAATCTCTCTTATTTTGGATCTTACTTTTCTCTCATTTTTTGCTTTCCAACCGCTTAATGTCCTTCACAATCTTTTAGTTTTCCCCACTAGGGTTTCAAATACTCTTTCTTGGTGTAGAACAAGTTGAATCTTGAGGTCATAACATAATCCATTCTTGAACCACACACATTTATCCTACTTAGTCGCAACCATACCCTGAGCATAGTAGTTGAGCATAAAAAATTCGGCCTCACATTCAGCCATAGTCTTATCCCCCTACTTTAACTCAATGAACTCGAGTCTACGGGCCTTCACATACCTTGTGCCCACATACTTTTTCTGAAAGGCGTCTTGAAAATATTGTCAGGTCAATTGTTCTATCTGTGTACCCCTCACAATAGACTGCCACCAACTATAGGCCTCATCTGTTAGCAATGACATAGTACCCTTTAATTTTTATTCTAGAATATGGTCCAAATCCTCCAAAATCCTCTCAGTGGTCTCCAGCCAATACTTGGCCATTGAATCGTACATATATCGGGGTTTGACATGCATAAAATTTGGTTTTTAATCAAAACTCAGTCGATTATCATTTTTCCGCTACAATATTATGAATGAGTTTTTGAGTACTGAATAAAATTGGACAATAAAGTTTGCGAAATAAACATTAAAACCAATTAGTTTTTACTTTGGAAAATTTTATCTTTTAGTGAAAAAGAGATGACACACTAAGTTTTTTTTTCAAAGATTAGCAAATTCTTTAAAAAGACTATTTAAAAATCCACAGTCTGAGGTTTGATAACTTGGTTCTGATACCAACCATATGTAACCTCTCTAACCCAGTCTAGACGTTACAGTCATATTCTGAAGGCTACATTAGCCACCGAGATGGTCTAACATAGGGGTGTGCAAATTTTGGGTAAAACTGAATTAATTTGGTTAACCAACCGAATTCAGTTAATCGGTCAGTTAACCGAATTAATTCAGTCAGGGGTCGGTTAATAATTTTTTGGAAGTTCAGTTAATGGTTAATTCAGTTTGAAATCGGTCGGTTAACCGAATTAACCGAATTTAATAAATAATATTATAATATATAAGTATTCAATCGATTCGGTTAATTTTTTGGAAATATAAATTAATCAGTCGGTTAACTTTTTATATGTTTTACACTTGTTTTAACCAAAAATAAAAATATACATAAATTTCGATTAATTTAGTTAACCGACCGAATTAACTGAAAAAGTTCAGTTCTGTTAATTTTTTTTGAAAAAATTTTGGTTCGATTAATGGTTAAGGGTTTAAAAGGGTCGGTTAATTCGATTAATGGTAATTCGGGTTGGTTAACTGATCGGTTAACCGATTGAACACCCCTAGTCTAACAAACTTATCAAATTTTTTAGAACAATCTTTTTAAAACATTTATTTACCTTTGAAGAAAAACTTAGCACCATCTCTTTTTCACAAAAAACTTATAAGTTTCGAAAACCAATTGATTTTAACATTTTCCTCATAGTAGAGATTATTTTTGAAAACTTAGTTGATTTCTAATTAATTTACTATTCAAAATCTCGCAATGGAAAAGTGATATTCAACATAGTTTTAATGAAAATCATGAAAACCAAATTTCATGCGTCTATAATTCAATTCCAAAGTTTCACAAGTCTAAATAACTTAAATGCCATGCTTGCCAAAATTAACTCAAAACTTAAATCCCATGCCACAATTCAAATAAAATGATACAGTTCCCAAATAATAGATATTATAATATTATGTCTAAAAAACTTTTAACGGCAATAATCTGAGCCAAGACCATTGAATGCCAAGTCCGTGTACTAACCTTGCGGGTTGTCTGTAAAGATTGAAATACGACGGGTGAGCTTAAAGAGCTCAGTGTAAGTCCAAACATAAGAAAATTAGTGTAAAATAATAGAAATGTCATACAAATAGCAATTCCCAGAACAAACACAATCGTATAACAAAATAGAATTTGATAGTTTATTTGAACATACTTAAGAATGTCAATGCAATTCATGCTTAACAGAAAAAGTTCCTACCCATACTCCACTACACACCATAGTAAGAGTTCTTCAGAACTCATCCATCCCTACACACCGCATTATGGATGAACCACCAGTAATTGCAGATAAACTATCAATAAAAATAATTTCTAGTAAGTTGTGGATAAACCACTAGTGTTTGCATATTTAAGACTGTCAGTACTTCCTCATTTTATGTCGTCCCAATCCCCATGTTATGCAATATGACATGCTAGTAACAGTACAAAATAGAAACAGTAGTCATGCTTAATCATGGAATCATTTTAACAGTAGTAGGCATACTGAACATGCAATCAATAATACAGAAGCAGTAGCAACAGTAACAGATCATCAAATATTCAGTGATGGTAGGCGTGTATCATTCACATATTATAACAAAAACGGTTCAGTCATTCAGATCATAGGTTCCAGGCCAATCATAATATCATGGTCTCAATTGAGTGTACAAAAACTCTAAAAACAATTCAGGGACTATACAAGGACTAAAATAAACATATCACGAATTTTTGCGCAAAGTTGTAAAAAAGAGGTCACACGGTCGTGTGGCAGCTTGATGTGTGGAAGGAATACATGACCATATGGAAAAGATATACAATCGTGTGGCCAAACCATGTAACAGCCTAAGGCCATGTGAGCAATGGTAAAATTTCTTACATTAAGGACACGGCCGTGTAACAGGCTGAGGTCGTGTGGTTCACGAACTACCCTAGGATTTACAGGTGCACATAGCCGTGTGGTCCACACTCTCATGTGAGAGACCGTGTGGCCCTAAAAATACACGGGTTGCCACCGATTCACTTGGTAAAGAACACACACCTTTCACCACAAGTTCGATCGACACCCCTCACTATCAATTCTGATTTGATTCACCTAGATCCAATCCTTCAATAGTCAATGCACAGGAATTAACAATTGGTATTAAGATTTTGACAAGATCCAAAAAAGATTGATTAATCGAACTAAAAGATTAACACGTGATGATAATATTACGAAAATACAGTATCTAATCATTGAAATGAAGTGTACTTACTAACCTTTGGCAAATATGATGGATGCTATTGATGATAATCTAAACATCGATAGAAATCAACGAACGAAGAATGATTCAATAAGGGAAAAATTTGGTAGCACACAAGATAGAAATAGGGTGTATGAATGAGAGAAAAGAAGAGGAAAAATAAGGTGGAAAGATTAGTTTTATTAGGATTTTAAAAAGAGGGAATGTGAATAATCAAAATAAGAGAAAAATTTGTTTAAATACCTAAGGTTTGTAAACCCTAGGGGCGACACAAGCAATTTTATCGAAGCCTTGCCGAAATTTTCAAAAATGAAAAGGAAGGAGAGGCTCAAGCTTAAGGTCATGTTTGGTTTGGTGTATTGGCTATGCCAATACACCCTTAATCGGTGGGCCCCACCTAATCCCTCTCTATCCCCATGTTTGGTTCAATGTATTGGTAATACGGGTGTAATCGGTTACTTTCCTAATCGGTAAAAACCACCGATTTCTATTCCCCCCTTTTTCCCAGATTAGGAACGGCTTCAGCAAACCCTCCCTGTTTTACCCTCCCCCGATCCCCTTTGTTTCTCTTCTGTTCCTTCAAGCTTGCTCCCCCCGTTTCTTTTCTTTTCTTTTTCGGCCGATTTGCTCTCTGTCGATTTGCGTCATCGGTTAGTTTTCCTAACCCTATAGAATTCGAGGTCAACCTTTTCTATTGTTTTTATCTAATCGGTTTCCCCTTTTCTCCTTACAGGTTCTTCTTCATTGTGCCCCTTTTCTCCTAATCGATTTGCGTCATCGGTTAGTTTTCCATAGTTTTTTTGTTTGTATTGCATGTGCGATTGAAATGTGTTTTGTGTTGTTGGTTAGGCTTAAGAAATGCATACTGTTTTTTGTTGATATTGTTATTATGGATATTGTAGGGAAAATTATGCATATATGTCTTTATTCATCAGCATAGGACCGACAATCCTTTGAAAACAATAGTCGGATTTTTGTTCTCTCTTCTCTGCTAATCTTGGATTTTTGTTTGTTCTGTTGTAATTTTCGAGTCCTTTTTTTATCTCCAAAACCAGTAGGAGTATTCTCTTTGAAGGTAACTTTTTTTTATCAGTTTTTTGGGTTATAACTCGTTTGGATCTCCATTTTTTCGTGTTTGATTTCATGTTTATTGATCTGGGTATGCTTGGTTTTGTTAGTTTTAATGGGTTTTGTTTATTTTTTTTTCTTAATTCTTGTTTTGATCTAATTGCCTGATGGGAATGTCAATTTTTTAGATTGTTCTCCAATTTCTATTTTATCTTTAACCTTGTAGGTCATGATGGTTCTATCTTCTTGTTAAATCTTTATTCTCCTATTTTAAGTGCAAGGGAATTTAAGAATTTAATTTGTTATTGGTAACTAATCATTAGAGCTTAAAAGATCTTAGCTCTGAGCAAATTTTCTGATTGGTTGTTGAGTTCGTCTTATTCTATTTTTTCTTGCTTTCCGGTCGCATGATTGATTATGTTAATTGCTGCCTGGATTGCTTATCAATGGCAGTAATGCTCAAAATAATGTTCAAACTTGCAGTCTTCTGATTATTTGTGTTAATTGTTGATTTTGATTTTTCTACGGATGACAAGATTCGAACAAAGTGTTTAGGGTATTCTCCTAAGAGCGTGAAACAACTGAAAGCATGTGTTTGGAATTTTGTGTGGGTGTGTGTGATAAGTGGTCTTTTGTTATAATATAATCAAAATGATGGATGATTGGTTTAAAGAATGGCCGTTTCTCTTGTTAAAATTCAGTATCATGTGAAGTTGGCAAATCTGTGTCTATATGGAAATGTAACTATTTTTTGTTAGAGGAAGAATGCTGGTTGGTAAGTATGTATATTTGGTTTTGTACTTGATTCCTTTTGAGTGATATAATGCATGGTTTTAGGTGAAATGCAATTTATGAAGAAATACGTTTTAGGCCGAAATTCATATGTTAATCGATAACTTGTATGTTTATATATATATATATATATATATATATTATCCGCCAAACTTAGTATGTATAGTTCAATAAATTGCTATTCAAGTTGTATATGTTTGGTTAACTTATGCTTAAGTTAATTAAGGTATTGATATGAGATCATTCGGTATTTGGGAATATAGTATTTATTAAAGAGGAATATTTGAACATACTTGTTTAGAAGATGCATGGGACTATGTGATTTGGATTGGTGTTTATATTTCATAAGCATGTACTCTGTCTTAATAGATAAAATGGTAAAATCGGCTAAAGCATGAATTACTAATGACACATATATATAAGTATATGTTTTGGTGAATATCATGAAAACACATATTTACTATGGTTTGAGAGTTTTATAATGACCGTATATGTATAAATTAACTTGGATTATGGATTTGAGAAATGGTTAGTGGCACACATTTATATGTGTATGTGCACAAGTTAGTAAATAAATAAAAGGTATAATTTTTGGTTCTTTGAAAAGTTCAATATTGTATATGTTATTTTGATCTTAGTTATTTGGTTGTGGGTTATGACTAGTTTTAAAAGTTATTAATAAGGGTTAAGGGTGTTACATTTTTCTTTGAGAGAGTGACCAATTTATACATTTTCAATCTTGTGATGGGGACCAAAAGAACATTTATTCCAATTTGTTATTCAATTATCTGAATTGTAAAATTTTAATTTGACTTGAAATCAAAGCTCAAACAGTTTATTTGAGTTAACTTGAAATTTTGAATAACTTGATTTGATGAAAATCTAATTTTTTTATCTTTTGAATGGAACCGATTTTGCTCGATCTTAAAATCTTGACAAAGTACAATGATATCTTTACTCAAACAACTTTTCATTTTCAATACATGTTGCAATTAGTGTCTTGTTTGATAAATTTATTTGAAAGTGGAGCTTCCATATTTAAGTTATAATTGTTGATTCAATTATTTATACATTTGATTTTAAAATTACATCAATAATTAAAATAAGGACTTTAATATTTTATTAAAATAAGGACTAATCAATAATTAAAATAAGGACTTTAATATTTTATTAAAATAAGGACTAATCAATAATTAAAATAAGGACTTTAATATTTTATTAAAATAAGGACTAATCAATAATTAAAATAAGGACTTAATATTTTATTAAAAATCAAAAATTTAATATTTTAATAAAGAAATTTAAATTTAAAATGTTATAAAAGTTTTAAAACAAGAGAAAGAAGATTATTAAAACAAATCCTCATTCTTATAAAAAAATAATGTTGCTTAGAAAATCTTTTCACATTTGAACCTACCATGTGAAGAAAATCTAATTAAAATTTGGTCTCCAAATTCATATTTATTGAACACTTTTTACTATTTCTAAGGAAAATTATATATAAATTTGTTTTCAAAGTGTTCAATAATGTGAAATCATAAAATGGAGTCGTATGTATGATTTTTCAATTAACATTATTATTAAATAAAGTACTAAAACAAACCCAAACCTTGTTGCTTAACAAAATATTTTTCTCAATCATACCACAAAATTTGTTGCTTTACAAAATAAACAAGTTTTGATACCTTAATTACTATAGTTAATATAAGGGAGGGCAATCAGGGATCTAGCTTTGTTGCAACGATATCATTTAGTAGATAATTTTTTGCTTCGTGTGTTCTAAATTTGTATTGATTATTTTTATTTGACAATGTCTAATTGCAACTTCAATTCATTGATAGTGCGTTCTAATTTTAATATGTTGCAGTAATGGCTCGTCTGCCTTTAATTGCACAAAGTGTGAGGCGTAAAAGAATTGGTCTTGCATTGATAATATGGTTGGAAATCTGTAGCATTGCGATTTGGTTCTTATTTAGAATGGGTGCCAGCCTTAGCCTACAGACTTATAGACCAAGGATTAGGTCCTATACCTTAGATTTTTATGCAAAACGAGATTATGTGAAGAGGCTTGTATATGCTAGTGACGAGACTTGTATTGAACAAGTTAGGATGAATAGAACTGCCTTTTTTAAACTATGTGAGATGTTAGAATCGATAGGGGGATTGAAGTCGTCAAGGTTCATGCTTGTTGATGAGCAAGTAGCAATGTTTTTACATATCATCTCCCATCACCTGAAAAATCGAGTTATCAAGCATCACTTTAGAAGGTCCGGGGAAACTGTTAGCAAAGCATTTCATAGTGTTTTAAATGCTGTCATACGCTTACAAGATGTCTTATTTAAAAAGCCGGAGCCAATTACAACCGATTCTTCTGACACAAGGTGGAAATGGTTTAAGGTATTAGACGAGTTTTATATATAGCTTGTACAACATTTAGTTGACTTAGATTTAAATTAGTATTCTAACTCAAGGTTTTATATCATGTGATATAGAATTGCTTAGGTGCTCTTGATGGAACCCACATCAAGATTAGGGTGCCAACAGTTGATAAACCTAGATATCGAACCCGAAAAGGTGACATAGCAACAAATATGCTAGGTGTTTGTACACCTGAGATGCAATTTGTTTATGTTCTTCCTGGTTGGGAAGGTTCAGTTGCCGATGGACGGGTGCTCCGAGATGCCATTAGTAGAACACATGGACTAAAAGTTCCTCATGGTAAAGAGTATAGTTAGAGGAATTTGAATTATTCATTAAGATCAAACTTTGTGTGCTGAATTACTCATTTATTAAAAAATTTATTTTATAGGTTGTTATTATCTAGTTGATGTTGGATACACAAATTGTGAGGGATTTCTTGCACCATTTAGAGGACAGCGATATCATTTGAACGAGTGGCGTCAGGGTTATCAGCCAAGTTCTCCGCAAGAGTTTTTTAATATGAAACATGCCTCAGCACGTAATGTCATTGAAAGATGCTTTGGCTTATTAAAACTTAGATGGGGAATACTTAGGAGTCCATCGTTTTATCCTGTAAGGGTGCACAATAGAATTATTATTGCATGTTGTTTGCTCCATAATTTTATTCGAACCCATATGAGTATTGATCCCATTGAAGCGGAGGTGGGAGAAGGATTACCTACTAATGTGGTGGATGACGATGAACCGAATATAACAAATATTCATCCATCGGATGCTTGGGCTACTTGAAGGATGGATCTAGCCAACCAAATGTTCGATGAATGGCAAGCATCTAGAAATTAGTTAGGTTTAGGGACAAATTGAGTTACAATTAATTTGTTGATGTTATTTTATGTATCTAGTTTATGAAACTTTGTACTAAACTTTGTGTTATTTCATTCAATTTAGTATTGAGCTTTTGATTCATGATATTGAACTAACGATATAATATTATAAACTGTTCACCTTTTGATTCATGATATTAAAAATAGTAAATAATGTAAATTTGTTTTTTTTTCTTAAGATAATTATGTCAGGTGTTCCACAATCACATGCTTCTTCTCAAGCTTCTCGAGGAAGCAAAAGAAAATGGATTCCAGAATAAGGTGCAGCCTTGGTTTCTTGCATGGTGGATTTGCACAATGTAGGAACATTTAATGCTGATACCGGGTTCAAGGCCGGTTATTTGAACGAGCTAGAAAAAATGCTAGAAAAGGCTTTACCAAGAGCAATGTTGAAGGCGAAGCCAAATATTGAATCTCGGATTAGGTGCCTAAAAAGGGAATGGTCAGTCGTCTACGACATGCTTAATGGCCAAAACAACAGCGGTTTTGGTTGGGACGAGCATAGGCAGCTCGTTGTTGCTGAAGATGCAGTTTGGGAATCCTATGTAAAGGTAAAATGTATTTCAAGTATTTATTTATTTTTTTACAAAACTTATAACTAATATGATTTCCTCATTTTTTTAGAGTCACAAAGAAGCCTCTCAGTTCAAACATCGTTTTTCCTTACTACAACCAACTTCTCGCCATATACGCAAGAGATCGGCGATGGAAAGACGCTCAAACAGCTACTGATGTTCTTGAAGAAATACATGCTGAGGATGAACGTACTACATATATGAATGAAGAGAGAAACACATTCTATGACTTCGAAGCCGACGTCTCTTTAGACGACATGGATGTTTCTGGTACAGATCCGCGAGGAGATAGAGACCAAGGGGGTTCCTCATCTTCAAACAAGAGAAAGAAGAAATCTGATGCTCGTGATAATGTGTATTCTTCATTTGATGAGGCTGCCACTTTGTTGGGGGAAAAAATCCAAGCCGTTGGCGATCAAATCAGTAGGAGTATTGCCTCCGAGGTGGTAGTTCAGCAGAGGTCAAAAGAACATCAAAAGATGGAAGAGAAAGCTTCAAATTTATATTCAGCCTTATGGTCAATTGAAGGTTTAACCGACGATCAGCGGTATGATGCTTTGAGTAAAATTCCCGATCATCCAACTCAAATGATCGTTTTCTTTAGTTTACCTTCTGTTGCCCAATTGGAATGGGTCAGAAGATTTCTTTCTCACCATTAAATATCAATGTTCAAACTTTTTGATGTTGTAAAACTATATAACATATGGATTATGATGTACAATTTCATTTTCATCTAACCTTTTCTTAATATAAGTTAATTATGTTTATGCAGAATATAATTCTCAAGTTATATATTGATTTTAGTAAATTGATATAAGAACATTTTATTAGTAAGAATTTTATGAAATTACATTTAATATTAATTATTTTAAATTGCATAAATTCATATAAGAAAATTTAAAAGCATACAATTTTATGAAATTTAATATTAATTATTAAATTATATGTAACAATTATTATTTTAAATTATACAAATTCATAAAATATAATTTATTAGTTATAATTATTTTAAATTTTATTAAATCATATATTTTAATTAAAATATATTTAATATTAATTATTTCAAATTTTCATTTATAGTATCATATATTATGATTTGAGTAAATTCATATAAGAATATTAATTATTAAGAATTTTATTAAATTATATATATTAATTATAATATATTTAATAATAATTATGTTAATTTATATTTTACAGTATCATATATTATGATTTGAGTAAATTCATATAAGAATATTAATTATTAAGAATTTTATTAAATTATATATTTTAATTATAATATATTTAATAATAATTATGTTTAAATACGATTAAAATATTTGTTATTGATAATAATAATCTTAAGCAAATTTAAATAACAATAACAATATTTAATATAAATTTCGCTAATAACAATACTTATATATTAATTATTAACAATATTTATTATATATTAAATAACAATAACAATATTTAATAATTTACCAAAACAAATTTCTGCTAATTATTAAGAATTTTATTAAATTATATATTTTAATTAAAATATATTTAATAATAATTATGTTTAAATATGATTAAAATATTTATTATTGATAATAATAATCTTATTAAAATTTAAATAACAATAACAATAATCATTTACCAAAACAAATTTATGCTAAGGGTATCCTAGTCATTTTAGTTTTTTCCATTATGCTATTACACCTCTATTCCATTCAACCAAACACAAGATTACTATTACGCCTCTATTCCATTACATTCAACCAAACAGTTGATTTGCTATTACACCTCTAATCCAATACACCTCTAATCCAATATACCTCTACTCTCTAGGTAGGGGGCACTAACACTTAACCATTAAGCATATAACTCATTTCTTACATAATTTAGACATTGAACCGTACATATATCGAGGTGTGATATGCATGAAATTTGGTTTTTAATCAAAACTCTGTCGATTATCACTTTTCTGCTGCAATATTATGAATGAGTTTTTGAGTAGTAAATAAAATCGAAAAACAACTTTTGCTAAATAAACATTAAAACCAATTGGTTTTTACTTTGGAAAATTTTGTCTTTTAATGAAAAAGAGATAACACGCTAAGTTTTCTTCTAAGATTAACAAATTCTTTAAAAAGACTATTTTAAAACTCCGATAATTTTGCTAGGCCATTTTAGTGGCTAATATAGCCTTCAAAATCCGCCATAACAAATTACACTTAATAAGTAATTTTAAAAATTATTAAGATATTATTTTATGAAAATGTATTTTAAATTATTTTTCCTTATTTATTTATTTATTAACAATTTTAAAAAAATATATGTTTCATTTTTAAATTATAAAAGATAATTATTTTCATTTACTTATTTTAAATTTATTATTTATTAATGTTTTATTTTATATAGATTTTAACTTGAATATTTTATACATGTTTTTTTTTAGAAAACTCATTGGCATGTTTTTTTAGAAAACTCATTTGCATACTCTTAATTACTATGGAGAGATAAAAATTAAACCTATAAATATGAATTAGTGTTTTACTTTATTACATTGAAAGTAATTTTATTAATATATAGACAATTTTTATTAATATAAACATATATCTAATGATTTATAATAATTTATCTTTTACACTTTGAATAATTTATATATCTAATTATCATTTAAAATTTTAATCTTTTAATTATTTGATAATTAAATTAAATTTCCTTTAAATCATTTTAAACTTATTCAAAATCATACAATTTTTTATACTTTTAGTGGCTCGTCCTAAAATAGAATTTTTTTATTTAGGCCCATTTATAATTTATAATATTTTAAATTAATAATGGTAAAATTACACTTTAGCCCCTTAAAATGATAAAAGTTTAATTTAATTTTTTAAAATTATAAAGATATAAACTATTAAAATAATGAAATTACATTTTACTATAAAATGCAATTTAATTCCCTTCCAAAAAACTTAATAAGTTTACCTTGATTAAAAATAATTTATTATTAAAATTTTAAAAAGTAAATAATCATTTTGTATTTATTTTCATTTATATCATTATTTCTATTTTTAATATTACATCATATTTTAAATATTATGTTTTAATAAAATTAAAATTTATCAATATTAATAATGTCTTTCTGTTATAGTAAATTTTTAATAATAATTTTAAAATATATGAAAATATTTTAATTTTAGTTTTATTTAAAGCACTTTATTTGTAAATTTTTTTGCATAATTTCATTATAGGTTTTGATTATATATGTTCATTTTGAGAGACATAATACCTAAAACTACCCATAGTCCCTCCCGCTTCCTCCTGTATTGGAAACAATGTTGATGCCAATCGAGCTAAAACTTAAACAACACTTGAATAGTAATTTTAAACCAACTAAAATTGGTTTCTAGAGATATATTAAACAAACAACCAACCAACCCATGTGATCCATGAAATTAACAAACTAGTATGTGTATAAATTTATGTATCGATGTTGGATAGATTTTCTTATCTCTTATAAATTTATATGGATATTTTAAATATTCATTAATGAATGAATGGTGGAATTTTTGAAATATATGTCAATTTTAAGATGGTGGATTAAAATGAAATATTTTATTAAGCTAATGTATTATGATTAAATCAATGAAATTTATAATAAAATAAGCTTTATTGAATTTATCAATCAATTTTGTTTTAATTTTTGATACTACCCTAAACTTTTAAAAATATTGGTACTATTTTGAATCCAATTTGTTTGTGGCTGAATTACTTTGGGATAAAAAAATATGATTACTTTTACGATTATGGTTAGACTTTTCTTACTTTATTTTGAACTGTACCTATATATATTGGAGTTGGAAAAAAATAACAAGATATGCTTTTTTTATTCAATGTTGTGTTGTTCTTCAGTCAAATTATAACAACTGCTGAAATCATATGTCGAAGATACTGAGTGGGCAGGGGGACAAGGCATCCCTCGGAAACAACCAAGCACTCTTCTGTCTTTATTTATACATTAAAGTGTGCCGTTTTTGACACTATCCATATCACAAAATTAGGGGTGAGCAAAATTTGATTCGACTCGAAAAAATTGAAAAAAAATTCAAATTTCGAGTTAAACGAATCGAGTTATTCGAATCAACTCGAATTTTTTTTCAAATTTCGAGTTGAGTTTTCGAATTCGAATAACTCGAATAATTCGAATATCAAACTATAATATTTTACATTTTTCCCCTAAACTCCCAAACCTTTTCACTTTTCCCTCAAAACTTTTACTCCTTCCCACTTTCCCCCCAAAACTTTTACTCCCCTCCCCTCCCAACCCCCCAAAATTTTACTCTCCCATTTACTTTTTCTCAAAATTTTACTCCCAAAAGCCCTCAAAACCTTTTATTTTCCCCCAAAATTTTTACTCCCTCCCACTTTTTTCCCTAAAACTTTTATTCCCTTCCCATCTCACCTCTCATCTACCCCAAACCCTCCCCCCTCCAATTTTTTTTAATATTTTCCCTCCAAAATTTCACTCCCCCTATTTACTTTCTCTCAAACTTTTATTCCCCAAAACTTTTTATTTCCCCCCTAAACTTTTACTTCTCACCCTTTACTCTCAAATAAAAAATCAAAATTATCCAAAAAAAAATCACTAAACATAAATAGTAATAATTTTATTTATATCTACTATTTATATTATTAAATTAAATTTCATATTTTATATTATTTATATTATTGAATTGTTTAGTCATATTGAATATTTATATTAAAATTGAATTATTAATTATGCCATAAAATATTCGTGTTAAAATTTTATATTGGTATCAATTTCACATTTTATTTTTAAAATAACTTTTATTAAAAATCATATTTTTACATTTAATATATTTTTAATTCCAAAATACATAGTGACAAGAATCTGAAGATAATTGAAACAACTAAGCAAGCAAAGAAGCTAACCAGTATATAAAAGATTAATAACTAAATTATGAGGTGATGAAAGTTAATAAAAAATTTGATTAAGGTGGACAAATTTTATTACGATGGGTGACAGTGGTTACAAGGACCCAAAATTATTTTTTAAAATTTAACTTGAACAAATATATTTGATTCGATTTGATTCGAATTCCATCTCACTCGACTCGATTCGAGAAAACTTCAAATAAAGTTAGGATGATAAAATAAGATTCGAAAACTCAATTAACTCGAAAATTTTCAATTCGACCAAATGCTCACTCGTAGACAAAATTAAGCAATAGAAATGTAATTCTATTCAGCTACAGTCTTTTTGTTTTTTAAGATTGAAAAACCAAATATTCCATGTTGACTGGGGTTTTCTTTAAACTATTCCAGCCATCAGAGTTGAATAACACAGATGTAACAGCAAAGGAAATGGGGGAGATGCCTACAGAAAAGTCACTCAACGTGGGGAGAATACAAATTTGGGTTTATTGTTTTTGATAAAAAAAAAAAAAAAGAGTCACATTTATAACTCTGGTTTTGCTCACCAAAAACCTTAAAACTAAGAAATAATCTTCGCTCAAACTTAGTGACTATAAACGGTGAATAAATTAGACGAGCTGCGCCTCAAAAAGTCTTCCTCCTTTCATTCATATTTATACGCTTAGACATTGAGACCGTAATTGTAAAAAAAAAATTAATTTTTTTTTAAAAAGTACCGTCCTGCGCTACTTCCATTTTACCATTAATTAATAATTTACCTTTTTATATTTTATTTTAATTAATTTTGAAATTTTATACATTTTCACATGTATAATGTCATGTCATCTTGTTATTTCTCTACACATTATTTATATGAAAAAGTCAAGTAATATATTTATATAGAGCCTAAAATTTTAAAAATTAAAACTAGTAGTATAATTTAACCAAATAAATTTAAATGTTATCATTTAGTTCAAAACTAAAATTTTAAGGACTAAAATTTATTGTATTAATTTATAATTCTTTGCAATGGGCCACGCATGTGATATGAGCAAAATCTAGCGAGAAGCATGTGTTGTAGGAAAATCCAAAGAATGGAGACGTCATATGAAAGGAATGAAAACTTGTCAAATTGATAAATTGCAGTCTAAATTATACATATTTTCTTAATTTAGTAGCTATCTTTTTGCCAATTCTTTTTATTATTTAAATTACCCCAAATGTTAAGTTTATTAAACAACTTATTGACATTCTTATTTTATATTCTCTTAAATTCTCATTTTGTAGCTATTGTCCAACTCCTTATTTATGTGGGAATCATAAATATTATAAAGATTTTAATCTAGACCCATTCGTAATAGTCTTACTTCATTGGTTTATATAAGTATTCTTGTTTCACTAATTACTACCATATTAGATACATCATGGTGGGAGATTATATTTTCATTATTCAAAATATTAAATAATTTTAATTTATTAGTAAAATAAAAGAAAAGAGCCTATTTTTTACTCTTGATGTTTTCACGTTCCCTCACGATAGAATGTACCCAAAACCTAGGGTTTATTTCTTTCTTCTTTCAATTTTCCTATAGCTTAGTTTCCCATTCAAAACCCAACGTAGAAAGAAATATTGTGTTCATTGTAGCTTAGTTTCAGAGATCGATTTTGGATTTAAGCTTTCACCAAATCTAGTTTAAATACAAATAATAATATGGAAAGATAGGTTTCAGAACTGAAATGTAAAAATTAGGGTTTGTTTAAACAGAAATGTGGGGTTAAAAAGTTCCAAAGAAATCAAGCTAGATGGACTATATATACAATCAGATTAGCAACAAGGACTCAAAACAAAAGGAAAATGAAGTAGATGTTTTAGGAGTAAAACTCAAATGAAGACCACCGGATTACTTTCTGGGGAGTAATTTCTTTTTCAAATTTTCAATATTGAATTCCCTTTTCCTAATTTTAATTTATAAAATGATTGACAAAGAAAAAAAAGAGAGTAGGTAGTAAGTTGAAAAAATGTGTATAGTTGAGGGTGCAAATGATGAAATAAGGCAAAAACAGAAGGGACATTTAAGACGGCAAGGCATGACTGATAGAGTGTATTGGTCTTAGTTGAAGAGTGAGGAGGGTTCATCTGAATAAAATGAGGATGATGAGGTCAGTCCAATTAATTTAATACCCGCCATATGTGAATTTTTGACATTTTTTCTTTTCGAAAGAGTTGATAAAAGAGGTTGGATTATTCTAGTATAAATTGTTGACTCAGGGGAGTAAATTAAGAATAAGTATGGATTGTTGACGCAAATCAGAATTTTTTTTTTGGTGAAACAGTCCACCAATTTTCTCATACCAATATAACTCCAATATTTCTACTTTCCACTCTCTCACTCCTCATTTTTCTTTCTACTAGAATTAGCTTCTTCTTTTTTAAGTAATTAATTATATATTGTTTAATATATATTTAACCAGCTTGAGTATGGTAAAATATTAAATATATAAAATGAATGAAACACGTGAATTTTTTAACTCTACTTGTAAAATTACACCGTGAAACCAAGAAATTCTTTTCTTTTCTTTTTTTGCGTGAAAACTAATATTAAATTATCAATTTTGGAGGAGTTAATTACCTTTATTTTTATAAGAAATAAATCATAATTTTATGATTCGTGAGGATCAAAATATAATTAACTTTTAATGAAAGCATATAAAAATAACTTTAATTTTCATTTTACAAGGGACATGCATACCCATTATGGTTAGGGGTGAGATTCGATCGAGTCAAAAAAATTGCGAGTTAGTCGAGTTGACGAATCCTATTTTAGCAACCGAACTCAATTTGAATATTTATTCGAGTTGATATAAATAACTCAAATCGAATTTTATTCACTCCTAAATAAAATACAAAATAAGCAACAATATTATACAATATAGGTGTATTTTCTATTAGTAGCGTATGTTCTCCGCCTACACTTAATTAAAACAAAGTTAGTCATAGACAGGATCTGTTTCCAGCTAGATGTAGCCCCCTATATTAACATTAATGCTCAATATTTTCCCTACAACTTTTTGCTTAAGTCCCCTTAAAAAGTCTCTCTCTATTATAAATGATAGAAGAAATAAGTCTTATCTATAATATACAAGCAATAAAAGAATGAGTTTGGATCAATTCTGAAATAACTAAAATACTTTTTATTATTTAATATATTAGTAAATTGGAATTAAAAAATAATTGTGATAATACATGACAAAATTTTGCACAAAACTCTATTATTATTCATGGTGGCTTCGCCATTTCTCATTATCTGCATTAGCAATATTCATTAATTATTAATTATATAAGTGAAATTAATTAATTTTATTATATATTTCTTATTAAAACATAATATCAGATATTAATTTTAAAATATAAATATATATAAAATCATTCATCATAATTGTTAAAAAATAAAAATCCATATTTTTATAATTATGATTTTAATTAAATAAATATATTTTACTCTATAAATATGATAATAATCAAATCATGTTAAAATCATTTTTATTTATCGATGTGAATTTAATTTGGTATTATCTTTTAAAAGTTCTATTTAAAAATAACATTATCTATCATTAACTAATAAAATTTTAAATATATAAAATTATTAAATATAATTAGATAAATTAAAATAATTTATAAAAGATAATATAACAAAAAATATATGTTTTCGATAATGAAAATGTGAAAAACATACATGTTTGGTAAATATTTTCTTTAAGAGAAATAAAATAAAAAGTTTTACATTTATATGGATTCGAATTAAGGTATCAAATTTAATATTTGCAAAATATATTTTTAGTTTATATGAATTTACACCAGGACCAGTTTACCTAAAGTTAAAAAAAAAAACTTTTTCACTTTTACAAAGCACAACTTTTATTATTTTTAATTTTCACATTTATATTTTTCAAAATTATTTTTAAAATTTTCAACAAAACACATTTTCATCAATGTTTTCTATTTTCGAGGAAAATAAAAATGAAAGTGACGTTTGTTTTCTGAAATCGAACGGAATCTTATATACTCTCTAATTTTTTAAAATTGGATTAGTGGTTGAATCGGTTATACCACGATTCCTAGCTTGATCAATTCAACTGACTAGTATGATTCTAATTAAATAAATTGTTAAAAATAAAAATATAGAAAATCAGTTCAACTTGTCCAACCCTTCATTCAATCGATTTTTAATCCAGATAAACTAATTTATAAGTGGTTCAATAAAAAATCAGTTCAATCCTTTATCTAAACCGGTATCCTAACCGATTGTTGATTCAATAAGCCGGAAGTTAATTCCTATATGTTTAGACAACAAAGTGTAATTACATCTTAAAAAGAAATTAAAAGTCATCGTAGATCCTCCTATTCTCGATCGCTCATAAGAATTGGGGCAAGAAAATAGGCGAAAAAGAACAAGTAAATGAGTTTATTCAATTGATCTGAGATGATTAATCAAACACATAGAATTGAAGGAAAGTGGGGGTCTTATCACAACAATATTGGCTCATGCACTTTTACTGTTCCAACTTGTTCAAAATCATTAAAAAGTTCAAAGTTGAAACCCCTTTCATGACTATATATACGATAAAAGGATTTAAATATGGATTTTTTTTCACATAATGAATGTTATGGTAATTAATTATTTGTAAATATCAACAGTAAAAAAAGCTTAACCCGCCACCATATCACGGTAGCTACTAAAATGATCTAACGCAGCCACCAGGTTTCCCGGTGGCTGGTATCATCAAAAGAACAATATTTGAAAAGAATAACTTCCATGCCGGACGCTAGTTGCCGAGGAGTTAAAGATCTGCGGCAGACAGGGCATGTGGTACGTCGATGTCCGACCCATCTATCCAAGCAAACTTTATGGAAAAGATGGTCACATCTCAACTCTGGAATCTCATCGTCTTCATCGATCTTACATAAACATATAGCACATTCAACTTCTTCATCATCATCACCCACGTCTCGCTTGCTGCAGTGATTCCGGTTCCCTAGCTTGAAATCATCGCCCCCAATGGGTGTAGGGATTTGATAAGGGAACAAGGAGAAACGAAGCAAGATATTCCATGACCATTGCACAACCGTAACGATTGAAAGAAGGGAAGAGTAACACTTCTCTATCTTGTCAATCGCCAGGATTGAATGGTCGAAGGCGACTGTTGATGAAGCAAACATTGAGATATGCTTTGAGTTTGGACAAGCGAGATGGCTTAGAAAAGGATAGGAAATATAGGGTTATTTATAGAATATTGTATTCAGAAATGGTTTGCGGTAATTTACTGCTGAGTTTTCCTCATTCAAACCCACGAATTTTATTAAACATTAGCAGACAAAGAAAATATTACTATTTTTATTCAAATATTGCAGTGTGTGATTTTCTAAAGTTTGATTATGGATTAAAAAAACACAAAAATTGTTGGAGATGAAATTAAAATGGTTTACGTTACCAACAGCTAATTGGAACTTCACCTCTGGTCTGCATGATAATAATTTTCAATAGGAAATTAAGGTGTAAAATGTTGATAAAAATATTGTGAAATGAGTTTCAGATTTTTTTTTATTTTATAAACGAAAATTTATTTATTTAAATATAAATGCGTATTTTCCATTTTAATAAATTCTTGTCCAAAATTACTCCTTTTTATAGCATTTTCATCGCACAAGTTTTCCAAAATTTTATTTATAAAACTAAATTCTTTTCTTAAATTTCATATAAACTCCTAGAACAAGAAAAAGATTAAATACTTTTTTAAATAGTTTTAATCTTTCATACCTCCTGGGTTTCAATTTCGTAATTTTTCAATTTGCTTTCTAGGAGTGATTAGTATAATATATATACATTGAATAATGGCACGTCAATAATGTGACTAAAAATTTAGTATAAAATATATCTATTATAAGTTTATAGAAAAAACTAATTAATAGTTTGACTTAAGTGGTAAAAATTATATTATAAGGTTAAGTGTAAATCTCATTTTGTGTGCGTTTTATAGAGTTTATATTAAAAAATTAAAATATTTTTATAATAAAATAATTTACTTTTATAAAAAGCTTGAATTTTTAGTCGTTGAGTTTGATTTCAATTGGTACGTGATACTAACTCAGTTAAAATTTTAAGACACATTTATAATGCGGATGAAAAACAAAATTATATAATAAATATATTTATAAAAATTGTATAAAATAAATAAGGCTTTGGTTGAAATAGTAAAATAAATATATTTAAAATCATAATGTCTTAAGTTTAAATCTTATTATGTGTGTATTCTTCTTTTTGTATATTTTAATTTTAAAATAATAAAACAAATTTTAAAAATTCAAAAGTCTTAAGAGTTATACGCCTAAATGCATAAAATTTAATAATAAATTCTTTTAAAGTGTGTTTGGGTGAGAGATTTGTAGTACGAATTTCATTTGTAGTAATGTTCTGACAATTCAAAAATAAACTTATTTATTTGATTATATATATCGGAGAATTCCATCAACTCGCTTTTTTTTCAAATTCCACCGAAAAAGTTTTTTATCCAAAATTCCTCATAATTATATATATTTGATTTAATACACTTTAAAAATTATTTAATTCTAATATATATATATATTTTAAAACTTGTTTTTATTTTAAACTGATTATATTCTTTTCACAAATATAATATCCCTATTGAATATTTTTAATATAATTATTTTTCAATTTGTAAAATTCCAATAATCTAATATTTCCTAAATAAATAAATTATCCAAATAAAATAATTATAAATACCAGCATGGATAAATTCTAAAATACTAGTATTATAAAATCTAAAAATTTAAAATTATTCACCCAAACACAAGTTCAGTTTTCCTTTCTCATTTCTTCTTTCACCAAAAATAAAAATTTTAAGAAAATTCATCGTCGTATTTGGATGGATATGAATGAAATGAAAACCTCGTGGGCTTGTTTGTTAAATTTTAAGAGATGCATATTTTGATATAATTTTTACAATTTTAACTCAACGTGATTATTTTTAAGTTATATTTAGATTTAAATTTCAACTTTTGCATTTCACACTCTTATTAGATGATAATTAAAGAGGTTGGGTATTTATCATTTTGTAATATTCATACTTGAATTTATTTGCATAATTTCTTTAAAAATCAAACCCATTTTATCATTCATATTAAATTATATTAATATTTAAATTTGGATCCTATTTAAATAACATTATTTATTAAGATGAAAAATATTCAAATATAGTAAGAAAAAAAATATAAATATAAATATCTAATTTTATTATATGTAAAAGTAAAGTAAATTTGAATAATAAATATTGAAACACAATATTCGAATTAGACTTGATATTGGGCTGGGCCAAGAGACCCACCCGAAAAGTGGGAGAGTTTGAGTAAAAATATAGGCCCAAAAATTAGGTTTGAAAAAAAAAACGAGGCCCGTTTTCTAAACAAGTTGGGCCTTAGGTAAGTTTTTTTAGCTTGATCTTGACCCGACTCAAATTTGCAACTTTTTGCTGCTGTTTTTATTGTTTTTGTTGTTGTTTGTCACCGTTTTGGTGTTGTTTCGCTATTATATTGCTATTATTTTGTTGTTATTGTTTGGGTATTGTATAACTCTGGTTTTATTGTTAATTTTGCTACAATTTTAGAGGTATTTGCTTGCTATGTTGCAATTTTTAATTTGTTGGGAAACAATTATTTTAATGTTTTTAGTGTATTTGATGTATTATATTTTTTAAAAATTTATTATTATATAAAAATAATAATATAAAAAAATTAATATGAGTGGGCCGGACTGGATTTAAGTTTTAACATTTTTATCAGGGTCGGGCTTGGATAAAATTTGAGGTCAATTTTTTGAGCCTGGACCCTAAAATAAATTATATTGAGAAGGGAGGATGATGATAACCCCTAATTTGAATCCACTAAAGATAATAAATAGAAAATAGAAATATGAAAATGCTACATTCATACCATCCTATTCCTAACCCTTAGTTTTCCATATCTGAAAAGTGACCCATATAGAAATAATAATTAATATTATATTTTGTTTAACTTTTTAGATGTCCCGTAATTGCAAGAAACTGAAGTTATCCTCAATATATTTGATTGATTGGTTGATGTACCTATCACCACCTTCTTCTAACCTCTTTCATGAGTAAAGCCATATGTTCGATAAAAGAAATTGTGATACTTCTCCACATAATGAATATTATTATGGTAAATATCATACCAACCTAATAACATCTAACGCAGCCACCAGGTTTCCCGGTGACCGGTATCATCCAAAGAACAGTATTTGAAATGAATGACTTCCACGCCGGAAATTAGTTGGCGAGGGGTTAAAGAAGTGCGACAGATAGGGCAGGTGGAACGCCGGTGTCCGGCCCATCTATCCAAACAAACTTTATGGAAAAGGTGGTCGCATCTCAACTCTGGAATCTCGTCGTCTTCATCGATCTTACATAGACATATAGCACATTCAACTTCTTCTTCTTCATCACCACCCGCGTCTTGCTTGCAGCTGTAATTCCGGCACCCTAGCTTGAAATCATCGCGGCCAATGGGTGCAGGTATTTGATAAGGGAACAAGGAGAAACGAAGCAACAAATTCCAGGCCCATTGCACAGACGAAAGCATTGAAAGGAGAGAAAAGTAGCACTTCTCTAGCTTGTCAACACCCATGATTGAATGATGGAAGGAGAGTGTTGACGAAGCAAACATGAGTGTATGGGTTTGAAAAGGAAGGAGAATATAGGGTTATTTAAAGGGTAATTGGATTCAGAAATGGCTTGCTGTAAATTGCTGCTGAATTATCCCCATTCAAAGGGAAGACTTTCAATCAATCTTGGCAGACAAAGAAAAAATATTTTTATTTAAATATTGCCATTTGAGTGGTATTTGAAGTAAAAATTGCTTAACAGTCCAATTTTGACTATTTATAATAAAAGAATTGTTGGAGATGAAATTAAAAAGGTTGACGTCATCATTTTGGAACTTGGCATTATTATAAATTATATGCCGTTTCGGCTTTGATAGTTATCTTTCCTTGATTTGGTCCTTTAAATATACATGCTTTCTATTTATTTTTCAGTTATTTTCATATCTATATTATCCTTCTTTTATATTTTGTCTTTTTTCTTTACAAATATTAAAAAAAAAACCATTAACAGTATGGAACTTTAAAGCGTCGTGAAAAGTTTCTAACAATGTCACAAAAAATTTTGTGACATCTCTAAGTGTCACGTTGACTAACATAAGCAAAAAAACATATTTGTGGCGCATATAATGGTTAGGACGAAAGGTCACAAAAAGATTGAGAAAAAAGCAACTAATTATTTGTCTACTTGTCACATTTTTGAAAAATTAAAAAAAGGCACAAATACGATTAGCTTTCATGACACTTATATCATAAATAATAAGAAACGAAAAGAATAAATTTAGAATATAAATAGGGACTTAACAACATAACTTGCAAATCATGAAGTAGCAAATCTAAAAAAACATGCGAACCCGAGAAGCAAAACTTCCATTTCTTTTAGAAAGTCACATAATGCTCTAATTCATTACTCCATTATGCATGAATTATCATACAATCACTACACCAAAATAGGTTTTTAGCGGCATTTTTTTAGGCATTTAGCGGCGCTTTTTAACGCCACTAAAGGCTTTTGCGGCGGTTGAGGAAGCGCCACAAAAAACGCCGCTAAGGATAACGTCGCTAACTTTTGCGGCGCTTACAGAAAAAAACGCCGCTAAAGGTCATGTTCTTTAGTGGCGCTTAGGAAAAAAACGCCGCTAATGATCATGTTCTTTAGCGGCGCTTAGGTAAAAATGCCGCTAATGATCATGTTCTTTAACGGCGCTTTGGAAAAAACGCCGCTAAAGATCATGTTCTTTAGCGGCGTTTAGGAAAAAAAACGCCGCTAAAAGTAATGTTCTATAGCGGCGCTTGGTAAAAAACGCCGCTAAAAGTAATGTTCTTTAGCGGCGCTTCATCTACAAACGCCGCTAAAAGTAGTGTTCTTTAGCGGCGCTTATTTCACAAACGCCACTATATGATATGACTTTTAGCGCGCTTTTTTAAAAACGCCACTAATTTTGGGATTTTTAAAATAAAATTTCTATTTTTTAGCCCTCCGCAACAACAAATCAAAAGCAACGGATCTAAACTAACCAAAAACAATAAATTTATATAATATTTCAAATTAAATGACTAAAATAATATTAATATCAATAAATAAAAGTGAATTCATACTTTTCTTTACAAAACGTTAAAAGTTAAAATGATAAAATATTTATGCAATATACACTATGATGGCGGAAGTTGTATTGCTAAAACATCTTCATCATAATCAAGTCTGTTGAAGTTCGTTGTACTTTTTCTCTGCTCTGCTTCTCTCGATGCCGCATCTGCTTGAAGTCGTAGCTGTAGTTGTTCATATTTCTTTTGAACCTCTGCTTCTCTCGCTGCAGCCTCTGCTTCTCTCGCTGCATCCTCTGCTTCCCTCGCTGCCGCCTCTGTTTTAAGTTGTTGCTGTCTTCATATTTCCTTTGAACCTCAAATGTGGTCGCTTGCATTTGAGCCATTTGGTCTTTTAACCTCTGAACTTCAGCTTGAGATTGACTCCCCGAAGCCATGTATTGGTGCGAGCTGAATCCAAAATATTGGGTTGGGCTGATAAAATATCCTTGAAATCGAACCCGACCATACCTTTCAGGACCCAAAACTTCAGTAATAATCCGATTATCAATGTCTTCAAGATGAACAGAACTATCACTAGAAGCAATCGCTCAGACTCAAATCTTTTATCCTTTAGTTTTCCTAATAAATAAATCACATAGTTAGGAACGCATAATATATATTAAAAAAACAAATGCAATATAACAATAATCGCATTACAAGCAATAAATTAAACCATTAGAAAATAAACACTATAAATAACTAAAACAAGTCAAATCGTATTAAGTAAATGTACCATAATTTCACCACTTCAGAGTCATAGCAGATCCATCTTTCTTCTTATGTGTAATTTCAAAAGTTGAAGGCGTCCAACTTTTTGACCGGACGACTGTTCCTACAATATAGTAGTAAAATATTATTTAATAGAAAGTTATACATATTTGAGAATATTAAAAAATTAAAAATACCTCCACCTTAGCTACACATGCAAAACTTCTCGACCCGGCTGTGTGAGTGAATTTTTGTTGCTGTCGGCTGCTTTTTCCAACTTGTTCACGATCCTACGTTATAAAATTTTTAGTACGTAAATAGTAAATACTATAAACCAAAATAATTACAATAGTTTGGAAGTACGTCGTACCTCGCCTTTCTTCGAATGCCAAAATCTAACCGCATCTTCCCATTGGTACCTCAACATACCCGGCGGGACATTTTGCAATTTCTCATCGAGGGTTGTTTTTGTCTTATAATAATTTTTCTTCAAAGTACTTTTATTTTCTCTCCATCTTTTTCCCAATGCCTTCTTTACATAAGCATCCGAGACCTCTAAAGCAAACCTCGCCTACAAAAATCACAAGTTAATAAAGTAAATATAAATGAAACTATTTCCCAAGCATTACAGATGACATTAACATTTTGTTACCTTAATATTATCGAGGGCTTGGTTTTTGTTGCTATCGGGCATTTGACGCCATAACTCGTAGTTGATAGGCAACATATTCACATTTCGTGCTAAAATGCCCATGTATCCTGCTAAAAGTCGAGCTTCTGATCCAACAGGCTGACCAAAATTGTTTCTGCATACCTTGACACGCTCGACTGGATCTAACTGGTACAACTCTCTAAGTAGCGTACGTCCTCGACCTCTGCGCGTCCCACCATTTTTAGCTACAAATGGTATATTTGTAACAACCCGGTTTGACTCTAATCGGAATAGTGGTTTCGGGACCACAAATCCGAATTAGAAAATATTTTTATATTATTTTCTGTGTTTATTATGTGTGAATTTGCTAGTGTGAAAATTTCGTGCTTTAATTTCGTCGTTTGAGTGTCCGATTAAATAAAAGGATTAAATCGCATAAAATGAAAATTTAGGGGTTAAATCTAAAAGCACCCAATTGTTGTTGTCATTCAAAAATAAGGGTTTTAAATGGAAATTAAGCCATTTAGATGGTAGTGGGTGGCAATGGTCAACATTGCCCTTATATTATATGTTTTATAATTTATTTATTTAAGGTTAAACTTGTAAACTAAAATTTATGCTAATATATGTTAAATTAAAACATAAAAAAAGGTCATTTTTTTCATCTTTCTTGGCCGAATATAGCAAAGAAAGAATTCATCCATGCTTGTTAAAGTTTCGGCACAAAACTAGCTTGATTAAAGATCGAGAACCAAAGAAATCGGAGTTAGATCGGGGAAAAGCCAAATTAGTCGAATAATCGTCCGACTTCGATTTTCCATCGTCCGAGGTAAGTCTATTAGCAATTTAATGTTATTAACTCAACATATATATATGTGTGTATATTTATTATATAATTGATGAGCTATAATTAAAAGTATATAAATTGAATTTAGTTAATATAAGCATTTATATATGTAAATAAGAAGTTCGAATAGGTATGTATATATAATTATAAGTTTTTGGAGTTAAGTGAAAGTATGGATGTTATATTTGTATTTATAATGTTCAATATATATATGTATATATATATAAATAAGTTTTGAATTTAGTTGAATTGTGAATGTTATAAAAATATTAATAGGGTTGAATAAGCTTGTATATACATTTTATATTGAATTTAAGTATGAAATTATATATGTATATGTTAGATTCAATTATGTATATATGTACATGTATAAGTTATTGTATTGAAATTAGATATGAAGTTATATATATGAGTATGAGGTTCGATTGTGTATGAATATATATATATATATATATATATATATATAAGTTCATGAGTTGAATTATAAGTATAAATTATATATAAATGTATATGAGGTGCAAATATGTATGTATACACATGTATAATTTTGTATTGAATCAAAGGTATGAAATTATTAGCTTAGATTATTTATAATATGTTTGAATGTATGATATGTTTTCTTTGAAGTGAATTTAATGCCATAAAATGTGTATGTATCTAAGTAATTGAATGTTAAATGTATATTACTTATGGTATATTATAAATTTAATAGTATGATATTAGTAGTAGGATTCAAGATATAAAGTTATATACATAAATTTGTTAGGTTGAATCATGAAGTTATTGAGCTGGATTTGGTGTTTGAATTTCGTGAACCTGTGTGGTTCAAAGATATAGGTTATAAATTTTGAGCTGAATTTTTATGTATGGATTTATATACATATATAGTTCGAATATGAATTACAGCTTCTTTGAACTGAAATTATTGTTGTGAATTATACAAGTATGTTTTAAGTGCATGATTGTTACGTAGAATTGAATATAATTCAATTCCAACGGAGAAACGACTATCGGATTTATTGCCAGTGAAATTATTCAGACTATACGTCTAGCAGGCTAAGTGCCGGTGAATTGAATCAGACTATACGTCTAGCAGGCTAAGTGCCGGTGAACTGAATCAGACTATAGGCCTAGCAGGCTAAGTGCCGGTGAACTGAATCAGGCTATAGGCCTAGCAGGCTAAGTGCCGGTGAACGGAATTAAACTATAAGCCTATCAAGTGAAGTGCCAGTGAATCTGTCCAAATTAAGTGATTCTATGCATTGGGTATAAATATATATGATTTTGTTTATATGAAATGGATAAAGTTATGAACATTGTTTCAAGGTGGTTGATGAGTATATAATCGTTCGAATCCTTGTGAATAGTGAGTATGTATATATATATATATATATCGGTTGTCATAAAATTGTTGGATATATATATATGTGTATATATGTATGCATTCAACATAGGTGGGTATAAGTGTTTATGTGCATTCGCACTTATAGTTAATAAGTATAAAATTTTGCTCTTGGTATATGTAATTGAACAATTATATATAAATGATCCGATGAAGTGCGAACAATAAATACTCTAGAAATCAGTATATGCGATTAATGATTACGTTAGTAATTTGATTATATGCATATAATGTATATACCTTGTCCGCTTATGTATATTAATTAAATATACATTCTTTTAGATTTAAACAAAATGACTTAATATAGCAATGATTGGTTAGTAATTATATTTGATATTTGTGATTTCAATCAATTTACTTAAAGGATTATGTGATCCTTTTATATGTATTTTTAGATATGCTATAGACTTACTAAGCTATAAAAGCTTACTTTGATTGTTTTTGTCCATTTGTTTTTATAGATTTTGGAGACGCGTTACGAGCTCGAGGATCATCAGCATAGTCTATCACACTATCGACTTCTTTTGGTATTTTGTTAAATATTTGAACTTGATCTTATGGCATGTATAGGTTTGAGTACGATGTTGGTTAGATTTTGATTGTAAATTATAAATAGCTATGCGAAAATGATTTAATTTTCATGTTTGTGATCAGTTTGGTTTTAAAAATGGTTGTGTTTGTTCGGTAATGCCTCGTAACCCTAATTCAGCGACGTATACGGATTAGGGGTGTTACAATATTATAATATAAGAATTTGAAAAATAAATCAATTATAAGTCAACACACATGTAAATTAAATGTAAAATTACTTTGAACTTCCGTAGGATCCTCAGGTGTAATCGGAACATTCGAAGATCCAATTGCTGTCTGTTGTTCAGTACTATTTATTTCTGTCGAGTTTGGATCATTTTGAACAATGCTTTCCCTTAGAATTTTTCTTCTAGGCATTTTATCTGCAATACACATAAAATGTAAGTAAACTTAATAACTAATTACAACAATAACATCACATATAAAATAGTTGAAATATATAATAAGACCAAGATTTAAATTATGATATTACATATAATTAAACAATCGTAAAATCTTACTACATCATTATCCGTAAATATCTTCATCCGTATCCTGACGAACCCATTGAAATTATGCACTAGTACTAGGGATATTATCGTTTAAGTTTTGTTTTGGAAAGGGCAAAGTTTCTGATCTGTCGTCGATGTTATCTCTACTTCCACTACCCATGTCAAACAAGTCTCTAGGTATGTTACGGAGTACAACGTACCAACCCTCATCAGTTGGATCTTTTGAGTAAAAAACTTGTTTGACTTGAGATGAGAATACATACGACTCATCTATCAGTTGTTGTCCTGTGTGAATCAATCGGTCAAAGTTCACCATTGTAAAACCAAATTGATCTTGCTTAATTCCACGAGTTGTATTAACATCGGCCCAATCACCTCGAAATAAGACAACTTTCCATTTGCCGTAGTAATCCAACTCAATTATGTCAGTAAGATGTCCGAAATATTCCACATTTCCCTCGACAGGATTATTGTCCCTAGCACTAGCATAACTTGTAATTGCAGAATTAACAACTATTACACAATTTTGCGTTCTCCTCAACCTCTCGGGATATTTTGTATGAAATCTGAATCCGTTGATGAGGAACGCACTATATCTTAAAACTGTATATAAATATATATATATATATATCAAAGATGTTTTAAAATATAACTTGGAATACATTTCATTTAAAATATAATTTTGTAGCTTTAATCTCCGGATAATTCAAAGATCGTTACGATATGATATATATTTTGTAGCTTTTATTAATTCAAAGAACAAATTATGTCAAAAAAAAAACATTGACTTAGCATTACAAGATATAATTAATTTGTTTATATTTATGAAAACAATTTTTGTTATTAAAGAAATAATACTTTGAATTGCCATTACATGACAAATATATTTCAAAAAGTATATTTTTATTTTAATAGAAAATATAAATAAATATACAAATTTATTTGTATGTAAAAGATTATTAATCATTAACATAAAACCAAGTTGCAAATATAAGATCGATAATTAATCATTAATTTGAAGTAAAATTTATAATTGCAACACATAATATCGAAAATCGATGATTTATAAACGGGTTTAGGATTAAACGATTCGTCCATAATTTATTCAATTACTCAAATATATAAAGTTGTTTAAGAGTTGTATTCAATTTTAATAGTTTAAAACAATTGCCTTTGCCGAATAGCAATTCTTAAATTTAAACATCAAACAATGTAATAAGCTGCAAAGTCAAAGGCAAATTTAGCTAAAATGGTAATTAAAACTCCTTCTAAAAATGAAAATAATAATTAAACTATACAACTAAAATATAACAAAAAAATTAACAATTTGACTTTTTTATTAGAAAACTAAATAGAGAAACATAGGAATAAATACCTTAAATTTCCTCAATTTCAAGCAAATCTCGGAAAAAAAGATGAAATACATTAGTACCGAAAAAATGCGAAGTAATTAAAGCCAAAAACTAAAAAACAGGAGTTTATACTCACAAAGTTAGCTAAACTAAAAAACTAAAAAACCTAAATGCATAAATGATTTAAAGCCATATCATATACATTGTTTCTTTTAAATAAGCCTAAATGCATCCATGTGCAAACCAACACATATAAAGAACTATTACATTATTTATCAGCTTATAACCTATCATCAAAACTGATCAGCTTGGTACCTTAAAAAACACCATGACAGTGAATTAGATGATATTAGAGGTTTAAAATTGAACATATATATGAATATATGTTGAAACCTAACCTAACCAAATCATGCGGGAGAAATCGCATTTTCTTCTAAATTAAACATAAAAAAAAGTATGTTAACTGGCAATTTGTTTTAGTAATGGACCCATCAATAATATAGAATGCAAATGGATTCAAGAAAAAATACATTTCCCCTTAAATGGATGCTGGAATAACTCCATAGCCAAGGATATTAAAGAAATCATGATTAAAACAAAACGAAAAACATAATTTTAATAATGATTTCTCAAAATAAATCATGATTAACTATATTTAATATTGTGTTTTGTATTTAAACGCAGCACATATAAAAAGCAATTGTACGATTCAATCAATTGTAGTGAATAAATCAGAGGTTCTTCCAAGGTTATTGTTTCAACTCTCCAGTAACAAAGAAACTCACAAAATCCACAATTTCCTATTAACACTGCTATACACCAGTTATTTATCAACCACCAATCGAAACAACTTAATGCATATATAAGAAATCTAAAACGGATTACTACATTGATACCACAAATCAAGATTCTCACCTCACTTTCTAATTTGTAAAAGACTTTCCCGATTGACACCAGAAATCCACAAATCGGGTCGGATAGGGGTTTAAGGAAGGAGATGAAGAAGCAGCAACAACGCATCAAGGCAACACGGAAAGAAACCCTAAATTTTTTTTCACTTTTATCTAATGATTCACCATATTTTTTATGTTGTTTAATCGAAACCCTAAAACCCCAAATAACTTAGACTGACCTAAAACCCAAAAAATTTAATCGAAAAAGAACAGAAACGGCTTACCTATTCAATAGACAAATCTCGCAGCTGTGCCCACCTTGTTTCAAGATCGATTCCGACCACCTTTCTTTCCTTTGTATTTTTCGTGAAAAGTTTTCTCCCCTTTCGACACTTAGAAAATTTCTCTCCTAATTTCTCTGTAATTTCCCTCTTGCTGTAATTGGAGGACGATACATATCTAAGTTAATTTGTCCTCTGAAGAAACGACGCCGTTTAAGTAAAGTTATGTAAGTTTTGTGCGCTTTGTGGAAAAACGCCGCTACTGATTCCCTAACACGTAACGACGTCGTATATTGTAATATTTGTGGCGTTTTTGACTAAAACGCCGGTAAAGGTCCTTTACCGGCGTTTTTATATAGAAACGCCGCTAAAACTCTCATTTTTTTTTGTCTTACATTTAAATAATTAATTACCAATTTATTTAACAAATAAATAATTACTTACTTATTTATTTGTTTATTTATTTATACCAATATTATTTTGGTCCTATATATACAAATTAAATAATTAATAACTATATATATATCCATATATATCCATATATATCAAAAATATATCAAATGGCCGTTAATTTGGGTTAAATGTTTTAAATATATAACTATTATTAGTTATATTGTATCATTTAACAAGTCTCAAATTATAAATTAACCTTGTAATCTTCATATTAACCAATCAATTTATGTAGCTACATGCATAAAGTGATCATCTACCTATTATACTCAAAACTTATCTTAATATTAAATTTATTCGGATCTATATTTTACAAATATATAAGAACATATATATTTACCTCCAAAATTAATCAATCTAATATTAACCTCTTAAGAAACCCTAAACCCCGCCAAACCCTAGAACCTCTCTAACCCTTAAATCCTCTAAACCCTAATTAACCCGTCCCTAACCCCTAAATTCACGTCTATAACCCTAAAGCATAACCCATTCTAACTCCTAAACCATAAATACCAAACCTTAAATTCATATATACCAAATTGTACTCCTTAAAATACCATGCATCGACCAAAATATTCCTAAATATTCTTTAATAATAAAAATATAGTGAAAATCTATTAAACAACAAGTTATATATATATAGTTAAAAATGTTGTATAAAGTTGAAATAAGGTAGCAATATTATCTTTATGACAAATTTTTGTATGAAGCTTCAAATGTCCTCTTAACAAATGGATGAAATTTGTTATAATAAACTTGGTACAACAAATTTTGTCTCTTTATATAAAAAACAAATTTTTTTATAAAATTTGGTATAGAAAATGCATTTTTTTTCCGATAATAAATTCGTAAAGGATGAGGACACGGGTTAAATGGCCTTTAAAGAGACGGCGCCGTTTAAATTAATTTTAAGTCACATTTGCGGCGTTTTTGCGTAAAAACGCCGCTATTGCATGCCCTTTTGCGGCGCTAGGGGAAAAAACACCACTAAATTTTCAATTGCAAAAAGAAACAGTGACGTTTTCAAAAAATTGTAGACATATTTGCGGCGTTTTCCCGAAAAACGCCAGTAATAGAGTACATCATTCAACTGAAACGACGCCGTTCTGACAAAGTTTCAAGATTATTAGCGGCGCTTCCCTATAAAATGCCACAATGGAAACCGATTCCCTAACACGTAACGACGTCATATATTGCAATATTAGTGGCGTTTTTGACTAAAACGCCGGTAAAGGCTACCTTTTGCGGCGTTTTTTTATAGAAACGCCGCTAAATTTCTCTTCTTTTTTTTGTGTCCTACATTTAAATAATTAATTACCTATTTATTTAACAAATACATAATTACCTACTTATTTATTTGTTTATTTATTTATACCAAGATTATTTTGGTCCTATATATACAAATTAAATAATTAATAACTATATATATATATATCCATATATATCAAAAATATCAAATGGCCGTTAATTTGGGTTAAATGTTTTAAATATACAACTATTATTAGTTAATTGTATCATTTAACAATCTTCAAATTATAAATTAACATGCATCCATAAAATGATCATCTAAGTATATATCTATTAATTATAATATAAACTAAACTTCAATATATTAAATTTATTGATCGGATTTATTTTACAAATATATAAGAACATATATATATATTTACCGTAAAAATTAATCAATCTAATATTAACCTCTTAAGAAACCCTATCATGACCGTCTAAACCCCGACCAAACCCAAAAATTCCCTAAATTAATATTCTTTAATAATCACAAAATATAGTGAAAATCTATTAAACAACAAGTTATATATAGTTAAAATGTTATAAAAAGTTGAAATATCTGGCAATATTATCTTTATGACAAAAATTTTCGTATGGATCTAAATATAAGTTTTATCATTTTGAACTTAAGTATCGATATTTTTGCATCCGGTATTGCTATAGCCATATATATCAAAAAAATCAAATGGTTAGGGTTAAATGTTTTAAATATACAAGATAATTAATTGTATCATTTAACAAGTTTCAAATTATAAATTAACCAATCAATCGACATGCATAAAGTGATCATGATCTACCTATTACAATATTCAATATATTAAATTTATTCTGGATCTATTTTACAAATATATAAGAACATATATATTTACCATAAAAAATAATCAAAAACTAATATTAATCTAAATTAAACTCTAACATGACCGTTGAAACCCTAAATCTCAAACCCCTAAACCTCTAACCCCTAAATTAACCTTAAATCCCAAACCTTAAATCTATACCTCGTACTCCTTAAAATACCGTCCATAAAAAAATCCCTAAATCTTTAATATATATAATCATAAAATATAGTCAAAATCGATTAAACAATAATTAATTGTTAAAATATATTTTGTATAAATTGGTGTTTTATATTAATTCCTTTGATTTATTTAGTCGAATAGTACTACCAAAATTTATTACTCTTATAAAAGTTAATTCTATTTTTAATTTATTCTTTACAATACAAAATTTAAGTTTTATTATATTTTATTTTATTCGTAATTTAATATATTTTCTCTCGTAAAGTAGTTTAGATCAACTGTGATTGAAAATTAGTAATAAATAGTTAGCTGTTATATATATACGACTTCTCTTCAATAAAAACTTTTTGTATTAATCAATATTATTTGTTAATTATAATTTAAATGCAAATTGTACCACTATACAATAAATAGAACAAAATATTAATTATTTCAACTTATAAGATTTTTGTTACTATTAGCGGCGCTTCGGAAAAAACACCGCTAAAGGTAAATACATTAGCGGCGCTTAGCTACAAACGCTGCTAAAGGCCAGAGAATTAGTGTCGCTCAGACAAAAATGCCGCTAAAGATCCAAGCATTAGCGGCGCTTAGATAAAAACGCCGCTAAAGGCCAGAGAATTAGCGGCGCTCAGATAAAAACGCCGCTAACGATCTGAGCATTAGCGGTGCTTAGATAAAAACGCCGCTAAAGGCCAGAGAATTAGCGGCGCTCAGATAAAAACGTCGTTAAATATCCGAGCATTAGCGGCGCTTAGATAAAACGCCGCTAAAGGTTTAAAAAATCGCAAAAACGACGTCGTTGGTCTTAGGTTTTTTGTGGCGCTTTATATAAAACGCCGCTAATTCCTATTTTTAGCGGCGCTTCTGGGAAATCGCCGCTGATGCTCTACCTTTAGCGGCGCTTTGGCTAAATCGCCGCTAATGCTCGATTTTTTGTGGCGCTTTTGTTCCAAAAGCAGCTAAAAATGCCGCTAAAAGCCTATTCTGGTGTAGTGAATTTGTTGCATTGCATTATGCAATTTTTGCATATCATAGGTAAGCCCCCCCCCCCCCCCCAAATTCCATGCCAACAAGAAGCTTTGCACTCCTCCACCTCATAATTTATATCCGGTATGGTCTAAAAAAATCCCAACTTTAACATTCCAGTACATAAAATAATCCTATAACATATTATAAAATCATATCTGAAAAAATGACACTACTTTCTTATGTTTTCGTTGGTGTTAATAATCATTCATCTAAAATATTTTGCAGTATTAATCAAATGCTACTATAAAGAAGAACCAAAAACATACAACAAGTATACATAGAAGCCATTAATGAAAGAAAATAAGAATTTCCAGCTAGACTAAAGAGATAATTATATATTAGGCACTGAGATTTACACGGGCAGTAGGGAGCCATTTACACATTCTATTATTCTCCCATAAATGAAGCTTTCGTTGTATTCATCCCATTTACTGATGGGCAAGGACCAAATTTTGTATTGTTTTAACTTGACGTATGAACTTAAGCTTTCATTATTTTTACATTATTTTTGGGGACTAAACTTTTTATTATTTTTTCCTTTTTTAATACCATTTATGAGGGACTTCATTTTTACATATGCATGGTCAAATAGTTATTAAAGATTTTATCGGATTTAACATAGTAAATGAATAAAATAATATATCATATACTGTAACATGAACATGAAAAAATAAAATTATTATGCGTTCTAAATTACATATGTAATCGCCACACTTGTCATATATTATTGTTTGACAAATTTACTTGGTTAAATTTTGCTATACTTTTATTTATAATTTCTATACTTTTTATAATTTTAATTTAAGTTTTCTAATAATTTTTATAAAAGTTTTACAAGTCTTAACAATTTTTATAGTTTTTAAATATTTGAGGTTTAAAACATCGACAAGATGTAAAAAATCACAAAAAATATTTTAATTTGGTTAGGTTTAAAATATCACAAAAATGTGAAAAATTATAAAAAAATGTTTTCATTTGGTTACGTTTTAAAATCAACGAAAGATCTTAAAGTATCATGAAAAGTCAATATTTTGTGATGCTTTAAAACATCATTGACCATTATTCATCAGCGTCACAAAAAATGCATTCTTTTGTGATGTTTCCATTTACTCTACCTTTTCTTACAGAATGTCATGAAAAGTAGTATCTTTTGTGACGTTTTTCTAAACGTCAAGAGAAGTCATATTTCTTGTAGTGATTGATTATATTTGCTTACAAATAAACAATAGATGAATGTTAGCTCAAACAAATCATATTTAAGTATTGTATTTGCGTAAAATAATTAATGAATGACTAATCAAAGAAGAAAGCAAGTAACTACACAGTTAATTAAGAAAATATATTAATTATATGTTTTGACAAAAAAACACAATTTTTATGAAAAGTAATTAAGAAAATATATTATTGTTAACAATATGTTTTTGAAAAAATACCATTTTTTTATGAAAACATAAATTATTGACTGATTAATAAACTTAGATCGAAGAAGACATTTAAAATCAATAAGGAGGAAGAAAATAATTTAGATTTTAGATTTTATAGATTTTTAATTTTATATATTTAATTGTTTCAAATATATATTAAGAGTTTACATATGATTTTATATACTTTTTATTATTTACATATTTTTAAGAAATTACATTTTTCATAATTTGTACAAATTAATAAATATTTTAATACATTTTAATATTTTTATAAAATTTTAAAATTTTAAAATATTATTAATTTTAACTAATTTCTTTTCATTTATCATTTATTTTTGTAATTCTTATTTTTATAACTTTTTTATAATTTATATGTTTTTTCTACATTATATATATTTTTATGAATTTTTTTATATTTTTATTTTATTTTTATATTTTTAATGTTTATATACATTTGATAAAAGGAAATACTTATTTTTACAAAAAGATGCCAATTGACCATCAATTTTTTTAACTTCTGATAAAAAATGGACTAAAATATATTACAAACGCATACTTTAAGTACCAACATGAGAAGCAAGTGTACTTTAGGTACCAAATTGGGACAAAAAAAATAGGTACAAAAGTGGGAAAATAGTATATTTCAGGGGTCAATTCGTGAATTAAGCCTTTTTAATTTAATTTTCAGTTTTGCTCTGTCTATTACAATGATATTTGATATTTAATATTTCATTAATTTGACTTAATTTAGTCTTCTATTTTTATACTGACATTAGTTAGCCTAAATAGTTATTATGTTCAATTATTTCGATTAAAATGATGACATGATTTTTCTTAAAAATACTTTTCTAACGTGCGCACACACACATAAAAGCTACCTAACATCATAAGTTAAAATAGGTATTTTTAACTACACGCCCGTGTGGGCGATCGTGTTACCCTGAACTACACATGGATTGTCATCGATTCACTTGGTTAAGACACACACCTTTCACCATGGGTTTGATTGATGCCCCTCACGAACAAGTCTGATCATTCACCTAGATCAAATCCTTCAACGGCAAATACAAACAAGTTATGATTGGTATCAAAGATTTTGGGAAAAATCCGGAAAGAAACTTATTTAAAGAATATTGAAGCAGATACGACCCAACTCAGTTGTGGATTCGAATACGGAATCTAAAAGATCTTACTTACTTATCTATGGCAATAGGAAACAGAAGCAATTAATGATCGTTCTACACACCAATGAGATTCAGATGAATGAAGTTTGATTTGGCAATAAGAAAGAAAATCGATGGTTTAAAGATGGTGGTGGATGTAATGGTGAGGTGGTGTTGCAAACAAAGAAAAATAGGAAAATATGATAGGGGAATGGGGAAATAGACGACACAAACAATTGGGGAAGAGAGCAGATTGATTAGCAAATAGGTAAATATGTTATATAGTAGGGTTTGTAAACCCTAGGTGCGGCACAAGTAAATTTCCCAAACTTTTCTAAAATTCAAAAAAAAATGAAAGGGAAGGAAAGGCTCGAACTTGGGTCTCTAGGATGGATCCTCTAACTCTTAACCATTAAGCCTATAACTCATTCCATGTTTAATCTAGATTCTTAACCGTAATTATATCGGGGTGTGACAGTATCAATACTTTGATTTTTTTTTTTTAATTTTCAAAACATCGAGCCTTAAAATGGTGAAATGCTCTAATAATATTAATTTTTTTATAGAAATATGTCAATTTAGCCTCATGCATCTAATTACAATTTGAACTAAGTTTATAGAGTTCTTATCCATATACAAAACAAAGGTTTAAGACTACAAGTTGCCTCAATATCTACACATGTTACAAAACGAAAGGTGACATGCTCACGCTAGACTTTGATGACTCTGGCTTAGTTCCCTTTTTCCTATGAACAACAATTTAGAATACTTTTTTGTAAAAAAAAATTAGAATAGTTCAAACAAATGAGAGAAACATGGTAAGTTCATAAGGAACTTAGTGAATTATATAAGAAAGTTACTTCCCTTTTTTATTTCAAAATTAAGAATTTTCCACTAATTTAGATAAAATTGTGCATTCATATCTCACAGTTATGCTTGAACTTGAATAATGCATGAGAATTCCTCTTGTGAAAGATCATGATGCATATAGTCTCTTTGTATGAACTTGTTGCACATAATCTTAGCAGAAAACCCATCGAGTGGAGAAAGTCATTTCGGATTAACTTGGCGGACAATCTTGCAAACACTTACGTGCAAACTTCTAGATACGGATTCTAATATGCAAACTTGTAGAAGAATATTCATAGATATAGTGGGCTCATACATGCGGATTCATAGAAGAAGATTCATAAATATAGTGGACTCATACATATGGATTCATAAAAGAAGATTCATAGATATGGCAGACTCATAAATGCGAACTATGTCACAAACTTCGTATGGTGAAATCCCACATATAACTTTGACATAAAACTTAGAGAAAAAGTCTGGCGAACTTTCATAACTTTCATATGTCATGACCATGGACTTGCTTATAAACATGAGGCTTTATTTAAGCCTTAGACTCCGCAGAGTCTCATACTTGAAAGAGCCCATATAAGGTTATCATAAACATGTGTGCATATATTTTCGTACAATCCAATCGAACCTCCACAAAACAAAATATCATGCATATACATTCTTCGTACATGTCACAGCCTAATTTTGACCCTAATCGAACATAGTGGTTTCGAGACCACAAATCTGAGTTCGAAAAATATTTTAATATTATTTTCTATGTTAATTATGTGTGAAATTATATGTGTGAAAGTTTTGTGAAATAATTTTATTGTTTGAGTGCTTAATTTGAGAAAATGGCTTAATCGTGTAAAATAAAAATTTAGGGGTTAAATCTAAAAGCACTTAATTGTTGTTGTCTTTTTAAATGGGAGGTTTAAAGATACAATAAGACCAAAATTCAAGATAGTGGATGGCAATGGACAACTTTATCCTTATGTTATATGAAATATAAATTATTTATTTAAAGGTTAAAAAGGTAAACTAATAATACCTTAATATATGTTAATTAAAAAAAACAAAGCAAAATTCAATGGTTGTCATTTAATTCATTAGGCCGAAAATAGCTAGGGAGAAAACCATTAAAACAAACTTAACATTCGGCAAGTTACAAGCTTGATTCAAGGTAAGTTTTGTTTCGATTTTTGATAATTTTTACGTTTTTGATATCGTTGCTTTGTGTACTACAAGACCTATGCTTTAATTTTAGAATTTGATGGTGATTTTGAGATATTTCATTGATGAATGTTTGAGATTTTTGATAGTTGGTGATGAAATATGAAAGATATGTGAAAGATTAACATGTATTGTCTTTGAATTTTTGGTGAAATTGAGTAATTAGGGCTAAATTGTGAAAACAAATTTTTGAGGGACTAAAATGTGAAATAAATGAAATTTTTGGACTTGTATGAACACTAGGAACATTCGGCCTTAGCATGGTGTGTTTAAATTTTTGTGTGTTTTGTGTTTTGTGCAAAAAGGACTAAATTGCAAAAAGTGTAAAATGTTAGGGGCAAAATGGTAATTTGTCCATTTATGTATTTTTGGATTTAATTGAATGATTTGATGAATAAAAAGGCTAAATTTGAATATGTTTAGATCAAGAAACGAAGAAAATGGAATTGGATCAGGGAAAAACGAAAGTAGTCGAGTAGTCGATCGTGTCCGTCAATATCCGAGGTAAGTCAATTAGCAATTAAATGTTATCTAAATTGAATATATATATTTATCATGTATATGATAAGCTGGAACTTAAAATATGTAAATTGAATAAAACTTTGTAATTTTCCTATTTGATAGCCGAGTATAGAATTGATCTTAATAGGTTGATTTTAATGATACAAATTACATGTATGTTAGCTACAGTATGCTTTAAGTTTAATGATAAGAAATTAATAGTAGAATATATATATATATACATAGACATGTAATTGAATGTAAGGCTTAATTTCTTTGGGTTGAATTTAAAGTTATGAGTTATAAATATATGGTTGAAAGTATATTACAAGTTCTTGAGCTAAAATTTAATATTATGAATTACATATATTTATATGCATGTGGCTCGAACATACATATATACATATATTCAAGTTCTTGAGTTGGAGAATTGATGTATGAATTTTATATACATAAGGGGTTTGAACATAGGTTACAAAATACTTTGAGCTAAAGTTAATGTTTTTGAGTTATATCTATATGGTTCGAATGCATGTTTACTATGAAGAATCAAATATAATTCAATGTTGTGGATATACAGTTATTGAGTAAAACTTATGTAAATATAAAAGAACTATACGAAAGAATCATCTTTGTATTTGAGATTTTTAGGCTTGTGCCTAGCAGGCTTAATGCTAGTGAAATATTTCAGACTATACGTCTAGTAGGCTTAATGCCGGTGTTCAGAAAGTTCTTGTCAATGTAATATTAAATGTAGTTGGACATGTGAATGAATTTTACCTTCAGGTATGTATTAGTTAAATGAATTAAAGGAAATGAGGTAAGTTGGCTATTTGAGATGAAATATTATAAGTGATTATAATATTGTAAGTTATGATGTTTATTTATAGGTGTAAATCGGCTTAGTTGATAACTAAGTAACCATAATGAAAGCTTATATATATACATATGTGTTAAGGTATGTTTGGATTAATAGAAAAGTATATGAAATTAAAAGTATAACCAAGAGATGTATATTGTCTTTATAAAATAAGTTAATTGCCCTTTTATTTTATTAGTTAAATTTTATCTATGCTATTGACTTACTAAGCTCTCAATGGCTTACTGTATGTGTTTGTGTCTGTTTATTTTTGTCTTATAGATTTTGAGGTTGTTACGAGCTCGGGGATTGTTAGTAATGCTTATCACACTATCAAATAAACACGGTATATTTTAAGCCGAAATTTCTTTTGAAACGATGGCATGTATAAATAGCCTTGGTTTTAGTTTAAAATTCGAAAGAGTCTATATTAAAGCCATGCGAAAATGGCTTAAATTCCTTGTCTATATTCGATTTTAATTGAAGTATGGTTTAAGTATATTTTAATAATTTAAGCCTAAATGGATAGTACTTATAAGGAATATATATAAATATGCATTTGATGGTGTTTTTGTTTAAAAGATTAAGCAAATAAAGTATATGGAGAAAATATGCTTAAGGTATGTGTTATAATAAATAAGGATAGGTTATGTAATATTAATGAGTGATATATAAATTAAATATATGGTAAGTAATGATTTAGAAATCAAGTAAGAATAAGTTACAAATTTATAAATTGAAATATGCTTATAATTTAATTACCGCATGTATTCAATTTGTGAATTATGTCATATAAATGAATGTTATGTGCGTTGTTTGATTTAGTTATTCGAATACATCTAGATCAATTAAATTTGGTTGATTTAATAAGTAATGCAACCTTGTTTTAATAGAAATGGTTCAGTATGTGCATTTAGCATTTAAAGTAAAACAATGCAAATTTGACATAATATAATTTTGTATTTGTGCATTTAAATATTAAATGTGATCGTAACATTTTGTGCATTGCATTGTGATAACTAAAATATGTATATGCCATATCATGATGTTATTTATAAGATTAAATTTATAAGTTGTACCTTGTATTATTTTTGAATTCGACAAATATAGAATATGTTTTATTGTTTATATGCAAGATGTTTAAATAAGTGTATAAAAATTTATTTATTTAAAATTGTTTGTAAATTATGATTTTGTATTTAATTGTGTTCAATTATGCTATGTTTGGTAATGCCTCGTAACCTCAATCCGGCGACGGACACTGGTTAGGGGTGCTACAGTACAACCCACATGAACCTCCACAAAACCAATAACATGTGGCATAAGGTTCACAACATGACATTTCTTCAATTTCCATCAGCCATTACATACCACCACACTCTGTATATCATTCATTTTTATGATTGACATATAACAAGCATTCAACTAAACATACTATTAATAACGTAACACAGATCATACCAAACATATCACCTATTAGACCATTTTAATGATAAGCTCTTTAGTAATTACTTTACCAATGACAGTTCATTAAAACAACAAACTTGTACATATATCTGTAGTTCATCACTTTGCATGTGTAATAGCCCGTTTTTAGTGATATAAAAAATAATGGTTTGAGACCATAATTTTGATGAGCGAGTTATTATTTTATTATTATTTTAATATATTCGAGATTATATTAGGTCACATTAAAATTTCATTGAGAAATTTTGATATTTGCATGATTAATTAAGTAAAAGGACTAAATTGTAAAAGGATAAAAGTTGAGTTCTACTAGTTAAAATGATTCAATAGCTTTGAAATCTTAAACTAAAGGACTAGAGTGGTAAATATACCAATTTAAGAGATAGTGGATATGCATGGAAATGGTTTAAATGAAATTATGATGGTTTTTAAAGGGTAAAATGGTAAATGATCAACTAAACTTAAATGAAATAAAACAAAAATTAGTTCATCTTCTTCAAATGTTCTCACCGCTGAAAATTGAAGGAGAAAACACCATTTTTAAGGTTGAAGATTCGATTAAGCTTCCTTCTTACATGTAAGTGATCCCGAGTCCCGTTTTTAATAATTTTTATGTTTTTGAGATCGTTTTAGGTTTAATCTAACTAGCCCGAGGTTAACTTGTAATTTTTAAAGGTTGAGGGTTGTGTCATGAATGTTCTTGAATAATTTTTTATGTTATTTTATTGATTATGAATCCTTGTTGAAAAATAAACAAGTTTTATTAAGTGATTTTTATGAAAATGACATTTAGGGATTAATTTGTTAAAAGCATAAAATCTAAGATTTTATTGTGAAATGATGGTAAATATGAGTTGTTCCAAAGTCCCTTGCATATATGGTTAACATGGATTTAGATTAAAATGGTTAGATTTTAAGTTATGAGATTAATGACTAAATTGTGAAAAGTTAAAATATTAAGGGCAAATTAGTAATTTGGTATAAATATGAAATATGGACTAAATTGGATTCTAGAAGTACTTAATTGACTGAAATTATATCTTTAGATCAAGATAAATCACGTTCGGAATTAGATCGAGGAAAAGCTAAAGCTTTAGATTAGTTCGAGCTAACTTCTACGCCCCTAGTCATCAAGGTAAGTTCGTATAAACGGTAATTGTGTTAATGTTATTTAAATTGAATATTTACTATGTTATGTTTAGCGTAAATGGATCGATGTATATAAACGTATCATTGCTAAGAAGAATTGACGGATATTGAGTCTCGGTTGAACCTTAGGAATTCTTAGAATACAAATGACATATCATTAGAGATTTCATGTTTCGAGTGTTGGTCTTGAATGTCCTACCGATGGCTGAGGTCTTGCATTTGTTGCGGATACTCCACAACTCGTGTGAGCAACATCGTGTAACTTACGTTTTAACCCATACCTTGTATGAACAGGCCCATTTCACAGCTCGAGTGAGCAATGATGTAAAGGAAATGTTACAATTATATGTAAAGACACACTGTGTGAGCTTTCCCGTGTATCCGATGTAATTCTAGATGGTTCAACGGGTATGAAAAGGAATGAAATGGTAAGTGTTCAAATAGAATGTATCATGAATTTATGAAAATGAATTATGAACTAAATGATGAGTTTATATAAGCAAATCTATTTGTTATGGATGAATTCATTTGAACCATGTACAAGAGTACTAACTTATGATTTTGATGATGTTGTATAGGCTTATGCCAAGCTTTTGGTTTTGATTGGTTTTATACTTATGCTTTATATTATGCAAATGAAATGGTAAGTTATGTTTTGGTTTATACGAGCTTACTAAGCATTCATTGCTTACGTAGTTGTTTCCATTTGTTTTATAGATCATCGGAAGATCGATTTGGTTAGAAGCTCATCGGAGGCCTATCACACTATCCAGCAATCTATTTGGTAGTTTTTGAACATTTTGATCAAGGTTATTAATGGTATGTATAGGTCATTTTGAAATGGTACCTAGTGGATGTGTTAATGTAAGTTTTGGTATGTATATGTTTGAGGTTATAGTGATTTGGTGCATTTCAATGCTTACCAAGATATGTTATTTTGGTCACTTTCATGTGCTTGTATATAAGGTTCCTTTATGGTATGTTTTGGCATGGTTTGAGAATGATTATAAGTGGTATGTTTTGGTATCTAATTGGAATAGGTTATCATATGTGAAATGATACAATATTTGCATGTTTTGATAATTGTTGTATTGGTATAATGTGGTGCCTTTGAATGGAATATTGGTTAGTTGAAATAGGTTATTGAAATGGCATTTTGATATGTGTTTAAGTGATGTTTAGGTTCCCTTTTAAGTGTGCTTGAATAGGTTGAGAAATTATGCATGGAATGGTTTTGAGATGGCTTGATTTTAGGTAATTTTGGGTTCACACGGTCTAAGACACGGGCGAGTGACTCAGCCGTGTAAGACGCACGGCCTGGAGACACAATCATGTGTCATCTGAAGATTTCAAAGGGTGTAAGTCAGTGAGTTACATGGCCTAGCACACGAGCGAGTAGGGTAACTTAGAGAGTTACACAGGTGAGGACACAAGCTGAGACACAACCGTGTGTCCCTTGTTCGAATGTTACATGGCCTGGGGTGATTCCACACAGGCTGGCCACACGGCCGTGTGACCTTTGTTTCTAATTTTTGCATGTTTTTCCTAAACTTCTTGTTTTGTTTCAAATTAGTCTCGAATTGCTCTCAAGCTATTTCTAGAGCCTCAATGGCTCAATTTAGGAACAAAATATATGAGAATGAATGGTTTTTGATATATTTATATTATTGAATGTTATGATGTTTAAATGTTTATGATTGTACGATAATGCTCCGTAATCCTAATCAAACGACGAATATAGGTTAGGTGTGTTACAGCATGCTTCAACTGCACGACAAACATCCCACAATAATTTAACTCCTCATCAACAAGACATGACGTCAAACATACCACAACAACACAGTACTGATATATAGGGGTGAGCATTCGATCGAATCGAATCGAATCGAATCGAAAATTTTCGAGTTAATCGAGTTTTCGAATCTCATTTTATCATCCTAACTTTATTTGAAGTTTTCTCGAATCGAGTCGAGTGAGATGGAATTCGAATCGAATCGAATCGAATATATTTGTTCGAGTTAAATTTTAAAAAATAATTTTGGGTCCTTGTAACCATTGTCACCCATCGTAATAAAATTTGTCCACCGTAATCAAATTTTTATTAACTTTCATCACCTCATAATTTATTTATTAATTTTTATATCTTGGTTAGCTTATTTGTTTGCTTAGTTGTTTCAATTATCTTGATTCTTGTCACTATGTATTTTGGAATTAAAAATATATTAAATATAAAAATATGATTTTTAATAAAATTTATTTTAAAAATAAAATTTGAAATTGATACCAATATAAAATTTTAACACGAATATTTTATGGCATAATTAAGAATTCAATTTTAATATAAATATTCAAGATGACTAAACAATTCAATAATATAAATAATATAAAATGTGAAATTTAATTTAATAATATAAATAGTATATATAAATAAAATTATTACTATTTATGTTTAGTGATTTTTTGGATAATTTTGATTTTTATTTGAGAGTAAAGGGTGAGAAGTAAAAGTTTAGGGGAAAATAAAAAGTTTTGGGGAATAAAAGTTTGAGGAAAGTAAATAGGGGAGTAAAATTTTGGAGGAAAATATTTAAAAAAATTGGAGGGGAGGGTTTGGGGTAGATGGGAGGTGGGATGGGAAGAGAATAAAAGTTTTAGGGAAAAGTGGGAGGAGTAAAACTTTTGGGGAAAATAAAAGTTTTGAGGGTTTTTGAGAGTAAAATTTTGAAAAAAAAATGAATGGAAGAGTAAAATTTTGGTGGGAAATGGATTTTGGGTAGATTGGGGGGTTGGGAGGGGAGGGAAGTAAAAGTTTTGGGGAAAAAGTGGGAAGGAGTAAAAGTTTTGAGGGAAAAGTAAAAAAGTTTGGGAGTTTAGGGTAAAACTGTAAAATATTATAGTTTGATATTCGAATTATTCGAATTATTCGAATTCGAAAACTCAACTCGATTCGAACTCGAAATTCGAAAAAAAAATTCGAGTTGATTCGAATAACTCGATTAACTCGAATAACTCGATTCGTTTAACTCGAAATTTGAATTTTTTTTCGATTTTTTCGAGTCGAATCGAATTTTGCTCACCCCTACTGATATACATAAAACAAACATTGAGGGTTTGAGTTCAAAAACTCACTAACAAAATACCTGGGGTTGACACAACTTACACCTCCTTAGCATTCCCTTTATCACTTGGGCCTCCTCCTTCTTAGTTAGCTAAGCATAACAATCATATAAAGATCAAAATGATAACATACGTATGTATGAAAACCTTAATCCATGCATGCAGAAGAATTTTAAATGCTAAGAACAACTTAAATAATCACAGTTCAAAATAAATTATGTTGAAATCCTTAGATTTTCCTTCCTTTTTCTTTAATAAAAATGTATAGAAGAGTTAGAAAGATTACCAAATTGCTAAATTTTCAATTATTTAGGCTAACACTCTAGTTTCTTCCCTTCATGCAAAACGCTCCTTAATTTCCTTTCTTACAGAATAAACCAGAGAAGAATATGGAAGAAAGAAAATAAATACAGAAATGAGAGTATGCTCCCAAGAGAATGACATCTATCTCCTCTATAGCCTTTTCGCACTTGAACACCAAAACCATTTCATTAGCATCAAAGTCAATGTTCTTCATCATAATGTTTCCCACTAAAGAAAATACCCAGTTCTAACGTAAAGAGACTAATAGTTGAAATCTAACCAATTACCAAATCAATTAGCAAGATTCACGTAATTACACTAAGACCCTCATAAACAGAAAGTTTTATAATTAGATACCCAAAATTATTGTTGTACTTATCCTTTAACATTTCCAGGTGTGGCACTTTTTCCAAACATTGAAGCTCAAATTGGTATCGGTACTTGGCTAGGTTATTGATACTTGTTCTAAAATCTTGAAAATATTGCAATTTGGTCCTTTTTCAATCTCAGGTTAACTTTAGAGTGTACGTAGGCTCATATAAGTCCCGAAAAATGTTGTACATCATGTTTTTATATTGAAATGCTTATGTTTGCATGAATTGTGTTCTAAATTAAATGTTTTGTATTTGTAGTTGCTCCGACAACGAATGTGACATCTTGTTGCACGAACCCGACAATCGGGTCAAGTAAGGGGATGTTATAGAGCAAATCGTGCAGCCTCCAATAAAGAATTACTTCAAAAACCCTCGAAGTTGAGAATCTTAAAGAATTCTTTAAGGAACTAAAACTAGAAATCTACTAAAGTGAAACAAGTAAGAAAATTCAAGAAAGCTAGAGTGAATACTCTTAGTGTATTGATTTCTCAATGTTGAATGATATCAATAAGGCTGAGAATGCCTCTATTTATGGTTGAGTCTCACTTACATCAATGATACAAATTAAATTACATCAACAACTTAGGTTTAAACTTATCTATAAGATACAATTCTAATAAAATTTGAACTCTGTAATAACTTTTATACCTTTTTATAATTTTAATTGAAGTTTTCTTACAATTTCCCATTATTTTATTATATTTTATTATAATTTTAATTTAAGTTGTCTAATATTTTTTATAAGTTTTGCAAATATATAATTTTAAATAATTTTATATTTTCAAAATTTTAAAGTTTTAAAAACATCATAAAAATTGTTCTATTTCGGTAAGGTCTAAAAACGTCACAAAATAATGTGAAAAAGCATCACCAAAAATGTTTTCATTTGGTGAGGTTTTCAAAACGTCACGAAAGATCCCAAAGTGTCACTGGAAAGTTTAAATTTTGTGAAGTTTTAAAAGGCGACTGACCATTACCCATAAGTGTCACGAAAAGTGTAGTTTTTCATGACTTTTTCTTTTTAATTCGACCTTTTCGTAAATAATGTCACGAAAAATAGTACTTTCATTATGTTTTTATAAAATGTAACAAAAAGTAGTATCGCTCGTGACGTTTTCTTACACATCACAAAAAAAATAAATTTCTTGTAATGAATGTTTACTGGATCACTAAGCTTATGTAGATGTGCCTTCTAGAATGATTCAAGTACCCATAAGAACAACTTGGGTCAAAAGTGCACACCTAGTCATGGGCCTTTGTGTGTGGACCGTGACATCAACATCCAATAGGTAATCTTGCAACGCCAGTAAAATTTCTAGGGAAGAAGTCTACAACCACTTGATATCATATTCTTAATTTCACTAATGTTGAACTTTAGTTGTTTCAAGTAGAATAAAAATAAGGTTACAACATGTCAAAAGTCCTTGTAATATTGTTCGTAGATTTATAATTTAGTTTTTATATTTTTTTTTAGGAATTTAGTCCTACTTTTCAAATTTTAAAATTCAGGTTCTATTGTAAACATTGTTAAAATTATTTTGTTAAATTCAAGTTCATTACAATGTCATTTATTTAGTTTTGATTATCGAGTGGTTATTTTTATTTTAAAATATCGCATCAATAAATTCAACAAAAATAAATAAATAATATTTACAATTGGACTTGAATTTTTGAAATATGAAAGATGAAAGGATTAAACTTCTAAAAATAAAAGTTCATAGACTAAATTTTAATTTATGAAAAATACAAAAATTTATGGCATAAAACCTAAAAATAAATAAAATATTGATATATAACGTATCAAATAAAATATACGGCCAGAAGGTGGAAGGCGGAAGGGACATGAATATCCCAATAGGTAGAGAAAAGGAATCAGCACTCTCGTAAACTAGAGAATCACCTCTTTCTTTACTCTTGATTCTTGACTCACCCACTCATTCTTCACCTAACGCCGCCGCCTCTTAACCAAAACTCAAATTCCACTTAATTACATGTTACTATTTCATTAAATCTCGGGAATTTTATTGAGTTTTAAAAAACAATTAAAATATTATATTAATTAGTTTTTTTCAAAGTATCTATTGGAGCGATTTCAATAATTAATTCTCCGTATTCTGTATGCCCGTTAAGGAGTAGATATTGGCCACGAGTTTTAAAGCTACTAATAGTAATTAATTTTTTACTTGTAGAGAAATAATTATTAAATTTTAAATTTTAAATTTTAAGTCTTATATAATAATGTATTTGGATAAGATTTTAATTAAGTTTCAATATGAAAAGAAAAACAATGAATCCAAAACGTTTAATTTTTTAAAAAAAAAGGTATGTTAAGAATGTTTAATCATTTTCGTTGAAAAAAGGGATAAAACTGCTCACTTCTCGAAAGTTTGAGGTTAGACCTACAAGAGAATATGTGCGTTTTAAATATTTAAAATAGTCAAATAAAAATTGTAATTATACCCAGATATGATTTTTGTTTTACTTTTGGCTACTCATAAATTATTCTTTATTTTATAACATATGTTTAATGAGTTTTGTAGGAATTAAAATTAGTTTTTAAAGAAAACTATTAAAATATTATATTAATAACGTATTTATATTTAAAATGTTGTTTTATATTATCATCATGTTAATTCTTGAATATAAGATTGTTTTAGCCAGACGGCTTGACATTGTCTGGAATTTAATGTTTTCATCTGTAATTAACATTGTTAATTGTTGAATGAAAATTCCACATATACAAACCTTCAATTCAAATGACCCTATGATATTATTTTTATAAAATATTGATAAAATTCTAATAAAATTTATATTATATTTCTTGCTCTGCGGTCTACCCTGAGCTAATCAAATATGACCATATGAAAACAAAATATAATTATACAACACTACAAACACGTGATACAAGAACAAAAAGTTATAAGAGTAATATAAGATTATATTATTTTCTTATCGTGTAACCACTTTATATATATTGTGTTTGAATTGTGACAAAGATAATTATTAACGTGTTATAATATTTTGTTGATATAAAAGTTAAAGTATTTGTTGTGTTGATGGAACTTACCCTTCACCATCTACGACGAGTGTTTACTATAAAAAAATTTTAAAAGCATTGGTAAGGAAAGGGGACAAATTCCTGAGCTACTTGTGCTATTACAATTTTATGGGTGGAGCAAAAATTCCGGATTGCGAACACAAAGTAGTTTCTTTGTTGCCACAGCTGCCATATTATGACGATCAGCAAGTCCTCGCTATTTCCAACATTGATTTTGGTGATTCATACAATAATCTTTAACAAGTTATATTTAGATTTAGGTTCAGAGTCTGACATTAGTGAATTTAATATCTGTAATTTGTATTCAATTTCACATAATTTTTTAAAAATCAAATCCAATATTATCATCTTAATCAAATTATTGTCTATATTTAATAACATTATTTATCGAATATCCAAGTTTATTAAGCAAAAATAATAATGATTTGGAAATCCGCCTTTAGTATCTACAAAAATAAAGTAGATTTGGATAATGGATATTTGAATCCGCAATGAATATATTATTTTAAATTTGCAAAAAGAAAAATTAAATATTTACAAAGTGACTCAATATCAATTTATAGTTTTATTGACATTTGGCAAACTGATAGTTAAAATGAAATTGGGTTGAAAGTTTAGAGATGAGAGAGTAGATGCAAGAAAGTTTAGTAAATACAGCATTGAAACATTAATCAGCCTCATTTAATAGCTAATAAAATTGCTTGTTGGATCCGTATGGAATTGGCCTTTCAAACTTTAATTTCTAAGGCTCTTCCATGAGTAAAGTAATTATATTTGGATGCCAAACCCCTTGGCCTTTTCTATACATTGAGTTTGTCCCATATAATGAATGTATTACAATCAATTCCGGTAAATAAATAAATACAACTTCTACTGCCGCAATATCACGGTACCTATTTTAACCTATCGCAGCCACCAGGTCTCACGGTGCCTGCTATCATCCAAACAACAATATTTGAAAAGAAGGACTTCCATGCCGGAAACTAGTTGCCGGGGAGCTGTTAAAGAAGTGCGACAGAGAGGGCAGGTGGAACGCCGGCATCCGACCCATCTATCCATGCAAACTTTATGGAAAAGATGGTCACATCTCAACTCTGGAATCTCATCGTCTTTGTCGATCTTACATAAACATATAGCACATTCAACTTCTGCTTCATCATCACCCGCGTCTTGCTTGCAGCTGTAATTCTGCCACCCTAGCTTGAAATCTTCGCCACCAATGGGTGCACAAGGGAACAAACAGTAACGAAGCAACAAATTCCAGGCCCTCTTCACAACCGAAACCATTGAAAGAAGAGAAACCAAGTACTTTCCTAGTTGGTCAATCGCCATGGTTGAGTGGTGGAAAGAAAGTGATGAATAGGATGAAGCAAACATTGCGATATGGGTTTTTGTTCTTGGGAGAAACGAGATGGGTTAGAAAAGGGTGGGAAATGAAGGTTGTATTCAGAAATGGTTGCTCTAATTTACTTACTGCTGAATTATCCCCCAATCCATTCAAAGGGAGGACTTTTAGTAAACATTAGCAGACAAAGAAAATATTACTATTTTAAATATTGCGATGTGTGTGGTTTTTGAAGGAAAACATTATTAACAGTCCGGGTTTGATTTTCTTTTCTTCTTTTTAAGAAAAAAAATGTTGGAGATATTTAAAACAGTCTACGTCACCAACAGCATATTTATATTTTAGAATTAGAATTTGGACTTTGTAATTACAATGAAATTCATATCTAAAATCATCTTCCCACTTCAATTTAGAAGAATTTGTAGTATGTTATTTGCTACTAACCTTGGTCCATATTGCTAAATTAGCATTAACAATAATATTTAAAGGAGAATAAATTTTAAAATGAGTTTCAAATACTTTTTACATTGTTTTTCTTTTAATAAACCCCTAGAGTTTTTAATTCCATAAGTGATGTTAAAATACGATCGTGTGTCACATTTATATATATTAAAAAGAATCGCTATAATGCTAATGAAGTTTTAAGCTTCATAAGTATAGTTAAGGGATTAACAAGTGTTTTATAGAAGTATAATAAAATATTTAAAAATATGTGATAAATTTTAAAATTGTTTCGAAATAAATTTTTTTACACTAACAATGTACCAAATACTAACTCTTTTTTAAATATCAGTTAAGAATACTTATTTAATTGGCTTTTGAAAATAAAAAATCCACCTATATGTACCAAATAATTATCTTTTAAATTAATTTGATAATAAATTCCTTTTAAGAGCACTAATTTTATAGAATATTTCATTTGTAATTACACTGTGATGACATGTTTAAACAACCATTATAATTGGTGGGTTCTACTAAATTTAGTGTAATTGAAGCACCTAATTATACTTTTTCAATTTTTAAAGATAGAAATGAGAATTTAAGTAATTATACCCAAATCCAATTACACTATAACTTTCAAAACTTTCATACATGACTTTTACCTATGAATCTATCATTGCTGCTTAAAATCTTTTAACGTAAATTGAAACTTCTTTTCAACCACAATAATATTCAATTACACCATCCACAACTTTTTTAGAAATGTTGCAACAAATAAAATCAATTACTTATAATTATTAAAAGCACAAGTAGCAACTGAAAGAAAAAAACAACTCAAAGGGTCCAACCCATTGAAGCATGAGAATAGAATGATTATTTTAAATACTAAAATTCTCATCACACATGTAAATTTATAAAAATCACGTATTTAGAATATAAAGACATATGTGTTTAAAAAATATATGATAAATAATAAAATGTATGTTTTGAAATTGATTAATAATACATGAAATATGTACAATATTAAAATAAATTAAATTGTGAGTAAAACGAAATTTAAACACATAATTACATCACATTAATAATACTAAATTGTTTATCATGGTGTAGTCATCAATCTTGAGTTGGTATCAAGTTAACTTATGACACCAACTCAATCAACAATCTTATTAATACAAAAAATTTATCACACGTATGCGTGTGGAAACTACATATTTAGAACACAGATGTATGTTTAAAAGGAACATACAATAAATAATGAAATATATAGTTTGAAACTAATTAATAATAACATATAAAATATGTACGATCTTGTAACTTCCCCAACCTAGCCTAGACATTAGACCCGAATTCGAAAGATTACATTAGCCACAGAAGTGACCTAGTAAGCTTTTGGAGTTTTAAAATGGTCATTTTAAGACATTTGCTTAGTTTAGTAGAAAACTTAGTTTAAATATCAATTTATTATTCATAACATTTTAATTATAGTTTAGCAGAGGAAAAAGACATTATTTATTTATGTTTTTAATAAAACCAAGTTTATGCATAACTAATTATTAAACGTCACTTGATATCTTAAAATTCAAATTAAATTTCATGCAATATGAAAACAAACCCAAATCCTAAGTCTCAAGACACAGTTTGAAATAAAATCATAATACATACTTGAATAATGATAGTTGAAATAAATCAAATAACGAGCCTAAAATAATTTTATAAATTAAAATCCCGAGCCGAGACCCACTAGATTCCGTGTCCGCATCCTAAACTGGTGGGTTATCTAAGAAGGTGGAAAATAAATGGAGTGAGCTATGAAGCTCAGTGTGAGTTCCATCACAAGATAATCTGTGCAACTGATTAGCATACAGAATCACATCACATATAATAATTCATAACAACATATTTGGAATATCATATTCAAAAATCAACATCATGCTCAAATATATACGTATATATCATCTCACCACTCTCAAAAAAATGTTTGCACATACTTTTGTGAATGCAACACAGATTCAGATTTAACAGAAAAGATCCTACCCCACCGCTACACAACATAAGAGTTCCCCATAACTCATCCATCCCTTTACACCGAGTTGTGGATAAGCCACAAATTTGCAGGTTAATATGTTGCCATATGGTTGTGAATACACAACATAAATGCATATGAGAGCTATCAGATAATAGATGGGCGAACCACCAGTGTTGCAGCTTAATACACTGCCAGATAGTTGTGAATGCACAACTTAATTGCAGATAAAAGTTGTCAGATAATATGTGGATGAACCACTAGAATTGCAGATTAGTATTCTGCTAGAGCTTTCTCCTTTCAAAACGTTTCATCCCATGCAATAAAATATGACATACTTATAAAAAGAATATAACAAAAATGGATAACATGCTTATAACAAATCGAGAATTGCACCAATAAATATACTCTTATCCACTCTGTACAACAACCAAAACATGTGCTTTTCAAGGATCCAATCTAACGATATCATAAGGCATGTACGAACAATTCACAAATACAGATACAATATGCATGTTTATTCACAATTCATGTAGTCATATAAATATAACATTAATTTAGTGAATTAGATCATGAATTTTAGCATTATTCATATTATCAAGAACTCAATTGAGTAAAATAAGATATTGAAAATAGTTCGGGAACCATTCAAGGACTAATCAGCATAAAACATAAAATTTTGGACAAAATTGTAAAATTTGAGAAACATGGAAAACGTGGCAGTGTGACTGGACCACGTGAGAAGCCTTGGACCGTGTAGAGGGGTACACGGTCGTATGGCTAGGTCGTTTAATAGACTAAGGCCGTGTGGAAATTGTAAAATTGAGGTGCAGGAAAGACACGGCTGTGTGCCAGGCCGTGTGGAGGGTCTTAAGCCGTGTAAGAGTCGAATTCCTAGGGTTTTATGGGAAACATGGTCGTGTGAGGGGATCGTGTGGCCCTATCTCGAGGCACGGTTTGCCCAGTTTTGCTTGTAGAGAAACACACACCTAACATCGAGGTCTCGAGCAACGATCGTCACACTCCGATCTGATTCGGGGTACCTAAATCGGGTCCGATCTTTTGATGAGAATTCAGAGACTATTGAAAATAAATTCAACAGTCTAAGGAAACATGAGTTTAGTCGAGAATTAGTTTTGATTTGGGATTTCAAGAGATTAACTTCTAGCAATGTAAAGAAAATATTTGCTAAGAAAAAGTTGAAGAAGAAAGCAATGTTTTTATTTCAATTGGAAAAGAAAGCTAGAGTTCTTTTGTGATTAGGAAGAGATTAAATATCTAGGATTTTAAATTTTAAGTGCTGATTAGGTAATTATTCCCTTCTGTCAAAAAAAAAAAAGAAATGTAAAAAAGTTTGGCATGACTTAAACCTTAGATACAATGGAAGAAGAGAGAATGCTTAGCCATTGGGCTACTACCCATACTTAATAATTTTCTACTCCATTTAATATTTATTTTTGCTTGACTTTTCTCCTAGTTGGAAGAGAGAAAATAAAATTAAAAGAAATGGAAAAGATGTGGATAAAACTTAAGAACTCTAGGGAGAGCATTGATTACATAACCATCAAGACTAAATCATTTTTATCTTTTATTTCCTACTTTTCCTTTTCATAAATTTTCATATTCTTTTGTTGAAAATTTATTATTAAAACCCCAAACCAAAATTCCACCCCGTTCAATCCATTGTTCGTATTTTTTTAGCATAACACCATCAAAATTCGTTTCTAACGTGCCAAGATCGGAAAGAAATTTTATTTTTAATTTTGTAAAACCCTAGGATTCTAGAATAGCACCGTTCTTGACAATCTTTCAAATAGATTTCGAATCTTTTTCGAGTTTTCCCGAAAATCTTGCTAAAATTTGATATATCTTGAAGATAGATATTAATTCATGTGTTTTTGACAATTGTAAGACCCATGTAGGTGACTCGGATCAGATTTGGACGTGAGGATTGTCATATGAGATCCCGGAAGTTAGGTGTGTGTTCTTTTACGAAAAAATTGAGGCAATATCGAACCTAGCCCAGACCACACGGCCCAAACCCTTCCACTCGGCTATGTGACCCACACGACCTAACCAAATGGCCATGTTCCCCTATTTTTTAAATTTTACTATTTTGAATCATAATTTTATGTTTTGATCAGTTTAGTCCCTAAATAGGTTTCACACTATTTTTTAAAGAATTAAATTATACAATTAGGTCCCTAATTATATATGGCATGCTAGAATCCATGAATAATTAAATTAATGTAGTATTTATTCGTATCTATGAATATTTACATGAACTATAAATCATATATGTGTTACTCTATATATTTGTTAGATCGTATGAACAATATACCTTAAATTATTATCGAATCGAATATATGAATATTCTTGAGTTTGTTATTGATTTGCCATGTCTTAGAACACTAAATGTTACAATATATGAATGCATTAAATAGACTGTATTGCATTGCTTGGGAGGGGACGCTATGACCGGAGGAAGTATATGACAGTATATATGCATTTAATTGTGCGTTGTGTATCCACAGTAAAAGTAGATTCCAACTGCGTCTGTTTTAACGTGAAACCACAACCCTCTAACAACTTTTATCTACGAGTATGTTGTGCTTCCACGACCACTAACAGGTTTTATCTGCATTTAATTGTGCGTTGTGTATCCACAGCTAAAGCAGATACCAATTGTGTCAACTTGTTATGTGTCCACAGCCATTGGCAGTAAAACTATAAATTATTAGTGGTATATATCCACAACTCAGTGTGATTGGAGAAAGGAGTTTTGAGGAACTCCCATTATGATGTGTAGTGGTGGGGTAGGATTTTTTTAATGAACTGAAACTGTATTACATTCATAAAACCATGTGTATACAAAACTGTGATTCTAAGATGATACATATATACACATATGTACATTGTTGTGTAATCTGAAATATTGATATGTGTGAAATTACTATAGAGAATTGTTTGATGAACAGTGTTGCTATATGGTTCATCGTAACACCGATTATTCTTCTGCTGAATTAATCTAAAATAATGACATTCTGAATTATTATGCGATTCTAATTATTCTAAATCCTGAGAAATTTATAGTGAAGTGTTTTATGTGAAAATTTGTTAATCTGAAGTGCTTACTGATTGTGTTTTTTCTCTTAGAATTGTTAAAGTGCTTCATCTACTGTTTTGTTTTGATTTCCTTGTGACAGAATCCTCACCCCCTTTTATTTTCTTTCTTTTCAGATAACCCACAAGGTTAGGACACAGACTCAACATTTGGAGGGCTCAACTCAGAATATTGATTTCTATATAAAATTATTTTAGACTGACTATTTTATAATTTTGGTTATTTGAAACTATATTATTATTGTGGCATGAGACTTAGTTTACGATTTTTACTTAGGCATGCATGACGTTTAAATCATTTAGGCTATTAGAATATGAATTTTTATTTAATTATGCATGAAAATGGTTTTTATTAAAATTATGGTAATTCAAGTTTTCAAACTAAGTTTTCAAAAGAAAACACCGTTATAAAGATGTTAAACTTGATCGTTTTTTTTTGTTACTCCTAAGTTTTTCTGAAAAGAGACTAAACTTTCTTCTAAAATAAACAAATGTTTTTAATTAACTATTTTTAAAGCTCTGATAATTTTGCTAGGCCATTTTAGTGGTTGGTGTAATCTCTCGAATCCGGGTTTAACATTTAGGTCGAGTTGGGGAGGTTACATTTAGTAGTATCAGAGCCTAAGTTTTCTAAACTTGGACCATAAAAATTTGAATGAATTGTACGCATGGATTAAAAAGAAGGTATTTTAGGGGAAAAAACCATACTGCAAAATTGTTTTGAAAAATAATTTTTCTCAAAAGAATTTTTCTACGAGAGGCTAAATCCTAGACTCTAATGCCAGTCCAATTTTAGTTACTGATACTTTTGGGAAACTTTAGATAGACTGTGGTTGTTAGACAAAAAATACTTAGGAAGTAGCTAATATTTGAACGCATTTGTTTGAAACTTGTAGATATCTTTTTAAATCTTAGATTTTTTTTAGATCATTATGAATACCTAAGGTGGACGTGGTAGTGAATAGAATCTTCAAGAGAATTTCATTGGAGGATTAAAGAGAAGTTTTGTCAGAAACTGCATAGGAAGCAGAGTTGCGCAATGAAGGCGTAGTGGTTGGTTTAAAAAGAGGAAAAACAAATTTTGTGATTAAGCAATTGATGTGTCACGAGGTAAATGTCAATGACAAAATTTCTTTAAGGAGACGAGAACTGTAATACCCCAAAAATTAAGGGATTAGAATTTATAAATTTATCATGAATTGAGCTCTAGTATTAGTGTGTGTTATTTTACGAGAAAATCAAGGAAAAATCGAACCCAGACCAAACCACATAGCCTAGACCTTTCCACACGACCTTGTGACCCATACGACTTAAGCTATTCCATACACCTACCACACAACCATGCGCCCCTATTTCTTAAATTTTACAAATTTGACCTAAAATTTTATGTTTTGATTAGTTTAGTCCTTGAATAGGTTTTACACTATTTTTAGAGAATTAAAATGCAATTAGGTCCCTGAATATATATGGCATGCTAGAATCCATGAATGATTAAATTAATTCAGTATTTATTCATATCTATGAATATTAGCATGAACTATAAATCATATATGTATTACTCTATATATTCGTTTGATCGTATGAACAATATGCCTTACATTATTGTCGAATCGAATGTATGAATATTCTTGAGTTTGTTATTGGTTTGCCATGTCTTAGAACACTAAATGTTACAATATATGCATGCATTAAATTGACTGTATTGCATTGCATGGGATGGGAAGTTTTGATCGGAGGAAGTATATGGCAGTATATTTGCATTTAATTGTGCGTTGTGTATCCACAGGAAAAGCAGATTCCAACTACGTCTGTTTTACCATGCAACCACAACCCTCTAACAGCTTTTATCTGTGAGTATGTTGTGCTTCCACAACCATTGATAGGTTTTATCTGTATTTAATTGTGCATTCTGTATCCACAGCAAAAGTAGATTCCAACTGCGTCAGTTTGTTGTGTGTCCATAGCCATTGGTAGTGAAAATTGCAAATTATTGGTGGTATATATCCACAACCCGGTGTGATTGGAGAAGGGAGTTCTAGGGAACTCCCATTATGGTGTGTAGTGGTAGGGTAGGATCTTTCTGATAAACCAAAACTGTATGGCATTCATAAAAACATGTCCATACAAAACTATGATTCTGAGTTGATACATATATATACATATGTACATTGTTGTGTTATCTGAAATATTGATATGTGTGAAATCACTATGGAGAATTGTTCGATGAACAACGTTTCTGTATTATTAATCATTACATCGATTATTCTTGTGCTGAATTAATCTGAAATAATGACATTCTGAATTATTATTTGATTATGATTATTCTAAATCTAGAGAAATTAATAGTGAAGTGTTTTATGTGAAAAACCGTTAATCTGGAGTGCTTTGTGATTGTGTTTATTCTCGGAATTGTGAAAGCGCTTCATCTACTGTTTCTTTTTTTGTTTCTTTGTGACGGAACTCACACTGAGCTTTCATAGCTCATCCCCCTTTATTTTTCTTCTTTTCAGATAACCCACAAAGCTAAGAAGCAAACTTAACATTCGAAAAGCTTGGCTTGGAATATTGATTTCCATATAAAAGTATTTTAGACTGATTATTTTATAATTCTGGTTATTTGAAACTATATTATTACTGTGGCATGGGACTTAGTTTACTATTTTTACTTAGGCATGCATGCCATTTAAATCATTTAGGCCATTAGAATATGAATTTTATTTAATTATGCATGAAACATGGTTTTATTAAAATTACGATAATATCACTTTTCTGCTGCTAAATTATAAATGTGTTTTGTTAAGAAAGTAATTAAAATTTTCAAACCAAATTTTCAATAGAAAGCACCGTTATAAAGATGTTAAACTTGATCATTTTTTTTGTTACTCCTGAGTTTTTGGTTTCAATTTTATAAAATCATTTGTAATGAAAACAATTTTTATTATTTTTAATTTTCACATATTTCATTTTTATTTAAAAAATTCAAAATTTTGAACTAAATATGTTTAGGGTTTTCATTTTCCAAAAGGAAAAAGAGCTTTGTTTTCTAAAATCAAACTCACTTTGAAATGTGAAAATAAAAGAAGGTTTCTACTTTGTGATGTGAGAATATGGATTTATTACGTTGTTTTGTGCGGTAACTCTTTTAAGCAAATGAGGTATTTATTTGAAATTAATAACCTTAGGTATTATATGTTTAAGATGAGTAGCAGAATTTATATCATAATAATATCTTATTAATATTTTGACATTTTATTATAAGCTAACAAATTAAGAATGTGGGCTCGGTCCTGATTGATCATGTCTCACTTTTCTTTTGTGGACAACTCTTTGCAACAGTGACACTATTTATCCCTTGAAAGTTATTTGTTTTTATTAATAAATTTCGCATTTTGGGTCCCTTCATGACTTCCCATACATGATTAAACGTGTTAAGCATGTTTAATGCTAATATGTGATTTTCCTATAACATCATTAGACGGCTTATTTGAAAATCGACTGTCCTTTGTGTGTTTTTTTACATTTTGCATGATTTCGTATAATAAAAAATTCCAAAGCTGCTCACTATGTAGGGGCTACCAGATTTTTTAAATATGGGGTCTAGTTTGTTTTTCATTATAATAATGTATTGAAATTGTCACGTTTTCCTTTTTCTTCCTTTCATTTCTCATTCAGAAACAATTTAAAACTATCCCAAAAGAATGGGATTCTAGGAAGCTCGGTTGTAAAACAACTAAGATTTCTCTTTCACTTTTTTTAATTCAAGGTTTTAGTAGCATGAACTTGGCTTTACCATATTACCTTTAAATGCTATTTAATTCCCCCCCCAACCTAAAATGTTAACTCATAATATCTATGCCATACTTCAAACCTATCTCAAAGTCATGGAAGATATAGGATGTTTGGCTGTAAAACAACTAAACTTTGAGTGATCACAATAATTAATTGGTTTTTTTTTTTGACAAAAAAATTCCCTAAAATGTTCACTACATATGATTTTGATATGTTGATACCATTCAAATAATTTCTAATTTATTATTAATATTAGACTTGATTCAAGTTCATTCTTATATGAAAATAAAATTACAGTTGTTTTCAAAAATGATTTACACTCTTCAAAATTGTAAGTCAATTTAAGAAAAATAGACTTATTTTCATTGAACAAGCTATTTTTCATGAAACAAGCATAAGAAAAAAAGGTATTTTCGTAAGTTATTTTCAAGAAATAAACACACCCTTAAAGTACAAGGATTGATCTAAAACAATTTTTAGTGGAGTGACTAAAATAAATTTTACATATTAGTATAGGGATTTTTGATAGATTTTAATCGAAGAAATATTGAGTTCAGTTAATATTGACATAATAATATTGTAAATTACAGAAAATAATTAAATTTATTAATCTCTACCGTAATAAAGTTAGTGATTGCGAAAAAGAAATTTTGTTACAAAGTAAGTTATATTATAATAAAAGTGTTTTTATTATATTTTATAAATAAAAAATTGCATACCATGATATTTGAAGCAATAACAATAAGAATATATAACATTGAATTTTATCATTTCAACAAAACGTTGTTTAATTTTTATATAAATTTTAATAAAAATGATGGGGCAAAATACCTATAAAAGCCATTTTTTTAAAAATTTACTGAAATGGGCCCGGTAAATAATTAATTACTGAATGGTCCTATTTCCCCGAAAACGCGTCCACATTAGCGCGTTGTTAGGTGACGTAGCAGAAAAACGCGTCCTTGAAAATAAAAAATTAAATAAATAAGGGATTAGTGTTTAGGGTTTGTCAATTAAATTAATTATAATTTTTTCAAAATTATATTAGGCTTCGTGTTTATGGTTTTTAAAGAAAAAATAAATTAAATTAGGGTTTATGATTTCTTGAGTAAATTATTTAAAATTATTTAAAAATTGGATTAGGGTTTAGTGTTTAGGGTTTTTAAGTAAAAACTTAATTAAATTAGGATTTGGGGTTTAGGGTTACTTAATTAAATTATTTGTTAATTTAAAGAAGCTCCCACGTGGACGCGTTTTTGCTACAGTTGCTCTTGAAAAAATAATTTCGAGTTGACGTTTCTGAGCAAATAGTGTCAAAAACGCTTTAAGTAGGATGCTTTGTCAGCAAAAGTACTGAAAGAAGCTCCCACGTGGACGCACTTTTGCTACAGTAACTCTTGAAAAAATAATTTCGAGTAGACGTTTCTGAGAAAATAGTGTCAAAAATGCTTTAGGCAGGATGCTTTGTCAGCAAAAGTACTGAAAGAAGCTCCCACGTGGACGCACTTTTGCTACAGTAGCTTCTGAAAAAATAATTTTGAGTAGACGTTTCTGAGCAAATAGTATCAAAAACGCTTTAGGCAGGATGCTTTGTCAGCAAAAGTACTGAAAGAAGCTCCCACGTGGACGCGTTTTTGCTACAGTAGCTCCTGTTAGACCTGGGACTATAAATGAGGCAAATTTTTTTCTCAGATTGCATAAGTTACAGCAAAAAAATTTTAGAGAGTGTAAGAAGGATAGAAATTGAAGATGAGTGGACGTATTAGTGCTATTATTTACTATGATGGTGAGGTTCGCCACACCAAGAACGATGTTATTTTTTTATCGGAGAATACAGTTCGACTGGTTTTTAACCAGAACATAGATTTGACAAAACTGCGTAAAAGAATTAGGCGTAAAATATTTGGGATGACGCCAATGAAAGTTCTGTCTATCACGTATCGATTTTGTTCTTCTATTGATCCGGTGACATATGACTCGTTCAACATAAAAGGTGCTCGTAGCTTGGAGGCAATAGTGCAGACTCATCTCGCTAGTGGAGCACCCTATATGGTGTTGTATGTACAATTTACATCGCCAAATAATGTACTTGTGATTGTTGTCCGAGAAGTATACGCGACCCCTGCCCGACACTTAGTTAGTGGGTTACAAAACACGGAACAACCCATGTTTGGTAGTGGTATAGAATACACATCCCCTGCACTACACTCTGTCGGTGGATGGGACATGCACACCGGTGGGTCGATGTTTGATGCTGGAAATACGTATTGGGGAACGACATCAACTTCTAGTGGTTGGCAACCAGAATCCAGTTGGGGACGTTATGAGACGCCCAGAAAAAGGGATGATATACTCCCTACGACGTCTATCGGTGAGGGGACCTCCTACGTTGCAGATGATGGTGGGTTTGAATATGAGTCCGATGTGGATCCACCTTGAGAGCCCATGCCCGATGGTGCAGAAGTTGCATTATTTTTTGAACCGGAGCATATTCCAATCGAACCTGAAGATGTTGAAGGTGGTTCAAATGAAGAAGAAGATCCACGATTTAGGGCATACTCACCTCCAGCCCACATGCATAACGTCGACCTGTCTGTAGATGATGCATTGGAGTTTACAGATCTACCGCACAGGTTGCGTGATCGTACATGTTCGCTACTGGATTCGGGTGAATTTGAAGTTGGTAATCAGCTTTCCAACAAGGATAGTTTTATTGGCGCTTTGAAACAACATAACATCAATAACGGCGTTAACTACCACGTGGTTAAGTCCAAAGAGGCGAAGTGTGCAGTGAAAGACGGTACATGTTCATGAAAAATCTACGCCTCGTTGAGGAAAAAGACAGGTTTGTCGGAGATTAAAAAGTACAAAGGTCCACATATATGTGCTGTAGGTACAGTATTTAGGGTTTCTGAATAATACTGTTATTATGTAATGTTGCATTATTTAATGTACTCCGTTTATAGGTATTTTACAAGATGATCCCAAGATGAATTCAACTATGTTAGCTAGTTTGACACTACCCACGGTGAAGGCAGATCCCAGGACTTCAGTCCTAGTATTAATTGCCAATATTCGTAGCCAAATGGGGTACACACCCTCTTATCGTAAGGCTTGGATAGCTAAGCAGAAGGCGTTGGAGAAGATGCATAGTGGCTGGGACGCTTCATATAATGAAATATGGCAGTGGTGTCAAGTGCTAGAGAGATACGTCTCAGGTTGCATAACAGACCTTGAAACGGAACATGCGTACTACAACGAACGATTGCTACGTGGATGCCGAGTGTTCAAACGCCTATTTTGGACCTTTAAGCAATGTCGAGACGCATTTCCCTACTGCAAGCCATTGGTACAAATTGACGACACCTTTATGTTTGGTAGATATACCCATCGGCTATTGCTGGTAGTGGCACAGGATGACAGTGGACGAATTCTTCCAATTGCATTTGCAATAACACTGGTGGAGTTAGCTGATGACTGAGATTTCTTTCTATCTAGGTTAAGGAGGCATGTGTGCCCCTAACATGATATCTGTGTTATTTCAGATCGGGGCACCGGCATACTAGCTGCAACTGATCGACAGGGAAGTTTATGGCAGCGCACACACCATCGATATTGCCTAAGGCACGTTGCTTCCAACTACTACAGGCAATATCATCTAAGAGTGAACGACGTTAAGTGACCAACATGGGTATTTAGTCTCAATTAATATAATTTCGTTTGTCATTTTTAAATTATTCTAGTTGAAAGAGTAGTATATAATATTTGCTATGAACTTGTGTTGGCAGGGTATGAAATAAATAAAGATCGTTTTCATGAGATGTTTGGAGTTTTGCGTTCAATTAACGGTGAAAGCGTGGACTACCTTTGTAACATACTTTTTGAACAATAGGCACAAGCTAACGGCGGTGACCTACGATATGGTCATATGACCTCAAATCTGGCTGAATGCATAAATTCTATTTTAAAAAGAACGAGCCATCTACTGATAACATCGATTGCGCGAGAGACATATTTCTGTTTAGCAGTGCTTTTTCCAAAGCGAGCAGCGAGTTATGCAGGCCAGATGCAGGGAGGCCATGTATGGTGCAGTAAGGTAGTGCAAGAAATTAACAAGGCCAAGGTGAGTGCGAACACCATGCACACAGTCTATCAAAATTTAGACAACTTATGGTTTCGCATGATAGAGTTTGACAGACCGCACCAAGGTGTTATTGGCGGACAATATCGTATACACTTACGAAATAGGACTTCCAACTGTGGGATGTTTGACGCACTTCGTTATCCATACGCTCATGTAATTGTAGCTTGTCAGAATCTCTGTCTGGATCCGATGAGGTATGTCGATGAAGTGTAGAAATTAGAAAACATGTACAACGTCTGGAGACACGTATTCCCACCGGTCCTAGATGAACGCAAGTGGTCGTCGTATCGCTTTAAGCTATTACCGGATAGAGAATTGCGTCGCAAACCAAAGGGTCAACCTTGCTCGACTAGAATATGTAACAATATAGATATCCGAGAATCAGCCAGCCAATAGAAGTTGTGCGGATAGTGTAGGAACCTAGGCCATACAAGCCGATTATGCCCAAATCGCAATAGTTAAACGTTATTGTAAAAAAACGTTGTATTATTTACATATTTTTAAATAAAAAATTGGTACAAATATTAAGAACATTGACTTATTTAAAAGAAAATCTAATCTATTAAAAATATTAAAGTAAATTACAATTGGTACATAGAAAATGTAAAAGAATTTCTATTATATTAAAATGTAAAAGTAAATTACAATAGGTAGATAGAAAATCTAATCTATTAAACTTATTGCCTTATTTAAAAGAATTTCTATTATATTAAAAATGTAAAAGTAAATTTCTATTTTATTACATGAAAAAATATAGAAGAATTTCTATTTTATTACATCAAATAATAACAAAAATTGGTAGAAATGTTTGTACAAATATATTAAAATAAAAATCAATCTCCGTGCCCGCTAGATTCAGTGCCACATGGCGGTCGTCGACGATTACGCGCTGGATTCCTCCTTTGTCTACCTTCAGATGAGGGTTGTGGTTGCTCCGGCGGGGATTCTGGTTCCTCCGGTAGGGGATCTGGTTGCCGGTGTTGGGACGATGAGCCACCTTGATAGAATAGTGATTGTGGAGGTGTTTGCATCACCAACGGCGAAGGTGTTTGAAACCCCCACGGTGATAGGGATTGGAAAAAAAAAGAACTCTCTGACGGCCCCTCTTGCGACGCTGGCCTAGACATTGGCGGTTCACTTGGCGTAATCAAAAATGGAGATGAACCGGGCCATTGACTCCAACCTACCAGAGGACTAGAAAAAAGAAACATATGAGGGCTAAGATACATAAAAGAGCTAGGATACGTATCTGGTATCATCTGAAAAGGCTGTGCTGTGGGTATTGTTGGTTGAACTGCTGGGTCAGATGATTGTGTCGGTGCTATTGCCGGGCCTGGTGATTGTATGGGTGCTGATGATGGGCCGGGTGATTGTTTGAGCCTCATTGATGGGCCTGCGTCGTCGTCTGTTCTTCTTGGATTTAAAGGGCCACGTCATTCCCTTTGGACACGTAATTGCCGCTGCCTCTCCTCTGCAGACAGTAAATACGACTTGCCATGGATTCTAAACCATGGCATGTATTCCAGTACGTACGCTAACTCAGGAACGATGATCGGTTCCCGAGTTGGTATATAATCATATCGATCTTCCCACATTTGGATGTAATGTGACCTGAATCTCGGCCAATTCGTATGCAATTGTTGTAGGTCAATTTTGTGATGATCATCCAACACCTCAGGTGCCACGGGGATCAGTTGTCGGAATCCAAATTGTCGTAATACTCTGTCCGACTGGTGCATCTCCACGGGTGCATAGTTGACCAATGCGACTTTCACATGCCAAGCGTTTGGATTTTGGAAGTACTCATCCAGAATTACTGCCCGAATTGCCGGATCCTCGTATGGTGTCCATTGAAACTATATTAACATGATGGAAATATTAGTTATATTTACTAAATACTAAATACTAAATACCAATCGACTAGCTCATGATGGAAATATCTATTTTATTTAATACTTACTTGTGCTTCCGACTGTTGGTCTAATAGAAGCCGTATATCTTCAAGAGAGGTAGGTAATCAAGCATAACTTGCCGAATGGTTCCACCTAATTAAATAAATTTTTAGCATACTATTATATTTTAAATCTACGTAATAATTGTAAAATATAATATAAAATTTACCTCGTTATGAGTGGGAATGTATATGGGTGGTCCACTCGAGAACGTAAAAATGGAAAGTGCAACCGTGCCCATGACTGCAGTAGTGACAGGCAACCTCCGATTTTCACTTTACTTGGTCGAGTCGCCCCGCACATCTCCCATACAATGTGGCCAAAACGGCAAACCCTCAACTCAATTCACCAGCTGCTCTAAAATCAATGAGTTTCAACAGCCATCTTAGATGTACAAGGTTCCGTGATAATTTCGAAATCAGATAACCTCCAATTATCTGAAGAATGTATGCCTGAGAATATCAGATTCTTTCTAATTCGGTAGAATCATCATCCGGATCCGAGAATGTGTCTCGTAACCAGCCCATCTCGATCCGACCTCCGTTAATATTCTCCGGAATAGCGCTTAAAAGCTCGTAGCATACCGCTCCCCAATCACTAGATTGAACAGACCCGGTGATTGCGTACCTATCCACTGGCAATCCTAATTGCAAATTAAAATCTTCCAAAGTGATAGTACACTCTCCACATGGGAGATAGAATGTGTGCGTCTCGGGTCTCCAACTCTCAATCAACGCACTGATGAGTTTCGGGTCCAACTTGCATCCCCGGCCTACTGTCGCCACGTGCCAAAAACTCATTTCCCGCAAGTAGTTCTCTACCAACGATGATGGAGGACCATGCATGTTGCGGATATAGCATTGTAATATCCGATCTACAGACTTTTATAACAAATAATAAAATAATAATTATTTAAAATTACATAAATAAAAATATCTTAAATAATATTTAAAAATTAAATTAACACTTACCATTTACATTTGCTCGACGGATATGTGCTTGTCATCAAGACGAATTAATTCCCCGGCCATTGCTAACACGATCAAATTTTTACGATCTAAAAAAATTTCGAAAAAATAAAATTTAGAACTTTTTTAAAAATAATTAAAAAATTAAAGCTTTCTTAAAAATAATTTGAGAGGAATTTTAGAGGAATTTGAGAAAAATTTGAGAGAATATTAGAGAGAATTTGAGAGAAATGATTAAGTTGTGAAAAAAAATGAAGGGTTTTTATAGTTTTTTTTACCGTTAGGGGGGGCACCAACGGTCAGAAAAGTAGCCGTTACTACTGTTCACATGTGGGCAAAGCGCGTCCACGTCAGCGCGCTTCTGCTGACGTGGCAACAAAACGCGTCCTTGGGGGCGCGCTTTGTGTCCACTTAGACAAAACGCTCCCCTAAAGACGCGTTTTCTTGCCACGTCTGCAGAAGCGTGTTGACGTTGACGCGCTTTAGGAGAATTGGGCCATTCCGGTAAATAATTATTTACCGAGCCCATTTCAGTAAATTTTTTTAAAAAAAGGGGCTTTTAATGGTATTTTGCCCAAAATAATGATTATATAAATTTTTTTAGTGACTTAAAATAACTCAAAAAAAAAAAGTTCATATATCAGGCGTAAGTTGTAAGTGAACGAAACTCAAGTATGAATGCATCTGAAACTATGGGCCCCACAAGTTGTGGTAATTAGAAATATATGGAGCAAGTTTTTGCATCATAATCACTTCCAATTTTATTCAAGATAAATCCTACCATTTTCTAATCGTAATTATGATCATCGTAATGCACATTTAGATTAAAATAAAAATAAAAATGGATGGAATCCTCGCACTTGAACATAATATTTCATACCTTTAACCTTATTTATATTCTCCATACCTAAACTTTCCTCCTTTTCTTCTTTCTTTTAGAAAAATGGGTTTAAATCCCAAATTGAAATTAAAATTTTAAATGGAGCTATATTATTTATCCATAACTCGACAATTTACAAGCTGCGCAGTACCCAGTTTTGGCCCAATTCCTGCTGGCCGCCTCTGGTCTTTTTCTGCGTTCCAACTAGCCTAAGTTGGTCTAATAATTTCTATTTTTTTATAAAATTTATAATACATATTTAAAATATTTAAATTTTTATAAAAACTTATAAATAATATAAAATTTCTAATCAATTAATATATATTAAAAATTATTAAAAAATCATTTAAACCCCTCAAATCATAATGAACACATGACATCATATCAACTATGAGATAATGACATATTTTCATGTTAAATAAAATGTTCTCGATCTACCAAAATAAAAGCGATAATTGAGAGACCCTCTCCTTTTATTGATAAATTACTATTTTTAGTTTTAAAATTTTATCTCCAATTTTTTAAGTACGATACAATAGTTTGGACATCGAAAAGTTGAAAACTGTTTACTAAGTCTTGTATGATATAAAATATTTTTGGTATAGTTAAATACTATCAAACCAAAGTTTCATTATCCAACAGTTGCAAGTATTAGCATATATAACAAAAAAAAAAAATACTCTGACCAAGGTTTTCTGAACTAGACTGGTGGTCAAACTGGTTAGGCCACCGATTCGACCACTTTGACTAGTCCGCCTGGTTCAATTAAATAAATCATTAAAAATAAAAAATAAAAAAATCCTGTTCAACTGCTCGGGTCAACCATTCTAGTGGCTTTCTTCGAACCAATACCCTTGTTGTTTCTCATCCAACTGGTCGATCCGTTACAGTTCAAATAACATTGATTCTAACGACTATTCTCATTATCAAATGGTTGGTCTAATGTCACGTATTCATTATGATTTTAGGGGTTTAATTTCCATTAAAAAGTTAATTTTAATCCCACATTGACTAGAGAACACTCCCATATCTCACTTTCACCTTATAAATAAGTGATAATTTCTTCCCTACTTTCATAAAAAAGTTAATTTTAATCCACATGGACTAAAGAATACTCACATAGTTCACTTCTTTACTATTTTCATTAAAATTTAATTTTAATCCTTCATTGACCAGAGAATACTCTTATAGCTCAATTCTTTACTAATTTCATTAAAAAAATTATAATACTTAAAAAGTTCATTTTAATCCCACATTGGCTAGAGAACATTTGTCACATCTCAAAAATCGGGTTAAAAGAATTGGGCTTATGAAAACCGAAAGTGGTCATGCCCCAATTTATAATATTATCTTTGAGTATTTATAAATCGAGGGTTTGAAACGAATATCAAAATTAGGGTCATAAATAAATAATTAAAAGTATTAAAATAATATAATCGTATTATTATATTAATTAATCTAAAATGAAACTTGATTACAAGGTTTAATTTGAAAATAATGTGTTTTAATTGAGTTAGGACCTAATTGGAAAATGGGTAAAATTAATTAAAATATTAATAATGAGACTTGACTATGATTATTAATTATTCTATATAAACTAAAATAGGAATGTGTTAAAAACTATAAAGTTAAATAAGTTAATAAGAAAAAATGAGTAAATGTGAAGCTAATAAAAATATGTAAGTTGAGCTCGAAATAAGTATATTCAATAAATAAAAAATAAGACATAGATTGAATAGTTAAGTGCTAGCTTCCCTCCCTAAAGAGCTTAGGTTTAAACCCCACTCCTCCCTCTCTTTTTTTTCCTTTTAATTTCAGCAACCTAGGATAAAAACCACACTAAGATAAATACTATTGGGGGTAAAAACTAAATAAGAAATAGGTTTAGGCCTAATGGTTAGCACACTAAAACCCTTCATACAAGTCTCTACATCTTTTTATCTTCTTTTCCCAATTAGAATTTCAATTTGTCCCTTTTCAAATCCTAATAGAATTTGCCCTTCATCCTTCTATTTATTTTCTTTCTCCTTTCTTTACACCATATTTTGAATTTTTTATTGATTATTTTTCTTTTCTGGATTAAAACATCCTCCATTCAATCGTTCTTTCTCTTAGATTTGTGATTGACATCAATAGCATCTCTATTCTTGCCAAGAATCAATAAGTACATCTTGTTTCCAAAATTTAGATCCCGAATTTTCGTAATATTACTATTCGACGCTAATCTGACATTCGATTAATCAATTCTTTATGATTCTTGCAAAATCTTCATTAATCTTGTTAAATCTTGATACCCAATGTTAATTCATGTAAATTTTTCGTTGAACGACCTGATTTGGTCACTCGGATTAGATTTGGTCGCAAAGAACATCGATCGAACTCCTGATGAAAGGTGTGTGTTCTTTTACAGCGAATCTAGACAAACCGTGCCATGGAATAGGGCCACACAGGTGTGTGGACCACACAGTCCCTCACACAACCATGTCTCTCCTGAAACCTTAGGTTTTTCAAATCTCACACTGCTTAGGACCCTTCACACTGCTTGAAACATTGTCGTATCTACCTTGTAGCTTAATTTTGCATATTTCACACAACCATAGTCTGTTACACAGTCTAGCCACACAATCGTGTACCCCTCCAAACATTTCGATCACATGGCTGTGTGTCCCTTATATCTCAGATTTTACAGTTTTGGCCCAAAATTTTTTATTTTGTTCAGTTTAGTCCCTAATTGATTCTCAAACTATTTTAGTATATTATATTATTCAATTAAGTCTATGATAATATGAAAAATGTTAGAATCCATGAATTGACTGACCGTATTAATATGATGTTTATATATATTTGCATGAATTGTGAACAATTCGTGTGATTATTGTTTCGATGCTGATGATTGTATGTATAGTATGCTTTATGGCATTGTTAAACCAATCATATAAAAAGAATGAATTTTGCTACTAAGTGGATTCGTCTAACTTCTCTTTAATGTGTTGTCTTACTCCTCCAATTACTAATATACCGAAAATTATTGAAATTGAATTGATTTGACAATGACTTAGTGTGAAAATAAGTTTTTAAGTTGACCCTAAGTTAATTGTTGAAATTCATGCACTTACCTAATAGGAACATACATGAAAAATAATTAAAAATGCGATATGAATACAATATGATATGAATAAATAAACATATTAAAATTTATATAATACACTAGTTGATTGAGTAGAAACCTAAAATAGGAAGTACCTAAAATAGGAAGTAGTTATGACCACCGAAGTGAGCTAATTACCCATGCTTAGATTTGGTTGAGTTACTTATTAATTTTTCCGTTCTCATTATTTTATACATGTTTTATTATTTTCTTATAAAACTTAAATTCTTTTACTTTACATTTTGTTGTAATATAATTTATTTAAAGTATTAATTAGATCTATTCACGTTTAAGTTAATATTAATTTAGTACTCGCCTCTATTGGGTACGATCCTCGGAGTACTTACCAACTTTGTTGTAAAAACTGTATTACAACCTGACCCGAATACTTGCAGACACCGCCTCAATTTCATATATTTAGTTGCAATATTTACACTCTGGACGTTAGTACGTCCAGAGGTGGTCAAGTTTTTACAATAGAGGATCGTACTCAAGGGAAGCGACTACTAAATCAATATTAACTTAAATGTGAATAAATCTAATTAATACTTTAAATAAATTATTTTACGACAAAATGTAAAGTAAAAGAATTTAAGTTTTATAAGAAAAGAATAAAACATGCATAAAATAGTGAGAACGGAAAAATTAATAAGTAAATCAACCAAATCTAAGCACGGGTGATTAGCTCGCTTCGGTGGTCATAACTAATTCTTATTTTGGGTTTCTACTCAATCAACTAGTCGTTATCCTAGGAAGATCTCTCGATCTTCCACTAAACTTACGAGTCGACAATAACTACTTATCTCTCAACCTCACAGTCCAGACCGGATTGGGCTAAGGGGTTCATGGATAGGCAATACCAATTTTGGGTTAATTCCCACCTGAATGACTTCCTAAGGTTGTCAGGCCTATGGTTTAAGTTCTTCCTGTCCCAAACAGCTGATCTGCTAAGAAAACCCTATATAAAAATTAATTCATCACACATCCACTCGCTAATTCCCTAAAAGAGGATTAGTTCCTCATGAATTTCATAAACGATACAAACTTGATAAATAAAGTAAACATGAAGAACGATTCAAGAATAAAGGTTTAAGAAGAATTCTTGATTGTATTGATTGATTGAAGTGCAGAAATCCACAAAGTGTTTGGTTGAATCAACAAATCAAAATTTCTGAATATCATTGTAACACCCCTAACCCGTGTCCGTCGCCGGACTAGGGTTACGAGGTATTACCAAACAATACACAGTTTAGATTGGACAATCTTTACAATTCAAACGCCTAGTAATGTATTCTCTTTTATAAAATTTTCTGAAATAAATTAATTAACCAACCTCTTATTTATACAAGTCAAAAGCATCTATTTGAATCATATATCTAACCACACAAATCATTCTTTATCGAACATTCTCTTATACGAATTATAATTCAATATCTAATCATTTCAATTACGTTTGCTAATTCAAAACTTTCAATCCAAGCAATCAACTATCAAAACCGATTTGTACATGATTCATAATTATAAAAATTCAATTACCAAATCATAGTATTTTAAACATTATAACCTTATGTACATTTTACTAAATCAAACTTAACTATTTTCTAAGTCAAATGCCAAGTCATAAAATATCTAATTTGCAAGCTAAATAACATATCTAACATGTTATATTCAATCACACAGATGAACCACATACCTAATTCGCATGCAATTATCATGCCTATATTTCATATACACAACCAATTAATATTTTCAATAATCAATCCTCCAATTTAACTTCCATATCAATTAGATCATATACATTCTTTTCATTCAAAACCGAGCCTAAATAGTCAATTACCATAGCCAAACATATAACTACTTATATATATAACACATTTTATAACCATTCATTGAATCAACGATTTGACCTTTTTAAAACGAACTACAAGCAAACATTAAATAGGCATAGGTATTCATATCTCAAATGTCCAACAACTTAAATAAACAACCTTTTGGTTATCAAATTTAACTCAATAAATCATAACATTTCCATCACTCAATCTATAAGCTAAACATATTATCTCATATCTTAACATCAAAACAATATGCCATTTATATCTATTCAAATGACCCTTTTACCAAACCATATTATTACCACTTTCATGCTACCAAAATGAGTTAATTAATAAGCCAAATATATATACCCTACTTACCACTCCTCATTACTAAATCGTATAACCAACATCACAACATATTTACCATAAATCATACCTCTCAATTAAGTTTCTAACATGACCAAATATAGTTACTAACATTTGCATCTTGAACAAGCCATTTTCGCATGGTTGTATACTTATACAAATTTCAAAACCAAATATATCAAAACTAGCCTATACATGCCACATAACCAAATCTTAAAGTATTTATTTACCGAAACAAATACTGGATAGTGTGATGAGATCTCCCACGACTTCAAACCCGAGCAAGTCTCCGAAACTCTATAACATAGGAAAAATACACAGAGTAAGCTTTGAAAGCTTAGTAGCTCAAATCTTAAGAAACTTAATATAACATATAAATTTATTACAATGCCATAAGCATACAATGCCATCTCAAACGTCAAAACACAAATTATCTCAAGTTTATATCATGATATCATACCAAATCATCACCATTTAATAATATACTTACTTACTCACGACTTTAACTTTTACAAGTTTATTCATTTCTATTCTCATATAACATTCAAGTCTCATTTTCATGTAACCGATTAAGCACAATATGAGAAATAATATATTTAATCACATATCATTTTCATATGATTTACATATCATCACTTATATCCAAATTCATTTTTCATTCATATAATATCGACAATTCACATATGTCACTTTTTAAATCATATCTTATTCATTTGTTCATGCTCTATATGTACATATTCACAATCCATTTGCATACACATTACATAACATTCTTTGCACATATATACTTACCTTTCAATACCAAATATTGTATCTATTTCAACGTACCTGAATCAGAATGTCATTCATTTATTCACTTATTTTTTGGAACGCCCGTTAGACCGTTTGGAATTAATAACGATACTCAGATAGACAGAAATATCGTACAATGCCAACATCCCAGACGTGGTCTTACATGTAATCTTATATCAATTCCACTGTCCCAGACAGGGTTTTACACGAATCAAATACGATGCCAATGTCTCAGACATGGTCTTACACGTAAACACAAGTCGATGCCAACGTCTCAGACGTGGTCTTACGCGTAAACACAAGTCGATGCCAACGTCTCAGACGTGGTCTTACACGTAAACACAAGTCGATGCCAACGTTCCAGACGTGGTCTTACACGTAAACACAAGTCGATGCCAACGTCCCAGACGTGGTCTTACACGTAAACACAAGTCTATGCCAACATCCCAGACGTGGTCTTACACGAAATCATATCTCAGAATCCTACGTCATGACATATGTATCCTATACCATTCCTAGGGTTCGTACGGAACTTTTCTGACGTCTTCATGTTATCTAAACTTTCTCGTATTCATATATTCTGCTTCTCAAACAATTCAATATCAAATTTCATAATTTAATAACACTTCCACTCCAATTATCTACTAATCATACATTAATTTATTCCATAATGTCACATTCCATAAACCTCCATTCAATTAAATTAACTTATACCTCCATAAACTTCCATTCATTTAATTAACAAATGCATTAGGGATATATATATATATATATATATATTAAGGCATCAAGTAGCAACTAGATTAATTAAACAATTTATAAAGCTCAAGTTTGGGGACTACGAACTTACCTCGTTCGCAGTAACGATAAATTAATTCAACTAATCCGATACTTTGATTTTTCCTCGATCTAGATTCGAATTCCACTTTTTTCCAATCTAATAAATATCAAAATTAACTTAATTATTCAACATTTTATTCAATTTCATCTAAGAACACATAATTTGGGTATTTTGAATTTTAGCCCCAAACATTTCACATTTTCACAATTTAGTCCCTAATTCAAAATAACACAAAATACACAAAATCTCATCAAACCAATGTTCGGTCGAATTTACCTTAAATCCCTAGCAGCCCATTAATTTCATTTACTTCACATTTTGAACTCTCAATTTACAAATTTCTCAATTTAGTCCTTAATACATATTTTTAACAAAAATCACTTAATTAAATATAATAGTCTATCAACAAAAATTTATATTTCATCATCAAACCACAAAAACATTAAACTATATCAATGGCAAATCTCAAATTCTTCAATAAATCCAAAAATTAAGGCGTGGGTCTACTAGTATTTGAAGCAACGATCTCAAAAACGTAAAAAATTATTGAAAACCGAGCAAAAGCCACTCACCAATTAATCTTCAAAGCTTGGCCGAATGTAGCGTCATCCATGGCTATTTTTTTCAAGCATTTTCGGTGGTGGATGAATTAATGAAGATGATATTTTGGCTTTATGATAATTATTATGACATTTATTAACCATTTACCAATTTAACCTTAAAAATAATTCAAAATTTCATTTATGCCAAACCATTAACATCCACTAACATAGAAATGGTATATTTACCACATAAGGACTTTAAATTTAAGGTTCTATAGCTATTTAATACCTTTAGCTAATAGAACATAAATTTTACACTTTACGCTATTTAGTCCTTTTTACCGAATTAAGCCTTTAAATGGTAAAATTTCTTAATGAAATTTTCACACAATAATTCTATCATACTGCAAACCATAATAAAATATTAAAATAAATATTTTAACTTTGGATTGTGGTCCCGAAACCACTGTTCCAACTGGGGTCTAAACCGGGCTGTTACAATCATGAACGGAAATAAAACTAAAAATAAATCCTAAGTCTAAAAAGAAATAAAAACTGAAAACTAAATTGAAAGGAAAATTTTAAGTTACAAAAGAGGTCTCTTCTCAAGTGTTTAATAAGCCTATTTATAATGTTAGGGTCGTCCTAAACCCTAAGTTGGTTGTTGATTTTACGTTAATTTTAATTTTGCAGACCAAAATGCTTTTAGCTCGTTAATGTTTTTACGTATAGGGCCTATATCGTGACACTAAAGGCAGTTTGCTTGGCTCAAGCTTAGCTTCAAGGGTGTGTTGCGGCACCCACTAGCTTTGTCACGACACCAAAGGCAAACTTGGTATTTTGGCAATTTGTTCACTGTTTTGCAACATTGAACTCCTCGTGTTGCAACATTGCAGCCAGCCTTGAGTCCTCATGCCTTTGAATGGTGTCTTGCATACTCACTAAGTATGCTAGTCTTCCCTTAGGCCTCATTCGGCCCCTAAGGTCATAAAATGACTCAATTACACTTTTTATTAAATGAAAACTAAGATTGGAAAAACTAAATAAAACATAATAAATTTGCTCATATTCAAGCTCCTTAAGTATGAAAACTAGTTTAATTTGTTACAACGAATTGTGGCAGATCAAGCTTCCCCACACTTAAGTCATTGCTTGTCCTCAAGCAAAGAAACATAAAAACAAAATATGAAAGACGACTCTTGAGTAACTAGGATACAAGGACAGGTTTTAGAACACATAGCTAGGAAAAATCATATCTTCAAATAATTCTGGCATGATATATAAACGACTTACCCTTTTCAGTATCAAACACCTAAGTTTAGTATATTACAAAATATATAAACAATAAGTTCCTCAAATATATGTATCCATCGATAAATCATACAGGTAATTTGATTATCCTAGCAGAATACAAACAATTATTATTTTAATTACTTAATATAATGTCAATTCATGAATAGAGTTACCTAGATCACATAAGGCTTTTCGGCTTGTAACGTTCTGAGGCTTGGGATAGGTATGGAATTTAAGGGCAGGAAGTATTAAAATAGTTTTAAACACGAAAGTAGTTTGGCACATCATATTGTTCCATATTTCACCCCTTAACAACTCTTGCCCGCTCATCGCCTTATTTCTCCTTCTCTCATCTTTCTTATTTCTCCACGTAGGAAGTCACAGCATAATAAAGCAATTATGGCTAGCTCACAAGTTTTTGTGCATTAATGACTGGTTTTTCTAATTTTGTTACCTTGTCACATTTGACTTTTTCAATACATCACACTCACAATTCTTTTTTTATTCATTGCTCAAGTACTTTTTTCTAGTCGTTTTCATCTTTTTCTAACTTTTCTTTTGTTTCACACATGTTGGCTAACCTATAATCACTACACCACACTGCTTCTTCCTATTTCACTCTGATTTTTACAAAATCCTTCATGATTTATCTACCTATTCGTCAATACGTATGGCCAGATGTCTAAATTCGTGCAATTCTGGGACCAAAGAAAAAATGGTAAGTACAAATTGATATTTTGACTCGGGTTTTGTATGAAGGTTCATCAAGAAGTGTTTTTTGGCCTAAAATAGGTACTAAGGTTCACTGAATAAAGTTAGCTTTTTGACTCTCAGTTATACCAAACAATGCCTTAGGTCATCCCTAGGTATTTCAATATTCACAAATTTAATCAATCCAATAATTAAAAAAATAACTATTTTTCATACATACTAACATGCTCGTTTCTTTGTATTTTCTATATCATTTAGTATATTTAATTATTTAATGCTTATTTACAGTATAATATATAGAACTTAGTAGTCTAATAACCAAACATTTAAAATCATTCACTATCATGTTAAATTTATAGTAAATACAATCAACCTATACACATACTCTTAACCAATCACTTGTATTTCTACAAGCTTAAGCACACTTTGATAAGAAAAATAAAAGCAAAAACATAAAAACAAAATAAGCAAAATTTCCTAAGTTACCTTCCACACTTTAGATAGCAGATTATCCCTAATGTGCAGACCTATAGATAAGGAACGAAGTTACCTGATTGATCGTGACATTGTTGTAGTCTTATGGTGGGTGCTCCTTTCTTTATTCATTGTAAGCTCAAAAATGTCTTGCTTCTTTCATGTGAGGTTCTTGCATATAAGACTTTTGAAAAAAGAAAATACATATTAATCTATTGTTAATCCTACTCCTAAAAAAATAAAATTATCCCAATTAATGATTTACAATCCAAAAATTAAAATTAAAAGTTCAATCAATCATCCTCCTCTTCTTGAGAATCCATCTCATCCTCCTCCTCTTCAGTTTCATCATCATCACTATTTTCCCTTTCCTCACTATCTTGCTCTTCTGCATCACTATCTTCCATGCAAATTCTTGAAGAGTCGAGCCCGTCTCTTGCATCCATCTTATCATCGATTACATCTATGGAATGCTACTCTTTCCTTTTTTTTGAGGTGTCGATTTTTTTCGTTTAAGTGAAGCTGGATCATCCATCCTTTCCTTTTGGCGTTTGTTCCAATCCCTTATTTACTTTTGTTGAAGCTCCGTATATTACTTATATAATGAATCTCTATTAGACTCTTGGATGGCTTCATGACTTGTTAAGTGGTTGTCATTGGAACTCTGACCTTTTTGCAAAAAGCTGTCACTAAGTAGGGGAAGAAAACCCCGATTTTCTAGCCACTAATGCACCGCTTCATATAATGATAGATCCATGTCCCGATGCACACTTGTTTTTTCTGCAAAACAACATATAAAAAATCGCTCAAAAAGTATTGAAGTTAGACACATTCAAAGTAGGAACAATTCAAGTGCATAAAAATTGCATCCACATCTTTGCAATAGGGAACATAATCGTTTGATTAAAAGACATAGGGATATCATCACCAAGGAGATTTTTCCATTCACCCCTACCATCTGTTAAATAATTTATAACATTATCCATATTAATATCTCTAAAATATTCTAAATCGCTTTTTTCCACAAAATTAAATTCATAATATGGTGCGTTATAAAATTCACAAATCGCTCTAGGGGTGACTCATACCTCCTTCCTTCGTACTGATATAGTTTCCCAATTTGTGCCCTCTAGTCTCCTAGGCTCTTGGTCCCTAAAAGATGCATAGAATTCTTGTAATACTGGGGCCATAGCTGAGTCTTTAAGGGTTACGAAAAAACGTTCCCATTTATAGTATTGTACCAGAGGCCAAATTTCCTTACATAGAATCATTGAGGGCTCAAACCCCCGTTCTTATATAAACGTCTTTCCAGGAAGTTCCAAAAAGAATTTTTCGCCGTTTGGATTTGGAAAATTTGAGGGGTTTGTAACCATCGATGGTTCGGGTTCATTAATTCTTCTAGTTTTTCTAGGAGACATTTTTTTTAATAAAATTTTTTGACTATACAAATGAACTCAATATCAAGCAATTTGTTTCAAGATAAGTAAAAACAATTCAATGGAACAGTAAGATTCGGTTGGGAACCCTTAAACTTGTAGAGAAATCTATTGGTTCCTTGCGAAAAGCCTGTTCTCTTTCCACATTAGTGCAATTTGTTGTTCTTGCACCAAACAGAAGCACAAGGGAAAGCAAGAAAATTGCAGCAAAAATAGGAAAAAGGAGTAAAGGGATTTTTAAGGTTTAAGCATTTTGAAGGGTTTTAAAGAGGATTTAGATGTTAATGGGAGTTTAGAACTAAGTAAAATTAATTTTAGGTTAAAAGTTTTGTATTTTTAAGCTTAAAATCAGGTTAAAGCAAAAGTTAATCTGTCGGGTTGCGCGACAGGTCGAATCAACCCTGCAGAAATTTGCAGCGATGTCTCGACATGAAGGGATAAATGAAGCTAAGCATTATTTATTCAAATACTCATATTTATATCATTAAAATATTCATGTTTTATATTAGTTTAAAATATGTCATATGTCCCTATACTCTTCGTACAATTGGAATTTAGTCTTTATACTTTTATTTTTGGGAACTTAGTCTTTTTACTTTTTAGATTTCAAAATTTAAGTTCAACTGTTAACATTATTAAAATTATTTTATTAAATTCAAGTTTATTACAATGTCATTTTTAGTCACATGGCTACTAAGCGAATTTTTTATTTAAAAGTTCATGTCAACAAAATTGATAAAAAATTAATAGCATTAACAATTTGACCTAAATTTTATAATTTGCAAAGTTGATAAGCTAATCTGCGCTTGGTTTTAGAAAATAGAGGCCATTTTCATTTTCTTGAAAAATGGAAAACATAGAAGAAACATATTTGGTTGAAAACTTTAAAAACCATTTTGGGAAATGAAATGAAATATGTTAAAATTATAAAAACAATAAAAAATATTTTCACTAAAAATTCTTTGGAAAACTAAAATGATAAAAATAAGTGGTTTTAACTTTAAATAAATTGACTCTAGTTCAAACCCATATAAATTTAGAATTTCTTTTATTTTATTTCTCATGTTCCTATTATAGAAAAATATGTACCAAACATGTTTCTTATTAAAACCATTTTTTATTTCTTTTACTAAACATGATGTAACATCCCAAACAGCCTAGATGTTATGACCAGATCTGGAGATGTTAATGCAACTTATTTGAAAATCCAGAATCCATATGACTTGTAAAACATTACTAGCTCTTGTTAAGAAAATTTTGAGTTTGTTTGGAGAAAAATACATTTGTTGACTAATTTGATAAAATTTTTGATTGTTTACTTGCAAAACACTTACGTTTGCAGCAGAAATCCTTAGTTGAGTCCAGTTTTGAAAAACGCGGTTTGTTATTAAAAAATCCAATGTTTTGCAGATCAAATTTTAAACCAACCAAAATCGTTTAAACAAATAAAAACGGAAAATAAAACCCAAACCTAAAAACAATCTGAAAATAGTCCAAAACAAAATAGACCAAAATAGAATGGCATAATTAATGCAAAGTTGTTTAACCGAGCTCCCGTCATTGACCAGTCCTAAGTCTAGGGGTTACCTGAAAGTAAACAGGCAAAGGTGAGCTTTCGTGCTCAGTGTGTAACTTAAAAAAAAACGGAAACGCACATTTTAATTTCAGACATGTTCTCAGAAATCATCACACATATTATAACAGAGCAGAAACAAAATCTATCAGATGCAAATTTATAATCTTATCCCCATCCGCTACGCACCATCTTCGTCCATCCCTACACACCACTTAGTATCGGTATGACACTTTTCAAAATATTCGCAGCCAAGCTGCCAGATCAATAGGCGATATTTCGCCAGTAACAGAAATCTATGTGTCGTTGAGCCACCAGATACGACAGATCAATAAATTGATTTAACTGCCCACACTTCCTCCACAACATATACCCCACCCAATGCATATTCATAAATAACTGATATCGAATATGTATATGACATATATGCTTTTTATGACAGATATAGAACATGCTTAACAGATAACATATTTTACTTATTTTATTGTAGAACGTACTTATCAAATTACTAATCAAATATGGCATGCAACATAATAATTTTGCATACGTATGATACATAACAGATACAGAACATTAGAAACCAAAGTTTACAGTCCAATTTGTACCATACGGAGCCTATAGGATGTAACAGCCCTAACCTGTATCTATTGTCAGAACAGGGTTATGAGCATTACCAGAGTTTATAGATCAATTAATCAGACATTTCATATAATATAACATTCATATTAGAAATCAATCAAAATCAAACATATTGTCCCTTATATGAGCCATCGAGGCCCAAAATACACATTAGAAACAAGTCGGGACTAGATCAGGTACTCAAAATTTTTTTGAAAAACATTGAAATTTTTCAAAGTTGTAGCGGACACACGGCTGTATGGCCAGGCCGTGTGACTCACACGGTCAGGAGACACACCCATATCTCAGGCCGTGTGGTCATTCGAAATAGGGATACACGGCTGTGTCCCAGCCCGTGTAACTCTCTGACTCGAGTCACACATATAAACACATCAAAATATACCAAACACAAGTCATTCAAGTGGCTAGTCTTAACAAAACAATTATATGCCAACATTGGCCAAATTAACCTATACATACCATTAGAACTGGAATTAATTTACTGAAAGTACCAAAAGAGCCGATGGATAGTGTGAAATAACTCCGACTAGCTTCCAACCCGAACGAGCTTCCGAATTACTATAAAACATAGAAAATAACACAAAGTAAGCATTTAAGCTTAGTAAGTTCGTATAATACAAAAGTTAACTTACCATATTTCCACAAAATAGGTAAGTAAACATAGCATATCTCAATCAATTTGGCCAAAAGCCTAAACACATGATCACCAACATATTAGCCATGAAAATCACATATAAAATCCAACACATATGGTTGAATTCATCAAAAAATCATATTTCATGTATTTCATGTATATATCGGAAATAGTTCATATCAAACTCATATGATTTCATAACAGAACTGTGCCCGTTGAACTATTTAGAATACCGTTGGATACACGGGTAGTACACATGAGGTGTACTGAGCTGTAATCCGTCAATTCATATTCATGTATACTCATATGAGCTGTAAGCAGTAAGCTCTTTCCGAGCTGAATAATGGAAAGCTCATGCGAGCTGAATAACGAGAAGCTCATACGAGCTGAATAACGGGAAGCTCATGCAAGCTGAATAACGGGACGCTCATGCAAGCTGTGGTGTGTCCGCAACACATGCAGTACCCCAACCAAATCGGTAACCCTAATGACATATCATTTGTATCCTACGAATTTCATAAGGTTCAAACGGAACTCAGTATTGTCGAATATACAACCGATATTTATTCATGGCAATTGTACAATTCACAAACAATAATTCAATTTAACATATATTAATGTACAATTTAATTACACGAACTTACCTTGACGAGTTTATGTAGATACTAAGGCGACGAATCCGATATTTTTCATTTGCCTCGACCTAACTCCATACTAAGTCTAACTGGATCTATACGAATGAATTTAACTCAATTCAATATAATTCATATTCAATTTAGTCCAACAACACATTTTTGGCAAAATTATTATTTTTCCCTATACTTTTAATTTATTACAATTTAGTCCTTAGGCTCAGAAAATGACTTTCATGCAATTTAATCCTTACTCAAGCCTAGTCAATTTTTATACAAATTAATAGCAGCCCACATAATTTACAATTTCATAATTTTACCATAAATTTATCATCTTTTTAATTTAATCCCTAGTTGATAATTTCATCAAAATTCTCTTTGTAAAAGTTGTTTATCTAACATCAACCTTTCATTTTCTATCATAAAACGTTAAAATTCAAGCATACTCGTAAATGGAAAAACCTTAATACTTTAACAATTTTACAAATTAATCCCCGAGCTAGCTAGATTAAGCTACTATGATCTCGGAAACATAGAAATCATTAAAAATAGGACAAGAATACATATCTAATTAAGCAAAACAAGCTTGCTAATATCTCAAGCTTCTGTGGCTAGGTTTTCTCTTCTTTTTTTTTTTTGTGGAAGATGATGATAGATTTTTTTATTTTATTTAATATCACTTTAATTAATAATTTCCAAAATTAACTTTAATGTTTCATGAAATTTCCAATGATGAGTATTCATGCTTAACCACTAAGCATTTTAATGGTCTATTTACTATATAAGGACCTCCGATTTCAAATTCTATAGCTATTTAATACCAATAGCTATTAGAACTCAACTTTTGCACTTAATGCAATTTAGTCCTTTTCATTAAATTAGGTATGTAAACAATAAAATTTTATAACGAAATTTTTATACGGTATTTCTATCATACCGTGGAACATATAATAATATAAATTTTCTGACTTTGAATTTGTGGTCCCAAAACTACTGTTCTAATTTTAGTGAAAATGGGTTGTTACATGGGAGGCTTACATTTGACTTGTATGGCGAACACGACCTTAGGGAGAAATTTCTATATTTAAGCCTACATGTCCGTTTGGCCCACATGACTACTTGGTCAGCCCGTGTAGCCTACACGTTCTAGCACATGGTCTTACAGACACCAATATAGCCCACACGGCCCAATAGGCTCAGACCGTGTGTCTCACATAGTCTAGCACACAGCCTGTCACACAACCGTGTGTCACACATGACTGTGTGGTGTCAACAGTTTCAGTTTTTGACTTTCGTCGTTTGCTAATTTCTCGAGTTTTCGTTACACACCTGGGTATTTTTTTATGCGAATTCAACCAAGATATTCTCAGAACCTAAAATAACCATTTATACGATTAATTTCAGTATTGATTACTAATTCCAAAGTAATACACTCGATCACAACACTAACGAATGCATTAATAAACTGAGATTTAACCCTTAGACGTTCAAAAATTTACCCAATCGTCCGCAACAACTCCCAATACAACTAATTCAAAGGAGGGAAGTTTTGATTCTCATGATCGCCACCTAAAAACACAAATCCTTTGCAAAATCAACCTCATGCTACTAACCAATTAAACAACTCACCCATTAAAGAAACCCTTTATAGAAATTCATCAAAGAAATATATTAATAGAACAAAACTAAGACTTACCCAACTCAAATATGCATTGAATGCAAACCAAAGGGAAAGAATTAAAGCAAAAAAGCTTCGTACGATGACACTCTTGGAAGAAGATCTAGAAGTAAAAAGATAACAATTGAAACCCCCTTGCTAACCCAAAACCCATGTGAAACAGGGGAAAGAAAGAAAAAAGAAAAAGATGCCGAAGCAAAGAAAATGGGAGAGGGGAGAGGAATGTGCGTGAGGAAAAGAGAGTTTTTGGGAAAATAAAATAAAAATATATAAAAAAACTTTTTGTAAAACAACCCATATATTTTTAATAAAATCTAAATCCTAACCAAATAATCTTCCAACCACTTGACAACTTATCTCATAATTTGATTTAAGCACAATTTTTGACTCTTGGACAACACAAGTAAAAAGTAAAAATATTTTCACTTGCTCGTGCAAAGATTCAAATATAAGACCTTAAGGTAAGCTAACACTTTACCATTGAACCAACAGGCTCATTCTGAGATGGATTTAACGAAAATATAATTTAAGTCATAAGGACCAAAATAGGAATAGAGACAAAAATAACAAAATTTTCTAAGAGTGAGATTTAAACCTATGACCTCTAACACAATCAAGGCACTTAACCACTGAAGCAGATCACTTAAATTTCGATAGAATTTAACAAATCAAATATTCAAATTGTTGGGGCGTTACACATGACATGTTTTTCAATTAAAAAGAAGAAGAAAATGGACATAAGTTTTTGAAATGAAAATAGAAAATATTTTCAAAAAACAAACATACCTTGTAACACCCCTAACCCCTCTCCGTCGTTGGATTAGGGTCACGAGCATTATTAACAAATCAAAACAAGTAATCAATCATAATTAAACATGTAAGCTAGCCATTAACACTATAATATACAGGGGCAGGTCCCAACAACTAATACTTTCATGTTAGAATCTTATACTTTTGAATAATAAATCATTCTATGCATTTCTAAACTTGGTCTTCCACTATCTACACTTTTATCACTATTTATCCCTTCTTGAATGCTAGAAGTTGGTTACACACAAGATTATTCCAATTATTAGCATTAGAGTATAGGTCAATACTTCGACTATTTATTTTCTTCATTTTCGATGATGTTAGTGGAATGCACTTAATTTAGGTTGGCTAATCCATTCCAATTCAAAGTAAAAGTTACTCTTCCAGCCCTTATTTTGAGTCTACAGGACCATAAAAATAGTTTAGAAATAGACAGGGACTAATTTGGAACAGTTCTGGAAGTTTAGGGTCAATTTCAAAAATTTCTAAATACAGGGGACACACGACCATGTGGAATGCCCCATCCCGTGTGACTCTCGAAGTTGGGACACACGCCTGTGTCTCAGCTCATATCTCTGCCCGTGTAACTCACAAACTTGGGTCACACGCCCGTGTGTGTTGCCCTTGTGTGACACACGGCCGTGTGCACCTAAAAGTAACTTAAAACTCAAGTTTACCATTTCCTACTTACTTAGACACGAAGCAATTCAATTACCAATCATTTAACCTATTCAAAACACGATTCTACCTGCTCAAAATATACCAAATCCATCACCTAATATGCCTAACCAATGTACCCTCATTGGTACCACATTTTATATGTTCAAACATTTCAATAATGCATCAACCATTCAAGAATTTCATCGATATGAAATTTTCCAATATTGAACTAACATCTAGCTACTTAGGATATCAAGCTTTAAAACTAAAAATGCATACCAAAGCCCAACTTCAACTTTAACCATATATACATATAAATATCATTTAACTAAAAAACCAAAATATCATCATTATAAACTTGTCAACAAGGACTCCCTAGGTACATGCCATTACAAAATAATATATCACCACACTTGAGCTTGAGATTTGTTGTTTGATACTAAGTTGGGGCTACGTCAAAAAGTACCTAGCCTGTTCACGAAAAAAAAACGTACGCTGAGTAAAACTCAGTGGTATTTCTATAATCCAAACAATATAACTGAATATGAGTTGTTGACATCATTTTTTTGTGAAAACGGGATCGACTTGGATTTGAAAATAAAAACGAGCAAGGGAGTCGCCACCAATCCTTTTTAATAAGGTGTGATCGGTTCACCTTGAAAAGTGGTTGTTTTTAATAAACAATTTCATTTTATTAAAACAACGATTTTGGTCCATGAAATTGAGAAAAACGAGTTCGGGAGTCGGTTATGTACGAGGAAGGATTAGCACCCTCGTAACGCCCAAAATTGGTACATAGTTGATTAATTAATGTCTTAGTGTCGAAGATTTAAAACTTTAAAGAGATTTAAAATACGATCTTTATTGAAATGTTGAAAATTTTCGGGAAAGTGGCATATTTCACGTTAATCGAGAAAGAGAAATATATCTAGTAAGTTAGGACACAATGTCTTGAATTCTCGATGTGCGAATGAATGTAAAAAATTTACTTATTTAAAAGATATTTAGCTATCTTGGCTTTAAAAAAGGGATCATGCCCAGTAAGTTAGGACACTATCGTTTCTTAATTCCCGAGATCGTTTAAAACTTGAGAAAAAAATGGATCATACCCAGTAAGTTAGGACACGATCTCTTCTTAATTCCCGAGATCGTTTAAAACTTGAGTTTGAAAAGATTCGTGTATTTAGATTTATTGTGAAAATTGAAACCGCATAAGTTAGGATACGACTTTTCCGAATCTCAAAATACGAAATGTTATTTATTTGAAACAGGTTTTGATATATCGAGTAAAAAATAAAACACGAGGTTGTAGTAAAAAATGCGAAAACAAATTACATTGTTGGTATGCATAACAAAACAATAATGAATACGATGATGCAAGCATAAATAGCACGAGCGACAACAAATAAAAGATAAATAAAAAGACGAATCAATTATGTAAGATAGTAAGTAAATAAACAAGTCGAATTAAAATGTCTTTGAAATAAAATGGGCACATAAATAAAAAGGTAAACATCATGCGAAGCAACGAAACAATAAAGAAAATAAATAAAAATTATAAAAATATAAAATATATATGTATGTATATATTTTAAAATTATAAAACATAAAAATAAATGTAAGTATGTATATATAGGGGTGAGCATTCGATCAAATCAAAAATTTTCGAGTTAATCGAGTTTTCGAATCTCATTTTATCATCCTAACTTTATTTGAAGTTTTCTCGAATCGAGTCAAGTGAGATGGAATTCGAATCGAATCGAATCGAATATATTTGTTCGAGTTAAATTTAAAAAAATAATTTTGGGTCCTTGTAACCATTGTCACCCATCGTAATAAAATTTGTCCACATTAATCAAATTTTTTATTAACTTTCATCACTTCATAATTTATTTATTAATTTTTATATATTGGTTAGCTTCTTTGCTTGCTTAGTTGTTTCAATTATCTTGATTCTTGTCACTATGTATTTTAGAATTAAAAATATATTAAATGTAAAAATATGATTTTTAATAAAAGTTATTTTAAAATAAAATGTGAAATTAATACCAATATAAAATTTTAACACGAATATTTTATGGCATAATTAATAATTCAATTTTAATATAAATATTCAATATGACTAAACAATTCAATAATATAAATAATATAAAATGTGAAATTTAATTTAATAATATAAATAGTAGATATAAATAAAATTATTACTATTTATGTTTAGTGATTTTTTGGATAATTTTGATTTTTATTTGAGAGTAAAGGTGAGAAGTAAAAGTTTAGGGAAAAATAAAAGTTTTGGGGAATAAAAGTTTGAGGGAAAGTAAATAGGGGAGTAAAATTTTGGAGGAAAATATTAAAAAAATTGGAGGGGGGAGGGTTTGGGATAAATGGGAGGTGGGATGGAAAGGAAATAAAAGTTTTAGGGGAAAAGTGGGAGGGAGTAAAAATTTTGGGGGAAAATAAAAGGTTTTGAGGGTTTTTGGGAGTAAAATTTTGAGAAAAAACAAATGGGAGAGTAAAATTTTGGTGGGAAATGGATTTTGGGTAGATTGGGGGGTTGGGAGGGGAGGAGAGTAAAAGTTTTGGGGGGAAAGTGGGAAGGAGTAAAAGTTTTGAGGGAAAAGTAAAAAGGTTTGGGAGTTTGGGGTAAAAATGTAAAATATTATAGTTTGATATTCGAATTATTCGAATTATTCGAGTTATTCGAATTCGAAAACTCAACTCGATTCGAACTCGAAATTCGAAAAAAAAATTCTAGTTGATTCGAATAACTCGATTAACTCGAATAACTCGATTCGTTTAACTCAAAATTCGAATTTTTTTCGATTTTTTCGAGTCGAATCGAGTTTTGCTCACTCCTATGTATATATACATATATATATGTATATAAAAATTACAAAATATAAAAAATATATAAAAGTATGTGTATATATATTTATAAAAATTAAAATATCTACGCATATATATATTATAAAAATGTATGCATGTATATATATATATATATATACATATATAACAAAATTTGAAATTTAAAAGTATAAATAAGTAAATAATAATACAAGATTAATGGTATAATATAATAATGACAATAACATTAAAATAATTAATTAAATAATAAAATAACTAGAATAACAAAAAGAGGATTAAATCGAAACTAAACAAAATTTTAGGGCCGAAATCAAAAATGAAAAACAAAGAAAAGGACTAAATTGTGACGTGCGCGAAAGGAGGGGGACCAAAAGAGTAATAAACCCAATTTCTAGGCCACGCCAAAGGGTCCGACGAATTGAGGATCGAATTGAAAACAGTGACAAACCTACAGTTTAAATTACAGAACACAAAAAAAAGGAAAAAGGACTAAATCAAAACAAACTGATAATGCGGAGGGGCCAAATGAGCAAATAGCCCAAAACCTAAAAATGCACGAATCCTCTAGTTGAATCGAGTCGACGCACGAATCCTGGGGGCAAAATGACGCCGTTTGGGCTGTTGATGCTCAAGCCTAAAACGACGTCGTTTCATAGGCCTATTTAAGTTAAAAAATTTTCCAAAAAAACTCACTTTTCCCTCCTTCAAGAAAAAATTCTGAAAATGCTCTCCCTCCCTCTTTCTTTGTTTGTTATTTCGAAATAACAGAGATAAAAACTCATTCTTTCTTTGTTTGTTATTTTGAAATAAGAAATGAAATGAAAAAAAAAAAGAGCGAAAATAAAAATAATAATAGAACAAAGCACCTTTAAAAATGATTTCTCTTTTTTTATTTCTCAAATGTTCGTGTGTTTTTTTTTTTGAAAAAATCCCCCCGTTTTAATCATTTTACAAGTTTTTGTATATTGCTCATCTGGCCATTTTTACAAAAGTCTTTTAAATCTCTTCTATGCAGTCCTTTCTATCTTCTTTTGCAGGTGCAAGTGGCGACGTGACAGTGGCAGTGGCAGAAGAGTTAGTGGTGGCTGACCTAGGGCGGCGGCAGTAGGGTGGCTGTCAGAGGCTAGGGTTTTTTTTTTGTTTTTCTGTAAAAGTTTAGGTTTTGGGCTTGGTTTGGGCATTGAGTTTGTTGGTAATTATCGGCTGTAAATGGACTGTTTATTTTTATTTGGTTTGCTTTCTATTTTGAGCCTGGGAAAAATTGGGCTACTACAGCTGCCCCTCTTTGCTCGTTGTCGTGCAACGAGAACAGAGCAAAGACCAAGAAAGGCCAATTTTGCCCGGTCTCGCCGAATCTTGACTTTTTCAGGCAGCCTTCTTGCAGTCCACTAGGTCTTGTTGCTTCAATCTACTCCACTGCACTTCAGAGAAATATGGTTTGTAACTTCAATCCACTCTGCTGTAACTTCAGGGGGACGAGATTCGTGGTTTTAGTTTGCTCCACTGTAACATTAGGGAGATAAGACTTGTTGCTTCAACCTACTCCACTGCGATTTCAAGGTGATAATGTTTGATATGATAAGATCCGCTATCTACAGTCTACTCCACTACAACTTTAGGGAGATAAGACTCATTATGGTAGATTTAATCCGACCTACTACAACTTCAGAGGTATAAGATTCTTCGCTTTAATCCACTCCACTGCAACTTTAGGGAGATAGGATTAGTAACTTCAATCTGCTCAACTGCAACTTCAGAGAGATAAGATTTGTATCTTCAACCTGCTCCACTGTAACTTTAGGGAGATAAAGTTTGTAGTTATCTTCAATCTACTCCACTGCAACCTCAGGGAGATAAGACTTGTTATGGTAGACTTAATCCAACCTACTGCAACTTCAGAGGTATAGGGTTCATTGTTTTAATCCGCTCCACTGCAACTTCAAGGAGATAGGATTAGTAACTTCAATCTTCTCCGCTACAACTTCAGGGAGATAAGATTGGTATCTTCAACCTGCTCCACTGCAACTTCAGGGAGATAAGGTTTGTGGTTATCTTCAGTCTACTCCACTGCAACCTTAGGGAGATAAGACTTGTTATAGTAGACTTAATCCGACCTACTACAACTTCAGAGGTATAGGATTCATCGTTTTAATCTGCTCCACTGCAACTTCAGAGAGATAAAGTTTGATATGATCTACTCTACTACAACTTCAGAGAGATAAGATCTGCTATTTTCAGTCTGCTCCGCTTCAAACTTAGGGAGGCAAGGCTGGTGTCTTCGATCTACATTGCTGCCAATACAAGAAGACAATATCTACAATATTCTTCAATCAATTCCACTACAACTTTAGTGGTATAGGGTTTGTGGTTTCACCGATCTGTTTTGGGGAACATAACTTGTAGAATCCATTTCATCGGCCTACTTATGCCTAGTGATTAGAATATTATGATCGGAATGAATCAAAATCTCCGAACTAAATGTGCATGCATGAATGTAAAATGTCATGAAAATGATCCCTCAATATTTGAATTGTTATTGCTCATTGTCCAATAAGACTTTATTGCCAACATGTCAGAATGCTATCTTGTCCAGTTGGTAATGCTCATATCTTACTTAACCAAATTGCCCCCACTATAATCTTCAAGGTTCAATTCACTGTAATCTTCAAGGTTCAATCCACTGTAATTTTGGGACATAAAATTTGAACCATCCTCTTCCCACTATAATTTAGGAGTATAAGATCTGACTCTCTCAATCCTCTCCTACTGCAATTCAAGGATACAGGATCTGAATCTCTTTGGCCTTACACCATTCCCAAGGTGTCATACCAAATGTTTATGCATAATTGTAGAACTTTCTCTTCTGAGAAACCTCTTCTTATCACTTGGTGATCATTGCTTGTTTGTTCATTGAAGCTTTGTCACCAACACGACATCCTGTCATTTTGTTCAATCAATGTTTTGACAACGAAATCTGAAGGGATTGTCTTAGGCTTTCCTTTCTTAGATATTTCAACCTTTAAACTTGGTGTGTTCTAAACAGTAGTCCTGTTTCAGGTTCTTGTATTATTTAGAAACTTCTAGAGTAACATGCAAAACTTCCCTTGTGAAAGTATTATTAGTCCATTAATCATTATTCCAAAGCAACATGCCTGTAAAAGATCATAGCGATGGATAAAAATAGAATTGATTTGGGAGCCTAGCTCGAAATAAATTATCAATGATAGCAAGAATAAAAGAGGAATTGATTGGAACACTTATCTTGAAAAAGAATGAAGTATTCCAAGCACAACAAATTCAATATAAATAGTATAAAGATTAGGTGACCCAGATATCGTAGCTTTTACTTCTCTGTACAAACTCTTTGAAAGACCATTCTGACTTTGACATGTGTTTAGGAGATCTACAGGACTTTGTCGATGCCCCAAGATGTCGCCTACCCTTTCCTGTTGATTCAGGTATAACAAGATCACCACATGCCCCAATCTGATCAAAATTTAAGCCACTCTTTTTGGGTTTTCAACTCAAATCCCTTTTGGTCTCAAAGTGCCGTTTGCGGGTTTTCACCTTGGCCTTTCCATTTTACTTTTTCCCCCTTTTTTTTCTAAGCGCCCTTTGCGGGTTTTCACTTTGGTCCCTTTCCTTCTTCAGGTGAAATATTTTTTAACTGAGTCCAAGTTTACAAGATTTGGCAGGCTTTTACCATCCATCTCACCCAAGATTAAAGCTCCTCCAGAAAAGGCCTTCTTTACAACATAAGGTCCTTCCCAATTTGGCATCCATTTCCCTCTAAAATTCTTTTTTAGAGGAAGAATATTTTTCAACACCAGGTCCCCCTTATGAAATTCTTTGGGACGAACCTTCTTGTTATAGGCTCGCATCATTCGTTTCTGGTACATCTGACCGTGATGAATAGCTTTTAGCCTCTTTTCTTCTATCAGGTTCAATTGAGCATATCGAGATTGAATCCATTCGGCCTCATCTAACCTTAGCTCAACTAACACACGGAGAGAAGGGATCTCAACTTCAATGGGTAACACTACCTCTATCCTGTAAACTAGAGAAAAAGGTGTTGCCCAGTAGAAGTCCTAATAGATGTTCGATATGCAAGGAGAGCAAAAGGTAATTTATCATGCCAGTCTTTGTAGGTTTCAGTCATTTTCCCTACAATTCTCTTTATATTTTTGTTAGCTGCTTCCACGACTATAATAGCCCGATTTTGACCCTAATCGGAACGGTGGTTTCGGGACCACGAATTCAAGTTGGAGAAATATTTTAAAATTATTTTTTTGTGTTTATTATGTGAGAATTTACTTGTGTGAAAATTTCGTGCTTTAGTTTCGTCGTTTGAGTGTCCGATTAAATAAAATGACTAAATCGCGTAAAATAAAAATTTAGTGGTTATTTTTAGAAAGGCCAAATAGTGGTTGTTCTTTTAATATGAAGGTTTCATGTTGCAATTTTGCCATTGAATTAATGAATGAACGGCACTATGTATATATTATATAGTTTTTATAATAATTATAAAGGTTATAATAATAAATAATATATTATAAAGTTATTATAATAAAAACAAACATAAGTTAAAAAGCCATTATCATCTTTTTGTTTCTACCAACCGAATGTAAAAGAAAAGAAAAAGAAAAGAACAAGCTAAGGGTTCAGCCATTGTTGAGTTTGATTAAGGCATCTAACTAGCTCGGTTTTTCGATAATTTTTACGTTTTTGAGATCGTTGCTTTGTGTTTTAGCTAGCCCATGCTTGAATTTTTGAATTGATTGTGTATTTTTTGATTTGCCATTGAAGAGAGCTTGTTGTTTTTGTTGTTAGATGATGGAAAATAAATATAAGTTGTTAGATTTTTCATGTTTTAATTAGTATTTTTTGATAAAAATGTGTATTAAGGACTAAATTAAGAAAAGTGTAAGTTGAGGGACTAAAATGTGAAATAAATAACATGCAAGGACTTATATGAGCTTAGTGTATATTCGGCTAAGCTATTGTGCAATGAAAGTTTGTTTATTTTGTATTTGTTGTGAAATAGAGACTAATTTGTGAAAAATGTGAAATGTTAGGGGCAAAAGTGTAACTTGCCCATTTATGTGCTTTTGGATTTAATTGAATAAATATGTGGTTAAATTAGTTAAATTTGAACTTATTTAGATCAAGAACAGAAGAAAACGAAATTAGATTGGGAAAAGTTGAAAGTAGTCGAGTAGTCGGCTGTGTCTGTCGATATCCGAGGTAAGTCGATAAGCATTTAAATGTTGTTAAATTCTAGAATATATAAATAATAAGTGATAACTTAAATTATTTTATTTGTTATATGCTTTGGCCAGATGTGATATTTGAAATATGAATTTTGTTTCGAGTTTGATTCGATCGATAATCAATGTTTGAAAGCCCCGTACGAACCCTAGGAATAGATAGGATCTTATGTCCTGACATAGGACTCTAATATGTGTTTTCGTGTAAGACCACGTCTGGGACGTCGACATCGATATTTGATTACATGTAAGACCCTGTTTGGGATAGTGGCGTCGATATGTGATTACATGTAAGACCACGTCTGGGACGATGACATTGTACGAGCTTTCTGATTATCAGTGTATCCTTTTTAATTCCGAACGGTTCAACGGGCAATGTCAAGTGAAGACCGAATGTGAAATTGAAATAATAGGGTTCAGGTATGTATTTATATCATGCTATGAAATTAAGGTAAGTTGTATATTGAATTAATGATTCAAAGTTAATTAATATATGAATAATGTGTGAGCATATTCGTGCTTATACGAAGCATTTGTGATATAAGAAGATTTGGCCTATTATTATAGTCTTAAATTATAAAATGTTAAGTATACAAGTATTTGAGTATTTGTGCATTAAGCTTCATAAAGTTAAACGTTTACTTATATTTGATTTGGTTGGCTTGGTAAATTGGTTTGATATTAATGTTAAAATGAATAATGTCTGCTTACGACTTACTAAGCTGCAAAAGCTTATTGCGTGTAGGTTTATTCTTCGTTTTATAGATTTTGGAATTCATTACGAGCTCGGGGATCGTCAGCAAGACTTATCACACTATCGATAGTTACTTTCGGTACTTTATTAAATTGTTTTTGAGTATATGACAGGTATAACATAATCGAAATGTTGATTTTGGGTCAATTTGTATATGAAATTAATAGCCATGCGAAAATGACTTATCTCCTTTTGTTTGAGTTTTGTATTGATGCATATAATGTTGGATTGATTTGGCTATGAGATCAACTAAATACCGAATGTATTTATAATGAATAATATTAAGTTGAATGTGTGTGTGGATTGGTATTAGTAAGTATGTCATATATGTATGGTGTGTTTGGTTTTGGTATTATATAGGTTCGATTAAGGTATGTAGGCAAAGAGTTAAGTTTGGTCTTTATGCTTTTTATAAATTAGCTTGAAACGATATTGTTAATTATGTATATTCGGCTATGGTGGTATGAGTTCTTGATTATGCGCTTATTGAATTTGCTTTTAATAACTTGGCCTTAGCTTATTCTATAGGAAACATAGTTGATATGTTTATGTTTATGCGTATGATTTCAGTCATGGTAAGTTCATGTGTAAATTGATTTAATATATTTTGATAATGGGTGATAAATTAATCATGATTTATGGTAAAAATAAGTCTTAACGTGCGTCTTGAAAATATTAAGTCATTAGCTAAGTTATTGATAGGTAATAGTTGGTATATATATATATTCGGCCTTATGGGTAGCTACAAAATTCGGCTATAATGTGCTTGTGTAATTGGATATGTGATATATTAAAATGATTAAATATATGGTTGGTTATGTTGCATATTCGGATATATTAATTAATTAAATTAGGCTGGTCATTGTATTATATAAATGTCTTGTAAATTGAATAATTTTTATGAAATGACCAAATATGCTTTTGTTAACTATGTAGTGATTATGAAATATGGATGGTTGAATTTGCAACTTAGTTTTGTTTTGAATGGTTCAAGATAGGTAATTAGAATTGACTATTAAGCATACAAATTTGATATACTATGAATTGTACTTGTGATTTTAAATGTTTAATGTGAACATAGTGCTTGATGCATAACATAGTGATAGCAAAAGTATATATAGCCACATCATAACGTTGCATAAGTGATTAAATTTTAAGTTGGATTCTTACCAGTTCGAATTTGACAAGTATGGAACATGATCTATTGTTTTGATATAAGATCGAATTTTCTAAATTCATAATATTGAATAGTGCTGATTTGTATAATATGATTAGTAATATAATTGATATGTGGATATTTAAGTCTGATAATGTTATAAAGGTATAGCTATTCTTTGGTGCATAAAGAGTGTTTAATGATTGTGCTAAATCATGCTACGTCTGGTAATGCCTTGTAACCCTAATTCGGTGATGAATATGGGTTAGGGGTGTTACAACGGCACCATTCATTTTTGGGCGATACAGTGACAAATCGTAGTGTCTGATTTTGAATTGATTACAGACCTCAGCTATCATGCTATTGTTCAAGTTCAGCGTATTGTCCAATATGATCCTCTCTGGCATTCTATATCGGCATATGATGACATTAGCATATGAAGCAACCTCTACTCGTTTGGTGAAGTAATTAATGACCTCAAAAATGAAACAATGTCTATTAGAAGTCTTCAGTGATATTAGCCCGATGACATCCATGCCCCACATAGAGAAAAGCCATGGACTCCATTTATTCTTTGTAAGGTAGGATCTATTTCTCATCTTGTTCTACTATCCTCAACAAGTCCGGAGATAGGCTACAATCTATGTCATCTTTAAAGTCATAAGATCCATCTAAACACATGTCTCGCTCAAAAGGAGATTCTGAGTCTGTAGCAGCGTCACTCATGTCGTTGATATTCAAGGACCTATTGTAGGTACAAAAGAATATACAAAGAATGTATAAATTTATGAATAATTATTTGTACAATATGGTTATGAATGAATGAATGAATGATTTGGAAGAAAAATTCAAAAGAATGAAAGAATCGTAAAGAATGAAAGAACATTAGCTCAAAGATTATTGCAATAATGTATCTCATTAAAATAATGACATTCAGACATGAGCCTATTTCACAAAGGAATTCCTATTGCCACTATGCTAAAAGCAACAAATGTGTTCTGGACATTACTCTAAATAAGCTCTAAATACTACAGAGATTTCTTCTGCAATCTGATTACTAAGAACACTCCAAAGTTTATAAGGGTGAATATCTAATAAGGTCCCTTTTCATTTGTGTTTTCATATGTAGCATTGATGTGAACGTTTCCCTACACTTTTTCGTACATCGCATTCACTCCATTATCAATATGATTGGGTAACGAATTTTTTACATTGGATGAATCATTAAATTTGACAATGCCCATACTGATGAGCCTTTCGATCAGTTTCTTGAAAGTGGTGCAGTTTTCTATAGAATGTCCTACAATTCCTGCATGGTATTCGCATTAGGCGTTTGCATCATACCACTTTGAGAATGAAGGTTGCACAGGTTCTTAGTAGAATGGGTATACCACATGTGCATCAAACAAAATTTGATACAACTCCCGGTATGGCATTAGAATTGGCGTAAATTGGGGTTTCTCAGTGTTTTGTCTCATGCCGGATTCCTGTCTTGATGGACCTTGTTGATTAGTAGCCACCTTTCTCGGTTGGTTCTCCGTGATCGATTTTGAGTAACCCTGGTTATAGGTGCTTATGTTGTTCACCTCATTTTTCTTTTTCTTCAGAGCCGTCATGCGATTACTTTCTCCATCCTCGATCTTCCCACTCCTTATTGTGTTTTCAATCATTTCTCCATTCATAACTATGTCAGAGAAGTTTTTCGCGGCACTTCCCAACATATGTGTGATAAATGGTGCCTTCAATGGTGTTAATGAAGAACATTGCCATCTATTTTCCAGGAGCAGTGGCTGGACTTGAATGGCAACCTCCCTCCACCTTTGCGCGTATTGCCTAAAACTTTCATTAGGCTTCTTCTCCATAGTTTGCGGTGTAATTCTGTCAGGTGTCATGTCTGTTACATGATTGTATTATCTCATGAAAGCTTGTGCCAAGTATTTCCATGAGTGGATATCGGCACGGTTCAGTTGGTTGTACCATTTGGGAGCTGACCCAATCAGACTATCTTGGAAGCAATGAATTAGCAGTTGATCATTATTAACGTATCCTGTCATTCTTCCACAGAACATCATGATATGAGCTTCAGGACAACTAGTCCCATTATACTTTTCAAATTCTAGAGTCTTGAATTTCGGCAAGAGCACTAAATCTGAGACCAAACACAGATCCCTAGCGTCAACCTCGTGATGGTAGTCAGCAATTTCTATTGCCTTAAGTTTTTCCTCCAACCACTTGTACCGATCTTCGAGTTGTTTTGGAAATTCTACTCTTTCTTTTTCTATTTCATCTAGATCAGGAACTACAGGATTGGTTGGATTGTCCCCCGGATTGGAGCCTGAGCCTGTCGGGTAGTTCACTGGCATTGAGGTACCAGCCTGAAACTGTTGAGGCCTGATTGTGACAGAGGACCTACGTGGGTGTACATCAGCTCGGGGTTGTGCATGCGAAGGAGTAAAGCTTGGAGGGTAGAGGGGTCCATCATTATCTCATTCTTCAATATTAACCATGGGGTCATTTCCTTTGTCATTTCCCCCAGCCAACAGTTGTGTTAACTGAGTCACCATGTTCTTCTAGAACTCCATCATCTTTTCCACCATATCTTGCTGAATTTTTTCTAGCCGCTCTTGCATTTGGTCTTGCATCTCTTTTTGGAGCTGTTCGAGTCTTTCTAATCTTTGATCCATGTTTTTCAATTTTGCCCGAGTACCGTAAGGGTGTTGATTTTCCAGATTAACTGAAATAATTTTACTCAATTAGGGTCTTTTAATGGTCCTTAATGCATATGATGTCATGTAATGCAAATGCGTGAAATGAATGCAAAAAGACGTTGACTCTGATTCAATTCCATTTAGAAAACTTTACTAAAAAATAAATTTCTTTACATAAAGCGGATGCATGTACGGCCTTGCCCTCATACTCCAAAAAACAACATTGATCTTTCCCTTTTATCCGGATGTTAAGATAAATCTTGTAAATTACCAATAGATGCCACTACTAGCTCATTCTTTCTTGATCCTGGTTGCGATCCATCGTCTACCCATCCTCGTAATGCTCATCAGCTTCCTTAAGGAAGTCAGAATGTCGGTGCCTCTCAAATAATTAGCTTGAATCCTCGGGCCGCGAAGTAAAGTCATGTACTCTTCCATAACCCTTCTTTTGTTGTGTTTCTTGAAATATATTATGACGACCATATTGTCTCCCACTTTATCAAGAAATCCATTTTCCATGATAAGCTCTCTATTTAGTAATTGAACGTGAGTCAACACCTCTTTTTTATGATGAAAAATGCAATGCAATCATAACCAAAACAAAAGAAAACACGTTAGTACAAAACATAAATAACAAAAAGAGCACCTATTTGGATGACCACTAGGGTTTGGCATGGTTCTACCTAGGGTAGGCTCCTAAGGTCTTCTACATTTGGTTTGGTTCTAAAGTTAAGGGTACCTGAACCAGCAGATTCCTCTATCTTCACCCATTATAGGCTCATATGGACCGAGTTCAGTTCAGGGGAATACATTTCCCTATGGCTGCACGGAGATGAAAATCTCACGAAGACATAGGTATAGATGTATCCCAGAAGCGATCCACTATCCTGCACGGAGGTGAAAACCTCATGAAGGAGTAGCTTCTCACTCCCACTTAAAAGGGTATGACCAATGGTCATGCAATGCAATGTGTAGAAAGATACCAAAACATAAACTAACACAACAATTATAAACCACAATAATGACTATCATAATAAAGACGGGTGAAATGCAATGAAAGGATCGTATATTTAAATCAAGTTTTTAATTTTTAACAAAAAGACAAAAAATAATCAATTCGTGGCTTGACTCTCTTATTTTGGGTCCCCAATGGAGTCACCAAGCTATTGACACCATTTTTTGTGAAAAAGGGATCGACTTGGATTTGAAAATAAAAACGAGTAAGGGAGTCGCCGCCAATCCTTTTTTATAAGGTGTGATCGGGTCACCTTGAAAAGTGGTTGTTTTTAATAAACAATTTGATTTTATTAAAACAACGATTTTGGTCCACGAAATTCAGAAAAACGGGTTCGGGAGTCGGTTACGTACGAGGAAGGGTTAGCACCCTCGTAACGCCCAAAATTGTTACCTAGTTGATTAATTACGGTCTAAATTACAAAACACAAAAAAGGAAAAAGGACTAAATCAAAAAAAACTGATAATGTAGAGGGGCCAAATGAGCAAATAGCCTAAAACCTAAAAATGCACGGATCCTCTGGTCGGATCGAGTCGATGCGTGGATCTTAGGGGCAAAACGATGCCGTTTTGGCTATTGATGCTCAAGCCCAAAACGACGTCGTTTCATGGGCCTATTTAAGTTAAAAAATTTTCCAAAAAAAATCACTTTTCCCTCATTCAAGAAAAAAATTCTGAAAATGCTCTCCCACCCTCTCCTTTCAACCCAATTTTCGACCAGGGCTCCGGCCATCATCCGTTACGCCGGCCACCGGTCGCCGGTGCTGGCACCGCCGTATACGGTGGCAGGAAGCTAAAAAGTTTCCTTTTTTCTTCCGACGCACTCCTTTTGCCCCACGTACCCCTCCGGCTACGGCGAACAGAGGTAAAAACTCCTTCTTTCTTTGTTTGTTATTTCGAAATAAGAAAAGAAATGAAAAAAATAAGAGCGAAAAAAATAAAAATAATAATAGAAGCAAAGCACCTTTAAAAACGATATCTCTTTTTTTATTTCTCAAATGTTCTTGTGTTTTTTTTTTGAAAAAATCCCCCCGTTTTAATCCTTTTACAAGTTTTTATATATAGCTCCTCTGGCCATTTTTACAAAAGTCTTTTAAATCTCTTTTATGCTGTCCTTTCTATCTTTTTTTGCAGGTGCAAGTGGCCGATGTGATAGTGGCGGTGGCAAAAGAGTTGGTGGTAGCTGACTTAGGGCGGCGGCAGTAGAGTGGCTGTTAGAGGCTAAGGTTTTTTTTTGTTTTTTTGAAAAAGTTTAGGTTTTGGGCTTGGTTTGGGTATTGGGTCTGTTGGTAATTTTGGGTTGTAAATGGACTGTTTATTTTTATTTGGTTTGGTTTCTGTTTTGAGCCTGGGTAAAACTGGGCTACTACATGAGTAATCAAAATGTGAGAATATAACAAGAAATGTTAAGCACTTATGAATAAAATCAATAATACAAATATTCTCATTCTTTATTACATCCACTAAAATTTCACATATTCAAGTATATATATATCAATGGCATTTCATATAATATTTGAGTATATCAACTCATGCAATGGCATGATTCATCTCTTTGGTCACTACTTGAATTCATTTCAAGTTTCACATCACATCACATCTCATCTCATCATTTCATATTTCATTTATCATCTCATATTCATTTCTCATCTTTGCCATTTCAATATCAATCACATAAACTTATTATTTAATTTCCCCTATTAGCATGGCTTAGACTCGGACGGCTACACGGATCCAACCAACATACCAGTTTGGCACCCAGTGCCTCATCGAATAAATCTGAAGTAATAACTGCACTCAGCGCTATATAAATTGACACTCAGTGTCTCATCAGTTAAACCGAAGCAAATTGGCACCCAGTGCCTTATTGACTCGAGGTTGAAGAAATCCCTGAACTCTTCTTAGCATATGGCATGCCATCTATATCCGACTCAGTCCAATACAGTTAATAGGGTTTCATTTCACTTTTCAATACAACCAATGTCTCAATTTCACATATATACATATGATCACATATAAACATATATTCAATTTGATAATAACCACATTTTCTCAATATTCAATTCAACAATCATAAAATACTACATTTCATGATATTCATAATCAAGTCATTTTAATAATCATTTGATTATTTCTACCCAATGTTCAAAATTTCTCACCTCATGATGTACCATGCACAATAGTTCAAAATGTAACAATTTACTAGAGTTTGAATTATAGAAACACAAGCCGTGAATTTCGAGCTATTCGACGTCGATTTTATCCTTCCCTTTATTACTTGAGGATTTCGGTACAACGTTAGCTACAGAATAAAACAATTAAATCATATTAATATTACACATTTTAGTTTCACATTAAATTTCAATTTTCACACTATCTTTTGCTTATTCTTCAATTTACTCCCTAAATCAAGGCTAGTTTTTAACCTTCACATTTAATTTTATATTTTCATACTAATTTCACTTTAGACTAAATTTTGCTTCCTCTTTTCCAATTCGACCCCTTAATTTTGAAATTTTCTCAATTTAGTCCATATTGCTCAAAATCAACAATTTATTCCACAATTTAGTCCCTTTTCATTTCTAACTTAAAATCTATCTATTTAATCCCTAATACTTAAACTATTCAACAATTTCAACATCTAAAATCTTGAACAATACTAAAAATTACAACATGGGTCAGGTAACCCTAAGTACTGAGATTCCAAAAACGTAAAAATTACAAGTATAGGGACTAAATTGCACTAACCATTTTGGATTTGAACTTCAAAGCCCCAAAGCCGCGCGTTCTCCTTGCTTTTTCTTTCTTTTCTTTGATTAATTTTGCATGTATCCACTTTCATTTCTTTTTCTTTCTTTTATAATAATAATAATAATAATAATTTTTATTATTAACTTTATATTATAACATATATAATATATATACATGCATTACACTTAACCATAACCGGTCACCTATACAAAATCATTAATTAAATTACATAATTGCTACTTTATCCCCTTTAGTTTATTTTAGTTTATAATTGAACTTTTAACCCTTAAGTGATTTAGTTCTTGTACCTTAATGACTTCTAATTTCACGAAATTTACTTAACCAGAATCTAATTCACTACTAACTAACCTTGTAAATATTTAATATAAATATTTACGAGTTTATTTCGCGGGAACAGAGTTCCAAATCTCACTTTCCGACACCCCTAACTATCGGGTTGTTACATACCTTAAATTTTTAAAAATAAAAATAGAGGGAATAAATTTCAAAATTTTGAAATGTCCATGTTCTTATGGCATATTTTAACTTTTATTCTATAAAAATTTGTCATTAATATATTTATAGTTGTAATATATATTTATTATTAAAATATTAATATAAATATTTTTCAAGAATATTATTTTAAATTTAAAAGTATTATTTTTAAAATAAAATTGTAATATTATGCAAGTTATTAAAATAATAAATTATATTAACAATATTAAAAATTTATTATATTATTAAATATAGGGTATTTTACCAATAAAAGCCTCTTTTTTTCAAAATTTACCGAAATGGGCCAACTATTTAATTATTTACCGGAATGGTCCATTTTCCGCGAAATAGCGTCCACGTCAGTGCGATGTCAGGGTACGCGCCAGGAAATCGCGTCCACATCAGCGCGACTTGCTGATGTGGATGGAAATTGCGCCCTAGAGGATGCGATTTGCTGACGTGGCATGAACATTTTATGTTTTTTAGCTTGAAAAACTTTGAAAGGCCATAACTTTTGGCTCGGTTGTCCGATTGAGACGATTTTGTTTTATTTCGAATAAATTTTCGAGATCTACGCGCTGACAAACTGCTTAGAGATGAATAGGGACTAATTTGTAAAGTATAATTTGTTAGTTACGAGTATAGGGACTAAAGTGTAATTATTTCAAAATTAGCATGAGATTTTTGTATTTAAGAATATTTGAATGTTATGGAAGGATGAAATTGAATTTGAATTGAAAAACGAAGCTTAGATTTGAAAATATGACTATTTAGGTTTTAGGGACTAAATTGAATAAAATGGAAAATTTTAGGGAACTTCTCAAAAGTGGAATGAGCTGACTTATACCTATAACAGGATGATATAAGACAATTCTGTAAAAAAAAGATCCGGTGTTTACTTCAAATAAATAAGGAAAATAATGATTTGAATGTTTCAAAATTCAATTTTAAACCGAAAAAAATCAAAATTTAGGGGCAAAAAAGGATCTTTTTCGACGAAAATTGCGGCAAACCGCCTTCGGCTGTTTTTCAGCGCTTAGATCTCAAAAATTTATTCGAAATCAAAAAAAATCGCGTCCTCGTAGGCGCGATTTGTGTCCACGTAAGCAAATCGCGCTGATGTGGATGCGATGTCCTGACACGTACCTTGACATCGAGCTGACGTGGACGCGATTTCGCGGAAAATGGCCCATTCCGGTAAATAATAAAAAAATCGGCCCATTTCGGTAAATTTTGAAAAAAAACGGCTTTTTTTGGTAAATTGCCCTTAAATATAAATAATTAAATATGTATGTTTAATAATATTAAAAATTATAATATTTTATATTGATATTTTAAATATTTTTTAAAAAAAAATATATTATTAATATAATAATATTAGGTTTGATTCAAATTAAATTTTATATAAAAATAAAATTACTCATAAAAGAGTTTTTTTCGAAATGACTTACCCTCTTAAAAGGAGAAAATTATATTATAGGCTTATTTTCCATTGATTTGTAAATTATTTTCATTGGTCAAGCTACTTTTATGAAATAAATAAAAATAATTAAATTTTTTTTTGTAAGTTATTTTCTATGAAACAAACTAAGCTTAAATAGATTAGTAATGCAACTAGGGATGACAAAGTCTAAACCGCCCGATGGATTTCGAACCACTTTGAACGGAGTGGATTTTTTCTTTTGGATAGTAGATATGGTACGGTTATGATAATTGTTTGCCTCACCCCTACCCGTTCTACTATATGAAATTATCATTTTATCCTTGTATATATAAACTATTAAAATGATAAAAATGTAATAAAAACTATTTATATTTTATGTTTAAATACTTTTTTAAAAATTATGTTTAAATATTTATTTGATTAAAAAATTAAAATATAAAAATTAAATTGAAACGGAACGGAAGAGTATTTATGCAATAGACAATAACTTTTAAAATTATGTATCTGTAATAAAAGCAAAATTTAACAATATCTATTGTGGCTACGCACCATTCCCAGCTTAAAAAATCAAACTACCCCTTTCTCACCCTCCCCTGTTTTCCACGCTAACCTTTTCCCACTAAAATTTCAAAACCCCGAGTTGAGCCCACTTCATAATTAAAACCCAAAATCAAAATAAACACACATAAAATCCCCAGCCTTAACCCTCACTAATCTCATCCTCAATTATCATTTCTGGGAACGCCTCCTCACCCTTTCTCTTTCTTATCATTTTGTTTGATTTGTTTTCTGTTCCATCCCAAATCCCTAACTGTTTGACCAGATCGGAGGAACCCAGTGGCAGGAGCGGGGAGGTTGAGCATGGCCACAGCGTCGTTTAACAAGATCGAAAGGGCCCACCAGATGTATAGAGAAGGGAGGTACAACGAAGCTCTGGGTTACTACACCGAGGCGCTGGCTGTTGCCAAAACAAAGCCTCAGAAGATCGCTTTGCACAGTAACAGAGCCGCTTGTTACTTGAAATTACATCATTTCAAAAAGGTTTCTCTTTTCTCTTTTTTATTCTTTTTCCTTTTATCATTACATTGGTTTGCCTTTGATTTTGCCTATTGGGTTTTACTTTTCAGTAGTTTTTAGTAATTATCGTGTTTCAGATTGGACTTTCCGGACTTCGGGAATTTCGAAAAAAAAGTTTATTTTACTGTTTTATTTCGACATTTTCATGGGTTTAATATAATAATTTCATGGACGAAAGCTGCTTTGTTGGGGGGCGGGTTTATTTATCTGTTTTTAATGGATTAAAATGAAAATGTAAAATAATTTTGGCTCTCTTATTATTTTTTTTTCCTTTTCATATAATTTAGTTGGGATATTATGTGTGTCCTATTTTCAGTACTCTTAATTGGATGTTCTTTTCATTTTTTAGAAAATCTTATTTAGAAAGTGAAATATTCTTTCACCATAATTTTAGCAAGGTTGTGATATTTGAGTGATCTCAAGAATAGAGAGGGAAAGGGACGAGCGGGAACCGTGAGTAGATAACAAGGTTCTTTGTTTTATTAGACTATTTCAATAGAAATAATTGTTGAAGATGATATTAATTAAAAAAATCCAGGTTTTTAATTTGTGGCAAAAGTTCTTGTTTTGATAGTTTTGCTTTTACTCTGGATTCTAATAAGAATCAGCGTTTGTTTTAATGTTGCATTCTACTACTTTTGCTAGGGTCATATCTTGCGGAAGATCATGTTGAAAAACTGATAAACAAATTCTGTTTTCTTCTACCTGTTTCTTTATATGTTTGGCATCTTAATGCGCTTTCACTATTCATGGAATGCATGCGTATTGGGTTATCCATTTTACTTTAATGCACAGAAACTGTTATCTGTAAACTTAAGTTGTTAATTCAACCTTAGGCAGCAGAAGAATGTACCTCGGTTCTTGAGCTTGACCATAAGCACACTGGAGCTCTGATGCTACGAGCACAAACACTAGTCACACTAAAGGAGTACAATTCAGCTCTCTTTGATGTCAACCAGCTCATAGAGTTGGATCCCTCTTCCGAAGTTTATCATAACCTTCAAGCCCGTTTAAGGACACAAGTGGTATACCCCCTTATTTCTTTTTTCTTCTAGATGTTTCTCTGCTATAGTCTATCTTGTCTTGTTAATTAACTGGGTACTTTTGTCTTTTTATTTCCCTTAATACTTCTCAATTGTCTGCCGTTAGCTTATTCTGAACCATTTGCTTCCTCATTGTTTTTGGGAAAGCTATTACCAAAATTGGTCCAATAATTCTGCCTTAAGCTGGCTTATATTTGATATTCTGGATGCCAGTAAGAAAGTGTACTTTGTTTTCTTTGCTTAAGGAGAGTCACTTGCTCCAATATCTGGTAGCTTATACTAAATCAATTGCTTGCTCATGGTCATTGGGAAAGCTATCGCCAAAATTGGTTCCACTAGTTCTGTCTTAAGCTGCCTTGTATTTGATATTCTGGATGTCAGTAAGAAAGTGGATTTTGTTTTCTTTGCTTAAGGAAAGGCACTTGCTCCGATACCTGAATCTGAAGCAGAGTTGGAAGAAGAGGAAGAAGAACATGAGCAACCCGATACAAGTGAGAAAGAAGTGAGACAAGACGACAAAAAGGAAGACCTAGTAGTGCCAGCAATTGGGAAAGATCTGAATGCTGCTGAGCTTAATGAGTATCCAATTAAAGAGAAAATAATTCCCTCTGAGAAATCTGAGGTTAAAGAATATGCTGAGCAGGAAACAGATTGTAATAATATGCCTGAAAGAAATCCTGGAGTAACTGCCCTTCAAAAACCAAATGAGAAGGATTCCAAAGGATATCAAGCAATTCCTAAACCCAAGGAATATTCAGGACAGAAGAATGTGCCCCAAAGAGTTGGAGTTGCTGATCCTTTAGGAGAGGGCATCAAAGATTCCAAGGGATGGCAGGCGATCCCTAAACCAAAGGGACACTCAGCTCTCGATTATGCACGGTGGGACAGAGTTGAAAATGACTCCAGTGAAGATGATGATGACGACGATGATGATGAAGACTCTCAGCCTCAGTATCGGTTCCGGGTAAGAACTGTTGGCATACGGTCAGTGAAGTGAAATGGGATGAAGTAAAAGTTATAATGATGTGAATAACATTTCTGATTCCTTAAATCTTCACAATGAGTCTCCTATGTCGAGTAAAGTGTGGTTTGAGAAACTTTGTTTGGTATATCATGTTTAAACATCCGAAGGCAGGGGCACCACATATTACAGTTGCCTCCCTGGTTTGAGTTCTTCCATATCAAAGTGCCATTCAAATATTCCAGGCTGCCTCCAATACTTTGGAAATGGCTGCACATATTAACGGACTATCCTCATTGATTTTAGTGTCAGGTAATCATTTCTGGTGCTGTAATTATTTACAAATCTCTCTTCTGGTTGCTTAATTTTCTTAAATGGAGATGAGAACTTTGAATCTATCAGCTGGTTTGCATTGGATGAACAATTATATACATCAATAATTGTAAAATTTTTCTGGATATTTGTATATTAATCGCTGTAGTTAAAGTTGTTGGTTATATTTGATCCGAATTTTGATTATTGTGTTCTGGTCAAGTCAATAAAAATTGAACAGATTGTAATTTTTGTTGTTTATTATTTGAATAAATTTGTTTGATTCCAATGTATAGAATTTGAATGCATAGCTTGAATTACTGATCGTTAGGATATGTATTAAGCCTGTACTGTTATGGACATGGATTTTATATGGCCGTCTGTAACAATTGACAATTTCTGCCTGGAAGGAGCTATTGATTGTAGATAAGAATCAATGTCAATTGCTTTATTTATGTGTCTTCCAATATCCAAACATACAGTTAACAATTGGAAGGACCAACAATCGGAAACAACAGGCATGATTCCCCATGGCAAATCCCAACATTAGAACCCCAAGGGTATTTTTATAGCGTTAAAGTGGTGTTATCCTACATAGGTTGAATCTATTGTCTATGATCTCTCTTTCAAGTTGGACTTTTACATTTATTATCAACCAAATTTAGGTTGAATGCTTGACATGGCATGAAAACATGTATTGTTCTTACATGTTACTCATGCCTGAAATTCTTTTATGAGTGTCGCTTGGTAAGATCTTCCATCTTTTTAACACATGTAAAGGAACTTGTTAAAATGGTTTTATCTCACATTCCCAGTTATTTTATACTCGTATTGATCTCTCTACCCATTATTGATCAGGTTAGATGCTTTATAGAAATATGATTATCACCGAAGGAATCGTTGTAACTCTTTTCATGAATCTTGAGTAAGGCTTTGTTTAGCGATACTTTTCAAAAGTAACTTTGGAGTGTAAGCAATTTTAGACAGATAGTTTTTGAATCTAAATGCCAAAGAGTTTGGAAAAAGCACTTTTGAAGTCAAATGATATGTTTAACACTAATGTATAATCCAATGTATTTTTATGTAATATTTATATTGAGTATACGATTAGTCTGGATTGGACCGATTAATTTGTGAATTGGTTGAGTTGATCGATCAAATCGATTTTTCCTATTTTTTTAATTTTTAATGATTTATTCAATTAAATTAATCAAACCAATCAAACTAAGAATTGACGAACTGACTCGTTTGATCATTGATCCAGTTCTTAAAACATTGTTAATGATACAAATTTAATAAGATGTCATTTAACTAATATAAATAAATAAAAATTTCATTAAAATAATTGATATTGAAAAAACGATATTCCCATAGAAGGGGGTGGATTGTGTTTGGTTTAATATTTGGAGGGAAAAGTTTAAAATTAAGAAACCAACCCCACAGTAATTAAGCCCAAAATCCAACGACCAAAATAACAGTACTTGTATTTTGTACTCTAATTCCTTTTCTCTCTCCTATTTTAAATGTTTCCCTTTCACCAACAAATCAAACCCGACCGCCGAAGAAGAGACAGCATCAGCGATGTCGCAGGGGGGCGGCATGGATTTCAATCTGGCGGAAGAGGTCCTTGCAGTCATACCCACTGATCCTTACGAGCAGTTGGATCTGGCGCGTAAGATAACTTCTATGGCAATCGCATCCAGAGTGTTAAATATGGAAGGGAAGATGGGGAGGATGAGGGCGAAAATGTACGAAAAAGATCATATCATTTTCGAACTGGAAGATAAACTATCAACATTGCAGCAACTTAATCAAGATGCTGAGTCTAGATTCAAGATTGCTTTCGAGGAAAATGTAAGTCCTTTTCATTTTTCTCTTAATTTCTTTTCACTTATTGAACCATTTTTGGGTGTATTTTCACAGTGTTAGGAATGCAGGTTTTTTTTTGGGTGGGGGGGTAATGGATTAGATTGGTTTCTTTTTTTTTTTTCTTCACTCTCTCCTTTCCCCCTTATTTTCTTTCGAGGTTATTTTTAACAATCTTGTTTCTGAATTCCTGTTGTTGGTATTATTTATTGAGTACAAATTCGATCTTTCTAAAGGTATTTGTATAAAATTGCGGGTTGTATTGTTCATGATTTTGACGACTTTGTATTGCTTATTGAAGATTAAGCTTTCGGAGGAGCGTGATTCATTGGCAATGACTGCAAAGAAACTTAGTCGTGATTTCTCTAAGGTGAGATTGAAAATTTTAATTTTATTTGCACTCATTTTTTTTTCTAGAGATTAATTAAATAATCTACTTACGAAAATATGGTGAAGTTCATTAAGGTTTATAGTATTTAGTAACGTTAACAATTTTGAGCTTTTGCTAAAGATTAAAACTCAATCGCAGCAGGAGTGGATCAAAGTTATTATGATTAAGAAATAGATACAGTTAAGTTTGTTGATTTTTCTAATTGCTTCTTACAAAATTCTTTAATGATAAAGTAGCTTAAGGTTTGCTTTAATTTAGATAAGAAATGGATTTAATAGTTAATTTTAATTAATTTAAAAATCAATTATTGTTTGAAATCTGTGGCTTGCTGGATTCCTAAAAGTTTAGTAAATTGTAGTGTAATAGGCCCAATCTGCCTGGCCCGTTAGTGAAATAAACTAAATAAACAAATAAATAAAATAAAACCAAATTAAAATTTAAAAGTCCAAAAAATAACACAGTCCAGTTCTTTACATCAACAGGCCCAAATCCTAGTAGGCCCAACTAGCCTAAAGTTTCAGACACCCTAAACCTGAACACATTAGACCCACTAAGCCCAAACATTACAAACCCAACACCAGCCCAATACCCATTTCAAATCAAGGTCAAACCCTAGCAATGAGCAAGCCCCAGCTACAAGCAGCAGCCTAACTCCCCGTGCGTGCCAAGCCTCCGCTCAGACAAGCATGCACCTTCGCCGCCTCCGTACCTCCACGCCGACTTACGCTTCAGACACTGCAAATGGGACGAAACAACGCAAAGAGAAAATAGAAAAATTGTATTTTTCAGATTTTCATTTTTTGTTTACTTTTTCTACCTATAAAACAAAAGGCGAAACCTTTGTAAACGGTTACGCAGACAAACACAAAAAAAATAGCAAGAGCAATCAAAAAAGAAAAGTTTGCTGAAGATGACTTCTTTTTTCTTTTTTTTTTTCTCTCTTTTCTGTTTCTCCGATTCGCTTATTACTCTCGATACTTGTAAAATAAAGATAGGGGAAGAAAGACTTACCTCTGTGTTAGCGTCGACCGAAACCTCGTTCACTTCGCCTCAATCAAAGTTCGGGCGAGGGCTGTGAGGCCGAAAATCGGCGGAGCTTTCGGTGATGTGAGACTAGGGTTGAAACCCTAGCGTAGACGAGAGGAGGGGACAGCCCTCTTTTTTATTTTTTTCTTTGTTAAGCAAATTGAGCTAATTTTTTTTTAAGTTTAAATAATATAGTCACATGGTGTCGTTTTGAGCTAGGGTTAACAACCCTCAAAACAGCACCGTTTAACCTGCTTAACCCGATGACCCGACCCAGAAGCGGCTGAGATCCGCGCGTTGAGGCCTTGGTAGGGTTATTTGTGCATTCGGTCCCCCTTACTTCGTAGTGTTTTCATATCAGTTTTTATTTATTTATAAATTTCGCACTTCATTTTGATTTTGTTTCATCGGGGCCCAGATTATATGCTGTGTTTTTGAGGGACGGGGATTATTTCCCATATGGTCCCCAAGTTATCCACGCATTGCATTCGGCCCCTTTACTTTGTTTTATTTTCATTTGGTTCTTTTAATTCTGTTTTTAAGTTAGTATAATCCCTTTCTTTTTTTTATGTAGCAATTAATTTGATAATAATAATACTATTTTTTATTAACCCTAGTATTATTTGTGTTATTATTAAACATTTCTTTTCATATACATGTTGCTTATTTAGATTAATGTATGTATGTTATTTGGTATGTTACACATATTTTTATTTACTTTAAAATTCATTTTAATATTATAATTTCACGTAGTGTTTCTTTTATCTTCCTTCAAATCTATTTCAAATTGCATATATATATATATATATATATATTGTTTGTGATAAAATTTGATGCATGTGATTTATTAATAATTTTCAACTTTCGCCCTTGTATACTATTCACTTTTTAGTCTATTTCAAAAATTGTTTATATTAATTTACCCGATATTCCTTTTAATTCTTATTAATATCTACCAACATATAATATGAGATTCTTGTCATTGTTATATTGTATTGTTTATTTATATTTATTGATTGTTTGACGTTCGTTAGTATACGTTTTAGTTCATGAATCATCATCTCGCATTGTACATCATTAATCAATCCTTTTTATTATAAAGAATTACATTTAATTTCATTTGAGTATCAAAAGCAATTTATCCAAAAACTTTCAAAATAACGCAATACCCGGAATTTGGAATCTTCGAGAGAATGGAGCCCTAATGTATTGGGTTCCAATTTTCCTCGTTGAATCTAAATAATCGAAAATTTTCTACAATCAAAACGCATAAACCAAAAACTCACTTTCGGGAATTCGATACGTCGTGTCCTAATGTATTGGATGTGATGTGTCGTTTTCTCGAAATGAAGATTTTAAAATTTTCTACAATCAAAACGCATAAACCAAAAACTCACTTTCGGGAATTCGATACATCGTGTCCTAATGTATTGGATGTGACGTGTCGTTTTCTCGAAATGAAGATTTAAATAATAAGGGCTATATTCAATGCTAGGAATTTAGAGAAATTGTACCCTAACGTATTGAGTTTCAATTTTTCATCTGACTTAAAGCAACTGAATATCCCTTTTTAACTCCACCGCAAGAGTTTTGAAAATCAAAAGACAAGCTCATTCTCGAGGACTAAAAATGTCTTGTCCTAATGTATTGGGCGTGACATCTTATTACTCTGAGACGAGAAGGACTTTAGCATTCATCTCGATTTATCCAAACATCTTTTATAAAATTAACATTAATAAAAGGGAGGATCATAATTTTTAAAATTCTTCAGGAATTTTCGATATTCGAAATTAATACATTAATTAATCAATTCGGTACAAATTTTGGGCGTTACGAGGGTGTTAACCCTTCCTCGTGCGTAACCGACTCCCGAACTTGTTTTCTGAAATTTCGCAGACCAAAATCATTTTCAAGGTGAGCCGATTACACCTTAATAAAAGGTCGGTGACGACTCCAATTTTTGTTTTATTTTTAAGTCGACTACTAATTTTTTTTGTTTTTAAAAAAAATGGTTTCGACAGCTTGGCGACTCCACTGGGGACCTCAAGAGAGTCAAGCTGTAAAATTGATTATTTTTGTCTTATTATTGAAAATTGAAAATTTAATTTGAAAAATTACGGTCCTCTCATTGCATATGTTTATGCTATGATTACTGTAAATTGAGTTTTATATCTTGGCATCATATTGCATACAGACTGTTTAGTCTTACCCTTTTAAGTGGGAGTGAGAAATTAGTCCTTCGTGAGGTTTTCACCTCCGTACAGGATAGGGACCGCTTTCGGGATACATCCATATATATGTCTTCGTGAGATTTTTATCTCCGTCCAGCCATAGGGAAATGTATTCCCCTGAACCAAACTCGGTCCGTATGAGCCTACAATGGGTGAGGATCAAGGAATCTGCTGGTTTGGGCACCTCAACTTTAGAATCGAACTGCATATAGGAAACACTAGGAGTCCACCCTCGATCGTATTGCGGAAACTCTAGCTGTTACCCCGATAGGTGTTTGTTTTTTTTACTTGCTTGAAGTTGTGTTATTGTATGTTGCACTAACTTATGATGCATTTTGCTATGTTTTCATGTCATTTCATATTCAAGTAGAGGACAATGCTGCTATCCGTATGTGGTCGGAGAAAACACAATTAGAGAAAGGAGATAGTCTAGCCAGGGGGTACACGTCGTAGTTGTGGGACTACACCCGTATCAGTGTAACGCAAAATAGCCTTCAGGAATTAAAGGTAATATGGGATGATTGGGATGACAAAACTAAGCAATTATTCAACTCTAGTTATAAGGATTTGCCGTATCTACTCGACATGAAGGTAGATGAACATCTGTTTCGGGCCCTCGCTCAGTATTGGAATCCCGCATATGGTTGCTTTACCTTTGGAAGGGTTGATTTAGTGCCCACTATAGAGGAATATACAGCTTTGCTTCGTTGCCCGAAGATCTAAGTTGATAAAGTCTACTCTAGAGCCGTTAATGTCCCAACATTTGTAAAGAAGTTGATGAACATCACCGGAATGAGTGAGAAGTTGATGAACATCCCTTGGAAAAGCCTGCAAGAGCTGATTTTGGCGTACCTTGATGTGAGGAAAAAGGTCGACGTCTTTGCTCTGAGCATTTATGGGCTAGTAATTTTTCCTAGGGCCCTAGGGCACGTAGATGAGGTGACCTCAGATCTCTTTGACCGACTTGATAAGTGGGTTACGCCAGATTCGGTAATTTTGGTAGAAACCTTTAGGTCACTGAATGCATGTCGAAGGACGGGTGAAGGCAGATTCATCGGATGTGTGTAGCTTCTACTTGCATAGTTCCACAGTCATTTTTGGAAAATTGATAAGGTTTCGTATCGAGTCTTCTCTGAAAACTATTCGCTATTAAAAGAGATAACAGCTACACCAATGAGAGATGACAAATCAGAAGAGAAATGGTTGGTTATTCTTCAGAATCTTCATGAGGAGGACATCAAGTGGAGAGCCCCGTGGTTGCTTCCGGATGAGATCTTGTACTGATGTTGTAATTTTGATTGGGTCCCGTTACTTGGAATTTGGGGAGCTGTTGGTTATGCTTCATTAATGGTGCTAAGACAGTACAGGTCAAGGCAGTTTATACCTGCAACCCAAGGCTTAGCTGATTTTGAATTCTCATATAAAGACAATGGCTATAAAAAGAAGATTCGAGAGATAACCAGTGCATGGGACCAAACTCGACGGATGAAGAGATTAACCGTAGGCCCGATGACGACTTCTGAATATAATGAATGGTGGGTTAGAAGAATCAATGATAATATCCCAAGACTATGTCAAGGAGACAGTCCATCAATAGAAGAACATTTGCGGGTTGTTCCCTCTGAGTTGGAAATTATAAAGCAAGATTTTGAGAAGAGGAATGCAGAGCTTGAAAAAAAGATCGAGTAGTTGGAAGAAGAAAAGATGCACTTGGGATTAGATGTTGATGTTCAAAAGTTAGAGACTGAGAAATTAAGAAAAGGTAAGAACAAAGCTGAGGAAGATCTGGACAGTTTGAAGACAGACTATAAGAAGTTGAGGTTATCAATAAGAACTGCTGGGCTAGGGAAAACTTCAGAACAGTGGCGTCAAGAGATTCGGGAAGAAAAGATCAAGGCTGATGGATGGGAAAAGAAATTCCGAGAGGTTCAGGTGCGAAATGAAGCTTTAGAGAAGAGTTTGTCAGAGAACCAAAAGGAAAAATGTGAACTAAAAGGTAGAGTAGCTGAGTTAGAAAGATCTCTTCATCAGTACCAAAGTCGAAATTCCGCGATGGAATTAAGAGCGAGCTTGAGCAAGATCGAAGAAATGAAAGAAAGAATAGAAGAGTTGGAATCGGCATTGCGAAATTGTGAGATCCGGACTGAGTACCTGGAAACCAACGAAAGTCGTCAGAGGGAGCAACTTCACCACTTTCAGAATCAAGTTGAAAACAGAGATCGTATCATAAGAGAAGCTGTGGTTTAAATTCGAGAGGTAGCTAATCACCTGCAGACTTTGGCGGTACAAGTCGATGCACTGAGCTTAAAGTATGAGCTGAAATCAAGTCGGGGACAAGAATTAGCTTCGTTACTTAGGAAAATTAAAGTTCTGAGCACTAGGGCAAAACCATATATGTAATCTGTTTTATGTAAAAAATTTTGTTTTCTAGTAAAGTTTTCTAAATGAAATTAAATCAGAATCGACGCATCTTTGCTTTCATGCATTCGCATTCATGCATTCGCATTAGAGTCCACCGAAAGACCCTAACCGGTTAAAATCATTACAGCTAATCTAGAAACTGACAAAAGCTCACCAATTAAGCATCAATACGGTACTCACCAGAAAACTAAGGAAATGGACCAAAGATTAGAGAAATTGGAGCAAATGCAAAAGGATATGCAAGAACGATTACAAGTATAAATGCAAGAGCGGCTAGATAAAATCCAATAAGACATGATGGAAAAATTGATCAAGGTTCAAAAAGATGTGATGGCTGAATTGACCCATCTACTGACGGGGAGAGTAGATAAGGGAAATGGCCTTATGGCCAATCCTGGAGAAGGTAATGAGGATCCGTTGAGTTCTTCGGGTTTTACTCCACCAAATGTACAAACCCAAGCTGAAATATACCCAAGAAGACCGTCTGTCACAATTAGGCTGCAACAATTACAAACTGGTGTCACAATCCTCATGATTTTCTAGGGCGAATTTAGTTTAAGCCCGGGAGATAACCCAATTAATCCTATTATTCTCGATTTTGATGAAACAGCTGAAGAAGGAAAAGCGAACGCGGAATTACCAAAACAGTGGGAAGATAGGTATAAATGGTTGGAGGAAAAATTCAAAGCCTTGGAAAGCGCTGATAGTAATCAGGGAATTGACGCTAAGGATCTAAGCTTAGTCCCAGACCTAGTACTTCCTCCCAAATTCAAAATGCCTGAATTTGAAAAAAACAATAGAACTAGCTGTCCCGAAGCTCATATCACCATGTTCTGTTAAAGGATGATTGGCTACATTAACAATGATCAGCTGCTAATACACTGCTTCCAAGACAGTTTGGTAGGGGCAGCGTCCAAATGGTACAATCAATTGAGCCGTACCAAGATTGGTTCATCGAGGGACTTAGCTCAAGCATTCATGAGGCAATACAGTCATGTGACAGATATGGTTCCTGATAAAATCACTTTGCAAAACATGGAAAAGAAGCGAAGCGAAGCGAAAGTTTTAGGCAGTATGCACAGAGGTGGAGGGAGGTTGCAGTCCAGGTTCAGCCACTCCTCTTGGAGAAAGAGACGACAATGTTCTTCATTAACACCTTGAAAGCCGCATTTATCACACACATGATAGGAAGTGCCACCAAAAGCTTCTTTGACATAGTCATGAATGGTGAAATGATCAAAAATGCTATCAGAAGCGAGAAGATTGATGCAGGAGAAAGTAACCGAAGGTCAGCTTCGAAGAAAAAGGAGAGTGAGGTGAACAACGCGAGTACTTAAAACAAAGGTTACTCAAAGTCGATTACGGTGAATCAACCGAGAAAGGTGACAGCCAACCAGCCAGACTCATCAAGACAAGAATCTGGAACAAGGCAAATCACTGAGACGCTCCAATTCACGCCAATCCCAATGTCGTATAAGGAGCTGTATTAGAGGTTATTCGATGCACATGTTGTTGCCCCTCATTATCTAAAACCCCTACAACCGCTGTACCCTAATTGGTACGATGCGAGCGCGCAGTGCGCCTACCATGCGGGGACTATGTGGCATTCCATAGAAAATTGCATAGCCTTCAAGAAACTGGTTGAAAAGTTGATCGGTATGGGTGTTGTCAAGTTGGATGATTCACCCAAAGCAGAGAACCCATTGCCTAATCATAGCGAGGTGAACATGATGAGTGGAAACATAGGGAGAAATGTTAAGACAGACGTTGTAGAGGTAAGAACCCCTTTGAGATGGGTCTGGAAGGAGATGAAAAAAATGGGGTTAATCATTGCAGATTCAGAAAAGAGTTATGAACAGAAAGGGAACTACTGTGAGTTCCACCATGAGATAGGACACGAGATACAGAAATGTATAGAATTCAAAACTTTGGTTCAAGGCATGATAGATAACAAAGAGACGGAGTTCTATGAAGAAGTTTAAGAGGAATGAAACATATGTATATTGGAATTAACGGCGGGAGTTCCAAAAGCTAATTATCCTGTGGTCATCATAGAACTATGAATGCAACACAACTGTTCCAGAAAAGGAGACTTCGGCTGCTATGGCAAAAGGGGATTAAGGTATAGGCTTTCACAGGCGTAGTGGGAAATGCTACGACTTGATAAACCCCCGAGCAGAACCGACAAAAGAAGGAGCTTCGACAGAAAAGTAAAAGAGTGAAAAAGTAATCGTGCTTGAACTGTTGATCAATGAGCCAATAAAAGAAGAAGAAGCTAAGGAATTCTTAAAATTTTTAAAACAAAGTGAGTACAGTGTTGTGGAACAACTGTATAAACAACTGGGATGTATATCGGTGTTAGCTCTACTCTTGAGTTCTGAGGCACATCGAAGTGCGTTGATGAAAGTATTGAATGAGACGTATGTAGCTAATGACATTTCAGTCAATAAGTTGGATCGGTTGGTCAACAATATAAGTGCTGACAATTTTATCTTCTTCAATGATGATGAAATACCTTCTGGAGGTAGGGGCTCAACTAAAGCTTTGCACATTACCACCCGTTGTAAAGGGTACACGTTGCCGAGAGTTTTGATTGATAATGGATCTGCATTAAATGTATTGCCCCTGTCCACCCTAGATAGACTACCTGTGGATAGCTCATATATGAAGGCATGTCAGAATATAGTGAGGGCATTTGATGGAACTGAAAGAAGAGTCATGGGAAGAATTGAGATTCCGTTGATAATTGGCCCAACCACTTATGAGGTAGACTTCCTGGTAATGGATATCAAACCTTCCTACAACTATTTTTTGGGAAGACCTTGGATACACTCGGTAGGGGCCGTGCCGTCATCACTTCATCAGAAGTTGAAGTTAGTGTCAGAAGGTCGATTAGTGACGATAAGTGCTGAAGAAGATATCATCGCGATAGTAACTAACAGTGCACCACATGTGGAGACCGATGATGAGGCACTAGGATGTTTTTTCCAGTCCTTAGAATTCGTGAGTGCAATGTTTATTACCGAGGGAGATAGAATTTCGGTACCAAGAATATCTAAGACCACGAAGACGGGTCTGCAGTTGATGGTAGGAATGGGAGCCTTGCCAGGAAGAGGTTTGGAAAGGCATCTACAAGGAAGAGTTGAGGCACCAGTACTGAAGGACAAGTTTGATCACTTTGGCCTGGGCTACAGACCAGATATGAAACAAAAGAAGGAAATAGAAAAGAGGCAAGAGAGAAGAAGGGCACGTTTGAGCGAAAAATAAGTCAAATGGGAGCCTATGACCTTTCCCCACATATCCGAGACTTTTGTATCAAGAGGGATTATTCATCCTCAGAGAAGGATACTGGTAAAAGAAAGCATCTATGAGATGTTGGAAAATGTTCACATCGACGCCATTCATGAGGACACAAATGAAGAAGGGACATTATTGGATATCCGTCCCTATGAACCTGGGAGTGTTTTGAATAATTGGATTGCAGAAGAGATACCTAAAGTTTTTAGAGCTTTCTCCGAGTAATATTCAGAACACACTTGTTGTTTTAGCCTAGAAACAATAAGAATTCCTTTGTGAAATAGGTTTATATTCGAACATTATTATCTTAATGAAATTCATCTTTGTAGTTATTTGGAACAGATATTTCTTTTAAGATTCTTTCATTCTTTTATATGAGTAATTACTGCTGATTCTTTCATTTTCTTCCAAATCATTCTTTCATCAATTTTACAATCATACCATACGAATAAATATACTTAAAATTTTCACATTCTTTGTATACTCCTTGGCACCTGTAACAGGTCTCCGGATATCAATGACATGAGTGACTCTGCTATGGACTCAGAGAATCCTTTTGAACGAGACATGTGTTTAGAGAGATCTCAAGACTTTGAAGATGACATAGATAGTAACTTATCTCCAGACCTGTTGAGGATGGTAGAACAGGATGAGAAACAAATCCTACCTCATAAGGAAGTGGTGGAGATTGTGACCCTGGAGGAAAGAAAAGTAGTAAAGATGGGAACACGCATAACTGAAGAAAGGAAGTGAGACCTCATTGCATTACTTCAGGAGTTCAAAGACGTCTTCGTATGGTCATACCAAGATATGCCTGGTCTCAATACAGACATTGTAGTACACCATCTTCCTATAAGAGATGATTGCAAATCAGTTCAGCAAAAACTCCAGAGAATGAGGCCTGATGTTGTGCTAAAAATAAATGAGTAGGTTCAAAAGCAGTTCGATGCTGGATTCCTATAAATGGTCAAGTACTCAGAATGGGTGGCCAACATCGTACCCGTCCCTAAAAAGGATGGGAAGGTACGAATGTGTGTAGACTATAGAGATTTAAATAAGGCCAGCCCGAAAGATAATTTTCCCTTGCCTCACGTCGACACATTGGTGGAAAACACGGCATGATACTCATTATTTTCTTTCATTAACGGTTTCTCGGGATATAACCAAATTAAGATGCATTCTGAAGATATGACGAAGACCACATTCATAACCCTATGGGGAACCTTCTGTTATAGGGTGATGCCATTTGGGTTGAAAAATGCAGGAGCTACACACTTGAGAGCCATGGTGACCCTTTTTCATGACATGATGCATAAAGAAATAGAAGTCTATGTCGACGACATGATTGCCAAATCTCAAACAGAGAAGGAACATGTGCAAGTCCTGAGAAAGTTGTTTCTAAGATTAAGAAAGTTCCAGCTCAAGCTCAACCCAGCCAAGTGTACCTTTGGGACTAGGTCCAGAAAGCTTCTGGGGTTTGTAGTCAGTGAAAAAAGGATTGAGGTCGACCCGGGCAAACTCAAAGAAATACAAGAATTGCCTCCACCGTGTACTCAAAAAGAGGTTCGAGGTTTCCTAGGGAGATTGAATTATATTGCTCGGTTCATTTCACAACTAATTGAAAAATGCGATCCCATATTTCGTCTTCTGAAGAAGCATAACCCAAGTGTATGGGATGAAGAATGTTAGAAAGCTTTTGACAGAGTAAAACAGTACCTATCCAGTACACCAGTATTGTCACCGCCTAATTCGAATAAACCGCTGATCCTATACTTAACGGTGTTTGATAAGTCCATGGGATGCGTGTTAGGTCAACATGACGAGACGGGGAGGAAAGAGAAGGCGATATACTATCTTAGTAAAAAAATCATCGACTATGAAATGAGATATTCGCCTATTGAAAAATTATATTGTGCCTTGATCTGGACGACGTGAAGATTGAGACAATATATGCTCTACCACACCACTTGGCTAATTTCAAGATTAGACCCCTTAAAATATATGATGGAGTCAACTGTGCTGAATGGGAAGATGGCTAGATGGCAGATTTTACTCTCCGAGTTCGAGATAGTCTATATAAATCAAAAGGATTTTAAAGGGAGTGCAATAGCAGACTTTTTAGCCAGACGAGCTTTAGAAGACTAGGAACCTCTGGATTTTGATTTCCCAAATGAAGACTTGATGTGCGTGGCAACTGCTGAACAAGATTCTCAAGAAAATCATCCTTGGAAGCTAAATTTTGATGGAGCTTCAAATGCTGCAGGAAATGGGATTGGGGCAGTCCTGATATCCCCAAATGGAGACCACTATCCTTTTACCAGTAAATTGGATTTCGATTGCACAAATAATATGGCCGAATATGAAGCTTGCATCAAGGGCATCCGTGCAGCCATAGAACGTAAAATTAAGACGTTAGAGGTATATGGGGATTCTGCATTGGTAATATACCAACTCAAGGGTGAATGGGAAACGAGAGACCTCAAATTAGTCAGGTATCAAAAGTTGGTCTTTGAATTGACGGAAGAGTTTGATGACATTACTTTCCACTATCTCCCACGAGATGAGAACCAAATGGCTGATGCATTAGCCACTTTAGCTTCCATGATCAAGGTGAACAAGCTAGAAGATATGAAACCTATCCAAATGAGCATTTATGAGACCCCGGCTCATTGTTACAATATCGAGGAAGAGAAAAAGTTTAATCATCCTTGGTATCAAGACATAGTACAATACGTGAAGAATAGCGAGTACCTTGAGCAGGCAACGGAGAATTATAAGAGGGCATTAAGGAGATTAGCTATAGACTATGTCCTAGATGGAGAGATTTTATACAAAAGAATGAAGGATCAAGTACTACTAAGATGTGTGGATAATGTGGAAGCCAAAAAATCCTAGAAGAAGTCTACGAGGGCATTTGTGGAACGCATGCTAATGGATTTATGATGGCTAGACAGATTATGAGATTCGGCTATTACTGGTCCACCATAGAAGGAGATTGCATCAATTATGCCTAGAAGTGCCATAAATGCTAAATCTATGCAGACAAAATACACGCACCTCCGTCACCTCTTCACGTCATAACTTCTCCATAACCTTTCTCTATGTGGGGAATGGATGTTATCGGGCCCATATCGCCAAAAGCTTCTAACGGGCATCGTTTCATCTTCGTGGTTATTGACTATTTCACTAAATGGGTAGAAGCTACTTCATATGCTAATGTCACGAAATCAGCAGTCAGCAAGTTCTTGAAAAAATAGATCATATGTAGATATGGAATGCCTGAAAGAATCATATTTAACAATGCACTGAACTTGAATAATAGCACAATAGCGGAAGTCTGCAGCCAATTCAAGATCAGACACCACAACTCGTCATCAGACGCCCAAAAATGAAGCAAGCGAGAGAGGCGACTAATAAGAACATCAAGAAAATTGTAGGAAAGATGACTGAGACTTACAAAGATTGGTATGAGAAATTACCATTCGCTCTCCTTGCCTATCGAATAGCAATTAGGACTTCTACTGGAGCAACGCCTTTCTCTCTAGTTTACGGGATAGAGGCAGTATTACCCATTGAAGTTGAAATCCCCTCTCTCCGGGTGCTAGCCGAACTAAAGTTAGATGAGGCTTAATAGATCCAATCTCGATATGATCAATTGAACCTAATAGAAGGAAAAAGGCTAAAAGCTATTCGCCATGGACAAATGTACTAGAAACGAATGATGCGAGCCTATGACAAAAAGGTTTGTCCCAGAGAATTTCATGAGGGGGACCTGGTGTTGAATAAGATCCTTCCTCTACAAAAAGATTTCAGAGGGAAATGGATGCCAAATTGGGAAGGTCTTTATGTCGTAAAGAAGGCCTTTTTAGGTGGAGCTTTGATTTTGAGCGAGATGGATGGTAAAAGTCTGACTAATCCAGTAAACTCAGACTCAGTCAAGAAATACTTCGCATAAAAAGGAGAAAAGACCAAGGTGAAAACCTGCAGAGGGCACTTTGAGTCCTAAAAAAAAAGAAAGATGAAAAATGAAAAAGAAAAATAAAGAGGCCAAGGTGAAAACCCGCAAAAGGCGCCTTAAGACCAAAGGGGATTTGAGTTGAAAACCCGAAAAGGACGGTTCAAATTTTGGATCTGAATGGTGCACAAGGTGACCGAGCAACTTAAATTTTGACCGAATTAAGGCATGTGATGATCTTGCTATACCTGAACCAACAGAAAGGGGTAGGTGACATCTTGGGGCATCAACAGAGTACTGTAGATCTCCTAAACACATGTCAACCTCAGAAGGGTCTTCAGAAAGTTTGTCCAGAGAAATTCAAGCTGCGATATTTGAGGCACCTAGTTTTTATACTATTTATATTTGAATCTATTGTTCTTGGAATACTTCATTCTTTTGCAAGATACACATTACCAATCAATTCATTTGTTACTATCTTTGATAGTTTGTTTGTTTCGAGCTATGTTCTCAAATCAATACTATTTTACCCATTATTACATTCTTCTCCCAAGCATGTTGCATTGGAATAATGATTAATGGACTAATAAAAATTTCACAATGGAAGTTTTGCATATTACTCTTGAAGTTTCTAAATAATATAGTAACCTGAAACAGGACTATTGTTTAGAATGCACTAGGTTTAAAAGTTAAAATATCTAGGAAGGAAAAGTTTAAATTGAGACTATCCCTTCAGATTTTGTTGTCTAAACATTGATTGAACAAAATGACAAGATGTCGTTTCGGTGATAGGGCTCCAGTGAACAAGCAAGCAAGCAATAAGAGGGGGTTTCCTTAGAGAAGAGAATCCTTCATTTGTGCATAGATATTTGGTATGACACCATAGGAATGGTGTAAAGGACCAAAGAGTTTCACATTCTATATCCTTGAATTGCGACAAGAGAGGTTTGAGACAAGCCAAGTTTTTCTACTTTTGGGTTACAGTAAGAGAATGATGGTACGAATTTTACGTCCGAGTGGATTGAACTTGGGGGTTTACAGTGGGGGCAATCAGACTAAGTGTTTCTTCAAAAAAGCCAACCGGGCAAGAATGCGTTGTAGCATGTCAATGATAAAGCCTTAACAAACCTCGAGCAATGATAACTTAAGCAATGAAGAAGGATCATTCTAAAAAGTGACATTCCACATTCATACATCATTCATACATGCCTAGTTAGGAACATTTGACTCATTCTGATCATGGCATCCTAATCACTAGGCATAATTAAGTTCATAAATGTATTATACAGGTCATGTTCCTCAAAGAACAGATCGGTGAAATCACAAAACCTAGCTCCCTGACCAGCAGTGGAATAGGTTGAAGATTGTAAGTCCTATCTCCCTGACCAGCAGAGGAATAGGTAGAAGATTGCAAGTCCTAACTCCCTGACCAGTAGTGGAATAGGTTGAAGATCGCAAGTCCTAACTCCCTGACCAGCAGTGGAATAGGTGGAAGATTGTATGTCCTATCTCCCTGAACAGCAGTGGAATAGGTTGAAGATTGTGGATCCTATCTCCCTAAGCAGTAGTGGAGCAGATCGAAGACGACGAATCTTACTTCCCCAACGTTGCAGTCAAATAAATTGAAGCTACGAAAACGAATCTTATTTCTCTGGCGTTGCAGTAGAGCGAATCGCATCAGACTTCTCTTCAAAGTTGCAGCAGAACATGTTCAAGCTACAAGTCCTATCTCCCTGACGTTGCAGTAGAGTGGATCGAAGCACCAATTCCTACACCTCTGAAGAGGTAGTAGGTTGGAATAAGGCTACCAAGGTCCGACACGACTGGGCAAAATTAGCCCTTTTTAGTCTTTGCTTCATTCCGGTTACACGACAATGAGCAAAGAGGGGCAGCTGTAATAGGCCCAATGCACCCGGCCCGTTAGTGAAATAAACCAAATAAACAAATAAATAAAATAAAACCAAATTAAAAATTAAAAGTCCAAAAAATAACACAGTCCAGTTCTTTACATCAACAAGCCCAAATCCTAGTAGGCCTAACTAGCCTAAAGTATCAGACACCCTAAACCCGAACACATTAGACCCACTAAGCCCAAACGTTACAAACCCAAAACTAGCCCAATACCCAGCCTAACTCAAGGCCGAAACCCTAGCAGCGAGCAAGCCCCAGCAGCCCTAACTCCCCCGCGGGTGCCAAGCCTCTGCCCTCACGCATGCGCCTTCGCCTCCGTACATCCACGTCGACTTCTGCCCCCGTACACCTGCAAATGGGACGCAAACAACACAACAAAAAATAGAAAAAATTGTATTTTTCGTGTTTTTCATTTTTTGTTTACTTTTTTCGGCCTATAAAACAAAAGACGAAACCTTTGTAAACGGTTACACAGACAAACACAAAAAAATAGCAAGAGCAATCAAAAAAGAAAAGTTTGCTGAAGCTGATTTCTTTTCTCTTTTTTTTCTCTCTTTTTTGTTTCTCCGATTCGCTTATTACTCTCGATACTTGTAAAATAAAGATAGGGGAAGGAACACCTACCTCTGTGTTAGCGTTGACCGAAACCTCGTTCACTTCGCCTTAATCGGAGTTCGGGCGAGGGCTGTGAGGCTAAAAATTGACGGAGCTTTCGGTGATGTGAGACTAGGGTTGAAACCCTAGCGCAGACGAGAGGAGGGGACGGCCCTCTTTTTTATTTTTTTCTTTGTTAAGCAAACTCAGCTAAAATTTTTTTTAGGTTTAAATAATATAGTCGCACGGTGTCGTTCTGGGCTAGGGTTAACAACCCTCAAAACGGTATCGTTTAACCTGCTTAACCCGATGACCCGACCCAGAAGCGGCTGAGATCCGCGCGTTGAGGCCTTGGTAGGGTTATTTGTGCATTCGGTCCCCCTTACTTCGTAGTGCTTTCAAATCAGTTTTTATTTATTTATAAATTTCGCACTTCATTTTGCTTTTGTTTCATCTAGGCCCAGATTATATGCTGTGTTTTTGAGGGACGGGGATTATTTCCCATATGGTCCCCCAAGTTATCCACGCATTGCATTCGGCCCCTTTACTTTGTTTTATTTTCATTTGGTTCTTTTAATTCTGTTTTTAAGTTAGTCTAATCCCTTTCTTTTTTATGTAGCAATTAATTTGATAATAATAATAATATTATTTATTAACCCTAGTATTATTTGTGTTATTATTAAACATTTCTTTTCATATACATGTTGCTTATTTAGATTAATGTATGTATGTTATTTGGTATGTTACACATATATTTTTATTTACTTTAAAATTCATTTTAATAATATAATTTCACGTAGTGTTTCTTTTATCTTCCTTCAAATCTATTTCAAATTAGCATATATATATATATATATATATATATATATTGTTTGTGATAAAATTTGATGCATGTGATTTATTAATAATTTTCAACTTTCGCCTTGTATGCTATTCACTTTTTAGTCTATTTCAAAATTGTTTATATTAATTTACCCGATATTCCTTTTAATTCTTATTAATATCTACCAACATATAATATGAGATTCTTGCCATTGTTATATTGTATTGTTTATTTATATTTATTGATTGTTTGGCGTTCGTTAGTATACGTTTTAGTTCATGAATCATCATCTTGCATTGTACATCCTTAATCAATCCTTTTTATTTTAAAGAATTACATTTAATTTCATTTGAGTATCAAAAGCAATTTATCCAAAAACTTTCAAAATAACGCAATACCCGGAATTTGGAATCTTCGAGAGAATGGAGCCCTAACGTATTGGGTTCCAATTTTCCTCGTTGAATCTAAATAATCAAAAATTTTCTACAATCAAAGCGCATAAACCAAAAACTCACTTTCGGGAATTTGATACGTCGTGTTCTAATGTATTGGATGTGATGTGTCATTTTCTAGAAATGAAGATTTTAAAATTTTCTACAATCAAAACGCATAAACCAAAAACTCACTTTCGGGAATTCGATATGTCGTGTCCTAATGTATTGGATGTGACGTGTCGTTTTCTCGAAATGAAGATTTAAATAATAAGGGCTATATTCAATGCTAGGAATTTAGAGAAATTGTGCCTAAACGTATTGGGTTTCAATTTTTCATCTGACTTAAAGCAACTGAATATCCCTTTTTAACTCCACCGCAAGAGTTTTGAAAATCAAAAGACAAGCTCATTCTCGAGGACTAAAAATGTCGTGTCCTAATGTATTGGGCGTGACATCTTATTACTCTGAGACGAGAAGGTCTTTAGTATTCATCTCGATTTATCCAAACATCTTTTATAAAATTAACATTAATAAAAGGGAGGATCATAATTTTTAAAATTCTTCACGAATGTTTGATATTCGAAATTAAGACCTTAATTAATCAATTCGGTACCAATTTTGGGCATTATAAGGGTGCTAACCTTTCCTCGTGTGTAACCGACTCCCAAACCTGTTTTCTGAAATTTCGCAGACCAAAATCATTTTCAAGGTGAGCCGATTACACCTTAATAAAAGGTCGGTGACGACTCCAATTTTCGTTTCATTTTTAAGTGACTACTAAATTTTTTTTTGTTTTCAAAAAAATAGTTTCGACATGTAGGTTTCAAATTAAAGCAACAAGTTTTTTTTTTGTGTGAAATATGTATATTCAGAAGGAAAAAAAAGAAAAACTCCTCCAATCGTTTTTGTTCAAAGGAGTACATTTCCGTACTTGTAAAAAATACAGAATTAGAATATGTATTTTAGTTACAAATATATCTGCAAAGTAACTGCTAACCACTGTACCTGTGAGATTTATAACTTCAACCGTGAAGTATTTGTTACTTTAATATTCTTTCTATGTTCTTTTATATGCTCCATTTGCTGGGAGGTAAACATGTTAAATAAACTTAAATGAAAGTTAAGAGTTATGTAAGTGAAAGGTCAAGAGTTGAAAGGTCAAGAGTTATGTTGTTTTTAATAGGTTTAAATTAGTAGTTTTTTGTTTAGGAAAATGAAAGGTCAAGAGTCATTGGTTTATGGTTATTATTAGATTTTAATATTTTCAGTTTTTTGTTGTTTTAAAGGGTAGACTATAGCCTATAAATAGTTTGTAAGCTTTTGATTTTATAAGAGAGAACAATTTTATATTGAGAACATTTTCTACAATTTGGTATCTGAGCTATGGAGAGTGTGACTAGTAATGAGCCATTACCTCGACTAAAGGTGAACTATGAGAATTAGAGCATCCAAATGAAAGCTCTTCTCGAATCACAAGATGGTTGGGAGGTGGTCCAAGAAGGTTTCATAGAACCGACAACTACTGCGGGATATACGGCAGCTCAAAACAAGGCGTTGAAAGAAATGCGGTCGAAAGATAAGGTGGCATTGTACATGTTATTTCGAGTCGTTGATGAGTCGGGCTTTGAGAAGATTTCAAGTGCGACAACTTTAAAAGAAGCGTGGGACATTTTAGCAAAGGTGTACAAAGGAGCCGACCGAGTTAAACAAGTCCACTTTCAAACTCTTTGTGGCGAGCTGGAAGGCATGAAGATGAAGGAATCGGAAGGTGTCTCCGACTATATCACACGTGTTCAAACCATGGTGAACCAACTCAACCGAAACGGAGAAGCATTAACCGATGCACGAGTTGTGGAGAAGATTTTGAGATCATTAACTAACAGTTTCGAGAATGTCGTATGTGCCATAGAAGAGTCAAAAGATCTAGCAACGCTCACAATCGATGAACTCGCCGGTTCTCTCGAGGCACATGAACAACGTAAAAAGAAGAAGAAAGAGGAGACACTCGAGCAAGCACTTCAAACCAAGGCATAAATCAAAGACGAAAAGGTTCTCTATTCTCAAAGCCTTCGAGGTAGAGGTCGTGGTCGTGGAGATCAAGGAAATGGTCGTGGTGGAAAAGGTCGTGGCCAAGAAGGGACTTATGAGGAGAAGGAGCATTCAAACTAACAAAATTGGTGTGGAAGAAGACGTGGTCGTGGAAGAGGTGGATGGTCGAATTATTCCAATGTCGAGTGCTACAAGTGTGGGAAATATGGTCACTATGCGAAGGATTGTAACTCTGATAAGTGTTACAATTGTGGTAAGGCGGGACATTTTGCAAAAGAATGTTGCGTCTTAAAAAAGGTGGAAGAGACAACCAACCTAACCACGGAAAATGAGGAGGCAAAAGAAGGTTTTCTCTTGATGGCACACAGCGAAGTCAACACCAACAACAACATGGTGTGGTACCTTGACACAGGTGCAAGCAACCATATGTGTGGGCTCAAGCACCTATTCAAAGAGATGCAACAGGTTGAAACGGGATATGTGTCATTTGGAGATGCGTCGAAGGTTAAGGTAAAAGGCCAAGGTACCATTTGTTATTTACAAAATGATGAGTTAGTTGGGTCAATCCATGATGTGTATTACGTACCGGACCTCAAGAACAACATTTTGAGTATGAGGCAACTCATGGAAAAAGGTTATTTGGTACTTAAGAAAGATCGGGTGTTACACTTGAAAGATAAGGAAGGGTGTTTGGTCGCTCGAGTTGAAATGGAGAGAAATCGCATGTTCAGGTTGAATCTGAGATGTGTTCGAGGAAAATGTTTGCGATTTGATGTTGAAGACAAGGCGTCGCTGTGGCATCTCCGTTTTGGCCATCTACATTATGGTGGTCTAAGCGAGTTGGCAAAGAAGAATTTGGTGCATGGGCTATCAGACATGGACTATGAGGGAAAATTTTGTGAAGAATGTGTGCTCGGTAACCATGCGAGAACTTCGTTTCAAAAGAAGGCAGAATATCAAGCTAAGCAAGTTCTCGAATTGATTCATACCGACATATGTGGGCCAATCACCCCCGAATCTTTTAGCGGTAAAAGGTATTTCATTTCTTTTATCGATGATTTCTCACGAAAAACTTGGGTTTATTTTCTTAAAGACAAATCTGAGGCATTTGAGGTGTTCCATAAGTTCAAAGTGATGGTTGAAAAAGCAACTGGTAGACACATCAAATCTGTACGATCTGATAGAGGTGGCGAGTATACTTCGATGGCTTTCATGGAGTATTGTGAGGAGCAAGGCATAAGACGATTCCTAACCGCACCGTACTCTCCCCAACAAAATGGTGTGGCCGAGAGGAAGAATCAGACTATTCTCGACATGGTTCGATCAATGCTCAAGAGCAAGAAGCTGTCGAAGGAATTTTGGGCGAAAGCCGTGCAATGTGACATCTATGTGCAAAATCAATGTCCACATGCGAAGTTGGATGAACAAACACCACAAGAGGCTTGGAGCGGACAAAAACCATCAGTTTCTCATCTTAAATATTCGGTAGTGAGGCCTATGCACATGTGCTAGATCAGCGAAGAACGAAGCTCGAAGACAAAAGAAAAATGTTTATTTTTATTGGGTATGATGAGAAAACAAAAGGATACAAGCTACTCGACCCGATAAGTAAGAAGGTTGTGGTAAGTCGTGATGTACGATTCAATGAAGCAAGGGAGTGGGATTGGAATAACTCAACAGAGGTTATCATCAAAGATTGAGGATCATCAATCGCTACACCAACAATCATACCGACAAATCCTGAAACTACCGATGATGAAAATGAACCGCAACAACCAAAAATGCGAAGTTTGCAAGATTTGTATGATTCAACAAATGAGGTACATATTGTATGTCTTTTGGAAAATTCCGAGATTATAAGTTTTGAAGAGGCGGTGCGATACAAGAAGTGGCAAATTGCTATGGATGAGGAGATTAAAGCAATTGACCGCAATAACACATGGGAGTTAACGGAATTGCCGAAAGGAAGTCAGCCTATTGGTGTGAAGTGGGTGTTCAAAAGAAAGATGAATGCTCAAGGTGAGTTAGAATGGTACAAGGCACGACTTGTTGCAAAAGGATATAAGTAAAAGGAGGGGATCGATTATGATGAAGTATTTGCTCCCGTTGTAAGAATGGAAACAATCCGGTTGGTCATTGCACAAGCGGCACAATTTAAATGGCCAATATTTCAAATGGATGTCAAGTTGGCATTCTTGAATGGTGTGCTCGAAGAAGAAGTCTACATCGAACAACCACCCGGGTATATGAAAAATGGAGAGGAGAAGAAGGTGCTGAGATTGAAGAAGGCACTTTACAGGTTGAAGCAAGCACCGCGGGCATGGAATACTCGTATCGATACATACTTCAAGGAGAATGGGTTCAATCAATGTCCTTATGAACATGTCCTCTACGTGAAGAAGAATGGAGGTAATATGTTATTTGTTGCTCTTTATGTCGATGACCTCATTTTTATGGGGAACAATGGTGAGATGATACTGGATTTTAAGAGCAAAATGACACAAGAATTCGAGATGACAGATTTGGGTTTAATGAAATTTTTCCTTGGTTTGGAGGTTCGACAAGAAAGGACAGGTATTTTTGTGTCACAGGAGGCATATGCAAAGGAAATTTAGAAGAAGTACAAGATGGCACATTGCAACCCGGTATCAACACCAATGGAACCAGGTGTAAAACTCTCAAAATTCGATGGAGGAGAACGAGTCACGCAAGTAAATACCGAAGTTTGGTGGGAAGCCTTCTCTATCTCACTTGCACAAGGCCTGACATTTCGCTAACTGTTGGCATTGTAAGTCGGTTCATGGAAGAGTCGGTTTATTGACATTGGAAGGCGTTGAAGCAAATCCTATGGTACATTCAAGGAACGGTGTCACTCGGGTTAGTTTATTCAAATATGGAAGATTACAAGTTGATTGGGTATTCCGACAATGATTGGTGCGGAGACTTAGATGATCGGAAAAGTACATCGGGATATGTGTTCTTTATGGATAACACATCATTTGCTTGGCTTTCAAAGAAGCAACCAATTGTGACACTATCGACATGTGAAGCTGAATATGTGGCAGCATCTTGGTGTGTGTGTCATGCTATATGGCTTAGAAATTTTTTGGGCGAGTTGGAGCAACAACAACTTGGAGCAATTGAGATACGAGTTGACAATAAATCAACGATTGAGTTGGCAAAGAACCCAGTGAATCATGAGAGAAGAAAACACATTGACATTCATTTTCATTTCATCCGAGATCATGTAAAGGAAGGAAGTGCGAAATTAGTGCACGTGGCAAGTCGAAACCAAGTCGCGGATATCTTTACAAAATTGCTACCGATGGTACTCTTCGACAACTATAAGAAATTAATCGGCATGAAGGATGGCAGAAGCATTTAAGTTTACAGTGGAGTTTTGTTAAATAAACTTAAATGAAAGTTAAGAGTTATGTAAGTGAAAGGTCAAGAGTTGAAAGGTCAAGAGTTATGTTGTTTTTAATGGGTTTTAAATTAGTAGTTTTTTGTTTAGGAAAATGAAAGGTTAAGAGTCATTGGTTTATGGTTATTATTATATTTTAATAGTTTCAGTTTTTTGTTGTTTTAAAGGGTAGACTATAGCCTATAAATAGTTTGTAAGCTTTTGATTTTATAAGAGAGAACAATTTTATATTGAGAACATTTTCTACAAAACAGGCCGTTTTGATATCCAAATAGTTTTACTGGCTGTTTTGATATTCATTTGAAATCCAGTCAACAATTTCTAATAGCAAATTGCATGCTAATAATAATTTACTCATTAACCAGTACTCGTATTTTAAAATGACTTTCTAGTTAAAGAAATTTAAGGAATTTCTTTCACCAAGATATGTATGACTCTAGTTTATTTGTTCTCGATGTTAGTGAGTGGGGTTCTTACTAAAACCTGGTTCTTTATTTCTGTGTGACACGATGATGTTAAAGGCTTAAGAGTTCACTTGCATTCTGTATGTTTGGTGTGTTACATTATGGTTGCTTAATTAAAGCATTTTGAATGATTACTTCCACATTGGAAACTTTTTTTTGATAATTGGGGTTGGAGGTAGGGATGCTAAGGATTGAACTCAAGCTCTCATACCACACAACACAAGACTCTTGCCACCTGGTATATGTAAGCATGCTTTGCTTGTCTAGTAGCTAGTCTAACTGTTTGGACATCCTTCCTTTGTTGAAGAAATTTCTACTATAATCATGGTTGTTCATTGTTCTCTCTCTCCTCCTCCTCCTCATCATCATCATCATCATCATCATCATATTATTATTATTTTCATGTGTTTTATTCTGAAATTTGAAGCATAAAGAATAACATTTTCTAGTTTTTTGACAGTTGGAGGCTTTTAAGTGACAACTGATGCAATCTCTAAATGATGACCATGCATCTGTAAGATTTTCATATTTAGCCATTCTTGTTTTAAATGCATTTCTGTTACTTCTATTTAAATTTTGGTCAACTTTATCTGCACTTCATTTCTCTGTTTACTTTCTATCTGTTGAGATATTTGAGAAGAAATCGTTTTCTTTTAACCTTGCTCTCAATCCTTTATAACAGCAAGCTGAAACGGTTGATATTAGGACCTGTGATCAGTCAGTCCCTAAAGCCTATCCTGATCAGGGTATTATTTGATTTCACATATTGCTTCAATTTTCTTCTTTATTTTCCTCTTTAATCATTCATTATTTCTCACTTCAGAAATTCAAGAATAGCCTATCTCCTCCTTTTCTTTTCTTTCCATGACTAACTTCTATCTTGCTGCCAATATTCTGATCAATGCTAGTACCTCCTGCCACGTAGATGATGGGATAAATGACTTCACATCAGTTCGTTCTTCTAATGGTTCGATGGACATGGCAAGCACAATTGATGAAGGTAATTGGACAAGTCTACTAATTTCTTTGCAGTATGTTTATGTCTATGTATCGTAGGATCTTAAGGAACCAGCATCTATGTTGGAAATGGTTTAGCATCTTGTTATAAGATTGGAAACTGGACAGAGCATATAAATTGGCATACTTTTTAGTGAACAAATTTAGAGGATTTTTGTCAATAACTATTGTGCTTTTTTTATTCTAGTCCTTTTATATTTTAAATATTTCATTGGATCGATTTCTCTTTAAAGAAAACCTGAACAACATTTGGATTTAAAGCTTTAGACTTACTTTTAGAATTTCTATACTGAAAACCAATTATGCTAGAAGTCAACAATGAACTGAAGTTAAGGATGATTTTTTTTTAAATGTGTTGCATGAGCTCATTTGCAAATAAGTATACGAGTCTTTGTGACATATGTGGTATATATTTATCAGGTAGTCATTGTTAATGTGGCAGCCTTTCTCCAAACCTTGCCTTAAGAAATTAAAACCTTTACAAATCTAAAGAAACATAAATAATTGTGTATTGTAAAAAATATATATAATTTGACAGAAAATATGTGATTGCTTAAGTTATTTGACAAGTTTGTGGATACTTTTGTCCAAATTATAATTTGTCTCAAGCCACTCGTTATACTGTTGTATAGATTATAGATATAATGTTACAAAAGAACATAATAATGCTCTTTTTCTTCTCATTTTTTCTTTTTTTTTTCTTTGTAGAACTGGTAAAAATAGAATTTATTTCAATCTTTTGGTAAGTATCCTAAACATAAGAAACAAGAACTTCCCTTCCTACTACTTTAGAAACTAGGGGTGAGTGTGGTTATTGTGACTCTTGATCAACTCCGTTTAATGGATTTTGATTGATCCAGTTTGGATCTGCAGGTATGTTCATGGTCTAAAATTTTAAAAGTAACATTGTTTGGGTCAAGTTGTAGTTTTGGATGGCTACCACGTGTGACTTACTTGAACATGAAATCAGGAGACTTATCCTAGGATCAGCCTATCAATTTCCTCTTGTTTATTTGCAAGAATCTTAACTGTGAATTTGATATTCGATCAACTTAATGAATTTAGGATGCTTTATAATTTTGTTTTATGTCTTTTTCTATTTTCCTGACCCGTTTCTCAAGGTTTTCAAGTTTGTAATGGTACATTCAGTGTTATAACTTATCACGATATGCATTTTATTGGTAATGAGAATATCTTTACCCAAACTGAGCTAATTACTTTACCTCTATAGTCAGTGTTTTCTTGACGTGGAACTGACAGTAGGAAACAGAAAATGTAAAATAAATTATTAAGTTTTGGGATTGATGTGCTCCTCAAGGAAGCTTAAAGGGATTTCATAAATTATATAGATAAAGATACGAAGTTGTATGTTCTACTACTTCAATGCATTCTTTAACTTGTTTTCAAATACATTAACAAGTTACTGGAATGATTCTGATCAGTAGTTATGCCAAAATTTGGGAAAGAATCATACCTGATTGGTTTTCTGGAAAAAGAAACTGAAACTTCATTAAAAAGCTCTATTTTGATATGGATTTTAAGCTGATATTTATCCAACAGCCTCAAGACATGCTGGACAAATATTTTCTAGAACTCTATATATCGCACCACGGTTGACTCCTACTGGAACAGAAATTACATCCACCAGTGGTTCCCCTAGTGGGTATTCTGCTGCTGGGTCTCCCCCGAAAACTTCAGGTGCAACTTCTCCAACAAAGCCTCAATATGATGGGCAGACTTCAGTCTCATGGTACTCATGAAGCCACCAGTTGTCTGCAGTTGACTCTCCTTATCGTAGGCATTCACCGCCAGGTTTACAAGAATTGCAGTTATTCTGATAGACCAACTGGTTTTGCTTTCTATTATTAGTTATCTGTTTTCCTTTTTTTTCTTCTGAGCCATTTTTCTTGTATTTTAAAAAAATTTTAGCTCGGATTCCTCGAATTGATGGACAGGAATTCTTTTGTCAAGCTAGGTAAATTTTATTCTTTTCTCAAGCAAGAGTGTAGATACATTTTATGATCCCCTGAGAGTTCCTGGATCTTCTCAAGCTGATCTGAAGTATTTGTAGTGTAGGAGTCAACTTTCCTATGAACAGTTCAGTGCATTTTTGGCTAACATCAAGGAACTGAATGCTCAGAAGCAAACTCGAGAGGTAATGAGTTGTTGAGTTATCAGAGACTTTATGCTAGTTCAGTGTTCTTTTTCTCCAGGAAACTTTGAGGAAGGCTGGAGAGATATTTGGGACAGATAACAAAGATCTGTTTCTATCATTTCAAGGACTGCTAAATCGCAGCATTGCTAGATCTTAATTATCTCCTGGTGAGATACTTCACCATTACCAGTACGTCTAATTCTAGACACCATCTATGTGGTTTGTGAAATGCCATATTATTCTTAGCATTGGCCAGATGCTATCTGCCTGTCCATTATAAGGTTCATGTAATCCTTTTCTTGAGCTGCTTCCGTGTAGTCTGGCCATAGACTCAATAATTATGACACCTGATATACATTTCGTGAATTGTAAGAACCTTTTACCTTCATAAATTCACATGCTTGATAGAAAACTTTGTGCCTCTTTACTGAAACAAATAATGCATGCTCTGATGAATGATTGGCGAAGGATTTTTTACCTTGTTCCAATGTCTCTTTTGCAACGGCGCTGTTAAAAGGTTTATCTAGACAAGGATAAAGGAGTTGAAGATCTATTGCTTTGTGATTGTGGAAGCTATCACCGCTTCTTAGAAATTGAATTTGTTAAAGATAGTTCCCATGCAACCAGCTTCCCATGCAAAGCTGGCCATGCAGGGAACGTACTTCAAGCAGCAAACTAAAGCTTTTTCATTTGATTTAGTTTCTTTAATGGATGTTTTGTTTTTCAGTTTGAATCAAACTTAGTTGGTAGCTGCATTTTGATGTAATTAGGTGATGAATGACAAGTTTAGGTAGCTTGTTATGATATTCAAGCAAGTTTATCAAGTTACTAGGTAAACTAGTGGTGTTAGGTATAAGTTTAGGTACTTGTTTGTTTTTGAGATTGTTAACTCATATATGTAATGGCTTTATGTCTTTTGTCAAGTTAATGAAAATTCAGCTCAATTTTCATTCAAAATTATCTCTTTCTTTTCTTGCAAAATTTTCTTCTTCTTCGATAGTTTCTTCAGCAAGGCTCGACACTTGCTATCCAAGCAAGTGCAAACTAGTTTGCTGCTGCCCTTAAACACCAAAAATTGGTATCTAGAGCTGCATTCTTAGTGGACCTGTTGTATCAAACCAAGAAAACTGAATGGCTTCCTCAAGTTTTTCACCAGCAGCCCCACCAGTCTTCAATGGAGAAGGCTTCCATATATGGCTGGTGAAGATGAAGACTTACCTGCAGGCCTTTGATCTGTGGGAAGTTGTCAACACAGATGCTGAACCAGCACCACTGAGGGCAAATCCCACAGTAGCACAGATCAGACAACATGCTGATGAGAGGACCAAAAGGCACAAAGCCATGTCCTACATCCAGAACTGTGTGTCAGATGTCATCTTCACCAGAATTATGGCCTGTGAGACTCCAAAACAGGCCTGGGACAAGCTTAAGGAGGAGTTTCAAGGCACAGAAAGAACAAGGCAATAGCAGCTGTTGAATCTAAGAAGAGACTTTGAAAATTTGAAGATAAGGGAAGAAGAAACAGTGAAGCAGTATGCAGATAAAATCATGGCAGTGGTCAACAGCATAAGACTTCTTGGTGAGCACTTTGATGAGGCAAGAATCATGGAGAAAGTCCTCTCCACCTTGCCTGAAAGATATGAGGCAAAGATATCCTCCTTAGAGGACTCAAGAGACCTTGCTAGCATCTCTTTGACTGAGCTAATTAACACTTTCTATGCTCAGGAACAAAGGAGAGCTAGCAGAGCTGAAGACCACCAGGAAGGTGCATTTCAAGCCAAGGCCAGAGAAGCCTCGAGCATCAATGCTCATAGAGGCAAAAAGCCTTGGAAAAACAGGCCTAAGCCTGATGCTGCAAGGAGCAGTGACCAGCCCTGCAGATATTGCAAGAGGCCAGGACATCCAAAAGATAGATGCTGGTTCAGACCGGATGCAGTATGCCAACACTACAAGAAGAAAGGCCATGTTGAAAAGGTTTGCAAAAATAGAACCAAGCCAAGGCAGAGCCAATTTCAACAACCAAAGGTTGAAGCTCAAGTAGCTGAAAACAGTAGTGACCAAGAAGAGCAGGTCTTTGCTGTTTCTTGCTTAGCTACTGAGAAGAAATGTGCAAAAGGTTGGTTATTGGACAGTGGTTGCACTAACCACATGTCACCAGATGCCTCCTTGTTTAAAACCTTGGATAGAAGTTATAAAACCAAGGTCAAGGTTGGAAATGGTCAGTTCATAAGGACTGAAGGAAGAGGAGAGGTGTTGATATGTACTCCTACAGGCAACAAAGTCATTCCAAATGTGCTATTGGTGCCTGAGATTGACAGAAACCTTCTCAGCATAGCTTAACTGCTCGAGAAAGGTTATTCAGTTGTGTTCAAGGACAAACAGTGCCACATTGCTGATCTAAGCGGATCAAGCCTTATGACAGTCACAATGACTGCCAAATGCTTTGAGATTCATTGGCCTAATGACTCAAAGTCAGCATACACAGCCTCTGTTGATGATTCCAAGCTTTGGCATCAAAGGCTTGGGCATGCCAGCTTCAGATCAATGGCTCGAATGACCAGTGAAGGTTTGGCTGAGAACTTCACCAATTCAGTGGAGTATGATAACATGTGTGAAGTCTGTTAGGTGAGGAAACAGGCAAGACTGCCATTTCCTACAAACTCAGCATGGAGAGCCACTGAAAGATTGTAGCTGGTGCATTCTGATGTATATGGACCTATGAGAACTGAATCACTCAGCAAAAACAGGTATTTCATCCTCTTCATTGATGATTTTACAAGGTTCTGCTGGATATTCTTCTTGAAACACAAGTCTGAGGTAGCTTAGGTGTTTGTAAAGTTTAAAATTATTGCTGAGACAGAAACAGGCTGCAAGCTGAAATTGATAAGGTCAGACAATGGCACTGAGTACACCTCAGCTCAGTTTCAAGCCATTTGCAATGATGTTGGCATTAAACACCAGCTAACAAATGTGTACACACCTCAGCAGAATGGGGTATCTGAAAGAAAGAACAGAAGTCTGATGGATATGGCTAGATACTTGTTGTTTGAGAAGAAACTACCCAAGACCATGTGGGCTGAAGAGTAAACACTGCTGTCTACCTTCAAAATAGGCTTCCTACCAAAGCTCTTGCTTCTAAGACACCTTTCGAGGCCTGGTTTGGATTCAAGCCTTCCTTAGCACATCTGAAGGTGTTTGGTTGCCTATGCTATGCATAGATTCCAGCAGCAAAGAGGGACAAGCTTTCAAAAAGAGCTCAACCAGGTGTCCTAGTGGGCTATAGCTTAGTTAAGAAGGGCTACATGATTCTGGATCCCTTGACAAGCAAAGTCCAGGTGAGCAGAGATGTTATATTTGATGAAAAAGCTTGCTGGAATTGGGAGAAGAATGAGCCAGAAGCAGTTTTAGAAAACCTGGTGCCTAATCAAGCTGAACTCGAGTAGCTTGGTCCTGAAATGGATGTGGATGATGTGCCTGTGAGAGGGACAAGGTCCCTAGGTGAAATTTATGAAAGGGCATAGGTTGCTGGAGCCGAACCTACCTGTTTTGAAGAAGCTGAGGCAGATGAAGGCTGGAAACAGGCTATGGTTGATGAAATCAACATGATTGAGAAGAACCAGACATGGGAGTTGGTTGAAAAGCCAGCTAACAGAAAAACCATTGGTGTAAAATGGGTCTATCGAGTGAAGCATAATGCAAATGGAAGTTTAAACAAGTTGAAGGCCAGGCTAGTTGTGAAGGGCTTCAATCAGAGATATGGTCTGGACTACATGGAAACATTTGCTCCAGTAGCCAGACTCGATACAATTAGATTACTGGTTGCTGTAGCTGCTCAGAACCAGTGGACAATCCACCAAATGGATGTGAAGTCTATATTTCTCAATGGATTCTTGGAAGAGGAGATGTACATCAAGCAACCTCCAGGATTCACAATGCCTGGCAAGGAACATTTGGTGTATAGGCTAATAAAGGCCTTGTATGGCCTGAAGCAGGCCCCTCGAGCTTGGTATGCTCGAATTTACTCATACCTGGTCAATTTGGGATTTGAAAGGAGTGCTAGTGAGCCAACACTCTATGTTAAAAGAAATCGAGAGTGACTGGAGGAGTTGGCTGATTTCAAAACAAAAATGAAGGAAATGTTTGAAATCTCAGACCTGGAATTGATGACATACTTCTTTGGAATAGAGGTGAAGCAGACAACAAAAGGAATCTTTCTCAGTCAGAGTTCCTTTACTATGAAGATCCTGGATAAGTTCTCTATAAAGAACTGCAAGCCAACAAGCACACCAATGGCTGTTGGAATGAAGCTATCGAGGCAAGGGAGTGGTGAACCAGTTTACGAGACAATGTACAAGAGTCTCATTGGCAGTCTATTGTATTTGACTGCAACAAGACCCGATATTATGTTTACTGTTAGTGTGATATCTAGTTTCATGAATTGTTGCAATGATCAGCACTTTCAAGCAGCTAAAAGAGTGCTGAGATACATCAAAGGCACTATTGATCATGGTGTGTTGTTTAAAAGGTCTGAAAACATGAAGCTGATAGGCTATGTTGATAGTGACTGGGCTGGATCATGTGATGACATAAGGAGCACATCTGGATATGCATTTAGCATTGGCTCGGGCATGTTCTGCTCGAGTTCTAAGAAGCAGAATTTAGTTGCACAAACAACAGCAGAAGCTGAATATGTTGTTGCTGCATCTGCTGTGAACTAAGCCATATGACTTAGAAAAATCCTAGCTGATTTAAACCAAAATCAAGAAAAGGCAACGGAGATTTACTGTGACAACAAATCTGCTGTGCAATTGCAAAGAATCCTGTCTTCCATGGGAGAACAAAGCACTTCAATATCAAACTACATGTTATAAGGGAGATGGAGCAAGCTCATGAAATCGAGCTGGTTCATTGTAATTCGGAGGAGCAAATTACAGACACTTTACCAAGGCACTCAACGTGTCAAGATTTGTAAAATTAAAGAATGAGCTAGGTGTTATCAGCATGGAAACTAAGGAGGAGTGTTAAAGATAGTTCCCATGCAACCAGCTTCCCATGCAAAGCTGGCCATGCAGGGAACGTACTTCAAGCAGCAAACTAAAGCTTTTTCATTTGATTTAGTTTCTTTAATGGATGTTTTGTTTTTCAGTTTGAATCAAACTTAGTTGGTAGTTGCATTTTGATGTAATTAGGTGATGAATGGCAAGTTTAGGTAGCTTGTTATGATATTCAAGCAAGTTTATCAAGTTACTAGGTAAACTAGTGGTGTTAGGTATAAGTTTAGGTAGTAACTTGTTTGTTTTTGAGATTGTTAACTCATATATGTAATGTCTTTATGTCTTTTGTCAAGTTAATGAAAATTCAGCTCAATTTTCATTCAAAATTATCTCTTTCTTTTCTTGCAAAATTTTCTTCTTCTTCGATAGTTTCTTCAGCAAGGCTCGACACTTGCTGTCCAAGCAAGTGCAAACTAGTTTGCTGCTGCCCTTAAACACCAACAGAATTAGGGAAATTATCACAAATGATTGCCTCTGCTTTAATCTGAAGGCCTAAACTTGTTTTTATTCTTTATCGAAGTAATAATTGAATCTGAAGAGGATTTTGAAACTAATTGAATAAACAGGCTGACCTAAAATGACGATGAGCTAACAACAGTGAGCTTGTTTCATTTAATTTGTGAAAGGGCTGAGTTTGTTTAGGGATAAACCCAACTATCCTTGTAAAAGTGATAATTTCTTTTTTCATGTTTAGTGATGCCTTTTTGTTCCCATTCTCAGTTTTCCCTTCTTCTTTTACCTTGAGACAATAGCCCAATCACTTTCCTCATCAACATACCTCTCATCTGTCTTCATTTGCTGCTTGTGGTGACTTTTCTTCCTTTTCTCTTTTTGTGCTTTTCACCCTTTCTGGTTTCCCTTTCCCTTCTCTATGGTAAAGCTTGAACCTAAATCCTCAAAGTAGTTCATATTTTGTTTATCTTACAGATGAGGCATTGAGAGGTGCTCAGGACCATAAATGATATGGTATGCTAAGATGCTTTCCTGGGATGAAAGCTTGTCCTTTTGCAGTGCCTTTTGACAAGGTTTAGTTAGCCTACTCTACTCCTTTTTTTTTTCATTCGTGGAATAAGGTTCAATAATTATAGTGTGAATATAAGTTTTTGTATTTTTTTGCTCTGTTATATTTTTGATCTGTTTTTGAGTTATTGTTAACTCCAATAAATTTATTTAGTTTATGGAAAGTTCATGTTTATTTCTTTTGGTGCTTATTTTTAAGTTGGCATGAGATACAATGGAGAAGAAAATAATCTCCAACACATTTGAGAAGCTCATACTATAAAGTCTAAACATTGATTGATTTAAGCTGAAAGAAGAAACTCAAAGTTTGTCCCTGATTGATTTTCTGGATAAACGAGCAACTAGGAGGTGAAGCAGAGAGGGAATGGGGGGATTCTAAAGGGGTCGGCCCCTTTAGAACGCCTTCAAGGTTGTTGCTTTCCTTGAAGAAAAAGCTTCTGAAGTTCCAGTTTTTTTGCATTTCAAAGCATTGGAACATCGTTTGAAACTTCCCTTTTTCTTTTCTTTTTGGTACTTTTTCTTTTCTTTTATAGCTTAAATAGTGCCTGAATACTAGCCCTACTTGTTCGATAGAGTTTTGAAACACATTTATCCTTTCTCTTGCATTTGAATATGCATGCACATTGGTGGTAAGTTTAGAGAAAAAGATTATGTTCTATGGAATTTTTTATTTGAATAAATCAGTTATCATGTATGCTTACACATATTTACAGAAAGGTTCAGAATGAAAAAAGCCTTTAACTGAATGACTTTTGGAATATATATTACTTAAAGATGTCCCTATGTTTTGTAATGAACAAATTTGACGGATTTTGTTAATATGCTTTTGGCCTGTACACTATTTGGCAGGTGCTCTTCTTTTGAGTTTGGTAGATTTCTCCAGAGCAGAAGATTTGCCAATTTGTAATATATAGATGTGGTGGCTTCTGTTTCAGCTAATTAGAGGTAGGGATGTCTTGCTTTGGCATAATTGTACCCCATTCATGCAATAGAATTCTGTGTAAATAATTGCTCTACTTTTGCATTCTCTTATCTGTTGTTTAAAGAGTATGGACCTGGATGTTGCAAGATTTTCTCATCAACTTGCATGTAATGAAGGAGTTTTCTTAAATGCAACAGAAACGATATATAATTTTGTGACTGTTTCTCACATTGCTTTTCCCATCTGATGTGAGATTTTTTTGGCCAACAATGTGGGATTAATGCACCTCTCCTTGTTTAGAAGGCTTGACTCAACCTTCTCTCTCACTCAATCTCGTGATGTCTTCCTCACGAGTTTCTCCATTATTGCTTCCAAGGATTTATGTGGGATCAATGATTGGTCTACCTTGCTTACCTTGGACAATCAATGGGTGGCTCACTTGTTATAAATCCATTACTCTTTTCTCGAAAGACATGATAGGATGTGCAATGTACTTGTTAATATGCCCAAAAGCTTTCCTATTTTTGTTTGATGTGGGATCAGTGCCCTTAATCTACTATTTTTTAAGCGATTTGTATGATATTCTCTTCTACCTAATCTTGTGACATCCTAATCATAGGCTTTTCGATTATTTTGTCAACTCTTGAAGCATTTAATGTGGAGTCATAATTGGTCTACATTGCCTACTCACCAATTAGGGTGCTTGGAGTGAAATTGAACAATAAGGGTTAGTTTTGATATAGCTTATCATAGGGTCATTATTTTTCCCAAAAGACATGCTCATTCAAAGCATTTTGTTTTTTAATCTAATAAGTGATTAATGCATTCTGTCTAATTTTCTGCAGTGCTTAGTGGTATTCATGCTCAATACTTGCATTTGACTTATTCAATTGAGTATTGGGTATAATCTTTAAATTAAAATAAAAATGTTTATTTATTTATTAAAATTAAAAGATTGAACTATCTTTTGTTTATTATGTTATTTGTTATTGTGATTTTAATTTTAATTTATTTATTGAATTGATGGTGAGTTAATTCATGATATCAATTCACTTTATTTTAATTTTTAGATTTCACAAATAAAATTAAGGTTGACAAGTACCCTATTTAATGTTTACAGTCTCTTCTATTCCTAATTTGTTCATGTCACATGGTAACCATTAAAAGATAGGATTCAGAGGAATATGAATTTCTCTCAGTCTGATCCTTTATTTCAGTTGGAATTGGAAACTAGAGAGGAATTGGAAAATGTTCTATATCATGAAGAACTCTTTTGGAAGCAAAAGGTGTGGTGTGACTGGCTTTCGTTGAGAGACCGTAATAATAAATTCTTCCATAGGCACACCTTAAAAAGGAGAAATCGAAATCAGATTTTGACTTTAAAAAATGCAGAGGAGGAGTGGATTTTTGATGAGGAGGATTTACAACAGGAGGTGACTTGTTTTTTCAAAAATTTATATGGTGAAGATCCAGGGTCGATGAGAGGTCTTCCCACTAGTTCTTTTCAGAAGCTTGAAGACGGTGAGATTTAGATGTTAAGCAAACCAGTTTCAAACAAGGAAATAAATCTGCCATGTTTGGTATGAGTCATTTGAAGGCGTTGGGAGTGATGGATTCCATGCACTATTTTTTAGTGTCAGCGGGAGCAGATTGGAGATTCGATTTGTACTTCGGTAAAAGATATTTTTAACGGTGAAAAAATTGACCCAAAGCTGAATAATTCAATAGTCTTCATTCCTAAGGTTCCAAATCCAGAATGCTTTTCCCAATTTCTACCGATTAGTTTGTGCTCGGTTCTTTACAAGTTGGTAATGAAAATCATTGTTAACTATTTCAAGCTAGTGTTCCCAAGAATTATTGGCCAAGAATAGACTGGGTTTATTGTGGGAGGGAGTATTACGGATAATATTATTATTGCTCAGGAAGAATTGCATTTTACGAAAATTAAGAAGACTAGGAACTGGTTGACCATTAAGATTGACTTGAGAAAGCTTACGATCGAGTGCGTTGGGAGTTTATTGATACATCTCTCCAAGTTGTAGGTATTTCGAATTATCTTTGTAATGTGATTATGTCTACTATCACTAACTCCGCTATGCAGATTTTGTGGAATGGAAACCCAACTCTGACTTTTAGGTCATTTAGGGGGGTTCGTCAAGGGTGCCCACATTCCCCTTACTTATTTGTACTGTGCATGGAATGGCTTGGCCTTAGTATCCAGGCTAATATTAATTTTGGATGTTGTAGACCTATTCGTTTATCTCGATCGAGACCTTTTCTGTCTCACCTTTTTTTTGCAAATGATCTGATTCTGTTTGGTCAAACTGAAGAGGATCAAACTACACTTTTGAAGAAAGTGCTAAATAGTTTTTGTGATTATTTAGGGTACAGGATTAATGTGCACAAAACAAATGTTTTCTTTTCAGAAGGTGTGGGTGATGTGTTAAAAAGCAACTTGTGTTGTATTCTTGGTTTTCAAAAAGTGAATAATCTTGGAAGTTATCTGGGAGTTCCCCTTTTCCATGATAAAGTTATCAACAGTTTGTTACGCTTTGTGGTAGACAAGGTTCAGAGTAAGTTGCTGGGTTGGGATTCAAAATCTTTATCTCTTACAGGTAGGCTACCTAGCACAATCGGTTCTTATGGTGATTCCAAGCTATTTCATGCAGTCTATGTTGGTTTCCAAGGGACTTTGCGAGGAAATTGAACGTATGGTGCGTCAATTTGTTTGGGGATCTTCAACCAATAGTAGGAAAGTGGATTTGGTTGGTTGGGATGATGTCTATCAACCTCGAGAGCATGATGGTCTTGGTTTTCAAAAGTTGTAGGATCACAACACTTCATTCATGATGAATTTGGGTTTTAGAATTATGACTGATTCCAGCGCTCTCTAGGTATAAGTTTTACGAGTAAAGTATGGAGTGGCGGTTGGAATACCAGAAAATCTATCTAGTAGTAGAAGCTCTTTCATGTGGAGAGCACTTACTAAGGTTTGGCCTCTCATACGGGAAGACTTGATTTGGTTAGTGGGGGGATGAGAGAAATATTAGGTGTTGGCGTGACCCCTAGACCCCCAATGTAGGACCCCTTGTTAATATGAATCCTGAACAATCTAGTCTTGATTTGGATTATTGGCTTAGTGATATGGTTTTAGTGAATGGTACTTGGAACCTTGGTTTATTTCGGACTTGGGTACCTGAGACAGTTATACGAAAAATTATAGGAATACCCCCACCACATCCAGAAGTAGGCGTTGACAGGATAATTTGGGGAGATTCATCGACAGGTTCTTTTTCTGTTAAAAATGCCAATGGGAAAATTAAAGAAGGATAATGGAAACTCAAGAAAGATGCATGAGAGACCCCTTAAAAGTTTAAAAGTCCCAAAAGGGTAAGGTTTTCATTTGGCTAGTACTCAAACAGAGATTACTTACTAATGTTGAAAGAGTTTGTCGGGGTTTGAGGCATAGTTTGGGTTGTGAAGTTTGTGGACATATCTCTGAAGATGTGCTACATGTCTTAAGAGACTGTCCGATAGCGAGAGATATTTGGAAACACTTGATTCTTATTGATTGGCTTAACAAGCTCTACTCTAGCAACATACAGGAATGGATAATGTCCAATTTGCATAATTAGTATGATATTTGCTTTGGGGAGGTTGATTGGGGATGTCTTTTCGGGATTATCATATGGTGTATCTAAAAGAATCGTAACCTCTTTTATCTTTCAAGATGCATCATAGAGTAGTTTTGGAACTATCAGAGCCTTGTATAGTTAGCCAAACATGTTTTGAAGACCAATCATAGTCATTTGAATATAGGGAGGAATATGACCTTGTGCTTTAATTTGCTAAGAGGTTGGGTATTTTTAAATACAAATGATTCTATTAGGCTTGAGGATGATTTTGCAACAACATGAGGGGTTGTGAGAAATTAAAATGGGGTTATAATAGGTTTCTAAGAAACTGTTCAGAATTTGAGGTTGAATTGTGGGGCATATTGGATGGTTTAAATACCCTAATTGATTGTGGTTTGGATAATGTGATAATTCAAGTGATGATGGCCATTCGGGAAAGTTCTACAGGAGGGTCCAATACGGCTCTGATTAGGAGAATTATTTAGCTACTGTCTTAGATTTCTCATTGGAATATTTATTATATACCTAGAGCAAAGAATCAAGAAGCTGATAGACTTGCCAAGATGGCTCACTCGAGAAGCTAAGATTTGCAAATGTTTGTAAGACCCTCGTTTGGGGAGTTAGGCTAGTTGCCATAGTTTATTTCTTGTATTTTTCTATTTTTTACCAAAACAAAAAAGATAGGATCCAACAGTCTAGAGTTCAAAACCCAATATCTACCTTGTTTTGTTTTTTCTTGAGGGATCTACATTGTTTTCTAGTCCAGTCCCGGTATTCCTAGTTAATTCATGTCATGTGATCATCATTAATGATGACATTTAGAGTTACATGCTCTCTTTTCCCCAGTAAAAATATTATAGTTGATACTTTTTTAAGTCAAGCTTTTTTTACTTTAATTATTTTAAATATAATTAATTAAATTTTGCAAAAAAAAATACAAATTATATTATAATATATTTTTATTTTATCCAAATAATTTTAAAGAGGTCAAAATTGAAATTTTTTTATCATTGAAAGTCAAAATGTGACAAATTTAATGGGATAAAAGTAGTATTAGATTCATTCATGCTGGACAAATTCGAGGCTTATCTAAGTTGGTCACTCAACTTTTAGAGCATTTTTATTTTGGTTACCCGAAATTAAATCTTTGTGATTTCGTCATTCAACTTTTAGGACATTTTCATTTTAGTTACCCAACTGTTAAATCTCTAGTGTCAGTTAATTGTACACGCGACATCATGCTCACACTTTTATTTTGGTCACCTAACTTCTAGGCTACTTTCATTTTGACCACCCTAAATTAATATATTTTTTAAAATATTGATCGGTGTAAAAAAATTAAGGACTAAAGTGAAAATTGATAGAAATTTAAAATAATGTTTTATCCCCATAACAAAAGTTCTATTCTTTTTACAATAGGAAAATTTTAAATTTCAAAACATCAAAATCAATTAAATAAGTTATTGAAAAATTTTTATCCCGTGTCAATCAATTTGTTACTATAATATTAAAATTAATTAATCTCCTTTTAAATTTAAAATTTTATTTTATGTTTCCAATTAAAATAAACTCAAACAAATCATCTTTAATAATTGTTCATGAAATACAAATTTCTTTTAATAATCTCAGTCTTTCATACTAAGCTAAAAGTAAAAAAATTACAATTAATTAAACTAATTAATTTTATCTTTCATGTCAAACAAAGCTCATAATTTTTCATCATTTCTTTACCCAAATGAAGAACAATAATTAATTGCAATGATTTTTCTTTGCTTAGTATGGAAGGTTCGAGTTTATATAATAAAAGAATTAAGTTTCATAGACAACTATTAAATAAGAGTTATTGAGTTGATTTCATTAAGAATAACATGGAAACATAGAAGGAGAATAATTTAATTAATTTCAATATTACAAGAATAAATTGGTTAACATTACCAATGGATAAAATTTTTCAACAATTTATTTAATTTATTTTTATATTTTGAAATTTAAAATTTTAATATTGAAAAATTAGAATTTTCGCAATGTGATAAACTAGTACAATTTGATAATTTTAATGCATTAATTTAGTTTTTACTACTTTTCACTTTGATAAAATTTTTGCCCCAATCAATAATTTAAAAATATTTTTTTGGGTGATCAAAATGAAAGCATTTTAGAAGTTGGGTGGCCAAAATTGAAGTGTGAACATGACGTGATATGTACAATTAACTGCCACTAAAGATTTAATTATAAATATACGTAATATTAATATTATTTATTTTTATATTATTTTTAAACGATAAAATAAACCGGGCCGGTCCAAAGTAGACCCAAGACAAGTCCAAAATGGGCTGAGCCGACCGAGTCGGGTGGCATGAACACCTCTAGGAAGTAATGAGCTTTGCACAAAAATCCTAATTAATCAAAAATGGTAGGTATCTTGTCCTCTTTTGTAGCTTTGAAAATATCCTTTTGATTAAGACTAGGAAGGCAGGCAAAGGTAACCAACAGAAGCGAAGATGTTGACGAAAAGTATGACAAATCTTTGACTAAATAACATAGAATATTTTCAAAAGTAGTCAAATTTGAACATTTTATAATTGGTTAAAATATAATTTTGTTTGCTGCATTCTTTTTTAACTTATGTTCCAATCTACTTTTAGTTTCACCTTTTTTTCTCCCTTCTTTGTGTGCCTTGAATCAACATCTTTTATGATTGTTTGTGTTTGTTCATTTAAAATTATGTGTATTTGTGTTTGTTTAAATTAAACGAACATTGAATGAATACATTCATTAACATTTAATTGAACATTTTATAAACAAACAAACCATAAATAAATACAGGGCTGCCCTAAAATGGAAAAATTTTAATTTAGATCCCTTAAAAGTTTATAAAATTTAAATTAATAAAGGTAAAATTGCACTTTGTACCCACTAAAAATGATAAAAATTTGATTTAATCCTTTAAAATGATAAAGATATAGATATTAAAATGGCGAAATTACATTTTTACTATCGTAAAAATATTTAATTTAATTTCGTCCTCCTTGAAAAAATTTTTCGACTTCGCCTTTGAATAAACATATAACTTATTTTTTGATATAAAACAATCAAACATAATATTTAATAATTATACTCTAAATATATAAAAAAAATACAAACAATAATAACATCATTGAATGTTATGTTCATTTACACCTCTAGCTGCGTTCGTGAGTATGGCCCATGTATGGTAGCAATATCCTGCATAATTGGTCAAGTTTAATCTTATTTTAAATTTTATTCAAGCCTATCCAAATTTATAAATGATTAATCCAAATTCATTTAAGTCAACCCATATTAAATTTTAATTTATAATACTTTTTATTTAATATTTAATAAAATTATATATTTTCCTTTTATTAAATTTGTAAGCATTAATAACTTAATATATTTTTAAATATTTATATTATAGTACTATATTTGATATAAATTAAACAACATATATAATTAAAGAAAAATAACATATTATGGAATTATAAAATTGAATAGGTTGGGTGTGTCCTTGAATATTGAAGTTCAATAAGTTCGAATCATATTTTAAATGGTCTTAATTTTTTCAAACCCATTTTTCAAGTCTAATATTTCTATTCTAACCTTTCAAAATATCGAGTAGACTTTCAAACTTGAGAAATAACTCGACCTATATTAGGTGTAGTTAAGTTAGTTGATTAAATAGGAAATTATGTTGATGAGAGGCATGTGATACTTCTTGAACTTGTTAGTATACATCGACTTTGGTATAAGTTGTGTTCACACGACAAATCATAAATTGTTGGTGAATAAATTTAATTTATTGGCGTTTTAGACTTTATATTTTTCTTTATATTTATAATTATTTTATAAGCAATAAAAACATGAAATATTTATTTACTTGATGCAATGCATTAGAAGAGTCCAAGATTACTAGAAGACTCCTACATTATCTAGAAGAATCCAAAATCAAATACATTTGCTCAAAATAAAGATTGATGGTGGATAAAGCATCTTGGTTAAAATATATTGGATAGACAACTTAAGCTAGATGGTAAAGTTTTTATGAGCTTCAAGCAATCTACTTCTATATGTGGGATGCTTTATTTCTTAGGAATTTATTAACAACTAAGAGAGTATTTTATGTTTATTGTAAGGGACTTTGTTGAGTATGTATATCTTTGAGTGATTAATTAACAACTTTTAATTAGGGAAGTTATTTGGGGAGATGATGTAATTATCTGAGGGTTTGATAGATTGAGCTTAAATTATTGTCTGTGAGTTCAATGGTAGATTTCTTCCTTGAGTAAAGCCTTGCAAATGTATGTAGTTCTGTAAGTGATACATCAAATTGTGTTTTAATTTTCTTGTGTTTGTCTTGTTGTGCCCATTGCCAGCAACATAAGGGGGCAGTGGTTAAGACTCTTTGTTAACACACAATAATCAAAGTTCAAACTCTGTTGATGTAATCTTTTAATTTTTAACTTTAACTTTGTATCAAAAAAAGAAAAAATGTGCTCTCAAAAATTTCCACATCTCATTATCATAACTAAAAATTAGATTTACTAACTATTTAATTTTACATTACCAGAAAAGAAAACAGAGAACTAATAAGAGATATTTATATTGAAAAAGACGTAGAGACTTAAATTAAAATGTTGTTTGATTAAGTACATAATTTCTAATACAACATTTTATGAGTGTTGATTTGTATTATAAATTGTTTCTTATGTTAGTAAAATAAGTTTTGATAAGAAAAAATTGAAATTTATTTATTTCATAATTTAAATTTTATTAATATAATATTTATAGTAGTTTTAGTAAAGAATAACTATAATAATTTAAATGTTTTATTTATTTAAAAAGTAAAAGAAATTATGATTAAGTAGATTAGGAAGGCAAATGTTAAAAAAAAACATTTAATTTAGAATGTTATAAAATGTAGATAAAGAGCATTGATGCAGGGTTGAATGGGGAAATAAGATAAGAAAGAGATGGATAATAAATACAACTTTTTCCAAGAAAATCCTGTTGAACCAGATACCCTTTCTAATTCATTAAGAAAGCTCCCAGAATAAAGTTTGAAAGCTATATAAAAATATTAATACAATCAAAACTTATTGATTTTATTTACATTTAGATGATATTATCTAATATAGTAATTGAGATGGGAATAGCCAAAATTCTCCACCATTTCTCATCCTTTTTCATACCCTAACCTGGTTTCCCAGGATGATGGTTATCATTGGTGCCAAAGTTTCTTTACTAAGGAATGAATACATAATCCATTTACAGGTCAAAAATAAAATAGTTTTACACATTTTATTCATAATTTTTATGTAAATTTTGAATTGATATCTCAGTATTATATTGATCTAAAATATTGTTTATATATATTTATATATTTAACAGTTCAAGCTTTTATATAAAATAATTAGTTAAAAATATTTAAATTATTCCAAACTTTATATGTATGATCTATATGAATGAAACATGGAATATGACGGTTAGATTGTTAAATTATTAATTGTACAAAAAACTATCAAAGTGTGTAAATCTACTATAATTTTACATAGGTGTAATTGGATCTCTACTTTATACACTCAAATATATAAAATTATAAATATATAAGTTATTAAAATGGTAAAGTTGCATTTTTACTATCGTAAAAATATATAACTTAATTTCGCCCACAAAACTTTTTTTCTAGCTTCACCCTTGTGCATGTGTGCAATGACGGAGCCAAGGGCGACAAGCGGCGCCTTGGTCCCCTTTAAAATGAAAAATTATTAATTTAGTCCCTTGAAATTTTTAAAATTATAAGTTAATTTAATGATAAAAATATACTTTGGCCTCCGAAAGATGATTTGTTTTCAATTTAACCCCTTTAAAGAAAAATTGTAGTTTAACCCTTTAAAATTTTATAATTTAATTTGACCCTCGAGATAAACTTTTGACTCCATCCTTATTATGATTAAAAAATTTAAATTATTAAAAATATTATTTTTCAATTAATTAATTAATTACTTGTAGTTGAAATTAAAAAAGTAATTTAATATAGAAGTTGAAATAAAAAATTAGAAATTTGTAGGTTGCACAAAGTATAATCATTCCATATAGTAATAAAAAGTAAATCGAGAATAGGCATATAGTATATTGATAGAATGTTTTTGTTTTGAAAAAAAATTAGTAGAGTGTTGGACCCTTAATTAGTTAATTCCATTTATGAAAAAATAAAAATAGAAAAACTTGGGAGATTTTGATGTACTTGAAATTGAAGGCAAAATCTTACAAGCCATGTGTTAGATTCTGTGGCTCTATTTCCGTCTTGTCCACCAATACTTCTGCCCCTTTTATTTGTAGGGTTTTAAATTTTTTATTTATTTTATGGTACATTTATTTAAATAATTATAATCACTAACTAAATGTTTAATTAAAAACGTTTTTAAAAAAATCAAAGTTTTCGTTAAATCAAATAAAATTAAAATATAAAAATATATATTTTTCATTAATAAGATTTCACTTTATTCAGTTATGGTAATTTAGATTCACTAGTTATTTCTATCATTATCTTTTACTTAAAAGATAAAAGTATAAGTATACAAAATAGTTGAGAAAGAAGAGTTTCTCGTTTATTTCTACTTTTCTATAATTACTTTTAAAAATAAAATAACTCATAATAAGATTCTTGACAAAATAAAATAAATATTCTTCTACTATCTTTAACTTTAAGATATATATAATATCTTTCATATAATTTGATCCTCTATTTTATAATATCATTAATTAATCCAAATACGTGACACTCTTAATTATTTCTGTTAAAATACTTTTTTTTAAATACTCATTCAACTTATCATGTTGAAATTATTTTTCTGGGTGTTAGAAGGTGTTTTAAGGAAAAGATTGCAAACATTTTAATTTGAAATAATTAAAGATAGATGGCCAAATTAAAATATAAAGATCAAACCTCGTGTTAACAAAGTGATTAAAACTCAAATTTGACTATTATCTTATAATAACCAAAAAGAGAGAGAGAGAAGAGTTAGTATTTGTTGTGTAGGAACGCTTTTAAGGTATTCCTTTTATATATAATAATTTAAATTCAATGATTATGTGAATAGAATAGAAATATAACTTTAATTTCATTTTGTTCAGGATAAGCTCAATTAGAGTTTGATTTGGATTTCCTTTTGACGTAATTTAATTATCCAAAATTTTGAATTTTATTTTGATATTATTTTGGTTGATTCGATTTTTATTTTAATTATATTTTTAGGACAATAGACTTGTGGATTAGAAATTTTGATTTTGGTTAATTTAAGTTATATCATTTTAAATTTTAAAAATTTTTAGTATGATTTCAGATTATTTTAAGTTGAAAATATCCAAATTTTGAAGTGGAAATGATGTTATTATTTTTATTAAATTAACTCAAAGTGAGGTTAGAATATAGGGGGTTATTTTAGATATAGTATCTTTATTGTTCCAACTAAATGAAATTGGATTAAAATGGAGGCATTTAAAATTTGCGTAAAAAGTGACAACTCTTATTCCACGCAATGCATTCATATTCAAAAGATTATATCTTTTGAGTATCACAGCCGCAACAACTTGCAAGGAAAACGCTGCACTTTCATAATGCCTATATATATACCAACTCTGATGAAAAAGGCCTTCAAGGACTCAAAATCAACAAATTACCCTTCATTTGGTTCCCTTTTCAATCTTTCCGTACACCCCCTTTGTTTTCCTTATGGCCTCTATTCCTCAATTCTACTCCGACTATTCATTTTCCAATGATTTCTCTCAGTTTCAAAATCCATTGTTAATTCCCCAACAAAACTGCATTGATGCTGCAATTCCTCCTTCTGTAACATGTGGTGAAGAAATAAGTTTCCCCATGTTTTTCGACAACGGTGGACTTGATGTTTTCCAGCAACAACCTAATCTTACATCTTCAGTCCCAACAGCATTATTGCCCGACAACAACTCGGTTGTTGCTTGTGGCATTGATGGTAGATATCGATTGCGAGATGTCTGTGATGAGTTTGGAGATGAATGCAATGCTGTTCATCAGGATTTCAAGCCAGTTGAACCAGCTATGACACAAATCTCGGTATATGATTATATCTACCCTTTTTTTTTTTTGCCCCTCTCTCTCTCTCTTTTCTGCATTGCAATTTGCATGGTTTTGTACAGTTTCATGAAGTATGTTTATCGAAATGAATGTGGTTTGGGATACTTATTTATTTATCTATTCTGGCAGGGAATTCAAGGCAAGCTAATGCTACCGTTAATGGAGGACAACAATCAAAAGGTTGTTCGGTATTCAGTAGAAGAAAGGAAAGACAGAATTCTTAGATACTTGAAGAAGAGAAATCAAAGAAATTTTAACAAGAAAATTAAGGTCTTTTCTCTTTTTCCTCAAAATAATGGTTATAACATCATGTTTGCGACCGTTATTTAATTTATTAATTATATACCAAGGGAATGTGCATTGACAATATTGCTTAAACATATACAGTATGCTTGCCGGAAATCCCTAGCTGACAGAAGGGTTAGAGTTCGGGGAAGATTTGCAAGGAACAATACTGAACTATGTGAACAAGAAATGGTAATGAGAAAGGAAGATGGGAATTCACCCATTGACAAAAACTTGAATTATTGTGATGCAGTCCAGGTACTTTACTCATATATATTAATGTGTGATTAGATAATTAATGGAGGAATTTACATGATCATCTCAATTATATGTACAATTTAGATGGAAATAAGTTCACACTTCAAGCAATGATGTTTGATGATTTTTTCTTTTCTTTGCAGACCAAGCATGATGAGGATGAGTGGCTACAAGAGGCAATGGCAAATCTCATCTATTTACCATATGTTGCTAGTTAGTATTTATGTTAAAGCTTATGTTATTCAGACTATTCATTGTTTTTCGTAAGGTACCCATATCTTCGGATATAGGTCTGAGAGAAGTATGATCTTCCGATATAAAGAAAAAAAATTTAAAATTGAGTACATTGATGTTGTTCATGTTTAACCATTGTTAGTGTTGATGCTGTCAAAGCAATTGCTTTCAAAATGATTGTTCTCAAATCAACTTTATTCGCCTATACAAGTACAAGCAAAAAGAATCTTAAACTCGTGCTATACTACTCTCATTTTCATTGCTGTTTGTTTTAAAAAGAAAAACTGATATGAAAATTTCATAAACTCAATTCATTACTCATCTGACAAATTTAATATCGAAATGAAAAAGATTCCAAGAAACGCCAAGCATCTGAAATTGTAAAAATGAGCTACAAAAATTAACTTGTAGTATTAAATCTGAAGTAGCAATGAAGAAAGCAGAAAATTCACACATCCTTAGATTAAAGAAATTTATTTGATAAAATTTTTAATGGATATGATTGAAGTTGGTGAGAGTGAATGAACGAAGAGAAGCATTTGAGTATAATTTATCCCACGCAAAGGAAGAATCAATGCAGGGATAAAGAAGGAGAAAGAAAAATAGAAAACGCAAACCAAATCAAAATCCAACCCCCCCCCCCCAAAAAAAAATCAAATTGTTGGATTTGGATAAAATATCAGAAATTTATGTTCCATTTAGGTAACTTTTTATTTTTTAATTAATCTAAACAAGGCATTATCTTAAATGTTAATAATTCTTTGTATAATTAAAGCAAAACATGACATACATTTAACTGCAGTAACAGAGGGAATATGTTAAAAGCAAACCAAGGTAATTATTGGCCAATCAGGCAGCTAGTAGTAGGTATTGATAGGGATTGAAATATAATGGAATTTGATGCTCAAAATGATATGTATATAGATATCCTTGTTAGTAGGATAAAGGTGAGAAATGTAATGTAATAGTAAGATGGTCCTAAGAATATGAAATGAAAGGGGAATATTTGACTGAATAGCTTGTGTTTGCCTTGTACCAGTAGTTCAAGTTGTGGCCATAGGGTGAACCACCTTCAATATTCCTTTCACTTTTAACTTTTTATTTATGCCAAAATCAATTTTCTTTTTTCATAGAGGAGTTCTGCTATACGTTGGAAAAAAATAAATTACCAAAATTTTTATCTCTATATCAATATTAAAATTTCTAGTATTTTAATTAATTTAATATACACCTTTTTTTAGAGCCCACAATAAAATTTTCCTTCCAATATTTGAGGGTTCCGTTTTTCCACACTCGTGTTGGTGTTGGGACATTTCAGTTTGTCATGGACAAGGTTCGTAATAGACTTAACAGATGGGAGACAAGGAAACTATCACTTGCGGGTCGCCTTACGTTAGTTAAATCAGTGTTACTCACTATCCCAAATTATTTTATGACAATGGCCAGAATCCCTATTTCGATTTGTACGGAAATCAAGAAATTGGCTCGTGGTTTCCTATGGAGATCAACTCAGTCTGGTAGAAAACCGTCTCTTGTAAATAGGGTGGATGGTTGCAGGCTTCGGGTGAATGGGGGTTTAGGTATTTGGAGATTGCAAGACCAAAATAATTTTTTTCTCATAAAGTTGGGATATTGGTTGCTCACACAGAAGAGTTATGGGTTCAGGCCTTGAGGAAAAAAAAGTACAAAATCCATGGGTTGTTACCAGATGTAATCGAAGCAACTGCTCGTATATTTGGTGTTCGGTAGCCAATATTTGGGACGAGGTTAAAAAGGGAGTCTATTGGTCTGTAGGTGATAATAGATTGATTAATTTTTGGAAGGATGATTGGCTAAGGGAAGTGGGCGTTCTACGACAACATGACATCGGTCTTGGACCCCTACAGGATTCTCTTTGCGTGTGTGACGTGGCAGAATGGGTGTGGAACGTTCAATGGTTAGTCTCGGTTATTCTACAAGTGATTGCGGAGCTGATATTGGCTTACATACCTCCTTTGTCCGAAGCAGATGCGGACCACCTAGCATGGAGATGGCTGTAAGTTCTCTCTATCTGAATCCTATAAACATTTGATTACCATAAATGCACCGGATAGGATTGCAAGTGATGAGCTTACTTGGAGAATAAGGGCGCGCAAAAGGTTTGAGTGTTCTTCTGGTTATTGGCTCGAGACAGACGCTTGACAAATGAGGAACGGACTAGGCGAGGTATGACTTTGTTTCCTTTCTATGATCGACGTGGATTGGACGTAGAGTCTATAATGCATGCTTTTAGGGATTTTGTGTTTTTTAATTTAGTTTGGAAATCTTTTGTATCGAGAAGCTCGTGGAATGTCTTTCTTAGCTTACCGCTTGTTCGATGGATTATTTGGAATATTGGGAATGAAGGTAATATAGAGTCTCAATATGGTGAATGACCTATTTTCTTTTCTATTATTACTTGGTTTCTTTAGAAGAGTCGGAATGAATTCTTCACTAGGGCGAGTAACAATAGTCATGCTCTCTTAGCTTCGGCTGGAGCTTGTAGATCCATGACTGAGGGTTGGTGGCAATTTCCTATTCATGGATGGGTTAAGGTGAACGTTGATGGCTTGGTTTTGAATTCTAAACCAAGATCGGCCATAGGTGGAGTGGTGAGAGAGCCGGATGGAAGTTGTATGGTGGGGGTTGAAATGATGGTAGGATTGTCATATATATTTTCAGGTTGAAGCTTGGACATTACTTGAAGGTTTAAAGTATGCTTGGGCACAGGGATACCATCAAGTGGAGATTGAGAGTGATAATTCTCTGTTGATTGTCTTTATACAAAATTGGTTAGCAACAACCAATAATTACAGCGAAGTTAGGCTTATTTAGGACTGGTGTTTTAAGAATTAAGAAGTGAAATTTTGGCATATCTTGAGAGAAAGTAACAAGGTGGCAGATCATATCGCCAAAGAGGCTCGAGGCGAAATGGAACAATTGATTATTCATAAGGAACCACCAGATATATTGTGAGTGATTTATTGAATGATGATATCCATCATGCTATGTGTCCATTGCTTGAGGGAGAGTAATACTGATGTAACTTTAGCTTAAGGCTATATCATTTTATTTTTCCTTCCCATGGTTGAATTTTTTCCTTAAATCACTCGTATGATCATAATCTTATTTAAACTAGATTGTATACCCCACTGCGTTGGGGATTCAAAATAAAATTTTAATTATACTAAATAATTATCAATTAAAATATTATTTTATATGTTTAATACTTTATCAAAATAAGTTTGAAATAAAATTAAGATAAATTAGCAAAATATGAGATAAATTGAGAATAAAAATATGATGCGATAGAATTAAAACATGATACACCATTTAATGTGCGAATCAATCACTTCATAATATAATTTAAAAATAATATAATAAATTAAGTAATAAAATAGATTTATTTATATACAATTATTATCATAAATTATATAAATAATTATTGAAAAGTATCAAATTATGTGAACAATTAAATAGAGATAAAATCTCAAATTTGAGTATAGTATGGGGACCAAAACTAAAATTTGATCATTGTTATATAATCTAAAAAAAAAAGTAAAGGGATCAAACACGAAATTGGACAATTATCTTATAATGTAAAAGAGAGAGAGAATAGAAAAACATGTGTTAGGAACCAAATTATGCCAAAATTAAATATAGAGATTAAATGTCAAATTTGAACGTAGTATAAAGATTGAAATTAAAATTTGATCCTTATTATATAAACTAAGAGAGTAAAGGGATCATAATTGCAATTAAACCTTTATTTTATAATGTAAGAAAGCAGAACACATTTTGAAGGGATCAAAATTACAATTGAACCGTAAAAATGGATACGTATAGTGTAAGAAGGCCTTAGGGAGTTCCTTTTTATATAATTTATAAATATCAAGATCTTACTTTGACATCTTCAAAAAGCTACCTTTTATAAAATTTTCTACTTTCATATATTTTAAATTATCCGACCAATATTTAATCTCATAACTTTTGAGTTAAAAGAAAATCTTTTTCTTTTATATTTATCAATACCAATTAGTTAAAGTTGTTTACATCAAACAAATAATTGGATAATTTTAATTTATTCCAAAATTCAATGAATATGATACAGATGGATATAATATCAAATATAGTGATTGAAATGTTGAAATATTCATATATAATAAAAATAAAGAAAGTGTAAAACTATAGTTTTACATCATATTCTTTTTTTCTCGATCAATACATTAAACTAAGTTAATCCATAGTATATAACACATAATATAATTTTATCAGTGAAGACAATTTATAAAGCCTAATACACCTCAAAACATAAATGAGATATACTTTTAGTTTTCTATATAATACATTCGTGTTTATACATGTTTTAGGTATGATGTTCAGGGACAGTTCACTCAATTGGGTGGTAAGCCATACAATGGTCGGAAGTGGTTGACTGACAGGTTAAGTACTAATGGAATAGTAATGAAGGTCACTTGATATTGGAGGAAAGGTGTGCCGTTGAGTTGTTTCACCTTTCTCATCGGGACCTTAGATTATATATATTGGGTACCCTAATCGTAAGGTGTCATGTGTCGCACTATGGTTGGGTCTAGGTAAGAAGGTGGGCCATATTGTCAATTCTAAGTAGGGTGGTGTTACGATGTGTATGAGACTCCTTGGATTGAAAAGGTTATTTTTGCATGGGGTCCACTTGACATGGATAAATATTATGTCAGAGATTTTGTCTAGCGAGGTGTGTCTTTGCTTGCTAGAAGATGGACTATGCAATGAGGTGTTTGAGATGCAAGGGGGTGTGGTGCAAGATGTATAGTAGTGAGGTATAACAACTGCCCCCCAATCGAGGGCGAGGTTAAGTGGCCTTGCTCAAGTCCAAGCGGTCTTTGTGAGGTGTATGGTAATGAGGTATAACAATGCTTTTTGGGCAACGTGCAATTTTTGCACCACATGCTGCCATTTGATTAGATGCTTCACGTGAGAAGTTAGGGGGTATGTCACACATGTTTTTCTTAATGCTTATCTAAAGGAAGCTTTCTCATTGTGCTTCTCACTTTATTTTCTAAGTTCTCCTACTTATTTTCCTCTCAATTTTTCTTGAAATTTTCTTTGTTCTTCTTGCTCAATCATGCTTATAGTTAGAAAGTTGTCGTTGGTGATTGAGGATTCTTTCAATTGTCCAATTTCAATGTTGGGTCAGTGCTATTGTTTCATTTTCTCTATTATTTATTGTGCAAAATTTGTTTTATGATTCAAGGGGAAAATTTTTGGTCAAAGTGATCGTGTTGGTGGTTTTAGGATGATGTTGGGACTATAAGGAGTAAGCAACGAAGTTTGAAGAGGCTAAAGGAGACCTTGGTGAGTGGTAGCTCGTATGTATGTATGATGGGCTTGATGAAGATGAAGAACCTGTTGTTGTGATTAGGTACACAACTTAACAACTACATGTTTGAGTTCATGACACCCTATGGTAAGCAAGCCTTAAGTGATTTTGTGGCCTAGGGTTCCATGGTAAAAAGGTGGGGTTTTACCTACTGTTGTATGTTTTCAGGGTTTCCTTCCATCTACCCCTACACCTTTTCATCTATAAGGTGTTGAGGTTTTACAAAGTGGTTTTGGGACAACTCGCTGGCAGTCTTGATAGGTAATGATGAGCTTATTCTTTTATTGGTTATGGAGAATGAGGTGCCTTTCCTCGTTGTATTTCAAAACTTGTAATGGTTGTTAGCGACTAGTTAAGAGAAGCAACATAGAGTGTTGTGTTTTACCATATACTAAGTAAATGGGGTAGAGCCCATATTGTATGGCTAAAAGAACAAGTTGGCGCTTCATAAGGACAAGTATATTTTGATGCGGCATAAGTTTATCGAGAATTTCTTTTTCCCATAAGGTGCTCCATATGGATCAATGACACATTCAAGCATAGCCTAGCTTGAATGCTCCATTTGTGAGGTATGAGATGTTGCATTTAGGAAGCCAAATTGAGGTAAATAAGGTGATAACCCTCCAAAATGTGTGGGTACGTTGTTTGGATGGAAAAAGTATGAGTGGGTGCAAAGCCATAGATACAATGAAAGACTTCAAAAATGATAAAAAGTTAGTGTCCAATTGTTTTGAAGCTTGACTTTACCAAGGTACTAATAAGGTGGCTTAGATCTTACTAAGATAAGTGTAGGAACCTGATAATTTTTTTGTTAACTTTGGAGTGTATCCTAATCAAAAGTAGGACAAAAGGGATGAAACGAACCAGTCTTTATTGTTTGGACTAAGAAAGTTGGAATGGGATTGTCTTTTGCATTGGAAAGGGGTTGCACTGATGAAGAGTTAGTACCTAGTGAAGATTTGTCAAGAAATTTTCTGGCAACTGATCACAACTTGCATGTTGACATAGCTATTGATAATTATGCAGACTCTATTGTTGTTACTTCAAGGAATACTATTGCTATGAAAGTGTTAGGATTTATGGTCAATTATTCTTCTCATGTTATTGATCTAAGTTCATAGGAGGAGGGTCCTTTGGATGTACTTCCTTTGAACACAATTGTAGACTTGGAAGCAATGTAAAGAAATTTTTATTGAAAGGAATTTTATTTGTCAAAAAGAGAAAACAATATTAATTATGTCATTCATTGAAAGCAGCTAGTATTGTTAACCTAGAATTTGAATAGAAACATTAATAGTAAATATTGGGTTCCCTTAATTACATAATTTTTTTCATGCTTTGATTAATCATATTTGATATTGCAATCAATGTGATAGGTCAAGTAAGAGAATCTGACAACATCCAGCATTAAAAAGCATTTAGAAAGATGAATTATGAGTGTTGTTGTAATTTGGGGTTAAAGTAAAAGGATGTTGCTTGAAGCATGACTAGAATTGTCCTTAAGGTTATCTCGAGGGTCTGCGTATCCCTTAAGATTCAACAAGAATTTCTATTAATCGAAGGAAAATAGGGAGTAGGAAGAACTTATCAATTAAACACTCAGCTAAAAGAAGAAGAAGAAAGTTTGGAACAAGTTGAGTTATTTGGAAGAGTGGTCATGCTTTCTATTTATAGGTACCATGCATGTATAAATATAAAATATTATGAACGTTGGAAACTTGGTTGAAAAACATAAACATTTTAAAAACATGGTTTAGGTGAGAAAATCAAGGAAATTTGGATAAGTTTGTTTGACTTAAACAAAAAATTAAAATAATATAAAAGGAAAAGGAAAAACTAATTCAGGCCTAGTATCGCACATTGAGAGGGAATCAACCCGCTTAAACTAAACTAACCTTTTGGGCTTAGTTCTCGTGTGCGTGTGCCCATCCTTTTGTTTTGGTTCTTATAAGCCTATTGTCGAGTAATACTATATAAACAACATCTCAAGGGGAATTTTTAAAGGATGTGGGATTCTTTGAAATACACTTAAGCTCCCAACAATCCCCTACATATTTTAAAAAATTACGAAAGAACTTTTGCTGAGTACTTTGATATAATGCGGTGATTCTATCCTTTAGACTGTGAACCAAAAATTAGAAAATGAGACATCATTTACTAAAAAATTGGTAAAACATGAGTTTCTATGAACCAATTATTTACCATGTAACCTAACATTCTCCTTTATCACAATAAACCTATGATTCATTTTTCTACGCGATTGTGTGCTAATAAGCCATGCACATGCTTGATTTTTCATGAGTGCTCTAGAGAATTTTCCATATACCTCATAGAAGCAACCCCCCTTCACACTCATATAGGTCAATCCATCAAGTGTATTTTGCAAATTAATACAACACCTGTAAATGATATGGATTTGATTAACAATTTTTCTCATCTTCGATTTCATTACAATTTCATCACTATTCACCCCATATAAGAGACATAATCTTATAGTGTTTAACACATTAACAAATGACTTTGTTATTACCCATATGAACCTAATTCATGAGATCTCTAATCAAATATGTTAGGTTTCTATCATTGTTGATATCATCCTTTGGTAATAGTCCTATTCCTTTCAATGTTTTATTTACTATTTTTTTCCTAGGGTTTAGTTAGAGGATCAGTCAAATTTACCCCTGACGTCACATAACCAATTGATATCAGTTCATCTTTTTGGAGCTACTTGATCACATCATGTCTTAGACGAATATGTCTATTTTTTCTATTGAAATTTTTATTTTTTTAATGACTATTGTCAATGGAAAATCACGATGTACTGTCACTGTAGTCAGTTACATCTATGTCTTTATCTTCTAGGAGTCATCCTCTTCAATGCCCAAGACAAGACATCTCTTCAGTTAGATTTGATAGACGACATATTAGTCTTTCGATCGATTTGCTCATTTTCTATTCGACTAAGGACATGTTTAGGTTTGTTTACTTATATAAGCTATTTTTCTATATTACGATCCGACTGCGTAATACCACTTAGTATTAGTTCAAACATTAGATAGCTAGTGAGCCAATATTTGCTTATATTTTGCTTTGTATACAAAAACCACATGAGGAAAATCATACAAAGTATATTAATGTAACCCATGAATTGTTATATTAATCAATCTATTTGAAAATTATAAGTTTACAAACGAAATATATTACACTCAAGGCTTCGGATCCAACATATCCATCATTAGATGAAGAATTCTTAGATTGACTTTCAACATCATTCTTTTGTTGGTAGACCATATTGGCTTGCACTGGAATGTTAGACCCAAATTCTAGCTGTCTGGCTTCACAATCAACTAGCATCCCAATAAGAAGATCAAGAGAGACATTTGTAGCTAAGGCCACTTCTCGAACTGACTCATACTTGACTGAGAGTCCTACAAGAATGATACTGATATGCTCTTGTTCAGATACCACACTGCCAACTACAGTTAGAACATCACACATGCCTTTAATATTGGATAAGTATTCTTTAATAGCCAACTGTCCCCTTTTATGAGAATAGAATGTATGCCTTAAGCTTGAGAGCTTAATGTTAAACTTAGTGGCAAATCGCTTTTCATTAGTAACCCACAAATCAAATTTAGTGTTGGCATTAGTTAGGTAGACAAGCACCTCATCACACACAGCCGACAAGAACCGTGATGCCAATAGCTTAACTTATTGTTTATGTTCTAGAAAATCAGGATTATCTACTAACTTGTCATTTTTATAAACCACAAATTGAGAAGGAAAACTAATGGTCCCCAAAACATTCCCTTGCAAATTATATTTATCAAGAATCAACATTATATGATGTTTCCATAAAAGAAAATTGTTTTCACTAAGTTTAATAGTGTTATGCTTTAGAAACTGTTGGATTCTCTTACCAGCTACATAATAACTTGACCGTGGTTCTGAATGAGGAGAATGCACCTACTCATCAGCATTTGAAGACTGATGTTGACTGCCACCATTCCTTGAGACTTCCTCTGGAGCCATGAAGACCAACAGTTGAACCTGCAACTATTACTCCTCATAGCAACCCTTCCAAGCAACAATTAACACCTTGTACAACAAAAAAGTATTAGCTCTGGTACCATGTTAGAAGCAATCTAACCAACAAAAGAAGTAAACAAAAATCAGAAATGAAAAGAAGAAAGAAACAAAAATAGTCTACTTATTTTATTTAACAAACTCTAATAATCCATAAGGACCAAGCCTTGTATTTATATGCAAATAGTTAATGAAGCAGCTAAGGTTTCAACACTAACAATTGAGCCTAATTGATTCTCAACTAAAAAGAACTTAGTTACAACTGTTAACAAAATTAACTAACTAATAGACTTGACTAACAACTAACTACAACAGTCTAATAACTAACTACCTATCAGCTAACATTAGTTTAACCAAGCTCATTACTTAACATATGTAAACAACTTTTGAAGGGGTTTCTTTAAATATTTGGGATTGTAGTATTGTTTGAAATACACTTAAACTCCTAACAATGGTAACGCAGAACGGGTGGAATGCTGACTTTCAAAATGTTATTTTGGAATGGATAGTCAAGTTGCAGTTCAACTAATCAAGGATAAGGAAAATTCAGGATCAGTCTCACCATTAATCAACTCAATTTGTTGGCTGATTAGTAGAGATTAGATAGTTATTGTTGAACATACGTATAGAGAAGCCAATTTTTGTGCTGATCATCTTGCAAAGTTAGCTACAGATATGCCTCTTGGCTTCCATGCGTTGGACCAATTTCCAACAAGTTTACAACAACATTTAGTAGCTGATATGATTGGCATTTCATGGTCAAGATCATGTACTCTTAGAACTTAGGCTTTGCCTACTTTTATTGAAAATTACGGTGGCAATCTGGAAATTTCTGCCTCACTATTGCCTTTTATTTTCCCATTGCTGGTGAAAATTTCACACATTTGGATCTTGAGATGGATTAGTTAATGGGAGTTTGAAAAAGCTTGAAAAGACCAAGATTATACGGATAATAAAATGTTGTCTGATCTACTAATTAAATGATTAGGCCCATTGAATTTAATAAACACGTTAGTTGCGTCCACAAGCGAACAGCGTCTTTAATTGATAAAACGCTTATAGCACGTATATCAAATAATAACCCAATGAGTTATTATTCTTGAACTCTAGATTATATATAGTTTAGATAACTTGCGAAAATTATTATTTAATACACTGGCTGTAAAGTTTTTCAATTCCTCAAGTAGACTTAAGAAACGCCAAGAATCTTTAATTAATATTTTAAAAATAAAATTAAAAATTCCACCGTATCAAATAATAATTTTTCTATGAAATTAAATGTGGAAGGCTTTATTTCGATAATTGATAAAGCTACTGGTTTAGGAAAAAAGAAAAAGATTAAATAAATAAAATATAATCATAATAGATGAAATATGTAAACTTTTATTTATCACAAATATATATTCTAGATTAGTAATTATTTTGAGGAATAATTACCGACAAGCAAACTATAAAATATATATTAATGAACTTGTACAACGAGGAAATACACAAGCTAGCTAGTGATAATATAAATAAAGTCCTAATTGTATATTTACAATATTTTAATGGTCATAATGATTAATCAAATCCACCTGGGTCAGGTAGAAACTGTAGGAGTATATATATGTGAGAAAAAAGTAGTAAAAAGAAGCAAAGCAGCCATAACAGCATAACATGCAAGTAAGCATAATCCAAAAGCTAGTATGACCATAAAGACTCAGCCATATTAGGCTGATCAACCATGTCCACGCAAAAAAAGGACTTGGACTGATGATGAGATGGCATGAACTTGGAAGGGGCATCTGCAACTGATGCAATGTTCTCATCAGCCGAGTTGGTGCCCGGGTTCGATGAGGTCGAACCGAATTGGCGCATCCTCATCTGCACCACCTCGGCTTGAGCAAGTGCCAATTGGTTTTGCAGAGAATCGATCTGTTGTTGCAACGATGAAATGGCTCCTACACATCCGTACACAGGGTCACGAACCCTAGCGTTGGCTTCGTACACCATTGAACTCACTGCATCACGTCGTTGGTGCTCCGGTAATTCCTGTAAAACCAAATTATTTAGTTTTTTTTTTTTAACGAAATCTATCATTTTCAATCATCATTACAGCCTCTTTTTCTTTCTATTATTGGATCTTGAGTGGATTTCCCACTTTGGGTCAGTCTCTTTTTTCATGGAATTTGCATTGCATGATTTTCAAAAGAAATAATAATAAACTAAGTCGGCATACATGAACCTTAATAAAGAGAACGATATTGGGTGGCACGATTGCCTTCTTTTTGGTGGTCCAAAAGTTACTTATTTGATAATAGCATACAAGAATTCTTGCTGGCTATGGTCAAATTGTAAAGAAATAGAGTAAGTAAATTGCTACTTTTTAACATTTTATTTAGCAATAGTCTTCTGATTTTCATTTTCTACTTGGTTTTAAGAAGATACAAGAAAACGCTTGTAGAAAATTAATTTCCATAAAATTTGTCAGTCTTTTTGTATGCTAAACATACATATATAATCTTTTAGTTTGTATTTAATGCACTTGTATATAATGTGAATACATTAAATATAAGGTTGTTATTTGTAACAACGCTACTATTACAATTATGACTTTGTTGTTAGTCCAAAATTTTAAAACAAATACATATAAATGTATATATTTTCAATGTGTGGGAGATGATAGGATTATAAAATTCCTTGCCCAGGATTATGTTTCATTTTACAAATCACATCTTGCTTTGTCTTTTAATTTTTAAATTTTGTTATTTCGTAAACTCCATTTTACTAAATTAAAATATTTAACTGAATTGGTATTATAAGTGAATCAAATATTATTTATACTAATTATCTTCTAAATGAAGTAAATAAGCCTTCTATATAATTAATGATCTAAATGTTTGTGTGTGTGTTAAAACCAAAAGAAAAACACAATTGTCAACTGATGTTTCAATATAGTGGTGGATTTGGTGATAAATTTTCATCTTTTGACATGTAGTGTCATTTCTATTAAATTGAGAGATATGTGAATGCATAATACTAATGTCACCTTCACGCATCATATTGCTCAATTAAATATTGATCTAAAATCTGCTTGCTTTCATCAAATATTACGTCCTTATCACTATCAATGTAATTAAACCATTGATCTACACTTAATAATAATAAAACCTTACTTTAAATAATGAAATTAAAACAAAAATTTTAAATTTAAAAGTTTCTTAATAGCAAGAAAGTTAAAAAGCTAAAGGCAAAGTTATAACTATATATTCCCTTTATTTATTTATTGCCAAGGAATCCTTTGATAAAGCATTAATTTAGTGGAAGAATATAAGAATGACAGTCAACCGTTAAAAGCTGATCAACTATAAATAACCACCCTTGGAGAAAAAAAGTTGAAAAAGGACAGGGAATATAAAATTTTCTCCTTTTATATTTTTATCTTAGGGTATTATTTAGTATAGGATATATGTACATACTCAATTCATGGGGTGGAAATACTGTTTTAACTTTAAAACCATGTTCACATCAAACTTCTTTTAATTTTTTAGTTATTTGATATCTGAAGATTATATGTACACACTGTCGTATTACAGTCACTAAGTTATGACATGAATATGTCAACAAAACACAAGACAAATTATAATGATCAACTAAGTGTAAGAATTTCCATTATAATGATTTATGGTTTCTTCTAAACACTGTGCTTAATGTTATTGATGAACAAATGTAACACGTAGTTTTTCAGAGATCACTCAATTAATGTTATTATTGTACGGGTATTTGTTCAATATTTATTAAATATATTGCTTATATTTAAAATATATCATTGTGTTCCAGGCTTTTCTGTAATTAGTTTACTTGAGGGAAAAAAGAAAAGATACCATTGAGTACTTGAAAATCTGAATAACAGAACATTAAATGATACCAAGAAAGGAAAAGGAAAAGCTCTGCCTAGTGTTCAATTTTGTTTCTAAAATTCATTATGAAAAGGATATCGAAAGTATGAAACATATAGATTTTTCAAGACATAATTAGAACAAGTATAAGATGAATTAAAGACTTTACCCTGTTATCTTCATTAAAAACTCATTAAATATTTTTTTTTTGCAGCATAGCATGAACCACATAAATAATGCTTAATTAATTTCTTTTTGGAAAGATGATGAAGATGCTTTTGCTTTCTTCTTTGCTTTCCCGTTCTTTTTCACAATCTTTTTGGCCTACTAATAACAACAGAGAAGCCCTTTGCCCTTTGCCTGGCAAATAAGAAAAAAGATAAACCCTTTTTCCCCCCCTACTATGATGCTTATGCATGCTTGCAATCTTCTGCAAAAACCCTAAAACACGCCCTCAAGAACAAAATTCTCTCTACTTTATATGCTTGACCTAATGATTTTCTTTTTCTTTTTACAAAGCTGGTCAGTCATAGTTGGGGAATGAGAGGATTTGAATCTTAAACCTATAAAATATTACCTCTGAAGAATGACTTCATAAACCGATCGAGTTAAAATGTGGTTAGACTTTTTATATCTTCATTCCCAAAGGTTTTAATTTTCCAAGAAATCATTGGAAGAACATATACTGCAAAATTTATTTAAATAAATAGAAAATTCCCAAATTATTTGCCAGTAAAGAGAGAAAGAGAGAGAGAGAGAGAGAGAGAGTGCATGGAGAAAGAACTGAACCTGTAACATCTTGTTAACATTGCTAGCACCAAACACCTTATGGACACTAGCAAACTTTTGAGGCTCATCAGCTGGAAAATACGGAGCAAAAACACAGTCCGGTGCACATCTCCTTCTAAGTAACTTGCAAGCCGCGCATGGCGATAAGGCGCCGTTCTTTCTACCATTTTCCTTCATTCCTCTTCTTCTTTCGGGCAAGCCAACAACAAAGTAACCCTAGAAGTTTTCCACAGTAATGAGACAGCTGGTTTTTTTTAGCTCAATCAATAATAAGAGAAGTTTAGATATTTATTATTATTTGTTATTATTATTTCTGGCAATGGTTTCGATTAATTATTGATGACCCAAAGTTAATGAAGTGAGATGGAACAAGAATTAATTTATGGTAAAAGAGAAGAAATAATTTCTTTATGAAAATTAAAGATATTAAGGCTAAGAAAAGAAATGGGAAGGTGAGGGGAGGGGGCTTGAAAGTTGAAGGGGTTGGGTGTTATATAGAGAGATTCTTATGTGACAGCAAATCTGGTGGGGGGCCAAAAAAGCAAAGCCCTAGATTTTGTTAGACAAAAACATCGTTTTTGATAAGATCTTTAGGTCCACCTTAATGAGATACATTGTCTTCTTTTTTTTCTCTTTAGAAAAATGTTCGAAGTTGTGAATAATTTGTTTGCCAATACGCTACCCTAAATTGGGAAAACACAGGCCAATTAAATCCATCCTTGTAATTATAAAATATATATATATATAAATGTGTTTGGATGAGAAAATGTAATTTTTCAGTAAATTTTAATGTCATGTTTAGTAGTATAAATTGTAATTATATAGTTACATAATTTATATTTATAAAATATAAAATAGTATTAACTTGGCAAAAATAATTTCTAAACAAACAACACAAATTAAAATCAAATTGTCATTTTATTATGTTTGTATAAAATGTAGTTGATAATACGGTTACTAATAAAAATAGTAAGGAAAATAAATATCATATACAATTTTATGTAATTATTCTAGTGCATATTTGTTAGATTATTTCCTCTTTAATATTTAACATATGCTACTTATTACCATTTGAATTTGAATATGCATCATTAAGATTATCAAGTTTTCATTTTTCTATGTACTCTTTGAAGTATGAATCATCTCAATTTCACCTATGATTGAAGTTATAAAATATACAACATTCTCGTACGATCGACCTTTTTATATGCTATACTAAGATGATGTTGTTAATATGAGAAATATAATGTTTTCTCAATCACATTTAGAGTATTAAATGTCTCATATTAAAGAGTTTGAAAGCTGTTTGTGGTGTTTGTGTCTAACATTATTCTCTCAAATGGTATCATACCCTACAATATGGTAAAATAAAATCTTTTCTATTTGCATAACTAGCATCGACCTTATAATATTTCAACTCACAGTTCAAATAAAATTTAGCTTTAATTATAAAAACTTAAATAAACTTAATTTAAAGAAAGACTTATGCTAGGTTGTATCATTTTTATAATACGTAAATTAAGTAAAAATAATATAAAATTCATAATATATAACCTTTATAAAAAATGTTTTATAAATTGTCCAAAACTTTCATAACACTTCTTATAAATAATACAATTTTTATCATAACTTTAGAAAGTTATTTTTATAAATATGATATAATAAGAAAAAATATAACAATTTTAATGAATAAGTATATTATTTTATAATATATAACATGAACACGTAAATAAATTATGTCTATACTTCTTAGTCTTAACTTTTATAAATAAATATATTATAACGCTTTTATAATATGTAAATTATTTTTATAATAAACATTTTTATCATAATTTTAAAAGTTTTTAGGATTTAAATATATCATTTTATTACAAATTTATAAAAAACACAAATTATTTTTATAATGTAAGAAAGTTTTTGTCACACATGTTAGTGCTTATAATATAATTTTTATTACTTGTATAAAAATAATTTCTAAAATGGGATTTGAGTGTAATTACCTATGCAATTACACTAATTTCTGCCCTCTTTTAAGAATTGAAAAGTGTAATTGGGGTGTTCCAATTACACCCAATTTGGTGAGACCCATCAATTACAATGGTTGTCAAAACATGTTACACTTGTGTAATTATAGACAATTACACCAAAATCTAATTATTAGGTGACTTTTCAAACACTGTTTTAATATGATAGGAAAATAATTTGTAAATGTTTCAAGTTTAACGTTGACATGAGCCAAAACTCATCCTCTTTCCAAGATTGAGCGTATAAAAAAATTTATGGTTTTATTTTAGGATTATTTTTTTAACATATTGGGTATATATATATTTAACTTCAAAATCAAGTTTAACAATGTTGTTAATTGATATTTCGAAATATAAAATAAAGATATTTACTAATTTTTAACACAATTAGTGAAATTAGAAACTTTACTATCAGTGTATTAAATAATAATTTTTATTTTACATCCGATATTAGTTATTTGTAAGATGTGCGGATCTTTAATTTCACATTACTTGTTTATATAATGTAAAGGGTCTTAATGATCTCATTATAAAGGGGAGGTCTAATCCTTTATTTTCATCCCAATAAGTTTGGGAAATCATCTAATTAGGATTTTCATGTAGTTTAAATTTTCTTTGGAGATAGTGAAGTCATCTTTCTGTAGCAGTGCCTGAGCAGTAGGTGAGTTTTCGAACCTCATAAAATTTGATGTGTTCTTTCCTTAATTTATTTTTAGTTCAACAGTTATTTGTCGAATTTTTTCATTGTGCTTAGTAGTTTTATTATGACTTTAGTGTTCGGTATTAAAGTTTCATTGGAGAGAACAGTAGCTTCATTATGACTTCAGAGTTCGGTATTAAAGTTTCATTTGGGGGAGGGGGGGAAGCCCAATTTCCCTAACATTGTTATCAAAGCCTAGGATTTACGATGTTAGACTCCAATTTTTTTTAGATTTGTGGCATCGAAGGTTTCTACCATTTCAAAAGTTCAATGTTACTGATTCAGAGACTCCAGTATCTTTAAAATTTTAGTGTTCTAAAGGCAGAGATTTCAACACTTTTCAAAACTTCAGTGCTAGAGAGCTAGGGACTTTAGCGCAATTCAAGATTACAGAGGTTGCAGGTCTCGGCTCTGCCGGTGTGTTGATGATTCGGCATATTCTAAGAGGTATGAACAATATGGCAAATAACTTAGCAAAGGCTAAAGTGCTAAGGAAAAATGGAGATGATAAAAGATTTCTATTAGTTTTGGTAATGCATCATCTATCATTGTTGTGTGTTGCTTAGGATCTGATATGCATGTATTGTATTGCTAGTGTCTTATTAAGTACCTATCGTGCGTGGCTTTTTTTTTCTTTTTTGGATTGATATTTTTTTATGTATTCTATTAGGGATCCTTTATAATAAAACGCACTTTAAAAAAAAGAAAAAAAAATTCAGACGCTTTTCAAATTTTCACTATTAGAAAGCAAGAGACTTCGAACTTTTCAAAATTTCAATGTAAGAGTTTGGCCATTTCCTAAAATTTTTTTAAGATTTTGATAAACGTGTCATTTTGGTGTTAAAATGACATCAAAGCTTGGACCAGTTAGGGTGTCATCCTTTTCATCTATACAAACGAAGATAATAATGTCAAATGCAAAATTTTTAGTGGATTTATTTGATAGAACCGTTCGTTTTGAAATGTGGCAACATGAGGTGCTAGAGACTCCATTTCATGAGGGACTAGACATCACCATTGAGGAAGAACAACCATAAGATATATAAGGGAAAGAGTGGAAAACCATTAATCGTTGGGCATTGGTACAATTCAATCTTGTCTTTTCAAAGAGCAAAAGTATACCTTTAAGAATGAAACTTCTTCAAATAAGCTAAGAAAAGCATTAGAGGATAAATTCTTAAAGAATAGTTGTTAGAATCATATCGACATGGAACAACCAAGTTTACCCATAAAGACACTTTGGTTAGATCGAGGTGGGGAATATTTATCTGATGAGTTCTTAGGGTACTTCATAGAAAATGAGATTCTATCCCAGCTAACTGCGCCAGGCACTCCATAATAAAATGGCATGGCAGAGAGAAGGAATCGAACGTTGTTAGACATGATATGTTCGATGTTAAGTTAATCGAAGCTATCAATCTCTTTCTAGGGATATGCGGTACAAATAACTTGCTATATTTTGAATGATGTACTAACTAAGGCAACATCCAAAACTCCATACAAATTGTGACATGGCAGGAAGCCAAATTTAAAACATTTAAATATTTGGGGATGCCCAGCCTACGTATTGGACAAAGATGCGAGGAAGTTGGACTCACGTACAAAATTGTGCATGTTTGTAGGATATCTAAAGGGAACAAATGGTGGTTTGTTTTATAACCTGAAAGAACAAACTGTTATAGTGTCAAGTTATTCTACTTTCCTTAAAGAAAGTTACATGAATGAGTTCAAACCTCAGAGTAAAGAGGTACTCGAAGAACTTTTGGGAAAGATACGAAAACTTGATGGAACGGTTCTAGAACCAACTCCTAATAGTAGACCTGCAAACGCTCAACAACATAGGGTGCTTCGTCATAGTGGAAGGGTCTCTCGTAGGCTTGAGTTCTTCCAATCTGGTGGAAGTGTTTTTAACACTGAGTCTACCTAACAGGAAAATGATGCCCCACTCACTTATAACAAATCGATACAAAGTGTTGATTCCAAGATTTGAGAAATAGCTATGAAAGTTGAGATGGATTCTATGGATTCCAACTCAGTGTGAGAACTTGTAGACTTACCAATTTGGATAAAACCCATAGGGTGTAAATGGATCTACAAGAGGAAAAGAAATGCGATTGCAAAGAGGAAACTTATAAGGTTGAACTTGTAGCAAAAGGTTATACTCATAAAGAAGGTACCAATTACAAATAAACCTTCTCTCCAGTTGCCATGCTCAAGTCAATTCGCATATTGTTATCTATTGTGGTGACTCTCGATTACAAGATCTGACAAATGGATGTCAAGACAATATTTTTGAACGACTATCTTCAAGAGAACATCTATATGAATGCAACCCACCGAATATATAGCTAAAGGAAACGAACATAAATTTTGCAAAATCCTTAGATCCATATATGGGCCTAAGCAAGCATCCCGTTCATGGAAACAAAGATTTGATCAAGCAATCGAAACTTTTGGATTTGAGCAAAACATAGATGAACCTGATGTTTACAAACTTTTAGGGGATACAAAAGTGGTCTTTCTCGTTCTATATGTCAATGACATTCTACTTGTAACATCTCAAATTTTTGCTTAAAAGAATTTAGAATTATTTAAAAAATGAGTAAGTGGTCCAGTGGTTAAAAGAAAAATGAGGAGACAATGTAAATTGCTCAAGGTCTCGAGTTCGAATCCCTTCCCTTGCAAAATAGCATAATTTTGCAAAATTTTCTCCTTCCCTTATTTTGTGCCGCCCATACTTTATAACATAAGTATAAATATCAAATTTTCATTAACTTTTTAGCCTTTAGTCATTACTTTTCCAACCTTAGTCCCCTGCTTCCTCTTCCTCTCTTCTCTTCCTCTTCAATTTTTCTTCTCTTTTCCCTCACTATGTCCTTACCCAAAACCCTTTCTTTGCCGCCCATCTTTTCTTCATTAGTAGTGGATTTTTGCACCACTTTCCTTCTCTTCTTTGCTTTTGTTTTCCCTTAGTTTTCCAACCTTAAATCTGATATTTTTATCACTTGAAAGAAGACCTCCATAGTTGTCACAAGGTTCACAATTGCCGCCCCTTAGATAACTCTCAAGTAAGTGTCTTTTTCTTTCATTTTTCTTAATTTTTTAGTAGAAAAATTCCCTATTCCAGATCTAGAATTTTGGTGTTGGTTACTGATTTAAATGGTCATTTTTTAGACTTTAAAACACATCTTTTGAGCTGCCCAAAACTACCTCTGTTGGTGGTGGTTGCCATCCAAAAATTTTCCCTTTTTGTGACTATCAATTTGAGTTTTATTTAGTAAAATATGTTGCTGTTTTAGCCTTGATTTTTTTATTTATTTTCAAGCCTAAAACAATCCCTGGTCATTATGTCACAACATCGGGAGTAGAACGGAGAAATCTCGAGATTACCTTAGATTTTTCTACACAGCTGAAAGGTGTCGCGACATACCCCTGAAGACATCTTGAAGAGGAGTAAACTAACTCCTATGTCGCGACACATGTCCTGATGTGTTGTGACATAGACTCTAGACATGAATTAACACAAGCCAGAGGACATTTTGGTTCGCACAATCAAACTTAAAGCTTAGGAACGTCAGCTAACCTAGGGTTAATGACAACGACCACTTGAAATCTATAAATAGACTCATTTGTCACACATTATGGACACCAATTACTTAGCTTAGAATTTCTCTTTTAATTCCAATTTAGTTTTTCTCTTTTCTTAGGTTTTAGATTTACTTTCAATTTTTTCTTTGTTTTATCTCGAGAGATCTGATTTGTGGAGATAATCAAACATTGTGGATTCACTTTCATTCTTAATACAAATCAAGCTTTTTCTTAAACTCTATACTTTCGATTCATTTAGAATGTTTACTCTTTATATCGATTCTATATAGTTTATGAAAACCATGAGGAACTAATCCTTCTATGGGGGATTAGTGAGTGGAGGTATAATCTATTAACTATTTTATAGGGTTACTCAACGGATCAACTATTTGGGAAATGAAAAACCTAAACCGTAGGCTTAACAATCCTAGGAAGTTGTCAAGGTGAGAATTAACTCAAAATTGGTATGGCTTATCCGTGAACACCTTCACCTCAAGCCAGTCTAGATTGTGAGGTTGGAAGATAAGTAGTCATTGCCGACTCATTATTTTAATGGAAGATCGAAAGATCCTGTTGGGGTAACGACTAGTTGATTGAAGAGGAACCCAAAGCAACAGTTGATGAGGACTACTGAAGCGAGCTAATCACCCATAATCAGATTTGATTAATCATACTTTTTAATCTCTTGTTATTTATTTATTTATTATTTTACTATTATAAAATCCTAAAAATCCCTTTTATTTATGTTTTCGTACGATAACTAATTTAGAGTACTAATTAGATATTTTAGTGTTTAGGTTAAAATTGATCTAGCACTAGCCTCCCTTGGGTATGATTCTCGGAGTACTCACCTACTCCATTATAACTATATTACAACTGGACCTGTATACTTGCGGATACCATCTCATTTATATATCTTTTACTATAGTATTAACATTCTGGATTTTAGTACGTCCGGAGGCGGTCAAGTAATCAGGTTGTTCAAAGGGGCCATAATCGGAACGAACATAACAAATGGCCTTATTGACATCAAGCCCTATACACTTATACCATATACATTTACAAGCCCAAAACACAAAGGCATTAAACATATTCAAATTTGGCACAACTTATAACATTATCAAATTTCCATAGTAACAAACAAGCCCTCTACTTGCCAAAACAAATATATCGATTAACCATATCTTTCCTAATTTCAAAGACTATGCACAACTATTAAGAAAAGATATTAGGGCATACACAAGCTTGACACAACCTAAAGCATACCAATCTAACATATAACCCTACACATGCCATTTATAACAATTTCAATATATATTCAAAAGTTACCAAAATGGATCGATGGATAATGTGGTCCTGCTCCGACTTTGATTCCAACCGTTCGAGCTTTCCGATGATCTACAAAACAGAGAAAACACATAAGTAAGCAACTAGTGCTTAGTAAGTTCATATTATGAACTTAAACTTATTGTATATATTAAATAAACAATCAAAGATAGTTTCATTTCATTATAGGCCAAACATCCTTTCCTATACACAAAAATTCATAAGGTTGGTTGGTGAAATAATGCACTTATAAGATCAACCAAGACATGACATAAAACATATCAACATTTCAATTTCACCATCCAACACTTTCTACATGTATCATGTAACCTTATTCTCTTTACATTATGCATATCATTATAATCCATTTCATTATCTCTAATCATGATTCATTTCATATTTTCATATACCTATTTAAGCTTTATTTACCCATTCATATCATAAAAGGAATTTCACTATATAAGTCATTCATTCACATAATTCAAATATTACATTTTCAATCCAAATACTTACATTACATTTTCCATTTTGTATTCTCAATAACATAATTCATTTATATACATACCTTTTCATTTTAACCCTTACTTGCTCATTGAACCAAATAGAATAACATCGTATAATGGAAAAATATTTTCAGTACAATTTACTTGATACAATACACTGACACGAAGCCTACTAGGCTCAAAGCCTGATATAAAACATCGGTACAAAGCTTGCTAGGCACAATGCCTAATATAATACACCAGCACAAAGCATGCTAGGCACAAAGCCTGATATAATACACCGGCACGATGCCTGCTAGGCATAAAGCTTAATACAATACACTGACACGAAGCTTGCTAGGCATAAAGCCTGATATAACACACCGACACAAAGCCTGCTAGACTCAATGCCCAATACACAATCTCCAATACAACTCAATTTCATTATTAGTTCTCATCAAAACATTCAATAATTACAAACATCAAAATTATTAGAATAAAAAAATATCAAGGAATTTAATATGATATATTACATATAATACGAACTTACCTGAACTCATAAACGACTTCTTACACGAATTGGCCACTATTCTGCTACTTTGATTTTTCCGCCATTTGTATTCGTTCAAGTTGTTTATTGATCTAAATAAATATTTTTATTCAATTAATCTCACTACAACATTTAAAATAATTAATTCAAACCTAAAACCCTTATCCATGTGAATTTATTAAATCACTCCCAATGTTTTAACATTTATTCAATTTAGTCCTAAATCCCAAAAATTCATGAATTATCCACATTTAATCAAAATACTATCCATCCTAATTTCATATAATTTATAATCAACCCATATCTATTATCATTTCCCAATATTTACATAAAATTTTACTAAATTAACAAATAAGTCATTAAACTTAAATTTATCAAAATTACTTAACAAAATATGTTTATTTAACAACCAAACTTAACAATTTATCAACAAATCTAAAAAGCGTCACAAATTCATGAATGGTGTAATTCAAAACATTTAATAGTTTTACAAATCAGTCCCTAGATTAGCTAGATTAAACTACAACGATCTCAAAAACATAAAAATCATAAGAAATGGATTTAAAATTAATTACATGCAGACACGGTTTATGCTTCAAGAAAAATGGCTATGGCTTCTTGTTCTTTTTATGGTTTCGGGTAGAAGAAAACCAAATGGGAAAGAGGACCCTACCTTGTTTTTTTATTAAACTAACTTTTATTTAATTTAAACTTTAAAATAACATTATAATATAATTATAAAACATGCATTCACCGTCCAAAATTATGAAAGTGGCTAAATTACCACTAAATCCCTTAATAAAATTTAATTAAGTCACTAGATCACTAAATTCAATGAAAATCAAGTTTTTATTTTTATTACGATTTAGTCCTTTTCCCTTAATTGACAATTCAATCGCTAAATTTTTCGAATCAAACTTCAATACACCTCCATAAATATTTTTAAAAAATATTTAAGGGCTCAATTTATAGAAACGAGGTCCCGAAACCTCATTTTCTAAAACCACTTGACTTTAGGGACAAACCACTTGAACTTTAACTATTTGTTCACTTTGCAAAAATAATCAAATCAAAATTCAATATGTTTCTATAACTGACTCGTAAATATTAAATTATAATATTTATAGACTTATTCGTCAAATTTGTCGCCTCGAAACCACCATTTTCGACACCACAAAAAAATTGCCGGTGACATGACACTACTAGACAAGGGTACCATCCCCTATATATATACCCCAATAAACGAAGAACGAGGGATCTCCTTCTCCCTTAAGTGCCTTAGCTAACTCACCACAACTTCCTCCTCTCCATATCTTCCTAAGTCCTTACCTTTTCCTTTCTCATCTTTCCCTCCGACTCTTCACCTGTCATAAGTGAACTGGCCTTCAAATGATCACCACATTCTCCTCCCTATCACCTCCTTGTTGAACAGCAGTATCAAGAAATAATATAGCTTGACTATGAATAGGAAAAACATATAGATAATTTATACCAATGTACTCAGTACTTGGTGGACATACCATTTTTCTACTGGTACTAGTACGTATCAATGGTAGCTTGTTTCAGCGTACTGTTTCATATTTATCATTATTTTGAAAAACATTTGTTATATGTATATTAAAAATATTTACAAATATCAAATAAGATTAAATAAATCTTAAAATTAAATACTCATCAATTATATAAAATATTATTCAATAAACTTCACAAATACAATCCATCATAAAATAAACTCAAAACAAACAAGCAAAACAAATTATTTCATAAATTAAATAATATCATCATATGTTATACATATAACAATCCATAATTCAATAAATTCAGAATATATAAAACAAATTTAAATTTAAATTTAAAAATTATATTTTAAAATTAATTTTTGTACCGGCAGGTACAGTAAAACCAATTGGTATGCACCTATATTGATAAAATATGATATCGAAATAGAATTTACAAATTATCATTCTAGTTTACTACTAAAACGAAGCATTTTAACTGATATAAATGGCTCCGAAATTTACTAATTTGATTTATAATTAATAAAAAGTTGTCCCCGATATTATGAGATTTTGATATCATTGATGAATGGACAAGTAAGAAATGTAATTTTATATTAAGTCATTTGCTATATATGTAAGAAACTGAAAAGGAATACGGAACAAACATTAGATTTGAGAAATATTCTAATTTTTTTGGTGAATTATAAAAACAGGGTAAAATCTGAATAAATACAATTAACACGATTCGAATTCAGACTACATCTGAAGCAGTGAATACTCTTGGCCATCAAAACATTACGTTGGTTCAAATATTTTAAATCTTTTATTATGGAATGGAAGTAAGAATCAGGCTCAGGTATTTTCTAGTCTTTGTATAATTCACTCTTATTAATTCCAGAAAGAAAATCAGTTTGGCTTATAAAAGAAAAATGAAAATATATATATTTAATTAAAAATAGTAGTGACTTAAAAGGAAACCTAGCTAGGTATGTTATAGCCATTGAAAATGATGTGGTCGGTCTCTTTTATCTCAAACAATAAATCAAGGTTTTGAAAATATGATTACCTAGTTGATAAAACAGATTATTTTGGGGTTCCTTTTCATTGAAAAAGAAAATTATTTTGTAGTGGAGTAGACATTTACATATTTCCTTCTGTTCTTTTTCCTAAAATATTGTACTGTTAATTGTTAAAATTGACGAAAAGTATTGGCATGCATGCACTCAAACTGTTTGTTTGATTGAAACTCTATTTCTCAGTTGAATATGAACCGCTAACGATATTCAATGCTGATTGCTGAATGAGATATATATACAAATTATGTCACGCGTTTTGTGGGTGAAAGAAAATATTGACCCAAATCTACTGTCGATAATTGCTAAAGCAAAAAATAGAGTACGTAAATGGTGCTCGAAGTGGCACCACATTCGGCATTTCAAATAACACTACAATTAACAACAGAAAATTTGAATATATCATATTTGTTTATACAGTTCGGTTTCATTACATTTGCAGAGCCTAATCAGTGAGTAAATCCATTATCTTTAATCCTAATAGCAAGTGATTTAAGTCCTATCACACCTCAGCAACCTGCTTTTGTACCTAAATATCTAAATTACTGACCACTAAGTACTCCCCTAAAAACTTAAGTTTGTAAAACCAAGCAACAAACTTGTTCTACACTCCCACAAAAATGCTCCTTTATAAATAGATAAGTGTTCTCAATTGTTTATCCAAAACTTATACAAGTCTCTCAATTACATAAAAGTTCGAGACTTGCTAACATAATAGAAATCAATTACAATTCAATCTCTATTAAATAATAGCTAATAAATAGTAAGACACAATATTCTAATAAAGACCAATGTCAAGTGGATTGTTGGAGATATATGCCTACAATGCTATCCTGATTCGTTCTCCATGATCCAAGGGATTCAATTGCTTGATCCTATTCGGTCCAATCTTCAAAAATTTGTCGCTCCACAAGATAAATCTTCAAATAGGGACCAACACATGCCCAAAAATTCATTTAATTCATTGCCCAAGTGATTTGATCGGAAAGGTTTCCAACTTCAAATAAGGAAACTTATGTTGCCTATCGAAGTGCTAGCCGTAGTGGCCATATCCGTTGACATTTTTGCAACCACTTAAAAAAAACTTTCCTCAACAATAAAATATCTATCAAGTTTGAACAAGTCTTCCATATTTAAAGCATGAATCCATCTTTACAAAGTAATATTTAATCCATCTGCATTTTCTCAAATCTCATCAAATCAATCATCCTTAATATATGGATAAAAAACACCATAAATTCAATCTATATCTTCTTGGATTTCATATAACAGTACATAAGGTAAGAAGATCACATAAGAATCCTTGAAGAAATAATCTTAGTAGATTCAATCTCTTCTCTAATAATAGACATAAGATTTGCTACACAAGTTCATCAAAAAATGCAAACAAATAATCAAAATATTTTTGTTAAACATGCCAACAAATAAGAAAAGTTATGTTCTACCACACTATAGTCGAAGTGGTTACTTCCATTGCCACATAAACAACCACTTTAAAAACATGCCTCAACAATCTCCCCCTTTCACATTTTTTATCAAAAACCCTTCAACCAATTTTCTTAAGCTTGGAAAGTAACACTTGTTGGAAAATTTTAATTTAATAAACTATTTTCTGACACAAAGGGAAATTAAAATTTTGAAAACTGAACAGGTTTGTGATATTTATATCAATAAACTTTTCTTGAAAAGTACCCGCGCTTTGTGCGAGATGGGTCTTAGATGTTCTTAGCTTTCAACCAAACGGCCTTCTCCACTATTCTCGTACCACAAATTGCTTCAAGTGTGGGCTCGAACAATCATAAAAAACATAGAACTAGAAAATAATTTTCTTACTTTCAGTAGGAAAGAATTTATATATAGAAAAAAAATTCTCACTATTTTCGGGCATAATAACAATATCTCAAAGTTGTTTATTTTAACCCTACCAATGCTATCTATTTTTAGGGAGAGATAGAAAAATCATGGTTGAATTAGTAGAATACAAATAATACTTATATGATAGAAAACCTAGTATCCTAGTTTAACTAGGAGAGGGCGTGTCGCACCCTAGTGAAATATACTAGGGTTGCCACCCCTCATAAATATTATAAGAGATTTTGGGTATCTCCTATATTTGGTTAAATTATATATGTTTTCTAGAATTTTAACCCAATACTTTATAATTTAATCCAACTCGATACATGTTTCTCTATTTCTAGAAATTTATTAAAAACCTAAAATTACACCCACTCTAATTTCTAGAAATCATAAATTTGGCAAAATTACTTTATCATACATATAATAAAATAATTAAAATATAAGCATCACATGCATAACCCAAAACGTGTATATAATTACAAGAATACGACATCTTATCAAAATTAATCGAACATGAAGGAAGAGAAAACTTGGGATTGATTTATACTATAAACATAGCACACCCTGGCTTTGATATAAATTATTGGAAAATTTTTGTTAAGAAAATGGTTTATTGTAACAGAGGAAGTTAATTTTTTTTTCTAAATCAAGCTAGCTAATGATATAGAAATAAACTTTTACCAAAAAGTACTTGTGCTTTGTGTTAGACGAATTTGAATCATTTCCAGCTTTCAATCAATTGACCTTCTCTGCTATCTTTGCACCTCGATTTGCAATGAGTGTGGGCTCAAGCAAGATGAACTAAACACAAAACAAAAAATGATTTTGTAACACCCCAAGTTTCTTAATTTTTGAATTGCTTAATTGTGTCAAGTAAATTAATTTGGTTCAGTGGTTAAGTATATGGATGTGTGCTTGAAGTATTAGGTTCGATTCTCTTCCTTTAGGAATTTTTTCATTAATTTTAATCCCATAATTGATTTGGTATGTATAGGTTATCTTTAATTTTTGTATGTTTGCTGACAAGAATGAGCTTGCTGGTTTAGTGGTAAAGCCTTAACTTTCCCTTAGTTCCCAAGTTCAAATCCTGTTGTGTTCAAGTGGGAAGTATTTTTGTTTCTCTTTGTTGTGCTGCCCATATTGTCAGAAAGTGAGTTAAATTTAAACTCGAAGAAAATCTGATTAGGATGACAACTAAATAGGATTTAGTTGGGTAAATTACATCAGAATGGATCTGCTGGTCTGGTGGTTAAATGGTGTGTTATTATGGTGGAGGTCTTGTGTTCGAATCCCTATGTAGGCAAGGGTATTATTTTTTTTGCTCAGATTTTGATATAGAGTTGTGTAACAGAGGGATTTTGAGTAGTGGATGTGTAGTAGGAACTAGGGGAGAAGATTAAGGGATTTTGGGGGTTATCGGTATTTTATTTTATTTCTTTCCCATAATCGAATTTTGACTCTCTTTTCCAAAAAAATTTTTGCCGTTTATTATTCTCCCTCTCCTCTTGCCGAAATTCTCTGAGTTTTTCCATCTTTCTCTTCTTTTTCTTATTCTTGACTTTTCCCTAATCCATTTATTTTCCTTCGTTTTCGAACGCAGTTAGTGCTCGCTTAGTTTCGGTTAGTGTTTCTCTTCATTTCTGTCATGAATCTCTTAACGACTAAAGTGGTAATGTTTATTCTCTGCGATTTGGGCGTAGGGGAGGCTCAGACTGGTGAATTCAGTGTTCTCGTCTTAACAATAGTTAAATGGAGGGTTATCAATGGTGGTAAGTTGGGTTTCGGTTTGTTCTTGGTTGTCAATTCGCTTGTAAATTCGTTAAATTGATGTTGAGTGTCTTGATTATAGGCTTTGGAGTGCTCGGTGACTGTTTTAGCATCAAACAAAACTAGGTGTGTACCCAAAACGCAAAAAAAAAGGGATTCGGTGAAAAGTCAAAATTGCTTGCTGTTTGGAAGCAATAGTAGGCTAACTTTGAAAAATCACCATAAATTGTGGAAATCAAATTAATGGATGAAAAAAATGGAATTAAAGCTTCTTGAGTCTAGTTTCTCATAGAAGAAACGGTGTAAGTAATGAAATTGTAAATCGTGAGGTATAATAAACTTTGTGAGACAAGGTTAGATTGAACTTGGGTTCCCCTGTTTTAACTTTGGAAAATCATCAAAAATTGGAGAAAAATAATTAGGGGTTAAAATTTACATGTTTAAATTATTAATGAGTCTATTAATGAGTCTATTTTCTGTGGGGATTACACACTGAGTTTGCGAAAACTCACCCTTTCTCTGTTTAATCTGTACAGGTAATCGCTAGACTTGACAGGTCGGTGCAGCGGAGGACTCGACAGTGGCCACACGTAAATTTTAGATTGTTTTCCGTTAATGCCTAAAATTTATTACTTATTTGGGGTTTTGATGTATCTTCTGGACTATGGACTATTTAGCTTTAAATTTGGGACTTTATACTATTTTTTATGGATTTTTTTAAAACTACAACTCCACAAAATTTAGTTTTTTTTCTAAAAACTAATGTTTTTCGTAAATAAAAATGATTTTCCCTAAATTAATTCGTTACAAAAGCTTCCACTAAGAGACAACTTTTAAAGCAAATCAACTAGTTTTTTTTTGAATTAAATAAAAGTTAACTTACTGTAACGGTTTTTAAACTTGATAATCTTGTCTTCAAATCCCTTTCCATGTGACATCACTAGATTTGGCTATAACGTCTAGGCCGGGTTTGGGGTGTTACATTTAGTGGTATCAGAGTCAGGTTGCAAAACTCGGTTGTGGATTTGGGTTTTAAAACTTGGTTTTAAAGAGATGACTTTTAAATGGTTTGAAATATTTTTGACTGAGTATGTGGTACACCGAGTCTCCGGCACCGATTCTGTAATTGTTCCAAAAACTCTAATAAGTTTTTGAAAATATGAGTAGCATATTCTGAAACTACTATAGGTAGTACACTGTACTGAGAACACTGTAGATAGTGTATACTAAAAGTAGTAGCAAAACTAAAAACTGTAAAAATATTGCGATTCATGATAGCAAAATCTAAACTTCTAATACTGTTTTGCATAAAATATCTACTAATAGATATCGAAAGTGTAACTGATTCATTAAACTGTTAACACAGATAAGCTACGAATTCTACGATTAGTGCATAATGTATCCGCGGATGGCGTACTAGAGGCTGAGGTAAAGGCTATAGAGGGGTTCGAGCTGAGCCCTCGTCGTTAGACAGCATGCTGAATCTGGATACGAGTGAGATGTCAGTTTCACCTGTTACAGAGACCGTGTCTCATGATTGCATGGCCGGGGACGACGCCTTGACCCAGGCTATGCTAAGGATATTAGAGAGGGTTGCTGGGACCAACACTGGATCTGAGGGCCGAGGGTCAGTTACAGAACGACTCTAGTCCAATAGGGCTGAGCTCTTTAGGGGTGTCACTGTGGTCGCTTCTAATGTGGCCAAATACTGGATTGAGGCCACGGAGAGGATCATGGATGATCTAGATTGCACCCCTAGGCAGAAATTAAAGGGTACAGTCTCGTTGCTGCGGGACGAGGCTTATCAGTGGTGGCTGACCGTTAAGGAAGGCACTCAGCCCGAACGTCTGACCTAGGAGTTCTTTAAGACCGCCCTTTAGGGGAAATATGTTGGAGCTAGTTATGTGGATACACGTAAGAGGGAGTTTCTAAATCTTACACAGGGGGATCGATCAGTGGCTGAGTATGAGGCCGAGTTTCTAAGACTGAGCCGCTATGCGCGAGGTATGGTGGCATCTGAGTATGAGCGATGTGTTCACTTTGCGGATGGCCTTAGAGATAATTTGAGAGTTCTGATAGCCCCGCAGAGGGAGTGAGATCTTTCTGCCCTGGTTGAGAAGGTAAAAATCTGCCTAGGAGGATATGGAGGTAGTCATGATTGGAGAACGTCGGAACTACTTATCTAATGTGAGCTCTACACTGGTGGCGGAGAAGTTGGTTCGTAAGGGATGTGAGGCATTCTTGGCCTATGTAAGTGTTTTGGATTTTGGGGACTCTATAGTTAAGGATATTAGAACGGTAAATGATGTTTTGGATATCTTTCCTGAGGAGCTACCGGGATAGAGCTCTTTCTGGTACAGTTCTGGTGTCTATTGCCCCCTGCCAAATGGCACCGAAGGAGCTTACAGAGCTTAAGGCTCAAATTTAAGAGTTATTAGATTGTGGGTTCATCCCTAGTATGTCTCCGTGGAGAGCATCGGTTCTGTTTGTAAAGAAACATGATGGATCCATGCGGATGTGCATCGACTACTGGCAACTGAACAAGATGACCATTAAGAACAAGTACCCCCTACCGAGGATAGATGATCTGTTTGACCAGTTTTGAAGAGCTTCAATTTTCTTTAAGATTGACCTCCAATTTGGATATCTCAATTAAGGGTTAAAAAGACTGATGTTCATAAGACGTCATTTAGGACTTATTATGGTCACTACGAGTTCCTAGTGATGTGATTCGGGCTGACTAATGCACAGATAGCTTTCATGGATTTAAAGAATCAAGTGTTCCAACCTTATTTGGATCGGTTAATGGTGGTATTCATCGACGATATACTAGTTTACTCGAGGACTGAGGATGAGTATGATGAGCACCTTCGAGTCGTTCTTCAGACTTTGAGGGAAAAACAACTCCATGTTAAATTTTGTAGGTACGAGTTCTGGCTACGTGAGGAGACATTTCTTGGTCATGTAGTTTCGTCTGAGGGGATTCAAGTTGATCCTCAAAAGATTGAGGCTGTGTTGGAGTGGAAGCAGCCTAGGAACGTGTTTGAGATCCTTAGTTTTTTGGGTCTAGTAGCATATTATCGATGATTTGTAGAGGGTTTTTCATTTAGTGTAACACCCTTGACTAAGGGTGTGTAAGATAGCTTTGAGAAACTCAAGACTGTACTGACTGAGGCCCCTGTTTTGATACAGCTGGAGCCTAGAAATGAGTTCACTGTTTATAGTGATGCATCACATGTCGGTTTGGGATGTGTGTTGATGCAGGATGGTAAGGTGGTAGCCTATACGTCTCATCAGCTTAAGACCCATGAGGCGAATTATCCGACGCATGACTTGCAGTTGGCCGCTGTAGTCTTTGCATTGAAAATCTAGAGGCATTATCTGTACGATGAGAAGTGTATTATCTACACTGATCATAAGAGCCTCAAATATCTCCTAACTCAGAATGAGTTAAATCTTAGGCAGCTTAGATGGGTTGAGCTGCTTAAAGATTATGATTGTACCATTGAGCCATCCTGGCAAGACCAATGTGGTGCCCGGTACGTTGAGCCGTAGGGCTATGACCGATCTGAGAGCGATGTTCAATCGACTTAGCCTATTCGACGATAGAAGTTTGTTGGAAGAACTTCAGGTCAAACCGACATGGATTGAACATATTCGAGGTAAACAGTTGGGGGATAAACAGTGATGGCACTACTGATTTTGGGATAAAAAGTGATGGGGTACTTTGTTTCCGTGGTTGAATTTGTGTACCAAATGATGAGGATTTAAGGCAGTTGATTCTGAGAGAGGCGCAGGGTAGTCCCTATACTATGGATCCCGGCAGGAATAAGATGTACCGAGATCTTCGGGAATTGTACTGGTGGCCAGGGTTGAAGCGTGAGGTTACCAACTTCGTTGTTTGTCGCTTGACTTGTCGTGAGTTAAGGTGAGGATCGCCACCTTCGGGTTTCTTTGCGATCGGTTAAGATACCGTTATGGAAATGGGAACGAGTAACGATGGACTTCGTTAGTGGGTTGCCTCTAACGCCCAGTAAGAAGGATTCTATCTGGGTTATCGTGAATCGATTGACCAAGTCTGCTCACTTCATCTCGATAAGGACCGCCTTTTCTCTTCAGAAATTAGCTAAGCTCTACATATCAGAAATAGTGAGACTACATGAGGTACCTGTCTCGATCATTTTCGATCGGGATCCTCATTTCACGTATCGGTTCTAGAAGATGCTTCATGAGGCTCTGGGTTCAATATTAGACTTCAGTACTACTTTCCATCCTCAGACAGATGGTCAGTCAAAGAGGGTGATTTAGATACTGGAGGACATGTTGAGGAGCTGTGTTATTGATTTCCAAGGCACTTGGAAGGAGTACTTGCCGTTAGCGGAGTTTGCCAATAATAATAGCTTCCAGTCTAGCATCTAGATGGCACCTTACGAGGTACTGTACGATCGTAAGTGTCGCACTCCTTTATGTTGGACTGAGTTGGGCGAGCGACGTGTTCTGGGTCCTGAGTTGGTCTCTGAGACAGAGGATAAGGTTAGATTGATTCGGGATCGATTCAAAGTAGCTTCTGATAGGTAGAAATTGTATGCGGATTTAAAGAGGCGTGAGATCGAGTATTCTGTGGGGGACTTAGTTTTTCTCAGGGTCTCGCCATGAAAAAAGGTTCTGAGGTTCGGTCACAAGGGCAAGCTGAGCCTTCAGTTTATTGGACCTTATAGTATTCTGAAACGTGTGGGACTTGTCACTTATCAGTTGGAGTTACCTTTGGAGTTGGACCACATTCATGATGTTTTTCATGTTTCGATGTTGAGGCGCTATCGCTCTAATCTCACGCATGTTGTTTCTGTTTAGGAGATTGAGGTTAGGCCTGACTTGACCTTCGAGGAGGAGCCGATATAGATTCTGGAGGTTGATGTAAATATCTTTCGTAAAAATTCTATTCCCTTAGTGAAGGTTCTGTGGCATAATCATAGCACTGGGGAGGCCACGTGGGAGCCTGAGGATGCGATGCGTCAGTAATATCCTCATCTGTTCTAATCAGGTAAAATTTTGAGGACGAAATTTTCTTTTAGTGGGGTAGAGTTGTAACACCCCAAAATTTTTAATTTCGTTATTGTGAAAACATGACACACATATCTGTCAGCTTTAGTGGTTATATGTTCTAGAGTGTTTGGGAGGTCCCAAGTTCAAGCCTTCGCTTGGACAAATTTTGGTATTTTGAATGAATTAGACCTTACTCTTGTTTAGTAAGCTTTTATTTGATTGTTGGGTAAATTACATCAGAATGGGCCTACTGGTCTGATGGTTAAATGGTGTGTTATTATGGTGGAGGTCTTGTGTTCAAATCCCTATGCAGTCAAGGGTATTATTTTTTTGCTCAGATTTCCGGATAGAGTTGTGTAATAGGGGGATTTTGAGTAATGGATGTGTAGTGCGAATTAGGGGAGAAGATTAAGGGATTTTAGGGGTTATAGAGATTTTTTTTCCATAACTGAATTTTGACTCTCTTTTCCAAAAAAAAATTTCGTCGTCTATTCTTCTCCCTCTCCTCTTGCCAAAATTCTCTAAGTTTTCCACCTTTCTCTTCCTTTTCTTCTTATTGATTTTTCCCTAATCCATTTATTTTCTTTCATTTTCGCACGTGGTTAGTGCTTGCTTAGTTTCGGTAAGTGTTTCTCTTCGTTTTTGTCATGAATCTCTTAACGACTGAAGTGGTAATGTTTTTTCTTTACGATTTGGGCGTATGGGGAGGCTCGGACTGGTGAATTCAGTGTTCTCATTTTAACAATAGTTAAATGGAGGGTTATCGTTAGTGGTAAGTTAGATTTCAGTTCGTTCTTGGTTGTCAATTCACTTGTAAATCCGTTAAATTTATGTTGAGTGTCTTGATTATAGGCTTTGGAGTGCTCGGCAACTATTTTAGCATCAAGCAGAACTAGGTGTGTACTCGAAATGCAAAAAAAAAGGATTCGAGAAAAAGCCAAAATTGCTTACTGATTCGACAGCAGCATTAGGCTAACTTTGAAATATCATCATAAATTGTGTAAATCGAATTAGAGGATGATAAAAATATGGAATTAAAGCTTATTGAGTCTAGTTTCTCATAGAAGAAATAGTGTAAGTGATGAAATTGTAAATTGTGAGGTATAATAAACTTTGTGAGACAAGGTCAGATTGAACTTGGGTTCCCCTGTTCTAACTTTGAAAAATCATTAAAAATTGGAGAAAAATAATTAGTGGTTAAAATTTACATGTTTAAATTATTAATAAATCTATTTTCAATAAAAACAAATTGAAACATCATCCAAATTTTGTACTAAAAGATAATTAATTTTTAGCAGAGAAGGGACGAAGCTGTCAGACAGCAAAATAGGGGTAAGTTTGAAGATTTTATTGTACTTGTTGGCTTAACCAAAAATTCTGAAAATTTTATGGTAGAAATTTATTTGATTCTAGTTTCAAAAACATTAAGCGGATCTTAATTCAGAACTCGGTAGCTCTTGATATAAGTAATTTAGTAACAGTGACTCAAGTAGACAACTTTAGAGGAACATATAAGTTAATAGTGAAAACATATATGAAAAATTAACTAGCATGGGTGACATTAAAAATGTATCACGTGACCGAGGCCAATTTGGGCCGAGTGGGCCACATGAGCGTGTGAGCCCATTTTTCTAAAACGTTCTGTAAGGTTGCACGGGTCGCCCAAGTTGACTGTAGACCTACTGTAGGGTCAGTAAGCTTTACTTAGACCACTATATTTGTGATCTGTCTGTTTTATTTCTATACCGAGCATGACTTATGATTTTTGAATGTATGTACTATTAATTGCATAATGGCATGACATATTTTGTATGTTGCATTGCATCGGCGTGGGGTGATGATATTTGGAGGAAGTGTCTGAAAGGCTATTAAACCTGTTATCTGCCAGCTTAGCTGCAACCTTCTGATTATGTGTCGCATTTCGGTACAGCATGGTGTGTAGGGATGGGTGGGTTGATTTAATCCCCACATGGTGTGTAGGGTTGGATGGAGATGGTGTGTAAAGGCTAGTGGGTAGGATACTGATTTACTATATTTACATTCTGTATCTGATATGGGCCAAGGCACTATTGTATTTCTGAGATTGTATTTGAATGGGCTAAGGCCCAAACTGATTCTGTGATGGGCACGGGCCCCAAACTGTATCTAACTAAATTCTGTTGATTATTTGTATGCATGTTTTCTTTAGGGATTACACACTGAGTTTGCGAAAACTCACCCTTTCGCTGTTTAATCTGTATAGGGAATCCTCAGACTTGATGGGTCGGTGCAGCAGAGGACTTGACGGTGGCCACACGTAAAGTTTAGTCTATTTTCCGTTAATGCCTAGAATTTATTACTTATTTGGGGTTTTTGATGTATCTTCTGGACTTTGGACTTGTTGGCTTTAAATTTGAGACTTTATACTGTTTTTTTATGGATTTTTTTTAAAAACTGCAACTCCACAAAACATAGTGTTTTTCTAAAAACTAAGGTTTTTCATAAATAGAAACGATTTTTCTTAAATTAATTGGTTACAAAAGCTTCCGCTAAGAGACAAGTTTTAAAACAAATCAACTAGTTTTTTTTCGAATTAAATAAAAGCTAACTTACTGTAATGGTTTTTAATCTTGACAATCTTATCTTCAAATCCCTTTCCATGTGACATCGCCAGATTCGACCATAACTTCGAGGCCGGGTTTGGGGTGTTACATTAGTATTTTTTTAAAAAAATTAATGATAATTTCCTTGAAGTGAGGAGAGTTACATGAATGATTTTAAACCTTGAAGTAAGGAAGTGCTCGAGGAACTTTCAGGAAATACCCAAAACCTTATAGTAAAGGTTTTAGAACCAACTCTTAATAGTATAATAGTAGACTTGCAAACAACCAACAACAATAAGGAGCTGTATCGTAGTGAGAAGGTCTCTCGTAGGCCTGAGTTTTTTTAATCTGGCTAAAATACTTTAAACATTGAGTCTCTCAAACAAGAAGATGATGACCCACTCACATTGGATGAGGTGATGTAGAGTGTTGATTCCAAGCTCTAAGAAATTGCTATGAAAGACTAGATGGATTATTTGAAATCCAACTCAGTTTGAGAACTTCTAGATTTATTGGAAATGGTAAAACCCATAAGATGTCAATACATCAAAGAAGATAAAAAATGCGGGTGGAAAAGTGGAAACTTATAAGGCCAAACTTGTAGCAAAATGATATACTTAAAAAAGTATCGGTTATGAAAAAATCACTTCTTTAGTTGCCATGCTCAAGTTGGTCTACGTATTGTTATCCATTATGATGGATTTCATTTACAAGATCTGGCAAATGGATGTTAATACAACATTCTTGAATGATTATCCTAAAGAAAACATCTTTGTCATTCAACCTATCGGATATAGCTAAAGGAAATGAGCATAAATTTTGCAAACTACTTAGATCGATTTATAGACTTAAACAAGCATCCCACTCATGAAATCAAAGATTTGATCAAGCGATCAAAAATTTTGATTTGAGCAAAACGTAGATAACCTTGTGTTTATAAATGCATTGTAGATGGAAAAATGGTATTTCTCATTCTATATGTTGATGACATTCTACTCATTGGAAATGATGTAAGGACATTGTCATCAGTTAAACCATGATTAACTCAATAGTTCATCAATAATGACTTGGGAGAATCTAACTTTATTTTAGGTCTTCAAATCCTAAGGGATCAAAAAAAGAAAGTGATAGGATTATCACAAGCTTCCTCCATACACAAGATATTAGAACACTATGCAATAACCGATTCAAAGAAGGAAATTGAACCTTTTGTATCAAGCTTTTAGTTTTTTTTGGAAGATTGTCTTCAAATTGCTTAAAAAAAGAATATATGAGAAAGCTTCTTTATTATTCAGCAGTAAGAAGTCTCATGTATGCTATGTTATGCACACATCCAAATATTTGTTTCACAGTAGGGTTGGTGAGTCAATATCAAGCAAATATCGATCCAAAACAATGGCAAGCAGTTAAGCATATATACTCAAGTATTTATGGAGAAAGAGGGATTATATGTTTGTGTATTCTAAAAGAGATCTTACTCATTTATAATTGTTGACTTCCAAACATGTCGAGATTCAAGGAAATTGACATTGGGCTATGTCTTTGTCCTAGTGGCAATTCCATAGTATTGAGAAGTGTCAAGCAAAGTTGTACTGCTGACCCCACTATGGAAGTTGAATATGTGGCTACTTTTGAGCCAAAAAAATAAGAAATATGGTTTCAAAAGTTCTTATGAATCTTAAAGTCGTTCCTGGTATGAAAAAAGTTATCACAATGTATTGTGATAACATTGTGGAAATAGATAACACTCAGGAAACTATAACAACCTGTTTTTAGTGAAATTAAAATCGTGGTTTTAAGACCTCAAATTCGATGAGAAAGTTATTATTTTACTATTATTTTAATCTCTATGGGATGTGAGTAAGGTCAAATTAAAATTTCGTTAAGAAATTTTGACGTTTGCATTCTTAATTAAGTGAAAATGACTAAATCGTAAAATGTACAAAAGTAAAGTTCCATTAGTTAAAGGTGTCAAATGGCTATGAAACATTAAAGTAAGAGGAATTAGATGATAATTAGACCATTTATGTAGTTAGTGGATGTTTATGGCAAGGTTTTATTGAAATTATAATGTGTTTAAAGGGCAAAACGGTAAAATGGTAATTAAAACATAAAAAAAAGTAAAGAAAAAGATGGTATCATCTTCTTCATTTTGATAGATCGACCAAAAATAACCATGGAAGCTTGCTAGGGTTTTTGACCAACTTATTTTGCTTGCATGGTATGTATTTCAATCTCGTTTTTAATTATTTTTATATTTTCGAGATCGTTGTAACTTAATCTAGCTAGCCCAAGGATGAATTTGTAAAATTGTTAAAGATTTAGGGTTTCAACATGAATGCTATTGCATGATTCTTGATATTTTATGAAAAATTATGAGTCATTGTTGATAAATAAACAAGTTTTGTAAAGTAATTTTGATGAAAATGTCATTTAGGGACTTATTTGAAAAAATGGTAAATGTTCATGGTAAATTTGTGAAACGGTGATTTGTATGATTTGTATGGGTTGATATAGGTCCCTAGAGAAATCATAAATTTATGAGCCTAATGACTAAATTGTGGAAAGTTAAAATGTTAGGGGCAAAATAGTAATATTGGAAAAATATGAAAAATGGACTGAATTGAATAATAGAAGAATTAAATGGATTGAATTTGTCTATTTAGATCAAGGTAGACCACCTACAGATCTAGATCGAGGAAAATCTAAAGCCTCGGATTAGTTGATCTCATTTCTGCGTCTTTGTCATTGAGGTATGTTTGTTGTGTTTTAATACGTAATGAATTTCTATTTGAGTACTTGTATTATGACTGTTTAATTATTACATTTTTGAAGAATAATGATGAATTGCACGTACATGCCCCTGATTGTACTTCGATACCCTTGGATGTACTTTTGTACCCTGTTTAGACCTCAGTAATTCTGAATTGAATAATATGTGAATTGTATTCAATTTATTGTCATATTAAATGATATGCTACGTTCTTATTAAGATCTATAAGCTTATCCGTTCTTGTGGATTGTTTTGTAGATCGTTGTTACTGACACTTTGAATGGATCAAACCTTTAGCTCACACTATCCAACGAATTTGGTAGTTTTTGTATCTCTTAGGGTAGTGGCATGTATAAACTTATATAGTTGAATTTGAGGTTGCAATGTATTTAGGATGGTATAAAATGATGTTTGATGAAAGTATATATAATAACTAAATGTGTTTGTGTTTTGATGTCATGTATGCATAATAGGTTATGATGGTATGTATAGGTGGATTTGTATTGGTATCTAGTTGAATGTTAGTTGATGATTTTGGCATGTATAAATTGTTTTGGTACCATTTGATGTTAATTAGTTTGTGTTATTTTGGTATTGATGATACAAGAAAGGTATGGTTCAAATAGTAAGTTATGTTAAAGTGTTAATAATCATATTTGAGGTATGACTTGGTAAAAGTTGAGTTATGTTGGATAGTAGAAATGTAATCAAACATATGCATGTTTTGGAAAATTGATATGTTTGCAATTGAGGTGCCTTGTATGAGATATTGGTTGAATGGTTTTGGACTATTGAATTGGTCATTTCATGTTGGTTTTGGTCATGTTTTGATGCTTTGATTAGGTGTTTTAAAGGGTTGCTTGAACTGGTGATGGAAATGGCTTTGTTTTGGGCAAATTCATGTCCACACGGGCTTATGACTCAGCCGTGTGTGACACACGGCCAGGCGACATAATTGTGTGTCCCTTGCTGATTTTAAATGCATGCAAGTCAGGCTGTTACACGACTAGTACACAGGCGTGTGTGACTATTTTGAGAGTTACATGACTTGGCATACGGACGTGTGGCTTGGCCATGTGACCCAACTCAGAGACTTACACAGGTGAGGACACGGGTTGGGACATGGCTATGTGTCCTTATTTCGATTGTTTAACATCTTGAGACACGGGTGTGCGTCTCAGCCGTGTAAGTCACAGGACCTTGCCACATGGCCATGTGACCCCTAACCTGTAGCTCTAATAATCGAGTAAACCGTGTCTCAGGCCATGGGACATTCGAAATAAGGACACACGGCCATGTCCTAGCCCTTGTCCGTGCCCGTGTAACTCTCTGACTTGGGCCACACGGCCAAGGCACATAGCCGTATGCCAAACCCTATAACTTTCGAAATGGCCTCACACGCCCATGTGCTAGGCTGTGTGCTAGGTCGTGTAACTGTTTGAATTGCTACCCTTTGAAACTTACAAGGGACACACGACCGTGTCGTATGGCCATGTGTCATACACGGCTGAGACACATGCCTATGCCTTTGGCCGTGTGTCATACACGGCTGAGACACATGCCTATGCCTTTGGCCGTGTGGAAAAGAAAGAGGCCAAATTCAAGCCATTTCCATCACCTTATTCAAGCATGATCGTATGAGCCATTTGCACATACATTCAAGCATTAAAACGTACCTAAAACATGCATAAAAAAGACTAATTCAGTGCACCATTTATCCATACAACCAATATGCCAAAAGGCACATCAACAACAATTCATCAAATCAACCTAAACATAAACATAATTGTCCATAAATCAAGCTTATACAACTACTTATTTCCATACCAAGCCATAGCGGCCATATACCAAATCACATTCAAGCATACCAAATTGGTCATTCAAAACATACCTTCAGTTGGCCATATCCACACCAATCAACAAAGCATCAAAGTGCCAAAAGCACACCAATCATAATACCATATTTACAAGCCAAACATAACAATTATTTCATCAACACAATTCACCTATACATGACAATATAACCATGACCAAAACATCAAAATCTATTGATATAGTCACTGGATAGTGTGATAGGTCTCCGATGAGCTTCTGATGGTCACTAAACTAACTAAAACTACGATTAAGGTAAGCGCACCTATCGAACAATAGTATAGTTATGGTGAGTAGGGAATATCGTATTCACAAGGACTAAAAGTACTAGTAATTACCGTTTTTCTATTAATTAGTGGATAAATTGAAGTGATTGTTTTTAATCTAAAATTACTAAACTAATTTAACTAAGAACGCAACAGAGAATAAAATAAGAAAAATAATCAAAGATACAAATGCGAGAGACAATACCCAGGAAAGAATCCACCTAGACTTCACTTATTATTATGAATCTGAATTAAACGATTTATTCACTTGTGTCTTGATCCGTAGAAATCCCTAAATTATTTTAATATCTCTTTCGAAAGTAAGAACAACCAACTCTAGGTTGATTAATTGAAATCTCTGTATAATTAAAACCCCAATTATCGCATTAACTCGATTTATGGATTCCCTATTAAATTTGACTCTAATCCAGTAGATTTATGTCATCCTATTTCTAGGATTGCATGCAACTCCACTCAATTATTCTAGATCTGCTCTTAAACAGGGACTTTTGCTCCACTGATTAAGCACATTAAACATGAATTAATATCTTGAAAATACTAAAACATGAAATAAGCATGCATAATTGAGAACAAGAATCCGGTTTCATCTTCCCTAGGTATCTAGGGAATTTAGTTCATAATCCTAAACAGAAACATCTCAAAGTTAAGATAACAAGAAGACGTAAAGAAACTCAATAAAACTTCAAAAGAAATTAAATGGAGATCTTCAATATTGAAGGAGATCCATTTCGAGTTGATTCCGATGACGTTCTTCGAGTCTTTTCTTCAATCTTATTTATGTGCCCCCTTAGATCTTCTTTTAATTGATATTTATAGACTTTAGAATGCTTAGAAAGCCTAAAAATTTGGTTTTTCCACGTATTTGGGAAGCAAGGTGCGTTATCGACACGGACTAGCACATGAGCGTGTGGCCATCCCGTGTGGGAATGCCCAAGCCGTGTGGTTCTTGGAAGCAGCTCTATTTGTCTGATTTTGGCTCATTTTTTGCTCCTTTCACTCCCGAGTGCTCTTCTAAGTATAGAAACATGAAATTAAAGGATTAGGAGCATCAAATTCACTATTTTACATAATTAATCATCCAAAAACGCATTTAGAAGGAGATTAAAAGATGCTACTTTTATAGCTTATCAAAAATCCTCAACTTACAATTAAAATTAATCCTTCTAAACTCATAATTCTCATCAATGATATTTCGTCGTAATTCACAAATAATCATACATTGATAATTCAACTAAAAGAGCACTGAAGATTCAAACAATCCAAGTCGAACATTTTTAAAGCATGAAAACACAAGTATTTCCCCTTATCAAAGTAATTACCTTTAATTCAAAATAAAAAAAAATCGACATCCTCACAAAAGATTCACTCAAATCACTCAAATTGTTTAAGGTTCAAAAATAAACACTTAATAGTCAAACATGAAAAGTTATTACCATAGGCTTGCGTTAAAATCAAATCTCCACCACTATAAAATGAGATGATACACAAATCAAAAGGTCTTTAAAAGGTTGTAATGGGGCTTAGGTTAAGGGTGTGGAAAAAGGCTGAAAAAGATGGTGAAAATCGAGTTCGAATTGATAAATTACCAAACTAGAAAAATAAAAAAATGCTGAATTAAAAAAAAACAATTACATCAATCAAAAACTATTCAAGAATAACACGAGCTTCTTTTTAAAATATGAATTTAACTGTTCAAGCTCAGTCATAGAACTAAATGATAATCAATATATTTTTTTCTTTGATATTTTCTGTGTTTTTTTTTTTAATTTGAGAACAAAAAATAACATAGCAAATTAACAAAAGAACATAGTTAGGTAACTAACCAAATCAAATCTCGATAAAAAGGGAGTCAATAGAACGGGAAAAATTCTCAATGAATCAAAAAGAATGATTTATGGGTTAACAGTAATGGGTAATTTAAGAAACGGTGTGTTAGGCTCAATGGGGTTCACTAAGGGTTAATTTTGTAGGTAGGCTTTTTATGGGATAAGTGGGTTAAACCTATGTGCCTTTATCATCTCAGTATATCAAATCAAAAGGTGTGGTCTCGACATGTATAACCAATGCAAGTTCTAGAATAACAAATCATATTGACACACTCATAACCAATAATAAAATGAGCAAGAAAAATGTATGCTCTAAAGGCTCAAAATCTCAAAAAATTCATGGTTTTTGATGTCAATCTTGCAAATCTCAAACTTCAAGAAAATACTTCAATTCAGAGAAAAAACCTAAAATTTTTTATTCTGAAAATAAACTTATCATGCTAGATTCTCTCATGCCTTAAATTTTAAAACAACCAATACACAATTATCGGTAAATTAATCTAAAACATATCAACAAAAATCACCAATTGATAAAAATTCATTCTAATGGAAGTATGAAAAAATTACTAAAGCACAAGACATAATTAGGGATTTTCTAATAATTATATATATAACCTCCCCCACACTTAAGATGTACATTATCCTCAATGCACAAACATAGATAATCACAATATAAAAAAATATCATAAGAGAGGGAGAAAATTGAAACTTCCCTGAATTTTGGATGGAACCCCATAATAGTGAAAAGCGAAATTGTAGACAAATCTAGATGTAGTGCATGATTCCAAGCAAACTAAGAAGAAAATAAACACAAATAGTGAAGAAGATTAGGGGATTATAACTCGATTAGAAAAAACCATAAAAAATAAAAATATAGTTCAAAAGATAAAAATGACATAAGCCTAAGCAAATAACAATAAACATAAACATAAAATAAAAATAAAAATAAAACAAATAGACTCAATGGTCCTCGTCATTAGAAGTGTCGTAAGGCGTCGGCACCGAGGAGGAGATATGAAGATGCTGACAGATCTGCTACAATGTCGCATCGATACTGTCGAGCCTTTGAAAGTATTTCCACTTGAAGTGAGTGAAACGCTCAGAGAGACCCGTCAAAGTGGCAGCAAAAGAAACAGGACGGTGAATCGAATGTGGAGGATGAGGTGGATCCTCATGATGGAGTGGGACATCATCAGTGATGTCCTCTAGGTCATTCTGAGAGTTAGAATGAATCAAACGGTACTGAGGAAGATCAACTCCTTGAAGTCGCTCTATCATCCTCATATGAGTCATGATTGAGATTCCCTGTAGGGACATTTGGCCGACTAGGTACACTCATATGGCGTACTAGGTCGCCGAGTCTAAAAGTGATGGTACCTGGCTCGTCATGAGATGTCATCGCATGCTGGAGATGAAATGTTGAGCAAAACTCCAAAGTCAACTCCATGTATGTGGACTCGATGATGGAGAAGAACCGGTCTTATGGGGCTATCGTAAGAAAAGCTTGAACAGGATCAGTGAGGTGGACCTACTCCACAATGGCCCAATCAATACATCGGCCCAAACTGAGTGGTCGCACTCGAAGGAGTTGGAATAAGTCCTCCTGGGGGACCACAAAAAATCGAAGAAAAGGGTGGCGGGTCTTGGCGGAGGCGCTCGAGGAAAAGGTCGTGCTAGGTGACTTCCACTTTTTTGAAGCGGGGACGACGACCTTGGACTTGCTGCGAGTGTTTTTTATGATGAATCTGTAAGAAAAACAAACAAGCAAGCATGAAAACAAAATGAAGCAAACGGACGAACCGAACATAATAGAAGCGAACCTATATCTTATGTTATAATTGAAGTAACATCAATAACTACATGACTGAAAGAAATCGATAATAAAAAGATTATAATCAAGAACTAAAATTTAGAAATACCAAAAGATATAAGATGGAATTCTAACCAATCAAGAAACATGGTACTAAAAATAATGAGAGGCTTGTAGAAATCAAACTAAATAAAAACAAAGAATCACTAAATCATAATTTTCTAAAGTAAAAACAATATTCATAAACAAAACGAAACCAATTGATATAAGAAAATGGGAGAAACATAATATTAAATAAAATATAATAAGAACAAGAGAATAACTGAACTAGAATAAAAATAAATGAGAATTAATTAAGAATAATAATAAAAAACTAATAAACAAAACAAAGAAATAATAATAAAATAAAATAAAGACTAAGAGGAGCAAATAGGGGTTGACCGATGGTGGGATGACTGGAGCTCGGAGGGTCGCATGGTATGGTGCGGGCAACAGTGGAGCATTTCTGATTGTCGTCGGCGCGGGGGCGGTGAGGAGGAGATGAAAAGTGAAGGAGAAAAGAGGAAGAGGGAAAGGGAGGGTGTGGCTTGGTGAGGGAAGGACGGTGGAGCAAGGGAGAGGAGAGGAGGGGTCGTGGGGTGGTGCGACGGTGGCCAGACCATAATAGAAGCGAACCTATATCTTATGCTATAATTGAAGGTAACATCAATAACTAAATGACTGAAAGAAATCGATAGTGAACATATTATAATCAAGAACTAAAATAAGACATAAGACGAAATTCTAACCAATCAAGAAACATGGTACTAAAAATAATGAGAGGCTTGTAGAAATCAAACTAAATAAAAACAAAGAATCACTAAATCAAATTTTCTAAACTAAAAACAGTATTCATAAACAAAATGAAACCAATTGATAAAAGAAAAATGGGAGAAACATAATATTAAATAAAATATAACTAAATAAGAAGCAAAACTGAAAAAAAATACTAACAGCAAAGCAAAAGAACACCAATATATAATAAGAACAAGAGAAGAAATGAACTAGAATAAAAATAAATGAGAATTAATTAAGAATAATAATAAAAAACTAATAAAAAATAAAGAAATAATAATAAAATAAAATAAAATAAAGACTAAGAGGAGAAAATAGGGGTTGACCGACGGTACAATGACCGGAGCTCGGAAGGTCGCATGGTGTTGGTGCGGGCAGCGGTAGAGCGTTGGTGATGGTGGTCAGTGTGGGGCGATGATGAGGAGATGAAAAGTGAAAGAGAAAAGAGGAAGACGGAAAGGGAGGGTGTGGCCTTGTAAGGGAAGGACGGTGGAGCAAGAGAGAGGAGAGGAGGGGCCGTGGGGTGGTGCAACAGTGGCCGGGAAAGGGCGGTTCGAGGGAATGGTGGCTAGGTTTTGTGGGAGGTTGGGGAAGAAGAAAAAAGAAGAAAAAAAAGGATTTACGGATTTAAAGGGGGACAAGGTCGTGTAAGGCCCATGTTGAGACACACGGCATTGTAGTTCATTTCTGGCCCGTTTGCGCTTTAAAAACAAAGGGCTCAGTCATCACACGGCTTCAGACACACCCGCGTGTCTAGGCCGTGTCTCACACACGGCCGTGTCACGTAGTCGTGTGCTAGCTCCTTCGCTTCTCCTACGCCCATGCAGCCTCCCACATGCCTGTGTTGTTCGGCCGTGTCTCGCACACATCCGTGTGGCTCATCGTGGAACTCTTTGACTTGTTTTAAAGAGGAAAAAATAGCTCTAGGTTTTAGGAAAAATTAAGTCCCAGGATCCACATGGCCAAGGACATGCCCGTGTGTCCAGGCCGTGTAACTCACTGTTGATATTCTTAATATTTAACAACTAAGTCTTTAAAATCCACACGGCCAAAGAGATGTTCGTGTATCTAGGCCGTGTGGGTCACACAACCATGTCGCCAGTCAGTGTAACTCACTGTCGAGCCCCTTAAGGTGCACACAGCCTGGGACACGCCCATGTGTCCAGGCCGTGTCGGTAAAAAATCCTTATTTAATCATGAAAAATAAATAAAAATAAACTAATTAGCAATGTTAATACTCGAGTTGCCTCCCAAGAAGCACTTATTTAAAGTCTAAGCTCGACTTACCTCGCACTTGCACGGTTACGGTGGTTAAAGGAGCCGAAACTCCTCTTTCCTACTATCAATTCTATCATCAAAATAAGGTTTAAGTCGAGTACTATTTACCTTAAATGTGCCGAATCCAGAATTAGTTACCTCGACTATATCGTATGGGAAGACATTCAGTACCGTAAAAGGAGTTAAACCGTTTTCATTAAGCTCTGAACTGGCAATACATGGATCCGTTTTATCTAGTAGTACCTTGTCCCCAACCTTAATATGGTATGTTCCATCCATATGCTTATCATGGTGTCGTTTTGGTTCTTTATCGTGTATTCTTGGCTTCTCCTTAACATGTGTTCGCCATTCATCTAGTTTATCAATTTGCAGCATTCGTTCATCATGAGTCATTCTGTTTCTGTCTCAAAATAATCTTCAGTCTTTTCTGTATGCCACCTTAGATCTTCTTCTAATTGATATTTATAGACTTTAGAATGCTCAGAAAGCCTAAAAATTGGGTTTTTCCACGTATTTGGGAAGCAGGGTGCATTATCGACACGGGCGAGCACATGGGCGTATGGCCAGCCCGTGTGGAAATGCCCAGACCGTGTAGTTCTTGGAAGTAGCTCTAATTGTCCGATTTTGGCTCGTTTTTCACTCCTATCACTCCCGAGTGCTCTCCTTAGTATAGAAACATGAAATTAAAGGATTAGGAGCATCAAATTCACTACTTTACATAATTAATCATCCAAAAACGCATTAAGAATGCGATTAAAATATGTTACCTTTATAGCTTATCAGCTTCCAAACTGGTCGAGCTTCCGATAATCTATAAAACATAAGAAAGAAAAACAATGTAAGCACATAATGCTTAATAAGTTCGTAAATCATGAACATAGCTTACCATTTCAATGCATAATCATAAAAATAGACATGAATCAATCCAACATAGCTTGGCACAAGCCTAAGCATCATTAACAAAACAAGTTAGTGATTAAACACATAACTTAGTAATATCATCACATGGTAAGGTATTGAACATGAACATTGCATTATTTAAAACATACTTTTCATAAGCATGAGTGTTCATACTTTGATCATCAACATTTCATACCTTTTCATGAGTTCTTAACTTAGCTTTCGGTATACTTACTATTATTTCCCTTTTCATGCCCATTGAGCTACTTAGAATAATATTGGATACGTGGGAAGCTCACACAAAGTGTGCTAAACATATGGTCGAAACCATTCATTTCCTTTTCCTTTAATAGATGCTCACTCCAGCTATAAGTGGGTCTGCTCACACAAGATGACGGTCAGAATATAGCTATACGTGCCGCTCACACAAGCTGATGAGTATCCACAACAAATTTCGAAACTCAGTCATCAGTAGGACATTAAGGACCAGCACCCGAAACATGGTAACCCTAATGACATGTCATTTGTATCCTATATATCCCTAAGTTCGAACGGGGCTTGATAATCGTTGTACGTCGTTGGATTTTTGTTGTAACATGATATGACAAATAGCATAATAGCATTTAATTCAAATAAAATTAAAAATACTATTTAAACATGCGAACTTACCTCGATCACAAAAACGTCGAAATAAGACTCAACTAGTCTGATACTTTATCTTTCCCTCAATCTAGATCCGTATGAGGCTTAAATTTATGTAAATAAGAAAATTCAATCCATTCAATATTAATTCTATTCAATTCAGTCCAAAATAAATAATTTTGCAAATTTACACTCTTACCCCTAATATTTTAACTTTTTTACAATTTAGTCCCTAAGCTCGTAAAATGAAATTCATGCAACTCCATCCACTTATTATGCTATTTGAATTCAATATACACCCATAGAAACTCATACAAATCATTATTTCATAATTTCACCATGTATTTTACTCATTTTACAAATAAATCCCAAATTGACATTTTCAACAAAAATCACTTTACAGAACTTGTATATCTATCAAAAAAGATTCATTTTCTTCCATCAAACATTATAAATCACATGAATACATTCATTGAAAAACTCTAACCTTTTAAAAGTTTTGTAAATTAGTCCCTGGGCTAGCTAGATTAAGCTACAATGACTTCAAAAATATAGAAATCATTAAAAACGAGACCGAAATTCACTTACATGCACAAGGAAGTCCTGGCCAAACCTTCAAGCTTTCGTTAATGGTGATTCTTAGGTCTAATTTCTGTGAAATATGGACAAATAAAGATGATAGCTTTGTTTTGATTATTTTACTTAACTTATTATTTAAATTACCTATATAACCTTATATATTAACCTTTAAAATCATTCAAATGATGTCCATAAAAGTCCACTCATAATAAAAATGGTTTAATTGCAAGATAAATCTCTTAACCATTTTATATCATGGCCATTTAGTACCTTTTACTTATAGAACCCTAATTTTGCACCTTTTACGATTCAGTCATTTTTACTAAATTAAGCATGCAATTGACAAAATTTATTAAAAATTTTTTTATACCATCTTGCTAATATTCCAAAGACACTAAAATAATAAGAAAATAATATTTTCGTGTCAGATTTATGGTCCCAAAACCACTATTCTGATTTCACTTAAAATAGGTTTCTACAAAGATACTTTGAGCATGATGACATCGAATGATTGTGTGAACTGGGACTTATTTCAAGCTGAATTCAAGAAGAAGTATGTTATCTGGTTTTTCATTGACATGAAAAAGAAAGAATTTCACGAGTTAAAATAAGGAAATCGGACTGTAGCTGAATATGAATGTGAATTTGTGCAGTTAAGCAAGTATGCTCGTAATATAGTATCAAATGAGGAGGAAAAGTGTATTTGATTTGAAGATGGAATGAATGATGATATTTGTATGTTAATAGCAATATTAAAGTTACAGGAATTTGTAGAAATTTGAAGAAATTTGTAAAAGCAAATGACAGTTAGATTCAAAATTTTGAGACTATAACAAAAGGGGGTCAATATTTAAGCCTACTCAAACGACTCCATCGAAGAAATTTAGAAATGACACAAGTTGATCAACTGTTGTAACATCCCAAAAATTGGGGTTTAGTAGAATCGGGTTTGTGAATCGAGAGAGTGTGATTATGCCTTAATTTTTTAAATTATGTATGCATTTTTAAGAAACAAATGAGGTATTGGTTTGTTGGTTAAGTGTTAGTGTAACGTTTCTTGAAACCCAAGTTCAAATCCCTTCTCTCGCATCATTTCTATCATTTTGGAAATTTTGCGTTAAACCCTAGTATGTGACATGCCTTGTTTTTTAAAATAAATATTTCAAATTATATCAAGAATGAGTTATTGGTTTGATGGTTAAACATTAGTGAATTTATCCTTGAGGTCTTAACCTCAATTCCCTTCCCATGCAAATAATTTAATTTTTTGACAAAAACCCCTTGTTTTAATGTATGGGTCATCCAAACCTAGTTAACCTAGGTATAAATATTAATTTTTCACTAATAATTGCCTTTAATGCCCCTCCGCATCGCCTTAGCCGTTCCTCTCCTCCTCTCATTCTCTTTGATTTTAATTCTTTTTGCTTTCCTCTATTGTTGTCGTCGCCTACACATAGTTTTACCATCTCTTTATTTTTATTTTTCTTTTTATTTTTCCCACAAGATTTGTTAACATATTCTCCACCATATTGCTGTCATTTTTCTTCATTAAAATCAACCCCAAATTTGAAATCTTAAACTCCAATATCGATCTCGAACAATGCCAAGAAAGTGCTATTGCCGTTTCTCTTGACTAGCTTGGGTAAGGTCTCTTCTCTCTTCAATTTCTTAATTAATCTTGTCTATTAAAATTCAGCCTCAATTTTGGCCACCATGGGTGGTGGTGCATGGGTCTATGTGCAAGAAAGGGGGATGTTTTGTTTCTTTGTTCTTGCCTATATTTTTCCAGCATTAATTTGAGTTCTTGAACCCTACTAGTAAGCTTTTAAACTCATTTCAATTAGGGAAAAATTTTCTTGATCAATTAGTCATTTGGATCCCACAAATCATGAAGCGTAAGTGCAATTAAGGGTAACTAGTTTATTATTTTGTCATAATTGTTTGGTAAAGTGCAATTAAGGAATTTAATAATTAATTATCTACTAATTTTCCAGTATATTATTGAATTAGGTGCTGACCCAAATGCCCCAAATCATCTGTAAAGGCGAAGAACGATTGTACATACGGTTTGCATCGATATAGTGTAAGGAATCTAACTAGTTTGGATTCATAAAATAGTTATAATTTCAACAATTGGTTTGAAATCATAAATGAGTGTTTAGGGGTTGGTTTAATGGTAAATTGATTGAATTTATACTGAATTTTGGTTTAGGTTCGTTTAAGGAATTATTAAGGAAAATTGGAAGATTCGCTAGTGTGCTGTGAGGAAGTGAAAAATAGGGTGCGGGTCCTAAACTCATAAAATTGTTTGAAAATGTTAAATACCATGATACATATGATACATTAGCTTGATGATTGGATTGTCTTAATAGCCAAATTATTGATTTCGTGAGTGGCCGAACTAGGTATGTTTCGAGCCTTAAAAGATTGACATGTTGGCAAAATTGCTAGTTTGATAGTATAGGTGTTTGATTGAGTGCGTAATTGCATATTTGAGTTATGAGATATGAGAATGTTTGATTGAATGATATAATGTGTTGAGATATTAAGTTTATGTATGATTTAAATGCATGAGATATTTATTATATTGTGTACTGAAAGGGTGCTATTTATGCACAATAAAAATCTATAAAGTATGTGAAATTGAACATATTGATTGATACCAACACAATGGTAATTTGAAAGATTGAAACACTGTTTCCATTTACTGAAAGTATGTGATTATTGAGGACATGTTGAGCATATAAAATGAATATGAAAAGTATTGAGATATGATTATGTATGAGATTGTGTGACATATTGCATATGCATTGGGTTGGGTTGGGTTGGGATTTTGTGGTTGACGGAGGAGTTCTGTGGGATACCGGTGGCATATTAAGTTCACATTATTCGTAGTGAGTGCATTGCACCTAGACTACCGAGGGGATTGGCGATTTTATCGCATATTATATTGTATTGGCGATTGTATCGCACTATTTGATATCCGACAGATTTTCTGCATTACTGATTATTTAGTGGTTTTACCACATCGAGCTATGCTCATAATGTTTTAGGGTTTGGAAGATGGTTTTTTGGTAACTCGTGGTGTGTAGCGGATGGTATGGGTAGGAACCTTTTTGCATTGCATCATGTGCACGACATATTCAAATGTTATTGATTTATGCTACGCATTGTATTTTGTTATATTGAATGGTATCGAAATTAATAATTGTTACTTGAATGAATGATGACCTATGCTCATACACCATTTGACATCAATGTGATAATGGCTGTATAATAACCTATGATGGTTCTATTTTCTTTTGTTAATGCTAATATGTTTCACTTTATTTGATGTTTTTGCCCGTTTAAATAATTACTCGACTCACACTAAGCTTTTCATAAGCTCACTCCCAATAGTGTTTAACTTTTTAGGTAAACCTCAAAATTAGGACCGGACTTGGCATTCAAAGAATCAACTTGGACCTCGGATTATTATTATTTAATTAAGTATTATTAAGTCTTTATTGGTTTTGGCTTGTAATTGTTAATTATTTTTGGTCTGTGGCTTGGTAAGTTTTCTTTTGGGGATTTTTGCATGTATGAATTACTCAAGCATAATAATTGGATAATGCATAATATCCAGCTTAAGTAAAATTTGATATTGTTCCCTAGTTTCCACTACATTGCAAAGGAACTATTTTTGAAAAACAAATCGATAAGGCAACTAATTTTCCAAAATGTCTTGAAAAATGGTTTCTCCACTGCATTAGTTTAACTTCGAGTTTTTTTTAAAGAAGAGCGACAAGCAAACATTTTTTTCTAAAACAACACTGTCAACAATAAAATGAATCCTAAGCATACATGACCTAATGAATGAATGATTTTAAGCTAACTCAAAGTACAACTATGGCTTTCTCTAAAATGAGTTTATTTAAAGTCTGAAAAAGTAACATAAGTTAGCTTAGCATTTCGGTGGCTAATGTAGCATTCTCAATCTAGCCATAACGTCTCGGCTAGGTTTGGGAGGTTACAGCTACCCCTTCAAAGTCCACTAGTAGAGAGAAATCGTGGCAAAGTAATTTCAAGTCAATTAATTCTCCAACAGCTAGTGTTGGAAGTGTAAGAAATTTTGAGAGAATTGTTCCTGTGTGCGATGAATGCAACAAAAGACATTTTGGTGAGTGTCGATCAAAGTCGGGAGCTTGTTTCTCTTGTGGGTCTACTGGCCATTTTTTTGTAATTGTCCGAAGAAGGAAAATGATTTCAGTAACCAATCAATCAAGCGTGAAACAATTTCTCAAAGAGGTAGACGGTTTGAAAATGCTAGAAATGCTACTCCCAGTTGAGGAAAGAATAACGAGATGAATTAACAGTCTGAAGCAAGAACACCAACTAGGGCCTATGCAATCCGAGCTGGAGAGGAAGCTACTACTCCAGATGTTATTACTGGTACTTTTTCTCTCTTTGATATTAATGTATATGCATTGTTTTTTCCTGGATCAACTCATTCGTATATATGCACTACATTAGTAGACAAAAAGAAATTACCTATTGAATTCACTGAATATACTATCAAAGTTACAAATCCCCTAGGTCAGTGTGTTCTAGTTAATCAGTTATGTAGATCATGTCCATTGAAAATTAGAGGTTACGATTTCCTAGCTAGTTTGATATTGTTATCTTTTGATGAGTTTGATGTGATTTTGGGTATGGACTAGTTGTCTCAGCATGATGCTATGGTGAATTGTAGATGAAAACATATCATGTTAAAATGTTTGAATGGTAGACGGATCTGAATTGAGTCACATAGATTAGATGGTATATCTAGTATAATCTTGGAAATGATGGCACAGAAATATGTTAAAAAGGGCTGTGAAGCATATCTCGCTTATATATTTGATTCCAGGGTTTCAAAATTGAAATTAGAGTCTCTTCTTATTGTGTGTGAGTTCACAGATGTGTTTCCAGATGAATTACCAAGGTTACCGTCGACCAGAGAGGTTGAGTTTGCTATTAAATTTATGCTAGGAACATCTGCAATATCAATAGCTCCATATTGATTGGAACCTATAGAATTGAAAGCACAATTGCAAGAGTTGACAGATAGGGGTTTTGCTTGGCCTAGCTTTTCTTGTTGGGGTGTTCCTGTGTTATTTGTTAAGAAAAAAATAGATCCATGCAGTTATGTATCGATTATTGATAACTTAACAAAGTTACGGTCAATAATAAGTATCCATTGCCACGTATTGATGATCTGTTTGACCAGTTGAAAGGTGCGACGATATTCTCAAAAATTAATCTTTATTCAGGCTATTATCAGTAACGGGTTAAAAATTTAGATGTACCAAAAATCGCATTCAAAACTAGGTACGAATGTTATGAGTTTCTTGTGATGCCATTTGGTTTAACTAATGCACTTGCTGTGTTTATGGACTTAATGAATAGAATATTCATACCGTATTTAGACAGATTTTTTGTTGTATTCATCGACGATATTCTGATCTATTCACTAGATGAGCCAGAGCATACCTAGCATTTAAGAATTGTTTTGCAAACCTTACGCGACAAACAATTGTTGGCTAAGTTCAACAAATGTGAGTTTCAGGCTTCGAGAAGTTAGATTTTTGGGGCGTGTGGTATCGACAAATGTAATTAGAATTGATCTGAGCGAAATTTCAGCTATGGTAGATTGGAAACCTCTAAGAAATGTAATTGAACTCAGAAGTTTTCTGGGTTTACCCGGATATTATAGAAGATTCATCAAGGGATTCTCAATGATTGCTACGCCATTGACGAGATTATTGAAAAACGCTGTTAAATTCGAATGGTTTCAGAAATGTCAGTAAAGTTTTAATCAGTTGAAAGCTTTATTAATCGAGGCACCTGTGTTGGTTCAGCCAGAGTCCGGTAAAGAATTTATGATTTACAGAGATGCTTCATTGAATAGTTTCGGTTGTGTTTTGATGCAAAAGGGCAATGTGACAGCATATGTTTCTTGACAATTGAAATCGCATGAAAAGAATTATTAGACTAATGATTTAGAGCTTGATGCCATCGTATTTGCTTTAAAGATTTGGTGACACCATTTGTACGGAAAAAATGTCACATCTTCACAGATCACAAAAAGCTTGAAATATTTGACGCTACAAAAAGATTTGAATTTGAGATAACATAGATGACTCGAGTTATTGAAAGATTACAATTTGATTATTAACTATCATCTAGGAAAGGCTAATGTCATTGTTGACGCATTGAGTAGAAAGTCTTTATTTGATTTACGAGCGTTAAACAAGCGGTTGACGATGATTGATGACGGTTTTGTTTTAACTGAATTAAAAGCTAGACCGATGTTTCTACAACATATTTTTGAAGTTTAGAAATGTAATGATATTTTGATTGCTAAACAGAAACAGATTGAAACGACATCTGATTCAGATTTTCATGTTGGTGCCAATGACAGTTTGTACTTTAAAGACATGATTTGTGTTCTGAAAAATTCTGATCTCATTTAGAAGATTTTACAAGAAGTTCAAAATAGTAGCTTTTCGATTCGTCATGGTTGCAATAAAATGTATGGTGATTGGAACAAATGTACTGGTGGCCATGTATGAAAAGAGAGATTTCTGAGTTTGTATCGAAATGTTTGGTTTGTCAGCAAGTTAAAGCCGAGCATGAGGTACCTTTAGGTTTACTACAACCAGTGATGATTCCAGAGTGAAAATGGGAGAATGTCATGATGGATTTTGTATCGAGATTACCTTTATCACCGAGAAAGAAAGATGTTGTGTGGGTCATTATTGATCATTTGACGAAGTCTGCGCATTTCATTCCAATGCATACAGATTTTTCACTCAAGAGATTGGCTGAGTTATATGTTATTGGGATTGTTAGATTGCACGGTGTGCCATTTTCTACTATTTCTAACGAAGATCTGTGGTTTACGTCTCGATTCTAGAGCAAGTTACACAAAGCTCTAGGTACTCGACTGCATTTTAGTACAGCATTTCATCCCCAGACAGAGGGTCAACCAGAGCGAGTGATTCAGATACTTGAAGATATGCTACGATGCTATGTTTTGGAGTTTGAAGGTAACTGGGAGAGATTTCTATCGTTGGTTGAATTTACATACAACAACAGTTATCAAACGAGCATTAAAATGGCACCGTACGAAGCTTTGTATGGTCGGAAGTGTCAAACTTTGTTATACTGGACTAAGCTAGAGAGAAAAAGCTATTCGGTGTTGATTTTATACAGGAAACTGAAGAAAAAGTCAAAGTGATACAAGATAGTTTGAAAGCAGCTTAAGATCAATTGAAATCTTACGCGGATTTGAAAAGGAAAGATATTGAATTTCAAGCCGGTGAAAGGTATTTCTCAAAGTATCGCATTGGAAGAAAGTTCTGCGATTTGGCCAGAAAGGAAAGCTTAGTCCGCGGTTTATCGGGTCGTACAAGATCATTGAGAGGATCGAGCTTGTAGCTTACAAATTAGCTTTGTCGTCAGAGTTAGAAAATATTCACAATGTATTCTATGTATCTATGTTACGAGGGTATCGATCAAATCCTTCACACATGATTTCAACTTTTGACGTTGAGATTCAGCCAGATATGACATGTAGTGAAGAACCGATTAGAATTCTAGCTTGAGAGGTTAAAGAATTGAGAAATAAAAGTATAGCTTTAATGAAAGTTCTTTGGAAACGTCACAGAATAGAAGAGGCTACCTAGAAACTGCAAGAAGCTATGAAAGTGCAATACTTGAACATCTTTTCTAGTAAGATTTTCGGGGACGAAAATTTCTTTTGTGTAATGCCCTGAATAATTTAAGTCTTCTTTTGGTGAATTTTGGCATAAATGTGTATCTACTTCAGTGGTTAAGTGTTCTGGGTGTGTATGTGAGGTCTTGGGTTCAAGTCCCACTTTTAGCAAATTCTGTTATTTTTAATCCTAGCATTATCCTTGCTGGGTAGGCTTATATAATATTATTTGTAAACTTTTATTAGAATGAGTTCGCTGGTTCGAGTGGTAAGGAGTTAGTGTGTTGGAGGTCCTGTGTTCGAATCCCTGTGCGAACGTGAGTGTTAATTTTTGCCTCGGTTGTCTGGGAGAGTTTGATTGGAATTGGGATTCTGAGGTTGTTGGATGAGGATTAAGGTATGGGTTAGTCGAGATTTGGTGGTTAGCAGGAGGTTAGGATATTAATTAGTTTTATTTTATTTTTATTTTCATTAATTTTTCTCTTTCTTCCCAAAACTTTTTTGACGCCAATTTTGTTCTTCCCTCTTTCTATTGATTTTTTTCGTTCTCTGCCGATAATTTCTCTTCCTAATCCTCTGAATCTCTACCATATTTTTTATTTTTGTCCTTTCTAATTTGGGTGTTACGAATTTCTGGTGACTTTGTTCGTCTAGGTAAGTAGAAGTGGTGAGTATTTCTCTTGGTTTCGGGGCAATTGTTAAATTTTAATTAAGTCGGGTTTTCTTTTTGCTAGTGTTGATTTTTGGGTTTGGCAGCAGTGAATCGCGAGGAACTGGGCTCTTCTCTTGTGAAATTGTAGTCGAAATCATTGGGGAATTGGGTAAGTGTTGAACACTTGAATTTCACTGTTGTCGGTTTTGTTAGTTCTATTTAATTGAGGATTTATACTAATTTTAGGAGTTTGTTATGTCGATTTTAGGTTCTGGTGGTCTCAGAAATGTTTTCGTATCAAAATTGTACCAGCTGTGTACCCTAAACACAAAAAATCGAGGTTCGATGAAAGTCGAAAAAGGACACTGTCGATACCACACAGGCGTACGATGATCGTGTGGCTGGCCATGTGTGAGACACGACCGTGTGAATATTGTAGGTGTGGTCGTGGGCTAGACATGGTCTTGTGGCGGTGTGGGTTTTAGGCCAAATCGTTTGGGCCACACGGGTAAGGCCAATCTAGGCGTGTGGGCCACACGAGTATGTGGGCCCATGATTCTGAAATTTTCCCTAGGATCACACAGGTCATTCTGATCGACTGTGGGCCTACCGTAGGGTCGGTGAGGGCTAACCAAACACTAACTTATATGATATGATATTCTGATAGCCTGATCTAAGTAGGACAACAATTGGTATGCCTGCCTGTTCTATTTGAATATATAATATATGTATACGAGCATGTTAAGCATGTTAATTCTGTATTTTGTATCTTTGTTTAGGGTGGGATTTGCATATGTGGAAAAAGTGGTTTGTACGGCGACCTTTCGCCTATATTTTGGCAGCTTGACTGCATATTATTCTATTATGTGTCGCATCGGCACTATATGCTGTGTTGGGATGGGTGGGTGTTTTTAACCCCACATGGTGTGATGGGATGGTCGGAGATGGTATGTAGAGGATAGGGGTAGGATTCTGTATATCTGTTCTGTTTATCTGATTTTGATATCTGTATCTATTATGGACTTAGGTCTGAATTTGTATCTAGCTATACATGAAATTCTCTATATATTGCATGACTATTTCTGTTGGGTTACACACGAAGTTTACGAAAACTCACATCTGTTTGTCTGTTCTGTTTAGGTAATCCACAGTCTTAGGTGGGTCGGTGCGACGAATCCTCAGTGATGACCACTCGACAGAGAACTATTTTTATTTAGTAGTAACGGTTTTATTCTAAAATCTAGTTTTTCTTGAAAGTTTGTAATTTTTGGGACTCTCTCGACTGTATGGTTTTAACTTTTGGATTTGGATTTTATTTTGTTTTGCTTTCTTTTCCACAACAGTGACAAAAACACTTTACACAAACAAATGGTTTTAACAAATGGTTTTTGGAAACACGAACTTGGTTTTTTTAAACAATTTTCAAACTTCCGCTACAAAATAAATGATTAACTTTAAAGAACAACTTATAACGATTTCAGTAATATATAATGAATTTGTTTTATAAGACTCGAACATTTTATCAAATAACTACACATGGTTTTATTGAAGTACCGTCAGTTTCAAAACCCTTCTTCGTAACACTCCCATATTTGACCATAACGTCTAGGCCATGTTTGGGGTGTTACATTTAGGAGGAGAGTTGTAACAGCCCGTTTTCAGTAAAATCAGAACCATGGTTTTGGGACCACAAATCTGATGAGTAAATTATTATTTTATTGTTATTTTAATGTCTACAAGATGTTAGTAAGGTTGTATTAAAATTTCGTTTATAAATTTTGACATTTGCGTGCTTAACTAAGTAAAAATGACTAAATCGTAAAAAGTACAAAAGTAGTGTTCCATTAGTTAAAGGCACCGAATGGCTATGAAACTTTAAAGTGAGAGGGCTTAGATTGTAATTAGACCATTTATGTAGTTAGTGGATGTTTATGGCAAGGTTTTATTGAAATTATTAATGTTTTTAAAGGGAAAAATGGTAAAATGGTAATTAAAACATAAAACAAAAGTAAAAAAAGATGGTATCATATTTTTCATTTTGTAGCTTGGGGATCAATTTGTAAAACTGTTAAAGATTTAAGGTTTTACCATGAATTTTATTGCATGATTCTTGATGTTTTATGAAAGATTATGAGTCCTTGTTGATAAATAAACAAGTTTTGTAAAGTGATTTTTGATGAAAAGGTCATTTAGGGACTTATTTGTAAAAATGGTAAAATTTCATGATAAATTTGTGAGATGATGATTTGTATGGGTTATATAGGTCCCTAGAGAAATCGGCTAGCTTGAGTAAATGATGAAAATGCTTAGATTTCAATTTATGAGCCTAATGACTAAGTTATGAAAAGTTAAAATAGTAGGGGCAAAATAGTAATTTTGTAAAAATATAAAAATGGGCTGAATTGAATAATAGAATAATTAAAAGGATTGAATTTGTTTGTTTAGATCAAAATAGACCACGCACGGATCTAGATCGAGCAAAAGCTAAAGCCTCGAATTAGTTGATCTCGTTTCTACATTTTTGTCATCGCGGTAAGTTCATAGTGTTTTAATATGTAATGAATTTCTATTTGTGTACTTGAATTATGATGCTTTAATTATTACATTTTTAGAAGAATAATGATGAATTATACATACGTGCCCCTGTTTGTACTTCGATACCCCATGATGTAGTTTTGTACCCTATTTAGACCTCGGTAATTCTGAATTGAATAATATGTGAATCGTATTCAATTTATTGTCAGATTAAATTATATGATACGTTCTTATTAAGCTCTATAAACTTATTTATTCTTGTGGATTGTTTTGTAAATCGTTGTTGCTGAAACTTTGGATGTATCAAACCTTCAGCTCATACTATCCAAAGACTTTGGTAGTTTTTGTATCTCCTAGGGCAGTTGAATTTGAGAATGAAATGTATTTTGGATGGTACAAAATGATTTTTTATGAATGTGTATATAATAACTAAATGTGTTTGTGTTTTAATGTCATGTATGCATAATAGGTTATGATGGTATGTGTAGGTGGATTTGTATTGGTATCTAGTTGAATGTTAGTTAATGATTTTGGCATGTATAAATTATTTTGGTACCATTTGATGTTGATTAGTTTGTGTTATTTTGGTACTTATGATACAAGAAAGGTATGGTTCAAATGGTAAGTTATGTGAAAATTGTAATGATCATATTTGATGTATGACTTGGTAAAAGTTGAGTTATGTTCGATAGTAGAAATGTGATCAAACATATGCATGTTTTGGTAAGTTTGTATGTTTGCAATTGTGGTGCCTTGTATGGCATATTGGTTAAATGGTTTTGAACTATTGAATTGGTTATTTTATGTTGGTTTTGGTCATGTTTTGATACTTTGATTAGGTGTTTTAAAGGCCTTTAGATGGTTGCTTGAATTGGTGATGGAAATGGCTTGTTTTTAGGAAAATTCATGTCAACACAGCCTGAGACACGTGTGTGTGACTCAGCCATGTGTGACACACAGCTAGGCGACACGGTCGTGTGTCCCCTGTAGGTTTTAAATGCATGCAAGTTAGGTCGTTACACGGCCTAGCACACGGGCGTGTAGCTTGGCCGTGTGACTCAACTCAGAGAGTTACATGGGTGAGAACATGAGCTGAGACACAATCGTGTGTCTCTATTTCAATTGTTACATGGCCTAAGACATTGGCACGTGTCTCAGCAGTGTGAGTCACACGGCCTTACCACACAGGCATGTGACCCATGCAGTCCAATTTTTCTAAGTTTTTCTTATACTTTTTGGTTATTTCTAATTTGGTCCCGAATTGTTTCTAAGTTATTTCTAGAGCCTCGAGGGTTCAATCAAGGGATACATTATGTATGTGATTGAATGTAATTAGATTATGTTTGCAGTGATGTATGAAATGAATGTTTTAATGTTCTGTTTTTACAGTAATACTCTGTAACCCTATTTTGGTGACAGATTTGAGTTAGGGGTGTTATAGAAGCCATAAACCACAAGAGGACGAAGCACATGGATAGAAAGTATCACATCTTAGGGGAGACAGTACCAAACAAAATAGTGGATGTAGTCAAATTCGCATCAAAGGACAACCTTGTGAACCCGTTTACCATGACTTTAGTTGCTAGGAGTTTTGAGAAACATGTAGAGGTCATTAGAATACGAAATATTACTCATCTACTTTACTAAGGAAAGCTGGAGATTGTTGGATCTAGTGTCTTAAGTTTTGTATACTTGTATTTTAAAAAAAAGGTTTAATAAAAATATTCATTAACTACATTAATACTCTTCATATATTATCCTCAATGTTTTTCCACACAAAGCAAAATGAAAGAAGATATTGGCTCACTGTTATCTAAATGTTTAATTAATACGAAGCGTTATGACGTGGTCTGATCATAATATAGAAATACAACTTAAATTACTAGATAAACCTAAACATCCCTCAATCTAATTGAAAATGAGCAAATTGATCCAAAAACTAATATGTCGTCTAACAAGTCCAATTGTGGAGATGTTTTGTAACGACCCAAATTTCAATGGTGTCAAAAAATGCAATTTCAGAACCCTATTTACGTAAACTGAGTCCATAAATATAAAATAGAAATATTTACAAAATTAATATAACAATATAATAAATTTCAGTTAAGTAATTTAGCCGAAAAACTATTTAATTAAAACTCGGGGACTAAATTGTAAAAGCCCAATTGTTATAAAGTCTTAATTAAAAATGCTTGGGGATCTATGTAGAAATTATCCAAAGGGGCAGAAATGGTTATTAAACCAATAATTAACATGAGATAGTGGATATTGATGTTAACATCCACTTATGTTAAATTATGTAATTACATGGATAAACATGTTTATTAAATTAATTAAACATGATGAGTTAATTTAATCAATCTATAAATAGTAAAGATGGTGGACAGAAAGAGAAATTCTCATCATCTTCATCATTCTTGGTCATTCCACCTTAGGAAGAAAGAAAGAAAGAAAAACCATATTTGAGTTTCAACATTCAGTTATTCAATTAGGTAAGAAAATCAACTCATTTTCTTGTAATTTTTTTCGATTTATGATCATGAGAGCTTGATTTAGCTAGCCCATGTTTCTATTTTTTCAATTGTTAAAATTTTAACAAGATGTCATTGTTGGGAAATTGATGAATTAGGTTTGAAATTGATAGAAATTAAGCTTAGATTATGGTAGGGACTAAATTGTAACACCAATAAGCTTGATAGTTAAATTTTTTATGTTAGGAACCAAATTGAATAAATTGAAAACTTGTTATGAATTTTTATAGAAACAGAAAGTATAAGGTCCCTAATGAAAATAGGTTAAATCGGTTTTCAATCCGAAGCTAGGAATCAAAAGTTATGTATATTGTTAGTTCAAGGACTAAATTGAATAAAATTTAAAAGATGTGTGGCTTTGTATTTGAATGTGGATCAAATGAAATTTGATATTGTTTTATTTATTGAACTATTGCTCATAGCGAAAGACGATGCTGGGGAGTTGAAAGGGAAACGAAAAGCAAAACTTGTCCACGAGTGATGCGAGATTTCAGTTTGTGCTTTTATGATTTGAGATCAATTTTTTGTTTAAATATTCATGTCATACTGCATGATTGAATATCGAGGTGAGTTAATAAAGATCGTATGTATTGATTTTTTTATGATTGGTATTGATTGCGGAGATAATGGACTGAATAAAATAAAATAAAAAGAATTATGATTTAGTGGGAACAAAATGTAACAACCTAATTTTCTATGGTGTCAAAAATAGTGGTTCTGAGACCACAATTCCAACGATAGATTTAGTAAATATTATTTAATGATATTTACAATTTCATTATATTTTTTTATTGATGTTTGAACTAGTAAATTCAATTAGTAGGTTAGAAATGAAAATGTATGGACTAAACCGTAAGAATTAGTGATTAGCTACTCAAATGAGTTTAATAAAATTGTTCAAGGTATAAAGTGGTAAATAACCACTCTGGCATGGTAGTTCCAGTTGTGTCAATTTTTAGTAGGGACACCTGTTAATTTTCATTTAAAAATGAAAATAAGATGTTAAGTGTTATAGGCTGAAGTGGGTGGAAGGAGTCTCATTCTCGTCTTCCTCCACTAAAAACATTGTTCTCTGTAGAACAGAGAAAAGCTCCAATCTCTCTTGATTAATCATCTTTGCATGTAAGTGTTTCAAAGTCTTTTCTTCATTAATTTCATGTTTTTCAGATAATTATATCTTGATTTAGCTAACCTGCATGTCTAATTTCAAAATTTTTAAATTTGAAGTGTTTTCATTGATGAACTAAATGTATTAACATATAGATCAATAACCAAATCAACTAATAGATAAAAAAGGAAAAGGAAAGATCACGAATTGATCATTGATGTTCAATTTCTGTTACTATACCAAGTAAGTTCATAGGGTGTCGTTATGTTTATTTATGATATGTTTGAATGCGAATGAAAATAGAAAATGCTAGTAAAATTGTATTGATAAGGTGAGAAAGGTGTTGATCAGTAAAAAGAAAGTTCTATTATTTATATAGAGCCCGAATGAACCAAGGATACAATTGGCATGCCAATAGAGGTATTTGCGCGTTGTACGAGATGAAAGGAGATGTGAAAAAGATTGAGGAAGTTGCTAAACTTTTTTGAAATCTTGCATTTGTTGCAGATTTCCAATTTAATCTCTTTAAAGATTCTAGTGTGTTATCGATGGGAAAGCTCTTATGAGCAATCTACCGTGTTATTGGGGGAGAATATTTAGCCTACGGGCTTTGCACTATGTACACTTGGCATGATATCAGCGAGAAAGCTCTAATGAGCAATCTAACATGTTATCGGGGGAGAATATTTAGCCTACAGGCTTTGCACTATGTGTATTTAGCATTATATCGACGGGAAAGCTCTTATGAGCAATATGGCATGTTATCGGGGAAAACATTTAGCCTACAGGTTTACACTATGTGCATCTAGTGTGTCATTGGTGGGAAAGCTCTTAAGAGCAATCTGTCATATTATCAGATAGTTACCCACATATTCCTTTATGTTTTTGCTTATTCATCGAGCTAACTATTCTTGAAATATAGATGTTGACCGTATAATTTATATGAACTGAAATATGACATGAATGAGTAATGAAAGGTTTGGGATACGTTATATATTAGAATACAATGTACTCACCTTGCTCATGTAGAATGTATTGGTAGGATAAAGAATTTAGTTAAGTTATATATATGTATGAATGTTTTGCAAGGTGAGCTTAATGTTTTAAATCTATGAACTTACTAAGAATATTTAATGCTTACCCCATTTAATTCTCCCTTTCCTATAGAGATTTTGGTGGAACTAGGTGGGTGGATTGATCCAACTCACACTATCTAGCTTCTATTTCGATATAATTATTTTAACTCTACGTTGGGTCAAGTGGCATGTATATAAGGTTTACTATGTGAAATGAATAATGATTTACTAAACATTAAAAATATATATATGTACTCTTTTGTGATGGTTGTTCAATGTTGGCGTAGACAATTAGTACGCTTGAAATGGAAATAATTGCATGTGTTAAATATGTTAACTTATTTTCAATATTGGCAGCTTAAAAATATGGATTGTTTGGGTGAACAATTTCTAACGGACCACTTTAACATGTTTTGTAAAATAAATAAATTTTGAATAGATGTATAATGAATTTAAAGTAGATTTCCTTGATGGTTATGTAGGTGAATGACCCGTAACTCGAATTTGACAACCGGGCCAGGCAACAAGCGTTACATTTAGTTGGTATCAGAGCTATGATTTAGTCAGTTCTAGCACTGCACATAGTGTGAATTGAGTTTAGAAAATACATGCCACTTTAATCTGTGATAGTGTGATGTTGGACGATCCGATTTGATCATGTTTCCTTTTAGACTTGAGGATGTTAACAAAAGCAAATCGTGCTGATGATGATGAAGTAGATAGTAATGTACTAAATTCCGAGCATGGAGTGAATCTTAGTATGCCAGTTTTACATATGACCAAAAATTAGGCGAAGAATATTTTTTTTTGGTATTATAGGTCAATTGTTTAGTGAGTTGAAGAGAGCCAATCTTATGACTCCAGAACATCCGCCCCCTATTGTGTCTTCTCCTATACCCTTTGGTCCTCAAAGTTCAACTATTGTACTTGTGATTAGGCTTTCATTAGACAAAAATCGTAAATGTGGGGCTAAATAATTCCGATGCAATTCTGATGATGATCCCGCCAAAGTGGATTACTAATTACAGAATACGTAGATAATCTTTGATGAAATGACGTGTTCGCTCAAGGATTATGTTAGATGTACAATGTCGCTGTTAAAAGATTAAGCGTATTATTGGTGGTCCACAGTAATGGCTATAGTACCAAAAGAAAGAATTAATTGGGAATATTTTCAAGCCGAGTTTCGAAAGAAATATGTGAGTAAAAGGTATCTAGATAAGAAAAATAAAGAATTCATTGAGTTGAAGCATGGTAATAGATTTATGGCTGAATATGAACGAGCATTCACTCAGTTGAGTAAATACACACGTCAAATAGTGCCAAATGAAGAGGAGATGTGTGTTTGATTTAAGGATGGACTGAATGATGAGACTAAAATGCTAGTTGTTCTGGTAGATCGAGCACAGAAAATGGAAGAAATATGTATTAATAAAAGACAAAAAGAAAGAAGAGTTCAAGATTCCAGAAAGCTTAGTGTTTTGAAGTCGTGTAAAACTCCTCCGCCAAATAAATTCAGAAAAGTTTTTAGCCACCAAACTACTCCGCCAAGGCATACAAGTAGAAATAAAATGAAATTTAATATTTCGAGATTCCAGTTCCAACCAAAGGTAAGTATTGGAAGTGTCTGCAATATAGATAGACCTGCTTGTGAGCATTGTGGTAAGTTGCATGGCGGGGTATGTAGATTTAAGTCAGGTGCTTGCTTCTAATGTGGATCAACAGAGCATTTCTTGAGAAATTATCCAAGAAAGGATGATGTTAATGATGATTAGTCTAACAAGCCATTATCAACTCCTTAAAGAGGTAGACGGCCCGGACAGAGTGGTAATACTAGTGGAAATCAAACTGGGACAAAACATGTTGTTGATAAGTCTGAAGCAAGGGCGCCAACTCGAGCTTATGCTATCTGGACTTGGGAGGAAGCCTTTGCAACAGACGTCATAGCTAGTATTTTCTCTCTCTTTGACTCTACATTTTATGCATTGATTGACCCTTTTGTGATGCTTGTTCAATGTTGGTGTAGACAATTAGTATGCTTGAAATGGAAATAATTGCATTTGTTAAATATGTTAACTTATTTCCAATAATTGGCGGACTTAAAAATATGAACTGTTTGGGTGGACAACTTCTGGTTGACCACCTTGGTGTGCTTTGTCAAAAATAAATAAATAAATACATTTTGAATAGATATATAATGACTTTAAAATAGATTTCCTTGGTGGTTTTGTAGGTGAATAACTCTGTTTTACTGTAACATCCCGTAACTTGGGTCTAGTGACTGGGTCGAGCGATGGATGTTATAACAAGCCTCTCATTTATATAAAAGCTTGAAACTTATTAACATATTGGAGATCAATTACAATTCAATCCCTATTGAAAAATAGCTAATAAATAGCAAGATACAATATACTAATAAAGACTAATGTAAATTGGATTGTAGGAGATATATGTCTTTAGTGTTATCTGAATTCGTTCTTTACAATCCAAGGGATTCGATTGTTTGATCCTATTTGATCCAACCTTCAAATTTTTGTTGTTCCACAAGATAAACCTTCAAGTATGGGTCAATATGTGTTGAATTGTGGAATGTGATATTATTATGATAGGTAATATGTGAGAATACTTGTATGTGATATATGACGTATTGATTTTAATACACGCATATGTGATGGCTCAATGAGCATTATTGTGGAACTTTAACTATAATTAAATGTGAATTCAGTAAGCATCATTGTGTACAAGTTTGTGATGTGAATTGACGAATATGAACAGAGATGATGTGCAATAAATTAGTAACTAAAATTGTGTAATTGTGGATATTTTGGCCTTGTGACCTTATGAGATCTTTGGGCATAGTTGGCATGCCATAGAACTGTGAGTACTCACCTATATGTGTTTTTTGATTTGGGCGTTGAGGCCTTGGGACATGTTGCAGAGATAAGGGAATGTGAGCTAAGCTTCGTTCAATGAGACATTTTTGGTGTGTTGGAGAGTGTTAGCTTTATGTTTCACTTTCGGGACATGTTTGACTCTATGAGTCTATGTGGTGTGTTGGATATCTATGTATCTGATGCGTGATGATAGAGCTCACTTTTATGTTTCATAGCCTCAAGTGTCAATTTATCTTAAAATGTACATATGTGTAATGTGATGTATGCCTAAATGAGTATGTGGTTGCTATGAAAATTATCATTTAAATGTGATCTTATATGTTGTAATAAAATGATGTGAGATGGATGCAAAAACATGTGAATAATATGTTAAATAAGTCGATTTAAGTTTCATGAAAATGTTAGTATGTTCTCATAGTAAATTGTGTATGTAATTATGGTTTAGATCGTTTCCATTTAACTTGTGAATGCATGTGAATATACCAGCTAGACTTGTGGATTATTAAAGCATGTATATGTTGTTCAGTCTTGATGAATTATTGTTCAATGAATTATATATAAGTGAGTTGAGTGTAATTGCATGTAAGAGTACATGTTAGTTTTAAAACTTAATGAAACATGAATATGTTATTTTGGCTTGATTAGAATATGGTTATGAATGTGTTGTTGTATGCTCTTGTTTAACCTTTGATATTGTGTCTACATCGTGGTTATTTTGAGCATTCACTAAACTTGTTAAGCTTACCCACACCTTTTAAACCATAGCAGATTAGTTGTATGCCAATATGAGTGGTGTCATTTTCGAGGGGTGAGCCAAGCAAGACGTAAGCTTTATTTCATAGGTGTTATTAATTCATTTATGTTTTGGGGAAATAAAGGCAATGTGGTAGAATTGTTGCATGGATTTTGCCATGATATTTTGGATGTTTCCATAGTTTTTTTGTTCTCTGGATTTGAAATTTTGAATCGTGATATGTTGATTATTGCTCAAACTTATTCTTGATGTTTGAGCCTATTACTACGGCCGTTTTGACGTTTATTTGATGACGATAATTTCATGATGGATTGGTACATGTTGGAAAGATTTATATGCTCAAGTATGTTGTATTTTTACTGTCTGGAGAAGAGGTATTGATATTTGTGTTTTAAAAACGATACCTCTATAATTTTTAAATGTGCAAGAAGTCATAATCGTAATTTGGTATCGATACCATACCAGTAGTATCGATACTCAGGGAAAAATGACCAATAATTTTCGAAATGTACCGATATTTTTTTATGTTTTGAATTTAGACGAGAAACAGAATACTGATTTGGTACCGATTTTGCAAATGGTATCGATACCTGAACAAGCCCAATTTGGCCCAGGCCTAGCACACTCAAAACAGACAAGAAAATAAACTAAAAATAATAAACAAACCAGCCCAAATGCAAGTCCAAAAACCCACCTAAACCCAATACCCTAAAATAGATCCAAAATAACCAAACTAGGCCCAAAATCCATTAAACAAACTAGGGTTTTCAACTTTTTTAAAACCCCGGCTAGCCCTAGCCGCCTCTACCACCGCACTTGCCACCGACCCACCGCCATCGTCACATCACCCACCACCACGCCCATCGAGTGCCTGCAAAATCAAGAGAAAGAAATAATAAAAAGCAAAAAAATAAAAGAAATATGTAAAAAGATGGCTATAAAAGAGCCATTTTGAACCGATTGTAGAGGTTCCCTTTTTTTTATATACAAGTAGATTCAAAAAAAAAAAAACAACAAACAAATAGATTTACTTCAAAGGTGATTTCCGTTCCTAGTACTTTGTTCTTGAGATTTTCATTTATTTTGCTTTATTTATTTTTGAGTTTTTCTTTTCCTCTTTCGAAATACATATACATATTTTTTTTCTCAAAAACAACAGTTTATATATACATACACAAGTATACAAAAAAATAATAATAAAATCTTACTTTTGAACTTTTCGGCCACCACATACGGCGGCCGGCTCGGTGGCGACCGGTGGGCCGGTGGCGGTTTCCAAGGCCAGGCTTGGAACTCTAGCAGACCAAGGGGAGAGCCTTTTTTAAGATTTTTTTGGGAAGAAAGGAGAAAGATGAAAATTGAAAAAAAAAACTGGAAGAAGGGAGAAAGATGAAAATTGAAAAAAAAAACTAACTTATAAAGGCCGACTAAATGGCGTCGTTTAGAGCTGGTCACAATAGCCCTAAAACGACGTCGTTTCATCCCTCAGCCCGCGCGTTAACCCGATCCAACCCAGAGGATCCGCGTGTTTTTGATTAATGGCCTAATTACACAATCGGTCATTCCGCTTTCGTGGCGTTTGCAATACAGTTTCATTTATATATTTAATTTTTGCCACAAAATTTCTCTCCTATTTCAACTTGGTCCATAGACCATGCGCATAGGCCTCGCTAGAACGACGTCGTTTTATCAATGTGGGAATATTTCCCTTTTGGTCCTCTTCCTTTCACACGCATTATGCTTTAATCCTTTTTGTTGTTTATTTTTAATTTCAATCCCAAAATTTCATTTAATTTCGAATTTAATCATCTATTTGTTATTTTAGTTATTTTATTATTAAATTAATTATTTTAATATTATTAATACTATTATATAATATCATTACTATGGTATTATTATTGTTATTATAACCATGTATTTGTGCATCCTTTGACCCCAAACTTTATTGTATATATATACATGCAATCTTTTTATGATACACGCATGTGCATTTTATATTCCACATATACATATATATATATATATATTTTGTGTTTATAACATTAAAATATATATACATTTTATAATATACATGCGCATATATTTTCCATATTTTATAATTCTAAATACATGTATACATTCTTATAATATATATCGTACACTTTTTAAATTATTATAAATAAGTATATTTTTCTATACTTCACTTTTTATATACATACTTACTGTATTTTTATACTTCATAACTTCAAATATATATACATACATATATATATTCTTCTTATTTTTAATTTTATGTATATACACATACTTATATATATTTTATATTTTTATAATTTTTATTTATTTCCTTTATGATTTCATTGTTTCGCGCGTTGTTTACCCTTTTATTCATGCCCATTTTATTTCAATAGTTTATCTGCTTATTATCTCGCATGACTAATCCGCCTTTATCTTTTATTTACTGATGTTCGCGCTATTTTCGCTTGTATCATCGTATACATTATTGTTTCGTTATGCATAACGATGTAATTTGTTTTTGCATTTTTTACTACGACCTCGTGTTTTATTTTTTTTACTCGATATATCAAAATATGTTTCAAATAAATAACATTTCGTATTTTGAGCTTTGGAAAAGTCGTATCCTAACGTACGGGGTTCCGATTTTCCCGATAAATCTAAATATACGAATCTTCTCAAGCAAATTTTTACGATCTTGGGATTTAACAAAAGATCGCGTTCTAACTTACAGGACATGATTTATCTTCTAAACCCGAGATAATTGAATGTGTCTCAAATAAATAAGTTTTCGGCAAGTATTCTCGTATCGAGAATTCAAGAAATTGTGTCCTAACTTACGAGACATAATTCTTTCTCGATTAACGTGAAAATATGCCTCTGTCTCAACAATTTTCAATGTGTTGACAAAGGATCGTTTTTTTAAAACTCTTCAAAGTTTTCAATCTTTGACGCTAAGACACTAATTAATCAACTACGTACCAATTCTAGGCGTCACGAGGGTGCTAATCCTTCCTCGTACGTAACCGACTCCCAAACTCGTTTTTTTGAAATTCATGGACCAAAATCGTTGTTTTAATAAAATCAAATCGTTTGTTAAAAACAACCACTTTTTGAGGTGACCCGATCACACCTTATCAAAAAGGATTAGTGGCAACTCTCGTACCCATTTTTATTTTTTGTTTTCAAAATTAAAGTCAACCCCGTTTTCACAAAGAAAATGGTATCAACAGCTTGGCGACTCCACTTGGGATGCAAAATAAGAGAGTTAAGCCACGAGTTGATTAATTTTTGTCTTTTGTCGAAAATTAAAACTTGATTTGAATATATGATCCTCTCGTTGCATTTCATTTCGTCTTATTTTGATTTTTATCATTGTGATTTGATTGCTTTGGTAGTTTAAGTATGATATACTACTGCATTACATTGCATGATCGATTGATCTTACCTTTTAAGTGGGTGTGCGAAACTATTCCTTCGTGAGGTTTTCACCTTCGTACAGGATAGTGGATAACTTTCGGGATACATCCGCACCTATGTCTTCGTGAGATTTTCATCTCCGTGCAGCCATAGGGAAACGTATTCCCCTGAACTGAACTTGGTCCATATGAGCCTATAATGGATGAGGATCCAGGAATCTGTTGGTTCGGGTACCTTTGCCCTAGAAGCCAAACCGCATGTAGTGAACCTTAGGAACTCACCCTAGGTAGAACTACACCTTAACCTTATTACATACTCGAATATGTGTTTTGTTATTTTTGGATTGTCTTGGATTGTGTTTATACCTGATACTGACTTTCTGTGTTTTACATTGAATGCATGGCATTTTTACTACATGGCATTTCATCATAAAAGGCGTTAGTTCATATTCGGTTGCTATACAGAAAGCTTGACATGGAAAAAGGGTTTCTTGATAAGATGGAAGATAATGCGACCGTCCGAGCTTGGTCAGAAACAACACAGTACGAGAAAACTGATAGTTTGGCCAAAGATATGTATCTGAATTGTGGGACATTACCCTTATTAGTGTAACACAAAACAGTTTGCAGGAGTTGAAGGAAATCTGGGATCAGTAGAACAATGAGGTTAGGCAGTTATTCTATTCTAATTACGAGGATTTGCCATATCTGCTAGATGTGAAGGTAGACAAGCATTTGTTTCGAGCTCTCGTATAGTTTTGGAACCCTGCCTACAGTTGTTTCACATTCGGGATGGTCGACTTAGTGCCTACGATAGAAGAATACATGGCTTTAGTTCGGTGTTAAAAAATTCAAGTCGATAGAGTCTACTCACAAGCTGTAAATTTACCGCCCTTTTTGAAGAAGTTGATGAACATAACTGGGATGAGTGAGTAGTGGATTACAGCTCGAATCAAACAGAAGGGGGATAGCAAGTGCATTCCTTGGAAGAATTTGAAAGATATAATTCTAGCACACCCAGATACGAAGAAGAGTGTAGATGTCTTTGCTTTGAGTATATACGGCCTAGTTGTCTTTCTCAAGGCTTTAGGACATGTGGATGAGGCAGTCACTAATTTGTTTGATCGGCTTGACAGGGGTTACACCAGTCCTAGCGATTTTGGCAGAAATATTTAGGTCGCTAACTACCTGCCGGAGAACGGGTGAAGGTAGATTCATCGGATGTAGGCAGCTTTACTTGCTTGGTTCCACAATCACTTCTGGAAGGTCGAAAAGGTTTCGTATCAGGTCTTATATTAAAATTACTCACCACTAAAAGAGATAGTAGCTACACCGAGGAGGGATGACATCTCGGAGGAGAAGTGGATGAAAATTTTTCAGAATCTGCGTGAAATGGACGTCGAATGAAGAGCCCCGTGGTTACTTCCGGATGAGATTTTGTATCGATGTGGCGATTTTGACTGGGTTCTTCTTCTTGGAATTTGGGGAGCTGTTGGTTATGCCCCGTTGCTAGTGCTTAGGCAGTATAATTCAAGGTAATTTATACTCGCAACTCATGGACTAGCCGAGTGTGAATTCTCATACAAAGGTGACGATTACAAAAAGAAGATTCGGGAAATGTCCAATACATGGAACCAGACTCGTCGGATGAAGAGATTAGCCAGGGGTCCAATGACAATTCCTGAGTATAATGACTGGCGGGTTAGGAGAATCAATGATAATATCCCTTAGCCAAGTCACGAAACAGTCAGTCGATGGAGGAACATTTACGAGTCGTCCCTTCTGAATTAGAAATCATAAAGCAAGATTTTGAAAGGAGAAATGCAGAATTAGAAAAGAAGATGGAGCAAATGGAAGAAGAAAAGATGAACTTGAGATTAGATGTGGATGTTCAGAAACTCGAGGCAGAAAGATTAAGGAAAGGAAAAACTAAGGCCGAAGAAGATTTAGATAGCTTGAAGGCAGATTACAAGAAGCTTCGCTTATCAATAAGAACTGTTGGGTTGGGAAAAACTTCGAAACAGTGGCGTGAAGAAATTCGAGAAGAAAAGAACAAGGCCGATAGCTAGGAAAGGAGGTTCCAAGAGGTCCAGACACGAAATGAGATTCTAAAAAAGAGTTTGTCAGAAAAACAAAAAGAAAAAGGTGAACTGGAGAATAGAGTGACCGAGTTAGGATGATCTCTCCATCGGTATCGAAATCGGAATTCTGTGATGGAATTGAGAGCTTGCTTAGGTAAAATTAAGGAAATGAAAGAAATAACAGGAGAGTTAGAAATGGCATTGCAAAATTGTGATATCCGGATCGAGTATCTGGAAGCTAACGAAGATCGCCAGAATGAGCAGTTTCACTATTTTCAAGACCAAGTTAGAAGTAGAGAACATATTATGGGAGAAGCCGTGGTTCAAATTTGAGAGGTAGATGATCATCTACAGACTTTGACAGTTCAAGCCGATGCACTGAGCGTGAAGTATGAGTTGGAATCAAATCGAGGACAAGAGTTAGCCTCGTTACTTAAGAAGATTAGAGTTCTGAGCATTAGGGCTAAGCCTTATCTACAATTCATCTTATCTGAGCATTGACGCCCTTTTGCATTCATTTCATACATTTCATTGCATCATATACATTAACGATCATTAAAAGACCCTAAATTAATTAAAATTATTTCAGTTGATCTGGAAAACCAACATCCTTACGATACTTGGGCAAAGTCAAAAAACATGGATCAAAGATTGGAAAGGCTCGAATAGCTCCGAAAAGAAATGCAAGACCAAATGCAGGAGCGGTTAAAAAAAATTCAGCAAGACATGCTGGAGTCACTAAGAAACATGGTAGCTTAGTTAACACAACTGTTGGCTGGGGGAAACGACAAAGGGAAGGACCCCATGGTTAATGCTGAACAAGGAGATAATGACGAACCCCTCTACCCTTCAGGCTTTACTCCTCCACATGTGCAGCCCCAAGCTGATGTGCACCCACGCAGATCCTCTGTCACAATCAGGCCTCAGCAGTTTCAGGCTGGTACCTCAATGCCAATGAATTTCCAAGCCGGATTTGGTTGTCATCCCGGAGAAACCCCTACCAATCCCATCGTACCCGATTTCGACGAAGTGACTGAGAAGGAGAAAACAAAAGAAGAATTGCCAAAACAGTTGGAGGAAAGATGTAAATGGCTCGAAGAAAAATTTAGGGCTATGGAAAGTAGTGAGAATTACCACGGGATTGATGCTAAAGATTTGAGCTTGGTCCCGGATTTGGTACTCTCCCATAAGTTCAAAATGCCAGAATTTGAGAAATACAATGGGACCAGTTGCCCCGAAGCTCATATTACCATGTTTTGTAGGCATATGACTGGATATGTTAACAATGACCAACTGCTTATACATTGCTTTCAAGACAGCCTTACAGGGGCAGCATCTAAGTGGTATAATAAATTAAGGCGTACCAAGATTAGTTCATGGAGGGACTTAGTACAAGCATTTATGAAGCAATATAGTCATGTAGCAGATATGGTCCCTGATAGAATCACCCTGCAAAATATGGAGAAGAAGCCTAATGAAAGTTTTAGGCAATACGCGCAAAGGTGGACGGAGGTTGCCGTTCAAGCCCAGCCCCCACTCCTCGAAAGAGAGATGACAATACTTTTCATTAACACACTGAAGGCACCTTTTATCACACATATGTTGGGAAGTGCCACGAAAAACTTCTCTGATATAGTTATGAATGGAGCAATGATTGACAACACCATAAGAAGTGTGAAGATTGAGGCTGGAGAAAGTAACCGAAGGTTGGCTCCGAAGAAAAAGGAGAATGAGGTGAACAACATAATCACCTATAACAAGGGTTACTTGAAATCGATCACGGTGAACCAACCAGCAAAGGTGGCTACTAATGAATAAGGTCCATCAAGACAGGAATCTGGCATAAGACAAAACACTGAGAAAGCCCAGTTCATGCCAATTCCAATGTCGTACCGGGAATTGTATCAAAGTTTGTTTGATGCACACGTTGTTTCTCCTTTCTACTTAAAACCCCTGCAACCTTCGTACCCCAAATGGTACGACGCAAATGCACAATGCGACTATCATGCGGGGATTATGGAGCATTCAATAGAAAATTCCACAGCCTTCAAAAAGCTGGTTGAAAGGCTGATTAGCATGGGCGTTGTCAAGTTCGATGATTTGCCTAGTGTGGAAAATCCATTACCTAACCATGCTGATAAGGGGGTAAACGTGATAAGTGGAAACATGGAAAGAAAAATCAAGGTAGATATTGCAGAAGTAAGAACCCTTTTGAAATGGGTCTGGAAGAATATGGTAGAAAGGGAGTTAATCAGTTTGAATTTAGAGAGGAGATGCAGGGAGATAAGAAATTATTACGAGTTCCATCATGAAGAATGGCACGAGATTCAGGAGTGCACAGAATTTAGAGCCTTAGTTCAAGGCATGATGGACGATAAGAAAGTAGAGTTCTATGAAGAAGTCGAAGAAGGAAGAAGCATATGCTCGTCGGAACCAACGACAAGGTTTCTAAAAGTAAGCCATCCTGTAGTCATTATCTCGCAACCAAGGAAAATCGAGGCGAGAGTACCAGTAACGCCAAATATAATAATTAAGAAGCCCGCAGCCTTCCCTTACAAAGATAACAAGAAAGTCTCGTGAAATTATAAGTGTAACACAACTGTCCAAGGAAGGGAAACTTCAGCCAGTACTATAAAAGATGATCAAGGCATGGGTTCTTATACCCGTAGTGGGAAGTGCTACGATTTGATAAGTCCTCCGACTGTGCCTGCAAAGGGAAAGACCATAGTGACGGAGCAAGGAAAAAACAGCCGAGCCTGTGTTACCTATCACTAAGCCAGTAAAAGAGGAAGAGGCCAAGGAGTTCCTCAAATTCTTGAAGCACAGCGAATATAGTGTTGTCGAGAAATTGCATAAACAACCAGCCCGCATATCTGTGTTAGCCTTGCTCTTAAGTTCTGAAGTGCATCGAAGGGCGTTGATGAAAGTGCTGAATGAAACCTATGTGGCCAATGACATCTCTCTCAACAAATTAGATCAGCTGGTCAATAACATAAGCGCCGACAACTTCATTTTCTTTAACAATGACGACATACCACCTGGAGGAAGGGGGCCACTAAAGCTTTGCATATTACCACCCGATGCAAAGGGTATACCTTGCCAGGAGTTCTGATAGATAACGGATCAGCATTAAATGTATTACCCTTATCCGCGCTTAACAAGCTGCTTGTGGATAGTTCGCATATGAAGACATGCCAAAATATAGTTAGGGCATTCGATGGCACAGAAAGAAAGGTCATGGGAAGAATCGAGATACCCTTACTGATCGGTCCAACTGTCTACGAGGTGGATTTTCTTGTAATAGATATCAAGCCCTCCTATAATTGCTTATTAGAGAGGCCATGGATACATTCGACTGGGGCTGTACCATCATCGTTACACCAGAAGATGAAGTTGGTGTCAGAAGGTCGTTTGGTGACAATAAATGCCGAGGAGGACATCATAGAGGCTGTAGCTAATGATGCACCTTACGTGGAAATTAATGATGAAACAGTTGAATGCTCCTTTCGATCTTTGGAGTTTGTGAGCGCAACCTTTATCTCTGAGGAGAAAAAAATTCCAATGCCAAAAATATCCAAGACAACGAAGATGGGGTTACAATTGATGTTGGGAAAAAGGGCCTTACCTTGAAATGGGCATATGTCTGAACATCGTGATTTTAATGAAATATATCTTTGCAATTATTTTTGAGCAGATATTCTTTTAAGATTCTTTCATTCTTTGATATGAATAATCATTTTTAGATTCTTTCATCTTCATGGATTTTTCTGCCCAAATCATTCTTTCATTAACTCATAATCATACCATACAAATAAGTATTCTTAAATTCAAACATTCTTTGTATATTCTTTGGTACCTATAACAGGTCCCCAGATATCAATGACATGAATGACTCTGCTATGGACTCAGAAAATATTTTTGAACGGGATATGTGTTCAGAGGGATCTCATGACTTTGAAGATGACATACAATCGTTCAGGATGGTAGAGTAGGAGAAGAAACAAATCCTACCTCATAAAGAGACGGTGGAGACTGTGACCCTAGAGGAGGGAAAGATGGTGAAAATCGGAACATGCATAACGGAAGAAGCAAAATGAGACTTCATTGAGTTGCTTCAAGAGTTCAAAGACGTCTTCGCATGGTCATATCAGGATATGCCTGGAATAAGTACCGACATTGTAGTACACCGCCTTCCTATAAAAGAAGATTTCAAGCCAGTGCAGCAAAAGCTCCAGAGGATGAGGCCTGATGTGGTACTAAAAATAAAAGATGAGTTTCAAAAGTAATTCGATGCTAGGTTCCTACAAGTGGTCAAGTACTCAGAATAGGTGGCCAATAATGTACTCGTCCTTAAGAAAGATGGGAAGGTACGTATGTGTGTAGATTACAGAGATTTGAATAAAGCTAGCCCGAAAATAATTTTCCCTTGCCTTATATCGACACCTTGGTAGATAACACGGTAGGAGACTCACTATTTTCCTTCATGGATGGTTTCTCAGGATATAACCAAATTAAGATGCATCCTGAATATATGAAGAAAACCACATTTATAACCCTATGTGGGACTTTCTGTTACAAAGTGATGTCATTTGGGTTGAAAAATGCAGGAGCCACATATTAGAGAGCCATGGTGACCCTCTTCCACAATATGATGCATAAGGAAATTGAAGTATATGTTGACGATATGATTGCAAAATCCCAAACGGAAAAAGAACATGTGCAAGTCTTAGGAAAGTTGTTCTTAAGATTAAGAAAGTTCCAACTCAAACTCAATCCAACCAAATGTGTATTTGGAGCTAGGTTAGGAAAACTTCTGGGGTTTGTAGTTAGTGAAAAAGTGATCGAAATCGACCCAGACAAAGTCAAGGCAATTCAAGATTTGCCTCCACCACGTACTCAGAAAGAAGTTCGAGGTTTCTTAGGAAGGTTGAATTACATTGCGTGGTTTATTTCGCAACTGAATGAGAAATGTGACCCCATATTCCGTCTTCTGAAGAAACATAATCCAGACGTGTGGAATAATAAATGCTAGGAGGCTTTTGACAAAATAAAACAGTACTTGTCCAATGCTCCAGTGTTGGCACCACCTAATCCAGATAAACCACTAATCATGTATTTAACAGTGTTTGAAAACTCCATGGAATGTGTGCTAGGTTAGCATGACGACACAGGGAGGAAGGAAAAGGCGATATACTACTTCAGCAAGAAATTTACTGACTGTAAAATGAGATACTCACCCATTGAAAAATTATGTTGTGCCCTGGTCTGGACGACACGGAGATTGAGGCAATACATGCTCTATCATATGATTTGGTTAATTTCAAAGTTAGACCCTTTAAAGTATATGGTGGAGTCAACTGCGCTTAATGAGAGGATGGCTAGGTGGCAGATCCTACTCTCCAAGTTTGATATAGTCTACGTAAATCAGAAGGCTGTAAAAGGGAGCGCGATAGCAGAATTTTTGGCCAGCAGAGCCTTAGAAGACTTTGATTTTCTAAATGAAGACTTGATTTTTGTAGCAACTGCTGAAGAGGATTCCTAGGAAAATCATCCTTGGAAGCTAAACTTTGACGGAGCTTCGAATGCTGTAGGCAATAGAATTGGGGCAGTCCTTGTGTCCCCTAATGGAGATCACTATCCTTTCACCAGTAAATTGGATTTTGATTGCACAAATAACATGGCTGAATATGAAGCTTGCATTATGGGCATTCGGGCAACCATAGAGAAAAAAATAAAGATACTAGAGTTATACGGAGACTCTGCATTGGTAATATACCAGCTCAAAGGGGAATGAGAAACTAGGGACCTAAAGTTAATCCGCTATCGAAAATTGGTTTTGGAATTGATCGAGGAGTTTGACAGTATCACTTTCCGTTATCTCCCATAAGACAAAAATCAAATGGCTGATGCTTTAGCCACTCTAGCCTCTATGATTCAAGTGAACAAATTAGAAGACATAAAGCCTATTCAAATCAGCATTTATTAGACCCCAGCTCCTTGCTACAGTATTGAGGAAGAGGAAAACGATGACCATCCATGGATCAAGACTCGTGAATACCGTTGAGATGTGTGAGTACCTCGACCATGCTATGGAGAGTGATAAGAAGACGTTGAGGAGACTGGCCATTGATTATGTCCTAGATGGAGAGATTTTGTATAAGAGAGGAACGGATCAAGTACTATTGAGATGTGTGGATGTTGTGGAGGCCAAGAAAATTTTGGAAGAAGTTCATGAAGGTACCTGTGGCACGCATGCCAATGGTTTCAAAATGGCTAGACAGATTATGAGATTCAGGTATTATTGGTCCACCATGGAAGGAGATTGCATTAATTATGCTAAGAAATGCCATAAATGTCAAATTTATGGCGACAAAATGTACGCACCTCCTTCACCTCTTAACGTTATGACTTTTCCATGGCCTTTCTCCATGTGGGGGATGGATGTCATCGGGCTAATATCGCCAAAGGCTTCTAATGGGTAGCGTTTTATCTTTGTGGTTATTGACTATCTCACTTAGTGGGTGGAAGCCGCTTCATATGCTAACGTCACAAAGTCAACAGTTAGCAAGTTTTTGAAAAAGGAAATTATATGTCGATATGGGATGCCTGAAAGAATTATATCTGACAATGTGCTGAATTTAAATAACAGCTTAATGGCGAAAGTTTGTAGTCAGTTCAAGATCAGACACCAGAATTCGTACCGTATTGCCCAAAAATGAATGGTGCCGTAGAAGCAGCTAACAAAAATATTAAAAAAATTGTAAGAAAAATTACTGAAACCTACAAGGACTAGCATGAGAAATTACCTTTCGCTCTCCTCGCATATTGAACATCTATTAAGACTTCTATTGGGGAAACACCTTTTTCTCTGGTTTATGTGATGGAGGAAGTTTTACCCATTGAAGTTGAAATCTCTTCTCTCCGGGTATTAGTCAAACTAAAGTTAGATGAGGCCGAATAGATCGAATCTCGATATGATCAGTTGAACCTGATAGAAGAAAAGAGGCTAAAAGCTATTCGTCACGGTCAGATGTGCCAGAAACAAATGATGCGAGCCTATAACTAGAAGGTTCATCCCAGAGAATTTCATGAAGGGGACCTGGTGTTGAAAAAGATCCTTCCTCTACAAAAGGACTTTAGAGGGAAGTGGATGTTAAATTGGGAAGGACCTTATGTTGTAAAGAAGGCCTTTTCTGGAGGAGCTTTGATCTTGAGTGAGATGGATGGTAAAAGCCTACCAAATCCTATAAACTCAGACGCAGTTAAGAAATACTTCACCTGAAGGAAGAGATGGACCAAAGTGAAAACCCACAAAGGGCGCTTTGAATCCTAAAAAAAAAAGGAGAAGAAGCTAAGGTGAAAACCCGCAAAAGGAACTTTGAGACCAATAGGGGATTTGAGTTGAAAACCCAAAAAGGGCGGCTCAAATGCAGATCAGAATAGGGGCACGAGGTAATCAGAATAGCTCAAATGTCGATCAAATTGGGTCATGTGTTGATCTTGTTGTACCTGAATTAAAAGGAAAGGGTAGGTGACGTCTTGGGGCATCGACAAAGTATTGTAGATCCCCTAAACACATATCAAATTCAGAATGGTCTTTAGAAAGTTTGTACAGAGAAGCTCATGCTGCGATATCTGATGCACCTGTTTTCATCTTATTAATTTTGTATCTTAGCAAAGTTTGCTATCTGGATCAATTTCTTCATTTTGAGCTTTGATCTCAATAAAATTTCATCTCGCCCATTGTACTAATCATTTTCAAGCATCTTCCACTGAAATAATGATTAATGGACTGATAATATTCAAGTAAAAAAGTTTTGTATATTACTTTGGAAGTTTCTAAATAATACAAGAACCTAAAACTGGACTATTATTTAGAATGCACCAGGTTTAATGGCTGAAACATCTAAGTGGAGACGGTCTAAAAGATTAAGACTATATCTTTGGATTTTGTGGTCAGAAACATTGATTATCATACCAGCAATAAAGCTTCGCTTTCCAGGAAATAAGAAGAGGTTTCTTGGAAAACTTTCCATACTCTTGCTTGAGCATGTGGTCGCGACAGCCAAAGAGTGGTGTAAACGGCCAATATGAAGAAGGAAAAGATAACCCAAAACTCAGGTCTCAGAAGGAAAGTTGAACCTCGAGGCTACTGACTGAGTGTTTCTTTGGTTTTTGTCAAAGGCACCACTCAAGCAAGAAGACACTAGAATACATCACTGATGAATTCTTAATGAACATTGAATAATGACATTAAGGGATAATTCTCATGGCATTTTCCATGCATGCATATACATTTAGTGAGGAGATTTTGATTTATTCTGATCATAACATCCTAATCACTAGGCATAAATAGGCCCATGAAATGGATTCTACAGGTTATGTTCCCCAGAACAAATCAGTGAAACCACAAACCCTATACCACTGAAGTTGTTGTGGAATGGATTGAAGAATATTGTAGTTCTTGTCTTCCTGTACTAGCAGGGAAGTAGATCGAAAGCACCGGCCTTATCTCCCTAAGTAGCAGTGGAGTAGGCAGTGTTGTGGATGTTGTCTCCCTAAGCAGTAGTGGAGCAAATCAAATACGGTGAATCCTAACTTTCCAAGGTAGTAGGGAAGCAGATTTAAGCCATCGGTCTTATCTCCCTGAGCAGTAGTGGAGTAGGTTGAAAATTGCAGATTCTGTCTCCCTAAGTAGTAGTGGGGCAGACTGAAGATGACAAATCTCATCTCCCTGAATTTGCAACGAGGCAAATTAAAGCCAGCAAGTCTTATCTCCCTGAAGTTGCAGTGGAGTAAACTGACTAAACCAATCCTATCTCCTTGAAGTCACAGTGGAGCGAATTAAAATTATGGATCTTATCTCTCCGAAGTTGCAGTAGAGCAGATCACATCAGACTTTATTGAAGCTACAGGTCTTCTCTTACTGAGGTTGCAGTAGAGTAGACTGAAGATAGTAGATCTTATCTCTCTAAAGTTGCAGTAGAGTAGATCACGACCAATCTTATCTCCCTGAAGTTGCAGTGGAGCAGACTGAAGATAGCGACTCTTATTTCCCTAAAGTTGCAGTGGAACAGATTAAAACTATAAATTATCGATCTTATCTCTCTAAAGTTGCAGTAGAGCAGATCATGTCAATCCTTATATCCCTGAAGTTGCAGTAGGATAGGTTGATGATACAAGTCTTATCTCCTTGGAGTTGCAGTGGAGTAGACTAAAGATAGCAAATCTTATTTCCCTGAAGTTGCAGTGAAACGGATTAAAGCTATAAATTACCGATCTTATCTCTTTGAAGTTGCAGTAGAGCAGGTCATAACAAGTCTAATCTCCATGAAGTTGCAATGGAGCAGACTAAAACCACGAATTTCGTCCTCCTAAACTTGCAGCAGAGTGGATTGAAGCTACAAGTCGTATCTCCCTGAAGTGCAGTAGAATGGATTAAAGCAACAAGACACAGTCGACTGCAAAGAGACTACTTGAAGAAGAAAGGCACCAGAACAAGTCAATAATCGGCGAGACCGGGCAAAATTGGTATTTCTTAGTCTTTGCTCTGTTTCCGTTACACGACAACGAGCAAAGAGGGGCAGCTGTACAAGTCTAATTTAGCCCATGCCCAGCACACTCAAAATAGACAAGAAAAGAAATCAAAAATAATAAACAGACCAGCCCAAATGCAAGCCCAAAAACCCACCTAAACCCAATACCCTAAAATAGATCCAAAATAAACCAACTAGGCCCAAAACCCATTAAGCAAACTAGGGATTCAGCTTTTCTGAAACACTAGCTAGCCCTAGCCGACTCTGCCACCCCACCTGCCACCGACCCACCACCATCGTCACATTACCCACCGCCACGCCCATCGAGTGCCTGCAAAATCAAGAGAAAGAAATGATAGCAAGCAAAAAATAAAAGAAATATGTAAAAAGATGGCTATAAAAGAGCCATTTTGAACTGATTGTAGAGGTTCCCTTTTTTTTATATACAAGCAGATTTGAAAACAAAACAAACAAACAGATTTACTTCAAAGGTGATTTTCGTTCCTATTACTTTGTTCTTGAGTTTTTCATTTATTTTTCATTTATTTATTTTACTTTTTTTATTTTTTCTTTTCCTCTTTCGAAATACATATACATATATTTGTTTTTTTCTCAAAAAAAAACAGTTTATATATACATACACAAATATAAAAAAAAAAAATAATAAATCTTACCTTTGAACTTTCCTACCATCAGATACTGGCACGGCCTTGGCTCAAGAATCGGTGGGCGGCGACGGTTTCAAGGCAGTGCTTTGAACCCTAGTAGACCAAGGGGAGAGCCTTTTTTCAGTTTTTTTGGGAATAAGGGAGAAAAATGAAAATTTAAAAAAAAAACTGACTTATAAAGGCCGACTAAACGGCGTAGTTTAAGGCTGGCCACAATAGCCCTAAAACGACGTCGTTTCATCCCTCAGCTCGCTCATCGACCCGATCCAACCCAGAGGATCCGCGTGTTTTTGATTAATGGGCTAATTGCGCAATCGGTACTTCCGCTTTCGTGGCGTTTTCAATACAGTTTCATTTATATATTTAATTTTTGCCACAAAATTTCTCTCCTATTTCAACCTGGTCCATTGACCATGCGCATAGGCCTCGCTAGAACGACGTCGTTTTATCAACGTGGGAATATTTTCCTTTTGGTCCTCTTCCTTTCACACGCGTTATGATTTAATCCTTTTCGTTGTTTGTTTTTAATTTCAATCCCAAAATTTCGTTTAGTTTCCAATTTAATCCTCTATTTGTTATTTTAGTTATTTTATTATTAAATTAATTATTTTAACATTATTAATACTATTATATAATATCATTACTATGGTATTATTATAACCATGTATTTGTGCATCCCTTTGACCCCAAACTTTATTGTATATATATACATGCAATCTTTTTATGATACACGCATGTGCATTTAATATTCCACATATACATATACATATATATATATATATATTTTCTTGTTGTGTTTATAACTTTAAAATATATATATACATTTTATAATATACATGCGCATATATTTTCCATATTTTATAATTCTAAATACGTGTACATTCTTGTAATATATATACGTACACTTTTTAAATTATTATAAATAAGTATATTTTTTCTATACTTCATTTTTATATACATACTTACTTGTATTTTTATACTTCATAACTTCAAATATATATACATATATATTCTTCTTATTTTAATTTTATGTATAGACACATACATATATATATTATATATTTATAATTTTTATTTATTTCCTTTCTGGTTTGATTGTTTCGCACGGTATTTACCTTTTTATTCATGCCCATTTTATTTGAAAAGTTTATCTGCTTATTATCTCGCATGACTAATCCGTCTTTATCTTTTATTTACTAATGTTCGCGCTATTTTCGCTTGTATCATCGTATACATTATTGTTTCGTTATGCATACCAACGATGTAATTTGTTTTCGCATTTTTTACGACGACCTCGTGTTTTATTTTTTACTCGATATATCAAAATCTATTTCAAATAAATAACATTTCGTATTTTGAGATTCGGAAAAGTCGTATCCTAACTTACGAGGTTCCGATTTTCCCGATAAATCTAAATATACGAATCTTTTCAAGCAAATTTTTACGATCTCGGGATTTAACAAAAGATTACGTTCTAACTTACGGGACATGATTTATCTTCTAAACCCAAGATAATCGAATGTCTCTCAAATAAATAAGTTTTCGGCATGTATTCTTGTATCGGGAATTCAAGACATTGTGTCCTAACTTACGGAACGTAATTATTTCTCGATTAACATGAAAATATGTCTCTGTCTGAAAAATTTCCAATGTTTTGACAAAGGATTGTATTTTAAAACTCTTCAAAGTTTTCAATCTTCGACGCTAAGACACTAATTAATCAACTATGTACCAATTCTAGGCGTCACAAGGGTGCTAATCCTTCCTCGTACATAACCGACTCCCGAACCAGTTTTTCTGAAATTCGTGGACCAAAATCGTTGTTTTATTAAAATCAAATCATTTGTTAAAAACAACCACTTTTCGAGGTGACCCAATCACACCTCATCAAAAAGGATTGGTGGCGACTCCCGTACCCATTTTCATTTTTTGTTTTCAAAATCAAAGTTGACCCTGTTTTCACAAAAAAAAAAGGTGTCAACAATACCGTACCAAGAAAATATCGATACCCTTGTCCTTGTATCGATACCTACGTGATTGTCTTGTAAATTTTGATAAGTGGTCCTAATGCATGTTTAATTATTATTATTATAAGTTTATTTAAAGTATGTTTGACATGTTTTAATGATGATTAATATATGTTTGACTAAAAATTCATAAGATCACTGATAAAGGTAAAGAGGATGATTTCTTAATAATGTGACAATTTACTATGAGTGTAACACCCCAAAACCCGGCCCAGAAGTTTTGACCAAATTTCGGAGGTCACATTGGCCACCAAATTGACTCGAAACAATACACCGTTTAAGCACAAAAAAAGTTCTTTTTGAAATTATTTTCACATGCGACTACTTAAACTGTAAACAAATTTCATAAAATGCTTTGCGAATAATAAACCTATTTGAATTCTGATTATCAGGTTGAGACTATCACATGATGTATGTATGTACCCTTATGTACTTTTGTTTTCTCTCTTCATTATTTTGCTATTGTTTCGGACTCACACTAAGCTCGGGCAGCTCACTTCCCTTAGTTTCTCCCTTTCAGGTAATCTGGTGTTTTGAAGCTGGGCTCGGCATTCGAAAGTCTCGAAGTTTAAGAAATTTGGTTGGTTTTTTATTTTTATTTTTCTATAATTTCAGACCAATAATTTCTGTTGGTTGGTAAGGAAGATTATAAACTGTGGTATAAGTTTTGTTTTCGGACATTTGTTAAGTTTTGAGATTATGGTTTAAAAAAAAACTAAATTGTGATGCCATGCATGAGTTTTAGGAATTGAATATTATTTTCTGATGAGATTATAATTTTGTTTTCTTCCAATGTAAATTTCTAACTCTAAATTCGATTATCGAAACTTTCAAACTTATTTTGGTTGCAAAATTATTAATTCATTAAATGGGATAACGGTTCCAAGCAAGTTTTAAGTGGAAATAAGTTCATTATTCGCAAAGCATTTTGATGAAATTTGTTTCTGGTTTAAGTAGTCACATGAGAAAAGATTTTCGAACAGAACTTTTTTTTCTGTTAAAACGACGTATTGTTTCGAGTCATTTCAGTGGCCAAATGTGACCTCCGAAATTCGATCAAAATTTTTGGGTCGAGTTTTGAGGTGTTACAATGAGTATGACATGAGACGGTGGTGTGGCATCCTAATATTTGAGCTTGGTGACTAGTCGGGTATAAGGTGTTAGAAGAGGACCTTCAAACTTCCCTAAGGCAGCAATGAGAGGTAAATTACTTAGAAAGAAAGGGAGCTGAAAAACAAAACAAAAAAAAAGAAAAAAATATGTGAAAGAAAAAAAGAAGAACCGTGAGCTCTTGATACCATGTTAAACAAAGAGATCTTGAAGAATAAGGTTGAATTTCTCTATTGATTTACAAATATATATATATACAAAATACTACAGATTGAATAAGGAAATAACATAAAGTCTAATCCCTAAATATCAGCTATAATCCTTAAATATACAAATTTACAGCCTATTAACATTGAGTAAGCAACACGATTTGTTCCTAAAGTTCCTTAATCGCAGTGGAGTTGGAAGTTGGCACTTTATTCAGCCACTTGTAAAGCAATATTTCTTTCACCTTTGATTATGTTACATTTGGCTTCATTCAGGTTCATTTGAAAAGAATACAAAGTCCCAATTAATTCATCAATCTTTAGACTTTCAAGATCTTTAGCCTCCTCAATGGTTGTGACTTTGATGGAGAATCTCAAGTAGAGATCTTAGCACTTTTCTAACCAACTTAGTGTTGGAGTATTCCTCTCAAAGGGAACACACTTGATTTGATAGATCACAACACTAGGGGACGAGTTGGCAACCTTTTATAGTCAAAACTAAGGTTCTATTCTATTTATTTGATAGAATGAAGGTCGAAATGAAGATCCTTAAGGGGAAAGGTCGACATAATTTCCACAATCCAGCATAGGGAGATGGATGGTTGAATATCCTTCCATATCCTGCAATTTACAACACCAATAATCACCATTACTATTGGTAAATGGTAGGCTCTGATACAAATTGTTAGCTTGAACCAGTTGTTAAAATGCAAGAAACAGAGTATGAATACAGTAATAATGGAAGTGGACACTTTTGATGATGTTTCAATAAAAAACAAAAAAACAAGGACAAAAAATTATTTACGTAGTCTAGTTTCCCTACGTCTGCAAAGCCTAGCTAAGTGAGATGAATGCACTATCTTTGAACTCGATACAACCAGTGATCCTAGTTCTATCACTCCCCAGTATAAAATCCTCACTTTTGTACTCAAAGACTAGATCACTCATCACTAAATTCTCCCATTGAGAGCTTAGTTTGTAAAACCAACAACAAAAGATTTTATTGTCTCAATTGCAATCTTACAATAACATTCCTCTATGAACTAATAAGTGAGTTTCTCAAATATCTATAAGTTCTCAAGACTTGCTAACATACTAAGGATCAATCACAATTCCTTCTAAACATCTTTTAAAATAGCTAAATATAATAGAATAATAATGACCAAAGTAAGGTGGACTGTTGGAAGATAAGTCTTCAAGTTTTGTCCCGGTCCAACATTGTTGATCTAGGGATTTGAAATGATTGATCCGATCCAAATCAACCTTTAAGATATGTTCCTCCAAATGGATCAATCTTCATTGATGGGTTTGAATCATTCCACAACATCATTATTGCCTAAAGATTTTATTTCGGTAAATTTTCAACTTCAAATATGACAAGTAGCACTCTATTGTAGTGATGATGGAATTGCACACTTACATTGACACATAGCAAGCAATTCAAATAGTTGCCTTAACAAAAAGTCATTGGGCTAACTTAGGCATCAAAGAGTATTCTAAAACACAAATTCCAATGCCCCTAGCTTACTTTCATCTTGTAAGAACCCAAAAGAATTTTAGCCTTAGGGTAAAGCCAATAAATTTTTGCTAAAGGTTTGGGATGAAATTAAAAAGTTTTGGAAGGCCAAAGCTAAAAATATTGTATTAAAATAATTTAAATTTATAAATTTTTTTGAATGACCAACAACACAACCGTTTCACTTAATAAATGGGTTAAAAATTGAGGTATTCATTGGTCGAGTTGAGTCAAGTTTAAGTCGAGCTTAAGCATGATATTAACACATCTTATGCTTGCCCAAATCCAACCCGACCCGAAATATGGACCTAAAAATTTACTCAAGCTCGCCCATATTTGTAAATAACTAACCTAAGCCCATTTTAGGCATGCCCATATTATTTGTTTAGAAAATATTTATATTATTTTTAGTTTTATATTTAAAAATTTTATATTTTTTCCATTTATTAAATTTTGTATATAGGTATCTTAAAAAAATTAATGTTTACATTGTATTATTATATATTATTATAAATTTAAATTTTTATGTATTATAAATTACATAATATTTATAAATAACATAATATAACATATTACAAACTTAGAAAACAGATCGAGCCAGACCGGACTTAAACCTTGGATATTTAAACCAGAGCTGGGCCTATATTTTAAACAAACCTAATTTTTTGTCAAACCTATTTTTTAAGTACAATATTTTTGTCTATACCTTCTCAAATTACAAATAATTTTTCAAGTAACCCAACCAATAAACAAATCTAGATAAAAGTAATTAAATTTAATAAGTGACTAAAATCCCAACCTCGACCAAATCCATTTGGCTTCACTACAAAAATCCATCTCCTAACCCGGTGCACAATCAAATATGCCTTAGCATTCCTCAAGTAGTATAGATGATATTATAGTACAAATAAAGCGAAAAAGATCATTAATTTGTACTAGGCTATCAAATCTTTTTCATATCCACCCCACATGTTGCAATGGAACTAATCTCATGCGGAAATTAAAGGATTTGACAGAACAATTTGACACATTTTAGCAAATTTTGACCTTATTTCCGCAGTTAAATTATATATATATATATCGTTTTTTTAATATTGATGATTTTAGATCGTTGTTTTATATTAATCAGAATAGATCGTTTTAGAAAAATAAATTAAAACACGTCTTACAGGATATGTTTTCACTAAAATTAATAATTTAATTCCTTTGGTTAGATAGTTAAATATTAATGTTTTTGTTCTTAAGCCTTGGGTTTGATTTTTCTACTATTCATATTTGTATTTTTTTATTTCATATTTTCAAGCTTTTTTATTTTTAATTAATATTTTAACATATTAGTGTTTTTGGTTAAATAGTTAGATAATTGTGATTTTATCCTTAAGTCCTAGGTTTGATTCCTCTTATAAACATTTTAATATATATTTTTATTTCATGTTGTTTAAAGCTTTTTATTTATAATTAATGTTTATAATTAATAAATATATTATTTTTAAGTTTTTATTTTTATTTAATAAATTTTATTTACAAAATAAAATAATAAATATTTAATTATTTTTAAAACATCAACTAATAATTTTGATATATTTTTCTTTGTATATAATATTTATATGTCAAATATTTATTTTCTTCACCTATATTGTGGGTATGGTGATTTCTAAAACTATAAAATCAAATGATTATTTCAAATATCATTATTATTTCAAATATGTAAAATATTTCAAATATCATTGTTTTTTCATCTACATTGTGGGTATGATATTTCAAATATTTTTATATGTGAAATATTTCAAATAATTATTTCAAGTACACATACAAAAATATATAATACTAAAATTTACTACAATCATGATATGCATTGAAAATAAATATTACATATATAAAAATTATATTTACTAAAAATAATGTTATTTGCAATAATTATTTTATTTTATAAATAAAAGAATTATTAATTAAAAAACCTTGAGAATAATATATTCATTAATTATAAACATTAATTAAAAAAAGCTTGAAACAACATGAAATAAAAAATGCATATTAAAATGCTTATAAGAGGAAGTGAACTTGGGACTCAAAGATGAAATCACAATTATCTAGTTGTCTAACTAAAAGAATTAATATGTTAAAATATTAATTAAAAAACTTGGAACATGAAATAAAAAATACAAATGTAAGTAGGAGAAGATCGAACTTAGGACTTAAAAATAGAAATACTAACATTTAACAATCCAACCAAAAAAGATAAGTTATCAATTTTTAGTAAAAATGCGCTCTATAGAACGCATTTTTAATTTTCTCTCTCAAAAAAGATAACTTTTTTTCATGTGTTGCTGTAATTATTAAAAGTTAATTTGCTTAAAGTTGCTTGGCAAGACCCTAGGCAGTGATTTGCACTTTTCTTTTTCTCTGATGCAAAAAGTAGACCATGAATAGGGAGACATAAGATTTATCCCAAAGATCTTAACATAACAAGAAGTTTTGAATGAAATGATTATTTGAAAAGATAGATATGGGAAACAAAAACTTTATTTGAATGAATGAAATACTATGCATTAACCTGTGGTGTGGTATTTGGAATAAATTAAAACTTATTCTGAGAGGTAACATCATATGATTTATGCTTAAGACTATCCAAAAAGAATAAAAGAAATAAAGGGAAAAATGGTTCAAGTTAAAAAAGATCAAACCATGAAGTGATAATTGACCAGTAAGAATAAGGATTGGACCGAATTATGACTGAATGAAAACTTTGGATCAAATGAGCTGGCCTGCAATTAATTTCTGATTATTTTGCCAATAATATAGGAACTTAAACTTAATAATTCAAAACTTTTGAATCCATACTTTATCATTCAGTTTAATTACAAGAGCTCTATCAAGTTAGGTTTAGATGAGTTGGGGTGTGGTGTGATGTATTTAACTTAATTTTTTGTTTAATGTTACAGTATTATTACAGTACTTAATCTCATTGTTATCATTATTTTACACTAACCGCAAGTAAACACACTGCCAAACCAAACTCATACTGATTTTTTCTCATCTAATGTCTATTCTCCTCGACTGAGTAATACTAATTTTTTAGCATGCATCTGCCATTTAAATTTGTCTCAATAATTTTTAATTAATTCTGTTGAGGTTTAGTTGTAAGATTTATTCAATATTTGAGTGAATTTGAATAAATATATTAGTTTTGATAATTAAATTTGAGTAAAATAAATTCAATTTAATTCAAATATGAGCTAACCTGAATTTTAATATTTAAAGTTTAAGCTTAACTTGATTTATTTTTTGAAAGTGTTGAGTTGTTACATTAGTTGAAATAATTGGATACAATTTAAAAGTAGAAAAACACACAAAGAACACAGTCAATTTGCTACTAAGTTCAAACCAATCCTACGTTCGGGGGCTCTTGATAAGAGAATAATCCATTATAAAAGATGCTTTAAGCTCAACCTCATTCGCACTCCCATCCAATTATAAAAATTGAACTCTTCCTACTAAATATTTTTCCAATGAAAACTTAATTACAAACTCATAACACAGCTTTAATACTTAACAATTTTACTAACTAGAGTTCCTCACAATGAATAATCTGAGCTCTCTTTATTAGGTAACAAAGATAAAGATGTAGTGGTCTAGGCTAACAATGGATTGGGCTAGACCGAAGATAAATTAATCCTAGATCTATTTACGAATTAATTCATTTATGACATTCATAGAGTTAGGGGTGAGCAAAATTCGATTCGATTCTGAAAACTCGATAAAAATTTTAAATTTTGAATTAAATAGTTTGAGTTATTTGAGTTAATCAAGTTATTTGGATCAACTCGAATAAAAAAATAAAGTTTTTCGGTTTAACTCGAATATGAATTACACAATTCCAGCTGTCGAAACCATTTTTTAAAACAAAAATGTTCTTGTCGACTTAAAAAGGAAACGAAAATTGGAGTCGTCACCGATCCTTTATTGGGGTGTGATCAGCTCACCTTAAAGACAATTCCGGTCCGCAAAATTTTGAGAAAATAGGTTCGGGAGTCGGTTACGCACGAGGAAGGGTTAGCGCTCTTGTAATGCCCAAAATTGGTATCGAATTGATTAATTAAGGTCTTAATTCCAAATATCGAAAATCCGAGAAAAATTTAAAAAATACAATCCTCCCTTTTATTAATGTTAATTTTATAAAAGATGCTTGGATAAATCGAGGCAATGCTAAAGACATTCTCATCTCAGAGTAATAAAATGTCACACCCAATACATTAGGGCACAACATTTTTAGTCCTCGAGAATAAGCTTATCTTTTGATTTTCAAAACTCGTGTGGTGAAGTTTAAAAAGGATATTCAATTGCTTTAAGTCAGATGAAAATTTGAAGCCCAATACGTTAGGGCACAATTTCTCAAAATTCCGAGCATTGAATATTGCCCTTATTATTTTTTGAAAAATTCTCGTCTCGAGGAATCAACATGTCATGTCCAATACATTAGGACATAACGTATCAAATTCCCGAGAGTAAGCTTTTTGTTTATATTTTGATTAAAGCATATCCTCGATTATTTAGATTCAACGAGGAAAATTGGAACCCAATACGTTAAGGCTCCATCTTTTCGAAGATTCTAAATGCCGAGCATTGCGTTATTTTTTAAAACTTTTGTATGGAATAACTTTGACATTTGTAATCTTTTGAATGAATAAAAAAACGATTGAATAATAATGTACAACGCGAAATGATAATTCATACACTAAAGCATACGCTAATGAATAACGAAGATTCAACATACACAAATAAACAATATTATATACATAAGAGCAACAATTTTATATCTTATATTATGCAAATACTAACATCCATATTAGCAAGCAAAATGAATTAAAAAGTTAATTTTAAAGAAATAACAAGCAAATTAAATAAAATGTGACAAGTTTCTAAATAATCAACAAAAAAAAACAATCATGAAGGGAAATTATATATTAAAATAAGTTTAAAATAAGTAATATATATATATATATATACATGTGATTTAATATTATATCAAAATACATAAAGTTATATACATATATTAATTTAAAAGAATAATAGATACGGAGTGGAAAACCTAATGTAAATAGTATATATATGAACACATTTAAAAGAAAACTTAACCTTAATAATTAATAAGATAATAATATATAGATTAAACATAATTTAATATCAATAATATTACATAAAATATTTACAAAAAATGAATTAAAGAGAAAAATAAAAGATAAAATACACATATATATATATAAACATATCAGATTTACATAAAATATACAAATATGTTAAATTTAAATAATGATACATAGTAAATTTCAAATAATAATACATATAAAAACTTAAAACGATAATAAAAGGAAACTCACTCATTAAATTAAATTTAAGTTTAAATGTATATAAATAAAATAATATACGTTTTTCTAAAAAAATAAAAAGTATTAAACTGGATTGATAAGGATTAAATTAGATTTTAAACAAAATTAAAGGGCAAATATCGAAAATAAAATAAAATAGCGGGCCAAAGCGTGACGTGCAGATAACAAGGGGACCAAATGTGAAATATTTCCCATACCCAAAACGCAGCGTCTTTGCATGGACCAAATCGGAATAAAACACAAAATACACGGCCAAATTTAGAAGAAATATAAAGATTAATTTAAAATAATTATAAAACATGAGGACCACTTTCGCAAATCACCCAATAATCGTAAAACGCGCGGATCCTTCCCCGGATCGGGTCACCACGCGGGTCGTAGGCCTTTAAACGGCGCCGTTTTGAGACCATTGCCTCGACATCAAACGACGTCGTTTCTTATATTGCCTATAAACTAAAAAAATAAACCCTAAGTATCAGCAGCCTTTTTTATCTTGAAGGAAAACCTAAAACAAAGGAGGACCCCCCATGCGCCGCTTCAACATCGGAGTCCCCAACCATCTGGTTCCGATCGGAACCAGCGAGGGATTCGACGGCGGGCTTAACCAAGTACGGGCTCTCCCTCCCTTTTTTATTTTGTTACTTAGTTTATGAAAACAAATCCCAAGAAAAAAATAATAATAAAGAAGAGAAAAAGGAAAATCGGAATCGGAAATCACTTCAAAAGTAGGCTATATTTTCTATTTTTTTGAAATTTTTTATATCTTTGTATTGATGTTGTGGGCGTAACCCCCTACAAATTCTGGAAAAATGGTTTTATAGCCGAAGATAAAAAATTACAACGAAATATATTTTGCTTTTTTTTTATTTGCTGCTATTTTCTATTCGTTTTTGCTTGTTTGCTTGTGTGTGTACTACCGCATTTGAGCAAAGATGGCGTGGAGGCATGGCACGTGGTGGTGGCACACGCGAGGCGAAGGCTAGGTTAGGTTGCAATGGCTACTGGAGCAAGATATGGCTAGGGTTTTTTGGTTCCATTTCGGTGTTGGGCCGTTGGGCCATTAGGTTTAAGTTAGTGGGCTAGGTGCACTGGGCCTTTGTTTAGTGGGTTTTGGGCATGTAATTTTGGGTTTTTAAATTGGGTCAATGTAATGGACACTTAGACTTTGGTTTTTTTTTTTTTGTTTTCTATTGGTTTTATTTACTTTACAAAATTGGGCCAGGCAAATTGGGTATTACACGAGTTTTTCGAAAATCTAAATAAGAAAAGGCAAAACTATGTCGTTTTGATAAATATTTACCTTTTCTAAAGTTAAAATTCAAAACCATTAAGTTAAAAGATAAAATTACGTCGTTTTGATAAATAATTACTCATTAAGTTAAAAGATAAAACAATTATATTTTTTATGTAGCTGAATAACCTTGTACTTCGTCTACTAATTAAATAATTGGTCCATATAAACGCAACATTGAGTATATATAATATGATTCATTAACTCGACTCGACTTGACTCGAACTTTTTTGACTCGATTCAATTTGATTCGAAAAAAAAATTCAAATCGAGTTTGGTTGCTAAAATAGGATTTGTCAACTTGACTAACTCGAATTTTTTTGACTCGATTCGACTCGACTCGATCAAATACTCACCCCTACATAGTGTGACTTACCTATTCCCAGTGGCGGAACCAGAGGGATTGGTAGGAACCCGGGCCCCTATAAAATGGAAAATTTTACATTTATGCCCTTTATAATTTATAAAATTTTAAATTAGTAATGGCAAATTTGCACTTTGGCCCCAAAAATGATACAAATTTGATTTAATCCTTTAAAAATTATAAAGATATAAACTATTAAAATGGTGAAATTGCATTTCTACTATCGTAAAAATATACAATTTAATTCTGCCCCCCAAAAAAAAATTTTCTGGCTCCGCCACTGCTATTTCTTGAGTAAGTAAATCACTATGTGTGCATGACTTATATACTTTGATGTTTTGAGAACCTATGCGTCCCAAACTAGTTAGCTGAAAAATGGTAAGTTAGGTATATAATTTATGCATGACATAGCTTCACTTATAATAGTGGAATCATAGCTTATTAAAGAGTAAATGGTATCTTATCATTGACATTGTATGGCTTATAAAAACTAAACATGGAACATGGGCATTCTTCATTTGTCTAGTACAAATGATTTTATCATTATTGGTACGAGTAATGATCATTTTCATTATTGTATATAAAATAGTGACAATGAGATAAAAGTGATCAAATTAGGTGAATAAATTTAACCTTTAAGGGATCACAAATATCCTATTAGGGTAGCACGCATGACACGATCAAGGATTGAAGCCTAATAAGTAGCTTTTGTAATGGTATATAGTAGGTTGTTCAGTCATGGTACTTTTAGCAGTTTGACTCCATGACTAAATAATTGTGTAATTAATAGATGCAAAGTTGGAACTTAATTACAAGTTATTTTAACCCACGATATATATATCATTTATGTACTTCTACTAGCTTATTACAACTAAGTACGATTTACTTGTGAAAACATTGAACAAATGGATAAATGAATTTTAGAGAAATAGTTTACATGAATTATTATCCATAATCATTGCTTTTTTTTACAAAAAGGCAAAAATAACTTGAGATTTATTTAATTTCTTTAGATGAATAAAGTCCAAAGTGAAAATCAAATTAAGCAATTATCAAAATTAATTTTATTTCAAGATTGAAATGGATGATAATTAAATAAATTTGCATATAAATTCTAATACTGTAAGTCATCATAATTGTAATGAAATTAGAATTAGATTTTCATTATAGTAATTTATTTTATTTTATTTTATTTTATTTTGGAGGCTTTATTAAATAACTATTAAACTTATTTTTTATCCAATTCAAGAAAGGGTAGCCCTAGGCCTATTGCTTACCGCCCAAGCAAGGAATTTTATCCCCCCTCATGGTCAGCCATAAGGATTACTTAGCTTTTAAGTAACCAACTAGCCATCCCTAGTGTCTCTAATACACTGAAACTTCTCTATTGTGATTGTTTCATGACTTTGAATTAAAATTAGACTCTTAAATATTTTTCCTCTACAAATACATAGCTTGGCCAACGACTCCAAGTATTCAAACGCATAGGGAAAGCTCTATCGAAGTTTAATGAAAGATTATTTGATTAAATTTTATTGTACTCAAACAAGTTCTAATTTTTCTTGAGTTGGTGTTCTAGATTAAAGAGGGATTATAATTGCATTCGTCAAAAAATTATAATTTAAGATCTAGTGAATTTTGGAGTTGTTTCAATTGTTATAAATAATTGTGCCAACCTCTTTAGGAGTATTTGGGATTCGTCTTGTATTTCATTTTTGAATTAAAGTCACTCTCTAAGAAATATGAATTGGAGTATGGTGGAGAAAATCAATTGGTTGAAAGTTTTACGAGTTTAGACTTCCATTTGAATTTATTAGAAAGCTCAAAACCCTTTTCTAAGGACCTTTCATTTTGAGCATTTCCGTATAGCTCCAACACATAAGTACTTTATTTGATTTAATTTATTGCTTTAGGTGTCATGATAAAGTTTTGATTTTAGAAAATACTTTAAGTTCTACTACATTACTTTTCCATTATTTCTAAATTATTTCCCAACATCGATTTGCTAGTCACCTTGTAGATTTCTTTGGTAAATGTCACCAAAATGCCTTGGTGAACAATATGATATCTTGATCAAACTGGCCTTCCAGCCCTATAAAAGAACACATTCTGAAGTTCAAGCTTACCTTCTACATTAACCACTCTTTTTTCAAGTATCTTGCCCTTTTTGCTATCACCAAAAGTCATTTTACTTTCATGATTTTCCTGAAAGTCCTTGAGGCATCCATTGTTTTCAATCATATGTCTAGAACATCCACTATTAAAACACCAAATCTATTTTGTGGATTTTTTCAAGTAATGGTGAGAAACCAAAAAGCACTTTTGATCTTTTCTCCTCTAGACAATTTTTTGCTTTAAACTTTTTGTTGGTTGTAACGTGAGTTAAAACTTTAGATGCAACTGGATGCCTTTTTCTAAGATCCTTGAGCAATTTGTAACATATATGCCTAACATGCCCTAAGATTCCACAATAGTGGCACACCACTCTTACTTTGTGCTTATTGAGCTTCTCATTAGTATGAACAACATCTACCTTTTTGGAACTATGAGGTTTCTTAGCATTCTCTTTCCATTCACAAATAGTTAGGGTAATTTTTCCATCACCTATGTCAACATACCCTAGAACTCATCTGTAACACCTCGTTACCCGACCCGATCGTCAGATTCAAGTTATAAGATACGACATTCGTTGTCAGAGCAATTACGATCAAATTACAAACTATTAAACATTCAAGTTGTAACTAGAACAAGGGTATAAAATGATACATAATCATTTAGGGGTCTTATATGAGCTTACGAAAGCTCTTTTGTTAACCCGAGATTAAAATATGGCCGAATTGTACGTATTATAAAGTTTCAAGTTGACATCGCGATGTCAGTGGTTCCTCGTCACAACACAGCTCTTTATTTGATACTCATTGTGGCCTCGAGCAATGACGTCTCCACAATGACTTTGCTATGTTACTCATCACGACATCAGAGGTTTTTCGTCACGACGTGACTCACTGTTTTCACAAGAATAAACCTAGTACAAGTTCGGATGACCAAAAATCAAGTTTAAACACCTTTCATACTACTATATCAACACCTACTAAAGCATACAATACAATTGGAGCAAAATTGGCACTTTCAAGTTCCAACAAATTACCAACTTCTAATATCAACTAATCAATTTATCTTATACCATTCATATTTCCAAAACCAACCAAAACACATTCAAGACTATATTCACAACCTTAAGGCTTCAAACTAACTAGATGAACACATCCAAGCATAAACTCAAGCATCAGCATAAGATTATAACATATACAATTTGACCATTTGAACATCTAACCAAAAATCCCTAGGTACATGCCATAAGACCAAAACAAAAAACAATTTACAAACTTTGTTGAGTAATAAACGGTAGTCTAGATGTTGGCTTCAACTCCCGAGACTTCAAGAATCACTTGAACTTGTGCACAGAGAAAACAACCGTACACTGAGCAATAGGGCACTGTGGTAAATTTATAATTCAAAGCATATAACATAAGCATTAGCAAAACATTTCAATTCCATACATATATATCTATACGCATTTAACATCCTACTAACTTACATTTTTAGTTACTATACTTATCATCATCAATCTATGTACTTAAATTTGAATATAACCAAATGTTATTTCATCCCAATCCAATTATGACATTAAACATTCAAATATAAATCTTTTTCATATATCACTTATGTTCTATGTCACACGATTCACTTTTTAATATCACATTATTCACCAGTTTCTGGAGTCTACTAACTCGTACGAATCCGTTTCAGCCCCCAGGGCTCGATTTCATTTTATTTGTATACTCAGCTATGTGATTTTAGCATTTCTTTCCCATTTAAATATAATTCATTCCAATGGTAACAATTTATACACAATGGAATCATTCACCAAGTTATATTTTGTAACCCCTATTAACCTGACTTAGACTCGGATGGATAGTCGGATCATCCAACCAACACACTAAACTGGCACCGAAGTGCATTTTCATATAAGTTGAAATAAAGGAAACTAGCACGTAATGTGCATGTTGGTGCACAAAGCGCATACTGACACCAGAAGTGCATCCTAGTGTGTAAACACATAAACCCATACAGAATCTAAGCCTATGGCATGTCAACTATATCCGACTCTGCCCGAACAATTAATAGGGTAACAAATTATCCAATTCATCAAATAACACAATTTACATTTCATCGTTTCCAATCCATAATTCATTTCATCAACTTATCACATAACATAACATGTTTTAGCCCAATTCAAAGTCAATTGCATATTTTCATCAGTTTACACTATTTTCTATTCTACTCAATTTAGTCCTCTATTCCAATAATCCATACCAATCTCAATCAAAACATGTCATACTATCAACATATACTCACCTTGACACTCCCATATGTAGAAAACATGAAAATGCAATAAAAAATGACCTTAAATTATAAATGTAAAAGCTGAGATTTTCACGCGTCACTCTTTAACGATTTTTGCTTTTCTTTTCCCTCTCGATGATTCGATGTTGTTGTTAGCTACGAATAATCATAAAACACAACACATTATCAAATTCCAATTGAAACAGAATCAAATACCATTTTTTTATAAATTTTGCAAATTATTCAATTTAGTTCCTAAAATCAAGATAATCATAACTTTCAAATTAAGGATTCAAATTAAAATCTGATTTCATCAAAACTTATTAGCGGCCCTCTATTTTCAATCCCTACCAATATTTCATAGAATTTTTCATTTCATTCAATTTTGTCCCTAATGTATGAAACTAACAATTAAGTTTTACAATTTAGTCCTTTTCTTATACTAAGCTTTATTTCTAACAATTTAATACCAAAATCATTCAATTCTTAACAATGGAAACTTTCTAAAACTTTAACAATTTAAAAATTAGTACATGGATTAGCTAAATCAAGCTCTCATTATTCAATTTCCATAAAATCAAAGAAAACTATTAGGACTTGCTTGAAATTAAAGCCAAAATCTTGATAAAACCCTATTTATAGTGTCAAGAAATTATTTCTTTCCTAGAATTAGTTTCAAAATATGGCATTCTCTTTCTTTCCACCAAAATTCTAATTATATACTAGGATTAAGTTGTAAATTAACTTAATTAATCTTAATTTAATTAAAAAATCTTATTTTACTCAAGTTAATGGTCTCTTAATCATACCATCCACTAACATGTAATTTAAAATGGTATAATTGTTGTTTTTAACCTTTGGCTAATTGCAATTTAAGTCCCAAGCCATTTATAAATTAAAAATCTATAGCGGTTGGACTTTACAATTTAGTCCCTATGCCCTAATTAACCACAATTTCAACTAAAGTTTCTATTTGAATTCCAATTCATATATACTTTAACCCCGTAAATATTTATGTACGAGCTCAGTTTACGAAAATGAGGTCCCAAAACTGCCTTTTTCGACACCACTGGAAATTGGGTCGTTACATCATCATCTAGGTTCTCTGCTAGCAACAACAATGATTTCATCCAAATTTTTACTCCTAAAACACATATGCTTCAAAATTTATTGAGTTGTTTCTAACTCATTTACGACTTCATTGAGTTTAGCTCATTCTTTAATCAACAAGGAGAATTTTTCTTCAAGCTTTCTCAAAAGCTTCTAGTTTTTATGTTTCAACATAAAATTCTAATAAGTTAGTCTCACATTAATCTTAAATTCATTACTCCACTTATCAAGAATGGTTTTGTAAGTGACTATGAAATCCTTCATCAATTCTGCATCATTATTGCTATAGTTGTTAGAGTAAGTTGCAACTTATGTTACCAACATGGAAGCAAAATAAAAACAATTTCTCAAGTGCTCATCTTTTTCATCCTTTTCACTGTTGAGTCATCATCACTCCATGTTACAGTTAAGGACTTCTTTTTCTTCTTCTTCTTATTCTTCTTCTTCTTCTTCTTCTTCTTCTTCTTCTTCTTCTTCTTCTTCTTCTTCTTCTTCTTCTTCTTCTTCTTCTTCTTCTTCTTCTTCTTCAGTGTATTGGCACACGCAGATTGTATATGGCCATACCACTCACATTCATGATATTGTATGTCTTTCTTCTTCTCTTTGGGATTTTCTTCATTGAGAACTAGTTTTCCTTTTCATTTATTGAAGCATCAACCTCCTTCAAACCATTTTTTCTTCCTAGATAATTTCTTAAAGCTTTGTTAAATTTTTAGTGAGAAGAGCTAACTACTCATACAAGTCTTTAATGGTAATTTTTTTAATCAATTACAATTGAAGAAATAACTTGCAGGACAATATTTTTTATTTTACTTTGCCCCTCTTGGCTTCTCCAAGTTCATTTGAACGGTTTTCAAAGACCTAAACAATTCATCCATTCTCATCGTGTTAAAGTCCTTGGCTTCCTCTATAGTAGAGGATCTTTTTAGGAGAGATCTTAAAACCTTATACACTAGTTTGCAATTTGAATACTCCTCACCAAGAGCCAAAACTTGGTTAGAAATATCATATAATTTATCTTAGAAATGTTAAAGTGTTTCTTCATTTGACATTATCAAATTCCCAAGCATGGTTGTCAACATCTGGAGCTTTAGATTGCTTCACACTTGTTGTCCCTCCATGTGTTGTTTCGATAATAGCCCAAGCCTCACAACAAGTGGTGCATTTTGAGATGGGAATGAATTCCTGAGAATATATACCATTGAAAATTGCATTTGGGGCCTTTAAGTTACAGCTAATAGCTTTATCCTCTTCAATAGTCCATGTTACCTCAGTTTGGGAATGCTAACACCATTAACTACAACAACTATTTGTTCTTGTCTAGTAAGAACAACTCTCAATGCGTTCTCCTCTATGTACTTTGTAAATGCTCTCATACATTCTTTTTAGTAGGCAAAAGTTGATGAATTGAGTGTAGGTAGCTTGGAGATCAAACTTCCTTCCATGACTCAACAAATCAGCAACAATATCTTCACCAAATATGACTCGTGTCTAGCTCTGATACCAATTAAAAGTATTAATTTATTTTTTAAGTTTTTATGTTAATTTCAAGTAGTAGTAAAAATAACTTAAAACTAGAAAAACACATAATGAACACAGTCAATTAATTACACAGTTTGGATTCAATCTTACGTTTGTGGGGCCTTACCTAAAGAATAACTCACTATAATTTTTTCCGTAGAAGAGATGATTTAAGCTCAACCTCACTCATGCTTGTTGTAATCTCACTTCCATAGAATTATAATTATTAAACCCTCCCTCTAAGACTTTCCCAAATGAAAGCTTAGTTACAAACCGATAAAACAATTTTAATACACAACAATTTCACTCACTAATGCTCCTCACAATGACTGGTTTAAGCTCTCTTTATACCACAAAAAACCATAAGTATTAACTTCAATGTATAGGCATTTTGGTCTTCATGAATTTAGCTAGTGCGATAAAGAATAAACCTCTAGAATTTCACTCCAATCAAACCTTGTATTATGGATTGAAATAAATTAGAGATATTCTTCAAATAAACTTCTTGATCGTAACATTTTCTTTAATCATTTCTCATATTTGTTGCACGAAATCTCTTTAAAATTAATTGCATAAAAATAACCGCAAAACCATAGTCAAAAGATGCCAACAAAAATAAACAAGTTCAAACATTTAGTGCAAGTGGCAATTGTGACTTGTTACACCAACATTCTTCCTTCTTTTATTTTATGTATTATGTAATTTATAAAATATGAAAATTAATTATGTATATGATATTGCAGATATTAAAAAATATGTTAAGTTGATTATATTTAGTAAAACAGAAAAATAATGTAATGTTAGTAAAACTGTAAATGTAAATAAACTACTAAAAATTAAATAAAAATAATGTTTTTAAAAAATATTAAATAATAATATGGGCACATTTATAAATATAAATAAATTTAGATAACATTTAAATTATATATTTTTAATCAAATCAAACTCAACCCAAGTCGAAGCATCTTAACCGGCCCCATCAACTTAATGTTTTCGAATAAGTAATTAGCCAATTTACAGTGATAAAATTGTAATGGTATAAAAAGGGAAAGGCAAAAGCCCCAGAAGCATAAATGAAGGATATCCGTGATTTCAAGTCAGAACTTGTCTCCTTAGAAAGGTTTTACATAATGCGAGGCAGGTTGGGACATCATTTTCTTAGCTTTAAGTAGTTTCCAGGTCTCATATGATTGGAATGTTTCTTGCTGTACAAGGCGGTGTAGTTTATCAAAAAACAAATTTTGATTAATTTCTAGCAAACCTTTCTTAAACAAAAGTTAATTTACCTTTGACATTGTGAGCTCGAATTCAGTTTTCACCTATTTTTCTCTTGTCTTGGCCTACTTTTTTGCATTGAACCCATTATTCTAATAGAAATATTTGAGACATGGAAACACAAAATCCCATCCCAATAGCAAAACTTGTCTTTGTGGAGGGTTCCACACGCATTTCTGCTGTCTATATCCATAAAATAAAATGAAATTCATTGCAAAATATTGCAATGCTTAAAAGCCTAAGCTTAGCACAACACGTTTATTTGAGTAGAAAAGGGAATGCAATTTACGCACGGCTTACAGGGTCTTTGATTCTGAAAGGAAAGTATGTGGGGAAGAAACTTCAATTATTTTTTGTGTTCTCTTTATTCGTTCACATGTATTAGTTGGTAAATTGATTTTCTTCTGTGAATTTTGTTTTGGGAGTATATCAAGCATTACCAACGGTTGCCATCATTGTTATTAAAATAATTCGGAGGACCATGTCACATTTTAAGTATTGTATAAAACATAATAATGAACAAAACAACAAATCGCACCACAATTGTTTATACAGATTGGCTTTAAACCTACATTCTTATGTTTGCTGCATCAGTCCATATATGAGTTAACCATTGAATCACAGTACAAGCTCCCATTTAAACCCAACCAATCTAAAAATTGTTACAACCTTATCATTGCACACTTCATATCAATTCACTCAACTCTCAACTTTTCTTTTTTACCAAAGGTAGTAACACAACTCTCACATAATAACAATATACTTTCAATGATGCGCAATTAAACTTAATTGAATAGTTCTCTCTCTCTACATAAATCAAGATAATGCCCAACCCTTCTAAAGACTTAACACAATTTTAAATGCAATTAAATGGTGAATCTCTTGTGTTGCTACTTATAGTTGTTTACTGAATATTAAAACAATTGATGGAAATGCTTGACTGTAGTGGATACTACGGCTTGGCACTATAAAAGCTATGCAAATAAAAACACAAAAAATAGTAAGGTTTGTTTATGCAGTTTGGTTTCACTATTTCTGTAGAGTCTAGTTCAATGTGTAATTTCACTTATCTTTAATCCACAATGCAACAAGTGAATCATACTATCACTCTCCAAGTATAGAGATCTCACCTTTGTACCTAAAGACAAACTCTCATCTCCAAATTCTCCCCTTTGAGAACTTGGGCAATAAATACTCAATATTTACAAATCAGTTTGCACTCACTCACAAAATAGTTCATCAATGAACAGATTTAAGTGCTCTCAATATGCTCTTATACATACCTAGACAAGCCTTTTAGCATATACCAATTTCAACTTGGTATCATAGAATCTAAGTGAATATAAATCAACTTCTTGAAAATAGCAATTACAACATAATCATTCAAAGTGCAATCTATCAAAGATATTATCTCCAACACAATCTCGATTAAATCTCCACAGAGCAAGGGTTGAATTGATGCACTTGAATCCAATCCAATCTTCAATAGTCACAAGTTGATTTTCATAGATGAACCATATTATCTCCAAAATATCAATACATTCACTAGTCCAAAGATTTTACTTCATTAAATTTCCAACTCAAATATGGTAAGTAACTTCACCACCTAAAAAATAGTTTGCAGTAAACATTGTAGAATGCTACTGAACTCATTCAACACAATTTACCTCAACATCTTAAATAAGAAAAGATACGCAAATTTCTTTTATTTTGAATCTCTCAAGGAAAGTACAAGCCTTAAATTTTAGACTCCTAGTTTTATAATTTCTTCTATACAGTTACACTCTAATTTTGCTATTATTGATAGAAACATAAGGCGGAAGGTTGTTGTTGCTTGTATTTTTGCAACATCTGGAACTAATGTTTTTCATGTTGAAATTAATAAACTTTTTTTTCAATTTTCATATAATTAAAAGGTCATACCTCCACGTTTAAAAATCAGTCAAATTGCAAAATGTGGGTCGCAAATATAAAATAAAAAGTTCCTATAACATGACTTTCTCCTAATTTTGACGTGAAATAATATAATAGGCAGTTTATAAATTCAGAAGTGGGAACCATGGTGAGACGGAAACCTAATTAAATGGACTATATACTTAAAGATGTCATTTAGCCGTCTGGATAAACACGTTTTGGCCAGATGGAATCATTAAATTGTTAATGTAGAAACAGAAGATGCTTTCGTAATTCAATTTAAATGACTACAATGTAAACTTAAATTCCATTTACTTTATTAGTTGAATCATATTTGTAGGTTGGCAAGTGCAACCTTGAGTCTTGATGTTTAGCATTTGTTGTGGGCTACAAAATCTGTATTCCACAGCCAATGGGTCCGGCTAAATTAGTCTAGAGTTTGTAAACACCATCTAAGAATTAGTTAATTATTATTTTTAAAAATTCTTTTTCTTTCATTGCATATATCATATTTAAATTAATTTAACATTTATATTATTAAAAAATTAAATATATTATTAATTCAATTAAAATAAGGGTTTTCATTTGTAAAAATTATAGAAGAATATGATAGAAAAGTACATATATTTGATTAAATAAAGTGTAGTAGTTGAAGGACTAGTTTGAGGTTAAAATGTGGTAAAAATTTATTTTTGAAAAATTTAATAATGTTTATCATTGTTGTCAAAAATACTTTTGAGAAAATAAAATATACATTTTAAACATGATATTATCAAGTTGAAGATATATTGAACTTTTTTGAATAAGGATGAGAATATGATTTCAACCAAAAAAACACTTACGCAACAACCAAAGTTTTTAGTTTACGTTGAAATCCTTCTTTAAAAATATGATTTAGTTGAAAAGCTCTTGGTTTACTATTACTTTTGGCTTAAAATTATGGTTTGGATTGAAAAATACTTTTAACTATAATAGTAGTTTTTAGTATGTTATTCATTATGTGTACGATTGAGTTGGCCCTTTAATTTTATAAAAAAAATCATTTTAGTCCTTCATTTAATTTGCCTTTCTTTTAGCCCTTAAACTTGTGTTGTTTGTTCAAATTACCTAAAAACCGAAGGATGTGGCATACACATGGATGCCACGCCAACCATTAATTAACTTTTGAAATTTTAAAAATTTTAAAAATTGTTTAAAAATTATAAAAAAATTCTTTTTAATACTTTTAATTTTTTAAAAAAATTAATTAATTGCCATGTGTATGCCACGTTAGCAAAGTTAGTAAATGTTAACTTTCTTATCCATTTTGAGGTAATTTGATAAACAATGGAAGTTTAAGGACTAAAAGAGGTGAAAAATTAAATAGAGGGCTAAGATGATTTTTTTTTTGTAAAATTGAAGGGCCAAATAAATTATTATGCCAAAATCAAATTATACTATTAGCTCAACTAAAAATTAAGTAAAAACAAAGTTATAAAATAAAAATATAAATTTGTAAAATTACAATAGTAATTTGGCTTTTTTAATCATATTAAAACATTAATCAATTTTTATTTTCAACTGCGGTAAAAAGAACCAGTTACTTCTCATTACTCTATACTTTCACTGTTAATTATTTTAGTATTTATATTATATAATCATTTAAATATTTACATTTTTATAACTGAGTTTAAGATTCGAGACTATTGTTCACAATATCACTTCCAAAATTAAAACTCATATTCTCTTTTGAGAAATCAATATACATTATTAGCACACCCAATTGGTAATATTTATTTTTTTTATAAAAGTAATTATAATTTCTCACACAAAATGTGTGTGCATAAAGAATAGTTAGCCTAAACAAAATGATTGGGATAATAACGCTAATAAATGGAAATAGGGATCAAGGTAAAACAGCATTGTTTAGGTAAAACAACATTGTTTTGCATAGTCCAATAATTTTTTATTAAATCGTTAAATTTATTAAATAATTATATATATATCATATAAGATATAGATTTAATTTGATATCTTTATCATATTAATTAAAAATAGTTATAAAATTTTACATGCTCGGAATTGGATATGAAATAAAATAGTTAAACCTGCAACAAGTTATTGAAGTGTCATATCCTGAAATTCTTCAAGCAGCAGTTCTTTTGAGGGGATCCGAATATAGATGCAGCTAATGCATATGCAGATAAAAGATAGGTGTAGAGTTATATAGATTTATATGTCTGAGGAATTTCATGTTAGAGATATAAGGAAAAAAAAAAGGGATCCCCAACAACCACAAGTAGTAATTAAGAAGAAAACAAAGGATTTTTGCAATATACTTGGGCATAACATTGATCATACATGTGAAGATCATCAAAATCTACTAAATCTCACAAGGTCAATTCCATGGTGCAGCACTCACATTTTCTTGTCATTTATCCACAACATTCTGATGCATGCAGTCAAGTCAGAGATCTACAATAATCTTATTTTTATTGCAGCCATTTTTATGATTTTCATCACCATCCTTATGTACGGTTAAAATTTCTTGTCGATGGGAGGAGAAAACAATTTATTATGATATTGGATTTGAATATGGAATAGAATACCATGTCACGATCATTATTGATATTTGTCACCCATATTATCATAATTGACAGAAATAATATTGATCAAATAAATTAAAACAGGTGAAAGTGAACTCCAAATTATTTGTCACTACAATAACAAAATAATTTTATTCAAAAAAAGAGGAAAAATCCCCTTTTGATCTTTAAATGGTTTGTCCCTTGAAACTAAAAAAGCAAGTGCTTGATGTTCCCTTATGCTTTTCCTTTTCTACTTTCCCTTTTGTCCAAACTGAACTACCAGTCTAACATTCTTTCCACCTTCCATTCAGAATTGTTCTTCTACCACTGTACATAAACCAAACAAGGAAATGCTATCCTAAACAAAAAAGATTTGAGCCAACTCACTTCTGTAAGTACTCAAACAATTGCTCATACTGAAGCAATTATTATTACTATTTGAATGGTAACCCTAATGATTGTCCCTCTTTAGAAACAAATCATTATTTCTTTTTTTGAAATAATCGTATCCCACGACCATGTTTGTCAAATGTTTGAGATTTTAAGTATGCAAACTGATGTTTTTAGGATTATTTAGTTAGGGATAACAATGTAGTGGGATCGCTTCCCAATTAATGTTCTCTACCGTCTTACCTCATTAGGGATGTTTGAAAACCAATAATAAACCACTATGAATGTTAAATACATTCATTCCTACCCTCCCCAATTTGATTTTTTTTAGGGGAAAGAAATATAGAATACACAATTTTATTATACAACAAATACATTATAGAAAATGGTAAAATTATCATTTTAATAGTTTTATATATATATATATATATAAGTTACAAGAATTTAAGGTTTACTCTATTATGTAATTTTGTATTTTATCTTTTTATAGTTATATATAATATAGGTGATTAAAATGATAATTTTATTATAGGGTTGGGTGAGGTGGCGTAAGCAATTACTAAAATCGCTGTATATTTACCTTAAAAAAACCGTCTTACTTCAACCAGTAAAAAAAAACATTCAGAATGAGGTAGTTTGAAATCCACCGAATGAAAGTTTTGTCATACCTACAACCAATACATATAAAAATTAATAAAATATATTATCAAAAAACTTTATAAAAGAATATGGGAAAATATTTAATTCAACATTAATGTATAGGTCTCATGCACCATCGCTTAATAATAAGAAGACATAACGTCACTTGTGTAAAACAAACAATATTGAAGAGTTTTAAAATAAATATAAATAACTTTATTTTTAAAAATAAATATTATTTATAATTGTTGCATTTAAATAAATATACAAAATAAATCTAAAACTCCAAAACCCTGACAATCAAAACCTAAAATCGAAAACCAAAAACTTGAAACCTATAACTCAAAAGATAAAAAGAATTACTATAATCAATATTTAATTATGTTTAATAAATTTAACATTATTTATTTTCAAGTCCTTCAATATTTTTTATTTTACACCAATAATAGTGTGCCATTTTATCATTAATTAATAATTTATGGAACTATATACTGACGGTGCATTCATAAAATATACTCATATCCAACCATCATCGTCAAAGGTACAAATATCATAAATCATTCACAATAATTAAACATACAAAAGGAATACCAATATTATGGTAAATATAACTTTTCTTTTACCAGAAGTTCTATATAGGCATGAAAAAGCATTTCACTCTTCCTGTTTTTAGCTGCAATTCTATTGCAGTCACCGCATGTTAATTATGAAATACAGTCCATTTTAATTTGAAAGTCTCATAACTTTGTATTATATAAAATTGTGTTCTAATACAAACTGAAATCATTATGTATATGAAGACAGATGGTCGTAATTTCAGAAGAAGGGACTGTGGGCAGCCTTACACAAGCATGATGCAACAATTAATTAAGCTTCTGATCTGACTTTGATCTATCCTAAAATGAAATAAGGTGATGAAAGTAAAAGTGACCCCATTTCTTGCAGAGGGTTGATGGTGTGTACTAAAGCTCCCGTGATTCTTGCAGCTTACATTTTATAGGTTGTGTCATCCAAATGTCACGTCCAAGTTTGGTTATTGGTAAATGTTGAGGAGCTCCATTTTATATGAGGCTACCTTACAGTTTAATTTCCTTTTTTTTTTATATAGAAAAAAAGCCCTTTAGTAGACACAAAAAGCATGATAAGATAGGAAATAATCTTGAATACAATTCACTAAATTAAAAAAGATTTGTCAGTGGAAATCTTTGCCAAAGATATTCGTTGTCTGGCCTTCACCATCAGTATATAATTGTATATAAAACAGTAGATCAACATATAATTAGGAGGTGGCATCATGTAGGATTAAACTTATATATATATAGATATATATATATATATATATATAAAGAGACAGAGAGGACAGTGATCTGAAGAGAGGATATTCTGGATCATCTCTGGAATGTTGACAAGAAGAAAATTTTTCCATGTCAATCAAAAAAGCTGGCAACTGATACAGATTCTCTAGTGGCTGCCATTAATCGGTAAAATTGTTTGTTTCCAGCTAGAAACTGGGTAATGTGGTTATCAACTTATTTGTACTTTTTAATCAACAAGACATGCAAGTGCTGACAAATATTCAAATAATCATTTTAACTTGATGTTATTATTTTTTAATTTTGATTAGTATTTAGGTCTGAATATCATTGGGTGTGGATAATTATAGCAGTACGTAAAAGGTTAAATTTAAGTTCGTCATGAATGGTTTTGTTTGTAAGCCATTATATTACAATGAGGAAAAACTTAGACAAACTGTTAATAAACAAAACTTCCTACATAGTCATAAATTATTTTAGAATTTATAGTTGTGATTATAATTCTTACATTTTAAAATTATGATTATTATAGTGGTAATTACAATTACAAAATGAAAAAAATGCAGTAACTGCGACTAAGGGTGTCTTGTTGAAGGAGCAACGAGAGTTTAGTTTGAGTTGACATAATTGTTAAACATAACTATTCAATTCACAATTTGAAACATATTCAGAATTTTATAATATATATTATAAATTAAAAAGAAATATTATATATTTTTTAAAGTGTTATAAATACATGCCAGAGTTATTATAAATATCAAATTGTTACAATATCAACAGACTATACACTAGTACAATCAAATCTAAAACTCACACATGAGGGGACTTAAAGACCCATGCATTTAATTACGCATGGTGGGTTTCAAGGCAAGTGAAGGAATAGCTAAGCGAGTCAATCAATGAGCTGGGTATTTAGGACCCAAAGCTTCTAACTTTGCCAACTATGCCAACATCTTATTAGTGTATATGTATTATCATTTAAACCTTTAATTGAGTTGGTGTCACTTTCAATTAAGTCTCAACTCAATTTTAAAATTATCAATAGTATAATTTTTTTTATAAAATAACAAATATAATTTTGAAAGTAATAATTTAAAATATATATGCACATAAAATCTTCATTCTCTCAATTTTATTTCAATCAAAATTATATCTGATTTTTATATTAGTTTTATATATATATTTATCACATAAATATTTTTATTCACATCAACGATGAACCAGAATTCAGTGTGTATATAATATAATGTATTTGAATAAGTGAATATTTTATTTCCTCAAGAAAACAAAGTTTGGTACAAGTTAGCAAGGATAGTTACAACTCACCCGAAGAGATAGCAAGTAGCAAGGGTAGATCAAACTATCATAACCTATCAACATCAAATTCCCATTTTTCTAACATTCTACATTCAATTAACTTATCTGTTTTCTTTTTCATCTTCATAAAAATATATATTAATTTTATCACGAGTCAACCGGATCCAATTTGTTTATACAAATTACGAACATACCCTTTTATATTTAAAATAAATTATATTATATGAGGTTACTTTCGGTTTTTTCATATTTTAATAAAATTAATAAAAAATTATATATGGAGAAATTTGAACCCATGCCACTAGCATCTATAAAATCTTAACTTTATTATTTTAACCAAAGCTTTATTTTGATTTTTTTTTTTTTTTTTTTACATTTGAATATTATCACACAAACTTTTCACTCACATTGTTTCTATATCTATCTATACTTATATAAAATGATTTATTAAGTTGATATCAAGAGTCTATTCGAAATCAACTCTGTAATCGGCCCAAATGGTCCAGGCCTTACAAATAGTAAAACAACCCAATAAACTAAACCTAGGCCCAAACCCCAACAGCCCACTAAACAAATTTTCTACCGAAAACCCTAGCAGCTTTGACCCCAACGCCGCAAGCCCCAGCAGTCTCCAGTACCACCCTCGCACACCGCCGCGAATCTCGCACCACGACCCTCCCCAGCGTGCACCGCTCCATGCGCCAACAATACCTGCAACAGCAAACTCAAAACAGAAGAGCAAAAATCGGGCAAATATACCAACTATATCAGAATAGATCTCTGTTCATTTTTCTTTTTCATTTCGGCTATTTAAAGCCGTGAAAAATCTGTAAAGGGGGGGAGAAAATCCAGTGTAAAAAAGAGAAAAAAAATAGATAGAAAAAGGATTAAAGAGAAATACAAAAGAAATTTGTTCTTTTAAGAGGTTTTTTCGCTTTCTTTTCTTGGGAGTTCTTCATCTTTACTGTTTATTTTCGTTTTGTTTGTTATATATATATATATATACATATATATATTTTGTTTTTCAAATAAAAAACGAAAAGAAAAGAGAAGGAGTATACTTACCTACTGTTTGTTGCTCGAATCGGGATCAAGGGAGGCCTCAGATCGGTGTTTGCGGCGGCAGAAAAGAGGGGCTTAGTGTTTTTTTTGAAATCTGTTAGGGGGATTAGGGCTGTTAGTTTTTGGGTTTTGTTTTGGGTATTTATGCAGCACAAAAAACGGCGCCGTTTGGTGCCATGACCCGCGTAGGTGACCCGACCCGGGGAGGATCCGCGCGTTCTGGCCCTAAATGGGGAATTCACGCATTTGGTCCCCCGTTTTTATTTTATTTTAATATAGTTATTTCATGTGTTTTCAATTCGGCAACGAAATTTCTTTCTTGTTTCAATTTGGTCCAGGGGCCATTTGCCTGCACCCACTAGAATGGCGCCGTTTGGCCAGCGCGGGATATTTATTTATTTGGTCCTTCCCCTTTCATGCACAATTTAATTTGGCCCTTTTGTTTTTTTAATTTTTGACCCTAAAAGTCTGTTTAATTTTGATTTAGTCCCCATTTGTTGTTATTATTATTATTATTACTACTATATATACATACGCATGCATATATACTATATAATATGTACTTTATATATTAAATGTTTTTAATGCATATACATATTTTTTTGATATATTTCATTATTGTTTTATTCTCATAGTTTTATAAATATATATATATATATATACATTTATATTTTATAATGTTCATATATTCTCCATGTTTTATAATTCATACGTATATATACACTTTTTAAAAACATTTTTTATTGTTCTATATATATTCTATTATTTTATACATATTGTACATATGTAAATATTTTAATATACATATACGTATTTTCATGATTTATCAATACATACACTTATACATTTTTATTTTGTAAATATATACACATATAAATTTTTATCTTTATTTTATTTTCATGATTTTCATATACATATATACATGTATTTTTTTATTAGTTTTTTTGGTTTGATGTATTGCATTCCTTCTTTTTGTTTGCAAATTTACTTGTATATTGTACTTGTATATATATTTGTAAATATTTATTCATATGTGTTTGAAATTAACGTTGTGCTTCATATTATACATTAACTTTTAACATATCTTTCGGGAAATATATTTTGGTTTTATCGAAGCATTAAAGTCATCATATTTTTACAAATTTCCAAAATATTTGGCATTCATGATTCACGGGAAAGATTGTGTCCTAACTTACTGGATTGCGATTATTTTTCGATGAATTTAGAAAGCCAAGTATTTGTTTTGCAATAAATTCGCAAATTTTAAATAAAGCTTATTCTCGGGAATTCAAAAATGTTGGGTCCTAACTTACTGGTCATGACATTTTCTTCTCGAAATAAAAATTTTCAAAAGCAAAAGGCAATATTCGGGTATTTTGAAGATTTAAAAACATTGTGCTCTAACTCACTGGGTGTGGTGTTTTATTTCTTTGAAATAAGAATGTCTTATTATTTTGATTCATTCATGAAATAAAAAGTTTCCTTTTAAAATCTTTTCAAATTTTCGACACCAAGGCATAAAAAAAATCAATTTGGTACCAATTTTGGGCGTTAGAGTGCTAATCCTTCCTCGTATGAATCGACTCCGAACCTGCTTTTCTCGATTTCAGCACCAAAATTATTTTTAAGGTGAGCCGATCACACCTTAATAAAGGATCGGTGGCGACTCCAGTTTTTGTTTTTTTAAGTCGATAACCAAAATTTTTGCTTTCAAAAAAACGGTTTCGACAAACTCAATTAGGAAATTACTTAAAAGTCCTCTTTTAATAAAAAAATTGAATATTATTAATATAATGGTAATTTTATCTTTTATTATTTTTATATAATATGTTTAAATAAAACAACTCAAATGTATCTAAGGATTAAACTCATTAAAAAAAATTTAACCATAAACATTTTATCATACCTATAACTTAATTATTAGTTTTTTATAAATATAAATTTTATATTATGTTTTATGTTTTATTTCACTCACATTATGGGTGTAACAAAATCTAGTATTAATAATGTGGTTTATTGAGTTAGTACCACAAGTCAACTCAACACTAATTTAAATTTGATGAGATTTTTTTAAAGTAAGTTACTACTCTACCCATGATTCAATTGTTAAATAAATCTTTTATAACTACATTTTAAATAAAATTTTAACATTTCTATTATATATTTAATAATGCTTCTTAACATGACGACATTTTAACGTACTATAAAAAAAATGACAATCTGAACTAGAAAGTAATTGATGTACATTTAATATTCTTAGTCACATGCATTTCCCTATTTAAATTTATTTTTACTCACAATTTAAATTAATTTATATTATTTTAATTTCGTATATATTACATATACATTATTATTATTATTATTAGTTTCAGACCATATTTTTATTATTTATTAAATTTTATTTTTAAATGCACAATGTACTCTAAATATATGATTTCCATGCATACTATAAATAATACGGAAACCAAAAAAATAAAATTACTAGTATATATACATAGCTTTTACGAGGACCTTGTAATCAACACCATACCAATGTAAACCATAGAGATACTGGTGAATGTTTGTTTTTGTTGGTCGAACTTCATCGTTAGTAGTAATAATTAATCCTTTTGTTGTGGGTGTTTTCTAATGAGGTAAATGACTAGCTATGAAATTTGCTTCATTTTTATAGCTCAGTGTCAAACCCCCAACTTCAAAGAGAAGGGATAAAATGAACAACCACTACACCATACCTCATAACTAACTCATTTATTCATTATGTTAAAAAAAAAAAAAAAAACTCATTCCATTCAGTGATGAACTTTTTTCAACTAAACTGCAGATGATTAGAACCTCAAGTTTTAGGCGACGGAAAATCTTTTGAGCCACAAGTTTTAAGAGACGAAAAACTTACACAACCTAATATACTTTTCTTCACATGGATGGAAAGAAAACTAGTGTTGGAATTTTAGATTTTAAGCAATTAGTGTCGGATTGCAGACGGTGACGGATTTTGATGTTTGATCTTGCAAATAATATCATGTGATATTGATTCCATTTTCACATACATACATATTTCATATAATATAATTTTAACTTTCCAATGAATAGGAAAAATTTATAAATATAAGGGTAATTTATACAAATAGACATCTAACTAAACTTGTAATTTAGACACTCATGTTACATAGTTCATTCATTTTAATCACTACTGTTAAAAACTCCAACAAAAATTTAACATAGCATTTTTTTTGACACGTGGACCAATCATTGGATGCCACATGGCACAATTTACCATTGCATACCACTTTAAACCTTAAAGGACTAAAATGTAATTTACCCAATACAAATTATTGACCAAAGTAAAACATTCTACTTGGTTTAAAATTTTAAAACCGATAGGAAACCGAGATTCCAGAGAATCTCAGATCTGAAAGACTTTATCGCTTCCTTCTCGGTGTCTCAGCAGCTGCTGCAAAAAATAAAATGATATATGCTTGGTTTTGTTGCATATACAATTTGTATGTTGGCCATTGTGAGTTGTTTTTGCTACATATAAAGGCAATGCTGGATGAAGGATCCTATATCCAGGAGAACAAATTTCAAGTTGTAAAACTTGAGCAAAATAAAGTAGCAAGATTTTTGTTTGCTCCTTTTAAGGAATGGATGAAAATATATTCTGGATATGATTTTGTCAGTCAGAATGGGCATACAAGGTTTTTTTACAAAAATATTATAAAAAAATAAAAAAATATCAAAATAATATACAAAAAAGTTTATTTACTAAAATAATACAAAAAAAAACGGCTGAATGGAGGGCCTGCCACAGGCGGCACCAACATGTTCGTATTTCAGCCCTTTGTTCGTATTTTTTTCTCAAATTTTATTACTTTTAAAAAATATACTATTTTCTAATTTATTTTTACATTATTTTAATACATTATGCTTGAAATATATTCATTTAGTGTATTTTTTATTGAAAGTAATAAAATCCGGAGAAAAAGTACAAACAAAGAGCGAAATAAGAGTTTTTTAAAATTTATTTAAAAACACACTAAATGAATACATTTCAAACATAATGTACTAAAATAATGTAAAATAATAAAATACGAAAATACTATATTTTTATTGAAAGTAATAAAATCCGGGAAAAAAATACGAACAAAGGGCGAAATAAGGGTTTTTAAATTTATTTAAAACACACTAAATGAATACATTTCAAACATAATGAACTAAAATAATGTAAAATAATAAAATACTAAAATAGTATATTTTTTAAAATGTATTCATTTAATGTGTTTTTAAATAAATTTTAAAAACCTTATTTCGCCCTTTGTTCGTATTTTTTTCCGGATTTAATCACTTTCAATAAAAATATACTATTTTGTATTTTATTATTTTACATTATTTTAGTACATTATGTTTGAAATGTATTCATTTAGTGTGTTTTTAAATAAATTTTTTAAAACTCTTATTTTGGCCCTTTGTTCGTATTTTTTCCCCGGATTTTATTACTTTCAATAAAAAACACACTAAATGAATATATTTCAAGCATAATGTACTAAAATAATGTAAAATAATAAATTAGAAAATAATATATTTTTAAAGTAATAAAATTGGGAAAAAAACTAACAAAGAGTCGAATATTTAACATGTTGGTGCGCTTTCCTCCATTGTGCACCATTGGTGCCACTGTATGTGCCCTCCATTCAGCCGTTTTTTTTGTATTATTTTGTAAATAAACTTTTTGTATATTATTTTGGTATTTTTTATTTTTTGTAATATTTTCATAAATAATAAAAAGTTATATTATTTTGATATTTTTTATTTTTATAATATTTTATAAAAAACCCGGCATACAATTAATAAAGTAAAACTTTCGTAGAGTTTAAAATTTTGGTGCTATGATAATAATCTTCAATTTAATGTTATAAATGTAGTATCAGTGTTAGGGGTGTGTTGGTCTCTAATGCAGAGGTACTCAATATTTTGGGTTTATTACTGTACCAACCGGAAATTTGAAGTAAAAGGTTTTGATTTCTGATCTGATTTTGAATTTGTTAATGACCATAGTGTACTTTCTTGCATCATTCCATTCTACTCAGTTTCTTTACGGTGCGAACGGCTGAGCAGAGCGGGGAAGCAACGATGAGTCGACCCGGGAGGAGACAGCTTGAGACGGCCATCAAACCCATAAAATAATAAAATGTTTTATTTTGGTTAATAATTAGTGTCGAAACCGTTTTTTTGAAAACAAAAATTTTAGTTGTCGACTTTAAAAACAAAACTGGAGTCGCCACCGATCTGTTATTAAGGTGTGATCGGCCCACCTCAAAAATAATTTTGGTCTGCAAAATTTGAAAAAACAGGTTCGGGAGTCAATTACGCACGAGGAAGGATTAGCACCCTCGTAACGCCCAAAATTGGTACCAAATTGATTTTTTTTAATGCCTTGGTGTCGAAAATTTGAAAAGATTTTAAAAGGAAACTTTTTATTTCATGAATGAATCAAAATAATAAAACATTCTTATTTCAAAGAAATAAAACACCACACCCAGTGAGTTAGGGCACAATGTTTTTAAATCTTCAAAATACCCGAATATTGCCTTTTGTTTTTGAAAATTCTTATTTCGAGAAGTCAAAATATCAGGACCAGTAAGTTAGGACCCAACATTTTGAATCCCCGAGAATAAGCTTCATTTGAAATTTGTAAATTTATTGCAAAACAAATACTTGGCTTTCTAAATTCATCGAAAAATAATCGCGATCAAGTAAGTTAGGACACGATCTTTCACGAGAATCGTGAATGCCAAATATTTTGGAATTTATAAAATAGGATGATTTTAATGCTTTAATGAAAACATATATTTTCTTTAAAAGCAAGATAAAATGTTAATATACAACATGATACACATATTTTAATTTAAATTATAAATGTGTATGTATTTACAAAATAAAATGTATAAGTTTATATATACATAGGTAAATCATGAAAATTTGTATACGTATATATTCAAATACATATATACATGTATACTATGTATAAAATAAGGGAATATAGAACAATCAAAAAAGTTTGCGATAAGTTAAGAATATAAAATATATATATTATAGAGGACGAATGTATTTTTTTTTAAAAAATAGCGGAAATGTATGTATTTATAAAAATGAAAAAAGTATATTAAGAAATGATGAAGACGTATATATATGTATATAGAAATTAAGACATAAAATGAAAAAATATAAAATGCACGCAGGTATACATATACTACATAAAATGCATTATATGTATATATTATAAAAAACTATATGAGTAAAAACATGCATTATGTATTATATAAATAATAATAATAATAATGATGTATGAAGATAGAAATAATGATAATAACAGTAATAGTAAATAATATAATAATAAATAATGGTATAAAAAGAAGAAAAAATATAGCTAAAAGGGACTAAAGTGAACTTAAAAAACAAAAAAAATAGGGTAAATTCGAAAATAAATAAAAAAGGACGAGTTTGAACACGCGAACAGATATGGGGGACTAAAATGGAAATTAATCCTACCCTCCAAAACGCTGTGTAGCGAGGGACCAAGATGAAACAGAAATAAAATTCGCGGCTAATTTTTAAAAAAAAACAAAAGGGGCTCGATTGAAGCGCGTCGCAAAATGGAGGGGCTAAATGCGCAATTTTACCCCTCAGGCCAGGACGCGCGGATCCTCCCCTCCGGATCGGGTCACCGCGCAGGTCAAGGCCATCAAATGGCGCCGTTTTATCCTTCTTATTTAAACTAAATTTTAACAAATAAAACATTTATAACTAAAACAAACACAAAAAAAGCCCTTAATTCTTTTTCTTTTTCTCTGTTAGAGTTTCAAAACCCCAACTCCAGAAGCCGCCGCCAGTCCCTCGATCACCACCGCGAGTTTCAGCGAGCACGACGCCTCACTTCGGCTCCGATTCGGGTAGATCGACGCAGGTGAGCACCCCTTTTCCTTTTGCTTTCGTTTAGTTTTAAAATAAAGAACAAAAATAAAAAATAAGAAAAATCCCCGAAAATACCTTCAAAAATTCTTTTTCCCTTTTGATTTAGTATTTTTTCCAATACAATCTTTGTTTCTCCTCTCTCTTTTTTACACTCCCCCCATCCATACGTTGCTTGAAATCAGCTTTTTATAGCCGAAATAGAAAAGAAAGAAAAATAGAAAAAAATCAAAATAAATCTGCTGTTTGTTCCTATTTTGTTGCCCGATTTTGCTGCTTTCTTTTCTTTGTTTGCTACTTGCGATTGCTGTGTACGAAAGCGTGGGTCGTCTTCTTGGATTCATGCATGGCGAGGGGCGCGATGTCTTGGGATCGACAGCGCTGACGCTTGAGGAGCTGCTAACGCCAGACTGCTGTATTGGGGCAAGTTACTCTGATTTCGGATGGCTAGGGTTAATGAAATTGGGCTGAATTTTAGGTTTAGGTTGTAAATGGTAATTGGGCCTGCTGTGTTTTTATTTTGTATGGGCCCGGGCATATTTGGGCTTGTACAATTAGTATTGGAATTAAAATTAATTTAAAGTGGTACGCAATGGTAAATTGTAAACATGTGTCAAAAAAAAATGTCATGTTCAATTTTGTTAGAATTTTTAATAAGAGTGATCAAAAGGAACAAACTATGTAACGTGAGTGTTTAAATGGTAAACATTATTATTTTGAGTGAGACTTTTTCATAATTGAGTAACTATTTAAATGGTTTATGTTAAATATAAATTTTCATTTTGAAAAATATTAAATTTTATGAAAGTATCAAACAAAATACGAATATCTATCTGGGAAAAGAAAAGCATAGAATAAAACTAAATTTATATGAAGAGGAAAAATATAATGAGCTAGAAAGGAAATTTACATGCATTTGGTATTTTTTTATTCAATAAAAATAATAAATTAATTTATCTTTATATTGGATAAAATATAATTATTTATGTATGCAATATATAAACATAAAATAATATTAGATCAACAATTGTGTTAATAATTTGTGAGAATTGAGTTAAATAAAAATTAAAATTAATGTATAAAACTATCTATTAAACCGATTGAAATAATTAAGTTGATATGATTTAAATTTGATGATAGTAATATTTGATTAAAAAATACAGTTTTTTATTCCATTCATTTTGTTTCTTCCATGCTGGATAATGTTATTTAATAGGTCCAAAAACATGAATGTAAATGGACTGTCCATTCAGCCAACCCCCAAAATAATTGAAGGATTGTCCATTGGGCTTCCAATGTTCAATGGAGAATATATGGCATGTCCAATTCAAGATATTGTAACCCATGGCTGTTTTATAAGTTATATTTAATGTTGCGTTTTATAATTAAACCCAAAATTCAACCTTTTTCTCCTCCCATTCTTTTTTTTTTTATTCTAGCTGAAAAATAAACATTTAATTAGCAATGCACAAGCAAACTTAGGAAAGAAATTTGGATCGTGACTTATTCTTATAAAACTATCCCATTAGAAAAATAATAATGAAACTGACTAAATAACAATGTTGACCAACAGGAGCGTTGAATATGATCTATCTTGGAACTTTTTGAATTATAGAAAATAAAATTGAAACAATCAAAATAACCTAAGTTCATGGTTCAACCCTGTCTACCATATATGTAATGTAACCAGTAAATCAAATTTTCTGGTTTTTGAAACTCAATTTATTGAAAAATGAAAGCTATTCAATTTGTACATTCCAGCTTTTACGGGACCAAACTTGAAAAAGAAACACGATCATTTTGATATTTCATGGACATAGAATGGAGTGGGAAAGGACATGGTGGAGATGGAACCTGGACTGCACCTTCAAGCATCATCGACACTGTCCTCATGGATGGCCTTAAAACTGGCTCATATTGCACACACCAAATTGCCACTTTCAATAACATCTCCAATCTTCCAACATCATTTCTGGCCTCTTCATCATTTTCAACAAGCTTTTCCATCATCCCTTCATTGTAGCAATCAAATGCCCATTCTGTTAATATTGCTTCTTCATCCATCTCCACTTCAACACATTTTCTGCAGCATATGATCTCCAACAGCATCACTCCGAAACTGTAAACGTCTACCTTGACTGTGACCGGAGAGTTTCTGAACCATTCCGGTGCCACGTACCCTTTCGTCCCTCGTACGCCAGTCAGCGTTTGAGTTTTGCTGTTGATCAACAGCTTTGCTAATCCGAAATCAGATATCTTGGCCGTTAAACAATCATCCAAGAGTATGTTTTGTGGTTTAATGTCACAATGGATGATCTGTGTACTGCATTCTTCATGCAAGTATGCGAGGCCTTTTGCAATTCCTGATGCAATTTGTAACCTTTTTTGCCAACTAGGCCGTAACACTCCGAAAAGGAAGTTCGACAATGAACCATTTCCCATAAACTCATAGACCAAAAGCCTATGTTGTTCTTCATCACAGTATCCAAGTAGTCTCACCAGATTCTTGTGGTGAGTATGGCCAATCACCTTCACTTCTGTTTTGAATTCCCTTTCACCTTCTTGTACAACCTTTCCTAATTTCTTGACGGCGACATAGTTTCCGTTGCTTGGTGACAGTTCTCCTTTATAAACCGTGCCGAAAGCCCCCCTTCCTAGCTCTTCTTTGAATCCGTTTGTGGCTTGTTCAAGCTCTTTGTATGTGAATGAACGCAGATTAGTCTCTAAATCTCCTCTGCTATGACTATGAACACCCTCCAAGTGTTGTAGCCGTCTTCGGTATAAGCAAAAGAATATCAAGGCAATTGCAGCTAAAAAGGAGAAGTTGAAGATTGCGGAGGTACCTAAGAGAACTGAAAGGATCAAAATAGCAGCATTCCGATTTCCATCGCTTGGTTTAGGAGTGTCAGGGCTTCTCCTAGAGGCATTTGTCTTTGGTACCTTAAATAGGGCCGTTCTGTCAATATCTACTCTGTTAAACCGCCCATTTGAGAGTGGTAATTTCTTTTTCCAACAAGTTCCAGTTCCATCTGGACTTAAAGATGGATCCTGTAAAATGGCAACTGCACAAGTACAGTCAAGAAGGCAAGATTGCCTACATTCCAACTCAGTTGCTGGCTGCAATATGCCATAGTCACTGAAAGGGAAATCTGCAAATAATATTGACCTGAATTCAAACCGATCTTCCTCTACGGTGGACCCGTCTGGGTTGCAATCTTCAGCGGAGCTTGTATAATCTTGTTTGCAGCCAATGTGTGTATTCTTTTCATCCAAAAAGGAAAATCCAGGGGGACATGTGCAATTAGGCCTCCCATTGACAGGCTCACAAATGCTGTTATATCCGCATGGTCCAGTTCCAAGTCTAGCTGTACTGTCGACAAAGCTCAAGCAAATATCGTCCGGCTTAAACCACAAGACAGACCAGCTTCTACCACCAGCACTAGGGTTCCTTGGATAAGAATAGAGAGTAAAAACTCCATCAAAACCAAGTGTTGCCCTGTAGTAGTATGATTCTGGTTTCGGAACAGTGTTTATTGGTGCAAGGTTGATTATACTTCCACTTGAATTCAGATATTGAATACGCCCCGTGCCGTTGAAGATCAACCGAGAACCGTCCCCGAAACTATAATAATTATTGTAAGGTTTTTTGGTGAACATATCAATTTGGTTAAGTATGAAAGATCCTTGGTTAAAACGAAGTTGATATTTCCCCTTACTGTAGTTTGCTTCAGCCAGAACTGATGAAAGACTCTGATTAACATCCAATTCTTGTGAGGGTAAGATGGTATCCGTTGGATATTTGAAGCTTTCCCATATGTTGCCTGAGTTTTGACTCGATATCACAAAGTTCCCTGTATCAAGCATGGCTGCATGAGATACTTGAGAATCGTTAGTAAGGCTTTGGGACCTCCACAACTCTTTGTTTCCAGGGTCTTTAAGCACAAGATGGCCGGTCCCGGTAAGCTCGACCTTTGAATTTCGAGCTGCTACTGCTGGAGTCTCCCTATAATTAGCATACCAGACGATAGTTGTCTCTGGTATGCTAGCATACCAAATTGCAAGAAGGAAGAGATGTTCTTGGCCCTGAATGGCAATAAAACCCAAGGCAAAATCACCGGAGGGGGATCGCCATGCCGTGTTTGTACCATCGGCAGATAGAAAACCACCTACGCTTACATTGCTTTGAGCTTCAACTGTTGCAAAAATCCAGGAGATGGTTATAAAGATGAGGAGCAAGAGTTGAGTAGGAGAAAATGCTGAGATCATTGGATGTTTCTCACAGTGAGTTTCAAGAATGATTCTTAAAAATGAAGATTATGGAATCATATATACATATAGAGAGAGAGAGAGAGTTTCTGAGGCAGTTGGCAGTTTAAAAGATGTGGTACTGTATGATCATAGATTTGAAGCGAAGCTATCCCATATCAATTGGAGAAGTCAGAGTATGAGGGAATCCCAAGAATCGTCAGGACCGGACAAAAAGAATAGAATTTGGTTCTTATTTTTCTATAACGTACGAAGACGGAAAGTGATAATAATGAGTGATTAATGTGCTGTATTTTTAATTTAATTATATAATATTTATAAGCTATTTTTCTCAGTTTAAATATATAAAAATTAATTATAAAATTCAAATAATTGTGAATTTTGAATGGAAAATCAAATCAAATTAAATTTGTGTGAGGTTGATGTTAAGTCACCGTAGGAAACTTCCAACAATGGTGAGGTTGGGAGACGTTTTAGTCACAAGATTTGACTTTTGAGGTTATAGTTCAACATTTTTTAATCTTAGTCAATGGACGGCCAAACCAAGAAAACAAAAGTCCAGGAAACTTCCAACAATGGTGGGGTTGGGAGACGTTTTAGTTGGCACGGCACCTCAATTATATTTGTTGACACAAATTTTTTTTTTGTAAAAACGGGGTTGACTTAGTTCTTGAAAAACGAAAATGAAAACGGGAGTCGCCACCAATCATTTTTGATGAGGTGTGATTGGATCACCTCGAAAGGTGATTGTTTTTAATAAACGATTTAATTTTATTAAAACAACGATTTTGGTTCACGAAATTTAGAAAAACAGGGTCGGGAGTCGGTTACGTACGAGGAAGGATTAGCACCCTCGTAACGCCCAAAAATTGGTACCTAGTTGGTTAATTAATGTTTTAATATCGAATATTGAAAACCTTAAAGAGACTTAAAGTACGGTCCTTAAAAAATTCGAACGACATGGATTGAGATTTAAGAGGATATTTGGCTATTTAGTCGAACGAGAAATCGAAACCCAGCACGTTAGGGCACGTTTTTTTGATTTTTCAAACGCAAAATATTGCCTTGTTTTGAAAGTTTAAAAAGGATATTTGGCTATTTGGTCGAACGAGAAATCGAAACCCAGCACATTAGGGCACGTTTTCTCGATTTTCCAAACTCAAAACATTGTCTTATTTAGAAAAAATTTTCTTTTTGATGTATGGTGTTAATATGGATAACAAAACGATAATGAATACGACAAGTTAAGCATAAATAATACAAACAATCATCAACAATGAAATAAATAAATATAAGAGACGAATCAATCACATAATAACAAGTAAATAAACGAATAGAATTAAAATATCCTTTTGAAATGATAATGAACACGTAAATAAGTAAATAAATAATAATAACAATAAAGAAGGTGAATAAAATTAAAATGTGAGAAGATATATGTATATCTATATGTGGATAATTTTATAAAATAAAAAATGCGTATATATATTATAAAATATATGTCAATATTATAAAATGTATGTATGCATGTACATATTTTAAAACGATAAAACATAAAAAAAATGTATATTTAGGAATTATAAAATATATGTATAGGTTATAAGAACGTATATATGCATATATATATTTTTAAAATTATAAAGTATAAAAGACGTATGTATTTACATATATGTATAAAAATGCATATAGATTATAGAAAATAAACATGTATAAGTATGTATATTAATTAAGAATGTATGTGTATTATAAAATGTATGCATGTATATGTATATGAAAAATCTGAAATTTAAAAAATATATAAATAAGTAAATAATATTAAAGAAAGTATTAAATAAAACTAATTTTAAATATATATATTTATATATATAAAAAAATAAAAAAAAACAAAACTTGAAGTTTAAAAAGGTCGAGGATTAGATTAAAATCAGGCTAAAAAATAAGGCTCAAAATTGCAAATAAGTAAAACAGGGTGCCAGGGGACTGAAATGAAACTCGCCAAAAGTTCGAGGGACTGATCGTAAATATTTCCCATCCCCAAAATGCGGCGTTCAACGCGGACTAAAAAAGAACATGCAAAAAATTCGCGGGGCCAAATAAAAAAATAAATAAACCAACAGAAGGATGAAATCAAAACAAAACAATGATGAGAGAGGCCTAGGGCGCAAATAGCCCATTTAGCATAAACGCGCGGATCCCCTAGGTGGGTCGGGTCGTACATGCGGGTCTGAGGGGCTATACGACGCCGTTTCCTCTGGGCTATTTAAGCCAACTTTTTTCTGAAAAAATCATTTTTAATATGTTTTTTTAAAAAAAACTTTCAAAACCCCATCTCTCTCTTTCAACTTTCTCTCCCCCCATCTGGTCACTGAGTTTCCCCGGATCTTCGTCGTGCCAACACCGTGACCGACGACCGGTGCAGCGCAAAAGACGTGTTTCAGCCTCGCTTCGAAGCACCCACGAAGGCCAAGCCCTCTTTGCCTGAAAAAACCCGAAAGGAGGGACCTTTCTCCCCCATTCAACCCGATTTCAACAACAAAATGGGAGATTCCGATGCCGGGGCTCGCGGTGATTCAGGTGACCGTTCTTCTCCCTCTTTTTCTTTTTTTTCTTTCATTAATAGTTTTTTTAACCGATTTGTAAAAAAATGATAAATAAAATAAATGAATGAATCGAAAAAAGAGAAGGAAACAACAACCTTTTTGTTCCTTTTTTATTTCCGATGTGTTTTTTACAAAGAAAATCGAAGCCCCCCTTTTTACAACATAATTTCGGGCTTATAAAGTCGAAATATCAATGCTCTTTTTCTATTTTTTTCACTGTTTCTGCTCTTTCGGTGCTGCTCCTGTTTCTTTTTCATGCTGTTTGCATGTCTGTGGAGTCTATTAGCAGAAGGCTTTGCCATTTTGGTGCAAAAATGGGTGAATGTGTCGTCATCGGGCGTGGTGCGCGTTGAGGAGGCACATGGGCAGCAGAGGGAGCGGCGCCTTAGGGTTTCAGTTCCTACTGAAACCAATTAAGGTTTCGGGCCATTTGGGCAATTTTTTATTTCGGCTTGTGTTTTTTTTTTGATTTTATTGTTTGCTTGGGCCCGGGCTAAATTGGGCCTCTACAATATTCACATAAGATTTGACTTTTGAGGTTAAAGTTCAACATTTTTTAATCTTAGTCAATGGACGGTCAAACCAAGAAAACAAAAGTCCGGGAATCTATGCAACGTTGCGTACAAGGTATAACAAAGATACTAGTTCGTAATGGGAACACTTTCCAGAAGGCCTTGAAGCGTGGCGATAACCTAGGTGGAAGTATGCTCAACCTTGCATTGCACCATCATTCTGTCCAAAAGAAAAGGCTATCTACTCACCCTACATTCTCCTCCTTTCTCAAAACCACCTATCTGCAATGCTTCATGAATCTAACTCTGGCGCACATAAATTTATTTACCCTAATACTCCATTACCAACAAATCTTAAAATTTCCTATCTATTAATATATTTACTCTAATAATTGTTTCTTATGTTATCACTAGGGGTGAGCATTCGATCAAATCGAATCGAATCGAATCGAAAATTTTTGAGTTAATCGAGTTTTCGAATCTCATTTTATCATTCTAACTTTATTTGAAGTTTTCTCGAATTGAGTCGAGTGAGATGAAATTCGAATCGAGTCGAATTGAATATATTTGTTCGAGTTAAATTTTAAAAAATAATTTTGGGTCCTTGTAACCATTGTCACCCATCGTAATAAAATTTGTCCACCTTAATCAAATTTTTTATTAACTTTCATCACCTCATAATTTATTTATTAATTTTTCATATACTGCTTAGCTTTCTTTGCTTGCTTAGCTGTTTCAATTATCTTGATTCTTGTCACTATGTATTTTGGAATTAAAAATATATTAAATGTAAAAATATGATTTTAATAAAAGTTATTTTAAAAATAAAATGTGAAATTGATACCAATATAAAATTTTAACACGAATATTTTATGGCATAATTAATAATTCAATTTTAATATAAATATTCAATATGACTAAAAATTCAATAATATAAATAATATAAAATGTGAAATTTAATTTAATAATATAAATATAGTAGATATAAATAAAATTATTACTATTTATGTTTAGTGATTTTTAGGATAATTTTGATTTTTTATTTGAGAGTAAAGGGTGAGAAGTAAAAGTTTAGGGGAAAAATAAAAAGTTTTGGGAAATAAAAGTTTAAGGGAAAGTAAATAGGGGAGAGTAAAATTTTGGAGGGAAAATATTAAAAAAAAAATTGGAGGGGGGAGGGTTTGGGATAGATGAGAGGTGGGATGGGAAGGGAATAAAAGTTTTAGAGGAAAAGTGGGAAGGAGTAAAAATTTTGGGGGAAAATAAAAGGTTTTGAGGGTTTTGGGGAGTAAAATTTTGAGAAAAAGTAAATGGGAGAGTAAAATTTTGGTGGGAAATGGATTTTGGTTAGATTGGGGGGTTGAGAGGGGAGGGGAGTAAAAGTTTAAGGGGGGAAGTGGGAAGGAGTAAAAGTTTTGAGGGAAAAGTAAAAAGGTTTGGGAGTTTGGGGTAAAAATGTAAAATATTATAGTTTGATATTTGAATTATTCGAATTATTCGAGTTATTCGAATTCGAAAACTCAACTCGATTCGAACTCAAAATTCGAAAAAAGATTCGAGTTGATTTGAATAACTCAATTAACTCGAATAACTCAATTCGTTTAACTCGAAATTCGAATTTTTTTTCGATTTTTTAGAGTCAAATCGAGTTTTACTCACCCCTAGTTATCACTATCCATTTTTTTTATTTAAAATTCATAGTTTTAATAAAATTATAATTAATCCTATCAAAACTAAAATTTTAGTTTTCATTAAGCGTGAGGAAGAATTGAGGACTCTCACAGCACCTTCCGTAACCCATGGAATCATGAATTTATGTAAGGGGTATTATGTTGTCTAAAATTTTATGAGGAAAGATTGCTTGAGTTGACTCTCAAGTAGAAACATAAATGTGTTAATTTCAATTGACAACAAATTGAACTCTATTTGAGATGAATTAATCTTAAATAAGCTTAAAGATTATTTCACTTACGATATTCATTGCATGCGTACCTTAATCTTGACTAAGTAAATGGCTAAATGTGTTTTACTTAAATGTTTTGATGTAGTTGTGACACCAAGTCTATACATTAGATATATGACTCATACATGACGTAGCGTTGCTTATAGAAACTAGAGTCATAGCTCACATAAAAATTAAATGTATCACCTTAAAGACAGTGTATGGTTTATGCAAATGGAATAACATCACAAGTTATTTGTCTAGGACAAATATGGAGTCATTTCTTGGTATAAGTGACAATGATTTTCATTATTGAAGATACAATGAAACTTTGAGACAAAAAAATTAAAGTAAACAAATATAACCTTACAGGATAATAGATATTCTATAATGGTCATACACATATAACAATATCATTGGATTAAAAGTTCAGTCGTAATACTTTTAATGATTTGATTCAATGTTTAATAAGGATCTTAATAGATAAATATTCAAAACACAATTATATGCTACTGTAGCTCATATTATATATATATATATATCCAATTCACCCCACTATATAACTTTGAATGATATGCATGTTAAATTTTAAACTACTTCATGAATATAAAACATTTAGGACCAAAGAGAGACCAGAAGAACAACTAGAGTAATTGCGCTTCTTGGTATAACTAAGAAATAAATTAGGTTGATTTAATTGGAATGAATAAATTAAATAATTGAGTAGAAAATGAAATTAAATTGTAAGACATTTATTAATTCTTTGATTTTATGGAATCTAAAACTTCATTGATATTGTATCCAATATTATTTATTTATTTTTATTATCTTAATTCTTATTTATATTAGTTTCTTTTTAGTTTAGACTAGTTTTATTTATCTTATATATGTAGAGACTCATTTTTATCCGGCCTAAACAAACCAAATCAAAAAACTAAAAAAAAAAAAAAAAACAGATAAACCAAAATTAATAAAAGTCCATTAAAAAAAGAGGATTCCATTTACAAAATACAAGCCCAAACCTAAACCACACAAACCCAATCTACTAACCTAAACCATCTAAACCAAGACCCATAAGGCCCAACAACCCAAAGCCCAATAGCCCAAAACCTAAAATTAATCAGAAATCCTAAAGCCATTAGCGCTGCTGCCTCTGCCACGTCGGCAGGCACGCCTTCAGCTGTTACCCGTACCCCTCCTTGCCACCACCACCTGAAAAAAAAAAAGAATAGAGACAGAGAAACAGAAGAAAGACAGAAACAAAGATAAACAAAAAACAAAAAACAAAAAACAAAACAAAAAATATGTTGTAATATTCGGCTATAAAGCCAAAGCCACCATGTAACACAAGAAAAAAAAAGAAGAGATTAATAGAATACAAAAAAAAACCAAGTTAAAAAAGAGGTAGTTCATTTATTTAAACTTTTATTTTAATTTTCAAAAACATAAAAAATAAAAAAGGTTTAAAAACTTTACCTGTCGTCGCTTCATCTTCCATCGCCATTGTGGGTGGCTCCTTTCGATTCGAAAAGTCTTCGAACCCATTAGGGTTCATTGATGGCTACATCAGAAAAAAGAAACCAAAAGGTTTCTTGACTTCAAGTCGAATTTCGACTGGGTTTTCGGAGGATCTATCACTAGATCCAACATCTATGCAGAAAAGGGGCTCGAGGGAAAATTTTTTGAACTTCTGGCCATCAGAGGCAGCGGTCGTCATTTCTGATGACCGATGGCCACGGCAAATCTATAATGACCCGATGACCGAACACAAGGGAGGATTTGAAAGAAAAAATGGAGCAAGAAAGTTTTTTTTTTTAAGAAACAAGGTTAAAATGATTTTTTTTTTTTAGAAATTTTGAGTTTTATAGGCCCTTAAAACGGCGTCGTTTTGGGCTTGGCTTTAGATGCCCATAACAACGTCATTTTAACGCGACCCAAAGACTCAACCCGAATATCATCAGGACCCGCGTGTTTTTTGAAGGAGGGATCTAATTTCCGTTCTAGTCTTTCGCTTTTTTGCCCCTTTTTAATTGTCCTATTCCCTTATTATTTGTTTTAATTTCACCCATTTAATTTTATTTTCTTACAAATCAGTCCCTTGACCCATTGTTGACCCACTAAGGGGATGACACGTGTACTAGTTATTTTGGGTCCCTGTATTTTTCTATTTCATTTCAATTTAGTCCTTTATTTGCTTTTTTTGTTTTATTTTTTTTAATTTGCACTTTAAATTTTTTAAAATTTCAATTTAAACCTCTATTTATTTTATTCAGCATATTTATTTCCTTTTTTAAATTCCTGCACTTTTAATTTACATTATTTATATTTACGCCTTTAAATTGCACAATTTTTATTTGGTCATTAATTATTATCATTAATTATTATAAGTACTAATTAACATTACTTTTTACAACATTATTATTTTATGATATATTGCATTATTTATGTTCTTATGATATCATATAACACGTTTATACATACTCGTGTATCCTATATTTTGTATTATGTTCGAATAAGTCTATAGTATATCATGTTAGAAGGTACTCATTTTCATACAATGTATATTTAGCAATTTGAATCGATGTAGTGTTCTTTAATTAAGGGATTCGAGAAATTGGGCCCCTAACTTATGGGGTACGATTTTCTCCTTGAACTGATATAATCGAACATCTTTTTTTCTTTATAAAAAATAAAAAATGTATAAGATTTAGGTAATAATTAAACGATGAGCATTCTTATTTTCGAGAATTCGAGATTTTATGCCCCAGCTTATGGGACATGACTTTTCGTCTTGGTCGACTAGAAATAAGAGAACCTCCTCATTAAAATTTAATTTAGATGTCATTAAATAACCTCACATGAAAGGGGATCATATTTTAAATTTTCTCCAAGTTCTCAATTTTTGACGCTAAGACATCAAGTAATCAACTAGGTACCAATTTTGGGCGTTATGAGGGTGTTAATCATTCCTCATAAGTAACCAAGTCCTGAACCTATTTCTTGGATTTCATAGACCGAAAATTATCGTTTTAGTAAATTTAACCCTTTTATTAAAATGACTAAGTTTCAAGGTGATCCAATCACACCTAATAAAAAGGATTGGTGGTGACTCCGTCTTCATTTTTAAAATAAAAAAGTCAAGTTCCAAAAAGGTTTTGACAGCTTGGTGACTCCATTGGGGACATAAGAGAGTCAAGCCGCGAGTTGATTACTTTTTGGTCTTTTTATCGAAAATCGAGAATTTGGTTTAAATTGGCGATATGTTTCTTGTATTTCATCGTTTAAATTATGAATGTCTTTGTTAATAATCTCAGGTTATATATTGATTTAGTCATATGGTCTTATTTTTTCTTGAGGTTTAAGAATTCTTCTTTATTTTTTCACATATTGCATGACATAATCATTCTCTTCCGCCTTTCTTAAGTGGCAGTGAAAAGTTATTCCTTCGTGAGGTCTTTACCTCGGTGTAGGATAGTGGATTGCTTTTGGGATATATCCGTACTTATGTCTTCGGGAGGTCTTCACCTCCGTACAACCGTAGGGAAATGTATTCCCCTGAATAGAACTCGATCCGTATAAGCCTAAAATGGGTGAGGATTGAAGGAATCTACCGGTTCAGGTACCTTTACTTTAGAACCAAACCGCATATAATGAACCCTAAGAGCCTATCCTAGGTAGAACCATGTCGAACCTTTAGCGATTACCCGAATAGATTACAAAGAAGAAACGCTTTAATCGTTATTCTTTACTTTGTATTCAAGCTTTATACAAAATGTACTGACTTGTTTCGTTTTATTTCGGCTGTGGTTGCATTGCATTTTCATCTTAAAGGAAAGGTGTTGATTCATGTTTAATTGCTAAATAGAGAGTTTGTCATGGAAAAGAGATTTCTTGATAAAGTGGAAGACAATGCGGCGTGCGAATATGGTCCAAAAAAGGCAACAAGAGAAAGGTGACAACTTGTCGGAGGGATATGTGTTAGAGTTATGGGATTTCACCCGAGTTAATGTGACTCAAAATAATTTGCAAGAGTTGAAAGAGATATGAGACCAATGGGATAATGAAATAAAACAGCTATTCTACCGTGAATATGGTGATTTTCCTTGCCCACTCGATGTCAAAGGGACAAGCAGTTATTCGAGCTCTCACATAGTATTGGAATCCCGCTTATAGTTGCTTCACTTTTGGGAAGTAGACATGGTGCCTACTGTAGAAGAGTACACCACTTTGCTTCGTTGCCTAATGATTCAGGTGATAAAGCACACTCTAGAGCCGCTAACATCCCGACTTTCTTAAAGAGATTGATGGACAAGCAATGGGTCACAGCCTGAATTAAGGAAAAATGAGATAATAATTACATCACTTGGAAGAGTCTGCAGAATTTAATATTGGTACACCTAGACACAAGGAGAAAGATCGACACCTTCACCTTGAGTATTTATGGGTTGGTCATCTTCCCTAAAGTATTAGGGCATATAGAGGATGCGGTTTCAGATATGTTTGACCGACTCGAAAAAATGGTCACTCCCGTCCGATAATCTTAGATGAAACTTTCAAATCTTTGAATGTCTGTCGAAGAGTGGATGAAGGAATATTTTTCAATTGTGCACAGCTCTTACTAGTCTGGTTCCATAGCCACTTCTAAAAGATAGAAAATTTCTTCTATCGAGTGTTCTCCAAAGACTACTCTCCGTTGAAAGAATTTGTGGCTACCCAAAACAGGAAAACATCTCCAAAGAAAAATGGGTGGCAAATTTCCAAAGTCTCTGAGATGAAGAAGTTGAATGATAGGCCTCTTGGATGATTCCCAATGAAATTCTATATTCGATGTGGAGACTTTGATTGGGTCCATTTGCTCGGGATATAGGGAGCTATCAAATGTGCCTGTTTACTTGTATTAAGGCAAGATAAATCAAGGAATTTTATTCCAACAACATAAGGGTTGGGTCAATGTGAGTTCGCATACAAATGAGACAATTATAAAAGAAAGTCCATAAAATCTCAAATGTATGGAACCAAACTCACAATATGAAGAAATTTTTCGCTAATCCTATGAAAACCACAAAGTACAATTGGTGGTGGAGTAGAAGAATCAATGATAATATCCCTTCGCCAAGTCAATAAGATATTCGGCCAATAGAAGAGAACTTGTGAATAATCCCGTCAAAATTAGACATTGTAAAGAAAGACTTAGAAAAGAAAAGTTCAGAATTGGAAAAAAGATAGAGAAGTTAGAAGAAGGATAGAGAAGTTGGAAGAGGAGAAAATTCAGATGGGATTAGACATCGATGTTCAAAATTAGAAGTTGAAAGGATGAGAAAAGGAAAGAATAAGGCTGAGGAGGACTTAGACAGCTTAAAGATGGACTACAAGAAACTTTGTTTGTCAATAAGGACTGCCGGGTTGGGAAATACACCAGGAAAACGGCGATAAAAAATCCAAGAAGAAAATATTAGAACCAATCAGTAGGAGAGAAAATTCCAAGATGCTCGAGTCCGAGAAGATGTTCTCAAAAGGAAATTGTTAGAAAGCCAAGATGAAAAAGCTAGATTGAAAGCCTGGGTAGCGAAATTGGAAAGGCCTTTGCATTAGTCACAACTCTATGACTGAATTGAAAGTAAGTAGGGCCAAGATTGAGGAGTTGAAGAGAAAGATAAAAGATCGAGGCTGTAGTGTAAAATTGTTAACTTTGAAGATAGAAGAGCTCGAGGTCGCAGTGCAAAATTGTAAACTTCGAATTGAGCTTCTTGAAATGAACAATAAACGTTGGGAAAATTAACTCAAATGCTTTCAGGGGTAGATCAGAGATAAGAACCATGTTATAAGTAAAGCTTTGGCCCAAGTACAAGAAGTGGCTGATCACTTGCAAACCTTAGCCATCCAAGCTGATATTCTGAGCCTAAAATATGAGTCAGGGTCGGATCGGGGCCAAGAATTAGCTTGGCTTCTTAGAAAAGTTAAGTCTTTGAGTATTAAGGCGAATCCATATATGTGAAATGTATCAGTTTTATATAAATAAATTTATTTTCTAGTAAAGTTGTTCTAATGGAATTGAACTAGAATCAATGCCTTTTTTGCATGCATTTTTTAATTCGTTAGTATTACATTTCATTACATGCATTAAATTTTATAAAAAGACCTCTAATTAATCAAAATTATGACAGTTACCTTTGAAACTACTAATAATCTGCAAACCAAACATCGCTACAGTACCTGCGGTAAAACTAAAGCCATAGATCAAAGGCTAGAACAAATTCAGAAGGATATGCAAGACCAATTGCAAGCATAGTTGCAGGATCAATTAGCTAAGGTGCAACAGGACATGAAAGACCAGATATAGGAGTCTCAAGAAAACATAATAAGTCAGTTGACCCAGTTACTAGTCGGAGGAGTTGACAAAGGGAAAAGTACTGCAGTAAACCCTAGAGACGAGAATGAAGACTCTACATACCCTTCAGGTTTTACCCCAGTGCACATCCAAGCTCAATAAGAGACATATCCACAATGAGTATCAGTCACTATAAGAACACAACAGTACCAAGCTAGCACCCTAGGACCAGTGAATTACCCTATGGCATTAGGTTCCAACCCGGTGATAATTCAACTAGCCCCGTTGTGCCATATTTGGACGATATGGCAAAAATAAAAAAGGCGAGAGTAGAACTTCTAAATAAGCTGAAAGATTGTTGTAAGTGGATAGAGGAAAAGTTCTGAGCTATAGGGGGCACTGATTTCTTTTGTGGAGTCGACTCCAAAGAATTAAGTTTAGTCTCGGATCTAGTGCTTCCACCAACATTTAAAACTCCAGAGTTTGATAAGCAAAATGGACTAGTTGCCTTGAGGCTCATATCACGATGCTTTGCCGAAGAATGACCGGATACGTCAATAATGACCAATTGCTAATCCATTGTTTCCAAGATAGTTTGATCAGGTCAATTGCTAAATGGTACAATCAGTTGAGTGGTTCCAAGATCAATTCATAGAAAGATTTGGCGTTGGCTTTCATGAAGTAGTAAAATCATGTGACTAATATGACGTCTGATAGAATCACGCTACAGAACATGGAGAATAAGCCAAATGAAAGCTTTAGTCAATATGCCCAAAGGTGGAGAGATGTAGCAACACAAGTTCAACCACCTTTATTGGAAAAGAAAACGACAATGCTCTTTGTCAACACCCTGAAAGCCCTGTTCATCAATCACATGCTAAGAAGTACTACCAAGAACTTCTCGGATATAGTTATGTCTGGGAAATAATCGAGAACACAATAAGAAGTGGGAAGATAGATGCAGGGAGAGTGCTAAAAGGTCAGCCGAGAAAAAATGGGAACGAGGTAAACATTGCAAGTGTATACAACATGAAATATTCGAAGCCAGTCACAGTAGCACAACCTAGAACCATGACGACCAACCAACAGGGTCTTCTGAGGCAAGAATCTAATTCAAGGCCAAACATAGAAAAAATCCAATTCACGCCTATCCCAATGACGTATGGAGAATTATACTAGAATCTATTCAACGCTCACGTAGTATTTCCATTTTACTTAAAGCCTATCCAACCTCCATTCCCAAAGTGGTATGCTGCGAATGTTTAGTGCGAATACCACATAGGGATAATAGGACACCCGATTGATAACTTTATTGCTTTCAAGAAGTTGATTAAGAGGTTTATCAATATGGGAATTATAAGGTTCGATGATCCCTCAGGGCCTAATACAACTGGAAATTTGTTACCCAATCATCCCGGCCAAAAGGTAAATGCGATAATCGATAATAAGAGTAAGAGGATCAAAACCAATGTAGCAGAGGTGAAGTCCCCTCTAAAGTGGGTTTGGCAGAAAATAGTGGACGTAGTCTTAATCATTCGAGATTTAGAAGAGATACTAACAGGAGTAAAGAAATACTATGAGTTTCACGCTACGGAAGGTGATGAGATCCAAAAGAGCTCCAAATTCAGAACTGTAGTACAGAGTTTGATGGACAAAAAAGAATTATAATTCTTTGAGGATATTGAGGGTTCAGAAGGGAAATATGTTTGTACTTTTGAAGAAGGAGCATCAGATAAAACTTATAGGGTCAACCACCCAGTGGTGATTATCTCCCGACCAAGAGACAACGAAGTTGGGGCACAAACCACACTAAGAATCATAATTCAAAAACCCGTGCCCTTTCCTTACAAAGATAGCAAAAGGGTCTCATGGATTTATGATTGTAATGTAATGGTTCTAGGAGGAGAGAACTCAAAAGTTACTTTAAAAAGGGTCCAGGATGTGGGTTTCTTTACACGCAGTAGGAAATGCTACAACCCTACAAATGCAAAAACCGAACCCCTCAAGAAAAAAACTTGGTAGTTGAATCTAAGAAAAGAAAAGCTGTTAGACCTGAGTCATCAATCAATGAGCTAGCGACAAAGAATGAAGCTAAGGAGTTCTTAAAATTTTTGACGCACAACGAGTATAGTGTAGTAGAACAACTACACAAACAACCGACTCATATATCAGTCTTAGCCTTGCTTCTAAGCTCAGAGACACATCGAAACGTATTAATGATGGTGCTAAATGAGACTTACGTCACAAATAACATCTTCGTAAATAAGCTAGATCGCTTGGTCAACAACTTGAGTGCTGATAATTTTATTTTCTTCAACGATGAAGAGATGCTTCTAAGGGGTATGAGATCAACAAAAGCTCTTCACATCACAACTCGTTATAAGGGATATACATTTTCTAGAGTTTTAATTAATGATGGGTTTGCCTTGAATGTTCTACCACTGTCCACACTGAATAGGTTGATAGTTGATAACTCTCACATGAAGTCATGCCATAACATAGTAAAGGCATTTGATGGCACAAAAATAAAAGTGATAGGGAAGATTGAAATACCAATCCTAATTAGCCTAAACACATATGAGGTGAATTTTCTAGTAATGAACATTAAGCCTACCTATAATTGTTTATTGGGAAGGTCGTGGATTCATTCAGCAAAGGCAGTACCATCATCGCTACATCAAAAGTTAAAGTTGGTGACAGAGGGTCGACCGGTCACGATAAACGTCGAGAAGAACATCATTGCATCCGTGACTAGTAACGCACCATATATAGGAGCAGATGAAGATGCAATAGAATATTCCTCTCGATCATTTGAATTTTTTAATATAACTTTTATTGCTGAAGGAAGTAAGATCATAGTGCCAAAAATATCCAAAACGACGATGATGGACTTATAATTGATGGTCGGGAAATAAGATTTGCCTGAAAAAGGACTGAAGAAGTATCTCCAAGGAAGGGTTAATGCACCAATGCTGGTGGGCAAACAAGATCGTTTTAGCTTAGGGTACAAGCTAGATACAAGACAAAAGAGGAAGGAACTGGAAAAGAAGCAAGAGAGAAAGAAAGCACGACTAAAAGGGGAAGAGATCAAGTGAGAACCGATAATCATTCCCCATATATCTGAAACATTCATTTAAAGAGAAATCATCTACCCTAAATGAAAAATAATGGAAAAAGAGAACCTATTAATCAAGAGTGCGAGAGGAATGTTGGGAAACTTAAGCATCAACGCCATCTTTGAAGAGGGAACTGAAGAAGAGAACCTATCAAGAATATGTCCCTACACCCCCGGAAGTATTCTGAATAACTGGATTGTAGAGGTAATCCCTGTAGTATTTCAGACTATTTCAGAGTAATGTTTAGAACATACCTATTGCTCTAAGCCTAGGAGCAATAGGGATCCTTTTGTGAAAAGGCGCATCTCCATTATTATTTTTATTTCAATGAAAACAATGTATTTTCATGTCCTATTGGCAAATATTCTACTTTCTTTTTTATTCATACTCATACCATACAATTAATTATTCTTAAATTTATTTATTCTCTAGGTCTTCTTTTATTCTTATAATAGGTCTCTGGATATCAATGATACGAGCGACACTATTGCTTACTCAGAGTCTCATTTTGAGCAGGATATGTGTCTAGAGGAACCTCAAGACTTTAAAGATGATCAAGAGTGTAATGTATCTCCTGATCTATTAAGAATGGTAGAGCAAGATGAGAAATTGATCCTACCTCACAAAGAGTCAGTAGAAATTGTGAGCTTAGGGGATGAACAAGAGAAGAAAAAGGTGAAAATCAGAACTTGCATCACAGCAAAAACAAGGTAAGATCTCGTTGAGTTACTCTGAGAATTCAAAGATGCCTTTGCATGATCTTATTAGAACATACCTGGTCTAAGTACTGATATCGAAGTACATAAGCTTCCCATAAAGGAAGAATGCAAGTCGGTTCAGCAGAAACTTCGAAGGATGAGACTTGACGTGCTGTTGAAAATAAAAAAGAGGTCAAGAAACAGTTTGACGTTGGTTTCCTCCAAGTGGTAAAATATTCAGAATGAGTAGCAAATATAGTCCACATCCCTAAGAAAGATGGGAAAGTTCGAATGTATGTAGACTGTAGGTGTAACAACCCGGTTTTGACCCTAATCGAAATAGTGGTTTCGGGACCACAAATTCGAATTAGAAAAATATTTTAATATTATTTTTAGTGTCTATTATATGTTAAGTTATAGGTGTGAAAAATTCGTGTGGAAATTTAATCGTTTGAATGTTCAATTTGATAAAAAGGGTTTAATTGCGTAAAATGAAAATTTAGGGGTGAAATCTAAAAATACCTAATTGATGTTGTCTTTTAAAAATGGGGGTCTTAAATGTCAATTAGACCATTTGAAATGATAGTGGGTGGCTATGGACAATTATATCCTTATGTTATATGAAATATAAATTATTTATTAAAGGTTAATAAGGTAAATAAATAAAACAAACTAATATATGTTAATTAAAAACAAAGAAAAAGTCAAGGTTATCATCTTCTTCACTAGCCGAAAGTAAAGAAAAGAAAAATAAAGAAAACCTAGCTACATTCGGTCATATAAAAGCTTGATTGAGGTTAGTTCTTTGTTCGGTTTTTAATAATTTTTACGTTTTTGAGATCGTTGCTTTGTGTTCTTCAAGACCCGTGTTTTAATTTTGTGAATTGTTGATGATTTTGAAATGTGCCATTGATGAATGCTTGGACTTTGTGATAATTGATGATGAAAAATGAAAGATATGTGATAGATTAATATGTTTTGTATTGGAATTTTTAGTGAAATTGAGTAAATAGGGCTAAATTGTGAAATTAAATTTTAGGGGGACTAAAATGTGAAATAAATGCAATGTGTGGACTTGTATGAGAACCATGAATATTCGGCCCTTGTGTGGTATGGGCAAATTTTGTGTAAATTGTGTTTTATGCAATAGGGAGTAAATTGCAAAAAGTGTAAATATTAGGGGCAAAATAGTAATTTGCCAAATTATGTGTTTTTGGACTAAATTGAATGTGTTAATAAATAAATTATCTTATTTTGAATATATTTAGTTCGAGAACCAAAGAAATCGGAGTTAGATCGGGGAAAAGCCAAATTAGTCGAATAATCGTCTGACTTCGATTTTCCATCGTCCGAGGTAAGTCTACTAGTTATTTAACGTATTTAAATCAGTATATATGTATGTATATCTATTTTATTTTTGTTGATCTATAATTAAAAATAATTTGATTGAATAAGTTTGAAATATAAATGGTATATATGTATATACCATATTGAATATTTGAATATATGCCTATATAAGTCTTTGAATTAATTGTAAGTATGAATGGTATATAGAAAATATATATACATTGTTTGAATATTAAACATGTATCAATATGTTTATGTTATTGAAAATATTTGATGATATGAGGATTATAAATGTAAACACAAAATTGAATATATATGTACATTCATGTATAATCTTTGAGTTTGATTAAAAGTATGTATATTGCATTTGCATAGATAATTTGAATAAGTATATATATATGTGTGAGTTGAAACATATACGTATATATGTTTGAATAGGTTTTGAACATATTTCAAGGTGTGAATGTTAAATATATATATATAGGTAGTAATCGCATATGTACGGATATACATGTCAAAGTTATTTTCAAATAGGTGGATATATATATGTTAAGTTCTTGTATTGAATTTAGTTAAGTAATAATATATAAATATATACGTGTGTTTATAAATTTATAAGTGTTTGAATTGAATTGAAGACATGATTTATAAACTTTTAATTGATTGGACATGAACTACAATGAACATGTGTTTGTTATAAAGAATTATTTGAGGAAATATTTTGTATATGTGAAATTGAAATTTGTGATCCGAATCAAAGCTATAAGCCTAGCGAGGCTAAGTGCTAGGTGATGAATCAAAGGAACAAGTTATTAGCTTAGATTATTTTAATATGTTCGAATGTGAAATATATATTATTTAAGTATAATGGAAGTTAAATATTATGATGGTAGTAGTTGAATCTATAATATAAAGATATATATATATATATATATAAATGTATTCGTTGAATCATTGAATTATCAAGTTTGGAATTGGTGATCTGAATCAGGCTATAAGCCTAGCAGGCTAAGTGCTGGTGATCTGAATCAGGCTATAAGCCTAGCAGGCTAAGTGCCGGTGATCTGAGTCAGGCTATAAGCCTAGTAGGCTAAATGTCGGTGATGTGAATCAGGTTATAAACCTAGCAGGCTAAGTGCCGGTGATCTGAATATGTTAAATTAAGTGATTATATGCATTTGATATATATATAAATATATAAATGATTTTGGTTTATTTTAACTTAATGATGGAATAAGTATAAGTATATATATATGAATTTTTGCACATGATTTACTAAGCTTAAATAGCTTAACGTGTGTTGTATTTGTTTACCTCTATTTTATAGATTTTGAAGTCACGTTACGAGCTCGGGGATCGTCAGCATAGTCTATCACACTATCGACTGTCTTTGGTATTTTATATATTTTGAATTCGAACCTATGGCATGTAATATGTTTAATTTTGGGATATGTGAATATGAGCCATGCGAAAATGGCTTACTTTGTTTTGACCTATTTTGGTGTCTATGCATATAGTTTTAAAGGTCATTAAAATGGAGATTTTAATTATACATATTTGATTATAGTATAAGCTATGATAGATAAGTAAGTGTTATTTAATCATTGAACTCCATACTTTAAAATTTTATTTAGTTTGATGTTCATTCATTATTGCTTTCGATGTATATATAAAAAAATTGAAGTTAACTTACATCTTTGTTAGGTTTGTCTTGCATGAGGGAGTTAAAGTTGAACTTAAGACAAGTTATTAGCTAATTAATATGTCTTTGTTATATTATGAAGCATTGATTGTCCAAATTAGGGCATTATGGTATTTAGATAATTAATATGCTAAGGTTGTGATGTGAATCATTGGTTGTCCGATTTAAGACACTTATTGTATTTTAGTTGTTAAATGTTGCCGTTAGGAGGAGGATTATTGCTGTCCAAAAGTGGCATTGTTGTGTTTATTAATGTTTTAATATCTGGTCCAATTTTGTAAATAAATTGTTGACTAATTTTGGTAATAATAATTTTGGGTCGGATTTTGATTGGTAATGCCTCGTAACTCTAATCCGGCGACGGACTCGGGTCGGGGTGTTACATTTTATTGGTATCAGAGCTACGGTTTAGTCGATTCTCGGACTAACGTAGCGTGTATGAGTCTAGCTATACATGCCATATTTTTATACTGAGATAGTGTGATGACTGCTGACATCTAAAAATGTGTTTTCGTATAGTAATGGATCCAGAACAAGCCGTAGCTGATGATGTTGAGAGTATAGCGCCTGCTCCCGTGTAAGGGACAGAACCGGTGGACTCTCGACAGACCTCGAGTAACCAGGAGGGAGAGGCTAAACAAGCCTTTTACCAAATGATGAATGACTGGTTTACTCAATATGTCCGAACTAATCCGGTTGCACAACAACCTCCACCCCCGACTAATCCATCTTTGGTTCCTGTTATACCTCAAGTAAGTGATCTGATGAGATTACTTAAACCTCCTGTTGATAAAATTCGAAAACACGGGGTCGAAGAGTTCAGAGCTACTGATGATGATGATGCTGAACGAGCTGAATTCTAGCTCGATAATACTATTCGAGTATTTGATGAGTTATCTTGCACCCCTGATGAGTGCTTGAAATGTGCCATATCTTTGCTACGGGACACTGCATATCACTGGTGGAATACACTAGTATCGGTGGTTTCGAAAGAGCGAGCGACTGGGAATTCTTCGGATCGAGTTAGTAAGAAATACATCATCGAGATTCATTGATCGAAACGCAAGGAATTTCTTGAATTGAAACAGGTCGATGCGAAGGATGTAATATAAGCGAAATTTGTGAGACAGTAGATATGCTCGAGAGTGTGTTTCGACTGAAGCTATTATGTGTAAAAGATTTGAAGATGGGCTGAATGAAGATATTAAACTGTTAGTTGGCATACTTGAGATAAAAGAGTTCGTAGTACTTATTGAACGAGCTTGTAAAGCCGAGGAGCTCGGGAAAGAGAAGAGAAAAGCTGACTATGAAGCTCGAGATTCTCGTAAAAGATCATTTAGTAAATCGTTCCAGTCGGCCTCAAGGAAATCCAGAGAGGATCATAGCCGATTTAAAGCTACTGTAGGGTTTCCTAAGCATGATCGAGATCGACCCCCCTGTGAGTTCACGAGCTACTTCAGTTGCTAGCGTTGGTAGTGTTTGACAAAATAGATCAGAGTGCAAGCATTGTGGGAAATGGCATCCTGGGGATTGCAGATTACATGATCGGTCTTACTTTAAGTGTGGTTCAAAGGATCATTTCATTTGAGAGTGTCTGATGGTAGCTGAGCAAAACACTATGCAGAATACCAGACCGAGTAATGTGTCAGTATGAGGTAGACTGCCAAGGTATTTGGGTAATGTAAGTGGCAGTCAGAGAGGGACAAAAGACACGACAGTTCGATCTGAGGCTCGTGCACCTGCCAGAGCATATGTCATCCGTGCTCGAGAGGAGGCTTCTTCTCCAGATGTTATTACTGGTACTTTCACTCTTTATGATACTAATGTTATTGCTTTGATTGATGCTGATTCGACTCATTCTTATGTGTGTGAGACCTTAGTATTCAGTAAGACTCTACCTGTTGAGTCTACTGAGTTTGTAATTAAAGTATCAAACCGCCTAGGCCGGTGTGTGTTGGTTGACAAAGTGTGTAAGAATTGTCCGTTGATGATTCGATATTTTGTGTTTTATGGCTGATTTGATGTTGTTGCCATTTGACGAGTTCGATATAATTTTGGGTATGGACTGGTTGACTTTACACGATGCTGTGATTAACTGCAAAAGGAAGACTATTGATTTAATATGCTTGAATGACGAGATTATTTGGATTGAATCTAATGATCAGAATGGTTTATCGGTAGTGATATCCTCTATGTTGGCTCAGAAGTATGTGAGAAAAGGTTGTGAAGCTTATCTTACACATGTTCTTGATAGTAAAGTGATAGAAAAGAAGATTGAATCAGTACCTGTTGTATGTGAGTATCCAAATGTGTTCCCTGAAGAATTACCGAGTTTACCACCTATTCGACAAGTAGAGTTTGGTATTGAGTTAGTACCGGGGACGACTCTAATTTTGATAGCTCCGTACCATATGGCACCGACCGAATTAAAAGATGGGCGATGCCCTGGCTACCTTAGCCTCCATGATTAAAATGAACAAACAAGAGGACGTAAAACCTATCCATATAAGCATTTATGAGGCTCCGACCTATTATTACAATATCGAGGAAGAAGAAAGGGATATCACCCTTAGTACCATGACATATTGTAATATGTAAAGAATCGTAATACCCTAAGCAGACAACCGAGAATGACAAAAAGACATTAAAAAGGTCGGCCAATGAGTATGTCTTAGATGGGGAGATCCTATACAAAAGAATAAAGGATCACGTGTTACTAAGATGTGTAGATGCTTTCTAGGCCAAGAAAATCCTGGAAGAAGTCTATTAAGGAGTTTGTGAAACACATGCCAATAGTTTTACAAAGGCTAGGCAAATCATGAGATTAAGATATTATTGGTCCACCATGAAAGGCGATTGTGTCAATTATGCCAAGAGGTGTCATAAATGCCAAATTTATGATGACAAAATTCATGTGCCTCATTTACCTCTTCATGTTATGACTTCTCCATGGTCTTTCTCTATGTGGGGCATGGACGTATTGGGCTAGTTTCACCAAAGGCTTCTAATGGGCATAGATTCATTTTCGTGGTCATTGATTACTTTATATCTCCCAAAAATGAATGGTGCAGTGGAGGTAGCCAATAAGAACATTAATAAGATCATTGGGAAAATGACAGAGACTTGTAAAGATTGGCATGAGAAATTACCATTTACCCTCTATGCTTATTGAACGTCTGTTAGAACCTCCACCAGGGCAACTCCTTTTTCATTGGTTTATGAAATAGAGGCAGTCTTGCCCATTGAAGTCGAGATTCCTTCTCTCCAAGTTTAATCAGAACTGAAGTTAGATGAAGCGGAATAGATCCAGCCAGATATGATCAATTGAACTTGATCAAAGAAAAGAGGCTGAAAGTTATCGGTTGTGGCCAAATGTACCAAAAATGAATGATGCGAGCTTATAAAAAAAAGGTTCACCCTAGAGAATTTCGTGAGTGGAATCTAGTTTTGAAAATATCCTTCTCATACAAAAATACTTTAGAGGACAATGGATGTTGAATTAGGAAGGACCTTATGTGGTAAAGAAAAACTTTTCTAGAGGAGCACTGATTTTGACCAAGATGGATGGCAGGGATTTGCCCAACCCTGTGAAGCCAGATTCAGTCAAGAAATACTTCACCTAAAAAAAGGAAGAGGTTGAGATGAAAATCCGCAAATGACATCTTGAAACTGAAGGAGTTTTGAGTTGAAAACCTAAAAAGGGGGCCCAAATTTGGACTAAAGATTGGGCATGTAATAGTCACTTCTTCTCAAATATAACAATGAGGAGAAACTTTACATCCTCGGGCATCGAAAAGGTACTCTAGATATCCCAAACACATATCAAGCTCAAATTAATCCTTAGCAAGTTTGTTCAGAGAAGCTCACAATACGATATCTGGGGCACCTAATTTCATTTTCACTCACTTCGTGTTCTAGTAATATTTGTCATTTTAGTTAATCTTTTTCGTTAAGATTTTTTCATTTTATTTTAAGTATTTTTTGCATTGAAATAACAATCAATAGACTAGCAATGTTATAAAGTAAAAGGATTATTACATATCGCTCTAAAAGATTTCTAAATAGTACAAGGATTATTACATATCGATATCCTGGGGAACCTAATTTCATTTTCACTCACTTCGTGTTCTAGTAATATTTGTCATTTTAGTTAATCTTTTCGTTAAGATTTTTCATTTTAGTTTAAGTATTTTTTGCATTGAAATAACAATCAATAGACTAGCAATGTTATAAAGTAAAAGGATTATTACATATCGCTCTGAAAGATTTCTAAATAGTACAAGGACCTAAAACAGGATCACTAGTTAGAAATAACCAAATTTGAAAGTTGGAAAGATCTTGGAACGAATAGTCCAGATTTTGATTACCTCTTCGAGCTTCCTATCAAAGATACCAGACTTAAATAGAAGGCATGAAAACATATCAGTGATAGAACTTGGGTGAACCACGAGCAATATTGACCTAAACGAGCATTCATCATTCATATGCATCTAGTTAGGAGCATTTGATTCATTCCAATCATAACATCTTAATTGTTTGGCAAAACATAGGCCAACGAAATAGGTTATCTAGGTCTTATTCCCCAGAGAGTGGTTAACATATCAGATAAACCCTAAATCCAATTTCTTTAAAGATGCAGGGGATCGGATCAAAGTTACAATAGCAAATCTCATCTCTACGAAGATCTAGTGAGGTAAGATGAAGCTACAACCTCAAATTTTGTATCTCTGAAGATGCAGTGGATCAGATTGAAAGTACAGCGATAAATCTCATCTCCCTGAAGATGCAGTGGAGCCAAACAAAGTCAAATCCCGTCTTTCTGAAGTTGCAGTGAAACAGATAAAGCAACAACTCCAGTCCCCCTGAAGTTGTAGTGGGTTTGAATGAAGCTACAATAGTGAATCTTATCTCCTTGAAGTTACAATGGAGCAAAATGAAGCTACAAATCCTATGCCCCTGAAGTGGCAGTGGGTTGGAGTGAAGCTACCATAGAAAATCTTATCTTCCTAAAGTTACAATGGAGCAAGATGAAGCTACAAATCCTATACCTCTTAAGTTGTAGTGGGTTGGAATGAAACTACAACAACAAACCTTATCTCATTGAAGTTGTAATGGAGCAAGATGAAACTGTGACACTAAATCCTGCCTTCTTAAAGTTGTAGTGAAGCAAATATAGTGGAGTAGAGTAACAAATGAATTGAAAAAGTGGGTTACTTAAAAAAGAGAAGTACCAGAGAAGTCAAGATGCAACAATACCGAACAAAATTGGTCCTCCTTTAAAGTCTTTGCTTCCTTCTTGTTACATGACAATGAGCAAAGAGGGGCAGCTATAAAGACTCATTTTTATCCAGCCCAAACAAACCAAATTAGCAACCAACAAAAAAAAAACCAAAATTAATAAAAGTTCATTAAAAAAAGATGAGTCCATTTACAAAATACAAGCCCAAACCTAAACCACACAAACCCAATCTGCTAACCTAAACCATCTAACCCAAGACCTATAAAGCTTAATAGCCCAAAACCTAAAATTAATCAAAAACCCTAGAACCCTAAAACAATCACCATCGTTGCCTCTTCCACATCGACAGGCACGCCTCCAGTTGTTACCCGCACCTCTCCTTGCCACCACCACCTATAAAAAACAGAGAACAAAGATAGAGAAACAGAAGAAAGACAAAAACAGAGATAAGGAAAAAATAAAAAACAAAAAGAAAAATATGTTGTAATATTCGGCTATAAAGTCGAAGCCACCATGTAACACAAGAAAAAAAAGAGATCAATTGAATACAAAAAAATAACCAAGTTAAGAAAAAAAGGTAGTTCTTTATTTAATCTTTTATTTTATTTTTCAAAAAACATAAAAAATAAAAAAGGTTTAAAAACTTTACCTGTCGTCACTTCATCTTCCACCGTCATCATGGGTAGCTCCCTGTCAATTAGAAAAGTCTTCGAACCCATTAGGGTTTGTCGATGGCTACATCGAAAAAGAGAAATTGAAAGGTTTCTTGACTTCAAGTCAAATTTTGATTGTGTTTTCGGAAGATCTATCACCAGATCCACCATCTACGTAAAAAAGGGGCTTAAGGGAAAATTTTTTGAACTTTCGGCCACCGGACGCGGCGATCGCCATTGTCGATGACTGGTAGCCACAGCAGAGCCATGACGACTGGATGGCCGGACGCAATGGAGGATTTAAGAGAAAAGAAGGGAGCAAGAAAGTTTTTTTTAAGAAACAAGGTTAAAATGATTTTTTTTTTAGAAATTTTAATTTTTATAGGCCTTTAAAACGGTGTCGTTTTGGGCTTGGCTTCAAATGCCCAAAACGGTGTCATTTTGATGCGACTTGAAGACCCGACTCGAATATCATCAGGATCCACGTATTTTTTTAAGGAGGGGTCTAATTTCCATTCTAGTCCTTCCGCTTTTTTACTCCTTTTTAATTTTGTCCTATTCCCTTATTATTTGTTTTAATTCCACTCCTTTAATTTTATTTTCTTACAAATCGATCCCTTGACCCATTGTTGACCCATTAAGAGGATGACATGCGTACTAGGGTAGGGAAAGTAACTTTTTTGGTCCCTATATTTTTCTATTTCATTTCAATTTAGTCCTTTATTTTCTTTTTTGTTTTTTTAATTTGCACTTTAAATTTTGTTTAAATTTCAATTTAGTCCTCTATTTATTTTATTCAGTATATTTATTTCCTTTTTTAAATTCTTTGCACTTTTAATTTCATTATTTATATTTCTACCCTTTAAATTGCACAATGTTATTAATTTGGTCCTTAATTATTACCATTAATTATTATTAGCACTAATTGACATTATTTTTATAACATTATTATTTTTGTTATGATATATTGCATTATTTATGTTCTTCGATATCATATAACATGTTTATATATACTTGTGTATCCCATATAATGTATTGTGTTCAAATAAGTCTATAGTATGTGATGTTAGAAGTTAGTCATTTTCATACAATGTATATTTAGCAATTTGAACCGAGACTATGTTCTTTAATTAAGGGTTCGAGAAATTGAGCCCCTAACTTACGGGGTACGATTTTCTCATTGAACCGAAATAACAGAACGTCCATTTTTCTTTAAAAACAAATTAAAAATGTAAAAGATTTAGGTAATAATTAAATGATGAGCGTTCTTATTTTCGAGAATTCGAGATTTTGTGCCCAACTTACGGGACATGACTTTTCGTATTGATTGACTAAAAATAAGAAAATCTCATTAAAATTTAATTTTGACGTCATTAAATAACCTCACGTGAAAAGGGATCGAATTTTAAATTTTCTCCAAATTCTCAATTTTCGACGCTAAGACATCAAGTAATCAACTAAGTACCAATTTTGGACGTTATGAGGGTGTTAATTCTTCCTCATACGTAATTGACTCCCGAACCTATTTTTTAGATTTCGTAGACCGAAAATTATCGTTTTAGTAAATCTAACCCTTTTATTAAAATGACTAAGTTTCGAGGTGATCCAATCACACCTAATAAAAAAATTGGTGACGACTCCATCTTCATTTTTAAAATAAAAAAGTTGAGTTCCAAAAAGGTTTCGACAATATAAATAAGTTATATTTTAATTTATAGTAGTTTTATTTAAATTTTTTTATGTTAGATAATTATTTTTTAAAATTAAATTAATATAGCTTTATATTTTAAATGCCATGTACTAGTGTCACGGGCCGCAGTTCAAAGCCCGTGACCATGGCACCAAATGCATCCAATGGAGGTCTATTGCTCAGATGGGGATCATTTGGCCCACAAGAACTGGCCCGATTCAAAGAGCTATTGGACAAGCCTGTCAGATTGAAGCTTGGTTGGCCCGATAATGAAAAGATGGCAACTTAGGCTAATATGGTAACTAATATTAGAAGGTAGAATCATATCTTGTAAAGATTAGATTAGATAAGGCTTATCTTGTAAATCCCTAAAATTAAGGGATATGGTTAAATCTCGTCCGTCGATGTAAATGTATCTTGACCGTCGGTTTTAGGGGAGCTCAACTATAAATAGAGAGCCTCCCCCTCATTTGTACTCATTCCATTGTATTCTGAATTCTTAAGAGCAATAGAGTTCTGAGAGCATTTACTCAAACACCTTGTGTGCATTATTTTCTGTGGCTTTCTGTTGTTCTTTGGCTTAGCTTCTTTTGGCATAAATCGCTTCCGCTCTTCAATTGGTGCCTTGGAGGAGTTCTTAAGGAATCCTCATTTGAGTTAAGGCTGACTTAGGCTAGTTTGGACGAACGGATGCCTAAGGCCGCACGGGTTGCGAGACGAAAACTCTAGCCCCGTGACAGTTGGTATCCGAGCCAAGGTTTGAACCAAATAATATTCGAGTTGGTATCAGAGCTTTTGGTTCGAAGGCACTGTTGGGATGTCGAAAGAAGTTGTTGGTCAGAATAAGCCAATGGAGACCCGAGGAAGGGCCAAAAAAGTGAGTCGATCAAGGGATTTATTGTTGGCTTTGGAGGATCGAGTCGTCACTCTTGAGGAGTCCATGGGGGACGTCAAGGAGAGGATCGACGATGTCGATGATAGACACAATGATGGGTTGCGAACATTACAAGAGCAGCTCAGGGAATTTGTGTGGGATACTATCGGTTCCTCAGAGAGTAAGCTGGCTGAGAAGGACGATGCTCTCGAGGCTATGGTGACAGCTTTAAAGGAGGAGATCAATGAGCTTAAGGGGGAGCTCAAGATTTTCAAGGCTACCATAGGGAATGGAATGTTGGCTTCAAAGCCGAAGCCAGAAGCGATGGATGTGCCCAAGCCGAAAGCATTTAAAGGGGCAAGGTCTGCAAGTAAAGTGGACAATTTTTTTTGGGCCATGGAGCAATACTTCCATGCGATGAACATCGAGGATGATGTCACAAAGGTAAATACTATTGCTATGTATTTTACTGATGTTGCTTTGTTATGGTGGCGACGTAGGTCCACTGACGTGAGACGTGGTGGGACCGAGATTGGGACTTGGGAGGAGTTCCAGAATGAATTTAAAGCACAGTTTTACCCTGAGTATGCCAAGGATGAAGCTCGAGCAAAGTTACAACGGTTAATGCAATGAGGCACGGTCAGGGAGTATGTGAGGGAGTTCAGTGAACTCATGCTCCAGATCTCTAATTTGAGCGAGAATGAAGCTTTTTTCTCCTTTACCGATGGGCTGAAACCATGGGCGAAGTAAGAATTGCAACGTCGAGGAGTTAAGGAACTTACAAAGGCCATGATGGTAGCGGAGTCCATAGTGGAACTTACTCCGAGAAGGGACAGATTTGAATTTTCCAAGCCCAATAGGAGGGGCAATGGTGGGTGCCGTGAGGATGATGAAGGGGGACAAAGCTATAAGGGCAATGGTAGTAGCAGGGATGGTGATAGGAAACCACGAAATGGGAAGTGGAGACCTAATAGCCCGAAAGAAAAGAGGGGAAAGTTACGATGCTACTTTTGTAAGGGACCGCACATGAAGAGGGACTGCCCAAAGGTATCTTCAGTTTCGGCTATCAAGAAAAATGATGAGCCGGAAGAGGCGAAGCCTATTGAGGAAAAGCCATCAAGGGTCAATTCGAGGTGCTCATTCCTAATAATAGGAATGGTAAAGAAGGGTTGATGTTTGTAGACATCAACATTGCGGGTTAGAAGCGGAGTGCTCTTATTGATACGGGAGCATCGGACTTGTTCATATCGGAAAGAGCTGTAGGGAAGCTTGGTCTGCCGATTAGGAAATCGAATAAGAAGATCAAGACAGTGAATTCTGAGGAAGCCCCAACTATGGGGGTAGTTCAGAATATGGAGCTACAAATCGGCGAATGGAAGGGCAAGGAAGACTTTGAGGTAATCCAATTAGATGATTACGATTTTGTACTCGGCTTAAACTTTCTTGACAGGATTCAAGCAGTTTTGTATCCATGGGCCAATCAAATTCATATTATCACCGATCCGTTAACAAGAATTGTTGTGCCGGTGCGTCGAGATATGAAGGTGGGGGCTAAGGTGTTATCGTCAATCCAACTAGTCGAGGATGTTTCGTATGGGAGGAACATTGGCTCGATAGAACGGAAAGATACAAAAGCTCCTTCGGAATTGTTAGTGGCGCAAGAGTTTGATATGAAGCCTGCAGATTCGACTGTGGAGCCGATACCTTTGGGAAAGATAGGTTGTGCATCGGGCTTCAAGGAAAAGGGAGCGATGCGAAAACAGTCGGGACGAGTAAATGCTGCGAGTAAGGTACATTACAAACACTTTGATAGTGTTTTGAATTCTGACTTGTTGGCTTGGCAAGGTCGTAGGGGCCCCTTTCAAAGTTCATGAGCAAGGAGGCCAAGGGACTGTGGGCAATACGAAGCCAAGATGTGAAAATCAAGATGATTCAAGAGAGAACAAGTCAAAGTTGAGGCAAGTAAGAGCAGAGACTTCTTGCCAACAAGATGTACCAACGAGTGCAACGGTTCAGGGGAAGATTTGACGGAAGCCGAGGCAAAAGTTCCGAAGGAAGGGACAACCTGATTGCAAGGCAAGTCAGGGAGAAGCCAAGGCAACGAGAGGGTTCAAAGATGAGTCAAGTCAGTGCCATTCAGAAGTCGCAACGAGGGCGTTGCGAGAATGGGTAGGGGATAATGTCACGGGCCGCAGTTCAAAGCCCGTGACCATGGCACCAAATGCATCAAATGGAGGTCTATTGCTCAGATGGGGATCATTTGGCCCACAAGAACTGGCCCGATTCAAAGAGTTATTGGACAAGCCTGTCAGATTGAAGCTTGGTTGGCCCGATAATGAAGAGATGGCAACTTAGGCTAATATGGTAACTAATCTTAGAAGATAGAATCATATCTTGTAAAGATTAAATTAGATAAGACTTATCTTGTAAATCTCTAAAATTAAGGGATATGGTTAAATCTCGTCTGTCGATGTAAATGTATCTTGACCGTCGGTTTTGGGGGAGCTCTACTATAAATAGAGAGCCTCCCCCTCATTTGTACTCATTCCATTGTATTCTGAATTCTTAAGAGTAATAGAGTTCTGAGAGCATTTACTCAAACACCTTGTGTGCATTATTTTCTGTGGCTTTCTGTTGTTCTTTGGCTTAGCTTCTTTTGGCATAAATCGCTTCCGCTCTTCAATTGGTGCCTTGGAGGAGTTCTTAAGGAATCCTCATTTGAGTTAAGGCTGACTTAGGCGAGTTTGGATGAGCGGATGCCTAAGGCCGCACGGGTTGCGAGACGAAAACTCTAGCCCCGTGACACTAGCCTATAGATAGGAGGCTTAGGCCACCTACTTTATATTTGTAACTTTTGGTTGGGTTACGTGGGGATTTGCAGCGACCCATGAATGCTTTCTGGTGGGGCTTGAATTCAGGTGGTAGTAGAGAGATCTACTAGGCGTCATGGGATAGACTTTGTGTGCCAAAGAAGCTCAGTTGTATGGATTTTTGAAATCTTTACTGCTTTCATACTACAATTCTTTGTAAGCAAGGTTGACGATTTTTAAATTTTAACTAATCCTGACTCTCTTCATAGTCGCATTTTCAAAGCTAAATATTTTCTCAGGCCAGTAGAAGGTAGTAATTCTTCGCTTATTTGGAGGAGGATTCATGTTGCTAAGTCATTGTCAGTAAGTGGAGCCCAGTAGAGATTCGGTTTTGGGACATAATCAACGTTTTTCGGATCCTTGGCTACAGGATGATGATAACTTTTATGTGGACAGGAGCCCGCTTGAGGGTATGGAACAATTGCGAGTTACTTATTTACTTGCAATGAGCACTCCACTGATAGAAGGGACTATGACTCCATATGATGCTACTCGTATTTTGAAGGCCTCTGTTTCATTTGCTAAACCTCCTGATCGAATCATTTGGCACTATACTCGTTTTGACTCTTATGAAGTAAAGTTGGGCTATAGGATGGTTGTGACTACTATGACTAATTTGATGTCCCCAGTAGTGGAAGGCCTTTGGGTGTTGTTATGGAATTTAGAGTTGCCCCCGGAGGTTAGGGATTTTACGTGAAGGTGTTTGCTTAATTTTTCTATCGTGTAAAAGCCAACTCGCTGAACGAGGCAGCTCCATCGATCTATCTTGTTCGCCGTATGGGGAGTTGGAGACTATGGATCATGTTTTATTACAATGCAACAAAGCGGTGGAAGTTTTGAATGCAATTGGGCTTTATTTCCATCATCTTCCGGCTGTAGATTTTTCATGGTTTCGCATTCAATCTAATAATCCTTCAATGAGCTGCAGAATTTTAACTTTGTCTTGGAGCTTATGGTTTCACAGGAACTTGTTTGTTTGGAAGCAAACTGATGCTACGGCTACCATGATTCTCGATAAAGTAAACCGATTTCTTCAGGAGTGGCGCAATGCTCATGTTATCTTCACCTGGGTGTAGTTAGCTTCGACTAGGAGGAGGAGCTGTCGGGCCACCTGGGAAAAGCTGACTGGTGGTTGGGCTAAATGAAACGTCAATGACGCTACCTCTTCTGCGTCGAGTCGTTCTTCTTTTGCAGCTATCGATCATGACCATGCTGGGGGTTTTTATCCGTGGTTGCTTGGGTACATTCCCCTTTTTTTAGCTAAAAATGGTTGAACTGATGGCAATTAGGGAGTCTCTCTCCTGGCTGAAGAATCTAAACCTTGAGAATGTAGTTGTGGAATTCGATTATATTGATATTATCACTACGCTCAGTTCTTCTGGACTAGACATTTCTGAATTTGGTGTCGTTCTTCAAGATTGTTTGCTGTTGAGTTCTTCCTTTTGACAATTGTCTTTTAGGTGGAGTAGACCAACAAGCGGCTCACCGGCTTGCTAAGGTGGTGTTTTATATTGGCGGAGCAAAAAATTCTTTTTAGGATTTGAAATCAGAGGTGCTCATGGGCCGGGCGGCCCGGCCCGACCCGACGATCCGCCCGAAATATAGGAGGGTTTGGGTAAAAATATATGCCCGAAATATGGGCTTGGGCAAAAAAACGAGGCCCGTTTAGAAAACGGGCCGGGCCTCGGGCACCACTTTTTCGGCCCGGGCCCGGCCCGGCCCGATATAATAAATATATTTATTTTTTTAAGTTTAAAATATTTTTTACATACTTTTTAAATTTTAAAATATTTTTAAAATACTTTTTTTAATTTTTTTAATTTTTTTAATTTTTTTAATTTTAAAATATTTTTAAAATACTTTTTTTAATTTTTTTTAATTTTAAAATATTTTTAAAATACTTTTTTAATTTTTTAAAATTTTTAAAATAAAAATGGGCCGGGCCGAGCCCGGGCTTATGATTTTTTCCCAGGTCGGGCCTAGGCAAAATCTTAGGCCCATATTTCAGGCCGGGCCGGGCCCGGGCCTAGGACCCGTGCCGAAATTTTTTTATGGGCCTGGCCCGGCCCATGAGCACCTCTATTTGAAATTAAATTTATGTTTTTATAAGTTATTACTTTAATAATTTATATCTTTATAATTTTAAAAAATTTAAATTAAATTTTTATTATTTTTGGAATTAAAATACAATTTTACTTACTAATTTAAAATTTTATAAATCATAAATCATCATTTTAATGACTCTATCACTGGTCTTGTCTCATGTTGATTGTCAAGAGTGAATCTCTCGCTCCCGTTTCTCTTATCTATTTTTGTTGTTAATATTATATCTTCTTTGACCTATAATATTGATGAGTTTAAGAACGGATATACATATTTTAAATAAGTAGATGAAATTAATAAAGTTTTCATTAACAGCAAGAATGTTATTTTATTAAATTCAATATTTTCTAAAAATTAATTAAAAACAAAGCCAATGATGGTTATAATCGTTCAATTTTCAGTTTTCAACTGTTTTTAGTTTTAAAATTGTTTGTTTCATTTTATTATTTTCATTTTTTTAAATTTTAATTATTGAGCTTTTCTGCACAAAGTAATTTCAAACTTTCAATGTTTGCTTTTTCTTTTTTTTTTCAAAATTTAAATATTTTTAAATAATTTCATTAAAGTTAAATACATATCAAATATGAAAGATTGTATAATAATATTTGTATGTATTTAACATTTTTTTTTGTGAAAAAGAAATTACAACTCAAGTATCAAATATTAAGAAAACTCATCACATAATTCTTATGAACCAACCGCAACCCTGGTTCCCTGCCTCGCCTAAGCTTCACTATCCTGTCTGCAATTCTATTCTCTTCTCTAGGAATATGTTGAAGATTCCAGTGGCTCAGAAGCTTCAAAAACAAAAGTATTCTCCTTAATAAAACATAATTAGAACCTCTATGAACACCTTCATGAATGAGGTTAACAGCTTCAAGATTGTCCATCCGAATGATGAGTTTTTGATAACCGCGATCAAGAGCAATTTGCAACCCATCTAGGATGCCTCATAATTCTGAATCAATAACTTCACAATTACCCAAATACCTTGTGAAACCGACAATCCAATTTCCATTATTATCTTGCAGAAACCCTCCAGCTGCGGCAAACATATCCACAGATTTAACTAAACCATCCGTGTTTAAATAAACCCAACCATCCAAAGAAACAAGAACGAAATTCGATATTGAAAATTTTGTGCCATGCGAACCTGACACCGAAACATATTGCTTTGCCCAACATAGAGAGGCTGTGATAACTTCATCAGTACTCCACGAAAGACCTTGAAATATGCGAAGGTTCCGATTCTTCCAAATGCGCCAAATGATAATCCCGAACAAACAAAACCAATTGACTCCTCCCACTATGTTTACGGCTTGCTAATTTCGTAAATTAAGCTCAATCCATTCGTATAGAGACCCTGCAAAGAAAACAAATTGTTTACCTGTAGGGATTAACTGCATCCATATATCTCTTACTGTTGTGTAATCCCGTAGAACATGAAGGACACTATCATAATTATGGTCACATGTACCACAAGCAATATCTGTTCCCAATCCTCTTCGTATCCTTTCAAAATTTGTGAGCAAACAGTGTTTAATAGCAAGCCAAATGAACACTCTAGCCATTTGTGGTCCCTGATATTTCCACGGTAATTTCTAAACATCCTCTTTCATATACCATGAATCTTTTCGAAGTTTCTTGTATGCACTTTTAATTGAGAAAGAGCCAGACGTGGTCCTCCCAAATAATTTTATCCATACTAAAATTTAGTTGAGGTGGCGAAATCCCTACAATCTGTTGAATGATATCTTTGGATAACCAAAGATAGAAGAAATCTAAATTCCAATCCCCATTTTTCGTGACCATATCACTAAGGGAACAATCTATAACCAAGCTAGAGTTGTAGGATATCTTTTTGTATAAAGACCCAACATTAGGAACCTAAGAATCTTTCCAACAGTTAATATTGTGCGTATCTGTAACTGACTAGAGCAGATTCTCACGTATGAGAGGCCAAATCTTTGATAAATATCTCCACAAGAAAGAACATCGTCCCTTCAATAATAATTCAGGCAAACCACTTTGAACCCTATACTTAGACCAAAGTACATTAACCCATAAAGAAGAAGAACCAGTCACTAAATTAAACCCCAACTTCATCATGAAATAAGTATTATGATTACGTAAAGACCTTATACCAAGACCACCATGCGATTTAGGTTGACATATCGAATCCCAACTTACCAAAGCTATTTTTTTTTTATTTCCACTAATGGATCCCCAAATGAATTGTCTAACCATACCTTCGATCTCATCACACAAACCTTTCGGGGTCACCATCGATTGCATAAAGTAGCTCAAAATTGATAGCAAGGCCGCTTGAGCTAAAGTAATTCTACATGCAAGAGAGAGTTGTTTAGCGTCCCAACTACAAAGTTTGCTACGCACCTTATCGACGATGAAGCACAAATTATTATTCATAACTTTCTCATGAAAGAGGGGAACCCCTAAATACGAACCAAGGTTCTACACCACTTGAAACCCAAAAAATCCACTAATACGCCTTTGAATGTTTTCATCCACCTCTTTAGAGAAAAACATATTTGACTTTGTAGATTTTATGACCTGAAAGACTACAAAATGTGTCTAAAACTTCCTTAATAACCGTGCCTGCTCCTCCTCCGCCTGGCCAAAAAGGATCAAGTCATCTGCAAAAAAATGAGAAAGGGATAGACCTTATCTAGACAGCCAGATAGGCGACCATCTATCGTCTGCGAGGGCCGAGTGGATACCATGCCCTAGCCAGTACACAAAATGAAAAAGGTAAGGTGAAAGTGGGCATCCTTAATGAACTCCTCTTGTCGGTTTGAATTTCTGTGATGGCACCCCATTCCAAAGCACCTGTATAGTTGAACTAGAAATAGCTGACATAATAACATTACGAAGAAAGTTAGGAGTACCTGCAGCCTGTAGAGAAGCGTCTATGAAATCCTAACGAATACGATCATAAGCCTTCTCGAGATCAATTTTAATGGCCATCCATCTTTTATTCTTTTGCTTACTCTTCATAGAATGTATGACTTCCTGAACAATGATGATGTTATCGTGTATATTTCTTCCTACAACAAATCTTGCTTGTTCAGGTCCAATGATCTTCAAAAAAACCACTTTAAATCTATTAGCAATAACCTTCATCATTAGCTTATATAAGACCAAACAAAGACTGATAGGGCGAAACTGCGAGAAACATTCCAGATGTTGCACTTTAGGTATAAGAACAATAAGTGAATTATTAAGGTTTGGATCAATGTTCTCCCCAAAGAAAACCCATTTAACCCACTCACATATCGAATGACTAACAAGCTCCCACTGAATCTGATAGAAAATAGCGTGTAAGCCATTACTGTCTGGTGCTTTTAAAGGTGCCATATCAAAAAGGGCCTTATTAATTTACTCATCAGATACCGGCATACTAAGGAATTTAATTGATTCCTACTCAAGAGACGGGAATGAACCAAACCCAAGACAACCTGTTCTTTTTGATTGCTCACCATAAATATTCTTATAAAAATTAACCACTTCCTACTTCAAATCATCATCATCCACAACCCACTCCCCCGCTAGATTTTTAAGGGCAACAATACGATTATGCTTCCTTCTCTATAAAGTTCGCCTATGGAAGAATCTTGTATTACGATCCCTAAAAACTAACCAATATACCTAGCCTTCTACCGCCATAAAAGTTCCTCATGATGCAACACTGACTCCAGCTCTTCTCGAATTTCTAACTCAACCTGATTTAAAAAAGTCGAGCTTCTTCGATCAATTGCCTTTTGAACATTATCAAGCTTCTTCTTCAAAAGATTCTTCTGATGCATAATGTGATCATATACCTCATTATTCTATAGTTTCACTTGATTGGTGAAAGTAGCATGAGTAGTCGACATATTCCCCAGAAATTCTTAATTCTTTTTAACAAAATCTAAAAATCCTGGATGCTCAACCCAACCAGCCAAAAAACAAAAAGGCCTACTTGAAGAAGGCTGGACTTCAGGCATAAGAGTTAATTTAAGATGTCTATGATCCGATTTAAGCTTTTGTAAATGTAAGACTTTTGACAAAGGAAACTTAAGGCTCCAAGCATCATTACAAAACGCTCTATCCAGTCTCTCAAAAACTCCCCCTCTATTCCAAGTAAAGTTTGGACCACCAAACCCCAAATCGTGAAGCCCCATGGAATTCATGAAATCACTAAAGAGAGCACATCTTTTCTCAATGACCCGACCTTCTCTTTTTTCACAAGAAGAAATAATAGCATTGAAATCTCCAATCGCTAACCATGGATTCCCGTCCACCGGCACAATACACTTAAAAGTTTCCCATAACTATTTTCGCTTTTGACCACTAGGACTACCATACACAAAAGTGACCAAAACCGGTTGTCGATAAGAATTTCTAGAAATTCTAAGTAAAATAAATTGGGAATGATTACCCAAAATATCCATAGAAATTGTATTTTTCCATCCTATCCAAATTACATCAGAGAAACCCACAGCCTTTACACGATGCGAAAAATCAAAATCGAGCTTAGTAATAACAGAATCAGCTTTTACACCACTTACCTTTATTTCTAAAAGGCCAATCAAATCAGGCTTATGCTCTGTATTATACTCCCAAAAAATACAAGGAAATTTCAAACTAGCACAACCTTGACAATTCCAGAAAAATAGTAAAATTCATACTTAAAATAAAAATTAAAAATAATAAAATTTAAATTACCACCATATTATGCAGATGTGGAACCAAGGCCACCAATATGTCCATCAGCACTGCCACCAATCTTATCTGCTCTAAGCCCAACTTGCGAATTGATGAGATTAGCCATAGAGCTTATAGCCTCTATCAAAGGAATTCGAGAAATTCTAGCATTTTTTAATCTACCTCCCTTTTCCTTGAACGTGTGATTAGGCAAAGCTCCACCACGACTATTACCAACTTTATTATCAGAACCACACCCTCTGAAAATAGAAAAAGATTTATTAGTATTAACCAAAATATTTTTGTTATTACCTTTGAATGATTTTGACACATTATTTTCATTAATAATAACAGCCGAATGGTGATTTGGGTCTAAAATATTAGCATCTAATTTGACCACAATTTCATTAGGGCCTTCGAACATGGGATTATTGAGAATCAACTTATTCCTCGCATTTTTTGAATAACCCAATTGCACTTCCACAAGTTCCTATCCTAATATATCATTAGGAGAAATCCCACCAAAACATTGCTTATCTAAATTATTATTTTTTTTCCATTCAAACACATGCTGTCCAGTCCTCTAGGACTTAACCCATCATGCGCTAATGGACCAGCTGCCCAGGCCACCTACCCTCTTCTGGCCCACTAAGCTTCTCACTCAACTGCTCGTTCATCCTTGCGTCATCCACCTTTGTTTGCGCCAAGCCTGCAGATAGAAGGAGAGAAATAGAATTAGAAAAGGCTAATTTATTTCTCAAGTCCTTATCATTTTGAAAAGACCCATCCGACACCACAGGCATTTTCCCAACGATTTAAGACTAACATCACCCTTAACCTGGTCCGTCCTAACAATCCCTGGCTTGCTAGTACTTGAACCCAAAGTAGGCCCACTTGAAGACGTAAAACCTGCCTCATCACCATGGCCCACTTCCACAGCAGAGCCCAAATCCCCTCTAGAATTAACCCTAGCTTTATTAGACCTCATAACCATAGTAGCACTACCAGCTTCTTTCTCCACCGAAAAACTCCTATCAGACCCTCCTAAATCACCACCTGAGAGATCCTCCACAATTAACAGCGAAAATCTAGACCCCAACATATTCTTTCCTAATTTTGCTACCCCATTAACTCGAGAATCCCGTCGACCACGCCGTGATTTCCTCTCGACCAACATCCACGGCCCGTAATCAATTCTATTCCCGTCACCATCTTCACCGACATCATCTCCGGAAGACGCCACCACCGCATCCATAGAGCTCTCCGAAACCGAATTCACCCCACTGACGGGCAAAACTCCTTAACGTGACCATATTTTTTGCAACAGAAGCAAACCGTCGGGAGTGCCTCATACTCAACCCGTTAAACCGTGCCATCAACCAAAACTTGAGAGACTAGTGGTTTATTGAGATTGATAAACATTGCCAAGCGGGCAAACCATCCTCTGGTTTTGTTATCAGTTTGTAAATCTAATTTGACGACTTTTTAGATTAGTCCTCCAATAGCTTCAATGATTTTTTGTTTGTATAGGTAACCCGGAAGACCCGACAATCGAATCCAAGCCATCACTACGCTAGGGTAAGGCAGTGCTGGATTAAACGTTTTTCGTCCACGGTTGCAGGGTAAGGTATTACCCGAATATGATCCATGGACCCTGGGTTAATACTTTGTTATAATCTTCAATATCCTAAAACTTAACCAAAAAATATCCATTACTGATATCCATTAGATGAAAAGGTTTTGCAGGTTTCTAGAGATTAAAGATACGATTGAGAAGTACGTTATAACCAATGTTACACCCTAAAAACTTGAGAATGACCGTCAATTCCATCTCTTTGAACAGGATTTCCTTAATGCAATCCGAGAAGGCGATTGCCGGAATCCCATTAACCATGGACATATTCACATCCCCTTCTAGTAATTCAAAATCACTCTCATTCTTTCCGAAAATCCCTTCAAGGTTCCCATCAGAGGAGTCAACACCTCCCTTTAAAAGCTTGTCTTTAAAAGACATAATCAGCAGTTGACCAGAATCAACAACCATTTTAGTGGCTTCCCCATCAACAGCTTCCTTGAATCTTACTTTTTTGGTATTTTGGTCACCATTAGCGCAAGGATCTCTATCAGTATCATTGCCGAAATTTTTCGTCTCCATCGAAACTCAAAAACTGCCCTCTATAATAACTTTTAAAATTAGAGTGAATTTAAAAAGATACTATACGTATTTAACATTTGATGATATGTCTAGCAACAAAAAAATTTAACAATAATTGCATCTTTCCATAATATAATAAGAACTATAATTGCATGACTCGACTATTTTGCATAAGGTAATTGTTAAGGATGAGATAGAAGCCAAAGCAAAAAAAAAAAAACATTTTGATTGATTGAAAAAGTAAAGAATTTAATTATAATAATATATTTATCTTGATAAATATTATATTAATTTAATATTAAAGTGATTAAATTTAATTATAGTTGAACTCTCTAAACTTTACTTATATAAAGAGAGCATTGGGTCATTATTACACACATTTGAATTTAAGAGAAAGTTGTAGAGAGAAAATTCTCTGAAGAGATTATTTCAAAAAACTTCTAGAGATATTTTTTTTATTTACAACTTGACCAAAAGTTTAGAGAAATTAAAAAATTACCCCACTGGTAATTTTTGTGAAAAAATTTTCAGATTTGAAACGAGCCCACACTCGGTAGACATAAGCTTGAGGATAGCAGAGAAGACTACTCGGTCTAAATGCTCATCCTAAATGAATCGAAAAGGTACAAATTTGATTAATTGTTTATTACTTTAGATATCATAACCAAAATCTTGTCTTTGAAAAAATTTTAGAACTCTGTTTTTTCCTTAAATTTATTTTCTACTGCGTTTTCTAAATCCTTTTCCAACAAAAAAAAACACTATTCGGTCTACTTGCGGTAAGATAAAGCAAAGACCCTATCATAGACCTATAAAGTCTAGTGTAAACACATTTACCTCTTTCATCTGTATCAAGCTTTGTTGAAGTGCTCATTGGTGTTGATTGAGGCTTTAAGTCTTCCATCTTAAACTTCTTGAGCATTTCCTTAATGTATTTGGCTTGATTGATGAATATGCCATTTTTAGTTTGCTTGATTTGAAGCCCAAAAAGAAGTTGAGCTCACCCATCATGCTCATCTCAAATTCACCTTGCATAATTTTAGAAAATTCTTGATAAAGAAATTCATTAGTAGTACCAAATATAATATCATCAACATAAATTTTTACGACTAAAATGTCTTTGTCTTTAGTTTTTATGAACAAAGTGGTGTATACTTTGCCTCTTCTAAAGCCATTTTTAATTAAAAATTTGGAAAGCCTTTCATGCTAAGCTTTAGGAGCTTGCTTCAAACCATAAAGAGTTTTGGACAATTTGAAAACATGATATGGAAAATTTGAATTTTCAAAACCGGGAGGTTGTTCAACATAAACTTCTTCATTTATGAAACCATTTAAAAATTCACTTTTGACATCCATTTGAAAAGGTTTGAAATTTTTTGAACATGCAAAAGCTAATAACATCTTAATGGCTTCTAACCTAGCTATCAGGTACATAAGTTTCATCATAGTCTATACCTTCCTCTTGGTTATATCCTTTGGCAACTAATCTAGCCTTTTTTCTAACAATGTTACCATTTTCATCAAGTTTATTTCTAAATACCCATTTAGTTCTTATAGTTGGATGGTCACTAGTTCTATCAACTAAATTCCATACTTGATTTCTTTCAAATTGATTTAATCTTCTTGCATAGTCATTATCCAAAACTCATCATTTAAAGCATCATCAATGTGTTTAGGTTCTATGCAAGAAATGAAAGTAACATAATTACAAGTATTTCTAATTGAAGATATAGTAATTACCCCTTTAGATGGATCACCAATGATGTCTCCATCCTTAACATATGAAAGCTCTCTTGGGTAGCTAGATTCTCTTTCAACGTGAGTTGGTTCTTGGAGTTCATTAATTTTGAGTTCTTGAACCAATTCACTTATGCCTTGATCTTCATGTGATGCTTGATTTTGGTCAACTTGATATATTTTTACATCATCAAAATTAATAGATTCCTTAGATTCATAAAAAAATAACTTGTATAGATTCTTCTACAACAAGGGTTCTCTTGTTAAAAATTCTATAAGCTTTAGAATTTTAGAATTTGTGGAATAACCAAGAAAAATGCGTTCATCACTTTTGGCATCAAATTTTCCAAAATTTTCTTTTCCATTATTCAAAACAAAACATTTGCAACCAAAAAGGTGAAAATGGCTTATGTTAGGCTTTCTTCCTTTAAAAAGGTCATAGGGAGTGTTTTTCAAAATAGGCCTAACCATAGCTCTATTTATAATATAGCAATAATTGTTTATGGCTTCTGCCCAATAATATCTTTGCAAATTATTTTCACATAACATGGTTCTAGCCATTTCCTCTAAGGTCCTATTTTTCCTCTCAACAACTCCTTTTTGTTGACGTGTTCTAGGTGCCGAAAAATTGTGACTATTACCATGTTTATTTCAAAAAGTATAAAGGCCAAGGTTTTCAAATTCTTGTCCATGATCACTTCTTCCCCTTGAAATAGAATATCCCACTTGGTTTTGAATCATTTTACAAAAAAAGTAATAAATTTATCTAAAGCTTCATCTTTTGAAAACAAAAAGAAAACCCATGTATATCTAGAATAATCATAAACAATAACAAATCCATATTGTTTACCTCCTAAACTCATAGTTCTAGTGGGTCCAAAAAGGTCAATATGAATAAGTTAGACTACTCTAGATGTAGAAACTATAGTTTTAGATTTAAAAGATGCTCTCATATGTTTACCTTTAGCACATGCATTACATACTTTATCAAAGTCAATAGAAAAGTTAGACATGTGAATAACAAGTTCATTTTTAATAAGCTTTGAAATAATACTCATGTTTGCATGTCCTAATCTTCTATGCCATAGCCAACATGCATTTTCATTATGAGCCATAAAGCAAATATTAAAGGAAGATATGTCATCAAGATGCACCATAAAAATATTGCCTATCCTATGTGTTACAAAAAGAATCCTATTATTTACAATATCTATAACTTTGCACCCATTAGACTCAAATATTACTTTGAATCCTTTGTCACAAAGTTGACTAATGTTAAGGAGGTTATGCTTAAGACCATTGACATAAAGCAAATTTTTTATGAGAGTGGAAGAATTTATAAATATAGAACCAATACCTTCAATAAGCCCTTTGGAGTTATCAGCAAGTGTAACTTCTCCTCTATTCTTTGGCATTAGTTCCATGAAATGGATTTTGTCACCGGTCATATGTCTAGAGCATCCACTATCAAGGTACCATGAGTTCTTCTTAGATTTGCTTACCTAAAGTAATGCTCTTCCTCTTATAAATATAAAGTTAAACTTTGGATTTTGGTACCCAAAATTTCTTGGATCCATTAGCATAAGTCTTAAAATTTGTGTCCCCTTTGGAACCACTTCTTTAAAGCATCATCATTTTGATATGTGTTTAATTTTTTTTGGAATCCACACACTCTTAGTGAGTTTGCTCCTAGATCTGAGCTTTCTTAAAGAACATATTTGTCTATCATGCCCCTTTTTGTGACAATGTGTGCATGAGAGTGAGGCATCATAAATATAACTTAGTTTCTCAAAGAAATTTTTAAATTTTCTTTCTTTCTGTAAATTTACAAAACCTAAGCCACTCTTGTCAAAGAAGGCTCTTTGAGATTCAAACATATTATTTAGCTTTTGTTACCCCATATGAAATATAGAAAATGAATTATGCAAGTTCTTATTCTTTAAAATCAAACCATTAATTTGAGCTTGCATATCATTAAATTTATTTTCTATTTCCTCTTTAGTTATGATTAGAGACTTATTTTCTTCTTTCAATTTTAAAATCATTTTTTTCTATTTGGATTCCATAGTCTCAAAATCTATAGCTAATTCATCAAAGGCATCTTGCAATTTTTCAAATGTATATTCATTATCCTTATCACTATCGGATGAATCGCTATCGCTCCAAGTTGCCATCATGGCTTTCTTCTTTTGTTTTAATGTCCTTTTCTTCTTCAATTGTAGGCAATCAAATTTAATGTGACCTGAACTTTTGCACTTTTATCAAATGATTGGTCATTTTCCTTCTTGATTGGTACACCTTTGATGATGTCCATTCTTGGGAAGCTTTTGGCTTTGTTGAATTTCATGAATTTTTTGAATTTCCTTGCAAACATAGTCATCTCTCTTCCTCCTCATCATCATTCCTATAGCCTTCATCCTTCTCACAAGTTTTTTATTTGAAGGCAACTCCCACTTTTTTTGGAGCTTCTTTGATTTATTGTGCATTGTGGTCGATCTTCATTTTATATGTCAACAAGGAACAAATGAACTTATCAAGTGAAAGTAAGTTGAGATCCTTTGATTCTTCTATTACCGTCACTTTAGGTTCTCAAGACTTTGGGAGACTATTCAACATCTTTTTCACCATCTACTTGTTGGGATAGATCTTCCCAAGGGCTTTGAGACCATTGATGATTTCGGTGAAGCGATTGGAATGGCAGAAATGTGAAAGTGTAGACAATCGCAACAAGTAAATGTCGAGTTATCGTACCCACAAGGACTGTGAAAAGAATTATTTAGGAATAAAATTTAAAACACTTTGGTGAAGAAAAATATTTTGATTTGAGGAGGTGATTAAAAACTAGGATAAGTAAAATAAATAAAAATAAAATAAAAGTTCCAATGCATGATTTCATAAGATGATTTTAGTCAAGATGGCAAAATTGTGTTAGATTAATTAAATTTCTTAACTTAGAAATATTAAAATCATGTTCATGTTGTTACGAATAAATTCACGGCAACTCCATAATTTGTTAACTTATGAACATACTTACCTACCAAAATCCATTTATCTCTCAACCATATCTCTACATCAATTCAACCGATCAAACAAATTTTAATAAGCAAATGTGTTAATGTACATACATACTTATGAAATTAAAATAATCACTTGTACAAATCTCTATGCCAATTCAAACAATTAATTCAATCTCATAAGCTCATAAAAGATTGCGTGAGGTAACAATGTATTTCTACCTTGAAACAGTTTAATGACAATAATCTTACAAGTTATACAAGGCTAATGTATCATTAGATACCGTTGCTAATTTAATCTTCAACTACCTTAGATGATTAAACATGCACCGATTAAGTATCGTGTCAATTAATTACAATTTCAATCCTTTTAAATAATTAATTCATTAGTTACCTTACAATTGTAATGCAAGAATAACTTAGTCATGGTTTTACTTAATCAAACATCTTACCGAGGCCTATAACAACACAAACACAATTTTAATAAATTAAGTAGATGAAATGCAATCAAACTAAAACAAATTAAATTTAAGCCATATTAATTAAATTAAACATATCACCATCACAGATATTCATAGACATGTTCATCATACCAACAATAAAATTAAAAGGATAGGGAACAAGAATCAAATCCGGTGTTTCTCCGTGGTTTCATTAGTTTGCTCCACCCCTCATTCTCTGCTTGTTCTTGTCGAACCGAGGCTTCTACAAACACTTGAATGCTACTCAAAATGGTGTTTGATTGCCTCTTTTTCAAGAGGTAAAATCGGTAAGGGAATAGGGAAAGAAAATGATGAACAATGGAAGGGAATGAAGAGAGAAAAATAAGAGAGAAGTGAAGAGATAAGAAGGGTTCAGATGTGTTTGAAGTGAGCAACAAAAGGGGTATTTATAGGTTTAGATAGATGCTAAAATTAGCAAAAATCAGCAGCCATAGAGTCCCCCCATGGCTGGCCACACATGTGGCAAGTTGGAAGAATTCAAACTTGCTATTTTAAGGTAGGAGCAAATCTAGAAAGGCACAAATAGTGGAGGGATTTGAATGCAATTTGAAGGAGTCTTCAATGGCTATTTTGCAAGTTAAGTAATCAGCCAAGCAAGCTGATTGTGTCAGCATGTGGGACGGTTTTGGGATGCCCAGTGCTCGGTTGGATCGATTTTCTCGGTTCAACTCAACTGGGCCACTTTTAATAACTAATTATTAATAATTTATTTAACCCAAATTAAATTGGATTAAAATTAAAATTAATTATATTATGAATTAATATACATAATTTGGACTGTCTTAGGCTAAAAAATTAATTTGCCTTGATGCTTCAAAATTGCTTCTCGGTTTTGTACTTCTAGTAGTGTTTGTCGAGCTGTTTTTCGCCCTTTGTGTGAATCTTTCGAAAATTATCAAAATTAATCAAAATTTACTATTAAATTAAGTAAAAGTCAACATGTTAATAATTTAAGTACAATTTAATTGTTTTATAATAATTAAATATTTTTCAACAAGTATTTTACCGAAACTGCATGAATTTGAGTTAAAAAGGGTATGAAACAGTGTGTATATTTTCGTGTTTCCAACGATCAAACATCTCCTTGATTCCTTCTTCTAGTTTTGCCTTAAACAACTCATACTTAAGGGTGAGAAGGATTATCTTGGACTCCTTAACTCTACTTGTCTCTTCATGGGTGACTTTAAGCTTGTCCCATATTTCTTTTGCATTGTCACATAAGGAGACTTTATTATACTCATTAGGACCAAGAGCACAAAATAGAGTATGCATAACTTTTGAATTTAATTGCACCTTTTTGATATCATTATCATCCCATTCACTCTCTTTCTTTGGGACAATAACACATTCAACCCTTTTTATTAGAATGGATAACTAATTTGTAATTATCCTCCAAATTTCATAGTTGTTAGCTTGGATGAATAGCTTCATTCTTGTTCTCCAATATGAGTAGTTGGTTCCATTGAATAAGGGAGGCCTCATTGTGGAATGTCTTTCTCTCAATATGGTGAAATTTTGCTCCAATAACGTGAAACAAACTTCTTGACTTGTAGCTTCCATCTTGGATATCTTGAGGATATTTTCTCTTGGTGGGAAAATCGTCTCTAGAGTTCTAAATCTGATATCAATTGCTGAGATCGAAATACACCAAGAGAGGGGTGAATTGGTGTATTAAAATGTTTTACAGGAAATGAAAAAAAACCAAAACGACTTAAGTATTTATAGTGGTTTGGCCTTAATTGCCTACATCCACTACCGTAGCTTTCCTCAATTAAGGATTTCCCAAAACCAATAGATTTGAACCTTTAAAGATAAGGTTTAACCTTACAAATTTCTATCTTTTCAAATGTAAGATAGAACCACTTCCCCTTAAGGATTTCTACCCAAAACCTTAAGTAACACCTCACAAATGAGAGAAAATAATGATGAAAAAGATGATACCTATAAAAGGTAGATAATCAACAATTAAACACTCTCACACAAAGTTACAACACTTGAAAGAATGATAGAATATTTAACCCACAAGTGTGTACAAGAAATATTTAGTAAAAGATTAAGAAAGATTGGAAAATTGAGTTCTTGGAATTTAGGCACTTGTTTCTCTATCTTAATAAGGAGCCTTGACCTTATATTTAAGTCCTCTAACAACCTTATGGACGTTTGTAGTCATTAGAAACAAAATAGAGTCGTTGCAGCCATAAAAAACAAACAGTAAAACTAGTCTGCAGCTTCGTTGTGATAGAAGGAAACTTGTATCGGTAGAAGTCTTTCCAAAATATGATCGTTGGGCTCATTGTATCGATAGAGGTTCTCTCATACCGGTAGAACTCTGAGGGTTTCAACTAGTATAGGTAGAGCCCAACAGAGTATTGGTAGAAGTGCATTGGAAGCTGAACTTTGGCTACTGCATTGACTTATTTTGATAGAAGTCCTTAAGGTATCGGTAGACCAGACCAAATTATTGATAGAAGTCCCAGGCCAAAACTACATTGCTTACTACAGTGCGTTCTACCGATAGAAGTCCGGATTGTATCGGTAGAACCCAGGGTTGTATCAGTAGAACTCCCAACTCTACCAGTAGAATTCTGTAGCTTTTTCAAGGTCTTTCAATCTTGAGTTCTACTAATACTTGTCCACCTATGTATTGGTAGAAGTCCTTCAGACTTTAAAAACTCGTTAAAATATAAGTTAATTCAAGGATTTTCAATAATTTATTTTGTCTAACACTTTGAAAATAATTTTAAGAATTTATAAACAAGTTTTGCAGATTTAAGTAGTGAATTTTTAAAATACTTTTTGTTATATCAAAATACTTGAAAAAATAGAGCTAACAACCTAATACTTCCAGTGGACAAGCCATTTCATCAAAAATGCTTCGAGTGTTCTCTAGCCAGTATTTAGCTTTGGATGGATTGTCTTCTATGCTGCCTCTAAACTCTTCAGTCCCAAACTTTCTTACTTTGTCCACAGGGATACGCCGACTCTGTTCAGTTGTTGGAAGGGGCAGAGTTTCAACAAGACATGTTATTGGAGGTACAACAGGATGAGAACATGGGGTGGAGGTTGTCGAACCATCGAATTATTTCTCATGAATTCGGAAAACCACTATTTCATTAAGCTAAAGAACATGCTTTTAACTTCAGTTTCATTCATCTAAGGAATTGACATACTCAAACTCGCACTCGAATCAGTAGCCAGGATGTTTCTATTCACTTCATTAGTCTCACCTTTTTCATTATCAGACATCTTTAACAATCTACAAAAGAAACGAGAGTTAGATCAGATCAATCGAAATTCACACTTATCGCAAGTTTATATGGCATGTAATTTTAAGCTTAACATACTACGTTTAGTCTGAGAACTGACTAAACCGTTGCTCTAATACCACTAATGTAACACCCTTAACCCGTCTCTACTGTCGAATTAGGGTTACAGAGTATTACCGTACAATCACAAACATTACTTTATATCATTCAAAAAATTAAAGGCATCATAAACCATTGATATACATGCAAATCGAGCCCTCGAGGCCCTAAAAATAGCTTGGAAGCAATTCAGGACCAATTCGAAACAATTTAGAAAGTTTAGGAAAAAGATGTACAATTTGCAAAACATGGGTCAAACCACCTGAAATCCAATCAATAACAAAATGAGTTGTAAATTCAATGTGTGAAAGACCTTTGTTCAATTAGAACACATTTATAAGATAATTCTCAAATCCCAAGATTCGATTTGTTAACAGAAGCAATTTCAGTTCAGATTCAGGACAGATCAGTTACATATGAAGAAGTAATTTCAGTTTCATATAAAAAAAATCATATTCAGATGCAGATATTCCTGCCCTATCTGCTACACACCGTCTTCGGCCCTGATCTTGTGGTCTTAAGTCACAAATAGTGACTTACACGGCCTAGACATACGCCCGTGTCTATTGTCCATGTGAACCTGCACTAACATGGTCACACACGGCCTGGACACATGCCCGTGTGGCTCCAATTCGTTGAACAGTGAGTTACACGGCCTGGCACACGGCTGTGTGGCTCACACGGTCTGAGCACATGCCCATATGCCTGGTTGTGTGGCGTCGACAGCCACATTTTTTGGCGTTCAAAATTCACAGAATTAAGGGTTTTCGGTTCACACCTGAACAATTTCGAAGCAGTAACATCGTAGAGCACTTCCAAAGCCTAAAACGATCACTCAATAACTCAATCAACTCACTTTAACGAAAATAATGCACACTTGTAAGCAGAATACAGATGTTGAAAGTTTCAACACAAAACCTCCAACGAACTCAACACTTACTTAAGGGTCAACAACGATTGCCTAAATTGATGCTCTGGGCTTCGCTCTTTTGATATCCCCACCAAAGAGGGAAACCAACTGACTGATTATTAGCAAAATCACCCAACAACTATGGAATACCCAATTCAAAACATACCACGAAGAATAAGAATAAATCATGAATTCAATCGAATTTAACAAGGAACTTACTTAATTATCTTTCGATCGAAGTAACTAACAGTGTGACTTTGATTAATCACTTATGGAAGCGACCAAAAATAAAGGACCAAGAGGAAGAACTGAAAGAAGAAGGAAGAGGAAGAAAGAAGAAGGAAAAAAACAAAAAAAAAAGAACATACAAACCAGAACTAATGTTAATTATGACTTAACTTCCTCTCAGATTCCTGGCATTTAGTAAAAATGTTCCTTACTGGCTACTACAAGACTCGAACACAAGACCAAATAGAATATAGAGGCTTAACCAGTGAACTAGCAGGCTCATTCTTATTATAGGTCTAACAGAATTTAAATTAAAATTGTCATTCAAGGATAGAAGTTATCTTAAACTAAAATAACAAAATTTCCTAAAGATGCAACTCGAACTACTAATCCCAATCACATAAACAAAGCACAGAACCACAGATATAGAGACCTAATTACGATGGAACCTAACAGTCAATTGTAAAAATTTTGGGGCGTTACAATTCGAAAAATAACAATAGGGCTTACTACAATTTAACCTTGCAACATAGTTGAAATAACAAATAGGAAATTCTTGGTAGTTCACCATCCTCCACAAGTAAAAGTTACACATTTCATTAAATTTAGATTGATCAGATATCATAACTTGTTAATTTAAAAAATATAGAGTATTGCTCATTCGAGCTAGTTTCAAAACATTGACCGTTTTGCAATGCTGCTTACACAAGCTGACCAGGGTTTGCAACATATACAAAACCTTAGCCATCACTACGGTTCGTTCATCATAACAGAGAATTTAGTCGTTTTACTATATCCCGATGCTACACACGAGCTGATGAGGATCTGCAACTTATGAAGGATTCTCAGCCACCGAAAATAGTTCATATCAACAGAACATAATATTTAATCATATCATCACTTCACATCCTGGCCAAAGGGTCGAATCACCTTAATTATTCGTATTACCAAATCTCATATCAACCCAATATGTTTTAAAATTTCACAACTTAAATATATGAATTTAATGGAAAGAAACACTTATTGTATAAAAATTAGAAATACGAACTTACTAGGCTAATTTGTAATAATAGCCAAAGTACATGAACTACTCCGCTACCTTGTATTTTCCTCGGTTATCAACACGTTCATAATCTACAATAATAATTTCATTTAATTAATTGAATCAACAAAGACTTTAAGTATTTATGCAATTAAATTCCTTTTTCACATTTTATAAAATTACCTAAACTTTCATTTATACATAAATTAGTCCTCAGGCCCTAATCATGTAAGTAACCAAATTTTTCCTAGCACCTAACATAATCAATTTGGTAATCACACCATAACAACCTTCACTTGTGAATATTTCTCTTGAAATCCTTGAAATTTTTACACTTTAACAATTTAATCACTAAACCTTCAAATCATCAAAAACCAATTTACAATATAGTCCTCTCTAACAACCAAAATTAATAATTTATCCCAAAATTTCAAGAATAGTTAAATCTCAACACTGGCATAATTCAAAACATTTAATAGTTTTGCAAATTAATCCTCGGGCTTGCTAAATTAAGCTAATACGAGTTTAAAAACCTAAAAATGACTAAAAACGAGCATCAAAACTCTTACCAAATTGAAGCTTTAAGAATGGAAAATATGAAACCCTAAGTCTCTCTCCTTGTCCTGGAGAAGATGAAGAATAAGCCAAATTATTCTTTTTTTTTCTTTTCTCTACTTAATATATATACTTAGGTTATTTTGTAATTATTTCAATGTTTCTACTTAAACATTAATTATTCATAATTAACCTTAATAAAACTTATTTGTTTAATTAATGAACCATGTTGAATCACCCATTAAAACATTATTGACTAATTTATTCATTTAGCCCTCTAAATTTAGTGAACCGTATTTTTATAGCTTTTACCAATAAGTCATTTTTTTTTCCAAATTAACTATCTAATTGATAAAATCTAATAACCAAAATTTAACACTACACTAATGACCCTATAAATATTTAAATGATAAATATTTATGAACCTACACGTCAGATTTGTGGTCCCTGAACTACTACTTCCAACACCACAGAAAAATAGATTGTTACAACTTCCCCCCTTAGGAAATATCGTCCTGAAATTTCTTACAAGTGAATAGATTCAGATACTATGATTTCATCGAATCTTCAATCTCCTATGTAGCTTCTTCAATCCCGTGGTGACTCCATAAAACTTTTACTAATGGTACTTTTTATTCTGAAGTTCTTTTACTTTATGCGATAGAATTCTGATTGGTTCTTCTGAATACGATAAAACTGACTATATCTCAACCTCATAAGGAGTAATCATATACGAAGGGTCTAACATATACCTTCTCAACATCGAAACATGGAAAATATTATGAATCTTTTTAAGTTTTAGGGGTAAAGCCAACTTATAAGCGACAGGGTCAATCCTTTCAGTAACCTCATATGGCCCGATAAATCTTGGACTAAATTTTCCCTTTCGATCGAAATGAAGTACCCTCTTCCATGGTGAAACTTTAAAAAACACTCGATCACCAACAAAAAACTCTATATTCTTTATTTTTAGATCAACATATGATTTCTGATGATCGAACGCTACTTTCAACCAGCCTCAAATTATTCGAACGGTATCTTCTGTTTCAATTATCAAATCAGTCCCAACCAACTTGGAATCACTCAATTTAGACCAATAGAGTGGCATTCTACATTTCATTCCATATAAAGCCTCAAAGGGTGCCATTTTAATATTGGATTGATAGCTATTATTGTATGCAAATTCTACCAACGGTAAATATCTTTCCCAGCTACCCTCAAATTATACAATATCGTAACATATCTTCTAGAATCTGAATCACACGTTTTGACTGCCCATCTATCTGCAGATGATATGCGGTGTTGAAATTAATTTTAGCACCGAGAGCCTCGTGAAGGTTTCCCTAAAATCTCGAGTTGAATCTTGGATCTCTGTAAAAAATAATAGATAACGGCACTCCGTGTAGTCTAATTGTAAAAGCCCGACTTTGGGCCTAGTCGGAATAGTGGTTTTGGGACCACAAATCCAACGAGGAAAAATTTATTTTTCTTATATTTTTATGGTCTAAAATTTCGCAGAATGATTTTGTGAAAATTTCGTTCAAAAATTTTGACGTTTGGGCACTCAATTTAGTCAAAAGGACTAAATTGTAAAAAGTGCAAAAGTTGAGTTCTACATGTTAGAGGTGTTCAATTGTTATGACACTTTAAATTGGGGGTCCTTATATGGTAATTAGACCATTGGTTAAGTTGGTAGACAAAAATGGGCATGAGATAAGTGAAATAAGAAATTTTTAAGTTAGGGGCAATTTGGTAATCTAGTAATTAAAATGAATTAAAAGGGAAAAAGATGGCAAATTGTGCTCATCTTCGTCATTGGGACGAAATCAGCAAGGGGGGAAGCCATTGTTAGGGTTTTCAAGCTTCCAAGCTCTATAGTAAGTGATTCTAAGCCCCGTTTTTAATGTTCTTCACGTTTTTAGAGTCCCGGTAACTTGATTTTGCTTATTCTAGCAATAATTTAATATAGGGTTTATATTTGGAAAAATACCCATATGTAAAATGTGTTTATTTTGATGTTTTATGGTAGAACATGAAGCTAGAAATTATGTTAAGCAACTTTTGCTAAGCGATTTTGAGTGAAAACGAGTAAAACGACAAAATCGATAAAAATACTAAATGTTCATAAGTAAGTGTTAGAGTTAGAATTTGATGATTCTATAGAAGGGAAAAATGTTCAGCATGTCATAATACATAAGAATAAGGGATGAAGTTTAATTTACGAGCTTTGGGGAAAAAGTGTAAATATGTAAAAGTTTAGGGGCAAAATTGTAATTTTTCCAAATTTTGAGTCAAGGACTATTTTGATAAATGTGAGTACTAAATAAGTCAAATGTGTTATTATAGATCAAGAAAGAAGTGGAATCGACCTTGACCGAAGAAAAGGAAAGATTAAAGACTAAATTGCTAAATTTTTTATATTGTTGCATCAAAAAAGTTATGTGTAAATAATAGTTATATTTTTATAAATTGTGAATTATATTTGATATGTGAATTAATATTGAATGAGGAAGGAAAATTATTCATGAATTATTCAAGTGATAAAGTGTTTAAAATAAAGTGTTAAGTGTAAATTCCGGTTGAACTTAGGAATAGAAGTGGATACAAGTGACATGTCACTAGAGATCGATGTTACAGTGTTACAGTGAGTACGGGTCTTTGGGTGATCTAGCATGTGTTGCAGACACTGACTGACTTGTGTGAGCGAGGCCGTGGACATTTCAGTGTTATTGATCGGTGGTAGCTTGGCTACATATCGATGGTAACCGGCTACATATTAGTGGTAGCCGGCTACATTTCAGTGGTAACCGGCTACATTTCGATGGTAGCTACGACTACGTATCGATGGTAACCGGCTACATATCAGTGTGGCATTTATGTGCTAATTCTCTACGTATCCATGTATATTCCGAGTGTTCAACGGGAAATCGACTAAGTGTAATTGAATAATGAATTTAGGTGTGGAATTGAATTGAATATCGACTTAGAAATGGAAAAGTGAATTTTGAATTGAATTGTGATTGAAAGTGAAAAAGTGAAATTATGAAAGAGTACATTTAGCAACAAAACAGTTTAGACAGCAACAATTGTGTGACTTTGAAAAATCACCAAAAATGGTGGAAATTGAATTAGAGGCTGAATAATATACGAAATTGAAGCTGAATGAGTCTATTTTCACATAAAAGAAATATAGAAAACAAAAGAGTTATATAGTTTGAGATATTTGAAGTTTAATTAGATAGAGTCAGAATGAGTTTGGAATCCCCTGTTATGATTTTGGAAAATTGTCAAAAATTGTAAAAAAGTAATTATGGGATAAATTTTATATGTTTAGAATTCTCAGTGAATCTATTTTTAAGAGAAACAAAAACAAACAATATCTGAATTCTGTACAGTGAGATAATTATTTTTTAGTGAAGAGAGGTCAAAACTGTCAAACAGTGAAACAGGGGAAACTTTAAAAAATAAATTGTACTATTTGGCTAAACCAAAAATTCTGAAAATTTTATGGCAAGAATATATTTGAATCTATTTTCAGCAAAAATTTACGGATCTTAATTTTGTGTTCTTTAGATCTAGGTAAAAATAATTTAGTGACTGTGACTCGAATAGACAGCTTTGAATATACATGTTAGTGAATAGTAAAATTATAGTTAATGTTGTTTAAATGTGATATACACATTAAGGATGTGGAATGGAGAGGAGGAGGAGGACAATAAAATGTATGAATGAATTGTGTATAAATGGTCATATGCCCGATTTTAATCTGTAAATGTTAATTTTAATGGTAAATACATATTGGTACTGAAGAACTATTGCGGTTTTGAAAGCAATTGACCAAATGTTTAAGAAATTTAGTCATGATATATATATATGTGTATGATAATAATAATATATGGATGATTATATCATTGAGTTGCATTGATTAATTCGGTTTATGTGATGGAAATGTCAAGAACATTTGTCCTTGATATGTGATGATCATGGTTTAAGCTTATATGGGAAAATAAAGTTTCATAGTAAGTGAGTGTGGTATATTTGGTATATGATTTGGTATGAAGTATGGCCATGAATGGTTTATGGATTAACTCATGTTCGTAAGTTTGATACATGAATAAATGTTGAACTCGGCCATACTTATAATGCTTACGCTATATGTTTATTCGGCTAGCATGTGTAAGTGTTCTAGTAATACCTCATACCCTATTTCGGCGTTGAATACGGGTAAGGGGTGTTACATTTAGTGGTATCAGAGCTACGGTTTAGTCGGTTCTCGGACCGAACATAGCATATATGAGTCTAGCTATACATGCCACGTTATTACTCGTGATGGTGTGATATCTCCAGGCTCTAACGAAATTGTTTTGTTAAGACAGTGATGGTTTTCAACCGAGCTATTTTTGATAATGCTGAAAATGATGTTAAGATAAATGAAATATGCTCATATTATGTTAGAATTTGGAAAGGTAAGAATAGAAATTCGTGATATGTATGTGTTCATGTATGAAAAGAGATTATCATAAAAAAAATGAAAGTTTATGTTGTGATAAGCTCATCCAAGTTTGTTAGTGATCATATGATGCTATGTGCTCAACATATTTGATTAAGTGAATATGGTCGGTGAATTTACTTAAATAGATGGAATGTGTGTTTATGTACATTTGCTTGAATAAAGGGAAATCAGTGCGTTCATATGATAGAATCTTATGTTTAATTGTTAAATTAGAGGTAATATGATATTTTGTTTTATGTCTTTATTATTGAATCATGAATATTATAATAATATGAAAATTGAATTAGAAGATTAAATTGAGTAGAACGCAGGAATGAGTACTTTCGTTCAGTGATATGTGATGAATTGACGGAAAATACCATGGTTTGACCATGGAACATGTGAAAATGTGATTATGAAATCTCCGTGTAAGACCATAGCTGGGCTATGGCATCGGTTTGTGATATGTGATTACATGTAAGACCATAGTTGGACTATAGCAATGTGAAAACAAAGTCCTCAATTCCGTAAGACGTTCTGTAATTTGACAAATTGTGGTAAGTGTTAAGCAAATTTTATGTGATAAAACATATTAAACAGTGAAATTGAGCTCAATTATGTGATCTCACCATTCAGAGATTATGTTTGTCAGGTTATGTTAATAAATTATGTGTATGTGAATTTAAGTGACAGAAATTAAACAGATAATGATATTGAGCTCATTTACATGAATATGTCATTTGAAATTGTGATTGACAAGAAGAAATAGTGATTTGCATGCTTATGTATGGTTATATGTATTTATCTGAAATACAAGAAAATGATGATTATTGATATGGCTATAAAGTGAACAAGTGGTGAAGTTAAAAGATCAAATGGGTGAGAAATAAAGCTTGGAAAAATAGCCCGATTTTTGCCCATACGGTTAGACACACGGGTGTGTGACCCCTATATGTGAGAAAATATATGAATGAACTAGGTGGTTATGATGGTATTACATTGATGATGAATGTTAAGTCTTATATATATATATATATATATATATATATATATGTATTTATGAGAGTAAGTTAGAGGCTTTACGACCTCACCCCCTTATCAATATTGTTTTATGACGAAATTTTTACTAGAATCATGTTGAATAAACTCATAAATGTAAACTAAATAGTTTAGTGGTCAAATAATTAGTAATGCAAACAGAGTTGAGCCTAGTGTAATAAATGAACTCAACTTTAAAAGAAATATCAGATTGTTAGTGAATGGAATAATGTGAGGTTCGTGATAACAGAATTAGTGAGAGAAATGACCATTAAGTGGTAAAGATGTCTGTGTGTGACGATTACAATCGAAATGAACACGATGATCTTTTCTGGATATTCTATATATTCTTTTATCTTCAGAAATATGTGTATAATTTTTCAGTTCTGATAGAGTTCTTATGTTGTGAGAATGTTAGCTAACTATCATGTTAGACGAAAGTCTTGTTGGTCTAGTTGGTTTATGACCGGTTATTGTTCTGTTTTGCATGCATATTTAGAAAGTGTATTGTTTTGCTACGATGAAATTCCAGAGCTAAAATGTGGTGATTCTGGTGATTTGCATGCTAAAAGAATGTTGAAAGATTGTGTGTTTGAGCTGTATTCTCAGCATGAAGAAAATAGTACTTTGATATGTTAATGTTCGATAGTTGAAATCAACTCAATTGATTTACTAGACTGAACTGATTTATCTAGATGTGATTTGAGTTGTATGTATTTAAGCATGTGTATTCACAAGTATGAAGATGGATAGTCGAAATGAAAAATCTATATTTCAGAAAATATGACATAGAGATATACGAGATTAAATTGATTAGTGATTTTGGGAAGTTAGTGAAAGTGTCTCATGAGAGTTGGAAGTAACTTCTTTTGGTAAGATTTTCGAGGACGAAAATCCGTAAAGGGGGAAGAGTTGTAAAACCCCAATTTTGGGCCTAATCGGAACAGTGGTTTTGGGACCACAAATCCAACGAGGAAAAATTTATTTTTCTTATATTTTTATGGTCTACAATTTCACAGAATGATTTTGTGAAAATTTCGTTCGAAAATTTTGACATTTGGGCACTCAATTTAGTTAAAAGGACTAAACTGTAAAAAGTGCAAAAGTTGAGTTCTACATGTTAGAGGTGTTCAATTGTTATGAAACTTTAAATTTGAGGTCCTTATATGGTAAGTAGACCATTGGTTAAGTTGGTAGACAAAAATGGGCATGAGATAAGTGAAATAAGAAAATTTTAAGTTAGGGGCAATTTGGTAATCTAGTAATTAAAATGAATTAAAAGGGAAAAAGATGGCAAATTGTGCTCATCTTCTTCATTGGGACGAAATCAGCAAGGGGGGAAGCCATTGTTAGGGTTTTCAAGCTTCCAAGCTCCATAGTAAGCGATTCTAAGCCCCGTTTTTAATGTTCTTCACGTTTTTCGAGTCCCGGTAACTTGATTTTGCTTATTCTAGCAATAATTTAATATAGGGTTTATATTTGGAAAAATACCCATATGTGAAATGTGTTTATTTTGATGTTTTATGGTAGAATATGAAGCTAGAAATTATGTTAAGCAACTTTTGCTAAGCGATTTTGAGTGAAAACGAGTAAAACGACATAATCGATAAAAATACTAAATGTTCAAAAGTAAGTGTTAGAGTTGGAATTTGATGTTTCTATAGAAGGGAAAAATGTTCAGCATGTCATAATACATAAGAATAAGGGATGAATTTTAATTTACGAGCTTTGGGGAAAAAGTGTAAATATGTAAAAGTTTAGGGGCAAAATTGTAATTTTTCCAAAGTTTGAGTCAAGGACTGTTTTGATAAATGTGAGTACTAAATAAGTCAAATGTGTTATTATAGATCAAGAAAGAAGTGGAATCGACCTTGACCGGAGAAAAGGAAAGATTAAAGACTAAATTGCTAAATTTTTTATATTGTTGCATCAAAATAAGTTATGTGTAAATAATAGTTATATTTTTATAAATTGTGAATTATATTTGATATGTGAATTAATATTGAATGAGGAAAGAAAATTATTCATGAATTATTCAAGTGATAAAGTGTTTAAAATAAAGTGTTAAGTGTAAATTCGGTTGAACTTAGGAATAGAAGTGGATACAAGTGACATGTCACTAGAGATCGATGTTACAGTGTTACAGTTGAGTCACAGGTGTTGGGTGATCTAGCATGTGTTGCAGACACTGACGACTTTATGTGAGCGAGCCGTGGACATTTCGGTGTTATTGATCGCTGGTAGCTTGGCTACATATCGCTGGTAACCGGCTACATATTAGTGGTAACCGGCTACATTTCGATGGTAACCGACTACATTTCAGTGGTAGCTACTGACTACGTATCGATGGTAACCGGCTACATATTAGTGTGGCATTTATGTGCTAATTCTCTACGTATCCATGTATATTCCGAGTGTTCAACGGGAAATCGACTAAGTGTAATTGAATAATGAATATAGGTGTGGAATTGAATTGAATATCGACTTAGAAATGGAAAAGTGAATTTTGAATTGAATTGTGATTGAAAGTGAAAAAGTGAAATTATGAAAGAGTACATTTAGCAACAAAACAGTTTAGACAGCAACAGTTGTGTGACTTTGAAAAATCACCAAAATTGGTGGCAATTGAATTACAAGCTGAATAATATATGAAATTGAATCTGAATGAGTCTATTTTCACATAAAAGAAACAAAGAAAAGAAAAGTGTTATATATTTTGAGATATTTGAAGTTTAATTAGACAAAGTCAGAATGATTTTGGAATCCCCTATTCTGACTTTGGAAAATTGTAAAAAATTGTAAAAAAATAATTATGGGATAAAGTTTATATGTTTAGAATTCTCAATGAATCTATTTTGAAGAGAAACAAACGAAAACAATATCCAAATTTTGTACAGTGAGATAATTAATTTTTAGTGAAGAGATGTCAGAACTGTCAAACAGTGAAACAGGGGAAACTTTAATGAATAAATTGTACTATTTGGCTAAACCAAAAATTCTGAAAATTTTATGGTAATAATATATGTGAATCTATTTTCGGAGAAAATTTACGGATCTTAATTTGGAGTTCTTTAGATCTGGGTAAAATAATTTAGTGACTGTGACTCGAATAGATAGCTTTGAATATACATGTTAGTGAATAGTGAAATTATAGTTAATGTTGTTTAAATGTGATATACACATTAAGGATGTGGAATGGAGAGGAGGAGGAGGACAATAAAATGTATGAATGAATTGTGTATAAATGGTCATATGCCCGATTTTAATCGGTAAATGTTAAATTTAATGGTAAATACGTATTGGTACTGAAGAACTATTGCGGTTTTGAAAGCAATTGACCAAATGTTTAAGAAATTTAGTCATGATATATATATATGTGTATGATAATAATAATATATGGATGATTATATCATTGAGTTGCATTGATTAATTCGGTTTATGTGATGGAAATGTCAAGAACATTTGTCCTTGATATGTGATGATCATGGTTTAAGCTTATATGGGAAAATAAAGTTTCATAGTAAGTGAGTGTGGTATATTTGGTATATGATTTGGTATGAAGTAAGGCCATCAATGGTTTATGGATTAACTCATGTTGGTAAGTTTGATACATGAATAAATGTTGAACTCGGCCATACTTATAATGCTTACGCTATATGTTTATTCGGCTAACATGTGTAAGTGTTCTAGTAATGCCTCATACCCTATTTCGGCGTTGAATACGGGTAAGGGGTGTTACACTAACAACCTCATATACATTCAAATCTGCTAGCTTCTCAAGTGAAAAGTCAGTACGTACCGGAATGAAATGTGCTGGTTTCGTTAGTCTATCAAATATAACCTAAATCAAGTCTTTTTTCCTTGGTGTTACCGAAAACCCTGACACAAAATCTATCATAACTCTCTCCCATTTCTGTTCAAGAAGAGAAAAATACTATAACAATCCTGACGGTACTTGATGTTCAGCTTTTACCTGCTGGCAAACCAGACACTTAGTCACGAATTCAGAAATCTCACGTTTCATACCTGGCCGCCAATACATTTTCTTTAGATAATTAAACATTTTCGTACTACCCGGATGAATGGAGTATGTGCTGTTACGAGCTTCTGATAAAATATCCTATTTTAACTCAAAATTATCTTAAACATACAACCGATTACAAAAATACATCATACCATTTTTATTTACAGTGAATCCCATAGTCAAGACACTCTGGATTAGCTCTCGTTTGGCCAATAACTTCGGGTCATCCTTTTGCAATTCTTGAATCCGTTGAAGAAATGACGGCTTAGTTCTAAGCTCAACATAACAGAACCATCACCTTCTAGAGATAAATGTGTATTCATTGCTCTGAGAGTAAATAATGATTTTCGACTCAATGCATCACAACCACATCAGCCTTTCCAGGATGGTAATCAATCACAAGGTTATAGTCTTTCAATAGCTCTAACCAACATTGATGTCTCAAGTTCAGTTCTTTCTGCATTATTAAGTACTCCAGACTCTTATGATCTATGATAATGTGACATTTTTCACTGTAAAGGTAATGATGCCAAATATTCAGAGGAAAAATAATGGCGGCCAACTCTAATTCATGCGTTGGGTAATTTCTCTCATGAGGTTTCAACTAATGAGAAGCACAAGTTATTACTTTTCTGGCTTGCATCAGTACACATTCTAATCCACTCAGCGAGGCATCATTGTAAACAACAAAATCTTTTCTAGACTTAGGCTGTGTCAAAACTGGAGCTTCTGTCAACATTCTTTTTAACTTATCAAAGTTTTGTCAGCACACGTCTGACCAAACAAATTTAACATTCTTCTGTAGTAATTTGGTCATCGGCAAGGCTATTATAAAATTTTTTTATCAAAACAACGGTAATAACCTGCTAGTCCCAGAAAACTACGTACCTTAGAAACATTCTTCGGAGCTTTCCAATTTATGATGGCAGAAATCTTACTTGGATCCACATGTATACCTTCGGTGAAAACCACATGTCCAAGAAATCTAACCCCTATAACCAAAACTCACATTTTTTGAATTTCTTATATAATTGTTTCTCTCATAAGATCTGCACTACTATTCTCAAATGTTGAGCATACTCGATCTCTGTTTTATAGTAGATCAATATATCATTGATAAACACAACCACAAATCTATCCAAATGAATCTAAAAAACCTTATTCATCAAATCCATAAAAGTCGCTAGGGAGTTAGTTAACACAAAAGTCATTACCAAAAATTCGTAGTGTCCATAAGGGGTCCTAAAAGCAGTCTTCAATACATTAATGTAACAGCCCGTTTTTAGTGATATCGAAATAGTGGTTTTAGGACCATAATTTCAACGAGTAAATTATTATTTTACTATTAAGGTCATACTAAAATTTCATTAATAAAATTTGATTTTTGCATGGTTAATTAGGTAAAAAGGATTAAATCGCAAAAGGTGTAAAAGTTGAGTTATATTAGTTAAAAGGGTCAAATGGCTATGAAACTTTAAAGTAAATGGACTTAAATGGTAATTGTACCATTCTTAAGGTTAGTGGACAAATACAAACATATTTTAAGTGATTTTTGAAGTTAAAGACTAAGGTTAAAAATAGTAATTTGATAAATTCACTTAAACTAAAAATAGGTAAAAAATGGTATCATCTTCTACATTGGTTTTCTCCACTGAAATTAGGGAAAGAAGAAGCCATTTCATGCTTTGAGGTTTCGACTAGTTCAAGTCTTTGCATGGTATGTGATTTTGGCCCATTTTTAAAGATTTTTTATGTTTTTGAGTCCGCTTTAGCTTAATCTAGCTAGCCCGGTGATCAATTTGTAAAACTGTTAAAGGTTAAGGGTTATTCCATGAATGTTCTTGAATGGTTTTTGATGTTAAATGATATATTATGATTCTTTGTTGAAAAATAAACAAGTTTTGTAAAGTGATTTTTCATGAATTTTTGAATTAGGGACTAAATTGTTAAAGGTATAAATTATAGGGCTCTATTGTGAAATTATGATAAACATGAGTAGTTTCAAGGTCCTTTTCATTTTTGGTTAACATGGAATTAGATGTAAATGGTTAAATTTTAAGTTATAAGATTAAGGACTAAATTATAAAAAAGTTAAAATATTAGGGGTAAAATTATAATTTTGTATAAATATGAAATGTAGATTGAATTGAATTTTTGAGGTTAATTGAAGTACTTAATTGAATATAATTAACCGGATCTAAATCGAGGAAAGGCGAAATCTTTGGATAAGTTCGACCCAATTTCTATGTCCCTAATCATCGAGGTAAGTTCGTATGAACGGTTATTGGGTTATTGTCACTTAAATTGAATGATTGTTATGTTACTCTTAATTTAAATGGATCGACATATAGAAACATATCAATGTTATGATGAATTGACGGTTATCGAGTTCCGGTTGAACATTAGGAATTCTTAGGATATAAATGACATGTCATTAGGGATTTCATGTTTCAGGTGTTGGTCTTGAATGTCCTACTGATGGCTGAGTTCTTGCATTTGTTGCAGATACTCTATAGCTCGTGTAAGCAGCATCGTGTAGCTTATATTTTGACCCATAGTTTGTGTGAGAAAGCCCATTTCACAGCTAGTATGAGCAATGATGTAAAGGAAAGGTTACGATTATATGTAAATGCACACTTCATGTGAGCTTTCCCGAGTATCCAATGAAATTCTAGATGGTTCAACGAGCAAGAAAAATGATTGAAATGGTAAGTTTTCAATTGGAATTAAGCACAATCTTATGGAAAGCATGTTTGAACTAAAAGATGTATCTCATATGGCTAATGACTTATCTTATGGTTAGTTCATTTGAATTATGTACAAGTGTGCTAACTTGTGTATTGATGGTGATGTATAGGCTTATGCCAAGCTTATAGTTTGGATTGTATTATACTTATGCTTTATATTAAGTAAATGAATTGGTAAGTTATATTTTGATTTATACGAGCTTACTAAGCATTAATTGCTTACGTAGTTTCTTTTTTTATGTTTTATAGATTATCGAAAGCTCAATTTGGTTGGAAGCTCGTCGGAGATCTATCCCACTATCCAAAAGTTTATTCGGTAGTTTTTGTGCATTTTGGCCAAGGTTTATAATGGCATGTATAGGGTGGTTTATAGTGGTGTTTTTGATGAACATGTAAAATGGTAACTTGGTATGTTTGTGTTTGGATGTTTATGGATTGTTGGTGGACTTATAATGCTTACTTAGGTAAGTCATTTTGGTCACTTATAAGTGCATGTATATAAGTTTCTTTTGGAAAGGTTGTAATGACTTGATAATGGTCTTTTATGATATGTTTTATATGTTGTGGGAATGGTTAAATGAGGTATGTTTTAATACCTAAATGGTCTAGAATTGTATCCATGGAATTAGGCATATGAACATGTTTAGGTAGGTAATGTTTGGTTGTTGTTTGTGGTGCCTTCGAATGGCATATTGGTTAGTTGAATTAGGATTCTTGAAATTGCAAATATATGTATGTTTAGATAAGGTTTTAGTTCTTTGAAAGTTTGCACAGTTGGTCTAACTGTTTATGCATGAAATGGTTTTGGAAATGGCTTGATTTTAGGTAACTTTCAAACTAGGCACACACGGCCGTGTCCCAGATTGTAACCTCACCCGTGTAACTCTCTAAGTAGGGTCACACAGCCGTGTCACATGCTCATGTGCTAGGCTATGTAGCTCTTTAAGTTGCCCCACATGCCTGTGTGCCAGGCCGTGTGTTACGCCGTGTAACTCACTGACTTGCACCCTAATAAAATCATCAGATGATACACGACCGTGTTGCCAAGCCGTGTGCCTCACACAGCTGAATCACACGCCCGTGTCTCAAACCATGTGAACCCAAATTTTACCTAAAATCAAGCCATTTGAAAACCATTTCATGCATAACCTTTCAACTCATTTAAGCACACTTTAAAGGAACCTAAATATCACCCAAACACACATCAAAATGTCATTTCAAGATCCTAATTCAACTAACCAATATGTCATTCAAAGGCACCATATTTCATTAAAACATTTCCAACCAAAACAAAACAATTTAGCTACACTTCAAGCACAAAAACTTAATTCTTTAACTATCACCGCATAACAATCAACTTAACCATTCATATTTTTCTTCAACATACCATATAAAGGTTTATATTCCAAGTATTTAAAATGACCAAAAGACTGAAACTTATCAAGCATTTAAAATCCATCAACAAGATTGAAGCTCAAAAAGCATATTTGAACCAAAATCACAATTTACACATTCATAAACTATTACAACACAAAGTCTTATACATGTCATATAACCAAGATATTCGAAATCTACCAAATTAGTCCTTGAGATAGTGTGATTCTTTGAGCTTGATCTGATCTTCCAACTGCAAAACAAAGTCTACAAAAAAAAACAAAGGAAAAATAGAGGTAAACTTACTTAAAGCTTAGAAAGTTCACAAAAAAAAATAGGGCTTACTACAATTTAACCTGACAACATAATTGAAATAAAAAATAGGAAATTCTTGATAGTTCACCATCCTCCACAAGTAAGAGTTACACATTTCATTAATTTAGATTGATCAGATATCATAGCTTGTTATTTTCAGAAATATAGAGTATTGCTCATTCGAGCTAGTTCTAGAACATTTACCGTTTCGCAATGCTGTTCACACAAGCTGACCAGGGTTTGCAACGTATGTAAAATCTTAGCCATCGCTATGGTTCATTCATCATAACAGAGCATTTAGTAGCTTTACTAGATCTCGATGCTGCACACGAGCTAATGAGAATCTGCAACTTATGCATGATTCTCAGCCACCGAAAATATTTCATATCAACATAATATAATATTTAATCATATCATCACTTCACATCCCGGCCTAAGGCCGAATCACCTTAGTTATTGGTATTACCAAATCTCATATCGACCCAATATGTTTAAAAATTTCACAACTGAAATATATGAATTTAATGGAAAGAAACCCTTATTATATAAAAATTAGAAATACGAACTTACTAGGCTAATTTGTAATAATAGCCAAAGTACGGGGACTACTCTGCTACCTTGTCTTTTCCTCGGTTATCAACACTTTCATGATCTAAAACAATAATTTCATTTAATTAACTGAATCCATAGAGAGTTTAAGTCATTTATGCAATTAAATCCCTTTTTTGACATTTTACAAAATTACCCTAAACTTTCATTTATACCTAAATTAGTCCTCAAGCCCTAATCATGAAATTAACCAAATTTTTCCTAACACCCAACATAATCAATTTGGTAACCACACTATAACAACCTTCACTTGTGAATATTTCTCTTGAAATCCTTGAAATTTTTACACTTTAACAATTTCATCACTAAAACTTAAAATCATCAAAAACCACTTTACAATATAGTCCTATCTAACAACCAAAATTAATAATCTATCCCAAAATTTCAAGAATAGCTAAATCTCAACAATGGCATAATTCAAAACATTTAATAGTTTTGCAAATTAATCCTCGAGCTTGCTAGATTAAGGTAATAGGAATTCAAAAACCTAAAAAAGACTAAAAACGAGCATCAAAACTCTTACCAAATTGATGCTTTAAGAATGGAAAATATGAAACCCTAAGTTTCTCTCCTTGTCGTGGAGAAGATAAAGCATAAGCCAAATTATTCTTTTTTTCCTTTTATTTACTTAATATATATGCTTAGGTTATTTTGTAATTATTTCAATGTTTCTACTTAAAAATTAATCATTCATAGTTAACCTTGATTAAAATTATTCATTTAATTAATTAACCATGTTGAATTACCTATTAAAACATTATTGGCTAATTTATTCATTTAACCCTCTTAATTTAGTAAACCCTATTTTTATAGCTTTTATGAATCAATCTTTTTTTCCAAATTAACTATCTAATTGATAAAATCCAATATTTAAATAATAAATATTTACGAACCTACATGTCGGATTTGTGGTCCCTAAACCACTCTTTCCAACATCACAAAAAAACAGGCTGATACATTTAGGATAAGGGAGTAACACTTAAACATCAAGCCTAATTCATTTCTTAATTAATCATTTCAATTAATGCCCTATATTTTAGGGTGTGACATTGACCAATTACTATGCAAAATCAACTCAAAACCTAGGTACATGCCATTTATTGAAAATAAAAGGAACTATACAAACATTATTGAGTTGACGGTTGTAGATTGGATGCTTAATCACTTTTCAAGCATTCGAGATCCACTAGTGACTGCACACAAAATGAATAAACTATACACTGAGTGATGAAGCTCAGTGGTATTTTCATTATTCAAATCATATGATCAAAACATTAACATGATAAATATAATCAATGCATGATTTAGCTTCAACCATTTCAATGTCACCTATCCATGTTATACATAAATACCAAACCATATAATGTCATATTCAACAATTCAATATATACATATCATACCATACTTTATCTTTATTAAGAATATGTTCATTTCCATTTCAATTCATACCATTCATTTATATCATCATTCATTTTCATATCGAATCTATTGATTCGTTTATTACCATCTTGAATATACAATCTCAATTGGCGATTCAATATAAATGTTATTTCGATTGGCAATCAATATAGCTATGTTAATAGATGCATTCAATACATAACTTAGTTTCCAACATCATCAACTAATATATCATATTTTATATACCATAACCTATGTCAACTTCAATCAACATGACATATTCAAATATATATGTGTATGTGTGTGATCTTATACATTCTATTATCGTATTATAAGTCCATTTATGTCACAAAATGTCACGATCTTATTTCTTTTTCTTATTTCATTTCTGAATCTTTTGATTCATTCTTATACAATATCGGCCATTTAGGCTTATATAAATCGGTTCACAAGATCTTTTGCATGCAATCTCTAATCATGTTCACATATAATACCATTTCATAATATCATTTCAACTCATTATCATTTAGCAAGTCCATACTTTATAACCCCTATTAACCAGACTCGGACTCCAGACGGATACAAGAATCATCCAACCAACACACCAATCTGACACCTCAATGCATTATCGGATAAATCAAAGCGAATATATTGGCACACATAGCGCATCATTGGACGAACTGAAGCAAATATACTGGCACACATAGTGCATTATCACATGAATTGAAGCAAATATACTGACAGACACAGTGCAAATCACCGGATGAACCGAAGCAAATATATTGGCACACACAATGCATTATCGAACGAACCAAAACAAATATGTTGGCACACACAGTGCATCATCGGACGAACCAAAGTAAATATACTGGCACATGAAGTGCATCCTGACACACAAAATACATAAACCCGTACACACTCTAATCCTATGACATGCCAACTATATCTGAGTCACCCGAACAGTTAATAGAGTATCAATATTCCAATTACATTATACAAACCAATTCATATATCATCATCATCAATTCATCTCATCATCAATTTATATATACCCAATACCACATAGCATAGTTCATACCATTTTCATCATCATTTTGTATCAAATATCATTTATCAATTATATCATACTCTTTTCTACTATATTCAATTCAGTCCAATTCTTGATATTCAGTATCATTCAATATGAATCAATTCATATGACAATCTAAGCTTACCTCAATAGTTAATCATACAATCAACATTCATATGTATATATATAATTATCTCGAATAATAAAAGTACAAACTAAAATCGTTGTTACTTTTCAATGACTCTTGCCTTTCCCTTCCCTTTCGACGGCCCGATATCATCTTTAGCTACGTTCGATAATTCAATAAAAATAATATCAGTTTACACTCAATTCACAACCAAATACATATCCACTCATATTTTACACTTTATTCAATCTAGTCATTATATTTGAGATACTCATATTTTCAATGTCTAACATCAGATTAAAATCCGATTTCACATTCTTTCATTAAGGACCATATACTTCCTATCTATGACATAATTTTATGATAGTTTTTAGTTTATTCAATTTAGTCCCTAATGTTACAAAATTATCTAGTAAGCTTAATTAACTTTACAATTTAGTCCTTATCATAATCTAAGCTTAGTAACTATCAAATTCAAGCCTAATTCATCAATTTATCTATAATGACAACTTGCTAAAACTTAACAATTGAAAAAATTAATGCATGAGTTAGCTAAATCAAGCTCTCATGATCATAAATCTATAAAAAAATTATAAGAAAAAAATTTGGTTACCTAGTAATTTTGGTTGGCCAAATGTTAACATTTTCAAAATTGGAGTTTTGTTCTTTCTTTTCGGACAAAGGGTGGAAGAAGGTGGATGTTTTCCATCTTTCATCCCACTTACCTAACTATATATATATATATATATAATTAACATTTACTTAAGCTATTTAATTATATTTATTAACTAGATTTTAAATTTATTTATTATTATTAATTTTTTTACCATTTAGAGGTTATCATCTTCTTCATTACCCAATATTAACATATAGAACAATGATTTAATAATCATTTAAGTTGTTTGGATAATTGCTAATTAGTTTCTTAAGTATTTTTTAAATTAAAATTCAATAACGGTTGGATTTTTACAATTTAGTCCTTAAACGTTGATTAACTATTTTCTGGGTTAAGTTGTTTAATCGATCTTCAGTATATTTTTGTCGAAACCATTTTAAATTTGAAAAAAAAAACGGGGTTCGACTTTAAAAAATGAAAATTCTGGGAGTCGCCACTGATCTTTTATTGAGGTGTGATCGGATCACCTTGAAAATAATTTTAGGTCTGCAAATTTTGAGAAAACAGGTTCGGGAGTTGGTTACGCACGAGGAAGGGTTCGTACCCTCGTGACGCCCAAAATTGGTACCGAATTGATTGTTTAATGTCTTAGTGTCGAAGTTTTGAAAAGATTTTAAAATACGATCCTTTTATGTTGAATAAAATGAATTGGATGATAAGGCTCGCTGATTTCAAAAAAAATAAATTATCACACTCAGTAAGTTAGAGTGCTACATTTCAAATCCTCAGAATTAAGTTTATCTTTTGACTTTTAAAACCTATGCATTTTGAGAAGGATATCTGATTATTTGGGTCAAATGAGAAAATCAAAACCCGGTAAGTTAGAGTTTGATTTCACAAAATTCCTAAATATCGAATATTGCCTTTATTTTTATTTTTTGGAAAAAATCCTCATCTTGAGAAAACAACATGTCATATCCAATGCGTTAGGACACAACGTATCGAATTCCAGAGAATGAGTTTTTTTTATTCGTATGCTTTTATTAAAGAATAATCTCGGTTAATTAGATTCGACGAGAAAAATTAGAACCTAATACGTTAGGGCTCAATTCTTTCGAGGATCCCAAATACCGAACTTTGTGTTATCTTTGAAAAACTTTTTGAATAAAAATGCTCTTGATACTTGAGTGATATTAAACGTAATTTTTTAAACAAATAAAAACAATGGAATAATAACGTACAACGTGAGGCGATAATTCGTAAACCTATACGTTAATGAACACAAATAATCCATAAATACCAATAAACAAATACCATACACATAAAGGCAATAATCTCACATCACATGTAAATATCAACATTAGTAATTAAAACCTAATAATAATAATAATAACTAAGAAACAAGCAAATTAACACAAACACCAACCCAATGTACAAGTTTTGAAAAACCAAAAAACATGAAAGAAAGGAAATTGTAAACCAATAAAGTGTAGGTATAAAAATTTTAAAATAGATAATATGCAAGAAAATTTAAAATAGATAAAAGCTGAGTTAAATATATATATATATATATTATGTGAAACAAAAATATCTAAATAAATCTTAAAGTAAATATTACAAATGAGGAAAATCCAAATAAGTAATATATAAAATAATAATATCTATATATATGTTAATCTAAATAAATAATACATACATGATAATACATGTAAAAACTTGAAATGGGTGAAATATAATAAGGTAGGTTTTTAAAAGAAATAAATTATATATATGAGAATAAGTAAAATAGAATAATATGGGATTAATAATATATCACAAATCGTATATAAATAATATTAAATTTACATAAAATATATAGAATAATACATAATAAATTTGCAGAATGATACATGAAAACTTAAAATAATTATATGATAAATTTAAAATAATAATATGTGATAAATTTAAACAACATTTATAAAGGATTTAAAATAATATTAAGCACAAATATAAAAATAAGGTTAGATTTAAAAATTAAATATATCAAAAAATAATGAAATATAAATACTTAAATAAATTAAAAAAGAGCAAATTAAATCAAGCTAATAAGGATTAAATTGGTTTTAAAACAAAATCAGGAAGAAAAAAGCGAAAATAAAATAAAATTGAAGGACAAAAATGCAGTGCGCGAATAACATGGGGGAGTAATTGGGAAATATTCCCCATCCTCCCAAAACGCAGCTCTGCGATATGGACTAAAATGAAGCAAAAGATAAATTATAAGCCGAATTTAAAAGAAGTGAAAGAATTGATCCGGATGCGCTATAAAAGCAGGAGGACCTTTTGTGAAAATATCCCACTGAAGCGAAAAAGCGGATCCTTCCCACAGGTGGTCACCGCGTCAGGTCCTTGAGGCTAAAAGCGGTGCGTTTTGAGCCATTGAAATACTTAAAAAAACAAAAAAACATTTCTCTTTTTATTTTAAAAAAAAAACAGAGAGAGAGACCCTGTCTCCCTCTCTCTCGGCCTCCCTTCCCACAATAGGCCTAGGCTTTCGGCCATGGTCGCCACCGTGGCTTTACCGTGGAACCGCCGCGTCCAGCGGCCAGCATCGCACGAAAGGGGCTATTTTGAGCCTCCCCTTTGAGCCCTGTTCCAAGGCCGAATCCTTCAGGCCCAAAGTCTGAAGGAAAAGAGAGACCCATGCCCTCCCTCGGTCCGATCTCTGCGGCCATAAAGGGCTTCCGGCGAGGGTATCAGTAAGGCGATTCTGGGTAAGTCTCTCCTCTCCCTCTCCTTTATTGTTTTCTTTTTATTTAACAAATTCGTAAAACAAAATAAAAATAAAATAAAAAATAAAAAACGACGAGTAAAAATCGAAAAAAATCAACCTCTGTTGTTCTTATTTCCGATATTCTAAGATATGTCCCCCTAAAAATACATGCCTCTGTTCGGGATTTATGAAAAAAATACAAAATGCTCTTCTCTCCTCTTCTCTCATCCGGTCTTTGTTGTTCGTTTTACAGTGCGGAGGTCTGACGATTTGTGGATGTGGCTTGCTGATGTATGGAGGCGTGATGCAGTTCTTTGCTGGGCTTAGGAATTTTGGAAACCATAGGAGTTTTCTGTTTCTGATTTTTTTTGTTGGGCTACCTCGTGATTGGGCCAAGGTCTAGGCAAAGTGGGGTTAAATTTGGTTGGGCCACTTGGGCCTATGTATTTGGACTGTTATTTTATTTGTGCAACAGGTCGGGCAAATATTGGTTATTACAACTGCCCCTCTTTGCTCATCGTCGTGTTACAGGAACGAAGCAAAGACTTAAAAATAGCCAAATTTGCCCAGTCGTGCTGGACCTTGATGCTCTTCTTCTTCAAGTAGTCTCATTCCATCCTACTGCATCTTCAGAGGTATAGGAATTGGTGCTTCGATCCACTCCACCGCAACGTCGGGGAGATAGGATTTGTAACTCGTAACTTTAATCTGTTTAACTGAAATGTCGGGGAAGTAAGATTCGCTGTTATGGCTTTAATCTGTTCCACTGCACCGCTTAAGAAGTAAGATTCGCTGTTGTAGCTTTAATCTTTTTAACTGCAATGTCTGGGAAGCAAGATTCACCGTTGTGACGTTAATCTGTTCCACTGTACCGCCAGGGAAATAAGATTCGCTATTCTCAGTCTGCCCCACTGCAACTTCAGGGGGGTAAGACTTGCTTACTCAATCTGTTCCACTGTGTCCTCGGGGAGATAAGACCCGATACGATCTACTCTACTGCAAATTCAGAGAGATAAGATCTTTTTTATTTTAATCCGCTCCACTGTAATTTCAGGGAGATAGGATTAGTGGCTTCAATATACTCCACTGTAACCTCAGGAAGGTAAAATCCGCCATCCTCGATCTGCTCCACTACTTCTTAGGGAGATAAGATCTGTAATCTTCAATCTATTCCACTGCTGCCCAGGGATATAGAATTACTGGCTTCAATGTACTCCACTATAACCACAGGGAGGTAAAATCTGCCATCTTCTATCTACTCCACTACTGCTTAGGGAGATAAGATCTGAAATCCCAACCTATTCCACTGCTGACCAGGGAGATAGGACTTGTGGCTTAAATCTACTTCCCTACTCCTGGGGAAGATAAGATTCGCTGTCTTCGATCTGCTCCACTATTGCTTAGGGAGATAAGACCTGTGGTTTCCAACCTATTCCACTGCTGCTCAGGGAAATAGGACTTGTGGCTTAAATCTGTTTCCCTACTCCTAGGGAAGATAAGATTCGCCGTCTTCAATATGCTCCACTATTGCTTAGGGAGATAAGATCTGTAATTTCCAATCTTCAACCTGCTCCACTACAATCGAGGAAGGCAAGGCTTGTGCCTTCGATCTGCTTCGCCGTCGACGCAGGAAGGTGAGATCTGCTATCTTCGATCTGCTCCACTACTACTTAGGGAGATAAGATCTGAAATCCCAACCTATTCCACTGCTGACCAGGGAGATAGGACTTGCGGCTTAAATCTGCTTCCATACTCCTAGGGAAGATAAGATTCACTGTCTTCGATCTGCTCCACTATTGCTTAGGGAGATAAGATCTGTAGTTTCCAACCTATTCCACTGCTGCTCAGGGAAATAGGACTTGTGGCTTAAATCTGTTTCCCTATTCCTGGGGAAGATAAGATTCGCCATCTTCGATCTGTTCCACTATTGCTTAGGGAGATAAGATCTGTAATTTCTAATCTTCAACCTGCTCCACTACAACCGAGGGAGGCAAGACTTGTACCTTCGATCTGCTTCACCGTCGACGCAGGAAGGCGAGATCTGCTATCTTCAACCTACTCCACTGCAACGAGGGAGGCAAGGCTGGTATCTTCGATCTGCTCCACTATTGCTTAGGGAGGCAAGATCCGCTATTTTTAATCTGCTCCACTGCAACCGAGGGAGGCAAGGCTTTGTTTTCGATCTTCACTGATCTGTTCTTTGGAGAACATGACCTGTATAATGAACCTAATTATGCCTAATGATTAGGATGTCATGATCAAAATGAATCAAATGCTCCTAACTAGACATGTCTAAATGGTGTTTGCATGAGTGCAGAATTTTATTTTTCCGAGAATGATCCCGCTTAGGTTGTCATTACTTGAAGTTTATTAAGGCTTTCTGACTGACGTGCTACAACGCATTCTCACTTGACTGGCTTTTCTGAAGAAACATTTAGCCAGGTTTCCCCCCACTGTAAACCTCAAAGTTTAATCCATTAGGGCGTACAATTTGTGCCATCATTCTCCCACTGCAATCCAAGGGTAGGAATATGTGCTTTTCCTCAATCTTCTTTTATCACAATTCAAGATATAGGATCTTAATCTTTCTGGTCCCCTTACACCATTTCTAGGGTGTCGTACCAAAAACTCATACGCAAATGGAGGCTCTCTTCTCCGAGGTAACCTCTTCCTATTATTTGGTGATCATTGCTTGCTTGTTTATGGCATCATGTCAATCAATGCAATTGACAACAAAATCCAAAGAGAAAATCTAAATTTAGACTCTTCTTTCTCAAATTTCCAACCTTTAAATTTGGTGTGCTCTAAACAATAGTTCTGTTTCAGGTACCTATATTATTTAGAAACTTTTCAGAGTAATATGCAAAACTTCTTTTGTGAAATTTTTATTAGTCCATTGATTATTATCCCAATGCAACATGCTTGCAAAAAAAAAGGGTCATGCCAATGGATAAGAATAAAGTTAGTTCTAAGCATAGCTCAAAATGAATAAATTATCAAAAAAAGTAAAAAAGGATAATAAAGAAATTGATTGGGAATGTATATCTTGGAAAAGAAAAAAAAGTATTCCAAGAACAACAAATTCAATATAAATAATATGAGAATCGGGTGCCCCAGATATCGCAGCTTGAACTTCTCTATACAAACTTTCTGAAGACCATTCTGAGTTTGACATGTGTTTAGGAGATCTACATTGCTTTGTCGATGTCCCAAGATGTCGCCTATCATTTCCTATTGATTCAGGCATAGCAAGATCACCACATGCCCCAATATGATAAAAATTCAAGTTGTTTTGATCACCTCATGCCCCATTTTAATCAATATTTGAGCCGCCCTGTTCGGGTTTTCAACTCAAATCCCCTTTGGCCTAAGATGCCCTTTGCGGGTTTTTCCCTTAGCCTCTCCATTTTACTTTTTCATCATTTTTCATTTTTCATTCACTTTTTTTTACTCAAAGGCCCCTTTGCAGGTTTTCACCTTAGTCCCTTCTCCTTCTTAAGGTGAAGTAATACTTGACTGAATCTGAGTTTGCAGGATTTGGCGAGTTTTTACCATCTATCCTACTCAAGATCAGAACTCCTCTAGAAAAGGCCTTTGGTGTCCATTTTCCTCTAAAATCCTTTTGTGTAAGAAGGATCTTTCTCAACATTAGGTTTCCCTTATAGATCTCTGAGGCAAACCTTTTGGTTGTAGGCTCGCGTCATTTGCCTTTGATACACTTAACTGTGCTGCATAGCTTTTAGCCTTTTCCTTCTGATCAGATTGGATTCATTCTGCCTCATCCAACTCTTAGCTCAACTAACACCTGGAGAGAAAAGATTTTTATTGTAATGGGTAGAACTACCTCCATCCCTCAAACCAAAGAGAATGATGCTACTCCGGTAGGAATCTTGATAGATGTTCAACCAACAAAGAGGGCAAATGGTAATTTCTAATACCCGTCCTTGTAAGTTACAGTCATCTTTGCAATTCATTGTCTTGCAATACAGTGACAAATCGTGGTGTCTGATTTTGAATTGATTACAGCTCTCAGCTATCGCATTATCAATCAAGTTCAATACATTTTCCAATACCATCCTCTTGGAATTCTATATCGGCATATGATGACATTGACGTATGAAGCAGCCTCTAATGATCTAAAAAATGAAGCAATGCCCATTAGAAGTCTTCGATAATGGTGATGTCCATGCCCCATTTTGCTCAAAATTTGAGTTGCCCTTTTCGGGTTTTCAACTCAAAACCACATTTAGTCATAAAGCGCCCATTGAGGGTTTTCGCTTTGGCCTCTCCTTTACTTCCTTTTGTTATTTTTTATTTTGATCTAGATTTTTCTTTTTTCATTCTTCTTTCTTTTTCTCTCATTTTCATATTTTTATTTTGACTTTGATTGATTTCTCTTTTTTGCTTTTGACTTTGATTTTTTCTTTTGTTTTTTATTTTGATTTTGATTTTTCTTTTTTGAATCTGAACTCATAGGATTAGGCAAGTCCTTGTTATCCCTTTTGACCAGAACCAATATTTTTCTTGATAAAGCCTCCCACATAAGATCTTCCACTTTCATCTTGTATGCGAAAAACCTTATTTGGTATCAGATTTATTTCATAGAGCCTTTTTGGGGTGCAGCTACTATAGAAAACTTTGGATCTTCCTCTTTAATCAAAGTAAAATCCATCAACATCTTGAAGGGATAGAAACTCGACTTCAAATGGGCAAAGCTATGCTGACTCCACGAGAAAGGCATTGCCCCGGCAAAGAATTGCATCGTTCATACGGTAAATTTCTGACATCGTGCTGTTGTGCAGATTTCATTATCAGCGTTTAACCCGGGCATATCCTGTTATGACCATACAAAAACATCTTTGAACTCTAGAGTAACTTAATGAGGTCTCACTTCATCTTTGTGGTCACCTCAATTCTAATCTTCATCCAGCTCACAATTTCTAATGGTTCCTCGTGAGGTAGGATCTGTCTATCCTCTTGTTCTACCATTGTCAACAAGTATGGAGATAAGCTACGATCTATATCATTTTCAAAGTCATGAGATCCCTCAAACACATGCCTCGCTCAAAAGGAAAACCTGAGTCTGTAGCAGCGTCATTCATGTAATTGATATCTGGGGACCCATAATAAGTACCAAAGAATATACAAAAGAATGTATAAATTTATGAATAATTATTTGTACAATATGATTATGAATGAATGAATGATATGGAAGAAAATCCAAAAGAATGAAATAATCAGAAATAATTATTCAAAAAAGAATGAAAGAACATTGGCTTAAAAGTGATCACAAAGATGTATTTCATTAGAATAATAACGTTCAGACATGAGCCTATTTCACAAAGGAATTTCTATCATTTTTAGGCTAAAACAACAAAAATGTTCTGAACATTACTCTAAATGAGCTTTAAAAACTACAGGGATTTCTTCTGCAGTCTAATTACTTAGAACATTCCCAGGGTTATAATGGCGGATATCTAACAAGGTCCCTTCTTCAGTTGCTTTTCGTCGATGTGAACATTTCCCCCTCTTCTTCATGCATTGTATTCACTCCATTTATCAATTATGATTGGGTAATGGATTTTTCGCACTGGAGGAATCATCAAATTTAACGATGCCCATACTGATAAGCCTTTCAATCACTTTTTTAAAGGCAATGCAATTTTCTATAGAATGCCCCGTCATTCCCGCATGATAATCGTATTGTGCATTTGCGTCGTACCATCTGGGGTACGGAGGCTGTGGAGGTTTTGAGTAGAGAGGGGCAACAATGCGCGCATCGAATAAGCTTTGATACAGCTCCTTATATGACATCGAAATTGGCATGAACTAGAGGTTCTCCGTGTCTTGTTTCACATAAGATTCTTGTCTTGATGAACCTTGTTGACTAGCAACCACTTTTCTTGGATGGTTCACCGTAATCGATTTGTTGTAGGTGCTCGCGTTGTTTACCTCATTTTCCTTTCTTCTCGAGGCTGACCTTTTGTTACTCTCTTCTGCTTCTATTTTCCCATTTCTTATGGCATTTTCAATCATTTCGTCATTCATGATTATATCTAAAAAGCTCTTCAAAGAGCTTCCCAACATGTGAGTGATGAACGGGGCCTTTAATGTGTTGATAAAGAGCATCGTAGTTTCTCTTTTTAGGAGCGGCGGCTGGACTTGGATAGCGACTTCCCTCCATCATTGTGCGTACTGCCTGAAACTTTCGCTTGGCTTCTTTTCCATGTTTTGCAAAGTGATTCTATCAGGCACCATATCTGTTACATGACTATATTGCCTCATGAATGCTTGAGCTAGGTCCCTCTATGAACCAATCTTGGTGCGGCTCAAATGATTGTACCATTTGGACGCTGTCCCTACCAAACTGTCTTGAAAGCAGTGTATTATCAGCTGATCATTGTTAATGTAACCAATCATCCTTCTACAGAACATGGTGATATGGACTTCGGGGCAGCTAGTCCCACTATATTTCTCAAATTCAGGCATCTTGAACTTGTGAGGGAGTACTAAGTCTGGAACCAAGCTTAGATCTTTTGCATCAATTCCATGGTGACTATCGGCGCTTTCCAGGGCTTTGAATTTTTCCTCCAACCATTTACACCTATCCCCCCATTGTTTTGACAGTTCAACGTTTGTCTTTCCTTCCTCAGCTGCTTCATCAAAATTCGGGACGGCAAGATTAACCGGATTATCAGTAGGGTTAGGACCTAATCTGTCCAGAAAGTTCATCGGTATTGAAACATCGATTTGAAACCGTTGAGGCCCAATTGAAATAAAGGATCTGCATGGAGGTACCTCAGTCTGAACCTACGCATGTAGAGGCGTAAAGCCTGGAGGGTAGATAGGTCTATCCTTGTCTTCTTCTTCATCATTTACCATAGGACCTTTCCCCTTATTTACACCTTTAGTCAGTAGATGTGTCAATTCAGCCATCGCATCTTTTTGAGCCTTGATCAATTTTTCCATCATGTCTTCTTGAATTTTATCTAGCCGTTCTTGCATTTGTACTTGTAACCGTTCTTGCATATCCTTTTGCATTTGCTCCAATTTCTCTAATCTTTGATCCATTTCCTTAGTTTTACGACGGGTACCGTAAGGGTGCTTGATTGGTTGATTTTCCAGATTAGCTGAAATAAATTTACTCAATTAGACCCTTTCAATGGACTTTAATGCATGTAATGTCATGTAATGCAAATGCATGAAATGAATGCCTAAAGAGACTTTGATTTTGATTCAATTACATTTAGGAAACTTCACTAGAAAGCAAATTCCTTTACATAAAGCAGATGCATGTACAACCTCGCCCTTATATTCCAAGAGACAACATCGATCTTTTTCTTCATCCGCATGTTTGAGATAATCTCGCCAATTTCCAATAGACGCCACTGCTAGCTTCTTTTCTTGATCTTGGTCGCGATCCATCATCTGCCCATCTTCATAAAGCTCGTCAGCTTCTTTAAGGGAGTTGAAACGTCGAAGGCTCTTGGACAATCGTCTCGAACCCTTAGGCCATGAAGTAAAGGTTACGAACTCTTCATCACCCTTCTTGTGTTTCTCAGAATATATTCAGGCAGTCGTATTATTTTCTACTTTATCAAGGAATTTGTATTCCATGACGAGCTTTCTAATTTAGTAATCGGACTTGAATCAATATCTCTTTCTTAAGATGCAAATGCAATGCAATCAAAACACAACAAGAGGGGTTAGTACAAAACATAAGCAAACAAGGGACACAAAAGGACCTAGTCAGGTAACCACTAAGGATTTGGAGTGGCTCTACCTAGGATAGGTTCTTAGGCTATCTATATGAGGTTTGGCTCTAAAGTCAAGGTACCCGAACCAGCAGATTCCTCGATCTTCACCCATTATAGGCTCATACAGATCAAGTTCGGCTCAGGGGAATACATTTCCCTATGGCTGCACGGTGATGAAAACCTCACGAAGACATAGGTACGGATGTATTCCGAAAATGATCCATTATCCTGCACGGAGGTGAAAACCTCACGAAGGAGTAGCTTCTCACTCCCACTTAAAATGGTAGGACTAAATAGTCTTTATGCAATATGATGCACAAATATAGAGCTCAATTTACAGTAATCAGGCAAACAAATGCAAAGAGAAGATCCTAATTTTTTCAAATAAAATTTTTAATTTTCGACAATAAGACAAAAACAATCAATTTTACGGCCTGACTCTCTTATACTCCCTAATGGAGTCGCCAAGATATCGAAACCATTTTAAATTTGAAAAAAAAAATAGGGTTCGACTTTTAAAAAATGAAAATTCTGGGAGTCGCCACCGATCTTTTATTGAGGTGTGATCGGATCACCTTGAAAATAATTTTAGGTCTGCGAATTTTGAGAAAACAGGTTCGGGAGTCGGTTACGCACGAGGAAGGGTTAGCACTCTCGTGACGCCCAAAATTGGTACCGAATTGATTGTTTAATGTCTTAGTGTCGAAGTTTTGAAAAGATTTTAAAATACGATCCTTTTATCTTGAATAAAATGAATTGGATGATAAGGCTCGCTGATTTCAAAGAAATAAATTATCACACTCAGTAAGTTAGAGTGCAACATTCCTCAGAATTAAGTTTATCTTTTTACTTTTAAAACCTATGCATTTTGAGAAGAATATCTGATTATTTGGGTCAAATGAGAAAATCAAAACCCAGTAAGTTAGAGTTTGATTTCACAAAATTCCTAAATATCGAATATTGCCTTTATTTTTATTTTTTGGAAAAAATCCTCATCTTGAGAAAACAACATGTCATATCCAATGCGTTAGGACACAATGTATCGAATTCCCGAGAAGGAGTTTTTTTTTATTTGTATGCTTTGATTAAAGAATAATCTCGGTTATTTAGATTCGACGAGAAAAATTAGAACCCAATACGTTAGGGCTCAATTCTTTCGAGGATCCCAAATACCGAACTTTGTGTTATCTTTGAAAAACTTTTTGAATAAAAATGCTCTTGATACTTGAGTGATATTAAACGTAATTTTTTAAACAAATAAAAACAATGGAATAATAACGTACAACGCGAGGCGATAATTCGTAAACCTATATGTTAATGAACACAAATAATCCATAAATACCAATAAACAAATATCATACACATAAAGGCAATAATCTCACATCACATGTAAATATCAACATTAGTAATTAAAACCTAATAATAATAATAATAACTAAGAAACAAGCAAATTAACACAAACACCAACCCAATGTACAAGTTTTGAAAAACCAAAAAACATGAAAGAAAGGAAATTGTAAACCAATAAAGTGTAGGTATAAAAATTTTAAAATAGATAATATGCAAGAAAATTTAAAATAGATAAAACGGAGTTAAAATATATATATATATATATTATGTGAAACAAAAATATCTAAATAAATCTTAAAGTAAATATTACAAATGAGGAAAATCCAAATAAGTAATATATAAAATAATAATATCTATATATATGTTAATCTAAATAAATAATACATACATGATAATACATGTAAAAAGTTGAAATGGGTGAAATATAATAAAGTAGGTTTTTAAAAGAAATAAATTATATATATGAGAATAAGTAAAAATAGAATAATATGGGATTAATAATATATCACAAATCGTATATAAATAATATTAAATTTACATAAAATATATAGAATAATACATAATAAATTTGCAGAATGATACATGAAAACTTAAAATAATTATATGATAAATTTAAAATAATAATATGTGATAAATTTAAACAACATTCATAAAGGATTTAAAATAATATTAAGCACAAATATAAAAATAAGGTTAGATTTAAAATTAAATATATCAAAAATAATGAAATATAAATACTTAAATAAATTAAAAAGAGCAAATTAAATCAAGCTAATAAGGATTAAATTGGTTTTAAAACAAAATCGAGGAAGGAAAAGCGAAAATTAAATAAAATTGAAGGACAAAAATGCAGTGCGCGAATAACATGGGGGAGTAATTGGGAAATATTCCCCATCCTCCCAAAACGCAGCTTTGCGATATGGACTAAAATGAAGCAAAAGATAAATGATAGGCCAAATTTAAAAGAAGTGAAAGAATTGATCCGGATGCGCTATAAAAGCAGGAGGACCTTTTGCGAAAATATCCCATTGAAGCGAAAACACGCGGATCCTTCCCCTGGGTCGGGTCACCGCGCGGGTCACTGAGGCTAAAACGGCGCCGTTTTCGGAGCCATTGAAATACTTAAAAAAAACAAAAAAACATTTCTCTTTTTATTTTCAAAAAAACAGAGAGAGACCCTGTCTCCCTCTTTCTCGGCCTCCCTTCCCACAATAGGCCTAGGCTTTCGGCCATGGTCGCCACCGTGGCTTCGTCGTGGAACCGCCGCGTCTAGCGGCCAGCATCGCACGAAAGGGGCTATTTTGAGCCTCCCCTTTGAGCCCTGTTCCAAGGCCGAATCCTTTAGGCCCGAAGTCTGAAGGAAAAGAGAGACCCCTGCCCTCCCTCGGTCCGATCTCTGCGGCCACAAAGGGCTTCCTGCAAGGGTATCAGTAGGGCGATTCTGGGTAAGTCTCTCCTCTCCCTCTCCTTTATTGTTTTCTTTTTATTTAACAGATTCGTAAAAAAAAATAAAAATAAAATAAAAAATAAAAAACGATGAGTAAAAATCGAAAAAAATCAACCTCTGTTGTTCTTATTTCTGATATTCTAAGATATGTCCCCCCAAAAATACACGCCCTTGTTCGGGATTTATAAAAAAATACAAAATGCTCTTCTCTCCTCTTCTCGCTATCTAGTGCTGTTGTTTGTTTTACAGGTACTAAGTCAGACGAGTTTGTGGACGTCTTGCATGCGTGGAGGCGTAAACCAGATTCTTCTTGTGTTGGGAATTTCTGAAAACCATAGGAGTTTTCTGTTTTTGATTTTTCTTGTTGGGTTGCCTCGTGATTGGGCCAGGGTCTAGGCAAAGTGGGGTTAAATTTGGTTGGGCCACTTGGGCCTATGTATTTGGACTGTTATTTTATTTGTGCAACGGGTCGGACAAATATTGGTTATTACAATTTTCATGTCAATTTCGTTAATATTCCATTTTTACCTTTACAGGCCTGATTTACGGAAATAAAATTTTGAAATCGTATTTTTTGACATTGTCTTGGTTCAAAATAAAAGGTCGAAGACGGAATTGTTGATAGAACCCGGAATTGTTTTATTGACATCTAAAGATTGGCTCTATCATTTGGTGAACAAGAAATTGATTTATTGAATATGTTATAATAAAAGTATATAATATAAATTTAAGGATGAAAACTTGAGTTCATTTTACTGACCGTAACCGTATACATTAGTGAATATTAAAAGTAGACATTATCTTTTTGATATAATTAAGTGTTCACAACAATTTCCTAAAACTAAGAAAACTTAATCTAGAAAAGAAGAAGATTAGAGACAACAAAGGATTCAGAATGAATTGAGATGGACCGACAATTTAACTTAAACCTCAAAATTCCGTTTTCCCGAGAAAACCAAAACAAGAATTTCCCAAATTTATTTTTATGGTGTGCCAATGTAAGAACTTTTTTTTTTTTTTAAATAATTCCGGTTATTAGCCTTATCACAAAAAAGGACCCGAGGGAAAATAAATCGACAGGCGGAGAATTAGCCACACATGACATTACCCACAAATATGTCGAGACTCGCAGACCCCGGTTTTTAGCTTTGCTTCTTCCCCATAACCTCCACCTCACAATTTTATCATTTTGCCCAATTCCCCGATAAAAGATAGAGGTAAGCCTTTTTCCCTTTTTCTTTTTTTAGTTTTCCTGGGTTTCTTTTTATGTTTCTCCTAATTCAGATGAACCGATTCGCTGTGCTATGGTAATAGTTGTAGGAACAATGCCTTCTTCTTCTTTAGCTTCCCTTGTTAATTTGGGAACCCTTAATGCCACTTTCATTAATTATTTCTCTGAACCTATTTCGTCCTCTTACTATTCTTGTGTTAGAAGAGTTTCATTGTCTAAAAGAAGTTTTAGTAGGAAATGTAAATGTAAATACTCTGTGGCACCCACCGATTTTGTTGCTGAGGCAAACAATTCCTCTTCTTATAAAGATAGTGATGAAATTGTTCTTAAACCTGCCCCCAAGCCGGTTTTGAAGTCCGAAGGGGTGAAAAACGATAAGGGTTTGTCTTGGAATGCTGAATTGAGTGAGGGTGAGGATGAGGATAAAGAAGAAAATGAGAGGAATAAAGTGATTGAGTCTTTAGGTGAAGTATTGGAGAAAGCTGAAAAGCTGGAAACCTCTAATGTAAATGTTAATGTGAATGTGAATAAACCCAAAGCCAGTGGTGATGGTAGTGGTTCGGGTGGTGGCAAAAAGGCTAAGACTTTGAAAAGTGTGTGGAGGAAAGGGGATACTGTTGGGATCGTGCAAAAGGTTGTTAAGGAGTCTCCTAAGGTTAATGATAAAAAAGGAGAGGGGAAGGTGGAGTCTCAAGGTGAAAGTGCTGCTGCACCTTTGAGACCTCCCCAACCACCAGTAAGACCTCAACCTAAGTTACAAGCTAAGCCAGCTGTAGCACCTCCACCTGTGGTGAAGAAGCCGGTTATCTTGAAAGATGTTGGGGCAGGTCAAAAGTTAGAGTCTGATACAGATGGGAAGAGTAAAGAAAGAAAGCCTATTCTGATTGATAAATTTGCGTCAAAGAAGTCTGTGGTTGACCCTGTCATTGCTCAAGCTGTATTAGCTCCTACAAAGCCAGGGAAGGGCCCTGCCCCTGGAAAGTTCAAGGATGATTATCGGAAGAAAAATGTTTCTGCTGGAGGTCCTAGGAGGCGCATTATTAGTGACGATCTTGAAATTCCTGATGAGGAGACATCAGAGTTGAACGTGTCAATACCTGGTGCTGCCAACTCAAGGAAAGGGCGGAAATGGAGTAAAGCTAGAAGGAAGGCAGCCAGAATCCAGGCTGCCAAAGAGGCAGCACCTGTTAAAGTGGAAATTTTGGAAGTTGGAGAAAAAGGCATGTCAGTAGAGGAGTTAGCATACAATTTGGCTATTGGTGAGGGGGAAATTCTTGGATATCTGTACTCCAAGGGGATTAAACCAGATGGAGTGCAAACTTTGGACAAAGACATGGTAAAAATGGTGTGTAAGGAGTATGAGGTTGAAGTCATAGATGCTGACCCTGTTAAGGTAGAACAAATGGCAAAAAAGAAGGAAATTTTTGATGAAGATGACCTAGACAAGCTACAAGACAGACCTCCTGTTCTCACTATAATGGGTCATGTTGACCATGGGAAGGTTAGAATTTTCTCCTGTTCTTTTATTTCATTTTGAATTGAAGTAAGAAACTTTTCTTAAACACTAGAGCTTACTGATTTGTATTTTGGTAATTTATGCTTTGCAGACAACTCTTCTGGATGTTATCCGAAAAAGCAAGGTGCGCGGAACCTTGATTAGTCTGATGCTTCTTATGTTTTTTTTTCCATTTGAAATTAAGAGGAACTTTTAGGTCATAGGTTTTATTTGCTCCGGTTGAAGTTTTTTTTATTTTTTATTAGTTATTTATTTTTGCTTTTTCATGGTGGTGTGCAAGTGATAAAATGATTCTCTGCATAGAAGTATTGATAATTTGGTCAATTGACACTCAAAGCTTTATGCAGTTATTAACTAGCAAAACACATTCATTATCAAACTGAAGCCTAATTGCTGGATATCTATAGGTGGCTGCCTCAGAAGCAGGTGGTATAACACAAGGAATTGGAGCATATAAAGTTTTAGTACCGATAGATGGCAAGCCACAACCATGTGTTTTTCTTGATACTCCTGGACATGAGGTAACACAATCACTAGGAACTTTCATCTTTAAAGTTCTTTTTCTGCTAGGAATAGCTTTTCTTTCCCTTTCAGTACTTTTTTTTTGCTTCAGAAACTAGTAACCTTCACAATAATGCTATAGTACGGTAAATCTTAAATGCAACTTACTTGCAATATCTTGTCCCTAGGTGATATCTATTACATGTTTCTGTAGGCTTTTGGGGCAATGAGAGCTCGTGGAGCACGGGTTACTGACATTGTGATCATTGTGGTGGCTGCTAATGATGGGATTCGTCCTCAAACAAATGAGGCTATAGCTCATGCCAAAGCAGCTGGAGTACCAATTGTCATTGCTATAAATAAGGTTAATTAACTATAAGGTCATTTTTGTTCTGAAAATCAGAATGCAAGTCTACTCTACAGGAAATTTTGGTGCTTGCCCATGCTCTAAATGTTGGCATTAAATATGGCTAATGTTATTCATTCTACTGTAACAGATAGATAAAGATGGAGCTAACCCGGAAAGAGTTATGCAAGAGCTTTCTTCTGTTGGACTAATGCCAGAAGTCTGGGGTGGTGACATCCCTGTGGTTCAGGTTTAATGATATGTCATTTATGTGATCTTTTCTGATTCATGTGCATTCTGGATGCTTATGTTGTTGTCTGCTATTACAGATCAGTGCTCTTAAAGGGCAGAATATAGATGACCTGTTGGAGACTGTAATGCTAGTTGCCGAGGTGTGTACTATTATTGGCTTTCCTGCATCTTGACAATTTTGCTTATTACCATGGTTGGCTGTCAAAGTATGCAGCATATCCTTAGTTACTTTTTCTTCTCTTTCTAAGTTTCCAAATCATTTTGAATTTGCTCTTTAGTTCATTTTCTTTATAAAATACCTTCTCAGCTCAAGAAGTATCTCTCCTAAGGAATAGACTTTTTTGAAGTTCTACTAATAGGACCAATTAATGATGTCATTTGGCACTTTTGAGTTAGAACATTTTGAGGAACAAAATCATTTCACTAAAGCATAAAAGTTCAATATGATTTGAGGCCTAAGTGGTGATATCTTTGGTGAAATATTTCGAATAATATGCGAGTTTTCTGTGTCTAACTTTAAGCACATAATTATCTTGGTTACTGTTACTTCCAATATGACCTTCACCTGGACTGTTTCAGTTACAAGAGTTAAAGGCTAATCCAGATCGAAATGCAAAAGGCACAATAATTGAGGCGGGTCTTCATAAATCTAAGGGGTCTGTAGCTACTTTTATTGTGCAGAATGGAACCCTTAAAAGAGGGGATGTAGTTGTTTGTGGAGAAGCCTTTGGAAAGGTTGGTAAACTAGAGCCACACTCTTGATCATTCGAATATGAAAATTCTCTGCTTGCAATATGGTATATGCTTAACATTCTAAACCTATCTGAAGAGAGTTTTCCACTATATCCATGACCAGGTGCGTGCTTTATTTGATGATGGCGGAAATCGTGTCGATGAGGCTGGACCCTCAATACCTGTACAGGTTAGCAAATTATTATGTTTCCCTTTTAATTTACTCTGTTTGTCTTTCTATATTTGACTGCTTTTTTTTATTAAATTTGAAAGATGCTAATAAACCTGTTGCTCTAACTTGAGCACAGATGAGGAAATTCTGACCTCATTGCAGAATGGTTAACATTTTGACATGCAGGCTGCAGCTTGATTTCCTTATGTGGCCCTTGTAGTTGGAATTTAGTTACACATGTGGTGTGAGTGCGAGGGTGTAAGTTCTTTGCATTTGGGGCTGTCAATACAATATAAGGAGACATGATTTTGTTCAGTGCCACCTTTATCTTCAATATGAACCGCAGAATCACCTTTAAGAGAAAAAACAATTCTCAGATTCCACAGTCCTAAATTATCTGGACTGTAGGTATAAATCATGCTAGTTTTTGACCATGGATCCACCCTGCTAATTGACAATGTATGAATATAGTTGAGTCTAAAAGAGGGATTTGGACTTCTTAATATCATCTATAGCCTCAGTTTATGTGGTTGCCTTAGCTGTAGTTACATCTTTGTGAAGCAAAATAATTGTAGCCTAGTTGAAATTGATGGATTGATGGTGATGATTTGTGAAGCAAAATAATTGTAGCCTAGTTAGATCTATGTAATATATTTGTATAACATGATAAGTAAGATGAGCGAAGTTGTTCATGAAAGTACCCCCGAAATAGATAATTGTTGTGCATTGATGGTGATGATTTGAATGAACAGCAATGTTTGTGGATAAGAAATAGAATCAACTTTAGAGATTGACTAGTTAAGGGTTATTCTGGAGAACGACAGACAAATCATAATTGATCAACAATAAACTGCTTGGCTCCCCTCACCTTTTTGCTTCTCCTTTGAGGAAAATCTGTGTTGTTTTTCTTATAGAATTGGAGGATTCACAGAATCAGGACTCATTTGGTACTCATCTAAAGCATTTCCTGAAGTGTTTCTGTGATGATTACGCTATACTGTTTATTCCAAATATGGGCTTGATCCACATTCATTCTCTCTCTCTCTCTCATAATTACATCCCAGTCATCCTCAAGGCCCCTGTAGAAAAGAGGAGAAAAATGGAAAAAAGGAACGTACATAAAAGAGCATGTGGACTACTATTTGGTGTACAGTTTGCATGAATTTGCATTTTCTGAACTCGATAACATGCAAAATTTATTGCTTTTAGATTGATGTTGCCAGCATATTTCGAAACTAACCAGTAACATGTTGAAGAATTCTCCTGAATTTCTGTGCCATAGCTTCTATGCGTTGGCTCTGTATTTCTATTATTATAGCATTACTCTAGGTTTGAAATTTCCCCTAAGAGATCTGCTGTGTATGTTTCAGGTCATTGGTTTGAATAATGTTCCACTTGCCGGTGATGAATTTGAGGTTGTTGATTCCCTTGATGTTGCACGTGAAAAGGCAGAGGCATGTGCTGAGTTGTTGCGAAATGAACGTATGTCAGCCAAGGCTGGGGATGGCAAGGTCACACTTTCTTCTTTAGCTTCTGCGGTGTCAGCTGGAAAGCTTTCTGGGTTAGACTTGCACCAGCTAAATATTATCTTGAAGGTTGATTTACAGGTATGCTCATCAGATTTACACAGAGGAAAACATCATGCAAGGTTATCCCGTTCATAACATTGTTAATTTGAGTGTAATGAAATTTGAAAATGCACACGGATGACTTGGCCATCTGTGTGAATTGCACATAATTTTTGTGCTACTGTGTATCAATATTATAAAGAGTTAATGAGATGTTCAGTGCATGTGAATTGCCTGAGAATGAAATGGGGCCAAAAGAGAGGCTCCTTCCCCATGATAGATAATGCAAGGGGACACAGGTGATTGGACGATTTGAATTATGTGGGCCAAATATTAGATTTCAGTCAATTAACTTGTCTTCTTTTATGTATTTTTTTTAAAAATAAACCTTTTCTTCATTTGATAAAAAGGAAAAAGGAAAAACTTGACTTTGTCAGTTCAGGCTGTATCATCATTTGGAGAAAGTACCCAAAATTCATCTTGGTATTTCTCTTCTTACTTTTTGGTTTATTGCTTGATGCTTGTGCTGGGTGCTGATTCCTTGAAATGGAATGAATATCCTCCAACATTCTTGTTTACCTTTTCTTTGTTTCCACTGAGCACTATAATTGCTATAACTGTATCTGTTTTCCACAACCAGGGATCCATAGAGGCTGTCAGACAAGCATTGCAGGTGCTCCCACAAGACAATGTCACTTTGAAGTTTCTTTTGGAAGCAACAGGAGATGTAAGCACCAGCGATGTCGATCTTGCGGTTGCTAGCAAAGCTATTATTTTGGGATTTAATGTAAAGACACCAGGTCCGGTTAAAAGCTATGCAGAAAATAAAGGTGTTGAGATTCGGCTTTATAGAGTTATCTATGAACTTATTGATGATGTGAGGAATGCAATGGAAGGACTCCTGGAGCCTGTTGAGGTTAGTCTAATGTTTTAAGTATTAATATTATGCTATCGGGGTTCTAAATGAAGCTGTTTGGCATCTGATTTGGTTCCCGAGTCAAAATGTATATGGATTTAGGGCAATGGGAAGAAGGGAGAGGAAAGAGGGGGATGGGGTGGGGAAGAAGGGGCCTGGCCCTTGTTTGGGAAAGTAGAAAATGGGAAGAATGGATCATGGAGGGAAACCCTGTATCCCTTTCATATTATAGTTCCGTCACAAAATCCATCTCTTCTTAATTTTATTCAATAAGCCCTTAATTCAAATTGCCTGGATCAGCTATTTGTATACTTTTATTTCTATCTATGGCTATTTCTCTTAAAATCCTTAGTAGTCATATTCTTTTACCTTGATCAGTCTCTTCTACCTGTATTTGTTGAATGCGCGTAGAAGTATGCTGGGGCATTGATCCTTCTCTCACTTTCATTTTTTGATTTACTTTCTTTTGCTGCTTTCTTGTTGTTCTTCTTTAGTCTCTTGTAAACAGTGAATTTACTTTGATCTGGTGTAGCTTTGAACTTGAAGGCTTTAAATTCTTGGGTCATGTACTTGCTTTTCCTTTTGTATGTTTAAGATTTCCACCTTAAAGATTCAGAGTTGATACTGCTCTTCTTTTGATAGGAACAAGTACCAATTGGCTCTGCAGAGGTTCGGGCTGTTTTCAGCAGTGGTAGTGGTCGTGTTGCTGGATGTATGGTAACAGAGGGAAAGATAGTGGATGGTTGTGGCATCCGTGTCATTCGAAATGGTCGCACAGTCCATGTCGGTGTTCTGGATTCATTGCGAAGGGTTAAGGAAATTGTTAAAGAGGTATACTGTTGATTGATAGTACTGTTTTTTCTTTTTTTTTTTTTTCTTTGTTCACATTTCTATCATCATCTCTCTTTAATATGAAATTTTAATGCATGCTGACTCTTCCAGTAAACTTTTTCATGTCTTTCTCATGTGTATCTGCTGGCATATTGGCTACTACAGATAAGTATGTGAATATTATGTAATAATTGTGCTTGGGAAGATTTGATGGGTTTGATATGCTGCCTAGTAATTTGACATAAAGATGAGAGAAAAAAAATCAAAATAATGGATAAAATTGCATATAAAGAGATCCGCAACCAGAAGTTTGTATGTTGAATATTTAGATGGGAGATCATTATATATTTGATTAATAAGCCAAGTTTAGCTAAGCAGTGGAATGAACAAAATATTGAATTCTTTGGACTTGTTTCCAACTTGGACTATATGAATTGTGGTAAGGTTTGTTTTGTAAAGATAGCAACCTGCATTGACTATTTTCTTAGAAGCTGGGTGATCCTCAACTGAAAATTTGACATAAAGATGAGAGAAAAAAAATCAAAATAATGGATAAAATTGCATATAAAGAGATCCGCAACCAGAAGTTTGTATGTTGAATATTTAGATGGGAGATCATTATATATTTGATTAATAAGCCAAGTTTAGCTAAGCAGTGGGATGAACAAAATATTGAATTCTTTGGACTTGTTTCCAACTTGGACTATATGAATTGTGGTAAGGTTTGTTTTGTAAAGATAGCAACCTGCATTGACTATTTTCTTAGAAGCTGGGTGATCCTCAACTGAATATTTGAATGATAGACTGAACTTATGTTCATCTTTGATTGCCTTTGTGGTTGGAAGTGTTTTGCCTTCGAGTGTACTTTTGGATCCTTTTCCCCAACCAAAAAAAGTTTTTTTTTTTTTAATTTATTTTTGTATGAATGGTATGATTGACAATTAGGAATTTTCTTAAATTTAAAAAGTGTTTTTTAAATCTATTTTCTTTATTATACTTTCTTTAATAATTAGGAATTTTCAGTTTCACGGGATGCCAAGGATAGATTTTGATTATAGTATATATATTGTAGCATCTAATTGTAGTGGGCTTCTCCTGTTCATTTGTCTGATGAAATGGTTCTAATTCAATGCCTTGGAACATCTTTTGATCTTAGTATTTTACTTGTGAGTGACCCAATCTTTGTCCTGATTTTTGTAATGTAAGATCCAGTGGCATTGCTTTTAATGCCTTTGCCTTGGTTTTGTTAATCCTTTTCATTATGTTGAGAAATGTTTATGGAGGCTGCTTCTGTTACAGGAAGTTTAATGTTTGGTAAAGTTGGATTGTGGTCTTGGTACTTCTAGATCATGTTTGAAGATGCTTTTCCGAGAGATAGTAGGTCAATCATCATTCAAAATGGCTATATCAGCATCAATATCTTCAGCTTTCTTACTAAAATTGTCTGGTTGATAATTTAGGGGATGAGGGAATTCTTCTTGGTTTCATATTTAGTTGATAATTTTGTGGACAGGTAAATGCTGGTTTGGAGTGTGGTATGGGAGTGGAAGATTATGATCAATGGCAGGAAGGAGATATTCTTGAGGCCTTCACCACGGTTCAAAAGAAGCGAACACTTGAAGAGGCATCTGCTTCAATGGCAGCCGCACTGGAAGGAGTAGGAGTCGAGTTGTAGAATGACACAGGCTTCAAAAATCAGATCATTTGGTTTTCTTGATGGAATCAAAATTTTCATGAAAGAGGCAAACCACCATGTAGTGTGTCTACTGCTGCTTTGGCCATTGCTCAATGTGCATTGATATAAGAGATTTTGCCTCATGCAACTTATTTTGGAATGCAGCATGTTGAGGTTTGTGGACATGCAGATTTTTGCCTTGTTTTATTTTTATTTAATGTATGCTGTATATATTAACATCTCATTCCAGCTTTGCATTTGGAAAGACTGGATAGTTAGTTACATATTCCACAGGATTCATTGTAGAAAATACCTTGGAACATTTAACCCAAAATGGGGAAAAAGGAATATAGTTGGATAAGTGTGGGATAATGTCTTGAAACTTGCTGGGACAATCTGATGCATTTTCTCATCCTGTGAATCTGTATCTGTGAGCAGAGTTTAAAAAGAAAAGAGGGGATTTAACCATCGGTCGTGAACAAGTGGCTCATCTCATTTTGGTATTATATCAATGGGTAAATATAATTTTTAGTACCTATGCTTGGTTTTAATGTTTGTTTTGGTACTTATGTTTTTTATGGTTTAAATCGGTTCTCGTATTTTGTTTCATTATACAGAAAGGTACTTGAGATTAATGATGCTAATTCTTTTAGGTTGTCTAATGAATATTTAGCATGTGATAAATTTAATATTTGACACATGAGAATAATGATGTCAAAGTTATTAAAAAATTTAAAATATAAAAGCATAAATTAAAAATTAAAATTAAAATTTATATAGAAAGTTAAAAATATAAAATATTTTTATTAAAAAGTATAAAATATTTTTAAAAATTATAAAATAAAAGCTTTTTATAAAAATCAAAATTTTTATAACTTTTGTATCAAAATAAAATTCTTTTATAATTTTCGTTAGGAGTTATTAATTTTCATCAGTTCAACCATTCAATGAGGATAGGCAATTGGTTTGAGTATAAATTATTAAATTTAAAAGGTTTTCATTTTTGTTTAAAATTATATATTTACCTCCGATTAAATAGTTCAAACAAATAAAAAAATCTATTCAAATGTATTTGTTTTTGACTCAATATTTAAATCGAAAATGTTCTTACACAACATTATAAACTTTTTTAATATACATTTTATTTGAAAAATAATTGCCAAAATATATTTTTATGAAACATGAAATCGGGTGGTTATTTTTTAACATATGTCGTATACCTTTTAAAAGAGTAAATTAATTTTAGAAATATTTCTTTTTGAATGAAATCTATTTTTCATCAATTTTTAAAATCTGTAAATAAAATAGAATCTAAATTTTTAGATAATATGCTATTTTTATAAATATAAACATTTTCTCATAAAATACAATTTTTATAGTTTTATAGAAAATAAAATTATAAATTTTATATAAAAATTGTTTTTACATAAAATGATTTTTTATAATTTTAGTTATGCCGGTTTTAAATATACATGGGACCATATGGAAAATATTAAAACCATTATTTTCGGTAGAGGTGAGTAAAATTCATTTCGACTCGAAAAATTGAAAAAAATTGAATTTTTAATTATTCGAATCAAGTTAATCGCATCAACTCAAATTTTCTTTTTCGAATTTCGAGTTCGAATCGAGTTAAATTTTTAAATATCAATAACTAGAGTAATTCGAATAAACTAAATATTAATTTATATTTTCAATTTTTTCCCAACTAAATTTATATTGAAAGTTTTTATCCTATATTTTCTATTCCGAAATTAATAGTTTACAAATGGCTGCAGGTTAGTTAACTATAGAGTCATAAAGAGGTCTTTTTGAGAGAGCTTGTAAGGTGAGCATATTTTTTTCTTGCTAAAACCATGCTCTTTTTTAAATGAAGAATCACATTAGTTTTAGTTTAGTTGGCTTTCTGTGCGGACGATTGACAAAGTTTTGTTTTTGTGTTCTAGTAATGCAAGTGATGCTTTAGATAAACTTAGATTCTTATGTGTGACTGTACCCTCTTTGCTTGGAGATTCGGGTGAACTAGAGATACGCATTAAACTTGATTTAGATAATGGGACTATCACTATAATGTATGTGTTTCTTTCATCACCTTCTTGGAAAAATTGATTCAAAGAGGACTTCATTAAAATAAATAAATTTATTTTCAGAGGTACGGGGATTAGAATGACCAAAGATGAGCTTATTGACTGTCTTGGAACAATTGCTCAAAGTGTTACTTCCAAATTTTGTAAGGCTCTTAAGGGAATTTCTTTTGTATTTTGTAAATAACTCTCTCCTCTTAGAAAATAAAGAAAAAGAAGTGTTTTGGTGACATAGCATCTCATTATTTGTAGGAAAATAAGGATCTAGGGGCAGACAATGGTTTGATTGCACAATTTGGTGCTGGATTCTATTCTGCTTTTCTTGTTGCTGAGAAAGTAACATGTTGCCAGCTTAATGATAACCTGCATCCCCATCTTCTGCTTCATGTATGAAGCCTTTTAGTTCAATAATTTTCAAGCTAATTGGGTTGCTTGTTTATATGTTTCTTGAATAGGTTGTTGTGTCCACAATACGTTTGGGAAGCTGTAGCAGACAGTAGCTCCTATGTGATTAGGGAGGAAACGGATCCAGAAGATCTTCTAGTCCGTGGTACATTATTGGAATTAATTATGTAAATATGTATGGTAGTTTTTGTGTATATCTATTTTCTTTTAATTAGGAGATTAGATGCTAAAGTTTAGGAGATAATATTTTGTTTTAATTAGGAGATTAGATGCTAAGTTTAAGAGATAATATTTTGGTTTCTATCTTTGTATTTTATTGTGTATATATGTTCTTGATTTTGGGAGGAATAAAACACAGAGAAAATTCCCACAATTCTTGTTATTTTTTATGGTATCAGAGCAGGTTTTGAACGTGTAAAGTTTTGCTAATCCCCCTATTTTGCTAACGATCCGTTGCCATCCTTGAGCAAGGCTTATTCGATGGTTATTCAGGAAGAACGAGTGAAGACCATATCTCGTGAGATGGAAGATCGCTCCGATGTGATGGCTATGGCGGTGCAAAGTCGAGGCCGTGGAGAAAGTAAGGAGAAAGGGGGGGGTTTGTTCCCATTGCAAACAACCCGGACATGATATTGATAATTGTTTTGCTATTATTGGTTATCCTGAATGGTGGGGAGATCGACCCCGAGGAACTATGAAGGGTGGAAGCCGTGGCAAGAATTTAGGCCAACGTCAATCAAGCGATCGAGGACGAGGGGCGTGAGCTAATCTTGTCCGGACCCACAGGGGAGATATCGTCTTCAAATGCTAACATCGATGATCTTGAAGCAAACACTTTGCACTGGGCTTAGCAACGAACGATGGCAAGTTTTGCTCCAAACCTTAAAGGGTATGAGATCAACTTCTGTTGAGAAGATGACGGGTAAGAAATTGTCTTGGATTATTGACACGGGGCGTCAAATCATATGACGGGTAATCTAAAATTTTACATAATATTCATAAAATTCCTAATTGTCCCGTCAGTTACGGATGGGAGTGAATCTGTGGCTACTTTGAAAGGATCTGTTGCTCTTGGAGGAGATTTATTGTTGCGAAATGTTCTATTTGTGCGAATTTGACATGCAATCTTATCTACGTGTCACAACTTATGGAAAATGCTTCTTGCTTTATCCAGTTCACTAAAAATTATGTGTTATACAGACCGTACCTCGAGGATCTTGATTGGGCGGGTGAACAAAGGGATAGACTCTACTACTTTCGGGAAATTCCAAGGATCAAGGCAATGAGGGTGACTGCCGATAACTCGTTAGAAATGTGGCACAAGCGGTTAGGTCATCCATCTATGCAGATGACGAAACTTGTTTCGAAGGTAGATAGAGATAGTAGGGATGAGATTTTGAATAAATGTTGTGATGTGTGCCTTGAGCAAAACAAACTAGAGAAGTTTTTCTTTAAGTGAACATCGTGCGTTGATATTTTGAATTAATACATTGTGATTTATGGGGTCCTTATAATACTTTGTCTACTTGTGGAGCATCATATTTTTCGACAATAGTTGATGATTTTTCAAGGAGTGTGTGGATTTTCTTGATCAACAATAAATCTGAAGTACCTTCAATGTTTAAAAATTTCTTCACTATGATCAAACGACAATTTGATAAATAAGTAAAGATGGTACGTAGTGACAACGGGAAAGAATTTACTTGCATGAAGAATTATTTTGTGGAACATGATATTATTTTCCAATCTTCATGTACCGGCACTCCACAACAAAATGGGAGAGTCGAAAGAAAGCATAGGCACATCTTAAATGTTGCGCGTGCTCTTAGATTTCAAGGATCGCTTCCTATCAAGTTCTGGGGTGAGTGCATTTTGACTGCAGGTTACCTAATTAATCAAACTCCTTGTTCGGGTTTAAATGGAAAGACGCCATAAGAGGCTCTCTATGGTTGACAACCAGATTTTGGTCACCTAAGAATTTTTGGATCTTTGTGTTACGCTCACTGTAAGTTTGCCAGCCGAAGTAGAAAATGTGTGTTCATGGGTTATCCTTATGGGAAGAAAGGTTGGCGTTTATATGACTTAGAAAAACTAGAATTCTTTGTCTCTAGAGATGTTGTTTTCTTTGAAGATCAATTTCCTTTTGCTCTGACTTTTGCAAGTCGGTCCATGATCGACACAATTGCACTCCCTCAAAGTGAAGGACTTGACGAGGCATGAAATGAGGTAGTGGTTTCAAATGATAGTCAAGCTCTTGATGTAGATGAGCAAGAGTGAAAATGAAAGTAGCGAAATTGATACTCAAGTGGTGAAGAAGAGTTGGGGCGTGGGCGGTGTTTAAAGCGGTCCTTAGTTAATCATGCGGGACTTTGTCATACACACCATTCGGAGGAAAAGTCCATCCCGAAATTCTCCCTCCACGGCATTCGCAAGGTAAGTCCTATCCTATAGCGCATTATGTGAACTGTGATAAATTTTACATGCAACATCGAATTTTCTTGCGACCATTACGCAGTGAGCGAGAGTGAAATCTTATTCGAAGTCGCTAGAAGCAAAGAATGGCGTGATGCCATGTCTAGTGAAATCGAGGCTTTAGAAAAGCAAAGAACTTGGGAGATTGAGGATCTTAGAAAGGGAAAAAGGCACTTCGGATGCAAATGGGTGTATAAAATAAAACATCACTCGATGGCTCCGTTGAGCGATTCAAAGCTCGTCTTGTGATTCTTGGTAATCATCAAGTGGTGGAATTGACTACATGACACATTTGCACCGGTTGCAAAGATGGTTCTTGTTCGGGTTTTCTTGCTATTGCAAAGCAGACCAAGCAATGAGAATTACATCAAATGGATGTGCATAATGCTTTTCTACATGGGGATCTTCAGGAGGAAGTTCATATGGCGATACCACCCGGATATCGAGTACCACAACCGGGAAAAGTGTGTAAGCTTCGGAAATCTCTCTATGGGCTCAAGCAAGCGCCAAGATCTTTGGTTTGCCAAGCTTTCGACGACTTTAAAGATTATGGATTCAAACAATCGCATTCGGATTACTCACTTTTTACCTTGCAAAGAGATATATCTCAAGTCAATGTTCTCGTCTATGTTGATGATTTGATTATCTCAGGTAATAATCATGAAGCTATTGAGTCTTTTAAATCTTATCTCAGTGATTGTTTTCATATGAAGGATTTAGGACCCTTAAAATATTTTCTTGGGGTGGAAGTTGCGCGTTCTCCAGAGGGGATTATTTTGAATCAACGTAAATACATTCTTGACATCATCTCGGAAGTTGGACTTTTAGGAGCCAAACCATCAAGTATTCCTATTGAGCAGAATCATAAGTTAGCTCTTGCTACAGGTTCTTTTTTAAATGATCTAGAACCGTATCATCGTTTGGTTGGACGACTTATTTATTTATGCTTCACAAGACCGGAGCTTGCATACAGTGTTCATATTTTATCTCAATTCATGCAACAACCACGCATTGATCATTGGAATGCAGCGCTTCGAGTTGTTTGTTTCTTGAAAGGAACTCCGGGTCAAGGAGTGTTTTTGAGTAGCAAAAGTGATCTGCGGTTGTACGGTTGGTGCGATGCGGATTGGGCCGGTTTACCGTTGACAAGACGATCACTCACAGGATGGTTGATTTTCTTGGGTACTTCTCCGGTATCTTGGAAGACAAAGAAACAACACACGGTGTCTCGATCCTCCGCAGAAGCCGAATATCGATCCATGGCTGTGACCACATGTGAGCTCAAATGGTTAAAGGGATTATTAGGTAGTCTTGGAGTCTCTCATTCGCACTCAATAACGCTTGCTTGTGATAGTCAAGCTGCTCTTCATATATCTCACAATCCGGTCTTCCATGAGCGTACCAAACATATCGAGGTGGATTGTCATTTTGTTCGGGATGAAATTCTCCACGGCAATGTGAAACCTACCTATGTTCCAACAACGTCACAACTTGCGGATATATTTACCAAGGCTCTTGGTCAGACATCTTTTCGTTCTGTCCTTTGCAAGTTGGGCATCCGTGATCTTCATGCTCCAACTTGAGGGGGGTATTGGAATTAATTATGTAAATATGTATGGTAGTTTTTGTGTATATCTATTTTCTTTTAATTAGGAGATTAGATGCTAAAGTTTAGGAGATAATATTTTGTTTTAATTAGGAGATTAGATGCTAAGTTTAAGAGATAATATTTTGGTTTCTATCTTTGTATTTTCTTGTGTATATATGTTCTTGATTTTGGGAGGAATAAAACACGAGAAAATTCCCACAATTCTTGTTATTTTTCATACATAGATTACACTTTATTTAAGGGTACTCTATCTGTTCATCCTTTTTCCTCTTTTACACCCTATTCGAATGTATTTGCATTTGTATGTTTAAAAATATTAAAGGAAGATAATAAATAATATTGAGATTCTAATGTAGTGTTTCGTGTTACAAATACAATTGCCTTAGAAATTTCTGATTCTTCAGATGTACAATTCTTCCAAGTGCCAAATGTTTAAGATATTGTTCTCTTACAGACAGATGACAAGTATGAACTCTTACATCCCACCAGAATTCCATCTCACTCGAACAAATTTATTCGATTTGATTTGAATTCCATCTCACTTGATTTGATTCGAACAAATTTCAAATCGAGTTAGGATGTTAAAATATAATCTGTCAACTCGATTAACTCAAACAATTTTCATTCGATTTGATTTGATCGAATGCACACTCCTAATTTTCAGGTATCATTTTATGTAATGGAAATTAAACATAAGTACCTGTAAAGACCCTATAGTCATGGGTATCAGAAAGTATATTTCCGGGTCTCCGTTTTTGTAAAATAGACTCATAAATATTTATTAAAAATATTTACGAAGCTAGTTGTGTAGTTAATTAGGTTTTGGTTATGTGAATTTGCATGAATTAATAGTAATTAGGTATAAGGACTAAATTGCATAAAGGGTGAAAGTTGAATTATAAATTAAAGAAAATAAAGGGACTAAAGAAGCAATTAATCTTATTTCAACAAGTGGATGGTGTTGGTGAGTACATGTGTAAAATTTATATACATATATTTATTAATAAATTATATTATAATAATAAGTAAATGAAATAATAATAAAACAAAACAAATAATATGAAAAAGAAATAGAAAAGACACAAATTGAAACGAAAACAGAGAAGGAAAGAAATAATGAGAAAAAGAGAAAGAAAGGAGAAAAGATATGGTTTCAATTGTTTAAAGCTTAGCGGTTAGACAATTTAATCTTTTTCTTGTAAATTTTTGTTTTAGAATTTCGGTATTAAATGCTACCCGACCCATGTCAAAATTTTAGAAATGATTGAGTTTTTAAATGTTGTCTATGTTGAATAATTTGAGTATTAGGGACTAAATTGATAGATTTTAAGTTAGAAATGAAAAAGGATTGAATTGTAGAATAAATTATAAATTTTGAGTATTAGGGACTAAATTATGAAATTTTAAAATTTAGGGATTTAAGAGAAATTAGAGAGTTAAATCTACTTTAAAGTGGAAATTGAATGAAAATATAGAATTAATTATGAAGAAATAAAGTTAGTCTCGGTTTAGGGACTAAATTGGAATTTAGGCAAATGTTGAATAAAAATTGAAACATTCAATGTGAAATTGAATTGTATTGTATTGATGAATTTTAATTGTTTTAACTCCGTAGCTAACGTTGTACCGGAACCTTCAACTAAGAAGGGAAAAGATAAAGTTAATGAGGAATAGCTTGAAAATTCTGGTTTGTATTTCTATAATCCGAATATAAATATTAATTGTTGTATTTTGATTTAATGTTTATGGTAAGTGATTGAGGTGAATAATTAGTATTTTGATATTGAATTGAATTTGTATGAATTTGTGATTAATGTGAAATTTGAATATTGGATATTTGTTGCATTTGAAAAGTGAATTGAAACCCTATTAACTGTATCAGGCTGAGTCGGATATAAATGACATGCGATAGGATTGGAAGAGTTCAGAGATTACTTCAACTTCGAGTCGATGAGACATTGGGTGCCAATTATTTTATTCGGATTAATTCGATGAGGGACTAGGTGCCAATTTACTTCGGTTTAGCCGATAAGACACTGGGTGTGAACTTATTGCTTCGAATTATCCAAGGAGGTATGGGTACCAAACTGGTGTGTTTTGGTTGGATCCGTGTATCCGTCCGAGTCTGAGTCATGTTAATAGGGGTAATTAAATGAAGTGATTTTATGAATGGTATTGGATAATACCGAATGTGAAATGGAAATGAGAAGTATAAATTGTGTATCATATTGTGAAAAACTATTTGAGATAGCAAATGATGAGAATTTACTATGTTATGAATAATTTGTTTATGAATTGATTAATTCAACGGTTATTGTTATTGTATGATTAAATGTGCATATCATATTATTTTACTTTTAAATATTTAGATTATAGAAATACCACTGTGTTTATACTCAGCGTATGGTTTTATTTTCCGTGTGCAGGTTAGATACTTAAGTGTGATCGCCAATTCAGCATCCAAAAACGGTCCCGAACTCAAATGTGGTGATGTTATTCCTCTTTGTGTCGGCATGTACCTAGGGCGCCTAAATGTTAACTATTTTGTGGATTGATTATAAATAAGATTATAAATTAATATTGGTTGGTTATATATATAAATATATGTTTATGTTAAGACTATAGTATGACATGTTTTAAATTAGTGCATAAATGTTCATGAATTAGGTAAAAGTTGATTGAATTTGGTAGGTTTATACTATGAATTATATTGATGTTTTGATGATATGTCTTGATAATATAATTGTGGTACCTATGAGGGTACATTGGTTAGATATTTAGGTTGACTATTTTGACATGTTTAAAATGTATTTGATCGTGTTTTGAATTGATTGAATGAATGATTTTTGAGTTTCTTAGTGTCCAAGATTGCAGGGAATGATAAACTTAATGTTTAAGGTTCATTTTGAGTCCACACGGCCAGACACACGGGTGTGTGACTGGACCGTGTGAGACACACGACTAACACATGGGCGTGTGGTTTGGCTGTGTGTTCCTTGCAACTTTAAAATTTCAAAACAGAATGCTCAAGTATTTTCACACGGGTAGAGACATGGGTGTGTGTCTCAGCCGTGTGTGGCACATGGCCTAGCACACGGGCGTGTGACCCTTGCACCTTAATAATGCAAGTCAGTATGCTTATGCGGCCTAGTACACGGGCGTGTGACTTGGCCGTGCGATCCAAGTGAGTGAGTACCTAAGTTTGGACACAACTTGAGACATGGGTGTGTCTCTTAACCGTGTGAGCCACCCAGCCTGGCTACACGGACTCCAATTCCTTTGAAATATTTTGATATTTTTGGAAAAATTTTTTGAGTGCCCAGTTTAGTCCCGTTTTGTTTCTTACATATATTTTGGGCCTCTAGGGCTTATATAAGGGACAATATGACTGATTTATGACATGTATGTTAAATAGTATGTAATATCTGTTTTTGATCTGAAAAGTTTGGTAATGCTCTATATCCTTGTTCCGACGACGGATAAGGGTTAGGGGTGTTACATTTATTAGTATCAGAGCTTTACAGGTTTAGCCGATTCTCGAACTAAATTGAGCTCAAATTTGAGTCTTGAGTTAAATTGAGTCGGGATTTGGATGCTGATATATATATATATATATTTGTTTTTGCTTCATAGTTGAAAATGTCGGATGATTATAATAATGATGTTGATCAAGAAATATGTATCGGAGATGATGTTTCCAATGAATTAGATGAAATCAAATTGGCAACACCAAGTGTTAACCTAGTTAGTACTCAACAAGCTAATGTTGAACGAGGTAATATTAGAAAAAAAGGGATGATTCACAGTTACTTAGAGCTATTACTGATGCTCTCCAGTGAGTGGCGGGAACTACATCCGCTATGGCATCTACCCCTACTGTTCGTTGTGCTATCAAATTTTCATAAAATACATAAAAATGTGATAAATTTGAGTAATGATGCATAATATATTTAAAATAAAAATACGTAATAAATTTTAAAACAATAATACATAATAAATCTAAGATAATAATACATAACAAATTTATAATACTAATACTAATACATTATAATTTTTAAAAAATAATACATAATGAAATTTAATACTAATATATGATAATAATATAAAACTCTGATGCGGTCGTTGAAAGCACCAAAAATATCATATCCCTAATAAATAATGAAAAAGAATAATAAAAGGAAAGTAAGGTCAAATCCTCAGGGACTAGATTTGCACAATATCTTGTTCCGTGAATTCCCAGGCAGAATCTTGCCCAAGAAAACTTGCGGTTCCTGGAAAAAAATAAGAAAATACCAGAATTAAATGTTTGGATTTGGAAAAGAAAAATAAAATAAAAACAGAATTAAGAATATTAAATAAAAAATTAGAGAAATTAAAAATAGAGTTGAGAGAAAGGAAATTCTTATGGGAGGTTCCAGCCTCCAGTTGTCTCGTTTCACCTTGGGTTCAATCCTCGGCTTTAGATGATCCTTCCCAAACCGAATAAGCCAGTTATAGTGGAAGAGGACTCCTACGACTACCAGCTCCAAGGATTTAGACTTACGATTTAGTAAAACCTGACTCTAGCCAACAATCGCTTCTATGGGATCGTCTTATGCTAGATCAACGCTTCTCAATGGCGAATCCCTTGTCATTTTGTCTCTTGGGCTCGCCAACCTCTGATGCAGTAACCTAACGAACCGACTGTGCAACCTTCCCAAAACATACAAAGCGGCCGCCTTTGCATACGTTGAAAAACTTACTTCTTAAGGGACATACACGGAAGCGTCAACCCTGTAGTGCGGAGAAATAATGAATACTCAGGAGAAGGCTAAGTACGGACTCTAAGCCTCAAGAACCCTTTTTGGGGAATATCAACAACCTTCGGCTAGATGGGTTTAGTGGCTCATGGTTGTGGTGAAAAAGAAAATAAATAAAATAAATCAAATAAAAATGGAGATTTTATTGAAAGAAAATATGAGAAGAACAAAAGCCTAGATTTTTGGGGAGAGAGTGTTTACAGAAAAAGATGGATGCCTTTTGAGTTACTTCACCCCTATTTATAGTGTTAGGGGAGATAGTCTAATCCTACTTAAACTCCTAGAAGATAAATACATTTAATTGAAGCCAAATAAAGATAAATAAAATAAAATCCTAAAATCAAATAATCCTTAATAATTATCTTAATATTAATTATCCTAATAAAATTAAATAGAGTCTGATAGAATAAAATCTCTTCTTTTTACCTTTCAACCCTTGTTTCCTCCATGCTTGCACTTTTGGCACCAACTTTTCCTTGTGTCGCACATTGGCCCATTTTATCTCTAGATTCACGCTTTTGGCCCCTAATTTTTCTTTTGCCTCAAATTTAGTCTCTATGAGATAAAAGATCATAAAAAGCTCAAATTAACAAGATCATACTCAGAATAAATACATAATTAATACATAAAAATACGTTATTCTAGAGTGTTATCAAACTCAAAATAATAGTACACAGTAAGATAATATATATATATATAAAATAGGTAAATGAAAATATAACCAAACATAATAATAATATCAATAATAATAAGAGTAATAATAAATAAATAATAAAAAATAATAAAAAATAATAAAATTAATTAATAGCAAAAATAACAAACAGGACTAAATTGAAACTAAAACATAAATTTAGGGGCAAATCTAAAATAAATAAAAGGAGAAAGACCATTCTGAACACGCGAATAATAAGGAGGGATTGAAAGGGTAATTTCCCCTATCCTCCAAAACGACGTTGTTCGAATATGGACCTAATTGAAATCGAAACAAATCATGGCGTACAAAATTTAAATAAAAAAAACTAAATTAAAATAATAAAGAATGCGGAAGGACCTAATGCGCAAATAGACCATTGAGACAAAACGCGCAGATCCTTCCCTCGAGTCAGGTTACTGCGCAGATCTTGGCTCTATACGACACCATTTTGAAACTACTGAAATGGCATCAAATGACATCAATTCTTACGCCGTATATAGGTCAAAACAAACCCTAAATACTAGCAGACACTTCATTTAAAAAAATCTAACCAAAAAAACCTAAAATCTACTCTCTGTGCGTCGCTTTCAGATTTGAAATCCCTCATCCCTTTCAATATACTTAGATCAACGGGGACGACGGCGTAATGGCGCAGGTAAGGTATTTTTTTCTTTTTCTCTTTCTTTTCACAAAAAAAAATCATGAATCATAAGAAAAAAAACATGAAAAACTGGAAAATCACCTTCAAATCTACTCGATTCTCGGTATTTTTTATTATCTTTTTCCCCCTTTTTTACAACTTTGAATCGACTTTTATAGCCAAAAATAATATGAAATTACAGCAAATAAAAATTCTATTCTGTCATTCGCTGGCCTTTTTTCTGTTATTTTGTTTTTTGCTGCTTTTGTTGTGGTTTATGTTGCAAGTACACGAGCGCGGAGGCGCAGCACGCACGGGGAAGTCTAGTTTACATGCAGCGCGCGTGGAGGGCGGACAGAGGAGCGGTGCTGGAAGCTATTAGATTTTAGGGTTTCGATTAATTGAGAAATATTTTGGGCTAATTTAGGGGTTGGGTTTAGTATTTTGGAATAGGCCTTTAGATTTTATTTTTTGGTTTTGTAATATGGACTGTTTAATTGGATATTTTTATTGTTTATTGGCTCTATTTATTTATACACGGGCCCGGGCAAAAATTGCGCCTTAAAGCTGCCCCTCTTTGCTCGTTGTCGTCTAACAAGAATGGAGCAAAGACTTAAAAAAGGTAAATTTGTCCTGGTCTTGCCGAGTCTTGACCTCTCTTGTGCTTCTCTTCTTCAAGTGGCCTAATTTCCAGCCTACTGCGTCTTGTTACTTAGATCCACTCTACTGCAACTTCAGATACAACTCGTAGCTTCAATCCACTCTGTCGGGACTTCAAAGGGGACGAGATTTGTGGTTTTAGTCTGCTCCACTGCAACTTCAGGGAGATAAGACTTGTTATGGTAGATTTAATCCGACCTACTACAACTTCAAAGGTATATGATTTGTCGTTTTAATCCGCTCGACTGCAACTTCAGGGAAATAGGATTGTTGGCTTTAATCTGCTTCACTGCAACTTCAGGAAGATAAGATTCGTCATAATTTGTAGCTATAATCTATTCCACTGCAACGCTAGGGAAATAAGATTCGCTGTCTTCAGTTTGCTCCGCTGCAACATTAGGGAGATAAGGCTGGTGGCTTCAATCTGCTCCACTGCAACTTCAGGAAGATAAGTTCTGCGATAATTTGTAGCTTTAACCTGTTCCACTGCAACGCTAGGGAATAAGTTTCGCTGTCTTCAGTCTGCCCCGCTGCAACTTTAGGGAGATAAGGCCTACAACTTTAGAGAGATAAGATTTGCTATGATCTACTCTACTTTAACTTCAGAGAGATAAGATCTATAATTTATAGCTTTAATCTGTTCCACTGCAACTTCAGGGAAATAAGATTTGCTATCTTCAGTCTGCTCCACTGCAACTTCAGGGAGATAAGGCTCGCTATCTTTAATCCGCTCCACTACAACTTTAGGCAGATAGGATTAGTAGCTTCAATTTGCTCTACTACAACTTAAGGGAGATAAGATTTGCTATGATCAGTCTACTCCACTGCAACTTCAGGGAGATAAGATTCGCCATAATGACTTCAATCCATCCCACTGCAACTTCAGCGGTATAGGATTTGTAGTTTCACCGATCTGTTCTCTGGAGAACATGACCTGTATAATCCATTTCATGAACCTATTTATGCCTAATGATTAGGATGTTATGATCAAAATGAATCAAAATCTCTTAATTAGGTGTGATGAATGAATGCAGAATGTCATGAAGATGATCTATTTTTTTAATGTTTGGGTTGTCATTACTTATTGTTCATTAAGGCTTTATCACTGATGTGTTACGGAGTCATTTTGTTCGGCTGGTGCCTCCGACAGAAACCCAAAGAAACACTCAATCAGTTTGCCCCACCGTAACCTCAAGGTTCAACTGTACTTCTGAGACCTGAGTTTTGTGCTATCCTTCTCCCATTGCAACCTAGGGGTATAAGATCTAACTCTTTTCAACCCTTTTCTATTGCAATTCAAGGGTATAGGATATGAATCTCCCTTCATCATTTTGATCCTTTACACCATTCTCAAGGTGTCGTGACCAAATGTTTATGCCTGATTGTAGATTTTTTTCTCCAAGAATAACTTCTTCTTATTTCTTGGTAATCATTGCTTCCTATTTATTGACCTTATCACTGACACGATATCTTGTCGTTTTTTTCAATCAATATTTTTGACAACAAAATCCAAAGAGATAGTCTTAATTTAGACTTTTCCTTCTCATATATTTCAACCTTTAAACTTGGTGAATTCTAAACAGTAGTCCTGTTTCAAGTTCCTATATTATTTAGAAAATTTTAGAGTAATATACAGAACTTCCTTTATGAAAGTATTATTAGTCCATTAATCATTATTCCAATGCAACATGCTTGCAAAAGATCATAACAATGGATAAAAATAGAATTGATTTGGGAGCATAGCTTGAAATGAATAAATTATCAAGGATAGTAAAAATAAAAGAGGAATTGATTGGGAACACATATCTTAAAAAAGAATGAAGTATTCCAAGAACAACAAATTTAATAAAAATAGTATGAAGACTAGGTGCCCCAGATATCGTAGCTTGGACTTTTCTACACAAACTTTCTAAAGACCATTCTGAGTTTGACATGTGTTTAGGAGATCTAGAGTACTTTGTCGATGCCCCAAGATGTCGCCTACCCTTTCCTGTTGATTCAGGTTAGCAAGATCACTGTATGTCCCATTTTGATCAAATTTTCAGTCGCCTTTTCTGAGTTTTCAACTCAAATCCTTTTTGGTCTTAAGGTGCCCTTTGCGGGTTTTCACCTTGGTCTTTTTTTTAGAGCTCAAGGCGCCCTTTGCAGGTTTTCACCTTGGTCTCTTTTTTAGGACTTAAAGCACCCTTTCCAGGTTTTCACCTTGGTCCCTTCTCCTTTTTTAGGCGAAGTATTTCTTAACTGAATCTGAGTTTACAGGACTAGGCAAGTTTTTACAATCCATCTTACTCAAAATCAAAGCTTCACCAGAAAAGATCTTTTTTTACAACATAAGGTCTTTCCCAATTTGGCATCCATTTCCCTCTAAAATTCTTTTGTAGAGGAAGGATCTTTTTCAAAACCAGGTCCCCATCGTGGAATTCTCTGAGACAAACCTTTTTTATTATAGACTCGCATCATTCTTTTTGGTACATCTGATCGTGGTGAATAACTTTTAGCCTTTTCCCTTCTGTTAGGTTCAACTGATCATATCGAGATTGGATCTATTCTGCTTCATCCAACTTTAACTCAGCCAATACCCGGAGAGAAGGAATTTTAACTTCAATGGGTAAAATTGCCTCCATCCCGAAAACTAGAGAGAAAGGTGTTGCCCTGGTGGAGGTCCTGATTGATGTTCGATAAACAAAGAGGGCAAATGGTAATTTCTCATGCCAGTCTTTGTAAGTCTCAATCATTTTTCCCACAATTTTTTTTGATATTTTTATTGGCTGTCTCCACTGCGCCATTCATTTTTAGATGATACGGTAACGAATTGTGGTGTCTGATTTTGAATTGATTACAGACCTCAGCTATTGTGCTGTTGTTTAAGTTCAATGCGTTGCCCGATATAATCCTTTCTGGCATTCTATACCAGCATATGATCACTTTTTTCGAAAATTTGCTAACTTTCGACTTGGTGACATTGGCGTATGAAGCAGCCCCTACCCGTTTGGTGAAGTAATTAATGACCTCAAAAATGAAGCGATGCCCATTAGAAGCCTTCGGTGATATTGTCCTGATGACATCCATGCCCACTTTGCTCAAAATTTGAGCCGCCCTTTTCGAGTTTTCAACTCAAATCCCATTTGGTCTTAAAGTACCCTTTGTGGGGTTTCACTTTGGCCTCTCTTTTATCTTTTCCTTGTTTTCCCTTCTCATTTTCTTTTCTTTTTTCATCATTTTTTAAATATTTTTTGATTGGATCTGAACTCATAGGATTAGGCAAGCCCTTGTTATCCCTTTTGATCAAAATCAATGCTTTTCCAAATAAAGTTTTCCACACAAGACCCTTCATATCTTAACATCCACTTTTTTATGAAATCCTTTTGTATGCGAAGGATATTCTTCGAGATCAGGTTTCTCTCTCATAGAGCTTTCTGGGGCGAAACTGTTTTTGGTACATTTGAATATGATAGAAAACTTTGGATCTTCCTCTTCAATCGGGATAAAATCTAACAAAAACTTAGAGAGACGGAAACCCGACTTCAATGGGCAAAACTGTGATAAGCCAAAAGGAAAGGCATTGCCCCGATAGAGGTTTTTCACTGCATCGTTCATAATGTTAATCTTGAACATACTGTAAATTTCTGATATCGTGATGTTGTTCAAAATTAATGCATTGTCAGATTACAATGTCAGTGCTTAACCCGAGCATATCCTGGCATGACCATGCGAAGACATCTTTGAACTCTTGAAGTAGCTCAACAAGGTCTTGCTTCGTTTCTTTGGTTATGCATGTTCTAATTTTTGCTACTTTCCCTCCTCCAAGGTTACAATCTCCATTGTCTCCTCATGAGGTAAAATTTGTTTCTCTTCCTGTTTTACCATCCTCAACAAGTTCGGAGATATGCTACAATCTATGTCATCTTCAAAGTCATGAGATCCCTCTAAACACATGTCTTGCTCAAAAGGAGATTATGAGTCTATAGCAGTGTCACTCATGACTTTGATATCCGGGAACTTGTTGTAGGTACAAAAGAATATACAAAGAATGTATGAATTTAAGAATAACTATTTGTATGGTATGATTATGAATGAATGATTTGGAAGAAAATTCAAAAGAATGAAAGAATTTAAAATAATTATTCGTAAAGAATGAAAGAATATTGGCTCAAAAATGATCGCAAAGATGTATTTCATTAAAATAATGACATTCAGACATAAGCCTATTTCACAAAGGAGTTCTTATTGCCTCTAGGCTAAAAGCAATAAGTGTTTTGTGAATATTACTCTGAGTAGGCTCTAAAAACTTTAGGGATTTCTTCTGTAGTCCAATTATTTAGGACACTCCAAGGTTTATAAGGGCGGATATCTAACAATGTCCGTTTTCAGTTGTGTCTTCATGTATGAAATTTATGAGAACGCTTCCCTCCTTTTTAACTTCTTCACAGAACTCCATCTCTTTATTGTCCATCATGCCTTGAACCACGACCTTGAATTCTACACATTATTGGATGTCGTGCCCTTTCTCATGATGAAACTCATAGTAGTTTCTTGTCTTTTTGCCACTTCATCAAGATCGGGGATAGCAAGATTAGTGGGGTTACCTCCCACGTCAGAACCTGATCTAGCTTGAAAATTCATCGGCACTTAAGCAACAGCCTAAAATTGTTGAGTCTTAATTGTGATAGAGGGTCTTCATGGGTACATCTCAACTTGGGTCTGTGTATGCGACGAAGTGAAGCCTGAAAGATAGAGAGGTTTCTCATTTTCCTCTCCAGTGTTGGTCATGGACCCTTTTTCCTTTTCCGTTCCCCTAGCCAACAATTGGGTCAACTGAGTCATCATGTTTCTTTGGGATTCTAGCATTTTGTCCATCATATCTTGTTGGATCTTAGCTAATTGCTCTTACATATGCAGCTGTAGTTGGTCTTGCCTTTCCCTTTGGAGTTGTTCAAGTTTTTTCAATCTTTGGTCCATGTCTTTTGTTTTTGCTTGGGTACCGTAACGGTGTTTGGTTGGTAGGTTGGTTTCCAGATTAACTGAAGAATGATTTTAATTAATTAGGATCTTTTAATAGTCTTTAATACTTATGATGTTATATAATGCATGAAATGAATGCAAAAAGTCGTCAATTCTGATTCAATTCCATTTAGAAAACTTTACTAGAAAATAATTTTCTTTACATAAAATGGGCTACAAATAAGGCTTTACCCTAATGCTCAAAACTTTAATCTTCCCAAGTAATGAAGCTAGTTCTTGCCCCCGATCTGATTCAAGTTCGTACTTCACACTCAGCGTATTGGCCTGTACTGCCAATATCTGCAAGTGATCGGCTACCTCTCGAATCTGAACCACGACTTCTCTGATAATGTAATCCCTATTTCTAACTTGGTTCTGAATATAGAGAAGTTGATCATTCTGACGCTCTTCGCTTGCTTCAATGAACTCAATCCTGCTTTCACAATTTTATAGTGCCATCTCTAATTCTTCTATTCTTCTTTTCATCTCTTCAATCTTGCTTAAGCTCGCTCTCAGCTCTCTTGCAGAATTACGATTTCGGTATTGATGAAGAGATCTTTCCAGTTCAACCACTCTGGCCATTAATTCCCTTTTTTCATTTCAACTTTCTGACAAACTTTTCTCCAGGGTCTCATTTTGCGTCTGGGCCTTCTGGAATTTCCTTTCCCATCTATCAGCCTTGATCTTTTGCTCTTAAATTTCTTGACGCCACTTCTCTGAAGTTTTCCTCAACCAGCAGTTCTCATCGAGAGACGCAACTTCTTATAGTCTGTCTTCAAGCTATCCAAATCTTTCTCAACCTTATTTTTCTCTTTTCTTAATTTTTCAGTTTCTAGCTTCTAAACATCCATGTCTAGGCACAAATTCATCTCCTCTCCTTTCATTTGTTCTATCTTCTTTTCTAACTCTGAATTTCTTTTTTCAAAATCCTGCCTTATAATTTCTAGCTTGGATGGAACGACTCGCAAGTGTTTTTCTATCGATTGATCTTCTCCCCGACTTGTCCCAAGGATATTATCATTAATTCTCCTACCCTACCACTCAATATATTCAAGGGTCGTCATTGGACCTACTACCAATCTCTTTATCCGTCGAGTCTGGTTCTAGGTATTGGACATCTCTCGAATCTTCTTCTTGTAACCATCGTCATTATATAAGAATTCGCACTGAGCTAGTCCTTGGGTTATGGGTACGAACTGCCTTGACCTATATTGTCTTAGTACTAGCAACGGTGCATAGCCAACAACTCCCTAAATCCTAAGTAGAGGGACCCGGTTGAAATCACCAAATGTATATAAGATCTCATCTAAAAGCATCCAATGAGCTCTCTATTTGATGTCCTCTTCTTAAAGAGTTTGAAGAATTGCCATCCATTTTTCTTTCGAGATATCATCCCGCCTCGGTATGGCTACTACCTCTTTCAAAGGTGAATAGTTTTCGGAGAAGACCCAATAAGAAACCTTATCAAATTTCCAAAGTGACTGTGGAACCATGCTAGTAGGAGCTGCGCACATATGATAAATCTACCCTCACCCGCTCTCTGATATGCGTTTAGCGATCTAAATTTTCTTCCAAAATTACCTAGACCAGTGTAACCCTCTTATCAAGTCGGTTAAAGAGATCGGTGATTGCTTCATCAACATATCCTAAGGCTTTGGGGAAGATAACTAAACCATAGATACTCAAGGCAAAGATATCAACTTTCTTCTTCGTATCTAGGTGTGCTAGAATTAAATCCTTCAAGTTCTTCCAATGAATGCATTTGCTATCCCCCTTTTGCTTAATCTGGCCTGCCATCCACTGTTCGCTTATCTCGATGATATTCATCAATTTCTTCAAAAAGGTTGGGATATTAGCAGCTCTCGAGTAGGCTTTGTCTACTTGAATCTTCGAGCAATGAAGTAAGGCCATGTATTCCTCCACTGTAAGTACCAGATCAACTTCCCCAAAAGTGAAACAACTGTAAAAGGGATTCCAAAACTAGGCGAGAGTGCGAAAAAAGTGCTTATTCACCTTTATGTCGAGCAGATAAGGCATATCTCCATAGCTAGAGTAAATAAGCTGCTTGACCTCATCGTTCTACTGATCCCAGATTTCCTTCAATTCTTGCAGACTATTCTGGGTTACATTAATACGAGTGAAGTCCCACGATTCTGATACATATCCTTCAGCCAAACTATCACCTTTTTCCCACTGTGTCGTCAGACTAGGTTCAGATAGCCGCATTATCCTGCACCTTATCAAGAAATTCCTTTTCTATGATAAACTTTCTATTTAGTAACCGAATATGAACCAACACCTTTTATGATAAAATGTCATGCAATCAAAGCAAAACACAAAAGGGTTAGTATTATGTATAAAAAATATAATTCAACACAAACATGAAATAATAAAACACATATTCAAGAATCTACTAGGGTTTGGTGTAGTTCTACCTAGGGCAAGTTCCTAAAGTTCACTACATGGGGTTTGACTTCTAGGGCAAAGGTACCCGAACCAACAGATTCTTCGATCCTCACCCATTATAGGCTCATGCGGACCGAGTTCGATTTAGGGGAATACATTTCCTTATGACTATATGGAGATGAAAATCTCATGAAGGCATAGGTACGGATGTATCCCGAAAGTAGTCCACAATCCTATACGGAGGTGAAAACCTCACGAAGGAATAGTTTCTCAGTCCCACTTAAAAGTGTATAACCGAACGGTTATGCAGTGCAATATGCAAAAAACTTAAGCCAACAAAGCAAACATACCACAATGATGCAAACTATAACAATGCAATGAAAGAATCATAAATTTAAATTGAATTTTCAACTTTCGACAAAAAGACAGAAATTAATCAATTTGTGGCTCGACTCTCAAAACCAGTAGCCAAGCTGTCGAAACCACTTTTTGATAAAAATTGAGTCGACTTTTATTTTGAAAATAGAAAATGGGAGTCGCCACCGACATTTCTTTGAGGTGTGATCGTTGAGGTGTGATCGGATCTCCTTGCAATTTAATTGTTTTGATAAAACATTTTTGATTTTATTAAAACAAATATTTTGGTCTACGAAATTCAAGAAAAAAGGGTTCGGGAGTCAGTTACATGCGAGGAAGGATTAGGACCCTCGTCATGCCCAAAATTGGTACCTATTCAATTAATTAATGTCTTAATGTCCAAAAATTGAAAATTCAGGAAAAAAAGTTAAAAAAATGGTCCTTTTAAAATCACTTAAACATTTAAGGAAGGGTGCTCTTTTCTTTAATCGAGAAAAAGAATTATATCCCGTGAGTTAGGACACAATATCTTAAATCCCGAAACGAGAATAAACACCAAAAAATTTATTTATTTTTGTGAAATTTTGTTCATCTCGGTTTTAGAAAAGAAATCATATCTCGTAGGTTGGAACACAGTCCTTTTCTAATTCCCGAGATAATTTTAAGAAAATGCGTTTTTTTATTTAAAAAAAGGTTTGTATATTTGAAATTATCGAAAAATCGAGACCCTGTAAGTTAGTGTACAATCTTTTCAAAAATCTCAAACACTGAGTATTACACTATCTTGGAGGCTTTTGGATAAAATGATTTTAAAACTTAAATCATATTAAATGTAATTTTTGAGCAAATAAAGCGTGATTACAGTGCGAAGTGATAATTCGTAAACCAAAATGTACTCTAATGTATGACAAATAATCGATAAGTACAAATAAGCAATATAATACACATAAGGGCAATAATCTCACATCACATATTATATAAATACTAACATTAATTTAGCAAGCTAAATGAATTAAAAGTTAATTAAAGAACACCAAGAAAATTAATGTAAATCTAATATAACAAGCTTTAAAATAAAAAAAATCCCGAAAGAGAGAGAAAAATCAAACACTAAATTGCATGTATAAAATATTTGACACAAATAATTTTAGGTTGTCGACTTTAAAAAATGAAAATTGGAAGTCGCCACCAATCTTTTATTAAGGTGTGATTGGGTCACCTAAAAATGACTTTGGTCTACAAATTTTAGAAAAACGGGTCCGGGAGTCGGTTACGTATGAGGAAGGATTAGCACCCTCATTATGCCCAAAAATTGGTACCTAGTTAATTAATTAATGTCTTAATGTCGAAAATTTGAAAATCGTAATCCTTAGCAAAAACTTAAAACGTTACGTATTAAGACCCTTATCATTTTAGAGAAATAAAATACCACACCCAATACGTTAGGGCACGGCATTCTAAGTTTCCCCAAAAATGAATTAGGGCAAAATACTAGTGCAATAAAAATTGTAAAAGAATATCCATTTATTCAAGATTTAAGAAATTGCGGCCCAATACGTTAGGGCACAATTCCTCTAAAATCCCAAACTCGGACTATTTCCTTTATTATTTAAAAAATATTCATTTCAAGAAATCAATGCGTCACATCCAATACATTAGGACACAACGTGTTGAATTCCCAATAATGAGTTCTTATTTTTTTTGATTAAAGAGAAATCCTCGATTGTTAGATTTTCAAAAAAACGGAACCCAATACGTTAGGGCTCAATTTCCTTGAGAAATCCTAAATACGAGTATTACCTCTATTTTGAAGCATTTTATTTTAAAATTAAATAAGAGATAGGGTAATGTTATGTTGAATATGTGAATGAATGCCCCTTAAACAAATATCAATAATAAATACAACAATTTCATAGAAATAATATGAATAAACAAATAAATAAACAAAATAATGACGTGCAAAATATCAAATAAATAGGCAAGATAATAATAAAATATGCAAACATAAATTAGTAGCGAATAAAAAAAATACTGTATATATAAAAAATACATAAGTTTGAAACAATTAATATAATATTAAAATTAATTAAATAAATTAAACATGTGTATATAAAATATAAGTATGAAAATTTTAGTATAAAAACATAAATACATGCTTAAATATACATATAAAATAATAATAATTGCATATGAGTTTTATAAAATAAAAATTAAAAGAATACAATTGCATTATCAAAAATATTGATTTTTAAAGAAAATATGAAAATGGACAAAACTGGATCGCCAGTAAAGATCCGGGGTAAATTTGCAAATAAATAAAGTCTGGAAGACTTAATTCAACGTTCGAATTACATAGAAGGGCTGGAAGGGCAATTTTCCCTTCTCCTCTAAGCGACGCCGTTCAAATTAGATCAAATTAAAATAAAAATAAATAAAAGGGTAAATTAAAAAAAATAAAAAAAGCTTAATTACAAAAACATTAAAAGGCGGAGGGGCTAAATAAAATAAATAAAATTCGCAGTGATATCACCTTCTTCCTTTTTTTTAAAATTGTAAATAAGTAAACAATAATCAAAAGAAAAAAAATAGTAAGCCACCTTTAAAAAACTGCCAATCTTTCTCTTTTTTTATTCCTCCTCCTTTTTTACAATGAAGGGAGAGGCCTCTATTTATAGTTGAGCCTCCCCAAATCCAACGGTACAGATCAATTACATCAATGGCTGAGATTAAAGGGTATCTACAAATTAAATCTCTAATATTACAAAATCATATCTTTTAAGATTGCATATCATATCTAAGATTATATATCATATCTAAGATTGCATATCATATCTAAGATTATATATTATATCTAAGATTGCATATCATATCTAAGATTGCATATCCCTGAAGATTATGTTTCCATAAGCTTGTAGATGGACCTTCAACCTTTTCAAGTAATGGGCAATTCTGATCGGGCAAAATGATATTACTTTGGGTTTTTTTTTTGTGAGCCCGGGCTAAAATTGGGAATTACAGCTGCCCCTCTTTACTCGTTGTCGTGTAACAGGAACAGAGCAAAGACTTTAGAAATGGCCAATTTTTGCCCAGTCACGCTGGATCTTAGTGCTCTTCTTCTTCAAGCAGCCACATTCCATCCTATTGCATCTTCAAATGTATAAGAATTGGTGCTTCAATCTACTCCACTGCAATATCAAGGAGATAGGACTTACAATCTTCAACCTATTCCACTGCTGACCAGGGAGATATGATTACTGGCTTCAATGTACTCCACTGTAACCACAGGGAGGTAAAATCCGCCATCTTTGATCTACTCCACTACTGCTTAGGGAGATAAGATCTGAAATCTTCAATCTAATCCACTGTTGTCCATGGAAGTAGAATTACTGGCTTCAATGTACTCCATTGTAACCACAGGGAGGTAAAATCCGCCATCTTTGATCTGCTCCACCATTGCTTAGGGAGATAAGATCTGAAATCTTCAATCTATTCCACTGTTGTCTAGGGAAGTAGAATTACTGGCTTTAATGTACTCCACTGTAACCACAGTGAGGTAAAATCTGCCATCTTCGATCTACTCCACTACTGCTTAGGGAGATAAAACTTGAAATCTTCAATCTATTCCATCGTTGTCCAGGAAAGTAGAATTATTGGCTTCAATGTACTCCACTGTAACCACAGGGAGGTAAAATCCGCCATCTTCGATCTGCTCCACTACTGCTTAGGGAGATAAGACCTGAAATCTTCAATCTATTCCACTATTGTCCAGGGAATTAGAATTACTGGCTTCAATGTACTCCACTGTAACCACAGGGAGGTAAAATCCACCATCTTCGATCTTCTCCACTACTGCTTGGGGAGATAAGACCTGAAATCTTCAATCTATTCCACTGTTGTCCAGGGAAGTAGAATTACTGGCTTCAATGTACTCCACTATAACCACAGGAAGGTAAAATCCGCCATCTTCGATCTGCTTCACTACTGCTTAGGGAGATAAGATCTGAAATCTTCAATCTATTCCACTGTTGTTCAGGGAAGAAGAATTACTGGCTTCAATGTACTCCATTGTAACCACAGGGAGGTAAAATCTGCCATCTTCGATCTTCTCCACTACTGCTTAGGGAGATGAGATCTGAAATCTTCAATCTATTCCACTGTTGTCCAGGGAAGTAGAATTACTGGCTTCAATGTACTCCACTGTAACCACAGGGAGGTAAAATCCGCAAACTTCGATCTGCTTCGCTGTCAATGCAGGAAGTCAAGATCTGTTATCCTTAACCTGCTCCACTACAACCGAGGAAGGCAAGGCTTTGTTTTCGATCTGCTTCGCTATCGATGCAGGAAGGCAAGATCTGCTATTTTCACTGATCTATTCTCTGGGAATATGACCTGTATAATGAACCTAATTATGCCTAATGATTAGGATGGCATGATCAAAATGCATCAAATTCTCCTAACTAGACATGTGTGAATGGTGTTTGCATGAATGCAAAATTTTATTTTTTCCGAGAATGATCCCGCTTAGGTTGTCATTACTTGAAGTTTATTAAGGCTTTGTGACTGGCGTGCTACAACGCCTTCTTGCTTGATTGGCTTTTCTAAAGAAACATTTAGCCAGGTTGCCCCCCACTGTGAACCTCCAAGTTTAATCCATTGGGGCACAAAAATTCATACCATCGTTCTCCCACTGTAACCCAAGAGCATATGGCTTTTCTTCAATCCACTCCTATCACAATTCAAGGATACAGGATCTAAATCTTTTTAGTCTCTTACACCATTCCCAGGGTGTCGTACCAAAGGCTCATGTGCAAATGAAGGCTCTCTTCCCGAGGCAACCTCTTTCTATTGCCTGGTGATCATTACTTGCTTGTTGATTTAGGCTTTGTCATCAACACGACATCTTATTATTTTGTTCAACCAATGTTTTTTGTCAAAATCCAAAGCGAAAGTCCTAGTTTAGACTCTTCCTTTTTAGATTTCCAACCTTTAATATGTAAAACTTTTATTATTTAGAAAAATACTCCTGTTTTAGGCTCCTGTATTATTTAGAAACTTCTAGAGTAATATGCAAAACTTTCCTTGTGAAAGTTTTATTAGTCCATTGATCATTATTCCAATGCAGCATGCTTACAAAAAGGTCATAACAAGGGAGAAGAATAAATTATAGTAAAAAAAAGATAACAAAGAAATTGATTGGGAATGTGTATCTTTGAAAAGAATGAAGTATTCCAAGAATAACAAATTCAATAGTATGAAAATTGGGTGCCCCAGATATCGCAGCTTGAACTTCTCTGTACAAACTTTTTGAAGATCCTTCTGAGTTAGATATGTGTTTAGGAGATCCACAATACTCTGCCAATGCCCCAAGATTTTTCCTACTCTTTCCTGTTGATTCAGATATAACTAGATCACCAAATGCCCTAATCTGGTCAAGATTCGAGTTGCTCTGATCACCTCATGCCCCATTTTGATTAATATTTGAGCTGCCCTTTTCGGGTTTTCAACTCAAAATCCCCTTTGGTCTCAAGGCGTCCTTTGCGGATTTTCACCTTGGCCTCTCCCTTTTTGTTTTGAAATATTTTTTATTGAATCTGAACTCGTAGGATTAGGCATGTCCTTGTTATCCCTTCTGATCAAAGTCGATGCTTTTCCGGATAAGGCCTTCCACATAAGGTCCTTCCTAGCTTGGGATGAAGTTCTTTTCGTATGGGAAGGATCTTCTTCAATACCAGGTCCCTCTCAAGGAATTCTTTAGGGCGGACCTTTTTTGTGAGCTTGCATCATTTAATTTTGGCGCATTTGACCATGACGGATAACTTTGAACATTCTTCCTCAATCGGTATTGGATCCAAAAACTCAGAGAGAAAGAATCTTGTCTTTAATAGGCAAAACCGCAATGGACCCAAGAGAAAGACATTGCCTTGGTAGATTTTGTTTTTTTTTGTCATCCCCTTTTTGGCGATATGACATGAATCATGAACAGACAGCAAACTTTTGATATTGTGCTATTGTTTAGTACATTGTCAGATATGATCCTTTTGGCGTTCCATACTGATTCTTCACGAATTTGCTAACTGTCGACTTTGTGACATTGACATATGAAGCAGCTTCCACCTATTTAGTAAACTAATTGACGACCACAAAGATGAATCAATGATCGTCAGACTCTTTTGGCTAGATTAACCAAATGACCTTTATACCCCACATATGGAGAAGTCAAGTATCCCAATGATTCTTTGTAGGGTACAATCTGTTTCTCGACTTGTTCTACCATCCTTAACAGGTCCGGAAATAGGCTACAATCTATGTCATCTTCAAAGTCATGAGATCCCTCTAAACACATGTCTCGCTCAAAAAGAGATTCTGAGTCTGTAGCAGCGTCACTCATGTCGTTGATATCCAGGGACCTATAGTAAGTACAAAAGAATATACAAAGAATGTACGAATTTAAGAATGATTATTTGTACAATATAATTATGAATGTGGAAGAAAATCCAAAAGAATGATTATAAAATATATTGGCTCAAAAATGAATGCAAAGATGTATTTTATTAGAATAATGACGTTCAGACATGAGCCTATTTCGCAAAGGAATTTTTATCATTTTTAGGCTAAAAATAACAAAATTTTTCTGAACATTACTCTAAATAAGCTCTAAAAAACTACAGAGATTTCTTCCGCAGTTCAATTACTTAGAACACTTCTAAGTTGATAAGGGCGAATATCTTCAAGGACCCTTGCAAATTGTGTCTTCAAAAATGGCATTGATGTGAACGCCTCTCAAAATTTCTTCATACATCCCATTCACCCCCATTATCAAATGTGATTGGGTAGCGGATTTTCTGCACTAGATGAATCGCCAAATTTGACAATGCCTATACTGATAAACCTTTCAACCACTTTTTTAAAGGTAATGCAATTTTCTATAGAATGTCCCGTAATTCCTGCATGATAATCACATTGTGCACTTGCATCATACCATTTGAGATACGGGGGCTATGGAGGCTTCACATGTAAAGGAGAAACAACATGCGCATTGAATAAGCTTTGATACAGCTCTTTGTACGACATTGGAATTGGCGTGAACTGGAGCTTTTCAGTACCTGGCTTCACACCTAATTATTGTCTTGATGAAATCTGTTGATTAGCAATCGATTTGTCGTACGTATTCACGCTGTTCACCTCATTTTCCTTTTCTTTTGAGGCTTGCCTTCTGTTATTTCCTCTAGCATCAATCTTTCCTCTCCTTATGGCGCTTTCAATCATTTCACCATTCATGATTATGTTAGAAAAGCTTTTTGTTACACTCCCTAACATATGTATGATGAATGGGGACTTCAATGTACTAACGAAAAGCATCGTCATCTCTCTTTCTAGAAGAGATGGCTAAACTTGGACGACAACCTCCCTCCATCTCTGTGCATATTACCTGAAACTTTCACCAGGCTTCTTCTCCATATTCTGAAGAGTAATTCTATCAGGTACCATGTCAGTCACATGGCTATACTGTTTTAAGAACGCCTGTGCTAGATCTCTCCATGAATTAATCTGGGTACGGCTCAATTGATTGTACCACTTGGATGCTGCCCCTGCGAGGCTATCCTGGAAACAATGTATCAGCAGTTGGTCATTATTAACATACCCAGTCATCCGTCTACAGAACATAGTAACATGAGCTTCGGGGCTATTGTACTTCTCAAACTCAGGCATTTTGAATTTATAAGGGAGTACTAAATCTGGAACCAAGTTCAATTCTTTAGCACAATTCCATGGTATCCCTCAATACTTTCCATCGCTCTAAGTTTTTCCTCCAGCCATTTGTACTTTTCTTCGAGCTGTTTCGGCAATTCACCATTCATTTTCTCAACTGTCTCATCGAAGTCAGGGATAACGAGATTAGCAAGGTTGTCTCCAGGGTTAGAGCCTGATCTAGCTTGAAAGTTCATTGGTGTTACATCATCGGCCTGAAACTGCTGAGGCTTGATGGTGACGGAGGACTTGCACGGATGTACCTCAACTTGCTGAGGGGTAAAGCCTAGAGGATAGACAGGTCCCTCATTGTCTCCTTCTTCAATATTGAGCACAAAGCCTTTTCCTTTATCAGTTCCTTTGTTGAAGAGTTAACTGAGCCATCATACTCCATTGAGATTCCATCATTTTGTCTATCATTTTTTGCTCCTCATTCATTTGCTTTTGAAGCTGCTCCTGCATTTCCTTTTGGGATTGTTCTAGTCTTTCCATCCTTTGATCCATATCTTTAGTTTTCGATCGAGTACCTTAGCGGTGTTTAGTAGGCTGGTTGGTTTCCAGATTAACCGAGCAGTGATTTAAATTAATTAGAATTTTTGAAGAATTTTAATGCTATGATATCATGTAATGCGAATGCATGAAATGAATGCATAAAGAGACGTTGATTCTGATTCAATTCCATTTAGAAAACTTTTCTAGAAAACAAATCTCTTTACATAAAATGGATATTTATATGGCCTTGCCCTCATAGGTGGAGATATTCGATCCTCTTCTTCACTCGAGCATTAAGATAAATCTCACGAACTCTTTAAAAAATGTCTCTTCTATCTCCTTTCTTGCTTGATCCAGGTCGTAACTTGTTGCTCACTCATCCTCGTGATGCTCATTGGCTTCTCCTTAAGAAGGTTCAGTAGTTCTCAAATAATCTTTGTCATCCTGAATCCTTGGGCAACGGAGCCATAATCGTGTAGTCTTCCATTAAATTATCATCCTTCTCTTATCACGTGTTCTTGGATCATATTCGGACAACCATCTTGTCATCTACTTTATCAAGAAACCCATTTCTTTATGACACGCTCATATGGATCGAGTTCGGTTCAGGGGAATACATTTCCCTATGGCTGCACGGAGATGAAAATCTCACGAAGACATAGGTACGGATGTATCCCGGAAGCAATCACTATCCTACACGGAGGTGAAAACCTCACGAAGGCATAGCTTCTCACTCCCACTTAAAAGGGTAAAATTGTTCAACTCATGAAATGTATAATGCAAACAATATTAAAACAAGAAGATAATGAATGCAAAAGGATGTCATGAGTTTTTAAAAAAAAATATTTTCTCGACCATAAGACAAAAATTAATCAACTTTGTGGCTCGACTCTCTTGTTTTAAAAAAGTCCCCAGCGGAGTCGCCAAGTTGTCAAAACCATTTTTTTGAAAAAAACAAAAATTTTAGGTTGTCGACTTTAAAAAATGAAAATTGGGAGTCGCCACCAATCTTTTATTAAGGTGTGATTGGGTCACCTAAAAATGACTTTGGTCTACAAATTTTAAAAAAACGGGTCCGGGTGTCGGTTACGTATGAGGAAGGATTAGCACCCTCATTACGCCCAAAAATTGGTACCTAGTTAATTAATTAATGTCTTAATGTCAAAAATTTGAAAATCGTAATCCTTAGCAAAAACTTAAAACGTTACGTATTAAGACCCTTATCATTTCAGAGAAATAAAATACCACACCCAATACGTTAGGGCATGACATTCTAAGTTTCCCCAAAAATGAATTAGGGCAAAATACTAGTGCAATAAAAAATGTAAAAGAAATGTAAAAGAATATTCATTTATTCAAGATTTAAGAAATCGCGGCCCAATACGTTAGGGCACAATTCCTCTAAAATCCCAAACTCGGAATATTTCCTTTATTATTTTTTTAAAAAAATATTCATTTCGAGAAATCAATGCGTCACATCCAATACGTTAGGACACAACGTGTTGAATTCCCAATAATGAGTTCTTATTTTTTTTGATTAAAGAGAAATCCTCGATTGTTAGACTTTCAAAAAAATCGGAACCCAATACGTTAGGGCTCAATTTCCTTGAGAAATCCTAAATACGAGTATTACCTCTATTTTGAAGCGTTTTATTTTAAAATTAAATAAGAGATAGGGTAATGTTATGTTGAATATGTGAATGAATGCCCTTAAACAAATATCAATAATAAATACAACAATTTCATAGAAATAATATGAATAAACAAATAAATAAACAAAATAATGACGTGCAAAATATCAAATAAATAGGCAAGATAATAATAAAAATATGCAAACATAAATTAATAAGCGAATAAAAAAATATACCTGTACACAAAAAAAAATACATAAGTTTTAAACAATTAATATAATATTAAAATTAATTAAATAAATTAAGCATGTGTATATAAAATATAAGTATGCGAAAATTTTAGTATAAAAAAACATAAATACATGCTTAAATATACATATAAAAAAAAATAATAATTGCATATGAGAATTATAAAATAAAAATTAAAAGAATACAATTGCATTATCAAAAATATTGATTTTTAAAGAAAATATGAAAATGGACTAAACTGGATCGCCAGTAAAGATCCGGGGTAAATTCACAAATAAATAAAGTCTAGAGGACTTAATTGAACGCTCGAATTACATAGAAGGACTGGAAGGGCAATTTTCCCTTCTCCTCTAAACGACACCGTTCAAATTAGATCAAATTAAAATAAAAATAAATAAAAGGGTAAATTAAAAAAATAAAAAAAGCTTAATTACAAAAACATTAAAAGGCGGAGGGGCTAAATAAAATAAATAAAATTCGCAGTGGTATCACCTTCTCCCTTTTTTTAAAATCGTAAATAAGTAAAAAATAATCAAAAGAAAAAAAAATAGTAAGCCACCTTTAAAAAACTGCCAATCGTTCTCTTTTTTATTTCTCCTTTTTTTTTTTTACAATGAAGGGAGAGGCCTCTATTTATAGTTGAGCCTCCCCAAATCCAACAAGATGATCAATTACATCAACGATCGAGATTAAAGGGTATCTACAAATTAAATCTCTAAGATTACAAAATCATATCTTCTAAGATTGCATATCATGTCTAAGATTATATATCATATCTAAGATTGCATATCATATTTAAGATTATATATTATATCTAAGATTGCATATCATATCTAAGATTGCATATCCCTGAAGATTATGTTTCCATAAGCTTGTAGATGGACCTTCAACCTTTTCAAGTAATTGGCAATTCAGATCGGGCCAAATGATATTACTTTGGGTTTTTTTTTGTGAGCCCGGGCTAAAATTGGGTATTACAAATAATATATAGGAAAACTTGCAATAGATAAAAAATGAAGAAAATCAAGAACAAATAATAAGCAAAATAATACATGTTCATCTAAATAAGTAGTAAAAATAAAAATTTAATATAGACAATAATGTATACAAATAATAATATATATAAACGTTGAAATAAACAAAGCGTATAAATGAACACATTTAAAAGAAAATTTAATGTTAATAATTATAATAATACAAAATCAATAATATATAGATTAAACATAATTTAATATAAATTATATATGTATATATAAAAATATTATTATATAAAATATCTTCATACAAAAAAATAAAAAATGAGATAAAGAAATATTATAAAATAAAAATATCAAGAAAGTATACAAACATATCAAATTTACATAAAATATGTAAAATGTGATAAATTTGAGTAATGATGCATAACATATTTAAAATAAGAATACGTAATAAATTTTAAAACAATAATACATAACAAATCTAAGATAATAATACATAACAAATTTATAATACTAATAATAATACATTATAATTTAAAAAATTAATACATAATGAAATTAAATACTAATATATGATAATAATATAAAACTCAAAATAATAGTACATAGTAAGATCATATATATATAAAATAGTTAAATGAAAATATAACCAAACATAATAATAATATCAATAATAATAAGAGTAATAATAATAAATAATAATAAAATTAATTAATAGCAAAAATAACAAATAGGACTAAATTGAAACTAAAACAGAAATTTAGGGGCAAATCTAAAATAAATAAAAGGAGAAGGACCATTCTGAACACGCAAATAACAAGGAAGGATTGAAAGGGTAATTTCCTCTATCCTCCAAAACGACGTCGTTCGAATATGGACCTAATTGAAATCGAAACAAATCATGGGGTACAAATTTAAAATAAAAAACTGAATTAAAATAATAAAGAATACGGAAGGACCTAATGCGCAAATAGACCATTGAGACAAAATGCACAGATCCTTCCCTCGGATCAGGTCACCGCGCGGATCTCAGTTCTATACGACGCCGTTTTGAAACTTCTGAAATGGCATCAAACGACGTCGTTTCTTACGCCGTATATAGGTCAAAACAAGCCCTAAATATTAGCAGACACTTCATTTAAAAAATCTAACAAAAAAAACCTAAAAATCTACTCTCTGTGCGCTATTTTTAGATTTGAAATCCCCCATCCCCTTCGATATGCGAAGATCAACGGGGACGACAGCATAATGGCGTAGGTAAGGTATTTTTTCTTTTTCTCTTTCTTTTCACACATAAAAAAGAATCATGAATCATAAGAAAAAAACATGAGAAACTAGAAAATCACCTTCAAATTCTACTCGATTCTCTGTATTATTTTTATTATTATCTTTTTCCCCCTTTTTTACAACTTTGAATCGGCTTTTATAGCCAAAATAATATGAAATTACAACAAATAAAAATTCTATTTTGTCATTCGTTAGCCTTTTTTTTCTGTTATTTTGTTTTTCGTTGCTTTTGTTATGGTGTCTGTTGCAAGTACACGCCTAGAGGCGCATGCGCGTGGAGGTGCAGCACGCACGGGGAAGTCTTATTCGCTTGCGGTACGCGTGGAGGGCAGACGGAAGAGTGGTGCTGGAAGCTATTAGATTTTAGGGTTTCGGTTAATTGGGGAATATTTTAGGCTAATTCAGGGGTTGGGTTTAGTATTTTGGATTGGGCCTTTAGATTTTATTTTTTTGTTTTGTAATCTCGACTGTTTAATTGGTCATTTTTATTGTTTATTGGCTTTATTTGTTTATACACGGGCTCGAGAAAAAATTGGGCCTTACAAAAAATATTGTTTGGGTGATTATTGATCGACTTACGAAATCAGCTCATTTTATTGCAGTTAGGACTGGTTGGCCACTTCAAAAACTTGCTGAAGTTTATATTCAAAAATTTGTGAGATTACACAGTGTTCCTCTGTCGATAATTTCGAATCGAGATCCGCGGTTTACTTTGAGATTTTGAAACAGTTGCATGAATCTCTCGGTACATGACTTAATTTTGGCATCGCTTTTCATCCGCAGACTGACGGACAATCTGAGCAAGTTATTCAGATTTTGGAAAACATGCTTTGTGCTTGTGTTATTGATTTTGAATCAGGTTGGGAGCGTTATTTACCTTTGGTCGAATTTGTGTACAACAATAGTTTTCAATCAAGTATTCAAATGGCTCTATATGAAGCTTTATATGGTCGTAGATATAGATCACCTATTTGTTGAATGGAATTGAATGAAAGAAAAATAATCGAGCCGAAATTAATTTAAGAAACAGAAGACATTGTTAAGAAAATTCGAGAAAAATTGAAGGCGGCTTTTGATAGACAGAAATCATATACATATTTGAAATGTCGAGATATTGAATACTCTATTGGCGATAAGGTATTTCTTAAAGTTTTTCCTTGGAAGAAAATTTTGAGGTTTGGCCGAAAAGGGAAACTGAGTCCTCGTTTTATCAGACTGCATGAGATCAGAGAAAGATTTGAACTAGTTGCGTATCGTTTAGCTTTTCCTGCGGAATTATAGAAATTACATGATGTTTTTCATGTTTCAATGCTTAGAAGATATCGATCAAATCCATCTCATGTTATTTTGACAGAAAATATTGAGATTCAACCTGATTTGTCATATGAAGAAGAACCGGTTGATATTTTAGCACGAAAAGGAAAATAATTATGTAATAAATGAGTTCCGTTAGTAAAAGTGTTGTGGCGGAGTCATAGTGTTGAGGAAGCGACTTGGGAACCAGAAGAGACAATGAGATCTCAATACCCCTACCTCTTTTCAGGTAAATTTTAGGGACTAAATTTATTAAGGGGGTGAATTGTAATGACCCGATAGTCACGGGTATCAGAAAGAGTATTTCTGGGCCTCTATTTTCGTAAAACAAACTCTTAAATATTTATTAAAAATATTTATGAAGTTAGTTGTGTAGGTAATTAGGTTTTGGTTAGGTGAATTTGCATGAATTAAGAGTAATTAGGTATAATGAATAAATTGCATAAAGGGTGAAAGTTGGATTATAGATTAAAGAAAAAAAGGGACTAAAGACACAATTAATCCTTATTTCAACAAGTGGATGGTGTTGGTGAATGCATGTGTAAAATTTATATACATATATTTATTAATAAATTATACTTACTTAATATTTAAGTATATATATTATATTATTATAATAATAAGTAAATGAAATAATAATAAAACAAAACAAATAAAACGAAAAAGAAATAGAAAAGAAACAAATTGAATGAAAACAAAGAAGGAAGAAAGAAAAGAAAAGGAGAAAAGCTAGGGTTTCAATTGTTCAAAGCTAAACTCGTTAGTCAATTTAGTCTATTTTCTTGTAATTTTATGCTTTTATAATCCCGGTATTAAATACCACGACCCATATCAAAATTTTAGAAATTATTGAGTTTTTAAATGTTGTCTATGTCGAATAATTTGAGTATTAGGGACTAAATTGATAGATTTTAAGTTAGAAACGAAAAAGGATTGAATTGTAAAATAAATTATAAATTTTGAGTATTAAGGACTAAGTTGTGAAAATTTAAAATTTAATGATTTAAGAGAAATTAGAGAGTTAAATCTAGTTTAAAGTGAAAATTGAATGAAAATATAGAATTAATTATAAAGAAATAAAGTTAGTCTCAGTTTAGGGACTAAATTGGAATTTAGGCAAATGTTGAATAAAAATTGAAATATTCAATGTGAAATTGAATTGTATTGTATTGATGAATTTTAATTGTTTTAACTCCGTAGCTAACGTTGTACCGAAACCCTCAACTAAGAAGGGAAACGATAAAGTCAACGAGGAATAACTCGAAAATTCTGGTTTGTATTTCTATAATCCAAATTTAAATATTAATTGTTGTATTTTGATTTAATGTTAATGGTAAGTGATTGAGGTGAGTAATTAGTATTTTGATATTGAATTGAATTTATATGAATTTATGATTAATATGAAATTTGCATATTGGATATTTGTTGCATTTGAAAAGTGAATTGAAACCCTATTAACTGTACCGGGCTGAGTCAGATATAAATGGCATGCGATAGGATTGGAAGAGTTCAGGGATTACTTCGACTTTGAGTCGATGAGACACTGGGTGTTAATTTTTTTCTTCAGATTAATTCGATGAGGGACTGGGTGCCAAATTTCTTCTGTTTAGTCGATAAGACACTGAGTTTGAATTTATTGCTTCGAATCATTTGATGAGGTACTAGGTACAAAACTGGTGTGTTTTGGTTGGATCCGTGTATCCGTCCGAGTCTGAGTCATGTTAATAGGGGCAATTATATAAACTGATTTTATGAATGGTATTGGATAATGTAATAGCCCAATTTTTAGTGGTGTCAAAAATAGTGATTTGAGATCAGTAAATCTGATGAGTGAGTTCGAAAATTTTATTAATTACTATTTATGAGTCAAGTGTGATTTTAGAAATATTCTTGAATTGGTGATTTATGTTTTAGAAGAAGTTATTAGGTAAAATGGTTTTGAAAACGAGAAATCGAGACCTCAATTTTATAAACTGAGCTGTAAATATTTTTATAAATATTAATGGAGTGTCATTGAGTTAGTATTAAAGTTTCGTTAGAAAATTTTAACGTTTTGATAGTTAATTAATTAAAAAGGACTAAATTGAAAAAGGTGCAAAACTTACTAAAATACTAAATGACTCAAGTGTTAAATGAGGGAGGACTTAAAAGGCAAATTAGCCCAGAGAGGATAGCTTGGGTGGCATAAGTAGAGAAAAATCATGGAATTGGGTGAAATAAGGGCTAAATTGGAAAATTATAAAAGTTTAACTACAAATTAAAGATTTTCTAAACAATTCTTCATCAATCTTCAACCAAAAACAGCCATAGGAGAGCTTTTAAAGCTGGTTTTTCATATTTTTACATCATGTGAGTTCAATTCTTGCTATTTTCTTGAAATTTTTGTATTTTTAAGACTTTTACAATAAGGTCCAACTACTTATTTCATTAGGTTTTGATTTCATGGATAATTTTGAAAGTTACCATTGATGAGTGCTGAATGTTTATGATGAATTTACTTGGATTTGAAGCTCTAATTTTGTTATATGATGATTTTATCAAGTAATTTCAATAGAAATTGATTTTAGGACTAAATTGTGAAAAAGATTAAATCTTAGGATTTTGTATTAAATTCTATTTATCAAAAGATGTGTAATAGCTTAGAATATTTATATAAAATGTTAATTGAGAAAAATTAGCTTATTTGATGGGCTAATTGGTGAGGGACTAAATTGTAAAAAGTTTAAAAGTTAGGGTAATTGTGTAATTTCAAAAATTAAGGGTATAAATTGTGAAGTGAATTATAATTGAAATATATACTGATGAATGAATAATTTTATATTTTAGATCAAGAGCCCGTAGATCAACGAGAAAAAGGGAAGTTAGCAAAGTAGTCCCTAACTACTACAAACTTACAATTTAGCCTAGGTAAGTTTGTATGGATAAATTTTAATGTTATATGTTAAATAATAAATGGTATTTTGTATTTATTTGTAACATTTGTTGAAAATAAAATTATTATTAAATTTACAAAATTGAATCAAGTGTTTGAAGTGAATGGAACGCATGATTGAGTATAGTTGTTCAGTGTAAAGAGGAATTGACAGTAAATTTTTCAAGTAAATCAGGGTTCAACATTTGTAGCGAACTCTCGTGTTGGCTTTCGATTTAGCTCTCATGAGCTTTAGTTAACTCATATGAGTTTTAGATTAACCCTTATAGGCTTTAATTCAGCTCTTTTGAGCTTTAGTTTAACCCTAATGGGTTTTAGTTTATCTTTTCTGAGCTTCAGATCAACCCTTATGGGTTTCTGTTCAGCTCCTATGAGCTTTCGTTCAACCCTTACGGCTTTCCGTTTAGCACTTATGTGCTTCTGTGCAGCCTTTGAGGCTTTGTTTACAATGTACTCAAATCCATAGGATATTCTTTGGTTTGATAAGGATTGGTAAGTGCTACATGAAATTAATGTGGAAGAATTTAAGTTATTATTGATATTGAGCTCAAATAAATGAATTCATTAATTGAGTTGTGATTGGCAGGAAATGTTTTTGAAATGATTTACCTAAATGAATTATTATAGTATGTTTGGTAAGATTTATGTTAAAGCCAACGAACTTACTAAGCTTCCATTAAGCTTACTTGTGTCGCTTAATGTTCTTTATAGATTTTTAAGAAGTTTAGAGGATCAGATCAATACGTCAGGTCACACTATCCAGCTGCTTCGGTAGATTTTGTTGTACACTTTATGGTTTATATGACATGTCTAGGGTTGGATTGGAAAAGAGCTAAATTTGAAGTATGGTTGTGAATGATATATATATATATATGTTTGTATGCATGTATTTAGTAGTAGATTTTGGTAAATCAATGAATGGAGTTATTTTGGTAGGTTTAGGTAATTGAGTTTTGTGTTGATATATTATGTTTAAAACATGATTTTTGGTTTGTGTTGAATGTTTGATTGGGGCTATTTGATGTATTAAAATGTTGTGTACATGTTGATATAAAAAAGGGTGAGAAAAGTGGCCTTAAAATGACCTATTTTGGTCCACACGAGCATGTGTCTCAGCCGTGTGTTACACACGGCCTGGCACATAGGCGTGTAGTCTGGCCGTGTGTCCCCTGCACCTTAAAATTTCGAAACAGAATGCCTAGGTTTTTACACATAGCCTAGCACACGGGCATGTGTCTTGGCCGTGTGACCCTTGGACTTTGCACACGTCCTAGCACATGGGCGTGTGGTTGGTCGTGTGACCTAAGTTAGAGAGTTACACGGGTACGGACACGGTCTGGGACACAACCGTGTACCTCACATTGAATGCCCACAAGGCCTAAGACATGGGCGTGTCTCCTGGCCGTATGAGCCACACGGGCATGTCTCCTGGCTGTATGAGCCAGATGGGCATGTGTCCTCTGTGCCTAAGAAAATTATTGAAATTTAGGGAAAAATTCAGTGAGTAGTCGGCTTAGTCCTGATTCACTTCTAAGGAGTATATTGGGCCTCGATGGCCCATCTAAGGGACAATATGAGTGTTATATGATTGATTCTTGATATGAATAATAAATTTTGTGAAATGTCCATAATTAATCCGTAAAGCATGGTAATGCTTTGTAACCCTATTCTAACGACGGATAAGGGTTAGGGGTGTTACAGATAATACCAAATGTGAAATGGAAATGAGACATATAAATTGTGTATCATATTGTGAAAAACTATTTGAGATAGCAAATGATGAGAATTGAGTATATTATGAATAATTTGTTTATGAATTGATTAATTGAATGGTTATTGTTATTGTATGATTAAATGTGCATATTATATTATTTTACTTTTAAATATTTGGATTATAGAAATACCATTGAGTTTGTACTCAGCATACGGTTTTATTTTCCGTGCGTAGGTTAGGTACTTAAGTGTGATCGCCGATTCAACATCTAACAACTGTCTCGAACTCAAACGTGGTGATGTTATTCCTTTTTGTGTCGGCATGTACATAGGGCGTCTAAATGTTAACTATTCTGTGGATTGATTGTAGATAAGATTATAAATTATTATTGGTTGGTTATATATATAAATATATGTTTATGTTAAGACTATAGTATGACATGTTTTAAATTAGTGCATAAATGTTCATGAATTAGGTAAAAGTTGATTGAATTTGGTAGGTTTATAATATTGTCTTGATAATATAATTGTGGTACCTATGAGGGTACATTGGTTAGATATTTAGGTTGACTGTTTTGACATTTTTAAAATGTATTTGATCGTGTTTTGAATTGGTTGAATGAATGATTTTTGAGTTTCTTAGTGTCCAAGATTGTAGGGAATGGTAAACTTAATGTTTAAGGTTCATTTTGAGTCCACACGACCAGACACATGGGCATGTGGCTGAACCTCACACTCGACTAACACATAGGCGTGTGGTTTGGCTGTGTGTCCCCTGCAACTTTAAAATTTCAAAACAGAATGCTCAAGTATTTTCACACGGGCAAAGACACAGGTGTGTGTCTTAGCCGTGTGTGCCGGCACACGGCGCACACGGCCTAGCACACGGGCGTGTGACTTGTGACCCCTGCACCTTAATAATGTAACTCAGTATGCTCACATGGCCTAGCACATAGGAGTGTGACTTGGTCGTGTGATCCAAGTCAGGAAGCAGCTAAGTTTGGACACGACTTGAGACATGGGTGTGTCTCTTGACCGTGTGAGCCACACGGGCTGGCCACACGGGCGTATGTCCCCTATTCCTTGGAAAAATTTTGATATTTTTGAAAAAATTTTGAGTACCCGGTTTAGTCCCGATTTGTTTCTAACATATATTTTGGGCCTCTAGGACTCATGTAAGGGGCAATATGATTGATTTATGACAAGTATGCTAAATAATATGTGATGTTTGTTTTTGATCTGAAAAGTTCGGTAATACTCTGTAACCCTGTTCCAGTGACGGATAAGGGTTAGAGGTGTTACGGTACCAATTTGAAAAAGAAAACATAGTACCAAAATGAACATGAAAACTAAATATAGATACCAAAATCTATATTTACCCAAAAATATATTATATTCGATTAGATTTGAACGTTTTTAGTCAAGTTGTGTAATATTTAAATGCTGGCCCCAATACTAATGGTTGAACCCCGTATAGGAGAATATCAGAAATCCCCATTAAATGCTATTGTTAGGATTGTCATCTCTCGTTGCTTGACTTTGTTCCACCCCGTATAAAATCTGGCAGAACCCCTCCCCCCACTGAATACGCTAATATTGTTAGAATTGTGGCATGAAAATAGTATATAAAGTAATACCGAAAAATGAGTCTTACTTAAATGAATCTATTGTTACTATTATCAGGATTGCGATGATGAATTATTGAATAGGTTTGAACATATTATATATATTTTAAATGAATCTATTATATACGGTTAGATTTGAACTTTTTAGTCAAGTACACAATCTTTGTTTATTATTTGATGCTTAATTGCTTATGTACTATTTAATACCCAAAAATCATATTGGAAAAAGTAATGGATGGAAATGCTGGCCCCAATACTATACAAAGCCGACAACATTGACCATACCCTACCACTCTTTTCTTCCCCTCGTCTTTTGCCATATTTCTTTTCTTGCTCAGTAATGAATTTGATAAACATGCAACAACTATAAAAAAAAAATTATTGGAAATAAAATTATTAAGAGGAAGTAGTCATGAATCTTGATCATAAAATAAACATGTATAATATTAAAAAAAACAGATTTAAAAGATAAAAAATAAACAATAAGTGACTAATTTTTGCTTTTGGGTATTGAGTAGTAATTTTGTTGTGCAAGTTTTTAGCGTAAAAAATGTGATTTCCTATATTATATCTTGTTTTTTGTGGAGAATTTATATATCGACTTGCAATTGAGATATCTGAAAACAGACCAAATGTGTGTTGTCTATCCTTTCTCAACACTTTCGTGCCCAACAATAATCAACCTTCTTCTACTATTATTGTTTCTTCATTTGACTTTTCTTTTTCAATTTTAATTATTTTTTATACAAATTTGAAGACTTACTATTATAAATATTCATGCTTATCGGTCTTACTACTCTTAACCATCACATTATACGTCCCTGGAATTACCATGGTGGGATACCATTCGCCTACCTTCAATCTATTACTTTGTTTCCATTTCATATCAGTTTTATGTTCTCCTTCTTCACCAACACATTTGTGCTCTCCTAACCAAAGTGCTGCCTTGTTCCAATTCAAAACCCACTTTTCCATTAACCAAACTGCTTCTAAAGATTGTGAATATTCTTATCCTAAGGCTAAGACCACCTCATGGAAGAAGGGTACAGATTGCTGCTTATGGGACGGAGTGAGTTGTGACAACATCACCGGTGAAGTCATCAGCCTTGACCTCAGTTGCAGTTGCCTTTCTGGCACATTCCCTTCCAACACCACCTTTTTCCTCCTTTCAAGTTTGCAGAGGCTGGATTTATTCTTCAATGATTTCAGGAAATCCAAAATTTCCTCCAACTTCGGTCGCTTTCCAAGCTTAACACATCTTAACCTTTCCTATTCATGGTTTTCAGGTCCTGTTCCCCACGAAATCTCCTATCTCTCCAATTTAGTTTCACTGCATCTTTCCGACCGTCCAATTTCAGATCTCATTGGCTTTCAAGCGCCTGGACCAATTTTGAAACTTGAAAAATCCGCTGTAAACGGAATAGTGCGGAACTTGACAAAGGTAAGGGAGATCTATTTGGATGGAATAGACATGTCATCCATTGATCCTAATTCCTTCGTCAATCTTTCTTACTCTCTCACATCTCTCAGTCTTTTTGGTTGTCATTTGCGGGGAAAATTGCCAGACAACATTTTCAAACTTCCCAACATCGAGTACCTGAGTTTGGATGAAAACTCTAAACTCACTGGTCAGTTTCCAAAATCCAATTGGAGCAGTCCCCTAGTGATTTTGAGCGCATCCTTTACGTCTTTGTCTGGAGAATTGCCTGAATCATTTGGAGATTTAAAGTGTTTAGCGGGTTTGGATCTATTGTCTAGTAACTTCTCTGGATCAATTCCTAGATCACTAGGAAATCTAACTCAGCTAGGATTCTTATTCCTTTCACATAACTATTTTAGTGGTAAGATTCCTTCTTCACTTACAAACCTCGCAAAACTGAGCCTTCTTTCCCTTGAATGGAACCAATTAGAGGGCTCTCTTCCTGATACCCCAAATGCATTTCCAAATCTAGGCTTTCTTGATTTATCTAATAATTTACTCAGTGGTACAACGCCATCTTGGCTTTATACCATTCCTCTTGTACTTTTAAATCTTGGAAACAATCAATTCATTGGTCATATCAGTGAATTCCAAAATAGACTTTTAAGTTTGAACATGTTAGTTTTGAAAAATAACAGCTTTCGAGGTCCGATTCTAAGCTCAATTTCTAAACTTGTGAACCTCTCTTTCCTTGATTTATCGTCGAATAAACTCAACGGTACAATAAGTTCGGACATGTTCTCAGAGCTTCACAGTCTCCAATATCTTGATCTTTCATCTAATACCCTGTCGCTGAGCTCCAACAACAGCGTCACTTATGTCTTACGTAATCTTGAGCATGTAAATTTAAGTTCAAACATCTTCAATGAACTTCCTAGATTTTTACAAGGGTCAAAAAATTTAAGTGTTTTAGACTTTTCCAATAATAGAATTCGTGGCCGACTGTCCAAATTTCCTTGGAAAGACATTGAGTTATTAAACCTCCGCTCGAATTTCATTGAAGGTGATCTACCGGAATTACCCCCTAATATCAGATTCCTATCAGTCTCAAACAATAGTTTGACTGGAACGTTGTCAGGTATATGCAATACGAAATTTATTGAGATTCTCGATTTGTCTCATAATGATTTCAGTGGAGTCATCCCACAATGCATCGGAAGCTTTAGCCAGAGTCTTTCATCGTTGAACTTGAAGATGAATAAGCTCCATGGAGCCATTCCCTCGACATTTGCTAAAGGATGTGCATTGAAGAATCTGAACTTGAATAGCAATCATTTGGAAGGGCCATTGAAACCTTCAATCACCAACTGCAAAGACTTGCAAGTTCTAGATGTTGGCAACAACATGATAAATGATAGCTTTCCTCATTGGATCGAGGCATTATCAGAGTTACAAGTTCTTGTACTTCGTTCCAACAAATTCCATGGTCCAATAACGGCTCCTACGAGTCCTCAATCTCTTCTGAAATTGCGAATAGTTGATCTCTCCTGCAACAACTTTTTTGGTCCTCTGCCAACCGGCTACATAAAAAATTTCAAAGGAATGATCAATATTCTTGACGATGGCAAAGGTGTGAGATACATGGGGGAAAGAAATTACTCGTATGATTATTCTGTTGCTATAGCTGTTAAAGGGTTTGAGATTGAATTGATGAAGATTTTAACTATTTTCACAAGCATTGATCTCTCAAGCAACAACTTTGAAGGACAGATTCCAAGAGACATCGGAGAGCTTAGTTCGCTACGAGGTCTTAATCTTTCTCATAACAATCTCGTTGGGCATATACCATCATCACTTAGAAACATGACTAGGCTTGAATGGTTGGATCTTTCGTCCAATAAGTTGAGTGGGCAAATTCCAACGGGATTGCTAGATTTGACCTTCCTTTCCTCCTTCAACGTTTCATATAATCAACTTGTTGGACCCATACCAAAAGGCAAGCAGTTCAACACTTTTGAAAATGGTTCGTACCATGAAAATGAGGGCTTATGTGGCGTTCCACTCTCTAGAGGCTGCAACAACAACGTGTTGGGGCAACCACCTCCTGCACCGTGGATGAACTCTGAAGAAGACGATGGCTCAAAGCTTGAATTTGGGTGGAAAGCTGTTGCGATCGGTTATGGATTTGGATTCATATTTGGAGCGGCAATCGGATGTGCTCGTCTTAGAACCGGTAAGCCCAAATGGCTCGTGACCTTGTTTGAAGCTCGAAGACGAAGAAGGTGATCATCCTCCAAAGCCAAGCTGGTTTGAGCAATTCAATAATGCTGTCAACGCTTGAAGGTTGTGATAAACTTTTGTTTTCCTATATTTGGTCGGGTTTGTTTGTTTGTTGTTATGTTGATGATGATTTTGATTGGGCTGTGTTAGATTTATGTTTTGGTTATAGAGATGCGAGGTGCAAATTTGTTAGAATTTTCAGCAAAGATTTAAGTGATTATGGTTTGCTTTTGTGTTAACCAGTTGTTACCATTATGAATATTCTATCAATAAATTTCATCGTCGTCGTCATCGCGGGTAACTATTATCGCAAGCATGTAAAAGCACTAAATTTCATTCAATTCATAACTTGTTTTCCATTACTTATCTAAATCTGGATGTTATTTCCACTGATTTTTGAAAGCTACTCATCAATCCAAGCTTTATTCTGAGTCTTCAACCCAGATATGAGAATAATCGACAATAATGTTCACAGCAGTTCCCTCAAAAAATGTAATATGCATCAACATATGTTTCTAAGGAATAAATCCTCTGCCCCTCACCTTGCCTCTCTTTGTGCCCATCACTAAAATTGTGAAAATCATTTTATATTAATAATTTTACTGAAACGTCTTGAATACAGTAATCATTAACTCGTCATCAAACATAAAAAAGGAAAAAGTATAGTGTTTTGAAGGGAAAATGTAATGAATCCGCAATAACTTAGAAACATATTTTTTTTTTCCTTTCAATAAATTGTTGGAACTTTTAGCATAAACAGAAGCAAAACCGAATGGAAGCAAAAGAAGAAAACTAAAAGATGAAAACTCAGTAAAATTGTAACCAAAAGTCATCATATTTTTCATTCAAATTTGAATATATGAAGGTTACAAAAAATGTTTGACAGTTACCTACTAACTTAACTCCCTTACTTAATACATACTAAAATAATGCAAGTTGATTACAAAAGAGAGCTGGCATACCAGCTATTACATCAATCAATCTTCCTACTAACTTAGCTAACTCATTACAAAGATTTGGACTAAGTTCCATAGGAACAAAACATTCAAAAAGTAATTCTTTAACTGAACCAAATCCATTTCTTTACTACAAAACAGTATAGCAGCTCAACTTGTACAATTTGCTGCTGCTGGTTTTTGATCAATTTGCTGCTGCTGGTCCTCTGTTGCACTGCAGGCCACGGGTTCAACACTCCTCCTTGTACTGTATGCAACAAACACCAATCTTTTCTTTCAAGACATTAAATCGGTTGGCTCCCAATGGCTTGGTTAAAATGTCAGCTAACTAAGTTTCTGAACTGCAATGAACTAAGCTAACCTCCTTCGATTGCTCAGCTTCTCTAACAAAATGAAATTTAACTTTGAAGTGTTTAGTCTTACCATAGAAGACTGGATTTTTGGCTATGGCCACAGCTGATTGATTATCCACCCTGATCTCAGTAGGCTGAGCTTAACTTTCATTCAAATCATCCAAAATCTTCCTAAGCCAAATGGCTTGATTCACTGCTGCTGCAGCTGAGATATATTCTTCCTCTGCTGTGGATTGTGCAACAGTTTGTTGCTTATTTGAACTCCAGCTAAAAACACTCGAACCTAGAGTAAAAATGTAACCTGAAGTACTCCTCATGTCATCAACTGACCCTACCCAATCACTATCAGAGTAGCCAACAAGTTTCAGCTCCTTTGTCCTCCAAAACTTCACACCAGCATCGATGGTTCCTTTGACATACCTTAACACCCTTTTTGCTGCCTTTAAGTGAGCCATATTGCTGCAATGCATAAACCTTGAAAGAAGACTAACAGCATAGACAATGTCTGGTCTAGCTGCTGTCAAATAAAGCAACCAGCCAATTAAGCTTCTATATGCTTTCTCATCTACCCGATCATGCTCACTGGTACTTGACAATTTTCCCCCCAATGCAATAGGTGTAGTAATTGATTTGCATTTCAACATGCAAAATTTTTCAAGCACCTTGGAGGCAAATGTCTGCTGACTTATGAAAATACCATCATTTCCTTGTTTTATCTCCATACCAAGAAAGTAGGTCATCAAACCAAGGTCAGTCATCTCAAAGACATGTTGCATTTGTTTCTTGAAGTCTTCTATAAGTTCATCTTTGCAGCCAATGACCAGCAGATCATCAACATACAAGGAAACAATTAACAAAGTTTCTTTCTGATTCTTTTTAACATAGAGTGTAGGTTCACTGACACTCTTTGTGAACCTGAGCCTTGCTAAGTAGCCATCAATCCTCTCATACCAGGCCCTTGGAGCCTGTTTTAGGCCATATAAGGCCTTTTTTAACTTGTAGACCTTCTGTTCTTCACCAGAGACCTTAAAACCCTCAGGTTGCTCTATGAAAATTTCTTCATTAAGGAAGCCATTTAGAAAGGCTGACTTAACATCTAAATGATGGACCTTCCAGTGCTTTTGAACTGCCAAAGCAAGCAACAATCTAATAGTATCCAGCCTTGCAACAGGTGCAAAGGTTTCAGAAAAATCAACCCCTTGCTGCTGACTATAGCCTTTAACAACCAATCTGGCTTTATGTCTATTAAGAGAGCCATCTGCATTGTTCTTAATTCTATAGAGCCATTTCACACCTATAATTTTTCTGTTTTCAGGTTTGTTAACAAGCTCTCAAGTATCATTCTTTTGAATCATTCTGAATTCAGCTTCCATAGCATCTAGCCAGCATCTTTCTCTTGCAGCTTCATCAAAACATGAAGGCTCTACCAAAGTTACTGTACATCTTTCATAGATGTTTGCTAATGTCCTGGTGCCCCGAACAGGTTCTTCATCATAGCCCTCTTCAGTTAATGCTTCATTTTCAGCTTGCTGCAAATCCACATTAATTTGATCTGTCTCAGGCAAATTTGCTTCAATTCGATCCCATTTCCAGCTACTTCCTTCACTGAATTTTATATCTCTGCTCACTACAACCTTCTTGGTCAGTGGATCAAAAACTCTATATCCTTTCTTCACATTGCTGTAGCCAACAAACACACCTGGTATGGACCTCCTATCCAACTTAGTTCTTTTCTCATCAAGTACCAACACATAACATAGACAGCCAAATACCTTCAAATGTGAGACAGATGGTTTCTGTCCAAACCAGGCTTCAAAGGGTGTTTTACCCTTGACTGCATTAGTTGGTAGCCTATTCAATAGATAAACAGCTGTGTTCACAGCTTCAGCCCAAAAAATGTTAGGCATTTTAGCCTCAAATAACAGACACCTAGCCATATCAAGGACTGTTCTGTTTTTTCTTTCATAGACACCATTTTGCTGTGGTGTGTACACAGTAGTCAATTGGTGTTGAATTCCAGCATCATCACAAAATTTTTGAAACTTCTGAGATACATACCCAGATCCATTGTCAGACCTCAAGCATTTCAATTTGCAATTTGCTTGGTTTTCAACCAAGGTTTTAAATTTGCAGAAAGAATCATAAACATATTACTTATGATTTAAAAAATTCACCCAACAAAACCTTGAATAATCATCAATGAAGAGTACAAAGTACCTACTGCCATTTAAGGAGGTAGTCTTCATTGGTCCACAGATGTCTGTATGAACAAGCAGAAGTTTTCCCTGTGCTCTCCATGCTTTGTTGACTGGAAAAGGTAATCTGGTCTGTTTGCCTAGCTGACAGACTTCACACACAGCATCTCTTGGCTCGATTTTGGACATGTCACTGACCAAGTCCATTTTATGCATCATACTCAGTGAATTATAATTCACATGCCCTATCATCCTGTGCCACAAGTCTGTCTCATCAGACTGAGATGCATATGCCTTAGCCTGAAACTGATTCACATCTACAATGAAGGTCCTGTCTTGCATAGCCACAGTGGTTAACACTTCACCAGGAACATTTTTGATCAAACAGTTCTTGCCTTCAAAAATCAGAGAATAGCCTTTCTCCAATAGCTGGCCAACACTCAGCAAGTTTTGGTCAATGTCAGGTACATAGAGAACCTCTGAAATGGTTTTAATACCTGACTTAGTGCTTATCAAGGCCTTGCCTTTCCCTTTTGCCTCCAGCAGTTCACCATTGCCAATTCTAACTTTGGACTTGAAAGTGGTGTCAAGTTCCTTGAATATACTCTTCTCATAAGCCATATGGTGGGTGCATCCACTGTCAATCAGCCATATTTTACTGACCTTGCTCGAGCTTGCAAAGCATGATGCTAAAAAAACATGCTCTTCTGATGTTTCAACCTCTTCTGCAGCCGGTGCTTGATTTTTATGTTGAGGTTGAGCTTTTAGCTTGTTTTTGTAGACTTTTTCAATGTGGCCAAATTTCTTGTAGCCTCTACACTGAATGTCTGGTCTGTACCAGTAGTATTTCTCCAGGTGAGTACACTTCTTGCAATGGACACAAGGTGGAAACTTCTTTCTGACAGGTTCTTTTTTCTTCTTCTCAGTCCAAGGCTTCTTGCCTTTGGCATTCAAATTTGAACTTGAGCTTTCTCTGCTTCTAGCCTGAAAAGCTCCTTCATTGTGGTCTTCCTGCCTATTTGCTTTTCTATGCTCTTGAGCATAAAGAGCATTTATAAGCTCTATCAAAGGGATTGTTGACAAGTCCCTTGAATCTTCCAAAGAAGAAATTTTTGCTTCATACTTCTCTGGCAACGTTGTTATGACCTTCTCAACCACTCTTTGGTCACTAAACTCTTCCCTAAGCAGCCTTATATTATTAACAGTAGCCATAATTTTGTCAGCATACTGCTTGATGGTTTCTGAGTCCTTCATCTTGAGGTTTTCAAAGTCTCTTCTCATGTTGATCAGCTGCTGTTGCCTAGTCTTGTTAGACCCTTGAAACTCCTCCTTGAGTCTGTCCTAGGCCTGCTTTGGAGTGTTACAGGCCATTATCCTTGTGAAAATAACATCAGAGACTCCACATCGAAGGCACGACATAGCTTTGTACTTCTTGGCACGGTCTTCATTATGCTGCCTAATCTGAGCTATGGTCGGGTTGGCTCTTAGTGGTGGTGGCTCAGTGTCATTGAGAACAACATTCCACAGGTCATGTGCCTGCAGGTATGTTCTCATGTTCACTGCCCAGATGTTGTAATTTTCTCCAGCAAAGACCGGCGGAGGAGGTGGTGTAAAACTTTTTTTCAGCAACCAAGAATGACTTTTGCTTCTTTTGTTTTATGCACAGCTTGCTCGATGTCAGTGTACAACTAAGGCCCTCAAAGACTGAAAGCTCTCGATACCATTTGTTGGAACTTTTAGCATAAACAGATGCAAAATAGAATGGAAGCAAAAGAAGAAAACTAAAAGATGAAAACTCAGTAAAATTGTAACTGAAAGTCATCATATTTTTCATTCAAATTTGAATATATGAAGGTTACAAAAAATGTTTGACAGTTACCTACTAACTTAACTGCCCTTACTTAATACATACTAAAATAATGCAAGTTGATTACAAAAGAGAGCTAGCATACCGGCTATTACATCAATCAATCTTCCTACTAACTTAGCTAACTCATTACAAAGATTTAGAATAATTTCCATAGGAACAAAACATTCAAAAAGTAATTCTTTAACTGAACCAAATCCATTTCTTTACTACAAAACAGTATAGCATCTCAACTTGTACAATTTGCTGCTGCTGGTTTTTGATCAATTTACCGCTACTGGTCCTCTATTGCACTGCAGGCCATGGGTTCAACATAAATCAAGGGGGTTTGGTCATTTGCCATTGATAAATTCTCTTCATAAGCTTTTCCTTAGTCTTTTGCTTATGTTCATTTTTCAAGAGCGCTTCATTCTCGTGCTTCTCTCTTGCAATCAGCAATCTCCTGCAAATTTCAGCTTGATATATGTCTTCATAAGACTCATTTTTTTCTTTAGCAGTGATTGTCTTCCATTTTTGCACTTGGAGACCTCTTTGTAATCTACCTTTGGGTTTCCTCTTTAACTTGAAAACTCCAAATTCCCCAAATTCAAAAACAAATGATAATTCAAAATCTTCAGTGTTGAACCCAATTATTTTACATTTTCCATTGATCTTTGTACCATAAAAATTAAGGTGGTGATGTATTTTATTTTCAAGGCATTCATTGTTCTCTTTCAAAGACTGAGAAATTGCCCATGTCTAAAGAAGGAACAATAAAAGGAATCATCCGAACTCCGAATTAAGAAAGAGAATTATAAAAAAATATATAAAAAGAACAAGAAAAGAGTATCATGGTGGCTTGGTTTCCTTCCTTTTCTACAAATCGACAAAAGGAAAAAGAAACAACCATAAGGAATAGCGAATGGTTTGCAGAAAATAGAGGACCCGAAGCCACCATGGCACTCCTTTTATATATATATATATTCTCACAATAGTAAAATAGTGTTAATGTGGCCTTCTTTTCAGCTTATAGTCCATTTATAAACACAACTAAAAATAGAGGCAGACATACAACGACGCTGTACACATAAATGCCACAACATCACCACAAATTCAAGGACGATAGTTTACTTTGTCTAGCACTACACTACTCCAAACAGTTTTTAGCGATTTTGGGGACCCTCTCTTGTCTTATCCCTTGACAGAAAATTATACTAGTCCATTTTTGTTGACCAATTTTGTAAGTACATTTGGTTATATACTCTAAAGACCAAAAGTGAGGTAAAAGATATTTTCTAAAAGTTCCATCCTTTAATGGAAAACATATTTTAATACAAAAAAGAAAAAACTCTCTTTTTATATTGATGGTGGTGGATAATACAAAAGCCTTGATTTGTATCTTGCTTCTTAATGTATTGATTGCAATGGCAAGATGTTAATCTTCTGGAGGAAGCTAAAATTAAATATGTTTTAGACATATAAACAATCGATTAAAAAAGTAATATTTCAACATAGCAATCTATTCAAAAGAAGCAATATTTCAATATTATAATCGATTTAAACATAAAAACAATCGATCTAAAAGAAACAATATTTTTGAAAAATTACAAAAATTTTAAACTTTGAAAGGGCGTATATGTATTTTTGAGAGAATTATAATATATCAAGAAAGAGCTAAATTACAAAAATTTTTAACATTGAGAAAGCCATGACCCTCCTGAGCCTCTATTAGACTCCGTCATTTTCATTGAGCACCTTGTAACACCTCCCTGTACACCTCAAAATGTAGCTTTTGCTAAACATCGACATCGACATTGACATATAGGAGAAACAACTAAAACTTTATTACATGAAGCATCTCTCCCATTAAACTTATAATTCTTTGCCTGTCAACATGCAACTTACCTCAATAATCGTCTTCCTACCCTTCTTTTAAAATTTCAATCCTCATATCAAAAAGCTTTTTAACAAAAATCCTAATTACAAGTCGTTAAGAAGTTTTGGATGTTTGTGCTACCATTGGCTTAAGCCATATGCCGATAATGAGCTAAATTCCAAGTCCAAACTATGTGTCTCTGTGGGTTTCTTTACCATTTATTATTGCCATAAAATGATATGATCCAACTTCCTAAAAAAAAAACAAAATTTCAAGAGATGTCGAATTCTTTGAAACAGTCTTCCCTTTTTAAAATATTTTTGCACATATTAAACAAATTTTAAAATCTTGTTGATATGCGTGTAATACCCAAATTTTGCCTGGCCCGAGCCCAAGTATTAAAACCAAAATAAAAAATAATATATAATAAATAAAATGTTCAGTTTTTTATTACAATAGCAGGTCCAAAATAGGCCAATCCAAATTTCCTAATACCTAACCTAGTCAGCCCAATACACCACCTAATTACATACCAGAAATTAAATAACCAAACCCAAAATACATTACCCAAGCCCAAACCCAATTACACCTAGCCCAAATCAGCCCAAAACAAAAAAACACACAGAAACCCTAGCAGCAAGGGTTCCCAGCGCCACAGCAGTAGCATCTCTTGGCTTTCCCTCCACACGTGACGAGCCTCCGTACGAGTGCGCCTTCGCCTCCGTACACGCCACATCCTCCCTATGCAGTACATGCGAACGCAAACACACAAACAAGCAGCAAAACGAAGAAAAAAACAAAAAAAAAAGCGACAAAAAGAAAATAGAAATAGATGGCAGAGAAAAAAATAGATGTATTTTGATTTATTTTTTTCTTTTCTTTTCGATTCGGCTATATAAGGCTATTTTTTTAGCATTTGTAAGGACACTCTCCCGCACATAGAGATATTGAATACAAAAACAAAAAATATTCAAAAAAAGAAAACAGAGTTTTGTAAGGTGATTTTTGAATTTTTTTCACTTTTCTTTGTTTTTTTTTACTCAGTTCATAAATAACATGAAATAAAAGAGAAAAGCGAAGAAGAATCTTACCTTTGCGCGCCATTGGAGCCATCCTCTACTCTGTCCGAATCGGAATGAGAGAGAGGAGAGTTCTGGCTTTCAAGGCGGCGGAGAAGAAAGGGGCGCCGTTTAGGGTTTATTTTCTTTCTTTTTTCATTTATGCCTGAATGAACCTTGTTAGGGTTTATTTTTAGATTTATATCGATATCAAAAGGACACTGTTTTGTTGGCTATGACCTGCGCACTGACCCGATCCGGTCCCAGACCCGCGTGTTTTATAGCGCAGGGAAATTTGCTCACATTTGGTCTCGATTTCAAATGGATCCATGTTCAAACGGTGCCGTTTTCCATGCTTGATTTTGAATATCTGAATTTATGTGTTTATTTGCTGTTAAGGTCCCTCAGTTTTTAAATCGAGTACAAATTTAGTCTTTCTTTTATTTTCATTTATGTTATTTACCTATTTAATTTTGCTTTAATTTCAATTTAATTTTCATTCCTCTAGTTTATTTTATTTTTGTTTTTTCTTTTGATCGTGTTTCAATTTTAACTAAACTTTTATTAGTTTAATTTTAAATCGAATTATTTCTTATTTTGACAAATTTAGTTTGTATTTCTAATATTGTTTTAATATTTCAAATTAATATGTTTTAAAGTTATCATACATTGTTTTTAGAGTCTATTATATACTTTTATTTTCAAACTTGACATGACATTATTTGGTTCATTATTTATTACTATATATATATTTTGTAAGAATTTGATATAATATGTATATATTTTAATGTTTTGTTTTAGATTATATCTTAAAATTCGTTTTGTATATCTATATGCTATTATTTTATTTCAAGTCTATTTTGAGTTCATGTATGTAATTTATTTTAAAATTCCTATCGTAGAACATATTGATTTTTTTTATCTTGGTGTATCTTTTAAAATTGATGCTAGAGGTATTTAATTTAGAATATTGATGTTGATATTTGCATAATATGATTAAAATCATTCTTGCTATTCTTGCTTGTATTTATCTATTGCTCATGCAATTATCTTTTACGTCATACATAGCCATTCAATCATACTGCGTATGTTTTAAAAACTTATGATTCATTAAAGCATTAAAATCATTTTATTTCACAAATTTTCAAAAAAAACTCTGTGTTCGCGATTCTCGAGATAATTGTTTGATTCTTCTCGTAGAACTCAAATAGCTAAGTGTTTATTTTTTTAAACCATACAACTTCTAAACAAAGCTCTTCGGGATTTCAAAATGTTGGATCCTAACTTACTGGATCTGATGTTTTGCTACCTCGAATCAAGGATTTTTAAAATAAAGGCAATATTCGATATTTAGGAATTTTGTGAAATCGAACCCTAACTTATTGGGTTTTGATTTTCTCATTTGACCCAAATAATTAGATATCCTTCTCAAAATGCATAGGTTTTAAAAGTCAAAAGATAAACTTAATTTTGAGGATTTAAACTGTCGCACTCTAACTTACTGAATGTGACAATTTATTTCTTTGAAATAAGAGAGCCTCATCGTCCAATTCATTTTATTCAAGATAAAAGGATCATGTTTTAAATCTTTTAAAATTTCGACATTAAGACATTAAAACAATCAATCCGGTACCAATTTTGGGCGTCACGAGGGTGCTAACCCTTCCTCGTACGTAACCGACTCCCGAACTTATTTTCTCAAATTTCGTAGACCAAAATCATTTTTTAATGGTGAACCGGTCACACCTCCATAAAAGATCGGTGGCAACTCCATTTTCAAAGTCGATTCCCATTTTGTTTCAAAAATTTCAAAAAAGTGGTTTCGACAATGCGTATGTCTAGTTCTTCATATAAAAATGTAATTCATTCAAATCAAGTTTCAAAATTACGGTTGTTTATTTTAGTTCAGAATATAAAGTCCCATTAATTAACATCAACGATAATCACCTTTTTTCATTCACAATCTACTCAATGATCCAATAAATCCTACGATAAGTACGCCTTCTTCACTTACTATTATATGATAATGTGTTTAATTGACATATTTTTGTAATTAAATTTATTGAATTTTGGACATAAATGTAACTATTTTTGATATTTTATTGGCTACTTTCCATGTAGGTGCAATATATATGTAAAGTCTTTGAAAACAAATTAACATATGGATTGCATGGAAAGGTTAAGCATGTAAGCAAAAAATGAAGCAACTTGGGAGACTTGTAAATTTATAGTTATTTTGTAGGAGGACTCCTTTATTTGGAATTTTATTAGGAGTTCCCTTTTTCTTTTAGAACTAAAATGGACAATAAGCTAAAAAAGAGAAAAGCTTAATTTTAGGATAATATTATTTAGGTGGTGGGTTTCCTCGGCTTTTAAAGAGGCAGACGGCTTGAGGTCTTGCCTTTTTTTACATATCTTACTTTGTGTGGGAACTGGACATCAGCCATTGTTAATTTTTTTAAGTCTTCTATTTCCACTAAATATTTCCTCCAACAATTTCTTCGCTTGTTCTTTAATAATGTATGAGTAATTCATTAATCTAGCTTAGGGATAAATTAAGCGTGGTGAAGGGATTGTGAGATTTTAGTTTTTCCTTCAATTTTGTCTTCCTTTTTATTCGTCATTTGATTTATGAGATAGGTGAAAATCGTCCTTTAATATTATTGACTGAGTGAAAGGGTTAGTCAAGTTATGTTATGTGTGTGAATAATCTAATCTAAATAATCATACAGTTAAGTCTGCTGGTTAGAGTTGATTTTTCTAGATCCTAAAATTGTCAATGATTAAATTCTAGAAGCGTTTTTCTAGTATTGCTTGATTGGAAAAAAGTTTATAAATGAGTTGTTCTCACAATCAATTTATGCATAAGAAAGTTTGATGGTTTGCAATTATTTTTCGACTATTTTAATGAGGTAACCGAAGATGAAAGATTATCCCAAATTTGTAATCAATTATAACACTAAAGCCGAAGCACTTTGGAGTTAAAACTATCATCAAATTGGTTTTTTTCTTTCTTAGGTATTTAAACCAAGTTCAAATATGTAACAGCCCGATTTTGGGCATAGTCGAAATAGTAGTTTTGGGACCACAAATCCGATGATGAAAAATTTATTTTTTATTATATTTTTATGGTCTACAATTTCACAAAATTATTTTGTGAAAAATTCGTTCAAAAATTTCGACGTTTGGGCACTTAATTTAGCCAAAAGAACTAAATTGTAAAAAGTGAACAAGTTGAGTTCTACATGTTAGAAGTGTCCAATTGTTATGAAATTTTAAATTGGAGGTCCTTAAATGGTAATTAGACCATTGGTTACATTGTGGACAAAAATGGACATGCGATAAGTGAAATAGGAAATTTTTAAGTTAGGGGCATTTTGGTATTTTGGTAATTAAAATGTATTAAAAAGACAAAATAGGCAAAAAATCATCATCTTCAACCCCATGGCCGAATTTCACAAGGGGGAAACCATGGCTAGGGTTTTTCAAGCTTCCAATCTCGATTGTAAGTCCGTTCTAACCCCGTTTTTAATGATTTTTACGTTTTTGAAATCCTCGTAGCTCGATTTACCTATTTTTACTGTTATTTTGAGCTAGGGTTTATGTTTAAAAATTTACCCATGGATGATATGCATGTATTTTGATGTTTCATGGAAGAATATGAATTTTTGGAGTGTGATAAACGATTTGAACTAAGTGATTTTCGATAAAAATACCTAAAAGGGTTAATTTGTAAAAGTTATGAAATATGTCATAAGTGTGTAAATAAATGAAAATTGTGGATTTCTATAATCATATGATGGTTCGGTTAGGCCTAATATGCAAAGAAATTGAATAAAAATAATTTTACAAGCCTAGGGGCAATATCATAATTTTGTGAAACTTTAGGGGCAAAAATGTAATTTTTCCAAAGTGTGATTTTAGGACTAGATTGAATAATGTGTGTGTTAAATAAGTTAAATGTGTTATTATAAATCAAGAAAGATAAGAAATTGACCTTGAAAGCATGATGGTAAGTTTGTATGTGAATAATACATTGTTTAAATTTTATTTAATATATTGTTGAGATATGATTAAATATAGAATACATATTTGATGTAGATTACAAAATGTGGGTAAATTGGAAAAGTTGGTAAAATTTTGTAAAGTAAGGTTCCCAATTGAATACTCGGATTAGACCGGGATTCTTTGAATGTAAAGGGTTGCTAAGGCAGATTCCCTGAATCATTGATCAAAAAAGGGTTACTAAGTGCAGATTCCCTGAATTATTGATTATAAATGTGAAAATAATGTCGGTAATGACAATATATTGCAAAGAAAAAAGAAATAGAAAAATAAAGAACACATAGATTTTACGTGGAAACCCTTTCGGGAAAAAAACCACAGGCAGAGGAGAAGAAAATTTACTATGTCAAATTCCAAATTAATTACAAGAGGAGTAGACTATGCCTATTTATAGGCTTGTAAACCTTATTCTAATAGGAGTGAAAATCCTTATTCAAATAATATAAAATAGATGGAGTTTAATAAGGTTTAAAAAACCTTATTCTAAAATAAAATAAATGAAGTATAGTTCTATAGGGATTTTACTTTTATTTTATTTTACCATGGTATTTTATTTAAATAAGGATTTGGGTCACTTAATTCTAACAATCTCCACCTTGACACGAATTCTTAATGAACAAGTTCTTCATCGTGAACTCTCAACGAACAAGTTTCTCAACCTCTTCCATAAAACCCCTTAAGGGTTTATCTTCAACAATGAACACCAACCAAGTCTAAGCAATGCTCAAACTTGGTTATAGGAAGTGACTTAGTCATCATATCTGCAGGATTTTCATGAGTACTAATTTTGCTCACAACAATATCACTACGAGCAATAATATCACGAACAAAATGATTCCGAACATCAATGTGTTTTGTTCTCTCATGAAACATTTGATCTTTTGTAAGGAAGATGGCACTCCGACTGTCACAAAATACTGTATTGATTTGAAGGTCTTCATTGAGTGCATTAAAGAGTCCCTTCAACCAAGTAGCTTCTTTACAAGCCTCAGTAATCCCCATGTACTCAGCTTCAGTGGTAGACAAAGTGACTGTAGTTTGCAAAGTGGCTTTCTAACTGATTGCACAACCTCCAATTGTAAAGACATAACCGGTGAGAGATCTTCTTCTATCGAGGTCTCTAGCAAAATCAACATCAACATGCCCAATGACTTCATCTCTAGTTCTTCCAAACTGTAAGCAAACATTGGTAGTACCTCGTAAGTATCTTAAAACCCACTGAACTATTTTCCAATGTTCTTTACCGGGTTTCGCCATGTATCTGCTAACTGCACTAATTGCATATGATAAATCTGTACGTGAACAAACCATGGCATACATGACAGATCCTACTGCACTAGAGTATGGAACATGTGACATGTACTCAATCTCATCATCTGATTGTGGAGACAAAGCCGATGAAAGTCTGAAATGGGCTGCTAAAGGAGTACTAACAGACTTAGCATTCTGTATTTTTAATCTGGAAAGAACTTTCTCAATGTACCCTTTCTGACTTAGGTACAATTTACTTGCTTTTCTATCCCTGAGAATCTCCATACCAAGTATCTTCTTTGCTGGTCCCAAGTCTTTCATCTCAAATTCTTCACTTAGTTGGGCTTTGACCTTTCTTTTCTATCCTTTATCTTTTGCTGCTATCAACATGTCATCAACATAAAGGAGTAGATACACAAAAGAACCATCACTGTTTTTCTTAACGTAAACACAACTATCAAAGCTACTTCTTTTAAAATCATGAGAAGTCATAAAGGAATCAAACCTCTTATACCACTGTCTTGGTGACTGTTTCAAACCGTAAAGGGACTTTTTCAGCAAGCAAACATAGTCCTCTTTTTCTGAGACTGTAAAACCCCCTGGTTGTTGCATGTAAATATCCTTTCTCAAGTTCTCCATGCAAAAATGCAGTTTTTACATCTAACTGCTCAAGCTCCAAATCATGCATGGCCACAATACCTCAAATCGAACTATGCTTCACAACTGGAAAGAACACATCTGTGAAGTCCACTCTTGGAATTTAACTGTAACCCTTTGCAACAAGCCTTACTTTATATCTGGGTTCTTCAACTTTTGGAGTCCCCTTTTTCTTTTAAACACCCATTTACAACGAACAACCTTTTTACATTTAGGAAGTTTCACAAGATCTCATGTTTGATTTTTGTGTAGTGATTCCATCTCCTCTTGCATAGCAAACATCCACTTTTCTGAGTCTTCACAACTAACCGCCTCAGAATAATTAAATGGCTCTTGGTTTGCATCTATATCTTCAGCCACATTTAAAGCATAAGCAACTAGATCAGCCTCAGCATACTTCTTTGGAGGTTTAATTTCTCTTCTAGTTCTATTTTTGGCGATAGATTATTGTGGTGAAGAAGCAACTCTATTTTGAATTTTTGTATTGGCTTTAGTGGTCGACTCTGTTGTAGATTCTAGATTAATATGATGCTCCACCTGCTTTTGATTTTCTTTATTGGAAGAGTCTTTAAGAGATAAGTTAGGTAGCATAGTAGTTTCATCAAAAACAACATCTCAGCTAATCAGAACTTTTCTATTTTTAGGACACCATAATTTATACCCTTTTACACAAACTTTATAACCAAGAAAAACACATTTAATAGATCTCGATTCCAATTTTCCATTATCAACAGGAGTATACGCAGGACAACCAAAGATCTTTAAATCAGAATAGTCAACAGGATTACTAGACTATACCTCTTGTGGAGTCTTTTTCTCAATGGCAACGGATGGAGATTGGTTGATCAAAAAACATGCAGTAGAGGCTGCTTCTGCCCAAAATGACTTCGATAAGTTGGCATTTGACAACATACATCGAACCTTCTCCATGATCGTTCTGTTCATTCGTTCTGCAACGCTGTTTTGCTGTGGAGTATGACGAACTGTTAAGTGTCTCATGATCCCTTCTGGCTTGCACAGTTTATTAAATTTATCAGAACAGAACTCTAAGCCATTGTCTGTGTGAAGGTATTTTATTTTCTTTCCCGTCTATTTTTGAATAATGGTTTTCCAAGACTTAAATGTGAAAAACACGTCGCTTTTCTACTTTAGGAAGAACGCCCATACTTTTCTGGAAAAATCATCAATAAAAGTTAGCATATAATTAGCTCCACCTCTCGAAGGCACTCTGGATGGCCCCTACAGATCAGAATGAATATACTCCAACATTCCCTTCGTGTTATGGATTCCTTTAGTGAATCAAACTTTCTTTTGCTTCCCAAAAATGCAGTGCTCACAGAACTTCAGTTTGCAAATTCCTTACCCATCAAGAAGTCCTCTTTTGCTCAATTCTTCCATGCCATTCTCACTCATATGCCCTAGGTGCATATGCCAAAGTTTAGTAATATCATCATCTAACAAGGCAGAGGATGATACAGCTACATCACCAGTACCAGTAGAACCCTGCAAAACATATATCCTGGCAGTCTTTCTCTGCCCTTTCATCACAATGAGGGAACCTTTGGAAATATTCAAAACCCCACTTTCAGCTGTGTATTTGTACCCTTTTGAATCAAGAGTACACAATGAAATTAAATTTCTCTTTAATTCTAGAACATGTTGTACGTCATTGAGTGTTCTGACAACTCCATCAAACATCTTAACTCTAATTGTTCCAACACATGCAGTTCTACATGAAGCATTATTTCCCATCAACACAATACCTTCAGACACTATTTCGTAAATTGTAAACCAATCCCGATTGGAACTCATGTGGAAGGTGCAACCCAAATCAAGGATCCCCTCCTCTTTCGCTTTAGAATTGTTGACAGAAGCGACTAGAAGTTCACCTTCGCTATGATCTTCTACAACATCAGCTTTACCAGAATTTTCTAGTTGTTTTCCATTTTGATTCACAGCCTCCTTTTTTATCTTGTTCTGTAGCTTATAGCACTCAGATTTAATGTGCCCTTTCTTCTTGCAAAAGTTACAAGTTTTACCTCTGTTTGAAGACTTTGATCTACCTTTAAATTCACTGCGAGGATTTCATTCCTGTATCCTTCCACGATCATCATCAGCATTCTGATCTTGTCTCCTACAAACAATAAGACCCTTTCCTTGAGAGTCAGTTTTAACCACAAGATGCTTCATCTTATTATATGAGGTTAAAGAATTATAAACCTTATCAACTGTGAGAGACTTGCGGCTATATAAAATCGTATCTCTAAATGTTGAATAAGACGGAGGCAACAAACAAAGTAGAATCAACCCTAGATCTTCCTTATCATATTGAACCTCCATGGCCTCCAAGTTTGAGAGAATTTCTTTAAACACTGTTAAGTGTTCGTGCACAGATGCACCTTCCTCCAAACGATGAGCATAAAGACGTTGTTTCATATGTAGCTTGCTAGTTAGAGTTTTCGACATACATATTTGTTCCAACCTCTTCCATAATCCAACGGTGGTCTTCTCCTTCATCACATCATGTAAAATTTCGTTAGACAAATGTAGATGTAACTGTGTTAACACCGTTCGATCCTTGCGCTTCTTCTCTTCCTTCGTCAATGTTGGAGGCATCTTATCTACCCCTAATAGGGCTTTCTCTAAGTCCATCTGTGCAAGAACTGCTTGCATCTTTATCTGCCACAACGCAAATCTGGTGTTGCGATCCAACAGTGAAATTTCATACCTCAAAGACGTCATTACCGTGATTAAGATGAACAACCCAGAAGCTCTGATACCAATTTGTGAAAATAATGTTGGTACTCACAATATATCGTAAAGAAAAAAGAAATAGAAAAATAAAGAACACACAGATTTTACGTGGAAACCCTTTCGGGAAAAAAACCTCGGGCAGAGGAGAAGAAAATTCACTATGTCGAATTCTAAATTAATTACAAGAGGAGTAGACTATGTCTATTTATAGGCTTGTAAACCTTATTCTAATAGGAGTGAAACTCTTTATTCAAATAATATCAAATAGATGGAGTGTAATAAGATTTAAAAAACCTTATTCTAAAATAAAATAAAAGATGTATAATTCTATAGGGATTTTACATTTATTTTATTTTACCACTGCATTTTATTTAAATAAGGATTTGGGTCACTTAATTCTAACAATAAAGGTGGTTGCTAAGTGTTGATTCCACCGTATCCTTAATTGTGAAAGGGGTTGCTATGTGCTGATTCCCCGTATCATTGATTATAAGGTGGTTGCTAAGTACTGATTCCATCGGGATCCTTTGAACATGAGGTGGTTGCTAAGTGCTAATTCCACCGGGATCCTTTGAACGTGAGGTGGTTGCTAAGTGCTGATTCCACCGTGTAACGGTTAATATTTCGAAGTGTTTATCGGGGAAATTGGATAAGTGAAAATATATCTGAATCAAATAAGGTTACGTGATGAATATGGAGCTCGATATTTAATCGACCCTTGAGTAAGATGAAAAGAAGTAATGAAACTATTAAAGAGCAAATTTAGAAATAAAATAGTTTTGAACAGTAATAGTTGTGTGGATTTGGAAAATCACCAAAAATGGTGGAAATTGAATTAGAAGCTGAATTAGATATGAGATTAAATATTATTGAGTTTATTTTCATATAAAAGAAACAAAGCAAGCAAAAGAGTTATATATTTTGAGATATTTTAATTTTAGTGAGATAGGGTTAGAATGATTTCGAAATCCCCTGTTTTGAATTTGGAAAATTGTCAAAAATTGTACAAAAATAATTTTGGGCTAAAATTTATATGTTAGAATCCTCAGTGACTCTCTTTTCAAGAAAAACAAACAAAAATAATATCTGAATTTTTGACAATGAGAGAATTAATTTTTAGTGAAGAGAGGTCAGAACTGTTAAGCAGTAAAATAGGGGAAACTTTAAAGAATAAACTGTACTTTTTGGCCAAACCAAAAATTTTGAAAATTGAATAGTAAGAATATATGTGAATCTAGTTTTGGGTAAAATTAACGGTTCTTAATTTGGAGCTCTGTAGCTCCAGGTAAAAATAATTTAGTGACTCTGACTTGGAGAGACAGTTTTAAGTATACATGTAAATGTATAGTGAAACTATAGAGAATGTTATTTCTAAGAGTGTTATGTACACTAAGGATGTGGAATGGAGAGGAGGAGAAGGAAAATAAATTATACGAATGATTTTGTATAATTAGTCATATGCTCGATTATAATCGATAAACGATGAAATAGAAGTGATGCTTATATTTGTGTATTATTGGTCATGATTTAAACTCATATGGGAAAATAAAGTTTCATAGTATGTGTGTGTGGTATATTTGGTATATGATTTGGTATGAAGTAAGGCCTTGAATGGTTTATGGATTAACTCATGTTGGCAAGTTTGATACATGAATAAATGTTGAACTCGGCCACACTTATAATGCTTACGCTATATATTTATTTGGCTAACATGTGTTGTGTATACGCTTAGGCTTTGGCCAAGTTGTGGCTGAATTATATCACGTTAAATTCATAAGTTATGCATTGAAATGGTAAGTGCCTAGATGGATATATGCTTGTGATCATGAAAGGGTGGTAAGGTTTAGATTATGTAATCTTTATTGAAATGGTTTATCATGTGGTTATTCCAAAAAAGAATTATGTTTAAATGTACTAGCTTGTGACTATGGTTGAATGATATGTTATTGTTTTGTGTGATATTCGTAGGAAATGGGTGTGGAAAGGAAATGAAATACTAAGTTCATACTTGAAGAATAAAATGACGAAAAAGGGGATGATGAGTTGATTTGATGTTGTTATTTAAGCTTAAGTGATGTTTTCATTGCAATACTAAGAATTTTATAAATGTATTAATGAATGGTATAATCGATAAACATTGAGTTAAATGGTGAATATGTATTAGTATTGAACTTAACGATATTGAATTGTACATGAATTAAATGGAAGTTTCTAGTGATATGATTTAAATTAAAAGAATTATTGTGGTATTGAAATATATTTTGGATTGAGAAATTGATTTGAATTGTGAACATGAGAAATTGTGAATTGAATGAAATGGAAATGAAGCATTAAATTACATGAGTAAGTATCGGGTCTCGTAGTCCCTATTTGCTATGAATATAATATTTCGATGATATGTTGTAAAGAATTATAAAAGCACGTTAATAGTATGAAAATTTTAATTTAGATGAAATTTTATAACTTGGTTTAATACGTATGCAAATGTATGTCTTCTAGTAATGTCTCGTACCCTATTCCGGCATCGAATACGGGTAAGGGGTGTTACAATGTGACATCACCAGATTCGGTCATAACGCTTAAACCGAGTTTGGGTGTTACAAAATATTAGAGTCATTATTGTTGAGAGAGCTTTACTTAAATATTACTTCGGCCCGAATAGACTATATTCAACTTGTAAAACAAATGAAGATACTTGTGTTTTATAAAAAAAAACATCCTATTTTGTTTTACACTTTTCTTATTATGTTTAATCCTCAATTTTATTTTTCTGACAACATTATAAAAATTTTAAGACACCATCTATGACGTAACTCATGAATTTAATTTATCAAGTCATTAATCACAAAACATATAAATTTAATTTATCAAGTATAATTTCAAATTTATTTTAGGGCATACGATATTTTGGTGATTCAACACCCATCACCATCTCCCATGACAATCATGGTACTTATAACCAAAATTTCTCACCCATTACAACCCAACTTAGCCATGCTTCACAAACTCAAGAACCCAACCAATTCCTTATTGCTTACTCTCACAGGATGCCTACTAATACCTCTCAAAATCCAATTCTTTCGACTTCAGCAATGGCCTCCAGACAACCTTTATCTCACCTGCCACCCAACATCAAATCGAATAATATCTCATTCCCAAAATAACATCCATAAGCTAGAAAAAAATATTTCTTGATCTCATGGCTCTTCTTCATCCAAACAACACCCCTCACACCTTTACCCAAGCCAACACACACTCTGAGTGACGAAATGCAATAAAAGCTGAGTTTAATGCACTGCAACATAACCATATTTGGAAATTGGTTTCTCATGACTCTACAAAGAACATTGTGCTGTGTAAATGGTTGCTTAGAATAAAAAGAAAAGCAAATGGATCCAACTATAGATTTAAAGTCCACCTCATTGCAAAAGGGTTCACTCAACAGCCTAAGGTGGAGTTTCATGCAACATTCGGTCCAATAGTTAAATCAGTAATAGTTCGACTAATTCTCTCTATTATGGTTCAACACAACTACGTTTTACGTCAAGTTAACGTCGACAATGCCTTCTTATAAGGCAACTTAGAAGAAGAGGTATATATGTCTCAACCCTTAGGTTTTGCATATTCTCAATTTTCAAATCATATTTCTAAGTTGCTCAAAGCTATTTGTAGACTTAAATAAGTATCATTGATACAGGCGAAATCAATTTTTTTTAAGAAGAACGAAATTAAATTATACTTTTTAGGATAGTAAATATACAATTTCACTACTTTAATAGTCTACATCTTTATAATTTTTAAAAAATTAAATCAAAATTTTATCATTTTTAATATGTTAAAAGTGTAATTTTATCTTTACTAATTTAAAATTTTAAAAATTTTAAAATTTTCATTACTAGCTATCTATGGCCATATTGTTGAAGTTGGCTTCCATGCAAGACAATGAATAGCACAAGGAGTAGACTATGCAGCCTGAGCCATGCATGTTGCAGCTAGAACCTATGCTGTCGATTTTGTTATTTATTTAGATTTGAACTAAGTTGGTAACCTATTTGATGTAATTCGGTGCTCATGGATTGATAAATTAGCTTTACTATGTGTGCAAGTTATGTTTATCAATTTTCTAGGTTACTTAGTGGTGTTCGGTAAATGTTTAGGTGACATTTGCTTATTTTGACCAGCTTATTGACTCGTATATGTAATGGCTCTATGCCTCAATTCATTTGTAATGAAATCTTTCAAAAATTCTTCTTCATTCTCTGGTTTTTCACTAAAGTTCTTAATCTGATTTTGAATGTTTTCCTCAACAAGACATCGAGCCTTCTAGCTCAAGTTCCTATCAAATTTCTCATTCTATTTTCTTAGTTCTAACAATTGGTATCAATAGCTCATTTCTTAGTGGACTTGTCATTTTTTTAATCCTCAAAACCATGTCTTCATCCAGTTTCTCTCCAACTCCACCACCAGTGTTCAATGGTGAAGGCTACTACATTTGGGTAATGAAAGTGAAGACCTACCTGTAGGCATTTGACTTGTAGGAGGTTGTCAACTCGGATGTTGAGCCACCACCTTTGAGAGCCAACCCCATTGTGGCTCAGATCACGCAGCATTTTGATGATAGAGCTAAGAGATACAAAGCAATGTCATGCATCCAAAGCAGTGTGTCAGACTTGATTTTCACAAGGATCATGGATTGTGAGTCTTCAAAACAGGCCTAGGATAAGCTCAAGGTGGAGTTTCAAGGGACTGAAAGAATGAGACAGCAACAACTTTTAGATTTGAGAAGGGACTTTGAAAATTTGAAAATGAAAGAAGGAAAAATAGTGAAGCAATACTCAGACAGGATCATGTTTGTTGTGAACAGCATCAGATTGCTTGGGGACCAGTTTAGTGAAGCAAGAATAGTTGAAAAGGTTATTGCAACCTTATCTAAGAGATATGAAGCCAAAATATCTTCCCTTGAAGACTCAAGAGATCTGTCAAGCATAACTTTAACTGAGCTAATCAATGCTCTTTATGCTCAGGAGAAAAGAAGAGCTAGCAGACAGGAAGAGCATCAAGAAGGTGCCTTCCAAGCCAATAGTAGACCAGCCTCGATCTCCTCTAGCTATAAAGGGAAGAAGACTTGGTCAGATAAGCCTAGAAGAGATGGAGCAAGAAGAAACTGTCCAACTTGCCTACACTGCAGAAGGCTTAGTCATCTAGAAGCAAATTGTTGGTTCAAACCTAATGTGCAGTGTAAGATCTACAAATAGATGGGCCATGTTGAGAAAGTGTGCAAAAATAAGGCCAAACAGAAGCAAAACTAACCTCAGTAGCCTAGAGCAAAAGCTCAAGTGGTAGAAGAAGGTTGTGATCAAGAAGAGTAAGTTTTTGCAGTCTCTTGCTCAGCTGCCAGAAGAAAAGCCAAGAAAATGTGGCTAATTTACAATGGTAACACAAACCACATGACTCTTGATGCAACTATTTTCAAGAACTTAGACAAAAGCTTCAACACAAGAGTAAAAGTTGGCAATGGACACAACATCAAAGCATAAGGCAAGGGAGATATACTGCTTGACACTCTTACAGGTACCAAACTAGTTACTAATGTTCTGTTTGTGCCTAAAATTGATAGAAATCTGCTTAGTATAGCTCAACTGCTTGAAAAAGGTTACTCAGTAGTGTTTAAAGACAAAAAGTGCCTAATTAATGATCCAAGTGGATCCTAACTCATGTTAGTGACCATGACTGACAGAATTTTTGTTGTGGATTGGAACAAAAGTTTAGAGAGTGCCTACACAAGTGTCTTAGATAAGTCTAAGTTGTGGCACAAGAGATTAGGCCATGCCAACTACAAGTCACTGGTTGAGCTGACCAAAAGGGACTTGGTTGGAAACTTCACAAAATTAATTGAGAAAGAGGATGTTTGTGAAGTGTGTCAGCTAGGAAGGCAAACTAGACAGCTATTTCCTTCGAACAAGGCTTGGAGAGCCTTAAAAAAGCTACAGCTAGTCCACAATAATGTGTATGGCCCTATGAAGACACAATCTTTGAATGGTAGTAGTTATTTCACCCTTTTTGTTGATGATTATTCGAGGTTTGGCTGGGTTTACTTTCTAAAGCACAAGTCAGAAGTGACCTTAGTATTTTGAAAATTCAAGGCTGCAGCAGAAACAAAATCTGGGTGTAAGCTGAAGACATTAAGGTCAGGTAATGGCACAGAGTACCCTTCAACAATGTTTCAGGGCTTTTGTGATGAAGCAGGCATCAAGCACCAGCTCACCAAGACCTACACACCTCATCAGAATGGTTTCAGTGAGAGGAAGAAGAGAACCTTGATGGATATGGCTCGATGCTTAATGTTTGAAAGGAATTTGCCTAAGAATTTTTGGGTTGAGGCAGTTAACACTACAGTTTACCTTCAAAACAAGCTGCCAACCAAATCTTTGTTTCAAAAAACTCCATTTGAGGCATGGTTTGGTTTCAAGCCATCATTTGCTCACCTGAAGGTCTTTGGCTGTGTTTGCTATGCACACATTCCTGCTGTCAAGAGAGACAAGCTGGCAAATAAGGCTCACCCTAGTATCTTAGTAGGCTACAGTAGTGTGCAGAAAGGCTATAGGATTTTATATCCTACATCCAATAGAGTTTTTGTGAGCAGAGATGTAGTGTTTGATGAGAGATCGAACTGCAATTGGGATAAGAATGAGTCTGAAAGTACTGCTGAAGACTTGATGATAGATCAGACTGAAGCTGATCATAATGATCCTGAAATGGACATTGACTATGAGCCAGTCAGGGAACCAGACCTTTGAGTGAGTTATATGAGAGGGATGAAGTGGCTACTGTGGAACCAACTTGCTTTGAAGAAGCTGAAGCTTGACAAGGATGGAAGCAAGCCATTCTCGATGAAATGAGCATGATTTACAAGAACCAGACCTGGGAGTTAGTTGCAAGGCCAATTAATAGAAAGGTCATAGGAGTAAAGTGGGTGTTTCGAGCCAAGAACAATGCTGATGGAACTCTAAACAAGCTGAAGGCTAGGCTAGTTGTGAAGGGATTCAATCAAAAGTTTGGCATTGACTACTTTGAGACATTTACACCAGTGGCCAGACTTGATACAATCAGGCTATTGGTTGCTTTAGTTGCACAGAAGCAATGGAAGATGCATCAACTCGATGTAAAATCTTCCTTCCTTAATGGTTTACTTGATGAAGAGATCTATGTTGAACAGTTTGAAGGTTTCAAAGTAACAGGCAAGGAAGAAAGTGTGTACAAGCTAAAGAAGGCCCTGTATGGCTTAAAACAGGCACCAAGAGCCTGGTATGAAAAAATTGACAGCTACCTAGCTAGCTTGGGGTTCAAGAGAAGCATCAGTGAGCCAACCTTGTATGTCAAAAAAAAAGGTGAGGAAAATGTGATCATAGTCTCATTGTATATAGATGAGCTACTGGTAACTAGAGGAAATAAAGTCATGTTGACTGACTTCAAAGACAAGATGGAAAGCATGTTTGAGATGTCTGACTTAGGAGAAATGTCATATTTCCTTGGCATGGAAGTATCTCAAACACAACATGGAATTTTCTTGAGTCAAAAGGCATTTGCCTTGAAAATTCTAAACAAATTCTCTATGCAAAATTGCAAGGTAGCAAGCACACCAGTTGTTGCTGAAGAAAAACTGTCAAGCCAATGTGATTTCGAAAAGGTGAATGAATCAACCTATAGAAGCTTGATGGGATGTTTGCTCTATTTGACAGTGTAAACGGAAAAATATATAGGATTTTTCCTATGTAATTTATCACCTTTTTACTTAAATCTGTTGTTAAAACTAAGTAATTGTTTAATAAATTAATAACATATGTGAAAATATGAAATTAGGACATAGAAATTATTAAAATGTGATTTATGCTTTATTATATAGTTTTCATGCAATAAATGGCTTATTTTATATTAATTTGAATAAATTATATTTTTAAGACATAAAGTGGGCCATGCATGATTAAATTAAATAATAAAATATAAAATTATATTTAATAATTCATTTAAAAATATTTCATTAATAATTTGAGCTTTTAATTAATTAATTAAATTGAATAAATTTTATTTTTTGGTCCTTTAACTTTTTGATTTATTTTGGATAGGTCTGATAGCTTCGTTGGATTACAAAACCGTCCAAATTGGAGACCAAGTTAACCCAAAATTTGGCTGCATATGGCTGTCCATAAACCACTCTTTGGTTTAATTGCACAAGGTTCTTGAAGAGTTGAAGAAATTAGAGATTTACCTGAAGATTTGCACTTGACTGAGTCTCAGTCCTGAGTTGTTGTGGCACTCAAATTGACCAAAAATCAAGGAAAAATTAGCTCAACTTACTCAATTTATGGCCGGCCACCCATAGAAGATGCTTCAAAAGATGAAAACTCCTATTTTTAGCAAACTATCCCCCTCTCCTCACCTATAAATAAGACCCTCTCATTCCTTCATTCATCATCCCTCAATCATCCTTGAAGCATCATTCTCTCTTTTCTCCAAATTCTCATAGCTTTTTCCATTCTCACACCTAGCATCATCTCTTCATAGAGATTTTAGCAATTAAGTCTCTTAAAGAACCCTTGGTCGACCACCTTAGAGAGCAATCAACAAAGGAGAAAAATAAAGGAACTAAGGAGCCTCGTCAGTCAAAATCTTGGGTGACAACCACTCTGAATTGGGTTTAATCTTCCTTTTCTTTAACTTAATATAAAGATGTTTGCTATGTGTTCTTTGTTCTTGTTTACCACAATGTTAGCTTAATTTTATTTAAGCTAGGATGATTGCTTTGATTAAATAATATTTATTTGATTCATGCTTATAATGTTTGTGCCTCAATCGATCATGTTTTTAATTAAAATCAAGTTTGTATTCTGTATTTCATTCATACGTGATTGAAATGCACCTGAATTGGCTAAGCGATCCTAACCAGGCGACGACTAATGGACACATAATTGAAATGTGCATGTTCAATTTAGATCCTGACCCGATTAAATTAAAGGTTGCATAACAACTCTGACCAAGCTCTGTTATTTGCATAGTTTTTAGATTTGTGTGATTAAATTGTTTCAAACCTGACACGTCCTTGTTACATCACACGAATGCTAAGAAACCCTTGGTAAATAAGGATCAGTAAAATGCGTATTTACTAAGTAAAGAATTTCAAAAGAACCTAATGTGGTTTCCAAACTCATGAAAGATCGAGTTGCCATGGAATATTTTTTCCGAATGTTATTAAGCATGTTAATAATAAATTAAGTTTAATTAAAGTAATTTTCCTATTTTATTTATGTTATAATTGTTGCAAATTATGTTTAATTTTACTAAAATCTATTTCATTCATATAGTTTGCATGCTTAGGATAATTTGCATTAGGGATCATTGCATTTAGTTTAATATATTTTAATCACCACTTCTCAACTATATTGTGTTTTTATTTACCAAATTGTTAATATAATTTTACAAATTAAGTGACTTAGCAAAAATACAATCCCTGTGGAGACGATAACTCTATACTTACTTATTACTTGATAACGACTATGTACACTTGCACAAACCTACGCGTTACAGACAGCCACAAGACCAGATATCATGTTTGCTGTAAGTCTCCTATCCAAGTTCATGCATTGTTGTAATGCAAGTCATTTTCAAGCTGCTAAAATAATTCTTAGGTACATCAAAGGTACACTGAGTTTTGGAATCATGTTCACCAAGGTTGATAGCATGAAACTTCTTTGTTATGTTGGTAGTGACTGGGCTGGATCGATAGATGATACGAAAGGTAGTTCAGGGTATCTGTTTACCCTTGCTTCAACTATTTTTTTGTTGGAGTTCAAAGAAGCAAAGTGTTGTTGCTCAATCGATAGCTAAGGGAGAGTATGTGGCAGCTGTAGGAGCTGTTAACCAAGCTATTTGGCTAAGAAAAATCATGACAGATTTGAATCTACACCAAAGGAAAGCAACAGAGATCAAATGTAATAACCAATCTGCTATTGCAATTGCAAAGAATCTAGTGTTCCATGGGAGAACAAAGCATTTCAGGGTAAAGTTTCATTTTGTTAGGGAAATGGAACAATCTCAAGAAGTTAAACTGATTCATTGTAGTTCTGAAGATCAGGTAGCTGACATCTTGACAAAGCCTCTTTGTATGTCAAGGTTCAAATATCTAATAGCAAAGTTGGGAGTTTGCAACATGCAATCCAAGGAGGAGTGTTGAAGTTGGCTTCCATGCAGGACAAGGAATAGCACAAGGAGCGGACCATGCAGCCCGAGCTATGCATGTTGTAGCTAGAGCCTATGCTGTCGATTTTGTTGCTTCAAGGAAATATTTTGTTACTTAGTTAGATTTGAACTAATTTGGTAACATATTTGATGTAATTAGGTGCTGATGGATTGATAAATCAGCTTTACTATGTGTGCAAGTTATGTTTATCAATTTACTAGGTTACTTAGTGGTGTTAGGTAAATGTTTAGTTGACATTTGCTTATTTTGACCGGCTTATCGACTTGTATATGTAATGGCTTTATGCCTCAATTCATTTGTAATGAAATCTTTAAGAAATTCTTCTCATTCTCTGGTTTTTTACTAAAGTTCTTAAGTTGATTTTGAATGTTTTCCTCAGCAAGACATTGAGCCTTCTAGCTCAAGTTTCTGTCAAATTTCTCATTTTGTTTTCTTAGTTCCAACACATATGCTTTTGTGAAATAAGAATCTTACCCACCTCTATTCATACGTATTCATCCTCAAGCATTAGTCACTTACTTGTTTATGTTGATGACATCATCATCACAGGAAATAAGTAATCTATGGTAGACAATGTTATATCCTCTTTTGCTACTAGTTTTATATCCAAGCCCTGGGTTCATTGACATACTTTCTAGGTGTTGAGGTTCTCAGGTAGCCTAATAGACTCATTCTCCCTAAAACAAACAATACAAATAAGCTAGTAGCTAAAGAAAACATGGAGAATTGTAATCCCACCAGGACTCCCGTAAGCAACACTGAGATTTTTTCAACTACTGATGGTGCACCACCAATCGATGCAACCCATTTTCTTTGTGTAATTGGTAAACTTTAATAATTATCATTTACACGACTTGACATTGGTTTTTTTGTCAATAAACTTTCTCAATACATGTATGTACCCTCTGAGTTACATTGGAAGAAAGCTAAAATGGTACTTAGATACCTTTGTGGTTCCACTCATTATGGATTTTGTATCACCCGAAGTGATGACTTCAGCCTGTATACATATTTAGAAACTGATTGGGTTGATGATATTGACGATCGTAGCTCGAGCTCTGGCGCTATATTTTATTCTTTGGCATTAACCCGATTGCTTGGTCATCTAAGAAGCAACATATTGTCGCTCGATCTTCAACTAAAGCAGAGTATTATTCTGTTGCAAATGTTATCACAAAAAATATTTGGGCTTAAAAACCTATTGCTAGAACTTCGCATTCTGCTAAAAATATCTCCAACAATCTATTGTGATAAGTTGGAGTAAGTTATGTTGAAATCCAATCATTCAAAGCCTTATGAAACATATTGATGTGGGATTCAAATTTGTTTGTAATCTGGTCTTGCACAAGAAAATTAATGTATTTGTCGAAACCATTTTTATTTTGAAAAACGGGGTCTACTTTTGGAACAAAAATAGAGTCGCCACCAATATTTTTTCGAGGTGTGATCGGGTCACCTTGAGATTAATCATTTTAATAAAACATTTTGATTTATTAAAATAGTGATTTTGGTCTACAAAATTCGAGAAAACGGGCTCGAGAGTTGGTTACGCACGAGGAAGGATTAACACCCTCGTAACGCCCAAAAATTGGTACTTAATTGATTAATTAACATCCTAATGTCGAAAATTTGAAAAGATTTTAAAATACGATCCTCTTTAAAAACTTGAATAAATCGAATTTGATGTTAAGACCTCCTTGTCCCAAAGTAATAAGATGTCACAACTAGTAAGTTCGGATACGACATTTTAACCCTCGAAACTAAGCTTGTCTCATACATTAAAGTTTAAAAAGGATATTTTGTTATTTGGATAAAAAAATCGAAACCCAGTAAGTTAGGGCATGATTTTCTCAAAGCTCTAATTTTTAAAAGTTTTCTTTTTTAAAATTGGGAAAAATTGACGCAATATTAAAACGATGCATAAAAACTTTGATAAATAAACGACAATATGAAAATACAAATAAACAATTTATAAAAGCACATAATGACAATTATTTAAATACTAGCATCAATAACCAAAGACCAATGAATTTAAAACAAAGAGTATAAAATAAAAAATAATATAAGGCAAAATAAAATGTAAAAATAATAAAAATAATGAATTTGAAAATGAATAATACGGGAAAAAGAAATTTGAAATCAACAATATACAAATCAATAAATAAATTATATATAAAAAAGTAGGTAATATATTTATAAGTTTGAAATAAATAATATATAAAAAATGAAAATAGGTAATATATAAAGTAATAATATATAAATGAGTTTAAAATAAATATTGCATAATAAAAATTTAGAACAAGTTATACACAAAAGATCTTAAAATAAATGGTATATAAAATAGATAGTATAAAAAAATTTGCAATTGATAATATATGGAAAAAATTTTAAAGCAAATAATCAAACAATTTAAAATGGATGATTTATAACATGAGTTTTTAAAAATAAATAACATGTGTGACATAATATTAAAAACAAATAAATTATATAATTAATGGAAGAAAATAAAAAATGATAAGAATGGTTAAATGAATGAACAATAAGCAAATAAGAAAGTTGATGGATAAATAAACGAATAAAAGTAAGAGAATAATTAATGATTAAACAATTAAATGGATAAATAAAAAGATTAAAAAAACACTTAAGTCAGCCTAACTCTCATAATATGAAGATTCAACGAAATTCCTCCACCAAAATCCAACTCAAATGAAAGCAACTTAAAAAGAAACGAAGATGAACGAAGAACAAAATAAGAACAAGCCACAGAAAATAAGAACGCACGAGAGGGAGAAATTTGAGTGAATGCTCTTAAGAATTATTATTGCTCCAAACTCCAGTGTTTTACAATGAAGGGAGAGGCCTCCATTTATAGTTGAGCCTCCCCAAATCCAACGGTACAGATCAATTACATCAATGGCTAATATTAAAGGGTATCTACAAATTAAATCTCTAATATTACAAAATCATATCTTTTAAGATTGCATATCATATCTAAGATTGCATATCCTTGAAGATTATGTTTCCATATGCGTCAAGCTTGTAGATGGACCTTTAACCTTTTTAAGTAATGGGCCATTCGGATCGGGCCAAATGATATAATTTTGGACTGGACGTGGACTTTGTTTTATTATTTTGGGTTTATTATTTTTTTGTAAGTCCGGGCTAAATTGGCCTATTACATTATTCATGTTCATGTTGAAGATCAACTAGCTAGCTGATGCGTTCACCAAGTCACTCTAGAAAACAACATCTGATCCTCATCTATTCAAGCCAGGCATGGTTGCACACTGCCTACCTTGAGGGGGCATATTGGCGTTGAACAAGTCTAGCTTATCACTTCATTTTGACCACTTCTTCAGCTTATATTTCTTGTTTGTTAGCCTTTATGGTAAGTTGATTTTGTTTAAATGAATCTCCTTTATTATAGGAGAATATCATGGAAATTGTTGATGCTTCATTACCACACGTAGTATATTTATACCAATCAGCGGCGAATGAATGAGAATAGGAATACAACTATTGTCTATTTGTTTTATAATACCTTCATTCTCTTTGGAAAGAATAGTGTGTGCCCTCAACGCTATGTTAAATTCTTACGATGCCATACTTTTTCCTGTTAAAAGAAAAATCGAAAAGGGTTAGATTTTATAACGTCATATTTGAACTTGATTTAAATTTTTTTTTTAAAAAAACGTCGACGAGTGTTGAAGTTATGGCTTGATTGTCATTTGACGTGTTGGTATGAAAGAAACAAAAGCCAAAAAAATTAGAGTCCATTTAAGCCCACGTGTCACGTACGTGAAGCATACGAGGTGGTCCTGAAGGTGGCAATTGTCAATGCATATGTCAAAATCTTGGCAAAATATAATCCCGGAACATGCATATGTGGCGAAGGAGCAACGTCGTATACTGAAAATTCTAATTGACTGGCAATTCATCACCAAAAAATAAGGGTTATCTTTAGTGAAGCTGTTCATGCATGCATGCAAAAAGACAAAAAAAAGGAAAAAGAAAAAAAAAAGACGTGGTTGTCGATGTGTAAATACAAAAGAGTAAGACATTCCGGCTCAGGATTTATCCTTTATCAATTGACTTGCAATTGAGATACCTCAAAACAGACCAAATGTGAGGTATCTATCCTTTCTCATGTCTTTTGAGGCCAAGAATAATATTCTTCTACTATTATAGTTTCTTCATTTGACTTTTCCTTTTTTTTTTTTTAAATTTTAATACAAATTTGAAGACTTACCATTATAAATATTCATCGGTCTCACTACTCTTAGCCATCGCATTATACGTACCTGGAATTAGCCAGATGGGATATCATTCGCCTACCTTCTATCTCTTATTTTGTTTCCATTTTATATCAGTTTTATGTTCTTCTCCTTCTTCACCAACACATTTGTGCTCTCCTAACAAAAAGTGCTGCCTTGTTCTAGTTCAAAACCCACTTTCCCATTAACCAATCTGCTTCAAAAGATTGTGAATATTCTTATCCTAAGACCACCTCATGGAAGAAGGGTACAGATTGCTGCTTATGGGATGGAGTGAGTTGCGACAACATCACCGGTGAAGTCATCAGCCTTGAATTGAGTTGCAGTTGCCTTTCTGGCACATTCCCTTCCAACACCACCTTCTTCCTCCTTTCAAGCTTGCGGAGGCTGGACTTATCCTTCAACGATTTCTGGAAATCCAAAATCTCTTCTAAGTTTGGTTACTTTCCAAGCTTAACACACCTTAATCTTTCCAGTTCATGGTTTTCAGGTCCTATTCCCTACGAAATCTCCTACCTCTCCAATTTAGTTTCATTGCATCTTTCCTACCGTCCATCTATAGATCTCATTGGCTTTCAAGCGCCTGGACCAATTTTGACACTTGAAAAATCCACTATAAATGGAATAGTTTGGAACTTGACACAGGTAATGTAAAATAAAATGATGAACTCAATAGAGAAATGCAACACAATGCAATCTGTATTTCTCATAACTTTGAAAGCAAACAGCAGTGGCTTTAAATAGCCTTACAAAAATAGAAAAGCTAAAAAGAAGCTAACATATCCCACTAACTCAGGAAACTAAAAAACTGAAACAAAGACTAATTCAAAAACAATAACAAACTAAGATACGCTCTTAATAATTAGGAACTTATTCAACAAACATAAGACTCCTTCAAACCTAACAAAACCCTCCCCTAAACTAAACATACCAGCTGTATGTTAGCTTATATCACTGCAACTTCAAACGCCAAGTGCTTCTCTGAGTTTTTTGAATTGATCGAGCTTCAAGGGTTTGGTCATAATATCAACTACTTGCTCACCAGTTCCACAGTACTCCATGCTAATTGATCCATCAAATATAAGATTTCTTAGAAAGTGAAACCTTACATCAATATGTTTACTTCTTCCATGAAAGACTGATTTTTTTGCAAGCTTAATGGTAGAGGAGTTATCACAAAGAAATTTGACTGATTTGCTTTGGCTACCTATAATTTGCTTCCAAATTCATTTCATCCATACACTTTGATAAACACATGAGGCTGCAGCTACATACTCTGCTTTTGTAGTTGACAGAGTAACAACGGGTTGCTTCTTTGATGCCCAAGCTACTACTCCTTCACTTAGCATAAAGACATAGCCTGAAGTACTCTTCCTATCACTTAAATCTCCAGCATAATCACTGTCTGTGTACGCCATTAGTTTATGTGTGCAATTCCTCTTGTAAAGAATGCCAAAATCTGTTGTAGCTTTAAACATATCTCAGAATTCTTTTAGCTGCCAGCAAACGTTCTTCCATTGGATTTGACATGAATCTACTGACCAGACATACATTGTACATCAGATCAGATCTTGTGACTGTCATGTACATCAAACTTCCCATGATTTGCTTGAATAAGGTTTCATTGACTTATGCTCCTTCTTCTTCATTTGACAATTTGTTGCCAGGAACTATTGGATTCCTGACTCCATTGCAAGCCCCCATTCTGAATTTTTCAAAAACTTCATTGGCATATTTTTTTTGGTTGATGAAGATCCCATTAGTGCCTTGATATACTTCTATTCCCAGAAAGTACTTCATCTCACCCAAATCAGTCATTTCAAACTCAGTTTTCATTGAGTTTTTGAAACCTTGCATCATTAACAAATCATTACTTGTAAAAATGAGATTACCAACGTAAAGACTTACAATCAGAATCTTGTTATCCTCATGCTTCTTGACAAACAAAGTGTGATCACAGCAGCTCTTTTTGAAACCTTATTTGATAAAGTATCCTTCAATTCTACTGAACCATGCTCTCGAAGCTTGTTTTAAGCCGTAGAAAGCCTTATTCAATTTGTACACTTTGTCCTCTTCCCTTCACTTCATAACCTTATGGTTGAGCGACGTATACATCTTCACTGAGTTCACCATGTAGAAAGGCACTTTTGATGTCGAGCTGAAAGACTTTCCAATCATTTCTTACTGCAAGAGCTAACACCATTTGAATAGTATCCCATCTTGCTATAGGAGCGAACACCTCATTATAGTCTATCCCCTTCTCTTGAGCATATCTTTTGGCCACCAGTCTTGCCTTGCACTTATCAATCTCTCCATTTTCATTCAATTTTTTCCGATAGACCCACTTGAATTCAATCACTTTCACAACAGAGGGAGATTTTACCAGCTTCCATGTATGATTCTTCTCTATTGCTTCAATTTCAAGATCCATCGCCTTTCTCCAATCTTTTGATTTTACTGCTTATTTATAGGATAAAAGATCGTCAGTAGATAAAAATGACACAAAGTTTTGTACCTCATCTTCTGAGAGACCTTCTCTACTCATGTAATCATCTAGATATGCTAGAGCCCTTATTTCTCAAGTTTGAGGAGCTGCTGCTTCATCATTGGAGAGATCTGTTGAGTCACTTGAGGTGGAGTTCTCGTCAGCTGAATCTTTGCCGTTTAAATCTGATTAATCTTCATCATTTTGATTGTATGCTTCTTCATAGTCTTTTCCCCAATCTAATACATCATTTATGGTTTCTTCTTTTGTACTGCTCCAATCCTAGCCTTTATTTTCTTCAAAAACCACGTCTTTACTTATGGTGATTTTCTTTGTCAGTGGATCAATTATTTTGTAACCTTTTGATTCTTCGTTGTAACTGATCAGAACTTGCTTTGGCTTCTTGCATCAAGCTTTTGTCTTTTTGCCTTGGATATATGAACATTTCCAATGCATCTAAACACCCGAAAGTATTCAACATTGGGTTTGAGGTTACTCCAACATTTTTTAGGGGTTTTATTCTTCCAGTAGGCAATGGCACTTCTATTTAACACATGGCACATCCACTTTACAACATTTGGCCAGAACATTTTGGGCATCTTTTTTTCTTTAAATATGCATCTCACCATGTTGAGAATGGTACGATTTTTACGTTCAACAACTCTATTTTGCTCAGGCGTAAAAGCTGTTGTGAGTTGCCTTTTGATGCCTTGTGCCTTGTAAAAATTTACGAACTCCTCAAAGTTGAATTCTCCTCTTCTGTCTATTCTTAAACTGCACAATGATAAACCAGACTCTTTCTCCACCATTATTTTAAAATTTTTGAAAGTTATAAATGCCTCACTTTTCCCATTCAGAAAATGAACCCACAGCTTTTGACTAAAATCATCTATGAAAGTTAACATGTACCTCTTTTTGCTATATGATGCAGGTGAAAAGGGGCCACAAATATCAGAGTGGATGAGCTGCAGTTGCTTTGCTACTCTCTATTTTCTCTTCTTCGGAATAGCTTCTCTATGTTGTTTCCCTGCCATGTAACTAGTGCATCTATTTGTTGGTGTTCTGATTTTGGGAAGCCCTTGAACCATCTTCTTATTATGCAATAATGCCAAATGTTTGTAACTTAGATGTCCATGTCATTTGTGCCAAATATCGTTGGAATCCTCATTGTATGTGTTGAAGCAGGAGGCTAACGTTACGAGAATATTTATGGTGACCACAAACATTCTGTTGGCAGTCATTGTACTTTTCATTATAAGCCCACGAGTTGGATGGTATAGCTTACAAACTCCATGTTTGATTAGTATAGTGATGCCTTGATCTTGTAATTGACCTATACTGAAAAAATTATTGCATAAATCAGGTATAAAATACACATCACTTACTATTTGGACTTTTCCTCCAAATTCTAGCTTGATGTCTCCTTTCCCTTTCACCATCAGTTTAGAGTCGTTCCTAAGTTTTATAGAATGCTTGAATCTTTCATCAAGTCTTGTGAACCATTCTTTGTTTTACAGACATGTTATTTGAACAAATGGAATCGAGAAATCATATTCCTTCCTTTTTGTTTTGCTTCAGATCTACTTGTGCCATCAACAACATCTCGTCTTCATCATCAATTTCTGCATAATGAGCTTTCTTTTCCCAATTGGGACATTCATACTGATAATGCCTTAAATTGTGACACTTGTAGCATTCTACAGTTGCTTTATCTACACGTTTCTACCACGGCCTCTGCCTCTTCCTCGACCTCTAGTCCAGCCTCTACCTCTTCTACCTCGATCTTCATTTGTGACCTTCAAGACCTGCTCTTCCTCGATTGGGCCCATAATTCTTTGTTCATAAATCAAAAAACTGCTATGAAGTTCATCTACCGTTAGAGTCTCAACATTGTTTGATTCCTCAATTAAGCATACAACATAATTAAATTTCGGAACTAAGGATCATAGAATCTTCCCTATAATATCAGCTTCTTTGACATTCTCTCTGCATGCTTTCATCTTCTTGGCAATTGAGAGAGTTCTTCTGAAATAAGTATTGACAGTTTCTCATTCTTTCATTCTCAATATTTCAAACTCAGTTTTGAAAGATTGAAGTTGTGCCCTCTTGACCCTTGTTGATCCCTTGAATTTCTACTTCATTGATGTATCATCATTGAGAATGTTCTCTATGATTTCTGTACTTATTGCTTGGTAGAGATACTATTTCACTTTCCTGTGTTTCAATTGCTGTTCTGCAAACAACTTTACCTCATGGTTCTCTCCCTGCTGGAATTTCTTCAATTCCATCTTCTACTAGGCTCCAAAATTCCTTTCTCAAAGGAAATTCTCCATCAACATTGCCCAGTATTTATAGTACCTATCAAACTTGGGAACAACAGGTTGCACAAAAGCACAACTATTGGAACTGCTTTCCGCCATTCTTCACACTCTTTTCTTGTGTTTCTCACAAAAGAAAACTCTATTATTTTCTTCAATCAGGCCCCGTGGACAATGCTCTGATACCAAATTTAAAATAAAATGATGAACTCAACAAAGAAATGCAACATATTACAATCTGTATTTCTCATAACTTTGAAAGCAAACAGCAGTGGCTTTAAATAGCTTTACAAAAATAAGATAAAAAAACTAAAAAGAAGCTAACGTATCCCACTAACTCAAGAAACTAAAAAACTAAAACAATGACTAATTCAAAAGCAATAACAAACTAAGATATGCTCCTAATAATTAGGAACTTATTCAATAAACATAAGACTTCTTCAAACCTAAAAGGTAAGGGAAATTGATTTGGATGGAATAGACATGTCATCCATTTATCCTAATTCCTTCGTCAATCTTTCTTACTCTCTCACAACTCTTAGTCTTTTGGGTTGTCATTTGCGGGGAAAATTTTCAGACAACATTTTCAAACTTTCCAACATCGAGTACTTAAGTTTGGATAAAAACCCTAAACTCACTAGTAAGTTTCCAAAATCCAATTGGAGTAGTCCCCTTGTGGGCTTTAGCGCATCCAAAGCGTCTTCGTCTGGAGAATTGCCTAAATCATTTGGCAATTTAAAGTCTTTAATGGGTTTGGCTCTATTGTGTAGTAACTTCTCTGGATCAATTCCTTGATCACTAGGAAATCTAACTCACCTAGAATTCTTAGTCCTTTCATATAACTATTTTAGTGGTAAGGTTCCATCTTCACTTGCAAACCTCGCAAAATTGATAATTCTTTCCCTTGGTGATAACCAATTAGAGGGTTGCATTCCTAATAACGCAAATGTATTTCCAAATCTACGCTATCTTGATTTATCTAATAATTTACTCAGTGGTACAACACCATCTTGGCTTTATACCATTCCTCTTTTAAGATCTTTAGATCTTGGAAACAATCAATTTATTGGTCATATCAGTGAATTCCAAAACAGAGCTTTAAGTGCAATAATATTGAAAGATAACAGCTTTCATGGTCTAATTCCAAGCTCAATTTCTAAACTTATGAACCTCATTGTTCTTGATTTATCGTCAAATTTCATTGAAGGTGATCTTTCAAAATTACCAGCTAATATCAGATTCCTATCAGTCTCAAACAATAATTTGATTGGAAATTTTCCTCATATATGCAATTAAAAGTTTCTTGAGATTCTCAACCTATCTCATAATAACTTCAGTGGATTTATCCCATAATGTATTGGAAGCTTTAGCAAGAATCTTTCACCTTTGAACTTGAAGATGAATAAGCTCCATGGAACCATTCCCTCGACATTTACAAAAGGATGTGCATTGAAGAATCTGAACTTAAATAGCAATCATTTGGAAGGGCCATTGACACCTTCAATCACCAACTGAAAAGACTTGCAAGTTCTGGATGTTGGCAACAACATGGTAAATGATAGCTTTCCTTATTGGATCGAGGCATTATCAGAGTTGCAAGTTCTTGTTCTCCGTTCCAGCAAATTCCATGGTCCAATAACGGCTCCTACGAGTTCTCGATCTCTTCCAAAATAGCAAATAGTTGATATCTCCTGCAATAACTTTTTTGGCCCTCTACCAATCGACTACATAAAAATTTCAAAGGAATGATCAATATTCTTGACGATGGCCAAGGTGTGAGATACATGGGGAATGAAATTACTCGTATGATTATTCTGTTGCTATAGCTATTAAAGGGTTTGAGATTGAATTGGAGAAGATTTTAACTATTTTCACAAGCATTGATCTCTCAAGCGACAACTTTGAAGGACAAATTCCAAGAGACATCAGAGAGCTTAGTTCGCTCCGAGGGCTTAATCTTTCTCATAACAATCTCGTTGGGCATATACCAACTTCACTTAGAAATATGATTTGGCTTGAGTTGTTGGATCTTTCATCCAATAAGTTTAGTGGACAAATTCCAACGGGATTGTCGGATCTGACATTCCTTTTCTTCTTTAACTTTTCATATAATCAACTTGTTGGACGCATACCACACGGCAATCAGTTCAACACTTTTGAAAATGGTTCGTACCAAGGAAATGAAGGATTATGTGACGTTCCACTCTCTAGAGGCTGCAGCATAAAGGTGTTGGGAGAACCACCCCCCGCACCATGGACGAATTCGCACGAAGATGGTGGCTCTTGGTGGCTCAAAGCTTGAATTTGGGTGGAAACTTGTTGCAATCGGTTATGGATTTGGATTCATATTTGGACTGGCAATGGGATGTGGTTGTCTTCGAACGGGTAAGTCCAAATGGTTTGTGACCTTGTTTGGAGCTTGAAGAGGACGAAGTTGATAATCCTCTAAAGTTAAGGCTTAAGGTTATGATTAACATTTGTTTTCTGAGTTTGGTTACAGAGATTGCAGGTGCATGTTTGTTAGAATTTCAGGAGAGATTAGGTGATTATGGTTTGCCTTTGTGTGGTGAACTGTCTCGGTTGATTAGTGGTTGATCTATTGTATTGAGCTATTAATAAATTTCATCACAATTATCACAAGAACTGCCGCAAGCTATGGTTTTCATTCAATCCATATTTAGTTTTCAGATTTTGTTTTTCATTAATGGTTTGAATATCGACATTATTTTCACTGATTTTGTTAGGATTAAATTTGTTATTGTGCTTTGATTATTTTAATGTTTAAGGTTAATTTTGTTGACAATCTACAGCATTACCAAGCTTGCACTCGGTCAAGGGATCCTTTTGCTAATGGGTGCTTCGAACTTGTGAATATGGGACACACTACATCGTCCAATAGCTCTTCTACTTTCCTCTTTATAGCTAGCACTCTAGATGTGCATGAAGAAATGCAGAACAGCTTGAACAGTGCACTTCAAGTGCCTCAGCCACGAGCCCTTCTACTCGACCAGCAGGGTCCAACACTCCTACACAACCACCGGACATTAAGGAGGACTGTTCTTTCGCAAGTTAGCTCATCTTCTAAATCCGGAACTAAATTTTGATGACAGGGGCGTCACTGACCCTAAAATAAAAAATTTATGTTTTAGTCCCTCTAAAAGCTGAAAAGTTATAATTTAAAATATCGAAAAATTGAATTTTGATACCTCTAAAATAGAAAAATTATGATTTAATCCTTGTAGAAATTATAAAAAGTTCGCATTTTGCTTCTTATGAAAATTTATAATTTAATAATTTAACTTCCGCCCTTTAAAACAAAATTCTTTGGCTTCACTTTGATACTGCGCTTGATACCATGCCTGAAATGGGATTATATCTTTTCCAAATGTTAAACGGGATTAGTTTAATTTATATTAAAGTTGAAAAAAATAATTGAAAAAATAAAATAATCTGATAAAAATAAGAAAAGTTAATTAATACATAAAACTATTGAAATAATACAAGAATTTAAAATATAAGAAATAAACAAATAAATATATACATGATATTGTACGTAAGCTCGGTAAAGGAGAGAAGGAAAGATGGCGTCTCGAAGAGTAGGGGTCGGTGAACCTATCCGTGTTACACTTTTCGTCCATAATTTGCCTGATAAAATGCACCGGAAAGGATTATGGGTAATGTTTTAGACGCTTTTATACCACAGAAAAGGAGTAGAAGTGGAAAACAATTCGGTTTTGTTCGTTGTGCATCTATGGTTGATGCTCGTGGAGCGTTGTACAGACTAAATGGTTTCCACTGGCTGGGCAAACGCATCCAAGTATCATTGGCCAAGTTTGAAAGTAGTTCTAAGTTTTGGAGGCGTGTAAGGAGTAAGAGTGAGCAAGAGGGGATAGAAATGTTTTAGGAGCAGGCAAACTTGATAATGGTGAGTGTCAAGTAACTAATCAACAAAGAAAGTGATGTAGTCCAAGGGGTTGTTAATGAGGTGAACTCGCTCATCCTTCAAAGGTGCATTGTAGGCTGGTGCAGGGTCTGGACTTTTATAAGATTGAAACTCTGGCCAAGCAAATGAACTGCTCAGGTTTTAAGGATATTACGCTGCTAAGAATCTCTGGGTCCATGGTTTTGTTGAATTTCGAGAATCAAGAGAAAATAGAAATCGTCAAAAGAAACCAATGGGTTATGTTGGATCGCTAGTTTGTGAAGAAAGAGCTTTGGTCGAAATGAATCAAAGATGACAGTCGTAGAATATGGATTTCCTGTTACGGGGTTCCAATCCATGCTTAGAGCATTCTTACTTTCCAGAACATTGAAATAAGTGGGGAAACTTCATTAGTATCGATGAAGACACGAAGAAATTTAGATCCTTTTCCAAGGGAAACTTTGAGTTTGTCACTAGCTATATGAATCGAGCAACATGGTATGCTGACCTCACACTATATCTTCCATCTACACTAAATGTCATATCAGTCGATCCGTTGTCGGAGTGTCGCTAACTGGGATCCAAATAACATGTTTTGCATCGTCGGGAGCTAAAATGCCTTCCACTAAGTCTTTATTCCATGCACAGCCATCAAAATTAAATAAATCAACAACTCACAAATCCACAAACCCTGCTAATGGAAATGACTTAACAGTAAAATTCATGCCATCAACCAACCATTGGTCACAAAATACTGAAATATCATTGCCATTCCCAACTCGACATTGTATACTGTTGGGGATCGACCTGATTAAGAAACAAACAAGTAAAAAATAGCAGAAGAAATTGAGAAATTGAATACACAAATTTAATGTGAAAAGACTCCAAAGAGGATAAAAAACCACGAGCAAAGATAATTTTACTGTAATGGCAAAAGAACGAAGAATACAAAAGATGGAGATAAAAACTAAACCCCAAAACTCAAAAACAAAGAATCCTCAAAATGTAAACACAATTCTCCAAAAGTGTTACGAGTTCTAATATTTTAATGGGTGTATTTTCTATGGTTGTAAAAGAGCCTATTTATAGGCTAAATTTGTAGGTCAAATAATAATAAAATAATCTAGACTAATCAGAGTTCGACTGAAACAAATAACCAGAGTTTAATTAAGAGATTATCTCTCAATTTTAACTGAAATATGAGACATACTCGACAAATCTCCAGCTTGACTCATATTTTCACAACGCCATCTTTGCTAAAGCCCGCCACGGGATTATCTTGAACTAGGTAGGGAATTAACTGAGTTGAATCTGTAATTAGAAGCTGGAAGACTTCTCGCCTTCGACTTGTGCACTGTCAAATCAAAACTAACTTGGGTTTGATTTTTACGAACATTGTAACACCCATATCTCATTTCGTTACCAGAAATAGGATATTAGTTGTTACCAGTTAAGTTGGAACAATTAATCACGATTTATATTCAATAATCATTTCAAATATATAATTACAAGTAATATTCAATATGAAAGAGTATTACTTAGTTTCGGGCCGTAAATTGAGCTTTCGAAGCTCTAAAAATAAGTTACGAGTATTCAGGGATCAATTTGAAACAAAATAGAACTTTTAGGGAGAAATTGAAAATTTTGAAGTCAAGGGTCATATGGCCGTATGACAGAGCCAAACCTGTGTGCGTGGATCGTGTAACTCTCTTATTTGGATCACTCGTGTTGTAGCCGTGTGCCAGTTCATGTAACACTCGAAGTACCCTCACACGGTTGTGTCGTAGGTCGTGTGCCTACCCATGTGAAAACTGCACCTATACTAATTTTAAACATACTCTAGGCACACGCCCGTGTGATAGCCCATGTCTCAGGCCTTGTGTGCCCAAAAATGACCAATTCTAAGCTTTATTTTCAGTCATTTGATTAGGTACCTTAATGCAACAAAAGTGTAACTTTACAACCATCATTCACCTTCAATAATTCCCAAACACAACAAGAAAATCAACCTAAACATCTAACCAATGTGCCCTCATTGACACCCTAACACATTTCATCCCATTTCATTTTCAATTTGTGCAAACACAAATACAATATATATAAACCCAAACAACCAATTCATTACATGCTTTGAGTTATCACATTAACATAGCACACCATACTTTGATCATCAACTCAATTTAGGTAATAAGTAGATTTCTCACAAGTCATACAAAATATAACACCAGCATAGGTATATTGCACAAACTAAATACCAACATAATAAATAAAAGGATCCTATTACATGCCATATAAACCGAACTGAGATCAAAATTTACCAAGGTGTCTCGGATATTGTGATTTCTTCTGTCGACCCAATTTCCCAAGCCTTTAAAATGTAATCTACAAAATGAACCAATTATAGATAAGCTTGAAAGGAGCTCAGTAAGTTCATTTAATATATCAATGAGTTACTTCAGTTACATATATAAAACAACTTCTAGTATATTTGATGAGTATAGCTCAAACACGCATATGATTTAGTAGTTTTTATAGCTATGGCTCGTAGGTTCATACGATTCAATAGTTTCGATAGGTATTCAACATTAGTTTAACAATCAAAATTATAAGGAATAAATAAGTATAAATAAACACATGAACCTACAAGACTAATTCGTAAAGGTACCAAGGTGTAAGGACTACTCTACAATTTTTTCCTTTCCGCGATCTTTAGCTCGTTCCTGATATGACATAACAGTTTCATTTAATTAACTAAACAAACAGTAAAAATTCAATCATTTATGCAATTAAGTCCTTTTTTGGCATTTTACATAATTGCCCCTCAACCTTTCATTTTCACTCAATTTAGTCATTAAGTCCTAATCGTGCAATTTAACCATTTTTCTTTAAATCCCATTTCAACCAAACATTTCGTGGTCTTTTAACAGTTCTTATCCACTATTATTTCACACTAATACAAACAATTTTATCACTTTATCGATTTAGTCCTTAAATGTTAAAATCACTACAAATTACTTTACAAAATAGTCCACCCAAACAATAATGCTTCATAATCCTTCATAAGCTTCAAAAAATAATTCAAGTCAACAATGGAAAAATTTATAACATTTAACAATTTCACAAATTAGTCCTCGGAATAGCTAGATTAAGTTCATACAAGTTCAAAAACATAAAATTACTAAAAATGGGCTTAGTTTCAATTACCAAGCTAAGCTTTAAATTTCAACAATGGAAACCCTAGGTTTTCTTTTTGTTTGTCGTGGAAGAAAATGAAGAAGATGATGAAATATCATTTTTATTTCTTAATTTCTTTAACTTATATATTAGGGTTAATTTGTAAATATTAGGACTTTTAGATTAAGCTTAATTATGCTTTAATTAATCTTAATTAAATCTTTCCTCATATGGATGATAACACTTATCTCCTCTAGTTTACACTTATTGTTCAATTGCCTAACAAATCCTCTAATTTCTTCAAATTTTAATAAAACAAATCTCAATTTCAATTTAACCACCAACTAAATAGGACTTCATGAATAAAAAACCTAAAAGTTATTAAATCACTCAAGCCTACCATCGCTTGGACTTTTTGTCCTATGTCAAATCATAATTTTAGTCCTTTAACTATTTTAGACTTATGAAATCAACCATTAACTCTTTTGTAATTTAGTCCTTTTAATTAATTAACTATCCAAGTGTAAAAATTTCACAACCAAATTTTAATATGATACTAATGACCTCATAAATATTAAATATTTACGGGCTACTATGTCGGAGTCATGGTCTCGAAACCACTATTTTCGATGCCATTGAAAATAGGGCTGTTACAAACTTAATGCCTTAACTTTTCAAAACTTGTATCCAAAAGAGAACCTCTCTTCAATGAAATTGTCATACATTTTCCCTTCTACGAATGCCTCCGCTCCAAACGAGTTGACTTCAATTTCATAACGGACGAGGGACGTCCAGTTTCACTGGTCATCGTAAAACCTTCTAGAATATAAAAACTATAGGTCATTTTACCTTTTAACAAAATGAGAGCCCCACGAGACACCTTAATATCATTCAACCCGATGTTGATTCTGCAACCTTTCGAGTCTAAAATATTCAATGAGAAGATATTCTTTGTAAATCAGGTACATACATGACATCTGAGAGTGTCCTAATCGTCACATCGTGTATCTTAACTTTAACAGTACCAATACTGATTACCTTACTGGATGAATAGTTTCCCATGCACACAACTCCACCTCAACCGAACTGTATGTAGAGAACCATTTTCTGTTGGGACACATGTGGAAAGAACATCCTTAATCTAGGAACCACAGACGTAAGCTTGGAGCTATTGTTCGTTAACACTAACAAGAAATTATTACCGCTTTCGTTGGCCAAATCAGCACTAGCTACATTTTTCTCGTTACTCTTAGCAACCTTTTTATTTCGTAGTTTATAACAATATACTTTGGTGTGACCTAACTTCTTACAATAATGACACCTTTTGTCTCACTTCTTTAATGCTGCCAAAATGGAAACTTGCCTATCTGCCTTCCTATCTGAACCAAACTCATTGTCTAGTTTGTCCTTACTCAACAAATGACCCTTCACATCCTCGAATGAGAGTTTGTCTCTACCATAAATCAGAGTCTCCTTGAAAGACTTGTATGAAGAGGGTAAAGAGCACAATAATAGGATAGCTTGATCTTCATTGTTGACACCATTTTTTTGATGAAAATGGGGTCAACTTGGGTTTTGAAAATTGAAAATGAAAATGGGAGTTGCCACCGATCTTTTTGATAAGGTGTGATCGGATCACCTTGAAAAGTGGTTGTTTTTAATAAACAATTTAATTTTATTAAAACAACGAGTTTGGTCCACGAAATTTAGAAAAATGGATTCGGGAGTCGGTTACGTACGAGGAAGGATTAGCACCCTCGTAACGCCCAAGAATTAGTACCTAGTTGATTAGTTAGTGTCTTAATTGTCGAAAATAAAAATTTTGAAGAATTTTAAAGATACGATCCTTGTATAAAAAAAACTAGTATAAATTTGGAAAGAGAGGCATATTTTCACGTCATTCGAGAAAAAAAGAATCACGCCCCATAAGTTAGGACATAATATCTAAAATCCCGATACGAGAATGAATGCCTGAAAAACAATTATTTATTTTGAAAGAGTTTGATTATCTTGAGTTAAAAAAAGGGCCATGTCCCGTGAGTTAGAACATGAATTTTTATTAATTCCCGAGAACATTTAAAAATTTTGTTTGAAATGATTCGTGTATTTGAATTTGTCGTGAAGATCAAAACCCCGTAAGTTAGGGCACAATCTTCTCGAATTTCAAACTACGAAATTTTATTTATTTCAAAACCATGTTAAATAAATAAAATTAACTTAACATAAAATGGTAAGAATAAACGCAATATTATCATGTATAACAAAATGATAATGCAAGCACAACTAATATAAGCAATCCTAAAAGGAAATAAAATACATAAAATAAAAAATCAAGTATGAAATAATAAATAAATATATAAAACATTTCCTAAAATAATAATGAACGCATCAATAAATAAACAAACAAATATCAAATAGAATGACATCAACAATCCAAATAACAAGGGATAAAATATTTATATACGTATATTAGTATATTACAAATTATAAAAATGCATGAGTTTATATACATGTATAAAATGAATATACATATTTATGTATATAAATTGCAAAGCGTAAAAAGACATAAGTATGTATATATCTAAAAATATGTAGGTATATATAAATTATATGAAAAAAAACATGTAGATGTGTGTATGTATCCATAAAATAAAATATGTGTATACATATATAAAGTCTAAAGTATAAATAATATATATCTAAATATATATATATATATATATGAATAAACTTGAAAATTACATGCGTACACATATTATAAAAATATGTATGTATATGCGTATATAGATTATAAAGTATTAAAGTGTATAAAATGTAAGCATGTATACATATAAAATTAAAAATATGTACGTAAGCATATATATAAATATGTATATATATAACACAACCTAGAAACAATATGAATGGGTAAATAATAAGATAAGTAATAAAATAAATGCAATAATAATAATAGTAATAATAAAACTAAAAAATAAAATAAATAAATAAAATAACGGGACTTAATTGAAAACAAAATAAAATCCTAGGGGAGAAATTAAAAATAAGGCGAAGTATTAATCTGTGACGCGCTCAAAAGGAGGGGGACCGATTGGGTAATTATCCCCAGCCTTATGCGTTGTGTTCCACGCGAGACTAAAATGAAACGCACAAAAACAAATGGCCAAATTTAAAAAATCTGAATGGGACTAGATTGCACCATATTGCATAAACGGAGGGGTTGAATGTGCAAATAGCCCTTCCGAGCTAGAGCACGCGGATCTTGGCTTCATTCGAGTCGGGTTTTCGGTTATTAGGCAAAACGGCGTCGTTTTGGTCATAATACTCAAGCCCAAAACGGCGTCGTATGGTAGCCTGTATAAAGAGAAAAAATAAAGAGAAAAAAATAATTTCATTCCATTTAAAAAAGAAACAGAGAACTCTCAGTTCTCTCCCCCCTCTTCCCCGTCCAACACCACTGTCGGCCACCAACGCATGGCTCAGCCGCGAGAGGTGATCTTAACGAGAAAAGGTGGGTTTTTAACCCCGTTCTCGACCCCCCTTTTAAGATCCGACACTTTGGACCTGAGAGGTTGAAAAAGGAGGGACCTTTCGTCCTCTTTTGGGTCCGATTCCAACACCAAAGATAGTCTCCGGCGGCGGGCTTTCGAGACCGGTAAGGATCCTTTTTCTTTTCTTTTTCATTTCGTTTTTTACTTAAAAGAAGTAGTAAAAAAAACAAAAAATAAAAATAAAAAAAGAGATACGCAAGAATAGAGAAAAAGAAGAACACTCGAGTCAACCTTTTTTTGAGTTCTTGATCTGCTTTTTCTATTAACCGTTGTAAAGAAGAAGAAAAAATACAAAGATGGTGCTCGGCTTTTTATAGCCGATTGGTTGCTATTTTCATGCTATTTTTTGTATTATTTTGCTGCTTGTGCGTTCTTCATTTTGCAAGGTTGATGGGCGACAGTCGATGTGATGGCGGTGGCAGACGTGCGGCGGCTCGGAGACCAAGGGTCAAAGACGAGTGGCTGTAGAAGACCAACAGTCTGAAGTAGGGGCGGCACTTAGGGTTTCAATTTCTGAAACCCTAAGTTGACTTTAATTTTCGGGCTTGGGTATTGGGCTTCTGTGGTGATTTGATTTGGGCCATGTATTGTGGGTCTGCAATTGGGCTTTTTTGTTTTAATTTTGTTTTATTATTTGTGTTTTGTGTTTAAGGCCTGGGTAAAATTGGGCCCGTACATTCATCGTCAATCTTACATTTTTTAAGTTATTCAAAAGGGTAATAAATTGACTAATGTGATATCTAAGAAGCTCACATTCGTTCATGCGAAATGTAGATAGATGTTGTTTAACACTAAACGGTTAGCTAGAGACTTAGTTTCATAAAGAGTTTCTAACATTTTCCACAAGTCAGATAAGATTACCTCTTGCAATACCATATTTGCGAGGCACAATTGGATTGCAAATAGAACCTTTTCATCAAGCTCTTCCCATTCTATTTGGTAACGACCTTTTTTATGCTAGTCTGAACTAGAATTTTCATCATCCGAACTTACCACAAATTGAAATTTATGACACCATCAAACTTCTCAATGTCAAACCTTTTTGCTGCTATCTTATAATGGTTGATTTGCGAAAATCGAACTAGCTTTAATACCACTTATTGGGGATTGACCCGATTAAGCCATAAATAAGGAAAAAAAATAGTAGAAGAAATTGAACACATAAATTTAAAGTGTAAAAACCCCTCCAAAGAGAATTAAAAACCACGGGTAAAGATAATTTTACTATAATGACAAAAGAACAAATAGTACAAAAGATGGAGATAAAAACTAAACCTCGAAACCCAAAAATAAAAGAACCCCCAAAACGTAAGCACAAAATTATCCAAAAGTGTTATGAGTTCTAATATTTTAATGAGTGTATTTTCTAAGGTTGTAAAAAAGCCTATTTATAGGTTAAATTCGTAAGTCAAATAATAATAAAATAATCTAGACTAATTAGAGTTCGATTGAAATAAATAAAGTTTAACTGTGAGATTATCTCTCAATTTTAACTGAAATATGAGGCATACTCAACACATACCATGCGAAACCATATGTTTTGATATCAAATAAAATGCCATATAAACGAGGGGTTACCACCCTTAAATACATTAAGGAAAGATCCATTCAGAAAGTATTTTGCTTTCAAGAATTTGAGATTGGGTATTAGTTTAAGGTAATATTTTACATATTAAAAAAATATTTTTTAACTTTTAAATAATGTTTTAACTATATATGGTTTATTATAAAATAAAGAGAGATGGGGAGAATAAAGAACAAAGAAAATATGAAAGCAATAGAGAATGTACTTTATTGATCAAAAGGGATGACTACAATGCTTCATCAGAGTCTCTATTTATAGGCATAAGAAGTATAAAAGAAGTAGAGATTTAATTCTAAGAACTATTAAAATTTAAAGTACATAAAAACTTTATCTTGATCATGATGGACATCCACTTAATAAGTGTAACACTCAAAACCCGGCCTAGACGTTATGGCCGAATTCAGAAGTGTTACAAGGAAAGGTTTTGAAAATAGTGTTGTTTCGATAAAGCTTTGTATAGTTGATCGATAAATCATTCAAGTTTTATAACCCATATTCTTTTTATATAACTATTACTGAAAGTGTTAATTAATTTATTTGCCAAAACACAATTTACAGCGGAAGTTTCAGAAAAACCTTTGTTTTTGTAAAACCATGATATTGGTCAAATGTCGCAATAAGAGTTAAAACTCATCCAAAACCAAAATAAAAATCAAACAGTCCAGGGAGTCCAATAATTACAAAACTCTCAAAAAATAATCATTAAATAAAAAACCATTATTTAAAATAGTTCACGAACTCGTGGTCACTGTGGGTCTCCATCGTACCAATCTGCCTAAGTATGTGGATTACCTGAATAGAATAAACAAGCAGATGTGAGTTTTCGTAAACTTAGTGTGTAACCCAACAGAAATAGACATGCACATACACAGAATTTTATGATTAGTCAGATACAGATTGGGACCTAAGTCCATAACAGATACAGCTATCAGAATCAGATAAATAAAACAGATAAAGTGCGTCCTACCCCCATCCTCTACACACCATCTCCGACCATCCCATCACACCATGTGGGGTTAAAAACACCCACCCATCCCTACACAGCATATAGTATCGATTGGACACATTACAGATAATATGCAGTCAAACTGCCAGAATATAGGCGATGTGTCGCCATACAGATCACTTCTTCCACATATACAAGACCCACCCCAAACAAAAATACAGAATACAGATACAAAAATAATAGATATAACATGCTTAACATGCCTGTATACAGATAACATATATACTTAAATGGTATATTCAGACTTACATTTAGTATCCTACTCGGGTCAGTTTATCAGATTACTATAGTACACAAAATAGGGTTTCGTTAGCCTTTACCGACCCTACGGTAGACCCATAGTCGATCAAAATGACCCGTGCAACCCTAAGGAAAATTATAGGATTACGAGCCCACATGCCTGTGTGGCTCGCCCTTGTGGGCCCACACGCCCAGAGTGACCATACCCATATGGCCCACACGGCCTGGCCCAAAACCCACAAGCCCAATCAGGCCTAACCCGTGTGGCCTACACAGCCACACTAACACCGTCACACGGTTGTGTCCTGCGCACGGCTACGCCTTCATTAATCACACGACTGTGTCTCGCACACGGCCAACTAGATGGCCGGGCACACACCCGTGTGGCGTCTACAGACAACATTTTTGGCTTTCGTCGAAACTCAGTATTTCGCATTAGACGTACACACCTGGTTTGTTTTTATGCGAAAACACTCTCGAGACCATCAGAACCTAAAAATAAATAATACAAACTTCTAAAAATTAGTCTAAATCCCCAATTTCTGAACTTACAAACCAAAAATAGGTGAAATACAATTGGTCATCACTTACTTGCTTTCCACGAACAATTCAGACTACAATTTCGCAAGAGGAGAACCACGTTCCTCGCGATTCACTACTGCCAAATCCAAAAATCAAACTAACGAAAAACAAAACCAAATAAAATAAACTTTAACCAATGCCCCAATATAAGAAGAAACTCACCACTTTCACTTACCTAAATTCGCAACGCAATCAGAGGTTCGTATTATCAAAATTTTGAAAGGGTAATTTTGATAGAAACAAGGGAAAAGAAAAAAAGATTTTTGGTGGGGAAAGAATAGTATAACTTCAGAAATTTTTGGGAAAAAAAGAGAAAAATCCCAACTCCCCACAACAGTCATATCCTATAAAATCCTCCCTACTAACTACGTCCAACTACTTCAGATTCCTAACTCCGCCGAACCTCTAATAGAAAATCAGAGCAAAAATTATCACCTACGCTCACGTAGCGGTTCAAACAAAAGACTGCCAACATATTTACTCCTTACCACTCGAACCAGTAGGTTCATTCTCATATGGATTAACAGACAATTTTATATAAGCCCACTCAATAAGGATAAGGCTTGGATCTAAAATAACAAAATTTGCCAAAAGGGAAACTTAAACCCAAGACCTCATACACACACCCAAAACACTTAACCACTGAAGCAAATACACATTTGTATCAAATTTCACAAAAACAGACTTAAATTATTCAAGGCGTTACAACTCTACCCCTATAAAAAAATTTCAGCCTCGAAATTTACCTGGTCCGAACAGATAAGGATACTACTGACCATCGAGTCCTCAGTTCCCACTTGGGTTCCTCAGTGCAATGATTCTGCCACAAAACATTAACCAACAAAATGCACATCCTCCTTAGAACCTTAATATCTTGCTCCAAAATCTGAACCGGCTCCTCTTCAAAAGTTAAATCCGGTCTAACCTCGATCTTTTCAACAGAAACAACATGAGAATCTGATACGGTCTAACCACTTCAACATCGAGACGTGAAACACATCATGGATACGGTCTAACTTTGGAGGTAGCTCCAATTGATAAGCGACAAGTCACACACGCTTCAGAATCTGATACGGCCCAATAAACCTAGGGATCAACTTGCCCTTATGATCGAACCTCAGAACTTTCTTCCACGGAGACACCTTAAGGAAAACAAAGTCATTCATAGCGTACTCGACATCTCTCCTTTTCAAGTCTGCATAAGACTTCTGTTATCAGAAGCCACCTTTCAACAATTCTGAATCAGTCTAATCTTATCTTCTGTGCCGGAAACCAACTTCGGACACAAAATTTGTCGCTTGCCCAACTTAGACCAACATAGCGGAGTATGACACTTACGACCATACAAAGCCTCGTAAGGTGCCATCTGGATGCTAGACTGGAAACTGTTATTGTAGGCGAACTCAACTAACGGCAGAAAATCCTCCCAACTACCTCGAAAATCAATCACACAGCTCCGAAGCATATCCTCTAGTATCTGAATCACCCTCTCTGATTGACCATCGGTCTGAGGATGGAATGCAGTACTGAAGTCCAATATCAAACCTATAGCCTCATGCAATTTCTTTCAGAAACGAGAAGTGAAGTGAGGATCCCTATCAGAAATCATCGAAACAGGAACCTTATGCAGTCTTACAATCTTAGAAATGTAGAGCTTCGCTAACATTTGCAAAGAGTAGTCCGTCTGAATCAAAATAAAATGGGCAGACTTGGTTAGTCGATCCACAATGACCCAAACAGAATACTTGGCACCCCACTAACGAAGTCCAGCATCACTCGTTCCCATTTCCATAAGGGAAGGTTGTAATGAACCCGAAGGCAACTGGTGTTCAACCTTAACTTGCTGGAACGTCAGACAATGAGCAACAAAATACGTTACCTCTCATTTCAAACCTAACCACTAGTACAGTTCACGGAGATTCCGATACCTCTTATTACCACCAGGATGCATAGCATAAGGGCTACTATGCACCTCCCTCAGAATCGATTGTCTCAGATCAAAATCATTGGGTATACAAACCCGACCTCAGACGCACAAAACTCTATCTTTATTCAATCCAAAATAAAAAATACTGCCACCCTCAACCTGACGAAACTGTAGAACTAAAGACTCATCCCCCAACTTTTTTTCTCGAATCTGCCCAATCCAAGTCACCTTAACTTGCAACTCAGCCAACAGACCCCCACCATCGAGCAGACTAAGATGACCGAACATTGCTCTCAAATCAGTCATCGCTCTACGACTAAGAGCATCAGCCACCATATTGGCCTTACTAGGATGATACTCTATCGTGCAATAATAATATTTGAGCAACTTAATCCATCGACCCTGTTTAAGATTTAACTCCTTCTAAGTAAGAAGGTACTTGAAGCTCTTTTGATCGGTGTAGATGATACACCTTTCACCGTACAGATAATGCCTCTAGATCTTTAACATAAATACCACAACAGCTAACTTGAGATCATGCGCCGGATAATTCCCCTCGTGTGACTTAAGCTGACAGGATGCATAAGCCACAACTTTACCATCTTGCATCAGTACACATCTCAAACCGACGTGTGACGCATAACTATACACCACAAACTCTTTACCAGATTCAGGTTGTACCAAAACAAGAGCTTGAGTGAGAATAGACTTGAGCTTCTCGAATCTCGATTGTTGTGCATTAGTCCAGACAAAAGGAACACCCTTGCATAGAAGCTTAGTCAAAGGAGCTGCAGTCAAAGAGAACCCTTTAACAAAACACCGATAATAACCCGTGAGACCCAGAAAACTGTGGATCTCAGATACATTCTTAGGCTGTTTCTGATCAAGCATAGCCTCAATCTTTCTAGGATCAACTCGGTAGAAACGACGTATCCTAAAAAAGTTACCTCTCGCAACCAAAACTCACACTTGCTCAACTTAGTGTAGAGCTGTTTATCTCGGAGTATCTGAAGTACTACTCTAAGATGCTCATCATGCTCATCCTCAGTCTTAGAGTAAATCAAAATATCGTCGATGTAGACCACGATGAACTGATCCAGATACGACTGAAAAACTCAGATCCATGAATACAGCCGGAGCATTTGTCAAACCAAAAGGCATAACTAGGAACTCGTAATGCCCATAACGAGTCCCCTAACACTTTTTTATATTTTGCATGCTTTGCCCACATTAATTGCACTTAAGATTTTATGAAACAGATAAAATGTGTATTATCTTGTCTTTTAAGGCCAACTATAATCTTCATTTCAAGTTCCTTATTTATTTTATATAAATACTAATCCTATGGCACACGGGTAAAAAAACTACATGAGAAGAAATGCACATTATAAATACTGAATTCAAAACCCAATTTTTCATTAGCAAAACTGCTTTAATAGATTCCTACCATTGAAGGTGATATACTAATATTACCCCATAATAGAATATTCCTATTAACTCAAACAATAAATTGATGGGAGTGTTTTTTAGTATATGCAATGCAAAGTTTCTTAAGATTTTGGATTTGTCTCATAATAAATTCAGTAGAGTCATCCCATAATGAATTGGAAGCTTTAACCAGGGTCTTCCGTCGTTGAACTTGAAGATGCATAAGCTCCATGGAATCATTCCCTCGACATTTGTAAAAGGATGTGGATTGAAGATTCTGAACTTGGATAGCAAAAAGATGGAAAGGCCATTGACACCATGAATCACTAATTGCAAAGAATTGTGTTCATACAAACGGTGTTATTTGACTTGTGGTTTGCCGCTTATCAACCTAAATAACAACACACAAGTCATATCTTTGTATCAGGATTAATTGTTGGTAATTTTTTTAATTCTATAGTTATTCTTTTATTTCAAATATATTCTATAAGAAGGAAAACGTAGGATTTTTATTTCTATTTAAAAGAAAACTTATCCTTCTCATAAAAAGGAAATGGGAAGCTTTGAAAAGTCTTAGTTCAAGTGTGATTGTCCAAAGATGAATACAGGAGAAGTCCTAGATCAGCTAGGAGCATATGCATCACACTACTGACTCTAATATCAAATATAATTGGCCCTACTCAAGCTGAAAAATGGATATTAACAGATTGGATTGGATGTGATAAACCACATTTTGTATGCGCTACAATCTGAGTTACAACAAAAAACATTTCAAATATGACTCTAGAAAAGATCAAAATAGGCACTAGAAATTCAAATTCATGGTTAACATTTTTATTCCACTATACAAGTAACTTATTTTAAGCCTTATCATGGTTAACATTTTTATTCCACTACACAAGTAACTTATTTTAAGCCTCATCAACTGACTTTAAAGTCTATTTATGGAAGAGTTATTTTTACAGAAAGAAATGGGAATTAAGTTAGCACATATGCACATATGTTTATAAAGAGGAACTATTGTTAGTGTATTTTAAATTCACCGTTTTGTGATTGGAAATTAAGAGTTGTAGAAATCTTTTAATTGAGAACATTTCTTTGGTGTTTGTCCTTTGTAATTTCATTTATCAAATGAGTAGTAGGAAAAGCTCATTAAGGGAGAGTTTGTTCTAAATGTAGGAAGGTGATGTTGCAATTATTAGTGGGTTTTGATAGATTAGGCTTAAATAATTGCTTGCACAATGAGTGTAGTAGTAAATTCTTCTCTAAGCAAGGCCCAATAGATGCAGAATAATTTTGAACTGCTTAAGCATTTTGGTTGTCTTACTTATTTCTCTTTAGCTTCACTTGTTGCATAGTATGTGCCAACACATGGAAGAGTACATTCTTTCTTTTCGATATTTCAGACAATGTTTCATTATAAAGAAGCATAATTGATTATCAAAAAGTATTTTCAATTGATATCCAAGTGAACCATTTAAGGTAATTTTTGCATTTTCCAAGTTGGTAATCAAGGAATGGAATCTATGAAAGAAGGTGGTTTAATTACGCATTCACCACTCTTGGATAGATCCAATTATGTCTATTGAAAAGCTCTAATGAGAGTTTTTATCAAATTAATTGATGAAAATCCTTAAAAAGTCATTTTGACCTAATGATAACCTCCCCAAATTGAAATAAATGAAATGCGGACTCTATAACCAAAAGATTATTAGATTGAAGAGTAAGACAAGTATAAATACAAATTTCGAGTCATAAATTGACTTGAAAATTTAGAGTTGAATTTATTGATAAACTCTGAAGAAGTTGCAATGATATTTTCAACATAGAAAAATTCCTTTGATTCTATTATTTGGTTGGACTTCAATCAAAGGGTTGTTTAGACTTGATTTTGAATGGATGCGAGTTGTTTCAAATGATGTGTTGACTTGCTCTTGAAATAAGTTTGGTTATCCTTTCTCCAATTCAATTGGATTAAAAGGAGACTTTCTTGAGAAACGTCTTTTGTCTTCCTTTCCTCGGTTGAACTAGATCGAAAGACAACTTTCCTTCAAAACTAGTGTAGTGTTTTTCATATCTTCAGTTTCTCTAGAAATTTCTTCAGAGAATTTTTGTACTTTTCAAATAGGTGAATATGTCAAATGGATTGGAGATGACTCCTTTTTATACTGTGATGGGAGTTGAAACCACCAAATATAAATTCCTACAAAAAAATATAACAATAAATTGAAATATATAGTAGTAGGGTCGAATCCACAGGGATTGGTTATCTAATTTCGCCTTTTCTTGTGACTAGATTTGTTGCCGCGGCCATAGTCGTGCCCATGATTTGTGCATAGTAATGCTAAAAGAGAGTAAAAAAAATGGGGTGTTTAAATTGATTAAGATGATAAAATAAGGAAATATGAAGTGTTATAAAATAAAATAAAAATAGATTCGAAAATGTAAAAATAAATTTAAGAAAATAAAATATTTTTAAGCTTAGCCTTAGCCTCGGCGTACTCCAATCTTGAATCGATCCTTGAAATAGATTTTCCCTTCCAAGCAATAAGCTGGTTATAGCGACAAAGAACATCCTGATCGCCAACTTTTCCTTATGTAGTCAATCTCGGTACGACTTGCAAACTGACTCTTGCCAAATTTCTAACTGCGATACACGTGTTCACAATTTAAGATTTCGACAGCCTTACGATCTGAAAAGCCCAACTCGAACCAATGGCCTCAACCGTGTGGGTCGTTTAAATCTAATCTCTATCTCTCTTGAAAGAATTCAACTAGCTTTTCCCACCTAGACACGCCAATTTTTTCACGGAATTCGAACACAGCACAGTCGATTCGTCTTTCCAACTGTATGCCAAACAACTCCAGCCCAAGGAGCAGTTTTTGAATTGAAGCGGAAACAACTTTAAGGGACGAATTTGTACTACCTTATATACCAGAGAGATAGAAAATACTACGTTGGGAGTTTTTTTGAGTGGGTTCGAATCTCACGATTGTTTTGTTGGAGTAATTTCTAGGCTAAAGCTAAAAGGGGTTTAGTTAATCATGGAAAAAGTCATGCTTTGAAAATAGATTTGTGGAATTATGGAAAATGGGAAAGGAAAGGACCTTGAAAGATAATTAAACCAAAAGTTGAAAGTAAAGAAAAAAAAATGAAAGAGCATAATAGAAAGATGACGCAGAAAGGGAGAAAAAAAATAGAGAATTTATTAAATATGAAAGGCAAAGTGTATGTTCAATTGGCTGTAGCCACTTGGTATTTATATACACTTTTAGTGCTAAAATTTAGCTAGATTTTTCCTAAATATTATCACTAAATAATTCAAATTTTAAAAATCAAATTTAAACTAGAGTTTAAACTAATTACGTAATTGTAACAATATAAAAATCCTTCAATCTTTATCTAGCCACTTTTTAAAAAATCTTCAACCCTTCAATTTTTATCTAGTCATCTTTGAATCTTCAATCTTTCAATCAAGCCCTCCTCTTTTCTTTTTGTTCCAATTTAGCCCTTTTTTGTACACACCAACTTCATTCCTAATCAAAAATCCAAATTTAATAGCATTTTATCCGATAATTAGCCAAAAATAATTACATTAAAAATACAAATTATCTTGCTATCATATTGTCAATTACTTGCATAAAATAAAGTTCTTGTAGAACTTAATTCCTCATTTCAGCATTCTACAATAACTAAACTATTTAATTTAATTAGTGATAATGTAAAATTTTTATTATTTATCCCTTAATTAATTTACATTAATTAAAGAAAATTAACTATGACACAGTATGTGATGTCACTATTTTCACCAATGGTAATTTTGGCTTTAATCCATGGTATCAACTTGTCACTCGACTTGACATGTGATGCTTTATAAATGACTCAAAAAAAATCATCTACAACAAAGGTGAAAGCTTTAATTCAAATGATTTGTATGCCACCTTCAATGAAGTAGATCCAAAGGAATTTAAAAAGGATCTCTAGATCTGAGCATTGATAAGTTGATAGGCTCTTTATAAACATTCAAGATGAATACGAAAGAAACCAAAAACAATAAAATCAAGTTCGGTAAGAGCATTTCCTTGAATGTTACAACTCTAGTTGATACAACTAATGGCTTAAATATTTCTATGAAAGATTTGCAGGAACAATTCACGCTTCTTATAAGAAACTAAAGCCTTTTGAAAGTACAATAATGGTGGCTTATCTATAACTAGAAATAAAGGTAAAAGAGTTATAGAAAAATACAAAAATATGAAGAAAGAAATTCAATGCATGAATGTAAAGGATCCATGCATATAAGGCTTAATGTGTTGTTGCAAAGTGACCATCCATGCAATGGCAAACATAGGTCGTAAAGATGCAAACTCCCCAAAGGTACGAGCTTACCAAAGATGTAAGCTCACCCAAAGTTGAGAGCTCACCAAAATTGTGAGCTCACCAAATGTACGAGCTCACCAAGACTGCGATCTCATCAATATTGTGAGCTCACCAAGGCTGCAAGCTCATCAAAGCTACGAAGTCACCAAAGGGGCGAGCTGTGTTAGGCGAGCTTATACATGTGAGCTCTTTTCTTTGCAAGTTGCCAACTTGCACTGAAACAATGATAATTTTTGATAATATGTTTTGACTACTAATTAGACTAAAATCAGCCAATACAATTGCAAGTTGTACAGTACAAGTTCCAAAATTTTCCAAGTTGTAATTGTTTATTATTATTTTTAGCTTATTTAAGCATAGATGTTCATGTAAACCAAAATTGTAAAATGAAAACTGAAGTTTATAATCAGTTTATTTCTTTGTTCTCTATGCATTCTTTCACCAAATATCCATCAGTTGGTATCTAAAGCCAATTATCTTTGAGGACCTTTTCTTTTTTTTTGTAAACAACCTCTCTTTCCATAAAAATGTCTTCAGCAAGCTTTTCACCTCCTTCACCCCCTTTTTTGATGAGAGAAAACTACCACATTTGGGTAGTAAAAATGAAGACCTACCTTCAAGCATTTGAGCTTGAGGAGGTTGTAAATGCTAAAATAGAACCACCAACCTTAAGAGCAAATCTAACGCTTGCTCAAATGAGACAATACAGTGAGGAATGTGGTAAATAACATAAGGTAATGTCTTGCATGCAAAATGGTGTTTCAGATGTAATTTTTACAAGGATCATGGCTTGTGACACTTCTACACAATTTTGGGTAAGCTCAACGAGGAGTTCTAGGGTTCTCAAAAGGCAAGGCAACAATAGTTGATCAATCACAGACGAGATTTTAAAAACCTCAAAATGAAGGAAGCTGAGACTATAAAGCAATACTCAGACAGAACCATGGTAGTGGTGAACCAGATAAGACTGCTAGGGGACCAGTTCACAGACAGTCAAGTAGTTAAGAAGCTGATTACTAAACTTCCTGAGAGATATGAATCAAATTTATCCTTAGAGGAAAACTCGAGGGATATTTCAACTGTCTCACTCTCTAAACTAATCAACGTTCTGTATGCTCAAGAATAAAGAAGGACGAGTAAAGAAGAAGGGTATGTTGAGGGGGCCTTTCAAACAGAGAAGGCTTAAGCTCCTCAAATCAAAAAGGAAAGAAAAGTTGGTCAGATAAAATTGAAAAGTCAAAAGGAGACAATGGAAAGAAAAAAATATCCATCATGCTCGCATTGCAAGAAGCTGGGTCATTCTAATAGAGCCTATTGGTTTAGGTCTAATGCTTAATGTAAATCTGCAAACAGTTTGGTCATGAAAAGAGAGTGTGCAAGAATAAGGGGCATGCATAAAAAGAAAATTCTTAGACGCAAACAACAAAAACAAATCTAGAATAATTTATGTTCGTTACATTATGCAAACCCTCTTGTGAAGCCTAGTTCGCTGCACCATGTGAACCCTCTTGTAAAGCCCAATTTGTTGCACCATGTGAATCCTCCAGCAAAGATAGAAAGAACTGGCTTGTTGATAGTGGTTATACATGTCACATAAATACAGATGCAAGCATCTTCAAGAGCATTGATAAGAGTTTCCACTCCAAGATTAAAGTTGGAAATGAACAGTACATCGAAGCAGTTGGAAAGGGAGATGTTTTGATTAAAACTCCATCAGGTACTAATCTTGTAACTGATGTTCTTTTATTTCCTAACATTGATAAAAATATGCTAAGTGTAGGTCAGCTGCTCTATAAGAGATATTTTGTGGCAGTTAAGGACAGTAAATGTCTAATCCTTGATCCTAATGGATACGAGCTCATATCATCAAAGATGGTTGATAGAAGTTTTGTTCTGAACTAAAACTTAGCAACTTCTGTTGTTTATATTAGATCGTTGGATGAAACCAAGTTATGGCACAGGAGAATGAGATATGCTGACTACAGATCCTTAAGCCAAATGTCTAAGAACAACTTTGTTGAAAATTTATCAAGTATGGTTGATCATGAAGATATATACGAGGTGTACCAACTTGGGAAGCATGCAAGGCTTTTATTTCTTGCAAACAGAGCATGGCAAGCTAATGAAAAGTTACACTTTGTACATACTAACATTTGTAGACCCATGAAAACAAGTTCATCAAATAGAAGTAGGTACTTTGTGTTGTTTATTGATGATTGTACAAGGTTCTGTTGGGTGTACTTCATTAAGAACAAGTCCAAAGCGGCTGATATCTTCTTCAAGTTTAAAACTATGGTTGAGAACCAAAGTGGTTCTAAGCTTAAGATGGTAATATCAAACAATGGGATAGAGTAAACTTTAGAAAAGTTTCAAAAGTTCTGCGAAGAAGCTGGTGTTTATCATTAGTTGAAAAATGTGTATACTCTACAATAGAATGGAGTAAGTGAAAGGGACAATAAAATAGTAATGAATATGGCTCGCTGCTTGTTGTTTGAGAGCAAACTGCCAAATAATTTTTAGGCAGAAGTAGTAAACATTGTTGTTTACTTGCTAAACAGACTGCAAACTAAAGTTGTTGAAGGATAGACACCATTCAAGTTCTTGCATGGTTTTAAACCCTTTGTTTATCACTTAAGAGTATTTGGTTGCACCTACTTTGTTCATATCCTAGGAGAGAAAAGAAGTAAGCTAGATAACAGATTGTAGCCAGATATTTTTATTGGATATTCCAGTGTTGAGAAAGTTATAAAATTCATAACCCTTTCTCCAAGAAAATAATCATAAGCAAATATATGAAGTTCGGTGAAAGGAGAATCCGAAAATAGGATGCAACAGAGTAAGAGATACGTTAGCAGAGAGTACTTAAATTGGATCTGCAAGACACTAGAGATCAAACTGAAAATGAGGCTATTGATGATCATCTAGTGCGACGGACAAGGTTGATCACTGAAGTCCATCAAAGGTGCAATCTGGCAGAGCTGGAACCAGTCACCTTTGAAGAAGCAGCCCAAGAAGTTGAATGGTGAAGTGTCATGAAAGAAGAAATCAACATGATCAACAAAAATGAAAAATAGGAGCTGGTAGATAGGCTAGTTCATAAGAAAGTAATTGGAGTAAAATAGGTGTTTAGAACCAAGATGAATCCTGATGGTTTAGTCAATAGATACAAAGCTAGATTATTTGCGAAGGGGTTTAGCTAGCAATATGGGGTGTACTTCATTGAAACCTTTGCACATGTTGCGATGTTAGATACCATAAGGCTAATCTAACTCTTGCAGCTCAAAAGGGTTGGAGAATACATCAAATGGATGTGAAGTCAGCCTTCCTAAATGGTTTCCTGAAAGAAGAAATTTATGTCGACCAGCCTCAAGGGTTCGTAGTGCCTGGATGCAAAGCCAAGGTATATAAACTAAAGAAAGCACTGTTGATGGGTGTCGATTCCATCAATATATACCTACGCCTAATTTGTAATTTGAGCAGTATAGGGAATAGGGTTGGTCCCTCAGAGACTAGGTTTACTGAAGATTGTTTCTCATTCTCAACCAGATTCATGTCTGGGCAGTTGTCGTGCCCAAGAAATTTAGGGGGATGATAAATTTGAAAACCTGGAACCTAAAATAAACAGGGAAAAAATGCGTGAAATGTAAAAGCTGAAAATAAAATAATAAAAACAGTTAAATAAATCTGAAGAAAAATTAATTAAACTAAGCTCAGATTTAGGCACGGGTTCTTCCTCGTCTTTGAACCGATCCTCGAAATTAGATGAACTCCTCTTTTCCAGTAAGCTAGTTATAGCTCCCAACGATGCCTTGGACACCAACTCTTCCTTGTGTAAATTAGTTATGAAACGTCCTATAACTAACCCTTAGCGATCGAACAACCAATGAAACATTCGTAATTTAGAACTTCGACAACTTTGCGTTCTAGAAGAGCTTAGCACGAACCAATGTCCTCAACCGTGTGGGACATTTAAATCTGGATACTACTTCCCTTGACGGAACCAAATAGTAATCCCCACTTGGCTCGCCAATGTGATCACGAAAAATCAATCAGACAATCGATCCTTTCGGAATTCCAACTATACGTCTAACCACACTAACTCAAACGACGTAATGTTTTGACTTGGTGTTGATTTGACTTTCTGAGTTGACAAAATCATACTCTTAATCCGGAGAAATAATAAGTACTAGAATTTAGGAGTTAAATTGTTCGGATTCGTAACTCACGGGTTTTGACGAGGCTAATTCTGACCTAAAGCTGAAAATGGATTTAGTTAACTAAAGTTTGGGGCATATTGGAGTTGGATAAATTAAATAAGGTAAAAATGGGTGAAAATAATGGGTGGTGTGATTAAGTATAGGGGCTGGAATTTTGGTAGTGTATTAAAGTGGGATGGTTAGCTACTGGAAATGAAAAGGAAGTTTGAAAAAGAAATTGTAAATGGTTTAAGCTGGTGACAAATTAGAAATCAATAAATTGAAGAAAAAGAAACCAAAAACAACAAATAGCTTCGTGAGAATGAAGAAGAGATTGCACTCAAAGATGAAAGCTTGATTTATGACTTGATGATTAAATGTACAAAGTAGTCCCCTATTTATACTAGTGGCTTTGCTAAATTAAGAGCCACTAGCCATAGAAAATCAAGAAAATAAAATATTCCATGATATAAAAATCCTTACATAATCTCCCACTAAGTCAACATAAATTTTCAACTAATTACATCTTGATAAAATTCTGCTTTGGCCTGCCTTCTTTGCTCATTTCTTCAATCTAGCCCAATTGTTTCCTTTTTCTTCTATTTAGCCTCAAATTGCACCTCATAAATTAACCAATTTAATTACATAAAATATGTAATTTTAGCATTTAATCAAATCCCCCTACTTATTTAATGCTAGTCCTCGAGCATTATGCATGTATCTACAAAAAGGAAAAATTTCCTCCAAAATAGGACTTGACCCCCATGGTTTGCACAATTCAACAATTTAATCCTAGCACATTAACATCTCAAATAACCTAGCCTAAGAAGTAAGTAAATATATTTCAGAATTTATTAGAGCTTGATAGACCTACCTTTCATTTTATTATTTTATTTATTTTTGTACTTAGGATATTTTCAAATTTTTTTCGCGAGACATAATGACAACCCAAGCACCATGTACCGGTTACTCAATTTGGATTCTCTAAGCAGGTTATTTCGCCCTACTCATGATAGCTTGTTAGCGGAGTGAGTGCAAAGAAATTAGATAGCCACACAAACCTTTTTACGTGAGATGTAATGACAACCTAAGCACCACATTTCAGTTACTCGATCCGGAGTACAACCCCAATTGTCACTCTTAACATTCGTACCAGAGGAGTATTAAATTTTCTCTCTTTTTTTTCTTTGCATTCAAAAATGTGATAAAAGGTAGGCAGTCAAGCAAACTCATAATTTCTAAAAATCTTGCCCACTAAGTCTAGGCTATTGAAAAGTTTATATGCAAAGAACTAAATAGCTAAATAGGTCAAACCATAAGTGTTCCATCCAAATTAAAAGAAAAATTTTACCTTTTATCGAAAATATGTAAAAATAACGATGACATATAAGCAAAATAGAACTGATATTTATACCCCTCCCCCTACTTATTTTACATTGTCCCAATGTAATTTTAATTATATAAAGGATAAAAAGTAAAAGGAAGTAGGTAAAGGAAAAAAAATAACTCCCCATGTATTTCAACATCGTGGAGGGTGGTCTCATAGGTGTGTAAGAACGTTTGTCACTAAATTACGCAAAGATTCGAGTCTTGCCTTGTTTCGGGTTAACCGAGATTTGACAGAAGTTGGAGGCTCTGTTCCATGCTGGTGTCTTCGTCGGAACACTCTATGCGACCGATCCGTTCTCATACCTGAAGGAACAAAATAAAAAGAAGAAGGGGTACCGGCAACTAACCCCATCGAATCCAAGCAGTATGTATCTAAAGACTCCGTTTTGTATGCCAAATTCAAAGCACTAAAATTGAGAGCTGATAGATTCAAATTGGAGGCTAAACGTGTAATGTAAGTGCCCAAAATTAGAGGTCTATTCGACCGCAAAACATGTTGAAACTGTATAGCAAACCAATATCTTAAATTTACCTTCCTTCCCGAATGTATGCACCATAGAAAATATAATTCAATCCTAGTTAAAGAGGCAGACGCATCATTACGTCCTGAAAAATTGAAAGCAAGGAATCAATGTATATATTAAAGTGCAGGACTATGAATTCCTATGTCCTTGCAACGTTTCAGATAGTACGAAATCTGTCTCATTTCAGTTAACAATGCTAAAGCTTCATTAACATCAAAGTTAGGTGGTATGTCGAGAAATGACTCATAATAGTCATCAGTTGCTAAATAGTCCTCACTAACGAAACCTAAAGCAACATTGAACTCAGAAATTGACAGATTATATTGCACTCCTAACAATCGAAAATTGACAGCATGAGGCGTATCTACGGTGTTAGTAGAACTGTCAAAGTAAAATGTAGAATAAAATTCAAAAACCAACTCAAAATATGTAGGTTCATCAATGGTAGCAAAATCAGTCCACCCAATAGCATCAAGATATTGATTAACATATTCTTCAATTTTTGAATAGAATAATGAGAATGTGTCTACATGATTACATATTTGAAGAGGGCGATGTTGGATTTGTTCGAATTGTGCTTAGTGCGCTGGGTTTGTGAACGTTAAATTCCCGTGGAATCTGTTCTCCGGAGGCATGAATCCTCTTCCTTGTCGAAATTGACCTTGCTCACGTGGGTGATACTCAGTGTCCTGATTTTTCGTTTCATTTTCGCAATACTCGGCATCGTCTGCTGACGGAGTTGATGAACCAGCCAAATGTGGCTATTGGCGACTTCGGGTTCATTTTTGCGTTGAATGTGGTTCAACACCATTGTTTGGGGGTTGCGAAATTCTTCTCGAAGGCCCCGGTTGTGTTGATGGATGTGCATGGATGTTTGGTCTAGGGGATGGGCGGTCTTGGCTGTCGGGTGAGTTTGGTGGTTCGACCGGGCTGTTTGGAGGATGGTCGGCCGAATTGGGTGGCTCATGGAGTAGGTAGACTACAGCAATCGGAGTTGGGCTGCAATTTCTTCTAGGAAGGTGCGGTTGCAACGATGAAGATGAGGAGACTCATTAGAGTCGATGGTGACAAAGGGTGGAGCGGAGAAACAGTGTTGACGTCAGTTTTCCACTGAGGGTGGTTCTTACGCTGCGCGATCACGGGTGCAGACCATGGTGGGGTGGTTGGTTTGAAAGAAAGAGGTGATGGGTGGTGGTTTTGACGATGGTAAAGGAAGAAACTTAGTAAAAAGAAAAAAAATGGTAGGATTTGAAAAAGGGGTTTTAGTTTATGGCCGGTCAAATAAGGGGTAATTAGGTGTTTGATTGGTGAAAGTGTTTTATTTGTTTAAGGAGAGTGGTAGTGGAATTTTAATTTCCTAGGTGAAAAAGTAAGATTTGATGGGTGAAAGGTTTTTTTTATTTGAAAAAGAGTGGACGGTTGGGGGTAAAAATTTGGGTTTTAATTTTTGATTTTTGATTTTGGGTAGGTATGATGGTGTTTGGGTTGGGTATTGGATTGGTTTAAATGGTGGGTAGGTGGAGTGGGTCTTAGCTGAAATAAAAAGAATTTTGTGGGCTGACATGGGGGATTTAACTTTGTCTTGGAATGTCTACCTGCAAAAATAAAAAAATATAAATATAAATAAATAAATATATATAAAAATTAAAGTTAAAAATACAAATAAATAAAAATTAAAATTAAAATATGTATTTCTCGAATATATGGCTTTGCTAATGCTATGCTTAAATATTCGAGAAATAAATTATTAAAAACCAAGATTATGGGATTTAGTAAAATAGCCGCGATAAATGCACCAAGTAAGTTCCCAGGAAAGAGAGGTGAGTCACAATGGATATTCTTAAGTACCAAGTCTTTCCTTAGACAGAACCGATCCTTGACATGCATTTTCACTTTCCTTTTACCATCTAAAAATTTATTTACATAAAGAGAAAATTTGGGTTGTCTCTCAACAGCGCTTTGTTTAACGTCGTTAGCTCGACGACCTGTTATTCAAGTTCTGGGCTCCTCGAGAACAATCTCCTCAACTATGTGCATTTTAAAATTCTCGTAAAAGGGTTTTACCCGTTGACCATTCACCTTAAAGCACTTTCGGGTTTCTTCACTTTGAATTTCCACTGCACCATTCGAGAATAAATTAGTTATAATGAATGGACCTATCCATTTGGATCGAATATTACCAGCGAAAATTTTTAAGGTGGAGTCGTATAGAAGAACTTTCTGTCCTAATGAAAATTGCTTCCTAGTGATCGACTTATCATGAAACGCCTTCGTCTTTTCTTTATAAACTCGAGCATTTTCATATACATCGTTTCTAATTTCTTCGAGTTCTTGGATGTCCAACTTTCGAGACTTTCCTGTAGACTCCATCTCCATATTACACTGCTTAACTGCCCAAAATGCTTTGTGCTCTAATTCGACTGGGAGATGGCACCGTCTACCAAAAATGAGTCTGTAAGGTGACATGCCTATTGGTCCCTTGTAAGCTGTCCTGTAAGGCCAAAGTGCGTCATTGAGTCTCAAACTCCAATCCTTTTTGTTAGGCTTAACAGCCTTTTCCAAAATAGACTTGATTTCTCGATTCGACACTTCTGCTTGTCCATTTGTTTGTGGATGGTAAGCAGTGGCAATTCGTTGAGTCACTCCATATTTCTCCATAAGTGCACTTACGAGCTTATTGCAAAAATGAGTTCCTCTGTCATTGATTAATGCTCGTGGAGTGCTATACCTGGAAAAGATAGAACTTTTAAGAAAGTCAACCACAGTCCTAGCATTATCATTACGAGTGGTCTTCGCCTCTATCCACTTAGAGACGTAATCAACAGCTAAGAGTATATAAAAATTACCGAAAGAAGAAACGAAAGGACCCATAAAATCGATGCCCCACACATCGAAAATTTCGCAAATATGAATAAGAGTAAAGGGAATCTCATTTCGACAACTAAGATTGCCAACTTTTTGGCATCTTTCACAGGTTTTGTAGAATAAAAAGGCATCACGAAATATGTTTGGCCAAAATAGTCCACGCTCGAGAATTTTATGTGCGGTGCATTTTCGTCCAAAGTGTCCTCCACATGCATAAGAATGACAAAAAGCTAAACTAGATTGTACCTCTATTTCTGCTACACATACCTGATCGGAGCAATGCTTCCAAAGGTAAGGGCCATCCCAAATGTAATACCGAGCATCTTTCTTTATCTTATCTTTTTTAGACCTTGGTAATTCTGAAGGAACAGTACCTGTGACGAGGTGATTTACTATATCTGCATACCAAGGATGAATCACTTTTGCTGAAAATAGGTTTTCATCTGGGAAGTTGTCTTTCAATGGTGTGTCGTCTACTGGAATCGGTAATCGACTCAGATGGTCACCTACTAAGTTTTCGCATCCCTTTTTATCCCGAATTTCAAAATTGAAATCTTGTAGGAGCAAAATCCACCTAATCAGTCGAGGTTTTGCCTCTTTCTTTCCTGTTAAATATTTCAAAGTTGCATGATCAGAGAAAATAATCACATTAGTTCCCAACAGTTAAGATCTAAATTTATCTAAAGCAAACACAGCAGCTAATAATTCTTTCTCAGTGGTTGTGTAATTGTTTTGGGTAGCATCCAAAGTCTTCGAAGCACAGTAGATAACATGAGGCTCTTTCCCTATTCTTTGGCCAAGAACAACTCCCACACTTCGATCACTTGCATCACACATAATTTTGAACGGGAAGTTCCAATTTGGTGGTTGCACTATAGGAGCGGAGACCAATTTCTGCTTCAGCACGTCAAATGCAACTTTACAAGTCCAGTCAAATTCAAATTCTTTATCCTTTTGTAACAGACTGCAAAGCCATTGCACGATTTTCGAGAAGTTTTTCATGAAAATTTGTAGAATCCTGCATGGCCAAGAAATGAACGAACTTCCCTCATAGATGTGGGGTAAGGTAATAAGTTAATAATATCCGTTTTTGCCTTATCGACCTCAATTCCTTTCGATAAAACTATATGACCTAAAATTAATCCTTTGTCAACCATGAAGTGACATTTCTGATAATTTAAAACAAGATTAAATTCTAGGCATCTTTGTAATATCTTAGCAAGATTATTGAGACATTCGTTAAAAGAGTTACCATACACCGTGAAGTCATCCATAAAGACTTCAATGATTTTCTCGACATATATGATCACCATGCATCTCTAGAAAGTGGCCGAAGCATTACAGGTTCCAAATGGCATTCATCTATACGCAAACGTTCTGAAGGGGCACGTGAAAATTATTTTATCTTGATCTTCAGGTGCCACCAGAATTTGGAAAAATCCTGATTATCCATCGAGACAACAATAATGGGTCTTACCAGCTAATTGTTCTAGCATTTTATCGATGAAGAGAAGTGGAAAATAGTCTTTTTGAGTAGTTGCATTCAATAATCTGTAATCAATGCAAACCCTCCATCCATTCTGGATTCGGGTAGGAACTACCTCTCCTGACGAATTTTTCACCACTGTCACGCCAGTTTTCTTGGGTACGACATGAACCGGGCTAACCCAATCACTGTTGAAGATTGGGTATATCATTCCAGCATCCAACACTTTCTGGATCTCCTTCTTTACTACCTCCATCATCGGTGGATTAAGGCGCCTTTGAGCATCTCTCTTTAGTTTCGTGTTATCTTCGATGGAAATTCTGTGCATACAAGTAGATGGTCTTAGCCCTTTTATGTCAGCTATCGTCCAACCAATAGCTTCCTTATAATCCCTCAGAACTCGAACTAGACTTTCCTCCTCGTCTCTGGTTAGTTTGTTTGACACTATCACCGGTAATGTGTCTTTCTCTCCCAAAAAGACATACTTAAAGTGGTCCGGCAATGCTTTAACCTCCAAGGTCAGTGGCTGCAAAACTGAAGGCAACATTTTAGTTTGGGAAGGTAATAGTTCAAATTTGTTACCTCGATTCATCAACGGTGGTTGCGTCTCCTAGCGTTTGACAATTTCTGGCAACGGATCTCCTATATTGATAATTCCTCGAGACTACTTAAAACATCCATGTCAATGCTTCTGTAAAGGATAGTTTCCAACTCATCAAAGTCATAATATTTGAAATAAGATTGAGTTAAACAATTTATAATATTGATACTAGAAATATTTAATAGTGAGTTAGGATGACCCATAGCTTCGTAGACATTGAATTTCACGATTTCGCCATCAAACTCCATTGTCAGTGTTCTGCTCCGAACGTCAATTTTTGCGCTTGCGGTACTTAGGAACGGCCTTCTAAGAAAAATGCCAGACGAATTAGTTGATTTATCATCCGCCATATTAATAATGTAGAAATTTACAGGGAAAACTAATTCGTTAACTTTAACAAAGACGTCTTTAAGCAACCCATCGGGATAGACGACTGACCTGTCCGCCAACTGGATTATTACTCCTGTCTCTTTTAAAGGACCCGCATTAATCAACTTATAAATAGGATAAGGCATAACATTAATGGAAGCCCCTAAATCACACATGGCTTTCTTAATGCCTACATTACCTATCTCACAGGAAATAGCAAGCATACCTTGGTCCTTGTATTTGGGCGGAACTTTCTTTTGCAGTACTGTGGAGACATTTTCTCCTACATTTACTATTTCGTTACCTATTAACCTTCTCTTGCTAGTACACAATTCCTTGAGGAATTTTGCATGACGAGGGATTTGTTTGATAGCGTAGAGCAAAGGGATATTTACCTCCACCTTCCTTAATGTTTCGATGATTTCTTTTTCCTCTTTCTCTTTCTTATCCTTTGCGAGCCTCCATAGAAAAGGAGGTGGCATCATGACTAGTTTTTGAATTTCTGATTCCAGTCTGACTTTTGGATCAAAAATCTACTTTTCCCGTTCCTTTTCTTGCCCATGACTTTTGTCTGGAACTGTTTCCAAAACCTTCCCGCTATGAAGAGTTATTGCACTCGCATTCTGTCGAGGATTCAGCTCCGTCTGGGAAGGTAATTTACCTTGAGATTCCAAATGATTTACTGCCATCGAGAGTTTACTAACTTGATTAGTTAACTCTTGTATTGATGCGTCTGTCCTCTGTTGGGATTTTGCAGCATCGATGGCAAGTCTCTCCATAACAGCTTTTAGAGATATGCTCGGCTTGGGTTATTGTTGTGGTGGTTGCAGAGGTCTCAGTTGGTATGATGGATTATATCGGGGATTAGCTCCGTAATTCAAGTTGGAATAATCCTTCCATCCATGATTGTAGGTGTTAGAGAAAGGATCATAGCGTCTTTGCGGAGGTCCCAGAAAACCTCCTATAGTATCGACATATGCCGTTGAATTTTCGTTAAGGATTGGGTACAAATCCGTCGGATGTTCAGATGTAGTAAATATTCCACACAGTTGGGTCAAATTATTCTTTTCCGTAAGCATAGATTGAATAATATTAGTAAGTTTATCCAATTTATCTTCTAAGGATGAAACGTTTACCCCATTAACCTGTCTTGTGGGTTTTGAATTTGGCCGATACTGTTGAGAATTTGCCCCCATGGTGGATATCAGTTCTCTTGCCCTTTGAGGAGTCATATTGACAAGCGCACCTCCACTAGCAGCGTCAATCATCTTCATTTCCATAGGGAGAAAACCCTCATAGAAATATTAAAGAAGTGATTGTTCGATCAAATTGTGTTGAGGACAACTTGCACACAGTTTTTTGTACCGCTCCCAATAGTCGTAGAGCGATTCACTCTCCATTTGGCGAATTCCCACTATGTCTCTCCTAAGTTCAGCTACTCGCGATTCTGGGAAGAATCTATCAAGAAATACACGAGATAAGTCATCCCACAATGTAATAGAACCGGGGGATAAGTAAAATAACCATTCTCTAGCTGTATCAACTAAAGAAAAAAGAAAGGCCCAAAGTTTAATTTCATCTTCGATTACTCCCTGAGGTTTCATGCTTGAGTAGACCATGTGGAATTCTCTCAAGTGAGTGTGTGGATTTTCATTCTTCAAGCCTCGAAAAGTGGGCAAAAGGTGGATTAGGCCTGATTTCAACTCAAACGAGTTTTCGTTGGTTGGATAGTTGATGCATAACGGTGTTTGCTCGTTGGGTGCGGCGGCTAGTTGATGAATGGTTTGGTTTGCCATCCTTTCTGGTTCACCGAGGTTGTCTTTTGCTTCTCTTGTTTCAAGAAGTGGTTCGGTCTCAGGATCAACCACCTCTACTTGTTTCCCACGTCGAATTGTCTCTACACGAATTGCTTGTCTCAACTTTTAGACGTCAGATTTTAGGATCCCTTGTCCTAGCTCAACTTCTACTTTACTTGCACGTTTAAGAGCTTCTATCTCTTTTCGTCGTGCTCGTGCTAATTTCTTGATCTCTGGGTCATATTCGAGATCTTCGGATGAAGGTCTGGTCATGAAGACGATTTAAACAATTGTAAGTGTTGCCAGTCCCTGGCAACATGGCCAAAACTGATGGGTGTCGATTCCACCAATATAAACCCACGCCTAATTTGCAATTTGAGCAGTATAGGGAGTAGGGTTGATCCCTCAGGTACTGGGTTTACTGAAGATTGTTTCTCTTTCTCGACCAGATTCGTGTCTGGGCAGCTGTCGTGCCCAAGAAATTTGGGGGGATGATAAATTTGAAAACCTGGAACCTGAAATAAACAGGGAAAAAATGCGTGAAAAGTAAAAGCTAAAAATAAAATAATAAAAATAGTTAAATAAATCTGAGGAAAAATTAATTAAACTAAGCTCAGCTTTAGGCACGGGTTCTTCCTCGTCTTTGAACCGATCCTCGAAATTAGATGAACTCCTCTTTTCCAATAAGCTATTTATAGCTCCCAACGATGCCTCGGACACCAACTCTTCTTTGTGTAAATTAGTTATGGAGCGTCCTATAACTAACCCTTATCGATCGAACAACCAACGAAACGTTCATGATTTAGAACTTCGGCAGCTTTGCGTTCTAGAAGAGCCTAGCACGAACCAATATCCTCAACCGTGTGGGACATTTAAATCTGGATACTACATCCCTTGATGGAACCAAATAGCAATCCCCACTTGGCACGCCAATATGTTCACGGAAAAGCAATCAGACAATCGATCCTTTCAGAATTCCAACTGTACGTCTAGCCACACTAACTCAAACGACGTCTTTTTTGACTTGGTGTTGATCTGACTTTGTGAGTTGACAAAATCATACTCTTAATCCGGAGAAATAATAAGTACTAGAATTTAGGAGTTAAATTGCTCGAGTTCGTAACTCATGGGTTTTGACGAGGCTAATTTGACCTAAAGCTGAAAATGGATTTAGTCAACTAAGGTTTGGGGCATATTGGAGTTGGATAAATTAAATAAGGTAAAAATGGGTGAAAAGAATGGGTGGCGTGATTAATTATGGGGCCTGGAATTTTGGTAGTGTATTAAAGTGGGATGGTTAGCTACTGGAAATGAAAAGGAAGTTTGAAAAAGAAATTGTAAATGGTATAAGTTGGTGACAAATTAGAAATTAATAAATTGAAGAAAAAGAAACCAAAAACAACAAATAGCTTCGTGAGAATGAAGAAGAGATTGCATTCAAAGATGAAAGCTTGATTTATGACTTGATGATTAAATGAACAAAGTAGTCCCCTATTTATACTAGTGGCTTTGCTAAATTAAGAGCCACTAGTCATAGAAAGTCAAGGAAATAAAATATTCCATGATATAAAAATCCCTACATAATCTCCCACTAAGTCAACATAAATTTTCAACTAATTACATCTTGGAAAAATTTTGCTTTGGCCCGCCTTCTTTGCTTCTTTCTTCAATATAGCCCAATTGTTTCCTTTTTCTTCTATTTAGCCCCAAATTGCACCCCTGCACTAAATTCAATATAAACATTGAAAAACTAGTGGTGCACTCTCATAAATTAACCAATTTAATTACATAAAATATGTAATTTTAGCATTTAATCAATTGTATGGCCTAAAGTAAGCACCAAGGGCATGGTATGTAAGGATCGATAATCATCTAACAGACTTGGGATTTGAAAGAAGTGTCAGCAAACCCACACTATATGTGAAGAAATCTAGTAATGAAGCTCTTTCATTATATCATTGTGTGTTGATGATTTACTTGTGATTGACAACAACATCAAATTGGTGGTTGATTTCAAAGAGCAAATGCAAGTGAAGCTTGAAATGTCAAACTTGGGAGAAATGGCATATTTCCTTGGTCTGAAAGTAATTCAAACTCGCTATACAATTTTTATAAACCAAAAAGGTTCCGCCACGAAGATTCTATGAAAATATAGTATGTAGAATTGTAAGCCAATGAACACCCCTATCGGATAAGATGAAAAGCTCGCCAGCAATGAAGATGTTGAAAGAGTTGATGAAACAAGCTATAGAAGCTTGGTTGGATGCTTGCTTTTTGGCTGCATCCAAACTTTACATAAAGTTTAGTGTAAGTCTATCGTCAAGGTACATGCATTGCTGCAATGCGAACAACTGCAGAGTAGTCAAAAGGGTTCTGTGATACATAAGAGGAACTTTAACCCATGGAGTGAAGTTTGTGAAAACTAGAAAGGTCAAGTTACTTGGGTATTCAAACAGTGATTGGTTGGGTGTACTGAAGATATGAAGAGTACCTCAGGTTATTTTTTTACTCTAGGATCAAATATGTTCTGTTGGAGTTCAAAAAAGCAGGAAACAATAACATAATCAACTACTGAAGCTAAGGATGTTGTAGCCGCAATAGAAATAAAATGTGATAATCATTCTACTGCCACAATTGCAAAAATATCTAATGTTCTATGGAAGAACAAAACACTTCAAAATCAAGTATCATTTTGTGAGAGAAGTGGAACAAGCTAAGGAAGTAACTTTGGTTCACCGCAGTTCGCGAGATTAGTTAGCAAACATTCTAATAAAACCTCTTAGGAAGATGAAGTTCGAGAACCAGTGTTATGATATTGGGGTTCACAGCATAGAGGTTAAGGAGGAGTGTTGCGAAGTGACCATCCATACAATGGCAAATACAGATCGCAAAGATGCAAACTTCCCAAAGGTGCGAGCTCATGAAAGGTGCAAGCTCACCCAAAGTTGCGAGCTCACCAAAGATGTGAGCTGTGTTAGGTGAGCTTATACATGCGAGTTCTTTCTCTACAAGTTGCCAACTTGCACTGAAATAATGATAATTTTTTATAAGATGTTTTGACTGTTAATTAGACTAAAATCAACCAATAAAGAGACAAGTTATACTGTACAAGTTCCAACATTTGCCAAGTTATAATTTTTTTATTATTATTTTCAGCTTATTTAAGCATAGATGTTCATGTAAACCAAAATTGTAGAATGAAAAATTGAAGTTTATAATAAATTTATTTTTTTGTTTTGCTTTATTGCTTTGTGCCTCTATACATTCTTTCATCAAATATCCGTCATGTTTCAATACTCTTAAAAACAAGAAATCCTTGATTGTCCCTTGTAGCAATCATTTAAAGATACAAGTCTAAATGAAAATTTTACAAGTACCTATGTTTCTTTCATTATCAAATCAAAAGTTGTTTTCTAGTGTATGGGATAAGCTTGTTTAGGTTATACTTTCTCTTGATTCTTTGAGTCTTTTGATTGTTCTTGTTTTCTCTTTACAAATGAATTTCATGTTAAAAAAATTAAGAGATAACTAACTTAATAAACCAATTTCCAAAATCTATTAATTTTAAAACGATTAAAGCAAATAAAATTAATTAAATTTCATTTGTTGAGGTGATTAAATCAATTTAATTAGATAAATGCTCACCTCTAATTCTTGAGTTAGCTATTACTCGGTTTACCAATAAACAGATTTTTTAATGATCAAACGATTAGGATGAATTTTCAATTTAAGGGTTTACTTTATAGAGAAAGAATTGTATAAAACTATGATTCCACGTTATCTCTATCCTTTTCTAAAAGGAGGATGACAAATTCTTGATTTTTAGTATTTTTAGTTGAATTTGAATTTTGTTAGGAGAAAAAAGCTGAAAATCAGAAGCAAAAATATAATTTGTCATTCTCTTATTAGAAAAAAATAAAGATAATGTAGAATCACAATTTTGATACAATCCCTTGATATCAAGCTTAAGGAAAGAATACAGAAATTTCAATCTAAGGCAGTCACCTTAGAATTTTCTCTTTATGGAGACTGAGATGAGTTCCATTTTTGTACTCAATCGATCATCTTCTGCTCCTTAGACCACATATATACATATATAGACACGTTGATGGATATCATGATAATAGTATAGTTTTTGTTTTGAGGAAAAAGTCAATGCAAGAAACCCAAACTCAACCCAACAACTGCAACATTGGAAGAGACGAAAGTACAGATGGTGATTCGTAAGGAAACCAAATACGTGGTGGGTTCACCACAAACCTTGCCTTTTCAAATCAGATCAAAATGGACAAAATCAACCCTCCACACTCTCCCACTTTCTCTCTCACTCTTCATCATTCCTTCCTTAATTTTGTCTTTGCATTTTTCTTCTACTTCTTCTTCCTCCTCTTTCCTCCCTACACAATTCAGATCCTAGAGTTGGTTTTCTTGTTTGCCTTTAGAAGCTCAAAGTTGGTCGAATTCAAGCCTTTTTCCTTTTTGTTTTTAGGGTAGCAGAAGACCCAAAGGATCCTGCTTGGCTTTTCAACTCCCTATATCTTCCTGGTAACTATTCAGCCATGAACAATATTTGTGTTATGTTAAGCTGTTGATAGTTCATGAAATATCTCATCTTTGATATCAAGTTGGATTTTTACCACAAAAAATATTAATATATATCTTCATGGTATTCTGTTTATGTTCATATGACTATACTGGTTGCAGATAAATAGAATATTTTATTTGTTTGTTGTCATGTTTGCTACAATGAGATGGCTTCAATAATTTTTAATATTTTCTACTTTTATGGCAGGAAAACATTAAGCCTGTCTTCCGCGTCCCAGTAGTTGGAAATGGGAGGTGTATGATAAATCATTCGAAATGGCAGAAACAAAACTAGAAGCTAAAATGGTTGAAGCTATGCAGCGAAGGGCTTCTGTAGGAACTGCAATGAAATCCTTTAACAGTGTTATCTTAAAATTCCCTAAAATTGATGAGAGTTTAAGGAATTGTAAAGCCGTTTTTGAGCAGTTTGGTATAGCCCTTTTTTCCCTCTTATAAATAAAAATTCTACATATATCTTTGTATGTTTTGCATAATATTTTGAGTGGCATGTTCCATGCATTGCGTTTCTTTGTAGATGAGGACTCAAATGGTGCAATCGACAATGAAGAGCTGAAAAAATGTTTCAACAAGCTTCAAATTTCATTCACAGAGGAGGAGATAAGTGATCTGTTTAAGGCATGCGATTTCAATCAAAATATGGGAATAAAATTCAACGAGTTCATTGTACTTCTTTGCCTGGTCTATCTTCTCAAGGACAATGCTCCTGGACATGAAGGTGTATCCTTAACACAAAACTTGATTCACCTTATCTCTGTTTGTTTTAAGTTATATGTAGCTGTCTTGAACATTTACCTTGAGGTGATGTGTTCTATCGACATATGACCTTTTCATGGTATCCCATCCCTATAATACTTGCTATAATTGTGTTTGTTGTCTGTTATCTTGGCCTTCCATGACATTATCAGAAATCACGAATGGGAATGCCAAACTTGGAGGCCACATTCGAAACCTTTGTTGATGCATTCGTGTTCTTGGACAAGAACAAGGATGGTTTTGTTAGCAAGAACGAGATGGTTCAAGCCATAAATGAATCCGGGGAGCGTTCGTCTGGACGAATAGCCATGAAAAGATTTGGTCAGCAATCTCCATACCATATGTGTGCATTTTTGTTTTTGTTTTTTTTTTTTTTTTTACTTCACTTATGTAAAACTGCATTAATAAGTACTAGGAAGTTTTGGCATACACTGAACAAAGTGTATTACGTGGTTGCAGAAGAAATGGACTGGGATAAAAATGGATCAGTGAGTTTCAAAGAGTTTCTTTTTGCATTCACAAATTGGGTTGGAATCGACGATGCGGAAGATGACGAAGATGAGGAAGAAGGGACGGTCTGAATCAACATATATACATATCAAGTGATGATGACATTAATTGGTAGCTCAGCAATGAAGTGTCCTTTGTTTCTTTGTTTTCCAATAATCATATGAATGGCCAAGTTGATATACAAGTTTCCATATAGGATAAGAGAGTAAGGTGTGTTCATTCATGAGATGAAGGTCTGTAGAATGGAGTCTTGATTAAAAAAAAAAAAAAACATTTACTTGCTTATGCGGGGAATGACGAGAACAAATATTCAGCTAATGAAGGTGTATTTCGCATGTTCGGTTACGAAAGCATTTAACGAATTGGTCCTTGTTTTAGTAATAAATTGGTTCTTTTAACTTATCCTATAAACATTTTTTTAATATTTTCAAATTATTGTTTGTCATTTGAGCCGAGAAATGAATACAATTGTAAACATTTTTCTTAAAATCATGGTTATCGGAATTGGGTCCAATTGCTTCAATTACTATTAAAACCGAAAGAAAATTGAATTGGATAAAAACAGTTTGATTTTCTACTTAAATTAGTTTAAATATTTAATTTTAATCTTTTATTTTATAAAATGAAGGTTTATATTATTATTACTATTTACAAAATTAACTTTTTTCTTTATTATTCATGGTTTTTTCTATTCTTTTTAATCTTCAATAATTCTTGTGGTTTAACCAATTCCGCCTCGTGAAAAATTGCTTAAAATAACTACTCATCTTTTAGTTAAAACAACTAGTCTTTACCCACCTATTATCTACACTAATCATTATGTTATTTGCATAACTTATATTTTTAAAACAATTTTATCATATAATAAAAAGGTTTGGAATTAACAAGTGTTGGGTGTAGTGGCAAGGCACTTTGCATTTTCAATTAGAGAACGTGGTTTGATCCTTGAAGATGACATTGCTGGGAGCGATAACTACAAATCCCAAACATGAACCGTAAAACAAACATGAAAATGAAAGATTTTACTTTTAAGTTAGCTCATTGCCTTTTTCAAATTCTACCTATTTGTCTTTATTTAATTCTAATATATATTTTTTTTAATTTTAATCTGAAGTTTTGACAACACGACATCATTTCCTTCATGTTGGTTTTACAAGATTTTCCATGCCTCAGCAAATTCACACAAATAAATGACTTGAAGTTGGTCGAAGTCAACTCCACTAAAAATGACATTTAGAACTTGTGAATTTCCATGAGCAGCGATAGTGTATTTGCTTCTTCTTTAGGACATGTAATGCCATCAACAGTAGTCATACTGGGTCGAATCCACCTATCTTCAATAGCTTCCTAGGTTGCTTCATTAATAAACAAGTGAAAGCATTCATACGTGCCTTTCAACATGCATGGTTTTCTAAACCAAGTAGCAACGAGGATCGAGTAATTGAACTACCTTCCTTTATGGATTCCATGAATGATTGGTTTGTCGAGTTCGTTCGTACGAATCCGGCTGTAAGACCTCCACCCCCTCAGGATTCACAGGTTCCCCATGTAGCTTCCCCAGCTGCAGGTATAGTCATCAGGGAGAGACCACCTGTTGATAAGATTAGGAAGCAAGGGGCTGAAGAATTTCGGGCTACCAAAGATGATGATGCAGAAAAAGCAGAATTCTGGCTTGAGAATACCATCAGGGTTTTTGAAGAATTATCTTGTACGCCGGAAGAATGTATGAAATGTGTTGTTTCACTTCTTCGAGATTCATCTTACCATTGGTGGAAGACCCTCGTGTCAGTAGTACCGAGTGAGAGGGTGACCTAGGATTTCTTTCAAGAGGAGTTTCGAAAGAAGTACATCAGCCAGAGATTTATAGATCAGAAAAGGAATGAGTTTCTTGAGCTAAAACAAGGTAAGATGTCTGTGACTGAATATGAACGCGAGTTTGTCAGACTTAGTAAGTATGCCCAGGAATTTGTGTCTACTGAAGTAAACATGTGTAAGAGATTTGAAGAAGGGCTTAATGATAATATTCAATTAGCAGTGGGTGTCTTGGAAATTAGAGAGATTGTTGTTTTAGTTGAGAGAGCTTGTAAAGTAGAAGATTTGTTGAAAGAAAAAGAGAAAGGCAAAGTTGAAGCTGAAGCGCAGAATACAAAGAAGAGGCAAATGAGTAAATCATTTCAGTCTACATCTAAGAGGCCTAGGGAGCTCTCTAGAGGATCACATTTTCCAGCTAGATATTCTAGCCGAAGCAGGGGTAGAAGATTCGAGGGTTCTAGAGCCCAAACCACTACAGTTGCAAGTATGGGCAGTACTTGACCTCCTAGGCCAGAATGTCCTCAATGTGGGAGACGCCACCCCGAAGAGTGTAGAGCAGGTGAAAATGTTTGTTTTAGATGTGGAGCACCAGATCACTTTGTTCGGGATTGTCCTGAAACAACAAAAAGGGAAGAAATAATGAGTGCAAGATCCGAAAATGCTCCTACCAGAGGTAGACCGTAGAGAAACCCAGGACTGGGAGTGAGTAGCAGGGGTGCATCCAGAGATTCAGCAGCTAGATCCGATGTTAGAGCACCCGCAAGAACATATGCTATTCGAGCTCGTGAAGAGGCGTCCTTTCCTGATATAATTACGGGTACATTTTCTCTTTATGACACTAATGTTATTGCATTAATTGATCCTGCCTCTACACATTCATACATATGCACAAAATTAGCATTTGTTAAAAATTTATCTGTTGAACCTACTGAATTTGTGGTTAAAATCTCGAACCCCCTGGGCCAGTTTGTGATGGTGGATAAAGTTTGTAAAAATTGTCCACTGATGGTAAGAGGTATTTGTTTCCCGATTGACTTGATGTTATTGCCTTTTGATGAGTTTGATGTGATATTGGGCATGGATTGGTTAACTTAGCATGATGCAGTAGTAAACTGTAAACGAAAATATGTTGTGTTGAAGTGCCTGAATAGAGAATTACTTCAGGTTAAATCTGATCAGACAGATGAATTATCTAATGTGATTTCAATTATGACAGCTCAGAAGTATGTTAGAAAAAGGTACGATGTTTATTTGGCATATGTGTTGGATACTAAGGTATCTGAGTCAAAGATACAGGCAGTGCCAGTTGTATGTGAATTTTCTGATGTGTTTCCAGAGGAGTTACCAGGGTTGCCACTGGAAAGAGAAGTGGAATTTTCCATAGATCTGATTTCAAGAACTGCCCCAATTTCCATAGCTCTGTATCGTATGGCTCCTACAGAATTAAAAGAGTTAAAGGCACAGTTACAGGAACTTGTTGACAGAGGTTTTGTTCGTTCGATTCATTCACCTTGGGGTACTCCAGTTCTGTTTGTGAAAAAGAAAGACGGGTCTTTGAGATTGTGTATTGACTATCGGCAACTTAATAAGGTAACTATAAAGAATAAGTACTCGTTGCCTCGAATTGATGACTTATTTGATCAGCTGAAAGGTGCCACAGTATTTTCGAAGATTGATCTCCGATCGGGTTATTATCAGTTACGGATAAAAGAGTCAGATGTGCCAAAGACAGGTTTCAGAACCAGGTATGGGCATTATGAGTTTCTGGTTATGCCATTTGGGCTGACTAATGCACCTGCAGTATTTATGGATTTGATGAACCGGATATTCAGACCGTATCTAGACAGGTTTGTAATAGTTTTCATTGATGATATTCTAGTTTATTCTCGAGATGAAAATGAGCATGCTGAACATTTGAGAATGGTGTTGCAAATTCTGCGTGAAAAGAAGCTTTATACTAAATTCAGTAAATGTGAATTTTGGCTTCGAGAGGTAGGTTTTCTCGGACATATTGTATCTACAGAAGGCATCAGGGTAGATCCGAGTAAAATTTCAGCTATTGTCAATTGGAGCCCACCGAAGAATGTATCTGAAGTTAGAAGTTTCTTGGGTTTAGCTGGTTATTATCAGAGATTTGTACAGGGGTTTTCTATGATATCTTCTCCGATGACCCGTTTATTACAGAAAGATGTTAAATTTGAATGGACAGATAAATGCCAGCAAAGTTTTGACCGATTGAAGGAGTTGTTGACAAAAGCACCTGTGTTGGTACAGCCTGAATCGGGTAAAGAATTTATTATTTATAGTGATGCATCATTAAATGGTTTAGGTTGTGTCTTGATGCAAGAAGATAAAGTAATAGCCTATGCTTCAAGACAACTTAAGCCACATGAAAGAAACTACCCAGTACATGATCTCGAGTTAGCTGCTATTGTATTTGCATTGAAAATATGGCGACATTATTTGTATGGTGAAAAGTGTCATATTTATACTTATCATAAAAGCTTGAAATATTTGATAACACAAAAAGATTTGAATTTGAGACAACGCAGGTGGCTTGAATTGATAAAGGATTATGATTTGGTTATTGATTACCATCCGGGTAAGGCTAATGTGGTAGCTGATGCTTTGAGCCAGAAATCTCTGTTTGCTTTACGAGCTATGAATACCCGGTTGTCACTGGCTAATGATGGTTCAATCATAGCTGAAATGAGAGCTAAATCGATATTCCATTAACAAATTTGTGAAGCTCAGAAAAATGATGAGAAGTTACAGGCTAAACAGGCACATTATAAGTCCAGTAATGATTCAGAATTTCAGACTGGGACTGATGGTTGTTTATTATTCAAAGGCAGAGTATGTGTACTGAAGAATTCCGAGCTTATACAGAAGATTCTACACGAAGCCCACAATGGTACTATGTCTGTACATCCAGGGAGTAATAAAATGTATAATGACTTGAAAAAGATATATTGGTGGCCAGGTATGAAACGTGATATCTCTGAATTTGTATCAAAGTGTTTGGTATGTCAACAGGTTAAAGCTGAACATCAAGTGCCTTCGGGGTTACTTCAACCAATCACTATACCGGAATGGAAATTGGAAAGAGTCACTATGGATTTTGTATTTGGGTTACCGATGTCTCCAAAAAAGAAAGATGCCATTTGGGTAATTGTTGACCGATTGACAAAGTCCGCGCACTTTATTCCGGTATGTATGGATTATTCTTTAGATAAATTGGCTGAGTTGTACATATCTGAGATTATCAGACTACATGGAGTGCCAGTCTCCATTATATCAGATAGAGATCCCCGATTTACGTCTTGTTTCTGGGACAAATCCTATTCTGTGGAGCCGCACTCAATGAATGATTTTATTCAACAATTATTCATATCACCTATTGGCTTAAACCCAATCTACTTTTACATAATGGATAATTGCAACCCCAACAATGAACCCAATTATTACAAATTACTCACCCAACAACCTCACTTACAAGTCAAAATAACTCTTGAATAAAATGTCTACAAGAGTGTCGAACAAAAACAATAAGAAAACTCAACACAACAGTCAAAAGAGACACTCCAAAAACTTATCTCTGTGTACAACAATCAGGCCTATTTATAGGCTAACACAAGAACTCTTTCGTAACATTTAGATAGGCTTGAAATACTTAGTTAAAAGCTGAATTAATCTCTTTAATTATCTATAATAATTATCCCATAAATTCCTTCATATGCAAGTTTCCTATAAGCTTTAAATGCACTTATAAGATAAGGATAAAGTTTGCTTTCAATCAACCTCTTCTCTCTTCTATCATTTAACCAAGGGAAAAAATAAATCCTCCTACAACAATAAACTTGATAAAAGTATAAACAAGAGATCATTTGTTGATAGAAAGTCTGCCAAAATTATCCAAGTAAAAAATGCCAACAAACTTACTGCACTTTAACTATCCCAATAAGTTGTCCCAAGTGTTCCTAATTTGTAGTCCCAAGTGTTGTCCTAAATGTTATTCGAACAAGGAATGAAACAATGACATTTCAAGAAATTAAAGTTTGTTGGAATTTTGATACTAAGGAAGAAAGAATTGCAAAGAAGAAACGAGAAAAAATTTAGCAACAAAATTGTTTGCTAAGGTTTTTATTATTTTTCGTTCATCTAAATTGAACAATTAACAAGGGTATTTTGTTATTCCTAAATATGGAAAGAAATAACAAAGATATTTATACTAATAAATGCTAAATATATTATAATAATAAAACTAAATATTCTATAAAGTAAATATATTTTGTTTAACTTGTCTTGCAAGTAAACTTAACTTGCAAGCAATCTTTTTTAAAATCTGTTCATATTTTTTTAGTCCACCAATGTTGAAGTGTTCACCAACTTTACATGAACGATCATCTCGCAACACTCCTCCTTGGCCTTCATGCTTCGAACACCAATTTTACCCTTCAACTCTTCAAATCTCGACTTTCCAAGTGGTTTCGTCAGGATGTCTACAAGTTGATCCACTATACTACAATGGACCAGAGTCACTTCTTTGCTCTATTCAACTTCTCTCACAAAGTAATACTTGATTTTAAAATGTTTTGTCTTTCCATGAAAGACTGGGTTCTTCGCAATTGCTATGACAAACTGGTTGCTGTAAAAAATTTTGAGTTGCTTCAACCTGCTCACGATTCAAGTCAAACAAAAATTTTCTCAACCAAATTGCTTGATTAACTACTATTGATACAGCTATATAGCTATGGATTGAGCAACTATTGATTGCTTCTTCGAACTCCAAGAGAGTGCCCCAGATACTAGTGAAAATAAATATCCAGATATACTTCACATATCATCCACTGATTCAGCCCAGTCACTGTCAGCATACCCAACAAGTTTTAAAGAGCTCACCATTGCGATGTTTGCTATTATGAGACAAACACCAAAATCAATTGTTCCTTTTATGTATCTCAACACCCTCTTCGTCGCTTTGAAATAAAAAGTATCATAACAGTGCATAAATCTTGACAACAAGCCAACTGCGAACATAATATCTGGTCGTGTTGTTATTAAGTACAACAAACAACCCACAAGGCTTCAATAGTTCTTCTCGTTAACTTTCTGAAAGTTTTCACTACTACAGAGTTTTTCTCCAAGTGCAATAGGCGTGCTTATTGGTTTACACTTCGCCATACAAAACCTCTTCAAAATCTTCAATGCAAAGCCCTGTTGACTTATAAAAATTCTTTTTTGAACCTATCGAACTTTTATCCCGAGGAAATATCTCATTTCCCCAATATCTGACATTTCGAACGTGTTCTCCATTTGTTGTTTAAAATCCTTAACTAAGACTTTGTTGCTTCAAATCACAAGTAGATCATCTACATATAGCGAAACAATTAGCAAAGTGAGCTTACCAATTTTTTTCACACATAGGGTAAGCTCGCTAAGCTTCTTTTCAAATCCCAAGCTCGCAAAGTGTTCATCTATCTTCACGTACCAAGATCATGGAGCCTATTTCAAACCGTATAAGGTTTTCGTAAGCCTATATACCTTCTTCCCTTTTCCTTTAACTGCGAACCCAATAGGTTGCTCCACAGAGATTTCTTCCTACAAATAGCCATTCAGAAAGGCTGATTTAACATCCAACTGATGAATTTTCCAACCTATCTGAGCTGTTAAGGCCAATAATAACCTGATTGTGTCCAACCTTGCTACTAGTGCAAAAGTCTCCCAGTAATCAATGCCATACTGTTAACTAAAGCCTTTCACAACCAATCTCACTTTTAGCTTGTTAAGTGAACCATCACCATTTAATTTGGTTTTGAACACCCACTTGACACCAATGACCTTATTATGTGATGGTTTGTCAATAAGCTCCCAAGTTTGGTTCTTATGAATCATGCTCATTTCCTCTCGCATGGCTTCTTTCTGCCCTTCTATAGTTTTATCCCCTTCAAAACTTGCAAGTTCAAGTAGTGCTACGTCAGCTTTCTGATTGATCTGATCAATGGATCGCGTCCCTCTTACTAGAGTGTCATCGAAGCCTACTTTAGTTAGCTTATCGTCAGACTCCGACCTTAGCTAACCATCATCATAATGGTTTTGTGAACCCAATTCGCCCAACCTTTGCTTAGCCTTAGTAGCATCCCAATTCCATGTTTTACTTTCATTGAACACAACATCCCTACTCGCCAAAATTTTCTTGTAGGAAGGATCATAACACTTCCTATTGTTGCTATACCCAATGAAGATACCTGTCTCCAACCTCATTTCGAACTTACTTCTTTTCACCTATGGAACATGAACAAAACAAACACAACCAAAAACTTTTAAGTAAGAAACAGAGGGTTTCTTTCCAAACCAAGCTTCGAATGGAGTCATCTCTTTTACTGCCTTGGATGGTAGCTTGTTTAGTAAATAGGCTAATGTGTTCACTGCCTCAACCCAAAACTCATTTGGCAACTTGCTTTCAAACAATAGGCACCTCGCCATGTCCATTACTGTCCTATTCTTTCTTTCGCACACTCCACTCTACTACGGAGTGTAAATATTGGTGAGCTGGTGATAGATTCTAACTTCTTCATAGTAGTTTTGGAATATCTCAGAAGTGTACTCAGTTCTATTGCCAGACCTAATCTTCTTCAGCTTCCTGTCAATTTGGTTTTCAGCCTGTACTTTAAGTTTCCAAAATACTTCTGCAACATCAATTTTTTATTTCAAAAAATACACCCAGAAATACTTGGTGTAGTCGTCAATGAACAAAGCAAAGTATCTACATTCATCTAATGATGGTTTTTTCATTGATCCGCACACGTTAGAGTGCACCAACTGTAGCTTTTCTTGAGTACGCCAAGCTTTGTTCACTAGAAAAGGTAACCTCGCTTGCTTTCCAAGTTGACATACTTCGCAAGTACTATTTTTCTTTTCAGCACTGATTGTTTCTTGAACTAAACCTGCTTGACACATTCGGCTAAAGGACTTATAGTTCACCTGTCCCTTTTTTTGTGCCAAATGTTCACATCATTGATCGTACTGGTGTAGGCCCTTGAGTTCACCAGATTTCAATCCAACATAAAACTTCTATTTTTCATCAAGACTATTACAACTTCATGTCCCAATGAATCAAATATTATGCAACCATAATTCTTGAAAACTATATTGTAGTTTTTCTCAAGAAGTTGACCAATGCTAAAAAGATTCTGATCTATCACAGGTATTAGAAAAACATCTGAAATTACTTTAATACCTCATGACAAATTAATCACAACTTCGCCCTTACCTTAGGTTCTAAGAGTTCGTCGTTACCAACCCTCACTCTAAGATCACAACTTCAATCAATCTTCCTAAAGATGCTTTCATCTGAGGTCATATGGTTGGTGCATCCACTATCGATCAACCAACCTCTCAAGACTTTGTTCTTTGATGCAGAACTTGAAGATGTGAACACTTACTCCTTCTGAATGCGATCTTACTCTGCTTGAGCCTGCACATGCTGTTGAGGGGTTCGCCCTTTGTTCTTACATACCTTCTCCATGTGGCCTAACTGCTTGCAAGATCTGGACTTAATATCTAGTTTGTATTAGCAATATTTCTTAGGGTGAGTGTTTTTCTTACAATGCGAGAATGGTGAATATTTTTTCTTTCCACCATCTTGCATCGACTTTTCCTTCCTCTCTAACCAACCTTTCTTTCCCTTATCTTTCTGGAGGTTCACACCTTCAATACTTAGGGCTCACAAAGCTTCTTCTTCTGCATGGTCCTTATGCATTGATGCTCTTCTTTGTTCTCAAGCATATAGGGCATTTATCAATTCTGAAAGAGAGATCACTAAGAGATCCCTTGAATCTTTGAGTGAGGAAATATTTGATTCATACCTTTCAGGAAGTGTTGTTATGACCTTCTCAACGACCTTGCTATCTATGAACTCTTCCCCAAGTAACCTGATGTTATTTACCACCGACATAATCATATATGCGTACTGTTTTACAATTTATGCCTCTTTCATCTTCAAATTCTCAAAATCTCTCCTGAGATTAATGAGTTTTTGTCTAGTCTTATCCGAACTTTGAAAATCCTCTTTTAGCTTATCTCAAGCTTCTTTTGGGGTTTCACAGGCCATAATACGTGTGAATATGACATCCGAGATGCCATTCTGTATACATGATATTGCCTTGTATCTTTTAGCTCGCTTGTCACTATGATGTTTGATTTGAGCAATTGTAGCATTGTCCCTTAATGGTGCGAGCTCAACGTCAGTATTCACAACCTCCCACAGGTCATAAGCTTGCAAGTAGGTCTTCATCTTGACAAACATATATGATAATTTTCACCATTGAAAATAAACAGTGAAGGTCGCGAGGAACTTGCGGAAGCCATATATAACTTAGTATGAACAATTACGACCCTTGAGAAGATAGCTCTGATATCAATTGTTGGAATTTCAAAATTAAGGAAGAAAGAATTCCAGAAAATAAACTAGAAAAATTTAGCAACAGAATTGTTCGCTAAGGTTTTTATTATTTTTCACTCATCTAAATTGAACAATTAACAAGGGTATTTATAACAAGAGAAATTCCTAAATATGGAAAGAAATAACAAAGATATTTATACTAATAAATGCTAAATATATTATACTAATAAAACTAAATCTTCTAGAAAGTAAATATATTTTGTTTAACTTGCAAGCAATCTTTTTAAAATATGTTCATATTTTTTTTAGTCCACCAAAGTTGAAGTGTTCACCAACTTTACATGAACGGTCATCTCGCAACACTCCTCCTTGGCCTTTATGCTGCGAAAACTAATTTTATCCCTCAACTCTTCAAACCTCGACTTTCCAAGTGGTTCGGTCAGGATGTCTGCAAGTTGATCCTCTATACTGCAATTGACCAAAGTTACTTCTTTGCTTTGTTCAAAAATATTCGTAGTATTTCCCTAGTAATAAATTGGTGGAGCCATTTAAAAAGACACAAATAATAAACAAATTAAAAGAACCTTTGAATAAACAAATATTATAAAATGTTTAAAATATAAATTTAAAATATTATAAAACAAATAATAAACAATTTTTAAAAAAATTAAAAAAAATTGTTCCAATAAACAAATGTTATAAAACATTTAAAATATTATAAAACAAATAATAAACAAATAAAAAAAAAGGAAAAGGACAAAATGTACCAAGGCCTTGGGATCTGGTGGTGCCAAATTATTTGACTCCACCAGAAAAAGGAAAATTTATTTAGAGCCCCCCACATTTTTTCAAAAATCACAATATTTCCCTAGTATTTATACAGGTGGCACTATTCTACATGGCTCCACCAAAAAATTGATTTTTTTATCGCCAATGCTGACGTGGCATGTTGGTGGCGCCAAACACTTTGGCTCCACCAACTTTTATTGTAGATTTTAGGTTATTTACGTATTTTATCAAAAAAATAGGTCATTTATGTAATTAATTAATTTTTTTGGGTTAGTTTTATAAAAAAAGCCTTTGATCTCATTATGGTTTTAGGAGGATTAGATGGAAATTGACATGTTTAGATTACATTACATGTAATTTTCATGGTACACATCCATACTTGATTTATGTCACTTGGTTGTGTTAATATACGTGATCGTGAATCGATTTAATTACGATATATGTAACAAAAGTCGCATTGGTTCTATGTTAATATAATTAATGGACTAGTTATGATAGTAAAATTTTCAACTCATAAGGTTATAGAATGACAAGTAATTATAAGGTCATTAGTATATATATGTGGTCTAAGTGGAAGATTATTGGTTAATATGGTTGTCACACATATATAATAAGAATAATTACATGTTATTGTTTATTATCATAAAAGGTTAGCCCAAATTAAAAGTGATCTAATATAATTAAAGTTTTGGGCTTCAATTATTAAATAATGTATGAGCCAAATATATGTATATACTCTAGTAACTAATTTCTAGTTGATTATGGGCTAATTAAAATTAAAGTTAATGTGCAAAAGTTATATATTACGGTTATTATACCCAAGTTACAGATATGTAACTTTTCCGACATTTCGTCTTCAAAAAAGAGAGAATTATCCTCTCTAAAATACATGTGTATTAATTTGGAAAATTAAAACTACAAGACTTGGAGATCTCAACATATTGATGGGTTTAGGTACGCTTATGTATTTAGTTTTTTTTTATTTTTAATTATCTAACTTAATTTATTAAATTTTGTATTAGATTTTACAGTTATAACATTAGCATGGACATACTATTAGCGAAAATGAGAGCTCTAGCCTTAATTGGCCACACCAATCTAGTTCCCTAAGCATGAAGAGTCGACATAACATGTGTATGCTAGGCTTGCAAGCGAGAGTTGTGGTCTAGTGGCAAATCCTAGTTCCCATAGCGAGTCGAGAGACTGAGTGGGGTTAGGATTAGTGACAATGCATTTAATCTCGACAAGTTTAAGTTTGATCATCAATTCACCAATTGAACCTTTTTTTTTTTATTTGTAAGAAAAGACACAGATAAATTATATAAGGAAGAGTCTCCTATCTCCAACTTGACTCGTATCATCATGAACAATTCTAAGGATTTCATCAGGGGCGCCTATAAGTCCCAACACCAATAAACCAATTAAACCCATTAATCACTAGTATTATACTTTCTATGAAGGTTAAAACCGAGATTGTTGTTATTTCTTTAAGGTCATTATTATTATTAGCCAAAATATCCATTTGTTAAACCCAAAAAGGGCAAAGTAGCCAAAAGGTTAGTGAAACAAGATTCAACACAAAGCCAAACACCAACCATTACAGACACCAAAACCGTAGACACAAAACACTCTCAAAAGATGCACCACCACTCCCTAACACAAATCCAACAAAGAAAAAGAGCCAGTACATCTTCAAAAAGAAAAAAACATAAAAACAAAATAAGACCCTTAACAAACTCTTACAATACTCCAATAATACCTAAAGAAACATGGAATTACCAACATGGAACTAGCAACAAGATAGCCTAAAAAAAAACGCCTCTCCAACAATTAGGGATGTTCAAACGGTCGGTTCGGTTATTAATCGAATTAAATTAATTAATCGAATTACTCGAAATGTAAAAATCTTTAACTGTTAATCGAATCAATTTTTTTTTCAAATACATTAATCGAACCAAAATATTTCGATTAATTCAGTCAACGGACCTAATTAACCAAAATTTATATATTTTTGTCTTTTGGTTAAAATAAGTATAATAAAACATATAAAAAATACATTGCTAATGTTTACTTTTTTCAATAGTTCAAAAAAATATATTATATATAATATATATTATTTATTTCGGTTAATTCGGTTAATTATCTAATTTCGAACCAAATAAACTGAAAATCGAAATTTCAAAAAATCACTAACCAACCTTCGACCAAACTAAATTTAACTACCGACTGGTTAACCGAATTAGATCGATGTCGGTTCATTAATATAATATTAATCAAACTATAAACACACCTACTTACAATTTCTTGACAACCTTATTCCTATACTATAGTATACGAATCAAAAACGTTATCAAGTCGAAGAAATACAAAAGAAGTAGCTCTCACACCAAAAATAACCAACAAATTGAGCAATAAAATCATCACCATTGAAAATATGTTGGGCCAAAAAATCCCAATAAAACGAGGACCAAAGATTAAAACTTTAAAAAAGAGAAAAACTTAACCCATCTAAAAATCTTGATTTAATCTTCTCTCTTCAATATCAACCAATTCTCGAATGACATCATCTTCATTACTAATGACCCTAAGACCCAATTTTTCTCAAGTTGTCATACCTCCCCAAAATTTATTTTTTCAATTAAGAAATTCAAAATCAAATCAAGAGTGATTTGCAATTCCCCCCCAAAGACAAAAGTTTTGGAAAACTATTTTTTATATTTCCAACCTCTCCATTTTTTCTTAAACCCAAGCTCCACAATTCTTTGTTATTCATTTTAAAACATAGATTTAACTTGTCTTGATTTGGATTTTTAGGCATCATATTCACTTGGCATTCACCTTCACTCCTTGTACTCAAGTCGCAAGGACTAGATTCTATTAACAAATCTTCTCTAGTCTCTTTCTCAAGAAGAAACCTGTTTATAGAAATACCTTTCACTTCCACCGCATCCCACACTCCCTAATCCCAGAACTAGAAAAACCCATATCCTGTAAGTTACAGCCACAAGAAATAAGATTAGTATCCATTTATTCATTTTCAATAGCCAATTGGGCCCCTAAAAAAGGTAGAATCAAAGCCACCTCAGTCATGCTAGCATTACCTTCCTTACGTTGATCCCATGTGCTCATTTTTGGAAATAGGAGAGTTGTTACTAGTGTCACGGACTTACACGGAAAAAAATAAATTTTTATTTAGAAGTCCATGTGATTCACACGGCCATGTGTCTAGGTCGTATGGAGGCTTATGAATTTAAAGGATTAAGAACATAAAATTCAAAATTAACATTAAATGGACATCTAAAAATGCATTAAGAATGAAGTAAAAACTTGTTATTTTCAACGCTTATCACCAAGAAGATGTTGCCTTAAAAGAAAAACTTTCATTTAAGAGGAAACAAACTATTGTTAGATGAATGTCTTCTACTCAAGAGTCATCAGTGACAGACCCATCGGTGACATTGTGAACTAAATGTTTATTTGTTAACGTTTTGAGCTTGTGTAAACTTGCCTATTACTGCTACTAATTTCTTAACTTAGGTAGATTGTTTTTTGTAAATTTGCCTATGGTTGCTACTGTTATCTAAACTTAGGCATATAGTTACTGAAATTTTTTTATAAATTTGTCTACAATTCAAATGTATTCAATTGTATTGAATTGTAGACAAATTTGACAATAGTTTGCCCTTCTTTTTGTAAATAGTTTCGCCTTAATTTATGAATGAAGTTTAATGCTGACCATGTTTTTGTACTTCTTTTTTCATTTGTTTTGTCTCTTCTATCATTCTACCATTTGATCCATGCAATATAAGAAAATAAAAACAATAACCAAATACTCTTTCAAGTCTTAAAAGAAGATTAAACATTAGAAAATCCAATGAAATGAAATACAAATGTATGATATTGGCATTAGCCTTTCAACTTTTAAGTTTGTAAGCAAACTAATACCCTTTACAGACCATGACATTTAGGTCTATAAGCTTCCTCTCACCATGAAAGAATACTCTCTCAATACCAACAGTCACATAAACAGGTTTTCAGTGTTAACAACAACACCAACTATCACATAAGCTAATTTTTCATTTCAAAAACAACAATAATATTACAAATAACAACACCAAATCCCATGTTTTTCTCTCCCTCCTCCTTGTATCCTCCAATGTCTTCACTTTTTTCAAAAGATCCAACAACACAATTCGTGAACGGGGCGTCAATGGTGAATCAAATCAGGCGAAAAAACGGCATAGATTTTGAAACTCACTCCCATACTTTTTACACCCAAAACAACCTCCTACATGGGTTATCATTGGACTAAGTCGTATTTAAATTGGTTGGGTTTCCACAATAGCACACCCGAATCACGGTCAGCATCTCCATTTTTCTGTTCTTCTTCTCCTCTTCTTCTTCTTCCTTTTCTATTCTCTTATACTGTCTAAACCCTAAAGTGGTGCTAAAAAGGTTGTTTAAATTATGATGAACCCAAAAATGGTGGTGCAGAGATTTGTGAATTCTTGCACCATTGCTCTAAAATTCATTGTGTCGGTGGTGAGACTTGTTCTCATCCTTCGAGAATATGATGAACCCAAGATTCCATAAGTGATCAGACTCCTTGCATATTGAAGGGGTTTATCTCAATACAAAGGTAATGTCGAGCTAAGTTTTAAACTTTGGATTGGGGCTTTAACATCTTACGGGCTTTTATTGAAGCATAGCTGACTAGAGGACAAGGGATGAAGTAGGCTTTCCATTGACAAAGTTTATTAACGGAGGAGATGCCGGAATAGGATGGATTTGACGATGACTACGATTCAGAGTGGTTAAGTTTGCAACAAAGCAGAGAAAATTTTCATTTTAGAATGAGACTTCTATGACCTAAAAGGAGAACATAAGAGAAAGTTCTTTTTTTCTTAATTCAAAGAAGAATGTAGCAGCACTATATCTAAGAAACTCATTTTCGCTTACAAAGAATGGACTCTTTGGGGGGGGGGGGGGGGGGAGAAAGTACTTTAAGCAAATTTGTGGAGGGGTATGAGGAAAAAAAAAAACCCAAAAATATTTTACCTCAAAGAGTTGGGACTTAAAGAAATCTGAAGAATTTTTCAGAAGAAAATGAGAAGTTTGTTTTAAAAATATAAAATATTTTATCTTTTATTTTGTACAATTATATTTTAATTTCAAATTAATTATACACATAAAAGTCTAAATTTAATTATTATATATATATTAACCAACAAGCACCAGCTAAGTAAACTCCAGTGAAATGATAGTTGCATCAGACGTAGCATCCACTGCTTAGAAATGAACATTCACTTCTGTCTTCTTGTATTTCTAGGTTTCAGAATTCTACCATAATACCACTGCTTCAATTCCTGCTGCTTGCTTACTAGTAAGGATGTATCTGCAAAATTCAATTAGTCTGTTAAAGCATGTATGCTTCATGCATGGGCATGGGAGTGGCCATGGCTCATGGGATCAATTCTAATATATAATAAGTAATAACTAACCAGGAGGAAGGGTCTTCATGTACAAAATAGCTTGCAGCCACTAAGACATAGCAGAAAAGAAGCATTAGACCTTTGAAGTAATTAGAAGTTCCTTCCTGCAAATTGCAAGTGCAAATATGTATGTCATAATAATATCTTAATTTCTAGCCCATAACTTCACTTTACCTTGCTCTTCTCTCTTCAAAAGTTGCATCTTTTTTCTTTAACATTTATTTTCTCATTTAGTTCTTCACATACATACATACTTACCTGCATCATGAAAGCTACAAATAGAACAGTCATGAACAGAGTTGCTGTCTCGAAAAGTTGAAAGTTCAAGTCCACAGGTCGCCCAAATATCCATCCAACTACCACACAGAAGGGAATCTGTGGAAAATCGATAAAAACCAATAACAAAAATTTCAGGATACCTGTGTCCGTATATATATAATATGTGTATATATATAGTAAGTGTATTTATATGTAGTGGATGTATATCAATACGAAAAGAAGCCTATCAAAAGAAAACACCTACTATAAACATAGAAATCTGAGTTGATGACCCTATTGCCACTCCCAAGGACACATCCTGCAGGAAAAAAATATATATGTGGAAAATGATTCGGTATACACAAATTAAGTTTTAGAAATGAGAAAATAAATCCCTTACAAGTTTGTCTTTCATGGCAAACATGACTGAAGTAGTAACTGCTGCTGTGTTTCCTCCTATTGGAAGCAAGATAACACTAATGAAAGCAACTGGTACACCCCATGCAAGAGATGTTCCCTGAAAAAGGAAAAACAATATATACATACATCCATACATAGCTAATAAGAGAAATTAAAGCAAGAGGAAGGTGAAGGCTTATATTACCTCAATGGCATCAACCAGATACTCCGAAAGGATAGATATTGCAGCTGCTGTAATTCCAAGCCAGATCACTGATTCCCATTTAGAAATTTCAGGAGCTGCTTCTCCTTCTTCGTCTTGGTCTTGGTCTTGGTCATCAGAATATAAGATCTCTCCATGCTGATTTCCTTCCTGATTTCATGTCGTTTGTCAAAACCACTAATTAAAAACGTGAAAAGAATGGGAAGGATCTATGATGGATGATCACCAGATGTTTTATATTCTTTAACTGGAAAATGATAGAGGCAACATAGGCTAGAAGCAGGACACAACTGCTAACTCTTGAAAGAGCCAACTCTGATACCCCTAAGTGCACTTCAGTGCCTGTGCTGTGTAGGGATGCTGGGAATAGTAGCCCCATCACTGCCATCAACAGCAGTCCCGAATCCACAACAGCAGTTGCCTGCTTTGGGATTCGGAGGAACATGTTAAAATTAAAATGAACAAACAAAATTCATAAGGAGTAATAGAGGGAGATATTACCAACCTTGTTGAAAACCTGCTCCTTTCTAACAATTCCACCGGAGAAGAATGCAATCCCCAGAACGAACAACAAGTTGGACAAAAGTGAGCCAAGCAATGACAGCTGAACTACACGAATCCTTCCTGTTCGTAGCGCATAAATCGATATAATAAGTTCTGTCGCATTCCCAAATGTAGCATTCAGAAGTCCCCCAACTGCAAATATGGTTTCAAAATTTAAGTTCATCGATGGTTAGAATAAACATTATATATGCATAATATAAACAATATACGTACGTGTAGGTCCACTGTAAAATGCCAACTGCCTAAAATGAGAGGAGAGCAACGAATGTTAGCTGAGGCTGAACTATAAAAAGAACCTCTCTGATATTAAAATGAAATAGTTGGTAATACTTAAAAGAGGGAATTAAACTGTGTACGAGTCCTTACTCTGTAGTATAGCCCAACCGCTCAGCCAACGGCATTATACCCAATAAGCCAAGGATAAAGACCCAACCCTGTGAATTAATGTGATCCATATATGTATATACACATTGACTTAACAACAATATAGGAATGCATATATGTAAAGGAAAGTGTACAATAAACAAATGAGTATATAAAACTACTCACGTTTTGATTCGTCTTTTTCTGGACAAAGATTGCTAGAGGTCCAAAGGGAATTAGCAAGTTGAACTTCTTCGATAAAATAACAGTGTATATACTCTTATATATGACAGTCCCTATAGTTTTCCTATCACCTGCTCCCTCCAAACCAACAGAAAATGCTTGTATTCGTCGCTGTTGTGCGTCAACTTCTCTTATTTCTGGATCGTCAATGTCATCAACCACATGAATTCCTGTTTCATCTGCTGATTCCATCTCCTACATTAATTAGTTAATTAGAAATCAACTTAAAACCACCTCAGCTACCCTGAACTCAATATGTCTGCATTAAAAAGGTTTGAATCCAATACAATGCAAGGATATGACGAATTAATTAATTGAAAGAAAATAACTTACTTCAAAATTGGACTTCACCCTTAATATTTGCAGCTTGTAATCCATCATCTTGTATTAAAATAAATTAGTTCTCAATCCCCACTGACAGAAAGGGCTTCCTTAATTCATGTGCTAGCTTCAGTTTCTTGGTTTCTTATTCAGTTCTCATCAATGAATATATAGGTATATATATGTCTAATTTTTTTTCCATTTTCGAACACGACTCAATGTGTTTGTCAGATCATTTAAGTTAAATAACCAGAAATATAATATGTATGTATAGCATGTTTATATGCTGTAAGATAATCCAAAAGTTGTACAACAAAGCAAGCTTTCGAATTTAGTTACTAATTCCTCAATTAAACTTTGTTCAACAATTCAATCCAAAAAAATTAGGACTCGAAATGCAATCTTAAAGGGATAAATTAACTACACAACGATAATCAAAAGCTAGCATGCTTAATTATAAAAAGAGAATAGTTCTAGTTAAACGCAGTAAGAAATTTCTTTTCTTTTTTTTTTTTGCCTTCTTTTCTCTCAATTTTACAGTTTCAAGTGCACAAATTGCAAGCCACATGTTTCCTAATGTTACTCCTACTGAAACTCAAACTTAATTCACTTCCTAAAATATGCACCCTTTATCGTTATCTTGCTGAATGATTCAACCCTTATAAAGGCAAAAGTACTGATCAAGTGTGGTACGTAGTTATGTGGAACCACTTCATGGATCCATGAATAGATTGTCACAAAATGTAGTTTCCAGTGAGCAATATCCACAGCCACTTTAATAACCTATATTTATAGCTGGTTATGCACCATATGCAAGACATGCATGTGTCACGGGCTGCGGATCAAAACCCGTGACGAATGCATATATAAAATCCTATGGAAGTCAATTAATTAAATGGAGCTCATTCGATTCACTTAAACTGATCCGATTTGTGGAACATGTGGAAAAACACATCTACTTAGAGTCTTGTTAGCCCAATAAAGCAATTAAAGAAAAACTAGGGTTGTCAAAGTAAATATGGAAAATAATCTTAGAAGATTTGATTTGTAATCTTAGAGGATTGTGGGAATCCTTCAAGAATCTCATTTGTAGATTAGCTTCAATCTCGACAGTCAATGTAAATTAAACTTTTTTGTTGAATTTAAGGGAGTTCAACTATAAATACAGGTTTTTCCCCTTATTTGTAATCATCTCATTGTATCTCATTTATTACTTCACTTCATTCTTAAATAATAAAATACTTTGAGAGCATTTTCTCAAACACTTAATGTGTTATTGTTTTCTTGTGACTTTTCTGTTCAATTCATTCTTCTTTGTCTTTGAGTTGCTTCTACTTTACTTTCGGTGCCTTGGAGAATTTCTATTTAGAATCCTCATTTTCAATAGTTAGATTGACTTAGGCGGATTTAAAGTAAAAAAATCGACTAAAGCTGCACTGATTGCGAGACTAAAGTTTTAATCTCGTGACACATGCAACACATCAATCGAGCTATATGTCTGTGTGTATCTATATACATACATATATATACATACATACACATCGTGACCCCTTTTCAATTGATAATAAGAAAATCAGCTTGACGAATTTCTAAAAATATATGGAAATTTTAGTTTTTACAAAACATAGGTTTTTAAAATAAAAATAAAAAAAAAAGAATGCCACCGATCTTTTTTGTTAAGTGTGATCGAACACCAATAAAATCATCTTTTAAAAATGAAATTTTAAATTTTTTTCAGAAAAAGATAAATTTGAGTCTACATTGAAGTCTAAAAAAAGGTGGGTTCGAGAGTATCTTACATGCAATGAAGGTTTTAACACCCTTACAACCCCCAAAATTGATGCCTGGTTAAAAGCAAATCATCGCAATTTTTAAAAGTACAAACTCAAATTTGGTATTTAAATGTGATTACATTAAATAAAAATTAATTTATTATTGTAATAGGCCTATTTTGCCCGGGCCCGATTAAAACCCAATAAAAATAAAATATAAATTCAAAGTCCAATTAGTACAGTCCAGATTACAAAATTTGGCCCAAATTTTTTCTTTGAAATAAGAGTGTCTTATTATTCAATTCAATTTATTCAAGTTAAAAGGATCGTATTTTAAAATCTTTTCAAATTTTCGACACTAAGACATTAAACAACCGATTCGGTGCCAATTTTCTTCCTCGTGCGTAACCGACTCCCGAACCTATTTTCTCAAAATTCGTAGACCTAAAATTGTTTTCAAGGTGATCCAATCACACCTCAAATAAAGGTCGGTGGGGACTCCCAATTTCCGTTCTTAAAGTCGACAACTAAATTTTTATTTTCAAAAAAAAATGATTTCGACAATTATTATTAGAATAAATCATATTCTATTAAAAAAACAAAAATACCTACGAATATTTTTGAATAACACAAAAATATCGAGTTTTATTTATGAAGATACTTGATTTGTAAGAGACAACTTATTTCTAATAAAAATCAATAACATTTCACCCAACATAACCATAGATTCACAATCTAAATTACATCGAGATGTTGACTTTGATCTTAATCGCCATGAATGTCAAGACTTTGTTGCATGTACAAGACGCAACAATATAAACATTCAAATACGTCATGAAACAAAATAAAATTTAAATAATAACATTATTTAAAAAAAACTCATGATATCTAAATACCAACATATAATATCAATATAATTTTATAATATACACATATAACCATCATGCACATGGGACCACCACATTTAATTTGACATTAATTTGTGCATATTTATATAGGAATAACTTATATTAGTATCGTCCTAAAAATAAAAGTTTTAGGTATCAATAAAATTTCGCTATATCATTAAATTAATTTTAAAGACATAAAATTATTATTATACACTCAATCATATTCAACTTATACTTCAGCACTAATTTAAAAAAACATAAGTAATTAAAATAAAAATCAAATAATATAGAAACTCTAAAATTTACACCATTCTTGTTATTGAAGATTCAATGTAATATAATTTTATTTTTAAAATGTATATTATGAAATAGAAAATAATTTAAAATGAAAAAAATCCACTACCTAAAATTAATTTTTTTAAATAATTTGCTTTCACAAAAATAAAAATATTAACTCCTGGAACAAAAACTAAAAAATAAAAATAAAAATTGTAAAAGAAGAAAAGATGTTTGTTTATAATTTTAAAATTAATTATTTTAAATATTTAATTAAAGTTAAATTAAGTTGGAGAAGATAGTAGATATAGATAAATGTGTAATAATACTTTGTGATCTTTAAATTTTGGTGATGTGATATTATTTTATTAGTGTTTAAAAACTATGAATTTTTAGGATGATTCTAAAATAAATTATTCCCATCCTATATGCATATCTATGCAAGCTCAAAACCTATATATACATATATTTATAAATGCATGGGCTACTCCTTGATGAAGGCATGCATAAGGCCACGTCTCCCACCCTCCCTGCCAAAGTGAGCCTCCTAAAACACCCTTGAATGAGCCAAGAGACACGTCCCCCATGGGTATATATACTTGTGTGGGTGTACTGCTTAATCTACTAAATGCATGCAAACACATGGATGTACATTCATAAAATATATGCAGTTTTCCTTCTAAAAAAACACAGACTAACCCACCAAATTTTCTGAGTAATTCACGAGTCTATTTTCTCGTCCCCTAGTGAACTTTCGAGAAGTTCACATGGTGCCAGAATGAATAACTCAAACACATCTTGCATGAAATGATAAGACTACATGAAAGATTCTAAGCTAAAAGGGATCATCAAGGTGGGAATAAAATATCAATAAAAACAAATTATAGCTTAAAATGTATGTATACCAACTAAAGCTTCCCTTCTTCTTCTTTTCTCTCCTTTGCAAACTTGGTTGTGACTTTCTCCAACGCCGCTGCTTCTTTCCTTTCAACCCGTTTGCATGAAAGAACCCCCCTGTGCCCTGTGGCTTCTCATGGTTAAATTCTACTATTAGTACCTTAATTATGTGTAAATTGTGAATTTAGTCCCTATACTTTAATCTACATTTCCAATCCTTATGTAACAACCCGTTTTTCGTAAGTGTCGGAAGATTCGATTTCAAAACCTAACAACCTAAGTCGAGTTAGTTCAAAATTAAATTTTAATTGAATAATTAAAATTATAATTAATTAGTAATTAATTAACCGCATTATTTAGTTTAATATGAGGACTAAGTCGTAAGTGACCTCAACTAATGAAAACATATTAAGAATTTCATCAATCCCTTAATATGCAATTAAAGCAATTTGCCCACATTTAATTATGGTTAATGGCTTGAAGGAATAAAAACCATCATTTAATTATGGTTAATGGTGTTCCAATGCAAAAGTTCAGGCCCTCGCATTATGGTTAATGGTGTTCCAACACAAAATTTCAGGCCGGCGAGGGGTATTCGACAAGGATGTTCGCTTTCTCCATAGATGTCCACTTTCGTCATATTTGTTTGTTCTTTATATGAAATGACTCGGTCATAGCTTTCATCAAGCTATAGATGATGGCCTTTGGCAGCCTGTTCATTTATTGAGATCTGGCCTACGTCTTTCTCATCTTTTCTTTGCAAATGATCTTGTCATTTTTTGTCATGCAGATCTTCAACAAACATTGATTCTCAAAGATATTCTAGAGAGATTTTGTGGATATTTTGGGCATTGGGTTAATGCTCGGAAGACTGATATTTATTTCTCCAAAGGAATAGATGACGCTATTGGTATGCAATTAAGTGAAATTCCTTGGTTTCCACAGGGTGCATAATCTTGGCATTTATTTGGGGTACCTTTTCTTAATGAAAGGATTTTGAATAATACCTTGAGGTTTATTGTTGACAAGATTCGGAGTAAGTTGAATAGTTGGGATGCTAGGAAATTATCTTTAGCTAGTATAGCAACCTTAGCGCAATCAGTTTTGCTATTTGGTCCTAATTACTTCATGCAGTCCATAATGTTCCCTAAGGGATTATGTGATGAGATTGAACGTATAGTCAAGAAATTTATTTGGGGGTCATCCGTTAGCAGAGAGAGGATGTCTTTGGTCAACTAGGAGTCTGTTTACCAACCTTATTCTTGTAGAGGGCTTGGAATTAGACATTTGAGAGACCAAAATACCTCGTTTATGATGAAGATAGGGTATAACTTAGTCTCCAAATGGGATGCCCTATGGGTGCGAATTCTTCAAGCCAAATATGGTATGAAAGAGGCTTTACCAGATAATATCTCGCGAGGGAAATGTTCTTTTCTTTAGAGGGCCATTTGTAAGGCATGGCCCCTAATTTCAGAAAGTTTGATTTGGTTAGCTGGAGATGGGAACGATATTAGTTTTTGGAGAGTACCATGGATCCCGGATATGGGGCTTTTGATTTATCAAGTTCCTACCCTTGCTAATATTAATTTGGGCTGTCTTCTCCGTGATATGACCACTGAAGAGGGATCTTGGATTTTGGATCTTTTAAGTCTTTGGTTACCTAATGATATAATTAGACACATTGTGGGTATTTCCCCACCCCGTCCTTCTGCAAGTTCTGATAGGATTAGTTGGGCTTATACTTTAAATGGTATTTTCTCTCTCAAAAATCGTATTCTCACATTCGAGGGAGATCGTGGAATACAAAGGATGTGATGTGGAATTTGGTGTGTTAAAAGGGGTATAGGATATGATAGCTTTTTTGGTATATATAATCATCATTCTGAAGACATATTGCATGTTCTCAGAAATTGTCCGGCAGCTAAATAAATTTGGACACATGTCCTACCAGATGGAACTAATGGGTTTCTCTTTACAGGTGGCCTTATTCAGTGGCTAAAATCTAATTTGCAGAATCTCGCTAAATCAGTAACTAATGAGGTAAATTGGTCTTGTTTATTTGGTTTACTTATCTGGCAAATATGGAAGAATAGGAACCTTTTTCTTTTTCAGGGAGTCTTATAGAATACATATGAGATAGTTAAAATATCATATATTTGGGTAAAATAATTTGTGTCTTTTCACAAGAAGAATGTGTCTAGCCATAAAGAAACAAATTCAACTACTTATATTCCAGAGAACTGGATTAACCTTTACACTGATAGAGAGGTCCAGATTGCTTCTAGAAATGCTGCAATGGGGGGAGCCATAAGAAACAGGAAAAAGGAGTGGATTATGGGATACAACAGATGTTTGGGCAAATGTTCAGTTCTTGATGCTGAATTGTGGGCTATTTTCGATGGATTAACCCTCATTCAAGACAGTTGATATAAGAGTGTAATGATCCAAATAGATAGCTTGGAAGCGATCAAGATCATTCAAGACTCTTCATTGTCGAGTTCAAATTATGCTCTTATTAGACATATCCATCTCCTTCTAGCGAATGCAAAATTTTTGACCATACAACATTTTCCTAGAGATTTTAATAAAGTTGTTAATTGTTTAGCCAAGCTACCCTTTGATATAAATCATGGCCTGAAGATATTTAAGGAGATTCCAAGGGAGGTGATTGCACCGTCTTCTAATGTTCAAGCAAGTGATAGTCTTGCTCAAAGATATCTTATGTAGTTAGATTATTATATTTGTTTTCCTTACCAAAAATAAATAAATTAATAAGATAATGGCCATTAAGTAATATCATTATTATCCCATTACATTAAACAAAACATTATGGGTAAACTACCAAAATAGTCACTTTTGTTTGCCTCTGGTTACATTTTAGTCACTTATGTTTAAAATATTACGTTTTAGTCACTTAAATTATAGTTTTGTTACATTTTAGCCATTGAGTTGTTAAGTGTTGTTAATGGTGTAACGACAATCTAACGCGGCCTTTTATTCCATCATATCAAACTAAAATTTTGGGTGAAATTGCATAACTAGTCCCTATACTTTTATTTTTTTAAAATTTAATTTTTCTTTTTATTTCTCTTTTTTCCTTTCCTTTTTCTTCCCCTTTCTTTTTCTCTCATCTCATATTCTTCACTGCAAAAGCATAATCTTTGCCCACTAAATAAACCAAGTCCTTGTTTATTTCACATTATTCCTAAATTGAATTTCACTCAAAACCAAATAATCATTTTTAATCAAATCTCGATTTGAATATAACCTAATTTTGAAACTAAATCTAGATCTAACTAATCAATATAAAAAACCATATCTTTAGTCAAATCTAAACATAAATTGAATTCTTTATATTCAAAACATTTTTTCCTTTTCCAAATTTTGGCAAATTCGTGTATATTATTCATTTCATTTTCTTTTATTTTCAGACGAATAAAATTAAGCAAACGATAAAACTGATCTAAACCTTCTTAGATATTCCCAAGCAAGCTTGATTGGAAGTCGAGCATGGATAAATCGGAGAGAGAAAGGAAGCATGGAACCTAACTAGTCTAGGTAAAGCTGAGGGTAAGTTTCGTATGGTGGTAATTTTAGTCATTGAGAGTGTCGAGCTCATTTAAAGAATCTATGAAATAACGTAGTTTCGAGAGGGCGAAAAGTTGTAGGTAAGGTAGATAAGGTGGTTATGGAGGTTGGTTAGGAGATTGAGGGAATGGGCTCAAGAAACTTTTTTTAGGGTGGACCGTCATAAGTCACGACTAACGAGGTTTTCGAGTGAGGTGACCTTGTGGACTAAGTTATTGAGATATTCGAATTGGTCTGTCAAAGCGACAATGGATGATGATGATTTGTAATTGTGGAGTGAGAATGTACGAGGCAAGTTTTACTTTGGTTTCAACTTTGACCTTTTCTTGTTTCAAAAACATAAAAAAGTTATGTTAAAAGAAATGGAAAACATAGAAAAATTACACTAAAAGAAATGGAGAAGGGAGGAAGATAGAGGGAGAAGTAGAAGCGAATGGAAAATAAAGAAAAAAAGAAAATTAAAAGAACATAAAAGAAAATTATTAAATTGCATAAAATGAAAAAATATAGGGACCAATTGTATAATTTAACCTAAAATTTTCGTTTGAAATGATGATTTAACGTTCCACGTCATCTTACCGTTACACCGTTAAAAATAATAATATATGTGATAGTGGAGAGATGATAACATTTTCTATCATCTTTCTCCGTAGCCAAAAGTAGAGGAGAGGAAATGGATTGAGCTCATCCTCCATAGTTGGCCAAAATCAATGAAGGTACTCAAAATTTTCTTTTAAAATTTTCACAGATTTCTAATCTATTTAGCTTAGTAAAGTTGACCCATAAGTTTGATTGTTCAATTGTTAAAGTTGATACAAGTTACCATTGAAAGGAGTAAAGGGATTGAGCGAAAATTTTGAATTACTTAGTTGATTAAGTTTAAGTTAGGTGAAAAACAAGTTAATGGTAAAGTGGGTGAAATTGTGATTAAATTAATTTAAGTAATTGTTAAATAAGTTTTTGTTGTATAAGTCGAGACCTAATTGTAAAAGATGAAAATTTTAGAATTAATTGGTATTCAATGATAATTTGAAGTCGTTAAAGAAAAATTGTGGAATCGGATTTCAATTCGATCAAGAGAATTGAAATATATAAGAATTTCGAATAATGGGTCCGAAGGGTTATTAGGAAGCCTTGCATTCCATGACACCATTTGTTTGAGTGGTCATTAAGTGACCATTAATTGCTAAATTCATGATGTTAATTATGGATTAATTATGGATTTGCATGAATTATTAGAGAATGTAATGGAGGGTGTTGGAGCAAGTAGAGGAAAGGGAAAGGATAAAGTTGTTGATTAAGCTTTGAAAGATGACATGAGCCCTTTTTATTAGCTTGATAACAAATTTAGCTCTTAATGTTTTGGCTTTTATATAATTTATTTATGCATTTTAGATTTTTTAAATCATTTTTATCATTTTTAATCCAAAAATGAATTTTTTTAATATTTTTTAAACTTTTAGAATTAGAATTAAATGACAAATTTTGTAAACATTGAGGGCTAAATTTGTTGAATTTTTAGATTTAGGATTAAATTGATAAAATGTGTAAATACTAGAGGGCTAAAATTATTATTAGGCCAATAAGAAAAGGCTTACATCACTTTTTGTTAAGTATTTAACGATGTGTGACTAAAATTTTAAATATTGAAAACATTAGGGATGAAATTAAAAGTTTTTAAAGTTGGGAAATCAAAATAAAACATATTCAAAAGTTAGGTGACCACATAGGTACCCAATTCGAAAAGTATAGAGACTAAAATTGATCGATTCGAAAAATACAAAGACTAAAATTGGTAAAACTAAAATACAGGTATTAAATCCATAATTTAAGTAAAGTACAGGGTCTAGTAAAAAATTTACTTTTTTTCCATTGTTTCTTGACTTTGTCGTGCACGCTGTGCCTTGGCTTTTAAGGGTACATTTGGTTCACTCTAATGGAATAAGGCTGTAATTAAATAGGGCTGTAATTGAATAGAGCTACAATCAGTAATTCAATTGTTTGGTTGAATGTAATGGAATAGAACTATAATAGTATTCTTGTGTTTGGTTGAATGGAATGATGTTGTAATAGCATAAGGAAAAAAACTAAAATGACTAGAATACCCTTAGTAGAATTTTTTTAGGTAGATGATTATTGTTATTGTTATTAAATTTTAATAAGATTATTATTAAAATAATTTAATAAAATAATAAATAATTTAACCATATTTTAACATAATTATTATTAAATATAATTTAATAAAATAATATATAATTTAATAAAATTCTTAATATAATTATTATATGAATTAAAAATCATAATATATAATACTATAAAAATAATATATAATCTACTTTATTATTTTTAAATTGCAATACATATTTAATGTGCTAAAATATCATTAGTGAAATAAATAATTTAATTATTCTACAATAAAAATCAAAATATTAGAAGTAATAAATAACTTGAGAATTATATTTCACATCCGAACATAATATTCATATATTAACAAAATGTTACATTATTTCATTAGTTTATATGTCATAATCCATATTTTATAAAATTTTACAACATCAAAAGTTACAACATTGTAATGACATTCTATCAAGTCATTATACCATCCAAATATTACAAACACAAAAAGTTACCAAAATATCATCAACACAAGCACGATTTTAATGGTCAGCAAGAAATCTTCTGACCCATTCCAATCGTACAGAAGAAGGTAAACTAAAGAAAATGAGCATTTGCGTTGGATGATCTGGAATTTTGCTCAATGCGCGATAGCGCTCATCCTCAGTTAAACCATCTACTTCGCATAATGTTGGATATAAATTTAGAGCTCTTTCTTGAATGGTCATTTCTAACTTTTGTTGAATTAGCACTTCGGAGGCAATACTACTCCTGATTTCAATGCAAATAATGAATGCTTCCATTGATGAATGCTTGATGAAATTGGTGTTAATTAGTTAGATTTTAAGCTTAGATATGAAAAAAGACTAGTTAGTAAAGTTTAATTGCTAGTTTTTGAATATAGGGACTAAAGTGTAAATATTTTAAAATTGGTATGAATTTATTGTAATATTAGTTAATAGAGCATTGTAAAAGGATGAAATTGAGATCGATTTTGAAATTGAAGCTCAAATTTTAAAGTTATGGTAATTTCGGTTTTAAGAACTAAATTGAATCAAATGCAATATTTTAGGAGACATTGAAAAATGAAATTGAATTGATACATTTTATAATAAGATATTATAAGATGTTTAGGATTGATAAATTGAAATAAATTATTATAGATCGAGAATTGAATCAACCGGAGAATAATCGAGGAAAAAGAAAAATTACAAATTAGTCCCCGACACCTTGTTTATTGTTATTTTTGTCGTAAGTTCATTTGGAACTTGTTGTTTTGTTTTATGTTATTATTGAATTGTATTTATGTTGTTTACTAGTTGATATATATGTGAAATTAGTGATTTTGGCATCAATTGGACTAAATTACAAAGTATGAAGTCTATGGTATTTATAAATAGGTACATGGTACCAAAATGGACATGGAATGCTTATAGGATTGTATGACATGTATATACTGCTACATGGTTTGAAATAGTATAAATATAGTATTAAATCCTATGTAAACGTAGTAAGCGATTAGGATGTTGTTGGCATGTCAATAAGGTTATTTGTGCACTTGTACATGTTCAGCACTTCGGCGCTTTTTGTTCAATACTTCAGTGCTCTTTGCTTAGCACTACGTGCTCTCTAGTGTGGTGTAGTTAACCATGTATCCGAGTCCAATTTACTTTAGTTCTCCAGGCGAAAATAGAAATGAAAATGGTAATTAAACGGAAATGAAGTGGTTAAAAAGATCGAGCATGTATTAAATTGTTATGATGGAAAACAAGCATGATTTGAAAGTGATATGAATAAAAATTTAATTATATATGTTTATGAATTGAATATGTATATGTGATTTGCATTATAAGTGTTTGATGTGTAAGCAAACTAACCTATTGATTGTTTTATTGATGTACATATGAAAGTAACAGGATGACAAAAGATTTTTGTGCTTAGTTTCAATATGTCTTTAAATTTCTAAATTGTTGAATTATCAAGGTAGGTTAAGTTAATTTTGTATGAACTTACTAAGCATTTGAAGTGCTTACCCCGTTATTTTCCCTTTCCCTGTAGATTATCAAGCATGTCTTGTGGATCATCTAGAAGCTCACACTATCCCACTTTTAAATTAGTAGTCTTTTAATCATTTTATGTTCGGTTATGTGGCATGTACATAGGTGTTCATTTAGTTTAACTTGGTATAATGTATTAGTTTGAAATTTATGATAACTACAAGATGGAAATATGGTGAAGTTTGTATGATGGTGTTACCTTGGCAATATGTTGTGTTATTTTGGTGTGGTACTTGAATGGTGTTTTTAGTATGTTTTGGTATGGTAAAATAATGATTCGAATGGCCATTTTGGATTTGGATTGGCTTGATGAAATGATGGTGTACTATAGCTATATGTAAGGTTGTTCAACTTGTAATGGTACAAGTAGATTTAAAGTGAATTCGTGTCAATTGAGGCATGTTAGTTAGATGTTGGATGATGTTATATTTTGATATGTGAATTGGTATGTTATAGTATGGTTTTTGTGCAAGGGAGTTGATGATTATGCATTAGTTGTATAGGGTAGTTTTGGGTTGAGTTGAAGCATGTTTAAGTACCAAATTTGCCATTTTTCACATTAGGTATTGATACCGTGGGGGAGGGTACCGATTCTTAGTAATTTTTCATCATTTCTTGAAACTTTAAACCTCAAAATGGTATCAATACTGTGATAAGGTACTAATTCTTTACATAGAGTATCGATACCTTATGACATGTATTGATACTTGTGATTTTGTTTCAATTTCTTTGAACATCGTAGCTAAAAATGGTATAAGTGCCTGCCAAGGGTATCGATACCTACTTTGAAATTTTGAAAACTTTGAAAATAGGTCCTATATCATACTCAAGTCTACAAAAGAGTTTTTGTAAGTCCTGATTAAGGCTCGGACTTAAATGTGTATCATAATATATAGAAGTTTATGATATGATTGCATATTTGAATGATTTATTTAAGATGTATTTTATTTGAATTTTTTTTTTAAAAAGTTACAAAAAGGTCCCTATTTATTCTCAAATTGAATTAAAACATTCGCATATTTGTATTAAAACCTAGGAAAGAATGTTTTTGATATTTAGTGTTGTATTGATATTAATTGTATGAATGGTTATAAGAAATGATGCTTTTTTTTAATTTTGTCAATAGTTGCTCCAGCAACAAATGTGGCATTTTGTAACTCGGACCTGACGATCGGGTCAGACAAGGGGTGTTACACATCGACCACACCATTGTCATTCATTAGGGCACCAAATGAATTGCTACAAATTATATATGTATAATGTATGTATAATTGATAAAACTTTCAATTCCTTATGTCGATGCTATAAACAATTTATCTCGGCTGTCACTAAAACCAAGACTACATCAGTATAAGTTTAAAAATCTTATATCATCGGACAAAAATTCTATTTAAGTGTGTTTCTATATGTAATTCCTGTTGAAAAATATTGAGTGGAGAAGATAGATTTTGGGACAATATTGAATTAAACAGTAGACTTCAAGGTGTTGGTGACGCTTGCCAAAAAGGACTGTTTGCCCTCAGACATAGTTTCTAGAGGGTTAAGACAAAGGTTCTCCTGAGATACGGCGAAGCTTTTGAATTTCCTTTTATTAGCAACATCGAGGAATTCCCTAAAATTCCCTAACTCTTACTCTAATTTCTAAAAATAGGATTGATTGTAATTGTATTTTTAAGCACCATAGACCCTCTATTTATATACACTCAATGGACATTATTTTGAAGAGTCACAACCCTTTATATTTTATTTCCTTTGGACATACTTCTTCAAAAAACATGTCTCGTGGAATCAAATGTATCCTTTGAATAAATCATCACTTTCTAATAAGTGCTCATGAATAATTATGAATTTGCAATTTATAATTTCCAACAATCCCCCATTAGATTGCTAATTCTAAAAAATAAGTACACAACGATTATGCATAAAGAAGTGTGTTTGCAAATTGAACCTTCATTTAGTGCAAACTCCTCAAAGTATCAACAAAGTGAATGGTGGCTAGTCGCTTAAACCATCACTTCTTAAAGTTAATATTGGAAAATTTTCACACATAACCGTAATGTATTAGAGTAAGATTTATTTGTTTTAGCACAGTTATGGTCATGTGCTCATCCAATTTCATGAACATGTATAAGAAAAAACCATAAGGAAACTCTCATTGAAGCGACACCACTTCATGTCCATATAGGTGGATTTCATGAAAATTAATGTCCATCAATTAAAACGTAAAACTCATCATCCGAAAACATAAACACTAAATCCTGATTCTTAGTGCACGTTGTCATTCGATAACTTGTTATTACCCTTTGAACCTCGAAACTAACTTTTGGCTAGAACAAGGTAGGGTTTCCATTATCAATTACGTGATTAGAATGATTTTAATCCCATCTTAGTGGTGGTACTCTTAACTAAACCCCTTGACAAACCTTTTGTCAATGGATCCGCTAAATTGTCATTTGACTTTACATAGGTAACAGTTACCACACTGTCCCTTATGAATTGTCTCACATACTCAAGTCTCAAACTTACATGTCTAGACTTTCCATTGTACACCTTATTGTATGCTCAAGACATGGTGGATTCACTATCACGATATACGGAAATGGTGAACCTACGTTGTGGCCACAATTTTTTATCTAGCAAGAGATCTCTTAGTCTTTCTGCTTCCTTGCCAGTAGCTGCCAAGGCTATAAATTGAGCCTCTATAGTTGAATGTGAGATACAAGTTGTTTCTTAGAGGCCCAACTAATGGCTCCACCTCCGATCATAAAAATTCATCCTGATGTGGACTTATTGTCACTTACACTTGTAATCTAATTTGCATCCGAGTAACCTTTTAGTATGCAGGATAATCACTATAAAATAATCCCAAATTTTTTTTTTAAGATAGTCAAAAATCCTACAAATTCCTTTCCAATGATCAGTGCTAGGACAATTTGTAAGTATCGTCAATTTACACACAGCAAACGTGATATCGGGTCTAGTGCAATGCATTGCATACATTAGACTTCCAATTGCACTGGCGTACTCAAGTTGCGCTATAGCCCTGTCATCATTCTTACTTAACCTAAAGTTCGAATCGTATGGAATGTTTGAATCCTTGATATTCAAGTGTTTGAACTTTTTCAATACTTTCTCAATATAGTGAGATTGGATTAGTGCAAAGCCTCTTTCATACTTTTTCACCTTTATACCTAGAATTGTATCTACCTCATTAAGATCCTTCAACTTAAAATTTGAGGCTAGATACTCTTTGATCTCGCGAACACCTTCCATGTTCGTCTCAAAAATCAACAAATCATCTACATAGAGACAAATAAATACACCGTACCTATCAGTAAAGTTAGTGTAAATACATTTATCCTCACCATTATGTAAAAAACCATATGACAAGATAACCGAGTCAAATTTCTCATACCACTATTTAGACGCTTGTTTTAAACCATATAATAACTTGATCAACTTACACACATTATCTTCATTCCCAGGAAGCACAAAACCTTCTGGTTGCTTCATGTAGACTTCCTTTTTGAGATCACAATTCAAAAAAGTCGTCTTAACCTCCATTTGATGTACATGTAACTTATGGATAGATATAAGTGCTATAAGAATTCGAATGGAAGTCGTCCCACTGGTGCATAGGTGTCAAAATAATCTAGGTCTTCCTTTTGCTTAAATCTTTTAGCCACCAATGTAACCTTAAAGGTTGGAGAACCCCTTGATAGAGTATTCTTTTTTTCAAACACCCATGTACACTCAATAGGCTTCGATCCTTGTGGAAGATCAACTACAATCCATGTATTGTTGCACAATATTGAATCCATTTCATCATTGATCACCTCTTTCCAAAATGCAGCATCCCTAGAAGTCATGGCTTCACCATAGGATTGTGGATCACCATCCACATTAAACATTATGAGGATCTTCCTAATTACAGATTATCTATTTCTCTCAACAAGAAATGCTAGAGATTGCAAGAAAATAAAATCAGGACCAAAGTCCTTTACTTTTCTCACTCTTTGACTTTTCATCGGCTCTGTATCCTTATTGTCACAAAGACTTCTTTTGGTTTGATCACTTAAGATTATTGGATGATATTCTTTTTCGAAATCTATTGAATCATCAAAAACCTTGTTTTCAATTAATACAACATCTCTTGTTTCAGTTGTCGTATTTGACACTAAGTCAAGAACACGATAAGCCTTAGAGTGTTAGGCATATCTAGCGAATGCACCTTTGATGGCTCTTGGTCCTAACTTTGTTCTCCGTTGGTCAAGAACTCTATAGTAAGCCAAACACCCCCCACAGTTTGAAATAATCTAAGTTTGGCATCCGACCCCTCCATAACTCATACTTTGAATTTTCTTGATGGTTAAATTTTCTTGATGGTATTTCTGTTAATGATATAACACGCAATCAATAATGATTCACCCCATATATTATATGAAATTTTAGCATTTAACAACATCGAGTTAACCATATCCACTAAAGTATGGTTCTTTATTTTCGTCAAAACATTTTGTTTCAGAGTATAAGGTGTGTAACAATTATGTACCACACCTTGTTCCTCACAAGATACATTAAATTTATTTGAAAAATATTCACCACTTCTATCACTACGAAGCACTTTGATTTTCTTACTAGAAAAATTCTTAACCTCATTTTTAAAACGTTTAAACATATCAAAAGCCTTGTCTTTACTTTTCATGAGGTACACATAAGTAAATTTAGAGAAGTCGTCTATTAAAGTGATAAAATATTGTTTTCCACCTCTTGGTAGAGTTCTATTTAATTCACAAACATCCGATTGGATTAAATCTAACACTTGCGAATTCCTTTCACACTTATTAGGAAATTACTTCTTGGTAATTATTGATTGAAAACAAATTTCACATTTATCCAAAAACTCATCATTACTTAGATTGATATAATCATTATTTTTCATATATTGTAAAATTTTAAAATTAAAATATGCTAAATGCGCATGCCATATAAGATAAGACTCAACAATATAAGCAGAAGAATTGACTTTATTCATATCAATGCTCAACCTGAACATACCCTCATTACAATATCCTTTTCCTACATATATATCACCCTTAAGCAAGACAAAATTATCGAATTCCAAGATAATCTTGCACCCCTTGTTACATAAAAGACTCGCAGACACTAAATTCTTTCTCACATCGGGAACATGCCACACATTGGTCAAAGTCAATTTATTCCTAAATGTTAAGTTGAGTTCCATCATCCTTTTGCAGAGCACCTTAACCGATTGACAGTTGCCCATAAGCACTTCACGGTTTGCCAGTCATTCATAACTCTTGAATTGTTGTCAATCATTATACACATGAATAGTAGCTCCGAAGTCGAACCACCAATTACAGGACTTATCAGTCATGAATATGTTAAGTTTGGTAATCATACCAATCTCCAAACTCTCGATCCCTTCCATAACCATGGCCAGTAAGTCCATGTCCTCCACCGTAGTGGCTTTGGAAGTTGTGGCATTTTGCTTCTTTTTGAGAAGTTTGCAATCCTTAATATAGTGTCCTTTCTTATTACAATGATAAAAATTGTGAAATTTATTCTTCTTGTCTTGCACGTCCTTGGTCTCGGATGTGGCCTTTCGCTTACCATTTTGAAAGTTCTTAGACTCGCTCACATGGTTCACTTTAGAACTTTGGGGGAGATACACCACATCACGTTTCTGAGTTTCCTCTTCAATACGTAAATACCTAAGTATTTTCTCCACAGTGAATCCTTTACCCTATGCAAAAGTTCCTTCCGATGATTGTTCCAAGACGAAGGCAACTTCGAGATGATTGCCCAACTTGTAAAAATTCTGGAATAACAACTTTCAAGTCACGAAGCCTACTTACAATGACTTGTAATTCATGGACTTGATCCATGATTGGGATATTATCGAGCATTTTGCATTCGAAATACTTCATCATTAAAAATTTATCAGTAACTTATCTCTCAGTGTTATATTTCTCTTCAAGAGCTTTCCATATTTCTACCGGGGATTGCATCGACATGTAAAGATCATACAATCAATCAAACAAGGTGTTGGGGATGTGTCATCGACATGTGAAATTGTCTTCTTCGTGCTTCTTCTTGAGTTTGGCCACTTTTCTAATTTCCTCGAGGTTTGCATTGGAGGTGGTAACTTCTACGGGTTGTAGGTTTGGATCCAGAACGTTTGTCACATTTAAGAAAGTAATAAGAAACAACATATTGTCCTTTCAGCGATGAAAGTTTAAACCATCATATCGGTCAAGTTTTACAAACTCTTGGTTCATCACTTTGAATGCGGTGGTAGCCTCCATCGCCATCTCCAAAATAGTTCTCCTTAATTGTTGGAAAATATTGAGTGGAGAAGATAGATTCAGAGACGATATTGAATTAAACAATAGACCTCGAGGAGCGGGTGACGCTTTCTAAAGAAAACTATTTGCCCCCTACACATAGTTGCTAGAAGGTTAAGGCAAAGTTCCTCCCATGATACAACGAAACTTTTAAATTTCCTTTGATTAGCAAAATCGAGGAATTCCTTAACTTTTACTCTAATTGCTGAAAATAAGATTGATTGTAATTGTATTTTTTAGCACCATAGACCCTCTATTTATACATATTCAATGGACACTATTTTGAAGAGTCACAACCTTTACATTTGATTTCCATTGGACATACTTCTTAGAAAAACATGTCTCACGGAATCAAATGTATCCTTTGAATAAATCATCACTTTCTAATAAGTGCTCATGAATAATTATGAATTTGCAATCTACAATTTCCAACAACGTCATTATAAATTTTACTAACAAAAAAAATATATGGTCAATGTAAATCCAACTATCTTTACCAAAAGTTACATGCATCTCTCACGGCCTATGCACAAAGGTGCATGACCAAGACGTGCATAATAGATAAAGGTAATCATTTGAATAAATTGGACTTACTTAATGCAAAAAGATTGGTCCAATTCTTGGAATATTTTAAAAGACTTGTCTACTTGAAACTTGTTGGTTGAGTAATATAGTTCAATAAATTGTAATTTACTAGGTTAATTTGAAATCTAAGGATAAAGATAATAAAGAGTTTGAATCTAAGTCGTTGATGTAATTTAATTTGTGCGGTTGTTCTAATGGGGGCTTAGCTATAAATAAAGGCCTCCCCAGCCTCATTTGTATCATTTACCATTGAGTACTCAAATTGAAAACATTTACTTTAAAAGCTTTCTTGAATTTTCTTACCTTCTTGCTTGTTTCGCGTAATAGCTTTCTACCTTCAACGCTTTAGAAAATTATTTAGGATTCTTAACTTTGAGGGTATAAGATGACTTAAGTAATTTGAAGCAAATTCACCACCTAAGATCACATGATTAGCTCAATTAAAATTCAGGCCCGTGACACACAACTAATGTAACAATTGCCAATATAAGTATCATTTAGCATAGTAAAGATTGTATGAAAAATATAATATCGTATGTAGTATTAATATGTCAGTAACAATAATAATGCAACACAATACAGTAGCAGTAACACAATAGAATACTTGTAATCGGACAAAGTTAAAAATTAGAAAAGAATTTTGTTAAGGCCTATATGAACAGTTTCCTTAAGACAAATTCGACCTCTCCTCGGTGTTTTGAGTAACGTTGGATGTCTGTCTCCCAAGATACAACAACAAACAATCACAGTAGTAGCACAACAACAGTGATCAATCGAACACAATCTTACCTTTCTCTATCACTAGGAGGAATGAATTTAGAAGGAATTTTTTATAATGATGGTTTTTGATGGTATATTTTGGAAGTCTTTTAACTTGGCTTTATATAGAGGAAAGGAAACGAATGAAGAGATCTAGATTGATTTATGAAGAGTTTTGTTGAAAAGTTAATAGATATAAGTGAACAGACACAATGAAAAGATGCAATATTAAATCGAAAGTAATGAATTTGTTCACCAAGAGATACAATTGTTCAAAAGATACAATTGTTCATTAAAAGACAGAACTATTGTTTAATTTGAGCATCAATTTATCATTCATCACTTAACAATTTTGAGCATATTATATAGAATATAAATTCATAATTTATTATTAAAACCTTCAATTTTATCAATAAAATAATATGCCTCAAAGTTCCAAAATATCCATTATTTTCTAATAAATATGTTGCCACCTAAACTCTATTTAACATACAAAGTACATCAAATTGATAAATATAGCTACCACCTAAACTTTATTAAAACATGAGATCCTAGATCCTAGATTTGAGTCTTAACTTGTAATTAGATTGGCAGAGTTATTTTCATGGTTTGTAGGGATAGAGAACATATTAGAAGGAGAAGATTGTAGAGATATGGCAAGTTGGGTGAATCATAGAATATCACTATATAGGTGAGTGTAACTCAATAAATATATTGTTGATGGTTAAGAGTATGTTTTGAGTATTGGTAAGTGTCTATAAGTGTTGTTAGGGGTATATTCTTAGTATACGGTTGAAATCAAGTATGGACAAGGATGAGTAGTATTTTGTTAGTGTGAATTACTCAACGGATTCCATCAATATTATTGTAAATAAATAGCTTTTCTTTTCTTTTTAGATATTAGAGCTAACTATCAATAATAAAACTAGGCCTATTTCTCTTTCACCTTATTTTCCTCTCAATTGTTGTTCATCTTGAATTCTTAAATGTTCCATTCAAATACTAGAAAGGTAAGAAAGAGAGATAATCAAGCCATGTGCATCGATGCAAAAGAAAATGCTATATTAACAATAAAACTTGCCTTTATAATAAAAAAAGAAACATAAACCAAGGACTATACAAATTGATCTTTAAATTTTGTTTAAAATCACATTTCGGTTATTCAACTTTCAAAAATAACATAATAGTCATTAATATTATCAAATTATTACATTTCTTTCACACAGTTGTTAGCTTTCATTAAAAAGTAAAGTTGCACTTTAATTCAAAGACTTTATACAATTAATTTGATGCCTGTGCTATAATTAAAAAATTGTTTTGATATTTTTAAAATTTTCTTAATAATAATCGTAAAAATTTTAAAAAAGTCTTAAAAATAAATATAAAATTCAATTGCAGCAAACAAAAACCAAGAATTTTGTAGCTAATTTTTCCACATCTAATCTCATAAAAAATCAATATTTAAACTTTCAAAAAAAAATATAACCATCAACTTTGATCTCACTCTTTTTTTTCATTTCCTTTCTTGTTTTATGCTATCTTCATTTTCATCTTTCTTTGCTCTCTTTTTTCATGCAGATCGACGTCGGCTTTACTCTTCCCAAATCATTAAAAATAATGTATATATGTTTTTATTTATAATCGAAAGTAAAATCTCAACTTGAAATTTGAGAAAGAAATGGTGGGTTTGGAGAAGAAGAATAAGAGCATTATGCATTATAAATTTAAAAATTCCAAAACGGAAAGTTACTCAAAAACCCCATCAATCTAATAACGGGAGTTACAAAAAAAGAAATTATGAGTTTAGAAAAGAAGTAGGGTATTTTGTATTATAAGTTAAAAGGAAAAAGAAAACCTAAATTTCGATCAAATTGAAACTTACCAAAGAACTCAGACAATATAACAAAACATTTTGTTTTCACTCTTGCCCTATTTTTACTTAATTATTTTCTCCTTTCTTTTTTTTTTCATAACTATTAAGAAAATCTTGCAAATAGGCTATTGATGGTAAAAATTTTACGATTCTCAAAAATGAAAACGATTTTGCAAGCCTAGATTTTTCTTGAAAACTTGAGCATCAATAATCAATTTAATAGTGAAATTTGAATATTGCATTAATATATTTTGCTAGGGCTTTGAGAATAAAATAAAATAAAATATATTTTGAAAAGCAATTTCTCAGTAAAACAACATGAAGTTGTTAATGTGATTGAAGGTGTTGATCAATGATGGAAAGCAAATGAAATTTAATTTGAAAATTTAAGATTTTTATATATTAAATATTTGCAAGAAATGTTAGTTAGAAAATTGTAGTTTTAATTTTAAGAAATTTTAGATTTATACATATTTAAATATTTTATATTTAAAAATATGATTTTTTAAATGTTTTTACAGATTTTTTAATAATTTTAATCTAAGAATTTTTTAAAAAATTTACAATTATTGTTAAGAAAATTTTAAAAATATTAAAATAATTTTTAACTATAGCTTAGGGACCAAATTATCTATTAATCCTTTGAACTAATGTGCAACCTTACTTTTTCACGAAATTAACAATTGAGTGACAAAAATGTAACAATTTGATAATGTTAGTGACTGTTATGTAACTTTTGAAAGTTAGATGACCAAAATATAATTTTAAACAAAGTTTACAAATAATTAGTGTAGTTTACTCAAAACAAATTTCCTAAGCCATACTTCGTATGGTGGTAAGTTGACGGGCTAAAGTACTTAGGAGGTCCTTGTGTTATAGGGAATGGATCAAACTAGTTCTTTTATTTTTAATTGGACCAATTTAATGCCTATAGTATTAAAAAATCAAATAAGCCCAAATTGTTAGAGAGTTAACATTTACCCTATAAAAAATGTCTTAATTTTTTTTTAAAATAAATTGCAGTTCAATTCCAAACAAAAGATTTCATTTACAAAATTATATAAACTTTAAAAATGTTAACTCTGCTAAATAGTAAATAATATTTTTCCAATAGAAAATGCCAACTTTAATAGTAAAGGGAATAATTTGATTAGGTCCTATAATAGAGAGACCTCTCAGGTACATTCATCTAAGTTCACAAATGAGTCACTTTCTAACTTTGATTTTAGTAGTCGAGGAAAAGAAAAGTAATTTGGAAGGAAACAAAGGAAGTGTGGGAGTTCAGGAAGTTGTTGAGGCTGAAAGTCGATGGTCATGAGCAAGAAGTCACCGAAGAGTTAGCTCATATCGAAGCAATGAAATTGAACTTAAAACTTTAGGAGGTTGAGGAGTGTTATACCCCCTCCACAAATGAGGACATGTAGCAATTTAGAAGGCTACTCGAGAGACACTCCTCTCCCGATGCAAATTTGAAGGTCGCCAAGAGAAGGCACGTTCTAGCCACCCAAACAAATGAAAGGTAACCATTAAAGGAAACCAACCATTTGTCCCTTCAAGCACTCGACCTTCTGTTAGGAACGTGATCTGTTTGGTCATCAAATCTTACGTGGGTTCAATTGCTCTGTACCTCTAAATCAGATTGAATGACAGAATACATTTTCATCCCATTGAAAACATCTAACCCATGCATCTTGCAATAATGGCTTGATTACAGGACTAACATGCTAATGCCATCCTACACGGGATCTTGCCTATAAATAACCTCAAAGATGATGATGAAGGGGATGAACTCTCAAGCACACTAGCCTGTACTCTGCCAATTTGCCTTCGCATTCAACCTTCAGACTTTCTCCACTTTCACATTTTGTAATCTTTGGCTTTACGCCCCGACTAGGTGAATCGGCCTCCACCGATACCATCACATCCTATTCTGTACTTCTCCGTTATTGTATCATTGTATCAACAAGGAGCTAACGTTGGTGGAGCTTTTCGTGGCAGAGATAATATTGCAGGCTGTAGGGGTATTCTTTTGTTCTATGTACTTTTGCTGATTTAGGGTGCTTGTTTTGCTTGGTCTTTCTAGTTTTAGTAAGCTGCTTGTTCAGGGTATGTTTGCTCGGTTATATGGATTGAATTCTAACCAATAAGGAATCTCATGATTTTATAATTCAATTGAAAGTTGTGGCTATGAAATAATTTTCGGCTGTGTAAAGGAAGCTTTTGCTATGATGTGCTGGGCTATACCGGGGAGATTAAGAGCTTCATCATTGAAAATATTATGAAAATCGTAGGGGTGTTCTCCCTTGTTTTATTGCAATGGCGTGCTCTGCTTTTGATATTTTGGCATTTACGGAGCTATATTGCTACAGTACTTTGGTGCTCTGTGGACTTCAAAGGTTTTGTCTTCATAATTGTCTTTAAAGCGTGGGTGTGTGTTTAGGTTGAAGTGTTTTATAGATTTTTTTTCTTCCATAAAAAATTGTGGAAATGATAAATAGATAAAAATTAATTATTATTTAATGAAAAATATTTTAAATTTTATTTTATTTGTGTTTATATTATATCATGTTATAAAAATTTTAAGTTTAAATTTTAATTTTGTTTAGAATAAAGTAAACTATCAGATAATCACTCAACTATAAAACAATTTTTATTTTATGCATCTAAAATAAATAGTTTGCATTTTGAACACCCATGTTTATTTTAGTCACTCCATTAAAATCACAAACGGCAAGTGACAATTAAAAAATGGTATAATAATAAATTTAGCCTTCAACTTTTACATATTATATCAATTTAGTCATAATTTTAAAAAGTAATTCTCAAATTTTACAAATAATCTCAATTTAATCCTAATTCTAAAAATTTAATTATTATAAATTTAAATTTTATATTAGTAAGAGATAAATTTGTGAATACTTATCAAAATAAAAGTTATTATAATTTTCCAATACTTTAAGGATATTTGTTACAGAACGTGCCACCATACTTTAACAATGTGGGGCAGAAGAAATTTATTTCTGTTATCCTATAATCCAAGAGAATGTGACTATATATGTTACAGCACGTGCCACCATACATAATACCCATTTTCCATGTTTGAAAGAGAGGATTCTTCCATAAAAACAAAAAGAAAAGGGAAGTAGGAAGGCAACGTAACCTAAAAAAAAAACCAAGAAACATTTTCATACCAAAGGCGAATAAGGGTCAGTTTGATTGCCAGTAAAATATTTTCCGTAAAATGATTTTTGGAAAATGTTTTACTTTTCTGTAAAATGATTTACTGGAAAATATTTTTTGGTGTTTGATTGAATCTGTGTAAAATATTTTTTGCTATTTGGCAGATTTTCTGAAAATATTTTCCGGAAAAGTAGTTTTTGCATATATTAATATGTATTAATAAATTTTTATATTTTAAATTGTTTTTACATATATTGTAATGATTTATTTATAATAATACTCAATTATTAAGCTACAATATTAATCGTTATAAATTAAAAAACTAATATCAAATAAATTATTTGTAATTGTGTTAAAAAATAAGTATTGAATAATTAAAAAACAAGTTCTTGGAAAATCGATAAATGAAGCAATTTTCACGGGAATGAAGGAAGGAATGAAGGAGGCGATAGAGAGGAGAGCACGGAAAATGTCTTACGGAAATTGAAAGGGTAAGACATTTTCCCTAACATGTAACCCATTTCCCTTGTTTTGGAGTTCATTTTTCAAATAGAAAATGTTTTCTGTCAATCAAACGCTGGAAAAGTTGGAAATAATTTTTCAGAAAATCAATTACGTCAATCAAACAGACCCTAAGCTAAGTAGGTTTGCAGGAAGAAGGCACATGCTTTTATACATCCATGCCGAAAAGAAACTATGACCATGCATGTCAAATCAAAATAACAAGCGAGGGCCATATCAGCACTACCAGATCCAAAATATATAAGACCCCAGAATCCCTAATTGTGAGTACGTCATGTTGACCGGCAAAGTAAGACCATCACGAGTAAAACAAGGTAAGTAAGAAAGTACATATTCCATACCTTCTCCTTTCTCCTTTCTTGAACGTCTTCCTTCCTTGTCTTTTTTGTTTTGGTAGTGGCTGCTTCCTTGCTATTTTCCTCTCTCTCTTTTAGGCTTTATCTCTTCCTCTCCTGCCTTTTCTTCTCTCCTCTCTTTTTTTCTTTTAATCACTCTCTCTTGGCTTCTAGTTTCTTCCTAGCTTGCAGCCACCCCCTCTGGGGTCTACTATATAATGGAATACAAAGGCTGATGATGGGACCTCATCTGCTAAACTCATTTGCTCTATTGTTATGGCTACAATTCCCGCTCAATGCATTGGGCCTCAATGTCAAAGCCTGATGAAGATAATAATTGAATAAAAACGAAGACGGTAAGGAGGGAAACAAAGAAAATATGGGTATAGGAATGCTTGAGAATACTTCCATGGAGGTAGGGTCGATTGATAGATAAAGTTGCTTGGTCTTTACTGAGTTATGTTGGGACTCAGCAAAATCGTGACTTTGATTTGGCTGTCTAATCTGTTGAAGGGTTTTTGGAATTGAAGGTGCTCCGAGATTGATGAGTGAGGTAAAGGAGCGGTTATTGTGTTGAAAAGGGCTGTTTGGATTGTATTTGTATGCATCAGTGACGGTAATCAGGTGGCCAAGTTACTGCTAGGTTGGTAGTGCCTTTAACATGTTGTGACGGGTGGCCAGCATAAAACTTGACCCCCCATATACAACCCTTCAAAGAGACAGCCAAATCAAAGTCACGATTTTGCTCTTGGCCATATTTATCAAATCAATTAGTTCTTTGTGTAGAATGATTTTTGATGTGCCAGAAAAGTCTCAGAAACTTGTTCCTTTATCCACAATAATTTATTTTTAATTTTAATTATAAATTTCAAATTTAGTTTTTATATTTATATTTTTTAGAATTTAATTTCTTAACTTTTTATATTTTAATATTCGGGCCAACATCATTATTTTATTAAATTATGATTCATTATAACATTATTTTTTTAGTTACGATATCACTAAGTGAATATTTTTTATTTATTTCAAAATATTACACCAACAAATTTTTAAAAAATTAATATTATTAACAATTAAAATTATAAATTGAAATTTAAAAAATAAAAATATAAAAACTAAATTAATTTTGTTATTGTTTTATGGTATTTGATAGGATGTTTGTGCCGTTATATTAGCATTTTAGGTTTCTAGTTTTAAGGCGTCTTGGTGGTTAGATGATAAGCTTTTTTCTCATTATCTCGCTACAGTTTGGAACTTTTTGGTTGGTAAGGAATATTTTGTTTTAGCAAAAGAATATAAACATATAAATATTAAGAATAAAATCCCAACATTCCCTTTCAATATTGAAAAAGTATTACCTTTCAAATTTAATCCATACATAAGGCCTACATGGGAACGTGTCCATTATTACTTTTTCTTTTGTGTCTAAATTTGCCATTATGTCGAGTTGTGCCTCTAAAAATATAAACTCTAAAAATGAAATTGGACAAAAAATTATATGCATTTAATAATCTTAATAATTTTATAAAAATAAAAAATAATTTTAATATTTTTAAATTCATTTGCTGGCATAGTGCCACGTCAACATTTAATTACATTTAGACCGTCACGTCAGCAGTTAATGTTGACCGTTAGTTAACTAAGGGCCACGTCAACATGTCAGTTAAAAATTGATCAATTTGACCCAGAAAAAAGGTTAGGGGTGAAAGTGCTCCAAAAAAAACATAAAGGGTCAAAGTGACCAAACAGTCAAATGTTAGGGGTTATTTTTGACATTATGCCTTCATTTAACAAGAACTTTAGTTTTGTTGATTGTTTTGGTTTTTGTTACATTTATGGGGTTATCTCATCTTTATGATGTAGTTGTAATATTTGGTGGTCTCGGGTCAATTAGATATGGAATTTGGAACGCAAGCATTTCAACAACACTCGTTGTCAGTGAAATTGTGGCCACCTAGTCATGGTACAAGGTTGATGCTTGTAGAGCGGATGTTCTTATCAGTTGAATTATGTGTCCATTATACAAGACGTAAAAATCAAAAACTTATATCAGTGCTAGAAAATACTAGTTAGTTTATAGTCATGAGTGAATGCTTGAATCATGAATGAAAGAAATTTCCCCTGTTGTTGTTGGTGGATATTGTACATTTAACTCTTTGGAAACTCTACGGATTTAGTTCTCCTTTCATTTATGTTTGAGATTTTATTTAATTTGGGATTTTTGATTTGTTGCGTTATTTTTAAAATATGCTTAAGTTCCTCTTAAAGAAGGTGAATTTCTATTTACTTGTTTTCTATTTATTTGAAAGAGAAGTTTGTCATGCTAAAAGTGGTTTATATTGTTTTTATTTGTTATTTTTTCCTTGTTTCTTGTTCTTGACTTGAAATATGGTAGTAGCGAGATCTAGACATTTGCTTCAAATAAAATTAATATTTTGCATTTATATGAATTCATAATAATAGAATACTAGCATCACATCAATAGGTTGTGATTCAAATTTTGCAATTATATGATTTATATTCCTCTAGTAATTAGTCTCTATAGTGCTAGTTATACCAAATAAACCAAGAACATCATGGAATGATATATATATTGCAATTTAGTTCATAGTCCTATATTTCAAAGGAATGGAAATTTTCCTATCTGAGTTGTTATTAAATTTTGCTTTTGCCATTGTGATGTGGTCGTTGAAAGCAGCAAAAATATATTATCCCTAATAAATAATGAAAAAGAATAGTAAAAGGGAAGTAAGGTCAAATTCTCAGGGACTGGATTTGCACAATATCTTGTTCCGTGAAATCCCAGGCAGAATCTTGCCCAAGAAAACCTACGTTCCTGGAAAAAAATAAGAAAATATCAGAATTAAAGGTTTGGATCTGGAAACGAAAAATAAAATAAAAACAGAATTAAGAATATTGAATCAAAAATTCGAGAAATTAAAAATAGAGTTGAGAGAAAGGAAATTCTTATGGGAGATTTCAACCTTCAGTTGTCTCGTTCCGCCTTAGGTTCAATCCTCGGCTTTAGATGATCCTTCCCAAACCGAATAAGCCAATTATAGTGAAAGAGGACGCTACGACCACCAGCTCCAAGGATTTAGACTTACGATTTAGTGGAACCTGACTCTAGCCAACAATCGCTTCTGTGGGATCGTCTTATGCTAGATCAACGCTTCTCAATGGCGAATCCCGTGCCATTTTGCCTCTTGGGCTCGCCAACCTCTAACGAAGTAAGCTAACGAACCAACTGTGCAACATTCCCAAAACATACAAAGCGGCCGCCTTTGCATACGTTGAAAAGCTTACTTCTTAAGGGACATAGACGGAAGCGTCAGCCCCATAATGCAGAGAAATAATGAATACTTAGCGAGGAGGCTAAGTACGGACTCTAAGCCTCAAGAACCCTTTTTGGGAATATCGACAATCTTCGGCTAGATGAGTTTAGTAGCTCATGGTTGTGGTGGAAAAGAAAATAAATAAAATAAAAATGGAGATTTTATTGAAAGGAAATATGAGAAGAACAAAAGCCTAGACTTTTGGGGAGAGAGTGTTTACAGAAAAAGATGGATGCATTTTGAGTCACTTCACCCCCTATTTATAGTGCTAGGGGAGATAGTCTAATCCTACTTAAACTCTCAAAAGATAAATACATTTAATTGAAGATAAATAAAATAAAATCCTAAAATTAAATAATCCTTAATAATTATCTTAATATTAATTGTCCTAATATAATTAAAATAGAGTTTGATAAAATAAAATCTCTTCTTTTTGCATTTCAACCCTTGTTTCTTCCATGCTTGCACTTTTGGCACCAATTTTTCCTTGTCTCGCACATTGGCTCATTTTATCTCTAAATTCACGATTTTGGCCCTTAATTTTGCTTTTGCCTCAAATTTAGTCCTTATAAGATAAAAGATCATAAATAGCTCAAATTAGCAGGATCATACTCAGAATAAATCATAATTAATACATAAAAATACGTTATTCTAGAGTGTTATCACATTGTTATGTTCTTGTTTGTTATGTTCTTGTCAAAATTTTGAATGTTATACATAAACTTCTAGTCTTTGAACTTTGGTGTTGCTTTCAAGTTTGTTACTGATTTTAATGAGATTGTAAACCACTTCATTAAGCTTATGTATGTTCATTTGTACAACACCAATTTAAAGGCAAGAGTTGAGGCTCTAGTTTGCAAAATGACACTTTCAGCTTGTTTGAATGTAAATATTTATGTTTTTATTGTTAGAAACTATTTCTTTTATCTCAACTTTCTGTGTAGGGTGGCATGACCACTCAACCTCAAGTAGAAAATTCAAATTTTGGTAACCCAACAAACGGCTATGGTTACCAAACTAACTTGACAAACCAATTTTTAGGCCAATATAGCACTGTCGAAGAACAAAACCGTGGTGTTAGTTCAAGGGTCTTATAATATTCTCAACAACCAACATGCCTCATTTCAAGTCTTTACATATTTAGAAGTTAGGTTGTATTTGACTATTTGCAATTTGGGTGATTTGTTTTGATCAGTATCTTGAGGGGGTAAAGTAATTCCACTCTTTTTCTTTCCCTTTAGTCGTTGAAATGGTGTTATAAATATAAGTTTCAATTATGTTTTTAGTGGAGACTAGGGTATCCTCTAATGTCATGGCCCGAGAACTAAATGTGTCATATGATAAAATCAAGAAATCTTTAAAGTTTATTGCATCTGAGGGCCTACTTTACACAACTATTGATGATCACTACAAATTTACAGATGTCTGAGGTATGTCTAGGTTGTTCAACTGTTTGAATGTTATTTGAGATTATAGAGAAGTATATGAGAAAATAGTCTTGTTCAACTGTATAAGTTCGCTCGACATTCATACCGCGACCTTCTATATAAGCGACCTTCTATATAAAGGCTCATTGATTTAAAATCGTAACCTCAAAAGCAGCTTGCGGACCTACGTTCCTAGTTGATATTATAAAGGCTCTTTGATTTAAGATCGCAGCCCCTCAAACAGCTCACGGACCTACATTCCCAGCTGATATTATAAAGGCTCGCTGATTTAATATCGTAGCCTTTAAAATAGCTCGCGGACTTACATTCCCAACTAATGATTAAATGTTAGCTGAGTTAAGCTCGAAACCTCCAGTTATTTGAGTTAGCCGAGTTAAGCTCACAACTCTAAAATAGCTCATGGACCTATGTTCCCAATTGATGATTAAATGTTGGATGAGTTAAGCTCACAACTCCAATTATTTGAGTTAGCCGAGTTAAGCTCGTAACTCCGAAACAACTTGCTGACCTACGTTCCCAACTAATGATTAAAGGTTAGCTGAGTTAAGCTCGCAACCTCCAGTTATTTGGGTTAGTCGAGTTAAGCTCGCAACTCCGAAACAGCTCGCGGACCTACATTCCCAGCTGATGATTAAAAGTTAGCTGAGTTAAGCTCGCAACTAAGTTCTTTTGAGTTAACTGATTTAAAGATCGCAACTCTCAAACAACTCGTTGATTTAAATTTTCTCTGAGTCCGTTAATTTACAAACAAATTCTTTCTTATGGGAAATATAGGTTGCAGTATTTTGCAATACAATTTTTTACTCCTGTATCACACTATCAAACAATAAAACTTGCGCAATAAAGCTTTAAGTTAAAACCCATATGATAAGCCCCAAATTAAACACACTCCATATTGCCAGGTTGTCTAAGAATAGTCACTTTATAACTCTTCTTCGACCAAGTGGGGGACAAATCGTTATACAATTATTATAAAATATGTAATAACTCGACTCAGATTCGAACCGAAAACCCATGGATAACCCATGGTTTAAATAACCTCAAGATGTTCCATTTGAAGGTATTCCAGATAGGATTGGATTATCTTTTTCCTCTCTACTTCTTCACCAAAACACCGACCATCTCCTTATCCACTTCTGTTGACACCATGTATCAACATAATGCATACATTTATATTCAATATTCTTAAAAGTTTTACTATAGAATATGTAATTTTATATGTAAGAACATTTATTTAATTAAAAATTCAAAGTCTTCACACTTTTATATACAATATTTTTTTGCGTTTTATTAAAATATTTAATATTACAACTCTATGACAATATTAAATTAATTTAAAACCTTTGAATTTTTTTGGTTACTCTACCTTATCCAATCTTTGTAATTATTTTTTTCCGGTAAAATAAACAGCATTAAGCGATTCTATTGAGTTAACACGTTCGCCCTTGTAAATCTAATATAGTTTGCTTGAACTAAGTCCCTCACAGAATGAGGTGGGACTTCAAATACTTGGGCCTCTGTAAATCTTGTCACCGTAACATTTGCCATATGATCAGCGACTGAATTGTGAGTTCTTGAAATATGGAGAAAACAAATCTTCCACCATCGACACACCATTTGATGAATCCCTCGTAATTCCATCATTTGACTATCAGCTGCACCTACCTCTACAATCGTCTATATTAAAAGAGCATTATCACTTTCAATTTCTAACTGACGAATCCCCTTCTCCCATGCTAAATGAAAACTCTCCAAAATCGTTCTCGCTTCAATCTTAAAAATTGTGTCCTTACCTAGCAACATTGACAATCCCCATAGCCAATTAGCATCAACATCTTTAAACATTCCCCCGATCCCAGCATAGAATCCATTTAGCGAAACTGCTCCATCTGTATTGAGCTTAACCCAACTTCCAGACAGCACTGACCAATGTGCAACAATAGCAATAGGATTATTCTGAATCACAGGCAGTTTGAAAATACACATTGTTATGGGCCAATTTTGCCCAAGCAAAAACAAACAAAAAAATAATAACCCAAAACAAATTAAACCCAAATAGCCCAAAGCACCCTTAATAGGCCCAATAGTAAAAAACCCTAAGCCCAAATAACCAGTCCATAAACTAAAAACATTTTCAGCAAAATGAGAGGCAGAAACCCTAGGTGCGCCACACCTAGGTCCACCTCCAGCGCACGCCTCTGACACTATCGCCGCATGCCAGCCACCGCCACCCCCACACGTCTGACACTTGCAAAACGAAACCACACGCAACAGCAAAACAGGCCAAACAACAAAACGACAAAATAGAAATTTAGAGGTTTTTCAAATCGGCTATAAAGGCCAAAATCTTAACATTGTAGGCTTGTTCTAGGCATTTTCTTTACAGATTGGAAATAAAAAGGAAAACAAAGGTTGCCTTTTTTTTTCTCTAATTTATTCATTTTATTTCTTTTTTTTTACGAATCAGTTTTTTTTTTAAAAAAGAGAAAAAGAAATAACTTACCTATATTCGGGTCTTCAACGTCGAAGAAGGCCGAGGAAGTCGCCTCCGATGATAGGCGGCCAGAAACCGAAAGGTTTCTTAGGCTTTTGAGGTATTTTATTAATATTTAGGGGATTTGGAACTCAAATTTGGGTTTGAGAGGTTAAAAGGGTCGGAACGGAGGTTTTTGGTTTTTTCAGCCACCGCATATGACGGCGCCGTCACCGACGCCGTGGCCGGTGGTCGGATCCCTCACCGGAGTTTAAGCCGATGCCCAGAAAGGGGGAAAGTGGTGAGAGGCTTTCTTGGTTTTTTTTAAAGAGTGTTAGAAATGAAGAAAAAATTCTGAAATTTATCTTAAATACTAACTATTAAACGGCGCCGTTTTGTAACTTGGGGGTCAGGTGCCAAAACGACGTCGTTTTGGCCCTGACCCATGCATGCAACCGATCCAGTAGCAGACCCGCATATTTTTGCTTGGAGGGGTTCATTGCATGTTCAGCCCCTCCGCTTTTGCGCCTTATTGCAATCCGGCCTTTGTTTATTTTACATTTTGGCCCCACGAATTTTCTACACGTTTTATTTTGGTCCGCGCTGAAACGATGCGCTTTAGGGCCAGGAATATTTCCCAATCAATCCCTATCTTCTAAAGCGCATCCCAATTCAGTCCCGAACCACCCTATTTTATTTGTTTGCGATTTAAACCCCGGATTTTGGGCCCGATTTCAATTTCATCCTATTTCATTTAATTAATTTATTATTCTTTATTATTTTTTTAAAAAAATTATTATTAATTAATTTATTTGTTATTTTTAAAGAGCTCTTCTTTTATTATTATGCATTTTAAGTTTTACATATGTTATTTATTTTAAATGTTTCACCTAATATTTATTTAAATTTTTATTTACATTATTTGTTTTAAACTACCATATATATATATTTTTTTTTTTCCTTTAACTTTTTTAATTTTTTATGTTTTATTTTAATAAAGAAAAGATATTGTTCTGTGTTTTTTATTTATTTTATTTATTTATTTTAAACTATGTCAGTATTATTCATTCTTGGTTTCATATATTGTTTGTTTGGGGTATTTTGTCATTCATCTCGAATTGATTTCCGAATTATTTGTCTTAGACTATTAGCTATGTAAAATTGTTTTCTATCATTTTGTTTCATTTACTTGGATTATTAATATTGATGTATTAAAATGATGCATGTGGTGTTGTTGGTTTATTTGTTTATTTGTTTGTTTGTTTATTTGTTCAATTATTTCATTTCGTTTATTTGTTTATTAAATTGTGATGGAGTACGTTATAATTTGATTCTTTGTTCTCGTATTATTGCCACTCGTTGACGTGACGTTCCATTCATTAATAAAACAAATGTACCTCATTCAAACATTGTGCTCGCTATTAAAAAAAAAGGAAAAATTTTTACAACAATGTAATATTTCGCATTTTGAAAATTTGAGAAATGGTACCCTAACTCACGGGGTCTCAATTTTCTCGCTAAATCTAAATAGCGAAATACCCTTCTAGTTCTCAAAATTTACAAAGCTTCGATGAGAATTAAAGACAAGCTCATTCTCAAGATTCTCAAGCGCTGTGTCCTAACTTACGGGATGTGACACTTGTTATCTCGAGTCAAAAGGGTCTTTGATCTTCGTTTTGATTTAGTCAAGCAAATTCTTTTAAAACAAACGACATTAAATAAAAATGGATCGTACTTTAAATTTCCTTTCGAATTTTTAATTTTCGACATTAAGACGTTAATTAATCAACTAGGTACCAATTTTTGGGCGTTACGAGGGTGCTAACCTTTCCTCGTACTTAACCGACTCTCGAATCCATTTTTTCTGACTTTCGTAGACCAAGAAGCGTTGTTTTAATAAATTAAATCGTTTATTAAAATAACAACTTTTCGAGGTCATCAAAAAAGATTGGTGGCGACTCTCATATTCGTTTTTTTTCTTTCATTTTCAAAATCCTAGTCGACCTCGTTTTCACAAAAAAAAAAAAAGGTGTCAACACATACGTATTCCAATTCTTCCATAACAACCAAGACATTATAGGAAAAGAAACTACACCATTCAACATCTTGACTACCACAATCCCCAACATTCTGTAAATTTTATAAAATCCATTCATTCTTTGTAATTAATTTAGTAATATATTTACAAGAATATATAATAAAAATATATATTTAAGGTTTTTATGCGCAGATGTTAGTATTATTTTAGGGTTTGATGAAATTAATAACGTTGAATTTATAGTATCCAATATTTCCAATTAATGTCGTAAAATATGTACAAGATTATATAGTCGAGAGTATATATCAAGAATTGGAAAATATATCTTTTACTATTTTTAAGCAAATATTTATTAACACACTTTTAATCCCTGCATCTTATGAAATAAAAGTTAATTTAAATATATAACATTTTTTAAATATTATGCAATTATATTTATTTTATATGATAAAAAATAAATAGAGAAGAATAAGCAAGAGAAATTCATATGGAATTCTCCAATTTGAAAACTTACATCTGTTGTACTTCATTCATATTATTAATTTTTACTATTGATGTTTTCTTTTGTTTTTATTAGTGATTAGTTTAATGTAATAAACCATAAATTAACTAAATTAAAATGCTTTCTTATGATAAGATATATTGTTTGCATATTTTTATTTATATAGACTATATCTTACTTTTTCATTGATAATTTAACTATTAAAAGGAAAAAAAGAAAACATGTTTATACAATTATATACATATTTGTAAACTAATGGCATAAAAAAGAAATATTTTTGTTGATTGAGCCTTAGTTCGATTAGTATCGGTATCCTTGCCAATGTAGGAGGGAGTGGATTCGAGTGTGTTGAAACGCATTATCCTCTTATTTAAGGGTTGAGGAGGAACTATAAATAGTTCTAAATATTATATAAAAATTAAAATATTAAGAAGTAAATAAAAATATATATATACACCACATCATCTATAAAAACAGTCTTGCACATATAACCATTCAATGCATCCTCTCAACATAATCTAACTGAAATGGAAGCTTTTGTGTATTCAATATTTTTTCATCTATAATTTGTTTTGTGTAAACTATAAAAATAGTCATTTTTGTTTGTCTCATATTACATTTTAGTCACTTATGTTTGAAATGTTACGTTTTAGTCACTTATGTTATCGTTTTGTTACGAAGTGGTCATTTTGTTGTTAAGCTCTATTACCTTCCTAACGACAGCCCAAATGGGTTTTAAATGCCAACCTGGATGTTCAACTGGGACAAGAATAGGTTTTTAATTAAATAAATTTAATTAATTAAAAATTTTAAATTAATTACACATTGAACTGGAAAAGAAAAGCTATTTGCCTCCTTTTTCTTTTAGTTTTCTTTTCTATTTTGATTTAAAAAACTATTTTCATCCCTTGGACATCCAAGTTGACATTTAAAACTCATTTGGACTACCACGTTGGAATGTCGTTAGGGACTACTTCGTAACAAAACGATAACGTAAGTGACTAAAACGTAATATTTCAAACATAAGTGACTAAAATATAACTTGAGGCAAACAAAAGTGACTTGTTTTTGTAGTTTACCCATTTATTTCTATTCATGTTTAAATCTGCATATTTTTAAAATTTTCATATATCGTTTTCAATGTATTTTCAGATTATGGTTTTAATCTTTAAATTACGTTTTTAATTTGTTTTCAGAAAAAAAATTAGCAATTAACATTTTATCAAAACAAGCATACTTTACATTTAAACATAAATAAATGTGTATATTTTGAAATTTTAAGTTTAAGTATTGATGGTTAGTTACTTATTTTCTAAATTACATTTGTTTAGCATAACATTCTTGTAAATTTTGCTCTGATTCTAATTTAATATTTATTAATATTTTTAAATATTTTAATTAATGTATGTTTATATTTTTAGGGTTAAATTAATAAATTATGGTCATTATTACAAAAATAGTAAGCATGTATTAAAAAATTGTTCAAAGTGTTTTTTTTTGTTTTGTTTTTATAAAGCTATGTTCATCATTTTTATAAAGACATTATACTTTTAAAAATATAATTTTGTGAAATATAGTATTTTTTAACAAAATACAAAACATTTAAAAAAACTGATCTGAAAAAATTTAAAAGAAAAATAAAGAATGAAGCTTTTTAAAATTCTTGGATATGATTCAGTTTTTTACAAATAGATTGTTTTTCTAAAAAATATAATTATAAAATATATTAAATAATTTCATAAAAAATATAATTTATATATGGTAATCATATTGTTATGCTAAAGTATGGCCAAACTCCCTTTACTATTTTTACATTTGGAAATAAATTCATCTATTTTTAATTTTGAAGTTTAGGTTTAATTGTTAAGGTGTTAAATTTTTTTCCTTTCGTTAAATTTACTAATGTGATATTTGAAAATAGAAAAACTGCTCACTTGATAGTCATGCAACAAAAGATAACCTTATAAACCTCTGCTTTAATAGAAAAATTTTAATGAGATTAACAATTGAACTTACATTTTAAATTATTAAAATAAAAGTAAGAGGATTAAGTTTCAAAAGTACGGATATTACATGGACTTTTAGCATATATTAACTCGTTATTAAATCTTACAAATTTTGCAACAAAAATTAAAGAAATAAATATAATATATTTTAATTGATGTATGGAATTAAGCTCGTACATCGTAAGAGATAAAAATTAGTTATAAAATAGAAAATTAAATTATGGTGAATTGAAATAGAAGAATTCCTAAAAGAAAAAAGAATTAAATTTTAAATTTTAACATAATAGGAGATTAAAATTATAATTAGACTTTAATGACATGTTTGATTACAAGTAGTGTTTGGAATTACTTAGCTAATAATTTTAAATATCATTTTGTAAAGAAATAACTTAAGGTAGTGTTTAGAAAGTTACTTAATAATTGGATTTTGGTGTAATTATTTATAATATTATCTGCGATTGATATGTTTGGGTAATCATTAGAATTGATGGGTTCCACTAAATTGGATGTAATTGGAGCATCTTAATTACGCGAGTAATTACACTCAAATTCAAATTTAAAATTATTTTTACACAGGTAATATAATACATATCATGATTTAGTTTTAACTTTTGTTACTTTTTAGAAAATAAAATACTAAATATAATTACAGTTTATACTACTAAACATGATTTAAAGAATTATAATATAATTATACTCTGTCAACTTCATGTACGTAAGAACCATGGTCCAATTGGATAGACCGGAACAGATACTAGTTAATATTTAAAAAAAAATTAATCTTGAATTACTATTTATTTAATTAAAACTTTATCCGGTTAAATTATGAAATACATAATCAACTCAAATCTGAGAAGGTTGACAATAGTATATTAATCTAACGGCTGGGAAAGAAATGAACAACTGACCCTACCTTGTCTTGGATGAGTATCTTCTACCTCGACCTTTTTACCTCTAGGGTTTCATGTTCCAACATCCCAATACCCGAACCAAAAACGCTTTCATTTCTTAACCTCCATCTCTATCCTTCCATTTCCGCAAATCCCACTTCTCCAATTCAATTATCCAAACCAAGAAGCACCAAAGCTCTCTGCTTTTATAACTATTTTCTGTAAGTATATTTTTCTCTCTCTTTATGTCTCATATATAATCTCTGGGTTCTCATTGCTTGTATGCTCAAGTTATAGTTTCAAAGGTTCCTACTTTTACTTTTATTGTATAAGAATAAGAATACAATTCCTTCAATCTTTTTTTTCTGTGTGAGAGTGAGTGTGTGTGAGAGAGAGAGAGACTTATAGCGATTACATGGGGAAGTCAGGTGGGAGAAAAAAGAAGGGTGGGTCGAACCAGGTTTCCGTTGATAATCATTCCAATAATAGCGCTGCTGCACATACTAATGGTGGTGTTGATTTGGACTCTTCTATATTTTTGAAGAGAGCCCATGAGCTCAAAGAAGAAGGCAATAAGAAGTTTCAGAACAAGGATTATGTGGCTGCCCTTCAACACTATGATGATGCTCTTAGGCTTATCCCCAAAACCCACACTGATCGAGCCGTCTTTCACAGCAACCGGGCTGCTTGCTTGATGCAAATGAAACCCATTGATTATGACACCGTAATTGCTGAGTGTACTATGGGGCTTCAGGTTCAGCCTCGCTTTGTTAGAGCTCTTCTTAGGAGGGCTCGAGCTTTTGAGGCTATCAAAAAGTATGAAATGGCAATGCAGGATGTGCAGCTTTTGTTGGGGGCTGATCCTAATCACAAGGATGCTTTGGAGATTGCAAGGAGATTAAGGACTGCATTGGGTCCTCGCCAGGAGGCTCAGCAAGACCTCCAGAGCCGTCCATCCCCAGCTGCACTTGGGGCTTCTGCTGTTCGTGGTGCCCCAATTGCTGGCCTTGGGCCTTGCTTACCTGCTCGACCAGTGTCTAAGAAGACAACATCACCTCCAGGAGGATCAGTTGGATCACCCAGTAATAAGCTGGAGAAGATCCAAATGAATGTAGCAACTGAAAACGGTCCTGAGAACAGGGCCCAGATGCCAAGACTTGTGCTGAAGCCGTCAAGTGGTTCTCTGAAGACAACTGGTAATCTGAATAAGGGTGGCCCCAGAGCACAGTCAATTTCTGGTTTTGTTCAAGAGCAGGTGGCAATTGAATGGAGACCTTTGAAACTTGTTTACGATCATGACATAAGGCTTTCCCAGATGCCAGTTAATTGCAGCTTCAAAGTGTTGAGAGAGATTGTGAGCAAGCGATTTCCTTCATCCAAGTCTGTATTGATCAAATATAAGGATAATGATGGAGATTTGGTTACTATTACCTGCACGACAGAACTCAGGTTGGCAGAGTCTTCTGTAGATGCTCTAATTCCTATAGAGCCAGAAGCAGATAAAGCCAGTGGATTGGGGATGTTGAGATTGCACATTGTTGAGGTGAACCCAGAGCAGGAACCTCCATTACCAGATGAAGAGGAGGAGAAGCCTTTGGAAACTGAGGGAGCCAAGGCTGATGAGAGTGGGTCTCACTCGTCTCCTGGTGATAATGGGTCAGAAGGTGTTGACACTGAGATTGAAAAGACAGAGAAAGAAGCTTCAAAGGAAAAAGCAGGAGCTACAGAAGATCCAGAGTGCAAGGAAGTAGAGATGGATGATTGGCTGTTTGAGTTTGCTCAACTTTTCCGCACTCATGTGGGTATTGATCCTGATGCTCATATTGACTTGCACGAGCTTGGAATGGAGCTCTGTTCAGAGGCTCTTGAGGAGACAGTTACTAGTGATGAAGCTCAAATCCTCTTTGACAAAGCTGCTGCCAAGTTCCAAGAGGTGGCTGCATTGGCTTTCTTTAATTGGGGAAATGTTCATATGTGTGCTGCAAGGAAACGTATTCCTCTAGATGAGTCTGCTAGCAAGGAGGTAATGTCAGCACAACTTCAAGTGGCTTATGACTGGGTTAGGGAAAAGTATTCTTTGGCCCGGGAGAAGTATTCCGAAGCACTCTTAATCAAGCCGGACTTCTACGAAGGTCTGCTTGCACTGGGACAGCAGCAATTTGAAATGGCCAAACTTAATTGGTCTTTTGCACTTGCAAAGAAAATAGATCTCTCAAGCTGGGATCCTGCTGAGACATTTCAACTTTTTGGCAGCGCTGAGGAGAAGATGAAAGCTGCTACAGAAATGTGGGAGAAGTTGGAAGAGCAGAGAGCGAATGAGTTGAAAGATCCAAATTCGATCAAGAAGGATGATTTGTTAAAGAGGAGGAAGAAACCTGGAAGTGTTGCAGAAAGTGAGCTCCTAGGAACTGGTAATCAGGGTGAGCTTTCGCCTGAGGAAGCAGCCGAACAAGCAGCTGTGATGAGATCACAAATACATCTTTTCTGGGGCAACATGCTCTTTGAACGATCCCAAGTTGAATGCAAATTAGGAATGGATGGTTGGAAAAGAAATCTAGATACTGCTGTTGAGCGCTTCAAGCTTGCTGGAGCTTCTGAATCCGACATTTCTACAGTTTTGAAGAACCATTGCTCAAATGGAGATGCCGTGGAAGGAGACGAAAAGAAAGTTGGTGGTGAAGCAGAGAGCAGTGATGTCAATCAAACATCTGACAAGTGATATAGGGAATTGAATTTTTTTAATGTCTTTGATGCTCTTAGTGAATGAGAGTGCATTTTAGACTCTTCCCTGCAAATGGGATATTCGGGTCTGATATTGATGAGTGGTACCTGAAAGTTTTTGGGTTTTAAGGTTTCTGTTTTAACCTTAAATTAACTTCTTTTTCTTTTTGTCATAAATAGACATATTTGAATACCAATGAGTTTTTCACCATGTAACTTTGTGTGATACAATACAGTTCCCACTTAAGTTTGTCAAATTTGGCATGAATGAACTACGAAATTTTAATTGTGAACTGTACTTCAATTATTACTATGATATGGGCTTTTCAGTTTGAGTCTCAGACTGAGTCAAGGGTTGGCCTGTCTCAATTTCGTAATTATCTACAACATAAAAGACCAGAAACCAAAAAAAGATCCTAATAATATTCCCTCCATATTCCCATTCCAACCAACTTAAATTCTTATTCCCTCCACGGCTATCCTCTCACTCCATCTTCATCTTCAGAGGTTCCAAGCAATGATGGGGAGAATATTCGACTGTTGCCGCAAGTGAGTATATATACACCTCTACCGTTGAAACTCTACTTTCTGCTTTGCATGTGATGATTGTGCTTAGTTTTAAGCTCCTCCTTTTTCCCTTCATACGCATATGATGTTTCTTGATATATGGAATCCTCTCATTGACTCGTCTAAGCCGGTATGTCAGCTTTTTTACTTGGTTTGTGTTTGTTATATTGTTTCATTGTTTCATATGGGCATTTCTATCTTTTTATTGCGTCCTAATTGTTTTCAACTCTGTTAAATTTGTGGTACCTCTTGATCTTTTTCATAAATAAATCTTATATCTCGACTTGGGAACTATAACAGTTTTAGCATATAAAATCCTTCTATTCTATTAGCAATTATATATTTACATCTTTTCTGTGTTGATTATGGTTTGTTGATTTTTATCAGTTTAGGTGTAGGCCTTATTGCCTTGTATGGTAGATAAAGACGGACTGATTCTTTCATCTGTATTAATATTTATGTTGAAGGACAGGTAGAAACAATCTAATATCAGTTTGTCTCTTATCTGCCTTGGCATTGATTCAAAAGCTCAAATTATTAGTAGCAATTTTAGTCAACCTCGGTTTGATCAGCCTTTCAAGTGGTCCTTGATTAGATAGTCGAGAAAATAGAAACCAATGGTTAAATTCAAGCTCCAGTGCTCAACCAATTCAAATCAGATCGACTCTATGGCCTATATCCATGCTTATATGATTTTGAGTGTTATTTGTGTTGTGTGGCAGCATGCGATAATGTATAGCGCCGTATCATATCCCAAATTACATAGTCCTTTTAAAATCTAAATCTCAGTATAAATCTAACAACTTTAGTCAAATTATGTTGCATTTCTGAAACTCTGATAACAAGGATAGAATGTTTTTGTCAAAGGGAACCAATACATACATGTGTATGTACATGGAGAAATGAATATCATCTGAACAAAAGAATCATCTTTACAAATACGATCTTGCACGCTACAATCTTTATCGCTGCTACAAGTACCACTGACTTAAAAACACATTGGTGTTTATCATTGGTGGCATCTTAGAATCCTTTCCAGGTATTTAGAACTTCATGGAATATATCAGTTATCAGCTCCCTGTCTGCACATTGCAGGAAAGCATTAAAATCATCTCGAATATCATATATCTTGCCAAATCTCACAAGATATCGCATGCAACTGGACTTGAGTTTTGGCAATTGGTATAAAGCTGCATTTTGGAGTCTCTCAAGGACATTCTTTGTATCAATATCTTCTAGGAGACTCTCGTGGCAGGCCTCTTTCAAATCCGATATATCATACTTATCAGCTGCCCGGAGAAGTGCCAGCCGGTGAGCCAGGAATTCTTCATGTTTGATGTTTCCATAAATGTAACATAGCAAAGCCTGACAAGCTTCAATTGACATGTCAGATATGTTTATGGTTGACAGTTCTTTTTCTTGCAGGTTATGTGAAAACATGCTGTGAAAAACAGGCGATCGTGCAGAAAGAACAGCACGATGAGCTCCAATGCTTCCATTAGAAGCATTAATAATGATATCTGTGTGGATGCTTTGTGTTAACATCCGACCAAGGCATGCAAGAGCTGTGGCATTTGATTGCTTTTGTGTGAGTCCTTCAGCCCAAATGGAGCAAGGTTCCCCACCCTGTGAGTCAACACCAAACTTATTAACCTAGGTATGATATTATTAACTCCTACTCCTATTATTATCTTTTGGATGGTTGAGTCTTACGTTTGGAGATGCGGTTTTTAGATCAAGAAATTCAACGTCGATTATGAATTTCCCCGTCAAAGGAACCTCGATCGGCCAGACAAAATCTTCGTTGCTCTTCAGCTGTTTGTCTTTTATTTCTACAATCAGAGACAATAGAATTGGAAATTAGGTTCTCTAAATAGTAACAAGAAGGGACATGACTTTGCACCATCATGTGGATCATCTGAATTGTCATACAGATGAAAAACAAATATACAGGCTTAATCAAAATATTAACTAGTGATTGTTCTGTTTTGAAGCAGGCAGGATGTACCTGGATGAGTGAAAGCCTTTCGATCCCCTGCTGAGCATACAACTCGGATGATGAAGGATGCAATTGGGGGATTGTCTCTTGTTAGATTCGAAATTTCTGGGTATAATTTAACATACAATACCCTGTTCTTCTCCATTGACAAATGCCTTCAATCCACATAAAAAGCAAGGTATAAGAACAGTGTTCCAATAAACTTATATTCATCCAGATTTATCATGATAAACAACAAAAAATTCTAGCAACTCAAGAGAAACAATAACAAACCAAAGTTTAAAGCCCCATAAAGGATTTCATCCATGATGGATGGACGTTTATCCAAATTCCAAGGATAAGAAACGAAACTAATGGATGATCAAAACATGGTATATAGTCATTTAGTTTTGTTATTTATTATTAACTTTGACTCTTTGTAAGAAAAAGATGAAGAGAAATCAAAGGAGACAGACCAATTCCAGTTGCCGATCTTGAAAGGATCGGATTTGCGGTAAGTGCAAAAGGCAAGATTATCTATCCTCCATTGAGCAAGACGAGCGGTGGTTTCGACTCTGTAAGCAGACTCGGTCATCCTAAACAAAGCCAGGGACGCAGTGATCTCATGGATGCAATCAAATATACCTTCGAAAAAATGGTCTCTTGACTTTCCCAGGTTTACTGTTACTATATCCCTCTCTCCACATTAAATACTTGAATCAGCCAAAAACAAAACACAACACCCACTTTCTCCCTTCTGCCTGTAAACAAAAAACACTGCTGGTGGTGTCCGGTCTGGAAATATTAGAGACAGAGATGAGAGAAGTGGCGAAGTGTAGTTTAAATATGGCAAGGGTTGGTGTTAATTTAATATGGTGTTGAGCAGAGAGAGAGAGAGAGAGAGAGAGAGGAAGGGAAGATTTGGTGAAATGTTTGTTTCGATTTGAGCTGATATTCAGGTGGGTGCGTGGGGTTATTTATTGGAGAATTTGGAGTGGAGGGTCGTCCATAGATCGAGTCATACACACAAAAACAAAAAGCTTTTCCCTAAGGTTTTTTTTTTTTTTTTTAGCACTGCTCTTCCTATTTGTATTTCATTAAGGGGTTTGTGTTTAATGGTTGGACTAAATTTATGGAGCTTTGATTTCAAGCAAAGTATCTAATTCTAATCTCTAATACTTTGCCTTGTTTGAATTTATTGGGGTGAAGTAAAATCTCGAACTCAAGTTTGTGTATCAAAAAATAAATAAAACTCTTATTCTTATTTAAATGTTTGATTCGATTCATTTAGATCTAGTGAGAGAATTTGTAAGTCATTCTAATTAATTCCTATTCCACACTCATTGGGCCATTCATGGATTTGCTTGCACCCAAGTCAACTGCTTCTGTTGGCTTGCTTGCTTCTCTTTCAGGTTCTTTCCTTTTAATGTAAATGAAGCCATCAGGCTATGGAGAAAGAAGAAAAGAAAGGAAAAGGACAGGTAAACCAATAAAGCCTTTCTTTAGCTTCAACACACTAAAGATTCTGATGCTTTCTCTCAATATTTTTTTTCTTTTTATTAATCAAAGTTAAATCATGAATGTAAAAGAGGAAGAAAACTTCAACACCAAATTTCAAGTCATATAGCAAACAGAAAAAAGAAGGCAAGTGGGATCCTTAACCAATAAAGGTGGAAGCAGTGAGTGGCAATCAAGGATTGGAATCTTTGATTCCTTTGTTTATTTTCAATTAATTAAATGATATTTAGTGCAACACACAAACAAATATCTCCTTATTTCACTGGGGGAGATGTGGGACACGCATGACATTAGATTCTTTCAAGGCATCCCAAACTTGCAAGAAAAACATGCATCATCTACGTATGAAACAAACACGTCTCCAATGAAATGATTGCAACCATACACTTTGCCTCCACAATTACATGTATACTCCTTAATTTTTAACAATATAAATAAATAATTTTTTTAATAAAAATAACCATTTTACTCTTTAATCTCATGTATAATAATTAATTTATTAATTTTTTCGGAGGTGTGGCTATAATATAAGTTTCTTCGGTTTTATAGGGTTTGATTGCTTTTAATTCCAAGATTAATAGGAGTGGATTTGATGGAATGAAGTATGGGACCCCTGCCCACTGAAATAACACAAACGACCTTTGATGTTGGAGCAAATCACTAATGCACAATTAATGATTTGTCATCAATGACTAAAATTTGATTAATTTATTTATAATTGGAAGAGAAAAGGATGATTATTGTTGTTAATTTTTGGTTTATGGATGTCGCTCTCAGAAAAATCAATAGATATATATATATTTATATGGTTTTGTTTTTCTGCAAATACGCAACTATATATGTACATATATAAATATTTTACAACATCCTTGAATGGTTAAGATTTACCTATGTATAATGCTTTTGTCTTAAGTTGATAATTAGTCTCTGACTCTTCCATATAATATTAGCTCACTAATCTCTACCAATGTTAGAGGAATCTGTAAATATCTTCCTACTTTTCTTTCTTTTAAAAGAAAGAAAAAAAAACCACACTCTACCTGCCTTTAAATCATCACTAGACAATTAAAAAGACAAAAATATGTTACATTGCATCAGAAAAAAAGAGAGACAATTGCGTCATGGGATTTAATTATGCTTTATATATCATTTGTTGATAAAGAATAAGAGCCAATTCTTTATTGCTTTTGAAAAGTATTTTTGAAAAGTACTTTTGAGAAGTGCTTTTGTAAAATTTGAGTGCTTGGTATTGCTGTCAAAAAGTGCTTTTGAAGAATAAAATGTTCATTTTAGACATGATATTATAAAGTAACAAATATGTATTTAAATAATGTTCAAATTAGTTAATATTATGATATTTTAGCAAAAATATAAAAAAGAATTTATTATAACTTATTGTTAATATTTTAATAATAATATTAATTTTAAATATTTCTAAGTAACTAATATTAATTATTTATTAAATTTAATTAGAATATATAAACTATATTTAAATATTTAAATATAATATTAAATATTTATAATTAGATATTGATGTAATTGTATTATTATAAAAATTATTTTTATTTTTAATTAATGCTTTTAACACATTTATATTATTTTATTTTAAAATGTATTTGAATATATAACTCATATTAGATATTAACATAACATAGAAAACATAAACCTAACAAATTAAAATATTACGTATATTTGGATTAATGTTTTAAAAGGGATAATATTTATATACCAAATATAAATTCACAATAGACATGTACTAAGCATATACATAGAGCTGCTCTAATCTTGTTCTCAATTATATTATTTCTCTATAATTAATTTAACTTGTTCAAAACCATTAAGAACATATATTATATAAATATGTGGTTTCCAACTAGGAAGCTCTCAAATTTTCAACTACAATTTCATTGAGCAAATTGAATAAAAATTGCATCCAGAATGGCAAAAATGTCATCAATCTCCAAAGTCTAGTTTGCAACTAAATACTTCATATCTGTCCAGGAAATTTTTCTTATAGAAAGAAAACACTTCAAACCATCTTAAATTAGTAATATGGGGAAAAGACTATTAGATGGACAAATGTCGACACGGAAAGACTCAAATGAAGTCAATTTCATAATATAAGATTCTAGGAAGAGGGAAGAGTGTATTGCATTTCATTTAAAGGTTCACTAAAATCTTTAAATGAATCAAACTTATAGTAATAAAACTAGTACATACCATGATGTAAAAAGTACAAGAGAAGCAGAAGAGCAAATTTCATCCACTCAGATATTCAACATATTTTGAATAGACCAACAAAATCAACTATCCATTGTAACATACTTGAGAACTCTATAGGAGTTGATACACATAAAGCATGAAAATGTCAAGCTCGCATAAACCGGAGAGTCTTCCACAACCTTGACAAAAAGAAACAGAACATAAGCTATCGAAAACATTAACCAATGATAAAATCAAATTCATTGACAAAGAAAATGAAATAGAACAATGTACAAAGAGTCAAGAAGCAATCACCTGAATAGTCCTAGAAAATTGCTAGTCAAAGACCAATCCACTAGCCTAATACAGCTTCAAATGAAAAATGGCAGAGAAATCCATGAGGGATGGCTAATTCCCACAACCAGTTGAATAGCAGGTAGAAGCAAACAGGAAGCAACTTTAAGAAGGGAACCTTTCATGAAATAAACAACGCGATCATTTCAGTTGGCTAACCAGCGAAATAGCAAACTATCAAGCATACATATTATATGTTATTAATGCAGTTTGTGCATACATTGGATATTACTAAGTTGGCAAGGATACAACTCAATACTGCTTGAAACACAAAGCAGTTGTTCGCAGAGGAAACTCGTTTGTTCTGTTACCACATGAAAACCTTTGACTAGATTGACAAGAACTCTAAATTGAATATAAGTCAAAATAATGCTTTAGAAGTTCTAGTAGCTAACTTATAAGCTTTAAGTAGGCTACAGAGATCAATAATTTCACCTCCAATCCACAAGGCCCCAAAGATCACAAGAGAAATATTCCACTAGTAAAACATGTGCTACCATTGACACAAAATAAGAAGAGAATAATAAGGCTTCACTGCTGCTTTAGAAGAGAGACAATTGGGGGAAGAGTGTTGAACTTGATTTAATTCATTTAACAAAGTGAATAAAATCAGCTCTAGTTCATATCCTCTGCATGCAATGAGTTAATCCTAAAACATGCATATAGGATTGCTAAATGGATCCTGTTTTGGGTGGGGAGAGTACATAGTGCAACAATATCACTACATAAACTGGATTTTGCAAAAGCATAGCCAAAGGGACAAACTGTCAAAATATGCAGAGACTAAAGGAACAGAAGAATTAAAGAACACAAAATATATCCTCACATCATAAAACCAATCTTGAGCCACCAAGCATCTCCTACACTCTATTTATAGCCTCCAACAGCCCATATAACAAGATATGCAACTTGTGAAAGCAAAACAAGTAGGGAAAAGATGATAACAGGCCACAGTAACAAATATTTCCTCCTGAAACGAAATCAAACAATTAATTTTAAGGAGAAAGAATTTCTGTAAAATTAGTCAATTAATTTCTGTAAAATTTCTATAAAAATCAAACAATCAGAAAACAACTAAAAACTAAAGCATAATGAATAATTAAATAGAAGAAGAAGAAGAAGAAAAGAAACTCACTGGCGGAAGAGGAACAAAGTACCAGAGGAAAGAACTTTGAAAGAGAAAATGTGAAAAAAATGGGTATAGCCAAAGAACCAGAGGAAAGAACGTTTTTTGGGGAGAATACAGGTTAAAAATAGAAATTATCAGCCAAAAGCACTTTTGGCTGAAGAAAAGTTAAAATTTTCAACTTCTCCATCTGCCAAAAAGTACTTTTTTTAAGCTGAAAATTATTCTGAAATGGTGTTTGTTCTTCATTGCTTTTAAAGAAAAAAGACTTTTTCTTGCAAAAGTTCATCTCAGATGGACTGGAGAACGGAGCCTAAATAATGGAGGTTGCGGTTGATTCCCATAATTATACTAAAAATTATTAGTAGTATTTAAGAAGGTTATAGTGAGATTTGGAGGACTACGGAGAAAGTTGAAGTCTCTTTAGTAATAGAAGTTTATTAGAGGAGGAGGAGCTTGACATAGATCCCACAACATAAGTACCCTACTACATAGGTCCAGGGGTAAAGTGGTGGATGGTCTGATTTAAGGCATGTCTAAGTTAACCTGACTAACTATAGTGGGGCTCAATTTTGGGAAGTTGAAGCTAGGAAGTGATGGAATAATAGGTCTTTTTACTTTTGGAAGATTTTTTCTGGATTTTGTGGATTCAATTCTGATGATTTGTTGGCGAGGTGGTCTTATGCACGGGATTTTCGAGACAAGGTGAAGTATTTTCGAGGCAAGCTCTTTTAGGAAAATCTTCATATGTGTAATAATTGGCATCTATTTGACATTCCCATAAAGAGAGATGTTTGGGAATGCACTACCACGATAAAGAAGATGGCGACTATTTTAGCACTTTGAGAAATGAAATTGCCTACCTAGAAGTATAATTTCAGTGTAGTATTTAAGTTTCATAGGATGATCAATACTCCTAAAAATGGAAAAGGCTTTTATCTTCCTCTATATATCTTTGAAGTAGGATTTCATTTTCTATTGCACCCATGGTTTGCGATTGTGCTGATAGATTATGGAATTACTCTTAGCCAATTGAAGGAATATTCTTGGTGTCTTTTATTTATTGAAGAAAGCGGTTTAGAATACATTTTGTTTAAATAAAGAAAAATTGATTTTTCTTTTAAAATCGAGCATTTGTATTATTTATAGTAATAAATTTTATCAATTTAGTACTTGTGTTTTTTACTACGCAAGCCTAACCGTTTCTCAGCTTTCAACCAACACGATTTTCTCCACTATTCTCTAACATTTGGTTTGCTTATAGAGTGAGCTTCAATTAAACGAACCGGAAACACTAAAAATTTTTAATTTCTCATTGGAGAAAGTTGAATCTCTATAGGCAAGAAACCTCACTCAAGTTCTTAAGAGAGTAGAATTATTCAGGGACAATAAATCTCACTATTTTCTGGCAGAAAATCTACACTCAATATCTATTATGTCTAGCTTACCCCACAGTCCTTTTTACGAGAAAAATTAAAAGAGTTCTACTTAAACAAGAGGAAGCAAAATAGTAATATTTTAATAAAAGACACTAACTCCCACTAAGAGTCGTTGAAGTGCATGGTACACCCTTCAGGGATACCTAGAGGTGTCGCCCATCATATATAGATGGGTTTTATCAAGCCTTTTATATATTTGGTACAATTATGTGTTGTTTGCTCTTTAAATCAACTTATTTAATTTACTCAATCCAATAACTAGTTTTCTATTTTCAAAATATTATTTATTTAAAATAAATTTAAGTAATTCACTCAATTAAATTATTTTCTCAACCCAAATCTAATTCTATTAAAGTTATGGCGATCACTTTACCATACTAGAATATATGAGTAAATAAATTTAATTGTCTTGTTCGTAAAATTGTGATAACTAATTAATTTAATTTCCAATTTGAACTTCAATGATTTAATTAAAATCAATTAAATAAATAATAATTAAATTAACCACTAAGTCATCTTTTCAGTTAAATTGCCATGAGAAAAGCATTAATAATATCCAACTGATGCATATCCTAATGATACATCACAGCAAGAGAAATCAACAAATGAAGGGAAGCAATTTTAGTAATAGGGGAAAAAGTCTTTCCGTAATCGAGACTAGGAATTTGTGTATACCTTTGTGTAACGAAACGAGCCTTTAGTCGTTCGGTCTTGCAATCAAAACCAGTTTTCACTGTGCATACCCATCGACAACCAACCACAATTTTTCTTGGCAATAGTGCAACAAGATCCCATGTATGACTAGCATGAAGGGAATTCATCCCATCAACTATAGCTTGTTGTCATCTTGGATTTGCCTTTGCTACACTAACAGTTTTAGGAATAAATAAATTGGACAAAGATGAAGTGAAGGCATAATACGAGGGTGATAAATGGTGATAGCTTAAAAAATTATAAATAGGATAAGGGTTATGAGAAGAACGAATACCTTTTCAAAGGGTAACATGTTCATCAATTTGACACACAACCGGAGATGAAGAATATGGTAGTTTAAGAGATGAGTCAATTGGAACATATTCTTATTCTATAATTGTAAGAGGATTGTTTGAAGGGTGTAAGGTTGATCTTCTAGAGTGAACTTGTAGGGTTTTTGAAGAATGTGCTATATTTGGGATGGGAAAAGTAGGAATTGGAAGAGTTTCTTTTACCTCTTTTTGATCAAGAAATTGAAAGAGAAATAAGAAGAGGCTTCAAATAAAATGACATCAGCATAAACAAAGTATTTATTAGTAGTAGGACCATAATATTTGTATCCTTTTTAGTTTGTCGACTACATAAATCTTTGGTAGAAATACCAAATTGATTACGAATTTTAGCATAAGAAACAACTAAGTGAAATGAGAATAATCATCAACAAAAGTAACAAAGTAATAGAATCTCAACGTTAAACTAACACAATTAAGACCCAAAATATTTGAATGAATAATGCTAAAAAAAGTTCTAGAATTTATTTTCTTTGGAAAAGAAGCCAAGCTTACATGACCCAAACTCGAAAGAAGACATTTTTGAATACCAAGAATTATCTTTTGAAGCTTGGAAAAACTCAGATGACCCAGACGACTATGAAGAAGATCAACGAAAGAAGCAAAAGTAAAGGTAGTAGCAGGGCAAAAGAGGTAGTGTAATCCATTTAACTCATCATTCGCCAATCATCTTCCCCGAACTCCGATCCTACGCAAAAACAGTTTGGGAATAAAAAATGACTTGGAAGTTAAGTTGTTTAGAAAGTTTACTAATGGAAATCAAGTTATAAAGGCACTTTTAAGCATATAAAGTAACAAAGTGATAGAATCTCAACGTTAAACTAACACAACTAGGACCCAAAATATTTGAATGAATAATGCTAAAAAAAAAAGTTCTATAATTTATTTTCTTTGGAAAAGAAGCCAAGCGTACATGACCCAAACTCGAAAGAAGACATTTTTGAATACCAAGAACTATCTTTTGAAGCTTGGAAAAACTTAGATGACCCAGACAACTATGAAGAAGATCAACGAAAGAAGCAAAAGTAAAGGTAATAGCAAGACAAGAGAGGTAGTATAATCCATTTGATTCATCATTCACCAATCATCTTCCCCGAACTCCGGTCCTACACAAAAACAGTTTAGGAGTATAAAATGACTTGGAAGTTAAGTTGCTTAGAAAGTTTACTAATGGAAATCAAGTTATAAAGGCACTCTTAAGCATATAAACCTGATATTAAAGGAAAAATAGGAGATAGGATATATTTTTCCAACACATTTAATCAATGTTTGAGATCCATTAGTTAAGTAATGGTAGTGGAAGAAACAAAAGAAGAGGTAAAGGTAGAAAATATATTTTTGTTACCAGAGATATGATTGGAAGTGTAACACTTCGATATCTGACTCGATCATCGAATCTGAGATATGATATGTCAAATTCATTGTCAGAGCAACCAAAGTCATATCACAAACAAATAATGTAATTTAATTATTTAAATCAACCAATATATGCATCCCAATTGCTCAATTCTATTCATCATTTCCCTACCAATTCAAGCACTAATCATTTATTCATACCAATTCAAATTCCATTCAAACATATTTACAAGTTACTATCATTTACCTATTCAACCTTCGATAACATAACAAACATAATCAACCATACCATTTTAAAATAAACATCAACAATTCACAACATGCATCAATGCTAACTTTGCACACACTTTATAGGCCTTCCAACCATTTTTCAAATCATACCTATAGCATCAAGGTACCAACCATTATCACATATATCAAAATTTGCACAAGGTACAATTATCCTTCCCATTATCAACACTTCAATCTATAAAACATACTTACTAAATTCACACATCAAGATCATTATTACATATATATTTATACATGATTCACACCATTATCAAATCGCATTATATATAAACAAAGTCTATCACATATCAATTCATCCTTCAATTTATTAAGACATAGATAAAATACTCTCTTAGGTACATGCCCTTAACTGACAAAAAGAAATTCATCGAGATTGTTGAGTTCAGGATTCTTGATGGATGCTAAAAGTCGATGCTCAATATTTCGAATAACTCCTAAACTGCGCACGGAAAACAAAACTGTACATTGAGTAAAAACTCAGTTGTATTTCTATAACTAATATTATAATATAACATAAATTATGCAAAGACATAAATAAAAAATCAAAGGTTCATATGCAAATTAATATGCCAAATTATACGATTTCTTCATATTCATTAACTCAATCATATTCAATTTGCTATCATAAGAACATAAATCATTTCACATCGCATTTGAAGTCACACCGAATGGTTGTCACATTTTCATTTCAAATTCCTGACCTTGTAAGTCCAATAAACATAGTCAATTGTCATTTCAATTCAATGCTACCATTTCATCAATCAATCATCAATTCATAAATTTAACATCAAGATTCATCTCAATACGAATTTAATTTCACATTTATAACAATACACAATATTTCTAAATCTATTCAATTTAATCTTTATCACAAACAACCAATCAAATTGAATCAATTTCACTCAGTTTATCATTTCTAACTCACCTGATGATATTATCATGCAAATTAGTTCATAAATGCATCAATTGAAGTGATTAAAGTTATAGAAATACAAATTGTAAACTCTGAGCTACTCGTTGACGACTTTATCTATTCCCTTCTTTTTTGAAGAATCTGGGTTAACGTTAGCTACGGGTTAACATAAATACACAAAATCATCAATACATAATCAATTTCACACTCAATTTCAAATTTATACGGATTTTACATTTTATTCAATTTAGTCCCTAAAACCGAGACTAACATAACTATCAATTTAGAACACAAATTTTCAATTTGATTTCATTATAGTCTATTTAGGACCTCTTATTTCTCATTTCTATAACAAGTTTCACAATTTATGCATTTTAGTCCCTAATGTAAAAAATCATCAATTAACTTCACAATTTAGTCTTTTTTTTTCCACCTATAAGCTTAAAATATATCAATTTAATACCTAAAATTTCAAGAAATTATCAATGATAACTTTTTAAAACTTTAACAGTTTAATGAATTGAGACATGGGTTAGCTAGATTAAGATCCCACAATTTCAAAAACATAAAAATTATAAGAAAATGACTAAATTGCACTAACCAATTAAAGCTTCAAAATTCAAAACCCCATGGCCGAAAGTTCCTTCTCCCTCACTTGTATTTTTGGTGGAAAATGAAAAAGATGGAGCTTCTTTCTCTTTCTCCCCACTTTTATTTGTTTTCATTTCAATTGTTTAATTTATTTTTTGTTTTATTTTGTTTTATTAAAGTTTTAATGAGATAAGCCAACTTATCTTCCACCATACATGTTAAATGGTATAATTTTCATTTAATCCTTGATCCATGTTTCTAATTTAAAAATCTATAGTAAATGAAATTTTAGCGCTTTTAAAATTTAATCCTTGTACCTTAATTAATCACTAATTAGAAAAATTACATATCCAAAATTCAATTCGCTTATAATACAACTCCGTAAATAATATTTAATAAAAATATTTACAGTCTCAGTTTATATAAATAAGGTCCCAAAACTGTATTTTTCGACATCATTGACTTTTGAGCCGTTACAGGAAGCACCTAAGTCAAATATTTAAGGTCCATTTGAAGAAGACTAAGTTAGACCAACAAAAGAATTACTTGGTTGAGCAACAGAAGCAACGGTAGATGATGTTGACGAGAAGCCTAAAACTGTAAATACTCATCATAATTCAATCAGACAACATAGTAAATTTAACACATTGAGTATTAGTAGGTGGAAGAGTAAGAAACTCATCTCCTTAATCTTGGCTAAATGTGAGTTGGTCGATTGTTGTGAGAGGGTTTCCCATGTAGAGCCCAACAAGTGTCACGTATGTGACACTTTTCTCACAGTAAGTACAATGAGTTTTATAGACCCTTTTCCTCAACCTTTTTTATTATCACCTTACGAGTCATTTTTTGAGCCACTAATAAAGATTATTCTTCCTCTAATTTAGCCTAATTTGAAGATATGCAAAGTAGTCAAGCAGTCACTCGTCAAGAGTAGGAATGGTTGGGCTGGTAAGAATATGATCTCTCATTAGAGCTAAATTCTTTCGCGGTCCAATCAAAGAAAGCACCATAAAGAATTTCTCCATTTGTTTCTCCTAATCCGTAAAGTTCTCAGTAAGAGGCATAAAAATATTAAACTCATCCTTCCAATATTCAACCTAAACCAAATGACTGGTCATATCTTGCTGATTTTGCCATAGATGGACAAGACTGGAAACAGCTTTGTAGATGCGTGGAATATTATTAGGATATAGGTTCTTGGCCTTAGCCCAAACTTCGTAACAAGTTTTGCAAGACTGAAACAAAGTAAGTAACTTTGGCTTGAACGAATGCCACAGCATGCTGCATAATTGGGCATCAAGTTTAGCCCAATAATCTTTGCCCATTTCATCAACGACAATAACTTCTTTTTCAAAATAGTCTTTATAGCCTTGCCCTATAAACCACAATTCCACAAAAGCAATCTAAGTAACATAATTATTGCTACCTTAGGGTTTGACGGTAGTAATAGTAGAGAATGTCGCCGAAACAGGGTTACGGGACATTACTAAAATTTACAAATCAAACATAGACAGTTCATAACATTTAACATTCATATCAAAAATCTATCATATTGTCCCTTTATGAGCCATCGAGGCTGTAACAGCCCGATTTTAGCTAAATCAGAATAGTGATTACGAAACCACAAATCTAAAGTCGTAAAAATTATTTTAATATTATTTCTGGTGTTTACAGTATGTGAATTAAAATGTGTAAAAATTTCGTGTGAAAATTTTATCGTTTGTGTGCTCAATTTGATAAAAGGGTTTAATCGCATAAAATGCAAAAGTTGCATGCTATTTGTTAAAGTGCTTAAATGATGATGATTGAGTAATATGAAATCCTCATTATGCAATAAGACCTTTCTTGATGATGATGGACAATAATAACCTTATAATAAGATTTTTGCATGTTATTTCATTAATGGCATTTAGGTAATTTGGGAATTAAATTAATAAAACAAAACAAAACAAATTTTTCATCACCATTGCCGAAAAACAAAAGAAAAAGAAATGTTTGAAGCTTCATTAAGTTCGGCACTTGTATAGCTAGATTAAGGTACGTTCTTTGCTCGGTTTTTTTATAATTTTTACGTTTTTGAGATCGTTGCTTTGAATACTAGCTGGCCCATGTTTGAATTTTTGAATTTGTTGTGGATTTTGTGATTTACCATTGATGAGAGCTTGTTTTTTGATGATGAAAAATAAATTCTTGTTGATAGATTATTATGTTTAATTAAGTGATTTTTAGTAAAAATGTGTATTAATGATTAAATTGCAAATTTTGTAAATTCAAGGGTCAAAATGTAAAATAAATTAAATATATGGGCTTATATGAACCAATGGAATATTCTGCCAAGCTTAGGTGTGGTAAAATTCTGAATATTTTGTGTTTTGTGAATTAGGGACTAAATTGTAAAAAATGTGAAATGTTAGGGGCTAAAATGCAATTTTCCCATTTATGTATTTTTGAATGAATTTGAATAAATATATGATTAAATAAATTAAATTTGTATTGAATTAGATCAAGAAAAGAAGATATCGGATTTAGATCGGGGGAAATCAAAACTTGTCGAATAGTCATCCCGTTCCATTCGTCTTCGTCCGAGGTAAGTTTGTAAGTGAATAAATGATGCTAAATTGAATGTATTTATTGTATACATAGTTGAATTGAATTGTATATAGGTATAACTATATTGCCGAATTAAATTTAGCATAGATTAATTAGTTACGAGCTTAATTCGATTGATTTACGACATCCAAAAGCTGTTCGAACCACAGGAAATCAGATATGTGATATCATGTAAGACCACGTCTGGGACGTTGGCATCTATTTTAGATTTACGTGTAAGACAATGTCGGAGACATTAGCATCGTATATGATTACGTGTAAGACCCTATCTGGGACAATGGCATCGTTATTTGATTACATGTAAGACCACATCTAGGACGTTGGCATTGTACGAGCTTTTTGAACTATCCGAGTATCCTTTTTGATTTTGAATGGTACAAAGGGAAATGATACTGCAAAAACTGAATGTGAATTCAAATTAAATGGTTAATGTATGTTTGAGTTATATGAAATTGGGAAGTAAAGGTAAGTAGTGTGGTATAACATAAAAGTATGAACTAATCACTTGAATATAAATTATATATATTCTTTGAAAAAAAATTATTTGCTTATGACTTACTAAGCTATTTAGCTTACTTTGTATGTGTTTGTTCGTTCATTATTTTATAGATTTTAGAATCTAGTTACGAGCTCAAGGATTGTCAAGAAAGTCCATCACACTATCGATCTCTATTTCGGTATTTTAAAAGCTTGAAACTTTGAACATATGGCATGTATAGGCTAGTATTTGTTTAGGTTAGTCTTGAAACTTGTATATATTTAGCCATGTGAAAATGACTCAATCTTTATGCTAAAGCTCTAATGTTTAAGTAATTTTTATCATGAAACATGCATGGAAATCTTGATGTATAAATGTGTTTTGATTGTTAATGAAGTTTATGTTATGTATTTTCGGTAATGGTGTATATTATGTGGTGTGTTAGTATTTGATTTTGGTATGAAGTAATGTTATATAGATATGTGACTTATGATTAGTTCACTTTGGTATTTGTTTTTACTTGAGTTTATTATAGAAAAATGTTCCATTGTGTATATGCTTGTGTTGTTTTAAAGTATGATTCGGTAATGGATGATTACAAGCTTCGTTTATAATCGACTATGAAAGTGCTCACTTTAAATATGTGTTTAAGGTATATGAAACATAGGTCAAGTAATGGTTATGTCATTATTTTTATTGATTATTTAGATGTGAATGGTGATAGTAAATTATGGATATGTTTTATGGTGGTTTGGTTTGATCATAAGAGTTTGAATTTGTGGACCGAATATATGAAAAATGAAACGGTTGAAGATATGTTATTTGGTTGATTGTTTTGGTATGAATCTAAAAGGTAAATGATGATTATGAATTTGGTATGTTCGGGTAGATTAAATGGATAGTTAAAAGTATCAAAATAATGTTATTATTATAATAGGTATGTGCATATGTGTGCTTGTAAATTTAGTTTAGATATATGGTTTATTTTGGTAAGCCTAAGATCTTTATAACGATGTGATCAAATCAATGAACTAGTTTAAGTTATTAAGCTTATTTCGAGTATATATATGTCGTGATGTTTGTTATATGATTTGGTATGGAATAATGATAAGCATAATGTACATTTGACCAGGATGTTCTTATTTTAAAGTATGTTTGTGGCATATGATATGGGATGGAATGGTATGAAATTTTGTCTATATTTGGTGATTGAATTTATGACCATTTAGATAGATAACAATGTTAGTTAACGGTTATAAACGACTTGTTATAAGTAAAATAAATGTGCTTGCTAACGTTAAGATCATGGTTATTTGGTTATAAATTTGGCTTGTGATGGTTAGAAATAATCATGATTTCTAATGACAAGGTTAGATTAATATTGAATGGTAAAATGGTTGTGTTACTTTTAAGTTTTAATTTAATAGCCGTAATAGGTAATAAGTGAATTGGTTGTGTGAGTGCAAATTTTGACATGATAATTAGCATGCAAATGGATGTATTATGATTGTATTTTGTGTTTTTATTATGGTTTATAGTGATAGGCTAAAATGCATAATATATGTTACGTTAGAAATATGTTCGGATATATGGTAATGACATTAAGGTTACATATATGTTTGAATGCCTTTATGTATGCACAGGGAAATTATCATCTATTAATATCATTTAAAATTTGATTATTTGAATGATTAAAAGGAAATGTACTTATGATTTGTATAATTGGGTTTATATTACCTTAAACGTGAATAGTAATGAATGACTCTCTTAAGTTGTGTGTTGTTCGTAATGCCTCGTAACCCTAATCCGAATACAGATATAGATTAGGGGTGTTACAGAGGCCCAAAATACACATTAGAAATAAGTCGGGACTAAACCAGGTGCTGAGAAAATTTTTCAGAAAACATCAAAATTTTTCCAAGGTGCAGGGGACACACACTCGTGTCTCTTTCCATGTGGACGAAAATAGGTCATTTTCCAAGCCACATTTCTCACCCATTTTGATTTCAACCTAAACACATCAATTTGCACACTCATAAGCCATAATAAGACTTTCAATCCAAGCCAAAATCAACCTTAATACATAACATATCATCACATATGTTCAATAATCCAAAGTTACTAAAATAATCATACACACATATATGCATATTTTACTAATTATACTATCTCAAACCACTCATCAATATACCTATGTGATTTCCATCATTCCTCCATTTCAAATACACATCAAACATGTTAAGGCCTTATATATATACATATCAAGATGTACCAATCATAAGCCATACCAATGGCTAATTTCGACCAAACACATACATGCCATCATTGGCCAAATTTAGACTATAGATGCCATTATAACCAAAATTTAGTTTGTTATATATATATATATATCAAAATGAGCTGATGGATAGTGTGAGATATCTCCGCCAAGCTTCCAACCCAACGAGCTTCCGAATTACTATAAAACAGGGAAATAAAACAGAGTAAGCATTTAATGCTTAGTAAGTTCGTATAACATGGAATTTAACTTACCATTATTTTACAAATAAGGTAAGCATACAATACATATTCCAAGCAACTTGGCCAAAAGCCTAAACACATATCCTTAACAATCATGTTAGTCATGTATTTCATATGAATATCAGAAACATGTATGAGCTCACAATAATCAATTTTCTATATTCATACACTTTCCTTATCATGCTTCCTTGTAATAAGCACAACAATATCCATGTATTAAAATCATATTTTCGTAATAATTCGTCTCGAATCCATATTGTCTCATATCAGAATTTTGCCCGTTGAACCATTTAAAATATAGTTGGATACACGGGTAGTACACACGAAGTGTACAAATCTGTAATCTGTCAATTCATATACAGGCATGTTCATGCGAGCATATAAACGAGAAGCTCTTTCGAGCCATTAAATAGGAAGCTCATGTGATCCATGTAATGGGAAGCTCATAAGAGCCGTAATCGGAAAGCTTATGTGAGCCATTATGGAGAAACTCCAGAGAGCCATTAATCAGGAAGCTTATGCGAGCCATAAACGGAAAGTTCAAGAGAGTCAATTATCGGGAAGCTCGTGAGAGCCAAATATCGAGACTCTCATAAGAGCTGTGGTGTGTCTGCAACACATGCAAGATCACAACCAATTCAGGAACCCTATTGATATGTCATTTGTATCCTTCAAATTTTTAAGTTTCAAACGGGACTCGGTACTTGTCGAATATGTGGTCGATATTATACATGGCATTTTATACAAATCACACACAATAATATTCAATTTAAAACATATAAATATACCATTTAATTACACGAACTTACCTCGACAAGTGTTCGTGTACGCAAAAGTTATTAATCCGATACTCTCTTTTCCTCGATCTAACACCGTATCAGGTTTACCCAGATCTATACGAAAGAATTTAGCTCAATTTAATACAATTCACATTCAATTCAGTCCAATACACATTTTTGGCAAAATCATTATTTTGCCCCTATACTTTTAATTAATTATGATTTTGCCCCTAGGCTTGGTAAATGAAATTCATACAATTTAATCCTTATTCCAAGCCTAGCCAAATTTCATATATTACATAGCAGCCCATGTATTTCATGATATTCAGAAATTTTCTATGAATATTCCATTTTTACAATTTAGTCCCTAAATCACAATTTCATCATAATTCACTTTATAAAATTCTTTTAAATATCCATCAACATCTCAAATTAATCATTTAATAACTAAAATCATATAAAATTATCAATGGAAACTTCCAAAATTTTCAATAAAATCAAAAACTAAGGTAAGATATAGTTGAACCTAATTGTAACAAACTCAAAAACATAAAAATTACAAGAAATGGGTAAGAATTGAACTCACATGAAGCCAAACTATGAAGGACCAACTTAACCCTTTCTCCTATGGTTGTTCTTGGCCGAATTTTTATGAAGAAATGTCTAGAAAATCTTTTAATTCCAATTTGTTTGTTTTTAATTTCAATTTATTTACTATTTTTCCATTAATGGCTTTATTTTATTATTCTTTCTTACTTATGCCACCTCATCCATCAATTTAGGCATAGTTGTTCCTTAAGTCCTCCCTCATTTATTAATCAAGTCATTTAATCACGTAATTCTTATAATTAGTAAGTTTTGCACATTTTTCAATTTAGTTCTTTTTATCAAATTAAACATGTAATCGGTAAAATTTCTTAACGAAATTTTCATATAATATTCCTATCATACTATAGACTATAAAATAATATTAAAATATTTTTTCTTTCAAACTCGGATTTGTGGTCTCGAAACCACTGTTCTAATTTCATTTAAAACGAGCTGTTACAAATGAGAAGATGGCTTTAGTAAAAGTTGAAGGATCCATAGCAAGGGAGAAAGAAAATTAATTAAAAATAGAAATTATGGTTAAGTTTGTATGTAGGTGGCACCACCGTAGGTGAATGGACGACTGGAAGAATTGTGGAGGAGAACAGTAGTTGGAAGGGTGGCCTACATACTCTCACACATCGGCATATGAGAGTAGGACAAAGAGTAATTTTTGGTGACAATTTTTTGGTCGCAAAGTCAACGAAGGCTAGGCTTCTTAATGATAAGGGCGGTGAGACTTGGTTAGCTCTGATACCATGTAAAATCAAGACAGAGATAAAAAATAAAAAGAAGGAAATTTGTGACTGTTGTTATAGCCTTAAGAAAAAAGAAAGAAAGGAAGGGAATATAGAGAGGAGAATAAAGAATAATGTTTTGAATATATTTCAATATATGTATAAACTTTAATACATAACCTATATATACTAATAGACATACATATAAAAAGGAAAGTCAAAGATATCAAAGATATTATACACCCTTAATTTTATGCTAGTCAATCCTTAAAATCGCTACACATTAATTATAATATCATATCAATATATCTACAGTTGGTAGAAAGGAATGGCTACTTGAGATTGGTTTTGGGTATATTCTAAGATTTTTCAGTTCTAAAAGTGATGGTTTTCCTTAGGTAGAGATAAGTTTTTTTGCGTTTTTTTCCCACATGTTAGGAAAGAGCAATCGGTTTAATCAATCGATTTTTTTCCAAATTGACTTAACTAATTTTAACATGAAAAAATCGATCCAATCGACTTTAATTGAGAAAATCGATCAAATCAAACTAACATTGATTCGATTAGGTTTTTTTTAGTTAATAGATTTAAAGTAAACTTGAACCACAAAGAAAATTATTTTTCCTCAAAAGTATAGAGAAAACCTAGAAAGGACTTCCAATATCCAACCATCCCACAATTGCTTTAAATACCAATAGTAAAAAAACAAGACAAACTTGGTGATGCTTGTAAGAAAGAACAAGTTAGGGTTTTAACCCACAAGCAAAAAGAAAGAACAAATACAAATTTGGGTTTTTCTCAATTTGCAAGGCGTACCCCCAAGCAAGAAGAAGAAACTTCTCCTAGAACATTGACAATGATAACTTGGCCCTTGGTAATAGCTCAATTTTAAGTTTTACGGTTTTTCAATCGTTTTAGGGGAATTTTTGGTTAGAAATGTCGAGATCGGGGATTTTTTGGGGGAAATAGGATGAGCTAGATTGATTATTTGGGTTTTTCTAAAAGTTTGTTGTTTATTTTTTTATTTTTTAATTGGGTTGTTTAATTAGATTTTTGTGTTCATAGGTGATTGCGTTATTAGGTTGGGTTTATATGGTAATATATTTGTCATATATTATAAAAATTAATATATTTTAAATAATTAAAAAATAATATAAAATGAGTCAGTTTGGTTCCAAGATTCAAAAATTAAGAACTAATCGACAAAATTAATTAAATTGAGGTCAAAATCAATTAATTCATTGCATAGGACTAAATCAAATCCGAAATAATCAATTGTGTCAATTTTTCGGTTAAAACCGAGTATTGCTCTCCCCTACCACAGGTGGCACCAATTGTTGATATAAGATTTTGATGATAAATGTTAGTCAGTGGTTCATATGGTTGTGCAGACCACCGAGAGCACCACTAGTAGTGTTTAGGAAGGTTATGGTGAGATTTGAAAGGCTATAGAGAAAGTTTGGTAAAGATTTAGTAGAAGATTAGAGCCTCTTTAGTAATACGAAGAGCTCATTTAGAGGAGGAAGAGCTTGAAGTGGATCCTGCTATATGGGTACCCTACTACAAAAGTCTAGAGGTAGAGTGATGGATGATGAGACTTAAGAGTATGCCTGAATTAACTTAATGTGACCAGTTATAACTAGGCATGATTATGGAAAGCTAGTGCTAAAAAATGATTAATACTTTTATTCATTGTAGATTTCCTCAGGATTTTGTGGGCCCAACTCTAATGATCCTTGATAGTGACTCATTACTTGGAGGGTTTTTTACAATAATATTATAAAAAAATAAAAAATAACCAAAATATTATAATTTTTTTTATTTACCAAAATATTATAATTATTTTTATTATTTACCAAAATATATCAAAAAATAAAAAACCAAAAAAAAACCTGCAAAAAGCCTAATCAGGCCAATGGCATTGGCAGCACCAAAGGTGCCAAAACCATTGGCGGCACCAATGGTGCCAAAGGCACTGGCGGCACTACTCGTATTATAAACACAACCTCTGCCCAGCTGAAGGGAGAAAAATCAGAAGAAAAAAAAAAGAAGAAAAAGAGGTGCTATGGAAAAGAAGAGAAAAAGAGAGAAAGAGAAGAGAAAAAGAAGGTATTTTTTAAAAAATAATTGATTATATTGTTGCTATCGTTTTGTATATTTTGTAATATTTTTGTTTTAGGTTAGTTATTAAGATTAATAAAATCAAATTGATAGTATTATTATTATTATTATTATTATTATTATTATTATTATTATTATTATTATTATTATTATTATTATTATTACTACGTTGTTGTTAGTATTAAGATGTTATTAATGTATTAAGATGTAACTTAGTAGTATTATTGTTAGTAAAAACTAGTATTATTATTATTGTTAGTTATTATTTTATTTACCAATATAAACTAGTTAGTAAAAACTAGTATTATTATTATAGTTAGTTAGTTATTATTTTAGTAAAACCCTAATTAATAATTTTAGTGTGTATTATTTTGAGTATAAAATTATTAATATTATTATTGTGTTAGTTATTAGGATTAGTAATATATTTACCGTTCGAGAATTTTTATGAGATTTTTTTTTTTGACAGATTAAATATTGAAGATGGATGCTAAGTTTCTTGTATGCGTTTATTTCGATGGAGTCATCTTGACAACAAGTGTTGGATGTGTATTTGAATGTCGACAACAAATAGCAATGAGATTTAATAGAAATGTATCGTTCGATGAAATGAAGGCAAGGATTAATGCAAAAATTCTTTGACGTTGTAGAAGAAGGATATCAAAAATTTTCTACAAGTTCCCAGTTTCGACAAATCCGGTCAAATTCGTCGAAATGGAACTTGTAGATGACGAAGACGTGGAGACAATGGTCGATCTCTACTGTGGGAATGAGAGTGAGAAGAATGCACCGATTCACTTATTTACTGAGTTAGTCGGTATTAAGCAAAATGAAGATGTTAATGCATCTGATGAAGAAGACGGGGTTGAAGAACCGTGGATGGTGGCTCCAATATCATATGTTGATAGTGAATCAACTATGGGTGGGATCAGTATCGACCTGAATATTACACCCGATGTTGATATGGTTGGTGGTGAAGAAGAAGGTGCTGGCCAAGAAGCAGGTGGTGGCGATCATTGGGATGAAGTGGTCAATAGTGACGGTGATCCCGATGTAGACGATGTACTTGGTGATATTGATGATGAAGGCATTAACGCTTCTTCGGTCAGGGAGCAGATACGGCATATTTTGATACACAATAATCCTGGGCCACACAAGTCGCTCATAGACCCCGACGCAGCGTATGTAGCTGAGTTCACGGAGTACCCTAAAATAGTTCATCCTCGCGGGCTGGCCGTAACATCTGATGATGAGGAGTTATTCATAGGCCAGAGATTCAGCTGTAAAGAAGAGTGCATATATGCCATTAAACGGTACAGTATGAATATATCGATGGATTATAAAGTCTCCGTGTCTACTCCGACAATATATGTTGGGGAGTGTTGGAAGGCGCGGAAGGTCGCAATTGGCGTATCTGTTGCATTTATTAGAAGTTCTCGGATGTGGAGATACGAAAATTTGTTGGTCCTCATACATGCACATCAACACGTATGATGAAGATCATGGAAAACTTGATTGAAAACTATTTGTATGCGTGTATCATGCCAATGGTGAAGGACATGTTGACCATTAAAGTTTTGTATGCGATTGCGAAATGCAAGCACGATTCCAGTATCGAGTCTCATATCGGAAGGCATGGATAGCTAAACAGATGGCGATAGAGCAACTGTATGGGGATTACGATTCGTCGTATAACGAGCTTCAAGGTTGAATAGCTGCTATGCGGGAGTACGTACCGAGGACTATGATTGAGTTACAGACAAGGCCATATTACGGCCTGGATGACCAGTTACAGCCGACAAAGAGGATTTTACATCGGATGTTCTGGACGTTCGATCCATGTGTGCGGGCATTTCCCCACTGCAAGCCACTTGTGCAGGTGGATGGAACCTGGCTATATGGAAAATATACACAGATCCTACTTGTTGCAGTTGCTCAAGACGGTAACAGAAACATACTCCCGATAGCATTTGCTATCGTAGATAAAGAGAACATGGAGTCTTGGGAATTCTTCCTCACAAATCTGCGGAGGTATGTTATTAGGAACGATAACATTTGCATCATCTCCGATAGAGGGAAGGGTTTAATTGCAGCTATTAGGCGTTCCGGTGTGCCGTGGAGATCCGTTTACTGCATTCGTCACATTGCGTCTAACTTCCATAAAGATTATAAGAATGCAGATGGAAGAGACAAGTCGTGGCAATGGGTAAATGATAACCTTATCTTTTCAATATAAGTTGTAATGTTTGATGTTATCGACTTACTAGAACTTATTTTTACTTAATACATATGCAGCGTACGAGTTAGAGCCACATATTTTCCGGCAAAGAATGATCTGACTTGAGAGTGACATGGAGGGGCAGACAAACACATCTTTCCGAAAATGGTTGGGCACAATGGAGCCGTGGCAATGGGCTCAAAGTTTTGACGAGGGCTTTCGTTATGGCCAAATGACCACAAACTTAGTGGAGGGGATGCAATGGTCTTGTTGAAAACACGTCATCTTCCGATTGTATCGGTATTTTCTGCTACTTTCAACAGGCTGGCTACTTTGATGCCAAGAATGGGTCAGCAGCAAGTCGACCAGATTCAGACGGGACATGTGTTTGTCAAACATGTCAGGGATGCAATGGTCGTAAACCGTCGGTTGGGGAGGTCAATGAACGTGGAAATATATTCACGACGACTGGAAACATTTCGAGTTACTAAGACCATCAGTCGTCGACCTGGTATACCAACTAGGTCATACGGAGTTGATCTCTGGAATAGACGGTGCGAGTGCAAGAGGTTTGAAACACTTCATTATCCCTGTGCGCATGTTGTGGCAGCGTGTGCTAGAGTCAACCTTGATGCTAAACAATATGTCGATGATGTGTACACGCTGGAGCGCACATTGCGTGTCTGGGAGAATGAGTTCCCCGTCCTGCCTAACCTATCTACGTAGGAGGTGCCGCCGATGACTTTCAAGCTTCTCCCAGACAGAGGGCTATGGAGGAATCCAAGGGGTCGTCCGCAGTCAAGCAGACTCCGTAATGAGATGGACATTAGGGAGAAATCAGACGGAAAGCGTTGTGGAATATGCAAGTTAATTGGTCATAGTCGAAATAAATGCCCTAACCGAAACTTTCATGTTGGACAGTCGTCCGGATCGAGTCGGAATTGACCCAATGCTGTAAAATTTTTATGCATATTGTTATAAAAAGTATAATTGATTTGAAATAATTTTTATTATTCGGCTTATGCTTACGCTTAAATTGTATCCAAATTGTATTCAAATTAAGTTATAAAATACCATGTGCGCATTTGGAACGCTTAAAATTATATCGAAAATTGAGGCATTCATAATTGGATTCAGCTTTAATGCTAAGAATAAATAAAATAATTTCTATTCATACAAAAAAAACCAAAAGTAAGAAAAAATTAAATTAGAAATATTAAATTTATACAAAAAGTGCATTAAACCCCTAAAATTGATGGTTCGATGGTGTTGTCCTGGGGGTATACCTACGCGGAGGTCGACGATCACGTCCTAGGCGACGACCAACATTATCATCCGGCGCAGGTGGGGGTGTGGCGCACATAGAGGAAAAGTCCTGTGGCTCGTTCGCTACCGACGAACTTGAACCGGAATGAGTCCCATGGTGCTGCGGATACGGGTCGGACGGGCCGGGCATACCGTACTGCGGCGGGTAGGATCCAAACAGTTCATACTCGTAGGCGTTTTCACCCTCTGCGAAGCTCAGAAAATAGTGTCCGACCGCCAAATCCGGACGATAGCCATGTGAATCCACATTTGACCCTAACTGTTCGGGATCTGGCTGGGGCTCCTGCTCGGCTCTGCTAGTTGTGGAGGATAATATGCCATCAGATCCGAATCCACCGAAATCCCTGCGTCTGATCCCCCAACTTACTGCACGTGCCAGGGGATTACAGTCAATTGGCCTCCAAGTAAATATGGCTTCCCGCAACCATAATACCATTGTATATATTCTAATGATGGTTGCGGGTCGGTAACCATAACCATCTGAGGTACTCGACGTAATCTATCGTTCCACAATGCCACAAATTTTCGGTGCTAAATTCCCCAATCCAATTGAAATCTTCCTCTATTTGTCATGCCGTGAACTTCCCCCAACTGGCACGGCGGCTCCGGGATAGGTTGGATGCATCCAAATTGCCGTAGCACCCGGTCTCTGTGATACCACTCGACTACGTTGAAATTGATAATTGGTGCTTTAGTGCACCATATGTGGGAATCAACGTATGCAGACGAGGGTACAACATTTGTAATTTCCGGCCTCCGGTATGGCATCCATATAAACTGCATGATTAATAACATTGTAACGAGTTAGAGCCATAACATGTGAGTAAGATATAAAAATAGAATAGATGTCATGAATATTAGAATAGCAGATTACCTCTTCCCGGGCATGTTGTTCAATCATGAGGTGGTATATTGGGACATCATACAACTTCCCGATGCCTGGATGAGCAGTCCACCTACAAAAAATATTATAGGGTTTAGGGTTGGTAACATTAGTCAATATATTATGACTACAAATAATGACAATTTATATTTTATAACCTGAGTGGCAGTGGATACAGATACGGTTGGTGACTAACGAATGCTAAAAACTGAAGCCGATAAAGCGCCCAGGACTGCAGCAGTATGAGGCATCCGCCGATGTCGCGCACATACGGCTTTGTCGCCCGACAAAGCTCCCGGTACAACATTGCTAGGACGGCAGAACCACAGCTATACGACCTAGCAGTGGAAAAATCAACTAGCAGGGGCAAGTACATAAAATGCACACTGTCGCCGTTTGCATCAGGCATGAGTACTGCCCCTAGCATATGCATGATGTACGCTCGAGCAACGCAATCAACTCACCTTCAGTGGCAGTCGCTGATAATTGTCCAATTTTGGCTTTCAGCCATGTAAATTTTATGCCGGAAAAATATGACTCATCGTCCCCTGGCGAGTCTCCTAGGAGCTGATAACAAAGTGCAGTCGGATCCGTAAATGAAGATACTCCCGTTACGGGACTCCCGTCAATTGGGAGCCCAAGCTGCAATGCAACATCCTCCAAGGTAACCGTGCACTCCCCGCAAGGAAAATGGAAAGTGTGGGTCTCCGGGCGCCACCGCTCCACTAGCGCAGATAATAAATCAAAGCGCAAGTCGGAGGACCGGATCAATACTACTGACCCAAATCCGGCTAGCTCCAAGTACGCCATCAATCGTGCATCCGGAGCTTTCTTTAAAACACTCACACGGTCCATTAATACTCGGAACGAGTCCTGATAGTGTTAAATTACAGAAAAATATTACGATAACATAATTTATTTGTATATACTGTGTATATCCTTTTTAAATAAATAGAACTCGTGATTAACAAATAAAAAATCATACCTCGTTATTAGCTGCATCAGATATGTGTTCATCGTTTCTAATCAATCCAGCCATTGCGATGCCTGCAAGTTGAAAAAAATTTAGTAAAAAAATCTTACTTCGGTCATTTATTCATATTTTTTTCTCCGCATTTTATTCCTTTAAAAAATTTCATAATTTCTAATTTTATAATTTTACATTATTTCAGTGCATAATGTTTGAAATTAGTTTGGTGTAAGAAAATAACCCTTACCCCTGCCCTTTGCTCGTATTATTTTCTCGATTTTTATTACTTTAAATAAAAATATATTATTCTCGTATTTTATTATTTTATATTATTTCATACATTTTCTTTGAAATATTTTGTATTAATTATTTCTGAATTTTAAAAAGTTAGTAATACACTCTTACTTGACCATTTGTTTTATTTTTTCTCCGTATTTTATTATTTTAAAAATCTCATAAACTTAATCTTTTATAATTTTACATTATTTCAGTGCATAATGTTTGAAATTTATTAATTTAGTGTCTTGAAGGGGAATAAAAGAAAATAATAAATAAGGAGGGATTAAAAGGCAATTAGCCACATATTGGTGCCGTCTTTTTATTCCTCTCCATTGGTGTCGCTTTTTTATTCCCCTCCATCACCCTCTTTTTTTCCTCTATTATTTTGGTAAATAAAAAAATGTTTATAATATTTTGGTATTTTTTTATTTTTTTCTAATATTTTGGTAAAAAACCCGAAAAAAACCCTTTTCCCTGCCCTTTGCTCGTATTATTATTTTCCGATTTTTATTACTTTAAATAAAATATATTATTTTCAGTACATTTTGTTTCAATTATTTGTATTAATTATTTCTGAATTTTTTAAAAATTACTAATACACTCTTACTTGACCATTTGTTCGTATTTTTTATCCACATTTTATTATTTTAAAAATATCGTAATTTTTAATTTTATAATTTTACATTATTTCAATTTATTATGTTTGAAATTTATTACATGTACATTTTTCGCATTTTATTATTTTCGTGAATATACAATTTTCGTTTTTTCTTTTCGTATTTTATGTTTTCTTAAACATATTTCTTTATTATTTTACTTTTAATGCTATTTTCTTAAAATAACTAATTTCAACTTCCTAGGTAAATTTCATAAAAATCTCTAATCAACATACAATGTACATACCATTAATTTTTCATTCTAAATATATTTCATAAAATATATATGCTAAATAAAATAACAAAATACGTACAATGTACATAACATAAATTTTAACACCCAAATTTTACAAAAATTAAATTTATAAAAAATTACTTTTTTTTTTTTTTTTCCTTCCTTCCTTCCCTCTTCTTCATCTTTTTTTCTCTTCTCCTTTCCTTTTCTTTCTTTTTTCTTCTCCTTTCCTCTTTTTCTTCTTTCCTTTTTTTTTCTCTTCTCCTTTCCTTTTCTTTCCTTCTTTTTCTTTCTTTCCTCTCCTTCCTTCCTTTCTTTCTTTCTTTCTTTCCCTCTCCTCCCCCCCCCCACCACCGACCCCCCCTATTATGGCATTGGTGCCGCCAATGGTTTTGGCACCATTGGTGCCGCCAATGGCTTTGGCACCTTTGGTGCCGCCAATGCCATTGGCCTGATCAGCTTTTTCAGCTTTTTGCAGTTTTTTTTTTTTTTGGTTTTTTTTATATATTTTGGTAAATAATGGAAATAATTATAATATTTTGGTAAATAAAAAATTATAATATTTTGTTTTTTTTTTATGATATTATTGTAAAAAACCCTTACTTGGATGAGTTCCTCTCTATCCTTGGCAAGGTGGTTTATAGGAGGAGTTTGGCGTTTTCCAAATAAGCTGTCTTCCTAGAGTTGAAGCGAGGTGGAGTATTATCGAGCGAGAGATTTTCATGGGTTTAGCAATTATCATCATATCAACAACCTAACCTTCGAAGTTCTAAGTAAAAGATGGTATTGGACGTGGCACTCATTCAGTAATCTGATTATTGTCTAACCTTTGTTATTTCTATCTAAACAAATATTACGTAATAGAGAAGACAACTTTTGAGATAAATTTTGTTTTTGTGAAGCAGTTCTGTGGAATAATTAGGAATAATTATACATAACGAATAAAACTAGACGACTTTCATATTAGTAATTATTGTTGTTGGACGGTTGTGTACATTGTTGGTCAGCAGAAGCAATAGCTGATGTGAAAGCCTTTGGTCTTAATTAGCGGATTGAAAGAAGTCTGGATTTTCATTATATTGAACTCAACTATCGGAGTTTATAAAAGTACACATAAATATCATGTAATTATCATTCTATAAAACTACTTGTGCCTGCAACTCTACTCCCCAGTCCCCTATAATAACATCAAAGAAAAGAAATAGGCTACTACCCCCTAGTTCCCTATAACACCATTCAAGTATTATCATCTGATGATAAGGATTCTGTAAATGGCAGCCCTAGTGTGTGACTCCAAAGATTTTAGGGGAAAAAAAAAGGCAAAAAATAATAATGATAATAATAACAATTCAACTATGGGAACTCCAGGTCTGATTAAGTCAAAATTGTTTCCAAGTTCATTATGACTAAAACATACTTAGCTGAACCCTCCAGTTGAGGCAGTATATCATCTTGGTATTGAAATTTCAGCGGCTCTGATTGGACAATTGCATAGGGGCCACCGCGTGCAGGTTATCATCATCATCTGTTCCAAAATATCGGTCTCCAAACTCACCCATACCAGGGACAACTCGGAAATCTTCATTTAAACCAATTTCAATCTCAGACGTTACAATCTTTAATCTTGGGAAGCTTTTGCACACCACATGTACACCCTGAGGTGCCTGGCCAGCAAGATGATAGTAAATTTAAACAGGAATTGCTTAAGAGAAGAAAGCTATAAGCGAGATACTAATCCATTCACGACGGCTTGTACCAACAATAGCTTACAGATATGAGATTGAGAAATATGATGTTGGACTCTGGTACACCCTTTTTTATAAGCAAGGAAATAGCTTGAACAGCTGAATTGCCTGTAGAAAAGTTTGTAACATCTTAAAACCACAAGATTATGATATTGAGTTGAATAAAAATGTCCAAAACAAACTACTAGCTCTTAGACTCTGTGGCTAAAGTTATTAAGCAAGAAAAACTTAACAATGTCCCAAATGGGATTACAGTTCTAGGTTAGAACACATGGGATGACTCAGGACCATGACGACAATCCCGAGATTTTTCATCTGGTGCATAAATACCAACCCAGCTCAGCCCACAATCTGTATGTGAACCAAACGATACTTGAAAATGAAAGCAAACAGAAGATGATTATCAACCATGAATAGAAACGCACCTGTGCCTAGGATAGGATCCAGTAGCAGTACATGCCTCTCTGAGATGTCTTGCGGTAGTTTTTCATAAATAAGCTATTCAATCATCGAAGCATGAATGAAGAAGTGAGAATGGAGGCAAAAAACACAACTTTATATGGAAAGTAGTTGTGTTTACAAACCTGCTGACCATTGTCACCTTCCCTGTGAATAAGAATTTTGCCAATCTTGATACCTTTGCAGCATGCTCGCAACGCATTCTCCATACTCTCACCACTAGTATTAGTTTAGTTTCAAGAGATCGGTAGCTAATGGTTTAAAATAGTGTGCATGGATAGTGTGGTAATAGTATCAATAAGTTAACAACCATGACAAATTCAAATTTTATTGGAAAAGCAATTGCAGTCACTCAACCACCTTCCCTATTGGTCTAGAGCTATCTGAAACATCTTCCAACTCACACCTACTTAACCATGGTAAGCTAAGTCGTATTAATTTTAAGTTCACATGTCCATGGCATACCGAAAGTATCTTTGGTTTATTCTTATGACATCAGCAATAGAAATAAATATTCGACCACTTAAGTCGTCATTGATTAATTTCTGACCATCACTCCCTATGATTTAACTCTTTAGAAACGTCCCGCCTCCTTCAAATATCCCCAAGAAAGTTTTAAATCAAGGAAACCATGCAATTATTTGATGAAATCAGAGATGAATACTCTAATATATTGAGGAAAAACTCACTCAAAACTATGTATTTCTTAGAAATATGTACAGATATATATACATGAAGCATTGAATCATGTAAGGAAAGAATTTCTCTAATTAGAATCTCTAAAAATCAGCTATAATCCCTAAAGATTAGCCATTCAATGCTGTCAAATAAATCAAAGATTCTCAACATTATTGATCCAGTTCCTTAAGATTTGAGACCAGAGTTGTACCTCCTAATAACCGAAACACCACATAACCTCTTACAGAAATCCACACCTGTATATACAGACCCTGCATCCACAATAACAACAATATTAATAATTATGACTAAGTAGCACTGTATAAGCAAATGAAATTAAGAACCATGACAACTTAGAACATTAAAGAAGCAATTAGCAATCGTACATGCTAAATGCTTTTAGAAAGTAGAAAACTCAATTCCAGAGAGCATTAGAACCAGATGATGTCAGATAACAAATCTATACAACTATATCTGACAGACATAACCTTAATAAAGTGTAATAAGGATGTGATAAAAACATAATAATGATGTGATAGATAACCCCGATAATACTTCATATAATGCCCGGACTAGACGAAGTAACATCAACTAACCAGTTGGAGTGATCACTTGCTTTTCTGTAAAAGGCAGATGTCCCAGCCCATGTTCAACAACCTAGAAAAGATTATCTTAAATGACTGAGAAACCTAAGGGGGAATTTTTGTTGCATTAATTAACATGCAAAGGAAACCAAAAGATAAATATTGCATCTAATCCAAAATATACCCACCAGACGAATCAACCGATCAGAGTAAAAAACGAAGTCATGTTTTGTTGTTAGAGAATCACGAATGAGGGTATGCATGCCCCGTATCTACATAAATAAAAAGATCATGTTCGTTTAACAAATGTACATTGATCTTTTTCAAGTAGCTATTGGAGCTCAATACATGCAGAACAAATAGTTCACCCTTAGTTAATTGAAGGAAACAAAAGTGTTATACCTGAAAAGTTGATTGAATGACATATAAATTTGAGTAGATTTTACAAAGATCATGCTGTCCAAGCTTTGTCCTGATATGTTGCACAATCAAATCAATTGCTACATGATTATCTCCCCCACGGGGAATGATAATATCTGCATACTTCTTTGTTGGAAGTATAAAGTCATCAAAGGCAGGCTTCACAAACTTTGAATACTGCATTAAAAGTTAACTGCATATAAATATCAGCTGAAAGGAAGCACCTCCAAAAGAAGAGAAAGCTGAAAGGTTAGTAAATGAGACTATAAAAGATCATAAATTATTGAGCCCAATATTTCTTGCATTGAGGAAACAAATCAAATCCAAGCTTCATAATGCAGTGATGCTGCAGTTTATTTTTTCTAGTGGGAGAGAGAACACAACATGATTCAAAAACCTTAAGCCAATTTATCATGAGCATGTGAGTGGTGAAGAAAAGTTAGACCTGATCAAGGACTGCACCGATATCTCTTCCTTTGTCAACAGTATCACGCCTTATTCTTCTAGCCAGACGTACATCAGCATCTGCACTGAAAATTTTACAATGTGAAGTGACAGCCCAACTTAGTAACACCAATGAAGCAACATGAAGGATACATTCTCCAATATATGCAAGTTATTCACTTGAAGCTTTCAGCAATAAATAATAAATAAGTCATCACTGATTTCCTTTTCTTAGTAGTAACTATTATTGCATCCGTATTAAGAATAGCACGCAACCAAAACAGTTTGGTAATCTAATGATGCATATTGACAAAATGCAGTACAACCAATCTAAAATGTCCCTAGCAATAGGCAGCTACAGATCTTTAAAAGGAATAGCAATATTGGGGAGTTAGAAAACAAATTACCATAACACAATCAACATTATAATAGCACCGTTTCATCAGTTCATCATCTACAACAGAATTTAGGTAACAGTAAAGTTTCATGCCAGCTATAAGCAGCATGCAAATAAATAGGATCAGCCAAAGAACTGAAATAAACGTTTAACTTTTAACCTGTATCAACAAATATCTTCATGTTCATCAACTCTCGCACACGAGGGTCATGAAAAATGAGTATCCCTTCCAAAATTATAACATCTGAAGGATTAACCTGCAGAAACTTTATCACAATGAGTTTCTAAAAGTCAAGAAAATAACAAATATCAGTTGAAATTTATTACTACAGTTCCTTTGTGAAAAGAAAAAAAAAAGCAATCAAAAGGGTTGTAGAAAGACATGTCTACCGGTTATAAGGAATTGTAAGAAGACATTAACAGCTAGGACATTGTACATATATACAATTATAATTGAATTCTAGGTGATTAAGAAGGCGAAAGATGTTTTAATAATTGGACTCGGTGTACTGCATTGAAAATGATTTAGGGAACCCTTGAACCAAAAAGTGCCTGTATCAAAGATATAATAACATGGGTCCATGTCATATTAACATACATTTGAACATTGTGAGACCTTACCCTTCTTGCAGGAAAAGCATTACTTTTATAACTCTTGAAATCATAGTTTGGAATATCTACTGCTCGGTCATGCCTCAAGTTTTCTATAGAATCTAATAATTTCTCTGTGTCAAATGCATCTGCAGAAAGGAACAGTACTGTATCATTAAAATTCAAAGAAAACATATGGTGGAACCAAACGTCTTTCACATAAAACATTCACATCTCCTAAAGATCAATTAGTGAAAACATGCCTTTTGACATTTGCCCGTTAATAGTACTCAAATGCTCTCAGAAAATATTAAATACTTCAAAATTTACCAGATGTGCAAAATATCAAATGTCTAAAAGTTCAGAATAAGAAAAACTAAATTCAGACAGTGCCCTTGTTACCAAGACAGTTCATAGAAAACACTTGTTGAACAATTAAGTAGTGATGAAAGAGAGAGAGTATGAGTTTTTGTCAAATAATAAGCACAACGATCCAGCATGTCATGGGTTTCTTAATATTTTGGATCTCTATTATAGAAATATTCTCACCAGGATGGTCAAAGTTGTATTCATGAACCCTAGCAAGTTCCTCTTCAGTGAGATTGTGATAAAAGGAATCCTGGCACATTTTTCAGATTAAAACTCTAACCAGCAGGAGAGAGGAGACTAATTGTTTTTAGCAGTGCAGAAAAAGAAAGCTACAGAAGTGGTCAGATCAAAATGTTGAACAATTTCCTTCTGCAAATGATGTTCAAATGACAAATGCCTACCCTCTCTTCCTTTTCTTTTTATGAATAATGACCAACAAATTCATAATCGATTAATGCATAACCAATTTAAGACAGGAAAAAACAATAATGGAAGGAAGCCAATGATCCATTCTCACCCTCATAGCTAGGTTAATCAAAGAACCAATGGACTGAGTAAACATTCATAAACCCAAGTTTAAAGTGAACTTCAGTGGAAAATGAATTTCAAAACAGGAGAGAGGGGAAGACTGCATTTCAAATTTCATACATTTTCTAGAGCTTTAACTATTCAGCTTTGAAAATTCATGTTAGTTACAAGTTTACTTTTAAGATTCTTTTCTCTAAATAACCCTTAATAAAATCCAGACTTGAAACTAAGAGAAGACTGATTACCTGATTAACTAATACTACACGCTGATCATGAAGTTGCTGAATAATCATATCGCAGACTGTAGTCTTACCTGATGCTGCTCCCCCAGCAACTCCTGGCCCACAAAATAATAGCCAAAGTTGGATAAAAGTGAAAATCAGAAAGACAAAAGAATTCATAATATAGTTGAAAGAAACCAATTTAATAACAGAACTAGTACCAAATAAGTATTTAGTTCAGTGCCTGAACGTAGTTTCTTAACTATAATTCAAACAAAATTGTAGAAAAGTACATTATACAAACAACGCTTGTGTCTCAAGCACAGTGAACCGAAAAGATCCATTATGTGGTAAAATATTATATTATGGCAATTCTTCTTCAAGGAAAAAGGAAAAAGAGCCTGGATTGCCGTCAAGTCAGCATTCTTATCCAAACTTTTTCACTAACTAATTTTGATCATTATTTCATCCAAAACACGATGCAAGTAACAGGTTAACAACCCTACTCTTGTTCAAACTTACCAATAATAAAAGGTTGTTTATGCACATTTTCAGCACCCGGTGAGGTTGTAGGCTTCTCAATAATTTTTGACTCCAAACCATCCATATGGAATCCAGAAAAGTGGACCCCAGATGAGGCTTCTATCATATCCTCAACTGAGTTAGAACCCATATGCTAAGACCTATACATAAAACTTACAAGTTAAGAAAACAAATAAATGAGATCATAAAAATAAGATAGAAGTTAAATCCTGAATGGACACCCGCTTGATTGATTCATGTCTTAGTAAATTTTCTCTTCCCTTCCAAGAAGAAAGAAAACATTCATAGATGCAGCAATCCCCTTCACTTCACAGGAAAGCAAAGTTCTCTGCTTATTACCAAATCCCATAAAAGTTGTCCCTTTTTTTTCGATTTTACGATTACAATTCAACTTCAACCAACTTAAAAAGAGAAAAGATTCATGCACATTGCGATCCCATCACAGAATATTCATTAAGAAGTAGAATCATGGTGGAAACTAGTCCAGTAAAGTTCCTTTCTTTCTCCATTTTTCCACATTACCGATCACACTCAACTGAACTGATTGCTGCAAACTAACACAACAAAAGCATATGTCCAAGTACTTCCAGTCAATCACAAACATCGAGAAACAAGCACCGACTTTTTGGTAAGCCACGTGAATCAAACCTCTCATACAACAAAATAGAGTAATACTCAGCAGCATTCAAGTGAAAATTACCAAGATATGAACTGGTATTAGCTCCCAATTATAACATAATAATCCAATAATCTGAAGCTAAAATCTATCTACTCCCTTCAAAATCACCAATGAAAAAGCACACGTAAAAAATAAATCTAACACTTTTGGGAAGAATTAAAAATACCCGGAAAAAAAAACAAAAAACAATTTAATATTGAATTAAGCAAAGACTACTAATTCTCACATCAGCTAATGCAAAAAGAAAAAAAAAGCTTAAATAGTAATTTAATGAGGAACATTGAGTTAAATTACCTGATTAAGAAAAATATCGAATTTTTTTCTATATTTTTGAGGAGCGAGAGAAAGGGGTGGGTAAAACGGAGAGGATTGGTTTCGAGGTATTTATACAGTTTAAGAGTGAGGGAGACCTAAGCCTCCTGTAAAATAAGCATTTCATTTATTGGTTAAATTCTGCTATTAGTCCCTGTACTTTACAAAACTTGCGGATTTAGTTTATGTACTTTAATTTGGTATTTTTAGTCCTTATACTTTTCAATTTTTAAAATTTCAGTCCTTACCAAACGATAATTGTTAAATTCATTAAATTTAGTTTTGTTGTTTCCAAAGATGATGCGCGAACATATTATTAAAAGTGCAACGCCATATCAATTTGTTATTTTCACATATTATTTACTAAAATTCAATTAATGATTAACGACGACTTATTGCGTCAAAACTGAAATTTCAATTTTTGAAAAAATATAGAGACTTAGAATGATGCAATTAGAGAATATGAACTAAATCTACAACTGTACGCATAGGACATGTAATTGAAATTAACCAAATAGATTTAACTAGTATTGTTTGGGTCAAGATTAAAATTTCAAATTTCAAAGAGTACAAGAACTAAAATTGATCAAAATAAAGTATAAGGACTAAATCTATAAATTTTGTGAAGTAGAGGGACTAATAGCAAAATTTAACCTTGTTTATTTTATTCTTAAAATATATGCTCTTTTGACACCATGCCTAGAACTACCCATAACTCCTCCCTAACCCACATCCTCCTACATTGACAACAATGCCTATGCCACTCAAGTTAAGACTCAATTGATTGTTTTTAAAGAATTAAGAATATTAAATTGAAGGTAATGATAAAATATATTATATTTAAGAAAGAGAATTCAAATTCGAACTTTGCACAAAAGTATTGAAAATGACAATTCCTTGAATACTTTAATTTAAAAAATAATAGTTAGTTCCATTGTGGGAAAATATTTTAGTACATTGTCAATGGAATCTTTAGACTCCACAAATAAGACCAAACGTTGACAAGTGCCCTATAGAAATATAACAAAATATTAAAAATACATGATAAATTTTAAAATTATTTATGAAATAAAAAATACACTATATTTACCCTTTTATTGTATTGGATTTTATTTTTGAACTTTGTATTTCACTTCAAATGGACAATGATAGGTAAACTCACCAATTTCACATTTTTATTATACTCCTATTATTTATTTACACAATTTCTTTTCATTTTCTTTTAGCTAAAGAGATATGTGGCTATCGTCAAACAAATATATATATATATATATATAAATAAGTCCTAAAATCTTTTAGCTTATATGTATACAAAATGATTTGATAAATAATATACTATTGGTAAAATTTCAGATTTCACAAATTTAGACTTTAGAATGTATTAAATAAATAAGTAAAACAAGTATTAAAAATAGACATTTAATATTTTTTATCGGAATAAAATTTCATAGAATATCAAATATTAATACATAAAATGGTAAAAAATTATATAATATTATAAGTAGAGATGAGATAATATAGTTTGAGTCCTTGTCAAACGGATATTTCACAAGAATTTTAATCACCTCTTAAAAATTTTGAAATTATATACAATAATAAAATTATACTTTAATCCTCAAAATAATAAAATATTAATTTAATCCTTTTAAATTTTCATAATTAAAATTTAATCCTCCATAACTTTCTCAATATGATGTCCTACTACTAATAATTCAACAATTTATGTATAAAGAGGATATATGTATATATATTAAATTAAAGAAAAGATGTCCACCAACAATATGCATTATTGTTGTTGTTAGCCATATCTAAAATAGTATATATATATATATATGGCATAATTGAAAAAATATTTTCAATCAAAATATATAAAATAAATCATTATAAATTAAAATGATAAGGAAAATTGAAATTGAGTGTGCATTTTATAAAATGGGTGAATATTTAGTACACTGCAAATAGAATTTAAAAATTAAAAGCATAGTTATAAATTTGTCAAGTTCGATTGATGTAAGCAGTGTTAACGGATAAGGCTATATAATAACGATTTTAACAGCTCAATAATTTAAATGAAGACTAATAGTTTAGTGACTATTTTATAATTTTATTAAATTGTGTAATCAAAAAATAAATTTACTAATAGTTAAGTAACTTTAGGTATAATTTACCAATTAAGAAAATGTGTTTCTAAAAAGTGAGAAAGAGATCCTAGCATCCACGTGACATCTGTCTGTCAGTGTGTGTGCAGTTGGATTAGAATAGAAATTTAGATTTAGATTTCCACGTAAGTACCCAATCACCTCTGGGCTCCACTCCTGACTTCTCTACTTAAATAACTACACCTTTTTCCGTGCTTTGATTTTATTTTATCAATACCATCCACAAGTCTTCTAAAAACAGCATGTTAGTCCAAAATTTTAAACAATCAATAAAAGATAATTACTAAATTATTTTAAAATAAAATTTTAAAAAATGATAATTAAAATCAATACTTTGGTAAAGGAGTTGGCCCCAGTGGCCGAAACCAAAACCTATCAGCAGCCCCCATTTGGTTTTTTTTATGAATAAAATATTAAAGAAAATTAAATATAAAAATAGGTGAGAACAAATTAATTACGAAAATAGAATATTTGTTACAGTAACTTTAGATGCCGCCTGACACATTAGTGGTATTAATGAACTTTAGAAAAAAGTTTGACAAGAAAAAAAGTTGAAAGAAAAAATATTTTTAATTGATATTGCTAATGTATCAAGTGGCACCTCTTAAATAAATAAATAAATAAATTTGATATTTTTTTCCTGTCATCTAATTTGGTAAATAGAAATGTAGGAAAATGAGTTTTTACTAAATTATTATAAAAATAAAAATATCCAAAATATTATAATTTTTTATTTACCAAAATATATCAAAATAAAAACAAAAAAAGTCATACCGATTTGACAAGACCTTGGTGGAGGGTTTTGATTGGCGGCACCAAAGGTGCCTAATCGATTACGGCACCGATGGTGCCATCTTGATTAAGCGGCACCAATGGTGCCATCTTGATTAAGCGGGACTACTCGTGTTATAAATACGAGCTCTATCCAGCTGAAGGGAGAAAAATAAGAAGAAAAAGAAGAGGAAGAAGAGGTGTTGCGGAAAAAAAGAGAAAAAGGGAGAAAGAGAAGAGAAAAAGAAGGTATTTTTTTAAAAATAATTGATTATCTTGTTGTTATTGTTTTGTATAATTTGTATTATTTTTATTTTAGTTTAGTTATTAAGATTAATAAAACTCAAATTGATAGTTTTAGTTCGTATTATTATTATTATTATTATTATTATTATTATTATTATTATTATTATTATTATTATTATTATTATTAAGATGTTACTTAGTATTATTGTTAGTAAAAACTAGTATTATTATTATGGTTAGTTATTATTTTATTTACCAAAATAAACTAGTTAGTAAAAACTAGTTTTATTATTATGGTTAGTTATTATTTTATTTACCAAAATAAACTAGTTAGTAAAAACTAGTATTATTATAGTTAGTTAGTTATTATTTTAGTAAAACCTAATTAATAATTTTAGTTAGTATTATTTTGAGTATAAAATTATTAATATTATTATTGTGTTAGTTATTAGGATTAGTGGTTAAACGTTTTTCATGTACAAAATTGCATATTGAAACATTAATTTTTTAAGTAATTTATTTACCGTTTGAGATTTTTTATGAGATTTTATTTATTTTTTGACAGATTAAATATTGAAGATGGATGCTAAGTTTTTTGTATGCGTTTATTTTGATGGAGTCATCTTGACAACAAGTGTTGGATGTGTATTTGAATGTCGGCAACAAATAGCAATGAGATTTAATAGAAATGTCTCGTTCGATGAAATGAAGGCAAGGATTAATGCAAAAATTCTTAGACGTTGTGGGAGAAGGATATCAAAAATTTTCTACAAGTTTTCAGTTTCGACAAATCCGGTCAAATTCGTCAAAATGGAACTTGTAGACGACGAAGACGTGGAGACAATGGTCGATCTCTACTGTGGGAATGGGAGTGACAAGAATGCACCGATTCACTTATTTGCTGAGTTAGCCGGTATGGAGCAAAATGAAGATGTCAATGCATCTGATGAAGAACACGGAGCTCAAGAACCGTGGATGGTGGCTCCAATATCATATGTTGATAGTGAATCAACTATGGGTGGGATCGGTATCGACCTGAATATTACACCCGATGTTGATATGATTGGTGGTGAAGAAGAAGCTGGTGGCAAAGAAGAAGGTGGTGGCAATCATTGGGATAAAGAGGTCGATAGTGACGGTGATCCCGATGTGGGATCGGTATCGACCTGAATATTACACTCGTAGGCGTATTTGCCCTCTGAGAAGCTCGAAAAATAGTCACCGCCCGTCAAATCCGGATGATAGCCATCTGAATCCAAATGTGACTGTGATTATTCAGGATTTGGCTCTGGTGGTTGCGGAGAATAATATACCACAGGATCCGAATCCATCGGGCTCGCTGCGTCCGATCCCCCAGGTTGCTGTACGTGCGGGGGGACTATAGTCGACTGGCCTCCAAGTATATATGACTTCCCGCAACTATAGTACCATTGTATATACTCTAATGATGGTTGCGGGTCGGTAGCCATAACCATCTGAGGTCTTCGACGCAATCGATCGTTCCACAGCGCCACAAATTTCCGGTGCTTAATTCCCCAATCCAACATCGGTTTTCCTCTCTTATTCATGCCGTGAACTTCCCCCACCTCGGACGGCGGATCCGGGATAGGTTGGATGCAGCCAAACTGTCGTAGCACCCGATCTCCGTGATACCACTCGACCATGTTGAAATAAATAATTGGTGCGTTAGTGCACCATATGTGGGAATCAACGTATGAGGACGAGGGTACCACATTTGTAATTTTCAGCCTACGGTATGGCATCCATATGAACTGCATGATTAATAACATTGTAACGAGTTAGAGCCATAACGTGTGAGTAAGATATAGAAAGTAAGATGTCATGAATATTAGAATAGCAGCTTACCCCTTCCCGGGCATACTTTTTGATCATGAGGCGGTATATCGAGAATGTGTACGACCTCCCGATACCTGGACGAACACTCCACCTACAAAAAACAAATATAGGGTTTACGGTTGGTAACATTAGTCAATATATTATGACTACAAATAATGACAATTTATATTTTATCACCTGTTCAGCAGTGGATAGACATACGGTTGGTAACTAACGGATGCCAAAAATGGCATCAGATAGAGCGCCCAAGACTGCAGTAGTGTGAGGCATCCACCCATGTCTACAACATCCGGGTTTGTCACCAGACAAAGCTCCCGGTACAACACTGCTATAACGGCGGAGCCCCAGCCATACGAGTTAACAGTGGACAAATTAGCTAATAGGGGTAAGTACATCAAATGCGCCTTGTCGTTGTTTGCATCAAGCATGAGTACTCCCCCTACGATATGCATGATGTACGCTCGAGCAACGCACATCAACTCACCTTCAGTGGCAGTCGCTGATAATTATCCAAATTTGGCTTTCAGCCATGTAAATTGTAAGCCTGTAAAATTTGACTCACCGTCCCCTGGCGAGTCCCCCAGGAGCTCATAACAATTGGGAGCCCAAGCTGCATTGCAACATCCTCCAAGGTCACCGTGCACTCCTTGCACGGAAAATGAAAAGTGTGGGTCTCCGAGCGCCACCGCTCCACTAGCGCAGATAATAAATTATAGCGCAAGTCGGAGGACCGGATCAATGTTGCTGACCCAAATCCGACTTGCTCCAAGTACGACATCAATCGTGCATCCGAAGCTTTCTTTAAACCTCTCACACAGCCCCTTAATACTCGGTACGAGTCCTGATAGTGTTAAATTACAGAAAAAATATTACAATAACATGATTTATTTGTATAAACTACGTATATCCTTTTTAAATAAATAGAACACGTGATTAAAAAATAATAAATCATACTGCGTTATTAGCCGCATCAGATATGTGTCTATCGGTTCGAATCAATGGAGCCATTGCGATGCCTGCAAGTTGAAAAAAAAGTTAGTAAAAAACTCTTACTTCGGCCATTTGTTCTTATTTTTTTCTCCGTATTTTATTACTTTAAAAAATATCTTAATTTCTAATTTTATAATTTTACATTATTTCAGTGCATAATGTTTGAAATTTATTAATTTAGTGTGTGTTTTAAATTAATTTGGTGTAAGAAAAAAACCCTTATCCCTGCCCTTTGCTCGTATTATTTTCCGATTTTATTACTTTCAATAAAAATATATTATTTTCGTATTTTATTATTTTATATTATTTCATTGCATTTTGTTTGAAATATTTGTATTAATTATTTCTGAATTTTTAAAAAGTTAGTAATACACTCTTACTTGACCATTTGTTCGTATTTTTCTCCGCATTTCATTACTTTAAAAATATCTTAATTTCTAATTTTATACTTTTACATTATTTCAGTGCATAATGTTTGAAATTTATTAATTTAGTTTGTTTTTAAATTAATTTGGTGTAAGAAAAAACTCTTATCCCCCCTTTGCTCGTATTATTTTCCGATTTTATTACTTTCAATAAAAATATATTATTTTCGTATTTTATTATTTTATATTATTTCAGTGTATTTTGTTTGAAATATTTGTATTAATTATTTCTGAATTTTTAAAAAGTTAGTAATACACTCTTACTTGACCATTTGTTCGTATTTTTATCCGCATTATATTATTTTAAAAATATCGTAATTTCTAATTTTATCATTTTACATTATTTCAGTGCATAATGTTTGAAATTTATTAATTTAGTGTGTTTTTAAATTAATTTGGTGTAGGAAAAAACCCTTATCCATGCCCTTTGCTCGTATTATTTCCGATTTTATTACTTTCAATGCCAATATTTTATTTTCGTATTTTATTATTTTATATTATTTCAGTGTATTTTATTTGAAATATTTGCATTAATTATTTCTGAATTTTAAAAAGTTAGTAATACACTCTTACTTGACCATTTGTTCGTATTTTTTATCGGCATTATATTACTTTAAAAATACCGTAATTTTAATTTTATCATTTTACATTATTTCAGTGCATTATGTTTAAAATTTATTAAATATACAATTTTTTCTCATTTTATTACTTTCGTGAATGTACAATTTCCGTTTCTTCTTTTAGTATTTTATGCTTTCTTAAATATATTTTTTATCATTTTACTTTTAATGCTATTTTCCTAAAAAATTAATTTCAATATCCTAAGTAAATTTCATAAAAATTCTAATCAACATACAATGTACATACCATGAATTTTTCATGCTAAATATATTTCATAAAATATATATGCTAAATAAAATAATAAAACACGATAATGTACATAACATAAATTTTAACACACAAATATTACAAAAATTTAATTTAATAATAAAATTACCTTTTATTTCTTTTTTTCTTTCCTTCCCTCTTCTTCTTCTTCTTTTTTTTCTCTTCTCTTCTCCTTTCCTTTTCTTTCCTTCTTTTTCTTTCTTTTTTCTTCTTCTCCTTTCCTTTTCTTTCCTTCTTTTTCTTTCTTTCCTCTCCTTTCCTTTTCTTTCCTTTTCTTTCTTTCTTTCTTTCTTCTTCTTTCCCTCTCCTTCTCTCCCCCCCCACCGATCGGCCCCATTATAAGGTTGATGCCGCTAACCAGTATGGCACCATCGGTGTCGCCAATCAGTTAGGCACCTTTGGTGCCGCCAATCAAAAACCCTCCACCAGGGTCCTGTCAAATCGGCGCAGCTTTTTTTTTCTGTTTTTTGGTTTTTTGGTATATTTTGGTAAATAAAAAAATTATAATATTTTGAATATTTTTTATTTTTTTATAATGATTTAGTAAAAAAAACCCAGGGAAAATATATTAAAAGTCTGAAAGTGAGGATTAGTTACTAAAAAAGTAAAGCATTAATTGTCTAGTGTTGGAACAATAACTTTCAACCTTTTTTTCTTATCAAACTTTTTTAAAAAATTGGGTAGTTTTGGATTTTTAACACATTTTATAAAAATATAAAATATTCTTTTTATTTATTAAAATTTTCATAAATTTTAATTTAGTGATACTCATGAACCTTAAACATGAACCGTAAAATAAAAATTAAAATATTAAAATATATATTAATTGAAGCAACTAATATCTTTATTTACAAAATCAGCCTGAAACTTTATAACTAAAATATAATAATATTACCTAATTTAAATATTATTTAAATGCATATTTATTACTTGATAATAACATGTCTAAAATGGACATTTTATTTCTCCAAAAAACTTTTTGATAGGAATGCTAAACACTCAAATTTTAAACTAAATTTTGTAAAAGCACTTCTCAAAAACACTTTTCCACACCACTTTTCCAAAGTATTGCCAAACTAGCTCTTAGTCTTGTTGGTGGGCTAAGAATACATAGCAATAGGGAGGATTCAGATGATCGAGAGAGTTGAAGAAGATAGTGGTTGTCTGCCTTGATTGTACTTCAAAGTGAGTATTTCAAGGGAACATTCATAAGTTACATGTCTTCTATTGATTGGTGGATTATTATTAAAGTCTTGTAATCTAAATCTCTCTTGCTAGGTCAGTGATATGATTGAATGGGATATGGACTGTGAATTTAAGTGATAAGTGGCAGTATTCTTGTGGGGCGAAATTAGTGAACTTGGTGAGCTTAGGAAAGACTATTTACTCGGTGTGCTTTTGATATTTGATAAGGCATGTTTTGACAAAGTATGGCTATCGAAGCATATCCAAATATTACTTTCTTAGTCAAAATAGAGGTTATACAAGTGACTTTTTTGAAATCAAGGGATATTGGTGATGTATTCCAATTTGTGGCATGGTATGAAGTAAAAAAGTTAATTTCATCCTAGTGTAACTCGTTTTGGTAGTAAACTAGACAACAAAATTTAATTTCTATTCCATGTAAATTTCAATCTATATTAGCCATATTGATTTACACAATATTTTAATATATATGTATAGCCCAATTTTGCCCACAACCCAAAATTTCAGACCCAACTACCAGCCCAAACATAAAACCCAATTACAACCCAAACCCAAGACCCAACAAATTAAACCAAGCCCAAATACCCAACAGGCCCAAAACTAATTTGTCAAACTAAGGTTTTAGCTTCTCTGAAACCCCAGTACTGCCGCCGCACCTAGCATCTGCCGAAGTCGGCCACTTGCTCTGCCACTGCCGTAGGTCCCATCGCTATGCCCACTTGCTCCATCAACGTCAACCACCTGCTCCACCTGCAAAAGAAAAGACACAATAGCAGTAGGAAATAGGGTTGTAAAAAATGGCTATAAAAGGCCATTCAAAACCATTGTAACGGGGTTCGGCCACCCCCTCTCTTTTTTTCACTATTTCAAGAAATACAAAAGGCAAAGAAAAGCAGATTCAAAAACTTTTTTGGTACAAGTTCTATTTTCCTTTTATTTTATTTTCTCTTTATTTTTCTTTCTTTCAAACTGTTTGTATTCTTTATTTTTATTTTATTTTTCTTTTATATTTAAAACTATATATAACGTAAAAAAAAGAAGAAAAAAATATACCTTTTGATTTTTAAAAGCAATCAGATACGGTGACCGTGTGACAATGACTCTCCTCATGATTCGGTGGGACATCGAGAAAAGGGAGGCTTGAGAGCTTTTTAAGGTTTTTTTTGAGAAAAAAAGAAAAAATGAGGAATTTTGAAAAAATTTTGGCTTTTATAGCCTTTACCAAACGGCGCCGTTTTGCCCTTAGGGGTCAGGTGCCAAAGCGACGCCGTTTTGGCCCTGACCCGCGCGGTGACCCGACCCTTGGGGGAGGATCTGCGTGTTTTTAACTTTTGGGCTATTTGCGCGCGCAATCCCTCCTATTTTGTGGCGTGTTGCAATTTGGCCCATTTTCATTATTTTAATTTTATTTTTAATTTACCCCCATAATTTTATTTTTGCTTCACTTTGGTCCATAACAACGTTGCGTTTTGGTGCTGTGGTTTATTTTCGGTTTTGGTTCCCCCTCTTTCAGCGCATCACAATTTCGTCCCTCTTATCTTTTTTATTTCGATTTCGCCCCATATATTCTGCTTTTACTTCGATTTAACCCCTTTTTTAGCATTTTTAATATTTTCCTCATTATTTTTAATATATTATTATTTTTCATTATTGTTATTATTATTAATATTATTATTTATATTATTGTTTCTTATCGTATTATTATTATATAATAGCTTAAATATACATACATGTATATTTTTTTCTAACTCATTTAATATATATAAATGTACCTTTTTTATATATGTATATCTATATACTTTTCTTTCTTTTCTCACGAATATGTGTATACGTATTCATATATATATATATATATATATATATATATATTATATTGAAATATAGTTTCTTTTATATCTATATCTATATATATACACATATATATATACATATATTTTATCTATATCTCACATGTACATATTTATTTACATATATATTTTTATATTTTTATATGTATTTAGCATCTTATTTATATGTTACGGTTTATTATTTCACATTTTATTGATCTGTTCTTTCTATTTATTTTATTTTAGTTATTATCGCCGTATTATTTTATTCTTTCAGATTCGTTATGATATTGCCATGCATATCAACAATGTAATTAGTTTTCACATTCTTTGCAACAAATTCGTGTTTTATTTTACTCAATATAACAAAACTTGTTTTTTTTTAAAAATGGCATTTCGTGTTTAGATTCGAGAAGATCGTACCCTAATTTACTGGGTTTCGATTCTCACGATAAATCTAAATGCACGAATCTTTTTAAACTCAAATTTTAAATGATCTCGGGATTAAAAAAAATCGCGTCCTAACTTACTGGTCGTGATCTCGTTTTTAAATCCGAGAGGGCTAAATTTTTTTTAAATAAACATTTTTCATTCGTGTATCGGGAATTCGAGACATTATGTCCTAACTTACTGGATATGATTCTCTTTCTCGAATAACGTGAAATATGCTTCTTTTCCAATTTTTTTTTTATTTTAACACAAGGATTGTATTTTTAATTTTTCCAAGTTTTCAATTTTCGACATCAAGACATTAGTTAATCAACTAGGTACCAATTTCTGGGCGTTACGAAGGTGCTAATCCTTCCTCGTACGTAACCGACTCCCGAACCCGTTTTCTAAATTTCGTGGACCAAAACCGTTATTTTAATAAAATCAAATCATTTATTGAAAACAACACTTTTTCAAGGTGACCCAATCACACCTCATAAAAAAGGATTGGTGGCGACTCCCGTTTTTGTTTTCATTTTTCAAAACCCAAGTCGACCCCTTTTTTCATCCAAAAAAATGGTGTCAACAGCTTGGCGACTCCACTGGGGACCAAAATAAGAAAGTCAAACCACGAGTTGATTATTTCTTGTTTTTTTGTCGAAAGTTGAAAATCTGATTTAAATTTACGATCCTCTCATTGCATTTCATTTGTTTTGAGTTATGGTTTTCATCATGTTTTGTATTCTAAATTTTTATATCTTTGCCATTGCATTGCATGACCGTTGGTCACACCTTTTAAGTGGGAGTGAGAAGTTACGCCTTCGTGAGGTTTTCACCTTCGCGTGGGATAGTGAATCGCTTCCGGGATACATCCGTACCGATGTCGTCGTGAGATTTTCATCTCCGCATGGCCATAGGGAAATGTATCCTCCTGAACTGAACTCGGTCTATATGAGCCTATAATGGGTGAGGATCGAGGAATCTGCTAGTTCGGGTACCTTTACTTTAGAATCAAACCTCATGTAGTGAACCTTAGGAGCCCACCCTAGGTAGAACCACTCCAAATCCCTAGTGGTTACCCGACTAGGTTCTTTTGTTTTCCTTGTTTACTTCTGTTTTGTGCTAACCCATCTCGTTGTGTTTTGACTATGATTGCATTGCATTTGCATCTTAGGAAAGAGATATTGATTCAAATCCGATTGCTAAATTAGAAAGCTTGTCATGGAATACGAATTCCTTGATAAAGTGGAAAATAATACGACTTCCCGAACATATTCTGAGAAACACAAGAATGGCGATGGAAGAGTTCGTGACCCTGCTTCGCGGCCTGAGGATTCAAGGCGATTGTCTAAGAGCCTTCGACGTCCCAACTCCCTTAAAGAAGCTGACGACCTTATGGACAGATAGTGGATCACGACCAAGATCAAGAAAAGGAGCTAGTAATGGCATACATTGGAATTGGCGAGATTATCTCAAACATGCGCATGGAGAAGAAGATAGATGTTGTTCCTTGGAATATGAGGGTGAGGCTGTACATGTATCCGTTTTATGTAAAGGAATTTGCTTTCTAGAAAAGTTTCCTAAATGTAATTGAATCAAAATCAATGTCTCTTTAGGCATACATTTCATGCATTCGCATTACATGTATTAAAGTCCATTGAAAGGGTCTAATTGAGAAAAATTATTTCAGCTAATCTGGAAATCGAAAAAGCTCACCCATTAAGCATCAATACGGTACTCGTCGAAGACTAAGGAAATGGACAAAAGATTAGAGAAACTGGAGTAAATGTAAAAGGATATGTAAGAACAGTTGTAAGTAAAAATACAAGAGCGACTAGATAAAATTCAAGAAGACATAACGGAAAATTTGATCAAGGCTCAAAAAGATGCGATGGCTGAATTGACCCACCTATTGACTAAAGGTGTAAATAAGGGGAAGGGTCTTATGGTTAATGATGAGGGAGAAGACAAGGATAGACCTATCTATCCTCTAGGCTTTACGCCTCTGCATGCGTAGATTCAGACCGAGGTACCTTCGCGCAGATCTTCTATTTCAATTGAGCCCTAACCGTTTCAAACTGATGTTTCAATGCCGATGAACTTTCAGGCTGGATCAGGTTCTAATCCTAGAGATAACCCAGTGAATCTTGTTATTCCTGATTTCGATAAAATGGCTGAAAAAGAGAAGGCAAACGTCGAACTGTCAAAACAATGGGAGAACAGGTGTAAATGGTTGGAGGAAATATTCAAAACCCTGGAAAGCGCCGATAGTCACCATGGAATCGATGCGAAAGATCTGAGCTTGGTTCCAGACTTAGCACTCCCTCACAAGTTTAAGATGCCTGAATTTGAGAAATATAGTGGACCAGTTGCCCAGAAGCCCATATCACCATGTTCTGTAGGAGAATGATTGGGTATATTAACAATGATCAGCTATTGATACATTGTTTTCAGGATAGCCTCATTGGAGCTGCGTCGAAATGGTACAATCAGTTGAGCCGTACCGAGATTGGTTCATGGAGGGACCTAGCACAGGCATTCATGAAACAATACGGTCATGTAATGGATGTGGTTCCCGATAGAATCACCTTGCAAAACATGAAAAAAAATCGAGCGGAAGTTTTAGGCAGTATGCACAGAGGTGGAGGGAAGTTGCAGTCCATGTTCAGCCACCCTTCTTGGAGAAAGAGACGACAATGCTCTTCATCAATACACTGAAAGCCCCGTTCATTACGCATATGTTAGGAAGTGCAACAAAAAGCTTTTCTGACATAATCATGAGCGGCAAAATGATTGAAAGTGCTATAAGAGCCAGAAAAATTGAGGCGGAAGAGAGTGATAAGAGGTCAACCCCAAGGAGAAGAGAAAATGAGGTGAACAACACAGGTTACTCAAGGACAGTAAGTCATCCAAGTAAAGGGGTCGCTAGTCAAGAAGGTTCATCAAGACAAGAATCTTATGTGAAACAAGGCACTGAGAACCTCCATTTCACGCCAATTCCGATGTCGTATAAGGAGCTGTATCAAAGCTTATTCAACGCGCGCATGTTGCCCCTCTCTACATGAAACCTCCATAGCCTCCGTACCCCAAATGGCACGATGCAAATGCACAATGCGAATATCATGCGAGAAATACGGGGCATTCCATAGAAAATTGCATTGCCTTTAAAAAACTGATTGAAAGGCTTATCAGTATGGACGTCGTTAAATTTGATGATTCCTCTAGTGCGACGAATCTATTACCCAATCATAATTGATAAATAGAGTGAATGCAAGGTACAAGCAACTGAAGATGGGATCTTGTTAAATATCTGCCCTTATAAATCTGAAGTGTTCTAAACAATTCAACTGCGGAAGAAATCCCTATAGTTTTTAGAGCTTTTCTAGAGTAATGTTCAGAATATTTTTGTTGTTTTTAGCCTAGAAATGATAGAAATTCCTTTGTGAAATAGGCTTATGTCTGAACGTTGTTATTTTAATGAAATACATTTTTACAATTATGTCTGAGACAATATTTTCATTCTTTGCGAATAATTCTATATTCTTTCATTCTTTTGGATTTTCTTCCAAACCATCATTCATTCATTCATAATTATATGATACGAATAATTATTCATGAATTTATACATTCTTTTGTATATTCTTTGGTACTTGCTATGAGTCCTCAGATATCAATGACATGAATGACACTGCTACAGATCTAGATTTTCCTTTTGAGCAAGGCATGTGTTCAGAAGGATCTCAGGACTTTGAAAATGACAAAGATTGTAGCTTACCTCCGGACTTATTGAGGATGGTTGAGCAGGAGGATAGACAGATCCTACCTCACAAGGAATCATTAGGAATTCTGAGTTTGGTAAAGATTAGAATTGACTTGTCCTCAAAGATGAAGTAAGACCTTGTTCAAAGATGTCTTTGTAGGATCATACCAGGATATGCCGGGTTAAGCAATGATAACGAAATCTGCACAACAGTACGATGTCAAAACTTGTATGAATGATACAATTCTTTGCCGGGGCAATGCCGTTCTCGTCGATTTAGCATAGCTTTGCCCATTTGAAGTCGAGGTTCTATCCCTTTAAGATGTTCTTGGATTTTATCCGACGGAAGAGGCAGATCAAAAGTTTTCAGTTGTAGTTTCGCCCCAAAAGGCTCCATAAAGGAAATCCAATATCAGAGAAGATTCTTTGAAAGGGATAACAAGGACTTGTCTAATCCCAAGAGTTCAGATCCGATTCAAAAAAAAAGGAAAAGAAAAGAGAGAAAAAAATTAAAATCAAAATCAAAGTGAAAAGCAAAAAAGAAAATCAATTAAAATCAAAATCAAAGTCAAAATAAAATATGAAATGAGAAAAAGAAAAGAAAATGAGAGGCCAAGGCGAAAACCCAAAAAGGGTGCTTTATGACCAAATGTGGTTTTGAGTTGAAAACCCGAAAAGGGCGACTCAAATTTCGAGCAAAATGGGGCATGGACATCACCATTATCGAAGACTTCTAATGGGCATTGCTTCACTATTGAGATCATTAATTACTTTATCAAATGGATAGAGGCTACTGCATGCGTCAATGTCATCATATGCCGATGTGAATTCCAGGGAGAATGGTATTGGAAATTGCATTGAATTTGAATGACAGCACGATAGCCGAGGGTTGTAATCAGTTCAAAATTAGACACCACAGTTTGTCACTGTACTGTAAGACAATGGATTTAAAAAAAAGAGAAGAAAAAGAAGAAGATGAAAAAATAAAAAATGAAAGAGTAAAATGGAAAGGCTAAGGGGAAAACCCGCAAATGGCACCTTAGGCCAAAGGGGATTTGAGTTTAAAACCTGAAAAGGGCAGCTTAAATATTGATCAGAATGGGGCATGAAGTAATCAGAGCAACTCGTATCTAGATCAGATTGGGGCATGTGGTGATTTTGCTATACCTGAATCAACATGAAAGGATAGGCGACATCTTAGGGCATCGACAGAGCACTGTAGATCTCCTAAACACATGTCCAACTCAAAATGGTCTTCAGAAAGTTTGTACAGAGAAGTTCAAGCTGCGATATCTGGGGCATCCAATTCTCATATTATTTGTTGTTCTTGGAATACTTTTTTCCTTTCCAAGATATACATTCCCAATTAATTTCTTTGTCATCCTTCTTTACTATTTTCGATAATTTGTTCTTTCAAGCTATGCTCAGAACCAACTTTATTCTTATCCATTGTTATGCCTTTTTTGCAAACATGTTGCATTGGAATAATGATTAATGGACTAATAAAACTTTCACAAAGGAAGTTTTGCATATTACTCTGAAAAGTTTCTAAATAATATAGGAGCTTGAAACATGACTATTGTTTAGAACGCACCGAGTTTAAAGGTTGGAAATTTGAGAAGGAAGAGTTGAAATTTGGACTTTCCCTTTGGATTTCGTTGTCAAATGCATTGATTGACAAGATGCCATGTTAGTGACAAAACTTAAGTAAACAAGAAAGCAATGATCATCAGGCAATAGGAAGAGGTTACCTCAGGGAAGAGAACCCTCATTTGCGCATGAGTCTTCGATACGACACCCTGGGAATGGTGTAAGGGACCAGAAAGATTAAGATCCCATATCCTTGAATTGTGATAAAAGAGGATTGAGGAAAAGACATATTTTTACCCTTGGATTACAGTGGGAGAATGATGGTACAAATTTTTGCGCCCTAATGGATTAAACTTTGAGGTTTACAGTGGGGACAACCTGACTAAATGTTTCTTCAGAAAACGCTAGTCGAGAAGGAATGTGTTATAACACTTTGGTGATAAAGCCTTCATAAACTTCAAGTAATGACAACCTAAGCGGGATCGTTCTCAAAAAAATAAAATTCTGCATTCATGCAAACACCATTCACACATGTCTAGTTAGGACCATTTGGTTCATTTTAATCATGCCGTCATAATCATTAGGCATAATTTGGTTCATTATACAGGTTATGTTCCCCAGAGAACATATTAGTGAAGATAGCAGATCTTGCTTTCCTGCGTTAACAGTGAAGCAGATCGAAAGCAAAGCCTTGCCTCCATCGATTACAATGGAGCTGGTTGAAGACAACAGATCTTGCTTTCCTGCATTGACAGCGAAGTAGATCGAAAACGAAGCCTTGCCTCCATCGGTTGCAGTGGAGCTGGTTAAAGATAGTAGATCTTGCATTCCTACATTAACATCGAAGCAGATCGAAAACAAAACCTTGCCTCCATCGGTTGCAGTGGAGCTGGTTGAAGATAACAGATTTTGTCTTCCTGCATTAACAGCGAAGCAGATCGAAAACAAAGCCTTGCCTCCATCGGTTGCAGTGGAGCTGGTTAAAGATAGCAGATATTGCCTTCCCGCGTTAACAGCGAAGCAGATCGAAAACGAAGCCTTGCCTCCATCGGTTGCAGTGGAGCTGGTTAAAGATAACAGATCTTGCCTTCCTGCATTAACAGCGAAGCAGATCGAAAACAAAGCCTTGCCTCCATCGGTTGCAATGGAGCTGGTTGAAGATAGCAGATTTTGCCTTCCTGCATTAACAGCGAAGTAGATCAAAAACAAAGCCTTGCCTCCATCGGTTGTAGTGGAGTTGGTTAAAGATAGCAGATCTTGTCTTTCTACGTTAACAGCGAAGCAGATCGAAAATGAAGCCTTGCCTCCATCGGTTGCAGTGTAGCTGGTTAAAGATAGCAGATCTTGCCTTCCTGCATTAACAGCGAAGCAGATCGAAAATAAAGCCCTGCCTCCATCGGTTATAGTGGAGCTGGTTGAAGATAGCAGATTTTACCTTCCTACATTAACAGCGAAGCAGATAAAACACAAAACCTTGCCTCCATCGGTTGCAGTGGAGCTGGTTAAAGATAGCAGATCTTGCCTTCCTGCCTTGACAGCGAAGCAGATCGAAGACACAAACCTTGCCTCTCTCGGTTGTAGTGGAGCTGGTTGAAGACAACAGATCCTGCCTTCCTGCCTTGACAGCGAAGCAGATCGAAGACGCAAACCTTACCTTTCTCGGTTGTAGTAGAGCTGGTTGAAGACAACAGATCTTGCCTTCCTGCCTTGACAGCGAAGCAGATCGAAGACACAAACCTTGCCTCTCTCGGTTGTAGCGAAGCTGGTTGAAGATAACAGATCTTGCCTTCCTGCATTAATAGCGAATCAGGTCGAAGACACAAACCTTGCCTCTCTCAGTTGTAGCAGAGCTGGTTGAAGACAACAGATCTTGTCTTCCTGCATTAACAGTGGAGCAGACTAAAGATAGCAGATCTTGCCTTCCTGTACTGACGGCAAAGCAGATCAAAGACACCAGCAGACTGAAGGTAGCAGATCTTGCCTTCTTGTACTGACAGTGAAGTAGATCGAAGACACCATAGTTTGCAACAAAGCAGATTAAAGATTTCAGATCTTATCTCCCAAAAAGGAGAAGATCAAAGATGGCAGATTCTACCTCCCTGTGACTACAGTGGAGTATATTGAAACCTATAATTCTATCTCTCTGGTTAGCAGTGGAATAGATTGAAGATCAAAGATGGCAGATTTTACCTCCTTGTGATTACAGTGGAGTACATTGAAGCCGATAATTCTATCTCCCTGGTTGGCAGTGGAATAGATTGAAGATCAAAGATGGTAGATTTTACCTCTCTGTGACTACAGTGGAGTACATTGAAGTCGATAATTCTATCTCTCTGGTTGGCAGTGGAATAAATTGAAGATCGAAGATGGTGAATCTTACCTTCCCAAGACAGTGGAGAAGCAGATTTAATCCATTAGTCCTATCCTCCTAAGCAATAGTGGAATAGGTCGAAGATTGCAGATTCTGTCACCCTAAGCAGTAGTGGAGCAGATCGAAGATGGTGAATTTTATCTTCTCAAGACAGTGGAGAAGCAGATTTAAACCGTTAGCCCTATCACCCTAAGCAGTAGTGGAATAGGTCGAAGATTGTAGATTCTGTCCCCCTAGGCAGTAGTGGAGCAGATCAACAATGATGAATCTTACCACGAATCTCATCCCCCTGAAGTTGCAGCAGAGTGGATTGAAGCCACCAGTCATATCACTTCTCGAAGTTGTAGCGAAGTGGATCGACGCAATAAGACACAATGGACTGAAATGAAGCTACTTGAAGAAGAAAGGCACAAAGAAGTCGAGACCTGGTGAGGCTGGGCAAAATTGGTCTTTCTTAGTCTTTGCTCTGTTATCGTTACACGACAACAAGCAAAGAGGGGTAGCTGTATAGCCCAAATTTGCCTACAACCCAAAATTTCAGACCCAACTACCAGCCCAAACATAAAACCCAATTACAACCCAAACCCAAGACCCAACAAATTAAACCAAGCCCAAATACCCAACAGGCCCAAAACTAATTTGTCAAACTAAGGTTTCAGCTTTTCTGAAACCCCAGTACTGCCGCCGCACCTAGCATCTACCGAAGTCGGCCACTTGTTCTGCCACCGCCGCACGTCCCATCGCTATGCCCACTTGCTCCATCAACGTCAACCACCTGCTCCACCTGCAAAAGAAAAGACACAATAGCAGTAGGAAATAGGGTTGTAAAAAATGGCTATAAAAGGCCATTCAAAACCATTGTAACGGGGTTCGGCCACCCCCTCTCTTTTTTTCACTATTTCAAGAAATACAAAAGGCAAAGAAAACAGATTCAAAAAACTTTTTTTGGTACAAGTTCTATTTTCCTTTTTATTTTTATTTTTCTCTTTATTTTTTCTTTCTTTCGAAACTGTTTGTATTCTTTATTTTTATTTTTATTTTTCTTTTATATTTAAAAACTATATATAACGTAAAAAAAAGAAGAAAAAATATACCTTTTTTATTTTTTTGGCCACCGTATACGGTGACCATGCATGCTGCTCTCTCTCTCCATTTCAGTAGGACATCGAGAAAGGGGAGGCTTAGAGCTTTTTAAGGTTTTTTTTGAGAAAAAAAGAAAAAATGAGGAATTTTGAAAAAATTTTGGCTTTTATAGCCTTTACCAAACGACGCCGTTTTGCCCTTATGGGTCAGGTGCCAAAGCGACGCTGTTTGGCCTCGACCATGCATGACCCGACCCTTGGGGAGGATCTGCGTGTTTTAACTTTCGGCTATTTATGCATGATCCCTCCTATTTTATGCGTGTTGCAATTTGGCCCATTTTCATTATTTTCTTTTATTTTTAATGTACCCCCCATAATTTTATTTTTGCTTCACTTTGGTCCATATCAACGTTGCGTTTTGGTGCTGTGGTTTATTTTCGGTTTTGGTCCCCCCTCTTTCAGCGCATCACAATTTCGTCCCTCTTATCTTTTTTATTTCGATTTCGCCCCGTATATTCTGCTTTTACTTCGATTTAACCCCTTTTTTAGCATTTTTATTATTTTCCTCATTATTTTTAATATATTATTATCTTTCATTATTGTTATTATTATTAATATTATTATTTATATTATTGTTACTTATCGTATTATTATTATTATTATATAATAGCTTAAATATACATACATGTATATTTTTTCTAACTCATTTAATATATAAATGTACCTTTTTTTTATATATGTATATCTATATACTTTTTCTTTCTTTTCTCACGAATATGTGTATACGTATTCATATATATATATATATATTATATTGAAATATAGTTTCTTTTATATCTATATATATATACATATATATATATACATATATTTTATCTTATTTTATTTTTTTATATATATCTCACATGTACATATTTATTTACATATATATTTTTTATATTTTTATACGTATTTAGCATCTTATTTATATGTTACGGTTTATTATTTCACATTTTATCGATATGTTCTTTCTATTTATTTTATTTTAGTTATTATCGCCCGTATTATTTTATACTTTCGTATTCGTTATGATATTGCCATGCATATCAACAATGTAATTAGTTTTCACATTCTTTGCAACAACTTCGTGTTTTATTTTACTCAATATAACAAAACTTGTTTTAAAAAAAATGGCATTTCGTGTTTAGATTCGAGAAGATCGTGCCCTAACTTACTGGGTTTCGGTTCTCACGATAAATCTAAATGCGCGAATCTTTTTAAACTCAAATTTTAAATGATCTCGGGATTAAAAAAAATCGCGTCCTAACTTACTGGTCGTGATCTCGTTTTTAAATCCGAGAGGGCTAATTTTTTTTTTAAAAATAAACATTTTTCATTCGTGTATTAGGAATTCGAGACATTGTGTCTTAACTTATTGGATATGATTCTCTTTCTCGAATAACGTGAAATATGCTTCTTTTCCAATTTTTTTTTATTTTAACACAAGGATTGTATTTTTAATTTTTCCATGTTTTTAATTTCCGACATCAAGACATTAGTTAATCAACTAGGTACCAATTTCTGGGCGTTACGAGGGTGCTAATCATTCCTTGTACGTAACCGACTCCCGAACCCGTTTTCTAAATTTCGTGGACCAAAACCGTTGTTTTAATAAAATCAAATCATTTATTAAAAACAACCCTTTTTCAAGGTGACCCAATCACACCTCATAAAAAAAGATTGGTGGCGACTCCCGTTTTTGTTTTCATTTTTCAAAACCCAAGTCGACCCCGTTTTTCATCTAAAAAATGGTGTCAACAATATACTTTTTTTATAATTATATATAAACATTTAGTTAAGTTATTGGACATAATTAAGAATTTTAAAATTAATATGTTAGTATATATACACAAACATCTATTTAAGTTATAGAAGATTAATTTATGTTGCTGAACCATGAGTGGAATTTGAAGTGAAGTGAGGCCGAAGGCAGAGGTGAAGATTGAGAATTAGCCCATAATTCTGAACCATTTTCATCACCAAGTGGTGAAGTTAAATTTTTAATGCCGAGAGATTGGGCCAAGGCCAGTAACTAAGGACATCAAGTCCAAAACTAGCACACACGCTCACAAAATCTCAAGAAATCTTAAAAACAATGGCCCATGCAGGTTTCGAACCTGCGACCTTCGCGTTATTAGCACGACGCTCTAACCAGCTGAGCTAATAGGCCAGTTGACCTTGTGCTTCATTAATTTACTACTTCAATAATCAAATATGGACGTCAGTCATTCAAATTAGGCAATGGTTTATAAGAGACGTAGCCGGTCAGTTTATTTTCTATTAATACAAAAAAAAAAAAAAAGGTTCACCATTATACATAGAGCAGTAGCCTATATGTTGCGCTAAACTCGGTTAATTACATGGTTGACACTAAAACAGCATTAATCATCCCTAGTAGTTGCTAAGACTTTCCCTCTTTATTTTCTATTAGTAATGGTTTATTTATCTCGTACGATACACGGGTTAATTATGTATATTTATTTGTTAACTTTTATACAAGTAAAACTATGGTTAAAAGTTTATAAAAAAACAATTATTGAGAATATTTCAAAATTTCAGTTTTTAAGTGATTTTTCTTATGTAAAATTACATGAAAGCTTGTATTATGAGTTGTATAAAGTATAAACTAAGACCAAACAAATGATATTTATACTTATGTTATTAATTAAAAATATCAATATCATTATTTTTTTCAAAATTTTAATTAGAATTGTATATAAGTTTTTAAAAATTTAAATTTAAATCAATTGATAAAAATGTTAATAAAAAATTTAGGCTAAGTATGAGCCAAAATCTTCGTCAGACCTCGTTAGTGTTGGATTGCTATTAACTACTAAACTAGGCTAGATAAGATTGGTCTATTGGAGACCCATGCGGCTTAAGAGTCTGAGTAAAAATATCTTTTCTTTTCTCTTATTATGAACATCCCTTTTAATATTTTTTATAAACTTTCGATGAAAAAATTAAACCCTTATTTAGGGTCTGTTTGATTGACGAAATTGATTTTTCGGAAAATCATTTCTAACTTTTTCAGCATTTGATTGGCGGAAAACATTTTCTATTTGGAAAATGAACTCCAAAATAAGGGAAAATGGGTTACATTTTAGGGAAAATGTCTTACCCTTTCAATTTCCGTAAGACATTTTCCGTGCTCTCCTCTCTATCGCCTCCTTCATTCCTTCCTTCATTTTCGATAGAAAACTGCTTCTGTTTATCGATTTTCCAGTAACTTATTATTTTAATTATTCAATACTTGTTTTTTAACACAATTACAAATAATTTATTTGATATTAGTTTTTTTTCAATTTATAACGATTAATATTGTAGCTTAATAATTGAGTATTATTATAAATAAATCATTGCAATATATGTAAAAATAATTTAAAATATAAAATTTATTAATATATATTAATATATGTAAAACAACTTTTCGAAAAATATTTTCAAAAATCATAAGCAAAAGAGAAAATATTTTACATGATTCAATCAAACACCAAAAATATTTTCCAAGAAATCATTTTACAAAAAGTAAAACATTTTCCAGAAATCATTTTACGGAAAATATTTTATTGACAATCAAACAGACCCTTAAAGTTTTTTTTTCTTTCTTTTTACAGTTCTTCTCCTTCAACTTGAAGGAGTCGTAATTCTTATTTCGGTTAGCACCTTTGATAATAGATACTACCAGTAAATTCCTTTCCTTTTTCCTTTTTCCCTTTCGATTTCTTGATCTAATATTTGATAATAAGTCTTGAAACACTCAAAATAAAGCCCCCAAGTTCAAACTTTCTTTGGTCAAATCTTCACCGCTAATAGTTCAATAGTCGCACAGCTCTAACCATGGTCTCTAATCGTTCCACATAACTCTTAACCGTTCAAATATAAAGAAGACCCCTCCAAACTTTGAACATAAAAAAAAAAAAACCTATTTTGGTTCTAGAACTTTCCATTTCGTGTTTTGAAAAATCAAAAAGCATTTTTTTCATGTAATGTGAACAAAATATGTAAAAAAATTCTGCCAGGATAAAAAAATTATGAATGGGAGTATGCATATTTATAATTTAAACCAATATTTATCTCCTTAAATATTATTTTAAATCTTTGAACTTAACAAATTTATTTTATCTCATTAATTATTATTTAAATCTCTAAACTTACCAATTTTTTCCTATTTCTAAAAATAATATTTTCATTTTTGATATTTTATTTTTAAATAAGTAAAAGGAAATTTTGAAATTTGAAATGAAATTGTTAGGTATCTTTTAAGTTTTATGATAATTTTTAATCTTAAATTTGAAATATAATTTCTTAATATAAAATTGTACAAATTTTATGATTAATATTATATAAATTATGTATTTTCTAATTTAATATTTTATTTGATAAATATAATGACTTAAATAATTATTATTATATATGATGCATAATTTCTTAGAGTAAAGATATAGTAGAAATGCAAAATAATTTTAAAATGAAATTTGAAATGGAATTGGTTAGGTATATATTAATAAAAATAAAGTCATATTATTTTTATTTAAAAATTGATGGTATTTCTATAGTATGTTTTTATTAAAAATAAATTTAATGGATAATTAAATTTAAAAAAACAAATAGAAAAACATAATTGTGACACTTGTTACAATTTTAGTCTATGTACCTTGTTATATTAAATATATATGATATATAGTTTTTCGTTTATTTAAATTTAAAATTTAAATTAAATATTATTTTTTGGTTTTATTAATTATAAAAATTAAATTTGTGATAGTGGTTCAGGATTAGTACACATTTTAAATTAATTTCTAAGTAGGGATGGCAAGGGGGCAAATTTTTGCCCACCCCACCCTTGACCCAAAATTTAATCAAATTACCTCAAATTTAAAATTTAATAGACTGATCCAACACAAATTTAATTTAATTGTTTTATTTTTCATTTTGAAGTAAATAAAGTTACATTTTTAATTATTTTACTTTTAATTTTGAAGTAAATAAGATTTTTTTTAATTTTAGAATTAATATATTTATTTATTAAAAGAAAAACTTAATATATACATACATTAGAGGTATTTTTGTAAATATCTTGATTTAGACGGATTTATCTTAAACTCGACATCAACTTGATCTGATCATTTTTAGTTTCACCATCTGTGAACCCAATTTTCTAAAAAAAAAAGGATTGGATCAAAATTTATTGATTCAAGTTTTTTTCCCGTTTTATTCCTAAGTCTATATGTATCATTTAAACATAAAAACAGTTTTTTTCTCAAGTGAATGTTCAAATCTTTTCTAGTTTTATACTTGTATTATGTTACTTAAAAATAAACAAAGCAAAATTTTGCAAATAAATATGATAAATAATATGAATTTTTGTTGCATTTTATTATCTTAAATAAACAATTATTGAATCATTGTGATAAACTAATATATAAAATAAATTGAAATATGAATATATATATTTTTGGTGAATTATAATAATAAAATAAAATTAGCATAATTTAAATAAACTTATACTTGGGCGGTGAACACCCTTGACCATCAAACCATCTCATGGGGTTTAAAATATGAACCTTTTAAAATAATTAAAATGACAAAAGATATATATAACACAATATAAATATATGTATATATCAAAATATGTACACTTAAAAGTTATATAAATTGAACTCCCCACTAGTAGCAATATAAGACGAAAAAAAAAGTAAAATAAACTTGAATCGTTAATTTGCTTATATAGGTCCTCAAAATTATTGTTTTAGATTTTTAAAACTTTTCTATATTTTCTTTTAAAAATTAGATTTTTATTTTAAATTTATATATATACTTAAAATATATAAATTTTGGAAATTTTATAAATATTTGGATTTTTAAAATTATTTTGATTTTTTAGAAATTTTAATTTTTTTGTTGAAAGAGGCTAATTTGCTCATTTTCAAAATTGAGCAGGGACCAAAGAGGTATTTACATAAATTTGTTATTTGAGTTATTTAAATTGTAAAGTTCAACTTGACTTGAACTTGAAACTCAAACTACTCATTCGAGTTTACTCGAAAACTCAATTAGAGTAACTCAAACTTCAAAAAAGTTGAGTTTAAATCAAGTTTTGCTCATCCCTTACCTCTAAACTAAGCATATTTAATGTGTTTGGCGTGTATCTTACTTTTATATGTTCTATAAATATGGTAACGTTTTTTTAAGGTAAAGCGTAATTCATTAATGGTAGGAAAATAAATAGTAAAACTAGAATTTCTTAAGGGAGGACAAACTATACCCAAACCATAGGGTTATCTCGTACATCCCGTCCTAAGTCACTCGCCTTCATTATTCAAACAGAAAATAAGATTTGAAACTACAATAAAACAAATGTTAGCGGGAAGAGCTTTCCACCCAATGTAGTTTGCATATAATAAGGTTACCATAACAAGGGTGAGAGTCACCATTAGAGGTGCTCATGGGCCGGGCGCCCGGCCCGGCCCGACGGCCCGCCCGAAATATGGGAGGGTTTGGGTAAAAATATAGGCCCGAAATATGGGCTTGGGCAAAAAAATGAGGCCCGATTAAAAAACGGGCCGGGCCTCGGGCACAACTTTTTTGGCCCGGGCCCAGCCCGGCCCGACCCGAATATAATAAATATTTTTATTATTTTTTATTTTTTTAATTTTAAAATACTTTTAAAATACTTTTATTAAATTTTTTAAATTTTAAAATTTTTTTAAAATACTTTTTAATTTTTTAATTTTAAAATATTTTAAAATACTTTTTTAATTTTATTTTAATTTTAAAATAATTTTTGGTATTTATTTAAAAACGGGCCGGGCCGGACCGGGGCTTATGAATTTTTTCCTGGGCCGGGCCTGGGCAAAATTCTAGGCCCATATTTTGGGCCGGGCCCGGGCTTAAGACCCGAGTCGAAATTTTTTCTGGGCCCGGCCCGGCCCATGAGCACCTCTAGTCACCATAGTAGCACACTACGCGTCCATTGGAAGGACAAAGATCTTAAAGAAGATTGTAACATCAAACAATCATGGAGGATTGAACTAGATATACATATTGAGTTTATGTAAAATGTCAACAACTTTTCTGTTTATCCAATCTTGACTTAATTAGGTTAATACCCATATAAGAAGTTATTGTCTAATGCTTAACTTGGCTTGCTAATTTTTATATATCAAGAACAAAATAAATTGATTAACCTATTAAAACTAACCCAAAACAAATAGGCTTTGTATCAAAACTGAATAAACCAAATTGAAAATTTTCGGTTTGGTTCGATCGAGTTTTCAAATTTTCTTTTACTTTTAAAGTATTGATTAATTTAATTGTAATTTATACTTTGTAATTAAAATTCTGAATTGGGTTATTTGAATAATTGGATTTATATTTGAATTTAATTCGGTTCAATTCGATTAACAGAATTTTTGTACACCTCTAAGTTTGCTCATATTCTTTTTTCTAAGGCTTAGGCCAAATTAAAGGTGAGTTTTTATTTATTTATTGTTCAGGATCAATCTTTTTATCAAAATCCTTTCCAGATCTAGACTTGAATGGATAGTGTTGTTGTTGGATAGATACCCACGTATATGAATATATATAGTATTAGTATTAGTAATAGTAATAAAGTGAGGGTTGCAAGAGTGCATGCGTGAATGATGGATTGGGGTAGGGGTCCAAATAATGATGGTAGTATGGTGCCAAAATGCAATCTTTAATTAAGTCAAAAAGGAAAAAGACAAAAGAAAAAGAAAAAGCTGATATGTGTATCACACTCAAAGCAAATTAACCAAATAGTTGCTACCTACTGTTGTGTCTATATTTTGTTCTCTCTCTGTTTACCATATTCTGCTTATCTCTGCTCTACCTATTAATTAAAAGCAAATTAAGACATATATATATTGATCATAATTTCTTGGTGGTAATGCAATGCATGCTTCATTCTGTTGCTAAGCTATCAGAATTCCTCTCAGAATGGGGAATGTCACTCTCTCTCTTCCACATTACATGCCGCAGAATTCTGAGAATAATTTCTCTCTCTCTCTCTCTTTTTAACGACAGAATGTCAAAAGTAGTGATGAATAATGAAATGATAATCTTATCTTTTTTTAGTGATTTTTTTTCCTTCTGGTTGTAAACAAGGTAACGATTTAGTTGGGACTTGGGACAAATATCTGTCTCAAATAATGGCAGATCTAGAAAAAAAATTTAGGATTCGAATTAAATTGTATATTTTTATTATATTTAATCATTTTAATAGTCTATAATTTTATAATTTTAAAGGATTAAATCAAATTTTGTCATTACTAATTTAATATTTCATTTTAGGGGACCGGCCCTTCCAGCCAAATCTAGTAAATTTCAGTAGTTAAAAACTTAATAATCATAAAAAAATAATGCATCATGAATAATATTAATAGTAATACATGATTGATAGGAAAAGAAAAGGTAAACTATGGTTTGGTCATCCAACTATGAATTAGAATGATGAATTTAACCGCTAAAATTAAAAATAAATTAAATTTTTGGTCACTGAAATTTTTGAAAATTTCTATTTCAACTTTAAAAGACATTTGTAAAAAAAAATATTTTGTTTTGAAATCACAAAATTTTCATATTTTGTTAAGATTTCTTGATTGATATAGTTTGTGATAAGTATTTATTTAGATGAAATACATATCAAATATTTCTTGTAAAGAATTTTTATAGTTTTAATAATTGGATTTATTCATCAAAATCTCAAATTGTCTACCATTAGTTTTGTAAAGTAAAATATTGGAGACTTATTTTTTATTTCTATAAAATTTGAAATTTTCTTTAATTATTATCCCAAAATGTTCTAATATAAATAACAAAAGAACAAAATAATTGATTATAGAAAATTTTAAGAATGTTAGTAATTAGTATGATCTCCACGCTTAAGGTTGGGTTGACTATTTATTTATGTCAAATTATGGAGTACAAATTTGAAGGTTAAAAGCACTTTAATCCTACTTTTATTTTCAGAAATTTAGACCTTTTATTTTTGGATTTTAAAATTTAGGTCTAATTGTTACCGTCACTAAAATTCTTCTATTAAAATATCGGTGTGACATTTTAAAATTAAACTTTATTCACTTGATAGTCATATAACAATAAAAATAATGTTGAAAATGCTGATTTGAAATTTCTTTTCTTAGAAACATCCCTTTAAAATTGTCATGATAAAATAATTTTCTTGTTCTGTTACAATATTGTTCTTAAAAAATTGACATTAGCATCTTGATTAAAATAAACAATATTAACTATTTAGACTAATTGGCGACATTATCAAAATAGATGAACTAAATTATATAAAAAATTAAAGTATATAGATTAAATTCCAAGTTTCAGCATAGTCTAGAAGTCAAAATTAAAATTCAAATATTGTCATATAATGTCAAAAAAGAGACGTGAATCTAAAACAAATGGCAAGTCAAGTGTTAATCTCGAGACTCTTAAGATATCCAAATTATATATAACTACATAATGTTTTAATCGAAAAGTGAATGATATTAATTATTTAGACTAACTGTAGTTAATTTAGAACCCAAATTAATTTTACGTTTTGACTTTTATTTATTTATATTTTAATTTTAAATTTAGAAGTTTGTCATCAAAGCTAATACATCTCTACAGACATGAAAGATGATCTAACACTGACAAAAATAAGCTTTTCTACTCGGTCGTACGAGAATTTAGAATCTAAGACCTGCACATGCATAGCTACAATCATATTTTGAGAGATACGCTAAAACATATATATATATACATATAATTGGATTAAAATATGCTCAAGATTTTCTATACTCATTATACATTTGGAAATGAGTTATTTGATTCATAGAATCTAACATTACAGAATGAGATTACAGTGTTTAAATTTCGACATCCCAATTATTTCATAATCTCACATTATGGTCATCTCATAATATAAAGTATAATCTCATTACGAACCATTTCTTAAGTAATCTTAAATTACGGGCATAATCTAAAATTTAGGATCAATTTGCCTTTATTTTTATTATTCGATCAATTTAGACTTTTGTCTTAAATAAAGTTTAACACTAATTAAAAATAATTCTTTTTTCTTGATAGTGAACTAGTAGATATCGTACATTACAATTACAATTATAATAATTATAATTTATTTATTAATATATTAATTATGGTTATAACTATAATTATAGTTGGTGTTATAATAATTTTTCATGAATTATTATAAATATGATTTATAAATTTATTTCAAAACAATATATTTACTTATTAATATATAAATTGTAATAGAAAGAGTAAGAAATGTAATAATTTATCATAATTTTATGAAAACTGAGACTAAAAAATTATTAAAGGAACTAAACTTGTTAAAAAGAAAAACAAATTCTATTATAAGGACAATTGAGTAAAATGTGCTTCCAGGTATCTTGCATTCCTTCGACCAAATACTTAAATCTTACATTTCGGCCAACTGAACCAAACAAGATAATCTCATATTCCACCCATAATGTTACATTCCCATAATTCTATTACGAAACGATAATTTAAGATTCGGCGAACCTTTTATATTTCAAAACTTAAGTTCAATTGTTAACACTGTTAAAATCCATTTGTTAAATTTGTATTGTGACACTTTGAACTGAAAGAAATACTCACGTAGTAACCATGACAAAAGAAAAAGACGTTGTATTGAACCTGAATTTAACAGAAGAATTTTAACTATGTTAATAATTGAACTCATATTTTTTTTCAATCTTATATTTTTAAATCTAAAAGAAAAAACATTAAATTTTTTGAAATAAAAGTAGATGAACTAAATCCCAAATGTGTAAAAAGTACAAGGACCTAGAACATATATTGACCTATATATACACGCGTATGTCTATATATTTGATGTGCAAGGAGAACCTAACTTTACATATGCATTGTAGTAATTCTTTAATAAACCAAAAACACAAAAGCAAGTAAAGCGATTTACAAATGTACAGTTTATATACTTTGAGAGAGAGAGAGTGGGACAGAGAACCTTCTCTTAATCAGTGGTTCATCAAATGGCATTGGCCAGTGGGTACAAAATGTTAACCAAGCCTCTACAATCATTTATATTAAGGGATCCAATGTTCCCAAAATAAACTCTTTTGACTTTTTCCCTTGCTCTTTTTTACCCCTACCATCATCATTATTATTCTATGTTATAAAACTTTATAAAACTATGGTATTAATTGTAACTGACATATAAAACAACAATAAAATTTCCCAATTACTAGATTATAATATACCTACAACATGAGTAAAAAAATCATATAATAAATCTAAAAAATTGATACGAAACTTATATGTAATTTTGTTTGAAATGATAAAATTAAGAGAAAAAGATTTTTGAAATTTTGAGGTCCAAATATGTGAATGTATTTTCTAAATTGAATGTAAAAAGAAAAAAAGTACCCTCAAATTTGTATTTGTTGCTTTAAAAAAATATTCTGCTTTTGATAATTTCCCAATTGAGGTGACATTAACTTAATCAAAATTTTTAATAATAATTGTTATACCCCATTCGCTTTAAGACTGTAAAAAAATAAAATGTCGGTAGTGACAATATATCGCAAAGAAAAGAGAAATAAAAATAAAGAACACACAGATTTTTACGTGGAAACCCTTTCGGGAAAAAAACCACAGGTAGAGGAGAAAAAATTCCCTATGTCGAATTCGAATGATTACAAGAGGAGTAGACTGTGTTTATTTACAGGCTTGTAAAACCATATTCTAATAGGTGTGTAGTAAGATTGAAACACCTTATTCTAATAAATATCAAATAGATGGAGTTTAATAAGGTTTAAAAAACCTTATTCTAAAATAAAATAAAAGAAGTGTAGTTCTATAGAGATTTTACTTTTATTTTATTTTACCACTGTATTTTATTTAAATAAGGATTCGGGTCACTTAATTCTAACAAAGACGGTAGCAAGCATAGAAGACTCCTAAACAAGAAACCTACCACTAGTAAATCGAGAGGTTACTTGTGAACTCACCTACCCAGGATGGCTACCCAGACGATGGATGACCTAATCTTCATTGGGAACATGAAATTGTTTGATCATCAAACATCACGTGGGTTCAACTACTTTATCCCATCAAAGTAAGAATGAATGGCAGGATCTATCCTACTATAAGCATCCTCACCCCATCAAAGACATCTCTCCTATGTGATTCGTAATGATGACTAAATGGTAAGTCCAACATGTAAACACCATATTACACGGGACCCCTAGTTATAAATATCTCCAAAAATGATGAAAAAAGGGAGACCCTTCAAGAATACCGAATCTATACTTTGTTAACACACTATCAACTCTTGACCTTTATGTTCTTTTCACAACCACTTTCTATAACCTCTGGCTCTCTGTCTTGACTGGGTGAACTGATCCCCATAGCTAGCATTCGCCCTTTCTTAATACTCCTCTCGTTGTACATAACATCAACAATTGGTGCAATAAGCGTGGAAGGCATGGCTTTTCAATCCCATAATGGCACTCAAAATTATCAAACCAACCAAACCAACAACCCAGATGACCAAGTCAACTTTTCCGTTCCACTCGACACCTCTATACCACTTATCCTAAGTATTTCTACTAGCTTGAGCACCAACGATTCCTTTTGGTTCATCAGCTTGAAGTGATGAGAACCATTAGGAATATCTTGCAAGCGTGTATGGTAATAGCAAGTCTCGATAGAAGGGCGTATCTATTCGATAGAAAAATTGAATCTCCTTCGAAACTTCAACTCTATGAGGATATATTTGTTGTAATCTACTAGCATTGTCACCTTCCCACCATAGAATAAGTTCACTATTCAAGGAGTGGATGTTTGAGGCCTGAATTTGAACAACCTGAGAAATTGATCCTCATTCAACTCCTACAAGAAAAACATGTATCAGAATAGCCAACTGGAAGGATATATTCCTTCCTTACAAGCCATGATGAAAAAACCAACAAGTAGCCACCAAGAAAGACCCACCAGCTGACCTAGTGCTACGTGGAAATTGTACAGAACATGTTAAATGAAATTCGGGAAGGGAAGAGTAAAACCCGCTTCAAGAAGAAATAACGGAAGAACTTGGGCCTTCCACTAGTAGAATTAGGGCCAAAAAACCTCACTTAGATGATGCGATCCTTCTGGGATACTAAACTCATATTTGTGATGTTTAGTAATCAAACCACGACATAATAGCAAGTTTTTCATCTCTTGATGGATTATGGAACACAGATAGTTGAGACTAATAGAAGGCTCATCACCCCTCTTTGGATCTAATGGTAGTAGCTCGTCAAACTTCGATGTGGCTGCTTTCTGACTTTTTGCCGCTTCTCTTGGCAAAATACAACCAATACGACCGCCACATCTTCCCTGAGTTCTGCTAGATTTTTCATCTCCTTTAGCCATTTGTTAACAAATTTTTAGCAAAATGGTGAAAATAACTTTGATAGCGATACTGAACAAAAATGGTAAAGAGAATTGAAACAAAAGAACTTCAAAAATGCAGAAATCTTTCCAGAAAACCAACAAAGACTAGTAAATCGCTAACAACAGTAAACCTACCACCGGTAATTCGGGAGGTCACCTGTGAACTCACCCTCATGGGATCACTACCTAGGCGACAAATGACCTAATCTTCACTGTGAACATGGAGTCGTTTGGTCATCAAACATCACGTAGGCTCAACTATTTTATCCCATTAGAGTTAGAACAAATGGCAAGATCTATCCTGCCACAAACATCCTCGTCTCACCGAAGGTATCCCTCCTACATGCTTTGTAATGATGGCTAGATGAAAAGTTCAACACGTTAACACCATATTACATGGGACCCTTACCTACAAATATCCTCAGGAACGATGAAGAAATGAGGGCTCTTTAAGAATATTAAGTCTACCATATGCCAACACAGTCTCAACTCTCGACCTTTACATTCTCTTCATGACCACTCTTCATAACCTCCGGCTTTTCATCTCAACTAGGTGAACCGACCTCCATAACAATCACTCTCCTCTCTTTAATACTCCTTTCTTGTTGTACACAGTATTAACAATAATATAGACAAAAAAGTACTTATAAAATTTTTAGAAAAATACATTTAGTAAAATACATCGGACAAAACAAATCGTATGGAAGTGATATTATGATCCTACCTAAAAATTCTAATGAAAAATAGCTTGAACCACTCTTGGAAAAAGAAAACCAGACTTGTACGAGTCAAAATATGGTGGGCTGAATATAAAAATGAAGAATTGTAACTCGTATGGGCATGCATGGCTGAATTGAATTCAATGCCAAACTAATAATCATTACAAATCCCAATCAAGAAATGTAATCAGTCTACACATATACATGCTCAATGGAAAGAAAAAAGAAAAGTAAAAGGCATGATTAGACATTAAACAACATCATATTTCAAGGCTTTTAAAAGCAAACAAAAGTTAATTGCCTGCCCTCCCCCCCCCCCCCATTCATCATTTTGGCCAAATCTTGCCGTCCGGTCCATCCATTAAAATGGTCCCACAAGAGACAAAGCAACATAAAAAGAAACAAAGAAATTGTGCCTTTTGCTATTTCTCACACATACATATAAAACCAGAATGCCATGTTCTATTAATACCGGTATTTAATGCATCTTGTTCAAATTTTACGAATTTGGATATTAAAATTATTATCGATTGTGAATTTGAAGTGGATATAAATAAATTTATTCATATATTAATTACAAAATACTTAAATTTTACTTTCAATAAAATTTAAATTCAAGATCTTATATTTTAACCATCAATACTTTCCTTGAACCGTAATTATAATTTATAAAAATTAAAAATAATTTATAAAAATAAATTAATAATAAAATTAAATATAATAATTAATAGTTAAATTAATTATTTTAAATACATTTAATTTTTATTAGAAAAAATTATCTTTTAACATGTAACTTCTTTTAAATCCACTTTTTAATCCATAAACTTAACTAAACAATGAAATGAGTCATAGAATCACTAAATTTGTCCGTATCCTTTTGATTAATTCAATTAATTAAGTTACTTTAAACAAAAATTTAATTAATATTCTATAATAAAAATAACTTTATGGTAAATTATAAATATACAATTAGCATTATATAATTAGGGTAGATTATTAATGATATGAAGCATTATATACAATTATGATATTGTAATGTACATTTTACATAATGATACGTGAGCTTAAACCCTAAATATGACTCTAGGATAAAAAGTAAAATTTTAATTTATTTTTATAATTTAAAATCTATATTTACCGAGCAATCTAATTATATTCCATAATTAATTTTAAATAATATATCAAACCATTTGATAATTTAAATTTTATTTTTAGCAGTTTATAGTAGTGATGATAAAAATAATACAAGCATATACCTTAAAGTAGGGTATAGCCATTATATATAAGACCTTATATTTTGAGTTTTTTATTTGATGAATGCATGTCTTTCACACCACACGGGAAACCTGCTTCACCTTCTTCCTTTCTTGGTTTATTTCTTTCTTTGTCAGATGTATATATAATTTTGGATCCAACCAATAATTAAACTGATCAGTTCCATCCTATTTCGAGTTTCTGCCACACCCTTCGAAGGTTTACTGTTCTTTGCTTATATATAAACGAATAAGTTGTTTTCTTGAAGAATGTCTAGCTTGTTTGTGGGAAGGACTGGTTCTTTCTTCGTCTTTTTCTTATTTATTTGATTCCATCCGCATGCCTCTTTTTATTTTCTTTTTCCATGTTGCTGGTAACTGCTACTACCAACATTCTGTCTTAAAGAGACGATAATGCAGAAATGACTACCAATTCCATTGTTTCTGATGCAATTTCATTCTCTTTTTGTTTCAGAGATCAGAGAGAAAAATGCCACAGGAAACCACTTCTCCTTCCAGGAATCCCAGAGGCTTAAAGGCTTTACCCTCTAACAATGTGGAGAATCCACTCTCTGAAGATACCTTCAATGTTTATTATGACTTTGCTCAAAGAAAAGCTGAAGAAGCAGGTACCATCTCAACAACAATCCTTCAAACTACATCCTAGGATAACTTAGAGGACTCCTAGTTCTTGTATTATTATTACTATCATTATTTAACCCTGTTGGTTTCATATATGGTACATGCATGATGTTGGTGTGGAAAATGATATAGTGCAGTCACCACTTCCAATGCCATGATAAAGGGAGAGCTAGCTAGGTTTAGTTCTTGATTATGAAGATTTTGATTTAGCTTAGACCCACCTTTACAATCACTTTTATATTTGGCGTAGGGGGGGTATTCAGACATTCCAACTAATAAAGCACCATCTCCCTCTTTGCTTTATTTTTCTTTTCCTTATTGCTGGGACAACAATTGTATTAACTTATTTTTCATCATAAATATTAAGATGATAAAAAAAAAAGAAAAAGGGATCACGTGGGTAAACTGGAAGAGGCATGTTAGTTTGATGGCAGCTGTGTAAAGTTTTGAGACGTCCGTCGTTTGGCAAAACTATTCCTTTCGGTGCTTGAGGAAGGACCGATTAAGTATATACTATGTCACCATCTTTAGACCAGTAAGGTATTGTCACTATTTTGCCTTGTGTTGGGTAGACGCTGTGAGCACAATATTAGGATATGTTTGTTTTATGGAAATAATTTTTTGTGTAATTTGATAACAGAAAATGGTTTACTGATTAATATCATGACTGTGACTTTCCCATTTTAAAAGTGTATGTTACTTTTTGAGAAGAAACTCGATTTTTATATTAAAATTAACTTAATAAAGTCAAATATTATTATAATAACAAACTTTTAATTTTAATTGCTAAAAATATTAAAATATTAATCTCAAATATTATAATTTTCAACACTTTAAACATATATATATTTAATCATATAATAAATTATTAATATAATTTATTATTTTAATAAAATTATTTAATAATATTTTAATAAATAAAATGTAACATTAATAATAATTCTAAAATTTAAATTTTCAATAATGTTCATAATATTTTATTGAAAAAATTTATATTAATTTTAATAATATATAATAATTTCTAAATATTTAATAATAAATGTCTCATATTATAAAACTAAAATATTTTAATAATATAGATATGATTATTTTAGCTTCATTTATTGCTTTAAACTTTACTATAACTTTAAATTTTAATGAGGCACTGGTTATTATTAAAATTATATAATATATTAGTTATTATAAAATATTTTCGAAGACAATTTTCAAAATATAATTTTTGCAAAATTTGTTAATGAAAAATATTTTAAACAGAATTATTCAAACATAAAAATAATATTAAATTTTCTAGAAAACAGCTCAATTTTTTAAAGTTATTTTCTATGAAATAAATAGAAAAACCTGAATATAGTCTTTTCCACAATAGTAGCGTTTGGTACAGTGATGTCATGATTGTGACAGAAACTCTTGTTGTGCTAAGAACGTGGTAAAGAAGTGGTAGTATGATCCGCTAATCATCACATACTACCTAGCTAAAAAACAACTTTGTTACATAGAATTGAATTTTGTTACATAGAATTATTATCTACGAATCCAAGTTTTCTCCTTCAAAACATATGATAACTGTGACTAGGACAGATAAAAAATAAGAATGATGACATTTATCAAGTTACATAGAATTGAATTTAATTCAGAGCTTACAGAATGTAATTAATCCTTGATTTATTTATGTCAAATCAGCTTCAAGGAGGTACCAAGCAACGGAATGGCTACGAGAGATGGACCAGGGTGCTTCAAAGTCCCTGCCCAAAGAACCTTCTGAAGAAGAGTTTTGCCTTGCACTTCGCAATGGTCTCATTCTTTGCAATGTCCTCAACAAAGTCAATCCTGGAGCTATTCCTAAGGTTCTAAATGGAATTTGTTGCTGCAACTCATTTACATTTCTTAATTTCTACCCTCCAATATTTTTCTTTTTTGAGAAATATGAAACTTGTTTTTTCTCTTTGTAATTAATACAGATAGTGGAAAATCCAGTAATCCCAGTGCAGTCAACAGAAGGGGCAGCACAGTCTGCAATCCAGTATTTCGAGAACATGAGGAATTTCCTGGTATCTGTAAAAGATATGCAACTATTGACATTTGAAGCTTCTGATGTTGAAAAGGTATTGACTTTTCCTAAAAGATGCATTTTAAAGGCTTCAGTCTTTACAATACTGAAACTCAACATGGCACGACCCAACCTAGCTCGTTGGGGTATATTGTTAGACACAAATCGGAATTGTCCTCTTTGGTTATCCACAAGTCCCTAAAGGTTTTGCCACCATCAAGTATGTCTCTCCAGATTCAAATTGACATTCTCACACACAGAGGAGTGCACTGGGTGGAATGGATACGTACTTTATGTATGAGGACGTATATTCGAATCTGTGTAGTTGCAGTGTAGGTGCACTTGAGATTGGCAAAACTTTGGGTTACTTGTGGATACCAAGGAGGAAAATTCCTGTTTGTGTCTCATGATATGGCCTACCAAGCTAGGATGGGTCGTGACACAACATTTCAGTTTCAGAATCACATAATAACGGGTGGTGTTAAAATTTTGCATTTTGACAGAAAGATCAAAATGAACTTGAGAAACTTAAATGTTCTAATGGACTACTGCACCTTCAATCTTCAATACTCGTTTGATGGCCTACTTGGCAACCAAGTAGTTTAAACTTCGTTATACAAATATGTCATTAAGAAGCATAATTTCTCCCTTTCTATCTCAATGGTATCTAGTAGCTATGCTAGCTGTTTTATGAACATGAAAGGCTTTAATTGGCAGGGTGGGTCTATGAATAAAGTTGTAGACTGCATTCTTTGTCTGAAAGGATATTACGAATGGAAGAAAGCAGGAGGCATTGGAGTTTGGAGGTATGGAGGAACAGTGAAAATTACAGCTTTGCCGAAAGGGTCACCACCCTCCTTGGTTGGAAGTGAAAGTGCTGATGATTCTTTGGACGGATCAGAGTCATCACAATATGAACAATTATTGGAGTTTCTCCATCTCTCTAATGAAGTTGCAATTGAGGAATCCAAAACTGCCAATGCTCTGGCTTTCCTTTTCGACCGCTTTGGGCTTTGGCTTCTACAAGCTTACCTTAGAGAGAGCAATGAGATTGAAGAATTTCCCTTGAATGCAATGGTAGGTAAGATCCATGTCGAATTGTTGTTCAATGATGAAATATTCTTGCTGTCTAAACTGAAAAGCAAACAATGAGTCGTTTCTTCATTATATCTTATATAATGCAGTCCTGTTTGATTAATTGATTGGTTAAGCTTTGCAGGTAATAGACACACTAATCAGCAAGATAGTTAAGGACTTCTCAGCATTGCTTGTTTCTCAGGGTACTCAGGTAATGATATGTTTCAGTTGCCACTCTTGCTATTACCACTCAAGCAAGTTAGTGAGATTCTTGTTGGGGGCAAAGATGAAGACCTTATTGCCATTTTAGTGATCTAATAGTTTGTTTTTCTGCTGTGTTCCAGCTTGGGCTATTTCTGAAGAAAATCTTGAAAACTGACTTCAATTCTCTATCAAAATCTGATTTTATGGAAGCTATCTCACTGTATCTTGGTCAAAGGACTAGCCTGGCATCGAATGATTTCTTCAAGTTCTGCATCTGTGGTGGTAAACGTGAGGTTATTCACCAAACAGTTAACCATTCAACTGCATATGCACAACTTATTCATCTTCACCAGAGAGAGCTCAAGGTTTAAACATTTTCCCTTACCATTTGGTAGTTTGTGAAGTTTCTCAACAATATACACCTTGTACAATTATGTTTTGCTTATATCATTTTAGGAGATCAAATTAGATTTTCAAGAAACAAAACTTGGAGTCAAACAAATTCACTCGAATTGGGCGGAACAACTTAGGAGGCTTGGTAAGAATCTATAGCATTGTTTTACCATAGACTTCCCGATGGTTGTTTAACAATATATTCTGCGGTTTTAGAGCATCATATCAAGGGTCTTGAGGTGGCATCCTCTTCTTACCACAAGGTATTAGAAGAAAACCGCATGCTTTACAATCAAGTTCAAGACCTCAAAGGTGTGCACTTTTTCGTTCTTTTGTTGTTATTACTATTCTTCGTGTTGGATATTTATACATTTTGACTCTTTTATGGTTTTCGAACAGGAACGATAAGAGTGTACTGTAGAGTGAGACCCTTTCTGCAAGGCCAAACAAATGGACAATCAACTGTAGATTATATAGGAGAAAACGGAAATATCATGATTGTCAATCCTTTAAAGCAGGGCAAGGATGCAAGAAAAGTATTCTCCTTTAACAAGGTGTTTGGACAAAATGTCTCACAAGGTATTTTCTATTCCTATCCATTCACTTAACTTGTTTGTACTTACATTTTGCATAATCGATAATGTAATGTGCAGAACAAATATATATCGACACTCAACCACTGATCAGATCTGTCCTAGATGGCTTTAATGTTTGTATCTTCGCATATGGACAAACTGGATCAGGAAAGACATACACCATGGTATATTCATCCACTCTATTTGCGTATGCAAATGCACAGAGTCTTCTTTTCTTTCGATGGACAAACCTTTTCTGTAATATTCTATCAATTCAACTTGGAAATTGCTATTCTTGATTTCTTGTTGTTTGTTCTACATAGAGTGGCCCAGATATGACTACCGAGCAAACATGGGGCGTAAACTACCGTGCTTTACGTGACCTGTTTCAAATATCCAAGGAGAGATCAGACTTTATTAGATATGAAGTTGGGGTGCAGATGATTGAAATATACAATGAACAAGTGAGAGATTTATTAGTCATGGATGGCTCTAATAGAAGATATCCTTTTCCATTTAGTTTCTAGTTTACTTTACATAGTTGAACTGCAACTTCAGGAGTCTAGCTTATACTGTTTAAGTTAATGCTTAATTTCTATCTTGGGGTTTAGTTCACCTTAACAACATCTACATTGGATATTCGTAACAATTCTCAGTTGAATGGCCTAAATGTGCCTGATGCAAGTTGGGTTCCAGTTTCAAGTACTCAAGATGTTCTTGAGTTTATGAGAATTGGTCAAACGAATCGTGCTGTAGGTGCCACTGCTTTAAATGAGCGAAGTAGCCGTTCTCACAGGTGGGCCATTGCGGTAAAACTTCTCTTTATTTTCATGCCAGCAAGCTACCGTACTAAAGCAATTTAAAATTATCTTGTTGGCACGTTTGTCATCCTCAGTGTTTTGACTATTCACGTATATGGAAAAGAGTTGGTTTCGGGATCTATTCTCAAAGGTTGCCTGCATTTGGTTGATTTGGCTGGGAGTGAGAGAGTGGATAAATCTGAGGCTGTAGGCGAAAGATTGAAGGAAGCACAACATATCAATAGATCACTGTCTGCACTAGGAGATGTCATCTCTGCTCTTGCACAGAAGAGTGCACATATTCCTTACAGAAACAGCAAGCTTACTCAAGTATTGCAGGATTCTTTAGGTATATATATGTATACATATATATATATATATCCTATTTTTAGTCATTTGATAATAGTGATTTATATTCATATCATTCTTGCTTGTGATAGGTGGGCAAGCTAAAACGTTAATGTTTGTACATGTAAGTCCTGAAGTTAATGCCATTGGAGAGACAATTAGCACTCTGAAGTTTGCCGAGAGGGTCGCTTCCGTAGAACTTGGGGCAGCTCGATCCAACAAGGAAACTGGTGAAATCCAAGAACTTAAAGAAGAGGTGAAAATCTAACATGTTCAAGTGCATTTCTTATTAATATATTTTGGATTGGGTGCAAACTTTATTTGCTTCAATAGGACCTTATTTCATTATCATGGTTTTTATCTTTCAAAAATCTGTTTTAGATATCAAATCTTAAACTTGCATTGGAAAAGAAGGAAGCTGAAGTAGAACAACTAAAAGTTGGAAACGTTCGAAGCATGACCGAATCTCAAAGAGGAAGAGCGGTTTCTCCTTTCCAAATTCCAAGACATGGAACGTCTTCCAGCATTAAGCCTGGTGACGATAATAGATCCTCTGAGGTAACTTTAAAACATGATGGCCTCTCAACTGAACTTGGCTGAATACAGGGGGAAGGCAGAAAATTTTCTTTAGCAGGGACTGAAGTTAAAGTTTAACGATAGTAAAAAAGTAATTTTGTTTATATCTTTATAATTTTTAAAGGATTAAATCAAATTTTTATCATTTTTGGGTACCAAAATGTAATTTTACCTTTTACTAATTTAAAATTTTAAAAAATAAAAGGCCTAAATGGAAAATTTTCCATTTTAGGGTGGCCGGGACCCTGCCCCCCCCCCCCCCCCCGGGGCTGGGCTACGCCCCTGGCTGAATAATGAATGTTTTTTTTTTTATCTATTTTATTTATTGGATTTTCAGGCCACAAGCAGAAGCGCTTCTTCTGGTAAGCAAAGGAGGTCAAGATTTCCATCTGCATTCGCAGTCGCAGATAAGGAGATGTTGCCGAAGATGCCTAGTCCAGCTGAAGAAAGATTAGCAAGTGCCTTAAAGGCAAGGTCACCATCCCCTCCTGTTAGGAGATCCTCATCCACTGATAGAGGAGCCTCCAATAGAAGCAGGACCAAGGTTGAATCAGTTGACAATCAACCAATCTCTAGAGTACCATTCCCGGCTAGAGTACCTGTTAACAAATCCTTTGCCACAACTACTGTGACCCCTTCTTCAGATGCCACCTCCTCTGGGGTCCATTCCAGTTTCCAAGAAACCACAAAACAAGAGAATATCTCAGATGCGTTATACAACCTCCGTAAACTTAGCATTAAGAAAGTCCACTCAGAACTTGAAGATGAGCAGTTTAGGCAAGCACTTAATGTTAGGCAAGGTGGAATTAGGAAAAACAAAGCTGAGAGTAAGGCTAAAATAAAGCACCAACTGCCAGCAACACTTGAGAAAACTGATGTCGCAATGACATTGCTTTCTGAAATGGATGATGGTGAGAAAATGGAGCAGCCTCCAAAAAGTGACTTCACTGAGCCAGAAACTGAGCAATCACTTGTTGGCTCTCCTATGTATGCTGCCTTGAAGATGAAGAAGCTTGGGCACAACCTGTCAAGGTATCCACACAACTTTGAACAAAGGTATAAATAAAACCTGACATAATCTTAAAAGTGTTTCACAAGTTTACGATTTGTATCCTGATTTCTAGTTTATAACCAATAATGCATTCTCATCATGTACAGGGGATTAGTGCAACCGCAAGCGGTAGTACCATTGCAGGGAGGAAAAACTGACAGGTCTCCAAAGGAGGGAAGTAACACTAATCTGATGCCTGAATTTAGAAGGAGCCGGTCTACTCCTCGCGTGAAATTTTTGGTTTTGCCTTGAGGATTCTACACCATATGGGAACTAGTTTCCTACCCTTCGAAATATTCCTTTTAAATTTTGTACAGTGGTTGCATTTTCAGAGGAGGTTATTGATCAAGATGTCTTTATACTCAAAAAAACTTAGATGGTTTGTTTTATCCGATTTTCTTTTCTTCCCTCAGGGTCAGGGGCAATCTTGCCTGAGAAAATGCCTCTATTTTCACAGAATATCCAATTAGGAACAAAAAGAATAGAAGAGAAAGGACTGATGAAGAGAAAGGAAAGAAAAAAGAAAAAAAAATCCACCTAAAATTGGCTATTTGTTGCATGGAGCCCATGATAATTTATCTATAACAGATATGGATAAATGAAAACTACCTCTGAACCCCAGGATACCTTCAAACCTAACTAATATATCTAAATAGCAATTATTCAAAAGTCTGTCATGTATATCAAATAACAAAATCATATAAGTGCTAAACAAGTTTGCTTGGATTTCGCTTGCAAGCAGACATAAATCATGTCATGATCAAATTGTTTTCCATTGGCAGATTAGTGATTTTAATAGTTAATGTTTACCTTACGCTTCATGATTGAATTTCCACTAATGTTGCTTGCTTTCAAGCTGGTATCTTTGGCTGAAAAGTTAATGCCTATAAACCATTTATTCTTCCCTGACTGTCAGCTTCTGGTTGTTCTAGATTGCTAGTGTTATTACAGGAAAATTTTGATACGAGAATTATAGAGCTACCAATTCCATAAATGTCTTATTGGTATAAAGCAATGGACATTGCAACTAATGGTGGATGGTGTCTCTGTACCATCCACCTCCTACTTCCATGGCCATGACCATTTTTTGGTTGCCTCTTTTTATATTGTCACCTTCATTTCTCTGATCACATTCTTCATCTTCATCACTATAAACTGTACTTTTCAGAAACTTAAACTTAAATCTCTCTGTATCCTATCCTATCCTATCCATCTCATTCTCTTGGTTTCTATTTACTTATTTCAAGTTTGCTTGCTATCAGAAATAGAGTGAATCCATTTCCTTTGATTAGCCATCTGGTGGTTTGATAACACAATGGAAACTGCCTGGATAGAAGGAAAAGTTTTGACCCTTGATGAAAGTGAGGCTGGAGAGTTAGATGGAAGAAGGTTAGCTTTGGTGGGAAAAATCATAGCAGACAAGCCGCTGAGCAAAGGAGGAGTACAGGGTGTTTTCAGAAGAGTGTGGGGAGAATGGAGAGATTTCACTATCACTGAATTATCTGAGAACACCTTTCTGTTCACCTTCAAGGAAGCAAGAGCAGCTGAACAGATATTGGAGGATGGGCCATGGTCAGTAATGGGGTATTGCATATGTTTGCACCGATGGCAACCAGGGCTTACTCTGGATGAGCTGGATTTCTCACAAGTGGCCTACTGGGTCCAGGTGCATGGCCTCTCATTGGACCAAATGAGCCCCAAAAATGCAAAGAAGGTTGGAGATCAGATAGGCAAGGTGTTGGAAATTGAGGATCCCATATCTTCACATGGAATAAGAAGGGGTTTCTTCAGGATTCGGGTACTAATAGATGTTAGTAAACCACTACCCTCAGGGTTTTGGGCTTCGAGAGCTGGAAAATCTAATATATGGGTCTCATTCAAGTATGAACATTTAGCTGATTTCTGCTACCGCTGCGGTTGCGTAGGCCATGTAGAATTTCACTGTGACAAGGATACAGTGATGTCCATTCCAGATCCTTCACTGCCGAAATATGGGCCATGGATGCGTGCCAACCCAAGTGTCAGTTCTATGAAGGCCTTAGCTGAGATGGAAAAAGCCCCTCATAAAGCCAAGCAAGTCATGGGTAGGGTAAATTTTGTTTTTATTGCTCTAAAATAGTTTATAGGAACTGTTTATTGTACCTGGTCACAGTCTACTTGGACTGGCCATTTGAACATATGCCTTCAACCAACCAGTTAATGAACAAATGGGGCAATACAATTTATGTACTTATTGAAACTAAGATCATTGAGAGATAAAATAGTTAATAAAAAATGAAAAATATAGCTAAAATTATTGTTATCTTGATCAGCTTCAAGGAGGTACCAAGCAGCTGAGTGGTTAAGGCAGATGGATCAAGTTGCAATGGAATTCCTGCCCAAAGATCCCTCTGAAGAAGAATTTCGCCGTGCACTTTGCAATGGATTCATTCTTTGCAACGTTCTCAACAAAGTCAATCCCGGTGCTGTTCCTAAGGTTCTCTTTCAAACACTCTAACATGAACTTGGTTGCATGTAATACACCAATACTACAACCTGATTAGTATTCCTTTTCTCTTTTTTGAAAACATAAATGTAGGTGGTGAAAGCTTCTATGACTTCTTCTGAGGCAGCAGAGTCCCCAAATCAGGATTCTGAGAACATGAGGAACTTTCTGGCTGCAGTTAAAGACAAGCAGCTCCTGGCCTTTGAAACATCAGATATGGAAAAGGTTTAGGTTACCTGTATTTCACATTTACACTATAGCCATAAACTTTATACATATATATATTTATATAAAATTTAATTAATATGTGCAGGGTGGGTCAATAAATAAAGTGGTGGATTGCATTCTGTGTCTAAAAGGATATCATGAGTGGAAGAAAGCAGGTGGAGTTGGGGTTTGGAGGTATGGTGGAACTGTAAAGATCACATCCTCCCCAAATGAATTACCAAATGCCTTAACTGCAACTGAAAGAGCTGCTGATGAATCTGGGGAAGAATTGGAATTATCAAAATATGAGCAGCTACGAGAGTTTATCCAGCTCTCTAACAAGGCCTCTATTGAAGAATCCAAAACAACCAATGCTCTAACTTTCCTGTTCGATCGCTTCGGCCTTTGGCTTCTACAGGCTTATCTTACAGATGGCAACATGGATGAAGAGTTTCCCTTGAATGCAATGGTAGGTAAGATCCATCATATTTTCACTTCACATTTATTCATTGATATTATCCTTCAATCAAGGTTCAAGCCAAGCTGTTCAAGACCAGTTAATAGCAAGTGGCATACTTAGTTGCTATCCATTTAACAAGAACCACACTTTCTAATATCAATCAGTTCATACTCTTGGTTGTATTAGATTTCATAAGACTTTTTGCATTGATTCACTGAATATTTGTAGGTGATTGATGCTTTCCTCAGCAAGATAGTTAATAACTTCTCAACACTTCTAGTTTCTCAAGGAATCAAGGTCTGCATTTTATTGTTACTTTTTTTAGCATAAAAACTTAATTACATTGCTGATTTAATGTGAGGATATTGATTCTTTACCTTTATTTACAGCTTGGACTGTTTTTGAAGAAAATATTGAAAGCTGATGATGGTCCAGTGTCCAAATCTGATTTTATAGAAGCGACCTCAGATTATATTGACAAAAGAAGTAACCTGCAGGCAGCAACTGATATCTCCAAAGCCTACATCTGTATTGGCAATAATGAGGTTGTTCTCAATAGTGTTTGTCGTTCTCCTGGCCGTGTCGAAATACTTACCGATCTTATACAAAGACATATCGAGGTGAAAAATCTCCCACCAACCTACATAAATTTTAAATAAAATTGTAAGATAGTACCCAATTTAGTTTATAACTCCTGCTGCTTCCTTGTTTTGGAAACTCTCAGGATCTTAAATTATTTTTTCGCGAAACAAGGTTAGAAGTTAGAAAGTTTCATTCATATTGGGAGGCAGATATTAAAAGATTAGGTAAAAGTTTCCAAACTTGTCACCATTAAACTTACACCTACTATCAAAATGCTACATTTTCCATTGACTGGAATTACCTTGGCCCGTTTACCTTAGAGCATCATGTTAGAGATCTTGAAGTGGCATCTTCTTCTTACCTCAAGATCTTACAAGAGAATCAAATGCTGTTCAATGAAGTGTTAGACCTCAAAGGTGCATACTCTTTTATTTTTGTTATTAAAAACTAAATTGGAATATAGTTGAGAGATGGACTTATTTTCCATGCTTTCATGTAGGAAAAATAAGAATATACTGTCGAGTAAGGCCCATTTTACCAGGGGAATCGAAAGATCAATCAACTGTAGATTATGTTGGAGAAAATGGAAGTATCCTCATTGTCAATTCTTTAAGGAAAGGAAAAGATTCAAAAAAAGTATTCTCATTTGACAGAGTGTTTGGACCAACTGTTTCTCAAGGTATTTTCTTGATTTCTTCTTCTTCCAGCTTTCAATTTGACCTGAATAAGCTAAAGGTGATCATTCATTTTTCTCCTGCTATATGTGCAGAACAAATATACACAAACATTCAACCATTGATCAGGTCTGTACTTGATGGTTATAACGTATGCATTTTTGCGTATGGACAAACTGGATCGGGCAAGACATATACCATGGTAAGTGAGTTGTTTTTGATGATATTACAATCTGCATATTGCTATGATGCTCAAGAAGCTTATCATTCAGATGTGTAAACATGTTGCTGGAATTTGTGTGTGTTTGATAGAGTGGGTATGACTTGAACACTAAGGAGACATGGGGCGTGAACTTTCGAGCTATATGTGACTTATTTCAAATATCAAAGACTAGAGAAGATGTCATAGAGTACAAAGTTGGGGTCCAAATGATTGAAATATACAATGAACAAGTGAGAGATTTGCTAGTTATTGATGGCTCTACTAAAAGATATCCTTTTGAATTTTCTTTCTATCTGCAATTCAGTTTATATCTAAGAGAAGCCTTGCTATGCTTTCTATCTTGTTTAGATTTGGATTTACTTTTGTCTCCTTCAGGCATAAAGTTCCCATAACTACATGTTACATTAGATATATATAACAATACACAATTGAATGGCCTTACTGTTCCTGATGCAAGTTGGGTTCCAGTTTCTAGTACTCAAGATGTTCTTGATTTGATAAGAATTGGCCAAAAGAATCGTATCGTAGGTCCAACTGCATTTAATGAGCGAAGCAGCCGTTCTCATAGGTAGAATTTTATCCAGGAAAATTGTGTTAATCATGTTGAATACTTTGTTAAGCATGGTTTATGTCTACGTCCTTCTTTTCGCCAGCATTTTGACCGTTCACGTTCATGGAAAAGAATTGGTTTCTGGATCGATTTTCAAAGGTTCCCTCAATTTGGTGGACTTGGCTGGGAGTGAAAGAATGGATAAATCGAAAGTTCAAGGCGATAGACTGAAGGAAGCTCAATACATCAACAGATCACTCTCTGCACTTGGAGATGTCATCTCAGCTCTTGCCCAAAAGAGTACACATATTCCTTACAGAAACAGCAAGCTAACTCAAATATTGCAGAACTCTTTAGGTGTATTATTCTTTTCCAATATTCAGCTTTCTTCTCCTTACAATTCCCCATTTTCTCTTCTTGTTTCTTCAACATTCTGATTTTGAATATGATAGGTGGGCATGCTAAGACATTAATGCTTGTACATATAAGCCCTGAACCTGATGCCATTGGAGAGACAATTAGCACATTGAAGTTTGCTGAAAGAGTAGCCTCGATAGAACTCGGAGCAGCTCGATCTAACAAAGAAACTGATGACATACTAGAATTGAAAGAAGAGGTTAAGTTCCTTTCATTTCTTTTTAATGGATGGCATCCCTTTTGCTTGTTTCTAAATGCAACATATCCTTGTTAAGTATTTCTTGTATCTATCTTAGATAACAAATCTTAAGCTGGCATTGGAGAAGAAAGAAGCTGAAGTAGAACAATTCAAGGTTGGAAATGCTGGAAGCATTACACCATCTCAAAAGGCAAAAGTGCTTAGATTTGGAATCTCTTCCAACTTTAAGCCTGAGACATATCAACGCCCTAATGATGATACTAAAGGCTCTGAGGTAACCAGAAACAAGAAACTGTATAAAAGCCAAAGCAAACTTAGAAGCTAATGCTATATCCTGTGTTTGTATGTGATTTCCAGGCCAGGACTGTTTCTTCAGCTAAGCTAAGGCGATCAAAGTTTTCGTCTGCACTCATAGGGAAGGACATATCACTAAAGGTGCCTGAAGAGAGAGCTTCACGTCTTGGAAAGCCTCAGTCACCTACCCCTCCTGTAAAGAGATATTTGTCCGGTGATAAAGGAGCCTCGACGAGAAATAAGGTCAAGTTTGATGTAGTTGAGAACCAACCGATGTCAAAAGTAGTGGTTCCGGTTAAAGCACATGGCACTAGATCTCTCACCCCAGTGCCAGAGATCACATCAACAGATAACAACTCTGGGGTCCATGCAGACCATAAGAGTGATGAAAGTAAATTGAATTCTCTGATGCATTCAACAGCCTCGTCTCTAGGGAAAGTCAGTCAGAACTTGAAGAAGAGCAGTTTCTTTTAATCGGGTTCTTGGTATTGAAAAAGGAAGCATTAGAAAAGCAGGAGTGAGTCTAAACCTTTGCATCAACAGCCAGACAGGTTCCTGATATCTAATGTACCATACTATCACAGATATCGCTTTTAAATATGTATATGGGTCAAAATCAAAATTATGGAGCCCCTAAGAGTGTTTTTGGTACCACAAAATGAGAAACCATTTGTTGGCTCCCCACTTACCTGTTCATACCATGGTGATACAACTTCTTCGGGAATTGTAAAATGTTGTACCTGTTGAGGAAGAGAATTCAAAGTATGACAAAAACTTAAAAATAGTGTTTAAAATTGCAAAGGGAGTGGGAAAATTTGTAAGAGGAATTAAAACAAACAGGTGATGGGCACAAATATGTTGAAATACTCTTAAAGATGGATACATTTATTCAAGTGAAATAAGCTCTTTATATAGGTTTTACAAAGCAATATGTCATACTAAGAAAAATCTTCCACTAAATCACATCTCAACGAACTTAGAAAAATAAAGCAACAAACTACAAACTAAGTAAATGTTGCAACAGTCAAATATGTTAAATCACTTATTCAACACTCCCCCTTATTCAAAATTGCATACATCAAGCTGATCTCTGAAAGAAACATGTTTGTCCCTGGCAAAGACTTCGTAAAAATGTCAGCTACTTGCTCATTTGTATTACAATACTGCAACTTGATTATTCCATCTACAACTTGCTTCACTTCTAACTCAAGACAATAATGCAACAAATCCAAGTCTGACATTCCAAACTTTCTTTTCATGCACAACTTAAACTCATTAATAAGAAAAGAAGAAGAACCCATGTATGCCATGTTATCAATGTAAAGGCAAACGATGAGGTCATTTTTACCTCGCTTTTTAAAGCACAAAGTAGGTTCATTCTTACATTTCTCCAAGCCATTAAAAAGAAAGTATGAGTTGATTTTGTTGTACCACGCCCTCCAAGCTCGCTTTACGCTACATAAAGCTTCTTTAATTTGTAGACTTGTTCTTTCCCATTAACAACAAAACCCTTGGTTGATAGACATAAACTTTCTTTTCGAATATTTACGAAATTAATATAAAAATATATTGAAATTTGGTTAGGTAAATTGTAAAAGTCCAATCGTTATAGAGTTTTAAATAGAAAAAGACTTGGAGGACCTAGATAGTAATTATTCAAGGGACTAAAATGGTTAATAAACCAATTTTAAATAGGTAATAGTGGATGATTATGATGGTGGATTTCATTAGATTTTGTTAATTGAAGATTAATGTATAATTTAATTAAGATTAAACAAATTAACTAAGTTTAATTATAGCATCATCTTCTCCGTTTCTACTATTCACCATTTTTTAAAGGAAGAAGAAAGCTTAAAAACCCTTAAACATTCAGCCATCAATTTCAAGTAAGTCCCTTTTTCTTTGATTTTTATAGATTTATGATCATGGGAGCTTGATTTAGCTAGCTCATGTATCAATTTGTTCAATTGTTGAAATTTTGATAATTTGTCATTGTTGAGAAATTAAAGAATTAGGCTTGAAATTGATAAAAATTAAGCTTAAATTATGAAAAGGACTAAATTGTAAAGCTTAATAAGCTTAGTTGTTAACTCTGTTACATTAGGGACCGAATTGAATAAAGTTAAAACTTGTTACAAAATTATGTTAGGAATATAAAGTATAGGTCTCTAATGAGTAAATGTGAAATCGGATTTTAATTCGAAGCTATATATCGAAAGTTATGCAAATCCCGAGTTTAGGGACTAAATTGAATAAAATAAAAAATATGTTTGGCTTCGTATTTGAATTTGAATTGGATGAAATTTAATATTGCTTATTTGTTGATTTATCATTCGTAGCTAAAGATGACATTGGGATATCGAGAGGGAAAGGAAAAGTGAGAACCGACGATGAGTGACGAGATATTTCGGTTTGTATTTTTATGATTTGAGATCAGTTTAACTAATGCATATTCATGATATTTGGCATAATGTGGTATTGAGGTGAATTGATAATGGTCATTTGAATTGAATTGCTATGATTAATATTGAATATCGAGACAGTAGGTTGAATCGAATAAAATAGAAAGTTGCATGATTTAGTTGAGATATGAAATATGAAGTGAAAATGGATTGAAATATACTATATGATATGTGATAATTGTGTTTTGTTGATAAATTGAAATGTAAATGAGATGATGATATAAATATATTGGATTGTATAATGTAATTGAACATTGGTACCCTATTAACTATTTGGGTAGAGTTAGATATAGTTAGCATGTCATAGGATAGATTGAGTACGTGTTACTTCGACTATATGTTGATGAGCGTTGGGTGCATTTTCCTTCGAACATTTTGATGAGTATTGCGCACAACTTTTACTTCGGTTATACTGATGAGCGTTAGGCACAATCTATATATTTTGGACGTTCCAATGAGGCATTGGGTGTCAAATTAGTGCATTGGTTGGAATTCGTGTATCCGTTTGAGTCTGAGTCATGTTAATAGGGAATATAAATGTAAATTGGTTAAAAGGATTTTCAAAATTAATTGGAAATATGAGTTGATAATACTATAGATGAATATTTTCGATATATGGATATGGATGGCATGTGAAAGACCATGTAAACTGGTTATACGAGTTTGGAGGTGTAATACCCCATACCTGATCCGGTCACCGCATCTGAGTTTACAGGAATGCTATCACTGAAAATAGAGAACATCACAAGCAATTTAGACTTAAAATAAATTACTCATTTCATAATCCATACAAAACATGATTTACGAACTAATCCCAATTTTAATTGAGCTAACGAAAGCTCTAAATCAAGTCTGGAATTGAATAAGGACCAAATTAAAACTTTTAAAACGAAGAAGGGCAGGTCACAAGTGTAACACCCTTAATCCGTCTCCGTTATCGGAGAAGGGTTACAGAATATTTCAACACATATCGAAACAAAAGACATCATAAAACTATTCAATTATTAATTTAAATATCAATATTCAATCCACACATTAAACATAACATATATATACATTTATAGGCCTTATATCGAGCTTATAGGACCTTAAAAATAGTTTGGAAACAATCAGAGACTAATTCGAAACAAAATAGAAAACATGAAGAAAATTTTAAAAATTTTGAAAATAGGGGTCACATGCCCGTGTGACCAAGCTGTGTAATAGAGCCTAAGTCGTGTGGCTTAGGAACATGGTCGTGTGGCTAAATCGTGTACAATTTGAAAATAAGGTCACATGGACAAACCTGCACCAAAATTAAATAATCCACATGGCTGTGTGGTATGACCGTGTGTGGCACACGGTTGTGTGACAGCTCGTGTCCTAGGCCATGTGCACCTAAAATGGCTTCCAAAACAAGGCAAAACAATATTCATTTCTTATATATCAAGCCAAACCATTTCCAACCTTATTCACTTATTCAAAACACAATTAAACAAACCAAAACATGTAAAAAAACACTCAACCTATGTGTCTAACCAATGTGCCATCAATGATACCACATTACAACAAAAAATTTAACAACTATCCAAGTCCATTCATTTCATCTATTTTAAATGAACTAACAACATTCACATCCATGACTTGATACATTATATCAACCAAAATACCATTCAACATGACATTTATCACACACTACCAAAAGGCCAAACATACAATATATACATCAATTGGCATATGGATATTACAACCAAGATATCAAAACATGTCCAACCTTAGCAAAACAAACACCCTATATACATTCCACAAGTAACCATAGTTCAAAACTTCAAAACTTAACGAAATAGAAGACGATAGGTGTGAGCTCCGTTGATCCATTCGACACGCTCCAAGTATCCAAAAATCTATAGAGAATAATAACATAAAAAAGTATATAAAATGCTTAGCAAGCTCATATAATTCAATTAAATAACTTACCATACTCAATTAATAGTTAATTTCATATAGCCATTCAAAGTGTTAACCTTAACACAACATGATTCAACACTTCCAAGTCAATAAACAACAATATACAGATATTCAGAATTCGTATTTTATCCATTTTAATGAAATAGTTTAACACTGCACATTCTTTGTTTTTCCGATGGAACTTTGTAAAAGAATCCGATACACAAGTCCGGAAACAAATTATGCTCGTATGAGCTAATCAGATACAAAAATATATGTGTCAGGTTACCCGTCCGAGCTAAACCAATGACAACACAGAAAAATAGCTTGGACACGGCTATATATACATGTAAGGTTACTGGTTCAGGCTAAACCTTTAAAACGAAAATAGATTACCAGTTTAGGCTAAATCAGTGTCACATGTATATCTGAGTCTGCAAAAAATGTTGAAGTTCAGTCCAAAATGGGAATCATTCAGAAACCTTGTATATGATAGTTTTACTCGTTCCATCGAAAGTATATCAAAAATTTAATTTATTACCATAAAGTTCGATTTCCATTTCAAAAGAAAATATATATAATTAACAACATTTAATAACAAATTGTAACCATGGAAGGTAGTATGAACTTACTTGTTAAGTGATTCAACTATTAGGGACTAATCGACAATTTTTCTTTTCCTCGTACGTCCTCTAATCATTGAGATTCTTGATCATAAAATATAGTTTAGTTTAATTAAGTCAATTCAAACCACATAAAAATCAAATTTATGCATTTAGGTTCTTTTAATCATATTTTATAAATTTACCCTAAACTTTACACTTTATGCAATTTAGTCCCTAAACCCGAAACCATCAAATTGAACACAATTAAGCTTAAACCAAGCTACTTGAATTTCCTATAATCTATGAAAAGCCCATACATTTCTCTATTTCACAATATTTTCATGAGATTTTACAACTTTAACAATTAAATCTTTTAACATCAAAATCACTAAAAATCACTTTACAAAATAGTCCTATTTAACAACCAAGCTTAATAATCTATCATAAAATTCAAAAATACTTTAAAATCATCAATGTCATAATCTAAAATATTTAATATTTTTACAGATTAGCCCTCGGGTTAGCTAGATTAAGCTAAAACAATCATAAAAACATAAACCACCAGAAACTGGTAAAAATTTACATACCAGGTAAGTGAATTTGACCAAGCCGAAACCAAGCTTCTTTAATGGTGTTTTTCCCTTTAAAATTTGGTAGTGGCTTTAGGAAGATGATAACTTCATTTTAGTTTAATTTGTTTTAGTTTTATTTATCTAATTACCCTTTGACCTTTAATAAAATTTTACTTAACAAATAACAAACTAATGTCCATAACCGTCCACTATATACCTATATGGTATACTTATCTTTTTAAGTACATTAATTACATTTCCATAGCCATTCAACACATTTAACTAATAGATACTAACTTTTATAGCTTTTACGATTTGATCCTTTTTATTTAATTAACCAACTAAACATTAACATTTCTTACCCAAATCTTAATACGACCTTGTAATAACCCTATAAATAATAATTAATTAATAAAAAATTGACATACTAGTTGGAATTATGGTCCCAAAACCACTATTTTTGACACCACTGAAAAACGAGATGTTATAACACGGTCGTGTGCGGGAATCGTGTTAAAAATTGAGACCGTGTAAGTTGTAGTCACACAACCGTGTATCTAGGCCGTGTGGACCTAAATGCAAAATCTTACTAACATTCACATGGCTATGTGGCTAGGCCGTGTAAGAGACTGAGACCGTGTGAAAATACATTAACCATATCTACAGTACCATACGGATGTGTGGCCAACCGATGTAACAAACTCTAACTGTGTTACATTAATCACCTCCCATTTAGTAAGAGCACACGATTGTGTCATGTGCTTGTGTGTGACAAACGGTTGTGTGTTATCCCGTGTGTGCCAATAGGTACTTTATTATACAAAATATAACCCCAAAATTTTACATATACCATAGGTATGCACTTAACACATTTTTAAACCTATTCAAAATGCACCAAAAACATGTCAAACATATCATTTTCCTATTTCTAACCAATATGTCTCAAGGCACCATCACAAACATGAATCAATACCAATTTTATAATCCATTTCATACCAAATTAGAACTAACCATGCATATGTCTTATATGTCATCAAATACCAAATTTTCTTTCACTTAATATTGACTATAATGCCAAACCAACAACCTATGAGATTAATACCAAAACCGTGTTACATATCATTCCTATATCATTGCAAATAGGCATCAAACTATTGTATCATGTCATCCAACAAACTTCACCTTCAAGCATATCAATATTTCCTATGTACCATCACATTTCCCGCATTTAACAATCACATTCGAAACTTCCATTTCAATCCATAAGTTAACATATCAACTTGCCAACAAATATAAACATTAAAGACATAGATCATTTCTTCAACATCCAAAATAAACATATAATCACACTTAAACTTAGAGACATGCCACATAATCGAGTTTAGAACGTTAAATCTACCAAATCGAAGGTTTGATAGTGTGAGCTCTGAGGTGATCTGATCGCCACATTCCGCAAAGGACAACTACAAAACAGAAACGTAACCAAGTAAGCATTTTATATGCTTAGTAAGTTCATACAAACTAAAACAGTAAACTCACTTTATAACATAATTAACATATCAAACTAGCAAATTAAACAATCTTTCTGTCATCACATTTCACAGATACAAGGTGAGTATATCATGTTCAATCATATTATACTTCATTTCATTTCTTGCTATACAGTTCAATACTAATTCATTAGAACATTTATTCCTCATTATATTATATATATCACCATTCAGTCGTCATTTCTATTATAAAACCATTTGGTTCCATTCAATGTCATTTAATCAGCATTATCAATTCTTGTCTACTACAATTACATTATTCAATCATCAAATAATATTTCAATCCACAACACATATAATCATTTTGGTCATATGACATTATCCATTTATACAATATCAAAAATTTGATTTTTTTTAACTTTAACCATTTATCAATCATCATTATCCATTTGCAACAACAATTTAGCCTGATGAACTTTAAAGAACAAATACGGATATGCGGGTACCACCCAAAACACGTCTAATTGCTCAAACGAGTTAAACCATCCAAGAACACGCTTGGGAACTCAGTGTCAACCCCGTAGGCTAAACATCCCTCCAAAGACACACATAGATCACTATGAATATAAATCAGTAATTCGCAACAAATACCATATTCCAATACCATAAGTGAATATATACATATCATTTGTCAACATCTCATCTCATATAAAACCTTTACAGCGCGCATATAACTTTATTGGCATGCCAATTGTATCCAATCCTATGTTCATCCGGGCTCAATACACATATCAAAACATTTAATTCATTTCATTCCATTTCTCACGTTTTGTACTATTCCAATATATAATAACATACTATGAATTTAGCCCTCTTGATATAAAAAATATATATACATATGTCTTTTAACAATCTAACATAACCATGAATAAATCATATGCTCGTATAATAAATTTTACATTAATTCAATACTATATATATATCCGTATTTACCGCATTTTCTCAATGTAGCCCTTTTCTCACCTTTTTGTACCAATTTGTAAACAATTGTAAAATGGATTCAAATATTATAATTTTACAATCCAACCACACACATTACATAAATATAATTAATTATATCGTATGAACTTACCAGGGGCAAACAACAAAAGCAGGAGTGTCAGGGACTAATTTGTAATTTTCTTTTTCTTCAATTATTTATCGGTTGTTGATCTATATAGTAATTTATTCCAATTATCAGTTCCAAACACTTTTAATCATCTCATTTCATATATATGATATCTTTTATTCATTTTTTAAAATTTCCTAAAGTTTTGCTTTTATTCAATTCAATCTCTAAAATCGAAACAAGTATATTTTCATATTTAAACCCTCAAACTTTTAATCCAACTTTAAAACCATCCTTATACAGCCTTCAAGCATCTAAATTTATAAGAATTTCATGTCAATTTAAACATATTATCATTTTAATCCCTAAACTCAAAACTAACCAAACTCACTTTACAAAATAGTCCTATTTTCCATCAAAGCTTCAAACTCAACCATTTAATATTCAAAAAGCTTCAAATAAAACAATGGTAACTTTTAAATTCTTTGACAGTTTTACGATTTAATACATGGGTTAGCTAGATTAAGCTATAACGATATAAAAAATGAGCTTAATTACCATGCACCAAGGCCGAATGAACTTGAAGAATGACTATGGCTTCTTTAGGTTTCTTTTTAGTTTTCAGTTGGGGAAAGAAAGAATGAAAAATGGATGACACAATTTGTTTAATTTTAATATAACATAAAACTTAGTTTTTTAAATTATAATATAACATTTTTTTTACTTAGGAAATTCAAACCAACCGCCATTATCATTAAAAGGTGGTAAATGTTCCATATTAACACTTGCATTATTAACTTTTAATCCATTTAGCTAGTTAATCAATAATAATTAACTCTTATGGTTTTTACGATTTAATTCTTGCACCTTAATTCATCATCCAAGTACTAAAATTTCCTGACCAAAATTAAATACACCTATATAACAACTCCGTAAATGGGTTCAGTTTGTGGAAATGAGGTGTCGATACATCATTTTCCAAAACCATTGACTTTAGTGTCAAACCACTTGTACTTTAATTAACCATCCAATTAGCAAAATTTATCAAATCAAAATTGAACATACAAGGACTATTTTACTTTATTGAGAATTTATATATCCCATAGCTTGGGCTTGGTGATTGGGTCGGGTTTAGGGTGTTACACATTTCACACTTCATATGACGTTTGGTTGAGGACCGCCTTTGTTGGAGATAAATTCAACAAGTAAACAACAACAACAACAACACTTTCTACCCAAAACTTATCTGGCAACCTTTTAGATTTCAGCAAGCTTCTTGCCATTTCAACAATTGTTCGATTCTTATGTCTAGCCACTCTGTTTTATTGCGGTGTATAAGGTGTTGTCAATTCTCTGTGCACACCCTGCACATCACAAAAATGATTAAATTCATTTAAAAAAAATTCTCCCCCTAATCAGTGCACAATGCCTTTATACTTTTTCCACTTTGCTTCTCAACAACCACCTTGAACTTTTTAAAAATCTCGATTATTTCTGTTTTGGAGTGAAAGAACTACACCCAACTCATGCGTCTATAATCATCTGTAAACAATAAAAATAATGACTTCCACCTAATGATTCAATTCTCATAAGACCACAAATATCAACATTTACAAGCCCAAGACACTCAGATGCCCTTATAGAGTTGCCTACAGGAAATGACTTTTTGCATTGTTTCCCAATATGCAGCCTTCACACAAATTTAAAGACTCATTTTTTGGCAATCCAAAAACAATTTCCTTTTGACTCAACAATTTTAAACTTTTCACATTCAAATGCACATATTGTAAATGGCATAGTTTAGACTTATTATTCTCTTTGACAATAAGAACATGGTTTTCAACACTAGAAAACTTCAAAAGGAAAAAGCTTGTTTAGTGCCATGCGAACATTAACAATAATCTTGTTCGACTTCTTATCTCTAATCACACATAACCCATTATTAAACATAATAGAGTACCCACTATCCATAAGCTGCCCAATACTAAACAAATTTTAAGATAAAGTACGAATAAAATAGACATTATAAAAGAACTTTATGTTACCGTAACCATTATTTATTGCAATTGTGCCATTTCCCTCAACTTGTATTTTCTTGTCATCACCAAATCTCACCTTCACCTTGTACGACTCATCTATCTCTTTGAACAAAGACTTTATCCCGGTGATATGATTTGAACAACTGCTATCCAGAAACCAAATGTTAGCCGAAGCTATATTGTCATCTTGACAAGCCATAAATAACTTAATCTCTCCATCATCTTCTGCATAATTTGCTTGCTTATCCCTTGCTAATAATCTGCCTTTACAAGCCCATACTTGCAATAGTAACATTGAACATTATTCATGCAGTTTTCTATTTCTTAGCCATCTGCCTTTGTTCATCATATCCAACAGCTCTTCCTCTGCCTCGACTACCTCTACCATGGTAATTCCTCGTGCCACGATAACATCTTCTATATGTTGACTTCCTTTGTTGCTCAAAAGAATCCCCCATCACTTGAAAGGCCTTTTTGTCACTCTTCTCATTTGCCCGATTCAATCTTGCCTCATAAGATTGTAAGGACTTCATGGGTTCATCAAAGGAGTAAGATGCCATGTCTTTTGACTCCATAATAGTTGCAACAACATGATTAATCCTTGGAGTCAAACTCCTCAACACTTTTTCAACAATAGTTTGATCAAAATCTTTTTCTCCATAAGATCTCAGTTGATTAACGACTATGGTTGCTCTTGAAAGATATTTTTGCACTGATTCCTCAATTGTCATTTATGTCTCAAAATCTTGACTAAGAGACTGAAGCTTCACTATGATTACTTTAGAAGAGCCTTGGCATGCCATTTGCAATGTTGTCCAAGCTTTTTTTTGTAGTAGTTGATGCTGCATTTAAAAAAAAATTGACTCATGAATAATCTGCTGAATAAAGAAAAATACTTTGGAGTCCTATTTTCGGTTTTCCCTCAACTTGGCCTTTTAATCATCATCATAATATTTATTCTCAACTAAGTCCCATAAATCTTTAGACCTAAAGAGCATATTCATCTCAATGATTCATAATTCATAACTTTTGCCATTGAAAACAAGAATCGCTGATTAAGTAACACTAAAAAATTGTTGTTTATCGTCAAGAGATATTCGCCCAATAACAATTGAACATTGCTCTAATACCAAAAATGTTGGGAAAGATAACTCAAAGTATCACAAAAACACAAAAATAGGGTTTAAAATTGTAGAGGAAGTGGGAAAATTTTTAAGAGGAATTAAAACAAACAAGTGGACACAAATATGTTGAAATACTCTTGAAAGACTGATACATTTATTCAACTGAAGTCAACCCTTTATATAGGTTGTACAAAGCAACAAACTATACTATAAATAGAAAAAAAAATATCTGCCACTAAACCATATCACAACCAACTTAGAAAAATAAGGAAACAAATTAAGTAAATGTTGCAACAGTCAAATATTAAAAATCACTTATTCAACCGTGCCAAACTAAGCTTACCTTTGTACTTTGAACTAAGAATTTTTTTCATTGTAAAAGTAAAAGTAAAAGTTGGATTCTCCCAAGCTATTTATTAGTAAATGAAGCATTTCATACAAGTCAGTGTTGTAGGGAAGGGAATCTTATTGCAATACATTAATTCATGAACAATGGTTTCACCATATGGATTTCTCTTTTTTGGTCTTGAGAAATTCAGCCAATAGAGATTGGCACTTCAAAATTAAGCTACAACGAGCTTTTTCTTATATCAAATGATAATCAATAATCTACATGGTAGGAGAAGGCTACCTTGGGAAGAGTTTTTGTAAGTATATTTGCAAGTTGACTAGTGATAGAGATTTGAGCAACACCCAAAGTTTTGGCCTCTATGTGAATGCAAATAAACTTTTAAGGTGCTTCATTTTACCATGCAAAACTTGGTGTTAATAGTGAGAAGTTACCCCAAGATTGTCAGAGAGATCTTTGAAGAGCAAGAGGGTGGAGTTTGTAACTCTTTTAATAGATTGAGAACTTCTGAGAGAAAGAGTCGATGACTTGTTAACTAGTCGTAGGATTAGTACTAGTAATGATGATATCCCCTTCTTGTAAGTCAATAATACCAAAAGTCTACCAAATAAACAATGATGCATCACAAGTAGAGGTGTCCATGGGTCGGGTTGGGTCGGGTCAAACTAAAATTTTAGGCCCATTTGCTAGGTTTGGGCTCGACTTGACCCGAAAAATGGGCTTAAAATTTTGCTCAAGCCTGGCTCGAATAAAAATGCTAAAACCCGAACCCGGCCCAGCCATATTAAATTTTTATATAATTTAAAAAATATATATAATACATAAAACATACTAAAAACATTAAAATAAATGTTTCCTAACAAATTGAAAATAATTTAAAAATATATATTTATACTTAAATAACATTAAGATAGGTGCAACTTAATAAGCAAATGTCTCTAAAATAGTAACAAAATTAACAATAAAAAAAAGTTATACAATATCCAAACAATAACAGCAAAATGGTAGCAACATAATAAAAAAAACAATAAGAAAGTAGCAACAAAATAGTTAAAAGAAAAGAGCAACAAAATAGTAAAAAAGCAATAGTTTTTTTTTTTTTTTGCATATTCAGGTCGGACTGGGCCGGGCTCGGAACAAAAAAGCTTTACCCGAAGCCCGACCCATTTTTTAAACGGACCTTATTTTGTGCCCAAGTCCATTTTTCGAGTTTATATTTTTACTCAAATCCTCTCACTTTTCAGACAGACCTGACTTGACCCATGAAGAGTTGTAATCACAAAGTAACCTTTTGAACTCGAAACTTGATAACTTGATTGTTGCATTTGAAAATCTAGTGACTTTTCATCTATATAAATCTTGAATAGTTGACTATAAATAATTTGCACTAAAATTTTGAAATTATCCCAGTGTACTTATTAAACATCTAGAAAAAAAATTACTATAAATAAAATATCTCTACAAGTCATTTATATAATTCATATTTGCTGATGTTTTCTAGACAACACATTGATTCTCTTTTATAGGAAAATCAAAATTTGCTCCCATTAATCTTGTTAGAAAGTATATCTTGATCCTTTTAAAGATTTAGAAGTTAGACGTAACCGCTTCTCATTCATATATTTTGAATCTTAGTTTAGTATAGATAATTGTAATAAAATTTTATAATTACCCCAGATATCTTGAACAAAATTTACTAAAATAAAATATTTCTTTCATAAAATTCGGATTTCAATATTGCTTAATCCACTAAAAATTAGATTTGGCAATACTTTTAACCACATAGGGCTCGAGAAAGGATTATATGAAATAGGGGTGCCACGTCATCTTGTATCAATTTTCAATTATTTAATGACATTTCAGTAAATTTTTTCATGTTATTGATACATAATTTTAATAAATTTTTTTACCTTGAACCCCGAACTCAAACTTAAATCCCGAACCTTGAACTCCAAATCCGAAATATTGAACTCTAAACCTAACTTTTTGATTCAAGGTTCAAGATTCGAAATTTTTTTAATATCTTTACAATTGATCAAAATAATTGCATTAAAATTTTGAAAAAAAAATTCACGTAATCTTTTAATTGAAAGATCAAAACCTTAATATTCAGTCTTCCTCTATTACTTTAGGATTTTTCATTCTTTTTCCCAACATTTCTTTTGTGTTTATTTTATTTATTATTACTTTTTGAAGTCTTTTTTTTTCTATTTTTGTACTTCGAGTAAAAGATTCACACCTTTTTTCCTCGCTGGGTTTTTTTTTATCTTTCATTTTAACCCTGTATTGTATTATTTAATTATGGGCTTTAGCTTAAAATCTGAAAAACATAATTGGGCTTTTATTTAGATTGGGTATTATATAAAATTGTCCATTTAGAGAATAAACAGTTCATATATAGTTTCCTTAAACTCTTAGTCTGATCACGATGATGAGGTTAGTATTGTTTGAACGGTATCGGATCAATTAATCAAATGGTTAAATCGAATATCGGTTTAGAGAAGGATTTTGAATCAGTAAGAATTAGTTGAATCGTTTTTTCTAAAATAATTTATGATTTGTTATTATTTTTATCAAATCGATTGAACTAATTGAATTGGACGAGATGAACCAATAACTTGTTCAGTTCGAGCACCCGTCCAATTCTAAAACATTGGTTTTGGTACTATTCAAATAAGTTCCGACCTGCACAAAAAAGCATACGATTTCGACAGTATGACGAAGGAACCAACTACCATCACGTGGACAGAGTTTATGTTGTGCATCAATCTTTCTCCCCGAGCCATGTTTTGGGCAAGGAAACCAAGTGAAACTAATAACGAAACACCTATAAACGCAGAAATGGATGTAATAACAATGATCAAGTTGAGTCCAAATAATGGATTAACTCTTTTAGAAAGCTTGAGAATATTTAAATGTAATGGTATTTCCACTGCATGTGCTGATGATTAGGACAGTCTTCAATACCCAAACCCAGGTTAGTTTAGCTTGGGGAAGACTTTTAACATCGCTGAATACTGTAAGTAAAGTCTTTGTCAGACAGCACATGCACATGCACATGGAACATGGGACCATGTGACCTCTTCTCTTAAGCTGGTCGAGAAACAGAGAATCTTATTCTTTGCAATAACTTCTAATTACATAAATCCAGTGCTAACAATCATTGTTTCGGCTTCTACCTGCTTGCACTCATTCTCTCAATTCTCATCTCTACTCCCAACATATTCCTCTTCTCTCTTTTTACTTTACACTTAAGTGAAATCTAAGTAATTATTAAGTATAGCATAAATTACAACCCAAACCATTTAACACTTCCCAAAGTTTCTTCTATGGACTGACTATGAACAAATTATGCACCACATAAGTAGCTACAAATTGAAACCTCCGCCTGATGATTGGATTGAATCATCCGAAAAAGCAAAGGAACAATTAGAAGATCCTCGAGAAACTACTGTTCTAGTAGGAGGTTGTGGTGATTGAGGCTGAGGGGCTGTTGAGGTTCCCTTTGATATGTCCCTTGAGGTCTCAACATGATGAATTTCTTTGAGCATTGCTACAACATCTTTCATCGTTGGACGACCGTCAGCCCGGGCACTGACACACAGGCATGATACAGCCAGTGTTTGTAGCATTTCATGCATAGCAGGGTCAGCCCTCCCTCTAAGCTTTGGATCCAGGATGTCAGATGGGTTCCGCTTGTTTGCTAAATGGTCCCGAACCCACTGAACCAAGTGTGCACCCCCCGGCAATGTTGGGTCCAATGGATGCCTTCCAGTTAGCACCTCTAAGAGGACTACTCCAAAACTGTATACATCACTTTTCTCTGTGATGCGTTGCATTGTTGCATGTTCTGAGAGTAGCCATGAAAGATTAGAACCATTAACGATTTATATGAATGAATTAAGAATAACAAGTTGATTGAACCCTGATTAGGACAAAGGAAATAATACCTGGAGCCATGTATCCATAAGAACCTGCTAGGTGTGGTCTTGGACTTAATTTGGAAAATTTATCATCTTCATTGCTTTTAATAACACGAGCTAACCCAAAGTCAGCAAGGAAAGGCTCATAGCCAGCACCTAATAAGACATTCATAGCTTTCACATCCCCATGCAAGATTGCAGGCACACAGTCATGGTGCAAGTATGCAAGGGCATGTGCCACACCCAGCACAACATCATATCTAGCTTCCCATTCTGCCCCTCCTTTGCCAGCACCATGAAGGAGTGAACTCAAGCTTCCATTTGGAAGATAATTGTAAAACAGCAGTTTCAGATTCCTGTTTGAACCCCAACCAAGAAGCCGAACAATGTTTCTGTGCCTGATTGAGCCAAGCGTCTCAATCTCAGAAGTGAATGCACCAGACTCTTCTGATGACCACATCTTCTTAACTGCTAAGGTTTCACCATTTGGAATTATTACCCTGTATACGACCCCAGAGCTCCCAGTGCCAATCACATTAGCTGAAGTTAAATTGTGGACGATATCATCAATTGATAAGTCGAGCTTCTGGTACAGGGTCACTTCCCAATTATCATCCTCCATGAGGCCATTGTTAGCAAACCGGGCACGAACTAACATGTAGATAGCCAGTAGTACAAGAACTGCACTGCCACTTATAAGGATAGACATAGCTAGCTTCACAGCTGGCCTAACATGCCTTGAATGTTCAATATCAGCTGAAGTTACAACACCATTTGAAATATAGAGGTCTTTGTTTGACTCAAGGTCACTCAATGGGAGCTTTCGGAAAAATGGGGAATTTGGAAGTTCACCAGAGAAGTCATTGAAGGAGACATTGAGAGAGACAAGGTTTTGTAGGCTTGCGAGGTTATCTAACTTACCAGAGAATTTGTTGTGAGAGAGGTCAAGTACTGCTAGCTTAGTAAGACCAGAGAACTCAGAGGGAATTTCACCGGAAAACTGGTTGCAGCTAAGATTAAGAGAAATTTCAAGTGCTGGAATCTGGCCTAGTTCCTTTGGAATTTCACCAAAGAAACCATTGTCACCCAGGTTCAACAATTGGAGCTTACTGCAGGCCAATATCTCAGATGGAATCCTTCCAGAAAGTTGATTCCTTCCCAAATTAAGCTTGGTCAATTGAGTTAAGGACCCAATACCATGAGTCAAAGGACCTATAAGCCTGTTGTCTGAAATATCCATGTATTGTAGGCTAGTAGGCAGAGAATCTGGCAAAGAACCTGTAATCCCATTTGAATGGAGGTCAAGAAATTCAAGGTTTTGAATTCCATTTATTGATGGAGGAATTCCTCCAACAAGGCGATTGTTGCTTAAGTCAACGAAATTCAAGCCCTTCAACTTCCCTATCTCTGATGGAATTGTTCCTGCAAGTTTATTGTCATTCAAACGTAACCTGTACAGATTGGTGCAGTTTCCTATATCTGGCGGAATAAAACCAGATAAATCATTGGAAAGTAGCAGTAATTTGGTGAGATTTCTCAAAACAAAAATCTCTTTTGGGATTGAACCAAATAGGCTATTGTAGGATAGATCAATTGCCTCAAGATCCTGGCACTGAGAAAGACTATCTGGAATATTTCCAGTCAGCTTATTTTGCCAGGCAAAGAATAGAGTCAAGCTCTTAAGGTTGCCAATGAGAACAGGAATCTCACCGGAGATGGCGTTGTTGTCAATTTCCAGATGAGTTAGCTCAATGCAATTTGAAATTTCAGAAGGAATTGTACCTGATAACTGATTAACACTCAATTGAAGCTCTTGAAGCTTCAAAAGTTTTCCAATGCTTCTTGGTATGCTACCTGTCAGATGATTATCAGACAAATCCACCATAGTTAGCTCCGTGCAGCTTCCAAGTTCATCAGGGATACTACCAACTAAGTTATTCTGCCACAATAGCAGACCCTGAAGCTTGCTCAGCTGACCGACTTGACTCGGGATTGGACCGGATATAGAATTTTGATACAGGTAAAGATTTTGCAGCTCACTGCAATTACCAATCTCTTCTGGTATAGGACCTGATATCAAAGATGTATAAATGGCTATGGTTTGAATTCTTTTCAGCATTCCTAATGATGAGGGAAGACTGCCAGAAATGCTAGTTTCAGCGAGGCCTAACATAACCAAGCTGGTGCAGTTCCCTATCTCCCAGGGCAGCTCCCCTTTAAGATTTTTATTTCCACCTGCTCGAAAAACTTGTAGCTTTCTCAAGTCTCCAATGCTCTTTGGAATTTCACCGCTGAGTTGATTGTCATAGAGTGTCAGGTAAACAAGGCTGGAAAGATTTCCTATTCCCGACGGAACTTCACCTTCAAGGAAGTTTGAGTTGAGAGACAATGTTTCCAATTTGCTCAGTCTGCAAATTTCCAGGGGGATTTCACCTGTGAGAGAATTGCCACTGAGGTCAACATAACTTATCTCATACTGATCACCGAGCTCCTTAGGAATTGTTCCTGTGAGATTGGTTGATGAAAGCACAAGGGTCTTCAAGGATTTTAGAGACTGCAAATTAGAAGGCAATGAGCCTTGCAACTCTATTGCTTTCAACCTTATCTCAACTACCTCGCCTTGTGAGTTGCAATGAATCCCAAACCATCTGCATGGAGTAGCATCTAATGAACTCCACGATTTGAGTGCATCTCCGCTGCTGTTTAAGCTGTTCTTCCATGTTAAAAGAGCCTGCCCCTGCTCATCAATCGAGTAGCAACGATAGAACAAAAGTGTGTTTATTGAGAGAAGTAAGGTGAAGGAGAAGATATTGGAGGAAAGCAGGAGATTCCTTGGTGTTGCAGGCATTGCTTAGAGAAGAGAACAGGTGATCTGTTTTGGGATTGAAGAGGGTTGAACCCCATGTTTTGTTTATAGAACAAATGCAGAAGATCTGGATCCAAGTGCACTTTCTTTTTCTAATATTATAATAGGTCTAGATGTAGTTTTTAAACAAGAGATGGTGATGCATTGCAGATGGATTTCTTATTCTTTTATTTCTTTCTTTCAGTCTTTATGTTAATTGATTTTATTTCTTTCTTTCAGTCTTTATGTTAATCTGTCAATTAAAAGGAAAGGTTATTCTGATATTCTTCCCATTCTGTACCTTTTAACATACTTTGTTTTTAAGCCTTAATTTTTTACTACAATTAACTATCAGAAAGAACCCCAAAGCACCTCTAGTATGTCAATAAACCATGGAATTTATGTGCCAATCCAAGCAAGGTGGTCCATCAAATTTATGTGGTCACAGTTGACTACCAAGCCATGTGTTTGTTTCCTGTATAGTTTTCAGTTGCTTTTCTCTGATTTAACCAGCATAAGCACACATAATTTTGTTTGATACAAACCCTTTTTCCCCCTTGCAGTAATGTTTGGAGCATATGGCCATCTTAAATGCCAACTATTTTGATTTGTGTTAAAATTCTGATATCTTTTATTACTTTTTTTTCCTGCAGAGTTAAGCTAAGTGGGGGATGTTTAGTAAGTGTAAAAAGGCATTTTGGTTCGTTTATAGCACATTACAATAGTGAACATCACATGGAAGTAAGGGAATCAAGCAATAAATTTATATTTGTTTAAACACCAAAACTGGACAAATTGTCGGATAGTCTTTGCTATAAAGAATATATATATATATATATATATATGAAATGGAGCTTGGCCTTGAATTGAAGGGACAACCACATACCAGCTTGACAATTCTTAATTGTTATTTTATTCACTATCATCATAATCAAATTTGGCCCACTGATTAAAAAACAAAAACAATACTCAATAATTAAAATCTTTCAAGATAAACAATACTAAATCAATAACAATTATGGGCTTGAGTTTCTTGAGAAAATGGGGTGAAATTTTTATTCATATATAGTGAAATTGCTAAATATGCAGAATCATAAAACAGTGCTATTTTTGCTCTGCTCCACCTCCATCTATTGACGATACCTACCCTTTAATTTGACCATAAATTCTTACCCACTAGTATATACCAGCAAACCCAAAGTACCAATGCACATTTCTTGTAAGATTGTCAGATATTCACCACTAGATAGTGGACCCTATAAGGTTCACTTGTAATATATATAACACCAATGTCCAATACTTAAATATTTGAAACTTGTTTTTTCACAATCTCTAGCCAAGAGTTGATAGATACATGACATGTTAATCCAAGGAGACCCCCCAAAAAAAGTGGAAAGGAAAAGATGTATGAAAGCCAGAAAACAATGAAAAGAATAAAACTAAAGGGAAACAAAGCGTTAAAAGAAGAGACAAAGGGCACTCAGTTTAAACAGAGATGAAATAAAAACCATATAACAATCTAAATGGTCCCTCTTTGTCCAATTTCTACCTTTTGTTGTTCACTTTTTCTTAGTGAAACTCAACTTGGAAAACCTTTTGGTGTAAGGAAATAAAAAGGTTATGTTTGTAATATTATATTATGTTTGTGTTATAACATGAATGGGGGGGCATCATCTCTCCTTTCTTTTTTCATCTTCTGCAACAATGTTAGGTAACTTTTTCAAGTTCTGAATCAGTTGATCCACATTTAACATATACCTATAAATGTAAAAAGCTTGAAAGTAGTGGATCTTGATTGCAATTTTAGGGCTATACTTGTCATCTTAATTAATTACTCTTTATTTTTTTAATTTCCTTTTTAAATTAAAACAAAAACAAATCAAGAAGATGATTACAAATGGATCTATCTCTCATCACATGAACTTTATGTCTCATGTATTTATTAATTATTGAAGTTGTTTAAGCATCACAAAGATGAGCAAATGGAATCAAATTAAGCTAGTAGGCAACAAACGGTCACATGATGTGATCTTAGATTGCTGGTTTTCCTAATGGCAACTGTATAAGATTAGCTGAACAACAACAGACCTCTATTATACTTTTTTTTTTTTTTTTGTTCTCTGGTTTAAAATATATAGAGAGATTAGATAGAAGTTATATATTTTTGTTTTTGAGTTTAATTTGTTTAATCCACATTGTACCATATCAAACAACTTTGGTTCGTGGTGCATATCTTAATTAGTTTTTTGCTTGGCGTTGTTGGCATGAGACTAGCACATGAGAGGAGACATGTAATACATGAAGATGAAGATGGGCAAATGCATTCTTTATACATATATATATAGATGGAAATGATAGTAAAGAGGTGGAGGTACATGCTTGAAAGTCATGTAAGATTATAAATGGTGGAGACGGGGAAATGTTTCAATAGTTATGGAACACAATGAAATGAAGTTAACACAATAACCCCCTCCCCCCACCTCTATACTAGAGCACAACAATCTATGCACATGATGTCCACTCCACATTATCAAGGCCTAGCTAAGCTTACCTACCTCTCTTATTTATATTTATATTTGTAATTGGGATGTTTTCAGCAGTGGACCCTGAACAAATGCATGATGGAGTCGACTCCATTCCTTTTTACATTTTGTACATAGCATTAGCACCTCCTCTCCTCTTGCAGGGACTACCCAAATAATACAACAATCTTTTACTCAAAACTCAAACAAATGCCAATATACCATCCACTATTTCAATTGCTAGTGTTCCCCAAGCCTTCTAGGCTTTTCTAGCCGGCTGTAATGAATTTTTAAGTTTAATTCTCTCTCTTTTTTTGTTTTTCTCTTATCATTTCTAGTAAATATTCAATGTTGAAAACTTTGTTATACCAAATTTATTCCTAGTGTCATCAATTAGTGTCAGTTTATTTGTTTATATATATTATTGAAGATTTTCTGATATTCGATAGTCACATTGAACTCCAATTAAATCCAGAATCGAGTTAGGTCGAATCTTAAATGAGAAATAAACTCTCCCAATATTATTTTCTCTACATTCAAGACTAAATCTAAAACCTTATTTAAAGGATAACGAGCTTCTTACCACTCGTATTCTTTATAGTTTTGTAGTCTATAGTTTTTATTAATTTATTTTTGCTTTTACTTTTGCTCAATATATGCATTAAAGTTCAGCAATATGAACACTTTGTTGGCTTTCCCCATTGTCTTTTGTGATTTATGTGACAATTTCTTTTGTTCCTTGCTTTAATTTTTGGTTAATGGAGAAGGCGATCCATAGCCTTACGTTAGTGGTTATATTATACTAGTTAGAAAACAAAAAGCTACGTGTCATGCATTTAGAAGGTCGCATCATTGTCCCCTAATCACAGTATTGCCGCCCTAATCTTTCCCTAATTTCAGGATTTGGGTTCCCTACATATCCTTTATTTATTTCTTTATGATGTTACGAGCTTGACAATTATGGGTTTAAGTGAGAGAAAGCTTTTAAGCTCCGGTCAAAAATTCTGTGCTGACTGCTGATGGTTAAATCTTTGTTCTTTACTATACATAGTTTATGATATGATTTAAACGAACATGATATATAAAGACGTGGTGCTCATATAATCCTTTTTTAGATTTTGCTTACTAGTTCAAATACCCTATTTGCATCTCATTTCCTTATCTAAAAACTTAATAATTTGTTGAACATTTCAATTTCAGACCAGGAGTAAGGAGTTTCTGTTAAAATATTACTTAGTCAAGAAAAAAAAGAAGGGGAAATTGATGCTGATATTGCTTCTTGTGCGAGACATCACTACTTCACTTTCCAGTCACTTCTTCATGTTTAAAACTATCCAAGCAAGCCAGAGAACAGAAAATCTTATGGCAAACAAATCAAAATCCCATTTACACAGCCCTTTCTTATCTGGTAAATTTCACTCTCTTGAATGATGGGTTAAGGTTGAAAACATAAACACAAAAGGTAATGAAATGAAATGAGTTATACATGGAAAGGAATGATGGAGAATAGTAGCTCATTGTTCTTTTCTCCCAATTTTCCAAATTAAAAAACATACCCCTAATGATTGCTAGATAATATCCCATCATATGAACTGATAATATTTATTTATTTTCCAGAATGTGACATAGAAGCTACTTACACATCCATCCCATCTCCCCCTAGTCGGTTTCAGCTGTGATATTTGAGAAGCTTGAAAATCCCAAGATACTAGAATCAGATACAGCCAACACACATTTAATGCCAGATCTACTTCAGACTTGTATCCAGATCCATGCTCACAAAAGGATGGAAGCACACATGGTCATGGATCATAGGACATTGCCAATTTGCTTCCATCAGCCAACATAAAAACACAGTACCCTATCAATCAACTAGTGCATATAATACTATAGCCTCATCTTTCACCCTTCAATACTTTTAGCTTTAGCTCTTCAACTTTGAAAGAAAAATGAACTATCTATGGTTATATAAAACAACCACAACTCTAGTCACTTAGACTTGGCTCAGGGATACCAAATTGGTATAAATATATATATATACATGAGTAGAAAAGCCTAAACATATTGCAGACCAAAATAGACAGGAATCAAAACAATGAGTCGTGTTGTTATTAGATTGAAATTTGGTGTTAACTCGTTCCAAAAAAATTAGACACATCTAAAGGTACACTCTTCGAACTTTTTCTTTCAGGAAAATACCGGTAACAACAATAATGTGAACATGGAAGCAATAAAGCTATGTACCTAAGACCATTAAAGTCGCAACTATCAGAGATGTATACAAGGAAAAAACAAAGTCAAAGTAAACCAGGTCACCTCCCAAAACATCTCAACACTGAAGAGGTAAGAGCAGAGGTGAGAAATTTGAGCCCAGCAGACCCACCAGGGAAGTAAGAAACAGCATAGTATGCAAGTGCAAGGACCTAGAATTTTCATGGAAACAGAAAAGAAATTGATATCAAACCAGAAGATTGAACTGCCCGCTAAGTTAATTAATTATATATCAGCTGATCATTTGACAAACCTAACCTAACAAGCTTAAGGTAAAAAAAAAAAAAAGACATGATAAGAATAACAGACTACTACGGGATCCTTAGAATAGCGAAAATGACACAAGTAAAAGAACCAGTATACCTGAACAACAGAAAAAAGCACAGAAAGAATGTAGCTATGAAGCACCATGGAAACATACATGGTGCCCACCATACTTCCAATAAATCCTATTGTAAAAGGAAGCCTCTGCAGATATGGTGTGAAAATCCAAAATTAAAAACCAAAATGGTAAAAGATTTAGAAACAAAATATCCAAATATAGCATATATGTACCTCTTTCGATGACATGTGGGCCAACTGATTCTTTGGGCCTCTGAGAGCAAAGAATGATCCAATGATAAAGCCACATCCAAGGGTAAAGCAAATTGCAAATTTTTGGGGCATGAGCACCATGACTGGAAGAAACATGGTAAAAGCAATAAAAACAAAAAAGACCCCAGCTGCCAGAAATAAACCAAAGTAGATGAATGCTTTTCCTGAAGGGACACTACTTGTGGCAGATTGGAGATTCCCAGGGAGATCTCTCACCCCTTTTGAAACACTGGAACACCAGGAACCAAACCAAAAAAAATTGCATTAACAGAGGAATATGAACTTATGAGCTATGCTATGTACCAATCCATTTTTATTTTAATTTAACAGGAAATGAGCTTTTAATTAAATATGAAAAAGTAATTGCTCTTTCACAACTACAGTTAATACAAAATTGGAAATATGCCAACTTATGGTAAAAGCAGCAGGTTGCTAGCATTTACATTTGGATACTAATTTCAGTGATTGTGTTGCAGTGGGGGTAATAAGGAGGAATATTACATTCTGGAGATAAATAGAAAGACAAGGAATCTACAAGTACCAGCAATTGAATTATCCTCAACTACAAGCAAAACAAGGCACCAAATAGTTCACTATTTTACTCCAGGTAGCAAACATATCAATGACCAATAGTCAAACAGGTCTTCGCTTTGGTAGAGACGCATTAAGTTCACCATTTGAACACCAGACCACAGCACTGCGAAGGACAGCCCTAAACAGCATACACGAATAACCAAGATACAACAGTTGATTTAATGATTGAACTCAGTTAACTCACAAAAGAACTGCTTCTATTGTTAGTCACATCGTTTTCAACTCATAAACTGGCAATATATACTAGATCTATATTAATCTTACTATCTACTTGTTGCTCAAACCAACCCAATTAACATTAAGTAGATACATGCTCTGATAAACACTTGGTCCTATAACATAATGGAAAATAAAACTCGATCTCAAGGTTTTTATCAACTGAAAGACCTAATAATACTGTATTATTTCTTGTCCACCCATCCATCCTCCTTTTATTCTAAAACCAACAAAAGCCACAATGCCATTTTTGACAGGATAACACTCATCAGAACAGAGGAAATCCAAGCCAAGGCTTGCACATATGCTATACGAGTTCACTTCCTTTTAGGCAAAGTGATGACTGTTGACAAAATCAAACAAAGATCTTCAAACTTAATTAAATTGGCCAGATGCATACAAATCAAAATGAATGATCATGTATCCCACTCCAATTCACCAACAACATAAACTCCACCAAGATAATGCAAAGTCAAACTTCCCATATTTTGAATAATACTTAGATCCATGATCCTAAAATCAAATTGGCGAAAAAGTAAAAATAACCATGACATAACAGTCAGTTTCACTAACAGGTTTTTTTTTTTAACTACATCCCACAAAATAAAACACCAATGATCCAAATCCCATTCTCCTAGGCCACAAAAACAAATAAACACAATGATCGATTTGCGATGTCAAAAAAAGAAGAAGCCCCATATTTAATTCAACCAAACTAAACCTAAGAACACATAAAATTTGATGGCTCATATTTACAGATAAAAAGAAAAGGGGGGGATGATGAAAACTTACACATTGAAGGTACCAGTGACAGTATCATTGGCGGACCTCGCAGCAGACTCAAGATCAAACCCAAACACAGTTGTAGTTCCCTCTTCTGCTTCTTTTGAAGCAGCATATGAGTTCCAATCTGATAAAAGAGATGACCCTTCTTTTCCCCGCTCCTCCTCATTCCCACTACTGCCGCCTGAGAACCAAGCTCGCATTTTTTTTTTTAATTTTTGGTTTTTGTTTCTTGAAAAGAAAAAAGCTCTAAAGATTCAGCCTTTCAGTTGGGTTCCTTTTTGGATGAGTTAAGGGCTGGGAACTGTGAGGTTGCTGTATGAGAATAAACCGTCCCACGAGACAGAGCTTAGTAAGGAAGGAAACTCGGTGCTTTTGGTTCCTTATTTCTGGTTTGACAAGTTAACGGTGTCGTTTTAATGTCAAAGATTTTATTTTATTTTATTTATAAATTACCGCTTATTACAACGGTATTAACGGTTGAAAAATTAAGTAAATAAAATTAATTTATAAAATCTATACATTTTTATCTTCATTTTAAAACATTTTATGTTATTTTAACAAATTCAAGGTCACTTTGCACATTAAAAAATAGAAATAACTTTTTCTATTAAATATAAAATATAAAATATCATAAATAAATAAAAGTAGTTCATAAATGGAATAGACTTACAAAAATAAATGTGGAGTTCTTGAAAGGATAATATAGTTTTAAAATAAATAAAATAAAATAAGATTATGATAGAAGTTTTTTAATATTAACATTTTCAGAAAGGAAAAGGTGGATTCATCATTTATCACTTTTCAATGTATTGAAAATAATGTAAGTAATCCTATGCCAATTGAGTTAAGGCATGAACATTCATGCCAATACAGGAGGACATGGATTCGAATGTGCTGAAGCATATTATCCTTCTATTTATGAGTTAGGGATGGACTCAGAACCCATAATGAGATTGTTCAAAAAAGTAAATAATAATAATGTAAGTGCTTTTGTTTTTCAGTTTACTCTACCACTTCTGCTAGTACTGTACAATAAGAAAATATTATCATCTCAAAGATTAAAAATAAGCTCCCGCGGCTGCAGTTGCTGAGAAAATTTTGAATCTGATATTATAAGTGATGCAGTAATGTATGGCTTACAATGTCTCGTTTACGTCATTTCTTCTACTACTGGCTATTTAGAGAAGAAAAAAAATAGTTTCTCACACAACAACCTTTATAATATCTTCAGAAGCTGGACCTCAAAGATCAAAGGTTCTTTGGCATGAGATAAGAGGCTACGCCGAGGACCAAACTGCAATCAAACACAACAACAAATGTAACAAAACCGGTTTGCCTAAAATTAATGCTTTACTAAACAAAAGAATCACGGTTGAAACCTCATCAGGAATCGATTTCAAGTTTTCATTGATGTATCCCACGGAAGGAGGTATCAATGCTCTTCTCTTTCCTGAAAAGAGAAAGTACAGAACAAACAAGTGCAAATGGTGGTCAGGAAATTTGGCTCAAGTGTTGTTAAGTACAAAGACTAGCAACAATATTCGCCTCAACCAAGTTGCCGAAATCCATGCCCAATTATCAATGCATGTATGCACAAGACAAGATTATGGCTTTTCTGTCCGTTTTTTCCTTGTATTATTGTAGTGGCAGTAGGCAATTATAATGATCAAGAATCCAGGTACCTCCAACCTTCATGCCTGTCAAAACATCCTTCAAGCCCTTTATAATCTGTCAGATGAAGAATCCTGGATGTAAATTAAAATGGCGGTCTCGTAGGTTCTACTTTTGATGAGTATTTGCAGAATGATTGGAAATTATCTTGCTCAAGTGAAAGAATGTAGTTGGCAACAACATAGTGATGATGCTATGGTATCGACATTAACGGAAACAGGAACACACCTGGTTCTCATCCAAAGGAAGGGTGACAGGAGAGCTTTCTCCACTGAATTGATCCACAGTGCTGTTAAGTTTCCCACAGAACAGAGGCAGGTCAGATTGGACCAAACATTATGTGTTTCAACTATTGAAGTCGTGAATTGATAAAAGAAACTCCACATTAGTTAAGTTCAGGATTTTTGTGATTTCAAGTTTTCAACCTGTGAACAAAATATCCATTTGATCGTCGGCAGACATAGTTTACTTGTACATAGTCTCCGTCACGAGCTTCCCGTCCCTCCCCTTCAATAATTTCTAGAAAGAAAAAGCTAGGTAATTAAGTATGAACTTTATTAGAAAAACTTGAGCATTTCACTCATAATTCTTGTTTATCTGATAAGAACTACACTTTCGTGAAAGATTTGGTGTTCCATCATACCTTGAATTCTCACCCCACCGGAAAGCTTCAATGTCCTGAACACCTCAAAGTTCAACTCCAAAGTAACAATCTTCGGTGAGAACCGATGAAAATCACCAAATTGCAGAATAAAAATAATGGAATGGCTAGAAAGATAATAACCAACACATACAACAATTTACCGAATCACTTCAGGTTCATTCATATCTTGCATCGGGGCAGCAAAAAGAGGATAAATACACAATGATATGGGACTGAACCCCATAAGCTGCAAAAACACCCTCCTAGGCAAACTTTTTACTGATACAGAAGGGTGCCGGCTATGCGAGCCCTTAATCGTAACATCCTTGTGCTGTCTGTCCATAATATTACAGGCTCAGGTGCTTAGCATTCTAGCAAAAGTAATATGACCATGATGGGAAATGCTACTGAAGGAACACAAATGCATATAACAAACATACCTCCATTAAATGAAATAAGCATACACAATGTAAAGGTAAAAGTAGTCAGATTAACTCAAAAACTATGCAAATTATCCCCTGTATATTAGATTAATGAGCAAACTAGTCCTTTCTATTAAAATTTGATACAATTGACTAACAAAATGCCACACTATGCTATCATATTTGAAGGATTTCTGATGAGAAACGTAAAGGGTAGTTTTGCAAGTCTTTGATTTCTGATTAGAATCCACCACCATTGATCTGATTTTCAAAGTAGGTAAAATTGACTAAGATTTAGAATCGTGAAGAGAAAACAAGAATGCTTTCTCTACCAGAAAATATAAGATAGAGAAGTAAAGAACTGAAAAGAAAAAAACAGTACCTTGGTGGGAAGTTAAAAGAACAGGGCAACTGTTGTAAGGTCTGAAATGGAAGAACTTGTAATTGCAGGTGCATGTCTCGTAAACAAATGAATGCTGTTTTTCAAAGGATGTAATACCGGATGAGGCAACTCCATATGCCACGCCACCATAGTTAATAAGGAAAAAGACTTAAAAGGGCTTGCAATTGCCTGTGAACTGTCTCAACAACCTTTTTAATTCCACAGCCAATGGCCTTTTGCCACGTCAAAATGTGTTCACTCTTTTTTCCTATATTTTTCTATTTCTTTTTTAAGTTAGTATGAGTCTGTCTGACCCAGTAAAAGTGCCCAATTTTTTGGTTCACTTAATTTGTATCAATTTTCTAAATGCAAAGAATCTTTTATGGTTTAATTCTCCCTCCAGTCCCTCTACTCTTCAAGCTTTTAAAATTTACTTCCTCTACTTTTATTTTATTTTCTACTTTATTTAATTTGAAAACTAAAACTCAATTAATAAACTATTAATAGATTTTTGTTAAATTTAAATATTTAATAATTTATCATGATTTAAAAATTAAAGTTGAATTTATAACACATTCAAATATAATAGAAGCTCAACTTTAAATTGAAATTAAGTGGAATTAAGTTTTAAGTCACTAGGTAAAGGGATTAAAGGCAAAATTAGATCATATTTTATTAAAATTTAACACAAAAGCAAACCATTGTCAAGAATTTTTTTCTTCAAGTTAAATTGCGAAGAAAATATTTAAATATTTTTTTACTCTTTTGAAATTCAAATTTTAGTTTCTATTTTTTTGAGATATTGAGTCATTATACTCTTTTTATTTAAAAATATTGATCTCGTTAAAGTTAACAATATCAAAACTAAAATATTTTTAGTCCTCAACATTTACGGTCTTTTTTGATTCAGTCCTCACATTTAAAAAGTATATAAAATTTAATAATTATTTTTATATATTTTAAATAAAAACATAAATATTTATATTTATATTTTAAATTAAATTTATATTTTAAAAAATAAAAATAAAAATAAATTCTTTAAAATTCAAAAAATAAAAATAAAAATGATTTGAAAAATATAAACAAAAATTTCAATATTAAATATTATCAAAATCCGATTGAACTTGCCAGTCAAATGGGGAATTGATTAGGTTAGCGGTTAAATGAGAGGTAAAAAATCGATTGACCCATGAACTGGTCCGGACTAGTTGAACTAGGGATGTAAATGAAACACTATTGTTTGGAAGCTACTTGAGTTCGAGTAAAAAAATTGAATTTGATTCGGAAATTATCGAGCTGAGCTCAAGCTCGGGCAACTTAAGCTATCGGTCAAGCCCAATTCTAGCTTAATAATACTTATTTCGAACGGCTTGTAAGCCTTATCGAGCTTTTCATATTTTTATATTATTAAAATTACATTGAATTTTAGAATTTTTATAATTTAAAAATAATTTTTAAATACCTTTATAAGATAAAGATTAAATTGACAAAAAATATAAGCATTAAAAAATTATTTTATCTTTAATATTGTTAACTTTAAAAAAAAAAATTAAAATTTTTAAATAAAAATAAAACCCCAATATCTCAAAATTAAATTTTAAATTTTAAAATATTAGAGAAAATTTTCACATATTTAAACCTACATAGTGAGAGAGAGAGAGAGAATAGAAAAAGTAAAACCCAAACGACATCCCTCCAAAATTATTTGATAAAAATAGCAAAACAGAAGGATCTAGAACGAACTCTTCTTCCTATAAAGTCTCGTTACAGGGGATTTCAAAAATCCCCCAACTTTAACCTAACCATTCGCTTCTGCTTCTGATATTTCTTTAGGTTGTGTTTGGTATCGTCATTTTAGATTTATCATCAATGGCGGAGACTGAAACGTTTGCCTTTCAAGCTGAGATCAATCAGCTTCTCAGCTTGATTATCAACACTTTCTACAGTAACAAGGAGATCTTTCTTCGTGAACTCATCAGCAATTCTTCCGATGTAAGCTTCTGGTTTTTTTGAGTACTTCTTTCTGCATTTTTTATGTATGATTTAACTAGTTTATGATTCTTTTTTTTATGTGAAAGATCTTGTTCATTAATTTAAATACAGAAATTGTGAGCTCTTTTTTATGCTTGTTTAATATTTGTGTGTTATTTTTGTTAATTAAAGTTTTTTTTTTTGCTTTTAGCTATATTCTTATTTGTCATGTTCTGTTTTTGGAATATAAATCTCTGTTTTATGAAATGAATACTGCTTGCTGTTAGTATGACATTGCAGTCTTTTATGGCCTGCAAGAGAGTGAAGTAACTTCTTATTAGTCATGAAGAGAGTCAAATAACTTAATAATCTTATTTTCTATGTTGCGTGGTTGGAATTAAAATCTTTGTTTTATGAAACTCAATGAAATTTGAGTCTTTCTGGTTTGTATGACGGAAATGATTTCTTATTTTATCATGTTTTGTGATTGGAATAAAAAACCTCTGTTTTATGAAACTCGATGAATCCTACTTGCTGTTAGTATGGCATTTGGGTTTGTATGACTATAAGAGATTGAAATGAGAATGTATAACAAATGGAAATGAGCGAAATAATTTCTTATTTATGTTTTGTAATGAAGATCTCTGTTTTATGGAACTCAATGAGTTCTACTTGATGTTAGTATCATATTTGAGTCTTATTTAGTTTGTATGACATGATGGTAATGAATGGGATTTGACTTCGTATTGGTTTTTAATTGTTTTAATATTGTAAATGTGCTTGTAGGCCTTAGACAAGATCAGATTTGAGTCTTTGACAGACAAGAGCAAGCTTGATGCTCAGCCAGAGTTGTTCATTCATATTGTGCCAGACAAGACTAATAACACCCTATCAATCATTGATAGTGGTGTTGGCATGACCAAGGCTGGTAAGTGATTTGTAATTTATTGATTACTTGTATATTTATTGGTGTATTGTTGTCTTTCAAGTAAAAAGAGGTGGTTAATGTGAATGCTCGTCTGGTATTGCAGATTTGGTGAACAATTTGGGTACCATCGCAAGGTCTGGTACCAAGGAGTTCATGGAGGCATTGGCTGCTGGTGCAGATGTTAGTATGATCGGACAATTTGGTGTTGGTTTCTACTCAGCTTATTTGGTTGCTGAGAAAGTTGTTGTTACCACAAAGCACAATGACGATGAGCAGTTTGTGTGGGAGTCTCAAGCTGGGGGGTCGTTCACTGTCACTAGGGATACCACTGGAGAGAGCATTGGTAGAGGTACTAAGATCACTCTTTTCTTGAAAGAGGATCAGCTTGAGTATCTTGAGGAACGACGACTCAAGGATTTGATTAAGAAACACTCTGAATTCATTAGCTATCCTATTTCTCTTTGGATTGAGAAGACAATTGAGAAAGAGATTTCTGATGATGAGGATGAGGAGGAAAAGAAGGATGAAGAAGGCAAAGTTGAGGATGTTGATGAGGAGAAGGAGAAGGAAGAGAAGAAAAAGAAGAAGATTAAGGAGGTGTCACATGAGTGGTCATTGGTTAACAAGCAGAAGCCCATTTGGATGAGGAAGCCAGAGGAAATTACCAAGGAGGAATATGCTGCTTTCTACAAGAGTCTTACAAATGATTGGGAAGAGCATTTGGCTGTCAAGCACTTTTCAGTTGAGGGGCAGCTTGAGTTCAAGGCTATCCTCTTTGTTCCTAAGAGGGCTCCTTTTGACCTCTTTGACACAAGGAAAAAGCCAAACAACATCAAGCTTTATGTCAGACGTGTCTTTATCATGGACAACTGTGAAGAGCTGATCCCTGAATTCCTTGGCTTTGTGAAGGGTATTGTTGACTCAGAGGACCTTCCTCTCAACATCTCGAGAGAAATGTTGCAGCAAAACAAGATTTTGAAGGTTATACGCAAGAACTTGGTGAAGAAGTGCATCGAGCTCTTCTTTGAAATTGCTGAGAACAAAGAAGATTACAACAAGTTCTATGAGGCTTTCTCGAAGAACCTCAAGCTTGGTATCCATGAGGACTCTCAAAACAGAAACAAGATTGCTGAATTGCTCCGGTATCACTCTACCAAGAGTGGTGATGAGATGACCAGCTTGAAGGACTATGTGACCAGAATGAAGGAGGGTCAGGATGACATCTATTACATCACTGGTGAGAGCAAAAAGGCTGTTGAGAACTCTCCCTTCCTTGAGAAGTTAAAGAAGAAGGGTTATGAGGTTCTCTTCATGGTTGATGCTATCGATGAGTATGCAGTTGGTCAGCTCAAGGAATTTGAGGGCAAAAAGCTTGTGTCTGCAACCAAAGAAGGTTTGAAACTTGACGAGAGCGAAGATGAGAAGAAAAAGAAGGAAGCTTTGAAGGAAAAGTTCGAGGGTCTCTGCAAGGTTATCAAGGATGTATTAGGCGACAAGGTTGAAAAGGTTATAGTATCTGACCGTGTGGTTGATTCTCCTTGCTGTTTGGTCACTGGTGAGTATGGTTGGACTGCCAACATGGAGAGAATCATGAAGGCCCAAGCTTTGAGGGATAACAGTATGGCAGGATACATGTCAAGCAAGAAGACGATGGAGATCAACCCCGAGAATCCCATCATGGAAGAGCTGAGAAAGAGAGCTGATGCTGACAAGAATGACAAGTCTGTGAAGGACCTTGTTCTGCTCCTCTTTGAGACTGCTCTCCTCACCTCTGGCTTCAGCCTTGATGATCCAAACACCTTCGGCAACAGAATTCACAGGATGTTGAAACTTGGGTTGAGCATCGATGAGGATGCTGGTGATGCAGATGCTGATGCTGACATGCCCCCATTGGAGGATGCAGATGGCGAGGGCAGCAAGATGGAGGAAGTTGACTAAAATCTTAACCATTATTTTGATGCCAACATTTACTAGTATGATCTCTATTTTGAACGTTCCCTTAGCTTTTATGGTTTTGCAACCTACAGAGGTTTTGGTTATTTTGTCAAACTCTTAAAATGTAGTTTGTTTTTGGAATATATTATATGGTTCTTTTAGTATTTTGCTAATACTGAACTTTCTGTTCAACACAAAACCTATATGCGCGGAGATCAAAGATCCCACATTTGACGATTCTATGCCAATGGACATTACAAGGATTCTAAATGAAAAGACAACAGCAACTTTATCCAATTAAGTTTTTGTTTCTTGAACACAATGTATTTTAAAGGGTGAAGGTGTAAATTTGTCGTGTGGGGTAAATTTACCACTTGTTTATATGTGATTAAATTTTGCTAGGTATTTGATCTTTAATGATTAACAAACCTAACTAGAAATTATTTTTCAAATATTTTATAAAATATTTTTAAAATAACTAATCAATTTAGAATTCTAAATTAGTGAAGAAATACTTGAATTTTTTAAAAAATATTATTTTATAAAATAACTGTTTTATTCATTTTTGTGCTATATTATTGTTTTTAGTTTTAAAAAAACTATTAAAAGTAATTTTTAATTTGATTTTGTCTTCAAATCATCTTAAATTAAAATTGCAAAATTCAATCAAAACTCAAAACTTTTGTAACAAAATTCAATGAATAAAAGTAAAAATACAAAATTATAGAATTAACTCAAAAATATAATTGTAAATGTTGATCAAAATAAAATATAGTGCACTTAAAAGAAGTCTAACTTGATATATTTTATTAGTTAGAAAAAATTTTATTTAAAAAATTGCATTCCTCAATATTCAGTTCTAATGATGATGTTACTACTTAGTTCAACAAAGTGTACTAATCATCCACAACTAGATGTACCAAAAAACACGCAACTAGAGTCATCATTTAAGATGATAAATGACGACAAGGTTTTTGTTTAGTTTTTGAAAATATTTTTATTTTTATTTCTTTAGAATTTAAATTTGATAAATAAAAATAAAATATTATATTCGAGAGTGGAATTTCATAGAAATTAGAACATGTTAACTTGAAGAAAAACTAGAATCACATGAAAACTAAACATTCTTCACATATTGAGATTCAACCAAAGTTAATAAACCTTGTTAAAGAGCCTGCTTGCTGCAGTGAAATTAATTTTGCATGCTTTTATCCTGTGTTACCATGGGTATTTTCCTTGTCATAGCCTCATTTTGTTATGGATACACTGAAAGCACCACCACCATTTTTGCAATTAAAACACAACGGTGAATTCCCACTGATTTGTTTATTTATCATATTCTAAGCTCTGATTTAAAAATAAAAAACCAAAGGGAGCATCACTTTTTACATTGCAATACCATAGTGAAAAATACAACCTAAATATTTCAGCACGTCTGGAAGTACCAATTATCCAATAACACTGACAAGAAGAAGAAAAAGAAGATGACGATTGTTCAACTGTTGAATTTAGACCCACACTAGGAATTGTTTTTAACCAATAAACCAGAATATCACATACACTCACTCTTGGGGCATTCATATTTGAAACCACCATACTGTCTAGAATGAAACAAGCCGGTCTATGGAAGCTTGAATCGAATTGCTGATCTCAGGTATCATCAACTTGAGAGTGGAAAACAAAGCTTGGGAACGTTGTGGTGATGTCCCTGCTCATGTAAAACAAACAATAACAGTTCAAAGTGAGCACATAAGCTAGCAGCAAGTATTTTATGGTTATTCAGCAGCCAATTGTGTTCCATGATAGTGAGAGTGTGTAGAACTCACTTAAGGTATTGCAGGGTCATATTTTTCAGAAGGGATGGATGTCGCAAAACAAGGCTTCTCCACTCTTCCTTGTCGATCCTCCCGTCATGTTTTGTATCAGCTTCCTCAAAGGTCTGTTGAAAAGCTCCAAAACTTAACATGTAAAAACTAGAAACGAGATAATGAAAATTACAAGAGATATGACTTCAACTAAATCAGATTTAGTGATCACCTTGTCAATTATACTTTCTATAACATCATCTGAAAGGTTCATGCCAGATTCAGCTAGGGTAGCCACTACCATTTGCTTCACCTATATACAATATATATATAATTATAATATGAGCTTACAACAGAACAAATGTAGAATACACAAGATCAAAATAAAAAAGAGTAATACTTACCTCCTGCCTCTCAATAAAACCTTGCTGCTTGAGATCGTATAGTTGAAAAGAGACTGCAAAAGGGTATTAAAGCGAATTATGATGGACAAAGTATACACAGATAGATAATTGAAACTAAAAAGATAGTTTAGACACATCATCTATGCACAAAAGTCCATAATTCCATTTCCATACCGGTCATTTACATCCAACTACTATGTTAACATGATTATGACTTACAGCAAGAGATAACTTAAATATCTAACACATACAATCAATCTTATCGTCAATGGGCGCATTTGGATGGAAGACAGAGAGAGCACGAGCAAATTCTTCGAAACCTAGAATTCCATTATGCTTTGTATCAAACAAGTCAAATACCTGCAGTGAAATCAGAAATATATTGACAGCAACTCAGGCAATATGCTAACAAGCATTATTCTATCAAGGATGGGGACAATATTAATTAACATTAGATAAAAATACCCGATCAGCAAACAAACTCTCCTTTTTGTTTGTTTTGAATAACGCCAATTGGAACTCCTCCTGTCAAATAGTAATATAAATAAAACTTAAATACTACAAAGATGAGATGGAAAGAACCAACTCAAGATGAGAAGTGATCATCAAGCCGAAAAACTTGACAAACATAACAAAAGATATCAATTATATAACAAAATGAGAACTATGAAAAAAAAAAGACCTTGTTGATCAGCCCATCATCTATAACAGCACTGCTTATCTTCTTGAAAAGCTCATAAAGTGCTTCTATTTCACTAACACTAACTGCATGAAGATGAGCAAAATGAAAAATTTCAGTAGAAGGACTCAAAAACTAAAATAACACAGGCAAAGTCTGAACAAATGTTAAATCAAGCAAAAGCATTGATTTTATCACATAAGCAATATAAAAAAAGATTTAAAAAGAAAAGAAAAAATGATAACATACAAACGGTCTCTCTTGCAAGAAGTTCAGGATCAACAAGACCTCTTGATTGCTTGTACAAATCAATATCACAGCATTGCAGCACTGAAGCAAATAAATGCTTCAATCCGTCTATGCACTGCAACATGGTATTCTCTTCACATCAATACACTCCATACCTAGGCAACAGCAAAAGAGACCAGAAATCCCATTCATGTCATTCTTTCCATACACTCGGTCACTCTAAAGGCAAACAACAGGACTAACCTTTTAACCATTTCCTGATTCTGCTGACTGAATACCAAATATTGGAGTCGGAATCTGATAAAGCTGGAGACCTCAAACTCAGTCAAATCAGTATCTGTCTTATAAAATCAAACCATAACCTTAACCTTTTAACCTATTTGAATTTTCTTTTGTCCTAACAGTTTTAAAAGCATTCCATAATTGTTTCCCCTCTCTTATCTTTTGTGCATGGAGGAACACATAAAGAATTAACTCCTCCGTGTCTATTTCTCATACACGGAGATCAACACAATACAATCAGGCAACGCATACAGCAATATTTTTGCTAACATCCATTCTACAAAATTAAGGGTGACCACAAATCACCAATATTTGCTAACATCCATTCCAGCGTTGCAGTATAAAACAGATAATCTAATAAAGAGAAGTGGTTCAAAATCAAATACCCATAAAATCAAACACATCAAAAGGCCCAATTCAAACACAAAATCATCAACTCCATCACAAATTGAACCTGATCAGGATCCAATCTAATCAATTCCACAAAAATACAAAATTCATTTAAAAGAATATACAAACAAACCGAATTGCCAACTTAATAGATCTATTGAAGCGTAGGAAATAATTAAAACTACCTACTTTAATCTCACATAGATTCAAAAAGGTTTCTTTTCAATTATTATCGGGGAACAAACGAATATATGAAAACAAAAATGTTATTACCTTTTGTTAAGAAGAGAGTGCTTAGGGGTAGTATATAAAAGCTATGAAACCGGCGGTGAGTTTAAAGTGAAGGTGGTGATAACGGGGGGTGGAACGGAAGTGGAGATTTCAATAATTTATATGCAGACATGAAAAAACAATAATTTTTTGAATTAATTAATTAAAAATATGACATCATAAATAAAAAAAATTAGTGAATTTCGATGGAACGTGTCACGTGACGCTGATACTTTGATAGGAGACGTTACGGGTTGGTTTGACAAGAAGGGTTATGTTTATAAAATTAATTTTATTCCTAAAAAATATGGGGTTAGATTATTATAATAATTATATTATTTGTTTATCTAAAATAGTTGTTATCTGACATAGTGGTTAAAAAATCACCAAGAAAATCACATTACACCTTATTTTTTAAAATATTAATTAAAATGCATCATAATTTTTAATATAACTTGTAAAATTAAAAAAAAATTGGGTTTTGTTTTTTAAATATATCAAAAGAAAATTTTAGTGGATATTCAATTTTACTCTATCTTATTCTGTTACTTAATTTTTATTTATTCAGATTCTGTATAATATAGAATTTTCTTCGGGGAATAAAATAAAGCATAAGAAATTAGTGTCAGTGTGAACAAAGTTCATGTTTATTTAATTGAAAAAATATATAGTATAACAGTAATTTGATTCCATGTAATATAAACAGGCTTTTAAGGGGGTACATTTGAGGAGAGATTACATATACAAATTGCAACACAAGTTAAAGGAAGCAGTGGAAGTGGTGAAGATCGGTGGGGGTTAGTGGTCATGGAGCATGTTAAGGTTGGAACCCACGGAACTAGGCCTTGGCATGTTTGAAACTCTATGGTAACGGCACCTGAAGGAGCCGGCGTGGGTGGTGGGGGAGCAGAGGCAGCTGGACCTTACCCCTGCTGTCATTGCTGCTTTGCCTGCCCTTGGTGACACGTGATGCACCGTTGGATGCCTCTTTATTTCCTCCAAGTTCATCTCTGTCAGGTTTAGCTGCTGCTTCTTTAGCTCCACTTTTGGAGGGTTTGCTTCCTCATCTTTTTCGCCCATGCCTTTCCCTTTTGTTTTCATCCATAACAAATACATATATACATACATGTCAATGAATTAACAACAATGCATCTCATGCACATATACATACATGTCAATGAATTAACAACAATGCATCTCATGCACATTCTTTTCTTTGCCTATATACAAGTTTCATAAAGTTTTGCCATCGTCACGTATTTGAACCCATATTTTTACACATAGATCTGACTTTTGTGCATGATTATATAAATTCAAGTTCATAAAAACAAGAAAAAAATACTCGATTTAACAAGTAAAATACGAAATTTATATGTTAGGTGGGAAACATGCAGATCTCCCTAAATATGCCTACATCAAAACACTTTGAAGTAAAGAGATGAAAACATAAAAAAGAAAAGCCTTGATAACCTTTGATGATAAGAAAGAAAATTAGGAAGATGTGTCGTCCACTGCAGCTTCTTCAAGCTTTGTTTTTGTTAGAAATGGGGAGTCGGAATTGAATTACAGTGTATCATCAAATTGATGATCCAACACAAAAACAAAATGAAGTAATGATTACAATGGAGAAATAGAATAAAAAATAGTTAATTCTTTTTCCCTTTTTTTCTAAAAACTGGTATTGGTTTTCCGTAGCCACATGTGGTTTACTCCCTATCAATAATTTCTTTTTCTAACCACTTTTTTCTATATTTTGCCTTCCTCGATTTAATTATAAATTTTGGTAATTACTCCACACACCACCACTCCCTAGAATTTGTCATCTAAATCTATTTAATCCAAGCGGTATAGCATATGTACATAAAATGACACATGGGATATCAATTTCATAGCACACAACACAAAGTTTTACTAAGTATCACCTGCAAGATACAAATGCTTCATGGTTGTAATATCTATTATTCATTGTTTAACTACCATCTAACCCTCTATTTTTCACTACTACTCTCTAGAGATTCATCATGTGACTACATCATTAGCTATTTATTCCCCTCTAATAGTATAATATCAATACTAAATATATTAGAACTACATAGTCTCCTGTGTTTATTCTCTCTGCTTTGTTTAAGTTTCTATTTTTGCCTCTTGTATATCTTTGCCAGAAAAGATTTCAACACCGCTTGTACTGCTTTGCTTGGATGACCCTCGATTTGTTTCATTATCTTCTCGTAACTCTTGCTCTCGTACTCCTCAAACGCACCCTACAAGTAGGAGTACCACCTATCTGTCAACCAAACAAATATCGCAGCTAATGAATGCAAAAGTAGATTGCACCAGGACAAACCTGAATATCCAGAGTTTGATATAGCTCTTTCACTTTGGCAACACATACTCGATCATCTTTTCCATAGTTCTCCTAAAGATCAAACACATATCGTTAAAGCAAGTCAGGACTATAACTGTTGTATATAATATATATGATATTATCAGAGGTGTATTTCCTGCTGACATATAACAACTTCTTTTGCTCCTCATTAGCACGTTCCAGAGCTTTTACTACCAACCAAGAGCACTTGAAGTCTTCGATATCAGTTCCGACCTAATGGAGAAGAAAAACAGTAGTCAAACCAATTGCATTACCAGACACAGATATCCATATTAGCACAGCCTTGATACTCACCTTGCCAATTACCTCGGGATCACCAAAACAATCTAGAAAATCATCCTGTAAAATGAAAAATTCGTTAGGCGAATACCTAAAAATAATAGATGTTTGCTTACCTAATAGTTGACAGAGATACTCCACCAACAAAAGAAATTGGTTTTAGGAAGTTCCTTTCTAAAGCGACTATAAATGTACTGAGTTTTAGTTTTTAGGTATCACAAGTTCCTCATATCTCAAGCTGTCAAATTAACAAACAGGAAATCTAGTCTCAAAATTAGTAGTCACCTGTACTTGAAAATAGGTCCCCATTTCAACAAGGACATTCTTCACATCAGTATGATTGTCAAGATTCTCCCCTGCCATAAGCAATGCACATGCAACCTGGTTCATGTGGAGAAAAAAGAAGCAATCAAAGCAGATTAAACATGTCCTGATAGAAAACTGTACTTTTTAGTCAGTAGCAGTTATTACTTGTCGAAAAATATGGAAACAGTGTTTGATCCAATGTAATGACAATAGGTACGAGGTTAAATGCTTAAAAAAATGAATGATCAAGATGTACACTAGAAGCAAGATTGAATGATCATTGATGGCATTACAATTTGGTTTGTCACAGTGGGGTTGCAAATCTTTGGGGAAAAAAATTGACTTGTAACATAGAATACTCACTGGGAGGTAAAATGAGTAATAAGCCGTCTTATACTGAACAATCTTGCGGTGACTGCATGAAACATGCCATTTGATATGTTAGAAGTGCTAAAAAGAATACCCCCGCGCTTAAGTTACATTTAATGCAACAATTTCAAATACTGTCTTACATTGACAATGAGTACTTTGATAGGTCTTTCTCTCCTTGAAGTGTGGTAATTAAGTCTATCATTTGACCCGAGGCTGTTTGAAATTCCACCTAAATAAAAATAGTTCAGATACACCAGCACCACCTGATTATATCAAATGCGAGTGAATATCGGCAGTCTGCAGTCAGTGCAACAACAAACTCACCTCATTGAATAAATCTAGCAAATCTACATAATAAGGCTTTCCTCTAAAGTGCTTCTTGAGAATTCTGAAGATTTGGTTTCGCAGAATTAAGCCATCACTGATAGCAATCATCCCAACCTACAATGAAACTTTCAGACGTTAGAATTTCCACAGTGCTGAGAAAGACAACTCCATGGACAGACTCAACTGGTTTGCAAACTGATTTATCCCCAGAAAGCACTAAGGAACAAACAAGATTGTGTTGTAATGTTAGGAAGGGAAGGTCATTCTTTGTTAAGTTACCTGAGGAAGCCTGAACCAACATGGATGACCTCTGCGTGTATGAGAGCCATCCATGATATCATCGAGAACAAGAAAGTATGCTTGAAGCTGTTCAATGTTAAGAAAAAAAGTCAATTCCAGTAGAACAAAAGTGAAACAACTGCTGCAACTATTGATGAGAATGAGGAAAAATAACAGTAAAGGTTATGTATCCTTAAGGCATACCCATTCAATGCACCAACCAAGGGCACATGCAAGAAAAAATTCATCATCACTCAGCTCTTTCCCTTCTTTCAACAACTTGTAGCTATCAATGACAGACAACCCTCTGTTCAGCTTTCCTGCCAACAATAAAATCATTGAACACCCTTAATAAAGATACAGGTCGCTTATCGGTTTTTATTCTGAACTGTGACAGACTTCATACCTCCAGGAACATTGTAATCTAGCATCTGCAGCAAAAGGAGAAACAGGCTATCAGGATTTTCAATTATTCATAAGATACTACTCAAAGAAAGGAGAGGGATGACAACAAGTCCTGAAACAGAAATTATTTAAAGCTTATAAGATCAAATTAACTAATGGGGCAGATACACTTCCAATTGCTGGTTCATTACAAGTTTTATTTAAAATCAAAGTTTAATAGTTACAATAAATAAATAAATAAAATCTAGCAGGCCCTGGTAAATTTTCAACAATCAGCTTATGAATTCACAGTTGAAATAATCATGTATTTTCAAATCAAAACCTTTTCTTTTTTTCTTTTTGTGTCCATATAAACATCTCAACCTTCCGGGACTAACAAATGATTCACCAATAGCTCCGATCAAACAACTTGATAAACTTTCCAAAATCTTATACACACACACACACTTGACACTTATATGCAGAATTACTGCTGCTCCTGCTACCTACGGAACACCAAATTCAAAGTTTATGCAAATAAATAAATAAATAAAAGAAGAAAGCTTTAGCACCTAATCTTTGAAACCAAGAGATCGAAACAATTAACCCCAGAAAGTGTTCAGCCTTTAGACTATAGAACAAGAAGAGCCCAATATAAAACAATTCACGACAAAGAAATAAACAAGAGAGAGAGAGAGAGAGAGAGAGGGAATTACACGCTCAACCCATTGGCGAGAATTATCAGTAAACTCAAAAGCCGGGTCATCAAGAAGCTCTGATTTAAGTGCAGAGTAGACCTCCAGAAACTTGGGTTTTATGTCACTCATGTCTGGGTTTTTCCCTCTTCGTTATTTCATATGAAGAAACCACAAAGAGAGACAGCATAAACTACACTAAAGTGAATTGAAAGATTTATATATATATATATATATGATGGTGGTGGTGTTATAATAAAAGAAAAGGAAGTGGAAAATAACTTGAATAAGGCATGGAAATACGGTTGGTGTGGAAAGAAAAAATGGCAGTGGCTGCATTTTCTAAGTAGGTACTAGGTATTTTACCTTCCACTTCACACTCATTCTCGTTTCTGTCAGAACAAATGTTAAGTCTCAGATTCTGCCGCAATTGTGGACCCATTTCTTTTATTTAATCTAGGAACAACCAAGTCTCCCCAAATCCTCCTTAATTTCTGGCCCAAACCCAAAATTTCTCAGCACTCCAAATCTGAATTTAGATTCATTATGTCAACAAATTAACTTTAAAGTTTTGTTCTTGGCACTCTGCTTAATCATTAGTTGCCAACTGGTGCTGGTTTTATTGGTGGAACAATCTTTAACATGTACAGCAACAAGTTTTCACTTGAGACTGAAAAAATGAGAATTGGGAAGCAGATTGATTAGCAATTTATTATACTCATTATTTTACAGCATGAATTGAAAAAGTTATGTAGAAAGTTTGGGGTATTAACCAAAATTAAAATCTTCATTCTTGATTCTTACTGCTATACATATTCCCAGAAACAGTATAAAAATTTCAGCCAAAAAGGAAAAAAAGTTGGTTACTGGTGAGCATCCACTGTACAAAACAATAAACTCACTCAAGTAACCTTTGTGAATATACCGTATACAAATAAAATAAATCACACCATAGTGAACGGAAGGGAAAAATATAATGAAGAAGAGAAGAGCTTTTTCAGCTCTGGTATTTGCTTTCTTTGTTTCTATCTCTCCAGTTCTTGTTTGCAAAGTGGACAGCAAGATATAATCCTGAGCCATTGATCCACACACTTGAGGTGAAACATGTGGGAACATGGCAACTGCCTCACCTCTTCTTTGTCTTTGTACTTGGCTAGGCAAATACAGCACTCCTGTCACACAACACAAGATGAACATCTTTAGTCTCCTACACTAATTATGGTATATGTGCAAATGTTTGTTCAACTATATGTGACTTACTGGATCTTCGTTTGTGTGGTCCGAATTGTGATCTAGCTCCGAGTTGGTGCTGATTTCTTTGTATCTCCAACTAGGTAGCCTGGAGATCTGATCATCAGATGCTCCTCTATCAGTGGAACCCATGTTCATGTTGTAACCTAAGAGGCTGCTAATAAGTGGCACACAACAACATAGAAGTAGGAACAACAGAAATGGGAAAGAGTAGCACAGAGCATTCCAAGCTAGCAAAGAGATGCAAAGCACGTGAAGATTTGGAGCTCGGTGGAAGGATCCGAATCGAGAATCGAACACCCATACATTCCCCATCACAAACCATATTGCAAAGAACAGTTCTAGTGATGTCCGGCACTTGTTCATCAAATGTGTGCTCCTGAACATACAAGCAAGTTCCTAGTCATTATGTTTCCTTACATAATTATGGGGTTTCAGCATATATCTTCCAAGTTCTGACACTAACATGATATGGCATGATGAGAACATGAAAATTCCGTTATGAATGATGCCATGCATGACAGCAGAGGTTGAATCGAGTGTCAAGAAGCTTACCTCGATTCTTCATTTGTCCTCTGTTGTTCGACGTCGGCAAGGCCAAAACCGTCTCCTTGAGTGATGTGAAGATGATGGTAGCGCCCGTAAAGAAGTAACAAACTAAGGGCACAACCAATATCATAGCCAACAATCCATATCCTCATAGGCCAAACAGGCTTCTCCTTCTTTGCAATGGCTAAAGTGAATGTGATGATGCTAATCTGAATTACCAAAATCAAGAACTCCAGCATCATCCAAGTGCTGGAATTGAAAGGATTGGACCCGAGGTCGGACCTCGATCCATTCTGGTAGTGAAAAACTCTCCTCAAGAAGGTAAACCACCTTGCTCTAGACATCCTCATCACCATCCTTATCAAAATCGAAGAAGACGCGGCACGAGGAGACCTGTTCCGGGAACCTGCAGCCACTCTATCTTCTTCTCCAGTAGGATTCGACGAAAACGGAACCGCAGTGCTCGAATTACACAATGAATCCGGTTGAAACGAGTGACGAGTATTCATGATTACAACTACTCCAAAACTAATGAACAAGTTCCTACTTCAGCCCCAAATAACAATTGCAAAAAAAAAAAAAACGAAAAACTTTGTTGTTCAACACAAATCTCATGAAACTGATGAATCACAAATATATCGCTGGGGATTATATCAGCTGGACTTCCATGAGCAAATTAACAAACATGAGGTAGTTGAGAAACAAATACCATAAGCTTATATATCTGCAGGAATAGCTCTGGAGGCAGCCATACCCAACTTGCTAGTCACAGCTCACCAACTTCTAAATACTGTCAAAACATGTACTTCAAACAAAGCACAAATATGGGGGGGGGGGGGGACACCAACTAAATATAATACCTCAGAAACCAATAAAGAACCACGCGTTCACCAGGAATTATTAACTCCCAAAAAGGAAACAAACCTGAAAAAGCAGGGAAACCGAGGTGGGTATTTAAGTATATAGGGATTTGAATGAAATATGGAGAAGGATTGAGAAAGAGAGGGGAAGGTGAAGTTGGGTTTGAGATGGTGACCAAGAATCAACTGAAAAAAACCTTTGCTTTGATTCCAAGTGAATGGAAAGAGGGAAACTTTGAGAGAAGCTAACCGTTGGCCTAACTTCCCTCAGGTTTTTGTGTCTCTAGTAAGCAAAGCTGAGACAACAACTGCTGCCTCTTCAACTGCTATTATTTTTCTTTTTTATCTTTTTTTTTCCCTTGCGAAGAATTAGGATAAAAACAATCAAATTCTCTCCATGTCACACACATATATATATATGAATTAAAATCACAAAGGTTTTAATTATGAAAGTGGCAAAAAGAGATTTTGTTTCATAATTAATTGATTAATATATTGATGTAAAATGTTTTGAATTGTGGCGGGTACAGTGGTGGTGGTGGTGGGCAGTTGGCCACCAAATCCAACCTAGTTCCATTTCCATTACATTACAGTATTGTTATGTTAAAAGACCAACATGACTTCATCAATCTTTAATCTATTTTTAGTTTTATGCTAATTGTTTAGCATTAGAAGTTAGAACTCCACTACTATACTTTCCTTAATTTGGTATGAGACATGAAATTCAAATTAGAGGACTGAGTATCGATCAACACCCTTAGTTAATGAATCCAACATTGAAGTTTATAAATTTTAAAATTTACTTCTTATATTCTTTTGTATTTTAGATCTTTTAATTATCATGAGACAGAGACAACGTCGAGAATGAAAACCTTTACTATTGGTGTACATAAAACTAAATACGGATGGGGCATGATCCCCAAATTCGAGGCTTGCTTCGACAGTAATAGTGGCAAGAGATGATGCGGGTAGATGGCTTGGAGGAACATTGGCAGGTGCAGTGTCGAGCAGACTGAAATTTAAGCAATTTATGATTGTCTTCCTCTGGCTTGGGATGCGAAATGGGATAATATTATTGTTGAAATGGATTGTGCTCAAGCTCCTACGGCAATTTCGGACAAGGCTCATGGAAAATCTAATAGGGACTTGGTTATAAAAAATCCAGGAGCTTTATAGAAGAGATTGGTGGGTGATCATAGAGAAGGTTTCAAGAGAAGCTACTTTGGCTGGTGTAATGTGAAATTTATTGTATGGTACTAAAATGTTCAAGGAAATTCTTACAAAAATCATTGAGCAATTTCAGATAGATGGGGAACTTGATTGTAGTAAATCTAGTTTATTTTTGTGATTAATATTTATAATTCCCTAGAAAAACTCTTCTTATATTATTTTTCTCCATCCTCAAAACACTGTGAATTTTTATTTTTCTAAAGATATTGCTTCCTTTATTTGTTAACATGTTATTTATTTGACCTAAATAATAAGAAAGAATAAATGCCAGAAATTGACCCACATGAAAATTGTGTATGGATGGTCATCTCAATTGTGTGTTTCCTTCAAACTTATCTAGATAATTTGGAAGCATCCATTCACGTCAAATGGATGTATTTGTTGATTTATTTATGGTCAAAATTGTCTAAAACCTGACGTTTTAAGATATAAGATAGGATCAAATGTTAAACTGGAAACATATGGATTTGGCCTAAGCAAAAGGTGCCTTGTTTCATCTTCCTACTCATTTCATCATATTAGTTAATTAATTAATTAAAATAAAATAAAAGTATCATCTTCCTTTTTGTTAATTGATAATACTAACACTGGTGAGGCCACCCCGAAAGAGACTAATGACCATGTAATCAGCTTTGACTTTGACCACCTTGTTGGCATGTTTTTGGAGCAGCACCTTATTACCTTTCTTATTCTTAAATGTATTATAAGAAAAAGCAAACCCTTAGCTCATACTCTATTTCATTTACAAGAATTAACAACTTCATAGTCTCTATGCTTTTTGAGAGGTGGAGTGGACGGTCATTCATCTTCCCACATTTTTTTTATTTATAAAAAATAAATGGAAAATAAAGAAAATGGGATGCCTTATTTAGGCTAAATTAGCAACAGCAACAAAAAAAAAAGTGGTTTTAAAAAATATTTAAGTGAATAGGTTAATTTCTAAAATATTTACCGGAATAGATCGATTTTGGAGAGAGAAGGTGAAAACTTGTTAGTCGGGTTTAGAGTTTTTTTTAAGGATTTTAGGGGTTTTTTTAGTGTGGTAAATAGATTTTAGGGGGTTTTAAAGGTTTAAGGTTTATTTTTTGGTTGTAGGTTTTAGGGTTTGAAATAATGGGAGGTCGGTTTATTTGTGTTTGAGTTTGAGGTAGACATTGTGAAAACTCAAAGGTATAATTTCAGTTGATGGTGATGCAATAGTGCTGGGAGACCTATACATTTCTACTATCATGTCAAGATGGAACCATTGCCTTAGAAGCCCATCACATTCCAACACAGGCTCGAAGTTTGCGGTGCTTATACGATCACAGGTTGTAGTATAACAAGGGCTCCTAATTGACGAATGTTAATGTGGGGTCATGGTTTGGAGTATAACTTGGGATCCCACCTAATAGTGATTATGCAATCACGAGTTCAAGTTCCACCTCATCGGAAGAGGATGGTTTCTAAACCTGATACAAAAGTTTGAGATGATAATCAAAGGGAAAAACTCAAAGGCTTTCTAGTATAATCAACTTATTTTTTTCTCCATCTCCACCAAAAGCAGGATCCGTAATCTCCCTATTTTCTAAAACAGTAACAAAGTTGGATATAAGATCATTGTCAAAGGGGAGCAACAGTGGCTGTGGAGAGAAGCTGGAGGTCGAGTCGCCGGGGAGGCAACAATAGTTGGAGGTCGAGTCAGGGCGATAGCAGTTGTAGTTATTTATGAGTGATTTAATCACAAAAATTGTTGTCGACTCAAAACGACCTCCAACTTTTGTCCAAAGCTACAGTCGCTCACCCCCTCATGGTGCACTTGCCCCCAACTTCGTCACCGATTACAGATAAGAGGGAGGTTGGTAATACTACCTTTGGTGGTGATGGAGAAAAAGAATAAGTGGATTATATTGGAAAGCCCATGAGTTTATCCATATGATTATGATCTAAATCTTATGTCTTGGTTCTACAAAGCATCCACTTTTGGTAAGGTGGAACTTGAACCCGTAACCGTATAACCACCATTAAGTGGGCTTCCGACTCATACTCTAAATCGTGACCACTCATTAATGTTTGTCAACTAGGACTCATTGTTAGACTACAATCCGTGATCGTATAAGCACCATAAACTCGAAGCCTGAGTTGCAACGCGATGGGCTTCTAATGCAAAGGTTCTGTCCCGACACAATAGATGAAATATGTGGGTTTCGAAGCGCTACCGCATCATCGTGAACTTAAACGCACCTTAAAACTAGCACATTGTCTCCCTCAAACAGAAATAAATCTCTCCATCAAAGAAGTTAAACACTTGAAAGCCAAATATAAACAATGGTGTAGAGAAATTTTTAAGGGTAAGAGGAGGTGACTGAGAGAGTTGATGGAGTAGGGGGAGCAAAACCTCCATTTATATGGGCAATCAGGGGGCAACATGTGAAGAAGAAAACAAAATTGTGCATCGATTAATTTGAAATATCCTGAGATTCTCGAGAGATTTAAAAACTTAGGACCGATATTCTCGAGTTCTAAAAACTTTTCAGAGGGGTTGAAAATGGGAGAGGAAAAACGCGTTACTTAGGGCGTGTTTTTAGTGTTATGGCAAAAAGATACACTGAAAGCACGTGGCCAGTTTCCCTCCCAATTTTAACCCCCTTAAAAGTTTCCAGAACTCGAAAACTCTGGTCCTCATTTTTTAGATATCCCGAGAATTTCGAGTATTATTTTCAGACATCCGGAGTTACGTCTATTGTTTTCATTCTTAAAAGCTTCTAACAACACGCATTTTAAAAAAAATCTAAGAATTGTAATGTCCAAACTGTTCTACCGATGTCAAGTTATGTTTGATATCCGGTATAGTATTTGTTATAAAGTAAGTGGCTATTTTGCTAGAGACGTTCCAATCTGAAATTTCGAACAGACTGCTAGAAAGAGATTTGTGTAAAGATAATGTTGCTTACATGAAAGAATTGAATTTCATAAATCAACCTAAAACACGTAATTATATCAAGTAAGTTTCGTTGTTATTGTTAATGGATAATTAGTACTCTACTTTTCTACATAATGTTTTGGTTTTAAACATGTGAAACAGGATATTTGGTTGAAAATGAGTGGATGAGTTAATGCTATTGTTTATTACGACGATGAAATTCGTGACACCAACATCGAGCTCATTTTTTCATCAGCCTACACAACGTAATTGGCTTTCAATCCGAACATTCAATTGTCGGAGCTCCGATCAAGGATTAGGTGGAAAATGTGCAATTCGAGCAACAGAATATCGTCGTTGAAGTATAGATATTTAGCGTCAGAGAACTCCGTAAAAGATGAAATATTTAATGTCATAGGCCCAATAGCGATCGGTGTAATGGTCTAGACGCATAATGCTACTGAACCACCTATACTTGAGTTATATACCGAATTATCGACGTCGATGAAGGTGCTTGGAGGTTAAAAATTGTTCTCATTCATGCTAGAACATAATAAGAAGCTGGAAGTCCAACCACACAGTTATGCAGTGGGGTCATAGCTTTGTTAGAAAGCTCTCATTATGAAATCCCGAAATCATACTTCATTACCCAAATTATCCAAGCTGTTAAAAAAAATTCTTAACTAATCATTTTGTAACATATAACAAATTTTAACTAAAAAATCCAAAAAAGTTTAATATTTTTCCCTTAAGCTTTTCTTAATAAATAATTTGTAATTTGTAATACCTCGTTCAGCGTAATCTTAGTTTTTGGTTGTAAAGACAGGTGGTTAGCTAGGATTAGGTTGAGGTAAGATTGATTTGAATCCTATCTGCCAATGTGATATTTGTATTGGTTGTGCGCCATGAGTGGTGGGCTGTTTGATTTATAAGTAAGTCTGTTATGATTCACTTTTTGGGCGAAGATTAAGTTGTGGTATTTATATTTTGGCATGGTCGTTATGAGGAACCAGCCGATCAATGTTTCTTTTGGTAAGTTTGTGTATTAAGTCTTTCCGTTTGTGTGCGCTAATAACGGATTGTGGGAATTATTGATCTGAATGTTGTTTCTATGTACACGTGTGATTTTTGTTCAGTTTTAGTTGTGTTTTTATTGGGATCCAGTTAGAAATTAACCAAAGGTTTATGGTTATTTATATATGTATTAGACCTATAATGATTATGTTGGCCATGTTAGAATATGAATTAAATTTGCATGTTAGCCATGTGTTAGCCCTAAGAGAGAAAGTTGTGAGATATAAATATCGGTAAAAACTTTGGTAGTAGGGGTTCTTCTTCTCTTTTCTTTTACTTTGTTATATTCTGATGTCTTGTTTAATAAGAATTCTTTGTGGAAGAGCAAACAACTAGTGACTAATTAGTAATAAAGGGTTGTGCGTGTAGTAGCTAAGGTAGTGTAGTAAAACTTCATTAAATTTATCTCTGAGTATCCAGACTGTGTTATTCTTCTCTGTGTTATGTTCTGTCTTGAGTATAACATTAAAGTGTGGTGGTTATAGATAGAGTTCAGATGAGACCAAAGTCTTGGAACTTTGAGAATCTACTGTATATAATCATCTATGTGTGTGTGCATATTCGTGGCATAAAACTGATATGACTACCTTGGGGGTATGAACTCGGTATCCAGATTCGATGAACCACTGGTAGGGTATGTGTAACACCCTTACCTTAACCCGTCTCCATCGCCGGATTAAGGTTACGAAATATTACTGTACAAAGTAAAACCTTTAAATTTAAAATAGAACAAATAATTCAACTTAATTATAAATTCCAATATTTCATTCCAATCATAGCAAACATACACATTTGGGCCTTAAATCAAGCTATCGGGGCCCTAAAAATGATTTAAAAGCAATTGGGGATCGATTTGAATAAATTAGAAAATTTTGAGAAAAATATGAAAAATTGTGAAAACAAGGGTCACAAGGTCATGTGGCTAGGCCATGTGACATAGCCTAGACCGTGTGACTCCAGACATGGCTGTGTGGCTACTCCACATGCCCGTGCGTGCAGACCGTGTAACTTATTGTGCCCATGTAATATAAGGTCACACAACTGTGTAACCAGGCCATGTAATTCTCTGTATCCGTGTAAACCAACCTGCACCCAAAAATTTAAGACACACGGTCGTGTGACAGCCCGTGTCCCAGGCCGTGTGCTCCATCATTAGCCCCTAAATAAAGCATTTCAAAACCAAACCTTACCCAACAAGCTACTCCATTTGTACACACAATCAAAGGACTTAAGCACATTCAAAACACTCATAAACATACCATTTTAATCAACATAAATTTTTTAACCAATATCTCATTCAAAGGCACCTCATTTCATACTAAAACAAGATCAATCATGCACAAAGCTATAATTCCACCTTTCAATCATATAACATAGGTGTAAAAGTTTTTAACACTTACAAGCCAACTACTATATATACATATAGTCATTTACAAAAGTAACCAAAACACAACATATGTAAAATGGCATTAAACTCTATACATACATTCTCGGATACACACATCAATCAATCATATCAACCATATATAAACCTACCTCAAGCTATATATTACAAAGTACTTAAAAGTGACCAAAAGATATAATCTTGCCAAAGCATTATAAGTTCAAACAAACAAAATATATACATAAAAGGCATATTCATGCCAAGTTAATCATTAGCATATTCAAAAACTTTCATTATATAAAGTCCTATACATGCCATTTATAATCATACCCAAAATAACCAACAACTACCAAAATGATTGCTAGATAGTGTGATAAAACTCCGATAAGATTCTAACCTGTCGAGCTTTCAATGATCTACAAAACAGAGAAAGAACAACGATGTAAGCAAGTAGTGCTTGTAAGCTAGTATAAACTTAAACAATAACTTACATTTTCAAACTCGAATGTAAACTATGCATAACATCATTACCATGCTCATAAGATTAAATAACTCATATTTTCATCACCAAACTCACAAGTTAGTAAGTTCATACATAATTCATATACTTTCAACCCCATCATGGAACATATCATGAATAAATTTCCATATACATACCACCCATCACATATTTAGTTACTTCCCTTTTCATTCTAGTTGCATTCATCAAATTTACCTTTTCATAAGATTACAAACAATCATCAATATGTATACATACTTTTCCATTAACCTTTACTTACCCATTTAACCATTTAGAATTACATCAGATACTCGGGAATGCTCACACATAGTGTGTCTTTTCATGTAACCATAACTTTTTCTTTTCATTAATACTCACACAAGCTGTAAAATGGGCCTGCTCACACGAGTTGTGGGTCAGAATGTTAGCTATACAATACTGCTAATACGAGCTGTGGAGAATTCACAATAAATGCAGGTCAGCCATCGATAGGACATTCAATACCAGCACCCAAAACTGTATAACCCTAATGACATGTCATTTGTATCCTAAGAATTCTTAAGGTTCAAACGGGATTATTTAATTATCAATTATTCAAAACATCGATATATTTTTGAGTCAATTTTTATTTAGCATAATGTAACAGATAATCAAATCAAACTATCATTAATAAGATTATAATTCATACAAACTTACCTTAATACTATGATTATTTGGACAGAATCGAAAACTAATCCAACACCTTAGTTTTGTCTCGATTTAAGTCTGGTTGTTACGTATCTTGATCATGCAATGAAACAAGCCTAGCCAAAACTTCAAACCCATTCTTCACTGGTATTTTCGGTTGAAACAAGCAAAAATGAAGAAGATGATATCATTTTAGTGATTTATTTTAGGTCTATTTAAATAATTACAATTTTACCTTTAGCTAATAAACTTATAAAATAACTAAATCATGTCCATCATTGTCCACCACATTTATAAATGGCATAATTATCATCAAAACCTATTAATTTATATTTCTAAGTCCATTTAATCCATGTAATTAATAGAAACCATCTTTTGCGTCTTTTACGGTTTAGTCCTTTTTACCTAATAACCATTTAAACTTTAAAATTTTATAACAAAAATTTAATACGCCTTAGCATAATCCTACATACATTAAATAAACATTAAAATATTTATTCATTCGTCAGAATTGTGGTTCCGTAACCACTGTTTCCAACACCACTGAAAACAAGATGTTACAGTATGTTAGTTGCAAACCAGAATGACAGATAAAAGTAATCACTGGTAGGGCATGCTAGTTGCTAACCAGATGAGAATGTATGAGGGGACACCGGTAGAACATGATAATTGTTAACTAGTTTAGCAGCCACTAGTAAGGTATGTTAGTTACTAACCAGTTGGCATAAGTGCTAGGTGATAGGGCAAGTTAGTTGCTAACTAGCCTAACGATATGGGTGTTACCTATGGTAGGACATGCTAATTGTTAACCATGGCAAAGAGCTCTAAACCCACAGGAATACATAAGTGTTTGAAATGATATGATATGTAAGATTTGTTCTGATATGTGGGATTCGAGGTTCAACCCGAGGAAGGTTATGAATAGAGTAAGTTAAATTGATTTCGTATGTGATGTTTGATACGTGTACTGATTGATAGAAAAGAAAGGGTTAATTGTTAAGAAATATGTTTTGATCCTTGTTGTTGTATTGGTAACGTAGCGCAATTGTAATAATTGAATATGTGTATATGGAATATGCCCTATTAAGTCTTGAAAGTATGTAAGAATTCACCTGAAGGGATGTTTATGATATAAAGGTAAGTATGAGAAAGATTGTGTTTGAGAAGAAATATCAACTCTATTAAAGTTATAGTTCTCTTTGAAGGGAAAGACATAAGTATACCCCCAATATTATGAAAGAATGTATGCGCCTAATAGAAAAGTTCGCCTGAAAGGTTATCCGCCATGGTTAAGCGTTCGCTAATGAAATGAGAGTGTTCTCCAGTGTGTCTTGGCGTGTAGAGTTCAATGTATTAGACTGTGTTATGATCTTGTAGTGTAGTCCATTCTTATTTAAGTGTTGAATTTTCTTTGCTAGAACTCACTAAGTTCTTTTGGACTTACCCATTTATCTTTCCACTCCTTCCAGGTGGACTGTCATCGTAGACTTGTTAAAGGGACTCAGCAAGTAGAAGCAATCTCTGTAGTAAGCTTCATTTGTTTCTGTGTTGTAACATGCATATGTTTTGGGGGTGGCGTGTAAATTTGTTCTAAAATTGAATTTGTAATAAAGTATTTATCTTATTTGGTTACAGTTTTATAAGAATGTTACCTTTTGAGGGCTTAGATAATCTCTATAAAGTAATTTTTACTTGTGTATGCCAAATTGTCTTTAAAGGTATTATTTCTGCCAGTATTGTATTTCAACGAATTGATTTCAATTAAAAGTTTAAACTTGTTTACTTTTATCCTATGGCGTATACTAAAGTATTAAATTGCGTTTTTGTTATGCATCACAATTGAGTTAAAATCGAACTAATCATATGTTTGTTTTTTGTCTAGGTAACACTTCAGTCAACCTTCGGAGATTGAGGTGTTACATAAACATATTCAATTTTTTCTTCACCGAAAAACTCGGGTGACTGAAAATTCAAAAACTCGTCGAAAAACTCATCCAAATCTTATTTTCAGCGACAAAACCTAGATTCTGACGAACTTATCTCCTTTTAAACCTTGATTTTGATTCATTTCTCATCCTTATTCAAAACCTATGCATTATTTTCTTTAAAATAACTTTTTTCCATTCTTTTCTATTTATTTTGCATAAAATAATTAATGTTGGGTGAATATTTATAATAAAAAACTGATAAAGCATGAAATACAATTACTAAAAAAAGTTAAGAAGAAAAATTACGATAAGATGATTGTACCGAAAACTTATCTAACAATTAAAAATGCACTAAAAGGAAGGAAAGAACTGTAGGAAGGCAGAGAGCATAAAAGAAATCTGAAAATTTTAATTTAATTAAATTTATTTTATATTTTATATTAATTTGAATGTGCTATGTGTCACAAAATAATTAGTTAAGATTTTTATTAATATTTGAGGTAATTTGGGTAACGAAATATGATTTAGGTACCACTTTGAGTAACATAATATAATTTAAGTACCATTTGTGATTAAAAAGAATTTAAGTACCAACTTAAGAAACATAATATAATTTGGATACCATTTTCTGATTTAACCCATAAAATTTTAACAAATAATAACACTTCGAAAGCATGTAGCTTTGAAAACTAGTATTAAATAAATTTAAATTGTACAAATTTAACTTGTACTATAAGCTATATCACATGTGTAAGTAGGCCTCATCATGGGTCAGGTCGGAGGCCCACCTAAAAAGTAGGAAGATTTGGACAAAAATATGAGTCCAAAAAATAGATTTGGCAAAAAAATGAGGCCCGTTTTTTAAACGAGTCAAGCCTTGTGTAAGTTTTTTTGGTCCCGACCCGAATTTTAACAAAAAACCTATTGTTTTTTTGTTGTTGTTTTCACTGTTTTGAAGTTGCTTCACTATTATATTGCTACTATTTTGTTGTTATTGTTTAGATATTATATAAATCTTATTTTATTATTAATTTTGTTACTATTTTAGAGGTATTTGCTTGTTAAGTTGCACCTATATTAATGTTATTTAAGTATAAATAATTTTTTAATTTATTTTCAATTTGTTAGGAAATATTTATTTTAATATTTTTAGTGTATTTGATGTATTATTTTTGATAAATTTATTTTTATATAAAAATACTAATGTAAAACAATTAATACAGATGAGCTGGGTTAAACTCGGACTTTAGTATTTTTATTCGGGCCGAATTGAGTAAAATATTAGGCCCATCCGAATCATACCCGAACTTAAAAAATGAGCCTAAAATTCTATTGAGGCTCAGAACCAAATATCACCCATATCACCTTTATACATAAATATTTAAAATAGAAATTTGTGTTTCAATAAGTAAAATGTATATTTCGAAATTAATTAATAATAACGTATAAAATATAAACCATATTAAAACTAGAGTATATAAAAACTTTGAGCCTCGTCTTTCTCTTCTGACCCAAAGCTCTTTTTCCTTCAAGTTTCGGACGGACTAGCAATTCAATTAAGCTAATTTTTTAAACCCTAAGATTAAGTTTATGATTGATTTATACTTGAGTTATCTGCTCTGAATCTATGCGTCACTCTGCTGTATTTAAAACCCTAAGTTTTTGCTTTCATATATATCTGAAGAAGACATATGACAACCGCTGCTAGACCCACATGGCAACCTGCCAAAGGTGGAAACGAATAAGGTGATACTCTGATTTTTGGCCCATCTCAGAAGTACTCGTCCATGGACCTTGCTGCTCATACTACTCTAATACTCTAAAGCATAGGTCAGTCTCTTTTAAGACTTCTTTATACTTCATCATATCTATATGTGCGTGTTTCATGGGCTGTTCTAACTTCAAACATCATGTTGGTGGTTTTTTGTTTAATTAGAGTATCTAATTTCTGTAGATAGAAAGGTAATGATTGAAGCGGATAATGATGCTGTGAATATGTATTGTTGTTCTTGTGTTCTTCTCCCGTGTTTACAAAGCCTTGGCTTTAGAGAATTTCCATATTTAAAATCCATGCTTCTTGGCATTTAGAGATGCGTTAAGGTCCTATGGTATACTTGTATTGCACCCAAGTTCATTGTTTATCTATTTGTTTTTGCATGTGTAAAATGCAGAAAAGAGGGGCAGGACAGACAAGATGATCGTTGCAGAAGAGAAACCTCCGTGCTGAGCTTGAGGAGCGTGAACGGAGACATTTCTCATCAAAGGACAAATCCAAGCATGCTACTAACTGTTCTTTGTATATTGCATGAATTTTTTTCTATTACAATGGTTTCCAAAGGTGACGGGTTGCGCAAAGGAGCCCATGATTTGATGATTCATCTTGTTCAACTTTGGTCATTTAGCCCAACAGAACTGACACATTATTTAGAGAGACTGAAGCTCCATCTATTTAGCCTAGTAAATATGTAAAACTTCAGTAATTTGTATTTAGAGGATCTTATAAACCCCGTAAGAATCTCAAGTTGTACATTGTCTTTAATCTTAACCGGTGATCTATTTTAAACTAGACCGTTGGATCATGGTGAGCTCAAGTATAAATAGAAGTCTTTCCTTCATTTATAATCATCCAGTTCTAATTCTTCACAGTAATAGAATACTTTAAGAGCATTTATTGAAACACTTGTGCGTTTAGCTTACACAAGTATATAGCAGACGATAGAGATTATCATAAGGAAACCATCTTCTTTTGGAAGCTGAACTCTCAACCTACTCATATTATCAAATTATTGGGCTACAAAAGCATTTTACTAACTGGATAAGTCACTCGTAGGGGCAAAGAGGGAGACTGAAGATCGAATTGTTCCACGCAGTATTGATGCCGATGATTCTGATGTGGAGGTCAACAGTGATGAAGCAAGGTTCTACTCCTTTCCTGTATATCTGTTTTTTCTGCTACCACAATTGATTACTTTGATGACTGGATTCTTTTAAGCTTTTGGATGGTTTAGATGACGCGGTCTAAAATATGGCATATAATTGTTTGGTGAAGTCAATACAAGACTAAAATGCAAAATTTTAATGAGTTATGATTGCATAATTTCTGGAATCTATTAAAGCATAATTCCTGCTATTGTTGGTAACTATAGGATTCTGCTGTGTTCTACTTGTTATTTTTTATTACCATTTCATAATTTTTCTTGAATTATTTGTCGTAGTGATGATGAAGAAGCTCTATTGGCTGAGCTTGAACGAATAAAGAAAGAGAAAGCAGAGGAGAAACTCCGTCAGTTAAACAAAATATGACCCAATGATAAATGTTGTGTTGTTGCTATATTACGCTGTAGGCTTGAAAATCAGCACATCCCGCTAGTGTCATCCAAGTAAAGCCTGGTATTCGAAATGAGCGAGAAATTACTTTCCTAATTTTGTTATATATCTATACATGGTTTAGGTGGGATGATGATGTCGTCTTCAAGAACCAGGTTCGAGTTGAAACCAAGCCTCAAAAGTGCTTCATTAATGATACCATAAGGAATGACTTTCACAGGATATTCCTGCTCAAATACATTAAGTAATTCATCACTTTAATGCCATAGCAATTAGGGAATGAAGTGGATTTGAAGATGCTGTATTTTTTTTCTAGAAAACATGATGTATTTATCTCCTACGGCTATGGCTGCTGTTGTAAAAATACTAAATGGTCATTCAAATGGCAATGATGTATGCATTCTTGATTTGGTTGAGACTTAATGAAATACAAGCAGAGTTTTTTCATTGACTTTTCCCTTGTAATCTTTCTCCTTGGGATGTATTATTTGGTGCTGCCTGTAACAGATAAAAATAAAGAAACAAGTCCACCACCTCTACACATTTTCTCTCAACTCAAATATTGCCTTTCACCAGTTCTTACTTGTTTAAATACAGAACTCAAACATTGGCTTCACCAGTTATTACATGTTTAAATACTGAATCAAAGAATATACGATATTGCTTTCTTTCTGAGCAAACACGAGGATACATAACCATTGCCACTGATTTCAAAGGGATATAAAAAAATGTAATAAACATAGCTTGTAGATTGAAGCACTGTTCAAGTAGCAAAGAATTGTGGTTTGAAGTTGTTGGAAACCAGTGGTACTAATATACATTAGCTCTCTCCACCATGGAAGCAAACCCGTTGAAGGGTATGGTGTGTTCTTCTAGTCTTTTTTCTTAGGTTCTTCCAGAACAAATTCCACATAGAGATCTTTCAAAGCGATCACAACCGTCGTAATCAATGGTCCCATAATTGCTCCCTGTGGAAGAAGAAAGGAGCCACCCATTTGAGTACTGTTTGATGAAGATTTTTAAAGATTTAAAGGAATCAGTTGTTAAAAGTTACCTCAACTGCAGAAGGGAACAATGTCATTCCACCAATGATGCTAAGCCCTGTAAGGTAGGCACTGTAACCAGGTATGCTCTCCTGGATTTCAGTAGCACCATAATCCATAAGTACAATGTGACTAATGGAGAAGACCACAGCTACTATGTATCTACTTTCAAGCACTAGCTCTATAGCTGCAGGAATTGTTGCAAACCAAGGTGGAAAGATGGGCAACAAGGGGCTGATGAAAGCAAGCACTGTTGACATATACACAAAGTGTATTTCAAACAGTCTAAACATAAGCCATGTAAGACATCCTTGAAAGAATGCAATCTCAGCTGTTGCCAAAAGCACGCCAGAAATAGCTTCATCAAGAACTTCCACGCATCTAATCCTAGCCGGTTTTGATATTGGAATCATAGACATTACTTGTTCTGTTACTCCACCAGATTCTGATGTGATAAGGTAATATAGAACCCAAAAGAACACCATCAACTGAGATACAAAATTGAACACCTCAGCAGCTCCGTAGAGGATGGAATTGCCGATGGTGAACATGATCTTCGCGCCTCCACCTAAAACAGAAGCACTGCTTGCTAGCACCCGTTGCGAAACATCTGCCCCTTTAACAGCAAACCCTTTAGCCTTTTGCACCAAATCCTCCCGAGTGATTATCAATTCTCTGAAAATCGCATCGACTTCGGTGTAAATTTGCCCCCACTCGCGATTGCTAACCCTCTTCCTCAAACTCAAAAACTTTTCCGTATAAGGAGAGGGGGTCATCAAAGCTGTCGATCGTACTGATGAACTGGTGGTTGAAGTTATGACGAAATGCTTAATTCCGGTCACAAACTCCGTCATATTATACTGCATTGCCAAGTTATCGATCTGCTCGGAAACTGTTTCATAGAACTGAGTAGTGTACTTATCCACCATTCCAGGGACATCATTCTCTTCCATCCATCTTTTAACACCCATCCTCTCAGCATAGTTACTCTCTTCCACATGAGATTTCACCGAAACCACGGCATCTTTTCCCTCAACACCGATCTTATACGAGAAAAATGTAGCTCCAGCAAAGAACCCCACAAATAAACCAATTATCAGCCCAATAGCCACAATAGTATCCAATCTTTTAAGTATCCTAGTAGTGAAATACGCACTCATCCTACTTCTCCTGAAACTGTTACTCCTAAATGATGAAACAGCAGTCAATGAATCATCTATGTTTTTAGTACTAATCACAAACCCCAACACAATTATGCCTAATGACCCAACACCACCAATTCTCTCATAGGCAATCACAAACACAGCGAAAGCTACTAACCACCTAACTAGCATTGGAAACCCACTTCTCTTGCGCCTTGAAAGATTAGATTTTGGTCTTTTAAGGAACACCCTCAAACAGACATCCTTAATATCAACAAGGGTACCTATAAAAGCCTTGAAGACAGCAACAGGAACAGCAAGAACAGTTTCAGTGAGGCCTAGTCTCAAAGGTTCGCTCCAAAATCCCACAAGGGTTTCTTGTATACCTCTTAAAGGAATCGAACACAAGATAGCCCACTGAATTGGCCTAAAATACTCTTGCAAAAGCTTGCAAATCGCATATAAAATGAATATGGTGAAGGCAAGGCCAGCATGAGCCATGGCTATGTAAAGAGCCAACCGTACCTGGGGATCACCCGAGAGGCTGTTTTTGTGATCTGGGTCGGTTGAGTTTGGAGTCTGGGGTGGCGCGTGATGTTGGTTGGGAGGCGCGTCGCTGTTGCCTGGTGCTGGAGAAGGCTTCCTTACTGATGCAGATCGGAACATGTCTTGCCATGGAAGGGTTGAGGAGCTTGGTTTGGGTTTTGGTTCACTTGAATATGGAACCAACTCCATGTCCAGGACAGTTTTTCGAACAAAGAAAGATCAAGTCTTTGCAGAAGAAGAGAGAGAAAGTTCCTTTGAGAAAATAAATAGAGAGAGAGAGAGAGAGAGAGAGAGCCAATGAAGGACTGACACAGAAGCAACAGATAGATAGTGAACATGAGAGAGAGATTGGCTGGCATCCTTTTATGGTGTCAGTAACTTCTTGACTTCCAGGGGAAAGGGCTTTGTGGGGTTGCATGTATCATGTTAATGTACCACAACTACAATTCACAGAGGATTTTGTATACCATTCTCATGACCTGTATTTGCAAATTTGCATGTGTCAAGTTCTAACTTAAGTCTTACTTTCCTTTTCTATGGCCTTTTGTTAGAAGAACTTTAAAACAAAAATGGTCATATTTCCTATTTCAGAAGTTGCATAATTTGTGCAAGATAAGTATAATTAAAACCAGAAAAGTGGGCTTTTATTTCCTTAATAACTTGTAAATAAATAACATTATGGTAATATTTTATATGCCACTTAATAAATAAATCAAGTCAAATTATTTGATGGAATTAACAAATTATCAAATTATAGTAGAAGGACTAAATTCATAAAAAATGGATAGTACAACAACCTTTTATAGAATTAGACCAATCATTATTTGAGAATAAAAATTAATTTTGTAGATCAACATTCAACACGTTTTTTTTTTAAATTTTATTTGAATTCAACACGGATTTTTGTAAATTGAGCGTCTGGATTATAAAAGATTGAAGGCATGAAGCAGCAAGTTGTTGAGATTCCATGCCATGCAGCCATGGTGGTATTTGGTGTTCAACCCAACATCATTTTACCTCCTACCTTTATTTAATATGATAAACTATTGTTTTTATATAATATATTAATAAATATTATAATCGTCCCATACAAAAAAAAAATCATTTTAGGAATCTAAAATAAAAAGGTTGCAATTTAACCGTCGGGGTTGCGTAGTTCAATCATTTTAATTATTCCCATTAAAATCATAAAAGTTAAGATGATGCGGCAGTTAAAAAATTAGTATAATAAAAATTTTAGCTCTCATCATTTACATATTATATTAATTTAGTCATAATTTTAAAAATTAACCCTCAAAATTTACAAATAATCTCAATTTGATCCTAATTTTAAAACTTCAAAGAAATATATAAAAGTACATAAATATTTTCAAAAATATTTTTATTTTTATAATTTTAAATTATTTGTTGAAGTAACATATAAGACATATGGTGTTATGTTAGTATAATGTGCACATTAGTGGCGAAGCCAGAAGGGCTAGTAGGGGCTTTGGCCCTCCTAAAATGAAAATTTTTTTATTTATGCCTCTTTATAATTTATAAAATTTTAAATTAGTAATGGTAATATTACACTTTGACCCTCAAAATAATAAAAAGATTTATTTAATCATTTAAAATTTATAAAGATATAGGCTATTAAATTAGTAAAATTATATTTTTACCATCGTAAAAATATAAAATTAAAATTCAACCCCAAAAAATTTCTAACTTCATACGATGCACATGGATTGTAATTGGATTACCAAGCTAACAATGTTAAAATTATTGTTTTAGTTAGTATTTCTATTTTTTTAATGCAATTTAACTCTTTTTAAAAGGTTAAGAGTCAAATTTAACTAAAATAATAATAAAGGTCAAATTGACAAAAAATGTAAACGTTAAGAGCTAAATTTATCATTATGCCTTTTTTATGTTATCTATGTTTTATTTTTAATCATTTCCTTTTATTCTATCAAATATAAATATAATCTACTAAATTTTAATTACTATTTAAGATAAATATTATTTTAATATGTATAATATTAATATAAATATTGTAATACCCAATTTTAGCCCGGGCTCACAAAAAAATAATAAACCCAAAATAATAAAATAAAGTCTAAGTCCAGTACAAAATTATATAATTTGGCCCGATCGGAATGGTCCATTACTTAAAAAGGTTGAAGGTCCATCTACAAGCTTATGGAAACATAATCTTCAAGAATGTGCAATCTTAGAAGATATGATTTTGTAATCTTAGAGATTTAATTTGTAGATACCCTTTAATCTTAGCCGTTGATGTAATTGATCTGTACCGTTGGATTTGGGGAGGCTCAACTATAAATAGAGGCCTCTCCCTTCATTGTGGGGAGAGGAAAAAATCAATAAAAAATGGGGAGAACGATTGACAGTTTTTTAAAGGTGGCTTACTGTTTTTTTTACTTACTTATTTACGATTTTAAAAAAGAGAGAAGGTGATACCATTGCGAATTTTATTTATTTTTTTTAGCCCTAATAAAGTGACGCATTTCAAAGGATAGAGATATTTTCTCATTCGAGCCCTATGAGTTATCCGCGCCTTTTAATTGGGCCCTTCATTTTTTTTTCCTTTAATTCTGTTTGGAGTTCAATTTAAATCCTTGTTAATTCAATGTGCTTGATTTTTTACACCACTTTTTTTTAATATATTTAATTTTGAATCTAATACTATTTTAATGATTAAGCTTAGTATTTTCCATTTTATTTTACGTTTTATATGTATTATGGCTATAAGTTTATTGAATTATATGTATATATTACCCTTTTAAAAAATTATAATGTATCATTATTTTGAAATTCAATATATATTACTATTATTTCGATTTATCACACTTTTTTTTATATTTTAGGTAAATTCAACATGATTTGTATATATTCTTTGATATCCCCATTTTGTAATATATTTTGAAATTCACTTTACATAGTTATATGTCTTAAAGATTTATATGAAAATGTTTTTATACAATACTATTTTATATATACATATATAATTTGTAATAAATTATTTTTATTCTATATATTATTGATTTCATATTATTTTATCTATTACCTTTAAATTCTCTCTTAAATAGGTTTATGTATTTTCTTTCAATTCATTTATTATTTATCATTCATTAGTGTATGTTTTATTTACTAATTATCGCTCCATGTTGTATATTATCATTTATCGCATTCTATTCGCTTAAAAGGCTATGTTCGATATCATTCAAGCATCAAAATCATTTTATTCAAAAATTTTTAAAATTGAGATAATACTCGTATTTAGGATTTTCAAGGAAATTGAGCCCTAACGTATTAGGTTCCGATTTTCTTCGTTAAATCTAACGATCGAGAGTTGCTCATTAATCAAAAAATAAAATGAAAAGCTTGTTGTCGGGAATTTAATATGTTGTATCCTAACGTATTGGATGTGACGTATTGATTTCTCGAGACAAATATTTTTTTAAAAAAATGATAACAAAGGAAATATTCCAAGTTTTTTAGAAATTGTGCCCTAACGTATTGGGCCGCGATTTCTTAAATCTTAAATAAATGGATCTTCTTTTAAATTTTTATTATAAGAGTATTTTGGACTAAATCATTTTTGAGGAAATAGAATGTCGTGCCCTAACGCATTGGGTGTGACATTTTCTTTCTCTGAAATGATAAGAGTCTTAATAAGTAACGTTTTTTAGTTTTTCTTAAGGATCATATTTTTAAATTTTCGACATTAAGACACTAATTAATTAACTAGCACTACAGCAGAACAGGTTTTTAGCGGCGTTTTTTTTTTTGCCTTTAGCGGCGCTTTTAAACGCCACTAAATCCATTTCCGGCGCTTGAAGAAGCGCCGCAAAAAATGCCGCTAATGAGAACGTCGTAAACTTTTGCGGCGCTTACAGAAAAAAACGCCACTAAAGATCATGTTCTTTAGCGGCGCTTAGAAAGAATCGCCGCTAAAGATCATGTTCTTTAACGGCGCTAAAAAATAAACGCCACTAAAGATCATGTTCTTTAGCGGCGCTAAAAAATAAACGCCACTAAAGACCATGTTCTTTAGCGGCGCTTAGAAATAAACGCCACTAAAGAGCATGTTCTTTAGCGGCGCTTAGAAATAAACGCCACTAAAGATCATGTTCTTTAGCGGCGCTTAGGACAAAAACGCCGCTAAAGATCATGTTCTTTAGCGGCACTTTGAAAGAAAACGCCTCTAAAAGTAATGTTCTATAGCGCTTGTTTAAAAACGCCGCTAAAAGTAGTATTCTTTTAGCAACGCTTATTTCAGAAATGCCACTGTTTGATATGACTTTTAGCGGCGCTTTTTTAAAAAACGCCACTAATTTTAGGATTTTTTTAAAATAAAACTTTCTGTTTTTTTCTGCCCTCCTGCAACAAAAAATCAAAAGCAACCAAATCTAAACTAACAAAAAACAATAAATTTATATAATATTTCAAATTAAATGACTAAAATAATATTAATTGATATAAATAAAATTGAATTCATACTTTTCTTTACAAAAGCGTTAAAAGTATTTATGCAACATACACTATGGCGGCGGAGTTGCGACTGCTGAAACATCTTCATCATAATCTGAAGCTGCTGTTGAAGTTCGTCGTACTTTTTGCTCTGCTCGCTTCCTCGATCTTGCATCTTTTGAAGTCGTAATGTAGTTCTTCATATTTCTTTGGAACCTCTGCTTCTATCGCTGCTTCTCTCGCTGCTTCTCTCGCTGCTTCTCTCGCTGCAGCCTCTGCTTCTCTCGCTGCGGCCTCTGCTTCTCTCATTGCTGCCTCTGCTTTAAGTTGTTGCTGAAGTTCTTCATATTTCCTTTGAACCTCAAATGTGGTCGCTTGCATCTGAGCCATCTGGTCTTTTAACCTCTGAACTTCAGCTTGAGATTGACTCCCAAGCCATGTATTGGTGCGATTTGGATCCAAAATATTGGGTTAATGATAAAGATCCTTGAAATCAAACCCGGCCATACTTTTCAGGACCAAATACTTCAGTAATAATCCGGTTGTCAATGTCTTCAAGATGAACAGAACTATCACTAGAGGCAATCGCTTCGTACTCCGTCTTTTTTTCCTTTAGTTTTTCCTAATAAATAAATCACATAGTTAGGAACGCAATATATATATATAGTAAAAAAAACAAATGCAATATAACAATAGTCGCATTACAAGCAATGAATTAAACCATTAGAAAATAAACACTATAAATAACTAAAACAAGTGAAATCGTATTAAGTAAACGTACCATAATTTCACCAGCTTCAGGAGTCATAGCAGATTCATCTTTCTTCTTATGTGTAATTTCAAAAAGTTGTAGGCGTCCAACTTTTTGACCGGACGACCGTTCCTACAATATAGTAGTAAAAATATTATTTAATAGAAAGTTATACATATTTGAGAATATTAAAAAATTAAAAATACCTCCGCCTCAGCTACACATGCAAAACTTCTCGACCCGGCTGTGTGAGTGAATTTTTGTTGCTGCCGGTTGCTTTTTCCAACTCGTTCACGATCCTACGTTATAAAATTTTTAGTACCTAAATAGTAAATACTATAAACCAAAATAATTACAATAGTTTGGAAGTACGTCGTACCTCGCCTTTCTGAGAATGCCAAAATCTAACCGCATCTTCCCATTGGTACCTCAACATACCCGGCGGGACATTTTGCAATTTCTCATCGAGGGTGGTTTTTGTCTTATAATAATTTTTCTTCAAAGTACTTTTATTGTCTCTCCATCTTTTTCCCAATGCCTTCTTTACATAAGCATTGGAGACCTCTAAAGCAAACCTCGCCTACAAAAAACACAAGTTAATAAAGTAAATATAAATGAAACTATTTCCCAAGCATTACAGATGACATTAACATTTTGTTACCTTAATATTATCGAGGGCTTGGTTTTTGTTGCTATCGGGCATTTGACGCCATGACTCGTAGTTGATAGGCAACATATTCGGATTTCGTGCTAAAATGCCCATGTATCCCGCTAAAAGTCGAGCTTCGATCCAACAGTGACCAAAAGCTGTTTACGCATACCTTGACACGCTTCATTTGGATCTAACTCGTATAACTCTCTAAGTATCGTACGTCCTCGACCTCTACGCGTCCCACCATTTTCAGCTACAAATGGTATATTATAATATAAGAATTTGAAAAATAAATCAATTATAAGTAAACACGCATGGAATTAATGTAAGTTACTTTGAACTTCCGTAGGATCCTCGTGTGTAATCGGAACATTCGAAGATCCAATTGCTGTCTGTTGTTCAGTACTATTTGTTTCTATCGAGTTTGGATCATTTTGAACAATGCTTTCCCTTATAATTTTTCTTCTAGGCATTTTATCTGCAATACACATAAAATGTAATTAAACTTAATAACTAATTACAACAATAACAGCACATATAAAATAGTTGAGTTATATAATAAGACCAAGATTTAATACTAATGTAAGTTACATATAATTAAACAATCGTAAAATCTTACTACATCATTATTCGTAAAAATCTTCATCCGTATCCTGACGAACCCATTGAAATTGTGCACTAGTACTAGGGAAAGTCATTAATGGTCCACATCAAAGCTGAACGTAAATTAAAGTTCTCCTTTCTCAGCACATCGTATGTCTCGACACCAGCCCATAATTGTTTTAACTCTTCAATAAGTGGCTGTAAATAAATGTCGATATCATTCCCGGACCCTTTCTCTCCAGGGATAATCATAGATAAGATAAGGGAAGATTGCTTCATGCAAATCCACGGAGGCAGATTGTAAGGAACAAGAACTACTGGCCAAGTACTGTAGGCAGTGCTCATGATCTTGAAAGGATTAAATCCATCAGATGCTAGCCCAAGCCTCACACTCCTAGGATCGCTTGCAAAGCTTGGAAATTTATTGTCAAATGCTTTCCAAGCTAAAGAATCTGTCGGATGCCTTAGTAATCCATCATCGGTTTGTCCATCATGGTGCCACGTCATTGACTCCGCTGTCTTCGACGACATGAAAAGCCTTTGAAGCCTTGGTATCAACGGAAAATACCGCAAAATCTTAACTGGCTTCTTCCTCGACTGTGCATCATTTTCACCGTCGTTCCCATCTTCTGTGTTTCTATTTATCCAACGGGATTGGCCGCATACATGACAGCACTATTGGTTTTTCCGATCGCCCCAATACAACATGCAGTCATTTGGGCAACTATGGATTTTGTTGTACCCAAGGCCTAAATCTTTTATCATTTTCTTCATATCTTTGCATGACTGAGGGATTTTTTCAAACGGAAACATTTCTCTCAAAAACTCTAGTAGCATTGTCAACGAGTTTCCGGTCCACCCTCCCAAACATTTTAACTGAAAAAGACGAACACAGAAGGCCATTTTTGAAAATTTTGATCCCTCATACAGTTCTTCGTTCATGTCATTAAGTAGAGCGTAGAACTTTGCCGCTTCTCCATTTGGCTCTTCATGAGGTAGACTACTTCCCGGTTCGGTAAAAGCAGTTCCACCGACGTTACAATCATCATATGCCATAAAATCCCCTGGGAACGATTGCACACCATGATTGTGCATATTAAATGCATCCCGCAACATACCTTCCATGTCATCCCCATATCGGTGATGGTAGCGGTCCCAGGATAAGATACATCCATCGTTGAAGAGGAAGTACTTCTAGGGCATTCTCCATGAAAAAACCATTGCTTATAACCCTTAACAAACCCATCAACAATTAGATGCTCGTATACAACCTCACGATAATGCCAGTTTATGTTGACACACATCTTACACGGGCAAAGAATCATGTTCTCTTGGCTTGCATATTGAAATGCAAAATTTAGAAAACTCTGCACCCCATTTCGATAACTGCTGCTACCCTTGACAAATTCATCCAAGACCGGTCCATTTCTTAATTCTTGAAGTCGGCGTTGACAATAAATTGCACGGTTTTAGGATTTGACAACAAGATATACATTATGTAAGTTATGTAAGTTGTGTAAGTTATGTAAGATGTGTATTATGAAACTTATGTAAGTTATGTCTTATGTAAGTTATGTAAAATATGTATTATTTACACATGTAAGTTATGTCTTATGTAAGTTATGTAAGTTGTGTATTATGAAAGTTATGTCTTATGTAAGTTATGTAGGGTATGTATTATTATGTAACTTATTTAATTTATGTAGGGTATGTATTATTATGTAACTTATTTAATTTATGTAGGGTATGTAAGTTATGTAAGCTCTGTATTATTTACGCATGTAAGTTGTGTATTATGTATTATTACGTAACTTATTTAAGTTATGCAAGTTATATATTAAGTAGGTTATGTAAGTTATGTGTTATGTAAATGAATATATGTATAATATTAAAAATAGTAATACTTATTTAAGTTATAAATTTATTATTAATAAAATTTAAATATAGCTTACATACATAAATGAATATATGTATAATATTAAAAAATAGTAATACTTATTTAAGTTATAAATTTATTATTAATAAAATTTAAATATAGCTTACATACGTAAATGAATATATGTATAATATTAAAAAATAGTAATACTTATTTAAGTTATAAAATGATTATTAATAAAATTTAAATATAGCTTACATACATAAATGAATATATGTATAATATTAAAAAATAGTAATACTTATTTAAGTTATAAAATGATTATTAATAAAATTTAAATATAGCTTACATAACGTAAATGAATATATGTATAATATTAAAAAATAGTAATACTTATTTAAGTTATAAATTTATTATTAATAAAATTTAAATATAGCTTACATAACGTAAATGAATATGTGTAAGTTATGTAAGTTATTATGTAAGTTATGCAAGATTATAATATAAGTTATGTATTATGTTATTATGTATTATGTAATGTATTATCGATTATATATAAGTTACGGAAGTTATTATGTAAGTTATACAAGCTTATATATAAGTTATGTATTATGTTATTATGTATTATGTAAGTTATGCAAGCTTATAGACCAATTATGTATTGTCTTATTATGTATTAAGTTATATACTAAATTTTGTAAGTTATCTAAAATTAAACTTAAAATAAATGGCAAAGTTTGAAATTTTTTCCATGATTCAAATTAAATAAAAGAAAACAAAACAAACTAAATTTCGGTGATTAAAATAGCAACTAAAGGAAAAAAAATTGTTTTGGAGGAAAACATATAAATATTTGCAAACTATACGGGCTTTAACCAAATGTTTATATTATTTAGACATAAATAACCTTCATTTTCAAATAATTTACTTGTTATATGGAATAATATGTATACAACAGTTAACCATATTTGATATCAATGAAACTGAAATGTGAAAAGAAATTGGATTAATTTGTTATTGAATGTAACGTATAGTTCCGAAATTTCGAATAATTTTAAAATAAAAATTTTAATCCAATTTATTAAATTTATTAAATTGCTTCTATTTTGCTCAACATATATAGCAATCGTTGATGGATGATAACAAAAAACATAAGTCAGAAAAGTACATGGCAATTGTAAAATAAGTAAAATGAAACATAAGCTAGAGGAAAATAACCAAAACCAATTACATGTATACAAAACCAGAGCCCCAAAAGAAACATTTTTCAAAAATCATCTTGCTATTTCCATGTAATATTCACAAAAAGTCAGACCTTTTTAGTTTATAGATTTACTTACCACTATATTACAGTTTAAAATTTTAAAATACAAGAACTAAACTTGATCAAATTTACGAATCAAAGAAGAAGTCCATATGATTAACTGTGCAGTGACTAATAAGTCCATACTTCAACAACAAATGTTATCATTAATCTAGACAATAAAAGCAAAAGAATCAAAAAAAAGATTGAATCTCAAAGTTCAGCCTAATAAAGAGGCTGAAAGAAGATTTATACCAAAAATATTACTTTGCTCAGAATGTAATTTGAACTTACAAATTTTGAGCAGTCTTTGTAGTGTTCGTTCCACGCCACTCTTGGATTTTTGTAATAGTATGTATAGTAGCCCTGCCATAGCAAACATTAATAGATGTGAATCAATAGGTTTTGAGAATGAATCTCAACATCAATAACCTACCCCTCATCCTGAGCTATTTTCGACAGAAAAGAAATAAATGATTAACTAAGGTAGTAACGTACTAAGTTTACAGAGAAGAATTCTTCTCTTAAAACCATTTTCATTGTCTGATCGAAATGGTTAAGGTTATGTAAATTATTACCTAAAAATGTTCTTACTTTCTTAACCCTAATTTGAATTTACCGTATTAATACCTAAAAATGTTCTTACTTTCTTAACCCTAGTTTGAATTTTCTTATTTCAATGGCTACTTGTCACTTTAGTGGCTATTTCTCAACTAAATACGACGACCCTCATCAGTCGGCTAGGTAGAATAAAAACTGAATTGTATGTTTAAAAATTAAACTCTACGAAAAAAAAGAATAATGTGAAAACTAAAATATGTGAAAACTCGCATTTCACGAATAAATATAGATGAAAATCTGAAATATGTGAAAATGAAAACCCTTGAACTACTGGTCGGAAGAGAACAAACCTCTAAGTGGCGATTTCAAGGTTGCCGATTCGAAACTCGTTGAAATGCCGATTTTGGGTGAACTTAGGGATTTGGGGAATTCTCTAAAAATCTTAAAGTTTGGGGAACTAATTAGAATCTTTGGGAAATGAATGTCGAAAGTCTGCTTTGGGAAGAAGGGAAATAAAAATCGAGTAAGAGGAAAACGGAGGGGAAGCAAACGACGACATTTTGCTAAATGAAATAAACCCTTGTGGCATTTAACTAGACGCGCCGCTAAATCCATGGCAATTGCGGCGTTTAAAAACAAACACCACTAAAAACCCACAAAAACGGTGACGTTTGCATTAATACAACACAAGGAATTCCGGCGTTTTTGACATTGCGCCTCTAAATCCTACAGCATTTACTGCGTTTGACCAAAAACGCCACTAAAGAAGCTATCAACACGGCATCGTTTTGCTGAAAATAGATTCAGGGTAAGGGCAAAACAAAGGACAGAAAAACGATGACGTTTGAGTAATAGAAATAAACTATTGCGGCGTTTATTAGAAACGCCGCTAAATTTCTACCTACTACGGCGTTTAATCCAAAACGCCACTAGAGAACCTCCAAAACGGCCGCGTTTGGGTTAATAGAAAATGACGTTTGCATTAATACAACACAAGGAATTGCGGCGTTTTTGACATTGCGCCTCTAAATCCTGCACATTTACGGCGTTTCACCAAAAACGCCACTTGTGAAGCCATTAACATGGCGTCGTTTAGATAAAAATAGAATTAGAACGAGGGAGAAAATGTAGGAGACCAAAACGACGGCGTTTTACTCTCTGCAATAAATGTTTACGGCGTTTAACTAAAAACACCGCTGGATACACACAAAACACAGCCGTTTTGATAAACACGGCGCCGTTTTCATTAAAATATCTTATCTTTTTGCGGCGTTTTCTGTATTACGCCGCTATAGGTCTACATATTGCAGCGTTTCTCTGAAAACGCCACTAAATAAGCCTATTGAACGGCACCGTTTTTATGACAACATAATTCCTTTAGTATGAAATTTGTTTCTATATTTGAAAGGTTTAATTATTTCTTAAATAAATTTAAATTAAATTTGTTCTGTTCCACGCTATATATTTAATATGTAAAATTTTAATTATAATTGTGTACATGAAAATAATTTTAAATAATATCAAAACTCGAGCTAGATATATGTCTTCCTTCTGAAGAATATTATGTAATTTTTTGTATTAAATTAAGAAGGCAAAGCTTATGATGTTACGATAGAATCAAAAAAAATTAGAAGGATCAAAACAATCCGAAATAGAAGTTCATGAATATTGGTTAATAGAAAGGATCGATATATATATAATTCTATTCCCTTGACTGATCTTGATTTTAGTTCAACTAGTATTCGTGTCTGTGCCTGTCTTCAAACAAGAGCACGAACATATGACATTGTAAGAACCCTACAATTAGTAAAGGTGAAAAACGCTTCATTAAAAACACTAATTAATCAAAACCCCGAAACACTAAACCCCAAAATTATACACCCTAAACATTAATCCCAATTACCCCTAAACTTTAAACCCCAGCACTTAAACCCTAAACCGTAAAACATAATCACTAAACCCATAATCCATAAACCTTAAATTGTAACTCTTAAATCTTAAACCATAAACTTTAGAGCATAACCCTTAAACCCTAAACTGTAAAACCAAACCCTAAATATATCCCCATAACCCCTTAAAGCATAACCCCTAAATCCCCCTAACCCCTAAATCATAACACCTAACCCTTAAACCACAAAACCTTGAACCTTAATTCCCAAACCTTAAATCCATACCCCGACCTACTCATTAAACTCTAAACCATATACTATAATGATAATTAATTCAATATTTTAAAATTAATACTACCTTTTTTACGATTATATAAGAAATTATTTAATATATAAACTAAAAAAATCAGTAATGTATCCAAAAAACTTTAAAAATATTTTAAATAAATTTATTTAAATCCCTGAGCATTAGCGGCGCTTTATTAAAAACGCCGCTAAAACCCTGAAAGCTAAGAAAACGGTGTCGTTGGGTTTAATTTTTTTTGCGGCGCTTTCATAAAAGCGCCACTAAAAACCCAGCATTAGCGACGCTTTACTAAAAACACCGCTAAACCCCCGAAAGCAAAGAAAACGGTGTCGTTAGGTTTAATTTTTTTGCGTCGCTTCCATAAAAACGCCGCTAAAGCCCTGCATTAGCTGCGCATTATTAAAAACGCCGCTAAACCCCCCCAGAAGCTTAGAAAACGGCATCGTTGGGCTTAGTTTTTTGCGGCGCTTTAGCAAAAGCGCCGCTAATTCTTATTTTCAGTGGCGTTTTCAATTCAGCGCCACTAATGATCGATCTTTAGCGGCGTTTGTTATTAAAACGCCGCTAAATACGCCGCTAAAAGCCTATTTTGGTGTAGTGTAGGTACCAATTTTGGGCGTTACGAGGGTGCTAATCCTTCCTCGTACGTAACCGACTCCCGAATCCATTTTTCTAAAACTCGTAGACCAAAGCTATTGTTTAGGTGATCCAATCACACCTCAATAAAAGATTGGTGGCGACTCCCAATTTTTGTTTTTTTTAAAGTCGACAACTAATTTTTTTTTTCCAAAATAAAAAAATGGTTTCGACAAATATAATTTTATCATTCTCGTTATATGTACATACACTTTAATTTAATGTCTTTAATAGTCTATTTTCTATTTTTAATTAACCATCACAATGGTATTGGAATCCAAACATATCTTGTTATTCATTTTAATCTCACTATTATAGTAATTAACCTCATTACTACCATTATTTTTAATCTCATTGGAATCAACCTCATCCCGCCCATCAAAATGAAACCTTTAATCATAACTAAATGTAATTATCGTCTCCAAACCATTTTGATTCTTCTCTTTTGTTTTGCCCAGCAACGATAATAGCTTCCGAGTTTATTATTGCCCGTCTTTTTCTTCCTCCCACCAACTTTTTTTTTCTTTTTTCTCCTTATTTTCTCCACGCTCTCTCTTTTTTCAGTTTGGAAGTTATAGATCTATTTTGTGGGTATATTTACTATCTTCACAAGTTGTGATGGACAGATGATGGTACCTATTGATGTTAATGAAATAGAACTATAATGGAATAGAATTGTAATCAATAATTCAATTGTTTGGTTCAATGGAATGGAATAGAGCTGTAATAGTATTCTTGTGTTTGGTTGAATAGAATAGATGTTGTAATAGCATAAGGAAAAAGACTTAAATGACCAAAGTACCCTTAGCAGAAGTTTTGTTATTGTTATTGTTATTAAATTTTAATAAGATCATTATTAAATATAATTTAATAAAAATAATAATAAATAATTTAATCATTTTTAACATAATTATTAAATATAATTTAATAAATAATATATAATTTAATAACATTCTTAATTCAAGTGCTTGATTCAATGGAATGGAACATGAGTCGAACTAAACTAAATTATAACATGATCTCAACAAAATAAAAATAGAACTATTAAGACCGCAGCCAAATATAAAAAAGCATTTTTATTTTTAATATAATTATGATCATCTTTTAATTTAATTTTCCATTTTTATTTTCTTTTGTGGTAGGGTAAAACCAACTATCCAATGTATTAAAAAGTCTAATATTCTCTTTCTCTATTTTACAAAAATACAAATATATATATATACAAAAATTAAGAAGTTAGCTTAGCCTAAAATACTTATGATATATGCACACACACACATATATATATATATATATTTAAAAAAGAATAAGGATTATAAACATCCTATTATGTATATTTACATATGCATATAGCAATTGTATGAATAAGGGCCTTCCCTTCCCTTGCTTTGCTGCTTTGGTCTGCCCAGTCCAACATGTACTTGTAATATACACACACACACATATATATATATGCATATGTATTAGAAAATGTAATTATAAACATCCCTTCTTGTCCGCCAAAGAGTAGTCACCCACAGTCAAGAAGACGAGTTCTCCTTGAGTCACTTCCACTGTACCCTGATTTTCAATGCATTCAACTTTACCTGCAATCCTACAAAACCAAACAATAAAATAATATCTTATTATACCCTAGGAAGCGAACCTTACAAATTACTCAGAGAAAACTTGACGCATGTTTTCTAATAAAACCAACGATATCGCGGACCCACAGCTAGTTTAAGGACCCTGCAATTGATTCGCGAACCACAACCAGGTGAACTTCAGGCTTCCACATCAATAATCTTAAAACACATAACTAAATTTGTCCCCACTATAAAAGGATCATGTAGACAGTTCACATTGGTTGCTTTCTTCTTCTCAGCCTCCCTTGGCAGAATCTCTGATTTCTCTCCACAAAACTATAATTTCCTCCCAACCTTCAGACTCATTCCCTTCATTCTACCTTCATCTTCTTCCTCTATTCACCTCACCGGTTAACCTATTTCAATCCATCTAAATTTCTCTAACTATGCAGCCACTTCTTCATAACCAAAACAAACCTGCCCATTTCCATGTTCAAACTCCAACTTCAAACAATAGTAGTCTCTTAATAGAAGATAAACATGTAGGCTTTGAGCAAGTTATAATTAAGATAATAAAATGTCCAAATAACTCCAACCAGAAAACTTTTGGAACAAATAGCATTGATCAATAAGTCACTGATGAGGTATAATTACTGAGAAATATTAGAATAATTACAACAAAGATGAAGAATACCTTTCCTTCTTATTGAGGAAGATTACAATTGTGAATGCTTTCCTCTACTCCATCACAAACTTTTCGCATGTTTTGATAAGAACCTCAGTGAAAAACGGTGTAAAAGAGGCCATAACCTTACATGAAGTTAGAAGCACCTAAAACCGTAGTGCATATTTCTAAGCATGTAAATAAGTTGTGACTTTTGCTGAACATATGATAGCAGGTTAGAAGCAATGATTTGCCACTACAAAAATGAAAAAAAGTAGTACATGTGTCGAAACCATTTTTTTGTAAGAGGGTCGACTTCTATTTTGAAAACGAAAACAAAAATAGGAGTCGCCACCGATCATTTTTATGAGGTGTGATCGAGTCACCTCATAATTTAATCATTTCAATAAAAGTTTAAATTTACTAAAACGATAATTTTTGGTCTACAAAATCCAGAAAAACGGGTTCGGGAGTCAATTACGCACGAAAAAGGATTAGCACCCTCAATACGCCTAAAATCGGTACCTAGTTGATTAATTAATGTCTTAATGTCGAAAATTAAAAATTCGAAAAGAATTTAAAATACGATCCCTCTCTTTTATTAACGTCATTTATTTTAAAAGAATTTGCTTGAATAAATAGAAAAGAAAGTTAAAGACCCTCTTGTCTCAAGATAACAAAATGTCACATCCCGTAAGTTAAGACACGACACTTGGAACCCTCAAGAATAAGCTTGCCTTTAATTTTTATTAAAATTTCATGTATTTTGAAATTTAAAAGGATATTTTGCTATTTAGGTTTAACGAGAAAATTGAAACCCCGTAAGTTAGGGTACAATTTCTCGAATCTCCAAAACGCGAAATATTGCCTTATTTTAAAATATTTCCTTTTTTGAATAATAGCGAGTACAATACTTGAACGAGGTGCATTTATTTTATTAGGGATAAAATAGAACGATTTATTATAGGTATAAAAAAAATTAAATGCAACTTTTGAAGTGATGAAATGAGATAAGATGATAATATAGAATATGGAATAACGATTTATGAATAAAATGTTACATCAATGAATGACAATAATATGAAAACATGAATAAATTAATTATAGTACACATGATGGCAATAATCACACAATGTACATCATTTTAATACTAATTAATAATCAAAGACAAATGAAATAAAATAATATACAAAAAATTTAAAGTAAATAATAAAAATTTAAAATAAATAATACAAAAAAGGTTCAAAATAAACAATGTAAAAAAATTAACATAAATAAAATATAAAATAGTTTGAAATAAATAATTTAAAGCAATTTAAAATAAACATTACATAAAATAGTTTAAAAGAAATAATATGTAAAAAATCTAAAATAAATAATATATATATATATATAACAGTTTAAGATAAAAATAATATATAAAGCAGTTCAAAATAAATAATACGTGAAACAATTTGAAATAAATAATACCAAATAGTATAATATAAATAATATATAAATTTTAAAATAAATAAAAATATAAAATGTTAAAAAATAATAATATATATAAAGAAATTAAACAGAATAAATAAATAACAAATTAAAGGATTAAAATCAGACAGATTAGGGACTAAATCATAATAAAAATGAAATTTAAAAGTAAAAATTATGACAAAATAAACAAATGAGGATTAAGAATGAAAAAATGCGAAAAGGCCGAGGACCAAATGGGCAAAAAAAACCCAAATCCAAACACGTGTCCATTTTCCAGCGCTTTAGTGGGTCAAGGACCCAATTGAAAACTGAACAAAATTCTGTGGTTAAATTTAAAAAAACAAATAAACAAAAGGAGTAAATTAAAAGAAATAGAAACGCGAAAGGACCAGGGTTGTAAATAACCCATTTAACGAAAACACACGGATCCCCCTGAAGCGGGTCGGGTCGCGCACGGGTGGTCTTATACGGCACCGTTTATGGCCACTGAAACAGGCTCTAAACAACGCCGTTTCGCATCCTTTATAAAAGCAAAAGTTTTTTTTTTCATTCTGTCATTTTCTTAAAAAAAACAAAAACTCTCATAATCCTCTCAACCCTCTCTCCCTCTCCAGAATCCGGCTAGGGGTCCAGCCATCGGCCACCGCGCCGGCCGCCGGCCATTGGTGACCGCTCCACCATCCGTGGTGGTCGAAAAAAGCCAAAACCACCCTTTTTTTTTCTCTCAACCCTCCTAAATCCAAATCTGGGTCAAAGATTCCTGAAATACTAACAAAAACGCCCAAAAATCCAAGAAACATTTCAGTTTCCGGCCACCTATCCTCGGAGGTGGCTTCCTCAGCCGTCCACGGTGTTGAAAACTCGAACACCAGGTGAGTTTCTTCTCTCTTTTCCCTTTTTATTTTTATTATTTGTATGTAAAAATAAAAAATGAAATAATCAAACAAGAATTTAAAAATGTAAGTAAAATCACCTCTGAAATTTGTTTTCTGTTTCTTTTTTTTATTTTCTGTTCGTTCGTTAAAAAAATACAAAGATGAGATTTAGGCTTTTATAGCCGGATACAACTTTTTTAGTTTCTAAGCTTTTTCTGTTTGCTATTTATTGCTACTGTTGCTCGCATACTTCTCTGTCATTGCATTCAATTTTTTTTGCAGGTGTCAGACGAGTGTGATGATGCGCGTGGAGGTGGAGGTGGAGGTGGCTGGCGTGCGGCGGCCAAGAGTGGACCTAGGTGCGACGCGCCTAGGGTTAAGGGAGTTAGGGTTTTTTGCTGAAATGTTTAAGTTGTGGACTAATCGGACCTCTAAGGTTTTTTATTATTATTGGGCATTTGAGCTTGTAAATTTTTTTGGACTATGGAATGTTTATTTTTTTTATTTTGGGTTTTATTTATTTAGTTTTGGGCCCGGGCAAATTGGACCTATTACAACATGCATTACAAAGAGTAGAGAAAGCCATACGACAATCTTCTTCTCCAATGCAACCTTTTAGTCTCTTACGGTTGAATCTCACATACATCATGCCCTAGAAAGAATCTCACTCAGGACACAAGGAAAGAGAGGAGGGCAACTATATTATATGATGCCTCATTTCTACAATTAAAAGTTCATTCTAGAAGTTATGAGGAAGATAGGGGGAAAGGATATGGACTAATAGTTGCTAAGTTATTAGCTCTGTCTAGCCTGAACCTGGACTTTATATTGTTCATTACTATGTTGTTTTGGGTCAGAGACATTACCATGCTTACCATCAAAGACATGACACTCTAAAGGCACCAAGAAAATGTGTTCCACAAAACAAATAAACCAGCAAATATATTCATAGCCTAACTCCCATATCATTGACATTATTTCCAGTTAAAGTTACGGAAATTAAAAATAAAAAAATAAGATATGATGTCAAGCAAAAATTAAAAGATAATATATAGTTGTATATCTACCATCCTTGATCAAGAAATAGTTTTTCCCTTGCAAGCAAAGTTGGCGTAGCATAAATACCCAAAAGTGCATAGCCTCGACTCTGAGAAGAAAAATGTCAACAAAGAGGTATTGGTTTTCAACTAATAACCAGTGAATGTTTGTATAAACCAACATCAATTCATCCAAGCTCCCCATTTTCGCCTTTTTACTTCCATGATTGCAAATAAATAAAAGGTATTGACTGCAATATGTCTTAATCTCTAAGTTCAAAATTTATTGCATTTCAACCAAAGAGAAAAGTGGGTGCTCTGTAACAAAATTTCAGCCAAAGATAGAGAGAGGAGAAAAAGGGATGTTCTGTAACATTCCAACCTAACTAAACATCTTTTAAGTTTTAATCTAACATCAAAAGAATTTAAAACGATAGGAAATGTGTATAGGTTAAAAAATGTGCGCAAACAACTTACTGGGAAATAACTAATTCACTCACAGAATTAAGCTAACTCATACTAAATGAAAATAAGAAAGTCAAACACATCATCCGAGTGAACCTGTTGACAAAGACCATAAATTGTAAATTCAATGCTCTTTTCAACCTTGATAGACACAGAAGGGAAGGCATTCAAGAAAGGAACACTAGCAAGAAGCCGCAACCAACAAAAAAGAGGAGGTAAAGATGTTGGATTTTCAGAAAAATACAAAACCTGCTCATACAAGAAAAATATCGTTGTTGAAAAAGTTCTAGATGCCCGACCAACGATAGAACAGCTTGACTCTGGATCCAGCTATATTAAGACACATTCTGCAATTATAAATATTGGCAGACTGATACCAATATCAGATGGCCCTTAATGTCCCCAACCAGGGAAAGATTAAAATGATTCCACACAAGAAAGTCAACAAAGAAAGAAATTTCACGGGGAAAAGAATAAAGCTAAAATAAAATGCAAATTGAACGCACAAACAAGGAAAACAACACAAAACGAAATAAGAGATATTCCTAGAACAGTTGAAAGTGATGGCTTTCAGCATCATGTTTTGCATGGCATCTTGAATTCTTTAAAGTTTATAATCCTATGTACCCATAAGAGAAAGCGAAACTTCATCTCCCCAAAAGACAGTGATTTGGGAGTTGAGTTGTAGTTTATTTTTTAGAAAATTTAAAGAAAACCCATTACCAGAAATCCCTCCTAAAATAAAATTTGATGATTGCAAGAATAGATACTAAACGAAATTAAACTTGAAAACAAAAATCTGCTAACCAGAAAGTGCATTGTTTTGATAAAAGAAACAACTTTGAACGCATTTGTGGAGAAAGTGTGAAGGAAATTTTGAGAAGAGTTTTCTTTATTTCTATTCGGTGATGGTCGGAATGGCTATTCAAAGCCATTACCACAAAATCCGTATTACGCATTTGAGGGAATAGAAACACTTTAAGTGATTCGACCGAATGAAGAAACCGTGAACCAAACAACAACATGACTATTCATCTAATAATAGGCCATTCCCCCAACCAAACGTGGCCTTACAGTGTAACGTTGAAGAATGCAAGGTAGTTTAAAGTCTAAGGATATTTTGGATAATCGGATACTACTTGAGCTAGCTAGGCTGTCTTTAAAAATGAAAAATCCAATATTTTACGTTTTCAACACGATATAATCCTTTTAACTTGTCCCATTAATAATGAATAAATAAGTGAATTGAATCCATGAAACATTCGATCTTTGCTCATTAAACATTACCAATGTGGCATCAAAACCAATAGAGTTGCCTCCTTATCATGAGCTTCCCCACCATGGGATTGCTGTAATTGGCTCATTTCCCGAGAGTACTTACCGCTCATACATGCACATATAGGTTGACGATTTCTTTCTAGTAATTTGCAATTATAACAAATATTAATTGAAAAACATCCATATCAGATCATCCAAAAAAAGAAAGAACGTACTAAAACAAACATCCTATGAACGTACTAAAACAAGCATCCTATGTTGTCTTGTCAATTGTCACCCACCCTTGTAACCTTTGCATGTAAGAAACTCGACATGTGGCATCATGTTACCATTTCATTGCTCCATCCGTTCCCTACAGTTTATCAACAGAGCACAGCAAATATCTAATCTCATATTTTCAATTTCAGTTTTTCATTAACTTTAATAGGACACTTGTTCATGTCAATCTAAAACTATTTTCTCTGTGAAGTTCAAATCTTTCATTTGATCTTCTTTTTTTTCCGTCTGATTTATTACAACACCCATTTTCTTGCCTTTATCCCAAAGTTTTTCTCTTTTCAAATATATATAAATTGATGGTTCGTTGTGATAATGTGTGATTCAATATCTGTGTTGAAATCGTTGGTTTGATTCTGTATTATTAGATGGAAGAAAGGTTATCCAAAGGAAAGACAGTGATGCAGGCGAAGCAGGTTTGTCTGAATCCCTTGAAAAACCTCCATTGTCTTATGTCCCCATTCTTTACAGACAAGCCTGTAAATCGTTTTTTTTTTTTTTTTGAAACAAAAGCCTGTAAATCGTTGTTGTTTCCATGTTAATGTCAATGTCAATGTGTGTGTGTGTGTGTGTGTCTATGTCTTTGATCTCCTTCATTTTTAATTATTCATTTAAAATGGGGCTATTATTTTTGGCTTGCAATATGTATTTTGTGTGGGGGGGTAAAAGGCCAAAGGGGTTTCGATTACATATATTGTAATATAATAGAGGTTTAGTTGATTTGGACCTCTTCTCTATCATCTTCTTCCTATTGGTTTCCCTTAGATGTTTTGATTTTAATTAAATTCTTTATCTTAAGGTCCTTTTTATTAAAAGAAATTTACTGTTTTCTTGTAGTTTTTTTTTTTTTTTAAGTGATTTTTATCTTGTGTTGAACTGCTACTACTTCAAAGTAATTGAAGCAGCCGTCAGTGTTGATTGTTGTTTTCACTTTACAGTGTTGATGGTCGTGAGGATTTAAACTTTTGTGGTTCAGGAAAACAATGAATGTTTTACTTCTGCTAAATGGTCTTAAAGGTAGCTTATCTGTTCCTTAGATACCACCATTAGAATCTTGGTACATGACATATTGATCTTTGTAAGGCTGTGCATGAATTTTCTGGTCTGCTAATGACTTGGTGGTGTGACCTTTTTGATGGATTAGTTTAGCTCTCAAAAAAATTCAAATTTTTTTTCAGGTAGAGCATTGGAAGAGCTCAGAAGTTCCCTCTACAATGAGCTTAGGACTTCAGAAGGAGCAAAGCGCCAACAGCAACGGTTTTGCGGACCAGTGGTGGCGATGTCCTTCAATTTCTTGTTGCTGTTGGGATTATACTGACTAACAAACTAGTTAGTCTCTTTGATCTTTGTTTTTAGAATATTAAGCAGTGATGTCTCAGTAAGCAATCTTATGTTGTTTACTATTGCAGGTGATGGGGAGACTTGAATTTAATTTCCCAATCTTCTTAACCTTAATACATTACTCCATAGATTGGATCTTACTAGCATTTTTGAAGACAATGTCATTGCTTCCAGTTTCCCCTCCTAAAACTACTCTTTTCTCCTCTCTTTTCTCTTTGGGAGCTATAATGGCATTTGCCTCTGGCCTTGCCAATACCAGTCTAAAGTATAACAGGTCTGCTTTTTTGCCTTAGGTTTATGAAAATACTAACTGCCATTGGTCCAGTTTCCTCACAATTCAGCCCATGGTGCAGTGTTGGTTTTTACCAAATGGCTAAAATTGCGGTCACTCCGACCATCGTTTTTGCAGAATTCATTCGCTTCAGGAAAACCATTTCTTTCAAAAAGGTATTGTTCGCCTGCTCTTGGAAACATTCCCTTCAAATCTTTTCCTATTATCTGGTTCTCTCAGTGAGTTATCGCGGTTTTGCAGATTTTGGCTCTAGCAGTCATGTTGGCAGGTATAGCAGTAGCCACTGTAACCGATTTAGAGTTCAATGCTTTCGGTGCATGTATCGCCATAGCATGGATAATCCCGAGTGCTATAAACAAAATTCTCTGGTCTAATTTACAACAAGAAGCCAACTGGACATCCCTCGCGTAAGTAGTCAAAATGATCGAGTAATATCCATGTTCTTCTCTTGTCTCTTTTAAGTGTACTGAGAAAACAAGTTCCAAATGCATGCAGGCTGATGTGGAAGACAACCCCAATCACAATTTTCTTTTTATTAGCCTTGATGCCATGGTTGGATCCACCAGGAGTGTTATCATTCAAATGGGATATAAACAACTCAACAGCAGTTCTCACATTAGCTCTACTTGGTTTCCTCTTACAACGGTCTGGTGCTCTGGCTCTAGGGTGAGTGTACAATTTCTCTCCCTTTTTTTAGGACAGCATTGTTTTTGTTTGTGTTTTGTTAATGTTTGTCCTTGTAGAGCAACATCTGCAACCTCTCATGTGGTGTTGGGGCAATTCAAAACATGTGTGATAGTTGTGGGAGGATATCTACCTTTCAATTCGGATCCAGGGTTCGTCAGCCTTTGTGGAGCTGTTGCTGCCTTGGGAGGAACGTCAGTTTACACCTCACTTAGTTTGAAAGAGACGAATCATCAAAGTTCAAGTAAGCAGCTGCCCACACAAATTCCTCTACCAAAGTCCAAAACCAGTGAAAATGGCAGTGAAGGCTCAACAGTAACTAGTACTAGTAATGTTGTGTAAAAATTGAAGAAAGAACCACCCCAGTTTTCTCTTTATTCTTCTATTATGCTCCAACAAAGGAATTCTGGATGCATGTAAGATAGCAGATTTTGTATAAACAAAGAAACAAAGACTGAAAGAAGCTTAGAATTTCTTCTTTTCTTATTATTATTCAAGATTTGATTTGTTTAAGTAGACATTTTACTCGAATCATAGAGTTTTCAGACAGCTGCTGCATTCATGGAAAAGGTACTTCATTGTTCATAATAGGGAAGAATTGATTATGAAATCTTAAATAACCTCATAATAAAATGACAATGATATGATATGATCATCAGGGAATTATACAATGAAGCTAGAATAACTCTCTCATATACCAATTACATACAGCTTGTATCCCTATTCAAAATTTATCATACAGGTGAGTCATGAGTGAGACTTTAGAATGGAAAATTTAGCCAAATCAGTCCCACCTAATCATGCTATTGACCTCTTAGATTCCTACAGAGTATCTTTTGAGAATAGTAACTAGTTCCAATAGAAACCCAGACATGTCAGCAACATCTTTCCTTCAACAGATATTACCCTAATTGATATTATCTCAGATGCCCTTAATAATTTTACCCTCAGAATGCAGGCCAGTGTTTCACCCTCTTAAAAGCTCCTCTTAAAAGTTCAGTAATTAGAGTTCCGGTTCATCTGTGCAAGTTGAGGCTGCTGATAAGCACCAGTAAGGGCACTCGCAGTTTCAACAGCTGCAGCTATGGGCTGAGACTGTTGTAGCAGATTATTAACATTGGAAGGAGCAGCTAATGTTTGTGGTGGCTGATAAAGTCCAGCAAAGGCACCATGACCAGCCTGTGCAGCAGGAGAGAAGGGAACCTGTTGGCCGTGAAGAGAGAGGTTGTACAAAGAATTAACCTGCAAGTTGGTTAAATCTTGCCCCAGTGCAGGCATCCAGAGAGCCGAACCTTCATTCTGCAAAAAAAAAGAGGGAAAGAAAAGAAGAGGACAACCCAAAGCATTGTGTTAAAATTGCTAACAGGAAGTTGCCAAAAGACAAAGTATAAAAGGAAAAGGAAAACAAACCCAACCAGTGATCCAGTTGTGTATATATGATTTTCCTTCAATTGCGATGCTGCAAGATCCTCCTTACTAGCAGAGCTTCCAGAGGTAACTGATGGAACAGATAAATTGAAACCAACAGGTGGAGAAGTCAATTGACCATATCCTGATGGAATTGTAAGGAGAGCAGGATTTCCTGCATTGCTTCCAGGCTTTAACTGTGAAAGAGGGAATTTGACCCCAGGTGGCATGTACATGTTCCCAGTTGAAGGTTGCTGAGGGACCCCACTTGAGTTTAAAAACTGATGCGGTGGATAATGCATATAAAATGGTGGAAAATAGTGCAGATAAGGGAAGTAATTAGGTGGAAATGGTTGTCGGTAAAGGTGAACTGCTGGTGGGGCAGCAGTAACTGTGCTCTGAACAGGTGGTGCTGAATTGCCAGACGGATCTGAAGAATTCCCATTCTACAAATATGACAAATGAGTGTAATAAGCATCTTTATAAAGTATAGACTAACATCTGTCATCACTATGAAAAACGAAAAACAAAACAAGTTAATTTACTTAGGTCCACCAAGTCTATGATAACTTTTTCTCAGTCATCTTCCAACCTACTAAAGCATCAGGAACTTAATAACACCGAGGAAACTACAAATACCAAGTGCTAAAAGTCTAAAACAATACTTAAAGCATAGTACAAGGTGTCAAAGGTTTTAAAGAATGTTTGAATCATTCTGGTGTAATTTAAACAGTTACATCAAAAAATATGACAGCAACAAGGAAGAAGCATATGAGCTTACGACAAAGTTTGCAGGGCGAGAAACATCATGCGCCTCAGCCTCAAGTCCATCAAACTGCACAAAGTGGCTTGCTGATGCAGGCATTAAACCAAATCCATATCTTGGGTCATTTGGAATGACACTCTGATTACCCTCTGAGTGCAAACGCATTTCTTGACTTGACTGATCAACTTTCAAGTTTGCATCAGATGAAATAATGTCATCTGATTTGGGTGCTTTTTCAAAATCAGGAGGTGGTTGTGGTTGATCAGCACTATCACCTTCCATAGCTGATAGCATACCTTTGCTTCTGCGGAAATCATAAAGGCTCAATAATATCTAAAATATTAAAACGAAAAACAAAATAGATAACTGCAAATATTGCCTACAGATCCCACTGCTCTAGCAGTATATATGATAGCAAATTAGGCACATTTATAACCTTGGATATTCATCCAAACATGTTTTTCCTCAATAATCCCACTTTGATCCTTTTAAAACAGTTCAATGGCAAAACATCAGGTCTCAATTATCAATCACCCATGGCTCCTTAATTGCTTTAATCAACTAAAGGAGAATTTACACTAATATAGAAAAAAAAAACTCGGAACCAACTCTTGAGATGAATAAAACGATTTTGGAAATATTTGATACTTTCTAGCAGAAGAAAAACAATCCATCAAACAAAATATAAATTCCAATAAAAGTAGAAACTAATTTCAACCAACCTAGAAGAAGGCTCTTCAGCAGTTTCATCACTACCCTGAGAAGTTTCAATAGGATATGCAGGGGTAATCTCCGCACTAGTACCAATACCATGTCTTGTTACCTGTCCAAAACTAGCATCAAAGCTTCCAAAAGTTAAGCCATCTGTTAATGCTTCAGAGACTCGGAAGTGGGTGGGAAAAGTAACATGTTGACCATTGGGAAAATTTGAATCAGCAAGCAATTGAGAATTTGCTTTATCAGTGACGGCTGCAATCTCAGATGTGACCACTGTTTCAGAAACAAGAACCAACAGAAATCTCCAATTAGAAGGGGGGAGAGAGGGGACATCAAAAAGTGCAGAAAAATAATCTTAATGTATAAGACCCTTTTATGTCAATATCTAGGTGAGGGATGCTTCAAAAGCAGGAACATTAGAGAAAAATAAACAAATGCATTAGAGACACTTATGCTTACAGTAAGCACTGTATCATTATCATTAAAGAAAAAAAGAGGAAAACAATTAGAAAAAAGGCAGTGCAAAGCATGATAATTAATACATAATCCAGAGACAACTTGCAATAATTAATACATAATCCAGAGACAACTTGCAATGCAAAGAAAATTGCAAGGAGTTAAGCAGGATAACCCAACAGGATCTTTTAACATTCCTCTCACGGCAAGCCAGCAAGGAAACGGAAAAATGGTGAAGTCATATAACTCAAATAATATACACTGCCAAAGAGATACATGCATTGCAAAATACAATATTGTACTTTAAAAGGAGGATACAATGGAAGACCAAAAAACTACAACATGATCGTAATTTATGGTGTCACAAAATCAAACAGAAGTGTTAATACCTTGTAGCAATGCAGGCTCTATAGGCTTGGACTGCTTAGTCTGTTCAGCAACCTTTGATTTCCTAGGAGGATTCTTTTCATGCATTGAGCTCCGAATTTCCGAGGCTGTTTTCTCTGTGTTAGATAGATTAATATCAAAGGGAGCATTCTTGTTTCCTTGAATATGATCTGTTTCAGCTGATTCTAGTTGGCATCCAGATTCTTGTTCTGTTGTACCCACATCACCAACATGCCATGACTCAGTTGGCACCAACAAAGGATCTGAAGCAGAAGAATAGACACCAGACAAGGTTGTGGAAGTGGCAGAAGTTGGTGAGGCACCAGATATTGATGAGAACTTCTCTTGATCTCTGGTCAGAGAGCTAAAGGACTGAGCAGAAATGTTGGCAGGAGCTTCTGTAACAGTCAGTTGCACTGAAATTGTAGTTGGACCGACTAAAGGTAAGCCATCCTTAGTTTCACTATTAACACCAGCAACAGACAATGGCAGTCCATGTCCCTGATTGGAGATCCCATTTGGCAAAGTCTTAGTGCCATTTGGAATAGCGGTTGGTGTTCTGCAGAAGAACAAAACAAATTTTAGGTAAATATAACAATTTTTTCTCTAAAACCAACCAATTAATAAGCGCATAAAATTCATATTTAGAAACAAAAAATAACATCATTATGCATATTTACTTAGTCATGCAAGGTGCTGCATTGTTTTTCACTTTCTGAGATGCTGGAAAAGACGCAGAACCTCTATCTGAGGTATGAATAACTCCATTTTCCTTTGGAGCAGATGCATTCCTTGCACCTACAACATCTTAAAATCACAAAGCTTGTTCGGTTGGCAACTTATAAACAAGAAAAATACTTTAAATTTGTACACTGATGCATAAATATGAGAGGAGGAAAAGAATAACACCTTTACCATAGTTCCCTCGTCTACCCCGCCCCGCTGGTCCTTGTGTACCAGCTATCTGCACAAAAGAAAAATTGAGTTATAATTCACAGTTCACTAAGCTAACTAGAGTAAAATCCAACCAAAAGTTCCTTCAACTAAACCAAATTCTGTTAAGTAATACTCTTGACACATTATAGCAGTTCAGCATCCTTCTTAGTTTTTATTTTACAGCTAGTAATTTTACCAAGCAAACGCCTAAAGACCTATATAACCAATAGAATCATTGATAACCAGAATTTTAACTGCAGTTTGAAAGAATAGAAGATCAAAATGAAGATAAGTTCATATTTTCACCCATTGGAAAGGAAAACAACACTTGCCTCCTTTTTCTTTTCACGTTTTCTTTTCACCTCATGAAATGTATCTGCCAACCAAACAATGTGATCGTCATGCTTTCAAAAGTAAACTGCAAGATACATTAAGCAAAATCAAAGTATGCAACAGCCTGAATAAGCATTTGCAATTTTGCATGCATTTAAGTTAATAGTGAACATTTAGAATCAAAAGAAGAAAAATACACTGATAAATCAAAAGAAAGCACACGGGACATTGAACACATTGAATTTCTTTAATCTACTCCCAATTCCAAGAAACCAAACACATGCTTCCTCGAGAAAACAAGACCCAAGTAACAAAACAGTGCAAAGTTCACTTTCTGTTAGCTAAACGCATAAAAACAAGCCAATCCCACTTCTCAAAATCCCAACTTTCTTCACTCTGCCAACACTAAACATTGCACAATCCACTTTCTATTGGCATAAAACATATGAAAGTGCCCAAGACCCCATCTCTCAAAAATCCCAATTCTTGAACTCTTCAACAAAAAATACAAAAGCCGTAGAGAGGAAAAAAATAAACAGATCATAAACCAAGTTAACTCTCAGACATAGCAAAACACTAAAAAAGGAGCATGAGACCCCGTGAAAACAGGAAAAGAAACAATGAAATCTTCATTCGGTACCGAGATAAAGAAGCTTTTGGGCAGTTTCATTAGGATCCATAAAACACTCATTGAGGACTGCATAGATTTCTTCATCGCTGTGTTGCTTCCCTGTGATCTCCCTTATGCTTTGGATCGTGTTCTTTGCATTGTCAGGGATCAACACCGCAGACCCCTCACCTACGCCGCCGCCGCTACCTTTGTTGCTCATGGTGGCAGAGAAACAAAATAGAAGAAAGAGGCAAAAACAAGGATAGTTTATAATAACTAGGACATAGTAGTATAACAGGGAAAAGGATGAAAAATAGTTTGAACAAACTGTATGTAATTTCTTTTTAGTTCTTTTTAGGATAAAGCAGCAGTTACCCTTCAGCTATTTTTCTTTTTCAATTTTATAAAAATGAAAATATACAACTCCGACAACAAAATAACAAATACTGGTAGTAAACGGTGAAAGATAAATTTTACCAACATAACTAAAATTTTAGCCTCAATATTATTAGAGTATTATGACATATTGATAATTAATTTTATCAAAAATCAAACACGACTTAATATTATAATATATGAAATATATAATTTAAAAATGATTTATTAAGTAATTAATATTAATATATATAAACTCATAGTGGTTAATATTATGGCATATAAAATAGCATAAACGTTCATTTAAATTAGTGCAAAATTTACACTATGTTTGGTTGGGTGTATTGGCAATCCCCCCTCATTCCTATGTTTGGTTCATGGTATTGCTAATACCATTTTAATCGGTTACTGATTTAATCGGTGGATTTCACTGATTTGTAATCCTTCCATTTTGCCCAGATTAGGCGCTGCATAGGTTTCCCGTCCCTGTTATACCCTTCCATCTGCTTCCCCTTTGTTTCTCTTCTGTTCCTTCTAGTCTCTGCCGATTTGCTCCCTCCGTTTCTTTTCTTTTCTGCCCTCTGTTTATTTTCTTTTCTTTTCTACCGATTTGCTCCCTTTATTTCTTCTCATTTTCTTTTCTGCCGATTTCCGAGTTAGTGTAACTGAAAGGTAGGTTTCTAACTCTCTGTCAACCTTGTTACTGTCTTTTATTTTTTCTGCATGTAAGCAGATTCAAAACATGTTAAATCTGCTGTCTATAAACTTTAGCCTTTATTCTTAACCGCTTTGAGTGGATTAAACATGTTTTGTTTGGTTTAAGATTGATTCGTGTCGATTTGTTACGTAATTATCGATCTTTGATATTCATTCATGGATGATTTAAAATGTTCCTTCTAACTTCTTGGTTGCATTTATGGGTCTCCTCTTTCATGGTTCATTTGGTGTTGCAAATTTTAATGCATTACATGCTCTGTGAATTTTGTTTTCCTTTTGTTATTTATGTAATGGGAAATTTGAGGAAAGTGAATTGGGGCTTCCCATCTTGAAAAGGGCATACATGGTCAATCAACGGCCAATTTTTCTTTTTATGACAGTTCTTTTTCCCTTTCTTTTCTTTCCTCTTTGTATGGGATTCACAACATTTATTGGTGGTAAAATGTGGTTACATGGTCTTACAAATATGTTACTAGTAATTCATTTTGAAATTAATGTGCACAAGAAGATTAATGCTTGTTTGTCTTTCCTATCAACTACCAGTTTCTTTTTTATCATACTCTTGACCATGGCATTGGGCCGTATTGGATTAGACGTGTATTGGATTAGAGGTGTAATAGCAAATCAACTGTTTGGTTGAATGTATTGGATTAGAGGTGTATTGGATTAGAGGTGTAATGCTAAGGGTATTCTAGTCATTTTAGTTTTTTCCATTATGCTATTACACCTCTATTCCATTCAACCAAACACAAGATTACTATTACGCCTCTATTCCACTACATTCAACCAAACAGTTGATTTGCTATTACACCTCTAATCCAATACACCTCTAATCCAATACACGTCTAATCCAATACACCTCTAATCCAATACACGTCTAATCCAATACGGCCCAATGCCATGGTCAAGAGTATGATAAAAAAGAAATTGGTAGTTGATAGGAAAGACAAACAAGCATTAATCTTCTTGTGCACATTAATTTCAAAATGAATTACTAGTAACATATTTGTAAGACCATGTAACCACATTTTACCACCAATAAATGTTGTGAATCCCATACAAAGAGGAAAGAAAAGAAAGGGAAAAAGAACTGTCATAAAAAGAAAAATTGGCCGTTGATTGACCATGTATGCCCCTTTCAAGATGGGAAGCCCCAATTCACTTTCCTCAAATTTCCCATTACATAAATAACAAAAGGAAAACAAAATTCACAGAGCATGTGTAATGCATTAAAATTTGCAACACCAAATGTAACCATGAAAGAGGGAGACCCATAAATGCAACCAAGAAGTTAGAAGGAACATTTTAAATCATCCATGAATGAATATCAAAGATCGATAATTACGTAACAAATCGACACGAATCAATCTTAAACCAAACAAAACATGTTTAATCCACTCAAAGCGCTTAAGAATAAAGGCTAAAGTTTATAGACAATGATTTAACATGTTTTGAATCGCTTACATGCGTAAAAAAACAAAAGACAAGAATAAGGTTGACAGAGAGTTAGAAACCTACCTTTCAGCTTGCACTAACTCGTAAATCGCAGAAAAGAAAATGAGAAGAAACAAAGGAGCAAATCGGTAGAAAAGAAAAGAAAATAAACAGAGGCGAAAAGAAAAGAAACGGAGGAGCAAATCTACAGAGGCTAGAAGGAATGTAAGAGAAACAAAGGGAAGCAGATGGGAGGGTATAACAGGGACGGTAAACCTATGCGGCGCCTAATCTGGGCAAAATGGAAGGATTACAAATCAGTGAAATCCACCGATTAAATCAGTAACCGATTAAAATGGTATTAGCAATACCATGAACCAAACATAGGAATGAGGGGGGATTGGGTGGGGCCACCGATTAGGGGTGTATTGGCAACCAAACATAGTGATAGTGTTTAGTTGTATTAACATAGACATTGCACTAAGGGAATAACAACTTACAATTCTCACTGCAGCAAGCACCACTAATGCTAAAAGAGATTTTGAAAGGTGGTACAGTCTAGACTAAAGTCAACAAACTTAATTAACTAGACTAAATCCACACATGACACTTGCATATAATGGTACTTCAAGACCCATGCATGATAAATCTCAAATATGAGTATTTAAGACCTAAGGCCTCCATTTTTGCCAACTGAACCAATGCCTCATTGGCATTAACTTATTAGTATTAAATAAACAATACATAATAAGTATTCTTTTGAATGAATTAAGTATTTTATATTAAATACATTAATTATTTTATACACTATTATTTAATAGTTTTAATTTTAATCGATAAAAATCAAGAAAAAACATATATTAAATCAATAAAACACAAAATGAATAGTAGAAACAATTTAAAAAGATAAATAATTATGTCGATTGAGTTTTGGCTCGATTGATATTGACATTGTTACCAATGCAAGAGGACATGAGTGCACTGTCTTTCTATTTATGGGTTGGGGCTATGGATAGTTTTAGGTATTGTGTCAAAAATAGCAGATATGATCAGAACCTATAACAAGATTGTTAAAAAAAAAATCATGTATTAAATTTCCAAATAAATTATAATTTTTATCATGTTATTTTTTAAATCTAATGTTTATAATGGTCACTCTATAATCTCTTTGTAATTCACTTAACCTCTTTATAATTCACCTCACTATCACTTGTACATTTGCATTTAAACATATATTTTACTATTAATTTTAATTTCATCGCTCATGAATTTAATTTCATCCCCATTGTTATTTTTAATTTCATCGAAACTAATCTTACTTCCCATTTAAATGAATCTTAAAAGTGAGAAAAATATCATTTGGTAGGGATAAAAATGTGTTTTAATCTTTATTTTGTTTTATTTATTTATCCAATATTAAATAAATAAACCATTCAAAATAATTATATAAATAAATTATTATTTGATACAATACCATAGAAATAAAATCCGAATCCCGATAAATGTTTCTTAAAGAATGTTTTAAAATCTAAAAATAATAATTTGTTATTACCATTCTAACCCTATAGAAATTACGATTATTTTTAAAAGCATTTTTGAAAATAAAGCGGACCCAATTTATTACGTGGATAATGTGTACTTGTACTTTTATAAAATGTTCAATGTATTACCTAAATTATTAATATGTGTTTTATTATTATATCTATATTCTCATAAAATGTCTAATATGATATTATATTTTGAAAATATCGAATGTGGTATATGAACTATTAATAAGTGTTAACACCGTTAATAAATTGCTAAACCAGTTAATGAAAATTCGACACGTAGAATTTCTTTTTCAAACCATCGAATACATATGGATAATATAATATTTTATGAAAACAAAATAAAAAAATTTAAAACTAAATTAATAAAAAGAAGTAAATATTAAATTTACATAAACAAAAACCTCATATTTTCAATTTAAGTAAATGGTCATTTTTTTCAAGAGTTTTCATTTGAAATAACATTTTAATTGAATTTTAAATAATATTTTTATTATCCTTGAAAGTAATGTACTTTCATGTAAATTTAGTAGTTACTTTTTAACTAATCATATATTTAGTTATTTTAAAATTAGATTAAATTCTTTTGGTTTTATTTAGCTTTTTCACTAACAATATTAACATCAATTGTTATAATAAAAGACATATTGGTAGTTTAGGTGCCAAATTGGATATTTTCAAAGTACACGTACCACATTAAATATTTTATGAAAGTAAAAGTACCATAATAAAACACATATTGATAGTTTAGGTGCTACATTGGATATTTTCAAAGCATAGGTGCCACATTGATATTTTACAAAAGTACAAGTACTAAATTTGGCATTATCCCTTATTCTTTTAAATTTCTCAAAACCCAAACTCATAAACCAAAACCCAAACCTTAAAAATTGGCTGACCCAAATTCAGCCCAAAAGCCATGGCGTCTTCTTATGTTTCAGATACTATTATTACACATATAATGCTTAAACCCTAGAGAGCTTCAAAAAACTGAAAAAAGAAAAACCCTAATTTTCAGGTAAAACTTCAGTGTTACTTTAGGTATTGCTATTGAGTAGAAGAGCTTAAACTCCTGTGTTTGTGTGCGATTTTTTGTTTTCAGTTTCAAAATGGCAGCTAATAAGAACAAAGGAGCAAAATCGAAGAACCCGCCTCTAAAAAAGAAGCAAAGAAACCATCTTTTCACTGAGAAAAAACGACCCACCAAAAAAGATGAGGTCTTTGATGATGTTTCTGATGGCCAGAGCGAAGAAGAACAATTAGAAGAAGCAGAAGACTTATTGGATGGGGATGAACAAGTGTCTGATTTTGATGATGCCTCTGATATTTCAGATGATGATGATGCTCCCTTGGCTGATGATTTCCTTCAAGGAAGTGATGATGAAGATGAAGGTACCCATTTGTTAATTCCCTGTAAATTCTTTATTTACATTAGTTACATCGAATTTAATGCCTTACAGCAAATATGATTTTGAGCTTCAAGCCTTTTGTTTATTCAATAGTTTCTTGTAGGTGCAACTTTGATTTGTGTGCGAAGTACTGCTTAATAATGGTCCTTGATGAGTTTATGCTTTAGGAACTGAAAATTCTAGTTTGCATCTATCTTGTTCTTCAAGTACCCATATCATGAAAGTGGACATTGGCATGTGGGTGCCTGCCACCCATGCAATTAAAAACTTGGGATAAATGGAACTCAATCATATCAGTGACATATAAGGGTCCTAGCAAACATAGCTTCCATTGCATTAGCATGGTAGAAATGTTAGCATGTTTCATAAATTTCACTGCATTTCGTGCTATCTGGTTCATAGTGATTACCATTGTTGTATCATGATGTTGCAGACAGAGGTTCTGGTTCTACATCAGGTTCTGGTTCCGATTCAGATGGAACTGATATTGAGGAGAAGTCAAGGGCTATTGATGAACAAAGGGAGAGGGAAGAAGAAGATGCACAAGCAGAAATGCAGTTGAACATTAAAGAAGAGTCTGATGAGTTTAGATTGCCAACAAAAGAGGTCTTCTTTTGAATTTGATTTTATTTCCTGTTATTACTAATTTAATTCTGCGAAGGTGCTTATATTTCCTTCCTTTCATGTTACCGATCAGGAACTGGAAGCAGAGCAACAACGTCCACCTGATCTTGCAAATCTTCAGATGAGAATAAAAGATAGTCAGTGGTTTTTCTGCTAATGTTCTATCTCATGGTTAGCCATTTATCATATAATTTGCTAAGAGTTTGTCATTTATTTGTAGTTGTTCGAGTGCTCTCAAATTTCAAGGAATTGAGGCAAGAGGGAAACACAAGGAAGGATTATGTTGACCAACTTAAAATGGATTTGGGTTCATACTATGGCTACAATGAATTCCTCATAGGGGTTTTGGTGGATGTAATGATCATCTTGTTCTAATTTTCGTTGTCTGCAATACTTTTGTCTTTTTGCACTGCATGTTTCTTCCTCTTCCCGTTTTTGAAGTAAGGGTTATTCTTTAAAAAAAGTTTATTGATCAATTATTATATTAAATCTGCCATCTCTTCTACAGATGTTTCCAGTTGTGGAACTCATGGAACTTATTGAAGCTTTTGAAAAGCCTCGACCTACATGTATCAGGGCAAACACTTTAAGGGTAAATATACATTTCTCTGTTGCTGTCTTCATCTTTGATTTGTGCATTTTCGGGTCAACTATAGCTATAATCTCCTTCAAAATGCAGACTCGCAGGAGGGATCTAGCTGATACTCTCTCCAAAAGAGGAGTAGAACTAGACCAATTAAGCAAGTGGTCAAAAGTAAGAACTACCTTGTTTTAAATTTTCATTTATCTGAGACCTCTATTTCTAATGGAGTGCATAACAAATGCTGATTTTCAATTTTTAGGTCGGATTGGTGGTGTATAATTCACATGTGCCTATTGGTGCCACTCCAGAGTATTTGGCTGGCTTTTACTATGTATGTGTTCTTTCATTATACATTTTCCATCCTATTTCTTTAATTGTTTTGTAGAAGTAAGTGTTGTGGCACTTTCATTTGCCTATCTTCTTTCTCCAACAGATACAAGGTGCAAGCTCCTTTTTGCCTGTTATGGCTCTTGCTCCTCAGGAAAAGGAACGAGTAGTTGATATGGCGTGAGTTACTCCATTCTATGCACTGCTGTTATCATTGCCTTGCCTTTTCATTTGTTGATTTCTTTTTTTGAAGAAAATCTTCCTTGTGAGCTGTATTTTAGGAAACTGATGTTTTGAGTTTATAATGTTTTGCAATATCCATATTGCAGATCTGTGCTAGGAGAGATGCTTTTTTTTTCCGGTTGACATGATTATAAGATTTGCAGTCTTGCAGACATTCCATTTTGACATTGTAACTCATTTTGAGGCTAATCCATATAATTAAGTAGAAAATTCAGATTACACTGACACGAGTTTGTGGTTGGGGTCAGACACTAATAGACATTCACTGCATTAAGGTGCTTCATTACTGTTTACAGTTATATATATCGTATAAGCTCGACCTCAACCTTAAACTCAAAGTCCAGATGTTTAATCAGATGGATGCTTTTACACGCTATATATGGTGTGTACTTGGACTACTGTGAAATCCCAAACATTCTTCCAACTACTAGTTTGTTCCTTCACTTGGTAGCCATGATGCCTGTTGTGCTCATTTATATTAGATAATGTTAAATTGCTTTTGTTTTTTCCAGATACAATCATCCCATAAAAAAATGAAAGTATAAAACTCATCTTTAGTAAAGATCATCATTCTCTCCTTTTTGATTATAATGGTGCCTGTTGCAGAGCTGCACCTGGTGGTAAAACAACTTATGTTGCTGCTCTCATGAAAAATAGTGGTATGTTAGTCTATGTTCATTCAAACCGTTGAATTTTGTTTTTGACTCTTTGTGATTTTCTATTTTGTTTTATTTTACCTTTTTAATTTGCTTGTCCATGTTGAATATGTAGTTTGGAAGGTTGAGTTGGTTGAATAAAACATAAATAATTATCCTTTTATAGTGGTGATATGGTCTTTGTTCAATATGTCTTTTACTATTGTTTCCAAATTCCTTTCTAATATTTTGTTGGTATTGTGGCCAGGGTTAATTTTTGCAAATGAAATGAAGGAAACAAGGCTGAAGTCACTTACTGCAAATTTGCATCGCATGGGAGTGACAAACACAATAGTTTGTAACTATGATGGGAGGGAGGTTAGCATCTTTCTGCCCCTCAAGAGAATACAGTACTAATCATGATAAGTTGATGAGTTGATGTTTCAAGCTCAAGAGCTTCAAAAGCATAAAGGCTTTACTTGGTATGAAGGATGAAGAGGAGTGAGAATGGATACTTTGTTAATCAAATTGTATTCATGACTACTTTCTTACTTTGTAGCTTAACCATTAGGTTAACAAATTCTCAATTCTCACTCCTTTCCATCCTTTATACCAATCAGAGCAAAAGTGTTGAATCCTGTTTCTTTCCTTTTTCTTTAAGTTCTTTCTGGGTGCCTCAGATGAGTTGTAGGTTAAAAACAAAGTGCCTAAACTTATCCTTCATATTTTCTTGAGGGTCTTATACACTTAGGAGACAGAATTCTAATTCTCTGCTTTTGTGTTAATGTTCAGCTTCCCAAGGTTTTGGGTCAGAATTCGGTTGATAGAGTGTTGTTGGATGCCCCTTGTAGTGGTACAGGAGTAAGCATTTGTTTTAACCTTATTTCGCATTTGGTGTATTGCTCACTGCTTTGTGCTCGCATTTAATGATCTCTACTCTATGGTGTAGGTTATAACCAAAGATCCATCCGTTAAAACCTCTAAAAGTTTAGATGACATACAAAAATGTGCCCATTTGCAGAAGGTACGTACTTTCGGTGTGCTTTTTTCCTTTTTGGTTGTATTTTGGAACTACAGTAATCATCCTAAGTTCAGAGTCAGCAGAAAAGGAGATAAATTGATTCTTTTGTTATATCTTGCATATGCTAAGAGATTAATTCATGCCATCACAAATCTTTTGGTTTGTAGCAATTGATACTTGCTGCTATTGATATGGTTGATGCAAATTCCAAAACTGGCGGATACATCGTTTACTCAACATGCTCCATGATGGTTCCAGAGGTTTGTTTAAGGAATGCCCTTCTGGTTTTCCAACCATTCAAATTTTGTTCAGTCTTTTTCTCATTTTGACTTGTATCTCTATAGAATGAAGCTGTCATTGACTATGCACTCAAGAAGAGAGATGTCAAAGTAGTTCCATGTGGACTCGACTTTGGGTGTCCAGGGTAATGATCATTTTTCTTTGACATTCTCCCGGACGAGACTGATTTTTTTATCTAACGTTGTTTCCTTCCTTTAACCAGATATATCCGATTTAGGGAGCATCGGTTTCATACATCCTTAGAAAACACAAGGCGGTTTTATCCTCATGTACATAATATGGACGGCTTTTTTGTGGCAAAGGTAAATTTCAAACGTAAATTACATAATGTCATTCACCCTAAGGTGATCTCAGTTCCAAGCACTTTTTCCACATTGTTTATATATTGATATTTCTGTCCTCTTTGACTTTCTTTAGTTGAAGAAAATGAGCAATACAAAGAAGAATCTTGTAAGTTCTGATGGTTCAGAAACAGTAGAGCAAACTCAGAGGCCAGAGGAGATCCATAGTGATGAGGACAACAAAAAAGAGATTGAACAACAAAAGATTAAGAAACAAAGCCCGAAAGGGAAAAAGAAGAGCTTAAAGGCGAAAGGGTTATCTGGAAACGGAAAGGTTGAATCACCACCAACATTGAAAAACCGGGACAGAAGCGAAAATGGGAAGGTAGAATTGGCAGCGACATCGAAAAAGAGGAAAAGAAAATTTCCTTCTAAAGAGGAAATCTCAAAAGCAAGGTTAGATATGGCTTGTCTCAATCCTTTTTAAAAAGTTGGTTTATGGTGAATATGATGAGAAACCTTGTTGAAATCTTTGGTCATGTTGTAGGGAAGAGAAGAGAAAGGCAATGAGGGGGCAAAAGAAGCAACCAAAGGAAGACAAGACTGGAATATGATGAGGCTTCTTTTGGTACCATTATGCTTACAGCATGCAGTGATTTGAGAACTAAAACTGGATGACTGCAGGAATGTTTACTATTTAATCAAAGTTCTGTTTTTGTTGTTTATTGTTTTCCACCTTAATTAAAGTTTTGTTTTCATTTTATTTCTTAGTTTAATTTTGTTATTTATTTTAGCACCGATTGTTATTTTGCCTTTTTAATCTTGAATTGAAAGAGTGTATGATGACGGTTATGGTAGAATATTTGATATATTATATTATTATTATTTTGTTTAGTTTATTTGGTCCAAATATGAGTCAGGTGTTGACGGAATTTAAGATTACATAAAAGCAAGATTAGTCCTTTTAATATTGATCCAAAATTCATTTAAGATTACCAAATGTGATCCCATTTCACAATGTAATCTGAGACGAGTGTTTTTCTTGTTCTTTAAATTTTAGTAGAAATGGGAAGCAAAAGCTATGAAATTATTGAATAAGAAAGAAACTTTGAAAATGTATTGTGATAATGACATTTTACGAGGAGAGTGGTTGCTTTCTTTTACCAATAAAGGGTGCAAACAAATGTTTTCAATATTTACATATATGTTCATAATTTAATATTCTAATTAAAGCATATTAACATTTTTAAAATTTAAAATAGACATCAATTTCAATTTTAGACCATAATATAAGGATATCTTATAAATTAACCCTAACTAAAATACTAAAGAAGTGGGTTAATTGGGTTTGAAAAATCAAGGTAAAATAATATTTCAGCTCATCAACATTTTCTTTTTTTTAAGGCAATTTTATTTCAATTTTAAAAAAATTAAGATTACTAGATTACAATAAAATCAATCTTATATTTTTTTATAATTAAAATTCTATAATTTATTTATTTTTTAACAATCTCATTATATCATATCTTTTTAATATAATGCTTAGAACTATCTAGGGGTGTGCAAATTTCAGGTAAAACCGAATTAATTCGGTTGGGGTCGGTTAATAATTTTTTAAAAGTTCAGTTAATGGTTAATTTGGTTCGAAATCGATTAATTAACCGAATCAACCAAAAATTTTTATTTTTTATATACATTTTACATATATTAAATTTGACTAACTCAGTTAAATTTTGATATGTTTTATACTTCTTTTAACAAAAAAAAAATATAAATTTCAGTTAATTCGGTTAACCTACAGAACTAACCAAAAAAATTCGATTTGATTAACGGTTAAGAATTTAAAATGGTCAGTTAATTCTGTTAATGGTAGTTCTGATTGGTTAACCGATTAAACACCCTTAGGACTGTCTATAACCTCTCCTCAACTCATAAATAGGAGAATAATGCGTTTTAGCGCAAACCCACGTGTTCCTACATTGACAATAATACTCATACTAATTGAGTTTAGACTCAATCAACGAATTCAATAATTTATTTAATATAATTAAAACACCTGAAATATTTCTCTCTCATAAGCTTTTTTGAATTTGATTTGATATGTGAAAAAAATTGAATGTACGATAAATGTTATTTAACTTTTTTAATTTTTACTGTATTTTATAATATATTTATAAAAAAATTAACCTGTTTGTGAAATTAGAATCCTTCAAAAACAATGTATGAAATAATTTTTTAAAAAATAATGTCTAATTTTTTTTAAAATTCTACCAATTATGTATTAAGCGTTGCGTGGGCTGAGGATTTCCTAAAACCCTAAACATAAGCGTTTCTCCTCAACCGTGTAGATAGCTAAAACCCCTTTCTTTTCAGTTCCCATTTAAACCCTAAATTCCTAACAGCAAAATCTAAGCAACAAAGCAATGGCAGAGGGGGCAGGAGAAGAAAAGAAGAAATTTTCAATCTGGGATTTGCCAGATGTGCCAATGGGTCAACTTCCACCGCATCTTGAACTCCAACGAAGTCGTGTTTCATGCAATAAGGACGCCCCAATCCATGTATTTCTCTCTTAACCCCCTTTTTTTTTATCACCTAAAGCACACATCTTCAGTTGAAATTTTTCATGAACACCCTTTTATTCATATATGGAGTGTTAAGAAACAGTGGTTTCTTGGGGTTGTTTAATTGGGTAATTAAAAAAATGGAGCCTTTTTCCTTATTTGGGGTTTGGGTTAGTTTCTTTGTATCATCTGTCTTGTTCTGTTCTTAAGGTTATGAAATTTTGTGGGTCTCTTTTTTTGTATTATAATTAAACGTCTTATGTTTTGGGGGCTTTTGTTGCTTGTAGACTGAGAGTATTCAATATTCTGGCGCTTATGCATCGATGGGAATTGATAATAGTTCACGACTTGACCGATTCTCTAACAACTTTAGAGTTGAAGTGGTTCGACTCAATGAAGATGACATGGAGTTTGATATGATCGGTATTGATGCAGCTATTGCCAATTCATTCAGGAGGATCCTTATAGCTGAGGTCTGTGACTTTTTGGTCTACCTCTTTTCAGTGCTAACATATGCTATGTTAATGACATTATTGCATGCTATCATATGCTAGCTATGTTAGCTTGCAGCATATTGTCTGTGCTGGTACTGATAGAACTGATTATGCTTGCAGCTTCCTACAATGGCAATTGAAAAAGTTCTCATTGCAAACAACACATCAATAATCCAAGATGAAGTTCTTGCTCATAGGTTGGGCCTCGTTCCAATCCGTGTTGACCCAAGGCTTTTTGATTATCTTTCAGGTTTAATTCATTTTTTTTGGTTGATGGTTTATCTGAATTTATGGAGTTTACCCTTAGGGCACTTGGTAATTCTTTACTTTTGTCTCTTTCTATTGTAGAAAATGATCAGCCAAATGAAAAGAACACCGTTGTTTTCAAACTCCATGTTCAGTGTAAAAGAGGTAGTCCACGTATTACAGGTACGGTTTTGGGCTTTATCAGTGAAACATGAAACCTTTTTACTTGAATGAAATTAATAGGTCTTCCCTTTATAGCTTTGCCTTGTTTCTAATGATGTATAATAATGCAGTTAAATCGGATGCATTAAAGTGGTTGCCTAATGGGAGTGAACTGGTTAAGGAAACAAGAAATGCAACTTCAGATTCATCATCAAAGCCTGAAACATACACTTACTTCGGTTGCAGTCAAGAGACCATACCAGAATTTGTCAAGAACCCCATTATCCCTAAGTATCCAGATATTATTGTTGCTAAACTTGGCCCTGGACAGGTATATTTTACATGCTTTTGTTTGTTTAAAAAATTGCTCATGAAGCATGTCAAGATGGCAGATCATGCCTTAGGTTTAGAAAAAATCTCTTCGCGAGCTAAATGTGGTGCTAGTAGATTAAGAAGGTTTTGTGTACTGCTCTCATTAGTTCAGGATCCGTTTTGAAGTTGTTAGAAGTTAATCTAATCCTTATGAAGTTTTTCCCAACTTTTTTGCTAGGAAATTGAACTGGAAGCACATGCTGTTAAAGGCATTGGGAAAACACATGCAAAGTGGTCCCCAGTGGCCACTGCTTGGTATCGGATGCTTCCTGAGGTAAGGATAGACTGTAACTGTAGATTTCTTCTTTTCTAAACCTTCTTCATTTCTTTCGTTTATTCTATCTCATTTTGACTCTATATTATTACAATATTATGATATATTTATATATTTAGGTTGTATTATTGGAAGATATCGAAGATGACCTTGCTGAAGAGCTCAAAAGCAAATGCCCAGTTAATGTGTTTGATATAGAAGATCTTGGAAAAGGTACTTCTGTTCATTATGATTTGTTGTCTATATGGTGTAAATTTTGGTAATTATGTTTTTTTCCTCTATAAAAGGGTTTTCCAGTATTCCGTTACTAAATGTGGATTATATTCCTCTAATAGTGGGGTCAGTAGCTATGTGATAGTGCTGACCGGTTCTGCTTGATATGCTTTAGCATGTGAAGTTAGGAGATATTGTTTTAGGTACATTTCCTAATGAAGAATTTGGCTGCCAAGCAGGTAGGAGAAGGGCAACTGTAGCAAGGCCACGTGCGTGCACACTTTGCAGAGAATGCATAAGAGGTGATGATTGGGAGAAACGTGTGGCACTGCGCCGTGTTAAAGATCATTTCATATGTAAGTAATGTGGGGCTACTCTGTGTCTTCTGCATGTGTTGTCAAAATTAGTTCTAGATTTCTTTAATGCCATTGCTTGATTAATATATTTTCATTGATTTCAAACCAACTTAAGGTTAGGCACAGCTTGAGATTAATATGTTTTTCTCCCCTTTTCTAGTCACCATTGAATCTACTGGAGCATTACCTCCTGAAGTTCTATTTACTGAAGCAGTGAAGATTTTAGAAGACAAGTGTGAACGCGTGATAACGGAGCTCTCATGATGCTTTTAATATGGTTAGTAAGGATGAGAGAAGCAATGGATTCTCTATTAATCCAAGGAGATTTTCTTGCCTCTTAGCAAATCTTTTTCATTTCTCATCTTTTGGTTCATGGATGGGATTTGGAGGGGCAGATGGTATGATTCACATATATATATAAAAAGAGTGGATTTTTGTGAGTTAATGTGTAATGAGAGGGATAGATTATTGGTGATGGGCTTTTTACATTTTTGGTCTTGAATTAATATATAGTTGTAATACGAGGATCCATGGTTTAACCTTATGAAGTAGCCAATTCATCAGCTTTGCTTTTAGTGGCATAAAAACAGTAAAATTGCATCAGTTCTCTGATGAATGATTGATTGGTTATTAGTACAGTGATTAGATCAGTGGATTTTTTTAGGGCAGAAAGAATATATTTATATTAAAAATACAATTAATGAACAAATGTCAAAACAAACCCATTAAATATAGTAATAGTGAAAGGGACTTTGATTTTTAGATTTCTCTTGTTTTTTTATGATTATATCTCATTCAATGTTTTATAACTTGCAAATGTTTTATATAATATATATAGATGGATCAGTACGCTACTTTTCTCATACAGTTAATGATATGATTATGTGGTCTTGGATTCAAGAATGAGATCTGAGACACAAAGCAAGAAAGAAAATAGAAGAAACATATGCAATAGTGTAAGAATACAAAGACAATCTCGTTGTCGTTTCCAGACCATATCAATTTCCATCGAACCACCTAACCACAATTTATTTTTCAAACAAGCATAATAAACTTTACAAGCCTAAAAGGTTTTTCCCCCCTCAAAAATTAAAACCAACCTTCTAATTCTTGTTACTAAACCAGTAATTTATTAATCATAAAATTAAAATTTCAATATCTGAAAGTAGTAATCATCCAAACATGACCCTCTCCAGTTAGGTTTGGACAGGATCAAAGTGGGGTAACTCACTTAACCACTATTAACCAAAATTCGCTTGACTTGATATCTAGCTATTGTCACTGTTACTATTAGAGGGTTAGTTGCACAAGCATCCAACGCAGCATTTCATCCTTATTATCAAAGTTTACATTCTAGGATTCCAATTGGCGATGTTTTTTCATTGATGTACTTATCTACATAGCGCTCTGTAAGTGTGCTTTTCTTTTTGACTTTGAAGGGGTTCATTCTTCATTACTTCCCTCTAATAGGTTTCTTACCTTAGGATTTGTATTAGTTGCCTCTTCGGGAAGTTCATGGATTGTGTTGAGGAGGCTGTTGAAGGTCTTGGGCTATAAACTATTTCAACTTATCATGTCGAATTGCACTTTCAATGGTGTTTTTCGAATAGACAGTTTTTTTTTTCTAATGCCCAATATAATTATGGAATTGACAATGCTCAAAGGACAGTCACCTTAACTGACTGGACCTCATTGGAAGTGGTTGCTTAAGAATTCCTTGCCCATTGACTTGATTAAGTATATAAGCTTTGGAAGCATTTAAAGGGGCGTTCGAGTCAAAACCTTTCATACGAAGCTCTATCTACTTGCTTAGCCTCTAGGATAACTGGTTTGATTCATGATGTTTCATGGATTGAGATGACTGAGGGAAACGTTCCTCCCATGTGGACTTCTGAATTAAAAGCTCACGCTGGTATGTCTCGACTTCTAGGTCTACCTCGTCTGGGACAGTCGAATTTGTCCTACGTTGAATCATGATGTGGGTGAGGTGTGTTTGACCGAACTATTTATACTATTTCCATGTACATGTTAGCTTTTTCATACAAACTGTGAAGTTTATCAGGCTTTTCATTTGTCAAAGCATATTTTAGGTACTCATGCTCTGCACCAGATATAAAGGCTTGGATTGCCCACTCATCACTTAAGTTTTTGGTTACCATTGTTGCTACGTTAAAATGACGAATGTATTCTCTAAGAGGTTTGCCTCTATTTTGCTTAACTAAAAGCATATTTGTGGGGCTTTTAAGGATTATGCAAAGTGACCATAAATTGACGAGGTAGTTGTTCAAAAGTGTGTATTAACCTAGCGAATAGAGATTGATACCAAGTTCTTCCATGATTTGCAAGGGTTACTAAAAGGTGGGTCTCTTTGAGAGGTCTAAAGGTGAGTGGTAAGTCTTCAACCGTGATATCTGAAGCCATAAGGTTATTTGGAGAAAGTTTCCATTCTCCATCATCTAATTTTGTACACTATAAGGTTTGTAGTTTTTTAATGGATTCCATTTGGTAGTGTTTGTAGCAAAATTTGAAGATTATTTATTCGGGATGCTTTTGCTGGTGACCAAGATGAGAAGAGGTTGCTTCTTCATTATTTTGAGCGGAATTTCGGGTTGTTCGCAATTCTTACATAAATTGGGGGTGATCGTAAGGTTAGTTGCCAATTCTGCTCTTATTCTTGTTGTAGCCGTTCCTGCATCATTCCATTTGTTCCTAGAGTTCAAAGATCTGTTGGGTATTAGAATTCAAGTCAGGTGTGGTTTGATCATCAGGCGACGGGAGTATGTTTGAATTCCCGATGGTGGTGATGGGAAAATACTTTAGGAGAGTTGCCACAGTATTTTCTCTGGGGGCAAGGTTTGTTTGACCATATAGGTCCAACGGATTGTAAGGTTGATTGTTGGCTGAAGGGTGACTTTCTAGATTTAAAGGTCGGTGATTTGGGATAGTATTATCACAGGGTGAGTAAGTTGATGTTCACCGCACCTATTATTGATGTTGGCCGGTGAAGTAGGTAAAAAGATGAAACTTAGAAAATGTACGAGGTTCATACAGTGTGACTTGTATCGAAAGCTTAGGGTTTAAAAAAAGAGATCCCTTTTCTTGATAAGTAATAGTATATATATACTCTATCAAAGAAAAGAAATATATACACGCACATCTTTAAACATGTATCTCTCTTAGGTACTCGTGATATGAGTCATGTATTTTTATTAACACATATAAGTAAGATTTATATCCTGATTTTCGTGTCACCTCATCAACCCTTCATAATCTGTACTGTGAAAAACAGAATTTTGCTACTAAAAGATAATAGGCTTTGGCAGGTCAAAACACTTAACATAATCCCAATGAAGCAAGACAAAACAGGGTAAAACATAACATATATTAATGGAGGTTGGTAAATTGACAATTAAACCAAATGGGTCAGTCCAAAAATTTACATTTCTTTGAACTTACCCTATGCGACTAAAGGAGTAAAATCTAGATAATGAAACAGTTTAGTGGGGGCATAATTAGGTATTTGGCAAATCAAATTTATGAAATTTGAGAAAAATATTGTTTTGTTCACATCTCAACAATAATTCATTGACAAGAATCCTGGGGGGTCCTCTTGCTTTTATTTATTTATTTATAATCAATCTAGACCTTATACTTTGCAAAGTATAATTTAATATTTGTTAAAATTATCTTTTGTAAATTTATGGATAAATTTTGCTATTAAACCTTATACTTTGCAAAAGTTGTGGACTTTAATTTGGTTATTTTAGTTAATATACCTTTCAAAATTTAAAATTTCAATAATTGCCAAACGGTTAAATTCATTAAATTAAATTATGTTATTTTCAAAATAAACTAACAGAAAAGAGAAGATTGTTTTGAATGTTTTAAAGAAAACACTTGGAAAATCATCCAACCAACCAAGGGAGAGGTTTAAAAGACTTGTAAGGATTTTAAATTAAGGAATATTAATTTATTAATTCAATATCATACAAAGTTTAATTCCAAGATGATAGGATTGCACTGCCTCTATAAACGCTAACCAAGAGTTTTGGGATAGTTTAGATTTGATATCCTAAATTTTATTGGAGATGTAATGTACCAAAATTTTAGTGTCCATAAAAATTCTATGTATGAGAGAATAAGTCATTATTGAATTAATTAGACATAGGAAGGAAGCATAAAAATGATAAAATTTTAAATTAGAAAATTTGAGTATGGATTAAATTGAAAGTGAGTAATCAAGTGAAGGAGTAGATGAGTAAATTGTCCAAGTTAGCAAACTACTCATGGCCATAAAGGAATGAAATGTTAGACATGGGAAGGGATAGGTATTTGCTATTGTAAAATATGTTGTAAATACGTCTATAACCCATCTAAACATATTTATAATCAGGAAATGATTAAATGAAATAATTAAGAAAACTTAATTCATTGAATGTAACACATTTACTAATTCAATGTAAAGGAGCTTATAAATAGCACCTTATAAGTGAAAATTAAACAATGAAAATTCTCCCGTATTTTTCATTAACTTTTTACTTATTATTATTGTTTTATTAATTTTTCTATAACACGTTATCAGCACAAGCTTCTACGAGTTCATAGTGAAGTTTACGTCATTTCGACTTTATATAATTTGCCCGTATAACTCCCGTTAAACTATATACAGTATACGTATTTTCATAATTCTTTTATTTTATTTTCTAGATAAAATATTGGCTTTGGGTAACATTTGCACATTTATTTTACAACTAAAATCTAATAATGATAATTATATATACATGTTTTTTTTATTAAAAGAAATTTCAATTAATGTAATTTGTGCTAAGTTATTATTATGACTATTCATCTCTATGCCAATATTTGACATGCATATTATTATTTAGCAAATTTGGTATATATAATTCAATTATTTTCCCATTGAGAATGCTTATTATTTTACTAATATGTTCTTTTTATTATTTTGATTCAAGTGGTTATAATGTCAAATCTTGCCAAACTTGAATTTGCGGCCTTAGACATCTCAGGCAAGAATTATTTGTCACGGGTGTTAGATGCTGAAATTCACCTAGATGCTAAAGGTCTAGGAAATACTATATTAGCAGATAAAGAAGCATCTAATCAAGACAAGGTAAAAGTAATGATTTTCATCCGTCATCATCTACATGAAGGATTAAAAGTAGAATATCTCACTGTGAAAGACCTCATTGAGTTGTGGAAAATTTTGAAAGAACGATTTGACCATCAGAAAACAGTGATACTCTCTAAAGCTCGTTATGATTGGATGCACTTATGGTTGCAAGATTTTAAGACTTTAAGTGAATACAATTCAGAACTTTTCAAAATTAGTTCTCAACTAAAATCATATGGAGAAAACATAATTGATGAGGACTTATTAGAGAAAACATTTTCAACATTTCATGCTACTAATGTGCTCCTGCAACAACAATACCGTGAAAAAGGTTTTAAAAAGGTATTTTGAATTGATTTCATGCCTTTTGGTGGCTGAACAAAATAATGAGCTGTTGATGAAAAATCATGGAATTCATCCCATTGGTTCTGCACCATTCCCTGAAGTGAATGTAGCAGTACACAATAATTATGAAAATAGAAAATATAAAGGTTGCGGCCGTGGTCGAGGACGTATTAATAATCGTTATAATGGTGGTCATAAAAATGATACATCTAACCACCAGAAAAAGAATAACAATGAAAGACAAGAAAGAAGTGATCAAAATAATTCTTCAAAGATTGTTAAGAATATATGCTACCGATATGGTATGAAGGGGCATTGGTCACGTACCTGTCATACGCCTGAGCATTTAGTGAAACTTTATCAATCATCCATTAAAAAAAAGGGAAAACATATGGAGACAAATTTTATATCCCAAAATGATGAAATGGAGGCAAAAGATGAAAATATTCGCTATAATACTAAAACTGACCATGCCTACGAGGGTGATAAATTTAATGACCTTTATAATATAACTCACCTAGATGTAGCAGATTTCTTTGAGAATCATTAAAAAATTGATGTTATTTTGACATTTTTATGTTGTTTTAAGTATATTTTATTTTCTTGCATAAAGAATAATTTATATATTTAATAAATATTTTCAATGTTTCTCATATTATATTTTGTTTGTTTTTATGAAGAATATGAATATTCAACAAATTTTCGATTGACCCAAAACTAATGGAGACGTGTCTTGCAGATAGCGCTACAATACATACGATACTCAAAGATAAAAAATATTTTTCTCATTTGACAATGAGTAATGCCCATGTTAATACAATATCGGGTAGTTCAAAACTTATTGAAGGCTCTGGAAGAGCTATTATATTATTACCTAAAGGTATCAAATTTGTCATTGATGATGCTTTATATTCCACTAAGTCTTAAAGAAATTTTTTTATTTTTAAATATATTCGTCTTAATAGATATCATATTGAGACTATGAATGAGAAAAATATTGAATATCTATATATTACAAATGTTGAATGTGGAAAGAAATATGTTTTGGAAAGGCTACCTGCTTTTTCATCATGTTTATATTATACACATATTAGTGCAATTGAGTCACATGTTACTACAAACCAGAAGTTTGTAGAACCATATACTTTTACTATTTGGCATGACCGATTAGGCCCTCCCGATCTCTTATGATGTGAAGAATCATCGAGAATTCAATTGGACGCCCATTAAAGAACCAAAAGATTCTTGAATTTAAGGATTTATTTTGTGTCGCTTGTTCTCAAGGAAAATTGATTATTAGACCATCACCAGCTAAAGTTGGGATTGAATCTCCCACATTTCTGGAACGTATTCAATGTGATATATGCGGGCCCATTCATCCACCATGTGGACCATTAAGATATTTTATGGTATTAATAGATGCATCTAGTATGTGGTCACATGTGTGTTTATTATCGATTCGTAACCTGGCGTTTGTGAGACTACTTGCTCAAATAATTCGATTAAAAACACAATTTTTAGATTATGCAGTCAAAACTATTTGTCTTGATAATGCTGGTGAGTTTACATCCTAAGCTTTTAATGATTATTGTATGTCAATTAGGATAACAGTTGAACATCCTGTAGCTCATGTTCACACACAAAACGGTTTAGCTGAATCGTTTATCAAACACCTCCAACTAATAGCTCGGCCATTGCTTATGAGAATAAAACTCCCTGTTACAGCTTGGGAATATGCTATTTTGCATGCAACAACACTTGTACGCTTAAGGCCAACAAGTTATAATAAGTACTCCCCATTACAATTGGCTTTTGGTCAGGAGCCAAATATTTCCCATCTTAGAATTTTTAGATGTGCAATATATATTCCAATTGCTCTACCACAACGCGCAAAGATGAGTCCTCAAAGGAGGTTGGGAATATATGTTGGTTATGAATCTCCTTCTATAATTAAATATGTTGAACCATTAACTAGAGATTTATTTACGGTATGATTTATTGATTGTCATTTTGATGAAACGACATTTCCAACATTAGGGGGAGAGAAAATACAACTGGTAAAAGAAATTACATGGAATGGATCATCATTATCTTGATTAGATCCTTGCACAAGTCAACGTGAACAAGAAGTTTAAAGGATCATACATTTGCAAAACATCGCCAATCAACTGCCAGATTCATTTATTGACCTAAAGAGAATGACAAAATCTCACATACCAACTGAAAATGCTCCAATACGAATTGATATCATAATAGGGAAAAGTTTTAGTGTAAAAGAAAGTAATCCACGCTTGAAGCATGGAAGGCCAATCGATTCCAAAGATAAAAATCCTCGTAAAAGGAAAGGAGCAATTATTCAAGATGATAATATTGTGGAGGCAAGTGCCCAAGAAGAGGCCAATGATATAACTAATCAAAAAACCCCAGAAGAGGTTTAGGTACCTGAAAATGGTGATAACGAAGAAATCTCAATAAGTTAAGTTACTTTAGGAAAAAAATGGAATCGAAAAAAATATAATTGCCGACAACAATTTTGCTTATATTGTTGCTATTGGAATAGAAAAAGAAAATGAGGATCCTAAGCCTAAATCTATTGATGAATGTAGAAATAGAAAAGATTGACCAAAATGGAAAGATACAATTCAAGCAGAATTAAATTCACTTTTTAAACGTGATGTTTTTGGACCTATTATAACATTCCTAACCCATATCCATCGCCGGAACAAGGTTACGGAGCATTACCGAAGTTTACAGAACAAATAGACATAAATTTCAAACATTTCACATCATATACTATTCATATCATAAACTAATCGAAATCAAACATATTGTCCCTTATATGAGCCTTCGAGACCCAAAATACACATTAGAAACAAGTCGAGACTAGATTGAATACTAATTTTTTTCGGAAAATATTGAAAATTTTCAAAGTTACAGGGGACACACGACCTTGTGAGCATTTGAAATAGGGACATACAGCCGTGTTTGTACCCGTGTAACTCTCTGACTTAGGCCACACGGCCAAGCCACACGCCCGTGTGCTAGGCCGTGTGAGCATACTACTTGCTCAATTTAAAAGATACAGGGGACACATGACCGTGTCACTTGGCCATGTGTCACACACGACTGAGACAAGCCATAATAAGACATTCAAAACAAGCCAAAATCAACAAGACATAATAAGACATTCAAAACAAGCCATATTTTTCACCCAATTTGGTACCAACCTAAACACAATAATTTGCACATCAACAAGCCATAATAAGACATTCAAAACAAGCCAAAATAAAGTCTTAAACATGAAATATCACTACATACAACCAATATGCCCTTAGGAACCTCAATTAACAACTTAAAGGGTGGTTATATCAAAGGTGACAGAACAAAACATATTTCACCAAAATTATTCTTCACTCATGATTTTGAGAAGAAATGCGACATTGAAGTTCAACAAATTCGTTCTAGTGATAATTTAACAGATCTTTTTACTAAGGCATTACGAACTTCAAAATTTGAAAGACTATGAAACAAGATTGGAATGCGTCGACTCAAAGATATAATGTGATGTTGCCATTAGGGGGAGTCTAAAACACGTTGTACTTTTTTCCTTTAACCAAGGTTTTGTCCCACTAGGTTTTCCTGGTAAAGGTTTTTAACAAGGCAACTTGTAATAGGAGATTGTGTACTCTTTTTCCTTCATTAGGTTTTTATCCCACAAGGTTTTTCCTCATAAAGGTTTTAATGACGCACATTTTCATTTAAAAGACATCCAAGGGGGAGTGTTGTAAATACATTAAATGGATGTCTATAACCCCTTTAAACATATTAAAGTAATGAGATAAAACTATTTACTTCATTTATAATCAGGAGATCATTAAGTGAAGTAATTAAGAAAACTTAATTCATTGAATGTAATACGTTTACTAATTAAATGTAAATAAGCTTATAAATAGTACCTTGTAAGTAAAAATTAAACAATGAAAATTCTCCGTATTTTTCATCCACTTTTTACTTATTATTATTGTTTTATCAATTTTCTAGAACAAAATAGACTTTATTGAGTTATTAAAATAAAAATTTGTTATTTGAAAAGAAAGGGAGAGGACTGTTAGAAAGTGTGGTTGATTTTTTACCCTTTGATTAAATTATCTTGGGATAAATAATATCTATTAGATCAATTTCTTATGTTTAAATCTCAACTATTGAAACTCATTAATGGAAAAATAGGAAAAATATGGAGAAAATGTGTAGGGACTTAGATCAAAGCTTTCATATTCTGAAGGGACGGGGTTTTCTTTGGTGGTGGTGATGGATATCTTTTTAGGTGTCCCATGAGTTTTGGCATATTTCATGAGATTGTTGCTTCTTCGACCACCTTTGCTAGTGAAAGTTTATTGGCTTCACCTTTCACTTTTCTTAGGGTGTCTTTTTAGCCCTTGCTTCTAAGGCACTTAGCATACCAATGGCATGTCATAGCCAATTTTTTCCCATAGGGCGTGAGGCATTTTTGACCCAATTTGTCCTCCCAATGCACTAGCGAAAATGTCCTTATTAAATGCCCTTCTCGATGACATCTTTTAAGTACAGGAAGTTTTCCATTTTTATGCACGACTTGCTTGTGGAATTCACACTTAGTAGGATTGCCTTTTCTGATAGTTCGATTGCATGAGAATAACACCTCAAACCTAACCTAAAAGTTTAGTTGTATCTGAGGCGTTACATTGATCGCCAAATTGACTTGCTCAATCCATTGTTCATTTATTGCGCATAAAAACATAAATATTCAAATATAATCAAATAATAAAATCATTTAAAAAAATCAATCAGATAACCAATAAGTTCCAAAATAGAACCAATATAGCTAAATGACTAATACCAAAATCTTAAGTGTATGCCAGAGCTACATCAAGTAATGTATTTACAAAAATAAGTATTTGAAGGGACTCTTTGGTGATGCTGCTTAATTACGAACTCTTTGGTTCAACTACTACATGCGTATGGAATAAAAAACTCGAACATTAAACATTTCAGAAATTAGTGGTATTCTATATCTAGTAAAATATTGCATAATTATACTAAATTACAAACACGTGATAAACATATTAGAAGTATTTAGACAAAAGAGTATTAACCAACGCCAAACATATGAATGTTTGGATTAAAAATACTGCAGCAAAAATATATATAATCAAGCAGCGGTGTCCGCAAGTATATGAGTCAAATTGTAATATAGTTTTGTATAACCGAGTACAAGAAGTACTCCGAGGATCGTACCTAATGGAGGATGGATTAAAACTAAAATTATTTCTACAACAGCAAGTCTAAACAGTGCTCACCAAAAATCATATTACGATAAACATCAATAAAGAGAATTAACTCGTGTTGCGACCTGGTTGTCGTTCCTATTGCTTTTGGGACTGAAAACAGGTGTCCTGCACACTCAATTAACTCATTAAAACTACTTTAAGACCTGTATTGGTCTAAGAGGTCAACTAACTCAAAACTATGCATAAAAATACTTATTTTGCAAGAATTTAAATCTAAACTACTGAAACTGAAAATGTAATAAAATAACCTAAAACGACTTAAAAACAAACTCGTTAAATGCCAAAAAGTACCTAATTTGCTACCAGTACAAATTATGGCAGGTCAAGCATAAACACAATAATGACACATTCATCATATTTGAATAACAATATTAAAATCTTAGTTCCATATTATAAAAGCAACATATCTTCTAATTGTTTCGCAGACACATTAAAAATTTCAATTACTAGCCCATGTAACCATTTGTAGGAAGTTATGTTGGATACACGAGTATATATTTAAACCTCGTTACAATATAATTAAACATTTAGTCATATTCTTGTGATGCAAAACACAACTTAACCAACCAAACTTCTTGAATGCTCAAAGCACTACATTACAATACTCTCAGGCGTATTTAACAACTTGCATAACGCACAATTTAAAGAGTTCTATACTCTATGGCATGCCAATTATACCCGAACAACTCACCAATAACATTTATAAGGATCAATATTGTAACAACCCGTTTTTAGTAGTGTCAAAAATAGTGGTTTCGGGACCACAAACCAACGAGTGAGTTCGTAAATATTATTATTTAATATTTACGAGTCAAATATAGTAATATATTGAATTGTGATTTGATAATTTTTTCTAATTGAATGGATATTTAAGTACAAGTGGTTTGTCCTTAAAGTCAAGTGGTTTTAGAAAATGAGGTATCAGGGCCTTGTTTCTGTAAACCGAACCTGTAAATATTTAATTTAAATATTTACGAAGTTACTATATAAGTGCATTGACGTTTGATTTGGAAATTTTAGTGATTTGTTAATTAATTAAGGAAAAATAACTAAATTGTAAAAGATATAAAAGTTAATCGCTATTGATGTTTATTAACTAAATTGCATAATTAATGTTGGTTTAGGGATCTAAGGTAATGTAGTGGATGGTAATGCTTTGTTTTAAGTTAAATTTTTATGTTAAAATAATTTTAATTAGTTACGTGAGATTAAGTAAAATAAAAACCAATTTTTATTTTTATTCATCATCTTCCACCAAAATAAGAAAACATAATATGAGAAGCCATTGTTAAAAACTTCCAAGGTTCGGCCATTAATACTCTTTTGCATGATCAAGGATTGAACCGTACGGAAGAAAACTAGAAAAAAAGAGAAAATTGCAGAATAGTTCTTACGAATAAATTTATTGGTTGGTTGTATTAAGTAACTTCACATGGTATGTTTGTCTTAAATTGTTATATATTTAAAATTATAATTGTAAATATGTTTAATTGAAATTCTAGTTGTTTACAATTTGGTACAAAAAGGTGAGATAGAAGATTAAATTGAATAGAATTGAAGATAAAGTGATGATTTGAAGATAATATAATTCGATAAATTAAGGAATTGGCTTTGAATTGGATTGAAATAGGATATGTTATGTGATAAAGTGATGATTTGATAAAATAAACTGAATTGATTCGATTTAAATTGGTTGTATGTGAAAAAAACTGAATTGAATAAATTCAAAAATATCAAATATTATTTGAAATGTGGAATTATACTAATGTGGTGATGAACTATGATATATGTATGGAATTCTTGATTTGGTTGATTGAGATGTTGATTGATGATAAATTGAGTAATGAATACCCTATTAACTGTTCGAGTAGAGACGGATATAGTTGGCATGCCATAGGATAGGAAGAGTTCAGAGTTACTTCGGCTATGAGTCAATGAGGCATTAGGTGCCAAAATGTTTCAGTTATACCGATGAGACATTGGGTGTCAAACTATTTGATAAGTGCTGGGCGCAACTATTTGCTTTGGATTTTTCCGATGAGGCATTGAGTGCCAAACTGGTGTGTTGGTTAGATCCGTGTATTTGTCTGAGTTGTGTTAATAGGGAGAAAAAAGATAAAAAAAAATGATGATAATGAATAAGCATATGAAATCTATTAAATTGTAAAATTGAATGTGAGATGTGGTATTAGATATTGAGATGACAAATGGATAAGAAATGAAAGAAAAATGTGAAATGAAATGTCTATTTATGAAATGAGATGATATGATGAGCGGATAATATATTCGTAAAAGAGAGATCAACATTACAAGCACGATATGTATAATTTAATATTTCTAAAAGAAAAAAACTCAATAATCATTATTTTCAAGAAAATCTTTTAGTTAAATAATTTTTCTTTTTATATTAATTTTATTTTTACATGTGTATAAGACTAGTTAAATAATATTAAATTTTGTCACACTCATATACATTGTTAAAATGAGAAGCTTCTTTAAAAGTGATAGATTTTCAAGAAAAATAAAAAATATTTTTTAAAGGTGAATAATTTTTATAAAAGTATAAAATATAAAAATTTAGGTGACATAATTATTGTTATGCATACTATATTTAAGTGTTAAATTTAATTGAGTTAAAAAATAATTAAAAAATAAAAACTTAATTTTTTTTATAAAATAACAACTTTATTAAACCAAAAACTTATTTGTAACTTTATAATATAAAACATAGTAAAAGTTGTGCAAAGTTCCTACCCCACTCCCCCACCAAACATGAGTAGATAACTGTCCACTCAATAAAATTTTAGAGGGCCCACCTCATCTAAATCCTAGCCGTCAGATCTTCTTCATAATAAGCTAATTAAGTAACAATAACAACCCATATAAAGCTAAAAGCAAGGCTGTCGTTTCATGGACCACCCTTTTTTTTTTAAAGGACTCCCAAACAAAGGGACAACCTACCCTTAGCCTTTGGTCCTAAAACTGGAAAAAGCAAATGTACACTACACATTTTTGTGCATAAAAACTTTAATATGACCACTCATTTGGGGTGGCATGCATGAAGAATATGACTTCAACCGAACTTTCACTCATGTGCATAATAAAAACAAGGGAAGATTCACATTGGGAAGGAGTGTTTTTGAACAAAAGTTAAACCCGTAACCATATAATTAAAAGATAAAATAAACAATTAACACATCAAATCTCGTGATTTATATAATACATCTAATACAATATAAAGGTGAGAAAGTAAACTTCTTAATAAAAAAATCATTGAAATAAAAGAGATATATATGAAAGGAAGGGCTTAAAACTAAAAGGAAGAAATGAGAGGGATTGACAGGTTGGAGAGCCCCCTTTCAAGTTCTTCTTTTAAGAACAAAACAAAATAAAATAGCCCCACCCTACACTCTCTTAAAAATTGAAACACCCTAAAAGCCTTACTTTAGCTTTGACTCTTCTCACCTTTTCTCACTCTCTCTCGCTTTTAATCGTAGACCCACCCCTCCTCTCTCTCTGAACACATTCTCTCTCTAAAGCTTTTTTTTTTTTTAATCATAAAGTCTTTCTCTTTCTGTCTTCCTTTCTTTACTTTCTCTCCACATATTTTCTGGGAAGAGAAACTATTAATTCCCTTTTTTTTTTAAATCTATCTGTATTGTTTGTTGGTGAGTCAAAGAGAGAGAAAGTTGGTTTGTTTTTGCTCCACTGCTGAAGGTAAGCCCTTTCTGATCTTCCAAACTATATCAGGTACCTATTTTTTTTTTTGCTCTTAGCTTTTAGTTGGTTTTGTGATTTCCTCACCGGGTCTTTTTTAGCATATGGGTCTTAGTGGGAATTTTTGATCCAAAGGTAGGACTTTTGTTTCTTTGAGAGATCTTTACTTTGTTCTTATGTTCTGCTCTTTTTGTTTTCTGTGTTTAAATGACTGCATTTTTTTTTCTCTGGCCCTTTCAATCTTGGTGACTAAGAAGGATTGCATTTCTTGGTTGTTAGCTGCTCTCCTTTTTACCACAATGAAATTGTTAGAATTTTTTCCTTTGTTGCCTTTATTTTTGGAGATGATCTGGTTCTGTATGCAATTCTCTCTGTTTTTAGCCACTTTTCACTGTTCTTTCCTATTTGGTGTTCTGTTTATCCTTGATTTGAGATGAAAATGCTGAGGTTTATCCCGGTGAATTGCCCATCTATGAATTTGAGTCTTATGGTGCTTTGCTTAATTTTGAAAAGGTTGTTGAAATGACTTGGTTTTGAGATTTAATAAATGGATCACCTGAAGGAATACAGTGTGAATTCTAGGTTTCCTGAACTTTTGATGTATAAATCAAGCTACTGGTTTTGGTTTTTAGATTTTCATTTAGGGGTATATATGTGTGTGTGTGTGTGTTTATATGAATATCTAACTCATGTATTGAAAACTTTGTTTGCAGGTGGTATTTTTCCGTTCTTTCAGTTGGAAAAATCAGTTTTTGGGTGATAAAATTGAAGGGGAAGGTAACCGTGCATCCGTGATTGGGGGTAACTAATGAATTTGTATTCTCTAATCTTTGTAACAATTTTGCATTCTTTCGATGGCCTCAAAATCTAGTGTCATACATTCCCCTGAAAAGCTGAGGAAACCATTTGGTAGCGAAACTGGCGAAGGGAATTCTTGTCGGCTGTCTCCTATACAAATCACAAAGACAAGCGATTTAGCGCCAGTTACTCCAAGGATAGTGCCTAAGAAACAAAATTCTGTTGTAATCACGGAGGGTATGCAGCCATCAAAACCTCATAAATTAGAATCCGTTGATTCCTTGACGAAGAAAGTAGATTCAGGTCTATCCCTGAGTGGTGGATCACTAGAAGATTCTCGTGAACAAGAAAAGAAAGCATCGGAGCATGGGATTAATTCAGCTTCAGATAAATCTAGTGATGGGGCCACCGGCCTTGCTAAGACTAGCGGAAGTGCCAAAGTTGGTGATCATCCTGATTATAATGAGAGTGGTAAGAGCAGTATTTGCAGAGGTAGCACAAGCAGTGATGTGAGCGATGAAAGTACGTGTAGCAGCTTAAGTAGTAGTATCAACAAACCTCATAAGGCAAATGATATAAGGTGGGAAGCCATACAGGCTGTCCGAGCGAAAGATGGTGTGTTGGGTTTGAACCATTTCAGATTACTGAAGAGATTAGGCTGTGGGGATATTGGAAGTGTCTATCTTGCAGAATTAAGTGGTACAAAGTGTTATTTTGCAATGAAGGTGATGGACAAAGCATCTTTAGCAAGTCGTAAGAAACTTCTTCGAGCTCAAACAGAGAGAGAAATACTACAATCCCTGGACCATCCCTTCCTTCCAACATTGTATACCCATTTCGAGACTGATAAATTTTCTTGTTTAGTGATGGAGTTCTGCCCCGGCGGTGATTTGCATACACTAAGACAGAGACAACCAGGAAAGCATTTTACTGAGCTAGCAGTGAAGTATGGAAATTCCTCCTTATAGTATCTATTGAACTATCTTGATGATTTCTGATTTGCTTGATAATTATTTCTTTATGAGTTGATTACAATAGGTTGAAACCAAATTCTGATTGTCCTTGCTATATTTTGCCTTCAACATACAGATTCTATGTAGCAGAGGTTCTCCTTGCTTTGGAATATCTCCACATGCTTGGTATTGTATATCGTGATCTCAAGCCAGAAAATGTTCTTGTTCGAGAAGACGGACACATAATGCTTTCAGACTTTGATCTTTCCCTTCGTTGTGCTTTCAATCCAACACTAGTCAAGTTGTCCACACCTGAGTCTGAACCATTGCAAAAGAATTCAACTTATTGTGTACAACCAGCTTGCATTGAGCCCTCCTGCATCCAGCCATCATGTGTGGTACCTACATGTTTTTCACCTCGCTTCTTTTCATCAAAATCCAAAAAAGACCGCAAGCCGAAGAATGAAATGGGGAACCAAGTCAGTCCATTGCCTGAGCTTATTGCTGAGCCAACCAATGCTCGCTCCATGTCATTTGTGGGAACCCATGAGTACTTGGCTCCCGAAATTGTCAAAGGTCAGGGACATGGAAGTGCTGTTGATTGGTGGACTTTCGGGATCTTCTTGTATGAGCTATTGTTTGGTAAAACGCCTTTCAAAGGATCTGGGAACCGAGCGACACTCTTCAATGTCGTAGGGCAACCCTTGAGATTTCCAGAATCACCAGTAGTAAGTTTTGCCGCAAGAGATTTGATAAGAGGTTTGTTGGTCAAAGAACCACAACATAGGTTAGCCTATAAGCGAGGTGCAACTGAGATTAAGCAACACCCTTTCTTTGAAGGTGTAAATTGGGCTTTAATTCGTTGTGCAAGCCCCCCGGAGATTCCAAAACCAGTTGAAATCGAGCGGATTCCAGTCCCCACATCATCAGCTGGCGATAAACCTGCTGTTCCTGTGACCAAGGATCAGAAAAACTATCTGGAATTTGATTTCTTTTAATTATTCTAAGAACCATTTTCCCTGTTTGTTTCCCTTTATTTATTTTTTCTTTAAAATTTGAGAGAAATGTAGAGTTTACAAAATGTTAATGATGTGCAAATTAAGATTTGTAGAATGATAATGATCATAATCATATGCTTGATGTCTTAATTTCCAACTTGGAATTGCATAAGTGAAAACACCATGTTGGTAAAGCTTGTAAATGTCTCAATGTTTTCTGTTCCAGTCCCTCTCCATTGTTGGACTTTCAATCTCAATGATCAAGATCTTCATAGTTTAGATTCCATAACTTTCAGACACGAACATGACAATAAAATAATAATTAAAACAAGACATGAAAGATAATTCATGTACACACCCAACACAAGCTCTGGTCTATACACTGTAACACTGATTTGTTTCCCTTTTGGGGCTCCTTAACCAGCCCATTTCAAGACAGCTTGAATTATATATCTCAAGGTCTGAAACTTTTAGGTCCAGAGCTTAATTTTTCTTTTGGGGGGTCATAAACTTAAACATTGGGTTTTGTTGTACCAAAAATCTCTGATTAAAACCAAATTACATTACAATCAAAGCAAGACTCTTTTCACATTTACTTAAATCAATCATTAAATAAAATGTTTAATGATAAATTTTATCCATTTACTTTACAAAAATTGAAAGCTTAGTCCCTCTATTTTAATTTCACAAAATTTGATTCTTGTAGTTTATGAAAAGAGAAGTTAGTCTATTGACCTAACAATAAACAGTTCAATGATTAACAAAAATAATAGCTCTGCAAATTTATATGTAACAAATTAACAAAAATGAAAAAAATTCAATTCAGTTTGTTTTCCAATAAAATTAAGGTAGTGTCTGGAAAGCCACATACTAATTAGATTTATACGCAATTGCTTGTAATTATACAATGGTAGCATATTTGGGTAACCGGTCCCACTGATTTGGGTGTAACTGAAGCACCCTAAGTACAATTTTCAACTCTTAAGGGAGGATGAGAATTGGAGTAATTACACAAAAAATTACACCTAAATTCAATTTTAAAAATTATTTTTATACAAGTTATAAAAATTGTAAGTATGAACAACGTATGAATATTTAGGAGGGTTATGACAAAAATTCCTTATATTATAAATCCTAAAAGAATTATATTATAATATATTTGTTTATTTTATAAAGTTATAAAAATATTATTCAAATCTTAAAAAGTTTTTAAAATTATGGCCAAGAAGTATGTTGTATATTATAAAATAATATATTTATTTATAAAAATGATATAATCTTTTGGATCATAACTTATTTATAAAAAATAATTTTCTAAAATTATGACAAAAAATATATTGTTTATAAGAAGTATTATAAAAGTTTTAGACAATTTATAAAACATTTTTTATAAAGGTTTTATATTATAAAAATATTTTTTACTTAATTTACATATTATAGTATAATAAAAATGATATAATCTAACATAATTTTTTCTCCAAATTAAGTTTATAAGTTTTTATAATTAAAGCAATAGACTATTTGGACCGTAAGTCCAAATATTATAAGGTCGATGTTAATTATGCAAAAATAAAATGTTTTATTACACTATATCATGGGGCATAATACCATCTGAGGGAATGATGCTAGACATAAGTACCATAGACAGCTTGTAAATGCTTTAATTTGAGACATTCAAAGTTTTGAAATGTGGTTGAGAAGATATTTGTTGCTGTAAAAAATTTTCACAATCTTAATTATGTAGATTCAAATTTAGTTGATAATGAATTCGATCAATGGCCAACAGATGATGATAAGGAGAATATGTTAAATATTAAAAGGAACAACTCAACAAATATTCACTAGAACAATTAGATAAAATAATATGATTTTAATTCAACTACTTTTTAGACTAATATAAAATACATATGATGATTTGATTTTAACATTTGTTACTTGTTTAGAAATTATTTTATCATAATAATAAAATTTTAGAGTAAATAATGAATTTTAAAAATATAAATTATGTATATTTATAATTACAATTTGTACTACCAAATATGATATATGGAATTATAATGCAATTACACTCTGTCGACCAAACACGTTTAGAAAATTACAATTCTTTGTGATTACTTACTCCTCTAATAATTACACTCTCGTTCAATTATAATGTGCTTTCCAAACAAACCCTAAAAGAAGTTTTCCTTTAAGGCAGTGTTTGGAGAGCTACCTAGCAATTGTTTATAATTACACTGGATTGACATGTTTGGATAACTATTTTAATTTGTGGATCCCACTTACATAAATAAATTACACCCAAATCCAATTACCATATGTCTTTTCCATCACTTGTACATTATTTAACTTTTAAGACATTATTTGTTATACAAGTTTAAGTTATAATCATGAACACATATTACTATTTACTATTTGGGATGGTTATGAAAAAAATTTCTAAAGTTATATGTAATAAGGCCCAATTGGCCCAGACCATTACAAAACAAAAATAAACTAAACCTTGGCCCAAACCCAATAAACCAAACCTAAGCCCAATACAGACCCTAGCCCAAAAACGTTAATATTTCAGAAAACCCTAGGCAGTAGCAGCAAGTAGCCACCGCAGTCTCCAGTCGCCGCAAGTTTCGTCCTCCACGCGTGGCGTTTCTCCGCAAACACCGCTCCTCAAGCACGTACCTGCAACAAGCGAAAGAGAAGAGCAAAAAAATCGGGCCAACAAACAACCGAATAGATTTGTTTGGATTTATTTTCTTTCCCATTTTCGGCTATAAAAGAACCGATTAAAATCTGTAAAAAGGGGGGGGGGGAGACAGAAAAGATACAAGAAATAGAGACAAAATACAGAGAATTTATTTTTTTCGAAGGTGTTTTTACTTTGTTCATCGTTTCTTTTTATATATATTATTTTTCCTTTTATTTTCGTTTTACTTTACCTAAAACAACAAAGAAAATAAGCGAAAAAGACTTACCTGTTCGTCGAGGTCGCCGCGCCACCATCATCTCCGCCGTCATCGGAGCTTTGGTGAAGGGGCAGATGGGCGACGGCGTGGAATGGGTTAAAAGAACCCTAGCAGAACCACTGCTTTTCTTTTAGAAAAAAGAAATAAAATGATTTAAAGCTGAGCCATTTAGTTTGGGGGGTTGGGGTTTGCGTGTCTCCATCTAAATGGGAGATTTGCGCCATCGGTCCCTCCCTTTTGCAATGCGTTGCAATCAATCATGTTTTGTTTTTTAAATTGGGTCGCAGTTTTTTTATTTTTATTTTTTTATTTTCAATTTGATACATCGTTGCATAGTGCTTTGGGAGGAAAGGAATTATTTCCATTTCAGTCCCTCATGGTTGCTTGCGTATTCGAATTGATTTTTTTATTTATTGTTGAATTCGCCCCTGCCTTGCTGTCATCTGTTCAATTTAATCTGTTTTTTAAGATTTTTTTTTATGTTATTACCTTATTGTATTATTATTTGTTTTTATCATTATATCATTATTATTATTATTATGCTTTTTATACATAAACTTACGCACCTTTTTATATAATTTCCATATATGTATTTTTAAGCTTTTATAAATACATGTATATATTTTGTATACCTTTTATTTTTATTTTACATATACTTTTATTCTATCTTTTTTAACTTTTATTTATATCCATTTATATTTTAAATATATGTATATATACTTGTTTTTTATATACGTTTTATTTTTATTTTCATCTTTTTTACATACATATGTACATATTCAATTTCTTTTTAAATACATATTTCTTTTCATATATTTAATAATTGATATATATATATAAACCTAAGTATATTTTATTTTTTAAATATATATATGTATATATAAATTTTGCAAATACATGAACATACCTTTACACTTTATTTATTTCCCTAATTTTCACATGTATCAATACATATACTTTTCTTTTATAATTTGTACATACATATATTTCGGGATTATCATAAGCCTTGTGCTTTATATGTTTCATTTTTTTCATACGTATACAAGAATATGTATGTTAAATATGTGCACACTCATATTCTCGAATTTGCTTGCACATTATACTTGTATATATTTTGTGAACACATATCCATATATGCCTTACATTAAAGTTTTGCTTTATATTATACGTTAACTTTTAACATACCCTTTTTGAAAATATTTTGGTTTTTACCATTCATCAAAATTATTTTCTTGATTTAAAGTTTTTTTTTGAATAAAAGTATTTTTGGAAGTTTGGGATTTTCGAGGAAAATTGAGCCCTAACGTATTGGGTTCTGATTTTCTTTGTCAATCTTAAATGACTGAGAACATTTTTGTTCAAAATGCATAAAAGTCATTTTTGGGAACTTAACTTGTTGTGCCCTAACGTATTGGGTGTGGCATGTTACTTTCTCGAAATGAAGATTTTCGTATAAAATAAAAGTGATATTCAAGTTTGGGGAATTATGAGGAATTGTACCCTAACGTATTGGGACTCGATTTCTGTACATGACTTGAACAATTGGATATCCTTTTGCAAATTTCATCATTCAAGCTTATTTTAAAATCTTTTTAACTTTCGACACAAAAGACATCAAATAATCAATTTGGCACCGATTTTGGGCGTTACGAGGTGCTAACCCTTCCTCGTATGAATCGACTCCCGAACTCGTTTTCTCAAAACAACGAGACCAAAATAATTTTAAGGTGAGTGATCACACCTTAATAAAGGATCGGTGGCGACTCAGCTTTTTGTTTTTAAAGTCGACAACTAAATTTTTGTTTTCAAAAAAACGGTTTCGACATTATATATTATAAATTTTAAAAAAATATATTGTAAAAAGTAATTAATGTCTATTTTATAAAGTTATAACAAAAAAAATCTATTATTTAAAATTTTAAAAATAAAACTATGGACAAAAAAAGTATATTATAAAAATATCTACATGTTATAAATGCGTTATGATATGCTTACTTATAAAAAGTATGAAGATAATTTATTTTAAAAAAGATTTAAAAGATTTGAGGTGAGAATTCTTTAATTTAAGACCTTGAAAGTTTCAAAATGTAATTGAGATAATATTTTATTTAAAAAAGATTTCCCATATTAACCACATCATCTTAATATAGCATAGTTGAATCATATTAACATATTGCATACTTCATAACCTTATTCGTACATGGAAGAAAAGAAGATCTTGATAATCTTAATGACACGATACAAATTCAAATTTAGATGATGATGGTGAACTCAGTTAAGGACCGTCAACTGATGAAAATGGGTAATAAAGTATATGTTAAATGTTAAAAAGGAAATAAAATGCTAGAGAAATTATATAAAATTGCATATCATATTTATTTTTCTTCTCATTTTTTTATTAGTAATCGTATTATTAACTACTTTCTTGGAATAACATATTTATGATAATTTTATTTTAACTTTTGTTACTCATCTAGATATTCTTTTATCGTACTTGTTGCTACCTCAAGTTGCTTATTTGCTGAAATGCAAAACTATACTGGAAGTGCTACAACTTGGCATTGAGAAAAACTATGTAAACAAAATAGAAACAACATAACGGTTTGTTTACGTAGTTCGATTTCCCTACATGTACGAAGCCTAACTCAGTGAGTAATTTCACTATCTTTGAACATGAATACAACAAGTGATTCACACTCTATCACTCCCCAAATATAGAAAACTCACCTTTGTACATAAAAGTCTAGAACACTCATCTCCAAATCCCCCTTAAGAAATTAGACAGTAAATTCTTTCAATAATGTTTACAATATAATTTGCACCATCTCACAAAAACGTTCCTTAATTAACAGGTTTGACTGCACTCAATAAGCCCTCATCCATCACCTATGCAAGTCTCTCCACACATATTCCATTTGACTTATTAATATAAAATTAAAGAACAATCAATCGAAGATATAGCTTCCAAAATAGCAGCATAATTTTGATCGATCCTCCATATTTCAAGTGTCGATTTGATTCACTCGAATTCAATTCAGTCTCTAAAAACTAATGATTGGTTTCCATAGACGGACCAAAAAATCTTCAATTAAACAACACATGACCAAATATAATGATTTTTTTCATTAAATTGTCAAACCAAATAAGACAAATACTTAATTACTTCAATAACAATTTATAATTGACACTACCGAGTATATATTCTACCTCAACTGTACTGCTAATTTAGTAATTAATATGCTATATTATCGGGATGTCCATTCAAATATGCTGACAGTAAATAATCCTGAAAATATATGAAATAATTTTTTTAAAAAAAGATGGTCCTGAATATACGTATTTAAATTTAAATTAAAAATATTAATTAATTGGAATAGATTTAGGGTAGCACGTGGGATTGGAATAGAGACAGTGAATTAAAAACAATATTATGTTAGCATCTAGCAGTGCATACCATTATGATCCCATCAATGTCAACAAAACACATGAAATTTTAAATTTATTGGAGCATCTTGTTCTTCACATGACATGACATTAACATAATATAATGTTAACAAAGCTATTCAACCAAAAGAAGAAGAAGAAGCTATTGATTGGACTTTGGCGTTTTAATAAAAGCTAAAGTTTTAAGATTTTAAATTACTGGTCGAGTATTATTATCAATGCAAAATGGTGTGAATTCGAGTACATATGAAAGCACCCATCCTTCTATTTATGAATTTGGAAGGATTATAGGTGAGTTTAGATGATCGTAATTTTTAAACTTATATTTTATAAATCATCCGAACGTCTCAATTCAAGTTGGTTTTCGATTTCTCGAGTCGAATGTTAATATATAGAATGACTTTTTTGTGATGCCTAAAAAATTAAGTAATGGCCTCAGGTTTTAGATGATGAGTTATTCTTTAAATTGTTATAATGGGTTAATGCCTAATATTCCATCACTCCCAAACCCTCACCTCTGCAAAGTGCAAACATCTACTTTTTATTTGTTTCGAAATAATATTTTTAGTGAGAAAACAAAACTTGTATGATGCTTATCTTGACACCAAGAAAGCATGATGGACCTACTCTTTCTTTCAATTGCCATAATCTTGTAACCAAACATTTCCCATTGTTTGGTATTTTAAATAAAGTGATTTAGCTGTGCCTTTTGATAGACCAAAAACTCCTTCCAAAATTCCATTTTTAACCAAAAGTAAAAGTTGTTTTTGTTGATGTTAGTAAACAAACTATAAGGATTTTTGTATTAAAATGTGTATTAGATCAAAGATTAAATTGATCTTTTTGTTAAAAATTTCATTCATTTTATTGTTAAAAACTGATTTATGTATGTCAGCATGAGATCCACGTGAGATGTCATGTGTAACTTTCTGGTTATAATGTTAGTTACGCTACTTTTTAACTGTAAAAATGGATAAAATTTTTAATAGAGAATAAATTTACTCTTTAGTCCAACATACAAGAACTAATTTACCCATAGTTTAAGTAAAAAGGACAAAACGCAATCTGATTCTCACATCCTACTTTTACCATACTTACTTTTATATTAATTAAATAATAAAATACTTACATATTTGGATAATAAGTATAGAATTATATTTTATTATTTTAAATATAAAATACTGTTCACTTGTATATTTAAAATTTTAAAGACATTACAATAAAGGCATTCTTAGGATGAAACAATTTTATTTTTAACAAAATTTTAAAATATTTTTCAAAATTGATTTTCAATAATCTAATGTATATTATCAACGGAGTTTTTAAACTCTATAAATAAGATCGGGGTTGACAAGTATCAATATAAAGGTATAGTAACATATATATATATATAGAAACACATGACAATTTAACCCTATTATATATAACATAAAATTTTAGAGATTTTTATCTTTTCACTATATTTTTTACAGCAACATTTTCATGATATATATACAACTTTGATATGTAAAGTCCCAGTAGTAATTTGTGTGTCGCCGTAGTAGAATTAATGTATTAATATCAAAACTAGTAAGAAAACAAAAAAGGAATTCAGAACAGGATCTGAGAAGACATGGCATTATTCTTGTATTCACTACCCTCAATTGCACACATTTTTTATATTAACTGAATTTCAGAATTTGGATAAACACTGTGCTTGGAAAGGCAGTTGATAATTTAGGTTCTGTAGATACTCATACAACATCCCCTATTCATAAATTTGCGCCCGCTTTTTATCTATTCTTGAAACAGGAATTAAAGTAGTCAATCTTTTAGCTTCTTATCGTCGTGGAGGAAAAATCAGACTATTTTTTTTTTAGGGGGGAGGTTGGGGTAGGTAAAACAATACTCATTATGGAATTGATCAACAACATTGCCAAAGCTCACGTGGGCTTATCCGTATTTGATGGAGTAGGTGAACATACTCGTGAAGGAAATGATCTTTACATGGAAATGAAAGAATCTGTAGTAATTAATGAACAAAATCTTGCGGAATCAAAAGTGGCTTTAGTCTACGGTCAGATAAATGAACCGCTAGGAGCTCGTATGAGAGTTGGATTGACCGCCTTAGAGGTGCTCATGGGTCGGACCCAGGAAAAAATTTTGGCCCGCATCCTAGGCCCGGGCTCACCCAGCCCGAAATATGGGCCTAAGATTTTGTCTAGGCCCGGCCCGAGAAAAAAATTCTTAAGCCCGGCCCAGCCTGGCCCATTTTTAATAAAACACTAAAAATTTATTTTAAAAATAAAAAAATTTTAAAAAAGTATTTTACAAATATTTTAAAATTAAAAAAATAAAAATATATATTTATTATATTCGAGCCGGGCCCAAGCAAAAAAAGTGGTGCTCGAGGCCCGGCCCGTTTTTTAAACAGGCCTCATTTTTTTGCCCAAGCCCGTATTTCGGGCCTATATTTTTACCCAAACCCTCCCATATTTCGGGAGGGCCGTCGGGCCGGACCAGGCCACCCGGCCCATGAGCACCTCTAGACTGCCCTAACTATGGTGGAATATTTTTGAGATATTAATGAACAAGGCATACTTCAATTTATAGACAATATCTTACGTTTTGTCCAAGCAGGGCCCGAAGTATTTGCCTTATTAGGTAGAATGCAACAACCCTTAACAACCCACAACTAACGCTCACTTCAAAAGTCTAATTGAAACTCTTATGACTATTTTATTAGTAAATGGTTATACATCAAGGTCAAGATAAATTTGATGTATTTTAAGATTTTAATATTCATTAGAAATAGAGTTTTATTTTATTTATGTTATGAATATCTTATTTGTTGGAAAAATTATAATTTTTTGAAAACTTTGAGGTATATTCTCGATTGGTAAATGTGAAGAGTTGAATCATAAAACTATGGTTTTATATTCTACTCCATGAGACTTTTACAACGGTATATCATATGCACAAAATGGTTGAGTGATAAATGAGAAATTGATGCTCAAAGTAAGCTACTTGTGAATATTTGTTGAGAAAAAGAAAAGCTTAGATCCCACATTGGTTAAATACCAAGTGTGAGATGTATATATATATGAGAACCCACTTAAAGGGTGAATGAATGACTAAACTTGAAATCTTGCCTCGCGCGCAGGGGGGGTGCAGATCCAAACCCATCAGAGTTGGGCAACAAAAAATTTATTTTTTCTTAACAAATATACAAAATCTGATTTAAAAGGACATATATCCTGATTTTATTTGATTCCAATCTATTTTATTTGATTTTATTTTATTCCAATCAATTTTATTTGATTTTAATCAAATTGATTTAATTGCTCCTTTAATACAGATTTTGTATCTTTATTTATGGATATTTCCAAAAATTCCTCCATATTGAATGCCTATAAAAGCCTAAAGAATTCTTCAGAATTTGTTGACACACACTCTCTCACACCGAGTTTATTTTGTTCTCCAAAATTCTTCTCTTTTCCCCTCCATATTTTCCAACGTTCTGGTGACAGAAGAAGGCAAGGTTTGTTCGTTGATCACTGCTTCGATCATCGTGTTGTTGTATCCTGGGAGACTGTTGACCAATGTTTCTCCAAGTACCGTAGGAGCAACCAAATCTGTCTTAAGGAAATTATGTAAAATAGGCCTCAACATCTTGTAAAACTCGATTCTTTATTCGATTTATGGTTTTTCATAATCTTATTTATCTAATTGATTTCTCGTATATGATATTTTAAATATAAATATTTATTTTATTTCATATAAATATTTGTTTATTTATATTCATATTTGTTCACTAATGTGTTTTGTCCAACATTATTAAGTAGATGTTCATCAAGATAAAGATAAGTTTTGATAAACTTTAAATTCTAATAGCCATTAGAAGTAGATCTCTACTTCATTTATACTTCTTATTCCTATAAATAGAGACTTTGGAGAAGCTTTGTAAATATTCCGATTGATCAATAAAATACGCTCTATCTTTGCTCTCCCATTCTCTTTATGCTTTATTCTCTATCTTTTATTTTATAACATGTTATCAACACGATTCTCTTTTAATTATTTAACTCCATAAGTCACAAAATTTTTTCCCTTTCACCAAACCTTACCTCTTTCAAGCAGCAACTAATGCAATAGTTGATCACTCCAAATTTGCTGCTCAAACTGTTGTCGATTACCTTCTAGATCTACTACTATTTCAGTTTTCAATTGAGGCCTGCACACTATGGGTAATCATTATGCAAAGAAATTTATATAATCCTTACGTGTGCTTGTGATAATAGCCATGGTGATAGCGATAATGTTAAAGAATCTCAGGTATATTTTACTATGATTTATTTATTAGATCATATTTATTATAATTGTAGACTAATCATGACAACATAAATAGATAGATTTTGATTTAAAATCCATGCATGTTTGCGATGGTGATTATGAAATAAAGAATCTATTGGGACATTTATAAGTTCATCCTAGTAAATCTATTGCATTCCCAAGTGAATGCAAGCACAAAAGAAAATAAAACTAATATTATTCCAATATTTGGCAAGTACAAAATTAGTCGAAAGTCTGTAGAAGAACTAATATATTAATATCTTGTGATGGTTAATCCATTAGTTTTAAAAGATATTCATAATGGATCTCAAATTGAGATTATGAATGATGAAAAGATTATATTTCATAAGAATCAATGGAGGATTGAGTTATTGATTACTCTTGTTATTAAATTGAATTGATTGTGACTATCTGGAAAATATTAGTGATAATAAATTGCAAGAGAGAACTTATTCAACTTTTCATGATTCAAATGGGCTCCTATGGTAGCAATATCATGAATTTTTTTTTTACTTATGATTGAACAAAAAATTTTAGCCACGAAACCTAACCATTATCTAAAGAGAATGTAACAATATGTAATAAATTTGAAAGACATAATCTTTGACGTGGATGTAGTAAATTGAACTATAATAATAGTCATGGGGGATGGTCCTAATAAATTTTCTCACCATCAGAAGTGGAAAAATGAAGAAAGCAAGAAAAGAACAAGAATTTCTAAGAACTTTTTAAGAAGAGAGACAATTTATTTATGAAGAGTCGTTGGTTATGTCCTATTGTACACTTGAAAAATAAGATTCACTCTCAAAGTTTGCTATTAATAGATTTTGACTGGATTCAAAGTCTACTACTGAAGTTTAATTTGCTTACTTCTTGTCGTCAAGACTCAACGTAGAACAAAAAAAAGAAAAAAATGTACGCTTTAAATATTAACTCAACTTGATATATGATTTAAATATTTTGAGATGATCTTCTTTTTAAGTTTTGATTACATGTGTTACATATTGTTTTAAGCATCTCATTTGTTCGTGAAAATGAATATTAACGATTTATTTATGTCGCTATAGTAGGTTTTATAATTAAATAATATATTTGATTAAAATGTATCTAGTATGTAAATTTATGTTAACAAATCAATGAATCTTACGGTTATTCAGATTTGATTTAGTTCAAAGAATTATTAAAGGTAGTAGTTCATACATTTTATATTATTCTATTTCTATGAGCTTGAATGGTTGGATTTTGAATTAAGTTTCATGCATATTTATGATGATGGTTATGAAAAAAAATTGCTAGTTTTTCATTATGTCATATTTTTATGTTTGAGATGTGACGTTTATTGATATATTTATTATAAGCTTGTTTCTATACATGACCTAGGCAGTTATTCTCGGTAATTAATTGATTATACAAAACTCTTGCTAAAAGGGTTTTAAAATTATTTTGAATCGAACTCGAGACTTCTCGCATCCAAAGTGAGAATCATACCACTAGACCAAATTCCCTACATTTAAAGATTTTGACATATTCTCTAAAGCGAATATTGCATATAATTATTTGAAAATTATATTTATTGACTTAGTGGCATTATAAACTTCACATTGATTTAGACATTTCCAGTAGTAAATGTCACAATAGTACATATATGTGGATATAAAGTAAAAGGAATGGCGGTAATATTATCAATTTGTCATAATTTATATTGATATTATTAGTACAATTGAAATTCATGTTAAAGTAAATCAGAAGTTTACTGATACAAATGCATTTACAACTTGGCATGACCAGTTAGACCATCCTGGATCGTATATGATGCGGAAATTAATTGAGAATTCATATGGACATTCATTAAAGAACCAAAAGATTTTTTAATTTAAAGAATTCTCATTTGTTGCTTGTTCTTAATGAAAATTGCTTATTGGAAAATCACTAGCTAAAGTTGAGATTTAATGTCTTGCATTTTTGAAATGAATATGGGCCCATTCATCTACCACGTGGATGATTTTGATATTATATGATTCTTGGTAGATGCATCTACAAAATAATCACATATGTGTTATCAATTTGCAACCTGTTGTTTGCAAGATTACTTGTTTAAATAATTAATTTTAGATTATACAATTAAGACAATTCATCTTGCTAAAGCTGATGATTTTATATCTCAGTCTTTTATTGATTGAGTTTGAAAAACTTTTGTAAAAGCTTGTTATTTATGCGCATAACAGTTTAGAAAAATTATTGATTGAACGCCTCTGATTAATGTCTAAATCATTACTTATGATAACTAAACTTCCTATTTCAACATGAGATTACGTTGATTTATGTGTTGTACGCATCAAGCCAATAAGTTATAAATACTCCCCATTATAATTGGTTTTTGGTCAAGAGCTAAATATTTCTCAACTTTAAATTTTTGTATGTGCATATATGTTTCAATTGCTCCACCACAACAAAGATGAGTGAATCCTCAAAGAAAGTTGAGAATATATAGTAATTACAAGTCTCCTTGAATTATTATATGTTTTAAATGTTTTAAATGTATTGGCGATTCAATTATGACATGATTTGTGATTACTATTTTGATTCGATAGCTTTCCTGACATTAGGGGGAGATAAATAATAACTTATAATGAGTTAGGGGAAGAGAAATTTGAACCAGAAGTTCAACAAGGATAACTCATTACAAGTTCCAAATATGAAAATTCTCATAAAAGAAAATAATTCTTCTAGATGTTTATATAGTGGAGGTAGGTGCTCCAGAAGAGACTCAAGACATAACTAATAAGTAAAACTCCAGAAGAGATTCAAGTACCTGAAACTGAAGATTAAAATAGTGATAATAAGATATCTCAAGAAGTTATGTCAATTCGAGAAAATGTGAAACTGAATAATAAAACTGGTTAACAATGGTTTTGCATGCAATATTATTGTTGAAATAATGAAATAAAAGGAGGATCTTAAATAAATCTCTTGAGAAATATAGATATAGAATAGATTGGTCAAAATAGAAAGACGCAACTCAAATTCATGGAGTTTTTGGACCAGCAGTCTAAATATCTAAATGTATAAAGTCGGTGAGGGTACAAATGAAGTAGTTTTGCAAAAGTGGAATAAAATATGAAGTTTTTTTGCTAAGTCATGGCATTGATTATGAAAAGATATAATATTTTTTTGTGGTGGATGCAATAACCTTTAGATATATTATTAAACTGACCTTGCGTCTAATGGTGTTGTTACAACCTTTTATGAATCATTATATAGTAATGTTTATATTAAAATCCTTGAAGGTTTTAGAATGCTAGAAGCATATTGAAATTCTTGAGATATTGTTCATTTATATGAATTGAAATAATTGAACATATGTGGTAAATTTGACTCAATCAATAGTAGTTGAAAGAGGATTATAAAATGATCCAAAATACCTATTTGTATTTTTATAGAGTGATCGTGATTAAATTTTGTTATGATTATTGTTGAAACTCCTGAAGAAATCAAAATATATTTTCCCAAAATTTCCCCTTACTCATGACTTTCAAAAGAATGGTGATATAAATGCTTAGCAAATATATTCAAATAGTCAATTGAAAGACTAGTATTCAAGGTTGAATACGTAGAATATGAGAAAGCATGTAATACTTTCATGAGGGAGAGTAAATACGTATTGTACTCTTTTTCCCTTAAACGAGGTTTTGTCCCATTGGATTTTCCTGGTAAGATTTTTAATGAGACAGCATATTATGTGTATTATAGATATGTGTACTCTTTTTCCTTCACTAGGAAATTTTTTTCCCACAGGGTTTTTATCTTAATAAGGTTTTAATGAGACCAATTATCTACCAATGGACATCCAAGGGGGAGTGTTATGAATATCTTATTAAGTGGATGTCCATCAAGATCAAGATAAGTTTTGATGAACTTTAAATTCTAATAGTCATTATAAGTAGATCTCTACTTTATTTATACTTCTTATGCCTATAAATAGAGACTTTGGTAAAGCTTTGTAAATATTTCGATTGATCAATAAAATACACTCTCTCTTTGCTCTTCCATTCTCTTCGTTCTTTATTCTCTGTCTTTTATTTTATAACAATTTATACTTTTTATGTCTATAAATATAGATTTTGGAGAAACATTGTAAATACCCTTATTCATTGAATAAAAACTCAAAGTTCTATTTGTTCTTTTTCATCATGATACTCGATTTTTTCCACACATTTCGTCATTTTTTAAAACTCTTTCTTACTCCTTCTGTCCCTGTTTTTGCCTATTTCTTATTCCGTCCTATTTTTAATCTTTTCTTTGTTTTATCAATAAATCACTCCAAGTTTGGGCAAAAAAAGAAAAAAAATTCCCCATAACAAGCCTCAATGATCAAACTTGTATTCCTTAGGAGCCAATGTAATAACCGTAAAAATCTTGATACAAAACTTAATAAATCAGGATCTGTCATGTAAAATTATCAAGAATAAATCAGGATCTTGATACAATGAGACCCTCTTTCTGAGAGTCGATTTTAACCACAAGATGTTTCATATTATCATACGAGGTCAAATAATCATAAACCTCATTAACTGTGAGAGACTCACAGCTATAGAAAATCGTGCCTCTAAAGGTTAAATAAGACGGAGGTAACGAATAAAGTAGAATCAACCCTAGATCTTTCTTATCATACTAAACCTCCATGGCCTCCAAGTTTGAGATAATTTCTTTAAACACTATTAAGTGTTTGTGCACAGATGCACCTTCCTCCAAACGATGAGCATAAAGACGCTGCTTCATATGCAGCTTGCTGGTTAGTTAGAGTTTTTGACATACATATTTGTTCCAACCTCTTCCAAAATCCAGCGGCGGTCTTCTCCTTCATCACATCCTGTAAAATTTCGTTAAACAAATGCAGATGTAACTGTGTTAACACCTTTCGATCCTTGTGCTTTTTCTCTTCCTCTGTCACGTCGAAGACATCTTATCTACCTCTAGTAGGGCTTCCTCTAAGTCCATCTGTGTAAGAACTGCCTGCATCTTTATCTGCCACAACGCTAATCTGGTGTTGTGATCCAACAGCAGAATTTCATACTTCAAAAACATCATTACTGTGATTGAGATGAACAACTCGAAAGCTCAGATACCAATTTGTAAAAAAATAAAATGTCGGTAATGAAAATATATCATAAAGAAAAGAGAAATAAAAAATAAAGAACACACAGATTTTTTACGTGGAAACCCTTTCCGGAAAAAATCACGGGCAGAGGAGAAGAAAATTCACTATGTCGAATTCGAATGATTACAAGAGGAGTATCTATTTATAGGCTTGTAAAATCATATTCTAATACGAGTGTAGTAAGATTGAAACACCTTATTCTAATAAATATCAAATAGATGGAGTTTAATAAGGTTTAAAAAACCTTGTTCTAAAATAAAATAAAAGAATTGTAGTTCTATATGGATTTTATTTTTATTTTATTTTACCACTGTATTTTATTTAAATAAAGATTTGAGTCAATCAATTCTAACACTTCCTTTAAGGTAATCAAGTTGAACAACTTCTTAAAATCTAATTTAAACTCAATTTGAAATCATCCAACTTATCCTACGTGTGATGCTCCACATGTTGTTACATTTCTTGTTGAAACTAGGTGAATCCTTTAAGGAACTTACTACCATGTGTATTAACCATTATTAAAGTTTTGATACCAATTGATACGAGCCTTCAAATCTTTGTAAAAGAAAAGGAACAGAAAGAAGGAAAAACTAAAAAGGGAGAGAGAAATAAAAGAAATTCGGTAAAAAAAAATCTCTCTCGTCCTTCTCAATTTTGAAATTGAGCAAATTGGTCCCTCTAGAAAATCGAAACAATTTAATCCTTGTCAATTTTGAAAGCGAGCAATTAAGGACAATTAATCACGACATTAATATCTTTGGTCAATTGTACATAATTTTGATTGGTATAACAACACATTTAACTTGATGTTTACATGTTTTGTCAATTTGGTCTAGATTCTTAAAGATTCAATAAATTTAGCCTCAACATTTACACATTTACATGAATGTTGCGAGCTAAAATTGTTAAATAATTACCAAATTGACAAAACATGTAAAATTTAAGGATTAAATTTGTTATTATACCAATCAAAATTATGCACAATTGACAAAAAATTAATCTCATGATTAATTGTACTTAATTACGGACTTTGAAATTGACAAGAATTAAATTACTCGATTTTAAAAAAGACCAATTTACTTAATTTCGAAAGTGAAAGAAAAATGACATCATTCCAGCTACAAACATTTTTATATTAACCCAATCAAGGCCTACATTCACAAATCCAATTATAAAAACAAAAGACAGCGAAACAAATATAATTATAACCGATTCGTATCAATATATATAATATAAAATTGTGGGGAACATAAACCTAATCAATCCAATCCATGTGAATTACAATCACATGAAAATTCAAAAAGAAAAAGAAAAACCCCAAGTTAAAATAATTTTGAGAAACATTAATTATATATGACGTCAAACTATTCATGTGAAATGTTTGATGATGGAGCAAGCAACACGTGGGAACATTCTTATTAATTAGCTTAATTATTGAAACTTGTTTAGCATCTAATCTCTCTATATTCTTTCTAGATAGTTAGTGATGTGAACAAGTACATATGCCTCTCTCTCTTATTAGGCACACACAAATATAATTAGAAATATATATTGAAATGGAAAACATGTAATGAATGAAACTTCAAAGACATGCATTCTTTATATATACACATGATTCTATCCCCATACCCACATCACTTTACCTTTACCTTTTAATTGCACTACAAACAAAGCATGTGAACCATTAAATTTGCTATTCAATTCAATTAATTTCGTTGATCTATACTCTCTCTTTTTCAGCATATAAAGAAAGAAAAATAAGTTATAAATATAAACAACTATAAAATCAATCAAATTTTAATCCATACGATTAGATTGACCAATTCCTAATAAAAATATGTTCAAATAGCTATATGAATAACATGACTTTCAGTTTATGCTTTAGTTACATATGTTTGAAATTTCATGTTTTAGTCACTTATGTTATTGTCTTGTTATGAAATGGTTACTCTATCGTTATCTCCCTAACGGCAAATGGGTTTTAAATATCATCTTGGATGTTTAGTTGCTGAGATGAAGATAGGTTTTTAATTAAATAAATTTAATTTAGACTGCCACATAAGACAGCGAAGTTGGCATTTAAAACCCCTTTGGACTGCCACGTAGGATCGCCGTTAGGGAGATAACGAAGCTCAACGGTAGAGTGACCACTTCGTAACAAAACGATAACTTAAGTGATTAAAATGTAATCTGAAGCAAACAAAAATGACTATTTTTATAATTTACCCAACAAAATTTAACTTTTATCTCTTTCTTTATAAGTTTATGTAAGATAAAAACATGTCAAATATTGTAATAAAAAAAGACCGACTTCATACAAAAAGATCATGATTTTTTATTATTATTGTTGATAATTAAAAAAGAAATCTATCACCTATTGTTGAGGCAAAGGGTCAGCCATTAATCCAAAGTAAAACTAGAAACAAGTGGTATGGGGACGCATGCCCCTTTAGATGTGCCAAGGTCTAAGACAAGTACCCATCAATTCTATTGTTTTGTTTTTATTTTTGTTTTTTGTATTTTTTAAATTAAAGCCTTAATTGACCTTACTTTTACTATCAAAGGCATAAATACTTCATATTTATAAGAATAATTTTTCTTTACATTTTTAACCGTTCACTTCATAAAAAGCTAAGGATATTTTTCTTTAATAATATCTTTTAAAGCAGCTGCGTACGAAAAAAAGAAAAAAAAGTAAGGAACCCAGATTTCAATAGTTTCGGTTTTTATTCTTTTTATTATTTCTTTCTAAAAAAAGTTTGCTCTTTTATTTACTTGCATCTCTTTTTGTGATTCTTAAGCTTAAATATTTAAACTTCAGCTAGAAAGAGAGCAACAATGCGAACTGAGTAGCACTACAGCTTTGTTTTTAGTTTAAGTTTTAATTTTTGTTATCAAAGTTTTGTTCTTTACTATCTTCTTTTTTCTCTTCTTGTTCGTGAGAAAGGAAAAAGCAGAAAGAGAAAATGAGCAATGCTCATCAAGAAGCTATTAAGCAATTTCTTTCCTTGATGGAAACTGGTGAGATTAAAGGGCGGAAAAAACCATTTCTGTGTTCTTGGGTTTCTTTTGTTTTGGTCTGTAAATCACTAACATATTTCTTTTTGGGAAACTTTGGCCAACAGTTGATGAGCGAATGAAGAGCACATTTCAGGTTAGTCTTCTTCTTCTTCTTTTTATTTAAATAATTGGGTGGTGAGGTAATGAGCTGAAGAGAAAATAGAAAATACAGATTAGATTTTCTTTTGTAGTAACAATTAGGCAAGTTTCTTTTAGTTACTAGAACTTTTGCTTAGGACTTTACCTGATTGCTTGGTGTCATGAAATTTCATATTTAACTGTTTCTTTTCTGAGTTGATCCTGATCTATCTCTTGCTTGATTTATCTCAATTATAGTCTTCTTCTTTTTTTTTTGTTCTGTGAAGTTGTAGTTGCTTCTGTGTAGAACTTGGTCTCCTTCTCAGTATTTAACTAGTTTCTGGGGTGTAGTTACTTAGTCGTGTACCTTGGCAAAGAGTTACTCAAAACTCAGTTACTACTAGCTTCTGGCATGACCTTTTTGATTAGTTACTGAAACATGATGTTATTCTTAAAATATTTGTAGATTACTTTTTCCAGGTTACCTATGCAAGTTCCTGCAAAATAAGTTTATTTATACCTAAGGAGAAACAAAAATATTAGTTGCCAAAATCAAGTATCTACAGATATAACTATACAAGTTGGATATCTAGATTTTAGCAACGTCATAAAGTATCTAAGGCTAAGTGTGGTGTGTAGATAAATAAATTACTCACGAGTTTCTGTCCCAGTGCCTCTACTTTTTATTGACATTTGAGGTGTCCTGAAGGAATTAAAATCTTTACAATGATCTACACCTGACATGTGGATAGGATAGATGAATACAGCCTTTTACATTTCTGGTTTGTACTATGATCAGCTGAGGTTCTATTTAACGTTGGTTATCCCGGTCTGCAGAACATGCACCAAGGGTATCCAACTGAAGCTTTAGTGCGGTTTCTCAAAGCGAGAGATTGGAATGTTCAGAAAGCCCATAAAATGGTGAGATTCACCTGGTGCACTTAGGCTATAATTAAATGTTGTGCATCAAGTATACCATTTTTTTTCTGTTTATTAAATCGTAATTTGTTCCCTGGTGCAGTTAATTGACTGCTTACAATGGAGAATTCAGAATGAGATTGACAACATATTAGCGGTGAGTTTTTCCTTTGAACCCTAATTGATTTCTTATATCTTTCGATTTATGATATTGCAAAACCATGTGTATATACACTTATAGAGATCATACTGACTTGTGTGGTTGACTCAGCTGCTAAAAATAACTTCAGCGGTAGCTGATAAAGTTTGTTCTGGTAATTGTTGATTCATGAGATAACTCATTTTACTTTTTCATTATGTAGAAACCAATTATCCCCACTGACTTATATAGAGCAGTTCGAGATTCTCAGCTTGTAGGATTGTCGGGTTACTCAAAAGAGGTATTTACTTATTCCATTGGCGTATATCTTCATATTCATATGTATTGTGATTGTCCTGCAACTGGTTTTAGTAACTCATTTGTTTTGATGTGACAATATGTAGAATATATTGTTATTATATATCACTTTCTTTGGGAGGAAAACTTTTGTTACATTCGAAAGAGCTTCCTTGGTGATTAACTGCCTCATTCCTTCTTACATTTCCAGGGTCTTCCTGTCATTGCTATTGGTGTTGGGCTCAGCACATATGACAAAGCATCTGTAAGGACATCATATCTCATTGTATTTCTAAATTTGGCATTGCAGCCTTTGGAGTCTGGTTTGATATTTGAAACGGTTGTTGAAAGAAATCATCCGAAGGCACACTATTGAGCTTTTAAGTACCCATATGTTTTTCTGCAAAAAGTTAACTTGTGTCCAGTATAATCTATTAGGGCAAAGTAAGTTGTGTTTTATGTTTAAATGCACAAATACAAGAGCTTAATTGAGGGCACAAGTCACTTGGAAATTGGCACCATTTTCTCCTGGAGATTGACCATAACTGCATTCTTTTTTCTCTTTCATTAACACTTTCTCCTTCTTGCGGACATGTTTAATTAATAATACTAGTAGGATTTGGATACTTAATGTGTTAGAAAGGGAAAATTGTTGGGTGGAAGGCATCTTTTAGTACGAGCATGTGCTTCAGCATGCACTGTTGGGTTATTTCTATAACCCTTAAATCTGTCATTCTGTGTTGCAGGTGAATTACTATGTACAGTCGCACATTCAAATGAATGAATACCGAGACCGTGTAGTATTGGTGGGTATGACGCTGCTACTTTGATGTTGTTTCACTTGTACAATTGCTTGCTAACAGTTGCTTTTGTTATAGCCTACTGCCACTGAGAAGTATGGACGGCATATCAGCACTTGTCTGAAGGTTTTGGATATGACTGGCTTGAAGCTTTCAGCATTGAATCAAATAAAGGTATGTTTTAATTTCATATAACCTTCTCTCTTACTCTCTGTTTAATTACTTTTTGGCATGATGTTAGAGTTCTCATTTTCTTCACAGGAAAGCATCCAAAAAAGTGAATCAATGGAAAAGAAAATTTTCTGCTCATTACTGTGCTAACCCTCGTCTTCCTAATGCTGATCAGTCTCCTGTGCTATGTGCTAATGCAGATACTGACCACTATATCAACAATCGATGACTTGAATTATCCTGAGAAGACACAGACGTATTATATTGTCAATGCACCATATATATTTTCGGCATGTTGGAAGGTTTTTTCTTATTTTATGTTTCTTAGTTCTCTTCTCTCAGTTAATTTATGCCGCCCCCACCCCCCCCCCCCCAAAAAAAAAAAAGGCTAATGCTTTTCTGCAATTATTGGCAGGCTGTAAAACCTCTCTTGCAAGAAAGGACAAAGAGGAAAATTCAGGTGCTTCAAGGTTCTGGAAAGGATGAGTTGCTGAAAGTAAGAAAACCCTTCCGTCCTAGTTTGAAAACTCTATTTAGCATGTTGTCTGTTTCAAATGTCAGAAATACTTCTTGTCTTTGCACCTATGTTAAAATCATTACCGACTTGCGAGTTAATGTTATGATCTGGTAATGTGAAGAGGATTGTAGTAAGCCTTTAGTTTGCTTTCAACTACCTTTAGATAATCAGTCCTTTAATTTTTTTCAAAACCAACTTGTCATGGTTTTATGTATTGTTTTATTCTGATGTATGAAAACATAGCTTCATTGAATTTTAATCTATATGGATAATTCAAAAAATGAGGCGTTCATCATTCACTTGGTTCTTGTGTGATTGTGTCTTAAGGCATTTTGCTCCTTTGCTATCATTTCTTTACATACTGATAAATTTTAGTGAATAAGGTTTTGCTCGCTTTGACATGATTTTGATTTACTGCTTGATCCAGCTTTGTTACGATTATTTCCAGACTTTTGACATGTTCATTCCAACTATGCAGATAATGGATTATTCATCCCTTCCACATTTTTGTAGAAAAGAAGGTTCTGGATCAACCCGTCACAGCAGCAATGGAACTGCAGATAATTGTTTCTCGTTGGATCACACCTACCATCAACAGCTTTACACTTACATAAAGCATCAAGCTACACATAAAGAGACCAATTCGCCGATCAAACATGGGTCAGTACATGTAGAATTTCCTGAGCCAGATCCAGATGATACCGCAATTGCATTGACAATTGAATCTGAGTTGCACAAGCTTGCAGACCAGAATGGCCTGTGCAAGTCATTAAATGGCCTTAAAGTGAATGGTGTTTAGATTTTAGATAATACCGATTACATAGCTGTTGTCAATATGTTACAAAGAACCGAGACTGATTAACAACTGTAGAATGAGAGGCCTTGTATTTCGATCTTCAAATGTTATAGCAGAGCTTTCTTGCATCAGCTCGATGCAGACTTGGTAGACAACTGATCCGGTGTAATTTGGTATACCACCTTGTTGTGGATAATTGCGCATGCCTTTTCTTTTTAAACGAGACTCTGTATGAAACAAGACCTTCCCAGTTCTACTACATGCAGCTTTCTTGAATAGTTATCTTAAGATTGATGGTTGGTTGATGATAATATGCATTAATGGCAATTGCTACTTCACATCAGTTAATAACTTGTTTAGCTTTAACGTCAACATTTCTAACTCCTCATTCATTAACTGGGGAAGATGATAATTGGAATATGGCCAATGCCAAACAAAATTCTTGCAGAAAAATAGCAAAAGTACTCAAAAGGGGTGTGAGAGACTTCATTTTACCATCAGCTTAGTATAAGCAATGTCAACATCATATCACACTTCTAACTTAGCTGTTTATAGCAGCTATAAGCAACAGCAATTGATGCAGCAGCACAAACAACAGCAAGAGCAGCATATGTATCTTCACGTTCCCAGCTCTCGAACCAAGTTGGTTTGGCACAAACCTTGCGTACACTGGCACCTTTTCCGCTATTTATCCTCGAAATAAGCTTCTTGCCACTTTTTTTCTTTTCGGGTGTCAGCTTTGCTACCCCCTCATCTGTAATATCCGACTTTGGAGGGTCATGGCAACAAGAACTGCTGTTTCTTTGGCAACAGCTTGCGAGATTGTCTTGAGATTGACAGGCAGTTATGTTCATCTCATCCATTTGTCTTTGTGTTGCCTCTTTGGTAGTTTCACCATTTGCTAGGCGCCTTAGTTCTTGAAACTTCTTCTGTTCTTCTTCAGATAAACCCATCTGACCCCTGAAATAAGCATTTAAATCCCCTATTATACATGGTAAATGTGTCAAATCGTGTCTATACTCTGAACATTTCTTGTTCTGTAAGAAAACATTCAAGGTACTACCGTAGCTCCCACTGTTCACTACAGAGCAATATAAGGTGAAGATTTTGAGCATCTTCCCGGCATCATTTTACATGCTCATATTCTGTTTTGAGTCAAATTACTCGCTGCAACTTCTATTTCACACTTGCCCCACCTTAAATACTAAAGTTTTGGCATATTGCATTCTTAATCCTCTTATATTATATTCTACACATGAAACCGACATCGAACGAAGGATTGATAATAACAAAGCAAGCTGATGCCAAAAAAGTTACCTCCACAACGCATCTATAATTTCTCCCTTCCCAATATGCCACTCTAGCAGTGTAGGTACATCATCAGGGGTAACATACCCATACCTGCACAAAATATATATGAATTTAAAAAAATAAAAAGGAGGTTCAGTTATCAATCCAGTAGAAGAGTTACATGAAGAAAAAGAAACTAAATTAACAAATAAAGGGAGATTCAACAAAATAGCCAGTGGAAGAGAGATCACTCCTACCAATGTCCAGTGACTTCTCCGTTGAAATTTGATCCAAATATAATAACATTTCCTGCATACTTATGACCCCCAATGTGTGAGCATGGGCTAACAGACACTCTACCTTGAAGACCATACAATACTATCTCTTCTTTGAATCTGCTAACCAGTGGAGGTCCACAAACTCCACAACGCCGATCTCGGGATCCATGAGAACAAACAAAAACAAATGACCCTTCTAGTTTTTCAGGAGTTCCAGGCAGCCACTCACCATTCTTTACAAGTACTTCTTCAACAAAAGTGTCAACATCAAAATGGGTCAATCTCCTGCATCCTTAGCTAAAACAGTGATCAGTATTAAGCTTGAAAGTAAAGGTGAAACATCTAAGGAAACCTCAATGGAGCAGCAATAGACCTGTATCTAATCATGTCTGGAAATATTAGTACATCTCCATTGGATGTCTCAGTCCCATCATGCCCTTCACATATTGTCAAGCGGGTCTATAAGAAGACAAGCAGAAATAGATAATGTAAGAATGGTGGACAGGGAAAATTCAAAATTTTAAATGATGCTTAAACCAACAACCAACTATCATATCATTTATCTTTTCATCTAAAGTATGTCATTTATCTGTTCATGGTGATAAAAAGATTTACATTGTAACCAAAAGGGAATACCTCAGTGACTCAATGTGGTGCCCTAGAAAGATACAAAGGGAAAGTAATTCTGACTGACCTATAACCAGCATTGCATGCCAGTATGGATATGCTTTTATAGATGCCTCATAATCTCATTCACATTAAATATAGAAAGTTGAAACAAACACGTTGAAAAACAGACATTTATCGAAATAAAAAAAGAAAGAAATCATTTATTTAGTTCCTTCAGGATTCATAGGATCATGTTGATTTGAGAACATCAAATCCAAACTTTAACATAAGCTAGGTGTGTTAACTTATAAAATCAAAATAATTCTGCTTCAGAAAAATATCGGTAAGAAATGCAAAGCATACATCAAACGAACAAATATGAAGCAGAAAAAAATCAGACTGAAGAGCACTAAATCACCTTTAAACACACAAATCGGAAAACAGGATTGTATCCCCTAGGTAATAAAACAGATTGAATTTTGTAATTACAAGTTCTGAACTAGAAAGAAAACAGATTGCAGACCTCAAAATCACTCCTAAACAAAGTTACTTAACAAACCACCAAAAGCCTACATGAAAGTACTAAAGTTGAACCCTAAACCCTAAGGTAAGAAGGTGAAATAGAAACTATTAACACACACACACAAAATCATATTTCCCTTCATGAGAACCTTTAGAGAAAACGACAATCACACTGGAGAAAAAAACCCAGTCTAATTTACTAAAATGTGACGCCAAAATGTCAAAACTGCATTTCTCCAAAGCTCCAACTCACCTAAACAAGAACTTCAAGTTACCAAAAAGCAAAACCAGTCTGAATAAATGTGATTTTATGTTAAAAAGATAAAAAAAGAACCATAACCTAAAGTCAATCTGTTCATACAGGCCCACCAAAAAAACCCATTAAACCCACAAATTAATAAAAATGGGATTCAGTTCGTAAGAAAACCACAAATTTTCTACATTTTGGGATCACTCAAAAGATTAAGCCAATCAAGTGAAAAAACAGAAACCCACTTAAGTTCACCAAAAATTTATAAAGATAACAAATTTGAAGCCAAAAGCACTAACCAGACCTTGAGATCTTTCGAATCATAATGAACCAAAAAGAAAGAAAAAGCACACTAATGACTAACCTCTTTTATCATATCAGCCTTCCTGGCCAGAACAGCGGCAGACAACAACCTAGGCAAACGATCAAACTCAGCAGCCTCAATCCTAGGAGGCCAAACTGATGGGCTTTTGTAGCAAAGGAAGACATGGCGTTGATAGAACTGTACAGTGCCAGAGATTGGACTTTGCTGTCTAAAGTCAGGCCTTGAGAAACCAAACTCAACATCACTGTTACTGGGACTAGCTGTTTCAGCAGCTAGAAGACCCTCGTTTGAGTAACTCCCAGAAGCACTTCCGATGTGGGAAGATGGGTCTTGGAGATAACGGTCAAGGTGGTCTGAAACTGTGATTGGAGAAGAGGTCGATGATGGGTTTGTTGGGAAAGTTAATGACTCTTCTCTTTCTCTGCTACTTGACATCATTCCAAGGCACAAAGAGTGGTAGAAAAAATGGGTTTTAGGGGATGGAAAAAGGAAGAGTTCTGTTTCAAGAAAATGATGGGTTTTTTTTTTCTTCAGAGAGAGAAAGGGATGGTTGGCCTTTAAGAGCGATGAAAGGTTTTTTCTTTTTGGGGGAAGTTCTAACTTCCAGAGTTTCCAGTGGCACGGGATAGACTGAGAATTTTCTTTTTAATGGATTTGTTTTGAAATTTGTAGTCTTTTCCATATTTTTAACTTCTTTTTCCATGTTAATGTTTTTTTGTATTTTTCTTGTTTATATTTTTTTTTCCTTTCAAATTTTAGGATAATTCACTAAATTTTCAATTGATTTAAGACTTGAGAGTGTTGAATGATTTCTATTGTTAAGTAGTGTTCTCATGCATGGGCTTTAAGGGCATTTTCATTTTCAGTGTGATTGATTTCATCTAAATGGACTTTGCTTTCATTTGTCAAAATATTAAGAGGAAAAGGCTCACAAGTCTCTTTTCTTTTTTTCCACTCCCACTCCCACTCCCACTCCCACTCCCTTGTCTATATCATGCCATCAAATTAATTACTACAAGAGACTCACATGTTGACATCAATAATTGAGATTGGTACTGGTGATACCATAAGATTTTCTCTCATCTAAGGTATGCCCACTTTGGTCAGACTCTTGTTTTTATTTATATATAAAATCAAGTAGATTCACCTGCTTCTCATTCCTCAATCAAAATAATGCAAATTAGACAAGTTTCAGGCTGATAATCAGGATGTGAAGAACATTTGTTGTGTGTGTGTGTGTATATATATATATACTACCAGTCATTTGAGTGACCAAAAACATCAAAGCTTAACTTTGCTTCGTGCCGAAGGCTCGTCAACATCATTGCTGCCACATTGCTCTCCAAGAACTTTTGGCACTTAAAACAACACAAACATTCATTTCCATTGCCAAGTCATCAATTAACCTAATAGTAATAATATACACAAGTCATTTACTCCACCTTGCTTGCAAACTAATCCTTAGATGTTCCACTTTAAATTCCTCACACAAGAATAACAGGGATTTGATTTCACAGTTCTCAGATGTACACACAATCAAATATGTTTCTCTCAACCATTGATAAATGTACAAAGATCAGGCAAATGCAATGTTACAGAGTCTTCTCACCAGGCAGATACGACGGAGATCCACCCTCAATTTGGTTCTTTCTTCGATTGAAGATACCGCTGATATTAGGTAAAAGCACCTTTTTCGAGACAGAAGACTTCTCTTTTTCCAACATTTTAGCCTGCACAATTTTCTCTGCTGGGTTCTGCTTTTGAATTCTGTAGTGCTGGGGGGATGATTCTGTTGACATCTGTGCTTCTATCAGAATCCGAGATGCAGCTGCAACTGCTTTCTTCTGTTCCTTTTCACGCCACTTCCGGAGCTCTCCCTCCACAGCCCTCTTTGCAGCTTCAGCCATCTCTGCCCTCTTCAAAGCATCTGCAGTTGCAACCTTCATATCTTCAATCTCTTTCTGAGTTGCCTCTAGTCTCTTAAGTGCCTCATTTTCACTAGCCTTCACAGCTTCGACCTGAGCCATGGCAGCAGCCACTTTCATTTCAGCTATATTATCTGACTCTTCAACTTTACGACTCAAAGACTCGAACTCTTCCCTGGAGATAGTTATATTGGCTCCAGATTCAGAGGTTGAGGCACGTGCAGCATTTGTTTTCTCAGAAAGCATCTTTATTTGATCAAGTGCCCTAGTCTCGGCTTCTTTTGCAGCTTCCGCTTCTTCCAGAGCAACCACCAGCTGCTTATCTGCTTCCTGAAGTGCAATTCTCAAGGCTTCAGCTTCCAACTTTAACTTCTCTGCTTCCTTTTTCATCTCTTCTGCTTTTCGCAGCGCATTTTCTGTTTCCACTGATAGCTGTTGGAGGGTTGATAACATTTCTGCACAGGCACCTCTTGTTTTGGATTCCTCCGAAAGGAAAGCTTCAAGCTCTGATTTACTTTTCCGAAGCTTGACATGCAGATTCCCAGCAATGGACTCAGTTTCCGCTTCCTTCTCCTTCAGCTCAGAATGCTCTTTATTCACATTTTCTAGTTCCACCTTAAGAGACTCCACCAAACTCCTCAAGGAATTCTCTTCTTCAGCGACTTTTTGCAGCGATTCTTTAGCACCATCTAGCTCTGAAGTAATAGTTCGCACAGACTCCAGATCGGAAGCCTTTGCACTTTCCATCTGTTTCTGCAAAGACCCAATCTGATTATCTGTTTCAAGCAGTTGAGCTTCAAGATTTCGCATAAGCTTAGGGTCAAATTCATTCTTCAAAGCAAGCAACTTCTTTGTTGACTCTTCAAGGGTAGCTTTATATAATTGCTTCTGAGTGTCCTTTTCAGCAAACATTTTAGCTTGTTCTTGCTGTGTTTCAAGAGATGCAAGCTTCACTTGTCCGATCGACTCCTGTACATATGAAATTTCCCTAGAGAGCTCTCCAACCTTCTCCATGTTAACCTTAGCTGCATGTTCAGCTTCTTCTGTTTGGTTGAAGGCAGCAATTTTCGCTTCTAAGGATGCATCACAGTCCTGACGGACCTTCCTCAATTCTTGTTTAGCAGCATCAAGTTCAGTAATTACAATCATGTATTGTTCCCTTGCAGTTTCCGAGTCCTGGCTCCTAGTTCCATCGGGTCCGGGAAGAATACCAGAATTTGCTTCTTCAATCTGCTTAGCCTTATTCTTTGCAGCTTCTGTAGCCTTGACTGCACAATCCTTGGACTCGTTAACAGTTTTGAGTTTGTGTGAGAGTTCCTCAGCTGTTTTTTTAGCCCTTTCTAGCTCTACAAGTGCTTGAGCCTTAGTTATCTCAGCATTTGATAGCTGTTCCTTTAACTTGTTCAACTCTTTTTGAGTAAGGTGAAGCTGAGTCTCCTTGGCTAGAACTCTCTGCAACTCAAATCCAAATAAGAATAGAAGATTAATGGACTATCGAGATTTCCCAGCAATCCATCCCTGAAGCTCTGGTTGTGCAGTTAGTAATTGAACAATGAGAACATTAATATATGCAGCTTAGAAAGACGTCAAAACACTCCTTACATAGGCTTCTTAGCCTTCACATAAAATAGATGCTTTACTCATAATCATGAGTGGAACCATTCTTATGCTTTTTAATATTTACAATCATTAGAGATGATCGAGAACCAGAGAATAGACAAGTGAAAGAAAGAACTTGACACATACTACTACGACTTGACACAACATTTCAGGTGAAAGAAGAAAGAGAACTTCTGCGAATCAGTATTACCTCTGCAGAGTGAGCTTTTGCCTTTTTCATGGCAGGTTTTTCCCCAGAGAAAGCGCCTTCACCAAATAGAGTGACAGCATCTTTAACAGATTGGAAAGGTGCACTAGTATCTATCTCTCCCACCTCCACTTTCTGAGAGTCAGTGGCATTCTGGCGTCCCTTTGCAACCATAATGTTTTGCTTGTTCGTTATTACTCTGAAGTTCACAAGTTCAATAAAGAAAAAAATAAGTCGGCGATGTGAGCTCCCAATCACCAACATGTCTCAGAAGAAAGAATAAGAAATGTAATCTCAAAGAAATTTCTAGTCTCTTCAGCCAACTGATTCTTTGGCATTACTGTATGGCTAAACGTCTTAATAAGATGAGCTGATCACAACATAGACCAGTAATTTCAGGCAGTGAAAAAATGCACTAACCAAAAGAGACATAATAAGTTTAAGAAGTGAAACCTTGTGTTATACATCTGTCCTAGACTACCCAAAAGTTCATATAAAATCCTCACTACAATGTACATAAATGAAAATAGATTATTCCAGTAAAACACTGGTCAAAATCACCAAGATTTCAACATCATCATGAAAATCACACTATGAATGAAGCTCACCATACCTTAAATATCCTTCTCAAGTCTTCAACCAAATTGGCTAGGAAGCTTTAACTTTTCTCTCCTAGAAATTCAAAGCAACAGAACCCTAGCTCAACATCAAACAATAAAAGAAAGGAAGAAATATCTTTAAGAAAATTTTTCTAGAATTCAAGAACATGACAAAATTGATGCCTCCAGTCTAGAAGTCAAAAGAAAAGTAAAAGACAATTTAACAAAACAAACAAAATTCCATGTCAGAAAATTTGCCTATAACTGCTTAAACCAAAAGAAAAAAAAATTTAAAACCCAGAAACAAAAAGTCTTCAAATGAAAAAAGAAAGAAAGAGGGGGGTGGGGAGAGAAGCACCTTGTCTAAAGCTAAAAGCCCTTCACAGCTTCATGACCATCTTCTTTGATCTTCATACTATTCCTTCTTTCTATAAAATAAAAACCCTTTTAGTCTTTCAACCTAACGACCAAAATCCACCAAGAAATACCCAAGCTTTCGACAGTAATCTCCCAAGAAAATTTGATCAAAAATTCTCCGCCAAGAAACAACTAGGCTTCTTGGAAAAAGATTTCGTGGGTTTTAATCAAAAGGGGGGAGGGTAGCTAACTATCTTCCTTTTTGCTAGTATTTTTTTGTTTTTGTTTTTGAAGGTTTCAACTAGTAAAAATTGCAACTTGAGAGAGAGATAAAGAGGAAGATTTGAATATTCGAAAGCAGTTTGAGACAAAAATTTACATCGGCAAAGACAATGAAGAGAGAGAAAGCAGGAGAGACTGTTTCCTTAATGGAGAGGCAGGCTTTCCAAGATTGTACTTCTTGGACAGTGTTGTAGAATGTCTTAAAATGAAAGGGTAGTTTTGTCTGAAAGATACTAGTTATGTGAAGAATGGTCAGGGCTGGCACGTTAAAAGTCTAGAGTGATGGCAGCTGAGAAGTGACGAAATGACAATGACTGAAAGAAAAATGTGTTTGTTAAAGAGGTTTGGTTATGGATACAATTACTTGCATTGCTGCTGCTCCCATCTTTCTCATTCACTCTTGTACTTGTTGTTTGTTTCTTCTTTTCTTTACTTTTTTTTTTTTTTGTTTTCCATTTTGTCCTCCTTTAGTTATTGTATAGATTATTACCATATCACTTAACTTCCGTGGTTAAAATCAAAACAAAATTTTAAATCAACTCAGATAACAAAATTTTTAGCTTTTGATTCAAATCCAAACTAATCCTTATTAATAGGCCACGACTTACTATTCAAAATTGCTTTCTTATTATCATTAAAGAAGTTTAACATTTTTTTATTTGGGAAAGATACTAACACCGTTGTAAATTTAATATGATTTTACACCCTTTCATAATTTTTATCATTGATATTTTAATAATTCAATCGTTGAATTTATTAATATAATTGTACTTAGCATGTATGTAAACTTTCGAATTGATCTAATATCTCTATTGTATCAATTTAAAATATTATTTATATTAATATATATTTAATGTTTAAAAGTTTTTTTACAGAAAATAAATAGTTAAAAGATTTTCTTTACTCCAAATTTGATATCTGAATTACATTAATCGATATAAAATATGACGGTTGAATTGTTAAAATATTAAGCATAAACAAATTGTTAATTTTACTACCTTTGCAAATGAATCTCTCTCCATGTTTGAAATACATATTTTAACTTTTTTTTCATAAACACTTTTTACAATAATTGATAATATCAAACTTTAAAATACACGTTTTAAAGTATTTTTCAACCTTAATGATAAATCTTGTAAGGTTGATTCAAATGGTAAACAAATAGAATTTTTTTTCCTTTGGTCTTGATTTTAACAGAAAATATGAATAAATTTGCAATAGGTTAAATTTCATTAATAATTTGTGTGTGGATTTAATTCTTATATTTTATTTTGGTCATTTTTAATTTTTGTATTTTTAGTATTTGAAAATTTTAGTTAGGATCAAATGTTAGTTACTAAATTTATTAAGCTATGTTATTTTCAAAAATTAACACGACAAATATATAATCGCATATGTAATGTCATGTCAGATTGTTTTTTAACATGTTACTCACAAAAAAATCAATTAAAAATTTTAACGACTATGGTTTGCATTAAAACTAAAATTCCAAAATTCAAAAAATATAGCGAGTAACAATGATTCAGTTGAAGAACACTAACTAAATCTACAACTTTTCGCACAACGTAGGACTAATAGTAGAATTTAACGAAACAGATTTTAACTATTACTGTTTGGTCAAAACTGAACTTTTAAAAATTAAAAAGTATAGGGATTAAACTTGACCAATTCAAAGAGTATAGAGATTAAATTTGATCAAATTAAAGTATATGTACTAAATTCACGGGACTATAGAATCTAATAGTTGAGTATTTTAAAAGTTTTAAGATTATAGAGAAAATGTATGGATTGAGAGGAAGGGAAACTTGGTTTGCTTGTAGGACAACAGACAAAACATAACCTTTGAACCTCTCTTGATTAAAATTAATGAATGCAACTCTCTCAATCTCAACCTCAGAGCATTTTTGTCGGATAGCAATTAGCAATACAGCTTACAGCTACCTAGCCTCTGCTTCTTTAGGCGGTTGTGGGACAGCAATAAGAAGTACAAATTTTATGTATGACCTGTAAATGGACCCAAACTTAAGAAGGGATTATATTGGATGGCATTGGCATGCACTACTTAATATTTGATTTCCATGTCCCATGAATCTGTATGTAGTAACTTCAAAGTTCAACTTTGTTTTTACAAGAAAACTGTAGACCCCCATTTCAAAGTTAAGTGGGATGTGAGGAAAAAAGGGAAGCTCAAAATTGTTTCATTAAACTAATGTATCTTCCACCTTATGTTTTCATTTCAGAAAGGGCAATATTAGTTTATGAAGGTGTGTGATATAATGGAATGAGTAGGTAGAGATTAAAGCTAGACCTACTTGCTTATGCTTGGTTGCCAGTAGGAAGAAAATCATCAACAAAGATTGAAATTCATTGCGGTTGTGACGACACTATTTTGTTCTTCAAATGAGGTACCAGTAGCATCAGATGGGTAGGGTTGCTTCACCAATCTATCAGCTTTCCTAATTCTTCCAAGCTCTTTCCACACTCTTTACCTTGCACCTAATGTACTTTTCCCTTATCGATATCTTCTGAAAATTTTACTTAGAAAAAACATATACCAAATTTTTATCGTTTATTAAAATTTATAATGTTGGTATTGGTATAACGTTAAAAATTTTGATATAACGTATGCACCTTTTTTTTTTCTGAGCATACAGTAGAATCCCTCAAGCTCCTCACCTCTCCCATCTACGAGCACAACAAGTTGCTTGGCTTGCAGCGAGCAAATTCTACAGCACCAATTTCAACAAAGGTTGGCACCTTTGAGTTTTCACTAGTGGTTCTTCTTGACATGCTTCGGGAAGGGGGCAGTCTCTTGACTAGTAGGGGTATAGACAGGTGTCAAAGTCACAAAACCTTTTTAGGTTCTGAAATTAAATTATAAGATTTTATGAGAGGTAAAATGTAAGTTTATTATTTTAATAATTTATTTAAAGGATTAAATTAAAATTTTATTATTTTGGGAGTTAAATGTAATTTTATTATTTATTAATTTAAAACAAGTTTTAAGGGACCAAAATTTAAATTTCCATTTTTAAGGGGAACCAAAGACCTCCTTCTGCCGCCCTTGGGATGAAGATAGGGTGTAGGTAATGGCTCTTGACCCCGAAAATGGTAAATATACTTTTTAGCCCTTTTGAAGTTTATGAAATTATAAGTTAGTATAATGATAAATTTTCACTTTAGTCCTCAAAACATTTACGATTCATCTTTGACCTCCTAAAGCAATTTTCTGACTTCCCCTGTTGATTAGGGTTGCCAGGGTTTTTTTAGTGAATGACCTTGTTGTAACCCACCTTGCTTTATTGCAAAATCATTTTTAGGCTCTTGAGGGGATGAACGTTCTTGTTTCACGAGATTAGAATTTTAGTCTAATAAATTGCGCGACCTTAGACGATTCCTTAGCTTTAAAGTTGAATAAGTTAGCCTACTCTTGAAAAGGCAAGAATTCACAAAAAAATCCTCTAAGGCGTCACTCAAACTTAAGGGAAGCAAACACAAAAACGAAGACATAATGAACAAACAGAAAAGCCATAAAAAAGCACCTAAACCATAAAATAGAATATTGATATTTAGGCCCTTTAAAGAATGGAAAATTGCTATTTAGGCCTTTTAAAAAATTTTAAAATTTTAAATTAGTAAAGGTAAAATTGCACTTTGCCTCCTAAAATTATAAAAATTCGATTTAATCCTTTAAAAATTATAAAGATATAGACTATAAAAAATTAAAATTTCATTCGGTCGCCCCTAAAAAATTGTTCTGGCTTCACCCCTATCTCAAATATATTTAGTAACTCTGGATGTCTCAAATATATTTAGTAACTCTGGATGAGATGATTACAAATAAGGGAAAAGACCTCTATTTATAGTTGAGCTTCCCAGATCCAATGATACAGTTTAAATTGCATTAACAATTAAGATTAATGCTTATCTACAAGATGAAAATCCTAAGGGATTTAAATACTATACAATATTATCCCTTAGGTTACAAAATATTTACCCTGATAACTCTAATTTACTGGTGTATTTCATTGAGCATCCAAGGCTTCAAGTAGAAGAATTTCTCCATTTGTTCCACAAATTGAGCCAATTCAAATGAGTTAAATGAGTCTCATTTAATTAATTAACCTTCAAAAATTAATTTACGTGCTTTAATAACAAACTTTGATCTGCGGTCTATGACAGTTATGTATACAAATATTGCCTTTAGACAAATTAGTTTGAGGCAAAAGTGAATGCAATTACTAAAATACAGTATAGAATGTTAAATAACAGGGACTAAAATTGACCAATTTCGAAAAATATAAAGACTAAAATTGATCAAACTAAAGTATAGAGACCAAATTTATAATTTTTGCAAAGTAGAAAGACTAATAACAAAATTTAACCTTGGAGCATGTAGGATGGACTGGGCCAGAAATAGAATTCCCTCTCTCCGCATAGTTCCTGAAGAAGTAGCCCAATACAAGAACCCACTAGTCTTAAAATTTGGAGTAATTATAATCTCAATGAATCTCATAAATATCTTCCACAAAAAAATATTGACACTTTATACTGGGCAAAATACCAAAAAAGCCCTATTTTTTTAAAATTTACCAAAATGGGCCCGGTATTTTATTATTTACCGGAATGGGCCATTTTCGCCAAAATCGCGTCCACGTCAGCACGATGTCAGGGGACGTGTCAGCAAATCGCGTGGTCGTCAGCGCGTTTTGCTGATGTGTCAAAAAATCGCATCCTCGTAGGCGTGATTTGTGTCCACGTAAGCAAAGTCTTGTTGACGTGGACGCGATTCTTGACATCGTCCTCGACATCGCTACCGATGTGGGCGCGATTTTGGGGAAAAATGGCCCATTCCGGTAAATAATAAAATATCGGGCCTATTTCGGTAAATTTTAAAAAAATAGGGCTTTTATGTGTAATTTGCCCCCTTTTTTTGGTATTTTGCCCCTAATAATACATATTAATGTATTACTGTAATATGTAGCTCAAATTATGTATTGTAGTTAATATTCATAATATTGTAGCTCAAATTGTCAATCCGTCTATACTATTGTACTAATAATATATATCAATCCGTCTATACTATTGTACTAATAATATATATTAATGTAATATTGAAGAGTTAATTGATTAAAAAATAAATGCAACAAGTACAAAAAGATTCAAAATTATTACCAACAAGATACTAAGGAAAAGAGCAAGCATCTTAACCAACTAAGCTAAACTAATTAATTGACATATTATAAAAATATCATTATTATCTTAATTATATTACTTACGTTCTAATGATTTATCGGACCTATTCCATACACGTGTCAAATGAAAAAAAATAATACAACAATTCTGTAAAAAAAATCCAGTGTTTACTTCAAATAAATAAGGAAAATAATGATTTGAATGTTTCAAAATTCAATTTTAAACCGAAAAAATCAAAATCTAGAGGCAAAAAAGGATCTTTTTCGATGAAAGCATGCAAACGACCTTGGCGATTTTTGTCGTCGTAGATCTCGAAAAGTTATTCGAAATAAAAAAAATCGTCTCAATCGGACAACCGAGCCAAAAGTTATGGCCTTTCAAAGTTTTCCAAGCTAAAAAACATAATCTGTTCATGAATTATTGCTTCCACGTCAGCAAATCGCGCTTATGTGGACGTGATTTGTTGCCACGTAAGTAATCGCGCTGACGTGGACGCGATTTGCTGACACATCCCCTGACATCGCGCTGACGTAGATGCGATTTCGAGGAAAATGGCCCATTCCGGTAAATAATAAAATACGGGGCCCATTTCGATAAATTTTAAAAAAATAGGGCTTTTATGTGCAATTTTCCCCTTTATACCACTACATTCATTTATTGCCATCATGATCTTTTTTTCTACTCCCTAATTGAAAATTTTAGGTTAAATTTTGCTATCAGTCCCTATACGTTATAAAAGTTGTGAATTTAGTCTATGTACTTTAATTTGATCATTTTGTAATCTTGTATTTTCATATTTTAAAATTTCAGTCCTTACTAAACAATAACTGTTAAATTCTATTATGTCTAATATCATATTAACTTGTTGTTTTCATATTTTACTCACTAAAATCATGTTAATGAATTAATGACTATCGTTTACATCAAGATTGAATTTTAAAATTGAAAAAAAAGACTTAGAATGGTCCAATTGTAAAATAAATACTAAATCTACAATTATGCACATATTAGAAGGCTAATAATTGAATTTAACTAAACGAATTTAATTGCTATTATATGTGGCAAGACTAAAATTTCAAAAGTACAAAGACTAAAATTAATCAAACTAAAATATAACCAAAATTTTAACATCTTAGATCTTTGTTTCTTTTCACTAGTTGTCATTTGGTCTAGTGTTCCACAAGCAAATGCAGTTAAGTATCTAGTTACTATAACACATAAAAGTGTTTTGGCCACAAGAAATTGTTCCTTACTAAAGGAAAATAGGGTAAACTCTGTCATTAGTCACCTTAAATAAGGTATTCTTATTTTCATCACTTCAAAATTCCTTTTGTCAATTAAATCACTGTTGTTAAGAAAATTTCATAACGGAAAGCAGACTGAGCAGGTCATGTCAGCATTTCATAACGGAAAACTTGTTTGGGTCATCTTCTTTGCCTGTAGGACCGCCTTATCCGGCGTCATAACCGGTTCTTCTCCGGCCAAAATGAACAACGCCATCATCCCGGTTGGTGGTGCGCTCTCCTCTCCTCCCTCTGACTTAACCATTTCGTTTTTATTTTCTTTTTCTTTCTAAAAGCTTAGGCCTTTGTTTCGAAACAGTGGCTGCCACTAGTACCGTTGGTGCCAATCGTCATATAAATTCTTTTCTCAGCTAGCTCATTTTACAGTGCAGGTTCTTCAATTTTTCTGGTCCTAAACAATCATATTCATGAAATCAATTATTGCCTTACTAGGCAAGAGTTGCCCATGAGACAAACCCTTCAAATACACGAGTTTAGATTATACTTTATTTAGCTATGCATGCTAAAAATTGGAACCATGGTTTACGAGAGGAACAGTTATCAAGATCATCTGGAAGGCAGTGTTAGATATCAGACAAGAATTCATTCGAGCTCACCATGCAACCCATATTTTCGCAAGAAGTTAAGTCTTGTTGCAGCATCCCAGTCATACCTGTAAAAAAAAAAAAAGCAATAATGCATATAAAGAACAATGAACTCGTACTTCAAAAAAAAAAAAAACCAAAATAACGAACTCGACTGCTATTACTAATTAAGAAAGAAGGGGTTATCGAAGCATACTGATGCTTAGTACATTCTTAAGGCTTAGGTTCAATCAGTAGAGTTCCTGAATCAAAGAATATTCCATCAGAATTCCAAGAAAAAATAAATAAATGACTACAGAAAGACAACCCTGTGGCCAAGAATAGAATCATTATTTTTTAGCAGAGGCGGCGAGTGGCACCGATGGTACCAACGACAGCGACTGTTTCGAAGGAAAAGCCTAAGCTTTTAGAAAGAACAGGAAAATAAAAACGAAAAGGATAAGTCAGAGTGAGGAGAGGAGAGCACAGCACCAACAGGGATGACGGTACTGTGTAATTGGCCGGAGAAGAATCGATGACGACGCCGGTTAAAGCGGTCCTACGGCCAGAGAAGATGACCCAAACAAGTTAGGGTTTATTTAAATAAATTTTGTTTAAATCACGTGGAAAATAGGTTGAAAAAGAATTTCAACGACAATAACTAAATTGATAAAAAAATTATAAAGTAACTAAAATAAGAATAATTTTATTTTAGAGTCACTACCAATTTAGTTTACCAAAAAAAAATAGTAGTAATACATTATTTCATGAAACATGAGTAGATGAATTAAATGTTAGCACGCAAGCCTTATTCATCAATAAGTGCTTTTTGTTTGCACAGTAATTAAGCCTCTGACATGACTTTCGCACTATACTGAGAAGACAGCTTCTTTGGGAGAAATCTGACAACTACGTGAACTACATCCGTAAAAATGAAATTGGATCAAGCTAGGTAGCATGCAGATGTCCAGCAATCTTAAAATGGGAAATATTTTATTTAGTTTTTTATAATTTATAAAATTTTAAATTAGTAATAATAAAATTTTATTTTAATTTTTTAAAAAGATAAAAATTTAATTTAATCTTATAAAAATAATAAAAATATATATTATTAAAATGGTAAAATTACATTTTACTATCGTAAAAATATATAATTTAATTTTGTTTTCTCTTCACTACTATGGTGATAAGTAGTATAAAAATTGATTTCATAGAGAGTTTTATTAATTATAATGCTAATCACTAATTATTACTCTATAATTTATCTAAATAAATAGACAACTGAATTTTCTTTTCAAAACTAAATCTAATAAATAAAATCAAAAAGATTAATTAAAAGAATAATCAATCAATAATGAAAACTTAGGATTACATCTTCATCCAATGTATTAGCTAATTATTCTATCTCTACTCAATTTATTACTAATTTGGGTATTGAAATTTCTTGAATTTTATTCCAAGAAATTAAAGAACTAATTTAATCTAACTATTGTATTATATTCTTGTGCCAATAATTTAGACCAAATTAATTAATAACAAACCCCAATTATGGCTACCAAGGTAATCAGATATATTGATATATATCCTAATTACTAATCAAGATTTGACGAACTTCATGCCTTTTGTCACCCTCCATGAGCCCCAATCCTATCGTGAGGCTAATACTAATCCTTCTTAGCACCAAACACTGTTTGACGAACTTCAGGCATTGGAGAAAACTCATACTTGGGATTTGGTTGATCTTCTTCCTAGCAAGATACCAATTAACTGTAAATGGGTGTAAAAAATCAAGACTTGTTCTAATGGATCTATTGAGTGCTATAAAGCTCAACTTGTAGCCAAAGGATACACCTAGGAATATGGTATTGAGTATGAGGAAACTTTTGATCTTGTGGCTCATCTCACTTCTGTTCGTAGTCTGTTGGCCATATTTGCAGTTAAATGCTGGAAATTGCATTAGGTGGATGTCAAGAATGCTTTTCTTAGTGGTGATTTACAAGAGGAAATCTACATGGTTCCTCCACATTGGTATTTTTATTCAATCAACTGTGCAAACTTCATCGTGTTTTGTATGGTTTGAAACAAGCCCCTTAAGCTTGGTTTGCCAAATTCATCTCTATTGTATTTGCATTTGGCTTTGTATCAAGTCCTCATTATTCTACATTATTTACTCGATGCTCTGGCCAGAGTATGATCTTACTTATTCTCTATGTGGATGATATTATTATCACAGGGGATGATACAAATGGCATTATTGAACTGCAACAGTACCGTAGTTAACATTTTGAGATGAAGGATCTTGGATCTCTTAGTTATTTTTTGGGTCTTGAGGTTTCCTTTGATGATGATGGCTACTATCTTTCTTAGGCAAAATATGCTTCTGATTTACTTTCTCGTGCCAATATTACTGACTGTAAAACTGTTCCTACTCCCTTGGAACCAAATGTCAAACTTAACCTGTTAGATGACATTCCTCTTTCTAACCATACCTTGTACCGAACATTTTTCGGTAGCTTAGTCTATCTTATAATGACTCGACCTGATATTGCTCATGCAGTTCATATGGTTGGTCAATTCTTGACTTCTCCCAGATCATCTCATTTTTTAGCAGTTCTTCGTATTCTTTGATATGTCAAGGGTATACTTTTTTTATAGTCTTCATTTCTTTGCTCACTCTTCCTTGGTTCTTGCTGAATATTTTGGTGTTGACTGGCAGAAGAACCTAACAATGGATTAATGTTTTTGTCTCTTTATTCAAATGATTTAGTTGATGGTGGAACCAAGTTCATTCGCATAGATTTTCCAAATTGATGATGATAACAACTTTATTTCATTTAAAAATGTAAAAGTGTTTTTTATTTTGAAGTCTTTCAAAATCCTATCTAATAATTTGAAGAGTAAATTATACCAAAGTTCATTAGATTATTAGAAAGTTTATATTCTGGTCACTCAACTTAAAAAAGTTACAAAATGATTAATGAATTGTTTGAAAGTTTTTATTTAAATCATTGGATTGTTAAAGTTGTTGATGTATGGCCTTCTCCGGTCACGTCACCGACACCAATCGAAATCTCTTTTTCCCCTTCTCTTCTACAATTCACTTTTTTTCATGAAATTGCTTTGAACGTCACAAATCTACCCTAATTTGAATTATATATTGAGTTTAGTGACCTTAGGTGTAATTTACCCTAATTTGAATTATATTTTGAGTATGATTTCAAATAAAGTTAATTCAATCAATTTGTTAATTATATGTTTGATTATTATTTCGCAATTTTCAATTATATCAGGGAAGAAATTAGGGGCTAGCAGGGGCCTGACCCCCTTAAAATGAAATTTTTTTTATTTAGGTCATTTAAAATTTTAAATTAGTAAAGGTAAAATTGTACTTTGGTCCCCCTAAAAATATAAAAATTCACTACACCAAAACAGGCTTTTAGCGGCATTTTTTAGGCCTTTAGCGGCGCTTTTCCTAGCGCCGCAAAAAATGCCGCTATTGACAACGCCGCTAACTTTTGCTGCGTTTATGTGAAAAAACGCCGCTAAAAAACATGATCTTTAGCGGCGCTTTTTCCACAAACGCCGCTAAAGCTCATGTTCTTTAGCGGCGCTTTACCCACAAACGCCGCTAAAAAACATGACCTTTAGCAGCGCTTTACCAACAAACGCCACTAATTTTGGCAAATTTGTTACATCCAATTTTCATCCATATACAATCCTTCTTGTAACATAAAATCCAACCAAAAACGGCAAATTTAAATGATACTTCAAATTCAATAAAAGATATATGATATAAATTGATAATTGAATTATAATTCAAAATATTCTTACAATAATATTAAAATTAATAATGCTAAAAATATTCTTACAATAACTAAAGCACACTAAAATGTTTACACAATCACTTCCCAGAAACAGGTGCAGCAGTAGCCACAAGAAAAAAAAGGAAAATAGAAAAATCCAGAAACAACAGCTTTTGGCAATCACTATTTCAGGAGTAATACCGAAAAAATAACCCCCTGGTTTCAACAAAAATGACACACTACTTAGAAGTCTCCTTGCTTTGTCTTCAGTTTCAAATCTTAACTGCAAATAGAAGAATAGAAATGCACTTCAGATTCATTATATTTGTTCACATGACAAATCAAAACCCAATGTTGACAACTTAAACTACACAAAATACCTACAAATGCTACAAGCAACAGGCAAGATCAGCCTAAATGTCTTCTTGCAACAGGGTTTCCAAATTATCCTGTCAAATGAATGTCTTTCATCAAGGGGAGAAGAGAAAAGCATTGAATAGATTCAACCTTTTAAAAGTTAAAGGCTAAACCGCCACTTTGACCGAATATTTTTCTCTTTGTCACAAATAAATAACTTAGAGAACATTTTATGCCATCCGAAACAAAAATAAACACTAACTCCAGTATACAACACCGATAACATCATTCAAAGATCAAAACATAAATCAAAATGGTTTCACATTTACCACAAAGTAATGAATGGATCAAGTCCTCTACTATAAACTACAAAAAAACCATTTCCATCTTTACCGACAAAATGCATATACTTGTGCTATAAGATGAGGAAGAATGCATCCTCAAGCAAAATTCTTACTAATATTATGAAACAGACATCGAGGTGAAGAGGGAAAAATGGCAAGAATAAGTATACATTCTTAAATAGACCTCAAAGAAAATCAAAGAAATTTCATCTAGTTTATAAGGAAAAAGAAAGCATAGCTCCACATCTACACATGTTCATACACACATGGAAAGAGATCAGCATATTGACCAAATGGGGTGTAGTAAAAGAAGCTCACGGTGCAAGGATCACCTCAAAGAACTCGAAGTGAAGCTTTTACTGACTCTCCCATGCTTCCCTCACTTCATTTATCCCGGATGACACATCGCAATTAACATCCATTTTAACATTTATTGTCGGTCACATATAATCACAAGAATGATAACGAACCTATCATGACCTTAACCCTTGGTTTCAATTTCAAAGATTAAGATTACCAATGGCTTACTAGGGACAAGAAAGTCACTCATCACATTAATGATTTCATCATCAAAATAAGCAATTCAAACCCATTTTAACAATTATCATTAACCATCAATGCACACATAAACTTAACCGCAAGTTGAGAACTATGAACCTATATATTGAACAGTCGGCACTTCCACTTTACATTAGAAAAAGCAAAAATAAAATAGAAAAACTACCAACCAACCAAACCAAAAGAACCCTAAATTAATAATAAAAAATGTTACGCTTAAATGGGTACTTGTGTTTACTACAATGTTGGATGTACTTGAAATTTACTTAATATAAATAAATAAAGTAATGAGGTGAAGGTGTTCGTGAAAATTCCATACCAATTCCAACATAATGATTGATTTGAGCTCCATCCCATTACTCTGCATCATCTCCGCCGCCGTAATACAAGTCGCAGACCTTCAATATTTACAAAGGAGTTAAAATATGAAAAATAAAATATACAAGTCGCATCATTTCCTCATTTCCCATGCTTGGAAAATTTTAAGTGCCAAAGTTCTCATTTCCTTCATTCCAGTCATCCTATAAGTACATTTAAACAAGTAATTTCAATAATATATTTAATAAAATGTTACCAATAACTAATAATAATAATAATAATACTAAAGGCTATTTACCTCCACAAAATCAGATAAATGATGCTCCCCATTCAAATATTGTCCCTTTTAAAAATAATTAAAATCATTATACAAGTCAAAATGAAAAGAAGTGAAATATTACAATCATAATTCATTTTTCAAGTTCTAAACCAAATAAAATAATACTTGAAAAAAGTTATGCATAGCTGAAAATGACGAATCATATCCATTCGATATTTCATCTGGGGCAATACCAGTATCACCTGATATTCCATCACGTAAAGCAATATTTGAACAAGAAACCAATAAATAAAGCAAGACCAAAACACCAAAATAAAAATTCATTCGATTGAACCTTATATTATCATGCTTTAGGATAGTCAAAATTACTATAAGGCAAATATATTTTTTAGGTACAATAGCACATGATAACTTTAGATCATTCTTTAAAGCGCATACATTTATGGAATTAACCTACAAGGCATGAAAGACAAAATTCTCAATACTGTGGCAATGAATGAATCCCATGGGTTTTTCCTTTTTATTTCGTATAACAAGGCAAAGTTGATAGGTACGTGATACTGTTTTTTTCTTATTTTGGTGCATGCATAACAAAATGCCCTCGTCTTGTTTTTCATAATCCTATCTATATAGGCATTACCAATCCTCTCCCTCTCTTTAAGACGATGTATTACAAGACTCAAGACAATAAGAAATATAGCAAGATATAAGAAGCCATCCAATACATAAGCAAACCTTAAGAAACATCTTGGTAAATCAAAATGGCATATAATCATCAATAGCTTCAAATCTGTATATGTTCCCTCCACCCTCCCCTTTTTTCTATTTTAATCAGATGCTGAAAATTAAACATTCCAAGGATAACCAAACATAAACAAACAAAATGTTTTATGGCATATCCAAATTTTGAAATAAAAATCACATCTCACAGTTTTAATAGTACTCAAGTACTATACCAAAGTCAATCCAAGGTCCCATATGCAAGCTCATAATAACAACAACAATAACAAATAAAGATGCAAATCCTAGCATGGTTTTCCTACGGAGAATCATTTCAACTAGGGTAATTTCGATTAGCATTTCAAAAACTAAATCTAATTTGTTAGTATTTTTTGAAGGACGAGTACAGTGCAAGGCAATACTTATGAGAATCCAAATCAAGCAAGCCAGCCATGGAGTCTAACCAAGCGACAAGCTCCGGATTCTCTACTTCAGCCGATGGTAAAACTTTCGTATAACATGCGTGAAAAACTTGCAAATAACTAACATACCTAAGAAATTGGGAGAGATGCAGTTTAGCCTTTTTCATAAGAACAGATTATCCTTTTGTATGAGAAAAGTAAAGGTACAAAAGATAAAAGTGAGCATACAATTTTGCAAATAGGGAACTGTTACTTTCTCGGACAATTTTTACTGCTTGGAGGGTCATATTCGCATGGCCGAAAATGTGTATGACTTGGGTGTCAGACATGGTTCAAGAAAAATGAAGAGTCGGAGCAACATAGGACAAGACTGAGAGTTTGCTTGTAAGGGAAAAGTCAAGACTGTAATTGTTGGTGTTTCGAAACAGAAATGAAAACAAAGCAAAGTCTTAAGCAACAAGCTTCAATGACTTGTAGTACACAACAAAGGAATCAATCTTCTCTCTCCGCCGATGAGAGTTGCATGGTCTGATGAGTCGTCTCTGTCACTTTCGCGCACGAGAGCTTAGACTCCGTTGCTTCGGACAAGGACCACTCCATCAGTTCCAGAACTGTTCTGCTCCTGGTCCTGGGTTTCCATTTTCGGATCCACATGACCGTAATCCAGATCTAGATACGGATCAAAAAAAAAAATTATGAGAAGAGCTGCGGTGAGAAAAATATGATTTAGTATGTGCTCTTCTGAGATGTATGCAAAAAGAGGGAGATAGGGGAAAATGATGATGAAGGCGGTGGTGGCAGAGAGAAACACTTAGGTGTTTTGAGGATACCAATTTTAGGGGGGAAATTTAGGGGTTTCAAGGGGAATTTTGGGAAAAACGGCCTCATTTTTATAAAATACGTCGCTATTGTTTATCTTTTGCGGCGTTTTTATAAATTTTGAAAAAAATGACGTCGTTTTGCTATGCTAAAAATATTTTATTTTGTTTTTTATAAATTGATTTTTTATAAAGTAAAAAAACCAACTACTCTCAAAATAAATATTATATATTTTAATAAGAAAACAAATGATAAACTGGTGTAATTAATTATTAAGTTAGAATTATCCAAATTAAATAATTACCTATATATCCATATCATTTTTATTTTTGTATTTTTTTCTTATAATTTGGTCCTATCCAAATTAAATAATTACCTATATATCCATATCAAATATATCAAATGGTTTAGATTAAATATTTTTAAATATAAAAGAATTAATTAATTGTATAAAATTGTATCATTTAACAAATCTTAAATAAACCTTAAACCCTAAATTAGCCATTCAATATACATAAAGTCTATCTATTATATATCTCTTAAATAGTATAAACTATACTCATAATTTTAATATATTAAAATTATTATTATCTCTTTTACAATTATATAAGAACATATTTAATATATAAATTAAAAAAAACTAATTAATCTAAACCCTAAACCCTAACCCGACCCTTAAATCCCTAAATCCTTAACTCTTAACCCCTAACCCCTAACTCCTAACCCCTAAACCTTAAATCCCAACCCTAAAACCATAATCCATAATCCATAATCCCTAAATCCATATATAATTATTTGATCACGGCGGGGGCAAGGCAAAACACGTAAAAAACGGGATGGGATAAGATGGGGATATCCTTGGATATAGCTTATATCGATTTTGAAGAACCAAATCTTCACACAATTTTGAAGAACCAAATTAATATTATCTCTTTTACAATTATATAAGAAATTAATTAATATATAAATTAGAAACACTAGTTAATTTAAACCCTAAACCATAAATCTAAACCTTAAAACCCTAAAACCATAAACCCTTAACACATAACCTCTAAACCTTAAACCCCAGTCTTTAAACCATAAACCATAATCCCTAAACCCATAATCCATAAACCTTAAAATGGTAACACCTAACCCTTAAACTCTAAACCATATACCCTAAACCCTAAACTATAGTGATAATCAATTCAATATTTTAAAATTAATACTATCTCTTTTACGATTATATAATAAATTATTTAATATATAAATTAAAAAATCAGTAATGTATCCAAAAAACTTTAAAATTATTTTAAATAATAGTATTTTAAATTTTCCATTTTTAACAAATATTTTAAATTATTTTAAATCCCTGAGCATTCGAGGCGCTTTATAAAAAATGCCGCTAAAGCCCTGAGCATTAGCGGCACTTTCTCAAAAATGCTGATAAAACCCTGAGCATTCGCGACGCTTTCTAAAAAGCGTCGCTAAAGCACTGAGCATTAGCGACGCTTTTTAAAAACGCCGCTAAAGCCTGAAAGTTAGAAAACAGTCTTAGGTTTTTTGCGCCGCTAAAAGCCTGTTTTAGTGTAGTGATTGATTTAATCTTTTTAAAAATTATAAAAATATAGATTATTAAAATGATGAAATTGTATTTTTATTATCGTAAAAATTACAATTTAATTTCGACCCTTCTTAAAAAAAGATTTTAGTTTCGTAACTGAATTATATGTTTCACTAAACTAATAAAATACTATTTATCCATCCTTGATAAATAGTTCATCATATCCATATGCTCATCATAACGTGCAATTGTATGTGAAAACGGTTTAAAGCAAGAAACCGATATATGTGTAAACGAATAACAAAGTCAATGTTTAAACAAATGAAAACAAGAAATTGAAAAGCTGCCAAAAGTTACAAGCCATTACTTACTCCTTCATTGGACATTTAAATATACCAATTATTCTTCATCTTAAGATTTGTAGTTGATATATGTCTAGGAGAGTTACGAAGGGTGAGATCATCATTTTCCTTATTATAATGTAGTTTAGAAATGCTTACCGAAAGTGGAAAGAAAAAGTTGAAGATTTGTTGTCACTATTTTAATTAGAAGTGAGCAAAATCTGATTTGATTCGAAAAATTTTATAAAAAAATTTATATTTTGAATTAAATAGTTCGAGTTATTTGAGTTAATCGAGTTATTCGAATCAACTCGAATAAAAAAATAAAATTTTCGGTTTAACTCGAATATCCGAATAAGAAAAGGCAAACTACGTCGTTTTGATAAATGTTTACCTTTTCTAAAGTTAAAGTCAAAACCATTAAGTTATAAGGCAAAACTAGTTGTTTTGATAATTGTTAAAAAGTAAAATTATTATATTGTTTATAAAGTTAAATAATCTTATACTTTGTCTACTAGTTAAATAATCGATCCATGTAAACGCAACATTGAGTATAAATAATAGGATTCGTTAACTCAACTTGACTTGACTCGAAATTTTTTGACTCGATTCGATTCAATTCGAAAAAAAATTTAAATTGAGTTTGGTTGTTAAAATAGGATTGGTCAACTCAACTAACATAAATTTTTTTGACTCGATTTGATTCGACTAAATCAAATACTCATCCTTGTATTGGTTTAGGTATACCAAACAATTTGATTAACCTTAAATTTTTGTTTTCTCTATTCTTTGCATGAGACAAAATGAAGAAGCTGGAAATAATAATATTTTGTAAATATAATGTTAACCGTGGATCATACAATTCACATGGATGCACATGGAAAGGCCAAAGTAGAGATGAAAGTATGCTCCGCTTCATACAATTTCCCTATTATTTTACTACTTATCAATTTTCAACTTTTTTCTTTTATCCTTTATTATCGCTCTCAATGGAAAGGAATATCTAGGTTTGGCGCCTTTAAACTTTTGAGGTTCTTTCTTTCAATACCATCCATTTTTTGTTTGAGAATAGGGTAAATTTATTTATGGTCCCTTTATATTTTTAGGGTAAAAACTTTGTTTTGTAAACCTTATTAGTTTTTTTTTGTCGAAATCAACGTATTTATTGTTGACAGCAATGACTAATCTTCTCTGCGCGAGTGCTTTCTAAAAAAATAAATGACTAGCCATAAAAAAATACTCCATTCTCATGAGCATGGATCAAATTTCTAATTTTGTTAATTATTACTACCTTGATTTTGTGTTTATATTAGTTATGAAATTAACACTCATTCTTATGCTTATAATAATAAAATATAGAATTAAGCCAGTTCAATAGGTAATATAAGGCTTTTTTTTTACCTCAATATTACATTTTTAAAAATTAAATACTGAAATGGAGTGTCAATATCATAATTTACTAAAATGGCATATTTCAAATAGTCCTAAGGGGTGAAGGGAGAGATGCCCTCCACCCATTTTTTTCTAACCCAATGATTGACACATCATTATAGAATGATGTGTTTTTTTTTTAACTTTTTTTTAATAGGTGGAAGGGGAGAGATAGGCAGCACCAGGGAAGAATATGCGACCTGTCAAAGATCGAGGTCCATGAATGTGGAAATATATTCTCAATAGTTCGAAAATTTTCGAGTTACGGAGACCATCGGCCGTTGACCAGGTATCCCACCTAGGTCCTACGGAGTTGATCTCCGAAACAGACGTTGCGATTGCGGGAGGTTCCAGACACTTCATTACCCATGTGCGCACGTCGTTGCAGTTTGTGCTCACGTCTCGATCAATGCTGAACAATATATCGATGAGGTGTACACTCTCTAACGCACATTGCGTGTCTGGGAAAAGAGTTCCCTGTCCTGCGTGATCTGTCTACATGGGAAGTGCCCCCACCGACTTTCAAGCTTGTCCCGGGCAAGGGATTACGTAGGAAACCGAAAGGTCACCCGCAAGTCACTAGGATCTATAATGAAATGGACAAGAGGGAGAAAACTGATGGTAAACTTTGTGGCGTGTGCAGAGTAGCTAGCCATAATCAAAGTAAATGCCCGTATCTACCTTACCATATTGGACAATTGTCGCGGTCGAGTCGTGGATGACTAGACTCTCTCTCTCCCTCTACCCAAAAATAATATTTTTTATACTAGTGCCGCCCATCTTTCCTTTTCCACCCAAAATTTTTTTTAATACTAGTGCCACCCATCTCTCCCTTCTGCCCTTAAATTTTTTTTTAAACATATCATTATGTAATGATATGTCAATCATTGGGTTAGGAAAAAAAAAAGGGTGGAGGGAGGGATTATTTGAAACACCCTATTTTAGTAAATAATGGTATTGACACCATTTAATTTTTTAAAATGTAATATTGAAGTAAAAGAGAGGCAACATAAATTATATTTTTAACACAATTTACTTTTTCTAAATATACATAATCTTTTGTTTTACTTTTGACAGTTTAATTTTTATTATTTTTTATAAATGTATAATATTTGAAAATTAAAACTTTATTTTATTATAAAACTAATAATAATGCTATATTTATTTATAATATTTATGCTGCCAAAATTACAAAAATAATATATTTTAAATAGTTTTTACCAAATGATATAGGATGGCTTTTTTACCCATATTATACGTTTTTATAGTGAAAAGGAGGAATCTGTATTTTTAAAATTTTGAGGGTTATTTTTAAAATTATGATTAAATAGATATAATATGTAAATATTGAAGGCTAAAAGAGTTATCATATTCATTTTAATTGCTACATCACCCTTCCGTTTGACATTTAACTGCACTTAACGAAAATGAAATAAAAAACAATCTTGATTGATTTGGTGACCAATTTTTTTTTTTAAAAATCATAGTTGATGACAAAAAAAAAAAAGGGCCCATAATTAAATGATCTGTGGTGTAATTTACCTTATAATTATTTACTGATGATGCATGAGACTCTTGAACTGACGGTACATTAAATAGTAATCAATTTTTTTTTATATATTTTAAGCCATATATTCGGGTTTGAAATGAGCAACATTTACCCTCTATGTACATGTGTGCATGTACACATTAAGAAAATAGTCTAATTTTATTTGGTCTCTATTATGAACTTTCTATACACGTATATAATATCATGACATATCTTCATCATTTTGTTACCATAATATTTTCATTTATGTTGACACATTTGTAGGCAAAGTTCATTCTGTGGACAATAACCACAACTTCAGATACTGTTTCATTGTCAAGTTTACTTATTTTTGGAATTAGCAAATTTTAGAACAAAAACATTGGACTATCAATTTTGAAGATATTTGGATGAGTTAAAGCTCAAAACATGAGGACCAATGGAGTTAAAATTGAAGACTTGAATATTGGTTTCTTGCTGATTAAGTCTAGTTACTTGCGGAACAAGTAAAGTTACATTTTATAGTTGAAGACTTTGTATTACACCGAGATTCTTATGGAAGTTTATTTTAGGATAAACTATCAAAATAGTTACTTTTGTTTTGTTTGACTGAGGTTATATTTTAGTCAATTATGTTTGAAATGTTACGTTTTAGTCACTTATATTATCGTGTTGTAACATTTTAGTTACTAAGCCGTTAATTATCGTTAATGGTGTAACGATAAGTTGATGTAGCACGTTAAATCATCATGTCAAACGAAAATTGTAGGTTAAATTCTACAATTGGTCCCTATATCTTTTTCATTTTCAGCAATTTAATTTTTTTCTTTTATGTTCTTTTAACTTTCTTTCTTTTTTCCTTTCTTTATTTTTGATTCTCTTCTGCTTCTCCCTCTATTTTTTCCCTTCTTCATTTATTTTAACATAGTTTTTCTATGTTTTCCATTTGTTAAAACTAGTCCACAAGCTTGCCTTACTTGAAAAAATTAAATTGTTCAAAAATAAAAGTATAGGGATTAGTTTTAACAAATGGCAAACATAGGAAAACTACATTAAAATAAATGGAGAAGGGATGAAAACAGAGGGAGAAGCAAAAGAGAATGAAAAATAATGAAAAAAAAGAAAGTTAAAAGAACATAAAAGAAAAAAAAATTAGATTGCTTAAAACAAAAAAAATATGGGGACCAATTGTATAAATTAACCTAAAATTTTTATTTGAAATGATGATTTAATGTGCCATGTCAGCTTACCGTTAACGACAATTAACAGTTCAATGACTAAAATGTTACAACGTGATAACGTAAGTGACTAAAACGTAACATTTCAAACATAAGTGACTAGAATGTAACCTGATGTAAACAAAAGTGACTATTTTAGTAATTTATCATTTATTTGGTGTTGTTTCTTAGCTTTACTTTATAGAAAAATGTTTAGATTATCGCTCTTATGTAAGCAAAACTTAAGTAGTATATAAGCTTAAGTTTTGTCTAGGTTAAGGTGACCATTGAGAGTAACCGAGAGATGAAGAGTGTGATAGAGCACAAACTTGTTCAAGTTAGGAATGTGTATGTGTGCAATGATTCAGTAAGTAATTAAGAGAGTCTCTTGAGTTGCAAAGCTAAGCTTTTTAGGGGGAAACTTAGTGGGTGAGTGATCTAGTCTTTGTACTATGGTGAGGTCACTAAATTGATGAGAGTTAGATCAATGTTAGGACTTAAATCATTGATTGTACCGTGGGAAAGATAGTGGATTATTGCTCTGGGTAAGACCCCGCAAACACAAACTAAGATTAAATTGCATAAACAATCTCAATATTGATATTTAATTTTTACGCAGTTTTAATTTCAATAATTAGTGAATTCAAGTGCACTGAAGCACATTTATCTTCCTATTTAAGGTTTGAGAGAAATTATGGATAGTTTTAAGCATTGTATAAAAAACATTTTACTCACTTTGTTATAATAATTGATTTCAACTCTAAATTTATTTATTTAATATTTAAATTTATTTTAAAATATTGAAAATAATTTAATTTTAAAAAGCAATCATTTATTTTATTTTACTATTAAAATAAATATATAGTGTATTTAAAATTATTGGTATGCATATAGATTATAAATCAATTTAAAACCATATCCCATCCTTAACAATTATGATTAAATTTAAATTTTGTAATTAACAAAATTAAAGAAAATATTACTATTTACTATAATTTAAATAAAATTAATTTTTATTATTAATTAAATAAATTATTTAAAAAAGTTTATAGAAATCCCAATAGGAAAAAGTTTTTCATCATAAAATTTATTATTTATTTGTTTTAACTCAGCTCTGAATGTGGAATACTAACTTGGTCTTTGCTGAAATTCTATAAGCGTACATATGCATCTGTTTCACATAGTTACTGTGATATTTTTTAAAAAAATTTCCGAAAGATTTTATAAGATTATATCTTTATATTCGTATTTAGATATTGAATAACAAATATTAAAAACGAAACTCAAGGTTTTTTAAAAAATTATATTTAAAAATAGTAAAATATTTATTTTAATCTTCGAAAATTTATAATTTATTTTTACCTAAACAATAATAGTCCTGAATTTTAAACTGATTTTTTTAATGGAACGATTACGATATATTAATTCTATAACTATTATATTATTTTATTTAAATTAATAAAGCATTATATATGGAAAAATTCGACGTAAATTAAATCCATACATCATACAACCTTTTTTTTGCACATATTTCCAAAAATGATAATTTTAAATAAATACATATATATAAGCAATATTGTAAAAATCAAATGAATCCTGTTGATACCAAGTTAGAATCATGGTTATTGATGACAGTTCACTCGGTTGGCAAAGAGACATAAGATGTGTTGCAGGTGCTTGAGAGAGAAAGAGAGAGATCCCCAAACCTTGATCTCTAGGGATCTTATAAAGGGCATCAACAACCTTTCTCGAGATGCCACTTGTTGGTCTCTTGTTAGTTTTGTATTCTTCAAATCTCAGTTGACCAACATCACTTTCTCCTAAGTATATGTTGTCCTGTCAAGATAAAGAGTAAATATGGTGCGTGAATATGTTGTCTCTGTCAGAGGTGTGTTTCACATAGTATGTGCTCACTTGCCGTGGGTTTGTGAGGTAAAAGGTCCCTAGGTTCTAGTCAACAAGATTTGGTTCTCGTGAGTTTCTGGCTCAGAGAGTAATTTGTAAGGTTGGCAGGTCACGAGGTGGGCTCGCTAGGTGTAGCTATAAAAATAATTGCCATTCAATCAAAGGGGAGGTTATAAAGTGACCTCTCTTGAGATGTGGGTGTTGTCCATTGACTCTATAATGTTTATCTTTATTGTTGCAAAGAGATCAATGATACTAGTGAGTGCTTGTTTGTGCAAGCTCTAGGTTCCCTCTAGGGGTGTAGTTGTTTGGACTTAGGAAAAAGTCGCCATGTATCATAGGTTTTCAAATTGTGATAATATTTGAAATTTAGAAAGTGTTGATCGATAAATGAGGGAGTTAAGGTAAAATACGCATGACAGTTGTTGAAACATTTTCAAAATATATTTAGTGTTCCAATAGTTGCAAATGAAAAGTTGTAAGTAATCAAAAGTTATAACTTTTGGCCAAGAGTTGTCACTATTCATAGAGATGAATTATGTCTCTTGTTATCAAAAGTTATGACATTTAATTATTAATAGAGAGTCAAATTATTCAAGTAGATATCTATTGAATAATTACGTTTATTGCCAAAAGATGTGACTATCCATTTGGATAGTTATGTCTTTATGAAGAAACATAAGAACTCCTATAAATTGGAGTCAAAATTCTTTTGTTTGGTACACCAAAATATAGGTGGAGGCGAATGGAACCTTAAAGAAAGTGGCATTGATACATGCATTGAAGCCTTCGTTAATTTCTCATAAGTACATTTTTAATCCCCGTGCACTAACAGTTGTCACAACAAGTATCACACCATTCACCCAATCCGATTGCCAGACCCGAGTGATAAGATGCTACGACCAATTATAGATCAGAATAAACAATACATAATTCAAATTTCAAATTACATATTAACCTATCACATATAAACATGTAAATCATGCAATACAATTAAATCAGGATTAAACCGAGCTTACTAAAGCTTTATAATTAATCTGGCATCAATCAAGGACCATATTGAAACTATTACAGAAAGATAGGAAAATTTGAAAAATAAGGGTCACACGATCGTGTCCTATGGTTGTGTGAAAGGCTGAAGCTGTGTGAGGGACATACAACCGTGTGGATAGACCGTGTAACAGATTGAGCCCATGCGGAGCTGAAGTCACACGACCGTGCGAACAAACCGTGTAACTCTCTTAGGTCGTGTAAGTCAATTGTGTAAATAATCAATAATAGTCACACAACCGTGACGCCGGGCCGTGTAACAGCCTGATGCCATGTATTAGAATCGTGTGTGGCACACAACCGTGTGGTACAAAAAGTGACCTTTAGGTCCTAAAACGTCCCTAAACATTTCACATATGCAAAACATGACCTAAAGTGCTATAAAGCCTATTCAAACTGCATAATTCCTTAATGTATCAATCAATTTACCACACTTTTGAACTATACCAATATGCCACAATTGACACATCAATACAACAACAAAACATACATCAATTCAATCATTCAAGTATCCAAATTGACTCAAATACAACCCTATAAATATGTACCAAATTTATCAAGGAATCCAGTCATTATAAGCATAACATTCATCATTTCTCAACTACTTATTTACCACACCCATTTCATATCATACTATCGACTCACCATTCAAGCATTTAAACATATATACCCAAACCATTCCATAAGTTACCATCAACATGGATCATTGCCATCACACATATATACACACAAGTATTAGCTTTTCCAAATTAACCACTTAACAAAGTTTCCACCAAAATTATCATTCAAAATATTAATCACATTCAAGATTGACCAAAAACAATCACCTATATACATGCCACAAAACTGAACTTTAAACAATTAAAAGGTTATTAAATCAACAACATGATATCCGCAAGTTGACAATCTACAAGAAAAAGGGAAATAAGGGAGTAAGCATTACAAATGCTTAGTAATTTCACATTTATTAAAATAAAAACTTACCTCATTTTATGAATTTATACAACAAGTTATTTAACTTGACGATTTTGCCTAAATCCGATAACCCTATATCAACAAAGTGAGTTCATCCCCTAACCAATTCATTTAATAATTTGAACATTTAGCATTTCAAATAATTTTAAACCATTTGCATGAAAATCAACAACTCAGTACCATTTAGAACATTCACATCAACATTTCAATTCACAAATACAACTAAAAGTCTCAATAGTATACATGTATCAATGTATACAAGCTTCAATTAATCAATCTAAAGATTATATCGTATCATTTCATTTTGTTGTCAATAGTACATCCAATTTCAATATAATGGAAGTCATTATTCCATTTTATTGTTCGAATTCTGCATCAAATTCATATATTTATCACGTTTCCATTTTGGCCCTCCGGTTGGTATGTCCAATATTCATATATATCGTTAATAAACTTTGTATTACTATATCACAATTATCAATCCAGTTTATATCTCACAAGTCAAAAATCAGATTACTTTCCATTTCATATCTATTTGCAATCTCAATTATCAAATAACACTTTTCAATTTAGATTTTGAATCTCATGATTGCGAGGACTCTATCATCATCGTTTCAATTATACTTATCTAACTTTTACCATTTATTCCCCCTATTAACTCGACTCGGACTTGGATGGATACACGAATCTAACCAACATATTGGTTGACACCTAGTGCCTTATCGGATAAAACTGAAGTAAATAGTTTGCACTCAGTGATCGTTAGTAAGTTTGACACCTAGTGTCTTATCGATATAACCAAGTAATTTTGCACCCAGTGCCTCATCTACTCGTAGTCGAAGTAACCTTAAACTCTTTGTATCTTGTGGCATGCCAACTATATCCGACTCTGCCTGAACAATTGATAGGGTAACCATTTTCAGTTTATATTATAAGTCAATTTCTCAATTCAATCATATATGTTCAATAGTAGTTCTTCAATACATATCAATATAACAATATAATCTTCTCAATACAAAATAAATTTTGTATTTACATCAATATACAATAATCTCAAATCAAATCAATTTAGTCCTTACCATAAACAATCAATCAATTTCATACTAGCACAATTCGAGCAATTATAATCAATTATCAATTCATTTTTTCTTCAGATATCAATTCATCATTTAAAGTTATAACCATCACTTAACATTTTTCTATGTTTTAGTTCATAACTCACCCATTGTACCAAATTTTGTACAATTCAAACTATTTTCAAACAAATACAAATTCACAAATCAAACATAAAACAATTTAAGTACAATTATATTATGTGAACTTACCGATCAAAACAACAATAAACAATTCTCTAAGGACTAATCAACAAAATTTTTCATTTCTCTAATTTTTTCAATTTGGTCCAATTTTCAATCTATTCAATAATTCAATTCAATTTGTCAATTCCAAACATCTTATTTCATCCTATTATAAGCATATGTCGGTTTAACTTTATTGTTTGAATGCCCCTACATTTTGCATTTTATTCAATTTAATTCCTAAAACTAAAACTAATATAACTTTCACATTTGAACTTCATTTTTGTTTTTGATTTCAATTATGTCCTTCTACAACTCTAAAACCTAAATTTATAGAAATCTCATGATAATTTCATCAACTTTTTATTTTAGCCCTATATGCAAAACTAACAAAATTTACTTAAAAATTAGTCTTTAAACATATCTAAGCTTATAATCAAACTATTAAACATCAGAAAGTTCAATTTTTATCAATGGTAACTTTAGAAATCTTTAACAGTTTTGAAAATGGAGATACAAGTTAGCTGGACCCAATTGCAACGATCTCAAAAACATAACATTTATTAAAAACGAAGTTGGAAAAGCTTACCATGCAAGGTTACCAAGCTTGGTTGAATCTTGGCTGTTCAAAAATGGCTTCCTTGGTGTTTTAGTTTTGGTTTGAAAAAGAAGAAATGAAAATGGATGATAATGACTCTTATTTGTTTTACTTAATTATAATTTTTACTTTATAATTGATTATTTTTAACAAAAAATACAATTTTGCCAAGCCACAACCATCCACTTTAAATAAAAACGGTTAATTTGCCACTTGGACGCTCAAATATTTATTAATTTATCCTTTCAACAAATAAAAATTAATATTGATTAGCTTTTATGGTTTTTACGATTTAATTCTTGTACTTAAATTAACTATTCAATCACTAAAATTTTTGAACCAAAAAGCAATTAACTTATAATATGGGTCAATAAATATTCAATGGAAATATTTACGAGCTCAGGTTTCAAAAATGAGATTATGATATCTCATTTTCTAAAACCGCTGACTTTCGGTATGAACCACTTGTACTTTAACTAACTGGCCAATTAATAAAATCGAGCAAATCACAATTCGCTATATCATTATACTTGACTTGTGAATATTAAATAATAGTATTTACGGGCTTACTCGTCAGAATTGTGGTCCCGAAACCACAATTTTTGACATTATTAAAAAATAGGTTGTTACAGTTATTGTGTACTGGAATACGTGCTTCTCTTCTATTGGCTTCTCAGACGACATTATTGGAAGGTATTCTCATGTGCTAGAGACATTACAAGGCACTCACCAAACTTCTGGAGCACGCTTTTTCTCTTTCACCCCTTATAAAAATGTGCATTTAGTTTTAGGTCGTTATACTTTCATTGCTGAAAGATCAAGAATTCTACAATTTCATTAAGCTTTCTTTTGTTTTCTCAGACTCCTCATGTGAACATTGTCTTCTTCGATTACTTTCTCTTCACAAAAGCCTTGTGATTGCTTTTAGGTAAGCTTTGTCTTTTCTTTTTCCTTTCCTCTTTTCGTTGCTTCTCCATTCATTAACGATAATGTCAAGATGGGGTAAGGGTTGTGTAAGTTCATTGCAAAGCTCAAAATAGAAACTAAAAGTAGTGGTAACTGGGCCTTTGGTGTATTACAATACTTAGGAGAAGGAAGTTGAATTGTTATTGAGTTGTTATGATCTCCATATCAATAATTACGAGTTTGAGTTTATTTTTCCTTGAGGTTACAATACCTTAAGTGAGTTACATGCAACTATTGATGAGAGTCCTTTTTTCTTTCTATTCTTGTATGTGTTTGAGGCTGGATTCCACTTGTTGTTACATTCTTTTTTGTGCAATGCTCCATGCATATTGTGTAACTCTTAGGCAACTTATAAGCTTATCTTGGCGGAATCTAGTAGTCGTGTTTTAAATTGTCGTATTCATAAGGAACCTCCATAACTTGCTCCCTTTTAGAACTTATTCAAAATTGACTCTTGTTGAACAAAAGGAAGATTAAAGTATGTAAGACATTTTGTATTTACCAAGAGGGGGCCTAAAAGAGAATTGGTCTTTGAACACATGATTAACTATTATAGTACCAATTGTTGGGTCTGGTGCCCTAAGTGTAATATTTTCGTCTATGTACACTTGTAATTTTTTTCGAACAGATTGATTAATAAAATTATTCAAGATTACATTAATACCCTTTGTATATTGTCCTCACTTGGTTTTTGCATGTAAAACAAAATAGAAGCAAATATTACCTCACTGGTTGTCTAATGTTTAACTAATATTAAGCGATATTACGTGGTTGGATCGTAATACCGAAAGACAACTTATATTATTAGATGAACCTAAACATGTCTTTAGTCTAATCGAAAATGAGAAAACTGATTGAAATACCAAGATGTAGTCTATTAAGTCAAACTGGGGAGATGCATAGTATTGGGCATCGGAGTAGATGACTCTCAGAAAATAGAGACATAGATGTGATTAACGAGACTGACAGTACATTGGACTACACCCAAGAAGAATAGATCTTGAATCTATTTATGGATTTATTCATTTGTGTAGTTTATGAATAGATCCTGTCTTGGGTGTCTTTTTTTCCCTACCGATGTGGCCATTTAGTTGGTGCTTGTGTCACGGGTTACGAATTAAAGCTCGTGAAGAATGCATTCTGAACGTCCCATAGAGGTCAACTGATTAAATGTGAATCATTTGAGTCACTTGAACTAGCTTGATTCGTGGAACATATAGACAAACCCATCTACTTGAAACCTCGGTGGCCCAGTGAAACACTCCATTAAAACTAGAGTTACCAGGGTAATTATTGTAAATCATAAAGGATAAGATTGTATAGAGTTTAAATCCCTTAGGACTAGACCTGTCCATGGGCCGGGCCGGACGGCCCACCCGAAATATGGGAGGATCGGGTAAAAATATAGGCCCGAAATATGGGCTTGGGCAAAAATTGAGGCACGTTTAGAAAACGGGCCAGGCTTCGGGCAAAATTTTTTTAGCCCGGGCCCAGCCCGGCCCGGCCCGAAAATATATTAAATATATATATTTTAAATATAATAGTTTTTTATTTAAGTTTCATTTACTTTCATTTCCTTATTGGCCAACTAATTTATCCAACTAATAGTTTTTTATTTAAAGTTTCATTTACTTTCATTTCCTTATTTTTAAATTATAATTGTTTTTTATTTTAAGTTTTTTTATTTGTCCAACTAATTTATGTATAAATAAGAAATAGAACAAATTTGCTTATTGGCTAGGAAATATCAAAATAGAAATAGAAATGGAATAAATAAATCCATGTATTGTATGAGTTTAATAATACATAACTCCAGTTAAAAGAAAGAGACCGACTCAAACTTACTAACAATTAATACAATCAAGTTTGTTACTAAATAATAAAAATAAAATAATAATAATAAAACATCAAGTTTGTTTTACTAATCAAATGTTAGATTTTGTTACAACAATTAATACAAAATAATAATAAAACATCAAGTTTATTTTACTAATCAAATGTTAGATTTTGTTACAACAATTAATACAATTAATTCAATTAACAATTAATACAATTAACAATTAATAATTTGATAATTTTACTAACAATTAATTTTAATAACAATTAGTTTTAATTTGATTAAAAAAATAATTTTAATTTTAATTAAAAATGAGCCAGGTCGGGCCAGGCTCGGGCCCCATATTTTTTCTCTAGGTCGGGCCTGGACAAAATCTCAGGCCCATATTTCGGGCCTGGCCGGGCCCGGGCCTAGGAGGCGGGCCAAAATTTTTTCTGGGCCCGGCCCGGCCCATGGACACCTCTACTTAGGACTCTTATCTCGTCAATAGGTACTAATATCAACTGTTGATGTAATTCGATCTATATCGTTGGATCTGAGGGAGCTTAACTATAAATAGAGGCATTCACCCTAATTTGCAATCACTTAGTTGTAATCTTTCAAAGCAATATAATATTTAGAGAGAATTTACTCAGACACTTGGTATGCGCTATTTTCTGTGCCTTTTTTGTTCGTTCATGGCTTTTTTTATCTTTTGAGTTGCTTTTTGCTTTGTTTTTTGTACTTTAGAGAATTTCTGGAACAATTCAAAAATTTTTTAGAGTAAGGCTGACTTAGGCGAATGTGAACCCAAGAAATCACTGAGGGCTGCAAGGTTTGCCAAACTAAAGTTCTAGCCCTGTGACAGTTGCGCCACCGACCTACCTTCTTGTTGAAAAAAGGGGTTTGGAAGACTTAGTAGAAAATAAATATGGGGAAAAACCAGAGTTTTAAATTTTTTTTTCAAAACAAGATCTTGGTTGTGATATCTAAAGTACTAAACACTTAACCAAAATTGTACATTTTTTATTCGTCTAGGATAAGCACTTCAACCAAGTAGTCTTCTTCGCTATCCTCAAGCTCACGTCTGTCGAGTATGGGCTCGCTTCAAATAAAAAAATTCACAAAAATTACTAGTGGGGTAATTTTGCAATTTCTCTAAACTTTTGAGTCAAGTTATAAAACAAAAAATATCACTAGAAATTTTCTGGAATAATCTCTTTAGAGAATTTTTTCTTTACAACTTTCTCTTAAATTCAAGTGTGTGTAAATAATGACCCAAGGCTCTCTTTATATAGGGAGAATTTAGAGAGTTCAACTATAATTAAACTTAATCATTTTAGTATTAAATTAATATAATATTTATTAAGATAAATACTTGATTAAATATAATATTAAATTTTATTAAAATAATAAAATGTTTATCTACAAGATAAAAATTAAATGAAATTTAATATTAAGATAATCACTTTAATATTAAATTAATAAAATACTATTAAGATAAGCATTTAATTTAATTTAATATTAAAATATTAAAAAATATTTTTTGGAATAATTAATCTGAAATCAAATTCTCTAATTGAGTCCCAGTAGGAGAGTAACTCTTCCACTGCTGAACCACTGACGGCCAACCATCGTCGGCCACCAGAAAGCCGTTGTCGTAGTAATCAGCATCGCCGTGTTCAGTGATGCAAGTGTGACACCCTTATCGCACCCCGAGTTGGTTTGGTCCGAGTCAATGATGACCTGACCGGTCTAGTCTAGCCACCAGTTGGACCGTTGGCCCGATTTCACATATCGAGCTTGGTTTGTCTAATTTTTGGGTCTTGGTCTCAGTTTTGGGCTCTTGGGCCCAATTTATGATCTTAGGTTCAATTTTGAAGTTCAATTACCCATTGGGCTAATTGTCTGACTTGAAAATTAACTTTAAAAAAATATCATATTAATTTTAATTGATTTGATTAATTTAATTTTATTTTATCAAAATTAATTTTTCTAAAAATCATTTAAATTTTCCCAATTAATTTTTAAAGAAAATTTTTTAATCAAATTCTCTAGTTGAACAATTCTTACGACCACTTAATTTAATATATGCTTTACAACTTGACAATGCTTTAGACCTGGATTCGCCTGATATTGACTGACCATTCCTACTGCAAAATAGATATCTAGACGTGTGCAAAGCATCGCATACATAAGGCTTGCAACTATTGAAGCATATGGAGCCTTACTCATATGCTCTGTTTCTTCCACTGTCTTAGGTCAATCATGTAAAGAAAGATGAAAAACCTAATGTAGTCAGCTGAACACCTGTTTTTGCATCGGTCATTGCTAAACATTCCAGTACTTTATCGATGTATGAAGCTTGAGATAGTGCTATCATTTTATCCTTTCGATCCTTAAGGATTTGAATTCCAAGAATATAACTAACTTCATCCAAATCCTTCATGCTAAACTGTTGAGCTAACTATAGTTTAATCGATGGCAATTCTTCTACATCGTTTCCGATAAGTAGAATGTCATCAACATACAAAATGAGGAAGACTACCTTTTTGTCCTTTATATACTTTTAAACACAATGCTCATTAGCTTTTTTCTTAAATCCAAAAGTCTTAATTGTTTGATCAAATATTGTATTCCATGAGCGGGATGCCTGCTTAAGTCCATAAATGGATCTTAGCAGTTTGCAAATTTTTTGCTCATTTCCTTTGACAACATAACGAGTGGGTTGAGCCATGTAAATGGTCTCATCAAGATAACCATTAAAGAATGTTGTCTTGACATCTATATGTTAGATCTCGTAACCAAGAGTAGCAATAATGGATAAGAGAATGCGAATAGACTTGAGCATGGCTACCGGAGAAAAGGTCTCATCGTAATGGACGCATTCTTTCTGTGTGTAGTATTTTCCTACAAGTCTAGCTTTGTGTGTTTCCACTTTCCCTTCCGTATTTATCTTCTTTTTGTAGATCCACTTACACCCTATGGGTTTAATCCTAAACGGTAAGTCTACAAGTTCCCACACCGTATTGGATTTCATAGAATCCATCTTGGCATCCATGGCCTATTTTCAGAGCTTGGAATCATCGTCTTACATAGTCTCCTTGTAAGTGAGTGGATCATCATACTCATGATTGGATTTTGCATTATAGATACTACCATCATTGATGAAGAAGTTTGGTTTCTTAGAAGGTCTCCCACTATGATGGATTCCCCTATGCTGCTGATCGTTTGTAGGTATTTCTATAAATTTCTCGAGAATTGAACTTGGTGATTGTTCTACCACTCCTGAAAATTCCTCAAGTACCACTTTACTTTGAGGCTTAAAGTTATCCATGTAGCTTTCCTTGAGGAAAGTAGCATGAGTAAAAACTTTAATCGTATTATTTTCGGATTGCAGAATAATTTTCCCTTTGTTCCTTTTGGATATCCTACAAATATGCACAATTCTGTCCATGCATCTAACTTCTTTTCATCATTATCCAAATTGTGTGTTGGACAACCATATACTCTAAAGTGATTTAGAGCAAGTTTCTTTCCATACCACAGTTCATAAGGTGTCTTACAAGAAGACTTGGTTGGCACATCATTTAGGATATAGTAAGCCATTTGTATCGCATATCTCTTGAAGGAAGTAGGAAGTTGTGAATAGTTTAACATTGAACGGACCATGTTAAGTAATGTTCTATTCCTTCTATCAGCTACGCCATTCTGTTGTGGAGTACCTGACACAGTCAATTGGGATAAAATCTCACTCTCTATGAGGTAACCTAAAAACTCATCAGGCAAGTATTCCCCACTTCGGTCAGACCGAAGATTTTTTATGGATAAGCCTAATTGCTTTTCTAGTTCTGTACAAAACTTTCAAAATTTATCAAAGGTTTCGCTTTTACAGTGCATTAGATATACATCCATATCGAGAATAGTAGTCGATAAAAGTCACGGAATAATCATAGCTTTCTCGGGCACTGATGCTCATAGGACCACATACATTAGTGTGCACAAGTTCTAAAGGTTAGTTGACCCTGATACCTTTCGCATTGAAAGACATCTTAGTCTTTTACCTTTCAAGCAAGATTTACATTGTGAAAGACTAGCTTCCTGAAGCATACTTAAGGGACCATATTTCACGAGTCTAGTGATTCTTTCTTGGTTAATATGGCTAAGTCTTAAGTGCTATAGGTACCCCTCATTAGAGTGAGAAGTTTTAAGCTTTTTTTTTTTCACTATTTTAGTTTGAAACACCAAGTAGTTATTATGTTTGATAAAGTAAATATTATTTTTCATCCATTCATTATAGATTAAAGAACGATTTCTATAAATATCAATCCATTTATTGAATACCATAGTATAACTGTCAAAAAGTAAAAATGCTACAAAAATTAAATTCCTCTTAAAATGAGGTACATAAAAAAAGTTCTTTAAAACAATCTTCCGAAAAAAATAAAAGTGTAAAATAACTTCTTCCACTGCTTCGGTTGAAACATAACTCTCATCTCTGGTTCATAACGAAAGGCTCCTGTCACGTAGATTTCTCGTTTCACTATGTAGCACCTCAAACCTGACCTAGACGTTATGGTCAGATCTGGTGTGTCACATTGAAATGTCTTTCGAAAGATTGGGCTCGTTGGTAAGAGTTTGTTTCTAAGTTTAAAATTAACTCCTTTATTATTAATTAACAAAAAAAATGTTTGTCTTGTTATCAGATATTGTTTTAATAAGTTAGTCTAAATCTCGGAAGCTTTTTAAATTCTATTGTTTAAAAACCCGTGATTTGAAAGCAGTAATTATTTTAAAACTCATCTTCTCCTAACTAGCAGTTTAAAATAGGTAAGTGACAGCCCAATTAAAAATTTGAACAAACTTAAAAGCCTTATTACAAAAACAAAACCCAACATATAAATTAAATTAAAATAAAAGCAAGTGTAAACAGTTAAAATGAGAGCGTTAGTTTACGAAACTTAGTGTGTAATCCCCTACCAAACAGCCAGCCTACAACATGCAATAGCAGTCTTGGCCAGAGCCCTATGCAATAATAGTACAGTGTGGACCTTAGCCCGATATAGTAATAGTGTGGGCCTTAGCCCAATACAGTAACAGTGTGGACCTTAGCCTGATACAATAACAGTGTGATAATGTAACCCATCCCAGTCCAGCTAACACACCACTCCGTACCACCAACACCCCATGTGGGGATAAAATTGACCCACTCAGCCAACACACCAATATCCCAGCAAAGCTGCTAGTAAAAGTATCGCAGCGAAGGTGCCAGTAACAGTATATGTGGCAAACCTACCAGTACAGTATACTTCCCCAATATCAATATCCCAACCCCATGCAGTATGTTATGTCATAAATCATACGTGTATGCAGAGTGTCATATTCAATCATAAACATACATATGATAGAGCAAATCAGTCATACATACATAAGGCCATACAAACATTTTGACTCCTAGGGGTATAACAGTCATTTTACCCTATAAGGGTATTTCGATCATTTTATCCTTTAGGGTATATCGGTCATTTTACCCTTCGAGGGTATTTCGGTTATTTTGCCCTTCGGTCGTAAGTTGGGATTACCACTCGAGCGATCATACGCCCGTGTAGTCTCAAACATCGTATTTACGGCTTTTCAATTTCTGCCGCTCTACAGTTACAGTAGGGTGTTGCACACTTGTTTACGAGAAGAGCGCAAATCCCCATGTACTACAACCTAGATCCAAACATGACCCAAAGTTAGTCCATTAATCGCTACGGTAAAACGTTCTCTTATTAACACTTAATCCAAAAACACCATCCTTTCCTTGATGAACGTTGAGCATAAAGATTGCGACTACTTCAAACCACTTACAAACCACCACTCCTAGAAGTAAACCCTAAGACCACAACGAGTAACACATTAAGAGGAAGAAATCAACAATAGGCAATCAAAGGATAAAAATAGAGAGTATTCAGTTTTAAGAAAAAAAAAGAGAACAAGTTTACTCAAGTGAGGAGTATAAACACTTACCGATAGCCAAAAACACTTATAGCACTGGACTATAAAAGCAACGAGGAGAAGATCGGTGCAGAGAGTGACAGAACAGAAGAGTGATACTCGGCGAAACTACAGAGAATAAGGGGAGATAGCTTCTCGATCAAAAAAGAAAGAGAAGGATATTCGATCAAAGAAGAAGTAGAAAAAAGAAAGAAGATTCAGCCAGCAGAGAAAAGAAAAGGGAAAGAGAGAGAAGGGAGAATCGGTAACAGGAGGAGAGGGGAAGAGTAAAGAAAAGAGCAAAAAAACAAAGCAAACAGACCCGAGAGGTACTTCTCAAAACTTGGCAAAATTCAGCACCAAAAGCTAACAGATGAACCACGAGACTAACCTAAAATCGAACCAGACAGAGAAAAACCTAAAAAACCCTCAAAATCGAATATCTTTAGAACCTAAAGACCAAATTCGATAGATGCTACCTAATAAAGATCTTCCAAAAGCCAAAAATGACAATCTTTTTCCAAAAGCCAAAAACGGCACACACTCCCCCTAATCAAATTCCTTGATTTTCTCCTAATATCACTCATCATATCCTTCCTTGATTTACTCCACCAATTCCTCCTCAACTCCCCCAACAACTCCATTCAAATTCCATTCAAACTCCCTTTAGCTATGTTTCAGTCCAACTCCACCTTCTGTACAGCTCAAGTAGCAAAAAAATTTACTTCAATGCCCAACCCAAGACTTGAACCCCAGACCTCACAGTTACACAACACGCGACATTACCATTAGACCACAAACTCTTTTTGTATCATAAAATAAACTCTAATATTTATAAGGCCTAAATACAAATCCAGGTTCATTTAAGAGCAAAACTAAAAATTTTGTAAAAGGCAAGACTTGAACCCAAGCTTCTCAAACACTCCTATACACACCCAAATCACTTAACCATTAAAGCAAACAAGCAATTTGTGTCAAATCATGAAAAAATTAAAGACTTAAACTTTTGTGGCGTTACAACTCTACCCCCTTAACGAAATTTCAGCCTCAAAATTTACCTAATCAAAATAGGTGAGGGTATTGTTGACGCATCGCCTCATCAAGTTCCCACGTGGCTTTTTCTGAACTGTGATTACGCCAAAGCACTTTGACTAGCGGAATAGATTTCTTCCTTAGCACTTTAACCTCATGGTCCAATATCTGCAATGGCTCCTCCTCGAAGGTTAGATCTGGCCTAACCTCGATCTGCTCAACTGGTTCTATGTGTGTGGGACCAGAGCGATAATGCCTTAGCATAGAGACGTGGAACACATTGTGGATCCAGTTTAATTCTAGAGGCAACTCAAGTTGATATGCAACCGGTCCCAGACGTTTCAGAATACGGTAAGGCCCAATGAACCTAGGGCTAAATTTATGCTTCTGCCCAAACCTCATTATCTTCTTCCATGGAGAAACCTTCAGAAAAATGGAGTCCCCTATAGAATATTCAATCTCGATATTTAAGATCCGCGTACGACTTCTGTCTATCAGATGCTTCCTTCAATCGGTCTTGAATTAGTTTTATATTCTCTTCGGTATTAGAAACCAACTCTGGCCCCAAAACTCGCCACTCACCTAGTTCAGTCTATCAGGTAGGAGTACGACACCTACGACCATATAACACCTCGTACGGTGCCATTTGAATACTGGACTGGTAGTTATTATTATACACAAACTCTGCTAGCGGTAAATAATTCTTCCTGTTGCCTTGAAAATCCATTACACAACACCTTAACATGTCATTCAATATTTAAATCACCCTCTCTAACTGACCATCTGTCTGGGGATGAAACACAATACTAAAGTCCAGTCTTGTACCCAAAGCCTCGTGTAACTTCTTCTAGAATCGAGACGTGAAGCGAGTATCTCTATCTGATATAATGGAATTCGGTACCCCATGCAGTCTTACAATTTTAGCCACATACAGTTTAGCCAAATTCTGTAAAGGGTAATCAGTACAGACCGATATGAAATGGGCAAATTTAGTCAATCGATCAACAATAACCCAAATCGAATCCTTCTTGGTAGGCGTTAAGGACAGCCCACTCACAAAATCCATGGTTACTCTCTCCCGCTTCCAAAGTGGAATTCTAACTGGCTGTAGTAACCCTGAAGGTAACTGATGTTTAGCCTTCACTTGATGACAAGTTAAACACTTACCCACAAAATTAGTAACTTTACGCTTAAGACCAGGCCACCAGTATAACTCACGAAGGTCATGATACATTTAATTCCCGCTGTGGATGCATAACATAAGGACTACTATACGCCTCTCGCAGTATAGGCTGTCTGTAAAAAACGAGGAACCAATGACTTATCCAACAACTGTTTACCCTTAGTCTGTTCAGTCTACGCTAGTCTAACTTGCAGCTCAGCCAACAAACTACCATCATCAAACAAGTTGAGACAAGCAAACATTGCTCTCAAATTAGATACAGCCTTACGGCTCAGTGCGTCAACTACCACGTTAGCCTTACTAGGGTGATACTCAATCGAGCAATCATAATCCTTAAGCAGCTCTATCCATCTTCTGAGTGATGAGGTACTTGAGGCTTTTGTGATATGAATAGATAATACACTTCTCACCGTACAAATAATACCTCTAAATTTTCAGTATGAAAACTATCGCGGCTAACTCCAAGTCATGAGTAGGGTAATTCACCTTGTGAGGCTTAAGCTACCGAGACGCATAAATAACCACCTTACTCTCCTGTATCAGCACACAACCCAAACCAACGTGTGATGCATCACTGTAAACAGTGAATTCCTTTCCAGACTCTGGTTGTATTAAGATAGGGGCCTCAGTCAGAGCTTTCTTTAATTTCTTGAAACTTTCTTGCTGCTTATTAGTCTAGTTAAACGGTACCCTTTTACACAGTAACTTAGTCAGAGGTGCAGTAATTAAGGAAAACCTCTCAACAAAACGTCTGTAATACCCTACTAGACCCAGAAAAATTCGAATCTCAGATATAGTTTTAAGTGGTTTCCAATCCAGTACAACATCAATTTTTTGAGGATCAACCCTAATCCCATCGGTAGACACCACATGACCCAGAAATGTCACTTCTTGCAGCCAGAACTCACACTTACTGAACTTAGCATACAATTATTTTTCCCTTAAAATCTGCAGAATAATTCAAAGATGTGCATCATGTTCATCATCGGTTCTCGAATACACCAAGATATGTCTATAAATACCACCACGAATCGACAAAGTAGGGCTGTAATATTCAGTTCATCAGGTCCATGAAGGCAGCTGGTGCATTCGTTATCCTAAACGACATTACAAGGAACTCGTAATGACCATAAAGAGTCCTAAACGTAGTTTTATATACATCAGCCTCCTTAACTCTCAGCTGATGGTACCCAGAACGAAGATTTATTTTGGAGAAAGCCGAAGCTCTTTGCAACTAATCAAATAAGTCATCTATCCTTGGCAAAGAATACTTATTCTTGATAGTCAGTTTATTCAATTACTTATAATCGATGCACATGCGCATAGTCCCATCTTTCTTCTTTACGAATAACACCGGTGCTCCCCACAGAGACACGCTAGGTCGAATGAATCCTCAATTCAATAGTTCTTGGATTTGAGCTTTTAATTCCACCAACTCCTTTGGTGCCATCCTATAAGAGGTGATAGATATTGAAGCTGTTCCTGGTAGGAGCTCAATTCTAAATTCAACTTTGCGGCTCGGAGGCAACCGAGGGAGTTTATCAGGAAAAATATCAGAAAAATCCTTAACAGTTCTGATATCTCTAACAGAAGGACCCTCAGAATCAGATGCACCAAGATAGGCTAGGAATGCCTCACAAGCCTTGGAAACCAGTTTTTCGGCTCTTAATGCAGAGATCACATTAGACAGAAAGTCCCTTTACTCCCCAATCATAGGCACCTCCTCATCATCAATAGTCTTTAACACCATACGCTTAGCAGCATAATCAAAACTTGCACGATGTTTAACCAACCAATCTATCCCCAAGGTTAAGTCGAATTCACCAAACTGTAACTCCATCAAATTCACTAGAAATATAACTCCTTGAACCTCTAGGGGTACATCTCTGAACAACTTCTCTACCCTTACTGATTGTCCAGTGGACTTAACATAGTCATCTCATTAATAGTACTCTCACACATGATACCTAAAATGCCAAACACAGTGCATGCAATATAAGAATGCATAGACCCGACATCAATTAAAGTAGTGTAAGGAACATTATAAATTAGGAACGTACCAGTTATAACATCTGGAGCGTCCCCATCCTCTCGACGACGAGCAGCATAGACCAGTGCTAACTGCCTCGCCTCAATGTTACCAACACTTCTATCTAATGTTCCACGACCTCGTCCCACACAATTTCCACTTCAAACACGCTTACGACCTCTCGGTGGGCTGCGACCACCTCTCACTTGGTGAACAAAACCACGACTGCGACTTGCATCCGAGCAGCCTCGAGAACAATTTTTAACTTGATACTTTATAGACCCACATCTAAAACATTCCCTAATCTTCTTCCGGCACTCACCCAGATGATCTCTCCCATAATCAGCACAAGGCTGTGGTCTTACAACAGGAACCCCAACTCGGACTGACCCATCAAACTTGGCCTTCTTTTTAGGCCTTCTAGAAAAACTTGAGGGCTCTGAATCCTTCTTACATCTGGCTGTATCCTTCTCATGGTTCTAGCGCTCAGAGCGCATCACATCCTCAGCGATTTTCGTCTTTTCAATTAGGGCATTAAAATCTTACTCCCTCTGCAAAGCTATCAGGACTCGCAACTCAACTCGGATGCCATCCTCAAATCGTACACAACGTTCATATTCAATCGCCACTATCCCACGAGCATAACGGCTCAGTCGCAGAAACTCTGGCTCATATTCTACCACAGTTTTATTCCCCTAGATCAAACTTAAATTTTTTTTCTTCAGGCGTGACATAACTTGCACCCATATGCATTCCTTGAAATGACGCCTTAAAGAAATCCCACGTTAGCCGGTTGGCCTGAGTACCTTCTCTCACTGTAAGTCACTACTGATAGGCTTATCTCGCAGTAAAAATACTGCTCCTTTAAGTTTTTGCTTAGAATTACAGTCGAGATCGTCCATTATTCTCTCTCTGGCTTCCAACCAGTATTCAGCCAGATTAGGGGCTACTCCAGAAATACTCTTAAAATTTTTTACTCCATTCGACCGGAGTCTTTCAAAATCGGCCCACAGCACCAGTACTGGTCCCTACGACCCTTTCTAGAATGCAAAGCATAGCTTGGGATAGTGTATCATTCCCAACCACTTGATTAAATGATCCTGTTTTAGTCACCGGTAAAGTTGGTGCCTCCTTAGCCCCAATATTAGGCATGTGGCCTGACGCTGAAAACCCTGCCCTAGCACTTCCTCGGCCTCTACCGCAGCCATGCGTACCTCTTCCGCGAGTACCTTTAGTGCTCATATCGAATAACGTATAATCTATTTACGAATTTTTATGCATTAGTGAGTAATTCTTGTATTTATTAATAGATGTCTTATGAAAAGCAATAGTCATAGTTTTGTTTTCGCAAAACAAGAGTCTCCTTACAGTTTCCAGTTTTCCTACAGTCTCAGTTTATTCTAACTAAAGAGTTTCAGTACAGTTCTATTATTTATGGTAATTTCTCAATGTATACCAGTTCAAGCAATCTACAATATAAAGAAACTTATGGATTCGGCGCTAGAAACTCAGTGTACCACACTTGTAAACCTTCCAAAATACTTCAAAAATAGTTTCTAGAAATTTTAAATATTTTCAAAACCTATTCCACAATCGAGTTTTGTAACCTAGCTCTGATACCACTAAATGTAGTACCTTAAACCCTGCCTAGACATTACGGTCGGATCTGACTTGTCACATTGAAATGCCTTTCGAAAGATTGGACTCGTTGGTAAAAATTTATTTCTAAGTTTAAAATTAACTCATTTATTATTAATTAACAAAACAAAAATGTTTGTCTTATTATCTGATATTGTTTTAATAAGTTAGTCTAAATCGAGGAAGCCTTTTAAATTCTATTGTTTAAAAACCCGTATATTTGAAAGTAGTAATTATTTTAAAACACGTCTTCTCCTAACTAGCAGTTTAAAATAGATAAGCGAAAGCCCAATTAAAAATTTAAACAAACCTAAAACCCTTATTACAAAAACAAAACCTAACATATAAATTAAATTAAAATAAAAGTAAGTGTAAAAAGCAATAGTTGTGTGGCCACATCCAAGTCCCTCGCAGCACCGAATCGTCTATGGCTGAGGATTACCTGCATAGTTAAAAGGAGAAGGTGAGTTTACGAAACTCAGTGTGTAATCCTCTACCCAACAGTCAGCTTACAACATACAGTAACAGTCTGGGTTTGAGCCCTATGCAGTAACGGTATAGTGTGGGCCTTAGCCCGATACATTAACAGTGTGATAATGTAACCCATCCCAATCCAGCTAACACATCACTCCGTTCCATGTGGGGACAAAATTGACCCACCCAACCAATACACCAATATCGTAGCAAAGCTGCCAGTAAAAGTATCGCAGCGAAGCTGCCAGTACAGTATACTTTCCCCTTATTAATATCCCAACCCCATACAGTCTGTCATGTCATAAATCATACGTGTATGTAGAGTGTCATATTCAATCATAAACATACATATCATAGAGCAAATCGGTCATACATACATAAGGCCATACAGACATTTCGACTCTTAGGGGTATAATAGTCATTTTACCTTATGAGGGTATTTCGATTATTTTACCCTTCGATCGTAAGTTGGGATTACCACTCGATCGATCGCACGTCCGTGTGGTCTCAAACACCGTATTTATGGCTTTTCGATTTCTGTCGTTCTACAGTTACAGTAGGGTGTTACACACCTATTTTTGAGAAGAGCGCAAATCCCCACATACGCCGACCTAGATCCAAACATGACCCAAAGTTAGTCCATTAATCACTAGGGTAAAACGTCCTCTTATTAACACTTAATCCAAAAACACCATTCTTACATTGATGAACGTTGAGCACAAAGATTGTGACTACTTCAAACCACTTACAAACCACCATTCCTAGAAGGAAACCCGAAGACCACAACAAATAACACATTAAGAGAAATGAATCAATAATAGGCAATCAAAGGATAAAAATAAAGAGTATTCGGTTTTAAGAAAAAGAAAAGAAGAGCACAAGTTTACTCAAGTGAGGAGTATAAACACTTACCGATAGCCAAAAACACTTACAGCACTGGGACAACAAAAGCAGTGAGGAGAAGATCGGCACAGAGTGTGGCAAAACAGAAGAGTGATATTCGGTAGAACCACAAACAATAAGGGGAGATAGCTTCTCGATCAAAAAGAAAATAAAAAGAGGTAGAAATCAAAGACAGAAAGAGAAGGATATTTGGTCAAAGAAGAAGAAAATAAGAGAAAGGAGATTCGACCAGCAGAGAGAAGAATAGGGAAAGAGGGAGAAGAGAGGATTCGATAACAGGATGAGAGAGGAAGAAGAAATAAAAGAGCAGAAAAAGAAAGCGAACAGACCCGAGAGGTACTTTCTAAAACGTGGCAAAATTTGGCACCAAAAGCTAACAGATGAAACACGAGACTGACTCAAAACTGAAGCAGACAGAGAGGAAAACTCAAAAACCCCTAAAACTAAATATATTTAGAACCTAAAAACCAAATTCGACAAATGCTACCCTTTAAAAGATCTTCTAAAAGCCAAAAATGACAACCTTTTCCCCTTCAGCCGAATTCTCAAGGCTTCAATTACCCTAAACGACACACATTCCCCCTAATCAAATTCCTTGATATTCTCCTAATATCACTTCCCATATCCTTCCTTGATTTACTCCACCAATTCCTCCTTAACTCTATTCAAATTCCATTCAAACTCCCCTTAGCTGTGTTTTAGTCCAACTCCACCACCTGCACAGCTCAAGCAGCAAAATAAATATCCAATGCCAAACCTAGGACTTGAACCTTAGACCTCACAGTTACACAATATGCCACCTTGCCACTAGATCACAAACTCTTTTTGTGTTATAAAGCAAACAGTAATATTTATAAGGCCTAAAAACCAAAGTCCAGATTCATTTAAGAGCAAAACTAAAAATTCTGCAAAAGCCAAGACTTGAACCTAGGCTTCTCAAACACTCCAATACACACCGAAATCACTTAGCCTTTAAAGAAAATAAACAATTTGTGTCAAATCATGAAAAAATTAAAGATTTAGATTTTTGGGGTGTTACACGCTGAACCCCTATAAAGAAACACACACATGATTCGTGGCTTCAAAATCAATAACCCAGTTGTCAATTGATTCTTCTACTAAGCAAGTTTCAACCACAAAGAGTTCTATACCTTTTCTCTTTTTGGCTAGGTAATCTAAATACTCATAGCAGTTTGATCTGAAATGCCCTTTCCTGTTACAGAAGAAACATTTGATCTTTTTAGGATCTTTTGACTTCTTAGCCTTCTTCCTATTCACACAAGGTGGAACCGTAGACTTAGTCAGTTTTTTCTTTCCCTTAGTTTTCTATTTCCCCTTAGCTTTCTATTTCCGCTTAGATGATGAGGGTCCCACAACTAAGTTTGCTTTAGGTTTTTCCTGAACCGACTTACTACCATTCAACATCAACTCATAATATTGTAATTCCTTCTTAAGCTGAGTCAAGGTAAGTGCCTTCTTCCCCAAATTTTAAGCGGCCTTAAAACCAACAAACTCCGTGGTTAAGGATTTGAACACTATTTCAATTTGCGTGTTCACGTCTAGTTCAGCCCCATTATCCTCCACTTTTGACAAGAATCCTATAAGTTTAATCATATGTTCTTTGACCGGAGTGTTGATTTTCTGTTGAGAATTCATCAAATTTGTAATAGCGAATTGTTGAGCTAATGTGACTTGGCCTCCGAGCAAATCTTCTAAATTTGTCATGATCTCTTTGGCAGTACGAAAATTCTTGTGTTGCTTTTGGGTCACTAACATATAACATCAAGCAATCAAGTCAGAATCTCTCCAGCAATTTCTCACTTTGTGCTTAGCTTTAGGAGGGCACGTTTCGTCAAGAACGAATATTTGTTTTTCAGAGCTGATAACTATCAGCAAGTTCCATTTTCATTCTTAAAAGTTATCCCCATTTAATTTATTCATAGTAAGAATGCTAATAAGAATAGTAGAAGACATATTTGAACTGAAAAAAATAAAGATTCACTAATTACTATCGTTGTATTAATCAAATATTTTTCATTTTAGAAATATGTCAAGAATGCAGTCTGATGCATGCGTATTGTATTAAATCCTTGAAAAAAATTTTGTTGCTACGATTATTCTCACACCTATCAACCATGTCGCATTGGGGTTCCATGATTAGCTAGCAAGAATATGGATTACATCCAATCAATTCGTGAATCTTAATTCTCAAGACTCCACACAAACTAACGACCGTTTAATGTTTGACCATCATCTCTAGCTTAAATATTGTTTGTTAGGAAACTATTTAATAAGAGATGATCTTGAGTGTGTAATTATTGACTCAACACCCATCATGAACATGCTTTTAATTGTGAGTCATCTTGAGATAGTCTCTTTAAAAGTTATGCATGACTAATTGTCCTTAAAAAAGAAATCCCATCTAGTGAACCCACTTGACAAAGTTTACCTTGGGGTGTAGCCAGGGTAGGAACCGACTCAAAACTTTATCATGCTATCACTAGGGACCATTAATGGAGGCTGCAGGCCTTATTGAATGACCTTCTCCCACTTAATATTTAAAAAAACATGCAAGGTTTTTTTATCTCAAATTTCAAGAATGATCATACGATAGTCATAGTGGCATTCTTACCTAATCTAAATGACATGCTTTCAATATATGCATGAGATACTATGACAATAATATCCATTCACAAGAATCAATCAATATTAAAATAAACAATTTTGAAATTTTGATTCTCCACAGTTTTTCTTTTAAGGGAAAAATCGAAGAAGTGAATGAGAACCGTGCACCAGATAGGGTCCTAGGAAAGGGAGGTGAGTAAAATTTGACCGCTTAAAAACCAAGTCTTTCCTAGCCATAGTTAATCCTAGACATGCACATTCTCATTACCACACTTCTCACAGTTATCGAATAACCTAAATAAGTGGATAGAACAATACAATACATGTATTTTCTCATTACCACACTTCTTATTTTTAATTGGTCAACTGTGGATCATCTCATATATATATCACAATTATAACATTACATAATATAAATATTATAAACAATTATAAAGCAAATATATAATGAGATAGGTAATTAAAATAAAATTGTTAGCCAAGGTTTCCATGGTTATATTTCTAGAAAATAAATGGAAAATTAAAATATATAATTTTTCACCACAATGCATTCCTTGGGTCTTCAACCGCCATCACATCTTTTCCCCGTCATGGATTCTTTTTGGAAAAATTACATTTAAGTCCTATGTCTGTTTCGACTCATAAGAATTCTATGAATTTTAAAAAATATAGCCCTACGTGGAGATGATAGTTCACGGTCTATTTCTTAAGAACCACAACCTCGACAAAAAATAATTATATAACAAATATATAATATCGCATTCATTTCTATATATAACTCAAAACATGCATAATATCTAAAGAATATCACTTTCTATGTAATCAAATCATTCAAGAAACTACTGAATGTTGCACGGTTTGCTAGATTAAATTTCCAACCCCATGACACTTGCACCACCGGCCTACCCTCCATCTCCATTCTTCTCTCCCGCTTGGAAAGTTTGGAGCCTTTTCCTCTAGTTTTCTTTTTTCCTTCTACTTTTCTTTCCTTTTTTTCTTTGTCGAATCTTAGTTGTCTTTAACCATCAACGAACTGTAAGATGGTGCTGCTCGGCCCATTTAGGTCGAGGTCGTGATTGGCTTCTCTTGGAAGTCTCATTAGCAGCTCATTGATTTTTGGGTTCTTTGGTTCTCTCAAGCAAAATAATAGACCACCACTGATCTTTTGGTAGCCAATCATGTTTCCAACCTTATCCCATCTTGACTAGATCGGTGGCGCTGATGTTGTTGGATGCCATATTATTTTTTTGCAAGGTTGCCTTTTCTCAATTTTTTTACTAAAATGACTCAATTTTTTTTATTATTTATAAAAATGACTCACTTTTTCAATTAATTACATAAATGACTTGAAATGAACAATGAACATGGATGGTGCCAATGAGATTAGCGTCACCACCTTGCCACATCAGCCAATGATTGGTCGGTAGAATAAAAGAATATTTTTTTGGGTGGCTCTAATTAGATTCTCGTCACCGATCCTCTGTTTTTGTTTCTCCGTCTTCCTCCCTTTGTATTGTCTTATATCTATTTCTTTACCATTAGCCTTGATTCGAAAAAGCTAATGAAAAATGAAAGGAAGAGAGGAAGAGAAGAATGCAAGGCAAATGAGAGAAAGAGAAGGAAAGTTTTCCAGAAAAGGTATAGGGAGAGGGAGAGTGAGAGGGAGAGGGAGAGTTTTCTAGAAAAAAAAAAGAAAACTTTTTTTAATAAGAGAGGGAAAGGTTTAAAAGAAAATTGAAAAATAGGAGAGGGAGACAGAGAATTTTCCAAAAAAAATAAAGAAAACATTTAAGCATGCAAACATAATTTTTCATAAAAAAAATATTTTCTATTTAATGCTAATAATCCCTCTATTTTCCATAAAAGGTGTTGGGGAAATAAAACTTTTTCTTTAATTTTTCTAGAAAATTCTCCGTCTCACTATCTTATTTTCATTTTCCTTTCAGACCTTTCCCTCTCTCATTCAAAAAAAGTTTTTTTTCTTGAAAACTCTACCTCTCCATCTCCCTCTCTCTATAACTTTTCTGAAAAACTTTCCTTCTCCTTCTCTCATTTGCCTTGCTTTATTCGGTATCTCTTTTCTTTTCATTTTTCATTAGCTTTTTCGAATTAAGGCTAACGACAGAAAAGGAGATATAAGACAGTAAAAATGAAGGAAGACAAAGAAGCAAAGGCTGGGGAGTAGTGATGCCAATCTAATTGGCACCACAAAAAAATTGACATGGGTGACGACAATCCATTTGGCACCACCCAAAAAATTTCTGCCTTCTATGAAATTTGGGTATTTATACGGGTAATGCCAAATACATTATCACCACCCAAAAAAATTGTTTTTTGTTCTACCGGCCAATCATTGACTAATGTGGCAGGATCGTGACACCAATTTCATCGGCACCACCCATATTCACTATTCATTTCAAGTAATTTATGTACTTAATTAAAAAAGTATATAAATTTTATAATTAATAAAAAATCACTTTTATAAATAAATAAAAAAAGCGCCCTTTCCCCATCTTGACTAAATCCATGATTAAGTAAGCTATTGGAGAAGATGTGGGTTGTAATCCGCAATTTTTACTAGTCATAGGTGGCCTAGTGATGGCTTTTTATCTGATCTACGTGTTTGATTTGACAGTACGGTTTCAACTTCTAGTTATGCATTTTTTCTTAATGCTCAATGAGATCTATAACTGTCTTGGGTAAGCAGTCGAGATTAGACAGAGAATCGCCTCTCGCACTCGTTGATGAAAGCATATCTTGTGTGTTTAGAAACGAAAAAGTTCGAACCAACAGTGTTTGCTCCTAATCTGCCTACACCCAAGTTTACATTCACTGTTCTCATCTTCTATATGTTATTAGTCTTTATTAGATTATTATTACAGCATTTAAACTGGATCGGTTTATGATTACTTTTTTACTTATAAAATGGAATGAATGATAAAATAATTAACTTATTAATTTAGAGGGGCGGCTACATTTCCTTTATTATTTACTAATATTGCCCCCATCTATATTACATCAATTAATATAATTAGTTAAGAACTAATGACTTTTCTTTACAAAAAAAAAATTCATTTTAATCATTCTTTTATTTTATTTTACCTCTTTTAGTCTCAATTTACATATTTAATTTTAATTGTATATTGATTGAGTCTTAGTTCGGTTGGTATTCATATTATTATCAATGCAAGAAGGCGTGAGTTTGAGTGCGCTAAAGTGCATTATCTTCTTATTTAAAGGTTGAGGAAAGATTATAAGTAATTCTAGATATTATATAAAGAAAGTTAAATCTAATTTTGGCATTGGAGCAAAGGCCTTTGTATTTGAAATTGCAGTTTATACCAAAATTTATGAACTCTACAATAGTCAGAAGAGCAACCCTAAGATAAAAAATTAATGTACATAATAAAATATTATATATGTTAGGATTTGATAATTTGTTTACATTGTTAGGATAATAAATCCCATTTCTTTAGGGATATTTTTTTGTTTGATTTATTCAAAGTTGTTGAGTCACGGACTCCTTTTCTTTCTCTTTTCAGTTGTGATGTACGGCTATAAAAAGCTATTTTCTCTTTCAATAATGGATATTCAATTCTTTTCAAAATTCTCTTTACTTTACATTTGGTATCAAAGCTTCCTCATGAGACTTGATTGATTTGAAGCAGCAACTCTCTACATGATACTTTAGGTGATTGAAGATGGCAACAAAAAGTTCCTTTGTGCAGCCTGTTGTTCTAAAATTTGATGGACACTATGACTATTGGGCAATGCTCATGAAAAACTTTCTGCGATCAAAGGAATATTGGATCATAGTGGAAAATGAGGCACCTACAGCAGTAGAAGATAGAGCCTTAACAGAGGCAGAGAAGAAACAAGTCGAGGACCAGAAGCTGAAAGATTTGAAGACAAAGAACTATCTATTTCAAGCATTAGATAGTTCAATCCTTGAGACGGTCCTTAATAAGGATACATCCAAAAGTATATGGGATTCTATGAAACAGAAATTTCAAGGTGCAACAAGAGTAAAACATTCACACCTACATGCTCTGCGAAAGGAATTTGAGATTCTTGAAATGAAGACTAGTGAATCTGTCAATGAATATTTTGCTCGAACTCTCACAATAGACAACAAGATGAAAACGAATGGTGAGAACAAGACAGATGTTGAAGTGGTCTAAAAAATTCTAAGATAATTGACTTCCAAGTTTAACTATGTTGTGTGTTCCATTGAGGAATCTAAAGACACAAGCATCTCGACTATTGATGAATTATAGAGAAGCTTGTTGGTGCATGAGCAACGCATCAACATGAGTTCTTTAGTTGAAGAAGCACTAGGGTTGAAGATTTATTCTAGGGAACAATTTGGTTCAAGAAGTCGAGCCCGAAGTGGTTACAAAGGAAAATGAAGGGGGAGAGCAGACAGAGTCTTAATAAAGCCACCGTGGAATGCTACAAATGTCACAAATTAGGACATTTTAAATGGGAATGCTCAAGCAAATAGGCAAACTATGCAGAAAATCAGGATGTGTAACAACCCAATTTAGACCCTAATCAGACATAGCGGTTTCGGGACCACAAATTTGAGTAAAAAAATATTAATATTATTTTGTGTGTTTAATATGTGTGAATTTGATTGTGTGAAATTTTCGTGTTTTAATTTTATCGTTTGAGTGACTGATTAAAGAAAATAGCTTAATCGCGTATAATGAAAGTTTAGGGGTAAAATCTAAAAGCACCTAATTGTTGTTGTCTTTTTAAATGGGAGGTTTAAAGATGCAATTAGACCAAAAATCAAGATAGTGGGTGACTAACGACTAATATAACCTTAGTATATATATATTTTTTATTAACTATTAAAGGTTATGTTAGTAATTTAATAAACGAATAATATATGTTAATTTAAAGCATAAAATGTTAAGTTAAAAATTGATATCATCTTCCTTGGCCAAAACTAGCAAAGAAGAAAACCATTAAAACATACTTAGGGTTCGGCAAGTTACAAGCTTGATTTAAGGTTAGTTTTGTTTTTGTTTTTGATAATTTTTACGTTTTTGAGATCGTTGCTTCGAAAACTTCAAAACCCATGTCTTAATTTTGTGAATTTTTGATGATTTAGAAATGTGCCATTGATGAATGCTTGAGCTTTGTGATGTTAGTTGATGAAATATGAAAGATAGGTGTTAGATTAACATTTTTTGTCTTTGAATTTTTGGTGAAATTGAGTAAATAGGGCTAAATTGTGAAAATAAAATTTTGAGGGACTAAAATGTGAAATAAATGAAATGTGTGGACTTGTATGAAGACAATGAATATTCGACCCTAGCATGGTATGTGCAAATTTTGTGTATTTTGTGTTTTATGCAATATGGACTAAATTGTAAAAAGTGTGAAATATTAGGGGCAAAATGGTAATTTGCCTATTTATGTGTTTTTGGATAAAATTGAATTAATTGATGAATAAAAATATTTAATTTTAATATGTTTAGATCGAGAACCAAAGAAAATAGATTTAGATCGAGGGAAGTCGAAGGTAGTCGAGTAGTCGATCGTATCCGTCGATATCCGAGGTAAGTCGATAAGCAATTAAATTTTTTTAAATTCATGGTATATGGTAGATAGATGATATATGGAATTATTAGATGTATTAGGGGGTCTTCGCTGAATATATATTTGTTGAAAGAGGTAAGTTAATTGAGTTCGATTTAACTGATATTTAATGTCTGTAAGCACATTTGAACCCTAGAAATTGCATGGGATTTTCTGATAAGTGTTTTTGTGTAAGACCACGTCTGTGACGATGACATCAACTTGTATTTTCATGTAAGACCACGTCTGGGACGATGGCATCGACTTGTATTTTCAAGTAAGACCCTATCTAGAAAGTGACATTGATTTGTGATTACATGTAAGACCACGTCTGGGACGTTGACGTTGTACAAATCTTTCGACTATTTGCGTATCCTATCTAATTTCGATTGGTTCAACAGGTAATGTAAATGAATATGTTATGTATTTGAAATATATGTGCATGTATAGGTTAGTTAAATAAATATATGGAATTAAGGTAGGTTATTTATTTGGAAGTATATATGGTATGAGTATACAAGTTTCGAATTGTTATGGTTATATATATATATATATATATGCATAATTTGAATTTCGGTTGATAACTATTTTGCTTAAGGTAAAAGTTTATAAGCATTTATACAAGAACTTGATTGGTTATTAGTTTACATGTATATGTAATAAAAGTGTGATTATAATTATATATATAATATCTTTGTATATTAACTATGTGCCTTTAATTCTTACTAGTTAAATATTAATTATGCTTACGAATTACTAAGCTTTATAAAGCTTATTGTGTATTTGTATTTGTGTACCTCTGTTTTATAGATCTTGAAGTAGTTACGAGCTCGGGGATCGTCAGTAAAGTCTATCACACTATCGACCAACTACGGTATTTTATAAGCTGAAATCTCTTTTGAAATTATGGCATGTATAGGTTGGTTGGGAGATAACTTATTTTAGAAAATGTATGTATTAAAGCCATGCGAAAATGACTTAAGCATTTTGTATCTATGTTAGATTTTGGTTGAGTTATGGCTTGATTATATTTTGATCATCATTTAATCTTTTATGGATAGTACTTATAAGGTAAGGTATATATATGATCATGGTAGTGTTTGAATTATGATCATGGTGTGAGTATATTTGATATATGTATTAAGTTACGTAATGTTTGGTTATGTGAAATTGGTTGGGTAATGTATACAATGTGTTTGTTTTAGTAATTAAGAAATTTTAGTTCATGACTTATAAATTGAAATATGATGAATTGGTTGGCAGCTACTATGTGATCGGCTATGATAGGGTAATTGAATAAATGTAAGTTTGAGATACGTATTGAACTATGACATATGCTTTGTTATTTAAATGGATGGTTCGATTATATGTGTTTAAAACAAATAAAGGATATGTCGTATATGCATTGGTATTGGGTGACCAATTTGGTTAGTTTGATTTAGATATATATTAGGTATTTAATGCAATAGACAAATTAGTATTATTTTGGCTACATCAAATTGATTACTTAATAGAGAATACTTGCTATGCTCATGTGTACAATCGGTTTTAAATAGGGCAAGTTGGTTTAACCACATGATAATATTATAAGTCATGCAAATTTGGTTATGGTATGAGCTTATGTTATATAATTAAATATAGTGTAAATGAATTTGGTATAATACATGATTTTTAGATGTAATGAATTTATGAATGTGAATGTTTAGGCTGAAATTTTATGTACTAAATGGTACCTATATATATATATATATATGTATATATTTAAGAAATATTATATAAGTACAAATGTATATATATATATATATATATATGTGTGTGTGTGTAAAATAGTAGTAAATTATTGGTATATGTTTGAATAGATATGGTGTTCTTGATTTAATTGTGGTTGTAAAATGAGCATTTTATTTCTTTTGAATAGTTGGAATATGTATTTGGTTTAATTATTAAGCATGCAAAATTTAGTATAATTGTTTCGTCTTATTTTGTATATGCTGCTAAGTTTGCGGAAAGAAAAAAAAAGAGAAAGTGTCATGTCTGGTAATGCCTCATAACCCTAATCCGACGACAGACATGGGTTCGGAGTGTTACAAGATGTAGGGGTGAGCATTTGATTGAATCGAATCGAATCGAATCGAAAATTTTCGAGTTAATCGAGTTTTCGAATCTCATTTTATCATCCTAACTTTATTTGAAGTTTTCTAGAATCGAGTCGAGTGAGATGGAATTCGAATCGAATCAAATCGAATATATTTGTTCGAGTTAAATTTTAAAAAATAATTTTGGGTCCTTGTAACCATTGTCACCCATCGTAATAAAATTTGTCCACCTTAATCAAATTTTTTATTAACTTCCATAATTTTTTATTAACTTTCATCACCTCATAATTTATTTATTAATTTTTTATATACTGGTTAGCTTCTTTGCTTGCTTAGTTGTTTCAATTATCTTCAGATTCTTGTCACTATGTATTTTGGAATTAAAAATATATTAAATGTAAAAATATGATTTTTTAATAAAATTTATTTTAAAAATAAAATGTGAAATTGATACCAATATAAAATTTTAACACGAATATTTTATGGCATAATTAATAATTCAATTTTAATATAAATATTCAATATGACTAAACAATTCAATAATATAAATAATATAAAATGTGAAATTTAATTTAATAATATAAATAGTAGATATAAATAAAATTATTACTATTTATGTTTAGTTATTTTTTGGATAATTTTGATTTTTATTTGAGAGTAAAGGGTGAGAAGTAAAAGTTTAGGGGAAAAATAAAAAAATTTTGGGAATAAAAGTTTGAGGAAAAGTAAATGGGGGGAGTAAAATTTTGGAGGGAAAATATTAAAAAAAATTAGAAGGGGGAGGGTTTGGGGTAGATGGGAGGTGGGATGGGAAGGGAATAAAAGTTTTAGGGGAAAAGTGGGAGGGAGTAAAAATTTTGGGGGAAAATAAAAGGTTTTGAGGGTTTTTAGGAGTAAAATTTTGAGAAAAAGTAAATGGGAGAGTAAAATTTTGGTGGGAAATGAATTTTGGGTAGATTGGGGGGTTGGGAGAGGAGGGGAGTAAAAGTTTTGGGGGGAAAGTGGGAATGAGTAAATGTTTTGAGGGAAAAGTAAAAAGGTTTGGGAGTTTGGGGTAAAAATGTAAAATATTATAGTTTGATATTCGAATTATTCGAGTTATTCAAATTATTCGAGTTATTCAAATTCGAAAACTCAACTCGATTTGAACTCGAAATTTGAAAAAAAAATTCGAGTTGATTCGAATAACTCGATTAACACAAATAACTCGATTCGTTTAACTCAAAATTTGAATTTTTTTATTTTTTCGAGTCGAAGCGAGTTTTGCTCACCCCCAACAGCCAACAGGATGAAATACTCTTGATGGCATTTTTGGATGCAAAGGATGTTAATAAAGAAGATGCATGGTTCCTTGATTCAGGATGCAGCAATCACATGTGTAGAAACAAGGAATATTTCGTCAATTATGATGAAAATTACAAAGATACGGTGAAGCTAGGCAACAACACAAGCTAGGTTGTAACAAGAAAGGGAAATGTAATATTACTAGTGGATGGAATGGTGCAGATCATCACAAGAGTTTTTTATGCGCCAAAATTGAAGAATAATTTGCTGAGTGTGGGGCAGTTGCAAGAGAAGGGGCTGGCTGTTCTATTTCAACATGATAGATGCAGGGTATATCACTCTGAGAAAGGGTTGATCATGGATACAAAGATGGCTTTAAATCGAATGTTCAAGCTACATGTTACTGCACTACCTATTTGTTTTAGCATAACCACAGAAGAAAAGGTTCAGCAGCTCTGGCATTGCAGATATGAGTACTTGAGTTATAAAGGTCTAAAAACACTTCAGCAGAAGAAGATGGTCAATGGTTTACTGGAACTCAAGTCTTCATTAGAGCTTTGCAAAGAATGTATGATAGGAAAGTAGTACAGAGCACCATTTCCAAAGAAAAGCACTTGGAGGGCGGCGCCAATTCTTCAATTAATTCATGATAATAACTATGGACCAATCAAACCTGGTTCAAATAGTGGAAAAATGTACCTAATTACTTTTATTGATGACTTCAGTAGAAAAACTTGGGTTTATTTTCTAACAGAAAAAGCAGAGGCTTTTGTTATTTTTCAAATTTTTAAAGTTCATGTTGAGAAAGAATCATATTCGGTTATCAAATGTTTGCAAACTGATCGTTGAGGAAATTTACATCATATGAATTCAAAAAATTTTATGATGACAATGGCATTCAAAGACAACTAACAATTGCATATACCCCGCAGCAAAACGGAGTTGCGGAACGCAAGAACAGAACCATTATGAATGTGGTATACAACATGCTTTCCACAAAGAAGATTTTGAAAACCTTATGGCATGAAGCAGTCAATTGGAGAATACATGTTTTGAATCGAAGCCCAGTTCTTGCTGTCAAAGATCAGACACCAGAAGAAGCATGGAGTGGAGTCAAACCCTTAGTTGAGTATTTTTGTATTTTTGGTTGCATTTCTCATGTTCATGTGTTTGATTCTAAAAGAACCAAATTAGATGATAAAAGCATGATGTGTGTTTTATTAAGGGCCAGTGAAGAGTGAAAAGCTTATAGACTTTACAATCCAAACTAAAAAAAAAATTATAATAAGTAGGGATGTTGTGTTCGAAGAAGATAAGGCATGGGATTGAGATGAAAAGTACTAAAAAATTGTTGTGTGTGACTTAGAATGGGGAGATCAATAAAATGTAGCGACTTGAATTAATGAGACTGAAGAGGAAGGTGAATCTGAAGTTGATCCAAACATAGGGAATCATTCTTTTGATGTTTCAATTGGAGATGATGCTTCAAGTACAGATAAAAAGAGAAACAGGGCACCACTGGCTTGGATAAGAGATTATGAGACTAGAGAAGGGCTTTCTGAAGAAGATAATGAAGCTTATTTGGTAATATCTACAACTGATGATCCTATTCAGTTTAAAGAAGCTATTAAAAGTGAAAAATGAAGGAGAGCAATGGATGCAGAAATGGAATCAATACAGAAAAATAATACATCAAAACTAACAGAATTACCAAAAGGATCAAAGAAGGTAGAAGTGAAGTGGGTTTATAAAACCAAATTTAATGAGATTGGAAAGGTGGATAAATACAAGGTTAGACTTGTTGTGAAGGGGTATTTTTAATGGTATAGAGTGGATTATACTGAAGTATTTGCCCCTATTGCTCATATGGAAACAATTCGACTGGTTGTAGCATTTGCAGCTCAAAAAAGTTGGACTATCTACCAACTAGATGTGAAATCAGCGTTTTTACATGGTGAATTAACTGAAAATGTTTTTGTGAAGCCGCCAAGTGGTTATGTTCAACTAGGAAATAAGGGGAAGGTCTATAAACTAAAAAAAAAAGCACTTTATGGACTTAAACAAACTCCACGTGCTTGGTATAGTCGAATAGGTGCTCACTTCATGAAGAAAGGATTTGAGAAATGCGATTATGAACATATTTTGTTCATAAAAAGGAGAGACATGAAAATGGTAATTGTTAGTTTGTATGTTGATGATCTCATTATTTCTGGTAATGATGAGCAGATGATAATTGAGTTTAGAAATTCTATGAAGAATGAATTTGACATGATAGATCTTGGGAAGATGAGGTATTTTCTTGGTATTGAAGTGTTGCAAAAATCTGATGGCATTTTTATCAGTTAAAATAAGTATGCATCAGATATGCTGAAACGTTTCGAAATGGATAAGAGTAATCCTGTTCAGGTTCCATTAGTCCCTGGATTCGAGCTTTCAAAGGATAAAGATGGAGTCAAAGTGGATAAGACTTACTAAAATCAAGTTGTTGGTAGTCTTATGTATCTTACTACAACATGGTTGAACATGATGTTTGTGGTGAGTCTTGCTACTAGATATATGGAAAATCCTACTGAGCTATATTTGCAGGTGGTGAAACGAGCTTTGATATACTTGAAAGGTACAACTAAGTTTGGAATCTTCTATAAGAAGGAAGGAAAAGATGAACTTGTTGCTTACATTGATAGCGACTATGCTAGAGATATAGAAGATAGAAATAGTACCTTTGGTTATGTGTTTTTATTAAGCTCAGGGGCAATTTCATGGTCTTCTAATAAGCAACCACTAGTTAGTTTGTCCACCACAAAAGCTGAATTTATTGATGCAACATCATGTGCATGTCAAGCATTATGGTTACAAAGGGTGTTGGCGAAATTGGACAAGAATCATGAGAAATTGATCACTATTTTTTGTGATAACAGCTCGGTAATCAAGCTCTCCAAAAATCTAGTAATGCATGGTCGCAGCAAACATATTGATGTGCGTTTTTATTTCCTTCGAGACCTGACAAAGACTGCAGCATTAAACTGATGCATTGTAATTCATAGGATTAGCTAGCAAATGTGACAACCAAACCTCTTAAGCTGGATCAGTTTTGTAAGCTGAGAAGATTCTTGGGTATCTGTACAGAAGCTGGCATAAACTAAATGCTTCAAGCATTTTTAGTTTAAGGGAGGAATTGTTAGGATTTGATAATCTGTTTGAGGTTGTTTGGATAATAAATCCCATTTCTTTAGGTATATTTTTTTGTTTGATTTATTCAAGGTTGTTGAGTCATGGACACATTTTTTTCCCTTTTCAGTTGTGATGTACGGCTATAAAAAGTCATTTTCTCTTTTAATAATGGATATTCAATTCTTTGCAAAATTCTCTTTACCTTACAACATACGTATTAGACTATGAAATACTCTCGATGAGAGTGAAAAAATATAATAAAATATATTATTAAAAGTTTATATAAAATATTGAAATAGTAAAATAAATGTTTAAAATTCATTGGGTCTTATGTTTAAAATTTATTATGATTGAATTTTTATTGATTTTATATAAAAAAAAGGAAAAAATAAAAATATCCTTATAATAATATAATTTTGTGTATAAATGGTATTTTAGTACTTTCTTAACTGAGTTTGTGCCTAGTCTACTCGTGACACAAACTCAGTTAAGCGCTTTATGTAAGTATAGATAGATACCAAGAATTTATTAACTTTAAAAAGATTAAAAACCTTTTAAAAATATCAATAAATCTAACATGACACACCAAAACATACCGATATTGACACATTCATTGATGTGCTACTAACAACCTTGATATAAACCTATTCGCATATCGAGTTATTAGTCCAAACTCGAAGTCCAACCTGATATTTAGAAGGATTTAGAAAATGGACATTAGGCAAGAAAATTACGCATAATATGACTTATTGTCACACTAACTCAATTAGGAGCATAATATAGATATAGATAGATACTAAGAATTTATTAACTTTAAAAATGTTAAATAATTTTTAAAATATCGATAAATTTAAAATGGTATCGAGATGTTCATTTCAATATGATTCGACTGGCCAGACTAGTTCATACATCTATTACTATTATTTTAAAAGTCAATTGAATTAGTATCACGCATTAACTAAATACCAACACAATTGAAATTTAAAAAAAAAATTTATAACGTAACAAACATCACTAAAATATTATTTTTATATAAAATCTAAAAATATATATGATAAAACCTGAACATAAAGCGCACTAATAATTAATATATTACCTTTTATCATTTTAACCCTCATCAATTTTTAAATATATTTGTTAAATAATTTATTTTTTATTTATTAAATAATTTCTCATGAATATATGTTTGTGTAGTACTTTTGCTCCACTAGGACGATTATCGTGTATATATTATATAGCTTAGTTGATCCATGTAGTGTTAGATAAGTGAGAAAAGGATAAGAGATGAGGGGAACACCACAAGCGGTGGAAGAAGAGAAACGCAAACTGCCTCTTTTCAAGACGGAAGAAGCAAAGGGCAAGGTTGCTTTCAGTTTGTTTTCGTCGTCGATATTGGTGGGGATATGTTTGATATGGGCCTATAGATTATCAAACCTCCCCACAGCCGGCGACAGAGGTCGGTGGCTATGGATCGGTATGTTCTTTGCCGAGCTCGGCTTCGGTTTTTACTGGATCCTTACTCAAGCTCTTCGTTGGAATCTTGTTCGTTACTATCCTCTCAAATTCAATCTCTCTCAAAGGTTTGTCTACCTTTTATTTTTTCCTTCTTCTATTAAACCTAATCATAATATTCCTTGAAACATCTGTGTATCAGTTGTTTAAAAAACAAAAATGGTTTGAAGAAGATGATACGACTACGAGTTTTAAGTTTAATTCAATGAATTTCATAACCTCGAGGTTTTGTTTTTCGAGTTTATTGACTTTTTGAAAATTTTTGAGTAAACTACAATTAAGTTCGCTAAATTATTTATTTTTTGTCACTCTAACTTTAAAAAATTACAAAATAATTATCAAACAATGCGAAAGTTTACATTTAAGTTACAAGGCTTTTAAAATCACTGTTATATAACTTTCTTTATTCATACCGCTTACACAAATCAAAAGCTCGCCTCTCAATCTCTTGTATAGTTCAATTTTTTGTTTCATAAAACAGCTTTGAACATTACAAATCTATGAACTAAAACCCAAATGGTTTTTTTCTTGAATCTCCAACACTGACCATCAATCGTTAACTAAACTTTAAAAAAAATTAACTTTCCAGTGATTTAAATGAAAATCTTCAAATAATTCAATAAAAATATTATAATTTTAAAAATCGAATGATTAAAATGTAAATTTATTAATAGCTTAGTCATTTAAAAGCGAGTTGATTTAATTATTAATGTATCTGTATAAAATTTGAATGTGTTTAATTAATTGAATTTTAAATAAAAAATAAAATATTAAAATAGTTTCACCTAAAATTCACTCAAATTACATTAATTTTCCATTTAGGTATTAAATTTTGTTATAAAATATATATAAATTATCGGTTTTGTCTCATTATATTTAAAAATATATATCATTTAACAAACATGTCACGTGTTATATTTTTATTGCTTGGCGTCGTATATTGAGATAAAATGAGACTAAATTAATAATTTAAATATCTAAATAAATAATAATTTAAAGATTAAATTTGAAAAATTCAAATAAATATAAAATGAAAAACACATTTAAACAGCCTGTCTGTAGTGGTGGAATGACTAGGCTTATTCTACCTTTGTTATTTAAATATATTTGACCACTTATTGCCAAATATTTAGTCAATTTTTAAACACGGTTTTTCTTATTTTTAACATTAATTGTATTATATGTTTTTATTATATTTATCTTTTCGATATAATATCTAAAACTATTTATAGTTTCTTCTCAACTCTTAAATAATAAAATAATATATTTCAGCATATTTAAACTCAAATCCTCTTATATTGACAATAGTATCAATATCAATTGAGATAAAATTCAATCTTAGTATTTTAAACTTTTGTAAAGAATTAAATACATGATATTCAAAATAAGTGTGCAACATAAAACAAAAGTATTAACTAATAATAAATTGGCATGTAGATCCATCCAACTCAGTAATGGACAAAAATAATTACAAAAACAAAATCTTGAAATGTGTGCTACTCCGTAAACTTCGATGGTTGTCTTTTTCTGTATTCAAAGGCCGATTACGTAATATATTGATTTAACCCCAAATTTATAATTTTAGAATTTATAAATATTTTAAAGTTGTTAATTTCTTTTTATATTTTATGTAATATTTTGATTTTATGTACTTTATATATTATTATAAAAATTTAAAGAATTTTTAAAATTATATATATTTATAATAACATGATAATTCCTTATTAAATAAAACAAAAATAACGAAGAATTTATGAATAAATACTAATAATTTTATTTTAACACAATTAAATAATTAATTATAAATAAATGCTAAAACCTTAAACCTAAATCTAAGACCCTAGACTCTTAAACCCAATATCTTAAATTTCAGAGTTATTAGTATTTATTTATAATTAATTATTATTTAATTATATTTAAATAAAGTTATTAGTATTTATTTATAAGTCCTTCATTTTTTATTTAATGATAAAGTGTCATGATATTATTCACTGATAGTGCATGAGACTTATGCACCTACGATTGCATCAAATATTACTCCATATTTGAAATAATAAATTATTGTTTTTCTTTAAAATTTTTAAATATGTTATACAAATAGGAATTATTTTTATGTTTATTTTAAATATTAAATTTTTTATTCCAAATTTTCTATTGGTCATAATACAAACATCAAACATTCTAAAAATAAATATATATATATATATATATATAATATTTTAATTGATACATGTTACGTAATGTTTTGATTTTGATTGATGTCATGAAATCAACAGCTCTTACAAGTTACCGGGCGTGGACATATTTGTATGCACGGCGGATCCCACGGTGGAGCCACCAACTTTGGTGATCAACACCGTTTTATCAGCGATGTCGTTGAATCATCCCACTGAGAAGTTAAGCGTCTATCTTTCCGATGACGGCGGATCCCAACTTACCTTTTATGCGCTATTGGAGGCCTCTCGTTTTTCCAAGCTTTGGATACCGTTTTGCAAAAAGTTCAACGTTGAACCCAGGTCACCCGACGCTTATTTTACTCACAATTTTGACCTGCATGAACACACTGCAGACGCTCAACAGCGGCTGTTCATCAAGGTAAATATTAAATGTTTAAATAGGTTAAAATTTGTTGTTAGTCCCTGCATTTTAACAAAGTTTGAGGTTTAGTCCCTATACTTAAATTTTAAATATTCTTACCTTTTCTATTTAACAGTACTGATCCAATTATTAAAAGTACTAACCCAATTATTTAAGTTGATTAGGCTAGTTCATACATACAACATGGCATGGCAACCAAAGGAAAAATTTCTTGTTAGCCCCTCAAAATAAATTAAAATATTCAATTAAGCCTTTTTCGCCATTGATTAAATAGAATTTTTTTTGTCTCTTCAAAAGATTTAATAATTCAATTTAATCTTTTTTTTACACATTTTTTAGCTTTGGCCCCCGAAACTTTTATAATTTTATCTTGGCTACCTAAACAAAATTACTGACCACGCATCTGCATAATATTGACGGAAAACAAATATATCAGGCTGAAAATTTTAAATTGAAAAGGTAAGAGGATTTAAATTTCAACTTTTAAGTACAGAAACTAAATCTCAAACATTGCCAAAATACAAGGACCGGTAGTAAATTTTGACCTATTAAACAAGTATTTTTGGTGGCATGTAGGAAAACAAGAGTAATCCCCCAACATTTGATTTGATTTTAAGATTTAATTTTTTTTTATTTTGATTTTGAAGGAACAATATGAAGATATGATTAAACGAATAGAAGCAGTCATTAATAAAGATGGTGTTCCGGAAGAACTAAAGAACCAACACAAAGGATTCTCTGAGTGGGATTCTAATGTAACCAAGCAAAATCATCAGCCCATTGTGCAGGTATAAAAACACGTACATATTTTTTCACCTTGTATATAGATTTTAGATAATTTATCATTATTTCTTGAGAATTTTTTTTTTCAGATTATTATTGATGGAAGAGACACCAACGCTGTAGATAGTGATGGTTGTCGATTGCCTACATTGGTTTACATGGCACGAGAGAAGAGACCAGATTGCCTTCATCACTTTAAAGCTGGAGCCATGAATGCACTGGTATAACTTAGTCTTCGGTAAGAACCGGTTTTTAATATCACATGTGTTGCATATGATTTTAAGTATTCGAATGATGCAGATAAGAGTGTCGTCTGAGATCAGCAACAGTGCGATCATTCTCAATTTGGACTGCGACATGTATGCGAACAACGCGGACTCGATTAAAGAGGCTCTTTGCTTTTTCATGGATGAGGAAAGAGGCCATCAGATTGCTTTTGTGCAGCATCCACAGAAATACAATAATATTACCAAGAATGATCTTTATGGGAATTCCTCCCCAGTACTCAATAAGGTTGGTTTTATGGTAGAAGATAATGGAAATGTTTATGTTCTTCACTGATTGCTTGGTTTCATGGTTTTGAAGGTTGAACTTCCTGGAGTAGGTGGTTATGGTTCGGCCTTATACTGCGGCACTGGCTGCTTTCACCGACGAACGAGTCTTTGCGGAACCAAGTGTTCTGAGGAACATAAAGGGTTATGGAATTCAGAAACTCGAAAGGATGATAACAGGACGGTTCATGAATTGGAAGAAGCATCTAAAGTTCTTGCTAGTTGTGGCTTTGAGAAGGGAACTCAATGGGGAAAAGAGGTATATTCAATGTGGCTTGGTATAAACATAGAGATTGCAAAGAGTTCAAAGCACTCGCTAAACACACTAAACCCGAGTCTTGAAACAAATTATATTACTTGATGACTAAGCAATCTTATTACTTCAGATTTCTTACCTAATATACCAATAGAAAATAACATTTGGGTCCATATTTGGTTGTTTGTTTATGCAGATGGGATTAATATATGGGTGTCCAGTTGAAGATGTGGTTACAGGCTTGGCAATCCAATGCAGGGGATGGAAATCAGTTTATTACAATCCAGACAATACAGCATTTATAGGAGTTGCTCCACCAACCTTGGACATAGCTCTTGTTCAGTTCACCAGGTGGTCTGATGGGCTGTTCCAAATTTTCTTATCCAAATACTGTCCCTTCATCTACGGACACAACAAGATCAAATTGGGTGCTCAAATGGGTTACTGTGTCTATCTGTTATGGGCTCCATCTTCCCTCCCTCTCCTCTACTACGCGATCGCTCTTCCCTTTTCTCTGTTCCAAGGCACTCCTTTATTCCCCGACATACGGAGCAGATGGTTTATACCCTTTGCCTATGTGTTTGTATCCAAGAACATTTACAGTTTAGCCGAGGCTTTAATTTTTGGAAGCACATTCAAAGCATGGTGGAACCTGCAAAGAATGTGGGTACATAGAAGGACAACATCCTTCTTCTTTGCCTTCATTGATTGCATAGTGAGACAATTGGGATTGTCTCAAACGACATTTACTCTCACGGCCAAGGTCGTCACAGACGATGCCTCGAAGATGTACCAGCAAGAGATCATGGATTTCGGGAGCACTTCCACCATGTTTACTGTTATATCAACGTTGGCAATGCTGAATCTTTTCAGCTTAATTGGGGTAGTAGTTAAGGTGTTTATGGGGGGATTAGAGTGTAAGGACATGGAAAAGTTGGTATCGCAGGTTGTCCTTTGTGGGCTTATGGTGACAGTGAATGGACCAGTGTATGAAGCACTCTTTGTTCGCAAGGATGAAGGCAGCATGCCGGGTTCGGTCATGTTCAAGTCCATAGTTTTAGCTTCATTGGCTTGCCTTAACCCTTTATAAATTAGATCAGAGATCAAAGTACCAATTTCCATTGTATTGCTCGGTGCAGACTGTTTCAATAGTAAATAAGAACATTCAACTCTCTTTTTTATATGGGTGAAAATGTTGTTGTTTAATGTATTGAATAATCTTGTTGAATCATAATTTTTATTTATGAAGTTTATTAATAAATATTTTATATTTGAATTTTTTCCTCTTGAAGTTTAGTTCTTTATTTTTATTTTAGGAGGATAATCTTTGTATTTTACATATTTAAAATATAAGTTTAATTATTAATACTATTAAAATTCTTTTACTAAATTCAAGTTCATTATAACCACATCTTTTTAATTACAAGTGAGATTTTTTAAATATCAAAATATTATATCGACAAATTTAACAAAAAAACTCAATAACATACAAGTACATCTGAATTTTAAAATATTAAAAAGTAAATGGATCAAATTCCTAAAACTAAAACTAAAAATATTAAATTTCAAACTTTTGAAGAGTATAAGAACTTATAACATATTTTAACCTATATATTGCTTATATTTGAGTTTTTTTATCAACATAATATAAAAAATAATTTAATACGAAAATGGTATAATATGTAAATTAATTATAAAAATGGGTCGTTTTCTATGGTGTTTTTGGGCGTCGCCAACCTATCAGGTGACACCGCCCTAGATTTCCCTCCAACTTCTGCCAATCATTCTTGTGAAGTAAAAAAGTGATTTTTTTTCAAGTGATGATGTTGTTAATGTGTCAGGCAACACTAAAAAATATATGAATATTTATAAAATAGTAAACAAATATTATACGAATACAAAAATATATATATTTTGTAAAGTAGTGTGACTTGACACATTGACGGAACAAGTTGGAAATTAAATATATATATATTTGCATTCATATAGTATTTGTTTACTATTTTAAAAAATATTTATATTTTTTTATGTTGCTTGACATGTTGGTGATACCACTTAAAAATATTATTTTTACTTCACCGAAATGATGGGCAAAGCTAGAGAAAAATCTAAGGTGGTACTGCTGTCAGGTTGGTAGCATCTAAAAATATTGTAGAAAACAACCCATTTTTATAATTAATCTACATCTTTTGTCATTTTCGTAATTAATTATTTTTTATATAATTAAAAAAATCTCTTATATTTCAATAGCCTTTTATGTCATTTGCATCAATCAACAGGATAGAGCATAACATGGTTAAAATCAACTTGATTACACAGTAATTTGCTCTAATGTCGACTGAAAATAGCAATGGTTCTCGTTCGTCGAAGGTTCGGAATACCAAAAAAGTATGGTTTCAAGAAACAGAAAGAGAGAAAGTGTAATGACTCGAGAGTCCAGAGTGTTGAAAAATGTATTTCCGTTCCTAAAAACTGGACCTGTAAATATTTTTATTTAATGTTTATGGAGTTATATTAGAGACGAATTAATTTTTGGATTAGTAATTTTTATGAAATTAGGAGTTATTAAGGTACGGAGACTAAATCGCGTAAGGGTTTAAAGTTGAATTATAGATTAAGATAAATAAAAGGGGACTAAAGTAGCAATTATACCTCTGCTTAAGTTGTAGTGGGCGGCATTAATGATGTATATTATAAATATATATGTTAACTTAATATATATATGTTATAATAACTAACATGAACTTAATGAATTATATATTAATAACTATTATAATATTAGTTAGTGGAATAAAAAGAACCAAAACACATTTCTTTATTTTATTCTCCACGCAAACCGAAAACAATTGAAGAAAAGAAGAGGAGGATTCGGCCTTGGTTTAAAATTTTCAAACCTAAAATTGGTTAGTGCAATTTAGTCATTTTCTTGTAATTTCTACGTTTTTAGAATCTTGGTACCTAGAACTACCCAACCCATGGTATAAATTTCAGTATTGTTTAAGAGTTTAGATATTGCCATTGTTGAATAGTTTAAGTATTATGGATTAATTTGATAGATTCTAAAGATAGAAGTGAAAAGGGGCTAAATAGTGAAGTTAATTGTTGATTTTGAGCAATAGGGACCAAATTGAGAAAAATTCAAATTTAAGGGGTAGAATTGAAAATAGGGAGCTAAATTTAGCTTATAATGAAATTAGTATAAAAAATTTGAGGTTAAATATGGAGATCAAAATTAGTCTCGATTTAGGGACTAAATTGAAGATTTAGCAAAATGTGGTATAAAAATTGAAATTTAATGAAATTTTGAGTTGTGTATTATTAATCTATTGTAGTTATTTTATTCCGTAGCAAACGTCGTCCCGGATTCCTCAAGTAAGAAGAGGAAAGACAAGGTCGACGTCTAGTAGCTCGTAATATACGGTTCGTATTTCTATTATCTGAACTAAACTAAAAACTTATGCATATTGATATAATTGTCATGGTAAGCATTAAGGTGAGATTTGTTATTTGATTGGAATATTATAATTGATGGTTGTGGAATTGATGGTTGTGTATGAAAGCAAATGTTACATGATTGAAAACTATGTGTATTGAGAAATTATGGCTGCTATTAAATTTAATATATGTTTATATGTATGTTAATGTACATATATAAAATTGGAACATTGGTTGCATTGAAAAGTGAAAGGAAACTCTATTAACTATTTCGGGCTGAGTCGGATATAGATGGAATGTCATAGAATAGGAAGAGTTCAAGGATTTCTTCGACCTCGAGTTGATGAGGCACTGGGTGCCAACTTGTTTCAGTTTAACCGATGAGACACTGGATGTCAACTTATATAGCGCTGGGCGTAGTTATTGCTTTGGATTTATCCGATGATGCACTAGGTGTCAAACTGGTGTGTTGGTTGGATCCATATATCCGTTCGAGTCCGAGTCGTGTTAATAGAGGAAATTAAATAATAAATTTATTTGTTTGATATTGAGATGGCAAAGATGATAAATGAATACGAGATGAGAAATGAAATATGAAATGATGAAATAAGATGTGAATTTTAAAATGAATTCAAGTATTGATCAAAGAGATGAATCATGTCATTACATGAGTTGAAATATTCAAATGTCATTGTCATGTACCAAAACATGTGGAATCTAGTGGATGTGAATAAAGAACGAGCAAATTTATGTTATTGATTTGAAACATATGTTCATAACATTACTTGTTGCATTCTTACATTTTAATTACTTATATCAAGTCTAAATTGTTCGGATTATAAAAATACCATTAACTTATACTTAGCATGCAGTTTTGTTTTCCGTGCACAAATTAGGTACTTTTCAGCTTACTGTCGGTTCAGCATCCAACAACGATCCCGGGCTCAAGTGTGGTGATGTTTTATTTTGTAATGGCATGTAACTAGAGGGTCCTTTGTCAATGCTGTTGATGTGATGACATTTTGGTGTAACAGCCCGTTTTTGAGTCTGATCGGAACAGTAGTTTCGGGACCACTTAACCAAGTCAAAATATTTATTTTATTATTTTAATAAGTTTTACAGCATGAAAGAATTATCGTGTGAAAGTTTCGTAAAGAAATTTTTATTCGATTAAATGTTTAATTCGGTAAAAAGGATTAAATCGCATAATGCATAAAATATGAGTTCTATTAGTAAAATGGCTTAAATGATTATGGAATTAATTATTTGAGTCCTTGCATGGTAAATATACCATTAATTGCATGGGTGGACAAGTATGGGCTTAGTGGAAAGGATTTTTATGGTTTATATTAAAGGTTAATTTGGTAAAATGGTTATTAATATTGAATTAAAGTAAAAAGAAAACAAAAAGTGGCAGAGTTCCATTTTTTCTCTGCACGATTTTGAAGTTTAGAAAGCCAAAGTCATGGCTTTTACATTCGGCCAAGCTTAAATTCTCAATTAGGGTATGGTTTTTATTCCGTTTTTAATAATTTCTACGTTTTTTAGCTCGTTGTAGCTCAATCTAGCTAGCCCATGCTCTAATTTCTGAAATTTTTGATGATTTTGAGTTAAGCCATTGTTGAATGCTTGGTTGTTTGGATGCTTAATGGTAGAATATTGTTGGTTGTTAATAGATATACAAGCTTTATAAAGTGATTTTGTCAAAAATGTAAAAGAAGGGGATTTATTTATAAAAGATAGAAATCTGGTAGTTAGAAATGTGAATAAAATGAAAATATGGGCTACTATTAGGTTAAGTGCAATTCGGCTATAATGGGCTTTTGTTTAATTGTGTAAAATTTTGCCATTTTGTGTGAAGAGGGCTAAATTAAATTGAATAATTACTGAAAATATTGAATTGTTATTATATAGATCAAGATAAGCAAATATCGGAACTTGATCGGGGGAAACAAAAGTTAGACGGGTAGACGAAAGTATCCGAGCAAATACGAGGTAAGTTCAGCTAGAATTGAATTATTAAATAACTGTAATTGTCCAAAAATGAATGTATGTAAGTTGAATGAATAATCCATTTGAATTTTAAATTACCGGTATACTATTATATTACTATTTACATAAACGCAAATGAAATGTTACAAATACTATATACGTTATATTGTTTTGGTATGATAATAGGCACTGAATATGAAATTTTGAGTATTTAAATGTATGTACTTAATTATATTAGATATATATATACACATATGAATTGAGAAATTGAGTTATTGATTTTTCATTGCTTAATTGATGAAATTGGATAATATCGAGCCCGTTTGAACTTTAGAAAATCGTCGGATACGAGTGACTTGTCACTAGGGTTACCGTTTGGTCGAGCTCCTGCATTTGTTTCGGACTCACCACAGCTCATATGAGCTTACCGTTTCAGCTCTATGGAGCTTTCCGTTTCAGCTTGATAGAGCTTACCGTTTATCAACTCGGAATGAGCTTACCGATCATGGCTCGAAAGAGCGAAAATGACAATGAATTGATGAATTTCTGATAAATACACTTATTGTGTATCACCCGTGTATCCCTCGATGTTCTAATAGGTTCAATGGGCATAATTATTGTTACTGATTATATGAATAAGCTATGTAATTATATGGATGAATTACCGTTGATATGTATAATTTACGGTTGATACGGATAAATTTTTGTTATTACTGATGAATTACAGGTTATACGAATAGGAAAGAATTGATATAAATGTTATATGATTTACATGATTTAAAAGTTACATGAGATACATGATTCACATGGATTGTTTGTTTTATGAATATATGAATTATAGGGACGACATGATATATTTAGCTATATGACTAACTCGTGGATGGTGATGTGAATAGACTTTGTGGACAAATGAGTTGATTTTAATTGTTTTAATGCTTAAATGTTAAATTGGTAAGTTTAATTCTATATTATACGGCTTACTAAGCTTAATGCTTACCTCATTCATTTTCTTATGTTTTATAGATTTCAGAAGCTAGCTCGATTTCGGACGAGGTCGGAGATTTGCTATCACACTATCAAAACGATTTTCGGTACTTTTGGACCTTATGTAAATAACGTAAATATGGCATGTATAGTTAGTTTTTGGTATGAATTTTAGGTTTTGATCAAGCTATGTGATATGGTTTGAGTTCGAAATGTTTCGTTAGAATGGAAACATTATGTGTTATGCTCATTTTGGGTGCACTTTGATAAATGGTATTTTGGTATAATTGAGTATATAAATGCATTGGTTGCGATTTGAAATTTGCAGGGAAGGTTCAATAGTTATAAAGGGGTTATATTCAATTTTTTTTAAAAAAATGAATGAAGTCAATTAGTAAGAATTTATATGAATTTATTATTATATATGTTTGTTATCTATTTAAGAATTACTGTAGATTGTCCGAGAAATCTGGTAATGCCTTGTAACCTGATTTCAGCGACAGTTCGAGGTTAGGGGTGTTACATTTAAATTGGTATCAGAGCTACGGTTTAGTCGATTCTAGGACTACCGTAGTATTTACGAGTCTAGCTATACATGCCATATTTAAACTGCGATAGTGTGATATCTCCTGGCAACTTCTGAATTATGTTTTATATAGTAAATGGATCCAAATCGAGCAACAGCCGACGATGTAAAAAGTAACGCGCCAGCTTCCACTCAAGGAACTGCGCCTTCTGAGTCAAGCCCTACTACGGGCGGTCAAGGAGAAGCTAAATAAGCTTTCTTCCAAATGATGTCTGAATGGTTTTCTGAATTTGTTCGAGCAAACTCGGTTGTTCAACAACCTCTACCCCTTTCAGTTCCCCAACTAAACCCTGAAAATATACGAGGTACGAATCCTTTGCGATTGAATAGACCTCCTGTTGATAAGATACGAAAAAATGGGGTCGAAGAATTCAGTGCTTCAGTTAGTGATGATGCTGAGAGGGTCGAATTTTGGCTTGAAAATACAATCAGGGTTTTCGATGAATTAGCCTGTACACCGGAAGAATGCTTAAAATGTACTATTTCATTATTGAGAGATGCAGCATACCAATGGTGGAATACTCTAAAATCAGTTGTTCCGCGAGAAAGAGTTACATGGGATTTTTTTCAGACTGAATTTTGAAAGAAATATATTAGTCAATGGTTCGTCAACCGAAAAAGAAAAGAAATTCTTGATTTGAAAAGGGTCGTATGACGGTAACCGAATATGAAAGAGAATTCGTACGACTCAGTAAGTATGCTCGTGAATGTATTTCTACTGAAGCTATCATGTGTAGAAGGTTCGAGGATGGGCTGAATGAAGATATTCGATTGTTAGTCGAAATTCTTGAACTGAAAGAGTTCGTTTTTCTGGTTGATAGGGCTTGTAAACCCGAAGAACTTGCCAAAGAGAAACAAAAAGCTGATTTTGAAGCAAGAGATTCTAGAAAGAGATTCGCAAATAAACTGCATCAGTCTGAATCAAAAAAATTTAAAGACTTTTATACCCGTTCCACTACTTCAACGGGTATATCAATTAGAGAAAGAGATGCTAGATCATTCAATCCGAAGCCCCAAACGACATCCGTTGCTATTGTAGGAAGCATGAGAAATATGGGACCTGATTGTAAACATTGTAAGCGAAAGCACTATGCTGAATGCCGATTGAAAAATGGGGCATGTTTCAGATGCAGATCGTTAGATCATTTTTTACGAGACTGTCCGGAGAGATCTACTACTGATAGAGAGGAAACAATTAAAGTGAGTAATACTGTTACCAGGGGTAGGCCAACCTGAAATGTAGGGAATCAAAGTGGAAACCGCAATACTACACGAGATTCAAATGTGAGATCGGAGACCCGAACACCTGTCCAAGCTTATGCTATACGCGCACGCGAGGAATCCAAATCACCTAATGTACTTTTTCTCTTTCTAACACTGATATAATTACGTTGATAGATCCAGGATCAACCCATTCTTATATCTGTATAGAACTAGTGTTTAAAAAAAAATTACATGTTGAGTCTACAAAATTTACAGTTAAAGTATCGAATCCGTTGGGTAAGTCAATGTTAGTAGATAAAATTTGTAAGAAATGTCCATTGATGACTGAGGGATACTGTTTCCTGGCTGATTTGATGCTCCTATCATTTGACGAGTTTGATGTGATACTGGGCATGGATTGGCTGAATATGCATGATGCAGCTGTAAATTGTAGACGAAAGAGTGTAGAACTGAGATGTCAGAATGGTAAAATTCTTCAGATTGAATCTAATGATTCGAATGAATTACTGGTTGTGATATCTTCTATGCAAACTCAGAAATGTGTAAAAAAGGGTTGTGATGCGTATTTAGCATATGTACTGGATACTAAAATGACAGAATTGAAGATTGAATCTGTACCGGTTGTCAGTGAGTTTCAGATGTATTTCCAGAAGAACTACCGGGTTTGCCGCAGATCAGAGAAGTTGAATTTGGCATCGAATTGTTACCAGGTACAACACCGATATCGATAGCTCCGTACAGAATGGCACTTACGGAATTGAAAGAGTTAAAAGTACAGTTACAAGAGTTAACAGACAGAGGATTTGCAAGACCGAGCTTCTCATCTTGGGGTGTTTCGGTGTTATTCATTAAAAAGAAATATGGATCAATGAGAATGTGTATTGATTACAGGCAACTGAATAAATTAACTATAAAGAATAAGTATCCTTTATCGCGGATCGACGACTTATTTGATCAGTTGAAAGGGGTTATCGTATTTTCAAAGGTTGATTTGAGATCAGGCTACTATCAGTTGCGAGTTAAAGATTCAGATATACCGAAGACTATCTTCAGAATACGGTACGGTCACTATGAATTTTTAGTTATGCCTTTTGGTTTGACTAACGCTCCTACGGTATTTACGGATTTAATAAATCGAATATTCAGATCGTATTTAGACAGATCCGTTGTTGTGTTCATTGACAACATTCTAATCTATTCTCGTGATGAGACGGAGCATACTGAACATTTGAGAATTGTGTTACAGACTTTGAGAGATAAACAGTTATATGCTAAATTCAGCAAATGTGAATTCTGGCTTCGGGAAGTTAGATTTCTAGGTCATACTGTTCCAGCAGAAGGCATCAGAGTTGATCCGAGTAAAATATTCGCAATTATAGATTGGAAACCACCAAAAAATGTATCAGATATCAGAAGTTTCCTGGGATTAGCATGATACTACCGGAGATTTGTAAAAGGATTCTAGATGATTGCAGTACCGTTAACTCGATTACTTCAAAATGATATGAAATTCGAGTGGACTGATAAGTGTCAACAGAGTTTTGAACAGTTGAAAGCACTGTTAACAGAAGCACCGATTTTAGTACAACCTGAATCGGGTAAAGAGTTTGTGATTTACAGTGATGCATCGCTAAACGGACTGGGTTGTGTATTGATGCAAGATGGAAAAGTTATAGCTTATGCTTCCCGACAGTTGAAACCACACGAGAAGAATTACCCGACACATGATCTTGAATTAGTTGCAATAGTAGTCGCATTAAATATTTGGCGACATTATCTGTACGGTGAGAAATGCCAAATATTTACAGATCATAAAAGCCTGAAGTATTTGATGTCACAAACAGATTTGAATCTGCGACAACGGAGGTGGCTCGAATTACTGAAAGATTATGAGTTTGTAATTGATTATCATCTGGGAAAAGCTAATGTTGTAGCTGACGCTTTGAGCCGTAAGTCTCTATTTGCTTTGCGAGCAATGAACGCTCAGATGATGTTATGTGATGACGGAGCTATTCTAGCTGAATTAGAAGCCAGACTGATATTTCTGCAACAAACCTGCGAGGCTTAAAAAAATGATAGAGAGTTGCAAGCCAGACGAATCCAATGTGAGTCTAATCCTGATTCTGAATTTAGTATTGGAACTGATGATTGTTTAATGTTCCGGAATAGAATTTGCATACCTAAAGATACTGAACTAATTCAGAAAGTTTTGAGCGAAGCACATAGTAGTCGTTTTTCTATTCATCCGGGTAGCACTAAAATGTATAATGACTTGAAACAGTTGTACTGGTGGTTGGGAATGAAACGAGATATATCAGAGTTTGTATTGAAATGCTTGATCTGTCAACAAGTAAAAGCCGAACATCAAGTACCGTCAGGTTTATTACAGCCAGTGATGATTCTGGAATGGAAATGGGACAGAGTTACTATAGATTTTGTATCGACATTGCCTCTGACTCCAAAAAAGAAAGATGTAATCTGGGTTATCGTTGATCGATTGAAAAAATTTGCTCATTTTATACCGGTGCATACAGATTACTCCCTAGATAGATTAGCTGAATTGTACTTATCTGAGGTTGTACGATTACACGGTGTACCATTGTCTATTATCTCTGATAGAGATTTGAGATTCACATCGAGATTCTGGAAGAAATTACAAGAAGCTTTGGGAACGAAATTGAATTTTAGTACAGCCTTTCATCCTCAGACTGACGGTCAATCTAAAAGAGTTATACAGATACTTGAGGATATGTTGCGTTGTTGCATACTTGAATTTAAAGGTAGCTGAGAGAAACACTTGCCTCTAATTGAATTTGCATATAACAGCGGCTTCTAGACGAGTTTGAAAATGGCTCCGTATGAAGCTTTCTACGGTCGTAAATGTCGGACATCGTTATACTGGACAGATTTAAGTGAGAAAAAAATTCACGAGGTTGACTTGATTAGAGAAACTAAAGAAAATGTGAAAGTGATTCGAGACAGTTTAAAAGCAACCTCAAATAGACAGAAATCATAAGCAGATTTGAAACGTAAAGAACTAGAGTTTCAGGTCAGAGATCGAGTATTCTTGAAAGTGTCACCGTAGAAGAAAATTTTTCGTTTTGGCCGTAAAGGAAAATTGAGTCTGCGATTCATCGGGCCGTATGAAATTGTTGAAAGAATAGGGCCTATAGCATATCAACTATTATTACCATCTGAACTTAAAAAGATACATAATGTTTTTCATGTTTTGATGTTACGTCGATACCAATCCGACCCATCACATGTTTTCTCTCCCGTTGATGTAGAAATATAGTCAGATTTGTCTTATAACGAAGAACCGATCAAAATTCTGGCCTAAGATAATAAAGAATTAAGAAATAAACGTATAGCACTGGTGAAGGTTCTTTGGCATAAACACGGGATAAAGGAAGCTACGCGGGAACCCGAGGAAACTATGCGAAAATAGTACCCTAATTTGTTCACCGGTAAGATTTTTGGGGACGAAAATCCCTAAAGGGGGGAGAGTTATAACAGTCCGTTTTTGAGTCTAATCGGAACAGTGGTGTTGACACCATTTTTTTGACAAAACGGGGTCGACTTGGATTTTGAAAACGAAAACGAGAGTCGCCACCAATCCTTTTTTAATGAGGTGTGATTGGGTCACCTCGAAAAGTGGTTATTTATTAAAACAATAATTTTGGTCTACAAGATTCAAAAAATGGGTTCGGGAGTCGGTTACGTACGAGGAAGGATTAGCACCCTCGTAACGCCCAAAATTGGTACCTAGTTGATTAATTAGTGTCTTAGTGTCAAAGATTGGAAACTTTGAAGAGTTTGAAAATACGATCCCTTGTTAAAAAAAAACTTGTGTAAATCAAATTATATGTTAAGACCCTCTCATTTCGGAGACAAAAAATGTCATATCCAATGAGTTAGGGCATGGTATTTCACATCCTCAAAAATGAATTTGTCCTAAAAAAAACTCATGCAATAAAATTCAAAAGGGTATTCAGTTGTTTAAGTCAGATGAAGAAATCGTAGTCCAATACGTTAGGGCACAATTTCTCAAAATTCCAAACAGTGAATATTGCCTTTATTATTTTTTTGAAAAATATCATATTGGGAAAACAACATGTCATATCCAATGTGTTAGGACACAACGTATTGAATTCCCGATAAGAGAATACATGCCAAAAAATTTATTTATTCAAAAGATATTTGATTCGATTATTCGGGTTTGGAACAAGAAATCATGTCTCGTAAGTTAGAACACAATCTTTTGTTAATTCCCGAGATCGTTTAAAAATTTATGTTTGAAAAGATTGTGTACTTCGATTTATTGAGAAAATTGAAACCCGTAAGTTAGGATACGATTTCTTAAAATTTTGAGTGTGAAATATCGCTTTATTTTGAAATTATCATTTTTACGTATTTGGGTAAAAATTAATGCAATATTTAAAATAAATGCGTGAACAAAGGGTTAAGTTGATAGAGTGACAATTTACAATATGGTGAGATAATTTTCGAACAACATATTACACGAATGAATTCCCATGGCATGTAAATCTGAGTAAACAGAATAATACACATATTGGCAATAATTACACAACACATCAAATACAAACATTAATGATCAAAGCAAACAAAACGAAACAATATCTAAATCAATTTAAAGAAAATTATAGCTCAAAAAGAATGATTTGTAAAGATACTTCAAAATAAATAATAAACGATCCAAACAACAAAATATAACAAAACTAAAATTAAACAACAACGAATACAATTAAAAATAAATAATATATAAAAATAGTTTTAAAATATCTACGTACATAAATTTTGAAAGATATATATATAGGAGTTATAATAAATAATGTATAAAAATTTAGATAAATTTAATGTGAAACAGTTTCAAATAGAATATAAATATTTAAAAAAAAGAGCATTTTTCGATAAATGAATAAATTAAATGACTGAGGATGAAGTTGAAATGGGATTAAAAATTCAAGGTTTAAATGGAAAATACAAAAGAAAAGGCTGCAAGGGACTGAAATAAAGCGCGCACCAGGAATTAGGGACCAATTGGGAAATAGTCCCCACCCTAATGCGCATCGTTTCAGTGCAGACCAAAATGAAACATGCAAAAAATTCGTGGGGCCAAAATGTAAAATAAACGAAGGCTGGATTGCAATATATCACAGAAACGGAGGGGCTGAACATGCAATTAGCCCCTCCTAACAAAACACATTGATCTTTAACGCCAGTAGGTCTTCAGGTCAGTCATGAAACGACGTCATTTTGGCCATTATTGCCTAAACCCAAAATGGCATCGTCTTAAACCCAACATAAATGTCAAAAAACAAAAAAAAATCAATTTTACCCCACCCCATGAAAAAAATCAGAGAGCCTTCAAAAACTCTCTCAACCTCTCCAAATCCGGCCAACAGGGGCGTCGGTCGCGCTGTTGTGGCCGATAGCTGGCGTCGCACTAGGGCATTTTCGATCAGCGCGTTGAAGCGAGTTCAAAGACCGAAACCTTAGACGGGGAACAAAGAGAAAGAAAAGGTCTTGGCCCTTTCCTAAACCCGAATCCGACGATAGCGAAGGACCGATTCAGGTATGATTCTTTCTCCTTTCTTTACTTTATTAATAGTTTCCCTTTTTTGAACAGATTTGTAAATAAATAAATAAATAACAATAATGAATAGATAGATCGGAAAAAAAAAAAGAAAAATAAATAGGGCATTAACCTCTGTTTTCTTTTATTTTTGATATTCTAAAAGTGTTTGAACCCATACAAAGAAAAGGCTTGTGGATTTTATAGCCAAGTTACAAACGTTTAATCTCCGTTTCATTTGCGTTTCATATTAGTTCTTTCTTCTTTTGTCTTTTTACATGTTTTTTTTTATTTTGTCTTTTCTATTACGTGTTATTCTTTGTTTGCAGGTATCAGAAGGCTGACGGTCAGTGATAGGCGAGTAACGGTGTGCATGAGGAGTGGCAGAGGTAGTACGTGCGACGCTGGGCATTGGGCAGAGGCGTGCGGCACTTTAAGGTTTGCTTCTCTGCTGAATGTCTGTGGGCTGCTGTTGATTTGGGCTTAGGGTAAATTTTTCTTTAGGCCACTTGAGCCCACTATTTTTTATTATTTTTGGTTTTATTTTGGGCCCGGGCAGATTTTGGGCTTTACAGCTGCCCCTCTTTGCTCATTATCGTACAACGAGAATGAAGCAAAGACTTTTAAGAAAGGCCAAATTTGCCCGGTCTCATCGAGTCTTGACTTCTTGGTGCTGCTCTAATCCACTGCGTCTTGTTGCTTCGATTCACTCCACAGCACTTCAGAGAGATACGACTTGTAGCTTCAATCCACTCTGCTGTAACTTCTTGGGGGACGAGATTCGTAGTTTTAGTCTGCTCCACTACAACGTCAGGGAGATAAGACTTGTTGCTTAACCTACTTCACTGCGATGCAACGTTAGAGGTATAGGATTCATCGTTTTAATCCGCTCCACTGCAACTTCAGGGAGATATGATTAGTAGCTTCAATCTGCTTCACAGCAACTTCAAGGAGATAAGATTGGGTATCTTTAACCTGCTTCACTGCAACTTCAGAGAGATAAGGTTTGTTATTTCAAATTTCAACCTGCTCTACTGCAACTTCAGAGAGATAAGGTTTGATATGATTTGCTCTACTGCAACTTCAAAGAGATAAGATCAGTAATTTATAGCTTTAATATGTTCCACTGTACCGCCAGGGAAGTAAGATTCGTTGTTGTAGCTTCAATCTATTTAACTGCAATGTCGGGGAAACAAGATTCACCGTCGTAGCTTCAATCTATTCCACTACACCGCCAGGGAAGTAAGATTTGTCGTAGTAGCTTTAATCTATTTAACTGTAATGTCGGGGAAACAAGATTCGTTGTTGTAGCTTTAATCTGTTCCACTGCACTGCCAGGGAAGTAAGATTCACCGTTGTGGCTTTAATTACAATGTCGGGGAAGCAAGATTCGCCGTTGTAGTTTCAATCTATTCCACTGCACCGCCTGAGAAGTAAGATTCGCCGTTGTGGCTTCAATCTGCTCCACTGCACTGCCAGGGAAGTAAGATTCACCGTTGTGGCTTCAATCTTTTTAATTGCAATGTCAGGGAAGTAATATTCACCGTTGTAGCTTCAATCTATTCCACTGTACCGCCAGGGAAGTAAGATTCGCTGTTGTAGCTTCAATCTTTTTAACTGCAATGTCGGGAAAACAAGATTATCCGTTGTAGCTTCAATCTGCTCCACTGCACCACCAGAGAAGTAAGATTCATCGTTGTGGCTTCAATCTTTTTAATTGCAATGTCGGGGAAGCAAGATTCATTGTTATAGCTTCAATCTGTTCCACTGCACCGCCAGAGAAGTAAGATTTACTGTTGTAGCTTCAATCTTTTTAATTGTAATGTCGGGGAAGTAAGATTAGCCGTTGTAGCTTTAAACTGCTCCACTGTATCGCCAGGGAAGTAAGATTCACAGTTGTGGCTTCAATCTTTTTAATTGCCAAGTCGGCGAAGCAAGATTCGCCGTTGTAGTTTCAATCTGCTTCACTGCACCGCCAGGGAAGTAAAATTCACTGTTGTAGCTTCAATCTTTTTAATTGCAATATCGGGGGAGCAAGATTCATAATTGTAGCTTCAATTTGTTCCACTGCACCGCTAGGGAAGTAAGATTCGCCGTTGTAGCTTCAATCTTTTTAACTGCAACCTTAGGGGTATGAGTAACTCCATTGATCTGCTCTCTGGGGAACATGACCTGTAAAGTCCATTTTATAAACCTATTTATGCCTAGTGTTTAGGATGTGATGATTAGAATGAATCAACTGCTCCTAACTAGATGTGTATGTATGATATTTGTAGAATGTCATGAGAATGATCCCTTTTTAATGCTTAGGTTGTCATTACTCACTGTTCATCAAGGTTCTATCACTAATGTCTTCTTGTTCAGCCAGTATCTTTGACAGAAAAACCAAAAAATAGTCACAATTTAGACTATTCTTTCTCCAATGCCTCTAATCCTTAAGTTGGTTAGTTCTAAACAATAGCCCTACTTCAGGCCCTTGTACTATTTAGAAGCTTTCAGAGTAATATGCAAAACTTCTTTTGCTTGAATATTATCAGTCCAGTAATCGTTATTTCAATGAAAAACGCTTGAAAATTTTATCAAAATGGACAAGATGAAATTTTGTTGAGAGCGAAGCCCGAAATGAATAAATCAATCAATATAGCAAATTTTGCTAGAATAAAAAATGAGAATAAATTAATCAAGATGACGTATTTTGTCAAAAAATATAAAAAATAAATAAAATAGAAATAGGTGCCCCAGATATCGTAGCATGAGCTTCTCTGCCCCAAGCTCCTTGAAGACCCTTTTGAACCTGACATGTGTTTAGAAGTCCTAGAAGACTTTGATGATGTCCCAAAAGGTAGCATCTCTCCTTCTTGCTAATTTTGGAAATGACAAGACTAACGCATGCTCCACCTTCCATCAAAACTTGAATTGCCCATTCCTGGGTTTTCAATTCAAAACCCATTTGGTCTCAATGCGCCCTTTTGCGGATTTTCACCTTAGCCTCTCCTTTTATTTCTTTTTCTTTTTTCTTCTTTTTCTTATTTTTTTCTTTTTTTTCTTCTTTTTCTTTTATTTTTGTAGAATATTTTGATTGAATCTGAACTTATAGATTTAGGCGTGTCATTGTTATCCCCTCCGATCAAAATCAACACTTTTCTAGATAAGGCCCTCCACATAAGGTCCTTCCCAGTTTGGCATCCACTTTCTTCTGAAGTCTTTTGAAAATAGAGGATCTTCTTCAATACCAGGTCCCCCTCATTGAATTCTCTAAGGCGAACATTCTTTGATGAGCTCGCATCATTTGTTTTTGGTGCATTTGACTATGATGGATAACTTTGAAACTTTCTCTTCAACCGGGATTGGATCCAAAGGCTCAAAGAGAAGGAATCTCTACTTTAATGGGTAAAATTGTCATAAGTTAAAGCGAAAGGCGTTGCCCCGGTAAAGGTTTTTTGGTTCTTAGTTTTTTTGTTGTTCTTTTTTCATCTTGGGGCGATATGGTGTTAATCTTGAACAAACTGTAAACTTTTAATGTCGTACTGTTGTTCAAATTCAATGCATTGTTTGATATGAGCCTTTTGGCATTCCATACTGACATATGATTTCTTTTTCAAGAATTTGCTAACCGTCATCTTTGTGACATCGGCATATGAAGCAGCTTCTGCCCACATAGTGAGATAATCGACGACCATAAAGATGAATTGATGACCGCCAAAAACCTTAGGCGAGATTGGCTCAATGATATCCGTGCCTCACATAGAGAAAGACCATAACTTCTATTGATTTTTTGTAAGGTAGGATCTTGTTCTACCATCCTTAACAAATTAGAGGATAAACTATAGTCTCAGTTATATTCAAAATCCTAAGGCTCATCTGGACACATATCTTGCTCAAAAGAAGATTTTAAGTCAATAGCAGTGTCGCTCATATCATTGATATCTGGAGACCTGTTATAGGGACGAAGCCAGATCCAAGGAATAAAAAAATCTAATAATATTTATCTGTATAGTATGATTATAAATGAAATGAAAACAATAAAAGAATATTTGCTCGAAGTGAGAAACAAAGATTTATTTTATTGAAATAAAACTATTGAGCATAAGCCTATCTTGCAAAAGGATTCTTATTGCTCCTAGGCTTAGAGCAATAAGTGTGTTTTGGACATTACTCCGAATTAGGTCTAAAAAAATATAGGGATCTCTTCTACAGTCTTATTGTTCAAAACACTCCCAAGTCTGTTAAGGACAGATGCCTCATAAATTATCTTTCCCGGCTCCTTCTTCGGATACGGCGTTAACATTCAAATTTCCCAACATTCCTTCCGAGCCTTTGACTTCTTCAAAGAATTCTAACTCTTTATTATCCATTAGACTTTGCACCAAGGCTTTAAATTCAGTACAATCTTAGATTTCATGGCCTTCTTCAGTGTGGAACTCACAGTAGCACCTCATCTTTTTTGGTCTCTTCTCCAAATTCTAAATGGTTAATCGCATATCCATCATTTGTTTCAAAACTCATTTCAGTGGGGTTTTTACTTCTGCAACATTGGTTTTGGTTCTTTTTCCTCTATTCTCAGCTATCGCATTTACCCCTGGGTCTGGATGACTGGGTAACGAATTTCCTGCCACATTAGGTCCAGATGGATCGTCAAACTTCACGATGCTCATCTTAATGAACCTTTCAACTAACTTTTTAAATGTAGTACAGTTTTCAATAAAGTGCCCCGTAGTTCCTACGTGATAATCGCATTGGGCATTCGCGTCGTACCATTTGAGGTATAGAGGTTGCATGGGTTTTGAGTAGAACGGAGCTACTACATGTGCATCAAACAGATTCTAATATAACTCTTTATACGTTCTCGGGATGGGTGTGAACTAGAGTCTTTCTGTGTTTGGCATCGAGTTAGATTCTTACTTTGAGGGACCTTGATAGCTAGCTGCTACCATCTTTGGCTGGCCTACAGTGACTTGATTTTGAATACCCTTTATTTTACAAGTTCAGGTTGCTCACTTCATTTTCTTTGTGCTTTAGGGTTGATCTTTTGGCACTTTCCACCGCATCTATCTTCTTACTTCTTATGGCGTTTTCAATTATCTCACTAGACATTACCATATCTGGGAAGCTCATAGTAGCGCTTCCCAACATGTGGTTGATCAATAGGGCTTTCAGAGTGTTGATGAAAAGCATCGCGGTTTTTTTCTCCAGAAGAGGTGGCTGGACTTGTGTCGCTACCTCTCTCCATCTTTTGGCATATTGTCTAAAGCTCTCACTTTGCTTCTTTTCCATGTTCTGCAATGTGATTCTATCGGGTGTTATGTCTGTTACATGGTTGTCATGTTTCATGAAAGCTTACGCCAAGTCCTTCCATGAGTGGATGTTGGCACGGCTCAGCTGATTGTACCATTTGGTAGCCGATCCAATTAGACTATCTTGGAAACAATGAATTAACAGTTATTCGTTATTAACGTATCCCGTCATTCTTCGGCAGAACATCATGATGTGAGCTTCAGGACAACTGGTCCCATTATATTTTTCAAATTCTGAATCCTTAAATTTCGGCGGAAGTACTAGATCTGGGACCAAGCTGAGATCTTTGGCGTCGATTTTACAACGGTAATCAGCATTCTCCATTACTTTAAACTTTTCCTCTAACCACCTACACCGATCCTCAAGTTGCTTTGGTAGATCCACTCTTGCTTTTTCCACATTTGCCATGTCGTCAAGATCAGGAACAACGGGGTTGGTTGGATTATCTCCTAGATTAGAACCCGAGCCTATTTGAAAATTCATTGGTGCTAAGGCACTAGCCTAATATTGAGGTCTGATAGTGACAGGTATTCTTTGTGGGCACATCTCTGGTTGCGCCGGGGTGCTTGTCGAGGTGAAACTTGGAGGATAAACAGGGTCTCATGATCAACCCTAGAATCAACTACAAGGCTTTTTCCTTTATCATTCCCTCCAGCCAATAACTGCGCCAATTGACTCATCATAGTTCTTTGGGACTCTTGCATGTCTTGTTGGATTTTATCTAGTCGTTCCTACATCTGATCTTGTATCTCCTTTTGCAATTGTTCCAATCTTTCTAACCTCAAATCCATTGCTTTTATTTGGCGACGGGTACCGTAGTGATATTTGGTTGGTGGATTCTTGTTGGTTTTTAGATTAACTGAAATAATCTCGTTTAATTAGGCTCTTTCGTGAAATTTAATACAAATGATGCAATGAAATGTAATGCAGATGAATGGAATGAATGCAAAAAGAGACGTTGATTCTAATTAAATTCTATTAGAACAACTTTACTAGAAAGTAAAATTCTTTACATAAAATGGATATTTACATATATGGCATTGCCCTAATACTTAAAGTGAAGATATCAATCCTTTTTCTCACATCCAGATGCTAAGATTGAATCTCGAAAACTCTTCAAAGGGGTACCTCCTCTATCTCATTTTTGCTTGATCAGAGTTACGACCCATTGTTTACTCATCCTCGTGATGCTCATTGGCTTCTTTAAGAAAACTAGCGTTAGCAGGTCTCGAATAGTCTTCGTCAGCTTGAGTCTTCGGGCGACAAGGTAAAGTCGTGTACTCATTCCCCAAACTATCACCCTTCACTCGTTACGTTTTCGGACCATATTCGGACGACCGCATTGTCTTTCATTCTATCAAGAAACTTATTTTCTTATGACAAGCTCTCTATTTAGATACTTGAACGTGAATCAACACCTCTTTTCTATTTGATGAAACATGCAATGCAATCATAACCGAAACAAAATGAAACGGGTTAGTACAAAGCAAAAGTAAGTAAGAAAGAAACAAATAGAGCACCTATTCGGGTAATTACTAGGGTTTGGCGTGGTTCTACCTAGGGTAGGCTCCTAGGGCTCATTATATGCGGTTTGGTTCTAAAGTAAAGGTACCCGAACCGGTAGATTCCTCGATCCTTACCCATTATAGGCTTATATAAACCGAGTTCAGTTTAGGGGAATACATTTCCCTATGGCCATGAAGAAATGAAAACCTCACGAAGACATAGGTACAGATGTATCCCGAAAGCGATTCACAATCCCATGCGGAGGTGAAAACCTCACGAAGGCGTAGCTTCTCACTCCCACTTAAAAGCGTATAAACAAGAGGTCATGCGATGCAATATGCAGGAAAATACCAAAATTTAAACTATTGCAACAATTATAAACCACAATGATGAAGATCGTAACAAAAACGGATGAAATGCAACAAAATGATCGTACATTTAAAACAAGTTTTCAATCTTCGACAAAAGACAAAAAGTAATCAACTCGTGGCTTGACTCTCTTATTTTTGATCCCTAGTGGAGTCGCCAAGCTGTTGACACTATTTTTTTGACAAAATGGGGTCGACATTGATTTTGAAAACGAAAACAGGAGTCGCCACCAATCCTTTTTTAATGAGGTGTGATTGGGTCACCTCGAAAAGTGATTATTTATTAAAACAACAATTTTGGTCTACAAGATTCAAAAAAATGGGTTCAGAAGTCGGTTACGTACGAGGAAGAATTAGCATGCTCGTAACGCCCAAAATTGGTACCTAATTAATTAATTAGTGTCTTAGTGTCAAAGATTGGAAACTTTGAAGAGTTTTAAAATACGATCCCTTGTTAAAAAAAACTTGTGTAAATCAAATTATATGTTAAGACCCTCTCATTTCGGAGACAAAAAATGTCATATCCAATGAGTTAGGGCATGGTATTTCACATCCTCAAAAATGAACTTGTCCCAAAAAAAAACTCATGCAATGAAATTCAAAAGGGTATTCAGTTGTTTAAGTCAGATGAAGAAATCGTAGTCCAATACTTTAGGGCATAATTTCTCAAAATTCCAAACACTGAATATTGCCTTTATTATTTTTTTAGAAAAACCTCATCTCGGGAAAACAACATGTCATATCAAATGCGTTAGGACACAACGTATCAAATTCACGATACGAGAATACATGCCGAAAAATTTATTGATTCAAAAGATATTTGATTCGATTATTCGGGTTTGGAAAAAGAAATCATGTCTCGTAAGTTAAAACACGATCTTTTGTTAATTCCCGAGATCGTTTAAAAAATTATGTTTGAAAAGATTGTGTACTTCGATTTATTGAGAAAATTGAAACCCCGTAAGTTAGGGTACGATTTCTCGAAATTCCGAGTATGAAATATCGCTTTATTTTGAAATTATCATTTTTGCGTATTTGGGTAAAAATTAATGCAATATTTAAAATAAATGCATGAACAAAGGGTTAAGTTGATAGAGTGACAATTAACAATATGGTGAGATAATTTTCGAACAACATATTATACGAATGAATTACCATGGCATGGAAATATGAGTAAACAGAATAATACACATATTGGCAATAATTACACAACACATCAAATACAAACATTAACGATCAAAGCAAATAAAACAAAATAATATCTAAATCAATTTAAAGAAAATTATAGCTCAACAAGAATGATTTGTAAAGATACTTCAAAATAAATAATAAACGATCCAAACAACAAAATATAAAAAAAACTAAAATTAAACAACAACGAATACTATTAAAATAAATAATATATAAAAATAGTTTTAAAATATCTACGTACATAAATTTTGAAAGATATACATATATAAGTTATAATAAATAATGTATAAAAATTTAGATAAATTTAATGTGAAACAATTTCAAATAGAATATAAATATTTAAAAAAAAGCATTTTTTCGATAAATGAATAAATTAAAAGACTGGGGACGAAGTTGAAATGGGATTAAAAATTCAAGGTTTAAATGGCAAATACAAAAGAAAATGCTGCAAGGGACTGAAATAAAGCGCGCATGTAACAACCCGGTTTTGACTCTAATCGGACATAGTGGTTTCGGGACCACAAGTCCGAGTCAAAAAATATTTTAATATTATTTTCTGTGTTTATTATGTGTGAATTTACTAGTGTAAAAATTTCGTGCTTTAATTTCGCCGTTTGAGTGTCCGATTAAATAAAAAGGATTAAATCGCGTAAAATAAAAATTTAATGGTTATTTTTAAAAAGGGGCTGAATAGTGGTTGTTCTTTTAATATGGAGGTTTAGTTTTGCAATTTAACCATTAATAAGAATAGTGGGCGGCATTATGTGTATAATATATATATATAGTTTTTATATTAATTATAAATGTTATAATATATAGTATATTATAATATTATAATTAAACAAATAAAGACCACCATCATCTTTTATTTCCTTATCATCTATTTGAAACTAAGAAAAGAAAATAAAAGAAGAACAACCAAGCTATTCGGCCATCTTTGATGCTTGATTTAAGGTATGTTTGGTTTCGGTTTTGATGATTTTACGCTTTTGTGATCGTTGCTTTGTGTTATATCTAGCCCATGCTTTAATTTTAGAATTTGATAGTGATTTTGAGACATGTCATTTATGAATACTTGAGCTTGGTAATAGTTGATGATGAAATATTAAAGATATGTGATAGATTATAATGTGTGTTCTTGAATTTTTGATGAATTTAATTATTTTGGATTAATTTGTAAAAAAATTTAATTGAGGGACTAAAAGGTGAAATAAATGACATGCAAGGATCTATATGGGTCTATGAAATATTCGGCCCTAACATAATGTGGGCAAAATTTATGTATTTTGTGTTTTGTGCAAAAATGGACTAAATTGTAAAAAGTGTAAAATGTCAGGGGCAAAATAGTAATTTGTCCATTTATGTATTTTTGGAGTTAATTGAATATTTTGATGAATAAAAAGGTTAAATTTAAATGTGTTTAGATCAAGAAACGAGGAAAACGGAATTGGATCGGGGAAAAACGAAAGTAGTCGAGTAGTCGATCGTGTCCGCTGATATCCGAGGTAAGTCTAATAGTTATTTAATGTTGTTAAATCGATATATAGGTATGTAAATGTATTGTATTTTGTTGAACTTAAATTTAAAGGCATATTGATTGAAATAAAATAAAGTACGAATGATATACATGTATTATTAATGTTTGAATATATATATAGGTTTATACTTATATAAACCTTTAAATTTAGTCAAGTATAAACGATGTATAAGTATATACATGTATAAATTATTAGATTAATCAAAGATATGTATAAGGCATATGTATATATATATGTATAAGGTTTGAATGATTATATAAGTACATTTATATATAAACTCTTGGATTTGATTTATGGTATATGTATGTTATAATTGTATATATATAGATTCAAATGAGTATGCAGATATATGTGTTGTGTATTGAATTTAGATATGTCATATATATATGTATAAGTTTATGTTTTGAAATTGAGTATGAATTTATATATTTATATGGTAGATTCGAATATGTATAAATGTACATGTATAATTTCTTGAATTGAAATTAGGTTTGGAATTATATATGTATACATGAAGTCAAATGTGAACGTATATGCAAATGTACAAGTTTTGTATTGAATAAATGGTATGAAATTATTAGCTTAGATTATTTTAATATGTTTGAATGTTAAAGACACATAGTATATTATAAGTTAAATCTTATGATATTAGTAGTAGAATCAAAAGTATGAGGTTATATATACAAATATGTTTTGGTTGAATTATTGAATTATCAAGTTAGATTTGGTGATGGAGATTTATATATCCATGTGTTTTAAAAATATAAGTAATGAATTTTGAGCTGAATCTCTATACATGGATTTTATATACTATATATATAGTTTGAAAATAAGATGTTTCAGACTTTACGTCTAGCAGGCTTGATGCCGGTGAATTATTTCAGACTTTACGTCTAGCAGGCTTGATGCCGGTGAATTACTTCAGACTTTATGTCTAGCAGGCTTAGTGCCGGTGAAATGTATCAGACCTTATGTCTAGCAGGCTTTGTGCCGGTGGAATGTATCGGGCTTTGTGCCTAGCAGGCTTTATGCCGGTGTTTTATACAAGTCTCTATGTTATAAAAATCTTATGTGAGTAATAGTAAAAGCTAAATTATTCAGGTATGTGTTAGCCATTTGCTTAATTAGTGTTAAGGTAAGTTGATTGTTATAATTTGATAATAGTTTCAAATGAAATATATAGTATGAGTTTACCATTTGAATATAAGCATGTTTTGACATAATGATTTATTGAATATTTGGCTTTGCTAAATATTTATGTGTATTTGGCCATATGGTTTGTTTATATGAAAATACAATGTGATTTTTTTATTATTATTTAAAGTGTTAGATGGTATGAAATATTAGGATATTTGGTTTATTTTATCTTAATGATGGAATAAGTATTATTATGCATTTATATATAAATGAATTTTTTTTGTATAACTTACTAAGCTTTAATAGCTTAATGTGTGTTTGTATTTGTTTACTCTGTTTTATAGATTTTGGAGTCGCGTTACGAGCTCGGGGATCATCAGCATAGTCTATCACACTATCGACTGTCTTTGGTATTTTATAAATTTTGAATTCGAACCTATGGCATGTATAGTCTAGTTTATATGTCAAATTTTGGGATGTGTGAATTTGAGCCATGCGAAAATGGCTTATTCATTTTGGTTAAGTTTGGTTTTATGGTTGTGATCTATTTGATATATATATATATATGATGTTTAAGCTTATGCAAAAATTTCGGTTATTTATATGTTAGTGTGATGTGTTTAGCATATTTGTAAATAGTTTTATAAATTAGTATAGTTAAGCCTAATTTGAAAATAATATTTGTATTATATGTAGTATAGTTAGTAAATTGAAATGACATAAATGTTTGGATAACTGCTTGATTTATGATATTAAATTTTGATCGGTAATGCCTCGTAACTCTAATCCGTCGATGGACACGGGTCGGGGTGTTACAGCGCACCAGGAATTAGGGACCGATTGGGAAATATTCCCCACCCTAATGAGCATCGTTTCAGCGCAGACCAAAATGAAACATGCAAAAAATTCGTGGGGCCAAAATGTAAAATAAACGAAGGCCGGATTGCAATATACCGCAGAAGCGGAGGGGCTGAACATGCAATTAGCCCCTCCTAACAAAACACGCAGATCTTTAAAGCCACTGGGTCGGGTCTTCGAGTCAATCATGAAACGGCATCGTTTTGACCATTATTGTCTAAACCCAAAACGGCTTCGTTTTAAACCCAATATAAATGTCAAAAAACAAACAAAAAAATCAGTTTTACCCCACCCCATTACAAAATCAGAGAGCCTTCAAAAACTCTCTCTCAGCGTCTCCAAATCCGGCCAACAAGGGCATCGCTCGCGCCGCCGTGGCCGACGGACGGCGTCACACGAGGGCGTTTCCAAACAACACGTTGAAGCGCGTTCAAAGATCGAAACCTTAGACGGGGAACAAGGAGAAAGAAAAGGTCTTGGCCCTTTCCTAAATCTGAATTCGACGGCAGCGAAGGACCGATTCAGGTATGTTTCTTTCTCCTTTCTTTACTTTATTAATAATTTCCCTTTTTTGAACAGATTTGTAAATAAATAAATAAATAAATAAAAATTATGAATAGATAGATCGGAAAAAGAAAAAGAAATAGGGCATTAACCTTTATTTTCTTTTATTTTTGATATTTTAAAAGTGTTTGAACCCATACAAAGAAAAAGCTTATGGCTTTTATAGCCAAATTACAAACGTTTAATCTCTGTTTCATTTGTCGTTTCCTATTTGTTTTTCTGGTTTTGTCTTTTTGCATGTTGTTTTTTTCTATTTGGTCTTTTATGTTGCGTGTTATTCTTTGTTTGCAAGTGTCAGGAGGCCGGCGGTCGGTGATAGGCGAGTAACGACGTGCGTGAGGAGTGGCAGAGGCGGCAGAACGTGCGGCGCTGGGCATTGGGCAGAGGCGTGCGGTGCTTTAGGGTTTGCTTCTCTGCTAAATGTTTGTGGGCTGCTGTTCATTTGGGCTTAGGGTTAATTTTGTATTTGGGCCACTTGAGCCCACTATCTTTTAATATTTTTGGTTTTGTTTTGGTCCCGGACAGATTTTGGGCTTTACAAGTGGTTTCGGGACTACTTAACCGAGTTAAAATATTTATTTTATTATTTTAATAAGTTTTACAACATGAAAGAATTATCCTGTGAAAGTTTCGTAAAGAAATTTTGACCGATTAAATGGTTAATTCGGTAAAAAGGATTAAATCGCATAATGCACAAAATATGAGTTCTATTAGTAAAATGGCTTAAATGATTATGGAATTAATTATTTGAGTCCTTGCATGGTAAATATACCATTAATTGCATGGGTGGACAAGTATGGGCTTAGTGGAAAGGATTTTTATGGTTTATATTAAAGGTTAATTTGGTAAAATAGTTATTAATATTGAATTAAAGTAAAAACAAAACAGAAAGTGGCAGAGTTCATTTTTTCTCTGCACGATTTTGAAGTTTAGAAAGCCAAAGTCATGGCTTTTACATTCGGCCAAGCTTAAATTCTCAATTAGGGTATGGTTTTTTTTTTTCCGTTTTTAATCATTTCTACGTTTTTGAGCTCTTTGTAGCTCAATCTAGCTAGCCCATGCTCTAATTTCTGAAATTTTTGATGATTTTAAGTTAAGCCATTGTTGAATGCTTGGTTGTTTGGATGTTTAATGGTAGAATATTGTTGGTTGTTAATAGATATACAAGTTTTATAAAGTGATTTTGTCAAAAATGTAAAAAAAAAAAAAAAGGATTTATTTGTAAAAGATAGAAATATGGTAGTTAGAAATGTGAATAAAATGAAAATATGGGTTGCTATTAGGTTAAGTGCAATTCGGCTATAATGGGTTTTTGTTTAATTGTGTAAAATTTTGCCATTTTGTCTGAAGGGGGCTAAATTAAATTGAATAATTACTGAAAATATTGAATTGTTATTATATAGATCAAGATAAGCAAATATCGGAACTTGATCGGGGGAAACAAAAGTTAGACAAGTAAACGAAAGTATCCGAGCAAATACGAGGTAAGTTCGTATAGCTAGAATTGAATTATTAAATAACTGTAATTGTCCAAAAATGAATGTATGTAACTTGAATGAATAATCCATTTGAATTTTAAATTACCGATATACTATTATATTACTGTTTACATAAATGCAAATGAAATGTTACAAATACCATATACGTTATATTGTTTTGGTATGATAATAGGCACTGAATATGAAATTTTGAGTATTTAAATGTATGTACTTAATTATATTAGATATATATATACACATATGAATTGAGAAATTGAGTTATTGATTTTTCATTGCTTAATTGATGAAATTGGATAATACCGAGCCCGTTTGAACTTTAGAAAATCGTCGGATACGAGTGACTTGTCACTAGGGTTACCGTTTGGTCGAGCTCCTGCATTTGTTGCGGACTCACCACAACTCGTATGAGCTTACCGTTTCAGCTCTATGGAGCTTACCGTTTCAGCTCGATAGAGCTTACCGTTTATCAGCTCGGAATGAGCTTACCGATCATGGCTCGAAAGAGCGAAAATGGCAATGAATTGACGAATTTCTGATAAATACACTTATAGTGTATCACCCGTATATTCATCGATGTTCTAATAGGTTTAACAGGCATAATTACTGTTACTGATTATATGAATAAGCTATGTAATTATATGGATGAATTACCGTTGATATGTATAAGTTACGGTTGACACGGATAAATTTCTGTTATTACTGATGAATTACAGGTTATACGAATAGGAAAGAATTAATATAAATGTTATATGATTTACATGATTTAAAAGTTACATGAAATATATGATTTACATGGATTGTTTGTTTTATGAATATATGAATTATAGGGACGACATGATATATTTAGCTATATGACTAACTCGTGGATGGTGATGTGAATAGACTTTGTGGACAAATGAGTTGATTTTAATTGTTTTAATGCTTAAATGTTAAATTGGTAAGTTTAATAAAGAATTATACATTTTACTAAGCTTAATGCTTACTTCATTCATTTTCTTATGTTTGATAGATTTCGAAAGCTAGCTCGATTTCGGACGAGGTCGGAGATTTGCTATCACACTATCGAAACGATTTTCGGTACTTTTGGACCTTATGTAAATAATGTAAATATGGCACGTATAGTTAGTTTTTGGTATGAATTTTGGGTTTTGATCAAGTTATGTGGTATGGCTTGAGTTGGAAATGTTTAGTTAGAATGGAAACATTATGTGTTATGTTCATTTTGGGTGCACTTTGATAAATGGTATTTTGGTATAATTGAGTATATAAATGCATTGGTTGCGATTGGAAATTTGCAGGGAATGTTCAATAGTTATAAAGGGGTTATAGTCTTTTTTTTTTAATGAATGAAGTCAATTAGTAAGAATTTTTATGAATTTATTATTATATATGTTTGTTATTTATTTAAGAATTACTGTAGATTGTCCGAGATATCCGGTAATGCCTTGTAACCCGATTTCGGCGACGGTTCGAGGTTAAGGGGTGTTACATTGGTTAGGCATATTAGATGATTAATTTGACCTATTTTGAGCATCTTTAATTGTGTTTTCAACAGGTTAAATGGTTGGTAATTGAGTTGCCTAGTGTTCAAGTGAGTATGAATTGGTAAACTTAAGTGTTAAGGTACATTTAAGTACACACGGCCTGGGACACGGTCTGTCACACAGCCATATGTCACACACGGGCAACACACACAGGTGTGTGCCCTGAACGTGTTGTGAAACAGTATAAGTGTAGTTTTTGCACGGGCTGACACACGACCTGCGACCTGGCCGTGTGAGATTTTTTCGAGAGGTATACAACCCAGGCACACGGGCGTGTAGAATAGTCACACGCACATGTCAAGAGCCACACGGTCTGCGATATGCCTATGTGACCCAAGTCAGTGAGTTACACAGGTAGAGACACGAGTTAGGACACGGCCATGTGTCCCAACTTCGAAAGTCACACGGTCTAGGGCGTTCCGCACGGCCTGGCCACATGGCCGTGTGACCCCTATTTTTAAATATTTTTAAAATTTTCCCTAAACTTTCAAAATTATTTTAAATTAGCCCTTGTTTGATTTTAGAATCTTTTTAGGGTTTCGTAAACTTTTATTAAGGACTGTAAAAGTATTTTTACTTTCATTTGGAATGAAATAGCATGATTCATTATTCAATTGTATAAAACTATAATATGAAAGCATTAAATTGTCATGATCTACCCCTGTATAATAGATGATAATAGTTAACTTGCACCATTGCTTATGATGTAATTAAATGTTTTGATTTGTTAGTAATACCTGTGACCCTAATCCAACGACAGAGAGGGGCTAGGAGTGTTAAAGGAAAACACTAATATGGTCATAGATCTATCTCTTGAACCAACATTTTCATGAAAAGATAGGCTCCTTGGCAAGGGTTTAGTTGAACGAAACAATACCCCTATTGATTTGGATAGGGGGGTTGAAGACGATTTTGATATCTTAGAAGGAGATCCACTATTAATGGAGTCCCGTCGATTGCATTCTTTGATAGGCTTCAGCAACTTCTGGTTAAGGAGATGGCTACCACAGTGGTGGTTAAACTATTGGGAAGAAATATCGGCTACAATACCTTTCAAAACAAGATCTACAACCTGTGGCGCTTGGCCACGCCTTTCAAACTAATGGACGTTGAACATGGATATTTCCTGGTGAAATTTCAAAGCAATGAGGATTTTGAAAAGGTGCCACCCAAGGGCCATGGGTTGTATTCGAATAGTATTTTATCGTATAACCGTGGACGTCGGCCTTTAATCCCTCGCAATCGTTTCCTAATGTTGTCATGACATGGGTTAGATTGCCTAGCCTTCCAGATTTCCCGTATAAGAAGAAAATTTTAGAAGAGATTGGGGGTTTGATCGGTCGACTGGCAAAACTAGACTATAACACAGACAGTAAATCGAGGGGGAGATTTGCTCGAATGACGGATTACATTAACCTTGATAAAGCTCTAATCCTAAATATTATGGTAAATGGATTTATACAACGTGTCGAATATGAGGCCTTACCTTTGATTTGTTTTGGTTATGGCAGGTACGATCATTTGAAGAATATATGTCCTCACTCTGTCAGTAATTTGGATCAACCAAGGGAGAAGGAGGTGCCGCCGGTCGTAAGTGTCGAGGGGAAGGAAGAGGAGGTTTTCGGGTCATGGATGGTGGTTGAACGAAAGTCACGGAAACTTTCCACTGATCAACGAGAATCAAAGGCAAAAAAATCAGGGACGTGATTCATTTGGATCTAGATTTAATATATTAGAAAAAGGAGAGCTAGCTGCTGATGTTGCAGCGGATTTACAGGGAATTTCTTTCCAAAAAGGGGAATTCATTATGGATCCAGTGGGGTGGGGAGTGAGTCGGTCAAAAGGTATAAAGCGCTAGGAGTTTTAATGGGCCCATTTGATGGTGATATCCAACACTTAGGCGCAGCAAAATCTGGAAAGCCAAATTCAGGCTTTGGGCCGAATGGGGTTGCTGCTTCTTCAGGCCTTGGGGTCCACCTGCTAACGTGTTAAATGGGTCATTTTCGGAGGATTCTAGGCCTAGTCCAAGAGACCAGTCTGCAGCAAAAGAAATAAATGGCCCGAATAATAATTCCTTTCCCGCAAGCTTGGGCAGTCCCTCTCCTGGCGTATTTATTGAACTTGTGCAAAGGAATCTTGGGCCAAGTCAAAAAGGCCATTTGGTAGTAGGTATGGGTCTAAAAAAACAATTTATTTTGAATCAGGTTAATAAAATTAACCCAGAAGCCGAACCTACATCAAAAAGCTTGGAGATTTCTACCAACTTAGACTCTTTTAATTCTCAATTTGGCACGACATCACACATTAATCCTACCTTTGAGGGACCGACCGAGACTAAGGTACCTATTAATAATGTTTTACTGGACCCCGCTAAACATTCTGCCATTACTTTTAATGATAAGTTGGATTCGAAAAAGAACATTCGGGCAAAAGATAGTGACACTGGAAATTTGGGGGAAGGGTACACGGGAGTTAAAGGACGTGGCTCGGGATCCAAGGGTGCTTCTGTTGGGAGCGGAAGGAACCTCAACAGAACCAGTAGGGGGTCGTGGTGGTCGGTTCAAAGTTGCTGGCAATTCTCGGGTCCCTTTAGTAGATGCGATGAATCCCATGGCCGAACTGATTTGTGACCAAATTGGATCGAGCTTTGGTACTGATGCAGCAAACACTGTTAGTGATAGCCGTAAGGATCTAGAAAACCCCTAGCAGTAAAGGTATCATTTCTAATCTTTTTTCTTATATTTCTTTTATGAATTTAACAATTTTTTTTTGGAATTGTTAAGGATGTGCAAATAGTAAATTTTCACGCATTTTCATGAATATAACCGTAAGTACAAACTATTTATTGTAGGTTTAGTAGAAACTAGAGTTAGTGGAAGTAAAACGGATTCAATTATTGCTAGATTGGGTTTTTAGTTCTCTCACATGTGAAAGCTATCGATTTTTTTGAGGTATTTGGATCGGTTGAAAAGACACAGTAAAAGTTGAAATCATTCGAAACCATTCCCAATTTATCTTGGTTCAAGCCTTTGTAATTTTGGAAAAACAAGTTTGGAAAAGGTAGCAGAAAATAAATTTAGAAAAAAACAAAATTTTTAAATTTTTTTCAAAAACAAGATATTTGTTGTAATATCTAAAGTAATAAACATTTAATTAAAATTATACCTTTGTGATTCGTTTAGGATGAGCGCTTCAACTGAGTAGTCTTCTCCGCTATCCTCAAGCTCACGTCTGCCAAGTGTGGGCTCGCTTTGAATCAGAAAATTTTTCACAAAAATAAGTAATGGGGTAGTTTTGTAATTTCTCTAAACTTTTGGGTCAAGTTGTAAATAAAAAAATATCTTTAGAAATTTTCTGAAATAATCTTTTTAGAGAATTTTCTCTCTACAACTTTCTCTTAAAATTCAAGTGTATGTGTGAATAATGACCCAATGCTCTCTTTATATAGGGAGAGCTTAGAGAGTTCAATTATATTAAATTTAATCAATTTAATATTAAATTTAATCTAATATCAATTTAATATTAGATTAAATTTAATATTAAATCTTATTAAAATAATAGAATGTTTATCTAGATAAGTATTAAATTAAATTTAATATTAAGATAATCACTTCGATATTAAATTAATAAATTACTATTAACATAAGAATTAAATTAATATTAATATTAAACCATTAAAATAATATTAGTTTTTGAATAATTAATCTAAAATCAAATTCTCTGGTGAAATTTTAGTAGGAATGTAACTCTTCCACTACTCAACCACCGACGACCAACTGCCGCCAGCCATCGGGACGCCGTCGTCGTAGCCACCGGCACCGCTATGTCCGGTGATGCAGGTGCGACACCCTTACGACACCCCGAGTCGATTCAGTCCTAGTCAATAACGTCCCGACCGGTTCGGTCTAGCCACCAATTGGACTGTCGGTCCAGTTCACATATTGGGCCCGATTCGACCAGTTTTGGGTCTTGGTCTTGATTTTGGGCTCCTGGGCCTAATTTACTATCTCAGGTCCAATTTTCAAGTTCAATTACTTATTAGGCCAGTTGTCTTACTTGAAAATTAACTTCCAAAAATATCATATTAATTTTAATTGAATTGATTAATTTAATTTTACTTTATCAAAATTAAGTTTTCCAAAAATCACTTAGATTTTTCAAATTAATTTTTCAAGAAAATTCTTTAATCAAATTCTCTAGTTGAACAATTCTCACGAATACCTAATTTAATTCCACAACGAGTAAATTGGCTCAATTAAATTATTCCCAAAGTTGTAGAATTTTCTTCTGATTCAAATGAAGTCTGATCGAGCTTTTGTTGAGCTAGCGGAGGGATCAATCGGACATATACAATTAAGCTTTAGTGATTGCAATTATGTCCAGAAGCATCGTTCCGATAATTTGCAATTATTTAATCATGGAGTCAGTCCACAATAAGTACCATGATTGAAAACTCCTTATTGTATACTCTTTACGAAAGCAATTCATCCAATTGCTCTGTCCAATGATCTCGTCATGTGTGTGTTACCCTCATATAATATCATTGATTCCTTTGAGTTATATTCGTTCACTCAATACAACCCTATTTTTATCTCATTGTCACCATTATGTCTTCGTAATGATTAATATGATCACTATCAACAAATGACTGTCATAAATTGTTCGTTCGAGAACTAGCAACTTGTAGTCACGTTTCATATTTATCAATCCACACAATGCCAACTAGAGGATATCATTAACTCTTTAATTGAGCTATGAATTCCACTATTGCTAGTGAAGTCATGCCATACACAAGTCATATACCGAACATACCGGCTATGGGCTCGATCATCTTTAGAGCATAAACCTCTACTTATATCAAAACACATGAGTTGCATACGCATGGTCAGTGGCTAACTCAGGATTTAGGTAAATTACATTATGAACGTCATAAGTGAATTAATTCACAAACGGATTCAGAATTAATTCATCTTGGGTTTAGTCCAATGTATCATTCTACCAGTGAATACATTTATGTCTCTACCCGTGGAGTCAACTGCTCCAATAGCTAAGACTTGTAACAGCCCGGTTTTAGTTTAATCGGAACAGTAGTTTCGGGACCACAAATCTGAGTCAAAAAATTTTATATATTATTTTTGGTGTCTACAGCATGTTAATTTATATGTGTGAAAATTTCATGAAGTAATTTTATCGTTTGTGTGTCGATTTGTGAAAAAGGATTTAATTGTAGAAAATGCAAAACTTATTTGTCATTTGTTAAAGTGTCGAATTGACATGGCTTTTTAAGTATGAGGTCCTTATGATGCAATTGGACCATTGAATTAATGCATGGACAAGTAAGGACATTAGTTAGTGGGATTTTAATGTTATATGACTAAGGCTAAATTGGTAATTGTTGTATTAATATGTATTAAATAAAAGAAAACATGAAAATGGCCATGCATGTTCTTTATTTTTGGCCGAATGCTGAGAAAGAAAATAAGCTTTTGAGCTTTTAGGTATTCGGCACTTTGGAGCTCAAAATTAGGTATGTTTCTTGTTCGGTTTTTGATAATTTTTATGTTTTTGAGATCGTTGCTTTGTATATTACCTAACCCATGTTTTAATTTTTGGAATTGATGATGATTTTGAGAAGTGTCATTGTTGATAATGTGATGAAATTGTTGTTTGATGATGAAAAATAAATTTTTGATATTAGATTATTATGTTTAATTAAGTGATTTTTAGTAAAAAAATGTACTAAGGATTTAACTGTGAATTTTGTAAATTGAGGGGTCAACATGTGAAATAAATTATAGAAATGGGTGGCTAGGGACCTTGGGTCGGCCTAACTAGAGTGGGTTGAAATTTTGAATATTTTGAGTTGTTTTGAAATAGGGACTAAATTGAAAAAAATATGAAATGTAGGGGCTAAAATGCAAATTTCCCGTTGATGTGTTTTTGGAATAAATTTGAATGTAATGTGTTATTAAATATCTAAATTTGAATTTATTTAGATCAAGAACAAAAGAAAACAGAATTAGAACGGGGGAAGTCGAAAGTGGTCGAGTAGTCGATTCCATTCGCTTGTCTTCGTCCGAGGTAAGTTCGTAAGTAAATTATTGAAGTTAAATTTATTGTATTTATTTTATGTATAGCCGAATCTAAATGTGTGTGTACCCTATTATGTTGAATTGTATTTGACAAATGATGATTAATTATGAGTTTTAATTGGTTGATTTACGACATCCAAAAGTCATACGAACTATAGAAATGCTGAAATGTGACATCGTGTAAGACCACGTCTGGGACATTGGCCTCAATTTGAGATTTACGTGTAAGACCATATCTGGGACATTGGCGTAGTATATGATTACGTGTAAGACTCTGTCTGGGACAGTGGCATCGTTGTTTGATTACATGAAAGACCATGTCTGGGACGTTGGTATTGTATGAACTTTTTAAGCTGATCGAGTATCTTTTCTTTGAATCTGTAAGGTATAACAGGAAATCACATGGTAAACCTGAATGTGAGTTTGAATTAAATAGTTCAGGTACATTTAAGTTATACGAAATTAGAAGTAAAGGTAAGTAATATGTATAATATGAAAGATGAATTAATCGTATAAATATGATTATATATGTATGTGTACATGATTAGTTGATTTCGGGCTACTGGTGTAAGTTTTATGAGTTCTTTGAAAATTTTATACTTACAACTTACTAAGCTATTTAAACTTAGTGTGTGTCTGTTCATTCATTTCTTTTATAGATTTTTGGAAGCTAGTTACGAGCTCGGGGATCTTCAAGGAAGTCCGTCACACTATCGACCTCTATCTCGGTATTTTGAAAGCTCGAAATTTTGAACATATGGCATGTATAGGCTAGCATTTATTTTGGTTGGTCTTGAAAATTGTAGATATTTAGCCATGCGAAAATGGCTTGGTTTAATGCTAATATGCTAATGTTTAAGAAATTTTGGAACATGGAATATTTGTTTGGAATACTTAGTATATGAATTTGGTATGATGTAAAGATATATATATATATATATATATATATATATATATATATGGTATGATTAGTTCATGTTGGTAAGCTTGTTGTAAGGATGAATGATTTATTTTGGTTGTGTTTTGTTAATTATGCTACGATAATGTATAATCGGCCATGAAATAGCTCAATTTTTGGAGGTATGATTTGTAGCATATTTGTGTGATGATTGATTATATAATTTGGCTTAATTGAAGTAAAATTGTTGATTAAATGCTGTCCAAATATTGATTAATGTTGTCCAATTGTTGATTAAATACTGTCCAAATGTTGATTTAATGTTGTCCAATTGTTGATTAAATGTTGTCCAAATATTGATTGAATGCTATCCAATTTTTATTAAATGTTGTCCAAATGTTGATTTAATGTTGTCCAATTGTTGATTAAATGTTGTCCAAATAATATTGATTGAATGTTGTCCAATTGTTGATTAAATGTTGTCCAAATGTTAATTGAATGTTGTCCAATTGTTGATTAAATGTTGTCCAAATGTTAATTAAATGTTGTCTGAATGTTGGATAATTTCTATCTGTTTTTGAGCATATTAATGTTGTCCGAATTAATGCTCATATGCTGTTTAATTTTTGTATAAATCAAAATTGTCCAAAACAGGGTAGGTTACCTATGTTTTGTCTTAAATTACCCATATGCATAACATATAAATTACTAGTTTTATAAACTATTAATGAATTGGGTTAACCATGATTTGGTATTTGAATTTAGAATTGGCTTTGTTTTAGAATGTTATGTGCATGTATATATCTTATAAAATGATATGCTTGATAATTAGTTAAAGATATGGATTGTTCTTACTTAGTATGCATTTGTGCATAGTTTTTTTATAATGGCATGGCTAGAAGTTTGCTACTTAAATAAATATATACAATGGATGATTTGACATAAGCTTAGTGAATATGATGTAATGATATAAGCTTGAATATATAAATTGAATATTCGAATGGTATGAATATAATAGCGAATTGGTTCGAACTATGGGCTTGTAAAGCATGATTAGTTTTAATTGATTAAGTAATCTACAGGTGCGAATGTGATTTATATGATTGGGCTGCTAATTACTATTCGAGTTTCTTTTAAAAAAATTCGTGATTGAGTTAGTCTAATTTGTGCATAATTTATAATGAAAGACTATTATGAGTTGTGTTTTGATCGGTAATGCCTCGTAACTCTAATCCAGCGATGGACATGGGTTCAAGGTGTTACAAGACTAGCCATCTCCCCAATTGGAACTGTAGACGACATAATAATTCTTCTTAGTACTTGAACCAAATGCTCACTTTGATTATTTTACGGGATTATGGGCTCATTTAGATTATCTACTGAAGTAAGTTGTCTTCCTCGCAATGTAAACGTTCTTTACAATGCCACTTATCTTCAGTTTAAACTTTAGATAATCAATGAGCTAATATTTGCTTGTCACAATTTTACTATGCATGCAAAATATAAAAGACATAAATACAAAAGACATAATAGTGAAATATGAAATTAATTTTCCTAATTTATTCATCGTTCAAATAAATAGAAAATAGTTATATATTTACTACAATATGGGCACATTTCCCAACATGTAACTTATGTGTCGAGCTTTATTTTTATCACTTATGTTCATGGAAGTCTAGACAAACAAAGAAGAAGAAATCTTTGAGAAGAGCTTGAAACGACTACTCCGGATCTTTCTGTTTCTTGGATAACAATGGGAGACTTTAATGCAATTCTTTCTTCAAGTGAAAAGAAAGGTGGGTGACATTTTGAGAAGAAGCGTTTTTTTGGGGGGGATTTTATGGATTCAAATTAGTTGAATGGTCTGAGTTTTCGGGGGCAATCCTTTACTTGGCATAGAGGAGGGATCCACAAGCGTCTTGATAGGGCTATTGGCAATAATGCATGGCTCACTAATTTTCCCAATAGTTTGGTGACTCATCTGCCACGAATTAAATTTGACCATAGGCCTTTACTCCTTTCTCTAAGACTTGAGGATAACTTTACCAAAGGAAGATCGTTTAGATTTGTAGCTGGATGGGTTCAACACCATAATTTCTCAGAGTTTGTAAAAGGTAATTGGAATTTTAATGGAGACATGACTGCTTCCTTTGATCACTTTACTCTCAGCATTAAGCATTGGAACAAGTTAGTATATGGTCATATTGGAAATCGTAAGAGCCAACTTGTTCAGAAATTATCTGATGTTCAAAGGAAGATGGAGCGATTTGATTCTACTTTCTTGTGTCATCTAGAAATGAAGGGTAAAGAAAATTTGGAGAATATTTTATACCATGAGGAATTCCTTTAGAGACAGAAAGTAAGTTGTGGTTGGCTCATCTTGGGTGACCGAAACACAAAATTCTTTCACAAACGTATTGTTCAGAGAAGAAAACATAATAGGATTACTACTTTAAAAATTAAAGGAGAGTGGGTTCTAGATGATGAATCCTTTCACTCCAAGGCAGTTTCGTTCTTTTAAACCCTCTATGGTGAGTCGCCGAGTCCTATGGAAAGACTCCCTCCTAGCTCATTTCCCATTTTAGGGACTGATGATATTCATCTTTTGAGTAAGGACAATATTGATAAGTAAATGAAGAAAGCACTTTTTGATATGGCTCTATTAAAAGCGTTTGGAAGTGATGGGTTTCATGCTTTAATATTTCAAAATCAGTAGGACCTCATTGGTCTTACGATTTGTAATTGGGTTAAGATGGTTTTTGCTAGGAAAGCTATTGACCCGGATCTGAATGATACTCTAATTGTTCTTATTCCAAAAGTTTAAAATCCAAAAAATCGATCTCAATTCAAGCCTATAAGCTTATGCATTGTCCTTTATAAACTAGTTATGAAAATCATTTCTAACTGATTCAAAGTTGTTTTTCCAAGGATAATTTCATAGGAACATGCTGGTTTTGTAACGAGCAGGAATATCACGGATAAATGTTCTTATAGCCCAGGAGGTAATTCACTCCATGAGAATTAAACAGAAGAAAAGGAATTGGATGGCCATTAAAATAGACCTGGAGAAGGCCTACGACAGGGTTCGTTAAGAATTCATTGATGTTTCTCTCCATGTTGCAGGTATACCTGATTTTATTTGCCATGTTATTATGTCTGCTATTATGTCTTTTTCTATGCATGTACTGTAGAATGGTGTTCCGACCTATAAATTTAGGCCTGCAAAGGGTATACGACATGGATGTCCACTTTCTTCGTACATATTCGTGTTGTGCATGGAGTGGTTAAGTCATAGTATTCATTCCGCCATTAATTCAAGAAAGTGCAGTCCTATACATTTATCTCGGCAAGGTCGAAATCTGTCTCACTTCTTTTTTGCAGATGGTCTCATTATTTTTGGGCAAGCTGAAATGCAACAAGCTAATATTATTAAGGAGACCTTGGAGAAGTTCTGTAGATACTTTGGTCATCAAATTAACAAGAGGAAAACGAATATGTTTTTCTCTAAAGGCATTAGTGAGGATTTGGGAGATCAGATCAGCAGGTTCCTTGGTTTTATAGGGTTCAAAATCTTGGAATGTATTCGAGAATTCCCCTTTTTCATGATAAGGTTACCAACAGTACTCTTAATTTCGTGGTGGAGAAGGTGAGGGACAAGCTTTATAGTTGGGATGCTAGACAGTTACCCATGGCAGGGAGAGTTACTCTTGCGCAATCTGTACTTTTATCTATTTCGAGCTACTTTATGCAGTAGATGATGATACCTAAAGGCATATGCGTTGAAAATGAGAAGTTGGTTAGATAATTTATTTGGGGTTCCTCGAGTGATAAAAAGAAGATGGCAATGGTTCGTTGGATTCTATATGCCAGCTACGGTCTAATAGGGGTTTGGGCCTTAGACATTTAAGAGATCATAACACCTCGTTTATCATAAAACTTGGGTTTCATTTTCTAACTAATACCAAAGCTTTGTGGGGTCGCATCATTAGATCAAAATATAGAATTCAAGATGGCATTCTTGAGGATATTTCGTGAGCTAGTTGTTCCTTTCTTTGGAAGGCACTTTCAAAAGTTTGGCCTTTAACCCGTAAAAATTTGTTCTGGTCAGTTGGTAATAGAAGAAGTATCAAATGCTGGTTAGACCCTTGGTTACCGAATGTTGGCCCGTTAGTTAACACAGTTCCATTCCACGAGAACCTTGAGAAGGATTGCCTACTTAAAGATTTGGTTACAAAAAATGGTAGTTGGAATCTGGAACTTCTTCGTCTCTGGCTATCTGATGATATTATTGCGAAAATTATGGGGATCCCTCCTCCGAATCTTTCAGCAGAGGCTGATAAAATTGTTTAGGCTAGCTAATTCATCTGTAGTGTCTTTTACTATTAAAAGTGCCTATTGGAAGCTTTTTGAGATGACATGGAATCTGGAGGATGAGATATGGCAGATTCCTTGGAATTTTCAAGGACCACAAAGGGTTAGATTATTTATTTGGATGGTTCTTAAGAATCATCTCCTTACCAATGTGGAACGTGTCAGAAGAGGTTTAGGAGATAATAGTGCCTGTAGGATTTGTGACCATAACTTTGAATATGCTTTACACATTATTAGATATTGCAATGCGGCTAAAGTTATTTGGGCTCATGTAATCCCAACAAATAAGCATAAACAATTCTTTTCCAGAAACTTGAAGGAATGGTTTGTGAGGAATTTACAAAATCATTTGAGGATTCCAATGGGGGAAGTTGATTGGCCTTGTTTGTTTGGTATAATTGTCTGGCTCATTTGGAAGAATCGTAACCTTAATGTGTTTCAAGGCGTTCATTAGAGCATTGATGAGTGCTCAAAGACTCCTTGTGTTGGGCTAAATAGTATGCCTCTGCTCAAAAATTAAAAACTGATATGAGGTCTATAATGTTTTCTTCTTTAGCTTTAACGTGTAATTGGATTCAAATGTACATCGATGGAGCTGTTAAAGAGAACTTAGGCACTGCAATCGCAGGAGGAGTCATGCGAGATCAAAACGGAAAGTGGACTTTAGGCTTTAACCGGTAGTTGGGGATATGTTTAGCTTTGGAAGCTGAATTATGGGCCATCTTTGACGGCTTGACTCTTATCTTGGATTGGAGACATGACAAAGTATTGATGAATACAAACAGTATGGAGGTAGTTCGTGCTATTCAATACACCTACTCAAGGGACTCAAATTCTGCTTTGATCAGGCGAATTCGATACTTGTTAACAAATGCAAAACAATGGCATATCCAGCATATTTTAAGAGAAGATAATAAAGTTGCAGACTACCTAACCAAAACGGCTTGAAATAATAATAATGATATCAAATTGTTTGATCAACCTCCGAGTGAGTTGTTAGTTTAGGTTTAGCCTTCCTTAGCCAGTGGCAGAGCTAAGGGGGCTGGCAAGGGGCCTTACCCCTCTAAAATGGAAAATTTTCCATTTAAGTCATTTATAATTTATCAAAATTTAAATTAGTAATGGTAAAATTATACTTTGGCCCCCAAAAACTAATAAAAATTTGATTGAATCCTTTAAAAGTTATAAAGATATAGACTATTAAAATGGTGAAATTACATTTTTACTATCGTAAAAATATACAATTTAATTCCGGCCTCTTATCCCTCTAAAAAAATTTTCTGAATTTGCCACTGTCCTTAGCTATGTTTATTTACACAAAAAAAAATCAACTTGATTGACTTAACTAATCAATTCAGTTAAGTCAATTTTGGTTTTAACAATTTTAACGGTTAAATTAGTTATAGGATCAATTTATTCGGTTATTGAATTTCATAATCGAACTGATCCACTTAATGGACTCAATATTTAATTATTTTATAATATATAAATAAGTTTATTTGGTTAAATATATTTATATTTTCATTAATTTAAATATATATTTTATAAATATAAATCACATAATCGAACAAACCGATTTATATTAAATCGATTCAAGTAAATTAATTTATATCATATAAATCAATCGATTATTGTATATGACAACCAATTAAGTAAGTTAATTTAAAAGAAAAACCACCCAACCAAATGAATGACGGTATTATAATGATAAGATTAAACAGATCAAAATATTGGTGTGTATACATCATCTAATTATGTTTATATGACATGAAACGGCGTAACATCAAGACCAAACCAACATTCTTTAAATTCTAATTTATATTTTAAATTCATGTCCAAATTTTAATTTTAAATTACAGAATGAATTGAGTGGAATGGGGGTAATCTATGATTTTAGTATGTGTGTTCTGTTTTTGTTGTTTTCGGGGCTTTCTTTCGGTTTTATATTTTTTTGTAAGATGCATATTGTAAGGCCCAAATTTTATCCAGGCCCAACACACTCAAATCAGACAAAATAAAATTAAAATATCTCACCAGCTCAAAACAGACTTCAGCTCAAATACAAATTAAACCCCCCCAAAAAAAACTAAAAAACCTAAAGCCCAAACAGCCCACAAAACTAAAAAAATATCAGCCAAGGGAAACCCTAGCTAGCCACTGCTCCAATCCTAAGCCTTGCTGCTGCCGCACGCTACCTCCCTGCATGCCACTGCCTGACGCTTCTCTGACACCACCTGCAAGAAGCCAACAAGCAAAAGCAGACAACACAGAAAAAACAAGAAGCAAAAAAACAAATAAACATCTTGTAATTTCAGATATAAAACCATTATTTTGAACCGATTGTAGTCTCTCCGGGATTTTTGTTTTTTTGACTACAAAAAGAAAAAACAAAGATTCAAGCAAAAACAGCAAAGGCAAAGCAAATCAAAAACAAAAAAATACGAAAGGTCCCTTTTTTATTTTCTGTATTTTCAGTTTTGGGACTATTTATATTCAAAAGTTTTTTATTATTTATTTTCCTTTTATTTAAAAACTACACATATATAGAGAATATATAAAAAAAAGGAAGAAAAAGGAAGCGAAAACTTACCTGAGACGGCGTCCGGCCACCGTCCGCGGCGGCGCCGCGGCAGAGCCACGGTGGCCCACTCAGCCGGATTCTGGGTTTGTTCCAGCGAGAGAACAGGGGAAAAAAGGAAGGCTTTTGTTTTTTTTTTTAAAAAGTAGGGTTTGAATGCTTTTTTTTTTGTATTTATAAATCCCCCGAAACGACTTCGTTTGGGGCAGGCTTCTGAAGCCCCAAAACGACGCCGTTTTGCATGTTGCCCGATTACCCGACCCTATTGGCCAGGATCCGCGTGTCTTAGCCTTGAGGGGTATTTGCGCGAGGAGTCCCTCCGCTTTTGCAGCGTAGCGCAATCTAGTCTTCAGTGTTTTCATATTTTTATATTTGTTTCATTTTGGTCCGCGCTGGCGCTTCAGGGCTGGGAATATTTCCCAGTCAGTCCCTATTTCTTTAAGCGCGTCCCATTTCAGTCCTGAGCCACTCTTTTTTTATTTATTTGCGATTTAGACCCCGAATTTTTTATTCAAATTCAATTTCGTCCTTAGCCCACTTAGTTATTTATTTATTTCTTTTTTTTTGAAAAAAAAAAGCTCTTTATCTTCATTAATTTCAGGTTTTAATATTACTTATTTTAAACTGTTTCAAGTATTATTTATTCAATTTTTTATATATTATTTTTGTGAGCTATATAATATATATATCTTTCGATTTTTTCATATATATATATATATTAATACTGTTTGATATATATATATATATATATATATTATGTTGAGTTTTCCTAATGTTGTTTATTTGAAACTTTTATTATTTATTTTGAATCGTTCTTAAATCGTTTATTTTAAATTATTATTTACTTTAAATTGTTTTATACATTATCTTGTTTATTTTCCTTTGATTATTAATATCGGTTAAAATGATATACGTTGTGTGCTCATTGTTATTATGTGTACCATAATTTGTTTATTCATATTCTCATATATTTGTGTATCAGTTATTCATAAATCGTAATTTCTTCATCATTCCATTTCATTTCATTATTTCGAAAGTTGCGTTCAATTTTTTCCTACAATAAAACAAATGTACTTCGTTCAAATGTTGTACACGCTATTATTCAAAAAAGGAAAAGTTTTAAAATAAGGCAATGTTTCGCGTTTTGGAGATTCGAGAAATTGGACCCTAACTTACGGGGTTTCAATTTTCTCGTTAAACCAAAATATCAAAATATCCTTTTAAATTTTCAAAATTTACGAAATTTTAATAACAATTAAAGGCAAACTTTTTCTCGAGGGTTTCAAGTGTTGTCTCCTAACTTACGGGATGTGACGTTTGTTATCTCAAGACGAGAGGTTTTTTTGGCAATCGTCTCAACTTATTCAAGCAAATTCTTTTAAAATAAATGGTGTTAATAAAAGGGAGGGATCGTATTTTAAATTCTTTTCGAGTTTTCAATTTTCGACGTTAAGACATTAATTAATCAACTAGGTACCAATTTTGGGCGTTACGAGGGTGCTAATCCTTCCTCGTACGTAATCGACTCCCAAACCCGTTTTTCTAAATTTCGTAGACCAAACTCGTTGTTTTAATAAAATCAAATCGTTTATTAAAAACAATCGCTTTTCGAGGTGACCCGATCACACCTTATCAAAAAGGATTGGTGGCGACTCCCGTGTTTGTTTTTATTTTCAAAAAAAATCAAGTCGACCCCTTTTATCAAAAAAATGGTTTTTGACACATATATTTCATGTGTGTATAAAATCATTTAAAATATAATATATATTTCATGCATGGTATACAAATATTACATAAAAGTGTCACAAAACCTATATACTATGTTTTGGATTGTATTTTAATTTTTTATTAAAAATATATAAATTAGTTCATGTATATTAGATGAGTGAGTAAAATAGGTTATCTGTTAAATTTGCACTGTTAAATATTTGTTTTGGTGTTTATATATAAGGTATAATAACAATTTTAGAGTTAAACCTTTACACATTTATTCAATTTGACATCTACTCTTTTATTGGAAGTAAATTTAAACTTTTGAAACTAATAAGGCTAAAGAGTTAACAACGCCTTAGTAACAAATTAAAAAATCAATTAAACCCTTTTAAAATTAAAAATTATTAAAAATCATAAAAATTTTAAATAAAAATATTAAATTATAAAATAAAAAACTACATAAATGCTACTTTTCAGAGAATATATTCCTTGGTTACAAAAGTTTTTCTTTCTACGGAAAATCTTCATTGTTCATGCTAGAGAATTTTACTATTCATCGTAGAGAATCTTCATTGTTCATCTGTCTTTTTCTTGTAGGGAATCTCCCCTGTTAATCTTTTGTCTTTGCTAAAAAATTATCATCATTTTTTTTTTATTTTGGTGATAGTTACTAAAGTGATACGTCTACAAGATCCACTGTTTTGATTGAAGACGCTAAGGATTTCTTGTCTTTTGATCCATAATTCATTGAGCTGAGCATTTCAGCCATGAGTTTTTTGTATTCCTTCTTGGTCTTGGCTTGAGGCAACATTACACTAGCAGTTGATTTTGCTTGAAGGAATTTTGCTGTAGTTTGATACGGGACCATGGACTTACATAATCTTGGATTCTTGTTGAAAAAATTATCCAAGTACTTGGAATCATATTTTTCATCATTAATTTTTCCCACCATTTCATCCTAAAATTTCAAACTAATAATGAAATCCCAACACATGAATCCTTTTCATAAGAGTAACTCCAGGAAACAATCCAAAAAATGCACAAATTTGAGAAAAAAATGGATAGTTCTTTTATTTGGAAAGAGCCCTCTATCAGAAAACAAAATAGCTAAAATAGCTAAAATATTATAGATATGGAAAATCAGGGTACATCTCAAAATATTGCAAGATTAAAAGAAAGATTAATGATATAAATCTAGATGAAGAAATAGAACAAAAATTAATGAAATTCTTTTAGAAACAACTTCCTCTATAAATGATATAGCTACTAAATCAGATGAATTACAAATAGATGAATTACATACAACATCTCAATCCTCTAATGAAAATGAATCTTCAATTTATATTTTAACCAAAGACCAAGAGTTGATGATTGAAGTTATTGATAAAATTCAAGACCCAAAATTTAAAAGAGGATATCTTTTAAAACTAAAATCCTCATTAAAAGGTAAACCGGAAAAGAAAAAGAAATTATTCCTACCCAATCACAAATGTACATTATACAATATATAATATTTAATAAATATGAGAAAACAAAATCCAGACAAATTATAAATTCTGAATTTCAAATGGAAATAAAACAAATTAAATTGGAGCTTTCCCAACTTAAAAATGAACAACAAGAAATGAAAAAACAAATGCAAAATTTAAAACATGAAACCCCATAGGATAGTTCTCCAGAAACTAAGTCCGAGCCTAAAAAAATACACAAGAATATATGATAGTTCTCACTGAGGTATCCATCCAAAGATAATAAAAATAAATCTTATTATAAATAATGAATTTCAATTGGAAACAATAGCCTTTTTGACACAAGAGCAAATCAAAACTATATTAGAGAAGGATAAACTTTTATTAAAAAATAACAATACTGTGCAAATGTTAAGGGCTAAATTTATTATTATACCTTATATATAAACATCAAAACAAACATTTAACTGTGCAATTTTAATAGAAAGATTGTTTTGCTCACTCATCTAACGTACAATAACCTTACTAATGTATATATGATATGTATGATGAATATGATAGGTGTAATTTAAACAAAACTTGGTACATTTTTGGACTTAATTGGAAATGTTTAATAATGAATAAATATAATTACTTTCGGTATTTTTTAAAATTTTGTTTTAAGCGAAAACTAAATGAAAAGTTAAAATAAATTTTTTTTGTAATGAAAAGTTAAAATATTTTTTTTTTGTAAAGTTAGAGGACTAAGGGTGGGTTTGGATGGGCGATTGGGTGCGGTGCGGTGTGTTTAGCCTACTTTTTGTCTCACGCTACAGTGTTGCTACAGTATCTAATCTCACCGCCACCACTGCTTTTACACTAACTGCAAGTAAACGCACTACCCATCCAAACTCATCCTAGGTAACTTATTTGTCGATTGAATAATAACTCAATTGACATCGATATTGTTAACGCGAGAGAAAAGTTGGAGAGTGGCAGGCTTTGTATAAAAGAAAACATGTGTTTCCATGTCAGTGATGCATGTCACTAGCCGACACAATGAAACAGTGAACAGAACTCTTATTTATTTCAGCCTAGAAAACTGAAGAGTTGAATAATATAGAATATAATGCACCAAAAAATGTATAGAATATAGATAAGTTTAGTTATTCCAGCCTAAACAAGGATATTTAATTTAAGCTAATGGTTAACAGCAAAATTGCATTCTTTTTGGTATTACAATTCTAACAACGTTATCTAATGTATTAAACCCTAAAGTTTATTCCTTTTGAAGCAGACGAATTAATGATAAGTTTAGAGACATTGAATTGTACTTCTCTTCTAGTTGGAGGTTCATTAGCTGTAGTTGGTGATATAATAACCAAATATGAAGCTTGAATACTCCATTCAATTCAAAAAGAAAAAGACAGGCTTTTTTTTTATAAAATTAACTCAAAAAATTAATTAGTTATTTAACTAATTTATTTTTTTGATAAAATACGAAAATAATCTAAAATCTAAGGTAAAAGTTGGTGGAGTCAAAGTGTTTGGCACCACTAACATGTCACGTCAGTAATCCAAATAAAAAAATTATTTTTTTAGTGAAGCCATGTAGAATGATACCACCTATATAAATACTGGAAAAATACTACAATTTTTAAAAAATGATGAGACTTTAAGTAAATTTACGTTTTCAGGTGGAGCCAAATAATTTGGCACCACTAAATTCCAATAAGCTGCCTATTCCAACACGCTTTTCCTGATTTTTTTTATTTGTTTTTCAATTTTTTTATTTTTATGATTTTTTTATTTGTTTGTCCTTTTTCGTTTTTTTATTTGTTTTTCTTTATTTACTTTTTCAATTATTTATTTATCCTTTATTTCTCTTTTATTTGTTTATTATTTTTTAAAATTTTAAATGTATATTTTAAATTTTTATAATATTATTTTTAAAAAATTAAATTTATTTTTAATTTTAAATGTTATTTTAAAAATTTAAATATTATTTTTAAATTTTAAATATAAATTTTAAATATTATAAAATATTTATAAATATTATTTTTAAAGATATGCTTTTCAAATTTATTATTTGTTTTATAATATTTTAAATGTATATTTTAAAATTTTAAAATTTTAAAATATAATTTTTAAATTTTAAATATAATTTTTAAAATATTAAATATAATTTTTTAAATTATTTTTAAAGAAATTCAAATGTTTTTAAAATTATATTTAAAATTTTAAAAATTATATTTTATTTGGTGAAGCCATTTAGAATGGCTCCACCACTTTATTACAAGTGTAATTTTTTTTAAAATGTGTTTTTTAATATAAAAATTTAAAATTTGATATTTTATTTTGGTGGACTCATTCTTTATTGCTCCACCACTTGGTTCTCTAACATGTATAGAATGGTGAAATTGTTGTGTTTATAGTAGGAGAATTCAAAAATTTTGTTGAAGATGAATAACGAGGTGTTTTTAGTGTACGTTCTTTTTTATGGTGAAATTGTATAAGGTGATGTTGGTTGTGTATTTCAAGGTCGACAAAGACTAGGGTTGTGATTCAAAAAAATTGTGAAGCTGACAGAAATGAAAAGGAAGATCAGTGCGAAAATAGCTATCCGTTGTGGAAGGGCAATGTCCAGATTATTTTACAAGTTTCCAATCTCTATAGATCCGTTGAAATTTTGTGAGATGCAACTGTTAGATGATGATGACTTGGGCACTATGATGGAAATATGGTGGTCGATTGGGAGTGAGAACCATCAACCAGTTGAGTTATTTACTGAGTTAGTGGATTTAGAGCCTGTTGAGGATGTTAGTCCAATAAGTTAACATCGCGAATTTGACTTTGATCTTAATGTCAGATGGACAGACCAGTTAGAATGCAAAGGGACATCGCAGATACCCGAAAATCCAAATTATGGTGGGAGTTTGTATAACAACCCTACCTTTGGTCCTCGTCTACAAATACATTCGGAGGTGATAATAAGCACAGAGGCAGATGTCGAATAAAAGACGAATAATGGTGAAGATTTTGATCAGGACGTTAAAGATTTTAGTGACCCCGATGTTGATAAGGTTCCAGATGATATCGATGATGAAGGCCCGGAGGAGATTGAAGATATTTACAACCTTTTATTCAGTAACCTAAGTCGTGGCATTATTTTACAAAATGAACCTGGGGGCGACATGTTAAACGTAGATCCAGATGCAGCGCATGCATCCGAGTTCCCTGAGTACGCCGATATACTACCTGCTTATAGATTGGTGTCAAATTTGCAGTTTGAGGAGTTGTTCGTTGGGCAACGGTTCGAGAACAAGGAAAACTGTGTGTTTTTCATCAAACAGTACAACATGAAGTTGTCGATTGATTACAAGGTTGCCAAGTCTACACCGACATTATATGTTGGGGAATGTTAGAGAGCCGACGATGGGTGTGGTTGGCGAGTTCGGGTTGCATTTATACAGAGGACTCAACAGTGACAAATAGGAAAATTAGAAGGGCGTCATACATGCACTATCGCACGTACGTCTCAAGACCACCGGAAATTGGATTCCAAAAGTATTTGCAACTACATCATGCCACTAGTGAAAGATAACCCAATCATTCTTGTGTCGACATTGATTACGGACATGCAAGCCTAATTCCAGTACAGAGTGTCGTACAAAAAAACGTGGTGGGCGAAACAAATGGCCATGCAACAATTTTACAGCGACTGGGATGAGTCATACAATGAACTTCAGGGTTGGATTTCAGCGATGGTGGAGTATGTCCCAGGAACTATCGTGGACTTGCAAACGTTGCCTTATAGAGGCCAGAATGGACAATTGGAACTGGGGAGAAGAGTTTTTCGTCGATTATTCTAGACTTTCGATCTATGTGTTAGGGCATTAACCCACTGCAAACTGCTAGTGCAAGTTGATGGAACGTGACTTTATGGAAAATACACGCATATACTTCTAATTGCGATGCACAAGTCGGTAACAGAAATGTACTACCGATCACTTTCGCCATTGTGGAGTCGGAGAACTCCAAATCATCGGCATATTTCATTCGGAACTTGCGGAGGTATGTTGCTAGGCAAGACAACATTTGCATTATCTCTGACAGATCGAAGAGCCTTGTTGCTGCGATTCGGCAATCCAAGGTTCCGTGGAGGTTTGTCTACTGTATTCGTCACATCGTTGTCAACTTCCACAGTGAGTACAAGAACAAAGACTAACACAAACGAATCGTGAACATGGGTAAAAATATCGTATTTAAATTCGTATTTGTAAATATTTCGACTCCATTTCCTAATTGGGATGGTAACATGTTTATTGAATCAATATCTATAATAATACATAGAGTTTTACATTTAATATATACCTAGCATATTCAAACTCGAAAATTTATCTTACATACGAGAAATTTTATAAAAAAAATATTCACTCGTTAAAGATAAATTTAATCGTAATTCTAACAATTTCGAGCTTGATTCAATTTGATTTGAACACTTATAATATGATATATAGATTAGTTGAAGCCAAATTAATATATATTCCTAGTTTCCTCATGTGAATGCGATGTTTAGTTTTTATTTAGGTGGTGTCAAATTAGTAGAAGACAAATGTAGCTTTTTTGTACCCCACAAATGGAACCAAGCACGACAACAATGCAAAATTAAGCAGAAAGGTCGTTGTCGAAACCATTTTTTTTAAAAACGGGGATCGACTTGGATTTTGAAAAACAAAAATGAATATGAGAGTCGCCACCGATCATTTTTATGAGGTGTGATCGGGTCACCTCGTAATTTAATTATTTTAATAAAAGTTTAAATTTACTAAAATGATAATTTTTTGTTTACAAAATCCAAAAAAAACAGGTTCGGGAGTCAGTTACGCATGAGGAAGGATTAGCACCCTCAATACGCCCAAAATCGGTACCTATTTGATTAATTAATGTTTTAATGTCGAAAATTGAAAACTCGAAAAGAATTTAAAATATGATCCCTCTTTATATTGTATTATTTTTAATTAAAATTACTCAAATAAATCAAAATATGTAAAATGCCTCCTCATCTCGAAGTAACAAAATGTCACATCCTGTAAGTTAGGACACGAGACCTCGTATTTTTAGAATAAGTTTTCCTTTTATTTTTTATTTAAACCTCATTTATTTTAATTTTAAAAGGATATTCGGTTATTTAGGTTCAACATGAGAAAAATCGAAACCCAGTAAGTTAGGGCACGACTTCTCGAATTTCCAAATACAGAATATTGCCTTTATTTTCGAAATTTTCTTTTTACGAATTTGGGTAAAAATTAATGTAATATTAAAATGGATACATGAATAAAATATCGCATTAATAAATGACAATAATACAAATATACTAATAAAACATTTCATAATACATATAATGACGATAATCACATAATACACTATGAACAATCAAAGGAAAATAAATAACTAATAAATAATAATAATAATAATAATAATAATAATAATAATAATAACAACAACAATAACAATAATAATAACAATGATAATCCAAAATTTGAAAGTATAAAATGATAAAAATAAATAAAAATAATATAAAATGACAAGAATAAGGGTAATAAAAAAAACAAGTCTATTAAAAAAGCAATAAGTAAATAAACAAAAAATAAATATTAAATTAAATTAATCAGTTTAATAATATAAAAATAATAATAACAAAAAAAAGACTAAATTAAAATCCAAACGAGATTTTGGGTAAAAAACGAGAATGAAAAGAGGGTGAATGACCAAGTTGCATCGCGCGAATAACAGGGAATGACCAAATGGGAAATTTTCCCTTGTCCTCCAAAACGCGCAGTTTAAATATGGACCAAATTAAAACCTGAAGTAAATTATAGGGCGAAATTAAAAACTGAAAGAACTTGATTGTAAATAATGAAAAAAACGGAAGGGCTAAAAACGAAATTAGCCCTACCGTTCAAAAACACGAGGATCTTAGGGAACGGGTTGGGTCGACGTGCGGGTCAGGCCAAAATGGCGCCGTTTTGGTGCCTGAGAGGCATGCCCAAAATGATGTCATTTTAAGGGCCTATAAAAGTCAGCTTTTTTTTTTAATTTCATTCTTCTCCCCTTCTTTAAAACAAAACAAAAAAAGCTAGAAACTTTCTCAACCCCCTCCTTTTCTCTCCAAGCGCCGGTAAGGGGTCCAACCATCGGCCACCGCGCCGGCCACTGGTCACCGGCGGCGCGCCACCGTCCGCGGTTGTCGAAAAACCAAAATTCTCATCTTTGTCCATTCGACCCTCCTAAGCCCAAATTTGGGTCCAAAATTCCCGAAATATTAATAAAAACATCTAAAAACCCAAGAAACCTTTTCTGTTTTCGGCCACCTATCCTCGGAGGTGGCTTCCTCAGAAGTCTCGACGGCGGAGCACAACCCTCAGGTACGCCTCATTTTCCTTTTTCTTTTATTCTATGCCTTTTTGATAAAATAGTCTTGTGAAAAAAATAAAAATAAATAAATACGAAGAAAAAAAGAACATGAAGAAAAAACCAGTAAAAAAAATCCAAATCTACACCTTTTAAAACCTCTATTCTGCTGTTGCTTCAACCTGCTCCACTGCGAGTTCAGGGAGATAAGGTTTGATATGATAAGATCCGCTATCTACAGTCTGCTCCACTACAACTTTAAAGAGATAAGCCTCGTTATGGTAGATTTAATCCGACCTACTGCAATATCAGAGGTATAGGATTCATCATTTTAATCCGCTCCACTTCAACTTCAAGGTGATAGGATTAATAGCTTCAATCTGCTCCATTGCAACTTCATGGAGATAAAGTTGGTATCTTCAACCTGCTCCACTGCAACTTCAAGGAGATAAAGTTGGTATCTTCAACCTGCTCCACTGCCGCTCAGGAAGATAGGACTGGTGGCTTAAATCTGCTTCCCTACTACCTTGGAAAGATAAGATTCACCGTCTTTGATTTGCTCCGCTACTGCTTAGGGAGACAGGATCTACAATCTTCAACCTACTCTACTGCTGCTCAGGGAGATAGGACTGGTGGCTTAAATCTGCTTCCCTACTACCTTGAGAAGATAAGATTCACCGTCTTTGATTTGCTCCACTACTGCTTAGGGAGACAGGATCTACAATCTTCAACCTACTCCGCTGTTGCTCAGGGAGATAAGACTGGTGGCTTAAATCTACTTCCCTACTACCTTGGGAAAATAAGATTCACTATCTTTAGCTTTAAGGCCAGGGAGATAAGATTAGCTGCCTTCAGCTTTAATCTACTCCGCTGCAACGCCAGGGAAACAAGATTCGCTACCTTTAGCTTTAATCTGTTCCACTGTAACGCCAAAGAGATATGATTCGCTGCCTTCGATCTGCTCAACCACTGCTTAAGGAGACATGATCTACAATCTTTAACCTACTCCACTGCTGCTTAGGGAGATAGGCCTGGTGGCTTAAATCTCTTCCCTACTACATTGGGAAGATAAGATTCACCGTCTTTGATCTGCTGCACTACTGCTTAGGGAGACAGGATCTACAATCTTCAACCTACTTCACTGCAAACTCAGAGAGGCAAAGCTGGTGTTTTTGATCTGCTTCACTACCAGTACAGGAAGACAAGATTTGCTGTTTTCAGTCTACTCCACTGTAAACTTAGGGAGGTAGGATTATTGGCTTTAATATACTCCACTTCAATTTCAGGGAGATAAGATTCACCATCTTCTTCAATTCTTTCCACTACCACTTCAGTGGTATAGGGTTTGTGGTTTTACCGATTTGTTCTGGGGAACATAACCTGTAGAATCCATTTCATGGGCCTATTTATGCCTAGTGATTAGAATTTTATGATCAGAATGAATCAAAATCTCCTAACCAGATGTGTATGCATGAATGCAAAATGTCATGAAAATGATATCTTAATGTTTGAGTTGTTATTGCTCGTTGTTCATTAAGGCCTCATTACCAACACGTCAAAATGCTATCTTGTTCGGCTGGTAACATTGTAATCTTCAAGGTTCAATCCACTGTACCTTTGGGACATAAAATTTGAAACATCTTCCTCCAACTGAGTATAAGATCTGGCCTCTTTCTCAATCCTCTCCCACTGCAATTCAGGGATACATAATCTGAATCTCTTTGGTTTTTTACACCATTCTCATAGTGTCGTACGAAATGTTTATGCACAATTGTAGAACTTTCTCTTCCAAGAAACCTCTTATTACCACTCGGTGATCATTGCTTGTTTGTTCATTGAAGCTTTGTCACCAACACGTCATCTTGTCAATATTTTGACAATAAAATTTGAATGGATAGTCTTAATTTAGACTTTTTCTTCTTAGATATTTCAACATTTTAACTTGGTGCGTTCTAAAAAATAGTCATGTTTCAGGTTCCTATATTATTTAGAAATTTCTAGAGTAATATGTAAAACTTCCCTTGTGAAAGTATTATTAGTCCATTAATCATTATTCCAATGCAACGTGCTTGCAAAATATTATAATGATGGATAAAATAAGATTGATTTGGGAGCATGGCTCGAAATGGATAAATTATCAAAGAGAGTAACAATAACAAAGGAATTGATTGGGAACACATATCTTGAAAAAGAATGAAGTATTCCAAGAACAACAAATTCAATATAAATGCTATGAAGACTAGGTGCCCTAGATATCGCAGCTTGAACTTCTCTGGACAACTTTCTGAAGACCATTCTGAGTTTTTCATGTGTTTAGAAGATCTACAGTACTTTGTCGATGCTCCAAGATGTCGCCTACCCTTTCCTGTTGTTTCAAGTATAACAAGATCACCACATGCCCCAATTTAATCAAAATTTGAGCTACTCTGATCACCTCATGCCCCATTCTGATCAATATTTGAGACGCCCTTTTTGGGTTTTCAACTCAAATCCCCTTTGGTCTCAAAGCGCCTTTTGCAGGTTTTCGCCTTGGCCTCTCCTTTTTCTTTTCCTTGTCTTTTTCTTCTCTTTTTCTTCATTTTCATTTTTTTATTTTTTGAAATATTTTTTGATTTTGATTTTTTTTTGAAATATTTTTTGATCAGATCTAAATTCATAGGATTAGGCAAGTCATTGTTATCCCTTTTGATCAGAATTAATGCTTTTCTAGATAAAGTCTTCCACACAAGATCTTCCACTTTCATCTTATATGCAAAAGATCTTCTTTGGAATCAGGTTTCTTCCTATGGGGTGAAATTTAACTATGACAGAAAATTTTGGATCTTCCTCTTCAATCAGGATAAAATCCAACAAAAATTCGGAGAGATGGAAACTCAACTTCAATGGGCAAAGCTATGATAAGCCAAAGAGAAAGGCGTTGCCTCGGTAGAGGTTTTTTACTGCATCATTCATGATTTTAATCTTGAACATACTGCAAATTTCTGATATCGTGTTGTTCAAATTTAGTGCATTATTAGATATGATCTTTTTTGGCATTCCATACTGACGTATGATTTTTCAAGAATTTACTGACTGTCGACTTTGTGACATTGACATATGAAGCGACTTCTATCCACGAAGATGAATCGATGACCGCCAGAATCTTTTGGCGAGATCGACCTAATGACTTCCATGCCCCACATAGAGAAAAGGCATAGATTCCATTGATTTTTTGTAAGATAGGATCTGTTTTTCGTCTTGTTCTACCATCCTTAACAAATCAGGAGATAAGCTACAATCTTGGTCATCTTCAAAGTCCTGAAATCCCTCCAAACACATGTCTAGCTCAAAAGAAGATTCTGAGTCTGTAGCAGCATCATTCATGTCATTGATATCTAGGGACCTATTGTAGGTACAAAAGGAACATACAAAGAATGTTATGAATAACTATTTGTACAATATGATTATGAAAGAATGATGTGGAAGAAAATCTAAAAGAATGAAAAAATCAAAAATAATTATTTGTAAAGAATGAAAGAATACTAGCTCAAAAATGATCACAATAATGTATTTCATTAAAATAATGACGTTCAGACATGAGCCTATTTAACAAAGAAATTCTTATTGCCTCTAAGCTAAAAGTAACAAATATGTTCTGAATATTACTTTAAATAAGCTCTAAATACTACAGAGATTTCTTCTGCGGTCTGATAGCTTAGAACACTCCCAGGTTTATAAAGGTTGATATCTAACCAGGTCCCTCATTCAATTACTTCTTCGTATATGGCATTGATGTGAACATTCCCAACATTGTGCATAGGCTTCTCTGTTCTTTAATTTATTTACAGAACTTCAGCTCTTTATTGTCCATCATGCTTTGAACCAAGGCACTGAATTCCACGCACTCTTAGATCTCGTGCCCCTTCTCGTGATGAAACTCACAATAGTTCCTTGTCTTTTCATGGCTTCCTCCTGAATCCAAAATGACTAACCCTCTTCTTACCATCTCCTTCCAAACCCATCTCAAAGGAGTTTTTACTTCTGCAATATCTGCATTGATTCTTCTCCCCATATTTTCACTCATCATATTTATCCCATTATCAGCATGATTGGGTAGCAGATTTTCTATCCTAGATGACTAATTGAATTTGATAATACCCAAATTGATGAGCCTTTCGACTAGCTTTTTAAAGGTAGTGCAGTTTTCTATAAAATACCCCGTAATTCCTGAATGTTATTCACATTGGGCGTTTGCATTATACCATTTAGGGAATGGGGCTTGCATTGGTTTCATGTAGAATTGGGATACTACATGTGCGTCAAACAGGTTTTGATATAGCTCTCAATACGTTATTGGTATAGTCGTGAACTGAAACCTTTCTGTATTTGTCATCGTGTAAGATTCTTGCCTTGAGGGGCCCTGATGGCTAGCGATTACTGTCTTTGGCTGGCCCACAGTAATTGGTTTTGGGTATCCATTGTTATATATGCTTGCGTTATTTACCTCATTTTTCTTCTTCCCCGGAGCTTTTAAAGTATTGACTTGGGAACTCCACTCTTGCCTTTTGTGTTTGTAACGATCTTCAAATTACTTTAGAAACTCTACTCTCGTCTGTTTTGTTTCTGCTAGATCATCAAGGACCACAGGATTGGTTAGATTGTCTCCTAAGCTGGAATTTGAGCCTGTCGGGTAATTCATTGGTGTCGAGGTACCGGTCTAGTATTGGGTTCTGATGTCAACAGACAGCTTTTGTGGATACCCATCTGGTTGTGCCTGGGTGATTGTTGGGGTAAAGCCTGGAGGATAAGCAGGGCCCTCGTTATCGTCCTAGGAATTGACCATATGACCCTTTCCTTTTTCTAACCCTCCAACTAGCAATTAGGTTAATTGGCTCATCACATTTCTTTGGAATTTTAGCATTTGATCCCTCATATCTTGTTGAATTTTGGCCAATTGCTCTTGCATCTGTATTTGTCTTTGCTCTAATTTCTACAACCTTTGGTCTATTTCTTTAGTTTTTCCTCGTGTATCGATATTCTAGGATAACTGCCATAATTCTAATTAATTATGATCCTTTTGTGAAATTTAATGCATATGATGAAATGCAATGCAGATGCATGAATGTAAAAAAGAGGCATTGATTTTGATTCAATTATATTAGAACAACTTTACTAGAAAACAAATCTCTTTACATAAAACGGATATATATACGGCTTCGCCCTCATACTCTAGGCGAAGACATCAATCCTTTTCTTCATCCGGATGTTGGGATAAATCTTGCAATTTTTTTAATAGATGCATCTACTAGCTCCTCTTTGCTTGATCCAGGCCGCGGCTCATTGCTCACTCATCCTCATGATGCTCGTTAGCCTCTTTAAAAGGTCGAGACGTTGACGACTATCGAATAATCTCTGTCAACTTGAATCCTCGGGAAACGAAGCAAAGTTGTGTAGTCCTCCATTAGACTATCATCTTTCTCTTGTCACATTTTCTTGGACCATATTCGGACAACCGTATTATCTTCCACTTTATCAAGAAATCTGTTTTCCATGAAAAGCTCTCTATTTAGTAATCTAACTTGAATCAACACCTTTTTTCTAAGATAAAAATGCAATGTAATCATAACCAAAACAAAACGAAACGGGTTAGTACAAAGCAAAAGCAAACAAGAAAAATAGAGTACCTATTCGGGTGACCACTAGGGGTTTGGTATGGTTCTACCTAAGCCGGGCTCTTAAGGCTCACTATGTGCGATTTGGTTTTAAAGTAAAGGTACCCGAACCGGTATATTCCTCGATCCTCACCCATTATAGGCTCATACGGACCGAGTTTAGTTCAGGGGGATACATTTCCCTATGGCTACACGGAGATGAAAATCTCATGAATACATAAGTACGGATGTATTCCGAAAGCGATTCACTATCCTATGCAGAAGTGAAAACCTCACGAAAGCGTAGTTTCTCACTCCCACTTAGAAGGGTATAACCGAGTGGTCATGTAATGCAATGTGCAGAAATATATTCAAACTTAAACTAACACAAAAATTATAAACCCCAATGATAAATACCGAAATAAAGACGAATGAAATGCAACGAAAGGATCGTACAGTTAAACCAAGTTTTTGATTTTCGACAAAAAGACCAAAAGTAATCAACACGTGGCTTGGCACTCTTTTTAATTCCCTAGCGAAGTCGCCAAGCTATCGAAACCATTTTTTTTAAAACGGGGGTCGACTTAGATTTTGAAAAAAGAAAACGAATATGGGAGTCGCCACTGATCATTTTTATGAGGTGTGATCGGGTCACCTCGTAATTTAATCATTTTAATAAAAGTTTAAATTTACTAAAATGATAATTTTTGGTCTACAAAATTCAGAAAAACGGGTTCGAGAGTCGTTTACGCACGAGGAAGGATTAGCACCCTCGATACGCCCAAAATCGGTACCTAGTTGATTAAGTAATGTTTTAATGTCAAAAATTGGAAACTCAAAAAGAATTTAAAATACGATCCCTCTTTATATTGTATTATTTTTAATTAAAATTACTCGAATAAATCAAAATGTGTAAAATGCCTCCTCATCTCGAAGTAACAAAATGTCACATCCCGTAAGTTAGGACACGAGACCTCGTATTTTTAGAATAAGTTTGCCTTTTATTTTTTATTTAAACCTCATTTATTTTAATTTTAAAAGGATATTCGGTTATTTAGGTTCAACGTGAGAAAAATCGAAACCCAGTAAGTTAGGGCACGACTTCTCGAATTTCCAAATACGGAATATTGCCTTTATTTTCGAAATTTTCTTTTTACGAATTTGGGTAAAAATTAATGTAATATTAAAATTGATACATGAATAAAATGTCGCATTAATAAATGACAATAATACAAATATACTAATAAAACAATTCATAATACATATAATGACAATAATCACATAATACACTATGAACAATCGAAGGAAAATAAATAACGAATAAATAATAATAATAATAATAATAACAATGATAATCCAAAATTTGAAAGTATAAAAGATAAAAATAAATAAATAAAGAATCAAATGACAAGAATAAGGGTAATAATAAAAAAACAAGTCTATTAAAAAACAATAAGTAAATAAACAAAAAAATAAATATTAAATTAAATTAATCAGTTCAATAATATAAAAATAAAAATAACAAAAAAAAAAAGACCAAATTAAAATCCAAACGAGATTTTGGGTAAAAAACGAGAATGAAAAGAGGGTGAATGACCAAGTTGCATCGCGCGAATAACAGAGAAGGACCAAATGGGAAATTTTCCCTTGTCCTCCAAAACGCGCAGTTTAAATATGGACCAAATTAAAATCCGAAGTAAATTATAGGGCGAAATTAAAAACTGAAAGAACTTGATTGTAAATAATAAAAAAAGCGGAAGGGCTAAAAGCGCAATTAGTCCTTCCGTTCAAAAACATGCGGATCCTAGGGAATGGGTCGGGTCGACGCGAGGGTCAGACGAAAACGGCGCTGTTTTGGTGCCTAAGAGGCATGCCCAAAACGGTGTCGTTTTGAGGGCCTATAAAAGTCAGTTTTTTTTTTTAAATTTCATTCTCCTCCCCTTCTTTAAAACAAAACAAAAAAAGCTAGAAACTCTCTCAACCCCCCTTTTCCCTCCAAGCGCCGGTAAGGGGTCCAGCCATCGGCCACCGCCCCGGCCGCCGGTCACCGGCGGCGCGCCACCTTCCGCGGTTGCCAAAAAACCAAAATTCCCATCTTTGTCCATTCGACCCTCCTAAGCCCAAATCCGGGTCCAAAATTCCCGAAATATTAATAAAAACATCTAAAAACCCAAGAAACCTTTCGGTTTCCGGCCACCTATCCTCGGAGGTGGCTTCCTCAGCCGTCCCGACGGTAGAGCGCAACCCTCAGGTACGCCTCCTTTTCCTTTTTCTTTTATTCTATGCCTTTTTGATAAAATAGACTTGTGAAAAAAATAATAAAAATAAATAAATAAGAAGAAAAAAAAAGAACACGAAGAAAAAACCAGTAAAAAAATCCAAATCAATACCTTTTAAAACCTCTATTCTGCTGTTTTTGATTTCTAGTGTGCGTGAAAGAGGAAGAAAAGTACAGAGATAATACTCAGCTTTTATAACCGATTTGAAAAATAAAAATCCTAGTTTCTATTTTTTTGACGTTTTGCTATTGTTTCTACTGTCTTGCATTGATTTCTCTTTGCAGGTGTCAGAGGCGTGCGATGGCCAGTGACAGGCGAGCCTCGAGCGGCGATGACATGTGGCGCAGGTGGTTCTAACAGTTGCAGAGGCTAGGGGCGGACCTAGGTGTGGCGCACCTAGGGTTTCTTTTGGCTGAAAACTAGTTAAGTTTTGTGGGCTTGTTGGGCTAGGGTTTGATTGTATTTGGGCTGCTTTTGGTTTTGGGTTGGTGATGGACTTTTGAGATATTTTGGTTTTAATTTTGTCTGATTTGAATGTGATGGGCCCGAGCAAAAATGGGCTATTACAGTCATCATATTAAAAAAATTAATATATAAATTTATTAATGTGTTAAAAAAAATTATTATTAATACGTAGAGATTAGTTTCATGCAAAAAGGAATTAAAAAGGGTTAATAACAACCAAATTGAGATCAGTTTCATGCAATCAAAACACGTTGAGTAAGTAGCGCTTAGCAAGAAAAAAATGAAAAACTAAAATGAATTTTTTATTTAATTTATAATTATTTTTACTATTTCGTTGATTCTCGATGAAGTGTAATCTATATTTGCTCCAGAAGATATTTTGATATATGCATAATTTTAAAAAAAATTACATAAATTAAATATAATTAATTATTATATTACAATAACAATAAAATATAAAATACAAAATATAAACTATAAATACCTTACTAGTTTTTTTTTCTCTTTTCTTCCTTCTCTTCTTCTACAAAATATTTGGAGGGACCAAAACCCCCTTCTTAAATAGGGACGTTCTTCCCCCCCCCCCCCCCTTTTTTTTTAAACTAACAATTATTAGGTACTATAAATCTAATGACTAGTTACATTGTTGATGGTATTGACACGATGTGACCGATCATAATATATATTTTAATTTTTAATATATTTAAAAAAGCCATAATTTTTAACAAATAAATCCTTTTTATTTTTTCTCATTTTTTTATTTTGGTCCTCCTTTTTTATTTCCTTTAAAATGTCCCTTTAATTTTCTTGATTTCACTTTACATAAATTATTTACAGGTTTTTTATAAAACTAACCCCAAAAAATAATTAATTACATAAATGACCTATTATTTTATAAAATATGTAAATAACCTAAAACCTACTGTAAATATACAAATATACATAAAATATTATTAAACAAATAAAAAGCAGAAAAAAGAAATAAAGAAAAGAAATAAAAACAAATAAAGGAGAAATAAATAAAAAACTGAAAAAGTAAATAAAAAACAAAAAAGGACAAATAAATAAAAAAATTAGGAAAAGGAAAAAATGAAAAACAAATTAAAAAAAAAAGAAAAGGGTGTTGGAATAGGCAACAGAACATGATAGGGTGTTCGAATCTGATGACCCAAATTATTTGGCTTCACATAAAAAAGGTAAATTTGCTTAATGCTCTCCCATTTTTTTTAAAAATTGTAATACTTTCCTAATATTTATACAGTTGACACCATTCTACATGACTCCACAAAAAAAAAAAAAAATTTTATTATCCTGATTGCTGACATGACATGTTAGTGGCGCCAAACACTTTGGCTCTACCAACATTTACGGTAGATTTTAGTTTATTTTTGTATTTTACCAAAAAAATAGATTATTTAAGTAATTAATTAATTTTTTGGGTTAATTTTATAATAATAATAAAAAAAGAGAGCCTAAAAGACAACTTGAATACTATTAGTAGTATCAATTTGACCAAGAAAACATAGTAGAGATTCTGAAATAAAATATAACTTTTTTTAATTCATGAATTTATTTCAATGCATTATTGATAGAATATAACGACTTTTATAAAACGAACAAATATTGGTGAAAAGCCTTTCAAGTTGTTATTATAACCAGACAGGTGAACAGTCGTCCATGTTTGAGTAACAGAGATGGGAAATGATGGATACCTCCCTTTGTTTGAGACAAAGAGAGCAAATGGAAGAACCCTTTACAGAGTCTTTGCAGGGTCTATATTCGTGGGTATATGTTTGATTTGGAGTTACAGAGTGAGCCATGTACCAAGACATGGAGAAGATGGGAGACTGGTTTGGATTGGTTTGCTTGCTGCTGAGCTTTGGTTTGGTTTTTATTGGTTCCTAACTCAAGCTCACCGTTGGAACCTTGTCTACAGACAAACCTTCAAAGACAGGCTCTCCCACAGGTTTATTTCTTATGTTTCTTATGTGTTTGTGTTATTGTGTATTTGATCAGGTATGGAAATGAGTTTCTTCTGTGTTTGTGTATGGTGGTCAGATATGGAAACGAGTTGCCTGGAGTGGATATATTCGTATGCACGGCGGATCCGGTGATTGAGCCACCAATGATGGTCATCAACACTGTATTATCAGTTATGGCTTATGACTACCCACCGGAGAAGCTTTCGGTGTATCTCTCGGATGATGCCGGTTCACAGCTTACTTTCTATGCTCTATTGGAAGCCTCTCAGTTTGCTAAATATTGGATACCATTCTGCAAAAAATTCAATGTGGAACCAAGATCTCCAGTGGCTTATCTTGACTCCATTTCTATTTCAGATGACTCCAAGCAGCCTAAAGAATTAGCAACTATAAAGGTAACAAAAGAAGCTCATTGTTGTACCATAAAGGATCCTTTTATATATAGAGAGTGTGTATGTGTGTGTTTAAAATCTTAGGCTTCTCTACTCTTTCTCTATAGAAATTATATGAAGACATGAAGAACCAAGTCGAAAATGTAGCCAAGCTAGGCCGTCTCCCTGAAGTTCACCTGAGACATAAAGGATTTTCTGAATGGGATTCATATTCTTCTAGACATGATCATGACACCATTCTTCAAGTAGGTGAAATTGAAATATCAGCTTTTGTATTTACTTACTGATAAGCTAACTTTAAGCACTTTGAACTAATTGAAGAATGAAATTTTGTTGCAATACTTGAACTTGACAGATATTGATTGATGGGAAAGACCCAAATGCAAAGGATAGTGAAGGATGTGTATTACCTACTTTAGTGTATGTGGCTCGGGAGAAGAGACCCCAGTATTTTCATAACTTCAAAGCTGGAGCTATGAATGCACTGGTACTCTCTGTCTTCAACATGCAGTTTTTCTCTAGCAAACACATATACTTCTTATGTTATATATACATATATATTTGTAAGGATTGAATAGTTTAAGAACCTACTCATTATGCAACTAAGCCACCTATCCTTGATTCTTATAATGCCACCAGGCCTAATAGCTTGACATAACACGAAATGCAGATACGGGTATCATCTGCAATTAGCAACGGCCAGATTGTTCTTAATGTGGACTGCGATATGTACTCAAATAATTCACTTGCTGTGAGGGATGCTTTGTGCTTCTTCATGGATGAGAAAAAGGGCCATGAGATTGCTTATGTACAGTTTCCGCAAAATTTTGACAACATTACCAAGAATGAGCTATATAGCAGTTCACTAAGAGTAATTAGCCAGGTAATAATATTCATGTAATGTTCTATGCTGAAACAAGATTTTATCTTCTGAGCAGTCTATATGATTCCAAAAAGTGTCTCATGGTTTCAATGTGAAACCCGATGATATTGAAAATAATATAGGTGGAATTTCATGGTTTGGATGGCTATGGAGGACCCCTTTATGTTGGAACTGGCTGCTTTCACAGAAGAGATACATTATGTGGAAGAAAGTTTATCAGGGAAATTCACAATGAATTCAAAATAGACATTCCAAAAGATAGAGAAAGGGAAGAAACTATTGCAGTATTGGAAGAAAAATCAAAGGTCCTTGCCAGTTGCACTTACGAAAATAACACTGCGTGGGGAAAGGAGGTATATATATATATTCTTACTCTCCTTCACACAAATTCACATGAAAGTGTAGATTTACACAGTGCATACTCTCACCTTATTGCATGTTCAATTTCAGATGGGGTTGAAATATGGTTGTCCAGTTGAAGATGTGATCACAGGTTTATCGATTCAATGCCGGGGATGGAAATCGGTGTATTACAATCCGGAAAGGAAGGCTTTTCTAGGAGTAGCACCAACCACACTTGCTCAGATACTGGTGCAACACAAGAGATGGTCTGAAGGGGACTTTCAGATACTACTTTCTAAATACAGTCCAGCTTGGTTTGCCAATGGAAAGATTAGCTTAGGCCTTCAGCTAGGATATTGCTGTTACTGCCTCTGGGCCACTAACTGCTTGGCAGTGCTATACTACTCTATTGTTCCTTCCCTTTATCTTCTAAGAGGCATTCCTTTGTTCCCCGAGGTACATTTCTTTTCTCCATTCTCGTTCTCAGATAAGTTTTCGATTTAATCTGTTGGTCAACTGAATCTACGCATTACGAAACATATGCAGTTGTCAAGTCCATGGTTTCTTCCATTTGCATATGTCGTGATTTCGAAGTATATGTATAGCCTAGCGGAGTATCTATGGAGTGGTGGCACGGTCCTAGGCTGGTGGAATGATCAAAGGATATGGCTTTACAAAAGGACAAGCTCCTACCTCTTGGGCTTCATTGACACCATTGCAAAATCATTAGGACTACATTCTGATTCAGCATTTGTAATCACGGCAAAAGTTTCAAAACAGGAAGTTTATAGAAGATATGTGAAAGAGATAATGGAGTTCGGAGACTCCTCTGCGATGTTCACTGCACTGGCGACGATTGCCTTGATAAATCTAGTTTGCTTGATTGGATTGATGAAGAAAGCAATCCTGAATGAGGGTATACCTATAATCTATGAGACAATGCTTCTACAATTTGTTCTTTGTGCCATTCTGGTTCTAATCAACTGGCCCTTGTACCAAGGACTTTTCTTTAGGAAGGACAATGGCAAGATGCCAAAGTACATAGCTATCAAGTCAATTGTATTAGCTGTGTCATCTTGTACATGTTTTACATTATTCTTGACTTAAAAAAATTTCATGTTCATTTTGGTTTAATTCTCTGTAACTATCACTCCATGATTTGAAGAAATAAAAGGATACCCTTGTTAGCCTTTGGGATTTTTCTAAGCCTAAGCTGAGACAAGATCATTAGTGTTTGTACCACAAAAGGTCCCTGCATATATGTGTTTTGAGTCTCTTTCTCTATACATGAAAGGGAGATAATGGAGTTTGGGGCCTCATCTTCTTCTGCAATGTTAAGTCTCTGGGCAAATACAGCATTGCTCAACTTTACTTAGCCTGCTTGGAGTGGTGCTGTAGAAGATGGCCTTAATCTTGGATTCAATGAGCCAATATAATGCACTGGAATCTGCAAATAATTTAAAGCCAAATATGTATACATACACTATCATTATGCTTCAAAAAATCTCCTCTTTTTTTTTTTTTATCAATTCTATATAAATAATGAATTTTTCGTTTATCTTTTAAAACTTTTGTTTTCATAAGTGATCAACTATTAAAACCTATAAAAAAAAAGTGAAACTCTGATATTGTGGAAATGATTACATATTTGACATTGTTATCTAAGCAATCATTTCATGCTTTTTATGGATTACATGCAATTCAACAAAGGAGTATTAGAGTGTTTTAATTGTTTTTTTTTATTTTTATTGTGAATAAGTTTTTCTTATATCTATTTTTTTATATAATGCTTAAAGTTAGGTATAGTCTTTCTTTAATCTTAAAGTAGGAAAATAATGGGCTTCTGATCTTGACAATAATATTAATGTCAATCAAATTTAATTTACTATAATTAAAGTTATTTTGTGATGTATTTCAGTTTTACTCATATAAATTTATTATTCGGTAAGCTTTATCCCTGCTGAATTTAAGCATGTCCAAACAAATGTTATTCTATCATAATGTATACATATGAACAAAAGATTAATTAAAAGATTCCAAATTGGACTTTAGCATTACCAACATGCAGTAGCATACTATCATTTTCTTTTTGAGAATCGCATACTGTCATTTTAATAAGAGAGTAATTAATAAATGAGCACTAAGAAGTGAACAAAACTTTGTAGAGTTGGATAGATCAAGAAATTGTCTTTATTGTTATTGTAATAACCATTTACTCATTATATATGATTAAAATATGCTGCTTTCTAAAAATAAAATTAAAAAATATTCTGAATTGATCTCATAAGTATTTATGATGAAATAAAGGTAACATTTAGGGTGAGATTTTTATCTAGTGAGATTCAATGGAATTCATTTTAGATCGACGGATGTGATTGCAAGACAGAAATGAGAATATTGTAACCTTTAGATTAGGACACGTCATTAAATGAAAAAAGTGTGTTCGAGGCTTAGAACTAGTTAATTTGGTTAATAAAGAGAGAGAAGATGTGTCTTCTTTTCCAAACTTTTGTTCCCCTTAAAAATATCTCAATTGTTAGCAAAAGGTGTAGCATCAAGTTTGTCAAAATTTCCACAAGGTGTTGGGAAGGATGTTTTGCGAAACATTGTTGTCCTTGGAATTTATGGTTTGAAATGTTATATTATTCGAAGTGAAAAACAAGAATGTGAAAGAAATGGAAAAAGTAAGTAGATCTAATAAATTGTTTTCAATGTAATGACAAATTGAGAAGGATGAATGTTGCATATTATGCGAAAGATGTTGGATCCCATTGGTGTAAGTAAAGGGTCAGGGTTGACTGCTCACTAATGGCATCCGATTATGAAATGAAGGCGAATCAGTGTGGTTGTCGACGATGAAGAAAAAGATGAAGCGGTAGTTACAATGAATGAAAGAAAGAAGTGAGAAATGTCTCGAAGCTTATTGATTAAACGCACCGTTTCATTTAAGTTGCAACCAAATGGGTTGTTGTAGTAATCTAGAACTTGGGCCTTGGTTAAATAGATATTGGTCTAGCTCGTTATTTATATGAAAAATCCTTGAAAGATTTAGTATCCTTAAAGGATACAAAGTTTTCTGGGTAGATTGCTCAATCAGATTAAGGAAATCCTTATATGGATTAAAACAATCTAGACAAATGCAATATAACTGTCTTAGTGAATATTCGTTTAAAGAAGGTTATACAAATGATCCAATTTTCCCATGTGTTTTCATAAAAAGATCTAGATTAGGATTTGTGATAATTGTTGTCTATGCATATGATTTAAATATTATTGAAACCCTTGTAGAGCTCCAAAATGTAGTAAGTTGTTTAAAAAAACAATTTGAAATGAAAGATCTTGGAAAAAATAAAGTTTTATCTCAGGCTACAGTTTGAACATTTAAAGGATGAAATCTATATCCATTGGTCATCTTATACAGAAAGGATTGTAAATAAATTTTACATGAGCAAAACTCATCCATTGAGTACTCCAATAGTTGTAAGATCATTGGATGTGAAGAAAAACCCCTTTCGTCCTTATGTGGTCGATAAAGAGCTATTTAGCCTTGAAGTACCATATCTTATTACCGTAGGTCCATTAACATATCTAACAAACAACACCCAACCTAATATAACATTTGTTGTAAGTTTGTTAGTAAGATTTAACTCTTCTCTAGCATTGGCATTGGAATGGAATTAAGCATGTATTTAAATATCTCAAAGGAACAACTGATTTGGATTATTTTATTCGAATGATTCAAGGTTTTAATTAGTTGGCTATGCAAATACTAAATATTTATCGAATCCACATCGATGTCAATCTCAAAAGGAGTATTTATTTACATTTGGAGGTACAATCATATGATAATGTTCAATGAGAAAAACATCAATCGTTGTCTCTTCAAATCATGCAAAAATAATTGCAATGCACAAGGTAATATAAGGATGTATTTGGCTGAAGCTATTGACTCAACATATCCAGAAGAAAAGTGATTTACTTCCATAGGAAAAGATGTAGCTATCTTATACAAAGATAATGCAATATGTATAGCTTAATTAAAAGGAGGATACATCAAAGGAGATAGAACATAACATATCTCACCAAAATTATTCTTCACTCGTTGTCTTTAGAATAAATGTGATATAGAAGTCAAACAAATCCATTCTAATGGTAATTTGACAAATTTGGTTACTAAGACAATACCAACTTCAACAATTGAAAGGTTGGTATACAAAAATTAGAATGCATCATGTTAAGTGACGTTCTCATAAAAGGGGGTTCAAGACATAATGTGCTCTTTTCCTTTAACCCAGGTTTTGTCTTATTGGGTTTCCTAGTAAAAGTTTTTAACGAGGCAACTTACGATGGGAGATTATATACTTTTTTTTTCCTTCATTAGGTTTTTATCCCATAAGATTTTTCTTAATAAGGTCTTAAGTAACAATCCGATAGTTAGGGATGTCGGAAAGTGTATTTTCGGGACTCTGTTCCCATGAGTCGAACCCGTAAATATTTTTAACAAATATTTACTAAGTTAGTCTAGTAGCGAATTAAATTTTGGATAGGTAATTATCATGAATTAGGAGTTATTAAGGCTCAAGGACTAAATCGTGTTAAAGATAAAAGTTGAATTATAGATTGAAATAAACTAAAAGGGACTAAAATGGAAATTACACCTTTTTTTCTTTTTAAGTGGACAACATTAATGATAAATATGTATATATATATATATATATATGTTAACTATTGTACATATATATGTTATAATGAATATATATTATAAAACTTAATGTATATGTATATTATATAATAATTATTAAAATAAAAACAAATTAAAAAGAAAGAAAGTGGGAAAGCATGCAAACAAATTAGAAAAGAAAGAGAAAGGAGAGACCGACGGCAAACCTAGTGACTTTTAACTTTTCAACTTCAATTGGTTAGTTAATTTAGTCCATTTTCTTATAAATTTTATGTCTTTGGAATCTTGGTACTTAGAGCTACTTGACCCATATTGTAATTTTAGTATTGCTTGAGATTTTAAATATTGTCATTATTGAATAGTTTAAATACTAGGGGTTAAATTGATAGATTTTTAGGTTAGAAGTGGAAAATGATCAAATTATAAAGTTAATTCTTGATTTTGAGCAATAGGGACTAAATCGTGAAAAATTCAAAATTTAAGGGTATAATTGAAAATAGGGAGCTAAATTTATCTTAGAGTGAAATTGGTATAAAAATATAAAGTTAACTGTGGAGATTAAAATTAGTCTCGGTTTAGGGACTAAATTGAAGTTTAAGCAAATATAGTGTAAAAATTGAATTAATGTGAAATTGAATTGTGTAATATTAATGTATTTTAATTGTTTTATTCCGTAGCTAACGTCGTACCGGAATCCTTGACTAAAAAGGGGAAGGATAAAATTGACGTTGAATAGCTTGAAATTCCTGGTTTGTGTTTCTATAATCTAAACTAAGTTGTAAATTATTGCATTTTGAATTATTGCATATGGTAAGCATTTGAGGTGAGTACTTTGGTACTTTGAGATTGAACTGAACTCATATTTGATTGAAATGGATTGATTTGGTATATTATGAATACATTGATTATATGAATATTGAATTAAATATATGTTTATGTGTGTATATATGAGAATTTCGACCTCGAGTCGATGAGGCACTGGGTTCCAATTTGCTTTAGTCTAACCAATGAGACACTAGGTGTCAATTTATATAGCGTTGGGTACAATTATTACTTCGAATTTATCCGATGAAGCACTGGGTGTCAAACTGGTGTGTTGGTTGGATCCGTGTATCCGTCGGAGTCCAAGTCGTGTTAATAGGGAAAACAAATAATATAAAGTTGATGTGCTTGATATTGAAATGACATGGTTGAGAAATGGAAAAGAGATGAGAAATGTAATATGAAATAGTGAATTGATGTTAACGTGGATTGAATTATGAGAATTAAAACTATGAATAAAATTAGAGATGGAATATACCAATGAATGAATTGGTTTCTCAAATGCTATATGAAATATTATTGCCATGTACTAAATTGATGAATTCTTTTGAACGTGAATAAAGAACGAGTAAGTTAGCATTAATGAATTGATACATATGTCTTACAACATTACTTATTGCATCTTTATAACTTATCTATTCATATCAAGTTTATATTGTTCGGATTATAGAAATACCACTGAGTTACACTCAGCATACAGTTTTGTTTTTCCGTGCATAGGTTAGGTACTTCTCTTTTGATCGTCGACTCAGCATCCAACAACGATCCTGAGCTTAAGTATGGCGATGTTTATTTTTGTAATGGCATGTACCTAGGAAGTCTTTGGTTGTTAATTGAATTGTTGGTGTAATATGCTTTTGGCTTAATATGAAATGTTGGCCACTTGTATATAGTTATAGTTTAGGCAATGTTGGTATGGTAGCTTAGCCTAATGTTTTGGTAGGTGCATAGCTTCCAATTGGTAATTTAAAGAGTTGAAAGTTAGTTAAATTATGGCAAATGTGGTATGAATAGAAGTTGAATGGTTGATTGCTTTGCTTGTGTGTTTGATGATATAAAATGTGGTATCGATGAGGGTACATTGGTTAGGCACCTAAGATGGTTGTTTTGGTATGTTTTGAGTATTTTTAATTGTGCTTTGAATAGGTTTAATGGCTGGTGAAATGGTTGCTTAGTTCCCAAGTAATCACAATTTGGTAAACTTGAGTTTTAAGGTACATTTAGGTGCAAACAGTCTGGGACACGATCTGTCACACGGTTGTGTGTCACACACAGACATGTGCTCTGAACGTGTAGAATAATTGCATAAGTGTAGTTTCCACATGGGCTAACACACGACCATGTGACCCAAGTCAAAAAGTTACACGGGCAGAGACAGGGGCTGAGACACGGTGTGTGCCTCAAGTCAGTGAGTTATACGGGCTGGGACACGGTTGTGTGTCCCAATTTTGAAAGTCACACGGCTTGGGGTATTCCACACAACCTGGTCACACGGCTGTGTGTCCCCTGTTTTTAGGCTTTTTGAGATTTCACCCTAAATTTCTAGAATTGTTTCAAATTAGCCCCTGTTAGTTCTTAAATCATTTTTAGGGCCCTGTAAACTCATATTTAGGACTGTATGGGTAATTTTTACTGTGATCTGAATGAAATTGCCTACATTTTAATTTTGAATTGATTAATTGATTGATTTGATAGTAATGCCTATAACCCTAATCTGTCGACGGAGAGGGGTTAGGGGTGTTACATCTTAATAATTTTTTTTGATGAATATCCAAGAAGGAGTGTTATAAATCCTATTAATGTGGAGGTCCATAACTCCTTAAAACACCATCCATTTATGAGAATTAAATCTTATACCTAAACATGCTTCAAAGTGCTTTTAAATAAGCCTTCATTTATTGTAGTTAATTGAGGTAACGAGGCTTATAAATAGAATCTCTCTCTCTCTCTATATATATATATATATATATATATGAGAATCTCTCATATTTTTTCTCTTAGTATTTACTTGTTATTGATCAAAGTGCTTTTAAATAAGTCTTCATTTATTGCATTTCATTAATGATGTAATGAAGTATTGATCAAAGCATCAAATGTAGATAATGATAGTGGCTAAACTAATTTTTTTTGGATTTGGGTAAATAAAACAAAAACACACTAATAGTTATATGACTACAGGTGTAGTTTACCTAAATTTAAAACTAAAGACTAAACCTCTTTTAGAAGAAGACCAATAAAGTAAAATCCATTGAATATTGTTAAAGCTTAATGATCAAGCAATATGCATAAGTTTCAATAACAACACCGTCAAAGCATCGATCAAGCACATGCTGAAGCCCACAATAATTGCACAAGTATCCACCATATTTCCACACATCACACCCTACGCTTAGATGTGCACAAACTTCTACCACCAGTCCATTACTGTCCTTCACCAACATGCCTAAGAGGTCAGCTTGATCTTGCTCATCAAAGGCTCCATTTGTATTAATCTTCATCACATTTTCCTTTTGCGCCTTTCATCGAACAAGTCACAGCCTATGAGGTAAGAAAAGGTGTCAAATCAATATATAGATGAAAAAAATCAAAATGCATACTTCTTACTTTCTTAGAGATAATTCTTACTTTCTCAATGCCTCAAAGCACACAAAACAATCCCTCATCGTATGCACCACATCCTCCCTAGGCGCAGCACACCATTGGCATATAAAATCATTAGAAATCAAAGTAAAAGCAATCTATGTTGTAGTGGGAAGTATCCCATGCCTTGCCTGCCAAGCAAACAAATTGACGTCTTTTTCTTCCACACATTTCTCCAATAATATTTACGCAGAACCAATAGACCTTAATAAAAGCCAATTATACCCTGTTTTAGCAATGAACAAACTTGATTCAACTAAAAAAATTTTAAATTTTGAGTTAATCGAATTGAGTTATTCGGAATTTTCGAGTCAAATCGTATAAGTAATTTAAGTTTCGAGTTCGAGTCGAGTTGAAATTTACAATTTGAATAACTCAAATGGCAGATTGGTGTAAGTATCCCTTTGGTCCTGCCAATTTTGAAAATGAACAAATTGGTCTCTGTCAACAAAAATTTAAAAATTTTCAAAAAAATCAAAGTAATTTATAAAAATTCCAATATTTATAAAATTCAACAATTTATATATTTTTTAAAATTATAAAATAAAAAATAAAATTCTAAAGAATATATAAAAATGTTAAAAGAAATTCTAAAATAATAATTTTGGGACCTAAATAAGTAAATTAACAATTTAAGTTTATCATACTACAGTATTTTTCTCTTATTTTGCTTTAAAAGAGTTTTCAAATATATATAATTCAAATTGGGATAAATCTCAAAATTATACATGAATTTTAATTTGGTACCATTATACACGTGAAACTCGATTAAGCATAACATTAAATTAAATGAAAAAGATTATATTAGTATAGACATATTATAATTGTAAAATAAAAATAAAGCCAAATATTTAGAATTCATTATCTTTTACTATGGTTTTCAAAATTAAATCATATTAGATAAGTTCATCGGATGGATTAAATTAAATATTGGATGGGATATCATTTCAAAACAATATGTTAGATTGATTGACTCACGAATCTATATATATCAAATGAATTTTTTATATAAATTTTTAATTTTGTAATCGAATAAATGGAATTAATGAAGTAATGATTTAATGCACTCGACTACCAATTTTATTAGGGTAAATTACACCGACAATCACTCAACTTTGAGGTAGTTAACAAAACAATTACCTAAATTTCATTTCAGTCACTCAACTTTTAAAAAATAACAAAACGGTTACTAACGTTATAAAAAAGTGACAAAACAGTCACTAATTAACAGTTTCCGTTAGTGGTTTAACGGGACCACTGATGTGGCAAGTTAACTGCTAGTGTGGCCAATTAGCTTGCCACATGGAATGTCCACAGTGGAAACCATCCAATTTAAGAAGCAATTAAAAAAACCCTAAAAAAACCCTTAATAATAGAGGAGGAGAAGAAGAAGAAGAAGAAACACCATGATCGCATTCAGGAATTTAACCAATATTTGGCTAATCTAACTGAGCATTATGACATCCCTAAAGTTGGCCCGATTAATTTGCCATTACTAACTCAAATTGCTGTGTTTCATAACATTGGCAATTATTGGCACTGGATAGGGGTCTCAAGTGTTGGTTGAGCCTCCCTGCCGCATTCGAAATACAAATAAAGAACCTCTAGAGCCCTTTCCTAGTCTGGTATTCTCATCAATATACGTGATCTGTAGCTTGACCTCGCTCTCGCCACCATATCGGAAGTCTATTGCTCCTACCCTCAGCTCAGGTGGCTCAAAAATTACTTGAATCCATTGATGATCCAAGACCTTCAGCTTTCCAGCACAATGCATGAAGGAACATGTATCAGTGGAGATGACATCCACAATCTCACATCACATTAATTGAGTTTCACAGAAAAGATGAATAAATGGGATTCTAGATGCTTATGCATGAACTAACCCATAAGTCAATTTTGGTTATTAGTCATAAAATTACAATGTGGCAACATGGTACTGCTAGTTAAAGATAAAGATGCCGACATTATATCAAGTGATGACTAGTGAGGTTAACGTAGGGTGGGAGTGGCCTTACCTTTCAATGAGACCTCTCCATCAAGAAACCCAAAAATAAAGGAGACTTTGTTTCGTACGGAGTCAGGAGCTTCAATAGCCTGAACCATGTCATTGGTCTTGAAGAAAAGGCGCCCCAATGCACTTCTGTAGCCGCCTCCTGGTGACGTGGGATTTGAACAGTAAATTGCATCCCAATCTGGAAAAACCACAAGACCCCGCCAACAATGGCGAAAGGTTATAGAGGAAGAGAGCCAAGAAGAAGAAGAAGAAGAAGAGCAAAGACATGGTATTTCGATGGCAAAGAATCAGACCCTGCCAAATTAGGCAAAGAAGAATTTTTTTTTTTTTACAGTCTCCTCTTCTTCTCTGTTATTAAGGATTTTTTTAGTGTTTTTTTCAATTTCTTCTTAAATTGGGTGGGTTTCCACTGTGGCGTGACAAGTTAATTGGCCACATCAGCTAGTTAACTTGTCACATTAGCGGCCCCGTTAAGATATTAATGAAAACAGTTAATCAGTGATTGTTTTGTCACTTTTTTATAATATTAGTGACTGTTTTGTTATTTTTTAAAAGTTGAGTAACTGAAATAAAACTTAAGTGACTATTTTGTTAGCTACCCTAAAATTGAGTGACTGCTAGCGTAATTTACCCATTTTATTATGAAAAACAACTTCAAATAAATTTCAAAACCATTAAAAAAAAGACAACAGGGCAACGCTGGAACTTCATTAGAAAAGGATGTTATTGTGTAGGTGAGATACAGGTGATTATTACCATGTCAAAGACAGCCTCATTAGACCCCTCTTCAAAAGTGCCGAACTCCTATATAACTCTTTTCTCTGCATCTCTTGTACTGTTTCTGTCTTCAAAACGCCTCGAAAGATCTAATCTCTCACCTTCTTCTAAACTCTTCAAATAAGGCAAAGAAAAAAAAACACCCAAAAGGTAAACTTTATTTAATATTTTTAATTAAATTTCGTAGCTTTTGTTTTTGACTTTCATAGTTTTGATCTAGTTTTGAATTGTTTTCCTGCCTTTTTCCTAATACACTGAATAGATCATTCGTCTAATCCCACCTTGTTTATATGCTTTCTTCTTTGTTTTTGCTTTAATTATTGTGGGTTTTGCTTGGGAATTTTCAGGTTCGAACAGGTTTCTAGTTTTTTAATGTTTTTTGGTATTAAAAAATTTCTTGGTTTTAATCAATTATCATGAACTTGAAGGATAAGAAAAAGGAAAAAGATGGTGGGAATTTCTCTGGGTTTTCAATTCCATGACTTGTTTCGGTATTTCTCGCTGAATTTCTGTTGTTACTGTTTATAAATGATTAGTTTTCATGGTTTTTTTAATTCCCAGTGGTTTTTGAAAAGCATTAATCTCTTAGCATTTGATTTTATATACTTTGCTGCATGTACAATCAAACTAGTGCAATATATTCATATTGTTTATCATGTTTCATAACTTGGATCCGTTGACTATGTAATTTGCAGATGAAAATCGGGTTCCTTGTATTTGTAGCTGTTGCATTGCTAGCATTCTTGTGTAGCCCGAATGCCGTGTATGGAATTAGATTCGTAATTGATAGAGAAGAATGCTTCTCTCACGATGTTAAGTATGAAGGGGATACAATTCATGTGTCGTTTGTTGTCATCAAGGCTGATTCAACTTGGCATAATAGTCATGAGGGTGTTGATCTGGTGGTAAGCTTCCTCTTCTCCTTATTACGGCTAATTTGGTTTCGACATTGTCTTTCGTGCCTTATGCTTCAACTGCTAGCATGTAGTTCAGTTTCTTACTTAGGGCATAGTTAAGAGTGTGAACTGCAAGAGATAGTGTTTTAGAATTGGTGATCTTGTGGATCTATATCAGATCTGACTCCTCTATTACTTATACTGATTATGAGCCCTTTTCTCAAAGTCCAAAATCGAATTTGAAATTATAGTTTGTATTACATGAAAAACATAAGTTTCTAGTCCATCAACAATATACTCTTGTATTGGACAAGAAATGGAAACAGATTCCAAATTCTCCACTTTTAGGAACCTATCAGCTGCAAAGGCGATTATTAGGGGTTGTTCTTTCTCTACAAAGTTCCATGGTGCTTTAGGTGGTAATAAGTTGTCTTGATCTGAATAAGTTGGATTCTGAAAATAGGGTCATAAATTTTTTTACTTATAGTGCTTTCAAGTCATACGATAAGATGAACATAAAGATTTCCCTTTTTCTTTTGAATTGCCTATTTGCATAAATTGTTCAGGAACTCAAATTTAACAATCTTATTTTACTTGCTACTTGTTGTGATTATTAGGTGAAGGGACCTACTGGTGATCAGATTCAAGACTTTCGAGACAAGATAAGTGAGAAATTTGAGTTTGTTGCTCATCAAAAAGGAATTCACCGTTTCTGTTTCAGTAATAAATCTCCTTACTATGAAACGGTCGACTTTGATGTACATGAAAGTCATTTTACATACTATGATCAGCATGCAAAGGATGGTGAGTCGTTTTCTGTTTGCTTTTATGTTTCTCTTCTGCTGTTGAACCTTTAATATAAAGAGTACTGAGTGCTATTCTCATGCTTATCTGCAGAGCATTTCAACCCTTTGTTAGAACAAATATCTAAGTTAGAGGAAGCTCTTTATAACATCCAGTTTGAACAGCACTGGTTAGAGGCTCAGACAGAACGTCAGGCAATAGGTATATTCATATTAAACACTTTTTTGTTTTTAATTACAGACAGTTGTGGACGATGTTACATCATTGATACCTTTGAGACTTGTTTATCTGTTACCATACCTTCAAACTCATAGGTAGCTGAAGCCTTTACCTTGAATCAATTCGAGACAATTGTTAGATTCAATTGTGAATTACTATAAAGTGTCACTTCGTTATGTTTTAAAACTTATATGATTTAGGTTGCTAAACTATGTTTATTAGATACTTTAGATTTGTATGCTAGGAGTCACTTTTCGCCATATTTTGCTCACTGAATGGCTGAAGAGTTTGTTTCGATACATGTAAATATGCATGTTTTATATATATATATAAATCATAGAAGTAATCTAAGCTTTGTTGCATATCGTGAGGATGAAAAAGAATTTAGGTGAAACCATGTTTTTTTTTTTTTTGTCAAGACTTGGTTAGATGACATGGGTTCAAATCTTGTCACCCTTTCCCCTTCCCCCAATATTGTATGATGAAAAAAATATATGTTTTTGAGATGCTGGTGCTAATAGATATTATACAAGGAAAAAGAACCCTTTAATGTAGGCATTGCTTGAATTGCTCTCATGATTCCTTTCCAGTTGATTACTTTTTGTTCTAATGATTCTCTGTTACTATAAATGCAGTAAATGAAGCCATGAGTAAAAGAGCAGTTCACAAGGCCTTTTACGAATCTGCAGCACTAATTGGAGCCAGTGTTCTTCAAGTTTACCTACTCCGCCGCCTTTTTGAACGAAAGCTTGGAATGTCCCGGGTTTAGTTTTAGCACTGCACTGCAATGTTTCATTAGCTATAGGATCATGCAGACTATTGTCATCTCAGGCACTTGATACATACATGAATTTATGAAATCAGTGACGTTTTCTGTTTTTGAGTCTTTAGATTTATCATTGTTGAGTAAACATAAACTATATAAAGCATGATTGGTTCAAGTTATTTCTGCTAAAATTGTTTATGGTTCCATGGTTTCATTATGTTCATCAGCCATCGGTTGCTACTCATGCAAACTTTAGAGGCATATGATGTTTTCATGCATGTTGAGACAAAATGAAATAGAATTTTTCGAAAAACACACCAAACACATGTTAACAACATGAAGAAGGAATGTGTCACGTGAAAGTTCTATGGCTTGTAACACAAGGATGGCAAAAGACAATGAAATACCACAGCTTCTAATAACATCCCACCAAATCAATAAATATAGATACAGTAAGTGTTTTGTCTTCTTTACTTCTCCCTCCCACCAGAATTAAATTTTACACCACAAAGAAAAATCCAGAAGGGCTTATCAAGCCTTACAGACCCTATCTTGTTTAGGAATATATGGTGGGGCTTCAATATACTTGTGGAAGCTCTTATGTCTTATACGAGTAGAGCATCGTCAAGATTCCGCAGGCGGGGCTTGAATGCAGCAAAACCATTTTTTCTGAAAAAAACAGTTGATAACGATCATTGTAAGCAATACCAAAGCAAATTGTTATTTTTTTACAGTTGGTCAAGAATAGATTATCACCACTGCCTAACATATGCAGCTAGATGCCAAGAACAAATCATTAGATGTTACTTACAGGTTGGGTTTTGCTAGGATCAGCTCCAGGCTTAACATTAGAATCAGACTTTGCCGGTGACTCAGGTTTGCCACCTGTTTTCTTCTCGTCCCTTGCCTTATTAAAGATCACAGTGAATCCCTCAGCAGATGCAGGATCGTTGACATCCCATTCACCAAATTTTGGCAATGGCCGACCCTTTTCCTCCTATTGCACAAAATAAAAAGTGAAATGTCCCGTTAAGACCCTTAAAATTGAAACACGTAGACAGAAAAACTGTCAACTTAACCTGGCAAAACTATAGCATGTATAAGTTTCACCAAGCAGCTAATAGCAACAAAGTATTCAATTACCAGTTGTAACAAGCCAGTTAGTTGCTAGTCCTGAGAGTTCTCAACAAGCGTAAAGATAGATTACAATCACAAAATGAACAATTCATCCGCAATCAAAAAGCAAGAAAATAGTCTGGCATTGATGATTCTTAAACTCTAAAAGGAGGTAAAAGGAAACAGAGGATATAATAACCAACTCTTAATTGATTCTCAAGCAGCCAAGGTACTTATTGGTGTAAGACATTAGATGTTTTTCATTTTCAATGTCATTATAGACTATAATTTCTGTTGAGATCAAACATTGCGATAAAGCTTTTCTATTCTGAACTAGAAACTACTTCAATAGCTAAATACAATTAGAATGCAACACATTCAATTGAAGATAAGATCACTGATACAATCTAAACATCTAAAATGCCAGTGAAACTGCTAAATCAAAGCTGCTAATTACTATAAGGGAGTTACATAACTTCAGCTTCAACTTAGTAAATTCCATTTATTTAACAACCACAAAATTAGTTGGCATGCTTTGCAATATTAAGAACAAACAAATGAAACTTCGTAGACTGAACCACAAGATGGAGTGGAAAAGGATTTGTGTTCAAGTCTTCAGTTGACACTACTCACGAATTCAATCCCTAGACAACCCTTACTCCCTACCCCTTAAAAAAAAAAGTGACTTCAGCAGAGCTTAGATCACATTGCCTGATTATTAGCATGGTGGGGCTAAAAAGGCATGTGCAGCTTGCATTATTATAAGCCTAAATTAGCCAAACAGCAACACTGGTTACTTTTCTAGAGAAAGCACTCCGAAAAAACTTGTCTAAGAACAGAAATTCACTTCAATCACTATTTTCTAATAGGATATCCAACAAAATATCATAAATGGTTCATGAAATAACTATTTTAAACAGCGGTATAATCATTGACACGACAATTTTTATTCAAGGGAGATGTTTGGTGGGTAGAACAACGAAAGAAGCCATGCCGACATAGCAACAGTGAAATCAATTAACAGATCAAACAGAAGCCTCCCTAATGAGCAATAATTGAGTATGAATCGCAACGACCATTTGTGGAGATAAAAATGACCACATAAATTCATAATCATGTGCATCATCAATATAAAACCACAACCAGGTAACTAGAAATAATCATATCCTTGGAAAGATAAGTGAAAAGCTTAACTTATCCTGCAACATGACAAAATGGAATCTGCCAAAAAGTCGAACATGAGGTTACATAAACTAACTATCAAAGTAATATCAAATCATGCAAATCCAAGCATAATTTAGGAACTTAATATATGATGCCATAGATCCCATAAAGTAATCTGATTACTCAGTGCTAGTTAATTTAATATGAACAGGTTGACACAAAAGATTCATCCACTTCAGAATATGAACAAATTTATGGATTATGACTTCCACTATCAAGCTGATATTTACAGATTACATATCCAATAATATACAAGTAACAATCCATGCACTCTAAAATATCCCCAGAAAAGCTAATATTCTCTTCTGGGCATATATAGATACTTGATGTGTTCTGAAAAGAACATGATCACAATCCTAGTTATTACTCCTTAATTACCCAACTTCAATGGTTAATCAGAAACTACATTTTCAACACAAAAATAATAGTACATTAATCCTATTTAGACATAGATTACAAAAAACACCTTGAAACAATTTACCCATTTGATAATGCATTCCATTTTCATTCAATATTAATCTAATTTCCCAAAGTTTAATTGAGCAAAATTACCTTAAAAACAATTCCAACCATAAATCATGTCATTACATAAATGGCTAAAATGGTACTCAGTTCATCAGTTAAAGAACAACAAAAACAGACACACACACACACAAAAAAAAAAAAAAAAAAGAACCCATCTTCCAGCAAAACTGATCACAGGAAGCAATAACAGAAAGATGAGAGGGTAAATCTAAAACAGTGAGCATCAGCAACAAAATCAAGCCTAATTTTTCTCTTTTTAGATAAAATGAAAATAAATAAAACCCAGAATAAAAACACCCAAAAACCCATGAATCAGAACAATCCCAAGCTCAAAGACTAAAAAAATGGGAAAAAAATTAAATCAGACAACAAAGTTAAACCTTGTTTTAAAATGAATTTAAAACAGAAATGGAAAGAGTAAAAAACCCAGAAAAGATTACATACCGACATGAATTCACGAAAGAAAAACTTTTCTTGTGAAGAAGAGAGAGAGAGAGAGAGAGAGAGAGAGAGAGAGAGAGAGAAAGCGAGAGAATGAGAGTTTTTAGAGAGAGAATGAAAGAAGAGAATTTTTTGGGAGGAATATGTGAAGAAAAAGAAAGAGAAAAAATAGGAATCGGGATAAACGGCGTTAGTTTGGACGGTTAATGGAAAGGGTACAGTGGTGGGGAGAAAGGATGAATAGGAAAACTGAGTCGTTAACTCGTTAGACTCGTTACTCAATCAGCCAGTGATTACGTGGAGCCCGGGCATGCATAACGGAACCAGTAATATGAGCTGGCAAACGTTTTTCTTCTGACATATACTATTATTACAGCAATTACTACTATTATTATTACAATTCCTTTTGTTGAAGATTTTTCTTAGAAAACTGGTTGGTTGCTGTAGCATTTTCTATAGTTTCAATGGCCGTCATTACTACCAACACGTTCATCATCATTCGTCCAGGCTTAATACCAGTCATGAAAAACAAATAAAATCAGAAAAGCAAAAGAACATGTTACAAATAAGAATATTTACAGTGACCATATATTCCAAGAACAGCATACAACATTTTGTAACATGGGAAATCTATAGAATCTAACCTACCAATCAAATTTACATGCACTATATACACTTTGCCTCCATTATCAAGCACAATTCATTAAGCTTGCTAAACGAGCAGGCTTCATCACTCATCAAACAGGCTCTTGCCCCCGCTATCTTTATTACAAGGAATCCTTGTTCTCATGAAAACCATAACATTGCATTATGTTGTTGAAGAAAAGAATCAACACCACATCGATTAGTGGGGCATTCACCAGAAATTCATCGTCCCTGCACATACAGCAACGGCATGATTGTGTCTTCCATATTTATTTCCAACGCTATCAATGGCAAGAGACAAACCTAAACCAATAATCAATTGGTAAGAACTGTATTGAACAAGACAGATGCAGAACAATACAAAAACAGGAACTTTTCCTTTCAAAGTGTTTTAAAATTGGTTAAATTTCGCTCATGTCTGAACAGCTCAAGGGAATTTGAAGCAAAGAGAAAGGGAGAGAAGAGACTTACACAGTCTTCTTATGATGTATCTCCGTTGGTTCACAGTCCTATTTTGACACAAAAGTGAATCAGTGTCTACCTATGCTTTCTGGCTTCATGATCCCTAAAAGGAAAAAGAATCCTGCCCAAGAAAGCTTATAAGGTATAAGTTGAATGTGATAGAAAAATAGTCCATAAATGACCAAAAGATAGACGACTTGACACGAACAAAATCAGAATGTCACGACTGGTTGGGAAGTAAAAGTTTGAAGCTCATCAATAAGATCTGTAGAAAACTGGTCTATATTTTCAGCAACCAACAACATCGTTTCACATTCCTGATTGTCTTCAATGCCATTTCCTCTTATTCTGCTTCAAGTACTTAAACCTTTTCTTGGCAATTATCAATGCCTTCTGAAACTGTTCCGTACTTCCATCCCAATCACAAGATATGATTCCCCTACCCTTTAAGTCCTCTAAAAGCACATCACCGGTAGAAGGGTTACTACCCTCGATGAGAAGAGCATCGACTAGAACAGTATAAGTCGTGGCATTGGGCCACAGACCATTTTGTTTCATCTCTTGATATAGTTCAAAAGCAGCAGCTAAGTCCCCATTAGCACAAACGCCCGAAATGATGACATTGTAAGCAACAACATCAAGTTTCAGACCACACAGTTGCATTTTATTCCGTAACTTTAGAGCCTCGGCAATGTTACTCTCTTTGCATAACATGTGCATAAGGGTGGTAAATGTAGCTACGGTTGGAACAAGTTGCTTCCGGATCATTCTATCAAGAACCAATATCGCTTCTTCAACTTTCCCACTTAGGGCAAGTCCTCGTACAATAGCACTCTCAGCAACATCAGGAGAAGTGATACCAAGTGATGTCATTTCATCCTTCAATTCCAATGCTGCTTGCAAATTCCTAGCTCTACACATAGCATTGATCAATGTAATATATTGTTTTCCCTTGGGAAGGTAACCCTTGTGAGCCATTTCATGTAAAACAATATGGGATTCTTGGAGCGCAAGATTTCTGTTGAGCCCAATAACGAGTGCATTGAGGGTCTCTGCATCAGGAAATATCCCCAAAAAGTTCATAGCATTAACCAGATCAAAGGTCTTTCCAGTATCACCTCTTTCACAACACTTGCTGATAAGCATGTTAAATGTAAATCGATCAACTTCAACACCTTCAGATATCATCTTCTTCAAGATTTTAATACCAACATCCAACATGCCTGTCTTGCAAAGTCCAAGAATAAGGCTATGGGATGTTAATCTATCAGGCAAAAGACCACTACTGATCATGAGTTTAAAAAGACTAGAGCAAGTCCGTATGTCTTTTTGCTTAGCATATCCATGCAACAAAATATTATACGTAGGCAAACTGGGGCATAAGCTTTTGCTTCTCATCATGGAAAACAGATTATTTACCTTCATCAATTTTCCCCTCCTCGAGGTTCCATCTAGAGCAGCATTAAAAGCAATAACATCAAGATACCGGCTTTTTTGCTCCATCTCTTTATAAAAATAATAAGCAGCCTTTGATTGGCCTGCCTTGAAAAGACCATCAACTAAACAGGTGTACGTAACTTGATTTGGAGTAAAAACTCCTTTATCCATCAGCTTCCCCAGAAATAGAAGGGCAGCAGCAACTTTTCCCTTTCTACATAACCCATTGAGAAGGATGGTATATGTATAACTATCAGGAAGAACACCAAACAGAACCATCTCCTCGAAAAGGGCCACTGATTCCCACATATTCCCCGATTTGCAAGTCCCAGCAAGTATAGTGTTGTAGACAACGTTATCTACAGCGGAAGGAATGTAATGCAGCTTGTTCAAAAATTTCTTTGCTTCTACCAGATTTCCACCCTTGCATAGTCCTTTTAGTAGGCTGCTGTATGTGAAAAAACTGGGAGTATTACCTAATTTAACCATCTCATCGAACAAAGAAAACGCTTTCAGCCCATCACCCAAATTTCCATAGCCACTTATAACACAATCAAATGTGATGGAGTTAGGGTTAGGACCAATCCGACTCATGTGACGCATGAATTCCTCAGCCTCTCTAACTTTTCCATCTCTACACAAAGAAGCAACCAACGTGTTACAAGTAAAATGGTCAGCAGCATGACCACTGCAATTCATAATTCTGTAGATTTTCAACGCTTCCGTGACAAGTCCCATCTTACAAGAGTTGTAGATTAATGTGGAGTAAATAACTTTGTTAGGTCTAAATCCAGCTCTGTACATTTTACATATAATTTCTTTTACACATTTTATATTCCCAGCCTGGTAAAATCCATTTATAAGCACAGAAAAGGTGATAATATCAGGAGCCACACCCTCCTCAAACATCTCATGGAACATCTGTACAGCTTCATCGAACAACCCCTTTTTGCATAGTCCATCAATCATCTCAGTGTATGGTATACATCCAAAACCCATCCCATTTGTCCTCATTCTCTCAAAAAACCTTCTCACTAAATCGAATTTGCCATGCTTGCACAACCCATTTAAAAGCACTCCATAACTGACTTCATTAAGCCGTAATCCCACTTTTTCCATCATATCCATGAGTCTTAAAGCTTCTTCAAAGTTACCCTCATTCGAATGCCCTTCAATCAACGCATTGTAAGTAGCAACATTTGGAGAGAGATTAAAATATGCCATCTCATCAAAAATCCGAGTAGCAACCCCAAGACTTCCCACCTTAACAAATCCATTAATAAGAGTGTTATAGGTAATAGCATTGGGAGATATCCTTCTCTTTCTCATCTTTTTTAACAGTAAGTAAGCTTTTGCACTTCTATCATTTCTACACAAATCGTCAATAAGCATATTATATGTACATACATCTGCTTCAATACCCTTAGACCCCATACGATCAATCAGCTCAAAGGCTGATTTATATCTCCCATTCTTGCAAAACCAATGTAGCAAAGTATTGTAAGTAACTATAGTTGGAACATAACCGCTATTCTCCATCTTTCTCAGCAAATAAACAGCTTTCTCGAGCTTCCCTTCGACACACAAAACATTGATCAATATATTAAAAGTAGCTATATTAGGACAAATCTTCAAATCAAGCAATTCCTTGAAAAATTCCCAAACTGAACAAACTCTCCCATCCTTCACCATTGAACCTAACATCATATTACAAGTATAAACCGACGGCTTAAATCCTCGAAACCGCATCAAATTAAAAGTCTCCAAAGCATTATCAATCATTCCATCTTTCAAATAAACCCTGATCAATAGATCAAAAACTGAAGGGTTTGAATTGCAAAGAGAGTATGTATCCATCAAAGCACCAAAAACAAACCTTGACCCTACACCCAATTTACACAATTGCCTCAACAATGATTTAGCAGAGTCATACATTCTAGCTCTAACAAGAATATGAGTAGTGATTGAAAGTACATGAGTGAGATGATTGTGTTCCAAACCAGGTTGGTTGATAAAAAAGTTGAGAAATCTCAAAGCTAGCCTTCCATGAACTTGCCTCAAAGAAGCCAACTTGTAATTCATGTGGTTCAGTGATTCCCAACGGTCTATAGTTAAAATTGTATATATGCTGTTATCCAATTCTACCAAAAAAAAGTTAAAAAAAAAAAAACAAGACTTCACAGTAAGAAACATATATTTAATACAAAACGTTGAAAACATTAAGCATAACGAAAGTAAAGAAGAATTACCGGAGAATTGCGAGTGGTTTTTGACTGTGGCGTTTTGGTCTTCTGGTTTTGAGGTAGTGGTGGAAAATTGAAATGAACCCAGAATAGAAAAAGGTCTGAATTTGGCGTATTCGAGGTGGAGTGAAGCTAAAAGTGTTTTGGTGGTGGAAGAACTCAGAGTCGAAGACATTACCAGTTTTGAACTGCAACTAATAGTTTGAGTTGTGTTTGTGTTATGTCGTGTAAAATGTTGTGAGCTTTGTCGAATGTCTTGTAGAGTTGTTGTTGGTTTCAATATTGGGCCTCCTGAGTTATGAATCATTGCACAAAAAACTGTTTTATGGCTGCTTTTGGGCCGTTTTGTTTCGGGGCAAATTGGGGTTCCGCTTTTGTAACAAAAACGAAAAGGAAATTGAATTGAAAGAGAAGGAAAACGAAAGAGAATGGTCGAATTCTCGTATTGGGACTTGTTTTATACATAAGTTACAGATTTAGTCTTTATTCTTTAATTTGGTTAACTTTAGTTTCGCTATTTTTCACATTTTAGAATTTCAGTACAGGGCAAACCATGATCGTTTAAATTTTCTTATTTCCAAAATCTTATGCATATCAGTTTGTTATTTCCACATAATACTCACAAATAAGCTAAGTCATTTTAGTTAATAGATTTAACAGTTTACCATTTGAGTCCGAACTAAAATTTTTAAAATTTGAAAAGTATAAAGACTAAAAATGGGGGTAAGTACCAATAAAAGCCCCTTTTATTTTCAAAATTATCGAAATGGGCCAGGTCTTAAATTAATTACCAGAATGAGCCAATTTCCCCCAAAACGCATCCACATCAGCGCGTTGTCAGGGGATAAAGCAGGAAAATGCTTCCTCCAGGAAGCGATTTGTCCACGTGGATAGAAAACGCGTCCTCGAGGGCGCGCTTTGTGTCCATGTGGACAAAGCACTTCCTTGAGGAAGTGTTTTCCCCGTTTTTTAAGGTTAGGGTTTTTTACAATTAGGGTTAGGGTTTTGGGATTTTTGGGGTTTTAGATTTTAAGGTTTTAAGGAAAAATTAAATAAATAAGGGTTTAGGGTTTAAGGTTTCTTAATTAAATTAATTATAAATTTAAGAAATTAGATTAGGGTTTAGTGTTTATGGTTTTTAAGGAAAAAATCAAATAAATTAGGGTCTAGGATTACTTGAGTAAATTAATTATAAATTTTAAAAATTAGATTAGGGTTTAGTGTTTAGGGTTTTAAGGAAAAAATCAAATAAATTAGGGTTTAGGGTTACTTGAGTGAATTAATTATAAATTTTAAAAAATTAGATTAGGGTTTAGGGTTTTAAGAAAAAATCAAATAAATTAGGGTTTGGGGTTACTTGAGTAAATTAATTATAAATTAAAAAAATAGATTAGGGTTTAGTGTTTAAGGTTTTAAGGAAAATTTAAATAAATTAGGGTTTGGGGTCCAAGGTTACTTAATTAAATTATTTGTTAATTTTAAAAAGCTCCCACGTAAACGCTCTTTTGCTACAGTAGTTCATGAAAAAATAATTTTGAGAAGACGTTTCTGAGCAAATAATGTCAAAAACGCTTTAAGCAGAATGCATTGTCAGCAAAAGTACTGAAAGAAGTTCTCACGTGGACGTTCTTTTGCTACAGTAGTTTCTGAAAAAATAATTTTGAGAAGATGTTTCTGAGCAAATAGTGTTAAAAACGCTTCAAGCAGGATGTAATGTCAGCTAAAGTACTGAAAGAATCTCCCATGTGGACACTCTTTTGCTACAGTAGTTCCTATTTGGCCTGAGGCTATAAATGAGCCAAATTTTTTTCTCAGGTTGCATAAGTTATAGCAAAAAAATTAAAGAGGCTAAGAATGATAGAAATTGAAGATGAGTGAACGTATTAGTGTTGTTATTTACTATGATGGTGAGGTTCGTCACACCGAGAACGGTGTTGTTTTTTTATCGGAGATTACAATGCGACTGGTTTTTAACCAGAACATAGATTTGACAGAACTTCGTAAAAGAATTAGGCGTAAAATATTCAGAACGACGCCAATGAAAGTTTTGTCTATTAGGTATTGATTTTGTGCTTCTGTTGATCCGGTGAGATATGACTCGTTCGACATCAAAGGTACTCGTAGCTTGGAGGCAATGGTACAGACTCATCTTGCTAGTGGAGCACCCTATATTGAGTTATATGTACAATTTGCATCGCCAAATGATGCATTTGCTACTGCTGTTCGAGAGGAATACACGACTTCCAAAGTGATAGTACATTCTCCACATGGAAGATGGAATGTGTGCGTCTCGGGTCTCCACCTCTCTATCAACGCACTAATGAGTTTCGGGTCCAACTTGCACCCCCGGCCTATCGTCGCCACGTGCCAAAAACCTGCTTCCCACAGGTAATTCTCTATCAACGGTGATTGAGGACCAGGCATATTACGGATATAGCATTGCAATATCAGATCTACAGACTTTTATAAGAAATAATAAAATAAAAATTATTTAAAATTGCATAAATGAAAAAAATCTTCAATAATATTTAAAAATTAAATTTAACACCCACCATTTTTATTTGTTCGATTTATATGTGTTTATCATCAAGACGAATTAATTCTCCGGCCATTGCTAACACGATCAAATTTTTTTATTTAAAAAATAAAATTAAAGCTTTTTCGAAAAAAATTAAAGAGAGCTTTGAGAGAAATTTGAGAGAATATTGAAAAATTGAAGATGGAAAGGATTTAAGTGTGAAAAAATGAAAGGGGGTTATATATATATATATATATATTTGACCGTTGGAGGGTTACCAACGGTAAAAGAAATAGTCGTTGGTACTGTAGCAGACACGAGAAAAACACTTCCTCAAGGAAGCGTTTTCCTGCTTTATCCCTTGACAACACGCTGACATGGACGCGTTTTTGGGGGAATGGCCCATTTCGGTAATTAATTCAGGGCCTGGCCCATTTCGGTAATTTAAAAATAATAGGCTTTTATTGGTAATTTACCCCTAAAAATGATAACATTAGAATTTGACCTAGCAGATTTAACTATTACTATTTGGATTAGGACTAAAATTTGATACGATTTAAAATTAACCAAAATAAATTCTGGAGACTAAATCCGTAACTTATGCATAGTATATAAACTAATAGCAAAATTTGATAAAAGAAATTAAAGTAAGAATATTTCAGTGAAGTTGGACTATACATGGCATATATAGATACATAATGAGACTAGAGACTCACACATCGTTACTGAGACTTGAACTATGAATCTTCAAAGACCGAGGGCCTTTATCTTAACCAATGCTCAAAAAATAACACTTATTATTATACATTTTAATATGTTTAAATAAATTTAGAATTATATTACAATAATAATTGTTGACACAGTGATACAACAAAAAGAGAACATAGAAGAGATGTGGTGGTTATTATAGAGTCCGGTTCACCCTGACGAAGCGGAGAGATTGAAAAATGTAAGCTTAGTATATTAGAAGAGTCGATTCTTCCTCGTTCCTAGAGGTCTTTATAGGCGGGGTATCTATGTAAGGTCAGGTTAACGTGTTGGATTTACCATTAAGCCTCATTACAGAACGCGTGGGGTGGATATCTTCGATAGAATGAGGATGTCTGTGATGGGACAGGTTCTATCATTTATTCGGACTTGATGGTGTGGAGCAATATTTGGTGATCAACAACTTCATGTTCCCGATGAAGCTCATGGACTCAAACAACAGATGGTATGTGCTTGTTTAAATGGTCATCTTGAAAATTGGTCTGCGAATGATCTTCCAACTTATTAACAATTGTCTTACTATTTAGGTGTCTTTTTCATTTACCACGTGCCTTGATATGAATAGGGAATAACAATAATGATAATTTATATAAATATTAGATATAATATGGCATGACACAAGAAAAATGTAAAAATAAAATTAATATGTCTTAAACCCTAAATTTTAAAGTGCCAATGCATAACCCTTAACCATTAGATTGTTCGAAACTCATTTAAATATTATAAGTAAATATTAAAGACCAATTAACCAAAAAAGGCCCATTCCCAAAAAACTTATGAAAATGGGCCGGTTTTTTCAAAAACAACAGGAAAAATTCGTTTTTACAGAAAACACATACTGAGTTGGCGTCGTTTTTAGGGAAAACACAGAAAAGTGCGTCTAGATCAATGCTTTTTTCCCTGATGACATGTAAAACGCGCTGACGTAGAAGCATTTTACTAAAAAGCGTCCACGTGGGCATGCTTTTACCCGTGTTCCAACGGCTATTTGAACTAGCCGCTGGACCCCCCCCAACAGTCCAAAAAAAATAGTATAAACCCCCCACACACATTTTCACACACAATTCTCACAATTCTATCCTAAATTCTCAAATTTTTCACAATTCTCAAAAAATCTCAAATTATTTTCCTAAATTCTATTTTTATCTAAATTAATATTTTTTTATTTTTTTATTAGTAATTCCAAGAAATAGTATTTTTATTAAAAATTTGTTCATGTTCAATTTAGCAATGATCGGGTCTCTAATCCGTCTTGATGACAAACACATCTCCGTCAATCAATTGCAAATGGTAAGAATAAATTTTAATAAATTTTAAATTTTTTAATTTTTTTTAAATTTTTTATTTCATAATTATAATTGAACTTACTTTTTTTGTAACTTTTATGTAAATAGGTGAAAGATTAAATTTTGCAATGTCATATTCGTAATCTACCCGGTCCTCCATTACCGTTGATCGAAACATACTTGAGGGAAGCTATTTTTTCATGTGGCCTACTTAGGTCGAGGGTGTAAGTTGGACTCGAAACTCAAAAGTGCATTGCTTGAACGTCCAAAACAGACGCTTGAACACTCGGCACCCACAGAGCAAGCGATCGTTGTAGTATGCAAGACCCGTTTCAAGATCTGTTACGCAACCAGGTACGTACCTCTCCAGCACTTGATACTACTGCCATACCTCGTTGTATGACTCGTCTCACCCACAGTGCATCTTCTCCAAGGCCTTATGCTTAGCTATCCACGCCTTGCGGTATGAAGGCGTATAGTTGAATTGGCTACGAATATTGACAATTAAAACCGACACATTAGTCATCGGATCCACTTTCACCATCGGTAGTATTAGGCCCGCGATCATATCTGAATCCAACTTCGGATGATCCCGTGAAACACCTGCAACCCCACGAGTATGTCAAATTAATTGGAAATAACCTTAAACCTTAAATAAAACCCTAAAAACCCAGTGATAATGTACCAGCGGCAAATTATGCGGACCGTAAACTTTTTAATCATCTATAACCCTGTCTTCTTCCTAACAGAAGCTATGATTTTCTATGAGCAACTGTCGTTTTGCACTGCACACTTCCCATCGAACTTCTCATATTTGGATTTAACTACGTGGAAGTTAACCACGTTCTTGATGTTGTATCGCTTTAATGCTGCGAGAAAATCATATTTACTGAAAGACTCCCTACCCACTTCCAAATCACTTGAACCTGACGATGCACTTCTGTGGCTAGCCTCCTGTGTGGCAGGTCTGCAAACTCTAACATATCCTCTGTCGAAAGATCGACATTATGCATATGGGCTAGCGATGAGTAAGCCGAGAATCGTGGATCTTTTTCTTCTTTTTCATCTTCATCACCCCATTCACCGTCTTCAGGTTCAGTTGGGACAGGCTCCAATTCAGAAAATAATCTAACTTCTGAACTGTCAGCACCAGGCTCTCGGGCTGGATCCACATTAGATTCATTGGTGTGTCGTTGAAAGTACCAAAAAGAACCTATCCCTATGAAATAACAAAAAAGAATAGTATAAGGGAAGTAAGGTCAAATTCTCAGAGACTAGATTTGCACAACTTCTTGTTCCTCGAGATCCTGAGCACAATCGTGCCTAAGAAAAAATGGCGTACCTGGAAAAAAATAAAAAAAAACAGAATTAAAAATATGGAAGGGTTGAAATTGTATAAATTGAAATCGAAATTGTAAAGAGAAATAGAATTAAGAAAAGAGATTCTTTGATTGAGAGATTCCAGCCTCCGATTATCTCAATCCTCCTTGAGTTCAATCATAGACTTTTAGGTGATCCTTCTCATGACAGAATAAGCCAGTTATAGTGGAAGAGGATGCCTACGACCACCAGCTCCACTTAAATTTTTGCCTTACAATTTAGAAGAACCTAACTCTAGCCAATCGTCACTTTTATGGGACCGTCTTACACTAAATCATCACTTCTCAATGGTGAATGCCATACCATTTTGTCTCTTAGGCTCGACAACCACTAACGCAGTAAGCTAACAAACCGACTGTGCAACCTTCCCAAAACATACAAAGCGTCCGCCTTTGCACAAGATGAAAATATCACTTTTGGAAGGACATGGACTGAAGCATCAGTCTCGTAATGTGAAGAAACGATGAATACTCGTTGAGAAGGCTAAGTGTGGATTCTAAGCCTCATGAACCTTTTTTGGGGAATCTCGACAACCTTTGGCTAGATGAGTTTAGTGGCTCATGCTTTTTGGGAAAAAATAAGTTTAATCAAATGGAATTTTATTGAATAATAAAAGGAACAAAAGCTAAAAGCTTTAGGGAAACAGAGTTTTTATAGAAAAGATGAGTCTGATTTGTGTCACTCCATCCCCTATTTATAGTACATAGAAAACTTAGTTTGTTCCTTTTTAAACTCTAAAGGATAAATGAAGATAAAAGCTAAAATTAAATCTAAATAATAATCCTAACAATAATCCTAATAAAATTCAAATTTAAATAGAATCATATGTTTAGAAATCTCTTCTTTGACTTTTAGCCCCCAAGTCTTTCACATTTTGTATTTTTGGCACCACTTCTTTCCTATTTCGTATGCTGGCCCATTTTGTCTTCAAATTAATACTTTTTGCCCCTAAATTTCCTTTTGTCTGCAATTAAGTCCCTACAAGATAAAAACCATAAAAAGCCTAAATTAGTAGGATCGTACTCAAAATATATATGCAATTAATACATAAAAGTATATTATTTTAGAGTATTACATTCATTGTCATCTTCATTCTCTGACACACTAACATCTACCATGTTGGAGGTCCCCTCGCCGGTGAACGTCGTAGGAAGTAAACCATCCCTTATCGTATACGTTCCAAAACATCCAAAATCATATGTCGATTGCCAACCACTAGAAGATGATTCCATTCCCCAGTAAATATTCTTAGCGTCGAACATCGACCCACCGAGGTGCATGTCCCATCCACTAACTAAGTGTCATGCAGAGGTCGTGTATCACCAAAACCCGGTGGTTCGATGTTCTGCCTCCCATTATTGAAATCTAAGGCTGAGACAGATGAGTGTCTTCCCATTGATGATCTCGGGATATCATAATGAGAACTTTCTAATAGAGTGGTTGTACTATCGACATTTTCAATATTTTTCACTTCACAGATAGGAAGAGATGTTGAAGTCGCAAGTCTTTCATCTGGTCTTGAAAATTCCATATATAACTCAAGAAACGATGATCCACTTTCAAGGTGCGTCTGCACCATCGCCTCTAAGCCCCGAGCACCTTTAATATCAAATGAGTCATATCTTACAGGATCGACCGAAACACAAAATCGATACTTAATAGAAGAAACTCTCATTGTAATAGATCCAAATATTTTTTTCCTAATTCTTTTACGAAGTTCTGTCAACTCTATGTTCTGGTTAAAGGCCAGTCGCGTCGTGTTCTCTGATAAAAAGGTCACGCCGTTCTCGATGTCACAGACCTCACCTTCGTAATAAATAATAGCATTAATTCGTCTACTCATTTCCAACTAATTTATTTGTCGAGAGAAATTCGAAACACGAAAAATCAAAATATTATGCAATAAATATAATGCTTCATATAAATATTAACATGAAAAATCAACTTATACCTTGAACCCCAACTTTTATTCTTCTGAACTTCTTCCATTTCTATTACTCCAACTTATGCCATCAGAGGCTGAAATATGGGTTATTTATAACCTAAGGGAATGCATCCCACTCCATTCTGTAAAATGCCCCGAATAGTGGGGGTTGAAATTTGTAGAGGAGAAACGCTCCAACCAAGACGCACTATCAGAAACAATACTGAAAAGGGCGTCTAGCTGAAAGCGTTTTCAGTACTTTTATTGATAGTGCATCCTGCTTGGAGTGTTTTTCCTCTACAAACCTTATCCCCCACTGTTCGAGGCATTTTCCACAAACTTTATCTCAAAAATCTCAGGATATTTTTTTAGAATCATTTCATCAAATTTATTTTCTCAAAAGCAACAGTACTAAAAAGTGCGTCCACTTGGAAATGTTTTCAGTACTTTTGCTGACTGTGCATCCTACTTAGATCTTTTTTTCTTTACAAAACTCAACCCATATCGTCAAAATTATTTCTTCAGAACTCATCCCCTCAAAACTATTTTTTTAGAACCCTTAAACCCTAATAAATAAATAAAACCCTAAACCTAGACACTTAAAAAATAAAAAACCATAAACCTTAATTTCATAAACCCTAACCCTAACCTTAACCCTAAATAATTAAAAATAAAAAACCCTAATTGGCACTGGGAAAACACAAGCAAAAGCGCACCCACATGAACGTTTTTTAATAAAACACTTCCACGTCAGCGTGTTTTACATGTCTTCAGGAAAAAAGCGTTGAGCTGGACGCGCTTTTCTACGTTTCCCTTGAAAACGACACCAGCTCAACGCATTTTTGTAAAAATGAACAATTCCCGTTATTTTTGAAAAAACCAACCTATTTCCGTAATTTTGTTTGGAAATGGGCCTTTTCTGGTCGATTGGTCAATATTTTAAAACCAATTTTTAATATATCATTTAAAATTAAATAAAAAAATTATTTAAATAATATTACTTTTTTTTTCTATTTGGTCGGAGATGAATCTAAAAAATATTTCTAAATACATAAATTCTTTCAGATAAAGTCTCCTATTAGTCATTGTAATTTGTAAAAGCATATGGATTTGGTCCTGTATTTTAATTTGATCAATTTTAGTCTTTATATTTTTGAATTGGTCAATTTTAGTTCTGTACTTTTCAAAATTTGAAATTTTAGTCTAGCAATTAATTTTTTTGGTTAAATTCAATTACCAGTCATGTACTATGCGTACAATTATAGATTTAGTCCATTTTCGTAATTGGATCATTTTAAGTCCCTATACTTTTGAAATTTAAAATTTCAGTCTTGACACAAATGACTGTCGTTAATCCATTAATTGAATTTTTATTGAGTAATATGTGGAAATAATAAGTTGACATGGCATTATATGTATGATAATATATTTGGTACATTAGATTTTAGAAATAACAAAACTTTACTTAATGAATTTAACAATTACTGTTTGGTGAGGACTGAAATTTTAAATTTTAGAAAGTTAAAGGACTACAAATGACCAAATAAAAGTATAGAGATTAAATCCACATAATAGAGATTATACCAAATAAAAGTACAAGGACTAATGGCAAAATTTAACCAATTCTTTTACTTTCTTTTTTTTTTCTTTGGTTTTGTTCTCTCTTTCTCTCGTTGCGTTTCTTTCTCCCTTCCCTTCACCCATGTCCCCAGACTCTCATTTTAAAGCCTCCATGTCTACCTTACATGAATAAGACTCTCTCTCTCTCTCTCTCTCTCTCTCTCTCTCTATATATATATATATATATATATATATTATATTCTGTTTTAAAACCAATCATCACACCCATAAAACATCAAATCACGACAAATATTTAAGAAATGATCACACGTTCCATGTAAAGATTTGTGAAATATATTAATCTACATTTAGCTAAAAAAAATTTTGTGCCCAAATCCTAACCGGTATATAATATTACAGATTGATCCATTGCTACCACAACTTGCTTCATATAATATAAGTTGGAAAGGACAATCAAAATAGAAAGTAAAAAGAAGAAAGTTAACCTCAAAAGATATCTTAAAGGAACCAGTAGTGATCTATTGTCTAGAGATGGTTCTGCAAGCATAGCTCACGTGGCAGCTTAGGGTTTTGATTGTACGAGTTGTGCTTCTTCTATATAAGAAACAAGGGGTTTATTGTGGGTTAGAGGTGAGTGGCCTAGCTTATGTGGTGTTAGTTGAGATTCCAGGAATGAACCGCGTAGCATCCCATCCCATGCACCATTTCAGCACTCTCCCCCAAATTCCTTCTATTCATTTTCCTAAACCGTGTAGGCCCCGTGTTTAACAGTGTTTTCCTCTCTTATAAATTGCCTCACAGCCAAAACCCAAAGAAGAAGAGAGATTAATAAAAGAAACCCAGAAGAAGCCAAGGAAAGCATTAGAGAAGTGCATGGCAAGTTAGACAAACTTCGAAGTCAATCCTTATGAATCTCAATCTACTTTAGATATTTGCTGGAATTTGTTCTCCAATTCAAATCCAATTAGCAGCATTATTACTATTGTTTTTATTGCCTTCAATTTCCTTCTCTAACTTGTCTTCGCCCTTCTCTCATTCTTATCTTTGGACTTTGGTTCCTTTCCTTCTGTTCAATAATCCATGTTATACCTACACCTACATACACCAAGATCCAATTAAGGTCTAAGAAATACTTAGAACAGCTCCATGAAATATGAGACATCACAACAGGCCAACCAGTAGATCTGGGCACAAACAGGCAGCTGAAGATCTACTATAGATACTAATTCAGGTATAATCTCTATTCTGTTTTACCATTATCATCTTATATCTGGCTTTCCCTCTTGCTACAACACTAACTTGACCATCGAAAGGCATCTTGAAGCACAAGGTCCGATGCTTTTTAATTTTCTTTGCCTTGCAGATCACCCAGTTACAAGACCCAATCCATTAGTCAGCCTAGCTCGCCACATAGAGACATCAACAAGGAAGTCAAGAAAGATCAGATTTAACAGTACTGTGGTTGTTGAATGCTCTAAATAAATCCCAAGAAAATCTGGTTCAGCGGAGTGAGAGCCAAAACTATGAAGAAAACTTCTAGTCTCAGGAAAGAAGTTGAGGGCTGCAGACAGGGGTACATAAAGTGAGCTAGAAAATACTAGCCAGAACCAGTAAAAGATTACATAGCAGCCGATGAGATGAAAGTTTGTTTTTCAATTCATAAAATGTCCAAAGCTGTAACTATATAATAACGTGAGGGACACTTATTTCTTTTTGTCTCTTAGTAACTGCTTATCAGAGAACACTTTATTTTTCTTTTCCAGTTATATATGCATAGATTTATATTATATGAAACGAGTGCTTCTCCATTAAACTCAAATTAAGCATTCCATTTAAACAACCATGATCCAATATAATCAATGCACTAAATTCTATTTGTAATTGTGTTATAGGAGGGAGATAGTCTGCCTCATTCTTTTATTAAATGATCTTTTAGCATACTTTTTCAAACCTAACCTTGTTCTGAATTCTAAAAACAAAACTACAAGTCTATATTTTAGTATGTAAGAACCAGTCAATCAATTGACTTGAATACTTTTCTCTAGACTTGCATACCAACAAAAAACCTTGTGTTGATAATCTGACTGTATTCCCTGATCTCCACAGCTTTTAGAACATATACAATATTAATGATTGCAGCAAAACAACGATCTTAGAAATTGTATATATATATGATGTCCCTTTCAGATTAATACCATGATTTGATGTTTCTAGTTTACATTTTTTTAATCATATTCTAAGAACAGATAAAGGTTGGGAAGTAAGTCTCTAAAGTAGAAACAAAGACATTACTTTAAAGAATGCTTTATTAAGGGTGCCCTAATTAGGGTATGGTTTTTAATAAAAATATAACAGAAACTTGAGAGAAAAAAAAGAGAGGGTTTTATGTGCCAAGAAGGAAAAGCAAAACTCTAAAAGAGAGAATAGACGGGAACTGGTATTTATTTAAGAAGAGAAACTTTTGGTGAATTTTAACTTTTTTTCCCGTCAATTTAGTTTTATATCTGAGTTTTGTTTTCTGGTCAGGCTTTAAAAAAAACCTATTTAGTGTTATAATCACTAAAATGGAAGGTGGGTTCTAGTGACTGTTCACACCATGAAAGGTGCAGATAACAAGTGTAGTTCATACTGGGGAGGCGGATGGTGGTTCTTTGAAATGAATGGACTGAGGTTGGATATTCTATTCTGGTTGGCCGATCTAGGAGTTTTTGGGCCTGCACTTGTTTGAGTGTTTGCTGTTTTTGTGCTTGTCTAATCTTGATGTTCTCCTAGTGCCATAGGAGTTTAATGCTTCAGTGCTTATTGTGTACCTGTTGTGGATGTTTGTTTAGTCATTGCTCTTAATGTTATTAGCGATGTATCACCACGGGTAACAGTGCTAAATTTGACCTTTAGTGCATTAAATATAATTGGACTTTTTAGTTGCATTTTGGCATCACCCCTATGTTATCATGGCATGGACTTAGTATAATTAGTAATGTGTAGCAGTGATGTCCTGATGAGAGGAAGAACGAAGAAAAAATCAAAAGAAGGCGAAATTGAGAGGAAGGAAAGCGTGTCTAATATTAAACATTAATTTCCTTTGTGCATGCCATTCGCAAAAACATACGCCACCGAAATTTGCATATAAGTTCTAGTCAACAAGTCTTCCGTTTTGTTTAACCCAATTTATTTATAATTTTACCCTTTACTTCTATCTATCTTCTATCCTTCATATATATCAAACAATATAGAAATTTCGTCCTCTTTTTATTTCCCTCTCCTTCTTCTTGACCTGGAAAATAATTTACATCAAAACCCTTCCTTCCTTTTGATTGAAACAGGTGAAGCTTCGTCATTATTTCACGCAGGTTTCTTCTTGTATGACATATTTTACAGGAGTTTACTTCATCATTTTATTTTTAATTTAAAATAAAATTAATTTAAGGCTTAAGCGCGTATCGAAGTAGGAAGAAACTGTTGGTTATATATATATATATACAATTTCGGGTTAGTTTCGTATCAACCAATCACCATGCATATATAGAGAGAGAGCAAAACAAAATCCAAAAGGTATATAGAATACAATTGTAAGCACAAGGATTCAGAGAAAGGCAAAGGCAAGTTAATGAAAATTTTGAAGCTTGCTATATATATACTTTATTGAAGGGGACAAGATTTCCTTTAACTTGCCTTTGCCTTTGTCTGAAATACTTTGTCAAATAAGGTGTTGAAAAAGTTTGATGAGAATGCATGTAGGCAGGCCGGAGGTTGATATAGTTAGCAGGGAAAGGCTAGGGCAAGTTAAAGAAAGAGTTCAAATTTGAAAACCCATTTATATGGTTCAAAAACTTTTTCTTTAACTTGTCTTTGCCCTTCTCTCATCTACTATTAATGAATGTTCATGGGGCACAGGCTAGCTTTTCTTGCAGGAAAAGAAAAAGAGGTGATTAGCCATGTGTGTATGTATCATGATACAATGCATCAGGCTTCTGGTTTTCAGACCGGAAGGAGAAAGAAGAGGAAGGAGGTTTTTTTTTTTTTTAAATTATTATTTATATATATAGTTAAGGTATGAAACTAAAATTTTAGGCACGCTGCAGTTAACAAATGTTTTTTTAAAAATGCATCATGATATATATATATATATATATATATATATATAAACGGAGAAATTATTTAATCGACCCTGTCGAAACCTTTTTTTTTTTTTGAAAAACAAAAATGGGAATCGATTTTGAAAATGGAGTCGCCACTGATCTTTTATTAAAGTGTGATCGGGTCACCTCGAAAAATAGGTGTTTAATAAACGGTTTAGATTTATTAAAACAACATTTTTTTTGTCTGCGAAATTTAGAGAAAAAAAAAGGTTCGGGAGTCGGTTACGTATGAGGAAGGATTAGCACCCTCGATACGCCCAAAATTGGTACCTAGTTGATTATTTAATGTATTAGTGTCAAAAATTAAAACGCGAAAAGAATTTAGAAATACGATCCCTTTTTTTTACATTGCGTTATTTCAAAACTACTTTGAATAAATCAAAATGGAAAACTTCTCCTTATCTCGAAGTAACAAAATGTCACATCCAGTAAGTTAGGACCCGACATCTCGTATTTTGAGAATAAGTTTGTCTTTCGTTTTTTATTTAAACCTCATTTGTTTTAATTTTAAAAGGGTATTCGGTTATTTAGGATCAACGCGAGAAAAATCGAAGCTCAATAAGTTAGAACACGATTCCTCGGATTTTCTAAATACGGAATATTTCCTTTAATTATTATTTTGAAATTTTACCCTTTTAAATTTTGAGTACGAATTAATGAAGTATTTAAAAACCAAATGCGTGCAATTTTGATTGTATTTGAAAAGACATTGCTTAAAACGGAAAGGATGTCATACACGACCTATAATGAATATACAACATACATTTAAAATCCATAACATAATATGCATCCTAACACATACACATAGCATTGATACAAATAAATCGAAATGCATGAATCATAAGGTAAGAAACAATATAACAATAACATTAACATAATAACAAAACAAATACAATCCTAATGGATCTAGATTTGAAAACATTTGAAGATAAAATAAATAATTAATTAATAGAATGAAATTGCAATAATAATGGCAAGAATTAAAATAAACAAAATCAATGTTTAAAATACTGAATAAATAAATAAAATAAAACCTAATGTAAGTTTGATAAAAATTAAGTAAATAAATAACAATTAAATGAAATAATAAATAAAAATATTTTTTTATGAATAAATAAATAAATAATTAATTAATTAAACTGGCTAGGGACTGAATCAAAAACGGACACAAAATCTGGGGCTTGAATCGCAAATAAATAAAAGATGATTGCCAGGGGACTGAAATGAAAAACGTTCAAAATGTGAGGGACCTTCAGGGAAATATACCCCAGTCCCGAAACGCAACGTTTAACCAAAGGGGCTGCGTATGGTCTAAGGACCGAATTGAACACGCAGTAAAAAAAACATGGCCAAAATCGAAGATGAGCAAAAATTAGATTGCATTAGGTTACAAAAGCGGAGGGGCTAAACATGCAATTCGCCCCTCCCACCAAAACACGCGGATCCTGACCGCATTCGGGTCGGGTGTTCGAGTCGCATGTGAAACGACGTCGTTTTGGCCATTGATGCTTAAGCCCAAAACGGCGTCGTATTGGACCGCATATAAATAGCAAAAAACACACAAAAAAAAACATTTCATTTTCATTTTCCAGCAAAAACAGAGAGAGGGTCTCTCAGATCCTCTCAACACCCTCTTTTTCAGTTCTAGGCACGACCATCGGCCGTTGTCTGCACCGCGATGGCTCCACCGCAGGCGGTGGCCGGAGCACCGAAAAAATGGGTTTTTAACCCTGTATTAGACCCCGCTCATAGGATATGAGACTTCTCGGCCCGAAAGCCAAAATAAGAGAACCCTACACCCTTTTTCGGTCTGATTTTCGGCGACCAAACAAGGTCTCCGGTGATGGGGGCTTGCGGTGATTCCAGGTACTTCCTTTTTGTAACACCCCTTACCCGTATCCAACACCGGAATAGGGTACGAGGCATTACCAAAACACATACGCTTGTAAACGTATTTAAGTGAGTTATAAAATTTCAACTAAATTAAAACTTTCAAAATAATTAGAATGCTTCTATAACTTTTCACAATATATCCTCAAAATATTATAATCATAATAATTAGGGCCTACGAGACCCGGTACATACTCATACAATTCAATGCTTCATTTCCATTTCATTTAATTCGCAATTTCTCATGCTCACAATTTAGATCATATCACTAGCAATTTCCATTTAATTCACGTACAATTCAATGTCACTAAGTTTAACACTAATACGTATTTACCATTTAACTCAACGTTTATCGATTATATCATTCAATAACACATTTATGAAATTCTTAATTTTGCAATGAAAATATCACTTTAGCTTAAATAACAACATCATCCCGGTATAAATACACTACCACTTATTCATTTACTTTAATTCATTTGGGCCCATTTGTCACTTACCATCCTTAATCAAATTAGGGAACAGTTACGGAAAATTGAGTACTTCACTTTCACTTTGCCATAGTATAACTATGGTCTTACGTATGATCACTTATCACTTGTCTCGATCGATAAGTGTAGCCACTTATCACTTTGTTTCTTGATCGATAAGTGTAGCCACTTATCACTTTGTCTCTTGATCGATAAGTGTAGCTAAAGCTATCACTTATCACTTTTCACTTGTCACTTGATCGATAAGTGTAGCCAAGCTATCACTTATCACTTTGTCTCTTGATCGATAAGTATAGCCAAGCTATCACTTATCACTTTCCACTTGTCACTTGATCGATAAGTGTAGCCAAGCTATCACTTATCACTTTCCACTTGTCACTTGATCAGATAAGTGTAGCCGAAGCTATCACCTATCACTTTGTCACTTGATCAGAAGTACTCAAATTTCCGCTCAATTTGATCATTTATTCAATTTTCGCATTTTTATTTTACTCTCTTTTCAACACTAAATACATTTCATCATACATTATATAATTCATGAAATTAACATTTAATCATTAAATTTCAGTCATATGAACTTACTATTTCATTATCTTACCACACTTGTTTCCTATACACATCACACAAGATATAAACATAGCATTCAACCATAGTCACAAGCTAGTATATTTAAACATAACTCTTTTTTGGAACTAACCACATGATAAACCATTCATGAAATTATTTCATGCCAAATCATATACCGAATATACGATACACAAATACTATGAAACTTTATTTTCACACATGAGCTTAAACCAAAACCAATAATGCACAAATATAAGCATTATTTCTATTTCATCGTTTATCAATTATAATCAAGCATATGACCAATTATACACAAATCATTCATATACTTCCCAATTTTCCTCCTCCTCCTCTCCATTCCACATCCTTAATGTGTATAACACACTTAAACAACATTAGCTATAATTTTACTATTCACTCACATGTATATTCAAAGCTGTTTATCCGAGTCAGAGTCACTAAATTATTTTTATCCGGAGATACAGAGCTCCAAATTAAGATCCGTTAATTTTACCTGAAACTAGACTCACATACCTTATTACCATAAAATTTTCAGAATTTTTGGTTCAGCCAAATAGTACAGTTTATTCTTTAAAGTTTCCCCTGTTTTGCTGTCTGACAGTTCCGACCACTCTTCACTAAAAATTAATTATCTCATTGTACAGAATTTGGATGATGTTTTAGTTTGTTTCTTATAAAAATAGACTCATTAAGGATTCTAACCATATAAATTATAACTCATAATCATTTTTGTACAATTTTTAATGATTTTCCAAATTCAGAACAGGGGAACCCGAATTCATTCTGACCTTGTCTCACAAAATCTATTATATCTCATGATTTACAATTTCATTACTTACACCGTTTCTTCTATGAGAAACTAGACTTAATAAGCTTTAATTTCATATTTTATTCACCCTCTAATTCAATTCCCACAATTTTTGGTGATTTTTCAAAGTCAGACCACTGCTGCTGCCCAAAACTGTTTAGTGTAATATATTGATTACCAATTTGACTCTAAACTTTTAATACATGATAATTTCGTCCCTAGGCTTGGAAAATGAAATTCTTGCAATATAATCCTTAATTCAAGCCTAGTATTTCTCATACATATCAATAACAGCCCATAGATTCCATGAAATTTTAGAATTTATCCATGATTTCAATACTTTTCAATTTAATCCCTAAAACATGTTTTCATCTAAAATTCTTTAATAAAACACCTTTAAACATCCATTAACATATCAATTTCATCAAAAATAACAACAATCATATGAACTTATCATTAGTATCTTCCAAAACTTTCAACAAAATGAGAAACTAGTAGAATACTAAGTTGGACCTAATTGTAAAAATCTAAAATATAAAAATTTCAAGGACAAAGCAAGAATTAAACTTACGTGAAGCCAAAATATGGAATACCAGCTCCAAACCCTCTTCCATGGCTGTCTCTCACCGAAATTTCAAGAAGAAATGGTCTTGAAATGCTTAAAATAAAATTTGGCCACATAAACTTTATTGTAATTCCAATTTTGTCCTTAATACATAAAAATCTTAGATTTTTTTAACGGTATGTCATCTCAGCCCCTAAATTGGTCCATTTCTCTTTTAGTCCTTCCTTATTTAATTTTTAAGCTATTTAATCACTTTAGCAAGTTTTGCATCTTTTCAATTTAGTCCTTTTAATTAATTAATCGCCAAAACATTAAAATTTTCTGACGAAACTTTAACACTACCATATTGACACTTCGTAAATATTTATAAAAATATTTACGGCTCGGTTTATAATATCAAGTCTCGATACCTCTTTTCTCAATTTCTTGACTTAATAAATTTTATAAAATACAAATTACTAATTTAAAATCTCTTAAAAATCATATTTGGCTCGTAATTATTGATAATAAAATTTACGAGCTTATTTTCTGAATTTGGTGATCTCGTACCACTGTTTTCGACATTTTTGAAAATCGGGCTATTACACTTTTCTTCTCTTCTTATTCTAGATTTTGTTAAAATCGATTTGTAAAAGAGACGAACAAACAAATAAATGAATAAAAAAATAAAAAGAAAACAGAAAACGAAGAACCAAAAAAAATGATCGGATTTTCAACCTCTTAAAATCTTGTTCGGTTTTTTTATTCTGATGTGTGTAAAAAAAAGCCCGAAACAATACAGAAATGGGGTTTTATATCCCCGAAAATACATCAATTTTCCGTCTATTTTTCTCCTATTTTTTCTTTTCTGTTGCTATTTTGTTATTTTTTCTTTTTCTCTCTCTGTTTGCTGCTTGTTTGTTGTGTGCAGGTACGGGTACGGAAACCTACGTGGAAGTACGAATGCGTGCGTGGCGGTGTGTGGAGGCCACTGTTGCGGCGGTTGGAGGGCAGTGATGCTAGTGTTTGGTTCTGTTTTTTTGTGTAATGGGCTTAGGGTTAGGTGTATTGGGTTGGTGAGTTTGGGCTGAGTTGGGCCGCATATATCTGTTGGGCTTGTTTTTACTTTTGGGTATTTAGTTTATTTTGTAAATGGGCTACATATATGTAAAATGGATTGTTTGTTTGGACTTTATATTGGGTTTATGATTGGTTTATGTGTAACACCCCTAACCCGTATCCGTCGCCGAATTAGGGTTACAAGGCATTACCGAACAAACACAACCATTTTTAAAACCAAACTGATCACAAACATGGAAATTAAACCATTTTCGCATTGCTATATATATATACAATCCAAATCTAACCAAAATCATACTCAAACCTATACATGCCATAAGATCAAGTTCAAACTGTTAACAAAATACCAAAAGAAGTCGATAGTGTGATAGACTATCTTGATGATCCCGAGCTCGTAACGTCTCCAAAATCTATAAAACAAATGAACAAAAACAATCAAAGTAAGCTTTTATAGCTTAGTAAGTTTATAGCATAACCAAAATACATATAAACGATCATATGTATAATCATTATATACCTAAAATCAAGTTACATACATAATCATTAATTGCATATATATATTCCAAATATACTTATCATTTGCATTTCATTGAATGCTTGTTTATGATCTTTCAAAACATATGTCAAAAACTTATATTTCCACTTATAAACTACATGAATCATATGCACATTTATACTTCTAATCCACATGTACCAATTTCGTATAAGTATATTCAACAATTTTCATATCAACCAATGTATATATGCCTATTCACTAAACTTATAGATTGAAACATTTATAAGCTCATCGAATACATATAAATAAATATTCATATACTTATTCATTATATATATATAACCCAAAATCAGTTATATTTGTATATCTATCTAATGCATATAATCACATAATTTAACATATTCACCTAAGACTTAGCACGCTAGGCTTATAGCCTGATTCATATCACCGGCACGTAGCCTGCTAGGTTTATAACCTGATTCCGATCACCGGCACTTAGCCTGCTAGATTTATAGTTTGAAAAATTCTTGGGCATTTAGCCTGCTAGGCGCTTAGCCTGAAAATTTTAATTTCACAGATACAAGGATGATTTCTCGTATATTTCTTAATAGCAACACACGTTCATAACATTTATGTATAATTCACATCCTCAACTCTATCCCAAGAAAATTTATAATCCCTGTTCGAATCATTCAAGCATTTACAATTTATACTTTTAATCCAATGCAAACCTTAAACATATATATATACTTATACATTCGACCATATATATATCAATATATAATTCCATACCTAATTTCAATACAAGAAATTATACATGTACGTAAATATATATATGCATAACTATATATTCGAACCTCACACATATGCATATATATATATATATATATATATATAACACTCAAACTTAAAATTCATTACAAGAACATATACATATATGTAAGCATACTTTTCAAATATAGCATATACATATAAATTACAATTCACATATACATATCTATTCAAACTTCTCATACAATCATGGGTTACATAACTTTAAATAAATCCAAGAGTTTATACATGTATATACCTATATATATATATATTCACACTATATATATATATATATATATATATATATATATATATTATACATACCTTTGATTAAAATCAAGAATTTATACCTATGCAACATTCATACTTTAACTAATTTCAATAACTTTTATATATATGTATATATATTCTAGCATTATATACATATATATATACATACTCATACCTTTATCTAATTTCAAGACTTGTTCATGTATTTACATATATATATATTTGAATCTAACTTATGCATATATATCTTTCTTACCTAAATTCAATACAAGCGTTTATTTATATATATATATATATATATATATATATATATACATGCTTATTCGAATATCAACTATACTTTTATACATTTCTTACCTTTATTTCAACCATAAATCTATACAAGATTTTACTTGTATATTCGAACATGTTATATATATATAAATATCATCCATACCACAAAATTTATTCAATCAATATACTTTTAATTATAGCTCAACACATAATACAATGAGTATACATGTATAAATATTAATTTAATAACTTTTAATTGCTAATAGACTTACCTCGGACGATGGAAAATCGAAGTCAGACGATTATTCGACTAATTTGGCTTTTCCCCTATCTAACTCTGATTTCTTTGGTTCTCGATCTAAATATATTCAAAATAAGATAATTCATTTATTAACACATTCAATTTAATCCAAAAACACATAATTTGGCAAATTACTATTTTGCCCCTAATATTCACACTTTTTTGCAATTTACTCCTTATTGCATAAAACACAATTTACACAAAATTTGCCCATACCACACAAGGGCCGAATATTCATGGTTCTCATACAAGTCCACACATTGCATTTATTTCACACTTTAGTCCCCTGAAAATTTAATTTCACAATTTAGCCCTATTTACTCAATTTCACTAAAAATTCCAATACAAAACATATTAATCTAACAAATATATTTCATATTTCACCTACTAACATCATAAAACTCAAGTATTCATCAATGGCACATTTCAAAATCATCCACAATTCACAAAATTAAGATATGGGTTTTGAAGAACACGAAGCAACGATCTCAAAACGTAAAATTATCAAAACCAAGTAAAACATACCTTTAATCAAGCTAGTTTTGTGCGAAACTTTAACAAGCATGGATGAATTCTTTCTTTGCTATATTCGGCCAAGAAAGATGAAAAATGACCCTTTTTTTATGTTTTAATTTAACATATATTAGCATAAATTTTAGTTTACAAATTTAACCTTAAATAAATAAATTATAAAACATATAATATAAGGGCAATGTTGACCATTGCCACCCACTATCATCTAAATGGCTTCATTGCCATTTAAAACCCCTATTTTTGAAAGACAACAACAATTGGGTGCTTTTAGATTTAACCCTTAAATTTTCATTTTATGCGATTTAATCTTTTTATTTAATCGGACACTCAAACGGCGAAATTAAAGCACGAAATTTTCACACTAGTAAATTCACACATAATAAACACAGAAAATAATATAAAAATATTTTTCTAATTCAGATTTGTGGTCCCGAAACTACTATTCCGATTAGAGTCAAACCGGGTTGTTACAACTCTCCCCCCTTAGGGATTTTCGTCCTCGAAAATCTTACCGGTGAATAGGTTTGGAATCCACGGACTAATCACATGTGAAGGATCAGATCGGTATCTACGGAGCATCGAAACATGGAATACATTATGAATCTTTTCTAACTCAGGCGGTAACGTCAATCTATAAGCAATCGGTCCAACACGCTCTATAATCTCATACGGTCCAATAAATCTCGGACTCAATTTGCCTTTACGACCGAATCTGAGTATTTTATTCCATGGTGAGACTTTCACAAACACTTTATCTCCGATCTGAAATTCTATATCCTTTCTTTTCAAATCCGCATAAGATTTCTGACAATCTGATGCTGATTTCAGACTATCCCGAATCACTTTCACTTTCTGTTCAGTCTCTTTAATCAAATCAACCCCGTGTATCTTATTTTCACTAAGCTCGGTCCAATACAATGGTGTACGACATTTACGACCGTATAAAGCCTCGTAAGGTGCCATTTTGATACTAGATTGAAAGCTATTATTATAAGCAAATTCAATCAAAGGTAACTATCATTCCCACGTACCTTCAAACTCGAGAATGCAACATCTCAACATATCCTCAAGTATCTGAATGATTCGTTCGGATTGACCATCTGTCTGCGGATGGAAAGCTGTGCTAAAATGTAGTTTCGTACCTAAAGCATCTTGTAGTTTCTTCCAAAATCGCGATGTGAATCTCGGATCTCTATCTGAAACAATAGAAATAGGCACACCATGCAATTTCACAATTTGAGAAACATACAATTCAACAAGTTTATCGAGTGGGAAATCTGTACGAATCGGAATAAAGTGTGCCAATTTTGTCAACCTATCAATAATAACCCAAATTGCATCTTTCTTGCTCGGTGTCAACGGTAAACCGGATACAAAATCCATCGTAACTCGATCCCATTTCCATTTAGGTATCATGATCGGCTGAAGCAACCCAGATGGTACTTGATGCTCGGCTTTTACTTGTTGACATATTAAACATTTCGAAACAAAGTTAGAAATGTCTCGTTTCATACCATGCCACCAATAATGCTGTTTCAGATCGTTATACATTTTCGTGCTACCCGGATGAACTGAAAATCGACTATTATGAGCTTCATTCAAAATTATTTGAATTAACTCTGAATTTTTCAGAACACATAATCGGTTTCTGAATCTCAAACAATCCTCAGCATCAACTAGAAACTCTGAATCAACATTTAAGTCACACTGAGCTCGTTTTGCAATTAAATCATTATCGACTTTCTGAGCTTCACAAATCTATTGAACAAATAACGGTTTTGCTTTCAACTCAGCTACTATCACACCATCATCAGACATAGCCATATGCGCGTTCATTGCACGCAAAGCAAACAGTGATTTTCGACTTAGGGCATCAGCAACAACATTAGCCTTTCCCGGATGATAGTCAATCACAAGCTCGTAATCTTTTAGCAATTCTAACCATCGGCGCTGTCTCAAATTCAGATCCTTCTGAGTCATCAAATACTTCAGGCTTTTGTGATCGGAATAAACATGACATTTTTCACCAAACAGATAGTGGCGCCATATTTTCAACGCAAATACAATAGCGGCTAATTCCAGATCGTGCGTTGGATAGTTCTTTTCATGCGGCTTTAACTGCCTCGAGGCATAGGCTACAACTTTGTCTTCCTGCATCAAAACACAACCCAAACCATTTAAAGATGCATCACTATAGATAACAAACTTTTTACCCGATTTTGGCTGAACTAAGACTGGAGCTTCGGTCAAAAGAACTTTCAATTGATTAAAGCTCTCTTGACACTTTTCTAACCACTCAAACTTAATGTCTTTTCGTAATAACTTTGTCATCGGGGTCGCAATCATAGAGAACCCTTTCACGAACCGTCTATAATAACCAGCGAGCCCCAGAAAGCTTCAAACTTTTGAGACATTTTTCGGAGGTTTCCAATCAATATAGCTGAAATTTTACTCGGATCAACCCGTATACCCGATGCTGATACAACATGGCCCAGAAAACTGACTTCCCGTAACCAGAACTCACATTTACTAAACTTTGCATACAACTGTTTATCTCGCAAAGTTTGTAACACAAGTCTCAGATGTTCGGCATGCTCAGTTTCGTCACGAGAGTGGATCAAAATGTCATCTACAAATACTACCACAAACCAATCCAGATACTGTCTAAAGATCCGATTCATCAAATCCATGAAAACAGCAGGTGCATTAGTAAGTCCAAAAGGCATAACAAGAAACTCATAATGTTCGTACCTCGTTCGAAAAGCAGTCTTTGGCACATCAGAGTCTTTAACTCGTAATTGATAGTAGCCTGATCTCAAATCTATCTTCGAGAACACAGTAGCCCCTTTCAACTGATCGAAAAAATCATCAATCCGTGGTAACGGATACTTATTCTTTATAGTCACCTTATTGAGTTATCGATAATCAATGCACATTCTCATCGTTCCATCTTTCTTTCTTACAAATAGAACTGGTGCCCCCCAAGGAGAGAAACTCGGTCGTGTAAAACTTTTATCAGTCAACTCCTATAACTGTGCTTTCAATTCTTTTAATTCGGTCGGTGCCATACGGTACGAAGCTATCGAAATTGGAGTCATCCCCGGTACTAACTCAATACCAAACTCTACTTCTCGAATAGGTGGTAAACCCGGTAATTCTTCAGGGAACACATTTGGATACTCACATACAACAGGTACTGATTCAATCTTCTTTTCTATCACTTTACTATCAAGAACGTATGCAAGATAAGCTTCACAACCTTTTCTCACATACTTCTGAGCCAACATAGAGGATATCACTGCCGATAAACCATTCAGATCATTAGATTCAATCCGAATAATCTCGTCATTCAGGCATCTTAAATCAATAGTCTTCCTTTTGCAGTTAACCACAGCATCGTGTAAAGTCAACCAGTCCATACCCAAAATTATGTCGAACTCGTCAAATGGCAACAACATCAAATCAGCCATAAAACACAAATCTCGAATCATCAACGGACAATTCTTACACACTTTGTCAACCAACACACACCGACCCAGGGGGTTTGATACTTTAATTACAAACTCAATAGACTCAACAGGTAGAGTCTTACTGAATACTAAGGTCTCACACACATAAGAATGAGTTGAACCAGGATCAATCAACGCAATAACATTAGTATCATAAAGAGTGAAAGTACCAGTAATAACATCTGGAGAAGAAGCCTCCTCTCGAGCTCGGATAGCATATGCTCTGGCAGGTGCATGAGCCTTAGATCGAACTGTTGTGTCCTTTGTCCCTCTCTGACTACCACTTACATTACCCAATCTTCCCCGTACTGACACATTACTCGGTCTGGTATTCTGCACAGTATTTTGATCAGCTACCATCGGACACTCTCGAATGAAATGATCCTTTGAACCACACTTAAAGCAAGACCGATCATGTAATCTGCAATCTCCAGGATGCCATTTCCTACAATGCTTGCATTCTGATCTATTTTGTCGAACACTACCAACACTAGTAACTGAAGTAGCTCGCGAACTCACAAGGGGTCGATCTCGATCATGTTTAAGAAACCCTGCAGTAGCTTTAGATCGGCTATGATCCTCTCTGGATTTCCTTGAGGCCGACTGGAACGATTTACTAAATGATCTTTTACGGGAATCTCGAGCTTCATAGTCAGCTTTTCTCTTCTCTTTCCCAAGCTCCTCGGCTTTACAAGCTCGTTCAACAAGTACTACGAACTCATTTATCTCAAGTATGCCAACTAACAGTTTAATATCTTCATTCGGCCCATCTTCAAATCTTTTACACATAATAGCTTCAGTCGAAACACACTCTCGAGCATATCTACTGAGTCTCACAAATTTCCGCTCATATTCTGTCACTGTCATCCGACCCTGTTTTAATTCAAGAAATTCCTTACGTTTCTGATCAATGAATCTCTGGCTAATATATTTCTTACGGAATTCTGTAACAACCCGGTTTTGGCTCTAATCGGAATAGTGGTTTTGGGACCACACATCCGAGTCTGAAAAAAATATTTTAGTATTTTATTTGGTGTTTATTATGTGTGAATTTGCATGTGTGAAAGTTTCGTGAATTAATATTATGGTTCGAGTGCTTAATTAAAGAAAAAGGACTTGATAGCGTAAAAAAATAAAAAGGCTAGTTAATGTGTAAAGTGTTAAATTGCTAATTCCTTTTTAATATGGAGTCCTTAATAGGTTATTAGCCCACTATTAAGTAAGTGGGTGGTATTGGTCAAGAATGACCTTGTATTATAAGGTATATAAATTTTATAAACAAAGGTTAAATAAGTAAACTAGTAATGTGTTAATATATGTTAAATTATATCAAAATATAATTCATTATTCCTCATCCTCTTAGAACCGAAACTAAAGAAAACAAAAAGAAATGAAAAAAACACATAAGCTAGGTTCGGCCAATTTACAAGCTTAATTCAAGGTTAGTTTTGTTTTGATTTTTGATAATTTTTACGTTTTTGATATCGTTGGTAAGTTATCTTTAAAGCCCATGCTTGAATTTTTGAATTGGTTGTGTATTTTGTGATATGCCATTGAAGAGAGCTTGTAGTTTTTGTTGTTAGATGATGGAAAATAAATATATGTTGTTAGATTTTTCATGTTTTAATTCGTAATTTTTAATAAAAATGTGTATTAAGGACGAAATTAAGAAAAGTGTAAATTGAGGGACTAAAATGTGAAATATATGTCATGCATGGACTTACATGAGCTTATTGAACATTCAGCTAAGCTATGGTACAATGAAAGTTTGTTAATTTTATATTTTTTTTTTGAAGTAGAGACTAAATTGTAAAAAGTGTGAAATGTCATGGGCAAATTGGTAATTTACCCATTTGTGTGTTTTTGGACTAAACTAAATGAATTATTGAATAAAAGAGTTAATTTTTAATATGTTTAGATCGAGAAACGAAGAAAACGGAGTTGGATCGGGGGAAGTCAAAAGTAGTCGAGTAGTCGACTGTGTCCGTCGATATCCGAGGTAAGTCTAATAGCAATTTAAATGTTATTAATTTGGAATTTATATAAATATATCTATCATACATTTAGTAAGCTGGAACTAAAAGTATATAAATTGAATAAAATTTGATGATTTTTCTATGTGAAAGCCGAACATAGAAATTGATTTTGGGAGGTTAATATTAATGGTATAAATTACATGTATATTAACTAAAGTATGCTTTAAGTTCAATGATATGAAACTAATAGTAGAATTTACATGGATATGTAGTTCGAATGTAAGATTTAATTTCTTGAGTTGAATTTAAAGTTATGAAATATATAAATAAAGTTGAATGTATGATACAAGTTCTTTGAGTTGAACTTAATATTATGAATTATATATATATATATGCACATACGGTTCGAATATATATATTTAAAGTTATTGAGCTGAATTTAATGTATGAATTTTACATACATATGTGTGTGGTTCGAATATAGGTTACAAATTCTTTGAACTGAATTTTAATGTTGTAAATTATACGAAAGATCATCTTTGTATCTGAGATTTTCAGGCCTAATGCCTAGCAGGCTTGATGCCGGTGAATTAATTCAGACTTGATGTCTAGCAGGCTTTATGCCGGTGAAATGTATCAGGCTTTGTGCCTAGCAGGCTTTATGCTGGTGTTTTATGCAAGGCTCTATGTTCTATAAATCTTATGTGAGCAATAGTAAAAGCAAATAAAGGTATTAAGAAAGCTAAATTGTTCAGGTATGTGTTAGCCATTTGCTTAATTTGTGTTAAGGTAAGTTGATTATTTTTAATTTGATAATAGTTTCAAATGAAATATAGAGTATGAGTTAACCATTTGAGTATAAACATATTTTGGCATAATGATTTATTGAATATTTGGCTTTGCTAAATATTTATGTGTATTTGGCCATATGGTTTGTTTATATGAAAATTTAATGTGATTTTATTAAAGCGTTATATGATACAAAATATTAGGATCTTTGGTTTATTTTAACTTAATGATGGAATAAGTATTAATATATAAATATATATTTGAATTTCTGCTTAAGACTTACTAAGCTTTAATAGCTTATTATGTGTGTTTTTGTTTACCTCGGTTTTATAAATTTTGGAGTCGTGTTACGAGCTCAGGGATCATCAGTAAGCCTATCACACTATCGACTGTTTTCTTCGGTATTTTACTAAGTTAAATTTTGAGATTATGGCATGTATAGTCTGGATGAAATAATTGATTTTGGGACTTGTATGTATATAGCCATGCGAAAAATGGCTTGTCTTTAATCATTAGTATTTGTTTTGGTTTTTGATTTATGGGTTCTTGATTAAGTGTTTAATTTTATAATTTCGGCTATGGCTTATTTATATGTAATATACGGTAGCTATGTTTTGTTGATAATATGGTGAATGATATGATATATAAATATATATATATATAATATCGTGGAATGTATGGAATTGGTAATTAATTGAGTTGAATGTTTATAAATTTTGGAAGTGTAGGATAATTTGATTTGAGTTGTATTGATAATATGTTTGGGTGTAACTTGGTTATCTGAGTTCGCTTTGTTTTCTTTAAAAAAAAAGAGTTATCCATGATCATTTTGTTTAAGTTGAGTTTATGTGATTTTTAAATGGATATTTGATGTGTATAATTTTATATTTGAAATTGATTATATTGGAGCATGAATTGAGCTTGCAACCGAATGAAATATTAAAGTTATAATGATATGACATTTTTTTGTTTAAGTTAGTTATTAAGATCTTGAGACATGAGTTGAATATTAAGGTGATATTTAATTATGAGTTTTGACATGTTAATTGAATTTTAATTATGCTATGTAATAATTAGGTATTCGAAATATCGTAAGATCATGTGGTGCATTTAAAATATGTTTGATTTAAAATATATGTGAATATATGATTCGCTTGATGTTCATATTTAAATTGATAAGTATGCGAATTGATGAATGTCAATAAAGTATAAAAATGTTATAGGTAATGTGTTATAATGACCGAACATGTATTTCTTAGCCTGGTAATGATATTGAAATATGGTTATTTGGAAATGGCTCATTAGGAGTTCAAGCGCAAGCTTGGGTCTTTTATAATGATGTATATTTGTCTTTTAAATGAGCTTAAATAGGTTAGTCGAATTGAGTACATGGTAATTGGCGAGGTGTGAATATACATTGATGTGAACAGCTGAACGTAAGGATTTTAATTACATCAGGGATTTTTTATTGAATCGGTGTGATAATACATAATTCTTACTTAATATTTTAATGTACATTTTCTTGTATGGCTTTGTGACATGTTGAAAGTTGTATCTTATTTAGTAATGCATCGTAACCCTAATCCGATGATGGATACGGGTTAGAGGTGTTACAAATTTAGTCTGAAAGAATTCCCAGGTCACTCGCTCTTTCGGAACCACCGATACTAGTGTATTCCACCAATGATATGCAGTGTCCCGTAGCAAGGATATGGCACATTTCAAGCACTCATCAGGGGTGCAAGATAACTCATCAAATACTCGAATAGTATTATCTAGCTGAATTCACTTTTCGGCGTCATCATCATCAGTAGCTCTGAACTCTTCGGCCCCGTGTTTTCGAATTTTATCAACAGGAGGTTTAAGTAATCTCATCGGATCACTTACTTGAGGTATAACAGGAACCGAAGATGGATTAGTCGGGGGTGGAGGTCGTTGTACAACCGGATTTGTTCGGACATATTGAGTAAACCAGTCATTCATCATTTGGTAAAAGGCTTGTTTAGCCTCTCCCTCCTGGTTACTCGAGGTCGGTCGAGAATCTACCGACTCTGTCCCTTGCGCGGGAGCAGGCGCTATACTCTCAACATCATCGGCTACGGCTCGTTCGGGATCCATTACTATACGAAAACACATTTTTAGATGTCAGCAGTCATCACACTATCTCAGTATAAAAATTATGGCATGTATAGCTAGACTCATACACACTACGTTAGTCCGAGAATCGACTAAACCGTAGCTCTGATACCAATAAAATGTAACACCCCTAACCCATATCCATCGCCGAATTAGGGTTACGAGGCATTACCGAACAAACACAACCATTTTTAAAACCAAACTGATCACAAACATGGAAATTAAACCATTTTCGCATTGCTATATATATATACAATCCAAATCTAACCAAAATCATACTCAAACCTATACATGCCATAAGATCAAGTTCAAACTGTTAACAAAATACCAAAAGAAGTCGATAGTGTGATAGACTATGCTAATGATCCCCGAGCTCGTAACGCGTCTCCAAAATCTATAAAACAAATGAACAAAAACAATCAAAGTAAGCTTTTATAGCTTAGTAAGTTTATAGCATAACCAAAATACATATAAACGATCATATGTATAATCATTATATACCTAAAAATCAAGTTACATACATAATCATTAATTGCATATATATATTCCAAATATACTTATCATTTGCATTTCATTGAATGCTTGTTTATGATCTTTCAAAAACATATGTCAAAAACTTATATTTCCACTTATAAACTACATGAATCATATGCACATTTATACTTCTAATCCACATGTACCAATTTCGCATAAGTATATTCAACAATTTTCATATCAACCAATGTATATATGCCTATTCACTAAACTTATAGATTGAAACATTTATAAGCTCATCGAATACATATAAATAAATATTCATATACTTATTCATTATATATATATAACCCAAAATCAGTTATATTTATATATCTATCTAATGCATATAATCACATAATTTAACATATTCACCTAAGACTTAGCACGCTAGGCTTATAGCTCGATTCATATCACCAAGCACGTAGCCCCGCTAGGTTTATAACTCGATTCGATCACCAAGCACTTAGCCCGCTAGATTTATAGTCCTAAAAATTCACCTAAGATTTAGCACGCTAGGCGCTTAGCCCAAAATTTTAATTTCACGATACAAGGATGATTTCTCGTATATTTCTTACTAGCAACACACGCTCATAACATTTATGTATAATTCACATCCTCAACTCTATCCCAAGAAAATTTATAATCCTGTTCAATCATACAAGCATTTACAATTTATACTTTTAATCCAATGCAAACCTTAAACATATATATATACTTATACATTCGACCATATATATATCAATATATAATTCCATACCTAATTTCAATACAAGAAATTATACATGACGTAAATATATATATGCATAACTATATATTCGAACCTCACACATATGCATATATATATATATATATATATATATATATATATATATAACACTCAAACTTAAAATTCATTACAAGAACATATACATATATGTAAGCATACTTTTCAAATATAGCATATACATATAAATTACAATTCACATATACATATCTATTCAAACTTCTCATACAATCATGGGTTACATAACTTTAAATAAATCCAAGAGTTTATACATGTATATACCTATATATATATATCTTCGCACCATATATATATATATATATATATATATATTATACATACCTTTGATTAAAATCAAGAATTTATACCTATGCAACATTCATACTTTAACTAATTTCAATAACTTTTATATATATGTATATATATTCTAGCATTATATACATATATATATACATACTCATACCTTTATCTAATTTCAAGACTTGTTCATGTATTTACATATATATATATATATATATATATATATATATATATATATATATATATATTCAATCTAACTTATGCATATATATCTTTCTTACCTAAATTCAATACAAGCGATTTACATATATATATATATATATATATACATGCTTATTCGAATATCAACTATACTTTTATACATTTCTTACCTTTATTTCAACCATAAATCTATACAAGATTGTACTTGTATATTCGAACATGCTATATATATAAATATCATCCATACTTCAAAATTTATTCAATCAATATACTTTTAATTATAGCTCAACACATAATACAATTAGTATACATGTATAAATATTAATTTAATAACTTTTAATTGCTAATAGACTTACCTCGGACGATGGAAAATCGAAGTCGGACGATTATTCGACTAATTTGGCTTTTCCCTGATCTAACTCCGATTTCTTTGGTTCTCGATCTAAATATATTCAAAATAAGATAATTTATTTATTAACACATTCAATTTAATCCAAAAATACATAATTTGACAAATTACTATTTTGCCCCTAATATTCACACTTTTTTGCAATTTACTCCTTATTGCATAAAACACAATTTACACAAAATTTGCCCATACCACACAAGGGCCGAATATTCATGGTTCTCATACAAGTCCACACATTGCATTTATTTCACACTTTAGTCCCCAAAAATTTAATTTCACAATTTAGCCCTATTTACTCAATTTCACTAAAAATTCCAATACAAAACATATTAATCTAACAAATATATTTCATATTTCACCTACTAACATCATAAAACTCAAGTATTCATCAATGGCACATTTCAAAATCATCCACAATTCACAAAATTAAGATATGGGTTTTGAAGAACACGAAGCAACGATCTCAAAAACGTAAAAATTATCAAAAATCAAAGTAAAATATACCTTTAATCAAGCTAGTTTTGTGCCGAAACTTTAACAAGCATGGATGAATTCTTTCTTTGCTATATTCGGCCAAGAAAGATGAAAAATGACCTTTTTTTATGTTTTAATTTAACATATATTAGCATAAATTTTAGTTTACAAATTTAACCTTAAATAAATAAATTATAAAACATATAATATAAGGGCAATGTTGACCATTGCCACCCACTATCATCTAAATAGCTTAATTGCCATTTAAAACCCCTATTTTTGAAAGACAACAACAATTGGGTGCTTTTAGATTTAACCCCTAAATTTTCATTTTATGCGATTTAATCCTTTTATTTAATCGGAGACTCAAACGGCGAAATTAAAGCACGAAATTTTCACACTAGTAAATTCACACATAATAAACACAGAAAATAATATAAAAATATTTTTCTAATTCAGATTTGTGGTCCCGAAACCACTATTCCGATTAGAGTCAAACCGGGTTGTTACATTATGGGCCGGGCAAAAATGGGTATTACAGACCCTTCCCATCACATTATTTATGATTTTTTTAATTATTTAATGATATTTCAGTATTTTTTTCATATAATTAACATATAATTTTTGATAATTTTTTTATCTTAAACTCTGAACTCCGAACTTTAAATCTCAAAACCTTGAATCCTGAATTCAAACCCTAAATCTTGAACCTTGAATTTGGGGTTCGAGGTTCAAGGCTTAGGATTTGTGATTTGAGGTTTATGGCTTGGGCTTTGAGACTTAAGGTTCGGGGTTCAAGATCCAAGGTTCGAGGTTTGAGGTTCAAGATATAAAAAATTACTAAAATATCGTTAAATAATTAAAAAACCATAATTAATAAAGTGGAAAATATCCATAAAATAATTTAATTTTGCATAAAAGAAGTGTTAAGTAAACATAATAGATGGTAGATATTTAGTTCATTTAATATATAAGAAGATACACAGATTGCTTTCACATATTCCATACGATTTGGAAACCACATATCAGATTTGTTTATATATATGCAGATCCATGGATGATTGCATTATATTTTACCATCAACTACTTTGGAAAGTTTAAATTTGCATAATTTAAATACCGTACCAAAGTTTTAATTAAGGAATAAATTATATTAGGTTAATTCTAAAATATATAGTTTTAGGTTTTATAGTGATATTGTAACCTTTTAAAGACATATAAATATTAGGGTAAATTATACAGATGGTCACTCAATTTTTAAAAGTTTTCATTTTAAGTACTCGAAAAAAAAGTTTATAATTTAAGAACTCACATTACATAGTTCGATCATTTTAGTTACTCACATTAAAATTGCAAAGAAATCTAATGTGGAACTATTTCTAAGATTTTGATTTTCACATAATCTAAGTATCATTTTAGTCACCAATATTTTAATATAAATAAGATTTAACCCTTAAAAATACTATTTAAAAAAATAAAATATATATACCCTAATTAGGTATAATGGGGAACTTGAAGAAAAATAATTAAATGATATTTATTTCTATATACCTCTCATTTAGCTTTTATTGTATATTTAGATACTTAGAACTATTTATAACCCCTCCTAACCCTTAAATAGAAGTATAATACGTTTCAACGAACTCGAACCCATGTCCTTTTACACTGACAACATTGTTAATACCAACTGAACTAAAAGTCAATCGACATTATCATTGTTATTGTTATTATTATTAGAAAGAAAAATTAAAGATTTTCACATGTTGATAAGTCAATGTAAGAACAGTGTTGCTTGTTTATAATAGATGCGTATAATAATTAATTAAAATAACTAATCTCTATTATATGTTAATTAGACATTGATAATTGAAAGTAAGAATTCGCTATTGCATCCTTTCATACTAGTTATGTATATGTACACATTTATATTTAAAAGAATAAAATCAAAGTCAGAAAAGAAAATGAAGGAAAATGAGGAGAACAACCTATATAACATACACGTAAAATAAAGCCGGACTTGGTCCTCTAAAATAAAAATTATCTATTTAGATCCTTTAAAATTTTAAAATTTTAAATTAATAAAATAATTTTATACTTTAATTTTTAAATATAATAAAATTTTAATTTAATTTTAAAAGTTATAAATATATAAACTGTTAAAATTTAATTTCCACTCCTAAAAATCTTTTAACTTCACCCTTAAATAAAATATTCAATAAGTTTAGAGACAATTATTAATTCTAAAGAAGACTGAGTGTTGCATTGATATATTTGTTTAATTGAAAAGGTAGCAGAAGGAATTATTAGGTGAGGTGGCTCCATCATTGACCAGCAAATAAAAATGAAGAAGAAACAGCCCGGGGGGGGGGGGTCCTAATTAAAATTTTCCTCTAATTCTAAATATAAATTGTCTCAAAGCTCATCATTTGGTTTCTTGGCAGCTTCTTCTTCTTCTTCTTCTTCTTCTTTTTTTCTTTCTTGAATTACAATAGTAAACAAAACTTGAACAATAAACACGACTCAAACACAGGTCATACTTGAGGTAATAAATACCCTTAATTATCCCATGACAGCTTTTACTCTGTGTTTTGTTCATAAACTAATAAACCCGGATCATGCAAACTGCAATGTAAATATTAATTAATTTACTCACTGTAATTTTAATTTTAGTTAAAGTATATTTTTTAGTATGAGCCAATAAGTAAGTCCCATTTTATGTCGTTCCATTGCCAAGTTAATCAAGATTCTTTGCTATGTATGTACCGTCAATTTGTCTAATCCGTTGTTTGTACTTTAAATTAGTAAGCAGCACTAACGGTTGACAATGAAAATTAAAAGAAAAAAGATCAACAAAGGACTACTTACGTGACCTTAGGGAAAGCTATCAACTCCCACCACTCACTTCCTTTTCCTTTCCTTCCATGATATATCGCGTTTCCTTGCTGCCTTAATTCTCATATATTTCATGCTTAGGTCCACTTACGAGTAATTACATACGAGTCATATATATTATATATTCATTTCAACTATTCAATATTCCATTCACTAAAACCCTAATTATGGTTCGAATCAATTTTTGTAAAAAAATTCGATTAATCAACTTTGAAGTGATGATAAAGGTAGAAGAGGAAGAGCACTGAGTTCCTCTGTTAGAAGTCTGATCAAAAGAAGGAAACTTAAGGAAATGGAAAGACAAGTTTGGAGGATTTGATATGATAATATAAACAATCACTATATTATTATTAAATGAACTACTAAGAAATAGTTGAGGTCTAGAGAGAGATGGGCTGATCCAAAAAGAGAAATATAGGCAGCCATTTTCAAGAATTAGATAAAAATATTAACAATAGAAGAAAGAACCATCATTCAATCTACTACAAAAAAATATCATCTTTTATCCTCTTCAGTGTTTGTCTAGAATATAAGCTCTCCACTTTTCAAATTATAAAGGCAGCACAACCAACCTTTCCCTCCATTTCTACATCATTTTGGGCATGCCATATCCCATTGTTAACATTACTACCTTCTCTTCACCAACCAAAATCTATTGAAAAAGCTTCTGCACACGGAATCAGAAAAATGAACACTATTTAGACGGTCCAGTGAAATTTGACACAATGAAAAGGTGAAATGTTGATGAAGGGTCTTCTACTTACATATTCAATATAGATCTTTAAATGGACCGCCGGCATTGCAGGGACATTGACATCATCGTAATACAAACTCTGTTCATCCAAAGCCAAACCCTTCACTAGCTTCATGGATAGCCAGCAGCAGGCGTTCCTGAAGCTGTTCCTTTGATGAATACTCAGGAAGATCTAACTGATTAAAGCTGGAGACGAAAAAAACAGTTGTTAAAAAACACAATGAAAAAGCATAAAAGTAAATTGTGAGTAAAGAATGTATTCGCTCATCACCATGTATGGGCAGAAGGCAGCCGCTCAGGAGCTCCAAAAGCCTTGTGAATCTGAAATTTTTGTGGACCAGAGATACCCTGCAGTGCCTTAAAACCCTCCAATGGCACCTGTACACACCCAATAAATTCACATGGATGCCAACCTAGGACAACCTGAACAATTTAATATAAACCAATAAAATTACCTTTGATGTTCCAGTTACAAACTGAAGCAATCTTGCCATGTCCTCTTTACTAAAAGCTTTAACAACTTCCCAAAACCATTGAATAACAGGAGATGCAGCCGTATAGCCAGTATACTCAGTGTTGGCCTTTAGATCATCCACTGCAAAATGATGAGATTTTTAGATGATAAAAGAACCACAGACAAACACAATGACAAGCATAAAAAGCATATAGGCTGGTTAGCTTACAATCAATTTCAGGAAGTCCACTGATTAGTAACTCGAGCTCTTTATCATTAAAAATTGAAATAAGTTCACGTGGCACCAATTCATTAAATCCCTCAAGGAAGGAATTGATTTGAGGACGGATAGCATTTGTCAAGATATGATCAGCAACAAGGTCTACATATTCATGTTTTGTTTCTTCAGTAACTCTGGTGTTTCTTCCTCCAGGTTTGAGCTCATAATCAGTGACCTTTTTTTCAAGCAAAACATAACAATTTAGAAGATAATTGAGAAAATAGCAAGAAAAAACCAGGGAAAAAAACTCTGTTCAATCTTTGCAAACCTCAGTTTTTTCATAAAGTATGTGCTTTTCTTCATCAGCATCCATGCTGAAAGTCAGGTCAGGAATGTCGCTTACATCATTCTGAATTATAAAAAGGAAGACATTAAGAAACAATGGCGAATTAGTCCTTCAAATAGACTCAATGGCTCCAATGCATTATGTGAGAAAACCAAAATAACCAGGGAAGAAATTGATTAATTAAACCAACCTCCAGCATCCACTTCAGATTCTTGTAATAATCAGGATCAACTGCCTCTATATCATGGTAGGTCACCTTAACACCAAGAATATGCTTGTAGAAGGATCGAGTAAAATAAACATCCAAAAGTTGACCATCAAATAGTGCCTTTGCAACCTGCATGTATCACAGGAGAAAAAATAAGAATAAAACTAATGCAAATCACGATAAACACCTACATTAGAACCTAACAGCCCAGTGGCTTACCACGCGACCAACGAATTTGAAGTAAGAAAGATGCTCGGTCTGGTAAACAGAATTGGAATTTGGCTGGAAAGTTGCATTGCTCCCCACAGTAGTAAAAAGTAATGCACCTTTATCAAATATGACCCTTGAGAGTAACTGATACCATTCTCTAGTCAGTCCACCGGCATCAATGCCCTCTTCCCCTTGAAACTGCACATTCAAGCGACCTTTCAGATCCTGAGTAGGTCGCATTCGTAACTGATTGTATGAGTCCTCCAAAACATATGCCCGCCGCACACTTATCCGCAGTGGACCAGCAAGATGTTGTTCATGTTGTTGCCTTATTCTTGAACGGAAATATGCTCTCTTGTTATCAAAGTCGATCAACCTTGGAGCTTTCAGCAACATAGATAGCGGTTTTTCTAGCAAGCCAGGATTTTGCCTAACAAAAGCGTTCAGAAGTCTACGATGCTTCTCGGCAAACCTTGCGAATGTGACAGAACCATCTAGCTTCTTCTGAGAATCCCCACCGCATTTAGAGGGTAAGGAAACAGAACACTCAGCAGACTCTTTTACTTCTTGTGCAGTCACATTTACATGATCTTGTTGCATGATAGAATGATTGGCATGTAACTTTTCACACAAAACAAAGAAGGCCTCAATGAAAGGAAGAAGTCTCTGAGTCCCAGGAGGAAGTGGTGATGACGAGGATGCTCCTTGAAGATGCTCCCCAACATTTATATTAGATACAGTTGGACAGAGTGAACTCTGAGCCAGCTGTGCCTCAGTCAAGCCAATACAATTACTCAATTCTTCCCACAATGGCTCTAATGATACATTTAACTTCCACATGGTAGCTTGCTCTTCCTGTTCATCATCACCACCCTCAGGTGTATCATCACCAACATTAGTTGAAGTGAGTGAGCTAAGCACTTGTAGCACACGTAGAATAGCAGCTCCTGCCATGGAACCTGCACTAAGACCCAGCATCTGCGTATTCCTCAGTGTTACAAGCTCATTGACAGCCGAACTACTCAAACCATGAGCTAATTCTGAAAGCTCTGAGGTAAAGAATTTCCGATGGGTCACAGCAACTGATGCCAGTTTCTTCAGCACCTCACCAGCTAACATATAAACTTTATCTGACAACCTAAACAAAAATATTACAAAGCAGCAGTCAAAAAGAAATAAAAGGATTTGCCAGGGAAACATGGGATCAAAAAGAAAAACGAACCTGAGAACAAAATCCTAACTAGCATAAATAACTTTCAACATATCCTGAGGTATAAGAGTCAAGAAATAATACCCCTCACGACCAAGAAGACTGCACAAATTGCACAAATCAGATTCTGGTAGCTGCAAGAAAATATTATGAAAGTCCACATTTTTATTGCCTTTAGATCCAGAGGATTCAGTGTTGGTCCGCTTCTCTTGATTAGACTCTTGTTCTGTCAAAGGAAGGTCCTTATGTGCATCACCAGAAGCTTCTTCATCGAGCAGGTTCTGAGAACTTGAATTATCAACAGCTAAATGAGAGAGTGACCAGCTTTCTAATTTTGATGCTGCTGTGTAGACAACAACTTGAAGTAAACCTACAACCTGCATATTACATACCATATTAAAACAAACAACAAATAATACAGAATTATATCAATATCCAGGACTAAGAGAGAGCCAGGTTAATGAGTAAAATATTTAGAAGGGCGATAAATTTAAAGAGTACCTGCTCAAGATGGGTAGTGCTGAGCAAAAACAGCGGTCGGTTCAAGAGCTTAAGAAATAATATTAGAGGGATATCCCCTTGAGAGTTTCCCAAGGGTTTTGATGCATCTCCATCGATAATTTTCTCCTTGCCTTTATCTTTCTTGGTTTCTGGGTTTTGGGGGCTCAAAGGCTCAGAAAGAATTGAAGGATCATAGTGGAACAGCATATTTGAAACGGCAGAATGATTTGTAGCCAAATAAGTCAAAATTTCAAGAACACGACGTAGTACAAGAGGTGGAAGACCTGTTGCAACATAAAAACCCGAAGGTAAGATGAGGGAAACAAATGCAGGAAGGCACAGTAATATCAGATGAAGCATTACCATCGAACACCTGTGACCGACCATAAACAACTTTTGAATGGCAACCATAAAGCCTTTGGGAATTAATTGTTGACAAACCACTGCTAGAGCCTTCAACTTCAGATCTAATCATATCAAGCAAGAGCTTTACCAAAGTTGCCCTAGTAGCACTATGTGCACAAAGATTTAACAGAAGCCTCTGCAGAAGGCCTTTCCCAAGCGGCTACAAACAGATAAAAACAAAAACAAGTGTTAGAAAATACAAGTTTCAAAGTTTTCATCAAGTATTTGGAGAAACATAACCTACATTATACCAACAGCATAGTCTGCTGTCAACAAAACTAAATAGAGTAATTCAAGAACTTTAAAGCTGTCAATCTCCAACCATCTTGGCAGATTGGTCAGATTCAGTAAGCTTTGTTGAACATTGAAGCATGAAAAACAGTAAATAGCAGTACCTGTGCTAGCCGTAGAAGGCGAATTAAAGCTTTCAAAGAATTGGAGTTCAGAAGAGGCTCCCCTTCAATTTCCTTCACTTTTAAGCTATCTGAAATGGTAGCACCAGGCCTTCGGCCCAATGTAATTCCAACACCCCTGTCCATCACTGTTTGCCTATCCAAACCCAAACCATTCCTCCGATTACTTAGCCTATGGCTACCTCCAAACAAACTGCGTGCCTGGTAATGACTCATTGCTCTATCCCTAAGCATTTGAGCTTCAGCAAGTAAAGGAGATGGTAATGCTGACAAAACTGCTTCTGAAGAAGTCAAAAGCACCTGGGACAAAGGCTAAAAAGTTAATATTGTTCAGTTATTCAGGAGGGAAAAGTTTACAGTACAAACCTCTTCACGCAGATCAGCAGGGAAGGTGGCAATGATAGAAGCGTTATCCATATCCACAGGTTGACCCTCAGCTTGCTGTGCAACTCTCTGTGCTCTTTGCTGTGCTAATACTTCTGCCTGAATGTCTGGCGGAAGAGCAGCTAAGAACTCAGGGTCAATATTATCTGCTGAAGGTGGTACATAAGTCGGAGGTTGAACAGATTGGGCTTGTTGGGAAGCCAAAACTTCTGCCCGTAAATCTTCAGGTAATGCCTCCAAGAAGGTAGGGTCTATGGCATTAGAACCAGGACCCTCAATATTAGCACTAGCTTGATCAGCCTGATTAGCATCCTGAGAATCAAGTGTGTCTGGCTCCTCTGCACCAATTTCATGAGGAATTGATTGATCGGTTTGGTTCTCTTCAGCATTAGCAGTATTCATGTCCACATCAATACGCTCATGAACCGAAGACCCATTAGAATCACCTGGGTTAGGCATCTCCAAACCAGTACCTGTCAAAATACGATTACCTGCCTGACCATCTCCTCCTGACAATCCATCATCACCCATGCCCTGTGGTGAAAGGTTTTCAGGCACAACAGAACCCCCCTCAGGCAAGTTAACCATTTCAGAAATTTGCTCTACTTGATCAGCAGCTGTTGTGCCATTCCCATCTCCAATTTCCATGTTATCATGCTCATCTGGTGCATTGTTCAAAGAAAACGTTTGAGTTAATATCCCTTCATGCCTTTGAATAGATTCAGCCATATCACCAGACTGAGGATTGAGCTGCCCTTGACATGTAACACTTTCACCTGTTCGATTAAGTTCCTGTGAAATTCCATTGTTATTTTCTTGCAGCTGATCTTCACTCTGCTGACTACTGGTGTTCTCTCCCTCTACCACAGCCTTCCCATCATTTGATGGAGGAGCATCTGATGGTTGCGACTCCTGGACTCCAGAATTTTGTGACTGCCTTTCTGCTAAATTGTTGGCTGGAGCTGTACTGCGCAAATGAGATACAAACTGTTCCTCTACAGCCTGTGCAATTGCTGCAGCTTGAGCACTTGCTTGTGGCTGACCATCATCAGTCCACCGTCCATCACCAGGCCCCCTTCTCCCTTGCAGATGCAATGAGTCCATGCCTACAGGATAATCAGTCAAGGGTGGGGGTGCTGCACTACCCAATCGATCACCAAACAGGCTATTTGGTGCATGATCAAATGGCAGACCAGGAGCATCAAACATGTAAAAGTGGGTAACATCAAAACTCCCAGATGAGAAAGCTTCCAAATCCCTGGATGAATTCCCACCGGATGACCACATCAAGCTCAAGTCCCCTGCCTGGGATGGTCTTAACAGAAGAGGATGTTGAAAGCCATTTACTTCTGTAACAGAACGATCAAAGGAAGACCTACCATTAGATCGCCTGCGTTCAAAACCTACAGGCCTACGAAGACCAAAGAGATCATCCACATTCACACCTTCAAAAGGTTCAGCAGCCACATCAATTAAACCGCTTGCACCTCCAGGTTGCCCAAGTACTTGCAGATGGTCTAACCCATCAAGGGCTTCCCTCCACCTCACCTCTATGACACGTCGCTCATGAAAGTCATCATCTTCTTCATCAATCATGTCATCGTTATAGTCATCTCCCAAACCAGTATCATCATGGTCCTCCACATCAGTATCAGCTAAAGACATCATTCCAGCACCATCTTCAGCTATATCCTCATCCTCATCCTCCCCCTCATCATCATCCTCATCATCCTCCCCATCATCCGCCATGTCATCATCCTCATCAGCCATATCATCATCTGCCCTATTCTCCACCCGGAATGTCATCTCGATTTGGTCAACATTGTGCAACACACCTCCTTCCATTTCTTCACGCATGAAATCCATCCCAAGTTCCACTGGTCTGTTGCTAGCTACAGGCTCCACTTCAACTCTCATATCTTGCTCGATAGGATCATTTGAGTTTGCGTTGTGATTGTCTTCAATTTGCAAAGTCACTTGATGTTGTTGTTCAGTTGTCTCTGCATCTACAACTGCTTGCTGACCACCCCCATTCTGGTTGTGCTCTGTCTCCTCAGCAGCAGATATAGTTACCTGATCAGTATGTCTTTCGTTTGAAGACAATGACTTCTTCTTGTTGAAACATTCGAACTTGAAAACCTGCTCATTTGCATTAGCAGCCCTAGTCAGGCTTTCCAAAGCCTTGAGCATCAGACTTACAGTTTTCGGTGCATCAGAATGATCCAAATCAACCACTTCTAGAATATTGGTTAGACACTGAACTACTCCTCCTTCAATCATGCTTTTTGCTATATCTGGTGAGCAGCCAGTGCCAGGTAAGTTGCTTGATGATGAGTTCTTTGACAAAATTGAATATGCCAAATCAGCAAAAGCAAAAACCCTTTTGTCAGGCACCAAGGAGCTATTCATTGAATTACTTTCCACATTTGAGAGAGAAGATAAGGCTTTCACAAGTTCGTTAATCACTCTTTTACGGCCTTCACTGGAACGGCCACACAGAACCACCAGAAACCAAGAAGCTTTTTCAGACAACTTGTCCCTCCATTCATCAAGTCCAGATGATTTATCAACAGATAAGGGAAGCAACCTATGCAAAATATGATGAACAATGCCAGGGCTGCCAGACGTGTCTGATTGATTAGAAACACGGAGTTGACCCATTTCTGAATCCCTTCTCAATATGACTCCTACTGCATGTACATACATTAAAAGAATATCACTCAATAACTTGAGGACAAAAGTCACCTTAGCAAGCCCTGCAGATCTTTCATTTTCAGACTCCATTTTCCTAGTTTCTTCAACCTTTGACTTACCCTTCACCTTGCTTGTGGGTTCATCAATCTCCATAGAAATTAAGCCAGTTGCACTATCTTCCTGGCCTTTGGCAGAAGGATACTTCAGAACTATTTCAAGAAGCTGATCAATCACTTGAGCAAGATTGGCTGGAATCTTTTTGTGGCCTTTGGAACACTTACCTGTTCCATCATTTACCCTATTCTCAGGAATTCGCACAGGTTCATTTGAAGCTAACCCAACTTCAGCACCAGAAGCTTTCAATTTGTCTTTCTCTCTCTCCTTTTCCTTCAATAGAACTACAAAGGGTCTACCCCCTGATGACTCCAATTGACAAACCGCAGTAGCAGCTTTCATAAACACTACAGGATCTCTGCATATAACAGGCGCCATTGATGTTAAAAATGTGCGAGGCGAAACACGGCCAGCATGCCTGCTGCCACTCAAAGTCTGTCTAATCTCCAACTCCATGGCAGTTTGCAAAGTCTGAGGATCTTCAAGGAGATGTCTAATAATGGCAGATGCAACAGTATCATAACCAGGAAAAAAACAAGTTCTTGGAAGACTAAAGAGAGCAGCTAAGCCTCCATTCTCAAGAAATTGCAAAGCTAGAGCATGCGTTTTTGTCAAGCGAGCACATAACTGAAGTACAGCCTGCATCACCATTGCTGGAACGTGCTGTTTGATTAGTTCACAAGCAAGAAGCAGCAGATTCTGACTTTCTTCTACAGTCAAGTAACCAGTAGATTTACCCAATATTTTCTCAAATGAAGTGATTGGTTCTTTCTCATTAGCATCTGAAGCTGATTTTTTCTCTGTCACTGGTTCTGGAACAGTCAAAGAAGCATGGTCCCCAGATGAATCAGGCTGAGATACTGTCTGGGTACCCTCCACCGACTCAGAAAACAATCTTGGACGGGACTGCAACATGTTATCCAAGATCAACAGTAAAGCACTGATACATTTTGGTGCCATAATTTCATTTCCCGCATCATTTTTAGCCTTAAAGTCAATCAAGATATCCAGAACAGCAGGTACTACACCATTCTGGCCAGCAATTTCACGTGTATTTCCATCCTCAGAAAGCAGCAGCGCTACAATATGAGATATCATACACAATGCACTGGAGTCCTTAGAAAAATCCAATGGACAGAGCCTCAGCTGCTGAATAAGAAATGATAGCACTTTTGGACGGTCTTCTCCTTTGTTACGATTGCAAAGTGTTACAAGCAAGTCTGTTAATGAAAATGCCATATTATCACTACTCTGGAACAACTTAACAGATGCATTGAGGATATCATCAATTGGTGGTGCTGTGGGCCTCCCTTCTTCAGTCATGACATCCATTGGCTTATCAACACTGTCAACTTTGGATGTCTCTGATGAATTTCCAAGTGATAAAGCAAGAGCTCGAGCTAGTTCATCATCCTCTTGCACAGGATCGTCAGCATGACTAATCAGCCACTCCATGGCCATTTCAACACTATTTGTTTCAACTCGTCTCAGGGCTTCCTCTGCTCTAGCCCTAGAAAAACCCATCTCGACAATGGTAGCAATGGTTCCTTCATCAGGTGCTGGGGGCATGAAACGTTGGTTTGTACTTCCTGTAATACTGCTGCGATTTCGTTTCACATCACCAACACCTGAGTATATATGCATGACAATAGAAACAACAGAAGCCACAAAACCAGGACTACAATTAGGAAACAAAGGATGGTTCCAGATCAGAAGAATCACATCCAGCACCTGAGACTGCAGCATGCGCACAAAGGTTTCTGGGTCCCTAGGAACAGGAAAGAGGCCGATTGACAAGCCAGCAGCAACAGGCTGAACAAGCAGCTGAGTCTGAGATGTAGAATTCCCAAACAATAATGATGTAGAATTAACAAAATACTCGAGCACACGGCAGTAGCATTGTAATGTATCAAGCAGCCATGTACCATGGGAGACTTTATTTGCATCACCTGCTTTCTCGTGTTCAATAGCAGGTGTAGGGATAGAGTAAGGTAATGTCCACAATAACTGACTAGTAGCTTCAAAAGTGGTAAGTAGCTCCTTAAAGGTTCCATGCACATAAAAGTTATTAACCATTCCTGTATAACATGTTCGCCGCCTACTGTCAAATGTCAGTGCTCCCATGTCATCAACAACTTTCCCAAGGTACCGACACTTGACAGAAAGTGAAGTATCAAGTCCTGAAGAAGAAGAATACCCAGAGAAACCCAGTGCCTCAAGAAATATTTTAGCCAGGGCCATACCAAGAGTCTTTGAAGCCGAACTTAATGATCCAACATCAGCTCTACGACGGTAAGGTGTCGTAAACCCCTTAACAAGAGCTGTGAAAAAGGACCGCAATGTGAAAGCAAGCTTGTTAAGAATTTCTATGACAAGAAGACCAGGACTTTTTGTTTTCAAATCCTGGACAGAAGATGTTTCTGGCAAACTGTGAGAAGAATCAGAATCAATGTTCAGAGCATTCAGGTGTCGACCATTCCTTCCACCCCTTAAACGGGACAGACCATGTCGACTACGACGGTGCAAACTTTCACCAGAACGAACAAGTGAAAGAAACTCTCGGTCTGCACTACCCAGAAACTGAGAACCACTCCTAATAGAAACTGGATTCATGTATCTCACAGCTGGGGTACTAGCATCATCATCACTTTCCCTTCCAACAGCGGCATTTGATGGACCAGTGTCTGTACCCTCACTCTCTTGATCAGCTTTTCGCTTCTCATCAGCCATGGTGTCATTAGACAGAGAAATTTGCCATATTATTTCCCTGTATGCCCTCCCAAGATCTTTCAATACATCAGCATCTACAGTGCTCAACTCAGAGACAACGCTAGTAGTGCCCTTCAAAAGAAAATTGCAAAGAGACAATATACCTTCAAGACTAGAAAGAGATCTCAGAACCTTAGTCTGGTTGCCAGTTTCAACAGTGGCTAGCTGAGTTCCTCCAATAGAAGCCAACAGTTCATTTGTTAACTTCAGCTGTTCTCTTAGGAATGAACAAACTGCTCGAGCCAGAGATGCAGAATGCTGAGGTGAAAAGCTCTTGAAGGCAACAGAAATGCTCTGTCCAACTGATGCTGAAAGAGGCAGTAAAGGCAAGGTAAACAACCGCAGGACAGCGTCAATCCCTTTCTTTTCAACAAATATACGGCATGTATCAGCATTCTGAAGGATGGTTTCAAGAAGACGGCCCACATTGCTAATACAATCAGGAAGGAACAATTCAATATTCATTAAAGAAGTATCAGGAGACACCTCTGACATCTGATCTGAACTCTCACTCCTTGAGGATTCCCTGTCATCTGGCTGAATCAAATTCCGTTCTTCAGCATCAGTTTCCATTGGAACAGGGGCAGAAGATTCAGCAGCAAAAGATGAAGTGTCAGCCCCAGTTCCGATTCTCAGTATGACATTCAAGATCTCAATCACCATGTCCACTCCAGGTGCACGCAATGAAGAAGCATGACGCATAAGTTCATCCAAGCCACTTGACAAAGAAGTAGGAGTATCTCCGGTAAGAGACCGCACATATGTTCTAGAAGTAAATATCTTGACAAAGCACCTCAAAGCATTGCGATCTTTCACTGCCGCAAGACCATTAGTATTAAGACAGAAGGCACCCAAACACTGAGGTATGCATGTTATGGCTTCGGCAGAGCAGAGAACACCATCCATAATAGCATCTAGGAAGGCAGATGGAAGACCAGCAGCATCTAAGACAGGAAAGCAAGTAGGATCCTTGTGAATTAGATCACTCATAACAGTTGCTGCAAGTGCAAATACTCCCCCACCAAAATCTTTTGCTCGTCTGAATATGATACATAAGCATTGTGGCAACAAGCTCTCCTCAGATCCATAAATACGAGCAGTGTTTCCAGGGGCATATGTTCCAAGAGATATAGCCCGTAACAAAGCTTTCATGAGTAGCCGTCGATGATAAGCAACTAATGCTTCAGAATACAAAGGCTGCATATTATCAAGCTCAGTTGACGCTCCTGCGACTACTTGTGAAATCCTCCCACTACAATCAGGGTCTTCAACTAGTTGCTTTGGACTGTTTTCCACATAAGAAACTTCAAGTTTTAAGCGAGAGATTGTATCATCTAAACCACCCAAGTCTCTGAACAGTGCAGCTGCAGGATTACTGTAATCCATAAAAGCTTCCAGAATATTGATGGCTGTGGTAACCAAATGCAGATGCTGAGGATCGGTATCTTTAAGCAGAGGTAAAAGAGTAGGTATAAACCCTGCTTCACGCATGGCTGAGCAACCTGATGATGATGAAACCAAAGCAGTGACAAGGGATAGTAGAGCCTCAGCAAACACAACAGACCACTTTGAGGTATTGCTAATTACAGAATCAATGGCTTTCTGCATGAGACTAGATAGAATGCCACGGTGTCCACCAGATGTAACAGCAGTCAATACAGCTGGTTGGCGGGATCGGTCTTGACAAAGAGCAACCAAAGAAAGCAGACATAAAATCCGAATTTTCTCAGAAACTGCATCTTCATAACTCAGTAAAGTAACTAATTCATTGACAAACTCAGGCTCATTATTGAAGAAAGAAACAAGGTCATCAGTATCACTGCTTGCCTGAACAAGAACGATGAAGGCATACAAGCGAATGCGCGTATACTGCTGCCGAGATGTTAAAGATCCAAAAGCCCTTGCAAACCGCAATCTTGATAATAAAGAAAATCTTAAATTGGCTGGTACCTTATATTCACCAACTAATTTATTCAAGAGCTCCAAATCAGTCTCTGGATGAGTGTTGATATTAGGTAAATGAATAATTTGTAAACCTCGGGTAGACTGTTCAGAGGAAGAGACCTCATTTGATGCATAGAACTCAAAATGTAGAGTACACCCAAGATCATAAGCAACTGTATCGCATCCATTCTGTATAGCACATGCAATCAATCCTAGACCCTCTTCTTTTCCCCCCCAACCTTGTGCAAGTGCAAATAACTTAGAACTCAGAGATGCATCTCTGACAGAGTACTTTCCAATTGTTTTCTTCAAGAAAGCAGCTAAAGTTTGCAAGCAAGCCTCAACAACATCAGCATCAGTCGATGCAAGCAAGGATGAAAGATGCTGCTGCAAACAGCAAGGAACCAAAACCAAGAAAATTAAGATGAAAAGAAAGAAATCAAAGGAAATAATTTCCATATTAATAATTTCCATAATGTCTGATCACCAACTTGGAAAGAAATCAAAAAAGACAACCAAGATTATAAAGCATATAGATTTACTAATATATTTTTCTAAGAGGAGGATATGTGTAGTATAAAATGTAAGAGCATAGGATTTCTAAGACCAAAAAAATACCTCATAAGAGCTATAAAAATGCTTATTTGTGCAGTTGTCCAAGACTAGTCTTATAACACGAAGAATTTGAAGAACTGCTTCCCTGGGGAAAGGAGGATCAGATCCAAAAAATTTATCCTCAACCTGCAAATCTTTCCTTGGTTTTATATGCTTCTCAAAAAATGTGTCAAAATGGTTAAAAAGCTCAACCCAATGATGAAAATCTCCCTGCATCAATAACAAAAAAGTTAATTAACTGCACTACAGATACTGCAACATTTTATCAAATAAAGGTTAAAGAGGCACCTTATCAAACTCCCAAACAAAATCTTTCAGAGGTTCCTCTATATTCTCCAGAGGCGCAGAAGTCACGCTATTGATGAAGGATCTGATTTTGGGAGGCTGATACAAATCAAAACGAAAAACAGTTACTTTAGCTATAGGCATCAATAGATTCCTAGATTTTCATGTGCTACAAATATTAGAATGCAGAATTAGAAAATCAAAGGAGACCGAACAAGAGAGAGAAAAGACAAGTAATAAGAAAAATAGACCATACACTACTGAACAGCCTAAAAGCTACTAACTGCTTTCTGTCTATATGGGAAGAAATAAGCATAACACAAAAGAAACCAAAATTTGTTCCCATAGCTCTCTATGAATATAACCTCAAGCCTCCTCATAAAACCATTTCCAATAAAAATATTTTGCCCAGCTTTCAACAATCAATATCTAACCCAAGTAGCTATTACTTGTACAGTGAAAATGTCAAAAAAAATTAAAAACATTACCAGATCATGCTATATGGCAATCAACTAAATTTAGCAATCTCCACCATAGCCTCTCCTAACTCAAGAATTACAGACATATCCTTGCTTTTTTGCAAACAACAGACAAATATTTGCATGTTTCGTCAAATGCAATAAACTTTATAGTCTTCACATTAATAAAATGACACCAAATTCAGATTCAAGCAACAATGCCCCCAATATGTTATCAGTAAAATGTCAAAAAATGAAAGGTCAATTTTATGTCGACTTAGTTATTTATTTGATACCGTAATCCTATATGGGTTTTCCAAACTGGCAATTTACTTCAAACCCGTAATAATCTTACAGACTCTATTATTTAGAGTTCAAAGTAAATAGTTAAGCTCATTTCACTTCCTGTTATTTCCTAGCCAATAAAGCAAATAGAGCATTATTTATTAATGCCTAAATACAAGGTATCAAAGAAAATTAGAAAACGCTTACAGTATTTTTTTAAACATAAATTAGAAATATATATAAACAATTCCATCTCTATCTCAACTATCAAACTTAGCTGTTAGTAACGAACTCTAAACAATCAAAAAATGAAAATATATACAAATTACAATCTTTAATCCTGATCAATAAAAAGATAATAAAAAAATCAAACTTCGCATAAATTAAACAGCATAAAAAAATAAAAATTCGAAAAACAAATAAGTAATATCAAAAGCACATAACATAATAAAAAATAATTGAAGGAAAGAATAATCTTTTACATACCACTTCTAAATACCTCCTTCGCTTGAGCTTCATGTTGAGCAAAAAAAGAGCATTTCAAGAAATAAAGATTCAGAGAATCGATCAATTCTCAAAGCAACCGAGAATTGATCGAAGAGTTTTAAAAAGTTAGAAAATTAAATAAAAAAAAGGTTAGGGCTTCTTTTTCTCAATTATCACTGTTAAAATATGAGGATCAAATAAGGATCCTAAAATTGGGAAGAAAAGTGGGATTGATAATCAGAAGTGAATTTGGGGGAAAAGTTGGGATTCCCGATCGGAAATTAGGGTTTTTGATGAGATCAAAGAAAGAGAGAGAAAAGAGAGAAGTGGAGAAGAATTGTATGAACTGGAGAATCTATAGAAAGAGTGTATTCTAAATATTTATAGTCAAAAAATAAAAATATTTAGTAAATTAAAAATAAAATATGAAGTTTTCATCTAATCTGTTGCTAGAAGAAAAATAATAAGGAAATTATTATTTATTTATTTATTTGCCTACTTCTTTGTAAATTGTACTCAATTTTATTATTATTTTACTTTTATCTAAAATATTAATACTACAATACCATTATAAAGAGAAATAATCCATATTCTATAAAATATTATATTACTTTACTCATATAATATATAAATGTGTGAAAATAAATATAACACGAATTATTAATAGTATATATTCTACAAAAATATATAAATATTTATATATTTTCCTAGTTAAATTCTACTATATTTTGTTGGAGATAAGATGCAGTCACAAATAAGTTTTTGTGAAAGTTTTCATGGTAATTATAGAAAGGATTTTGTACCCCTTTTGAGAGAAGTCTATGAGAGTTACGGTTTTATTTTTGCGTTTGCTCTATGAGAGTTAGGACTTTAATTTCGAGGTTTGGGTTTGTATATTTAGTACATTTAGGTTTATTTTCTATACATTGTACTTTCGTTTGTTTAATCATTTAGTGAAAAGTCGAAGCCTCATTTGTTTATTTTTTTATCATCTTAATTGAAGATTTTCCACGTAAAATTTATGCTTAATCTTCTCTACCCTTTCTATTTTGTTATTTATACGGGCTAATCTTCAACATAATCAATGAAACCTAAATTATTATATTAATATGAAATATGTATGTTCATTTTTTCTACTATAATAATGTATAAAATGTTATATTTTAAAAATATATTAATAATTCATGGTATATATATATTGTACATATTTATATACTTTACATTTTATATGAGGTTATTTTTCAGTTTGTATGTATTTTATATAATATTTCAATTGAATCTAACTTATCATATTTAACGATTAAATATATTGAGAGAAATTTATTTTTCGAGAGAAATTTTCAAAATTATTCGATCAATCAAAAGAGTCGACCATCCTCACTAAAGTATATTATATATTAACTTATTTCATAATAATAGAAGTTTAGGGTTTAGGTTCCTATACTTTCCTAACTTTAAATATTTCAATAAATTTTTCTTTCAAAATTAGCCACCTTCAAATATATATATATTTTAATTTATTATGAATATAAAATGACTAAATAACCAATAATTTAAAAATTGTAAATTACTTATAATTAAGAGAATAATAATTTAATTGTTAGCAAAAAAACAAATTTAAATCCCACGAAAATTTTGATTGAGTCCAAACTAAAAATAGGAAAAAGATGCCATGCTTTTGGGACAATAAATTGCATATCGTGAAATTAAGTTGAAAATAAGTTGCTATTAGTTTGTAGAGAAAGAAGCAAAGGACATGGGTCATGTCATGTGCCCCTCTGGAAAACTTAGTACCCAAGTTAAAAGGTTTTGCAAAGCTTGACTCTGCTTGAGTCTTGAGCCCATTTTCAACTTTATTACTTTAATTATTAAAATAAAAACCCCCAAAGTTAACACAAAATTTTGTGCATATATTAGAATACCAATTAATAATTAAAAAAAGTTGGATCCTTTTTTAGTGTTTGGTTTTATGCAAAAGATTGGCTTCTTCTTCTTCTTCTTCTTTTCTACATGAAAAAACTCTCTAAAAGGGTCATCTAAACACAAATGTGTCAAATAGCCCAATGTGACATTTTGGAACAATGGATGGGAAAATTGAAATCTCGGACTAGCTAATTACTATATATGTAACAAATTCTTAATTTAGCTTTATTTTTGGGTATAATTTTATTAATAAACTAAGTTTAAATTAAGTAAACAATGCCTATGAAAAGAATATGTAACAAATATATTTGTTAAAAATCATATAAAAATCAAATCAACAAAGTTAAAAATTTGATATTCATGTCAAAATTCAATACAACATTATTTTATTAAAAAAACATGATTTATTTTGTATATAAAAATATTTTAATAATTATTTAATAAAACTAATATCGATAATAATTAATTCTATAAGTATAGATATTATAGTAACAGTTTCTTGTTACTTTGGGGAGGCATATTCTTTAAAAATGAATACATCTTTCCCCTTCCACAACCCACACTGAAAGAGGTAAAAGTTAGACAACAAAGCAAAGATTATTCCTTTCTTCGCCTTCAATTCAAACTTGAATCTTGATTCGATATTATAAAACTAATAAACATGCATGCATGGCATGGGAATTGAATATTCTGATAATGGTCACTGGTTTTCACTTTTAAGATATGTTCTTTAGGTGGCCCTAAATTAATTTTAATTTATTGAAAAATATATAATATAATTTTAATTTATAATTTCATAAATTTTAGAAGGAGAAAAGGATAATTTTATTGTTTTTTTAGAGCCAAAATCTTTACTTGTCTTCTTTGACTAAAGAGTATAAAGATTTATACTATGTTAATTTTGTAAGTGAGTATATATCGCAAAGAAAAAAAGAAATAAAAATAAAGAACACACTAATTTTTACGTGGAAACCCTTTCGGGAAAAAAACCACGGGCAGAGGAGAAGAAAATTCATTATGTCAAATTCGAATAATTACAAGATGAGTTTCAACTACATCTATTTATATGTTGAAAAAACCTAATTCTAATCAAAGTCAAATATATTACATTAATAAATGTTAAATATATTATACTTATAAATACTAAATCTTCCATATTAATAAATGTTAAATATATTATACTCATAAATACTAAATCTTCAAGAAAGAATATATATTTTGTTTAACTTGACTTGCAAGCAATCTCTTAGAATTTGGGTCACACAACTCTAACAATCTCCACCTAGACACGAATTCTCAACGAACAAGTTTTTCACCTATTCCATAAAATCCCTTAAGGGTTTAACTTCAACAATGAACACCAACCAAGTCTAGCAATGCTCAGGCTTGGTTATAGAAAGTGACTTAGTCATCATATCTGCAGGATTTTCATGAGTACTAATTTTGCTCACAACAATATCACAACGAGCAATAATATAACGAACAAAATGATACCGAACACCAATGTGTTTTGTTCTCTCATAAAACATTTGATCTTTTGTAAGAAAGATGACACTCTAACCGTCACAAAATGCTGTACTAATTTGAAGGTCTTCATTGAGTTCACTAAATAGTCCCTTCAACCAAATAGCTTCTTTACAAGCCTTAGTAATCACCATGTACTCAGTTTCAGTGGTAGACAAAGCGACTGTAGTTTGCAAAGTGGCTTTCCAACTAATTGCACAACCTCCAATTGTAAAGACATAACCTGTGAGAGATCTTCTTCTATCAAGGTCTCTAGCAAAATCAACATCAACATACCCAATGACTCCATATCTAGTTCTTCCAAACTGTAAGCAAATATCAGTAGTACCTCGTAAGTATCTTAAAATACACTGAACTATTTTTCAATGTTCTTTACTGAGATTCGCCATGCATCTGCTAACTGCACTGACTGCATATGATAAATCTGGACGTGAACAAACCATAACATACATGAGAGATCCCACTGCACTAGAGTATGGAACATGTGACATGTACTCAATCTCATCATCTGATTGTGGAGACAAAGCCGATGAAAGTCTGAAATTGACTACTAAATGAGTACTAACAAGCTTAGCACTCTGCATATTGAACATGCACAGAACTTTCTCAATGTAACCCTTCTGACTTAGGTACAATTTGCTTGCTTTTCTATCTCTGAGAATCTCCACACCAAGTATCTTTTTTGTTGGTCTCAAATCTTTTATCTAAAATTCTTCACTTAGTTGGGCTTTGACCTTTCTTATCTCTCTTTTATCTTTTGCTACTATCAACATGTTATCAACATAAAGGAGTAGATACAGAAAAGAACCATCACTTTTTTTTAAAGTAAATACAACTGTCAAAACTACTTCTTTTGAAATCATGAGAAGTCATAAAGGAATTAAACCTCTTGTACCACTGTCTTGGTGACTGTTTCAAACCGTAAATGGACTTTTTCAGCAAGCAAACATAGTCCTCTTTTTCTGAGACTGTAAAATCCTCTGGTTGTTACATGTAAATATCCTCCTCAAGTTCTCCATGCAAAAATGCAGTTTTTACATCTAACTGCTCAAGCTCCAAATCATGCATGACCACAATACCAAGTATAATACCCAAATTTTGCCCGGCCCGAGCCCAACTATTAAAACCCAAATATATAAAATAAATAATAATAAAATGTTCAGTTTTTTTATTACAACAGCAAACCCAAAATACAAGCCAAACCCATTTACAAATGGCCCAGTACAAACCCAATTAGCCTACACCTAAGCCCAATACCCTGGCCCGACTAACCCAACTAGAAGTCAGAAACCCTAGTAGTTGTTGCGCCGCAACCGAACCAGATCCCCGCGCGTGCTGCAAGTCCACGCGCGCCTTCTCCAGGCCGTACCTGCACACAACAAACGCCACTCCTGCAACAGAAACAAACAACACCAACAGAGCAACAACCAGCAACGAAAAAGAAAGAGAAAATAGAAAGCGAAAACGTGGCAATGATAGATCATTTATTTTATTTTATTTTGTAATTTTGGCTATAAAGAGCCAAGGCAAACAATGTAAAAGGATTTTCCTTTTTTACAAAAATTGAATACAGAAACAAAAAATTCAAAGAAAATTTCATAAGGGTTTTTAGTCTCTCTTCGTTTTTTTCTCTATTTTTCTTTTATTCTTCTGTTCATTGCTAGTGTAAATAAATAAAAGAAAAAGGAAGTTTAGAGTGAGGAGTTTACCTTTGTTGTGGAGCCGATTCCTTGTCTTCTCCGTCGTAATCGGAGATCGGGCGAGGGATCGAAGAGCCTTTGAGTGGTTGGTCTAAGGAGCGGCGCAGAGGGGCATGTTTAGCTTAGGTTTCTTTTTTGTTTTGTTAAGATGAAATTGCTGCTGATTTTAAGGTTTGGAGGTTGGTATTTATTGTGTGAAAAACAACGCCGTTTAAGGCCGGTTCCGGTGGCCTTAAAACGGCACCGTATTGGCTATATAACCAACGCGTGTGACCCGACCTAGGGAGGATCCGCGCATTTTTGTTGTGTGATCTATTTGCGCCTTTGATCCCTTATTTTTACTCCGCCTTTTTAATTTCATTTTTGCTTTTCTGTAAATTTCTCGCATGAATTTTGAACTTGTTTCAATTCAGTCACGCATAAAACGCTGCGTTTTGGAGGGGAGGGAATATTTCCCACTCGGCCCCCCATATAATTCGCTCGTTGCGATATAGTCCCCCGCTTTGTTTTAATTACATTAATTTCTTATTAATTTAGATCTAATTGTGATTTAACCCCCTTTTTTTACATTTGTTTTTTTATTAATTTATTAATTATTTTGTTACTATTATTAGTATATACGTATGTCATTTATATTATTATTGTTCTTTTTTCTCATATATTATTTATCTAAATTAATATATGTATATATCTTTATGTATTTTGATATAATACTTATTTTTAAATTTATTGGGACACTATTATTTTATGAAATATTTGCTTTTTAATTGTATTTTTATATTTATTTCAAATTTTCAGTTATATATTATTTATTTTAAATTTATATAATTTCATTTCTTTCATTTTTAGTTATTTCAAATTTGTACATGGGGTAGGTGTTTGTATTAATTCACTTGTTTCTTAATATTTTATTATTATTATTAGCTTTTAAATGTTAATGTTCATATTTATGTGTGATGTGAGATTATTGCCTTTATGTGTTTGGCATTGTTTATTGGTATTTATCGATTATTTGTATTCATTAACATATATTATGGTTTATGAATTATCGTCAGTTGTACATTATTATTCAATCGTTTTGTTCATTCAAAAGATTACAAATGTTAAAGATATTTCATATAAAAGTTTTCAAAAATAACGTAATACTCGACATTTAGGATCTTCGAAAGGATTGAGCCCTAACGTATTGGGTTCCAATTCTCCTCGTTGAATCTAAATAATCGAGGATATGCTTAAATTAAAACATAAATAAAAAGCTCATTCTCGATAATTCGATACGTGGTGTCCTAACGCATTGGATATGACATATTGTTCTCTCGAGACGAGGATTTTTTCTAATAAATGAATAAAGGCGATATTTGATATTTAGGAATTTTGTGAAATTGAACCCTAACTTAATGGGTTTTGATTTTCTCATTTGACCCGAATAATCAAATATCCTTCTCAAATGCATAGGTTTTAAAAGTTAAAAGATAAACTTAATTTTGAAGATTAAAAATGTTGCGCCCTAACTCACTGGGTGTGACATTTGATTTCTTTGAAATAAGAGTGTTTTATTATTTAATTCAAGTTAAAAGGATCGTATTTTAAAATCTTTTCAAAATTTTGACATTAAGACATTAAACGATCAATTCGGTACCAATTTTGGGCATCACGAGGGTGCTAACCCTTCCTCGTGCGTAACCGACTCCCGAACCTGTTTTCTCAAAATTTGCAGACCTAAAATTATTCTCAAGGTGATCCAATCACACCTCAATAAAAGATCAGTGGCGACTCTCAATTTTCGTATTTAAGTCGACAACTAAATTTTTTTTAGAAAGATAGTTTCGACACCAAGCAAAGCTCAAATCGAACTATGCTTCACAACTAGGGAAAACACATCTATGAAGTCCACTCTTGGAATTTGACAACAAGCCTTGCTTTATATCTGAATTCTTCAACTCCTGGAGTTCCTTCTTTCTTTTTAAACACTCATTTACAACAAACAACCTTTTTACCTTTAGGAATTTTCATAAGATCCCATGTTCTGTTTTTGTGGAGTGATTACATCTTCTCTTGCATAGCAAAAATCCACTTTTCTGAGTCTTCACAGCTAACTCCCTCAGAATAATTCGATGGCCCTTGGTTTGCATCTATATCTTTAGTCACATTTAAAGCATAAATAACTAGATCAGCCTCGACATACTTTTTGGAGGTTTAATTTCTCTTTTAGTTTTATTTTTAGCGATAGAGTATTGTGGTTAAGAAGTAACTCTATTCTGAATTTTTGTAATGGTTTGAGGAGTCGACTCTATTATAGATTCTAGATTAATCTGATGCTCCACATGCTTTTAATTTTTTTATTGGAAGAGTCTTTAAGAGATAAGTTAGGTAGCGTAGCAGTTTCATCAAAAACAACATCTCTACTAATCATAACTTTTCTATTTCTAGGACACTATAACTTATACCATTTTACACCAGCTTTATAACCAAGAAAAACACATTTAATGGATCTCGGTTCTAGTTTTTCATTATTAACATGAGCATACGCAGGACACCCAAAGATCTTTAAATCAGAATAGTCAGCAGGATTACTAGACAATACCTCTTGTGGAGTCTTTTTCTCAATGGCAATGGATGGATATCGGTTGATTAAAGAACATGCAGTAGAGGATGCTTTGGCTCAAAACGACTTTCGTAAGTTGGCATTTGACAACATACATCGAACATTCTCCATGACTGTTCTATTCATTCGTTCTGTAACACCGTTTTGCTGTGGAGTATGACGAACTATCAAGTGTCTTACGATCCCTTCTGACTTGCATAGTTTATTAAACTCAACAAAACAGAACTCTAAACCATTGTCTGTGCGGAGGTATTTTATTTGTTTTCTCGTCTGTTTTTCAATCATAGTTTTCCAAGACTTAAATGCGGAAAACAAATCACTTTTCTGCTTCAGAAAGATCGCCCAAACTTTTTTGGAAAAATCATCAATAAAAGTTAGCATATAATTACATCTACCTCTCGAATACACTTTGGATGGCCCCCACAGACTAGAATAAATATACTTCAATGTTCCCTTCGTGTTATAGATTTCTTTAGTGAATCGAACTCTCTTTTGCTTCCCAAAAATGTAGTGCTCACAGAATTTTAGTTTGCAAATTTCTTGCCCATCAAAAAGTTTTCTTTTGTTTAATTCTGCCATGTCATTCTCACTCATATGCCCTAGACGCATACGCCAAAGTTTAGTAATATCATCATCTGACAAGGAAGAGAAAGCGATAGTTGCATCACCAGTAACAGTAGAACCTTACAAAACATATAACTTGGCAGTCTTTCTCTGTCCTTTCATCACAATGAGAGAACCTTTGGAAATCTTCAAAATCGTACTTTTAGTTGTGTATCTGTACCATTTTAAATCAAGAGTACTCAACGAAATTAAATTTCTCTTCAATTCTGGAACATGTCGCACATCACTAAGGTTCTAACAACTCTGTCAAACATCTTAACTTTAATCATTCCAACACCTGCAATTTTACACGAAGCATTATTTCACATCAAAATAACACCTTTAGACACAATTTCGTAAGTTGTAAACCAGTCCCGATTGGGACTAATGTGGAAGGTGCAACCCGCATCAAGGATCCACTCCTCGCTCACTTTAGAATTGTTGACAGAAGTGACTAGAAGTTCACCATCGTCGTAGTCTTCTACAACATCAGCTTCACCGAAATTTTCTAGTTGTTTTTCCTTTTGATTCGTAGCCTCTCTTTTGATCTTGTTTTGTAGTTTATAACATTCAATTTTAATATGCCCTTTCTTTTTGCAAAAATTACAAGTTTTACCTCTGTTTGAAGACTTCAATCTACTTTTAGATTTACCGCGAGGATTCCGTTCCTGTGTCTTTTCACGATCATCATCAGTATTCCGATCTTGTCTCCCACGAACAATGAGACCCTCTCCCTCAGAGTTGGGTTTAACCACAAGATGCTTCATCTTATCATACGAGGTCAAAGAATCATAAACCTCATCAATTGTGAGAGACTCGCGGTTATATAAATCATGCCTCTAAAGGTTGAATAAGACGGGGGCAGCGAACAAAGTAGAATCAACCCTAGATCTTCCTTATCATACTGAACTCCATGACCTCCAAGTTTGAGAGAATTTCTTTAAACACTGTTAAGTGTTCGTGCACTAACGTATCTTCCTCCAAATGATGAGTATAAAGACGCTGCTTCATATGCAACTTGTTGGTTAGAATTTTCGACATACACATTTGTTCCAGCCTCTTCCATAATGCAGCGGCGGTCTTCTCCTTCATCACATCCTGCAAAATTTCGTTAGACAAATGCAGATGTAATTGTGTTAACACCTTTCGATCCTTACGCTTCTTCTCTTCATCAGTTAATGTCAAAGGCATCTTACCTATCCCTAGCAGGGCATCCTCCAAATACATCTGCGTAAGAACTGATTGCATCTTAATCTGCCACAACGGAAATCTGGTGTTGCGATCTAACAGCAAAATTTTATACTTTAAATACGCCATTACCGTGATCGAGATGAACAACCCGGAAGCTCTGATACCAATTTGTAAAAATAGAATGTCGGTAATGACAATATATCGCAAGAAAAAAGAGAAATAAAAATAAAGAACACAAATTTTTATGTGAAAACCTGTAATACCCTAAAAATTTCTACAATAATGAAAGTAAGATAATATCTCTGATATAGTAAAATAAGGAAATAAAGTGCTAAAAAGGGGTAATTTTGAGTTATGACAATATTGGGAAGTATATTATAACATATTAATTCAAGAAAGGATTAAATCGTAAAAGTGAGAAAAGTGTTGTTACCCAAGAGTAAATACTCAAAAGTTGAGGGGTTAAAGTGTAAATATGAAAAAGTTGAAAGACCAATGGTGTAAATATTTTAAGGGTGGAATAATCTAGAAACTAAGAAAAATGGATGGATTGGGACCAAATTGAAAAAGGTGAAGAAGTTTGAGGGACTAAATCATAATTTTACCAAATTAAGTGATGACTCAAGGATGGAATTTTAAAAGATCATAAAGGGCAAAATGGTCAATTAGAAGAGAGAGAAATCTAGAAGATAATGATGATGTTGGAGATATTTTAGATTAATAAACAAATAAATATTAGTTTATTAATATTTTAATTTGATTTTTTTAAATGATATTATTTTATTATTATTAATTTATTTAGTATATATATGTGGAAAGAAGGATCAAAAGCATCCATCCCCACCATTTTTGCATGCATTAACGTGAGAAGAAGAGGAGAAGAAAGAAAGCTTTGTTTTCTTTACAATTTGGTCCTTTCACCAAAAATCCACCATTTTCACTTAGAAATCAAAAGAATTTCCATATCCATCAAGAGAGAAAGATAACAAGGAGACTATGGGGAGCTAGAATATCAAGTTAGATTCAAGAAATAGAAGCAGGAGGAGAGAGAAAATCAAGTTAAAGATTGAAATCAATTGAGCAAGGTAAGAACATCATGATTTCAATATATTTTTGAGTTTGATATTATTAAAAAAGTATGAGATTGATGTTAATGTAGAGTTTTATTATATAAGATTATATGTTCTTGATATGTTAGTGAAGAAAAAATAAGAGAAAGTGTTGAGAAATGGTGTAGAGAAGGAAAATAAGAGTGTTATAAACTTAGTAATCAATATTTTACACTAAAACAGTTTGGACAGCAGCAGTAGGTTAACTTTGAAAAATCACCAAAAATTGTGGGAATTCAATTAGAAGATGAATAAAATATGAAATTAAATCTTATTGAGTCTTGTTTCTCATAGAAGAAACGGTGTAAGTAATAGAATTGTAAATCATGAGGTATAATAAATTTTGTGAGACAATGTCAGAATGATTTCGGGTTCCCCTGTTCTGACTTTGGAAAATCATCAAAAATTGAAGAAAAATAATTATGAGTTATAATTTATATGATTAGAATCATTAATTAATCTATTTTCAAATGAAATAAACGAAAACATCATCCAAATTCTGTACAATTAGATGATTCATTTTTAGTGAAGAGTGGTCGGAACTGTCAGACAGCAAAATAGGGGAAACTTTAAAGAATAAACTGTACTATTTGGCTGAACCAAAAATTCTGAAAATTTTATTGCAAGAAGATATGTGAGTCTAGTTTCAGAGAAAATTAAAGGATCTTAATTTGGATTTTTTTAGCTCAAGATATAAATGATTTAGTGACTATGACTCAAATGGACAGCTTTGAATAAATTTACAAGAAAATAGTGAAATTATAGATAATGTTACTTATAAGCATGTTATGTAAATTAAGGATGTGGAATGGAGAGGAGGAGGAGGAAAATAAATTTATGAATATTATGCTAGCATGGATTTGCATTTCAAATGGTTAATTTGCATGATTTGGGCTCGAGGACTAAATTGAATAAAAGTCAAACTTTAGGGGCACTTTTGGAAAAATGTCAAAAAAATGACCAAATTGCATGAAATGAATTTTTTTTATTATTTAAATTACTAAATTGAATGAAATATTAATTTAGATCAATATTTGGTGGAAATTCGAGAAAAATAGAAATTTTTTAAAATGTCCCCGAATTTTGGTATTTCTGCAATTTAGCCTGGTAAGTTCGTATGAACTATATTTTGTATAATTTTAATTGAATTGAATGATATTTGGTAATGAATATTATATATATGTGTGTTTGGAATTGAATTATTATTGGATGTTTTGAAATGATTATCGGAAGCTCGATTAGGTTGGATGCTTTTTGGAGATATATCACATTATCCATTGGTTCTATCGGAAATTTTGGATGATTTGATTCTGGTTATTGTATAAGTTAAATTGGTTAATGTTAGCTCATAAATGTTTTGATTTTGATTGGTTATAAATATGAATGCTTGATGAAATAAAATGTCTGAAAATTAATTTGTAAACTCCGGTAATGCTCTATAACCCTATTCTGGGGAAGGATACGGGTTAGGGGTGTTACAAAACCCTTTCGGGGAAAAAACCACAGGCAGAGGAGAAGAAAATTTACTATGTCAAATTCGAATAATTACAAGAGGAGTTTCGACTAAATCTTCTAGATTGAAGATATATTTTGTTTAACTTGACTTGCAAGCAATTTTTTAGAATTTGGGTCACACAACTCTAACAAAGTAAGTGGTTAAGATTTTTTGTTGACATAAAGGTAGTCAGTATTGTATTAGTGGACATGTCACTTTTGTCTTAGTATCGGTACCGGCACATTGCGATGTACCATTTTGAGTTTATCGATATTTCAAAATATTTTTCATAGATATATTTATCATCCAATTTTCAAGTTTTTAATAAATTATATATTATTTTGGTTTAAAATATTATATATATATATATATATATAAATATATCTCAGTTGCTTCTATATAAATATAAGTTTCAAAATTATAGTTAGGTTTAACAATTTAATTTAATAATTAGTACTTTTAAATATAATTATGGAAAATTTAAAATGTTTAAGATAAAAAATTAGAAATTAATTTAAAATATCAAAATTTTGTACCAATCTATATGGCCAATAGTACACATCAATACAAACCAATTTCTGACCAAAAACATGTTAAAATAGTTAAAATGTACCAAAATTTTGATTAAAACAAAACATAAGTCACTATACATACAATCTACCATAATTGACACCGATAGATCAAAGTTAAAACCTGTTATTATTATCCCTTAAATTATAATATGTAAACTCAATTTGTGAACTTTATTTGGAAGGAAGTTCAAAGGATGTATAAATTGCCATTTGCCAAGCGAAAAGGAAAAACAAGTTGCCATTTGTTTAAGGATATATGTAAATTTATGGGTGCAATGAACTTTAGACTTATTATACCTATTTCCATTGGTTTTGATGCATTGCCTATGGAACCAATGGTAAAAGTATCATACAACCCAGTATTAAGAGTTAAATTGTATTTTACTTTCTCTATTTAAAAATGAGCATATTAGTCCCCGTATATGAGATCAAAGAGTAAATTGGTCCTTATGTTAAAAATCTCATCAATTTTTATTGTTAAAAACTGGTTTCTGTACATTACTATGAGGTACATGTGGCACGTTGCGTATTATTATCAAGTTATTCCGTAAGCTACACTAATTTTTAATAGTACAAATGCATGAAAGTTATAAAAGAAATGATCAATTTGCTTTTTTATTTAACGTACATTTGCCCATTTTTTGAGTAAGAATGGACAAAATACAATTTTACAAATAATATCACTGTACTCTATCATGATAAGGTCTTCTGATAATGATTTTTAGTAGATTTAGTGGCACCCTTACCTAACAAATCTCATATATATGCCGAAACGATTATTAGAAACTAGAAACTAAATCACTATTCCTTTAAAAATTAAATAGAGTAGACAAAATAAAAAACCACCAAAATTTAGGCAAAAACCACGATATTGTAGATTGAAATTAAAAATAAAAGACAAATTAAAAAATATTACCGAATAATCCTTGACTAACAACCTACCTGAAGATCGGCGGTGCCAACACCAACAAAATAAAATTTTGGATTGTAAATTTAGGAGACTAGATTTTAAAAGAATTTAATAAAAAACTGCAAATTTTAAATATTCAATTAAAACCTTGTACATGAATTTATTATGCTTATAAGCACAAAAGGCTCTTAGGAAAAAAGGGGAAAAAAAAATCAATTTAGCTTTGCACTAAATGCGCACCTAATTAAGCTTTTGCCATTAACTAACAAAATTAATTAAGTCTTTTCATTAATAATTTAATTTACGAACCAATCAAACACATGGCAACTTCTAATTTAATCCTAATTTTTCTCATAAAAATATTAAAAATTAAAATTATAAAAATATTAAAAGTTTATATAAACTTATAAAATTATGAAAAAAACATAAAAATTATAAAAAATTGTAAAAAATCTAAACAATTTATAAAAATTATTAATAATTATAAAATATATAAAATTCATTTTTGGTTCCTCATTTTAGAAATTAAACCCTAAAATCAAAATGAACAGTCGTTTGAATATTTCATGTTGACATATGTTAATATTTGCAACTATTGAATAATGAAATTTTGGTTTTATAATATCTAATCATCCTAAAAATATTTTATATCATACAACACTTAGCAGACAATTTTAATATTTCAAGGTCCAAACTATGGTAATGTACTTAAAAAACTAGAGATAAAAAAAATTAAAAATAATAGGGTAAACTACGAAAATAGTCACTTTTGTTTAACTCAAGTTACATTTTAGTCACTTATGCTTGAAATGTTACGTTTTAATTACTTACGCTATCGTGTTGTAACATTTTAGTCATTGAGTTGTTAATTGTGTAATAGTAAGCTGATGCGGTACGTTAAATCATCATTTCAAACAAAACTTTTAGGTTAAATTATACAATTGGTCCCTGTACTTTTTCATTTTGAGCAATTTAATTTATGTTCTTTTAATTTTCATTTTTTCCTTTATTTTTCATTCTCTTCTGCTTCTCCCTTTGTTTTCCTCCATTCTCCATTTCTTATAATATGATTTTTCTATATTTTCTATTTGTTAAATTTTTTTTTATGTTTATGAAAAAGAAAAGGCAAAAGCTAAAACCAAAATAAAAATTGATTCTCATATTCTCACCCCACAAATTACAATTTTTTTTTTATGTTTATGAAAAAAAAGAAGGCAAAAGCTAAAACCAAAATAAAACTTGATTCGCATATTCTCACCCTACAAATTACAAAAAAAAATGCTTATGAAAAAAGAAAAGGCGAAAGCTGAAACTAAAATAAAACTTGATTCGCATATTCTCACCCTACAAATTACAAACAAAAATTTATGTTTATGAAAAAAGAAAAGGCGAAAGCTGAAACTAAAATAAAACTTGATCCGCATATTCTCACCCCACAAATTACAAACCCTCATTGTTTGTCGTCGCTTTAACGAATCAATTTGGATCTCTCAATGACATAGTTTACAAACTCACCTCACTCAAAGACCTCGCTAGTCATGACTTATGCAGTCCACCGTTAACAAAGTTTCCCGAGCCCGTTCCCTCAACCTCCTAACCAACCCCCACAACCACCTTATCTACCTTACCTACAACATTTTCGCCCTCTCAAAACCATGTTGTTTCATGGATTCTTCAAACGAGTTTTACACTCTCAATGAGTAAAATGACCACCATACGAAACTTACGCTCAACTTTACACAAACCAGTTTGGTTCCATGCTCCGTTTCTCTCTTCGGTTCATCTATGCTCGGCTTTCAATCAATATTGCTTGGGAATATCCAAGAAAGTTTAGATCAATTTTATTGTTTGCTTAATTTTATTCATCATAAAATAGAAGAAAAAGAAATGAATAATTTACACGATTCTGTAAAAATTTGGAAATGAAAAAAAATGTTTTGAATATAAAGAGTTCAATCTATGTTTAGATTTGATTAAGGATGTGGTTTTTAATATTGATTAGTTAGATCCAGTTTTAGTTTCAAAATTAGGTTATATTCAAATCGAGATTTGATTAAGAATGATTGATATTCGATTTTGAGTGAAATTCAATTTAGAAATCATGTGAAAAAAATAAAAATTTGGTTTATTTGGTGGGAAAGGATTATGTTTCTACCGTGAATAATATGAGAAGAGAGAAAAATAGGGGAAGAAGAAAAGTAAAATAAAGAAAAAAATCAAATTGTTAAAAAAAAAGGTATAGGGACTAATTTTAACAAATGAAAAATATAGAAAATTTATATTAAAAGAAATGAAGAAGGGAGGAAAACAGAGAAAGAAGTAGAAGAGAATGAAAAAAAAAAGAAAAAAAAGAAAGAAAGTCAAAAGAACATAAAAGAAAAAAATCAAATGGCTCGAAACGAAAAAATATAGAGACCAATGTAAAATTTAGCCTAAAATTTTCGTTTGAAATGATTATTTAACATGCCACGTCAGCTTATCATTACACTATTAATGACAATTAAGGACTCAGAGACTAAAATGTTACAACACGATAAGTAAGTAACTAAAACGTAACATTTCAAATGTAAGTGACTAAAATGTAACACGAGGCAAACAAAAGTAACTATTTTAGTAGTTTACCCAAAATAATAATAATTTATCAATAAAAATGAGAGAGACACGTAATTATTATTTTACTTGTGGCGTAACGATCGATGACTATTCTCATTATCTAACGATTGGTCTAAATGTCATGTGTTCATTATGATTTTAGGGATTTAGATGATTTTTATAAGTTTTAATAGTTTTATAAATTTATTATATTTATTATATTTTTATTATTTATAAGTTTTATGGATTTTTATTAGTTTTATACGATTTTAAATATTTTAATATTTTTATTAATTTTATAAAATTTATATTTTTATAAATGTAACAAAAAAAAGCAACTAAGCACTTATATTAAATTTGTACAAAATTTAGCCCCTATTGTTAACAAAAAACCAATTAAGTTCCTCCATTACAGTTTTCATCATTGATCATATTGATTATTAAAATAAATTGACGGACCAATTAAATAATAACATGTGGCGCTTTTGATTTATTCTTACATTTTCTCATAAAAATCATTAAAATTTATAAAATATAAATTTATTAAATATTAAAATTTAAAATTTAAAATTGATATAAACTTATAAAATTATAAAAAATATAAAACTTATAAACATTACAAAAATATAAAAAACAAAAAATATAATAAATTATAAAACTTATAAAAACATAAACTTTTTAAATATTTAAAATATATAAATTTATAAAAAACCATAAAAACTCAATGTTATGAAATAAATAACAATGAAAGTAAAAGAATAAAAATAGGAGAGCAAAAGAAAAGTACGTATCTTTATTGATCAATAATATATTTACAATGCTTCTTCAACTTTACTTCTAATGAACATTAAAGTTAGTATCTAACTGTACCAAAAATGCATTATATCATACAATACTACTTAAAATTGGAGATAAAATTTAAAAATAAAACAATAATTTATCAATAAAAAGAGAGGTTCTCACAATTATTGCTTTGTTTTTGGAATATTGAGAATATTTTATTCAACATGAAAATAACCATAATAGTCTATTTATACTATAGCGGATCGCGGAGCACATATATATAAGAGCTTTAACTGGGTTGTCGAAACTAACCCATTAAGTTTCAATTTTGTAACTTTATGAATCATTATTTCTCTGAATTACTATATCTCCTTGTTTTCAACCCAATGGAGAAAACCCTTTTTCTAATTTAGTGGATATACAAATAATGTATCAATTTGAAGTGATCTAAAGAAATCCTATGTTTGTATAAGAAAATGTAAGAAAATAAATCAAGACATATTTTTAGAATTCGAAATTCGAAATATTTTTTTAAAGTATGGTACAATTATGACAGGAATCGAAACACTTTTTATATAACGTAATGGGTACAACCCAATATCTAGTTGGTTTGATAAATCCTTAAAACAAACGCAAAATGCTAACGATTAGTACAAAAGTTACCTAAATCTTTTGAAATTGTTGGGGGTGGTGCTGAAATTGTGATCTCTAAAAATCATATTTTTTCATTCATTTATTCAGTCAATTAATAAGCATTTATTTATAGATTCATAAAAATCATACAAAAGAATGAGAAATGAATCATTAAAAAAACGATTTTTCACATTATCCAACGATTGAGGTGATGTCAAATGTTCATTATAAATTTAGGAGTTTAAATGACTTTTTAAAAAAATAATTTTATATACTTTTAACAATTTTAATGATTTTATAATTTGTTAGATTTTTATATTATTTATAAGATTTTATAATTTTATAAATTTATATCAATTTTTAATATTTTAATATTTAATAATGTTTATTATTATTTATAATTTTATGATCTTTTATAAGTTTTAAGAATTTTTATACGTTTTATAAAATTTTAAATATGTTTTATTAATTTTAAAATTTATTAAAATTTGTATATTTTTATAATATTTATAACTTATTATTTTTATAATTTTTGATAATTTTATGAGAAAATATAAAATTAAATCAAAACTTGTCACGTGCCATCATTTAATTGGTTTGCCAATTTATTTTAATGGCCAATGTGGTCAACGAAAAAATAGTCATCGAAAGGACTTAATTATTATTTTTGTTAAAAAGGCTCAATTAAATGTGAATTTAAAATACGGAATTTAAGTGATATATTTTTCATTTTCTTAAAGATATTTTTGACTTATAAGCTATTTTTTATAAATTTATAAAATCTTTAAAATTTTATATAATTTTAATATTTTATAATTTTTTAATAAAAAATAAAAGATTAAATCTGAAGGGATATGTTACCACTATTCGTGAATTAGTTTTAACGATTATTTATTACATGATATTTTGTTCACCAGTGTGCATAATCGAGTACAAGAAAAGTTATTATATTGTTGGACAGGGACCTAGTCCATTTCCAGGGTGTCCACCATAGGATTAAATTAGGCCCAACATTCATGGCCAGGTCGACCATTGGCAAAGAAACCCAAACCATTCCTCACTTGGAGCTTGGGACCAGTTCTCGCTGTTGATTGTCAAACACCGGTACTGAACCCGGTAACTGGACGGTGCTCTTTTTATGTTTTTCCCATGTTATCCGAAAAACAACCAAAGACAAAGTGAACGAAATACAAGCTCTTTGGGTCGCTCTGGTTGCGTTTCATTCGAGAATTCAAAGCATCAATGGCACACCTGCTGCCACTTCGCGTATTCCTTTCTTCACAGACACAGGAAACTCCCTCCAAGCCATTGAAACTTTCCAAGAGAAGTAACAATCATAAAACATCCATTTCAACTGCTAAAAAAGGTAGGTTATAGTTGTTTCTTCCCAGCAACTGTGAGAAGAGTGAATTTTTTTTTTCAAGACCCAGAAATAAATATGAAAGACTGAAAGCACCCAACCTTTTTCACATAGGCTAGCTAGCTGTATCTGGGATTCATCCTTTAGTCCTTTTTTTGTAGAATGTTTAATTGCAGTCAGTTTGTTTTACATTTATATCAATGTGAATTATACTTTTTTCTTGCTTTATTTTGGTTTAGCCTTATGTTCCCTTTTGATTATGTGATAATTCAGGTCTTCTCAGTCCCTCGCACAAAATGCACAAGTTGAATTTGGAGGTTTCTCCCCATAGAGCTGGTAATTCAGCTTTTTCTCTCCTTTCTTATGTAAATTCATTTTCTTTTTATCAATTTTTAAGGTGGTGTAAAGAATGCTTGAAACTTGGTTATAATGGATGTGTTTCTCACATCATGCCCTTTTAATATTTGATTTTTCTAGTACATATGTGTGTTTTTCCCCTACCGAAATATATCATCTCTTGTTATTTGTAGATTAGATATACAGTCAAGGCTGTACCAGATTCAGAGTTAGGTGTTAAGAATATTATGCTCTTATCTTATGAATGGTTGACATATTTCTTATGCTCTATGCAGTATCTGCTGTGAGATTGATGAGAATTGAGTTTGGTGGTGCATTTGCTGACCTTTTAAATGAGAAAGGAAAGGGTTCTGGAGATAATGAGATGGGATATGTGGAAAGAACTCTTGGTTTCCGTACCCGTGATTTAGATGATCGAGATCTTAGATTGGTCATCCTTCTTTTGCCTTTCCATTCTCTCATGTGTTTATGACACTCTTATCATTTCAGCCTAATTTTAACCTAGGCATTCATCGAGAGATTTTAAGGAGTGTTTTATACCTTTGTTACCATAAAGTTTATACTAGTATAACCAGGCTGCATCTTTTGTTCCCCATTTGTAATAAAATTTAGAGATTCTTTTTTTTTTTAAAGTGCTTCTTAGATAAATTTAAATAGCTCATATAGTGGCATTCTGTTTGGATTGTCATAGGTTACAGATATCGTTGGTGGTACCATTCGCTGGAGGAGATATCTTGACCATTTAATTGGATCCCTATGTCATGATGAAAGTATGTTTAGAAGCATGGAACCACTTCTGTTACAGGTACTTTTCTCTTCAGATATTCTGTATGACTCTGTTCATGCTACTGCGTTGTCAAATAGCAGTCATTCCATTAGTGGCATTCTTATGTATAAAATGGCATGTGCAATTTGGAATCATTGACTAGCCCTAATGTGGATTTTATTTTTATTTTTATTTTTTAAATTTATGCTGACAATCAACTAGTTTATCCATTTCCCCTCTGAAAGACTTGCTTCTATCACGTTGAACAAAGGCAAGTCAAGTTGGAATGTTAGAACATGAATTTTATTTTTTCTCGTCTATGCTTTTAGATTCTCCGAATCGGTTTCTATGAGATTGTCAAGCTTAATATGCCACCATATGCTGTTGTAGATGAGGTAAAATCTGTTCATTAATTTTTTTTTTTTATAACATTTGTCAGCTTAGATCTGACCTGAGATAACATTCTGGCCTAAAATCCTTTTTTTTACCTTCTTTTGTCAACTTTGTCATGTACAAGTGCAGAATGTAAAACTTGCAAAGGTTGCTCTTCGACCTGGTGCTGGTAACATGGTCAATGGGATTCTCCGGAAGTTAGTTTTGGTTAAGGTTCGTGACTTCCTCTTTATGTGATTGAAACAGTGAGCAGTCATCATGATTTTGGTGTCTTCTTCACTTGGGCTTTGTAGGAAAATAACTCCCTTCCTCTACCCAAATTGGAAGGTGATAGTCGTGCACAAGCACGTGCTCTTGCTACTCTATATTCTCATCCTGTTGTAAGTCTTCAAATCTGTGATTGTAAAACTCTACTTGTAGTTCTTTTAGAAATATATATAGGAATGTGGGATGGCAGTTTTATAGTCCTGATTGGCAACTTGACTTGTGGTTGTTCATCAGTTTACAAAGTTCATAATTTTTCTCACTTTGTCCATTTCTAGTGCTAAACTTTTATTGATGAGATTTATCAATTTTTTTCTAGTGGATGGTAAGACGATGGACAAAGTATCTTGGACAAGAAGAGGCAATTCAGCTAATGATGTGGAACAATAGTGATCCCAGTTTTAGCTTAAGGTTTTTGGCCACATTTTGCTTTCCATCTAATATCACATTCACATCTATTGAAGAATTTAAGAGTAACTCTTTTGGATACTGATATCAGGGCAAATGCTGCAAAGGGAATTACTAGAGATGATCTAGTGATGCAGCTTAATTCCTTGAAGGTACTTTATTACTATTTTCTTTGCTTGAGTAGTTACTTTTAAATTTCTAGTGTTATGAAACATACAAAAACATATTTATAGTTGAAGTATTTGAAAGAAATCTTCTTAAATTGTTTTGAGTAATTCGACATATGTATGTATAGAGAGTGCCTGCTGTTATTACTTACTCTGTTACTGCCCTTACAATTAATTTTCCATTCATGACTATAGGTCCCGCATGAGGTTTCTTTGCATTTGGATGATTTTGTCCGTGTAAAAATTGGTTTGCAGGTAGGAGTTTGATTTATGGTTTTGTCCAACACGAGCACTCTATGCTCACAGACTGTATAAGTGCCATTTAGCCTACGCTTTGTGGTTATTAAATTTGTTAAAAGTTGAAATTTTCTGTCTTGACATGTACATTAACATTGATACATGACATGCAATTTATCTTTCTTTTTGAGAGCAATGAAAGTGCTTCCTACCGGAAAAGCACTTTCTGTTGTATCTATTGGCTACCAGTGATCATGATTATCCAGAAACTAAAATTACTTGTCAGGGTACAGTAGTTTGATTACCTACTTGTCCATTTTCAGAATGTCATACGAGCAGGGTTGCTGAAAGAAGGTCTCTGTTCTGTCCAGGATGAAAGTGCAGGTATATCTCACTGTCTCAATGCTTATTTGGGCAGCAAAAAGTTACCATATCTAATAAAAGTATGATATATTATAATATCATTATAGTATGTAAAGTTTCCTTGACGTAGTTATATGTTGCTACAATTACAAAACTAAATGTTGGTTATTGGTAAAGCACTTTTCATTTGTTGGTCGATTGACAATATATTTCCTTTCCCGGTTCTTCTTGACTTGATTTTGACTTTATAAACTTTTACTTTGAATTTTATGACAATTTCATTGCAGGTCTTGCAGTTTCTGTTGTAGATCCTCAACCTGGCGAGGACATTATCGACTGTTGTGCTGCTCCTGGAGGAAAGACTCTTTACATGGCATCTCGTTTGAGGGGCAAAGGTATACCAGCCAACTTCATGTGACTGCAGGTTTCTTTTAAAGGGGGCATAAGAAGCATGATCCGCTTTTAAAAGCTTATTCATATTGTTGGTATTGGAATGAGCAAGCAAATTTGCTTTAAATCAATGTTGTGAAACCTCGTTTGTATATCAGGCAAAGTGCATGCAATTGACATAAACAAAGGCCGTTTGAGAATTCTTAAAGAGACAGCCAAGTTGCAAAAAGTTGATGGTGTTGTTGACACAATCCATGCCGATCTTCGTACTTTTGCTGTAATTTCTTGCTCTTTTAAAAGCTTAAAATTTTCAGCTAATCAGAAATTTCTTACATCTATCCCTTTTCTAAAATTTGTAGGAAAGTAGTCCAATGAAATCTGGTAAAGTTTTGTTGGATGCCCCTTGTTCTGGACTCGGTGTTCTCTCCAAGGTAACTTGAAAACGACCATGTATACTTAAGTGTTCACTTGTAGCAGGGTTTTAACATTATATAAATTTTTCTTCCGATTCTTCTCCACGCTCTTCCTAGTTACCTACTATTCTATTTTTGGGGAGTTAAGCTATATCTAACCACTCTTTTTCTTTCATTTACCATTTCAAAGAGATCAGATTTGCGTTGGAATAGAAGATTAGAAGATATGGAACAACTTAAGAATCTGCAGGATGAACTCCTTGATGCAGCATCCACGTGAGATCCGTATTCTCCTTTATTGATTGAATGCGTCTTTCCAACTTTTTACCCTTACAACATTTGTTCCGCATTTATAGATTGGTGAGCTCAGGAGGGGTATTAATATACAGTACTTGCTCCATTGACCCTGAAGAGAACAAAGACAGGGTGGAAGCTTTTCTTGTCAGGCATCCTGTAAGAGAGCAATGGCTTTTTTATGAACCTTTGTGCTGATAGAGAGCGCCTTACAATTTTCAGTTCGTTAAAATTTTCTCCGACTTCGTTGTTGTCTTCAAGAGAACATGTTTGTGATTTATTAATTTTCCTTTTCAGGAATTCAGAATAGATCCTGTGAATAGATATGTGCCATCTGATTTTGTTACAAAACAAGGCTTCTATTTCTCTGATCCTGTAAAGCATTCCCTAGATGGAGCCTTTGCAGCTCGTCTTGTTCGGACTTTGTGAAGAAATTTAAGTGCGAAACAACCCTTGATGGTCTACACAATGAGTTCATTGCACGAAAAATGTTCTCTGTAACACCAAGCCACCGTAGTGAAGAGCTCATCTTTACAAGGTACTCAGATGGATAAGGATTTTAATAATGCTCCAGCATTATTTACAGGAGGCCATTAAGAAGATGATACCTATGCATTGACTTGATATCGTGCTTCAACATACAAGTTACCAGACAAACTAATGGTTGTTGTCTGGTGATGACAAGGAGAGCTGCTTGAAGAACATGTTCATGAAATGTCAAAGCTGAATGTAAGTAGCTTGATTAAAACAAGCATTGGCCTACTTATGATCAGAGTATTCCTGGTGTCAGCTAGATACAATATAATAATATTTTTCATTCTTGCAAATGCATAATGAGTTGCTGGGAAGTGATTATTCGGTACCAATATGATAATATCTACTTTTTTGCAAATGTATTAAGAGTTGCTTCTTTCTTTCATTACAGTCTTTTTTTTTTCATTACATGTCCATTATTAAAGATTAGTATTTGATAAACTACTAGTGAAAAATTTTACTTCTACAAGCAGATTCAGGGAGTATGTCACCCTAGTCCTGCTTTTGCAGTGTTTGAAATCTATTTAGAATTGTTTTATTTAAACTAAATAAATATTTTTATCAGTTTAAAACTTGAAAAAAATGGTTTTGCATCAATAAATTCTTTTAAAGATTAATATTTAATACATTTGTATAAATTTGCACACCTATAATCAAGTTTTTCAATTATATTTTTCGATAATTGAAGGTGAGAAATAGAATTATTTGAGATTGAATTTAAACTCGTATGTCTATATCATAATACTTTTATCACTAAGCTAAGCTAAGAGGTTGTTAAATAGATTTTCAATATGACTCGTTGTAATTTTTCAGAAAAATAATTATTTATTTTATACAAATTACAAATGGGAAGAAGATAACAATCACAAAGTTTGAATCTTGGTTTTTAAATGCAAAATGGGAATTAACTACTACTATCTTTTATGCTATTGACAAAAACATATCACTTGTTAAACTGTTGATTATTTGTATTTATTTATTTCATGCTATGTTTGTAAAATATGATATGAGTCAAAAATTTAAATTCTTTGTTTGGAAATAAAAATTAGATTTAATTTTGGACAAATCCAAGTCCAAATTCATAAGAATTAAATTTTGGATTTTAAAATCCATTTTAAAAGTTGAAAATTTGTTGGTGAATAACTAAACAACACAATTATATGATTAAAAATATCAAAAGCACCCCTCGCTTTGTCCTGTTGGAAAGTTTATGAGAATTCATCAAGAATAGCATCAAAGATTTGTAAGCCTGGTTGCTATGTAAATCCAATTCGCAATTATTTATCTTCTCTAGGTATATACTTCAACCACCATTGTCTTTCAACTCTCAAGAGTCGTCATACTCTTTTAAGAAATGTAATGTCTGAGTCTTTCAACATATAATCAATCAAGGCTTTGATAACTTCTGTATTGGCCAAAATTGATTAAAAAAACATGAGAACTTTTTTTGTTCTTTCTTCTTTCACACTTCCTTCAAAACCCAAACAAGAAATAATTAATTTTACTTATAATATATTATCAACGAAGCTCAAAGTTTTCAGAATTAGATCAGCAAGCGAATCATTCAGGCCAACGATTCTTGGTTCGACCGGTCCAATTAGCTCGATTGAATAAATTATTAAGAATAGATAAAATCGATTCAACCAGTTAGACTGTCGATTCTACCGGTCCAACAAATTCAACTGGTTCACAAGTCAACCAATATGACCCCTTATTTTGGATTGGTACCCCGGTCAATTACCAATCCAATCAGTCTGACTGGTTGATTCGGTCCAGTTCTAAAAACAGTGACGAAGCTTCATGTATTTAATTTAATACAATATAAATATTCAAAATTTTCATTTATACCATATTTTTCATAAATTTAATTTTAAACCCTTGACTTTTAATTTATACCTAAGTAAATTCACTTGTGCCTAGTGCAATCGATCTGACCAGCTGGTCCTGTTCAATTTTGAAAATAGTGACAAAACTTCATTTTTTTAATTTAATACAATATAAATATTCAAAATTTTATTTATATAATAATTTCCACAATTTTAATTTATAAACTCATGACTTTTAATTTATACTTAAGTAAGTCCACTTATTTAAATACAAATCAAAATATATAATTTTTATTCAGGTGTAAATAAACTATAAATGATTTGTATAAATAATACGGAAAATTTGGGAGTTTTTTCTTTTTAAATATTTTAACCCAAAAATTTATAAAAATATAAAATAGAAATTACATTTTGTTCAGCAATGAATAATTCCAAAAGAAAAAAAAATCGCTTTAAAAGAATATGTAGAAACAATCAATCTTATCCTAAGTTGTCTGTAACAAAATGGAAAATGCATTTTCTCATTCAAAATTAAAATCTTCATAATTGAACTAGTGGTGAAACTAATAATATCATCGGTTTGTTGGCCCAACTAGTTTGATAAGTATTATCAGTTCGACTGATATGTCTGGTTCTATTAAATAAATCATTAAAAATTTATAATAAAAAATTGTTCAATTGCCCAATCAATCGATTCTCGAATCAATCAGTCAAATGTTTTTCTCTATATTAATATCCTGATTGGTTTCAGGTTCGATTCAAGCAACGATGTTTAAAATCTTCCTAAAAAATTAAATTTAAAAAATATGTAGAATTACTTTAAATTTATATATAAATTTTAATTATCCAAATAATGAATTTAAATTAATTCAAAATATTGAATTTTAAATATTTTAATTTAAAAAATTAAAATAGTGAATTCATAAATAATAAATTTTAAAATGAAAATTTTGAAATTAATTCCCAAAAGTGTTAAGTATAACTAGTTATGTCATTGATTTTATTTCTTCAAAATTTTTTTTTAGTTTTTATTTTATGTAATATAATAACTATTTTAAAAATTACAACAATAAAAACATCCAAACATAATAAACCTTCAATAAAAATAATAATGAAATTTGAACCTTTTCTTTTAGTCATTTTTATAAAAAGTTATAAATGTTTGAATGGGTATCACTTAAGTACTATGATACTACTTAAAGCATATAAGTCACCACGTTTGAACTAACTAATTAATTTGTTATACATAAATATCTACTCATATCATATTAAAGTTAACCTATAATCACCTTATACGTAATAAGATATAGTTTATATGGATCTCAATAAGGACCTTTATATACACTTTGAAGATAAGGATAACACAATTTTCATTCTTCTTCTTTTCTCTCAATCACTTGTGACTTTCGATGCCAACTAAATTACCTCCAACCTTTTCTTACATTCTTCTATCAACAATGATAAAAAAAATACAGAATATTTTATTGGTTTAAAAGCTTTTCCAAAATTCATGTTATATATAAATAGATAGATAAATAGGGAGTTTATTGTACAGCATGACCTCAAATCATGATCCTTATTTTAAATTGGTCTTTAAACTTTAAAACATTCTAATTACATTATCAAACTATCGATGTTATATCAATAAGTCCTTTCGTTATTAAAATCGTTAAATGATACATTATCTTACGTGACATAATTTAAAATAAAAATTTAAAGAAAAATAAATATTGCAAGAATCTTGATTTTAATGTTTTGAAGCTTAAAACCAAACTATCATTCACTCTCTTTGTTTTTCCAATTTTACTTTATTTTTAATATTTAATGTTAAAAGTTAAATGCAATACTTTACTTTTCTTTAAGATTTTTGTCGAAACCATTTTTTTGAAAACAAAAAATTTAGTCGTTAACCTTAAAAGACAAAATAAATGGGAGTCGCCACCAATCTTTTATTGAGGTGTGATTGGATCACCTAAAAAATAGCTTTGGTCTACGAGTTTTAGAAAAATGGATCCGGGAGTCGGTTACGTATGAGGAAGGATTAGCACCCTCATTACGCCCAAAAATTGGTACCTAGTTAATTAATTACTGTCTTAATGTCGAAAATTTAAAAAAACGTAATCCTTAGCAAAACTTAAAAACGTTACGTATTAAGACCCTTATCATTTCAGAGAAAGAAAATACCACACCCAATACGTTAGGGCACGACATTCTAATTTTCCCAAAAATGAATTAGGGCAAAATACTAGTGCAATAAAAAATGTAAAAGAATATCCATTTATTCAAGATTTAAGAAATCGCGCCCAATACGTTAGGGCACAATTCCTTTAAAATCCCAAACTCGAATATTTCCTTTATTATTTTTAGAAAAATCTTCATTTCGAGAAATCAATCGTCACATCCAATACGTTAGGACACAACGTCTTTGAATTCCTAATAATGAGTTCTTATTTTTGATTAAAGAGAAATGCTCGATTGTTAGATTTAACGAAGAAAATCGAAACCCAATACGTTAGGGCTCAATTTCATTGAAAATCCTAAATACAAGCATTATCTCAATTTTGAAAATTTTAAAATCGAGTAAAAAATGTAATGTTATATTGAATGCGTGTATAAATGTCGCAATAACAAATAACAATAATAAATCGACAATTATATAGAAATAAGATAGACAAATAAATAAACAAAATTTAAAAAATAATGACATGCAAAGTATCAAATAAATGAGCAAAATAAAAAAATATGAAAACATAAATCAACAAACATATAAAAAATAAAGAAAAGAAAGTACATAATATATACATTGAAATTATGAAAAAATATATAAAAATATATTTATATATATATATAATACATTCATGAGAATAAAGAAAAATATACATATAGAAATTATAAAATATGGATAGAAAGTATAATACATATATACGTACATATATATAAGTTAATAAATATATAGATCATAAAGATAATGATTATATATATATATATAGAAATTATAAAATATGTATAGAAAGTATAATATATATGTACATATATATAAGGTAATAAATATATAAATTATAAAATAATAATTACATATATAAACTTAAAAAAAAGGAAAAAAAGAAAATATTTTGAAATTAATTAATTCTAAAAAATGACTAATTTTAAAATGTGATAAAAAAAGTTAGGGCAAATTCGCAAATAATTGAAGTCTCAAGGACCATATTAAACGCGCAAAGAATGCAGAGGGGCTGGAAAGGAAATTGTCCATTCTCCTTTAAACGACGCCGTTCAAATTAGACCAAGTTGAAATAAAAATAAATAAAAGGGTAAATTAAAAAAAAAGCTTAATTACAAAAACATTAAAATGAGGAGGGGCTAAATAAAAATAAATAAATAAAATTCGCAGTGGTATCACCTTCTCCCTTTTTTAAAATCGTAAATAAGTAAAAAAATAATCGAAAGAAAAAAATAGTAAGCCACCTTTAAAAAAAATGTCAATCGTTCTCTTTTTTATTCCTCCTCATTTTACAATGAATGGAGAAGCCTCTATTTATAGTTGAGCCTCCCCAAATCCAACGGTATAGATCAATTACATCAACGGCTGAGACTAAAGGGTATCTACAAATTAAATCTCTGAGATTACAAAATCATATCTTCTAAGATTACGTATCATATCTAAGATTGCATATATCATATCTAAGATTGCATATATCATATCTAAGATTACATATCATATCTAAGATTACATATCCTCGAAGATTATGTTTCCATATGTGAGCCCGGGCTAAAATTGGGTATTACAGCTGCCCCTCTTTGCTCGTTGTCGTGTAACAGGAACGGAGCAAAGACTTTAGAAATGACCAATTTTTGCCCGGTCACACTAGACCTTGGTGCTCTTCTTCTTCAAGCAGCCATATCCATCTTACTGCATCTTCAGAGGTATAAGAATTGGTGTCTCGATCCACTCCACCGTAACGTCGGAGAGATAGGATTGGTGACTCGTAACTTTTAATCTGCTTAACTTCTTCAGTCTGCTTCACAGCAACTTCAGGGAGATAGGATTATTAGCTTTAATCTGCTCCACTGAAACTTCAGGGAGATAAGATTTGCCATCTTCTGTCCACTTTACTACCAATATAAGAAGACATGATCTGCTATATTCGATCTACTTCACGCCAATACATGAAGATAAGATCTGCTTTCTTCGATCTACTTTGCCACCAGTATATGAAGACAAGATCTGCTTTCTTCGATCTATTTCGCCACCAATATGGGAAGATAAGATCTGCATCTTCGATCCACTTCATACCAATATAGGAAGATAGGATCTGCTATCTTCGATCTACTTCTCGCCAATACATGAAGATAAGATCTGCTTTCTTCGATCTACTTCGCCACCAATATCGGAAGCCAAGATCTGCATCTTCGATCCACTTCCTACCAATATAGGAAGACAAGATCTGCTATCTTCGATCTACTTCACGCCAATACATGAGGACAAGATCTGCTTTCTTCGATATACTTGGCTACCAATATGGGAAGATAAGCTCTACATCTTCGATCCACTTCCTACCAATATAGGAAAATAGGACCTGCTATCTTTGATCTACTTCACGCCAATACATGAAGACAAGATCTGCTTTTTTCGGTCTACTTCGCCACCAATATGGGAAGACAAGATCTGCATCTTCGATCCACTTCCTACCAATATAGGAAGACAGGATCTGCTATCTTCGATCTACTTCACGCCAATACATGAAGACAAGATTTATTTTTTCACTGATCTGTTCTCTGGGGAACATGACCTGTATAATGAATCTAATTATGCCTAATGATTAGGATGGCATAATCAAAATGCATCAAATGCTCCTAACTAGACATGTGCGAATGGTGTTTACATGAATGCAAAATTTTAATTTTCCGAGAATGATCCCGCTTAGGTTGTCATTACTCGAAGTTTATTAAGGCTTTGTAACTGACGTGCTACAATGCCTTCTTGCTTGACTGGCTTTTCTGAAGAAACATTTCGCCAGGTTGCCCCCACTGTAAACCTCAAAGTTTAATCCATCAGGGCGCAAAAATTTATATCATCGTTCTCCCACTGTAATCCAAGGGTATATGGCTTCTTCAATCCTCTCCTATCACAATTCAATGATACATGATCTAAATTTTTCTGGTCTCTTACACCATTCCCAGGGTATCGAACCAAAGGCTTATACGCAAATGAAGGCTCTCTTCTCTGAGGTAACCTCTTCCTATTGTCTGCCAATCATTACTTGCTTGTTTATTTAAGCTCTATCACCGACACGACATCTCGTTATTTTGCTCAATCAAAGCTTTTTGACAACAAAATCCAAAGAGAAAGTCCTTATTTAGACTCTTACTTATCAAATTTCCAACCTTTAAACTTAGTGCGTTCTAAACAATAGTCCTATTTCATGCTCTTGTATTATTTAGAAAAATCTAGAGTAATATGCAAAACTTCTCTTGTGAAAGTTTTATTAGTCCATTAATTATTATTCAAATGTAACATGCTTGCAAAAAGGTCATAACAATGGTTAAGAATAAAGTTAATTCTGAGCATAGCTTGAAAGGAATAAATTATCAATAATAGTAAAGAAGGATAACAAAGAAATTGGTTGGAAATGTGTATTTTGGAAAAGAACGAAGTATTCCAAGAACAACAAAATAAATTGGGTGCCCCAGATATCGCAGCTTGAGCTTCACTGTACAAACTTTCTGAAGACTATTCTGAATTTGACATGTGTTTAGGAGATCTACAGTGCTTTGTCGATGCTTCAAGACGTCGCCTACCCTTTCTTGTTAATTCAAGTATAGCATGATCATCATATGCCCCAATCTAATCAAAATTTGAACTACTCTGATCACCTCATGCCCCATTCTGATCAAATATTTGAGCTGTCCTTTTCGGGTTTTCAAATCAAATCCCTTTTGGTCTCAAGGTGCCATTTGCGGGTTTTCACCTTGGCCTCTCCTTTTTCTTTTCTTTTCTTTTCTTTTTCTTTTTCTTTTTCTTTTTTTATCACTTTCATTTTTTATTTTGATTTTAACTTTTTTTTTGAATCTGAACTCCTAGGATTAGGCAAGTCTTTGTTATCCCTTTTGATCAAAATCAACACTTTTCCAGATAATGCCTTCCCCATATGGTTCTTCCCAGCTTGGGATTAAGTTCTTTTTGTATAGGAAGGATCTTCTTCAATACCAGGTCCCTCTCAAAGAATTCTCCAGGGCGGACCCTTTTTTGTGAGCTCACATCATTTGCTTTTGGCACATTTGACCATGAATAACTTTGAACATTCCTCTTCAATCAGAATTGGGTCAAAAACTCAGAGAGAAAGAATCTTGTCTTCAATAGGCAAAATCGCAATGGGCCCAAGAGAAAGGTATTGCCCGACAGTTTTTTTTTGCGATATGACATTAATCGTGAACAGAGTGCAAACTTTTGATATTATGCTGTCAAATATGATCCTTTTGGCATTCCATTAGCATATAAAGCAGCTTCCACCCATTGACGATCCCAAAGATGAATCGATGATCGTCAGACTCTTTTGGCGATATCGACCAAATGACTTTCAATCCCCACATAAGGAGAAATCAGGTATCCCAATGATTTTTTGTAGGGTAAAATTCGTTTCTCGACTTGTTCACCATCCTTAGCAAGTTCGGAAATAGGCTACAATCTATGTCATCTTCAAAGTTATGAGTTTCCTCTAAACACATATCTCGCTCAAAAGGAGATTCTCAGACTGTAACAGCGTCACTCATGTCATTGATATCTGGGGACTCATAGTAAGTGCAAAATAATATATAAAGGATGTATGAATTTACGAATAAATATTTTTACAATATAATTATGGATGAAATGACAGAGTGATTTAGAAGAAACTTTCCAAAAGAATGAAAGAATAATTATTCACATGAAAAGAATGGAAGAATATTTGCTCAAAATGTAAAGATGTTTTTCATTAAAATAATAACATTCAGACATTAGCCTATTTCACAAAAAGTTCTCATTGCTTCTAGGCTAAAAGCAACAAGTGTTCTGAGTATTACTCTAAATAAGTTCTAAAAACTACAGGGATTTCTTTCGCAGTCCAATTATTTAGAACACCTCCAAGTTGATAAGGGCGAATATCTAACAAGGACCCTTTTCAGTTGTCTTCATGCACGGCAATGATGTGAACGCTTCCTAATCCTTCTTCATACATTGTATTCACCCCATCATCGATGTGATTGGGTAGCAGATTTTCTGCACTGGATGAACCATCAAATTTGACAACGCCTATATTGATGAGTCTTTCAACTAGCTTTTTGAAGGCAATGCAATTCTCTACTGAGTGCCCCATAATTCCAGCATGATAATCACATTACGTGTTTGTATCATATCATTTAGGGTACGGAGGTTGTAGGGGTTTTGAGTAGAAATGTGCAACAATGTACGCATCGAATAAGCTTTGATACAGCTCCTTATACGCCATCGGAATTGGTGTGAACTGGAGCTTCTCAGTACCTGGTTTCCCACCAGATTCGTGCTTTGAAGGGCTCTGATGTCTGGTGGTTTCTGTCTTTGGCCGGCCCATAGTGATTGGTTTTGAGTGGCCCTTATTATATTTGCCTGCATTATCCCATTCATTCCCCTTTTTCCTTGGGGCCTTTATAATATCTAGGTACCCCACCCTCAACTGTTGCATTTCTGCTGGTTTAACAAGAGCAACAGGAAAATTGGATCCTAGGCCTGTCGAGCAATTCACTGGTGTTGATGTACCTGTTTGATAATGTTGGGATCTGACAGCTAAGAATGCCCCTTATGGACGCCCATCTGGCTGGACTTGGACATTTATCGGAGTACCACCTAGAAAATCCCCATTATCAACCCTAATGTGGACCACCGATTTTTCCACCTCTTCTAACTCTCTAGCTAGCAATCGGTTAAACTGGTTCATCATAATTTTCTGTAATTCTAGTACCTGATCTCTTATTTCCTGCTGAAATTTGGTCAGTTGTTCCTGCATCTGTATCTGCATTCGCTCTAATTTTTCCAACCTTTGTTCCATTTCTCTAATCTTTGCTTGGATACCGTAAGGGTGTTGGTAAGTTGGTTGGTTTCCAGATTAACTGAGGAGTGATTTAAATTAATTAGAATCTTTTATTGGACTTTAATGCTATGATATCATGTAATGCAAATGCATGAAATAAATGCATAAAGAAACGTTGATTCTGATTCAATTCCATTTAGAGAACTTTACTAGAAAACAAATATTTTTACATAAAATGAATATTTATACGGCCTTGCCCTCATAGGCGAAGACATTCGATCCTCTTCTTCATTCGAGCGTTTAAGATAAATCTCACGAACTTTTCAAAAAGGACGTCTCTTTTATCTCCTTTTTTGCTCGATTCGGGTCATAATTCGTTCTCACTCATCCTCGTGATGCTCGTTGGCTTCTCTTTAAGAAAGTTTAGTGGCTCTCGAATAATCTTTGTCACCTTGAATCCTTGGGCAACGGAGCCATAGTCGTGTAGTCCTCCACTAAATTATCATCCTTCTCTTATCACTTGTTCTTGGACCATATTTGGACAACCATATTGTCATCCACTTTATCAAGAAACCCATTTTCTTATGACAAGCTCTCTATTTAGCAACTGAACGTGAATCAACACCTCTTTTTTATGATGAAATGAAATGTCATGTCATGCAATCAAAATAAAACACAAAAGGTCAGTAACATATATAAACATAGAAAATAATCAAGAAATAGTAAAACATCTATTCGAATATCTACAAGGGTTTAGTGCGATTCTACCTAAGGTAAGCTCATAAGGCTCATTATATGCGATTTGGTTCTAAAGTAAAGGTACCCGAACCAGCAGATTCCTCAATCCTCACCCATTATAGGCTCATATAGATCGAGTTCGGTTCAGGGGAATACATTTCCCTATGGCTGCACAGAGATGAAAATCTCACGAAGACATAGGTACGGATGTATCTCGGAAGCAATCCGCTACCCTACACGGAGGTAAAAACCTCACGAAGGCATAGCTTCTCACTCCCACTTAAAAGGGTAAAATTGTTCAACTCATGAAATGCATAATGCAAACAATATTTAAACAAGAAGATAATGAATGCAAAAGGATGTTATGAGTTTTTTTTTAAATATTTTCTCGACCTTAAGACAAAAGTTAATTAACTTTGTGGCTCGACTCTCTTAAAAAAAATTCCCCAGCGGAGTCGCCAAGCTGTCGAAACTATTGTTTTGAAAACAAAAAATTTAGTCGTTAACTTTAAAAAACAAAATAAATGGGAGTCGCCATCAATCTTTTATTGAGGTGTGATTGGATCACCTAAAAAATAACTTTGGTCTACGAGTTTTAGAAAAATGGATCCGGGAGTCGGTTACGTATGAGGAAGGATTAGCACCCTCATTACGCCCAAAAATTGGTACCTAGTTAATTAATTACTGTCTTAATGTCGAAAATCTAAAAAAACGTAATCCTTAGCAAAACTTAAAAACGTTACGTATTAAGACCCTTATCATTTCAGAGAAAGAAAATACCACACCCAATACGTTAGGGCACAACATTCTAATTTTCCCCAAAAATGAATTAGGGCAAAATACTAGTGCAATAAAAAAATGTAAAAGAATATCCATTTATTCAAGATTTAAGAAATCGCGACCCAATACGTTAGGGCACAATTCCTTTAAAATCCCAAACTCGGAATATTTCCTTTATTATATTTTAGAAAAAATCTTCATTTCGAGAAATCAATGCGTCACATCCAATACGTTAGGACACAACGTGTTGAATTCCCAATAATGAGTTCTTATTTTTTGATTAAAGAGAAATGCTCGATTATTAGATTTAACGAAGAAAATCGAAACCCAATACGTTAGGGCTCAATTTCCTTGAAAATCCTAAATATAAGCATTATCTCAATTTTGAAAATTTTAAAATCGAGTAAAAAATGTAATGTTATATTGAATGCGTGTATAAATGTCGCAATAACAAATAACAATAATAAATACGACAATTATATAGAAATAAGATAGACAAATAAATAAACAAAATTTAAAAAATAATGACATGCAAAGTATCAAATAAATGAGCAAAATAAAAAAATATGAAAACATAAATCAACAAACATATAAAAAATAAAGAAAAGAAAATACATAATATATACATTGAAATTATGAAAAAATTATATAAAAATATATTTACATATATAATACATTCATGAGAATAAAGAAAAATATACATATAGAAATTATAAAATATGGATAGAAAATATAATACATATATACGTACATATATATATATATAAGTTAATAAATATATAGATCATAAAGATAATAATTATATATATATAGAAATTATAAAATATGTATAGAAAGTATAATATATATATACGTACATATATATAAGGTAATAAATATATAAATCATAAAAATAATAATTACATATATAAACTTAAAAAAAAGGAAAAAAGAAAATATTTTGACATTAATTAATTCTAAAAAATGACTAATTTTAAAATGTGATAAAAAAGTTAGGGCAAATTCGCAAATAATTGAAGTCTCAAGGACCATATTGAACGCGCAAAGAATGCAGAGCGGCTGGAAAGGAAATTGTCCATTCTCCTCTAAACGACGCCGTTCAAATTAGACCAAGTTGAAATAAAAATAAATAAAAGGGTAAATTAAAAAAATAAAAAAAACTTAATTACAAAAGCATTAAAAGGCGGATGGGCTAAATAAAAATAAATAAATAAAATTCGCAGTGGTATCACATTCTCCCTTTTTTAAAATCGTAAATAAGTAAAAAAATAATCGAAAGAAAAAAATAGTAAGCAACCTTTAAAAAAAACTGCCAATCGTTCTCTTTTTTATTCCTCCTCCCTCTTCCCTCCTCCCTCCTCCTTTTACAATGAAGGGAGAGGCCTCTATTTATAGTTGAGCCTCCCCAAATCCAACGGTACAGATCAATTACATCAACGGCTGAGACTAAAGGGTATCTACAAATTAAATCTCTAAGATTACAAAATCATATCTTCTAAGATTACATATATCATATCTAAGATTGCATATATCATATTTAAGATTACATATCCTCGAAGATTATGTTTCCATATGTGAGCCCGGGCTAAAATTGGGTATTACAATTTTCATTTAAAACTATGTCACATTATATTTTATGTGTCATTTAATGTTTAAATTAACGATTTCATAATAAAAGATCCAATTGATATAACATTAATAATTTAAGTATATAATTAAAATGTTTTAAAATTTGGGAGAAATTTAAAACATGCAATAATGGCAGAGTTTAATGGGGTAAGTTAGTAATATATGCCAATTTTGGAAGATAATGGAGAAATAGATCGATTTTTTTGTATATTTAAAGCAATATGCCAATTTTATATAAATAAAATAATAAATATATAATTATAAAATAAAAATATTTTATATATATTATTATGTTAAAAGTATTTTTAATTAATAACTTATTTATTTATATATAAATTAATAAATATGTAATTATATAATAAAATTATATATTTTTATATTTATCATTGTGTTAAATATATTTTATTTTAAACTAATTTATTTGATATATTTGTATTTATATATATTTTATATATTTAATTATTAAACAAAACACATTTTATAGAACGTGTTTTCAGAGACATTAAGATAAAACAGTTCTTGTAGAACACATTTTTCATTTATCTCTCCAAAATCATTTTCGTGAATTAAAAAAAAACCTAAATCCTTAATTATTTTTTAAAAAATGTCATTTTCTTCAAATTTACTCGAGTTTCATTACGGAAAATCCCAAAATTTTACCTAGGAAATTAAGAGAAAAAAAGAATAGACTAAAACGACATCATTTAGCTTTTTACGGCCGGTAACTTAAAAGCTTAAACCCCAAGGGGCAAGGACCCAGTGGCCCGATAACTCAAAACCGAATCTCCTTTGTCCGCTGCCCTTCTAAAATCCCACCCGCCGTCGTCGCTGCTGCCACCGCCATGCTCTCATGAACACCACAAGACACTGGCCCAAGAGGGCCTTTATCCTCTCACGTGCGCTATCACGTGCCTTTTCCGACACCCCTTCCCCGACGTTCCCTCTGAAGCACGTGACACGATCCAACTTCGACTCGGCCCTCGTTGAACTCCGTTCGCACGTTCGAGCTGCCGATTTCGTGGCCATCGACATGGAAATGACGGGGGTAACTAGCGCGCCCTGGAGGGAATCTTTCGAGTTTGATCGGTTTGATATTCGGTATCTCAAAGTCAAAGATTCCGCTGAGAAATTCGCTGTTCTTCAGTTCGGCGTTTGCCCTTTTCGTTGGGACTCACTTAAGCAGTCGTTCATTGCTCACCCGTTAGTTTTATCTTCCTCTTCATTTGAATAAACATTTTATATTTGTAAAGAATGTTACCCGCGTGAAATTTTCTCCTTTTTTTTTTCTTATATATTTATTTGTTATACTTTATTGCTGATGCTATTTCATGGTGAAAAATGAAAATAAGGGTCTTTGTTGTTCGTTTGAGAGGGGAAAAAAGGTTTTTGATGGTTGAATTTAGCTTAGTTTGAATTGTTTTAGTGTTTGATTGATGATAATTAAGAGAAGGGAAAAAAAGGGCAATTTGAGCCATTTTTAGAGAAATTATTTATGGCAATTGGCGAAGTTAACAAAGAGAATGGACTGTGGTTTAAATTCACTGTAATTGCTATGAGTAGAGGAAGTATGATAATTGTATTGCTTCCCTTTAATTTGAACATTTTAATCTTTGAATGATGTTTCTTGTAAAGGCATTGAACTGTCTAATATCCTTGGCAGGCACAATTTCTTTGTATTTCCTCGTCAAGAAATTCCACTTGATAGGACCTCTTATGAATTCCTTTGCCAAACGACATCAATGGATTTTTTGGCTAAATATCAGTTTGATTTCAACGCTTGCATACATGAAGGTACTTTATCTTTCATATCTCAATTCTTCATTGTTGCCTTTATTGCTTGAGTTACAGTTTCTGAAACCGTGTTTTCTGTCTTACTTTGAGAATTTGCATCTCAGGTATATCTTACTTGTCCAGAGGACAAGAAGATGAGGCTCGTAAAAGATTAATATCACCTAAAGGAGATCAGTTAACGCATCTGTCTCATAATTTAAGAGAAACTATGGACTTACCGTTGGTCCGAGTGGCTGATGTTCTCTTCACGGAAAGAATGAAGAAAAGATTGGGTGAATGGCGTGATGATTTATTACAGAATAGGGTAGGAGGGCCTCAAGAAGAAAAGGTTCCTGATGACTTAAATCAACAATTTCGGACAGTTTTCTTCAAGATGCGTCCTGCTCTGAGTTTGGATGGATTCACTTCTCACCAACTTAGTCTGATCCGAATGGTATATGCTGTTACATCTCTCTCGAATTTTATTTGATCTCCTATGTTTAGCCTCTTCATTGTGACTTTCATTTGGAAAGATTTTTGAAGACCATTTTATTCTTGTATCATCAATATAGTGTTGATAAGAATTGTCTTTTCGTATTTTTTTTTTTAAATCTTTACTGAGGACGTAAGATTATGTCCGGGGAACTGAAACCCTGCAGGTCACAAGGAAGCATTTCAAAGATCTTACTTATGTTTGTTTTAACGGTGAAAGTACTTCAGAAGAGTTAGTAGTTTATACAGACTCAGAGAGTGATAAAGCGAGACTTATGGTAAGACACAATACTTCTGTGAGGAAGATCTGTCTGTTTGTTCCATATTTAGATGATCAGCATTCAACTGTTTTTAATACAACACTGTTTATATGTTCATGTCAGAAATTTTTTAAAGCATAACTGTAGACGCTTTTCTGTTTGTTTTCTTCCCAAGGTAGAATGGTTCCGTATTTGGCTGGGAAATGCTTTCTAAACATTTAGTATCATGAGTGGAGTAAACGAAAAAAAAAGAAGAGAGAGAGTTTCAATGCATTGATGTTGGTATGATGGGTAAATTATGCACAAACCTGACAGTGCTGGAATTATATACTGGGGCTATGTAAATGGAAGTATGAATCTGACAGCTGCATTTGGTGTGGTGTCTTTTGCATGTTGTGATGACTCTTCTCCTCTGCCTGGTTCTATGTAGGAGGAGGTGAAGAATGATCATCAGAGAAGCGCAGAAATGAAGATCAATGCTGCAGTAGGGTTTCGTTATGTGATTGATCTCCTTTCTTCAGAAAATAAGTTGATTGTTGGTCACAATTGCATCCTGGGTATGAATATCAGTCACAAGTTAGATGAAGATGTCATATTAGTCAGATAGATTATTGAAGTGTTTTTCTTTTATGATACAGATATTGCTCACGTACACAGCAAATTCCTAGCTCCTCTTCCTTCAACAGCTGAAGAATTTGTCTCCTGCGTGAACAAATACTTCCCAAGTATCATTGACACCAAAATACTTTTGAATGCTGACTACACATTACAACGAAAGATGAAGAGATCTAGCACATCATTATCCTCAGCATTTTCATTATTATGCCCAGAGATAGCTCACGGGTTTACACGTAATGTTCTGTCTTATGAGCCATGTGTTAAGGTTGAGGTCCACGTGGATGAAATGAGGTTTGCCTTTGCTTCCCAAACTCTCTAAAGTAAATTGGTTAAAAAGCCCTTGATTTATTTTATCATAGTAGCTTAAAACTTTCCTTTCTTCCTTCCCTTTTTTCTTCCCCCTCAAGTTCTGTCTAGTTTTGCAATCTGAATTGTATAGCTTAATATTAGCTCACTTTTTCATATTTACGAGATCTAATTACTCTGTATCACCCCCCTAAGGCAAATTATCTAAACATGGACACTTTGTAATGGCTGTTAGCATTAATAACAAATCATTAATGCTACTCTTGCTGCCTCCCCAAGTTGAGTAGCAACTTGGCCAAGTTGAGTAGCAACTTGGATGTCCTTCTAGGCTTTCACACTAAAACATAGCCTTAATTTGCAGGTCTTCTAATTGGAACTCTGGAGCCAAGCATGAAGCTGGTTATGATGCTTTTATGACAGGCTGTGTGTTTGCCCAGGCTTGCAGTCATCTAGGCATCGACTTTCAGCTTCATTCTCCTTCTGAAAATCTGACCCAAAATGAAAAGCTGCAGAAGCACATGAACCTTCTATATCTGAGTTGGATTAATGGTGACATTATTGATCTGAGGACTGGTAACCGGTCTGCAGAGTTGTCAGGCTCTAATATGATCAGAAAGCCATATCGAAAGATTTTATTTAAGAACATCGTTTTACTCTGGGGATTCCCTTCGAAACTGAAACCAAGTATGATAAGAGATTGCATCTGCAAAACCCTTGGTCCTAGCTCTGTTATTTCTACATACTGTATAGATCAAACCGCAGTGTTTGTTCAGTTCAGCAAGGCAGAGTTGGCATCAGACTTTTTGAATTTGAAGGACACTCTAGAGCAAAGTAACGATGCAATTTCCCATTTGCATCCTCTTTCACAACTTCTGGAAGGTGGAAATACCCATGCTGCTAGTTATGAAACTTATAAAGAGATCTGTGCATCACCTATCTCAAAAGTGTTATTTGCAGATCAAGCAGAGGCTGTTGGCATTAAATGGAAGACCGAATTGTTACCATCTGATAAAGAAGAGAGCCATGACAATACTCGTTCCCATCTAGAAAGTGCAATGGATAGTCCACAGGCTGTTCAAAAATCCAAGACAAGGAACACCGAGGATGTAGTAAATGATTCATCGAACAAACGGTTTTGTGACGATATCATTGATTCATTTCTTAAAGTCGAAAAGATCAGAAGAACCACTAACTTGTAACTCAAGCTTAAAGCTTAATGGCAGTTTTGAGCTTTTTTTCCACACTTTATTGCGAATCTGTATGACATTTAGAGTTCTTATACAAATACTAGGATTACTGAGTTGGAAATGAGGATCACATTTTGATGGCAACTTTTAGGCCATCTTCTGTACATTAACAGTTTGCCTTTGATATAAATTAAAATGCTGATTCAATTTTTTGTCACTGATTCTGATTCATTGTTCCTTTGTTTTCTAGCTTGATCAACCTTTCTGGATGAATAAACTTACCAGAAGGGATTGCAACAAAAGTATATACATTGTAAGTACTCAATTTTTTGTCACTGGATTCTGATTCATTGTTCCCATGTTTTCTAGCTTGATCAACCTTTCTAGATCAATAAACTTACCAGAAGGGATTGCTACAAATGGAAGTATATACATTGTAAGTATTCAAGCAACAGAAAGCACAAATGAAACCAATTATGAAACCAAGAATCACCTAGCAAAAGCTCTTATGTTAAATAAGATGCTAACATCAGCAAATACATAATGAAAAGGAACATGCCTCCAAGGGCAGTCAAGGACATTTCTCTTCATTTTTCTCATCTTATTAGATGAACATGATAGATCAGAGCAAGTTTATCTCAAAACTTAGAAATATATTTTCAGGTTACAGCAGAGACCACATAGTTCAATACAGTACTTTTGAACTCAGACTAATGAACTCCTAGTCTCAAAATAAGGAAACTAAATTGAAGTAATACTATAATGTAGGGTCTTAAAACAATAAAATAATTTTGCATATTAGAAAATGAAATCTAACTCTAAGTCAGCTTTGAATCCCTGCTCACCCTCAAGCAGTTGTTTTGCTTTCTTCATCATCTGAGACAAGGTCTTCAACAGTTAAGCTACAAGAGAAAGTGAGACTTGGTTTCATCTTTGGCACAGGTATAGGATCTGCCTCATTGTTAAGTATCTGAAGGACTCTCCTAATTGAAGGCCTCTCAGCACTATCAGGGTGTGCACAGCTCAAACCTACAAGCAGCAGTTTCCTCATATCTTGCTCCTTGAAAGCCCCATTTAGCCATTTATCAGCAGCTTCAATGATCTTTCCCTGACCATACAATCCCCACACCCAATCAACCAAATTCACCATTTTCTGGCTGTTTACTTCTCTCTCAATTGGCCTCCTACCACAAGCCACTTCAAGAATAACGACACCATAGCTGAAAACATCGGTTTTCTCAGTCGCTTTCCCATATTGAAGATACTCAGGAGCAAGGTAGCCCATGGTTCCTGCAGTAAGTGTTGAAACTGGGCTCTTGTCATGATCCATCAACCTTGCCAATCCAAAATCACCAAGTCTTGGATTAAAGTTGCCATCAAGCATTATATTACTTGTCTTAATGTCTCTGTGAATGACTTGTTGTTCACATTCTTGGTGCAGGTATGCTAAGACAGAGGCCAATCCAATAGCAATATTTTGCCTATGGGACCATGTCAACAATATCCCATTCTCAGGTTCTGGATGAAGCAGCTTATCAAGGCTTCCATTAGGCATAAAATCATAAACAAGTAGCAATTCACCTTTCTCAGCACACCAACCTTGTAGCTGAACCAAATTCTTATGCCTCAAACCAGCTATAATGGACAGTTCAGCAAGGAATTCAGTTTTCCCTTCATGGGAGTGTTTCGATCTTTTCACCGCTCCGATAGCCCCCGAAGAAAAGAAAACGGCCTTATAAACATTTCCAAATGCACCACGTCCTATGATCCTACTTGAGTGAAACCCTCTTGTGGCTGCATACAACTCTTTGTAACTAAACTCCCTTGGTCCAGTCAAAATCTCTGCTTTCAAACACTTTTCTACTTTCATACCCTTCCATTTCTTCACAGAAACATAACCAAAAACCGCAAGAACCACAAAAAAGAAAGCTGGACCAGCAATACCAAGTCCTAAACCAAACCTCTTATGGTGTTTTTTGGTAGAATTTGAAACAGGAATGCCTGTTATTGCTGATACTGAACTATCAGATACATTATGAGGATGTGATCTTGATCTCACAGGCAGGAAACCAAAAGTCCTGAAACTCCAATTGTAAATCAAATGAACTTCAGTACTCCCTTCTGTTGAAGCTGAAAAACCAACAAACATATCATCTTTAAGGTAGTGAGACAAATCAATCTCCAGAGATAACAATGGGGTTGGAGGCTTTACAGTTGAATAACTCAAGAAAACATTCAAAACCCTCAAATCATTCTTGTAATCAATCCAAGTAGTAATCAAATTCCCACTCTTTAAATCAATGTTTTGCAACAATGCATCAGCTGTGATGATTGAATCGAGCTCGTTGATATCCAAACCGACATGATTCCCATTGGGATCATTGAACTCGGTATCAAGCTTAGAATCAAATTCAACGGCTAAAAACCTGGTCTTGGTCGGTTGTGAAGAGTTGACAAGACCGAGATACCCACCGGGACTGCCGAGAGTTAGGTTATCAGATGAAAGAAAAAAGGTTAAGCCATCACCAAAAGAGGTTGGGTTGAGATTGCTGATGGAAAAAGAGAAACTTGTTGAGAAAGAAGCGGTGATATTGGATTCTTGATCAAAGAAACGAATTGGGTTTTCATAGATAAGGCTGCCCGAGCTTGAAGAAGGAACACCAATCTCCCTGGTGAGGCCTATGAGGCCGCCATTTTTAAGATGGGAATCGCCGAGAAGGGTGAGGTTCCTGACAGTGAAGAAAGAGAAATCAAAGGAGGTGTTTTCAGCTGAGGTGAAGAGAAGAAACAAGGAAACAAGAAGGATCCTTGGCAATGGCAGCATTGTTTTGATTCTTGGGCCGGAAAAGGAACAGTCGAACAAGCAGCTCTTGAATTGTTTACAAAAGACAATGCATGAGAAAGAAAGACGGAAACGTGGTTTAAACGGTTAGAAAATAGGCGCCTGTGGAGCTTTAAAGAGAGACACTATGACGGTCTTTTTTTTTTATATATAATATTTAGTTTAAAATAATCGTGTATTATTGTATAACGGTGTAGTTTTATCATAGATTTGACAGAGTAGAGAAATGAAAAAGAGATTTCCTTTTTTTTTTTTTGGAATGGGGTTTTGAAAAGTGACCGTTTTTAAGGTGATTGGGCGGCGTATATGTCGGACTGGTGAATTCTGACAGCCATGTGACTGAATTCCCTTTCTTTCTTTAAAGCCGAGCAAGTTCACATTTGACCCAATAATGATGAATAGACCCAACTCCTATATATATATATATTTGGTGATAATATAGACCAACCCCTATAATATAATTGATGGGGTTTGAATAGAATAGATAACAATTCAAATATATATCATTTTATTTTGTTTCAAGATATACAAGTGGAAAAGTAAAAAGAAAAGTGCATAAATTTATAAAATGGAAAGTGAGTGGAAAAGGATTTGAATATAAAGTTTTAAACCTTTGGGTGAAATCAGATTCCGAAGGGATATATACTTTTGTTTATAAAGTTAGATTTTCTTAATGCAACTCAAACGGCAACATAGAAAGTGGATCAGAATTGGTGTCAGCTTGGAAAAGAGAGGAGGCCGTGCCAACTAAGCCGACAAAACAATGAAATCCGATATTATTTTGGAAATCAATAATATGATGACAAAAAGACATGTGATGTGAGCATTGGGTCCAATTCCAAACCTTAACCCAAATCCAAATCCACGTCATTGAGCCGTTACACGAATAGAAAATTTTGAAGGTTGCGATGCTCCAACATCATCACATCACATCACATCACATGTTCACTCTGCCTAAAAAATAAAAACCATTATCAGTGGTATAAGAACCGAGATATTACACCAATGGATTTCAAAGTACAGCCAAATAAACAATTTCAACATTCTTCTCCCACCTTTAGTGCTTATAAAGGTCCAAGAACTCTTCATTTTGGGCCTATCTAGGCTTCAAATTGTAAGACATTGCTATCATCGCAACTACTTCCATGGAGCTCAGTTTATTCACTGTTTTGTATCATTAAACAGTGAGGGATTGGATTAGACGAACAGTCATTAGCATATTGGCGACTTGGAATTTTGCCAGGTCTAAAACAGTTAGCATAACTGATGCTGGCACAACTACAATTTACATCATTTGCCACATTGTTCTTTTAGTTTTTAAAATCTCCTGCTTGTTACTCTTCCAAGAATTCTCTCTACTCGCTCTGCCACAGAAAAAGAAGCAACAATTTCATTAGAGCGGAGGGTTTTAGGAATAAACATTATTTAAAACATTTTTTATAAAGTGCTAGTTGCCTTAAAAATGGCAGTGAAACTGAAGAGACGGTGTACCTTTCTATTCTCAGAAGAGCTGTCATTGAGTCGGCTGAAGATACTACGGTTTTCAAAACTGTACCATTCTATCTAACTCACTCGATATTGCTGGAGCTTTCTTGGCAAGAGAACTATTTAAGAGAACGACTGTTAGTCCAATTCACCGACATGGTACAAGATTTATGGTTTTTATGATAATCACCTTCAGAAATGCTACAAAAGCTTCCTGGGGGGAATATTACTTCTGGATCTAACCGTTGCTGGGAAGCGACAACAAGAGCCACACGATTTTTACTGCAAAAATCACCAAGAGTCAAACATCATCATCATCATTATGGAATGGTGCATGTGTTCCACGCCAGATTTTAGGATGACCAAACTAAGTCACATACCTGGCCCATGATGGAACAAATTTGTTGTTCGGTTCATCATCGTCTTCATCTTCATCGTCAGAAACTTTGTATGGCGAAATATCATATGATTGTTCCTGGCTTGTATCTGCAATCAGGCTATTGTTCCCTCTTCCTCTATCCATGGTGCTCATTACCTGAGAAAGATTCTGTCTCCACATTATGCTTGAATAAAAATAAATATATTAACAGCCATTCAATTAGTAAAAGAAACATCCAAGAGATGGTTTAGGTTAAGCTGGTATTAATATAGCAAGTAATCCAAGAGATGATTCCATCAGTCTGCTGCAAAATAACCTATACACTTGTATAAGAAAATCTCATTGCAGACGTTGCTTTCTCTTTTGCGTTTTTACATGGTGAAAACATATGTTATACCTTCTCAATACAAGCGGAGAGAATACTTTTAGCATTTTCTCCATCATAAGACAACATGCTCCAATCCAGATGGTTTAGCAATAAAGAGACCTAACATTTAGTTGAATATAGCAGTAATACCGCTAAAAAGAACTTTACCTTTGTATTATTATCTTCAATAGCTGTGCATGCCTTTACAGAAGTTGAAGCAACAGCTGTGCTAAATTCCATCTCTGACTTTTTTCCTTCATTCCCGCCTGCTATTTCTTTTTGCACTTTCTTATATTTTGCTGCTTCATCACTAGGACCCTTCGTTGTTTGTGCTCTCCCAACCTAAAACAGAGATCCAAAGTTAATGCCATTCTACAGAAAGGAAAACTTAAAATACAATATCTCCTTTACAAAATAAGGGAGTTTACCAGGGCTTGGCGCTTTTCTTCATTCTCATCCTTCTTTGAACGCAACTTCTCTTCAGGAGCACGCTGCTGCCTCCGTGTTTCATCCATATGTTTTCTCTTTCTCTCTTTCGCCAACCTTTCTTCTTCTTCCCTCTGTCTTTTCTTAGCAGCCATATCAGCCTCTTTTTTCTTCCGTTCTTCTTCTTTCTTTTTCTTCTCAAGCTCCAACTGCCTCAAATTTTCTTGCTCCAACCTTGCTCGTTCAAGTTTTAAGGCCTCCTTCTTCATCTTTCGATCGTTCTCTTTCTTTTCAGCAAGTTTTTTTGCAGCTTCAGCAGCCTCTAGAGCCTTCACTTTAACATCCCTCTTCCCTAAAAGAATTACAGAAAATTTAAAGCATCTGCATGATATATATGTAGTAGTTTTCATAAAATTCTGTGAAGAAATGAGACAAAAAGAACAGCTGCAGAAGACGTAAGAAGACGATTACCAGTGGTAACGGAAGCTGCTTGTTTTTGCTGAATAATTGGAATGAACGAAGTGACGTTAGAAACTATATTATTGACCTTTAACTCCTTCTGTGAGAAACTTGGCCCACCTTTTCTCAGGCTGGTTTTCTCAGATAATTGTGGTTTACTGAACCTATTACGAAGTGATTCACTTGCCCTTTTGGTACCATTAGCCCCTGGCAGCAGACTCCGGTTCTGTTTCAACTTACTTGTGTCTCTCCTCTTGCTGGCATTGTGTTTTCCAACCTTCTGCTTGATCCCGTTCTCAGTCCTAGAGAAGCTGTAGGTTGTGTTCACAGAGTCTAGACTATCTCTAACAGTAAATTGTTCGCTTTCAGAAACTGCTGCAGGAACATTTGGACATTCCTTAATCTCAGCAAGTGCTTCCCTTTTTCCAGAACAAGCCTCAACTTCGAAAGCTGCATCTTCCTCAAATGTATCAACTGCCTCATCCATGTTCTCGTTTTCTTCACTAATGCAGGGCAGGTCAGGATTTAAGCTACCTCGCTTCTCTGAACTGCCAGAGTTCAATGTGATTTTATCCCAGAGTTTACCAATAGGAGAAAGATATGGTTTCTTCCCATCTCCAGTAACTCGAGAACTAGAAAACGGCAAGCAATCTGAAAAGGATCCTCCAAGAAAAGCATGGTTGATATCCTCACCAAAGCAACTGGTGCTTACTTTAAGTTGACCTTTCAAAGCATCATTGTTGAGAAGGGTGCTGTTCAGGTTCATGCATTCTAGAAGTCCATTAGGAACAGACTGGTAAAGGTCAGTTGTTCGCTGCCATCTATATGTGGTTGGAAGTTGGGATAATGGGGTATGGACGCAAGCAGACTTGCAAAGCTGCTCCAGGAGGCCAGCACATTCGATTGTAGTCTTTGGAAGGTCCAGACTGTGAAAGCTAATTCCTTCGCCATCAATGAATACTTGTTCACTATCTGTCTGAATAATGAACCCCTCAACTTCTGGTCTGCTTTGTTCAGACATTGTCAAGTCTGTAGGTTGTCGACATGGAGAACTAACACCATCTTCTCCAAGTTGAGATTTACTTTCTTGCTTGCTCCTTCCGTCACAAGTAAAATGTTCAATATTGCCAAATTCTGATTTATAGCCAACATTCAATAGTACTTTGTTCTCATCTGCAGTGCATTTCCTTGTTGAACTAAACATTGTGCTGGAAGGATCTACTGCTCTTGTTCCCTCCACTGAGTGATCTTCAATACTTTCAAGGGTCTCTTGTGGCAAACTTGAGATAGAAGTCGCATCAATTTTTTTATGCATAAAGTTGGATGGGGGGCTTTCATTTCCACCCTTCTCTTTCCAATTACATTTCCCCTGGCAAGCACAAAAATAAGGCATTCGCTTAGCAAGTGTTCGAATTACATGTAGCAAACCTGTGCGATTTATGAATAACCTGTTCCAGATATGTAAGTACGCTATTTATGAAATCAAGCAGTGAAGGACCAGTGAACAATGCACAAAAATTGTAATAGTAACGGAGTCCAAAATAATATGTAAGCAAAAAGCAAGACAAAGAGAATTGAGAATTAAGATCAATTAGAAGGGACACAAAGAGGAAAGCCAGCCATCAATGACAAACATCTAATGCGATGAAGACAGCAAGCCAAAGCATAATTACAATCTATGACTCGGTGTTGTGTGCAAATCCTTTGTCACCTAAAGTTTCTTAAATGTGCCAATTCAAGAGGTAGTATTATCATTGAAATAAAACAATTAAGTTTCATCACAAAGATAAAAGTTGGTGAAAGTGCAAACATTTTATAGGAGGAAGAAATTAGAAGACATCAGTATGAATTTGGAGGTCCTAGATACTAAAAATAATTAAGAACTAAAACTACAGGAATATTAGCATACCGCATTCTGATCTTCTTCATCAGCTAGAAACGTATCAGCATTTAATAGCATAATATCTTCCCCCTGTTATATATGAAAAGTCATGAGATTTAGGATAAACATAAGATTATCTTGTACAAGTCAAATTTCTTGATAAAACCCGGTTTCTAAACTAAAGCACTTTACCTTCGAGCTTGATGACAAAGACAGGGAATTACTTTGTTGACCTTCAATCTTCCTCCGCTTATAAGACCATGAACCTTCCATGTCGGTGCCAAAGTGTCTACCTGGCTGTATGGATTGAGTTGCAACCTTGTTTTCACTTGATTTTGCATGTTTGCGATCTAGAACGGAATCAATGTCATCAGCAATACATCTTCCCATTGAATCTGCATCTTGGTATTGAGCCAGACTTGGCTCCATTTTCTGCTTCAGAGAATGACCCGTAGTTTCTTCAAGTAGTGCAGCACAAGGATGCTCACTAGCATCACTGGAAGTTGCAGATACTTTTCTTAGCAGGGCAGGGCTACAAACTCTAGTGAAATCAGTATCTGCCAAAATTGCAGGACAACCACATAAATCAGTATTCAGATTACTTGCTTTTTGGGTTGACATCACAGAATTTTCTTCTTCAAGCTTCCCATAGTCCTTAAAGAGATATTCCATCCCTGTATCAACATTTAAACTAGATCCTGCTGCATCCTTTAGTGAGTTTCCAAACAAATTTTCATTAGAAACTTTAAAGGTAGTTGAAAGATCTTCCATTAAAGGTTTTTGTTCAGAGATTTCATTGCTTTCAGGCAGAATACTTCTTACAGCATCCGTAGAAGCCTCAGGTGTTTCTCTTACTAAGGACACAACAGTTAAATTAGAAGTTCTGCCCAGTCCAGATGTCTTGTTCAAATCTGTTTCAGACTCTTTCTCTTTTTCTCTAATAGCTTCTTGGTTCAACAGCTTTTCCTGGGATGAGTTGTATTTTTCTTGGTAAAGATCAGAAGTTACTTCATCCAGCTTATCTGCACAAGGTAGTCGTGTAAGAAACCTTTTCTCCAATGAGTTGATCACTTCTTCACGCTCTGATATAAGACTAGAAGCCTCATTCAAGGTGCTCTCTCCCAAATCATCAAAATCAAGTTGCTTGGGTAACACCATCATAGCAGACTCAGAGTGTGGGCTCGTTCTTTCCAAGTCAACTCTGTCGTGCATATTCAATGTTTTTGCAAGAAGAGGATCGTTAACACCATTCAAGTTAGATGCAGAACTAGCTGAATGTGCCTCAACTAATTCATCAGAATCTGCTTCAGTGTCGGCAACAATTGTGTCACATTGATTCAATTCAGCAAGACCACTGTCATTGGCACAAGGAAGGGGATTAACTTGAGTACCAGAAAGATCCTTAAATTCAATTCCTTTGGACCTGCCTGATGACTTTGCGTATGGCGGCTTATTGGAAGCTTTTGATGTGGACTGTTTAACTGCAGACTCCAGAGCATTAGAATCAACATGTTTAAACATATTTGCACTACGGTTAGCTCTTGATCTGGTACTACCATCATTATATTGGTCTACAACAGTACTCAACTTTGTATGGTTGTCACTTGCTTTGGCCTTTATTCCACAACTTTCATCAGTGATATCACAAGGCTTAATCAACTCCTTAAGATCATGAGTAAGGCAGGCCACCTGCATTGATTTGCAAATGCCATCATCAGTGCTGCTGTCAGGATTGCTATCCAACTTTAAATGTTTATTCTCGCAGTTTTGCTGTTGGCTATGACTTCTGGATCTTTTCAATCTTCCTTGACAAACATTCTTTTCGCTACTTTGGGGATCATTTGCTTCCTTGGAACCACAACTTCCAGCCGAGATAGCAGAAGGCTTTACTGATTCCAGTAATTCATCAACAACATTGTGCTGACCATCACACTTTGCAACATCAGAAATTTTGCCAGCACATGAAAACCCATTGAGAGACTTGGGAGGTTGGGCAGAATGTCTAACTCTTTTGATGCTAACAGAGTGAATGCTTTTGCCTCTTTCCTTGCCCTGGCATTGACCTCTTTCTTCCTTTTCTACTATACAAGTTACAACATCAACTGGTTTGACAAATTGCAATAACTTATCAGCAGCATCATGCTGTAGTCCTGATTTGTTAATGGATTCTGTAAGCACAGTACCATCCTGCTTTGCAACAGAAAAACTCTTGCCTGCACCTGGTGGACTATAATCAGATTTTGGATGTTGAACAGAACTTCTTGACCTTGTGAGTCTACCAGAGTAGATATCTTCACCCCTTGCCTTACTTTGGAGTTGACCTTCTTCTTCAGTTTTCACTCCTAAACTTACAGCATGAACAGGTCCCACAAATTTTGATTCCAATAACTCTTGAAAAACACCAAGCTGTTGTCTTGATTCACTGATGGAGTCTGTGAGTACCACACCATCCTGCTTAGCAACAGAAGAAGTGTTTCCTGCACCTGAAAGCCCATTTATAGACTTTGAAGGTTGAGCTGAACCTCTTGATCTTGTGACTCGACCAGAGTAAACCTTTTCAGTCCTTTCCTTGCTCCTGCATTCCACTCTTTCTCCTTTTTCCACCTCACTACTGACAACATTATCCTGCTTTGCAACAAAGGAGTCGTTGCCTGTACCTGAAGGCCCACTCTCAGACATGGAAGGATGGATTGAACTTCGTGATCTAGTTACTCTACCTGAATAAACATTTTCACTCCTTTCCTTGCTCCTGCATTGCCCTCTCTCTACCTTTTCCACCTCATGAGTCACAACAATATCACTAGATCTAATCAATTCCAACTTATCCACAACATCTGACTGTAAAGAAGCAACCTCGGACCCTTTGTTTTGATTATTGGAAGAATTACCCTTCTTCTCACAGCTTTCATTGTTTTTACATGCTTTTGCACCGTTTCGATGCTCCAAAGCCCGTTGCCTAGACTTAGATCTCTGGATTCTTGCCAGTGATGAACAATGATCAGGACAAACATCTGACATCATTCCATCTCTACAATCTTGAGGAGGAGAAGTAACACTAGGGTCCAGCTCATCAACTTTACCAGGAAGGCACTGATCTAAGCCTTCATTTGAAGCATCAATTCGGGAGCATAAAATATGGGGTAACTGAACGTTATCAGTTGTAACAACTGGCTGTTGATAGAGAGAACAGTAAGGAATTGAAGCCTGTGACTGTGGAAGTAGGAGTCCTGAGATAAGATCTTCTTTATTCAACTCTGCAATTAAAAAGCAGACACTACCTTGTTTAAAAATCCATTAAATTAGCTGTTTACGGATCATAGTCACAATTAAGAACACTTGTGATATTTAGTTACAAAATTGAAATGCAATCAAGAATTCAAAAGGAAAGGGCTTTTCTATCTTTCAAGAGGCAAATTTTCAATGGTTAATTCAAGTTTATGTACTTGAAAGCAGGAAAAAAAAAACTTTTTCTCTTAAAAGAAGTTCAATACTTTGAAACATTCCTGCAAACATTTTCTAGTAAAAAAAGAAATAAGCATTACAAACAAAATTATTAATGTAATTAAAAGGTAAACTCATGACATACTGATAACGCAGTATTTAGTGGAATTTTGCTCCTAATAGAAATTTAAAAAGGAATATTAAGAAAAAATAAAGACGCCATTGTTAAAGAGCACTTCACATCGATTATGCGTAATAAGACTACATTTAAGAAAAAAACGGAAAGAACCAGAAAAAGAAGAAGAAATTCGACGATTCCAACGGAGAAAAGTGAAATGTTCCAATTAATTAGGAAACTGAGACAATATTATTTTAGATAATTTTGAAATGAAGTAAAGAAAAAGGAAAAATGAGAAACATAAAGCTGAAGAAAAAATAGATTACTGGAAGTAGAAGAGGAGAGGAGCCAAGGAGGTGGAACAAAGCCATCGATGAGACACTTGGAGGCGAGTTGATGATCGAAGAAAAGGATTTGCTGCTTCACGTGGTCGATTATTCGATTCTTCCTCTCAAAGATCTGAACCAACACTTTCTCAATCGTCGACATTTCTCTTCTTCTTCTTCTTCAATAGCAACGAGTTTCAGTTTCCATTTACGGCGAACAAAATTAAAGAAAAAGAAAATGGAATTTTTGAATTGACTATGACAGATCGAGAGAGATACAGACCAAGGGATGATGGATCCAAAGAAGGAAAGAAAGGAAGAGGAGATAAAGCGCGGTTCTAGAATTTGAAATTCAGAGGGTGAATCTGATAATTTCTTGACTGTTCGATGGCAAAATAGGTATTTAGCTATAACCGAACGACGTCGGTTGAGGGTAATCCACGTCAAGCAGACTACGTGATCATCAAAGTATATATCCTGCATATACCTCAACTAAACTATCACTAATTTTAAAATTTATTCCTTCAAACAAGTTTAACACAAGACAAAAATAATAAATACACTAACAATATTAAATTGAAAATATAGTAAAAAATGAAATATTCATGATAAAAACTAAATTAAAATCTTACATGTCGCTTGTACAAGCCTATTTTTGTCCGGGCCCATACCAGAAAATAAACCAAATTACTAACAGCCCATTTACAAAATTTTGACCCAATTACAAGCCCAAAATCCCCATGGCCCAATCAAATTAACCCAGGCCCAATACAATTACAAGCCCAAAACCCATTTTCAAAAAAACAAAGAAACAGAAAAACCTTAGCACCTAGGGCCTTCTGACTCTTCCGACCCTTGACCTACGAACCGCCACTGCCGCGCGTCTGTCACCGCCACTGTCCCATCACCGGCGCATGTCAATGACCTACAGAAGAAATATCAACACGCAAACAGCAAAAATAATAGGAAAAATAGAAAACAAATCGGCTATAAAAAGCCGAATTTTCCTTCTGTATTGGTTTCTTCTCTTTTTACAATAGTTAATGAAAGCAGATCAAGCAAAACTAAAAAGGTTGATTCCAAAGTTCTTTTTTCTGCTCTTGCTCTTTTATTTCTATCTTCTATTGTTTATTATATTTTTTTTCTTTCTATTCTTCTAAACCAAAAACAAAACGAAAGAGAAATGAAAAAGGACATTTACCTATCCCGAAAGCCTGTCGCCGAAGACTATTTTCGGCGTTGGAATCGACTGGTAAGGGTACAAAAGCCCCCTCCTTTTTCATCTTTCCAGGACTAAAAGGGCAGATCTTTAGGTGGGGATCGAGAGCGGGGTTAAAAACCCCTCCTTTTCTCGCTCCGACCACTGCCAGTGATGGAGCCGTGGCCTCAGCACAGCCGTTCACCGGCCGGGACAGTGGTCGGTTTCTGGGTTCATTAAAAGGGGGGAAAGAACTTTGCTTTGTTTTTTTGAGTTTAAACAGAAAATGAAATAAAAAAAATTTTGTTGGTTTAAATAACATTGCAAAACGGCGCCGTTTAAACCCCCATAACCAGCGCGCAATCCGACCCGCTTCAGGGGGATCCGCGTGTTTTCATGAATGGGCTATTTGCGCGCAAGGCCCCTCCTCTTTTGAGCTGTAGTGCAATCGAGTCTTTGTGGTTTTTATATTTTGGCCGTGTAATTTTCTGATATTTTCATTTCAGTCCGCGCTGAAACGCTGCGCATTTGGGGTTGGAAATATTTTCCGATTAGTCTCTCATGCCTTCAACGCGTTCTATATCAGTCCCGGGCTACTCCCTTTTTAATTTATTTGTAATTTAGACTCCAAAGTTCTGTTTTAAGTTTAAATTAGTCTTTTGTGTTTGTTTGTTATACTTTCGCTATTAAATTAATTTATTTCAATAATGTTACCATTATTTTTACTATTATTGTTTTTATATATTGTTATTATCATTAGCATGCCTATTATTATACCTTTGTAATTTTAGATTTAATCACATACATTTTTTATATACTTTATAATTCTAACATACATATATATTTTTATAATTTTATTCATTAATATTGTTTCATTTGGTGTTCATTTATTTCTTTATTTACGTGCTCATTATTACTACTACTTATTTAAGTGCTTTAATTGTTATTTATTTACTCTTATTTGTGTATACATTGTTGATTTCTTTTTATTATATATTTACCATCTTATTTATTTATCTTTCCTTATTTGCTTGTATTATTTTATTTGCATTATCATTAATATTACTTTACATTCATTTTTTTACTCGGATTCGTCAAAAAAAAGGAAAATTTCAAAATAAAAATAATACTCGATATTTAGAATCTTTGAGAAAATCGAGCCCTAACGTATTGGGTTTCGATTTCCTTCGTCGAATCTAAATAATCGAAACTTTTTTATATAAAACATAACTAAAAGCTCGTTATTGGGAATTCAACACGTAATGTTCTAATGTATTGGATATGACGCGTTGTTTTCTCGAGACGAGGATTTTCATTATAAATGCAATATTCAAGGTTTAATATTTTGAGAAATTGTACCGTGACGTGTTGGGTTGCAATTCTTTCACATGACTTAAACAATTGAGCACCATTTTAAATTTTATTGCGTAAATTTTTAGACAAGCTCATTTTGGAAGAGGTAAAATATCGTGCCCTAACTCATTGGGTGTGATATTTTCTTTCTGAAACGAGAGAGTCTTAACGAGTGCCTGGATTTATATAATTTTTAAAAAAAAATAAATAATAATAATAAAATAAATGATCATATTTTAAATTGGTTTTCAAAGTTTTTTAATTTTTGACATTAAAACATTAGCTAATCAACTAGGTACCAATTTTTGAGCGTTAAGAGGGTGCTAATCCTTCCTCGTACGTAACCCACTCCCGAACCCATTTTTCTAAAATTCGTGGACTAAATTTGTTGTTTTAATAAAATTAAATCTTTTATTAAAAACAACCGTTTCACAAGGTGACCCGATCACATCTCATCAAAAAAAGGATTGGTGGCAACTCCCTCTTTTTATTTTCATTTTCAAATCCAAATCGACCCCGTTTTATCAAAAATATGGTGTCAACATTGCTTATATATATGTATATATATATATAACAATTACAATACTAATGGTAACACTAACGCAATTTAATAGCGATAAAAAATATCACAAAATCTTTATACTATATCGGATTATATTTTATTTTTTTATTAAAATAGACAAATTAACTTCGTATATGTTAGATAAGTGAGTAAAACAATTCATCTCTTAAAATTTGGTGTTTATATATAATATATAATAATAAATTTAGTATTAAACTTTACACATTTATTCAATTAGACCTCAACCTTTACACATATATAAAGTATTGTTATTTTTTATTAAGGGTCAAATTGAATAAATGTGTAAAATGAAAGATAAATTTATTATTATACTTTATATATAAGTACCAAAATTTAATAAAAGGTTATTTTACTCACTCATCTTAACTTACAAGGGTTAATTTACTAATTTCTTCACTAAATGAGCTAAAATGTAATTCAAGGTATACATTTGATAGTTCTTTTACCAAGCAAAGTCAATAACTAATTGCAACATCAATCCTAAAGTTATCAACAACGAAAAATGGATTGATCTGCGATAAATGAATTGACGACTTAAAAAAAGCAAAGAATAACGGGGTAGCGGCAGGCTTAATCTGAGAGGAACAAAATGAAAGTACAGGTTTTGGGCTTTTGTCATTTTTGTACTTAATTATTTGGCCCATAGATCCATTTGGTTAATATATATATTGGGCTTACAGATATCTAATATATATTATTAAAGGATAAATGAACTTTGATACATGAACATTGATTTTGTGTAATTATACATATTAAACTTTGATTTGAGCTTAAATATATGCATAAACCTTTGATTTTAATTCAACTGTACACATTTAAAGAAATTAATACATCATTTCACTTTTATATTATAGATAAGTATGATTACTTGTGTATATAATATATGTAAATATAAAATGGTATTATATCAATAATGATGCTAGTGATTTTTAAAAATTGAATCAAATCAAAATGTCATGTATAACATTATAAATTGAATCAAAGTTCATGTCAAGGGCATAGCTAAGGGGCTAGCAAGGGCCCCGACCCCCCTAAAATGGAAAATTTTTTATTTAAGTCCTTTAAAATTTTTAAAATTTAAATTAGTAAAGGTAAATTTGCACTTTGGCCCTCTAAAAATGATAAAATTTGATTTAATCCTTTAAAATTATAAAGATATAAGCTATTAAAATGGTGAAATTGCATTTTAGTATCGTAAAAATTACAATTTAATTTTGACTTCTCTAAAAAAATTTTAACTTCACCCCGATTCATGTGTAACTTTAAAATTTATCCTATTATTAATTTCAGTTAATTACTCGTTTTTAACTGAATTTCTTTATAACCAAAATTTTATGATAAAATTAAATCCGATAGTGGGAAGATTAATTGAAGTAATTGAGATTAATTTGATTTTAATAGGATTAGGGACGCCAGCCATTAGACCTAACCTTTAATTATCTGAATCAAAAGGCCAAAGGTGATGAACCAATAAACTTGAAAAGGACCTCACTCGGCCAAGGGAAATTAATGGACTCCTGAAATTAGTAATAATAAAAATCATCTTCATATACCCTACGCAATAACATAGTATTAATAAATGCAGAAAAATCTTTTAATAAATGAAAAGAGAAATTTTGAACAGTTATTTATTTAACAAAACTCCATTCAATACTGTTTATATCAAATGGTTCATGATCAAGTCTAAACTTTATAGTAGGAAATTTTTCATTTAAATTGTTAGTGAAAAGATAAACTTGTAGAAAGTATTCTGAAAAAGTTTTTCGAAATTCAACCAAATACTCTTCATATGCAGACATAAGTTGTATAATATCAATTTTGGTTCTCAGGCTCTTGTTTTTCGTACACTGAATCGCTTCCCCGTTATTTCAGACACGATTTAACTCAAAATAGTTAAAATTTTGTTCTTATTATTCAGTTATTTAAATTTTTATATAATTATTTTTGTCAAAATTTAGTTATTCTTTTTGGTGACACCGGCAGATCCGATTCTGGGGGTCGTCTGGAGGTGCGGCCGCCCAGGACCCAAGGTTGAAAGGGGTTCAAAATATTATTTCCCAATTGTTAAGGGGGTCAAATAACTTTTTTTTTACCAACTTTTAAGGGGTCAAAAAAGCTTTTTTAGCTTTTAAAGGGCCCAAATTTTTTTTACTAACTTTTAAGGGATATAATTTTTTTCAATTTTTAAGGAATCTAAAACCTTATTTTATTATTTTACTCAGGACCCCAAAAATATGAAGAACGGACCTAGATACCGGCATTGAAGATAAATTTTTTGTCATTTTTTAATGCACACTTTTTTAGTTTTCCATTTTAACACTACTATTTAATTTAAATATATGTTTTATATTGTTTTCTTATTTAGTATTTTTTTAAAATCACTTTTTCTGTACTTAGATATTAGTGAAAATTTAAATTAATTAATACAAAATTTAAAAGAATCATATAATATAATTCAGTTAATACATACCTCCAAAACTATGACTCATATGATAAAAAATTTAAAATAAAACTGAATAAGAAAAAATCAATAGAAAACTAACTATATACTATTACATAAATTATATTGAGTGATAATATATTTTACTCTAGAGCTTTTAAATTTGAGTTTAAAAATACTTTTAAGCACAAAAACGCATTTGACAGGTAATGGAAATTGGAGCCTAGTTGTGAGAGTACTTAATTCAAATTAGGGCGGTCTTTTCATTCAGTGGGAACATAACTTCTCGACAGACTGCATTCATCTTTGACTTTGAATTTGTCAAGTCGGGTACAAAGCCGGCAACTCATTGTCTTGCTTTTTTATGTTTTTGACCAATAAATTTTAAAATTGGGCATAATAGTAATTTTAATATATAGTGTGAATTTAATTTTGATTTTATTTAACTCTTAATTTTTATGCATTGTGCAATTTTCTTTTTACAGTTTTATTTTTTTTATAACCTTTTCATCTAATTTTTTAAAAAATTTATTAGTTAAATTTGATTGAAAATATATAAAAAAGAAACATAAAAAAATACAAGATAACATTTTTTGCCTTTTCCTCATTAATTTAAAATTTACTCTCAAGTATCACAAATAAAAATAAAACTATAAAAGGGATCAAATTACACAATATGTAAATGTTGAAGGTTAAATTTTTTAGAATCAATACTAAAATGACAAAATTTATAAATATTGAAAGTTAAATTATTATTATATCAATTTTAAAAGTGTCACCGTGAGTCATTTGGTGACCTAAAAAATAAAAATTAGATAATGAGATGATTGTCAACTTTTCATAATTTAATGATAAAAGAATTTTACTATTGTAGTTTAGACTTTTATTTATTTATTTTGTTGCTTCCAAGTCAACAACATCATGTAAGTCACCTCAATCCATCTAAATCAATAACCATACTAATGGCACCCACTAAACACTACAAATTCTTTTACGTTTACTATTCTTCTTGGTTAGAATTTTGTTTTCTCTTATTCGCTATTTTTTCTTTGTTTTCCGTTTTTTATATGAAAAATACAACCAGAAAAGCATTTTTAGTTAAAAGAAAATAAATCCATCAATAATTTATAATTTTTTATTGAATTGATGTTACAAATTAATTTAATTTAAAAATATTATAATTAGTAATGAATCGGGGTTGGCGAAGCTCCGACTTCCTCTAAAATAGAAAATTTTTATTTAGGTTTCTTTATAGTTTATAAAATTTAAAATTAGTAAGGATAAAATTATACTTTAGCCCTAAAATAATAAAATTGATTTAATCTTTTAAATATTATAAAGATATAGGCTATTAAAATAGTAAATTTATATTTTTACTATAGTAAAATATACAATTTAATTTTAACCTTAAAAGAATTTTTGACTTCGTCCTAATTATAATTTACATATACACATTTTTGGTGATATACTTTTTTAATTAAGGTACATTAAAATTAAATTTTAAAATTTATAATGATTTCTTTTAATAAATTAATTATTTCTTTTAATAATATTATTTTTAGGGTTTAGAATCTTAAATCTAATTTTTTTTGTCAATCTTTACCTTTTTTGTGAATACGTGATTATTTAATTTAATCTTTTATAATTCTATTACTTGGAAGAAGAATCTAGCGGTAGAGGTCCGTCAGTACACATCACAGCAACTTAAGTTAAAAGGCAAGAAATACTTTTTAATCATCTAAGCGTCAAGTAAGGTTTGTGATTTGCTGCTTTGTCAACTTTTTCAAAGTCGCTTTTTCAATGATTATTTTGTTTGGTTACATCTCTACATAAAAGAGGCAAAAGGGGGGGCGGGGGGGGGTGATTACACTTCTTCTACCCATTATAAATCAATAAATCATTGAAATTGAGATATTTGTCGTTGACGATATGTCAATTGTATTTATTTCTAATAATTTAATGTCATATTAGTATTTTTATCTTGAATTTTAATATTTTTATTATATAAAAATTAAATTTAAATGAAAATTTTAAAATTAAGGATGAAATTACTGATGTGACATCAAACTATTGAAAAGAGATAATATCTATATTTCAGATAACTAGATATAAATACGAGTTGGTGCCCTAGTTGCCAATCCTATCATTAGAAGCAAATAAGGGGTGAGCAAGTATTTTGACTCTCCAAAATAGAAAAGTATCTATTTAATCCCTTCATAATAGATGAAATTATCTATTTAGATTCAAAAAGAGAAAAAAAATTGTTCAATCCATTCAAAAAATGATAAAATTTTAAGTTAGTACATAATAAAATTATACTTTAATGTTTGAAATTTTGAACTCAACTTCGCTCTCTTGAAAAATATTTTAATTTCACCTTTACGCACCATGTGTGCTTTTAGGTTTAATTTATCACTTTTATAGATTTTGTATAAAATATAAAAAACCTCAAAATAATATTTTATTAATTATTTTAAATTTTTTCTGATCGAGTTGAGGTTGTTGATTTGTAACATTAATTTAATCAAACACTTAAATAATAGTATATATATTAATTAAAAATTATTTATAGTTGAATACGAGGAGTCATTAAATGTATAGGAATATTTTTCTAGAACTAGATTTTGGGCCACATGAAATTTCAAATTTATTCTTGTAGTGTTGTAAAATAAAATTTTAAAATGTTTTTTCTGTGACCTAAAACACTTTTCTCTCCTCTAAATATTTATTTACGGTACCTTTTTTCCATTGAACCTAACACCACACTCATTGGTCAACGTTTATTTTTTCAATTATTGATTTGTTCTGGTCAAAACTAAATCACCTAATGGTATTCCTGCAACTTCTAATTATTATAAAATGTCAGCAACTTCTCTTCTCCTTAAAACGATTAATTTTAGTTTGTTTTTATAATGTATTTTTAATTTTCGTTACTTATAATTAATAATCATAATTTATTTTGTTTGTAAATAATATACAAATTTGAATTATATAAAAAAAGTAAATTATAATACTGATTGGAAAAAATAAAAAAAATGAAGTAAAGTAACGTGCAACAATTCTAATAATAGTTTATGATAAATATAAAATATATTTATATTAATTTAATAGACACATTTAATGATAGTGAATAAAAATAATTGTTGAAATTTGAATTTCGTTTCAAATAAATCCATCATGCATTTTCATATGTACGACACAAATAATGGATAAAAAAGATATAGTTTTAAGAGTACTTGCTTCACACAATATAAATAACTCACATAAAATTATAAAATAAAATAAAATCATAATATTATATTATCTCATCACCAATTAAAATAAATTTCGATCACTCTTTAGTACCATTTTGTTCAAATAAAATTCAATATTATCCTTGAAAGACCATTCATTGAATGCTTAATTCTTTTTAAGTAATTCTATCTTATTAAAACTAACAGTCTTCATTTTACTGCTAATTTTTCTTAAATGCTACTTGATTTAATATGTCTAACTATTGAATACTATTTATAAAGCTAAACTTAAATCGAAAACTAATTATCTTTACTAATTTTAATTTTATGAATTTTTAATAATTTATTCAATTAAACTGTATGCATTGATCGATTGATGAACCAATAACTTAACTAGTTTCAAAACCTTGAAGAAAAAAATTCAATTTTAACTTAAAATTTAGTGCCACCTAAAATTCCAATTCTGAATATTCTGCTCATAATTTTGTATACCAGAAATAATTTCAGATAAAGATACATTAAAAGAAGAAAATAGTTGAAATGTTGAATTGAAAAAGTAGGTGAATGAATGAATCGCTTTTTTTTTTTTTTTGGTTTAAATGTTCTTTTTTTAGGCTTATTTAAAACGCTAAGAAAAAGTGTTTTTTTTAACAGGTCTACTCTAAACCATACTTAAAGTCATATAACTATCGTAATTTTACACTTTGTTGCCGACATGATCTCCAACCCGACAACATTGTATCATCAAATTTTAATATTTTAGTCACGCGTCCGTTAAATCATCAATAGAGTGTTGACTTAGCCCTTTTTCAGTGGAATAGTAAATTTAGCCTTATAATGTTTACAAGTTCTATTAATCTAGTCCTAATCTAAAAAATTTAACAAATTTAACCGTCAACTTTACACATTATTCAATTTAGTCTTGATTCTTGAGAATTCAAAATTAGTTTTAATGAAAATACATAAGATTTTATAAAATACATACAAAATTTAAAATAAATGATTACCCATTTTTCACTTTTCTAATATGAAATTAATTTATTAAACTAATAATTTTATAAATAAAATATTTTAAAAAACCCAATAACAAGACTTCAACCATATTCAAACTTTTCTTCTTCTTTTTTTAAAAAAATTATTTATAAATAATAATTTATTTGTTATATGTTTGGTCTTGTTCCTTAGTCCTTGTCCAGTTTGTCGAGTCTTGGGCACTGCATTCGCCCACAACCACCAGCATCAATAACTCTTACTCTGAACTACTCGGTTTTCACACCTTCCATCGACGTGTCAATGAACTAGGAATCAGTTATGGAGTTGCTGGTATGACCTTCCACCTATTAGGCTTCTAAAACCTCTTCATCACCTATATATCATCGATCATGCCCACCTTCAAGCACAACTTCAAACACAATAAACTCATACCGGGCCACTATCCAAAGACATTGATGCTTACCCTTTTTTACCACGACTGTAGTTTTTTACCCAACTTGAACTCAGTTGTGGTTAATGTTGAAAAAAAAGGGAAAATTCGAAATCTCCTAAAGTCTTCTTCATTTTTTTCCTCTTATATTGTTTTATTTATAAAATTATTATTTTAACAAATAAATTATGTTATAAAATAAGAAAAAATAGATATTAATTAATTTATAAATTATAATTTTGTATGTTTTTTTATAAAATATTAAGCATTTTATGGAAAAATAAACTTTTAAATAGTTTTTAATTTTAAAATTTAAAATTTCTTTAATTTTTATTTTGAATTTTCAAGCTCAAGTCTAAATTGTCATAATTTGTAAAGTTGAAAGTTAAACTTGTTAATGTTTTTAGAATTAGAACTAAATTGATAGAATTTGTAAACATTGGAGGACTAATTTTATTATTATGTCAATGGAAAAACGACCATGTTAGCACTCCGTTAATGTAACATACCGTTTTTCAGTGGTGTTGGAAACAGTGGTTTTCGGACCACAATTTCGATGAGAGAGCCCGTAGATATTAATTAATATTTATGAGTTAAATATAGTATAATAATTAATCATGATTTAATAGATTTTATTAATTAATTAGTTAGTCAGGGTACAAGTGGTGTGTACCGAAAGTCTATGGTTTTGAAAAATGAGGTATTATGACCTCATTTTCATAAGTCGAGCTCATAAATATTATTATTGAATATTTAGAAAACTATTATATAAGTGGATTGAAGTATAGTATTACATCAAGGGTTTAATTGGCAATTAACCACTTTTTGATAGATGGTGGACGGTTAATGCTTTTAATTTAAAGAAAAAGAAAAAAAAACATGTTAAAATTACTGTTAAATTATATTTAAAATATGTTAAAACATTAATGAAAGTTATCATCTTCACTTTTCTCTTCCCACCACCGAATCTCCATTATTAAGGAAGCCATGAAGTTCGTCCAAGCTCTCATCCTAGCATGGTGAGTGAATTTTAATTCGTTTTTAGTAAATTTTATATTTTTAAGATTGTTGCAATTAGGTCCAATTAACTTGCACTTCAATTTTTAAAATTCCTAAAGTTTTAAAATATTTTCATTGATTAATGCTTAAATTTTTTTAATGTTAAATGGTTGTATTCTAAGCTTGGATACGAGATAAAACTATTTTGTAAAGTGAAAATTGTTAGTTTTGAATATAGGGACTAAAGTGTAAATATTTTGAAATTTGTATGAAATTTCTATAATTATTGATAATAGAGGGGCTGTGATAGAGGGTTGCGCGCGGACCAAGATCGAGTTGTCAAGTCATGGGAAACTCCTACGAAAACTCTAAACGTTTGGATCTGAAACGAAACAGCAAAACTTAATTAGAATCAATTAGATCTGGAAACTAAAAAATCCCCAAATCAATAAAGAACAGCCAAGAATCAAAACACTTATGAATAGATGTTCTTGGAAGCCAAGAACATGAATTTAAGCCCCAAGATTAACTTCCAATCAGACGAATCTATCAAAGAACACAAAACAGCAAATAAATGAAAACAGATTACGAAATCAATTGAAACTAATTCTAGGGATTGGACGGCAAGAAAAGAGGGGTTTTTGTGAAATAAAAAATGTTTCTTTATGTCCAAGGAAGTGCCGAATCAGATCTTGGAGTTTTAGAAAGGCTAAAACGCAACAAGAACAACAAACAAATTAGCTAATAAAAATCGACACAAGCAGAAATTTAAAAGAGACTGAACAGCAAGAAAATAAAGATAAAGTCCTAAGAAGCCTTGAAATCGAGAAAAATGTCACAACTCCTTTCAAACGGCTCTAATCTCCCCTCCAATGAAGAACAATGGCAAGAAGAAGGCTGAAGATGGCTCCCACAATCAAAAAGATTGTTAAAACTACTTCTAAAGAAACTCAAGAGAGAATTCTTGGAGAAAACTCTAAGAGAATTTTTACTTAGCAAAAATCTGAAATTTTAATGTATTGTAATCTGTTCTCTCCCGAAATTGGCTTCTTAATGCTCGTATCTGAGATCCAATGCGCATTAGTTGCAAGATTCGGTTTCTTGGACCAAGATTTCCAAGATTTGAAATCTTGATTTTCTTGATTCTTGAAATCGCTCAAAATAGCAAAATTGGACCAAAATTCGATTTCTTGATTTTCTTGAAAACAGGAAAGTGAATCTTGATTTTCTTTTTCCTTCGTATACGCATCTAAGGCCTTTGTGACTCGTATCAGGCTGTGGAAGGATGAATTTGAAATGAGTTTAAAAATCGGAGCTCAAATACAAAAGTTATGTTAGTTTCAGTTTTAGGGACTAAATTAAATAAAATGCAAAATATTAGGGAACATTTGAAAAGTGGAATGAAATTAAGTTACGATTACAATAGGCTGTTTTGAGATGTTTGAAATTGATTAATTAAATTAAATCATTTTATAGATTGGGATTTGAATCAATCGGAAGATAAACGCGGAAAAAAGAAAAGTTGCCTAAAAGTCATTGGTGTTGTATTCGTTGCCAATTTTGATTAGGTAAGTTTTGTATGAGACTTAATTTGTTAATAATTTTTTTATAATTGTGTTATTTAATTGCTTGATAGTTTAATTGTTGTAATACAATAATTGTTGGCATCGAAAGAACTATAGTGCAAAATATGATGTATGTGGAATACAAATAGTTATATGATATGGAAAGATTATGAAATATTAATGAAACAGCCCGTTTTTAGGGTTAATCAGAACAGTAGTTTCGGGAACATAAATCTGAAGTCAAAATATTTATTTTATTATTTTATTATGGTTTACAGCATGATAGAATCATTGTGTGAAATTTTCGTAAAGAAATTTTACCGTTTAAAGGCTTAATTCGGTAAAAAGGACTAAATCGCGTAAAGCGTAAAAGTTGAATTCTATAAGCTAAAAGCATTAGATAGTTATGAAATTTCAAAGTTGAGGGTTTTATGTGGTAATTATCCATTGGAATTATGAATGGACAAATATGTGCTTTATTAATGAAAATTTCAAGGTTAATTAATAAGGTTATAATGGTAATTATGAAATAAATTAAGTTAAATAATAAAAACATGGTGTCATCTTCACCATTTAATTTCCACCACCGAAAATGCATGAAGAAAAAAAAGCCATGGATGAAGCTATATTCGGCCTAGATTGTGAGCTAAATTGTAAGTTCGTTTTTGTTCCTATTTTAATGATTTTTACGTTTTTGAGATCGTTACTTCGTAATCTAGCTGGCCCGTGCATCTGACTTTGAAACTGTTAAAGATTTAACATGTTTCCATTTTTGAATGCTTGGGTAAATTGATGATTTATGATAGATTATGAATATTTGATGTTAGATTTTCATCTTTTATAAAGTGATTTTTGAGAAAAATGTCAATTTGGACTAAATTGTGAAATGTGGAAATTTAGTGTTTAAAATGTGAAATAAATTGAAGCTATGGGTTGATAGTAATATATGGAAAATTCGGCTAGCTTGGGTTTGTGTTTAATTTCATGAAATTGTGATTTTATGTGATAAGGACTAAATTACAAAAATGTGAAATTATGGGGGAAAAAGTTTAAATGTACTTTAAAGTAAATTTTGGATTAAATTGAATAGAATATAATTAAATAAGTTAATTTTGATATTATCTAGATTGAGAAAAACGGAATTTAGATCTAGATCAAGGGAAAATCAAAGTATCAGATTAGTCGACCTAATTCGTCGTTTCAGCGAATGAGGTAAGTTCGTATGTTTAATAAGCATTAAATCATACATGTTTAAATGCTTAATTGAGATAAATATGTGAATTCTTAAATATTGAATTTAATTGTGATTACAATGCTTTGGAAATGTTCGACGAAGATTCGACAAAGTAAAAGTCCCGATTGAACCTTAGGAATAGATAGGATACAAATGTCATGACATTAGGGTTATCGAGATTACGTGTAAGACCACATCTGGGATATGGCATCGATATGAGACTTCGTGTAACACCGTTTCTGGGACATTGGCATCGATATGTGATTTCGTGTAAGACCATGGCTGGGCTATTGGCATCGATACGAGATTACATGTAAGACTATATCTAGGATATGACATTGTTACGGTATTATGCGTACGAGATCCTCGAGTATCCTTTAGTATTCTAAATGGTTCAACGGGAAAAGTGGATGAAACATGGTTATAAGTGATGATACAACGAAAGCAAAGTATTCGTGACAGAAATCAACAAGTAAGTGAAAGTTGAGAATGAAAGTACAATCGAGTTAAACAAGACAGGCACGTACAGAACCTATGTGAGAATCGAATGAAGGTGAATTGGTGAGTTCATATAGTATCATGTATATGAAATAAGAAAGATATGTGTTTAAATATGTTGTATACCAAAATGTGCTCATTTGGCTATATGGAAGTATGAATTGACTGTTATATGAAAATTAAATCGATTAAACTTGTGAAAGCTAAGGTTAGCTATGTAAGTGATTATGTGATTGAATTGTGAGATCATATGAATTGTGTTATACTTTATGTAATTACGTAAATGTGTTTAATTGCTAATATGAGTTTATTAGCCGTACGAACTTACTAAGCTTTATAGTTTACTTTGTGTTATTTTTCTATATTTATAGTGTTTCGAAGGCTCACTCGGGTTGGAAGTCGTCGGAGATCCTATCACACTATCCAGCTATGGTTTCAGTACTTAAAAGATTTGTAATTTTGGTTATGTGGCATGTATAGGCTAGTTGGTTTGTTAAAAGTATAAGTGATTTTGGCTATTGGTGCCTATATGTTTGAAATGTATTGAGCCATGAGATTTGGTTTGTTTATAATGTGAGGTTTGATATGATGCGAAAGTATACCGATTATCTCATAAAGCCGTTGAATTGCCCTTGGTTGTCTTACCCATTTGTTATATCTTATTCCCACCTTGTTCTATTGCTCTTTCTCGATGGTATTCTGGGGCGCTAGACCTCATTCTCTTTGATACGCTTATTCAATTGACATTGCCCCTTCCTCCTATTTCGAAAATCTTAAGTAAGATGGCTTGTGATGTGCCAGGGCTTAGAGGGGTCGGCGCCAACAACGGCTGCCTTTACTCGACAGTACACGTTCGCTTCGCTCACTAAAAACAAGATCGCCTTATAATTGGTATGTGATTGTGGTTGGGGGTGAGCATTCGATCGAATCGAATTGAATCGAATTGAAAATTTTCGAGTTAATCGAGTTTTCGAATCTCATTTTATCATCCTAACTTTATTTGAAGTTTTCTCGAATCGAGTCGAGTGAGATGGAATTCGAATCGAATCGAATCGAATATATTTGTTCGAGTTAAATTTTAAAAAAAATTTTTGAGTTCTTGTAACTATTGTCACCCATCGTAATAAAATTTGTCCACCTTAATCAATTTTTTTATTAACTTTCATCACCTCATAATTTATTTATTAATTTTTTTTATATATTGGTTAGCTTCTTTGCTTGCTTAGTTGTTTCAATTATCTTCAAATTCTTGTCACTATGTATTTTGGAATTAAAAATATATTAAATGTAAACATATGATTTTTAATAAAATTATTTTAAAAATAAAATGTGAAATTGATACCAATATAAAATTTTAACACGAATATTTTATGGCATAATTAATAATTCAATTTTAATATAAATATTCAATATGACTAAACAATTCAATAATATAAATAATATAAAATGTGAAATTTAATTTAATAATATAAATAGTAGATATAAATAAAATTATTATTATTTATGTTTAGTGATTTTTTGGATAATTTTGATTTTTGTTTGAGAGTAAAGGGTGAGAAGTAAAAGTTTAGGGGAAAAATAAAAAGTTTTGGGGAATAAAAGTTTGAGGGAAAGTAAATGGGGGAAATAAAATTTTAGAGGAAAAATATTAAAAAAAATTGAAGGGGGGAGGGTTTGGGGTAAATGAGAGGTGGGATGGGAAGGAATAAAAGTTTTAGGGAAAAAGTGAGAGGAGTAAAATTTTGGGAGAAAATAAAAGGTTTTGAGGGTTTTGGGAGTAAAATTTTGAGAAAAAGTAAATGGAGAGTAAATTTTGGTGGGAAATAGATTTTGGGTAGATTGGGGGTTGGGAGGGAGGGAGTAAAAGTTTTGGGGGAAAAGTGGGAAGGAGTAAAAGTTTTGAGGGAAAAGTAAAAAGGTTTGGGAGTTTAGGGTAAAAATGTAAATTATTATAGTTTGATATTCGAATTATTCGAATTATTCGAGTTATTCAAATTCAAAAACTCAACTCGATTCGAACTCGAAATTCGAAAAAAAAATTTGAGTTGATTCGAATAATTCGATTAACTCGAATAACTCGATTCGTTTAACTCAAGATTCGAATTTTTTTTCGATTTTTTCGAGTCGAATCGAGTTTTGCTCACCCCTAATTGTGGTTATGTGGTAAGCCTTAGTAAAGTTATTGATGCATTAGTGGAAGTGTCCAAATTGATATTTACGGTTGATGAATAATGGTATTTACGTGTTTGTTTATATTGGTATTGAGAGATTAGGTTGTAATTGAGATGATGAAAAAGGAATGAAGTATTTTAGGTCTAAAAGAAATTGGTTTACATGCCTTGTTAAATTGGTTTAAATGATGATTGTTTGGTTAAATAATAAATTATATCGATTTGGTATGTTTGTGGTTAGACTAAAGTTTGTGTATGAATAAATGAAATGGTTGATTGGTATGGCATATTTGATGCAATTGTGGTTAATGTTTGATGCATGAATTCACAATGTTTAAGCTATCTATTGCGTATAAAAATGGTATATTTTGTGCTTGTGTAGGGTTGACCCTTATGGTTGGCGAATTGGCCTTGCAAATGGCCTATATTCGTCCACACGACTGTTCACACGGGCGTGTGACGTCTGTTACTTAGAAAATTCTTAAAGTTTCAAAATTTTTTGTGTAATCAGTTTAGTCCCGAACCTTTTTAAAAGCATGTTTTAGATCTCGTAGACCTATTTAAGGGACAATGTGATTATGAATGAATGTGATATGATGATACATAATCAATGTATATGAAATGTTTGTATAATGAGGTGAATTGTTCAGTAATGCCTCTTAACCCTAGTCAGGCGACGGATACGGGTTAGGGGTGTTACAATTAATTGGTTTAAGTTACAAGTATATGGTTATTTGATATGTGAACGAAAATGAATAAGTATATGGTTATTTGATATGTGTGCAAAAATGTTCAAAAGAATGGAAAATATTAAATACGTGGTACAGGACCAGTGTGAACTTAGTGAATAGTTAGGATACAAATGACATGTCATTAGGGTCTTTTATAGCATGTACTTTATACCGGTGTTGGCTTTATGTCATATATATGCAATAGGTACTATGTACCAATGGTGGATACCTTATCGATGGCTAATATCCTACATATATTACGGATTTTTCACAGCTTATTTGAGCAGCATCGTGTAATGGTTAATGTACCGATTTACTAGATATCGTACCGATGGTTAAGATTCTACATGTGTTGCAGATTCTTCATAACTCGTGTGAGCAACACCGTGTAATGGTTAATGTCTAATTCACAGCTCGTGTGAGCACTTTTAGTCATAGCTTGTGTGAGCATTATTATCCCGTGTATCTGAGGTATATTCACTATAGTTCTCCAAGCGATGAAAACAAACGTGATGTGAAATGAAATTGTTTAAATGATGTGAATACTGAATCTGAAATGGATACATGAGAATGGAATGACATAAATGTTGTACTTGCTGAGTGTTTTTGATATAGATTAAATTGTATTGTTGGAAATGTTATATGATTCATGTGTGATAATCTCACCTATTGTTGTTAAATTGTGATAACAGGGAACTGTATAGTAGCTAGTCCATTTAATTAAATGTGAACTGAGATGAGTTATATTGTTTTAAGTTGTGAATGATAATGAAACAAAATTATTTTAAGTTATAATTGGTCAAACGTGCTTTGGATAGTATTAAAGTTAAATGGTTATATTATAAGCTTGTGTAATATAATGTACTAACCTCTGGAAAGGTTATGTGATGTACTTGTGGATGTGACAGGATGCCAAATGATATCCGTGCTTGTTACATTATGCTTTCATAATTTAATTGTAAATTTATTGAGGTAAGTTAAATGAATTTCAAATAAACTTACTAAACATTAGTGATGTTTATCCTATTTTGTTTTCCTGTCCCTGTTTAGGTCTTATTGCAGAATGCGTCGACCAGATCAACTCAGAGCTCATGCTATCCAACCCTGATTCGGTATATTTTCTATTGGTCCTGACTTGGTTAAGTGACATGTATATAGGGGTTGTATCGTAGAAGTGAATGTTTAGATGTATGTGATCTTGAATTTATATGATGGTTGATTTTGGAAGTATGTTTGTTATGCATTTAAATATGTAGGATGCATGGTGACAAGTTACAAATGAAGTCATGAATGGCAAAATTTTGAATGTTGGATGATTGGGAAAATGTAGTAGATATGATTATGGTATAAGAATATGATGATGTATAATGATGAGTTGTATGCTTCAATTGCTAATGGATGTATATAAGTAAGATGTTTAATTGGTGCAATTTGACACTTTGATAAATTATGTTTAAAACATATAGATGGACTATTTAGATGACACAAAGGCTATGTTTGATGATATATATGTAGCCACCTTGAATTGGAAAGATTTGGTATGATTTGGTATGAAATTTTGAATGTTTTAAAACATGTATTGAAAGTACATTAAGTACAATAAGTCAAATGGTCTAATTTTATTTGTACCACACGGTCTAGAGGTACGATCGTGTGCATTGTGAAAAATGTTTTCAATATAGTCCACATAGTTATAGTTTGTTACACAATTTAACCACATGATCGTTTGACACGGCTATGTGAGACACATGTGTTATGACATGGTCGTATGATAAGCCGTGTGACTACTGTTGTATATTTTGAAGTTGCCACACAGGCACAGTTAGTTTCACGACTTGGAGACACGACTATATGACCCCTATTTTGCATATTTGTCTTTAACTTTTAAAAATATTGCAAATTGATCCCTGTTTGTTTCTGGGTTCATTCTAGAGCTCACGTAAGCTCGTTTGAAGCTCAAATATGGCTCTATATTATATTGAATGATTGATATGATAAAAATTTGTCATGTTTGACTGTGAGTTACCGATCATAGTTTCTATTTGTTTCAATTCAGTCCCTGTTGAATTCCGAATAGATTTTAGAGCTTTCATAAGCTCGATTTAAACCCGATTTTGTTCGCAAAGCATGATTTATGTGAATTTATGAGATTTATTAAATGTTTAATTGTATTCTTGAATTAAAGTTGCATGTAACTGTTTTTTTAATTGTTGTAACATTCTGTAACTCGTTTCCAATGATGGAGATAGGTGAAGGGTGTTACAGTTAATGATTTAATAGATGAGTAACCAAAATATTAAATTTCAATAACATTAGTGACTAAAATTAAAAATTTTAAATCTTGATGACCAAAACAAAACACACTAATAGTTGGATGATTATTTATATAGTTTACCTTAAATCTTATTTTGGTTTTTCTAGTATAACTTATTTTACTATAATGGCAAAAGAACAAAGAGTACAAAGATGGAGATAAAAACCAAACCCCAAAACTTGAAAACAAATAACCCTCAAAACAAACACAAAATTCTTCAAAAGTGTTATAAGTTCTAATCTCTAGTGAGTGTATTTTCTAAGGTTGTAAAAGAGCCTATTTATAGGCTAAATTCATAAGTCAAATAATAATAAAATAATCTAGATTAATAAGAGTTTGATTGAAACAAATAAACAAAGTTTAACTGGAAGATTATTTCTCAAATTTGACTGAAATAAGAGTCATATTCAACACTATTTAACAAACTCAATACCATACAACGTGGTTCCAAGTCCAAGACGCTACAAACCTTTAAAAGGTCACTTTAAATTAATCCAAATATGCATGAAAATGAATGAATGAGAAGGAAGCGGTTTCAATTCTAAATATGGTGCCTGCACAACAAAAGGCAGAAGTTTAGTGTTCATCAGAGACAACAATTCATTAACAGATTCAAAATCATTAAGTATCATTTCAGGTTTATCTTCATAAGGCGACTCAAAAGTTTCTCTTACTAATGAGTCAATTATGTCGACACGATTTATGTTCAAGATTTTATTTGGGTGACTTATAGAGTTGCAACGTTAAACTTCAAGATCTCCCCGTCAAATTCCATCCTGAGGGTTCCACTATGGACGTAAATCTTAGTGCTGGCGGTACTAAAGAAAGGTCAGCCTAGCAAGATGTTCGAAGATCCAAGAGTGTTATCCTCTTCTATTTTCACTACATAAAAGTCTGTAGAATAAGCCCGTTGACTTTTACTAACACATCCTCAAGGACTCCTTCAGGATGTACAATAGACCTGTCTGCCAACTGAATGACAACACCTGTCTTTGTCAAAAAACTTGCGTTAAGTGATTCATAAATGGAAAAACGCATTACATTTATGGAATCTCCTAAATCACACATGGATATTTTAATTCTTAAGTGGCTTATTTTGCATGGTATTGCAAACATGCCTCTATCTTTGCATTTTGTTGGCATATTCCGCTATAACACCGCGGATACATTCTCACCAACACTTATTCATTCGTTACCAGTTAATTCTCACTTGTTGGTGCAGAGCTCTTTAAGGAACTTGGCATATCGCAGAATTTGTTTGATGGCATCCAACTGTGGTATGTTGATCTCGACATTTCTGAATGTTTTGAGGATCTCTTTGTCCTCTTTTCCTTTTCAATGTTGGTTCAACCATCCTAGAAATGGAGGTTGAATTTTTGGCAATAAATGTTTCGTTCGAACCTATTCATTGTTCTTGTGCTTCTCTTGGGCAAAATCTTGACCAAGATTTCTACCAGGAATTGGTTCCAGTTCTCTTTCACTTTGCAACGTCACTGCATTTGCGTTTTGTCTTGGGTTAGGTTTCGTTTGTGACAGCAGCTTCCCTTGTGAGTTCATTTTCTCAATTGGAGTGGTCAACTTTCTTATAGACGTCTCAGTTTTCTGTTGAAAATTAAGCATATTAGCTACTAATTTATTGACCATGGTTTCTAAAGAAGTAACTAAACCAACCATACCAAAGAAACAAGATTAGTATGTTACTAGTCCCCGGCAACGGCACCAAAATTTGGTGTGTCGTTGTGAGCACAAAAAATATCATATCCCTATAAAATAACGAAAAGAATAGTATAAGGGAAGTATGGTCAAATCCTCAGGGACTGGATTTGCACAACTTCTTATTCCTCGAGATCCCGAGCACAGTCGTGGTAAAGAAAAAATGGCGTACTTGGAAAAAAATAGAATTAAAAATATAGAGGGGTTGAAATTATATAAATTGAAATCGAAATTGTAAAGAGAAATAGAATTGAGAAAATAGATTCTTTGATTGAGAGATTCTAGCCTTCGATTATCTCGATCCTCCTTGGGTTCAATCCTCGGCTTTTAGGTGATCTTTCTCATGATAGAATAAGTCAGTTATAGTGGAAGAGGACGCCTACGACCACTAGCTCCACTTAGATTTTAGCCTTATGATTTAGAGGAACCTAACTCTAGCCAACCGTCACTTTTGTGGGACCGTCTTACACTAGATCATCACTTCTCAATGGCGAATGCCACGCCATCTTGTCTCTTGGGCTCGACAACCACTGACGTAGTAAGCTAACAAACCGACTATGCAACCTTCCCAAAACATACAAAGCGACTGCCTTTGCACAAGATTAAAAGATCACTTTTGGAAGGACATGGACTAAAGCGTCTGTAACACCCCTAACCCGTATCTGTTGCCGAATTAAGGTTACGAGGCATTACCGAACAAAACACAACCATCTCAAAACCATCTCAAAATCAACTTCTCTTCTAACCATTTTTAATAAACAAAGACATTAAAATCTAACTAATAAAGACATTACGAACTAGCAAATCCATAAGGAAATAAACCATTTTAGTATGGCTATTATAATCATATACAATACAACAAAGTAAGATCTTCAAAACATTTATCTAGTCTATACATGCCATAGTTAGAATTTAAATATTTTAAATACCGAGATAATAGATAGGGTGATGAACTTGCGACAATCCTCGAGCTTGAAGCTTGATCTTTAAATCTATAAAATAGAAAGACATAAGTAAACAAATATATTTATAAAAATTATAATATTTCTGGTACACTTAATGAATTCGCAAACACCGTATATATTAACAAATACTTAAAGATAAATGCATATATAATTATCAACAATTAAAACCGAGTGTATATACACTTTAACGTAAATAGCCGATTGCACATATATACATATGTTTAACAAATTTTATAACCGAATGTGTATACATCTTTATTACTGCATACATCCGAATGTACATATGTACTTATCATGTGTATATAATTGATCATACACATATATACCAATCACATTTTATATTCGTTTGTATATATATATATATACTCATCATGAATTTATACCGAATACGTAGCTAATACATACATTTGAATATATATCCATATTCTTCATATACATATAAATGAGTATATTTATATATATATCTCAAATGCATACATAAATAATTATCAAGCACATAGGCTCAACATATATATATTTGACAACCGCATATCACCATATGCATTTATAAATTCAACAATCACATATACCTAATGTACATATGCCTTTATTAATTGTATATACCAAATACATACAATTATATTTAACCAATGCAAAACCCGAATGTATTTGTATACTCACCAAGCATGTAAAACCGAATGTTTATGTATTCATCGATTTCATATAATCAAAATCATAGATATATCAATTGCATATTCTCACATAATTTAAACAGATTCACTAAGCACTTAGCACGCTAGGTTTTAAAACTCGATTAAATTACACCGCCTTTAGCCCGCTAGACCTATAGTCCAAATGTATCACCGGCATTAAACCTGCTAGACGTAAAGTCTGTATTATTTCACCGGCATCAAACCTGCTAGATGTAAAGTCTGTATTACATTCGATCACTTTATAACGATCCAAACTAATAATTTCATATCTTCACTTCCATTCAAGAACTTTTACATGAATATACATACATAATCGAAACTTTCACATACATATATAAATTTCATACTTAAATTCATTGCAAGAACATATACACATAATCTTGCATAATCAAACCTCATATATAAATGTTATACATACCTTTGATTTATACCAGAATTTATACATATACAATATTTGTACTTTAACTAAACTCAAAACTTATATATATATATATATATTCAAGTATTATACATACATATATATATATACATATCTTTGACTAAATTCAAGACTTGTTCATGTATTCACATATATATATTTGATTTATCGTATGTATATATATAGATATATATATATATAACTTTCTTACCTAATTTCAAGAAAAGAAATTTACATATATATATTCATGCTTATTCGAACATCACCTATTCTTGATTACATTTCATATCTTCATTTCAACCATGAATTTATACAAGATCATACTTGTATATTCAAACATGTTATATATATTATCCACACTTCAAAATTTATTCAACTAATATACTGTAAATTATAGCTCAATATAAAATAAAATTAGTATGCATGTATAAATATTAACTTAATAACTTTTAGTTGCTAATAGACTTACCTCGGACGGTGAAAAGTCGAAACCAGACGATTAATCGACAACTTTAGTTTTTCCCCGATCCAACTCTGATTTCTTAGGTTCTCGATCTAATTATATTCAAAATAAGCTAGTTTAAATATAATTACATTCAATTTAATCCAAAAAAATATAAATGGGTAAATTACCATTTTGCCCTTAACATTTACACTTTTTACAATTTAGTCCCTATTGGATAAAACACAAAATACACAAAATTTGTTCACAACATACAAGGGCCGAATGTACCTATTGTTCATACAAGTCCTCACATTTCATTTATTTCACATTTTAGTCCCTCAAAAATTTAATTTCACAATTTAACTCTAATTACTCAATTTCACCAAAATTTCCAATACAAAACATATTAATCTAAAATATATCTTTCATTATTCATCATCAAACATCACATAACACAAAGGTTCATCAATGGCACAACTCAAAATATTCATCAAAATTAAAAATTCAAACATGGGTCGGATAGTATTTGAAACAACGATCTCAAAAACGTAAAAATTATTAAAAACTGAAGTAAAACATACCTTGAATTAAGCTTGATAATGACCGAATTTCTCAAAGCTTTTAAACCCTATTTGCTTTTCTAAGTTTCGGCAATGAAGAATGAAAATAATGGCTTCAATTTGATTTATTATGTCATATGTTAATTTAATTATTAGTTTACTATATTAACCTTTATTACAAAATATATAAACCTTATAATATAAGGTCATTTTTGACCATTATCGCCCACTCACATAATAATGGGCATTTTACCTATTAAGAACTCCATATTAACAAGACATTAGCAAATTAACACTTTTCACAATAACTAGCCAATTTTTCATTTTACGCGATTAAGTCATTTTTCTTTAATCGATCACTCAAACGACAAAATTGAAACACGAAAATTTCATACAATTAAATTCACACATAATAAACACACAGAATAATATTAAAATATTTTTTTGACTCGAACTTGTGGTCCCAAAACTACTATGTCCGATTAGAGTCGAAATCGGGCTGTTACAGCGTCAGTCCCGTAATGCAGAGAAACGATGAATACTCATTGAGAAGGCTAAGTACGGATTCTAAGCCTCATGAACCTTTTTTGGGGAATCTCAACAACCTTTGGCTAGATGAGTTTAGTGGCTCATGCTTTTAGGAAAAAAAAACAAATAAGTTTAATAAAATGGAATTTTATTGAAAAAATAAAAGGAACAAAAAGCTAAGAGCCTTAGGGAAAGAGAGTTTTTACAGAAAAGATGGGTGTCAAATTGTGTCACTCCATCCCCTATTTATAGTACATGGAAAACTTAGTTTGTTACTATTTAAACTCTAAAGGATAAATGAAGATAAAAACTGAAATTAAATCTAAATAATAGCTTAACAATAATCCTAATAAAATTCAAATTTAAATAGAGTTTTATGTTTATAAATCTCCTTTTTGAATTTTTGCCCCCAAGTCTTCTACATTTTGTATTTTCAGCACCACTTTTTTCCTATTTCGCATGCTGGCCCATTTTGTCTCCAAATTCATGCTTTTTGCCCCCAAATTTCTTTTTGCCTTCAATTTAATCCCTACCAGATAAAAAACCATAAATAGCTTAAATTAGTAGGATTATACTCAGAATAAATATGTAATTAATACATAAAAATATGTCATTTTAGAGTATTATCAACGAGACTTCAATCGAATCTTCTACAAGCTTCTTGAACAAGATCATACCTGAGTGTTCAAGTTGGAGTGGAATTTTGTGAACTTCGGTGTGTATGCCATATTAAAGATCCATGATGTAGTTGAAAGACTTGGACTCAAAACACCTTTGCCAAATTGGTATGAGGACTGCACCGAGCTTGGAAAGTACGTATCATCCGATTGCAAATATAGGATCATATGAAAAGGTTGGACACTCTAAATGGGTGGGTTAGGATGGATAACCGATTCAATAGGCTCCTTGACAATTGGTGCACACCTTTGTGCTCGGACTCACTATTATCAACTTTGGCAACTACTCTTAATGTGTGGGTTGGGTTATGTCGACTATGGGATAGACACATCGACAATTGTTGCACACATTTGCACTCGAGCTTATTCATGTCATGTTCAATTATTGTTCTTTAGTTGAGGTCTTGGGATAACATAATATTAACCATCATGATATAAAATCTATAAACAATTAATCCTAAACCAATCCATATACCTTATATCCTTATAGAGCTCGTATCCCTAGATTGAGTCTCCGATGATGACATATTGATGACGTCTATACTAATCTTGGATATATTATCCACATTCATCAACCCAATTTCTTTCCGAATGGCCTATTAAGGCCAGTTCTTCATTGCTTTAAAAAAACATTTCTGATTCCAAAAGTACTTTTGAAAGAAAAGCTGTGAAGAACAAGCTGCTTTAGGCTGAAATTTTTAGCTTTTCAGAAGTGTTTTTCAAAAGCACTTCTGAAAAGGAGCTGAAAAGGAGAAGCTAAAAATTTTAGTTTTTCCTCTCCCAAAAACATTTTTGGTTCTTAATTACTTTTTCACCCCTCCAATAACATAGTGTTTTTCTTTTTTTTTCTTGGTACTTAATTACAATTGTGTTAAAATCATTAATTAAAAATAAAAAAATATTTTTAAAATACTAATTACAAATATTTAATGGTTATATTTAAATATTTAAAATATAGTTTATATATTCTAATTAAATTTTATAAATAATTAATATTTATTGCTTAAAAATATTTAAAATTTAAGTTTCATATATTAAAATATTAACAACAAGTTATAATAATTTTTATATTCTTACTAAAATATAATAATATTAACTAATTTAAATATTATTTAAATACATATTTGTTACTTGATAATAACATGTCTAAAATAGACATTTTATTTCTCAAAAGTATTTTTTGACAACAATGCTACACACTCAAATTTTAAACCAAATTTTTCAAAAGTTCTTCTTAACAACACTTTTCAAAAGTAATGAAAAACTAGCCCTAAATCTCTATCTTAAAGTTTATCCATGTTCATCGGCTCTCACAGATTGGGGGCCACATGCTGAATTGCCACAATACTTAATCACTACGCTGCCATTCAACAATATAGAAACATACAACAGGCATGTAGACCCTCCCCAAGGCGTACGTTTCCTCGGCTACGTCTCTATATACTAAGGCATTAGTCACCTCAACCTGATACAATATCCATAGAATCTACAATATAAATTCAGGTTAGTAACATACCTCTTCACTTATATGTTTATTAATATAAATTCAGATTGTACAAGCCCAATTTCGCCTGGCCCATACCAACAAAACAAAAATGGCCCATTTACAAAATTTTAACCCAAATCAAAACAACCAACAGGCCCAACACCAATTTCCCTTACCCTAGCCCGTTTGCAGAAAAGAAAAAAAGAAACAACAGCAACCCTAGGTACGCCGCACCTAGGGCCTTCGTCCACCTACTCTACCACCACCAACTCACCTGCTCCACCTCGCCGCACGCCACCAACTCTCTGCCATCGCCCAACTGCCCACCTGCCAACAAGAAAAGAAAGCAGCAACAACAAGCAAGTAATAGAAAAATTGTAAAATGACTATTTAAAAGCCATTCGAGCATTACCAAAGGGGGGATTGGTTCTAAGGGGACTGACTTTGAATTTGTAAAAGGGGGGTCCTCTTTTTCATTTTCCTTTTTGTAATAGATAGAAACCGATCAAAAATAAAAAGCAAAAGTTGAAAAGAAATAAAGACAAGAAAACGTTGTTGTTCTTTTTCTTTTCCGTTTTTTTTTTCTCATTTTTTCTTTTCATATTTTCGAAACAAAAATAAAAAAGGGAAGCCTTTTTACCTTTTTGGTTGTCGCCGGGGTGCTCAGGAGACCGAGGAGACGATTCGGAGAGAAAATGGGGAGACTTTTGGTCTCCCCGCCGCCATGTACGGCGGCGCCGACACCGGCGACCGGTGGCCGGCATGGCGGCTCTTGGCCGGGCCCTTGCCCGGAGAAGAGGGAGAGGGGAGAGTGTTTTTGAAGTTTTTTTTTGAAAAGAAGAAGAAGAATGAAAATTTTTTTTAAAAAAAACTGACTTAAATAAGCTTTCAAAACGACGTCGTTTTGGGCAGCCTTCTTAGGCACCAAAACGGCGCCTGCTTTTGACTCGACTGTTGGTGACCCAACCCGCTCCGAGGATTCGCGTTTTTAATTTTTGGGCTATTTGTGCGCATGATCCTCCTATTTTGTGGGATGTTGCAATTTGGCCCTTTTTCATTATTTTCTTTTATTTTTAATTTACCCCCATAATTTTATTTTTGCTTCAATTTGGTCCATTTCAACGCTGCGTTTTCATGCTGTGGTTTATTTGCAGTTTTGGTCCCCTTCTCTCAGCGCGCATCACAATTTAGTTCCTGTTATCTTTTTTCATTTCGATTTCACCCCGTATATCTTGCTTTTACTTCGATTTAACCCTTTTTTTAGCATTTTTATTATTTTCTTCATTATTTTTAATATATTATCATCTTTTATTATTATTATTATTATTATTTATATCATTATTACTTATCATATTATTATTATTATTATTATATAATAGCTTATACATATATACATGTACATATATTTTTCTAACTTATTTAATATATATGAGTACTCATTTTTTTATATCTATATGTATATTTATACCTTTTCTCATGAATGTGTATATACATACTCATGCATATATGTTTTATATATATTAAAATATGTATATTATATATATATATTTTTATTTTATGTTATTTTATCTTACTTTATTTTTTATAATTCACATACGTATATATTTTCTTATACGTGCATATATTCTTATGTTTTATAAAATTTACGCATACCCTTCTCATAATATACATGTACATATTTTAACCTTTGTAAATATATACATATGCACCTACTTTTTACATGTATTTCATTATTTTCATATTTCATAATTTCATGTACCTACATATATATGTACACATTTTATATATATACATATTTATTTATCCTTTATATTTTAAAATATATTTTATATATATATTTTATAAATATTTTGTAATTCACGTATACCTACATATTTTAATTTATATCTATATTCATATATATATATATCTTTATTTATTTTCTTCATTTATTTATTTATTTACATGTCCATATTTCATAATTTTTATCTATTTTCCTTTATTGTTTTTTATGTTCATTTATGTATTTATTTATGTGTTCTTTTTTATACTTTAGTTTATTTATTTATTTGCTATGATTGATTTATTTTATTATTCGCTTTTTTTACTCATTATTTTTATGCACATTATTATATTTATTATTCCATTATGCATATTAATATCATATTTCAAACAAGGAAAATATTTCAAATTGAGGCAATATTTTGCGTTTGGGAAATTCGAAAAAACATGCCCTAAGGTGCTGGGTGTCGATTTTTCTCGTTCGACCAAATAGCTAAATATCCTTTTAAAAACTTTTCAAAAATAAGGCAATGTTTTGCGTTTGGAAATTCGAGGAACGTGCCCTAAGGTACTGGGTTTCGATTTCTCATTCCACCAAATGACTTAATATCCTTTTCAAAAATTTTCAAAATAAGGCAATATTTTGCGTTTGGAAATTTGAGGAACGTGCCCTAAGGTACTGGGTTTCGATTTCTCGTTCGACCAAATAGCTAAATATCCTTTAAAACTTTTCAAAAATAAGGCAATGTTTTGCGTTTGGAAATTCGAGAACGTGCCCTAAGGTCTTTGGTTTCGATTTCACGTTTAGCCAAATTGCTAAATATCCTCTTGAATTTTAATCCTCGCCATTCAAGTTTCTTTTAAGGATTGTATTTTGAAATTCTTTAAAGTTTTCGTTTTTCGACACTAAGACATTAAATAATCAACTAGGTACCAATTTTTGGGCGTATCGAGGGTGCTAATCCTTCCTCGTGCGTAACCGACTCCCGAACCTATTTTTCTGAATTTCGTGGACCAAAACCGTTGTTTTAATAAAATCAAATCATTTATTAAAAACAACCACTTTTTAAGGTGATCCGATCACACCTTATAAAAAAAGATTGGTGGCGACTCCCGTTTTATCAGTTTTCGTCAAAACCCAAGTCGACCCCGTTTTTCATCCAAAAAATGGTGTGAACACGGATTATTTGTGTAAACTCATGATTTGATCCAAATTTATTCAAATCTACAAATATGTTCAAAGGCAAAATAAAAGTATGTTTTTTATATTTTGGATAAGATGAACATTCGCATTTGAATCCAGGGGAGGATGCAAAACCGTTCAATTTGTCCCCTGTGCCTGTGTATGACACGTAAGAAAAAAATGAATGAGGGCGGCTAAAGTTGAGGGTCTATATTACGTCAGCATCCACTTCATCGCACCGTAGTTTTCCCGGCATAAATGGCATGCTCCAACTCTTTACCTCACCTATAAATAATAATAATAACAACAACCCGCTAAAGCAATAACTGACCACTAAGCAAACTTTTCAAACTCCCTCTAATTTTTCTTCCATAAGTTTCCCCTTCATTTTCCATTTCAGTAAACCAGAAACCAAATATTTGAATCTTTTTTTTGTTTTTATTTTTATTATTTATTTATTAACACTCTGATTATACGTTACGTACCTTCAAAAAACTCGTCTCCGTTCGTTGTTTTTGCAGGTAAATCTGACTTTGATTTGAATTTCATGATGAATTTTTTTGCGTTAGGTTGAGTTAATTGCTCATAATCAAGAGCAGCTTCACAGTTTAACCTCTTTTTATTTTTTTGAAGATTTTTCTTATTGACCTTTTCTGAGTGACATGTAGTGGTTAACTCCATTAGAGATTAAAATTGTCCCTTCCTTGTCTGGTTTGTCACAAAGAGTACGAGTTAATAAGCTTCTTTCAAATCTTCTTTTTATTTTCCCGAGTCAGAAACTTGTTAAAATATGTGGCCGAAAAGAGTTTCAGTGTTATTGTTATTATTATTTTATTTGCTTGAATTGGTTTAAAGATCTTTTATTTTATTGGTTATCCATATTGAGTCTTATTCTATCTTAGTAGTTGAGCATTAACTGCTTTTATAACCTTATACGCTTATGTAACTGGATTATGTGATATCATTTACGTAAGCATGATGTATGATATGTGTATGGATACTGTATGAACTTATGTATCTATGAAGGAACGTATAAGTGTTCACATGATGTATGTGTGAGTGTATGTTTTAACAATTTGATATCCAAAGAATTGGATTTCATTTATTTTGGTATCTTATTTAGAAATTGAATTTGAGAATTTGATATTCATTGATTGTTGAACAGATGTCGGTTTCGATGGACTTAAGGGAAGTAGTTGGAAGCCAGGTGTGCGGAAATGGAGTTTGGCATACTGAATTGCTTCCTGCTACCAATGATGGCCATGGAGGTGTCATTGTGGAAATGAAAGAGCATATGGATTCTGAAACCTTTGTTATTGTGCTCAGAGCTTCCATGTTGCAGTGGAAGCAACAGGTGTAATAACTTTAGATGAATATTTTGGTTATTGCTTTGCTGAATTTCCCTTAAAAGTAAGCTGAGATGCTTGCTTAAAATTGAAGAATGGGATTGAAATGTGCAAATTCTCCTTATTTGTTAGCTTTCTTAATTTTAATGGAACCTGAGTAGGAGATAAATCTACTCTTTAATCTTTTTAGCTAACCTCTAATTGTGAAAGTTTATCCAGAATCAACAGTTTTACTTAATTATGTCGCTGCTATTCTACAAGGGCTTTAAGTTTCTTAGTTTTAGTTTTTCAGTGTAGATTCATAACATCTGGTTTTTTATCATGCAGGGTAAAAAGGGAGTCTGGATTAAATTGCCTATTGGACTTGTGCATCTAGTTGAAACTACCGTGAAGGTAACCTATACTTGTATATATTATGCAATTACACTGTTCCAACTAGTAGAATAAACTTTGAATGTATGTTTTAGCTTTACTTGAATATTGAACTTTGATATTGTGAACAGTTTTATCCTCTGAGCTTGAGACTTATGATGTCTTGACTGCTTTGAAACACATTACACTGGTTTTAGGAGGGGTTCAGGTACCACCATGCTGAACCAAGTTATCTCATGCTCGTTTCTTGGATTCCTAATACACCTAACAATATCCCTGCAAATGTAACACACCGAGTACGTGTTGGTGCAATTATCCTGAATGATAAAAGAGAGGTTCTCCATTACCCTTTATTTTGTTCTAATTTGTTGGTGCGCCCCCCTTTTTTCTTCCCAGATTCATCAACCTTTTTGTCTCATAGTTGCTTCTTGGCTAATAGGTGCTCACAGTTCAAGAAAAGAGTGGTCGATTTCGAGGAACCGGCATATGGAAAATTCCTACAGGAGTTGTTGATGAGGTATGTGGCAGAGTGTCATCATGAGGACTTTTTACATCAGCTAGAAAATTGATTTCATGTTGCTATTAAATAACAAATGAGCTCTTCTACACACAGGGAGAGGATATTTTTATGGGAGCTATTAGAGAAGTAAGAGAAGAAACAGGGGTAAGTGATGAATGTGTAAAAATATATGTTCTTCTTACATATAATTTAAGAGTATTAATGCTTTCGTGTGACCCACTATTTTTGTCCTTTCCCAGGTTGACACAGAATTTGCAGAGGTCCTAGGGTTCAGGTATGGTGTTTGCATGATTAAACATGTCCTTTTGCCTTTAAAACTGAGTGATCGGAATAGTTTTTGACCTTCACTTGAACATAAAGAACTTACGTCACATATATAACACTAATTATGCTATGCTTCCCCTCATAGCTCCATGTTTTTTTCAAACCAGTTTTACGATTTGTTGATTGGGGGAAACAAAAATCCTCTGCTCCTCAAATTAATAGTTCTTTAAAAGGTTAAGAGAAAAATTAGTTTTTCATTCATATTATATATACCGAAGAAAATGCACTCTTGATAACGTTTTTTTTATTTTTTGATTCGGTTTAGTAAGACTTGGGAGTTGACCAATGGCTGTGAAAATGTGGCTGTAAATCTAAAATCATAGGCATGGAAAGATTCGGATGAAATATTGGTTTCAGTGGTGAAAATATTTCTATTCTATTTGAAAAAATTACTTTTTCTTTTTCGAATTTCAAATTAATCATATTTAATATTTTCGAATCAATTCGAATAAATAATTTGAGTTTAAGTCTAATTAAACAAAACTTAAATAATTGAATAATTTGATTAAAAATTGATGTAAATACCTTTCAACTCCTTGATAGTTTTGAAAATCTGTAAATTGATTCTTCTAAAAATATAAAAATATAAAATAGTTTAAAAATAGAATATTTATAAAATGTTTATTTTCCAAAATTTTATAAATATATATTCAAAAATATAAAAATTATTTAAAAATTTTAAAATGGTAAATTATATATATCTAAAAATTAAATGATAAATTTGAGGTATTAAACAAGTAAATTATCAAATCTAATTTTATGGTACTAATTATCTTGTTTTTTTTCTATTTTGTTTTAAAATATTTTTCTTTTATCTTGGAATTTAATTATGTTGTCAACAAGATCTCAGTTAGTTTAATTTTTAATTTAATTCAAATAAATTTATTCGATTCAAAATAAAATCTATTTTACTCTATTCAATTCAAAAAATTGAATTAAATTAAGGTGATATAATATAATTAGTCTACTCGATTAATTCAAATTTTTAAAATTTTTTCAAATGTTCACCCTTACAAAAATAAAAGTTGGGCTGATATTTTTCCTTTGTGGATGCGACAAGCATATTTAGTACAGTATTTCCAATGAGCCTAAATTTTGGTCATTAGCTTTTGCGAAAATACTGCTTTAAAGGTTAACGATACTTAATCCACGGACTCTACAATTCATGCTTATGTATTTGAATTTCTCAGGAGTTTTTTATTCTTTGTTGACATTGCTTTTCCCAGATTTATTAAGCTTATGTTCATCATCAATACTCCAGCGGTTCAGCCTTCACTAAATTCTTTGTTTTGATATCTTGTTCTTAAATTCAGTCAATCGCACAAGACATTCTTCGAGAAATCAGATCTATTTTTCTTATGCATGTTGCGTCCACTATCTTTTGATATTCAGAAGCAAGAGCTGGAAATTGAGGCAGTTCAGGTACAACTTATTTGTGTTGCAGAGTATATCCTATTAATTCACTAGCTAGTTCTGAATAAAGAGAAGATAAGTGTACGACCACTTTTCACAGACCTGATACATATAGTAGGCATGCATTTACTAGACACCTTTCATCTTATATGTTTACTCTTTTTGTTTCCTTCAGTGGATGCCGTTTGAAGAATATGCTGCTCAACCTTTTGCCCAAAAGCACGAGCTTTTCAAATACATTAACGAATTATGCTTAGCCAAGGTAGACAGAGACTATGCTGGGTTTTCTCCAAGGCCTACATTATCAATGTTCAGCGACCAACCATCTTACCTTTATTTGAACAACAAGGATCTGGACAAGTCAAGTTCTGCTAACAACTCATGCATAAATGTAAAATTGGGTTGATGGTACCATATCATCTGCTAGCCTACTTTATTCCTTCTTTATATATTGATCCCTTAATTCTCCATCCTCTTTCTGATAAAAGAAAGGGTGCAGCCGTGACCAAAAGTTATCAGTTATTATCTCTTGTATAATTTGACCATTGATTATATGCGTTTTGTCATCCTTACTGCTGAATATTTTAAAGAAATCTTATGAAATTATAGATATAGATCACCCTTTAAACATTGATTAGTCAATTGAGTTGGTTTAGTCCACGAGTTATAGGTTGTGTTGTGAGAACACAAATCAAAATTATCTTTTTTTGAGTATTCACAAGTCTTTTAAAATTGTCATCTTCAAATGTATCTCTAGAGATACAAACTTCGGATCCATCTAAATAAGTTAAGCTTCTAGAGCACCTCTTCATAAAAATGACAGGTGGTGTGCCAAGCGGCAAAAGACCCGGAATGAAGAAAAAAAAAAGGACGAAAGACGACAGCAAAACCTGTAGTGAGAGCCACGGTTTATAAAGTGTCTTTACGTTTTGCAATCCCATAAAACTCACTGGTTGTCATTCCCCTCGACTAAACAATCGGTTTCTTCTTTTTTTCTGAAGTGAAACTTTCTGTAGTCAAGGAAAAATATGCGTCCAGCATTTGTCATCCTTGTGGCGCTTTGGATATCAGCCTTCAACCTTGATTACATGGTTTTCGGCGGGGAGGATTCTAGTGCACTCTTGCCATCACCATCTCTTTCTGGCTATCCTTCGTATGGAGCTCCTCCATCACCCCAATCTTTTTCTGGCTATCCTTCGTATGGAGCTCCTCCATCGCCCCAATCTTTTTCTGGCTATCCTTCATATGGAGCTCCTCCGCCACCACCACCACCCTCGTCTATTTCCACCTATCCTTCATATAGAGCTCCACCTCCGCCATCACGTCCAGCACAAGCTAACTGTCCCCCTCCACCAGTTCCAGTACAGTGTTGCAAGTACCCTTCCCATCCAAATCCTAATGAATACTACCAGCCTGTTGTTGACCATTCACCTACTCCTTATTCACCCGTTTCCACCTTTTCCATTGTAATACTTTGCTGTTTTATTCTAGCTCTATCTATGCGCTAATTTTTCTTGTTTTGCTGTCAACAAGCACAGAAAATCTCTTAAAAAAGCTTGTAGTTGTTTTGTAATAAAAGACATGTTTATTTTCATTAGATCAGGTTTTAGTCTTTTGAGTCTGCATGTAATGAATTGATGGTGATGTATGTATTTCAGCACTGGAGTTGCCTTTTTCTAATAATTGGTTTGCGGTTTTCGCGAGCATGTTCGTGAGAGATAGAAATAGAGAGAATCTTGAACTCTCGTTATGCAAAGCGTGAGTGTGTAGTCTCTGCCAAGTGGAAGGAGGACCTTAGTTTCCATTAATGTCCTAACTTACCTTTCTGACTTTTTCACACGCAACGCAAGGACTTGAAAAAGAAAACTTTATATTCCCAAATTATGGATTCACATATTCAATGTATTATTTTATATAAATTTTAAATATTTTAGACTTTTTTCCTCTTCCACTTTATTAAAAATCATTTTAATTTTTAAAATTTTTAAAATTATATTTTTTTTCAAATCACTCCAAAATGAATGAGAAAATTGACATTTTCTAAGTTTCTTTGATATATACATGGATTGCCATATGGATAATATGTCAAGATTTAATTAATTTTTAAAATTAAAATCATTAAAATATATATAAAAGTATTTTTTAAACTTTAAAATTAATTAAATGTTGACTTTTCATTTACGTGGCATTCTACATGTATACAATGTTAGTAAAGTTAACATTTTATTCATTTTAAGGTGATTTGACAAAATATAAATTTAATAGTTAAAGAGATAAAAAGAATAAATGAAGGATTAAAATGATTTTTTAGGAAAAAATTATTATGTCAATATTTTATTAAGACTATTTTTCGTATCAACTTCTAAGAGTATTTGTTGTGTGTGTGTGTGTGTGTGTTTTAACATAGAGTATTTCTTTGGAGTTGAGATTTAGAATTTGAGTACATATCAATATAATTATTTTATTTGGTATTAGCGCAGTCTTAGTCCATGTAGAGATTCTATCGACATTTTATACGATATAAAGAATAACATAGTAATAAATTGAAACTGTAAGATGTAGTCATTATAAAGCAAAAACTAATATCTCACTTATTATTTTTAATTAACAAAATAATCTACAAGATGATGTTGTAAGTTAAGATAGATTTTCTTGTTCTTTATTTTGGATTTATTAAAGATTAGGTAATGGATATTTTATATTTGATATATAAATGTTTTTCATAAATAAATATTTTTAAAACAATAATAAATACATCAATATCATGTATTAATATCTGAGACAAAAAGATAAGATCTACCGAGATGAGATTAAAATAACATACAAATTTTTATATTAAGAGTTAAATTAGTTTTGTCTTATTTATTTTAAAGTAGAAGTAAATTAGTTATATGTATATTAGATTAAAAAGTAAATTAATTTTTTTGTATAGAGATTATTCATATATATTAGATCAAATAGCGATGAGATAAAAATATTATAAAAAATATCATGACTGATTGAATAATCGGTCAATAACATGCATGTTAATGTGCAAGAATTAATTTTTAACCAAAATAACTTATTTAGTTTTTAATTTAATATTCATAAATTAACTGTCTTATTTTTTAAATAAAATGTGAAGAAATACAATCACACCCTTCCTAAAAAAATTCTATGATAATTTTTACCTGTGAAACGACTGTTGAGAATTTCTTAAGCGTTTGTTCCGACATTTATTATTATTAACGATTCCTTTGACTGGGTTTAGATTCCCTCTGGCGCTCTGCAATCTATATCACCTTTGACCATTAGCCATTAATGGAAGGATCTATCCTTTGATATCCACACCCACACAGCTGAATTTAGATCTGACCGCACCAGTCATAAATTCCTTGAACTTAACCCATAGTCTTCAACATTCCTTTTAAGATTTTACACTCCAAACATCCAAAATCTTTTTCTTCGATTTCATTTCAAACAATTATATAGGTACGTGCAATCTAGTTTTGAAGATAATATTAACAACCTAAAATTTTAATAAATCGGGACATATTAGGTTAGATTATTAAAAACAAAGTTAGATGTAAAAGTGTACATAAATTTATTTATTTCTTAAAATCTTATAATTTTGATGTTTCAGATTAAGTAATTTAAACAATCACTACACCAAAACAAGCTTTTAGCGGCGCTTTGACAATCGCCGAAAAAAATGCCGCTAAAGACCAAGACCTTTAGCGGCGCTTCTCCCACAAACGCCGCTAAAGACCAAGACCTTTGGTGGCGCTTCTCCCACAAACGCCGCTAAAGACCAAGACCTTTGGCGGCATTTCTCCCACAAACGCCGCTAAAGACCAAGACCTTTAGCGGCGCTTTTCCCACAAACGCTGTTAAAGACCATGACCTTTAGCGACGTTTTTGCAAAAAACGCTGCTAAAAATATAACCTTTTAAAAAAATTGTTTTAATTAAATAATATTTATTTTTATGATAAATATTATATTATGTTTTATTTTTTAAATTTGAACTTTAAATATACTTTTAAGGATAAATAAAAAATATTATTTAAACTAAATATAAAAATTAATGAATTTAATTTTAGAATTTAAAATAACAAATTAAATAACACAATTAAAATTCAAAAGTTAGAACTCAAGTTGTCGTAAATATTAAAGCAAAAATAAAAATTTGGAATCAAAACTAAAAGAAATAATACATATGAGAAACAGACTGACTAGTTGAACCTGCCTATGACTATACACATCGCAAGAGAATTAAGTTGAAGCTCTATCAGCAACATCTTTAGTTTCATTGGCGCTGCAATTGGCACTCTTTTCCACCTCAAGATTGGAGGCAAAGTCTATGTCATCTAGGACTTTGGTCAAGAATCAGAAATTCCAGGGTCTGCACAAGGCTTTTGCACTTCTATTGCAGTTGAAAACCAAGGTATACTCTATTTAGCATAGAGCAAAATGCGAGCTTCTGGGACAAGACGACTTCTTCTTCAACACAAGTAACCTACAAAAGATGAACATGACCATTATGCACTATTATTCTAAGTACCATCAAAATGTTACCGAGTATATTACAAGTTGACACTTAAATTTCAAACTTAGGATGGAAATTTGCAATATCAGTGAAATTATCAGATCCAAATGCTTGAAGAACAAGCAAAATATTTAAAGTAGTGGGGAAACAGAACCCTCTGTAAGGTATCCTTCATAAGCAAGAAACTTTCAACAAGAAACACATTGTATCCAGTTCAGAAACTGGATATGTTAGTAACTATCCTTAGTAAAAACCAGAATGCACATTAAAATGTGAACAAATTCATCAACGCTTACCCTTGAATCATTTTTTTCTTTTTACACTAATTCATGCTGTATATGTAATTTTACAGTAACAAGAACACATAAATAAATCAAGAAAAAAAATTATGTATAAGAAATTTGTTTGTTATCATGTCATGACATGCTTCTGTTGAACTTCAGATTTCAGGAGTTAGATTACCCCAAGGTGATTTCTATTACTGGTCTATACTTCGACAGACACTCTACTTACCATTGCATGCTGTAGCAATGTAATTTACTTTTTTTATTCCAAATATTATGAACACAATTAATCAGTAGAGTTTATTTCCTCAATTATCAATATTTTAAAGTAATAAATATAAAATTTCCTGAAATATTATTAAGAAAATATATAGCAATAGCAGCACAAATTTTGAGATTTATTCCTTCAGTACCATCCTGTAATTGAATAAATTTGTATTAATAAATAAACCAACCCTTCTAAACTCCTTGCTTTTCAAGTAATAAACATCAATACATACATGGATGCCCAATTTGTATTTCACGAAATACAGGGACTCCACCCCTTTCAATGGATTACCTTCAAATTTTTTATAATTTTATAATCTAACATACCTGCAATGCAAATAAGGGACAAACTAACTTTTTCCTTCTAAACAAAAAACACAAAAAAATCATAGAAAAAAATAAGAAGAAAGAGCCATTCGAAGGCCTAAAAAACTGTCCATGCGAAGGCCTATGGGTATCATTCTAGTTAAGGTTGACACTTAATCTGACAATCCCTTATAGATGGACATCAGATTCACATTATGGCTGTAAATTATCTGCACATAAATGGAAGACCATGGTCTCATTACCTTGTTAGCACACCAAGAAAACACCACCAATGAACCAAGTTCAATAAATAAATAATCATTAATCTTCCAGTTCATAGCTAAAAAATACTTACAGAGCAATCTTCACCGCACCAATCTCAGCCACATTGGCATCATTTGCTGCTACTGAACCCGAAAACAATGCTCAAAATATGTTGAGGTGCCTTCCTGTTTGTCATTTTAATATCCTACTATGTAAATAAAAATCCAATATATACCCTTCAACAAAATTCTAGAACACGTATATAGACAAACATGCACCACAAATATAAACAAGAAAAGTAGTAAAATAGCAGAGCATCATACCCAACATAGTTCTGGCACAAATTTTCATGTGATGTAGCTTGGAGAATTAACTTTTGAACTTGCAATTTTACAGACAAACCATGTTCCACTTCTCAGTTATCTCCAGAAGTTTCCAAACTCTTCTTGCCACGATCAACATAGTCGCCTAGAAATAGGTAATTAGCATGAGGAGGAAAACCCCCGTACTCGAACAGCCTTAGTAAGTCACTATATTGCCCATGTATGTCACCTAAAAACACAAACAAAAATTTTACAATTAAGATACAGGAAAATGATGGTACTACTATTAAGTCCCATTTGAATGATATCTCCATTTCTATTCATTCGAGTTTACAATCATATTCAAACATGTCATATATATGATTTTATTTACTTCATATATCAATCAAACAGTTAAAACAAAACAACAGGAACCCAATTTCCACCTCTAGAAAAACGATAAATTAAGCTTTAAAAACCCACAAAATATTTTCTAATAACAATCCCCAACGAAACATAAAGCTAAAAATTAAAAAAAAAAGCCCAAAAACTTTACTGCAAATTTTGATGGGTGCTTCGAGTTCAAGCAAACTTGTTTCACTGGCCTGGTTGACCGAACTTCCGTCAGCCGTCTAATTATATCGTCTACTACTGTTGGGTCCATCCCTTGCGTCGTCATCGCTGCCATTAAATCGTCCTCCTTCAACGGCCTTTGATTAAACGAAACCCTAAAAAATTGAAACGGAACAAGATAAACGACCCCTTTTTGTTAGGAAGAGAAAGAGATTGGGGAAAATGGTAATAATCTTTTTTAGAGAAATTAAATATAAATTTATTTAACTTTGGAGAACCTTGCAATATCCAGTTTCTAATCGAATCATATGCAGCTATCTTTGGAGAGCTTTGGAGACGGAAAGGAGACGGAAAGGATCGAAGAACTTTGGAGAGAGGGAGAAAGAATATCCGAGAAAAAGAAAGAAAGGAGAAAGAAATGAGTTTGAAAAGGGTGAAGGAGCGAAATCCTCACAGACCGCGAAGAAGAGGGGAAAAAATTAAGGGGTTCAGTGGGGGAAAATTTGGATAAAAAGGCGCGTTTTTTTTTTAAATAAAATAAATTTTTTTGGCTTTTTTTATAAAGACGCCGCTATTGCTTATATTTGCGGCGTTTTTTTATAAAAACGCCACTAAAAATTAAAGTTCTAATCATAAACGGTGCCGTTTTATTAAGCTTAATGCATAGTTCTGGCGTTTTTTACAAAAAATGCCACAAAATCTTTAATTTATTTCATTTCTAAAATATAAGAATTATATAAAATTATAAATTTTAGGTTTTTTGTCTTTTTTGTTTGTATTTTTATTTCATTTCTTAGAATTTTGGTCCTATATATCCAAAATAATTAATTATACGTACCTAAATATATATCCATCCATATATATATCAATACTTTTTTGACTTATTTATTAATTCTATTTAAACTAATATTTAAATATATCAAATGATTTAGATTAAATTTTAAAATATATTTTTAAAAAACTAATTAATCTAAACCCAAAACCTTGATTCGACCCTAAAATCTCTAAATCCTAAATCCCTAACTCTTAACCCTAACTCCTCTTTTACAATTATATAAGAACTTAATTAAAATATAAATTAAAAATACTAATTAATCTAAACCTTAAACCCTAGCCCGACCCCGAATCTCTAGACCCTAAATCACTAACTCATAACCTTTAATCCTAAACCTCAAACCCTAAACCCTTAACTACTAACCCATAAACCTTATTTAATATATAAATTAAAAAACACTAATTAATCTAAACCCTAAACCTTATCCCAAATCCCTAACCCCTAAACCTTATTTAATATAAATTAAAACATACTAATTAACCTAAACCCTAAGCCCTAACCTGACACTAAATCCATAAACCTTAAATATATCCCTAACTCTTAATCTCTAACCCCTAACCCCTAAAACACAACCCTTAAACCAGAATCCCTAATCCATAATCCATAATCCATAATCCCTAATTCCATAATCTATAAACCTTAAAATTGTAACTCCTAAACCGGCCTTAAATCATAAATTAACCCTATACCCTAAACTATATACCTTAAACCTTATATTTTAAACCCTAAACTATAATGATAATTAATTAAATATTTTAAAATTAATACTATGGTATCTTTTGCAATTATATATGAAATTATTTAATATATAAATTAAAAATCAATCAGTCATGCACCCAAAAAATTCTAAAATTATTTTAAATAATAGTATTTTAATTTTTCTATTTTTAACAAATATTTTTCTATGTTTTTTATTTTAAATTATTTCTACGTGTCATTATTTCAAATTTATCAAAATTTAACAAATATTCAATTAAAAATAAATTGAATTTTAATTAATATAATTAAACAAATTAAATAGTAAATAGACAGATAAAATATTTTTGCGGCGCTTTTTTAAAAACGCCGCTAAAGCCCCGAGCATTAGCGGCGCTTCTTGGAAAATACCGCTAAAGCTCTGAGCATTAGCGACGCTTTTTTAAAAATGCCTCTAAAGCCCTAGAAGGTCCAAAAACGATGCCGTTGGGTTTAGATTTTTTGTGGCGTTTTATGAGAAGCGCCGCTAATGCTCAATTTTTAGCGGCGTTTTTTTGTCCAAACGCCACTAAAAATGCCGCTAAAAGTCTGTTTTGGTGTAATGAATGCGACTCTCTTTTTTTTAAAGAAGGAGACCCTCTTTTCTTCCATTGGTTTTCAAAGATTTAGATAAGTACATACAATCTAGTTTTGAAGATAATATTAGCAACGTAAATTTTAATACAAAATTTAATAAATTAGGATATGTTATGTCGATTTTCAAAAATAAAATTAGATGTAGAAGTGTATATGAATTCATTGATTTATTGAAATATTCAAATCTTATAGTTTTGATATTTTAGATTAAGTAATTTAAAGAATGTGACTTTTCTTTTTGAAGATGGAATGTTAGAAAAATTACGTATGGATAATTTGGGGATCATAACACTAATATATAACTTTTGCACATTAATTTTAGTTTCTAATCAGCCCATCATCAATTAGAAATTAGATATTAGAGTATTTACATAGATTTGACTCATACTTTATTTAATAACTGAAGTCCAATAAGCCTTAACCAAATTGGATCATTTTAAATTGGGTTAACCTTTTATGATAGTAAATAATAACATGTAATTATTCTTATTATATATGCGATGCCCATATTTTTCTAATAATCTCTTTTTGGACTACATATATATACTAATTACTTTACAATTACATGTCATTATATAACCTTATGAGCTTAAAACCTATTAAATCCAAAAGATATTCCAAACAATCTCGTCCATTAATTATGTTAACATAGAACCAATGTGACTTTCGTTACATATATCATAGCTAAATCCATCCTTGATCACATATATTAACACAATTGAATGACATAAATCAAGTATGGATGTGTAGCATGGAAATTACATGTAATGTGATCTTAAACATGCCTATTTCCAACTAGTCCTCCTTAAACCTTAGTGAGATCAATTCTTACCAAAAATCAAAAAGTGTGAATAAATTAGATATTCCTTATTTCTGCAGAAAATAACCTTAGAATTCGTAAACTGAAATAACTAAAAATGTGTCTATAACAGAATTCCCACTGAAAAAAAAATCTGTAAACATTTAAAATTACAAACTTCCACTAAAATCGAACATCCTCAAATGTCATTACACCAATATGAGCAGTGTGCTCATAAAAAAAACATAGGGTGATAGTCTTTTAGAGTAGATCCGCAATTATGAAGGTTGTCCCAATATGTTTTATAGACATCTAATCACTCGAAACTTTTTCTTTAACAACGAGGAATTTAAAGTCTATATGTTTAAACTTTGATGTGCTACTGTTGTTATTGGAATAAAGGATTGTTATTTATTGTTATAATTTGCACATTAATGACAATTTTGCATCCATATTCCATCACAATTGGGTACCTAATGATTCCTAACTTATTAGACCTCCGATATGTGAGCATGTAATGTTTTGTTTTATGAAGATAATGAATGAATCGTTTGGTTGCTTTCCAATGATCAATACTTTAACTCCTGAAATATTTGCACAACATCCCAACAATATACGCAATATCCAAATGCGTACAAACCTGAACATACATTAGACTCCCACTGCTGAAATGTAGAGAATCTTATGCATTTTCATAATCTTAACATCATTCTTAAGGCATTGATTGAGACCATTCTTACTCCTACTAAACTTGTGATGTATAAAATCATTAACCAAAGCCATCTAAAAACTAAATGAGATAATCACTTGGTGAATATTGTAATATCACTGATGAAAAGTTTTCTTGAACCCATAAATGGATTCCTTTAACTTGCAAACCATTGGCTTTGCATCACCGAACACAAAGTTTTCTAGTTGTACCATATAAATCGTCTCATCAATGTCGCCATTGAGAAACGTAGTCTAGACATCCATCTGATGTAGCTCAAAGTCAAAATACGTCACTAAAGCCATTATAAACCTTTCTTTAGTTGACCTTCTTAATGGCATTAGTTCTTGATGTTGTTGTTGGAAAATGTGCCCATATTGTAGTAAACTTGTAACTGTTTTCTATTTATTTGAATGATGAATAAATAAATAAAGTTAATTTCACATTTCACTATTATGCCTTTTACATTTTGCATGCATAGCGAAATTGTGGCAAGCAAATATTAGATCATTGATTGTCTAAAGTTCAAACTGAAGATAAGTGGCATTGTAAAGAATGTTTACATTGCGAGAAAGAAAAATTACTTCAGTAGATAATCTAAAATAGCTCGTAATCCCGTAAAAGAATCAAAGTGAGCATTTGATTCAAATACTGAGAATGATTATTATGTTGTCTACAATTCGAATTGGGGAGATGGCTAGTCTTGGCTATCGGAGTAGTTGACTCCACGAGTAGAGATATAAATGTACTCATTGGTAGAATGATACATTTGTCATATCCCAAAAACCATAAATTAAGAGTAATTAGGTATAAGGATTAAATTGCATATAAAACAAACAAAATAAAAAAAGAAATAGAAATAGAAAGGTAGAAACAAAACAGAGAAGTAAAATGAAAAAAAAGAAAAAGGAGAAAAAAACAGACGAAGCGCCTTAGGGTTTCAAAAGTTCCAAATTTAATTGGTTAGTCAATTTAATCATTTTTTCTTGTAATTTTTATGTTTTTGGAATCCCGGTATTAAATGCTACCTGACCCATGTCAAAATTTTAGAAATTATTGAGTTTTTAAATGTTGTTAATGTTGAATAATTTTAGTATTAGGGATTAAATTGATAGATTTTTAAGTTAGAAGTGAAAAAGAATTGAATTGTAGAACAAATTGTAAATTTTGAGGAATAGAAGCTAAATTGTGAAAATTCAAAATTTAGGGATTTAAGTGAAATTAGAGAGTTAAATCTAGTTTAAAGTGGAAATTGAATGAAAATATAGAATTGATTGTGATGAAATAAAATTAGTCTCGGTTTAGGGACTAAATTATAATTTAGACAAATGTTGAGTAAAATTTGAAATATACAATATGATATTGAACTGTATTGTATTGATGAATTTTAATTGTTTTAATTCCGTAGCTAACATCGTACTGGAATCCTCAACTAAAAAGGGAAAAGATAAAGTCGACGAAGAATAGCTCGGAATTTCTGGTTTGTATTTCTATAATCCGAATTTAGTTGTTAATTGTTATAATTCATTTAATGCATATGGTAAGTGTTGAGGTGAGAATTATTGTGATGAATTTATTGAATTTATATTGATTGAATTGGTATATATATTGAATATATATATTGAAATGAAATGAATATTGGTTGTATTTGAAAAGTGAATTGAAATCCTATTAACTGTATCGGGCTGAGTTGGATATAGATGCCATGCCATAGGATTGGAAGAGTTCAGAGATTTCTTCGACTTCGAGTCGATGAGACATTGGGTGTCAATTTACTATTTCGAATTTAATTCGATGAGGTACTGGGTGCCAATTTACTTCGGTTTAACCGATGAGACACTGGGTGTCAAATTATTACTTCGAATTATCCAATGAGGCACTGAGTGCCAAACTAATGTGTTTTGGTTTGATCTGTGTATCCATCCGCGTCCAAGTCGTGTTAATAGGGGTAAATGAATAATAAAGATTTATAATTTATATTGAAATGGTATGGTATGAGAAATGGAAGTGAAATAGTGAATTGAAAATAGAATGTGAAATATGTTTCAAATATATGGAATATATGAGTTATATACTCATGAAATGACTATGGAATGAATATTGTAATTGTATAATAAAACGTGAAATAAATTGTGAAAAGCTATTTATATAGCAAGTATGAGAATTGAGATATTTGTGAAACAAATGAAATATGACATGGTTGTAATAATTAAATATTAATATGTGTTTATATTTCAATTGTATATTTGTAATTTCTTATCTTTAAATATTCGGATTATAGAAATACCACTGAGTTTATACTCAGCGTACGGTTTTATTTCCCGTACGCAGGTTAGGTACTTAACTTTTGATCGTCGATTCAGCATCCAACAACGATCCCAAACTCAAATGTGGTGATGTTTATCCTTTGTGTCGGCCTGTACTTAGGGTGTTTAAATAATAGTTATTTTGTGGTTTGATTGTAAATGAGGTTATAAATTTAATTTTGGTTGGTTTTATACATATAAATATGTGTTTGCTTTTGAAGCCATATTATGACATGATAAATTTAACTAAATCTAGATAGGTGCATTTGAATTTAATTATATGTTTAAGTGCTCATGAACTACGCAAATTGATTTGGATTTGGTATGTTTATAATTTGGATTAAAATGATGCTTTGATGACTTGTTTTGATGATATGAAATGTTTGAAATTTCTGTCTGTTTGATTTATAAACTCCAATAATGCTTCGTAACCTAGTTTCAGCGAGGGATACGGGTTGGGGGTGTTACATGGTACCTTGATAGTGGATGCTCAAGATATATAACTGGTAGCAAGAGTCATTTCATTGAACTAAATCCAAAAAGTGGAGGAAAAATTACATTTGGAGACAACTCCAAAGGACTCATTTAAGGAATTGACTTTATTGGTAAAAAAATTTCAATCTTATATATGTCAATGGTCTTAAGCATAATCTTTTGAGTATAAGTCAATTATGTGATAAAGGTCTTAATGTCATATTTAAGTCAAATGGGTGTAAAGTTGTTGACATTGTTTCTAATAAAATTGTGCTTGTTGGTCATAGAATAAGAAACAACATCTACATGGTGCATTTAAATGATTTGCATTATTCAAACATTTGTTTTATGACCAAAAATGAAAATACTTCTTAGTTATGACATAGAAAACTAGGACATGCTAGTATGCATAAGCGTAGCTAGGGAGCTGGCAGAGGCCCCATCCCTCCCTAAAATAGAAAATTTTTCATTTAGGCCCTTTAAAATTTTTAAAATTTTAAATTAGTAAAGGTAAAATTACACTTTAGTCCCCTAAAAAGGATAAAAAATTTATTTAATCCTTTAAAAATTATAAAGATATAGATTATTAAAACGGTGAAATTGTATTTTTAATATTGTAAAAATTACAATTTAATTTCGCACCCCTAAAAAAATTTTCTGGCTTCGCCCCTACTAGTATGAGCATATTGTATAAATTGGCTAAAACTGATTTAGTAAAAGTTTTTTTTTTTTTGCCAAAAATTGATTTTGATTTAGATAAAGTTTGTGATGCATGTGTTAAAGACAAACATAAAAGAGTTTCTTTTAAACCTATCAATGATATGTCTATTAGTCGAGTTTTACAATTAATTCACATTGATCTTTTTGGACCTATTAGAACTACTATCTTAGGTGGAAAACAATATGCTTTTATACTTGTAGATGATTACTCTAGATTTACTTGGGGTTCTTTTCTTGAGTACTAAATATGAAGCTTTAGAGAAATTCATCATATTTTCAAAAATTAATCAAAATGAAAAAGGTTACTAAATTTCTAGTGTTAGGAGTGACCATGGAACCGAATTTCAAAATCTTGGTCTTGATGGTTTATGTAATTCAAATGGTATTAGCCACAATTGTTTAGCACCCAGAACCCCTCAACAAAATAGAGTTATTGAGAAGAAAAATAGAACTTTAGAAGAAATGGCTAGAACTATGCTTTGTGAAAATAATTTGCCAAAATATTTTTGGGCGAAAATCACAAACACTGCATGTTATATTGTAAATTGAGTAATAATTAGGCCTATTTTTAAGAAAACTCCATATGAACTTTTCAAAAAAAAAAAAACAACCTAACATTAGCTATTTTCACATTTTTGGGTGCAAGTGTTTTGTTTTAAATAATGAAAATGATAACCCTAGCAAATTTGATGCAAAAAGTAATAAAGGTATTTTTCTTGGTTATTTTTTAAACTCTAAAGCTTATCAATTCTTTAATAAAGAACTTTAGTAGTTGAAGAGTCCATACATGTTGTTTTTGATGATATTAACTCCCTTCCTAGAAAGGATTCTTGTGTTGATGATAATGATGTAGGAATATTAAACAATAATGATAAAGTTGAAAAATTATCAAATGAAAAGATGCAAGAACATACACAAGATGCTCTAAAGGAACTTACTCTAGAGGAAAGAGAAGTTAGTCATCCAAGAGAGTACAACTAGATAAAGGATGGTAAAATTTTAGGCGATCCAACCAAAAGGATGACTACTCGATCCTCTCTTAGAAATACTTGTAATTATGTTGTATTTATCTCATGCATAGAGCTTAAGAATATAAAAAAAATTAAATGATGAAGATTGGATATTGGTTATGCAAGAAGAGTTAAATCAATTAGAGAGGAGTAAAGTGTGGACCCTAGTTGAGAGACCTTGTGAACAATCTACTGTCGGTACTAAGTGGGTTTTAAGAAACAAACTAGATGAGAGTGGTAACATAGTGAGGAACAATAGTAGACTTGTTGCTCAAGGGTACATTTAAGAGGAAGGCATAGACTATGATGAAACTTATGCACTTGTAGCTAGAATGGAAGTCATTAGAATGCTTTTAGCTTTTGCATGCTTTCATGATTTCAAATTATATCAAATGGATGTTAAAAGTGTTGTTATAAATGATTTTATAAATGAAGAAGTGTATGTTGAACAACCACTCGATTTTGAAGATTTAAAATTTCCAAACCATGTTTTCAAACTTTCAAAAGCTTTGTATGGCTTAAAACAAGCTCTTAGAGCTTGGTATGAAAGATTATCAAGCTTTTTTATTGAAAAGGGTTTTTGTAAAAGGAATGTTGACACAACACTTTTTATTAAAAGAAAAGGCTAATATATTTTAGTAGTACAAATATATGTTGATGACATTATGTTTGATGCTACTAATGATCTTTTATGTCAAGAATTTTCTAAGCTAATGCAAAGTGAATTTAAGATGAGCATGATGGGTGAGCTCACATTCTTTTCAGGGCTTCAAATCAAGCAAAAGAAGGATGACATCTTCATTAATCAAGCTAAGTATACAAGGGAGATGCTCAAGAAGTTTATGATGGATATCCTCAAACCACAAGCTACTACTGTGAGCCTTTCTAAAAGCTTGAAAAAGATAAGGAAGGTAAATGTGTTGATATTAAACTTTATAGGTCAATGATTGGTTCTTTACTCTATCTTTCCGCAAGTAGATCATATATTATATTTAGTATTTGCTTGTGTGCCAGATATCAATCTTGTCCTAAGGAATCACATTTACAAGCCATTAAAGAATCTTTAGATTAGAGACACTTCTAACTTAGGCTTCTGGCATCCTAGAGACTCATTCTTTAACTTGCATGGTTTCTTGGATGCGGATTTTAGAGGTTGCAAATAGATAGGAAAAGCGCCTCCAATACTTGTCAATTCCTAGGCAACATACTTATGTAATGGTTTTCAAAATTACAACATAATGTTGCCTTGATCACTATCGAAGCGAAATACGTCTCCGCCAGTATTTATTGTGCTCAAGTTTTTTTTTGATGGAACAACAATTTAAGGACTATGGAATTGATGTAGATAGCATTCCTGTCAAGTGTGATAATACTAATGCTATTTATCTTACTAAAAATCTCATCCAACATTCTAGAACTAAATATATTGAAAGTAGACACCATTTCATTAGAGATCATGTCCAAATATGAGATATTGTTCTAGAATATGTTGATACTTTGCATCAATTAGCTGATATTTTCATTAAACCTTTAGATGAAGGAAGATTTTGAACACTCAAGAGAGAGTTAGGTATTACCACCTTACATTGATTTTGTGTTCCAATGCTTTTATGCATCTTCATGCTTTTAACATGCTTTATAGCTTAAAATTGATTGAAATAACATGTATGAATGATTTCTATGGTTTTTAAATACATATAGCTAGGGGGAGTTGAAGTTGCATAATTTGTCTATTTTGACCTATTTGGTATAGTATACAAATTTTTTATTGCCTTTAAGTATGCTTAAGTAGACTTTATTTGATAAAATTGATCAATTTTTGATGATTTTGTGATTTTCTATGATTCATATGCATCTTGCCTTAATCCTACATAATTAGATGTATGAAATCATTAGAAATAGAAAAGAAAAAATAACATTTTAAATCAGTTCAATGCACTTTAGGCTTTAGAACTAAGTTTTGGGAAGTTTCTAAACTTTTGAATCAATCTGGGCATTGCAATATCGATACTTAACAAAAGTATTGATACTTAAGGTGAAGTATTGATACTTCATGAAAATTATCGATACCATCAATATTTAAAAATGGTCTACAATGTGTTTTAAAAACATTTTGGGCAAAAAAAATTTCACATTTTCTCTTTACTGATTCTCAAAACACCAAAAATCGGTACATCAATAATCTTAAAATTTTCCTTTATTCTTAAAAACCTATAAGCAAAAACATCCCATCTCTCTAATTCATCAGGGATTCAATTCTTTCACATTGGTTTTTCATATTTTCAAAGATATTGAGGTAAAAAAAACTTCAATTTTTGATTTCAAAAATTACAATTTATTTGTGTTAATTCTTGGTTGAATCTTGTTATTGGGATGATCTAGAACATATATATTGTTGTTTTGATGCAGGGGATTTGCCAAAACTGAAAATTCCTGTGAAATTTTTCTATAAAGTACCCTTTCCCACAAAGTGCTCGATATAATTCCCAAACGAAATTTCTAAGTTGTTTAGTGTGTCTTAGGATCTTAGTTCGTCACTATGCCTCTTAAGAAACACTCTCGTGCTAATGCCTCTTCTTCCAACCCTTCTAGTGGTCAAAATGACTCTTTAAATGACTGTTTTTGAAATTTCGAGGATAAAAATTATTTTCATGCTTATTTTTCTTCTCGAAAAGTTAATGTTTCTTGTCCTCTAGCTCTTGATACTTTAACTGATTTTAATTTTGCCTATCTTCAAACTTTAAACGATTGGCAATAGACCAATTTCTTTAAAATTTATTTTTTCGCCCATGTCAATCTTGTTCATGTCTTTTATTCTAACACTTGACTTGAACATAACCCAATTGGTGAGACCGTTGTTGCTATCAACTCATAGATTTTAAATTCTCTTATTCTGCTCACCTTTGAAAACTTTGGCAAAATTTTAAAATTACCTATTGGTGGTGAATCTAATGAAAAATGACCTTCAAACCTGGCCTCAGTCATTCTGAGCTCGAATGCTTCCGATCTCAATATTAATGATTGGTTTCTTCACTTAATTCTCACTTGGATTTTAAGACCTATTTCTAAACATGCTTTCCTACGAGCCATCGATTATTGGTGGCTTGATTTTTTAAAACTAATAGACGTTCCAAACTTACTTTAATCATGTTTAATGATATTACCAAGGTTTTCGGCAAATAGCTTACTAGTGTAGTCACCTTACCCTTTGAAACCTATCTCTCTTATATCTTCAAATGCCTAAAAATTCCCTCTTGAGGCGATCTTCCTTTGACGACTCCTCTACCTCTTAGTGTTGGATCGCTTCGTCATATTGGCTACAAGAAGGACCCTCACACCAATACATGGGTAAAGGCTTCATTGCCCTATTTCAAATGTTAGTTCATTGTTCTTCATTGCTTTATATTATTGAACTAACCACTTTCTTTCTTTTTAAGATTTACTTTGATTTGTTTTGATATAATAAAAAGGGGGAGAAATGTGGTAAATTGGTTGGTATAATAATCTCTATAATTTTGTGACCATTTTCAAAAACAAAATCGAGCCTTTAATTGAAATTACTTTTTAGTGAAGGGGAGTACATTATTCAAAAACAAAATTTACCAAAGTGTTTTGTTATATCAAAAGGGGAAGATTGTTAAACTAAGCTTTGTTCTATAAATGTTTTGATATAACAAAGACAATGTTTTTGAATAAAATTGATAAATTTCAAGTGACAATTTATTTCAAAATATTTCTAAGAGATAAACTTTTAGATCTAATATTCCAAAACACTTAAAAATATTTTGAAACTTGTTCAAAGTAAAATTTTTCAAACAATTTTATGAAATTGCTCTTAAGGACCATAGTATCGATACCCTCAATAAGGTATCGATACCTTGAACCAAGTATCCATACCCATGCTTGGTATTGATACCAAAATGAGCTTCGAAGATCATAAAAATAGAGCAAAAATCAAAAGTATCAATACCCTTATAAAAGTATCAATACCTTCTTCAAAGTATTGATACCCATGACCTGGTATCGATACCAATTTGAGCTTCGATGTTTTGGAAAATTGAACAAAAATCAAAAGTATCAATACCCTTAACAAAGTATCGATACCTTTAAAAAATTATCAATACCCCTTCCTAGTATCTATATCATTTTAAGGTTAAATGTTTTGAAAAATCAAAGAAAAATTACCCGAGTATCGATACCATCTCCAATGTATCGATACGTCATAGAAAGTATCAATACACTCATTATTGTATCAATACTATAGGGTTTAACAGTCACTGAATTGAGGCATTAAATGCCCAAAGTATCGATACCTCTGAAGAGGCATTGATACTTGTTCTTGCAGGACACATTAATGCTCTGGTTTTTAGAACTCTAACGACTCTATTTAATTCCTCTACAACCACAACGGTTGGAAACCAATTAGGGGTTGTCTGTTGTATTCGAGTCATATTCAGAATGATGAATTTTTCTTGTAAGTAAAGCCCGATACCCACTCTTCACATAATACTCCCCAATGACATCATGACGCCAAACCAGTATATCATTTGCTCTAGAGATTGCAAGGGGGATATTGAAAATGCAAAGAGCTTGTTCTCGGTCAACAATCCTGCAAATCACCTCATTGTTCTAGGTACCCGAATCTACATCAATTAATTGGTTCACTGTAGTCTAACGAGTATTAATACTTTGAACTAATAATCTACTATTACCAGGACCAGGCAGCCAAGGATCATTCCAAATATTCATAGCCTCACCACTGCCAATTCGCCAAAGTAGACCGTCCTCAATTAGCTCCCTAGCACTGCATATGCTCCTCCAGGTAAAAGAGGGGAAGAACCAACTTTTGCTGACATAATATCTATAAAAGGATAATAACGAGCTTTAAAAATTTCGCTAAAAGACAATCGGGCTGGGATAGAAGTCGCCAAACTTTGCTTAGCTAAAAGGTCCCAAAATCCCAGCCTGCCATCAACTTTGGGGATACATAGTGCACTCTAAGTACTTCAATGAATTCCTTTAGCTGATTTACTATTAGACCACCAAAATTTGTTCAAAATACCTTCTAACTTTCGACATAAGGTTTTCGATAAAGCAAAACACTGCATAATGTATACAAGAATTACGTGTAACACCGAATTTATGAACACTTCCTTGCACCCATCAAAAGATACTGAAAACTCCAACCTTCAATTCTCCTTCTAAACCTATCCAAAAAGTTTGCAAAAGCCCATCCCTTCTTTTTCCCAAAACTCATTGGCAAACCTAAGTATTTCTCCGGATTTGTTGCCACCCGAACTCCCAAAATGTTGGTTACTAAATTCCTCTCATTTCGACCCACACTTGCTCCAATATAAATAAGCAATTTATCAATTAACTTGTTGCCCCGAAACTAGTTCATATTCCATAACTATGTTACGAACTATATTAGCTTTATCACTCAAAGCATCACCAAAAAGAATACATTCGTCCGCAAACAACAAATGATTAATCGCTAATCTTTCCCTTCCAATTGGAGCACCCCTCATCAAATTTTTATGTTTTGCCTCATTTAGTAGTATAGAAAGACCTTCAGTGCAGATTAAGAAAGATAAGGGCTGAGTGGGTCACCTTGTCTCAACCCCATTGACGGAGAAAAACGATCACTAATATCCTCATTAATGCCCACCATATAGGTAAACGAACAAACACACTACGTGATGAGAATGACCCAATCTGGATGAAAACCAAATCTAGACATCATACCAGCCAAAAAATCCCATTCAACTAGATTATACGCTTTACTCATATCGAGTTTAAGCACAAAATTCCCTTGTTTACTCCACTTCTTTATTTTAAGAGAGTGTAAGACCTCATGAGCAATTAAAAAATTATCTGAAATGTGTCTCCCTAGAATAAAAGCCCATTGAGCTTCATCAAAACAGTATCCCAACATTGTACTCATTCGATCCACCAGCACTTTCGCAATAATCTTATAAATCACATGACATAAACTTATAGGTCTAAATTGAGAGAGATTTTTCGGTTTCTCAACTTTTGGAATTAAAACTAAATGGGTTTTACTGATCTCGCACATTTCAATCTCACCTTTTAAAACAGACAAACAATAGCTAGAAATTTTAGCCCCGATAATATGCCAGTACCTTTGATAGAACATTGCTGGAAAATTGTCAATCCCTAGGCTTTTAGGGGCGCCATCGTCTTCACCATATGCCAAATTTCATCCTCACTAAAAGGTTTAAGCAATCATTTTTTCTTTTTGTTATCCTTTGCTTTACTAGGCCAAGCAACCTATCATCACCCCCTGATTCGGAAATCGTATAGAGATCACCAAAGTGCTTCAATGCAACTTGTAACATCTCCTTTGTTTAAGAAACCCACCGCCTATTCTCTTCTCCCAACCCAACAATCCGATTGTGACTATGATGAGAGACAACAACTTTGTGGAAGAAACTCATATTTCGATCGCCATTTTTCAAATAATTCACCCGAGCACGTTGTTCCCAAAAGACTTTCTCTTTATCAACCTTCAAGTTCAAACCTATTTGCACCTTCATAATTTCTGTCAAAACCGCATCATTTGGATCCCGATCATAGAGGTCAAACAGCCGTTTTTCCAAAACCATTCAATGTCATTTTTGCTCTTGGGTTCTTAAATGACTCCAAAATTGGAACTACTGACCCACTTTTGTTAACTTAACAGAGACACTAACATTTGGATCAAGCCATACCTATCTAATTGTCTGTTCAAAGGATTGGTCTAAGCACCACCTTGCTTCAAAATAGAAAAGCTTAGACCCGTGGCTCTTTCCATGTCGCAAGTTTTCGGTTGTATCCATAAGGACCTGGTAATGGTCCAATATAGAAAGACTCAGATGCTCTACCGAATATCCTGAAAAAAGATTCATCCAGCCCAAACTCGCAACTCCCTTGTCAAAACGTTCTCTTATATTAGTGGACAAAAATCCTCATCTCTCCCACGTGAACCATCTACCAATAAACCCCAAGTCATAAAGTCTACAATCCTCTAAAACGTTTCTAAACTCAACCATTTGTCGTTCAAACCTAAGTCGTCCCTCTTTTTTTTTTCAAAAGAGTTTGTAATCTCATTGAAATCTCCAAATACGAGCCAAGGGACCAATTGGTCATGACCTAAATGACTAAGTAACTTCGAAGACCTCCACCTATAGCGTTCATCAAGATTTCCATAAATTTCACCATTTTCATTATCTTGAATGTCAACATCCACATGGTAATGAGAATAGCTTCTAAGCGAAACCAAAGAATGACCTTTCTAGCCTAGAGATAAACCTCCTTTTGATCCAATCGCTCTAATGTCAATACCATTTGCAAAACCACATTCAATCGAACCATTTTCATCTTTTTAGAGTTTAACTTTGTTTCCATAAGAAAAAAAATTCTGGGATTAATGACCCTTAATTTATTTTTGAGCCTGTTAACAGTCCGTGACCTCCCCAAACCACGGACATTCCAACTAAGAAGCTTCATTGCGACCGGCTGCTCTACCCTGCAAAGCTAGCCGATATATCATGAATTCCTCCAATAGAGTCATTACCCAAAAGTTTAACTGAAGCACTCACCACACACTGTCATTTCTTACCGTCCATAGAATTAAGCGGGTCATTTTCTTCATCTATTTGCAAATCCATAGGCCCATCCCCACATTCGGCCCCATACAACTCACTATTATCCATATTTAGCCATTTGTCAACTCTATTGTTTAGTGTCATTTGTCTAGATTCTAGGGGAATAAAATTGGGATTTGGATAAGATTTAGCCATCTCACCCTCACGATTATGCCCAGTATCCCTCTCATCCCTTAAATTTTGGCCCCGAATTTCTCTTTCCTTATTCAACATACAACATTCCGATCCATCAGCTTCCCGAAGCCACTTGCTAACCTTTGTATTACGTCGTTGCAATGCCGCACGTAAGGAGATATCCCATCCAAAAACTATTTTTGAAGGCTCAATTCTGGTTCGAAATGGATAAAAACTCTCTTCATGCCCGAGCTTGCCACAAATAAAACAGAACAAACTGAGTTTCTCATACTAAAATTGAGCGTAGACAATTCGATCCTTGCCGATCAGAATCTTTTTCTTCCTTTTTAACGGAATTGTCACATCCAAACGAACCTGAATATGCATAAAATTTTGAAAACCCATCGACAGGAACGATGTATCATAGTCAAGAAACTGTCCCAGAAAATCCCCAAATTGATTGGCCATAGATTCCGTCATCAAACCCGGGGGAGATCATGAATTTGAACCCAGAATTTCGATAGATGTAACGAAACTAACAACAGATTTTCCCCCGACTAAATCCTATGGAGCAATAATAAGTGATTGTTAAAGAACCATGGTGTTCCCGCTAGTACTCTTTGAACGTCAACCTGATGAAAAAATTGAAAAATGAACCGTTTCTCTCCCAAATCTGAAATACAAATTACCCTAATAGAATGCCACAGATCAGCCATAGTATTTCATGAAGAGGGAAAACGAACAACACTATCAGTCAAACAATGTCCCACCAAACTAAGATGATAATTCTAATCAACCACCACAGCATCCTCCTGAAACGCATCCTCTTCCTCATCAATCAAATTCAGATTAGCCAAGTCTTCCTCCATCACAAATAAGACTGAAAAACAGATCACTCCAAAAACAAAACCAAAAAAACTAAAGAAGAAGAAACCGTGTCAATAGACAGACAAATATAACAACTTAAGTTCAAAGATCAAAACTCGGAACCATTATCAAATAAAATAATAACAAAAAGATAGATAATATAGCAGGTATAATTTTAGTATTAATTGAATTGAATTGATATATTATCATAAACCATAGTATTAACTAGTTTATCATTTAGTAAAACACAATAACAAGATTAAAATTTCAGAATAAAAATCGTGGGTTTGATCAGCAGGAAAAAAATCGCACAAATGAATTAATATATCATCGCATATATGTTTCTAAAAGATACAGCTTCTAATGTAACCATACTTACAGTGCCTTGCTATAATTCTAAAATCTATATGTCTGCCACACTTGAAAAGGTTTTTCAAACTGCAAACATAAACTACCAAATATATAATCAAAATTTAAAAACTTCCTAATAATTTCATTCTCAATACTCAAACTGTCAATGGAAATTTACATAATCTCACTAGATATTTAAAAGATTTGACATAAATTCATATATTGAATTTATAAAATTTTAAGAATAAATTAATCCAAAAACAATAAGAAATCAATTCATTCTCAATGGTTCAACATGACGAGGCTCGGATGCTATTTGTTAGAACCATAAAAACTTTGATAACCCTAACCTTAATATATCAAGATCCGTCATGTCAAATAATAGAAAACAAAACTAGATGCAGAAACATGACTCTCTTTCTTGAAGATGGGATGTCAGAAAAGTTCCGTATGTGTAATTTGATAACCCTAACCTTAATATATATAACTTTTGCACATTAACATTACTGTCTAATCCGTAAACATTAACCAAATAAAATCACTTTTAATGTGACCTAACATTTTATCATAATAATAATAGCATGTAATTATTCTTATTATTATATGTGATATTCTTAAATGAATAAAAATGTTGGTAACCCTTTACATGATGCTGCTGAATGCTGATCATCAATGTGATGAACCGTCCATAAATGGTATCGTGATTACATTAAAACACAATTTTTCCTTAACATTTTGTTACTTTAAAGTTCAAAAGAAAAATCATACCAACAAAACTTAATTGCTACAACTAACATCACAATTTGCATTTACTCGAGCGAATATAACAACACAAAAATACTCATCACACACTACAAAACAAACAGTACCAAAAGAAAAAAAGAGTAACCACACTGATGGCGACTAATAAGTTAGCCTCATATCAGGCATCACTTACAACAAGAAAAAAACTAACAAGAAGCTCAATCCAACAACAGCAAGCCTTTCAGCCCCAAAACACATAGCAGCATTATCATCATCAGCTACCTGATCAGCTGGGTCATCATCTGGTGACTCAGCTGGTGAGTCTGAATCCGGTGTTGGTGCTGCCTTAGACTTAGTCTTAGACTTGGACTTGGTTTTGGATTTAGATCCCTTTGGTGCATCTGCTGCCTCCTCTGGGGCAGGGGCTGGGGCTGGACTAAGAGCTGCCTTGAACAATTCTTTAGGCAGCAACACTTTATCGATTGTATAAATTGCCACTGGCTGCTCGTCGATCAGAGTCCCAGTTATTTTGGCAGTGTTAACCCTGGTCTTTAGTGTCACCTCCTCACCCTCATTTTGCACGGTGAAATCGAACTTGCTGGCTCCGTCGGTAGCTAATGTGTTCATGAGTCCATTGTTGGACTTCAACATGGACAAAGATTGGTACACAGGCACACCGAAGAATTCGAGGAAAGATGCTTTCTTAGAAGCTGTCAAGTTCTTGTACTTTGGTAAAAAGGCTTTGAATGGATAATCCATAGGGCAGAACACAGTCAATCCTCCATTAACATTATCCTAGAAGTAACAAACAAGCAAAACCTCAACAATTTTATATATTACAATACAGCTCACAACACACTAGGGGAAAAGTAAATGACATAGCAAAATATTAGTTCACTACCTCTTCCTAGCTACCAGTTCATGCTATTACTTCAAGATTCTATTAATGTCACAATGACCACTCCATATAAAAACTACCACTATCATCGCGTCAATGTGTATAACAGTTATCTCTTGCATTTACTGCATGTTGTTAAGTCCAGAACATAATGAGCATGCTCTATAATGGACCATTTGGCATCTAATTGGGGAAAAAGAAACAAACCCAGATCTGGATTAGACCTTGTCTACAAAATTCACATCAAAAACAAAATTTGAAATTTGAAAAATCTTAAGATGTCATTGTCATGCACTTGGATTAAAAATGCACCTACCCCACTCTCCTACAAAACCTTGCCTTTTGAAAAATAAAATTAGCAATTTAAAGAGTAAAGATAAACAGTATCTTATGCCATTAGCATATCTTTTTAATTTGCTTTTTACACTATTTCTTTCAACATTTACATTTCAAACTAAAATCCCACCATCACCACTCAATCAAACGGCCCAAAATGAACACTTTCCAGTTTCTACCTTTTTTCCTCTATAATCAGCCTAAATGATCAAATCCTTATCCCAACATTTTAAAGCAAACTGCTATAATTAGTTTACAAAAAAAATTCAGCTTACCTCATATGTTCCCATGGCTTCAGGGTTAGCCAAAAGGGTATCAGCAAACACTTTACACCCATGCGCTGACATAATGCCAGTGATATTCAGCTCACTTGGCCCTGGAGTAGGAGCCTCAGCTACAACAGAAGGCAAAGCCTTGCTGATCTGAATCACAGATATATTGTAAGGAAGTTCCTCCACAGATTTAACAAAAAAGGAATTCAAACTTCCACCATTGTCTTCAGCTCCAAAACCAACTTTCCCACCTTTAAAATCGGTTATATTAACAAACCCAGAAACCCCAGGAGCCACACCAGTAGCTTGGAACATAGTAGCAGCTAGTGCAGTACCATTCCTTATTTGGTGAAGCTTCTTGGCACCAAAGTAGTCAAGGAGGACATGAAGGGAAAGGATGTTCTTGATGGTGTAAATGGAAGGGTTTTTATCCAAGAGGGAAGACATGGCGGCGTTGTCTAAGGCAAGGACAGTGATGGTGGTGCGGCGGTTGATCTCGGGAGCTAAGTGAGTGAGGGTGAGGTAATGATTGAATGTGGACAAAGAGGGGTGCTTTGCAAGCAGACGTGTAATGTTATGGGCGTTTGAGGTTTGGAAGAGAAGAAAAGCTGAGAAAATGAGAAGAAGAACGTGTTGCCTTTGCCCCATCATTGTTGTTTCCCTTCCCCTTCTCTTCTCTGAGTTGTGTGTGTGTGTGTGTGTGTGTGTGTGTGGTTTGGATGAAGGGAACGAAAGGGTTAGAGAGGGATTTGTAGTGCAGGGGAGTTAGTGGCTAAAAGCTATAGAGGAAGGGAAGGGTGAGAACTTTGAGATGTGAAAAGGGGGTTGGAATGGGGTTAAATTACAAAGAGAGCCACTGTGCTAATGGTGGGTTTGGGTCGGAAAGGGTGAGTAAAAGGGCCAGGTTTTAGAATTGGTTGGGAGTTTCTATAAAAACACTATGTAGCTGAAGAGAAAGTTGGTGAAAATGGGTTGGGGGTTTTGGTTAAATTACCAAGGCATCCACTACTACGCTAGGAAGGGGGGGCAGTGTGGGGAGAGAGTGAGAGGGACAAGAGAAGAAACATAATATAACACAAATAGGAGCATGATTTCTTTGTTTAACTTTTTTGTTTTAAATTTTAGATGAAGTTATAAGAGTGTAGTAGTAATAATAAGTTACTTGAAAGCAAAGGTGAGTTTCAATTCCAGACCCAAAAGGTGAGTAAATTACTTAAAATTAGACCTTGATTGTGGGAGCATCAAAACTCATTTACAGTTGCTGCTGCTTTACAACTTCCAACCAAGAAAGAAACACCTAAAGGAAGAGGCTTTGGGAAGAAAGAGAGAGGAGTCAGTCAAACAGATCAAATCTCTTCGTCAGAAATTAAAGCTATTTTCTTTTATAATCTAATGCTTACATACATGATCTTACTATTGTTTAATATTTGAATTTAGTTTCAATGTTTAATTTAGTATTTAAGTTAATATATTGTTTAATATAATGTGTAATGTTATATATCAACTTTGATTTTGTGTTATTTTATACAAGAGATTCTTATTTGATTCAATTTTCACAAATCACTAACAATATTATTAAACTAGTACCATTTTACGTTGATATATTAGATACACAAACAATGATATTTGACATGTGTATAATTACACCAAATTGTGGTTCATATGTATACATGTAGCCTAGCATGAGTCCAAACACGTCCCCGCAGATGGCCTTCCATCGAATACCCTTCAAGATGACCTCTCGTTGGATAATACACAACCAACCACCTGTGAATCCCATTTAAACCAACTGTGAGGCCTCCCGCTTTTATCCTCCAAGGGGAACCACTAAAGGACTACCAAGGTATAACAACCTTGTGCAAACTCAGCAAGGAGAATGTTAGAGCAGGATCCACAATCCCATGCATGGAAACAACTGACATGTAGCGGATTTGCCACCTAATCGATCACACAAGCAGCCTACCATCCGTATCGTTGATGACATGGCATTATATGACAAGTGGACCTCCCCTATATATACCTCCGTGCGAGGAACCAAAAGCCCTTTCTTCTTTCTTCTTTCTTCCCCAAGTATATTCTCTGTAACTTAGCATTCTCCACCTTTCTCCTCCTCCTCCTCCTCCTTCCTTCAACTCCTCTCCCCTTTTACCTTTACTTTCGGCTTTTCACTTGCCACAGGTGAACCGACCTCCTTGCAACCACCACTTTCTCTTCCTTGTTGATTCTATGTATCAACAAAAATAAATGTATATATTCATTTCTTTAAATGTGTGCAGTTGAATCAAAACCAAATCTTCATGTATACATATGAACCATAATTCAAGTTTCATGTGTATAATTACATTAAATCAACATTCATGTATCAGATTGCACATTAAAATAAAGTTTATGTATAAATTTAATATTTATCTGTTTTAAATATTATCACATGTTAATTTTTTAATATATTTAATTTTTATTAGCTTTAATAAGACATTAGTCATCATTTAAATCTCATTTGTAAAGTTTAAATATTCAACTCATAGCCTATTCCTTACTAGTTATAAAGTTAGATTTTGTTTAAAATCATTAATAGATTATATTAATACTATCTAGCCTTTAAAATATTTAATATGAAAGCAATCTAAAACTCATCAATATTTAAATATTAATATTTAAATTATTATAATTTAAGTAAGTTATTTATTATATATAAATTAAATTGTTAACCTTCAAAAATTTCTAAAGAAAATAAATTTAAACATAAGGCATAGAATAATTTAAAAAAAGAGAGGGTCATGTGTCAAAGAACTGTAGTGTAAAAATGCTATTTATTTCCTTTTTTTTTTTAATCTAGAATCTTGTAATATAATATATACTAGTTTCCTTATCTAGCAATGCATGAGTTTACTTGTATGTATTAATATAAAATATATTTAAATTGTGTTATAATTTTACATAAATTTAATTTTATGATTGATATTATATAAATTTAAATAGTTTTATAACTTCATTTATATATTTTGTAATTCATTATTTTTAATAAAAATAATGTTACGTGTATAATATATACAATTTTCTAAATTAAAATAGATGAAAAGTGATTATGGAATTCATTAATTTGTTATTTATGAAATATATTTATAATAAATGTTTTAAAAATTATTTCTTAGAAACTTAATCTTATAAATAGTCCCTATTATAATAAAATTCATTTAGGGTAAAAATTCTTAACAAAAAGTTAGAAGGACTAAATTCTAAACGTCATTTAAGAGTACATAGACTTGGAGGATATTTTAACCTTGTTTTAAATATATATACTATTATCAAAGTCCAAAGCTTTAAATTATATTCGTATTATTTTAAATTTTAAACAAATTTTATTAGCTTAAAAGTCTATATATTTAACAGAATTTTAAATTCTCAAATTTAAAATATTTTATCATTTTCTTTAAAAAACTGTTTTGATATGTTTTATAGTTTTAAAATTATTTTAATATATTTTTAATTTTTCCATTTTACATAATATGTTAAGTTAGTATTTTAAAAGGAAATTTAATATCATATTACTAATTAGGTTAACATGCGCTCTAAATTCTTTTACTTTTTATAAATTTGAAATTTATTCCTTAGGTTTTCAATTTTCAAAATTTAGGGTTAATTGTTAACACCACCTTAAATTTATTTTGTCAATTTCGTTGGTGTGACATTTTAAAATTAAAAAATATTCACTTGGTAGTCATATAACAAAAAGTAACACTTTAATGAACTTGAATTTAACTAAAAAAATTAATGATGTTAATAAATAGACTTGTATTTTTATATCTAAAAAGTAGAATAGAGAGACTAAATTTCTTTTAATAAAAATAAGGGACTAACTTTCAAATATAATAATGTAGGGACCTAGATTTTAACCTACTCATTAAATTCAATTTTGGATATTTATAGGATTTTCATAACAAATTCTAATTTATTTTTAAACATTTCAAATATTTATTTTTATTTTGAACTTATCACAAATATTAAAATAATATTTATTATATTTAATATTTATTTTGTAAATATAAATATTTTTAATGGAAATGAGGAATTTTTAATGGTTAACTTATTACATTTTATTTTTTTAACATTATCACTTACATGAATTTTTTTAACCAATAACAACATTTTAATAAAATATTGATTAAGGGTGTATTTGAAAATGAAAATGGAAATGAAAATTTTCAACATTTAATATTTTAAACGTGTTTGCTAATTATTTTGATTTTTATTGAATATAAAGTTTTGAACAAAAAGTGTTGAATAAGGTAAGTAGATGTAGAAAATATTAAGTTGATTTTATTTCATTCAGATATTCAAATTACTATATTATTTTTATCCAAAACTATCCAAAATAATATAAAATATTATATTTATAAGATGAGTATTTTCTTTTATCAAACAACATAATCATTTTTAGTGCTTATATTTACTAATTTACCAAACAAATTTCTAATATGAATTTAACACTTATCAAATTTAATATTAAAAATTCAAGACTTAATTTTTCAGCATTTAAATTTTTAATTTATCAAACACACATTAACTTAAAATATGAATAACCTACACGGCAAAAGATTAAGTTGTAATATAATAAGTTAGAATTTTTAGGTTTTTTTTACGTTTCATTAAATAAAGGATAAACTACACCATTAGTCACTAAACTATGAGTAAGTTTTCGTTTTGATCACTTAACTAAAAAAAAGTTACAGTTTGGTCACTAAACTATTCAAAAGTTTTCATTTAAGTCTCTAGGTTGTTAGATTTTTTTTTTAAGTTCCGCCAATGAGCTCCAAATGACGATTCAATAATCGGTATGGTGGATCAATACCCATCAACAAGTAAAAGAACATACTTTAGATCCAAGTTAACATACTTTATATCCAAGTTGGTCTAACAGACTAACAGTCAGTATCAAAGATCACAGAAAAAAATTGTTTGAATTTTGGTTCGCACACTCATGACATTCAAACTTGTTTCATGAAAAAACTTTAACTATAGAAGAGAAGGAGAAAAAAAACTTTTGATTGCTGCAGGCAGTGTGAACAGAGAAGCCATATAACATCGCTTTTAACAAGTTAGTGACTTAAATGAAAACTTTTGAATAGTTTAGTGACCAAATTGTAATTTTTTAGTTAAGTGACCAAAACGAAAACTAATCATAATTTAGTGACTAATGGTGTAGTTTACCCTTAAATAAAAAATAAAATACGTTCCAAGCCTTTGTAACTATTTGTACATTTGAAATTTAATCTATATTTTAGTTCAACGAATTTAAACATTCTACCTTTTAAATTTCAAAATTCAGGTTCAATTCAAAATATCGTTAAATTTTTTATTAAATTTAGGTTCATTATGAAAGCTAACATATTATTATAAAACTATAAAGGAAATATTTTTTTATTTCAAAATGTTATATCAGATAACAAGTAAACTTAAAATTTAACATCTAAAAAATAAAAATTAAATTTCAAAAAGTAAAAGTAAAAAAGGGGTTGTAGCAATTTTTAACCTTAAATAAAATAAATTTGAAAAACTAAATTTGTAATACTAACAACCAATCATTGGAGGAAATTTGGATGACTTAGTGCCGTTGGATTGACAAGAGGTGCCAATTTGACAGTGTCGGCGTAGGATCAAACCTAAGCAATTACTATATGTTTTTCAACTTTTAGGGCGTGGTATTATCGTAGTTTGATGAAAATAGGAGGGCAACCTGATTGAAATAACTTAATATATAAATGTAGGACCAATGCTAAGAAAACAGCCAGGCTGGAATGTTCAAATGACAAGACGGCACGGGGAGCTTATTGCTAGTTGCTGTGACGTTAGCAAAATCCCTCCACCGACAAAAGTGTTCAATTTCAATGAAGCTTTGGTTTGCACCTGTTGTATGCACATTTCAATCACTAAATCACTTTTCAATCCGACTTTAAATAAAAAAATAACCTTTTAAATAGATTTTAAAATAAGTTAAAATTTTTAATTTTTGGAAAAATATTTTTCAATGAAATTATCTTTTTATCTCTTTATTAAATATTTTATTTTACAAAAATACTTTTTGACACACACATGATAAACATTATCAAAATTTTTAAAACTCTTTTATTACACTTTTGAAAATTACTTTCCAACCTTAATTATAAATTAACCCTAAAACTCATCATTTGTAGTTACATTTCTATTTATAATTAAATTTAACATTACTAAATTGAATTTCTTTCCCTTTTTGGGTTTTCCATAAAATAAAATTAATTTGTAGATTTGGTATTCTAATTTTTATGTAGTCAAATATTTTATTTTGTCATGTTCAAAACATCATTTAAAATTTAACAACTTATTTTTAAAATTATTAAAATTTTTATTAACGCTTTAATTTTAGTGACTTTTCAGTTTATATCATGTCTTTTTAGAATTGAAAGTTAGTACTTAATTCTGTTTTGTTGCTTCCAATTGAGATCAAGAAAAAACAACGTTTTATACGAGTTTTGGTTTAGCTTTTACATGCATGAAATTTAATATCTTTTAATTACCTTTTTATCTACTTGTCATATTCTCGCCATAGTACATCTCGCCAAACTATCCAACAATTAGAGGGAATAATGAGAAGAAAGTGATTGTGATTGGGGGATCGATTCATGTGTGATAGGTGGAGAACCAGGGTAAGAGTAGGAGGTTGAAGGAGAAGGAGAGTAGAATGGAGGAAGAAGGAGATAGATAGAGGGATTACTTAGGTTTTTCTTGGAGGAAAAAAGAGACCCTCTATTCTTGTGCTATGAGGGTTGTCCTCTTGTCTCATTGTGCCACGTAGTTAACAATACAAATGGTAGGCTTGCTTGTGTGGTTAGCTAGGTGGCAGGATCGTTGTAGGTCAATGTTGTCATGTATGTTATTGTGTGGTCCCACTCTGACATTCTCCTTTATGAGGTTGTACGAGGTTGATACGCCTTAGTGGTCCTTGCGAAGGGTCCATAACGGACAGTTTCAAGATAACTTAAATGGGATTCGTGGAAGGTTGGTCTCGGATTGTGCTGAACGGAAAGTCACTATAAAGGGTATCAAGTAGAGGGTTGTTCGCGGCTTACATCTAGTAGAGGGTTATTATAAAGTTATCCTATGCTTTGCCATGTGTTATTGCCAAAATAGAGGTATATAATAAGTTGCATATTTTGGAGCATATGAAAAACTAACAATATGTTTCGTTTGACAGAATGGTTATTCCATTTCGTCACTAGTCCATGAGCTATAATAATTTGTTTATTTGGCTCACCATTTGAGTGATTATGTCGAGTTAGTAATGCACCTCTATTCCCTCAAGTCCTGTAATAGGGATTCAATGGTGAGAGCTCTGGATAGATATGCAGATTTCCATTGAATAGAAACAAAAAATCTTCCCAAAATCTCCCTTACACATTTTCAACTTGACAACCATCATTTCTACCACAAATCACAAATTAAAATCAAAATTAAGAATTTTCAATTTTTACTTTTGAAAAAAATCAGACAAAAAAATGAAAAATCTCTCTCTCACGACTTGAAAGAAGCATAGGAAGTGGATGTTGAGCATGCAAATCTAAATATGAGGAAATCATGAGTTGTTTTTGTAGATTAGAAAACAAAGAGACAAGGAAGATGGAAAGACAACATGCAAGAGAGACATCGTTGACCCTAACATTGGCTTCCTTTGAAATAACATCCAGACATGCCTCTTGACGTTAGTATCTCTGAGTATGACAACCCATTCTCATTCAATGGAGTCATCCACTCAGATTTAAGTGTGAATATTGTTTAAATGTGAACATACTTCTAAGGCAATAAGGAGTCTATTTAAGCTTAACTACCTCGTACTCATAAAATCCCATGATATGTGTCCATTATTATCCATTACACCTTTAACGGGTTAAATGTATACCCCGATATGTCATATCAACAGACAAGAGGATCTCTGTTATAAACACCTTGGAGAATAATGAATAGGGGATTGATCTTTAGTACCCTAATGTAACAGCTCATTTTTCAGTGATTTGGAAACGATGATTTCAGAATCTTATTTCTGATGATCGAGTCTGTAAATATTATTATTTAATATTTACGATGTTAGTATATAGTTTAATTAAAATTTGATCCACTAATTTTGTCATTTGGATAGTTAATTAAGGTACAAGAACTAAATTGTAAAAGTTAATTGCTATGAATTTTATTTAATTGAAGGACCAATCAAGCAATTGGACCTTCCTTATTATGTCAAACGATGGTGGGGTTTGGTTGGAAACCACTAAATTTGTTAAACACAATTAAGTTTTTAAGTCTTTTTCTTATAATTTTTATATTTTTGAGGTCTCGAGAGCTTGATTTAGCTATCCCGTGTACCAATTTGTAAAACTATTAAAGTTTTAAAAACTTTCCATTGTTGAATATTTTATGAAATTGGTGTTATTTTGTTACATTTTAAACTTAGAAATGAAAAGGGACTAGTTTATAAAGTTTAATTGTTAGTTTTTGAACATAAGGACTAAATCACATAAATTTCAAAATTGGTGTAACATTTCTATAATTATAGATAATAGAGGATTGTAAAAGATGAAATTGAGATTGGTTTCAAAATAGAGGTTTAAATTTGAAAGATATTGCAATTTTGATTTTAGGGACTAAATTGAATAAAATGCAAAACTTTAGGAAATTTCAAAAATGAAATTGAATTGACATATGCATATAATAGGATGTTATAAGATAATTGGAATTGATAAATTGAAATGAATTATCATATAGAATGAGATTTGAATGAATTGGAGGACAATCGAGGAAAAGGCAAAATTATGAATTAGTCCTCGACGTTTCGTTTGTTGCTATTTTTGCCAGGTAAGTTCATATGGAACTTACTATGTTATTTATGTTATGTTTGAATTATATTATAATGTCTCTTAGTTTAGACTAATCATAATATTAACGATTTTGACATCTAAAGGACTATATAAAGTATGAGAAACATAGTATTACAAGTGAGTATTTTGTATGAAATTGACGTGAAATGTTTATAGGATTGAGTGGTATATATATGATGATGGTACAAGGTTTGAAATGATACGAAAAAGGTAACAATGCCTATGTGAACTTAGTAAACGATTAGGATATGAATGACATGTCATTAAGGTCCAAATGGAAAAAAAAAAAGATAATTGTTCAATCGAAAAGAATGAAAATGGGTGTTTGATCAGGGATTAATACGATGGCTTGAGATCCAACATATGTTCTAGATTCTCTGAAGTTATTGTAAGCAACATCGAACCCTTGTCTAAAGCTAGTGTTAGTAGCTCGAATATGTCATCTCGTGTGAGCAAATTAGTCTCATTTATCCGAGTTAAATTTTCTATAGTTCTCCGGGCAAAAAATAGAAGTTAAAATGGAAGATAGATTGAATGAATTAATTACTTTTGAGTAAAATTATATGTGTAAGCAAATGGTTCATGATATGTTAATACATGGTATATGATGAATGTTAAAATAATGTTATGAGCTTTTATCTTATAAATGATCTAATCCTAAATGAAGTTGTTGATGTGTATATGAAAACAATAGGATGCCAATGGATTACCAAGCTTATTGCCAATATGTTTTAATACCTTAAATTGTGAATAAGTTAAGTAACTTCATTTAAACTTTAAGCATTCAAAATGCTTACCATTGTCTTCCTTTTCTTTGTAGATTGTTGGTTTGCAAAATGTGTCAGGTGAATCACCTCGAAGATTACACTATCCAACTATCTAATCGATAAACTTTTGGTTGTTTCAGTCCAGTTATGTGGCATGTACATAGGTGTTAATATATATGTGCTAACTTTGGATGATAGTTTGAATTGAACCTTAAATAATACTTGATTTTGGAAAGGCTAGTGCTCATGTGTATATGTGTTTGATTTGGTAAATTGTTGTGATTTTGAATTCCTCTCAAAGGGTATGTTTGAACTTGAAATGGTATGGTGAAATGATGGTATTTAATGGTTAAATGTATGATTGACTTAGTTTAAATTGTATAGGTAGAATTGGCATATGTTGAATGGTTGTTTTGGTGCCAAATTTTGGCATATTGGGTTGAATGATGCAAATTGATTGAAATATGATTATTTAGGTATGTTTTTGGATTAGTTTGGTGCGGGTATAAGTGTGCATTTATTCATTTATTATATAAGTTGTTGTTGGCTTGAAGTAGGTGGGGTGAGAAAAACTCGATTCGACTAAAAAAAGTTAAAATAAAATTCGAATTTCAAGTTAAATGAATTGAGTTATTTTAATTAATCGAATTATTCGAGTCAACTCAATTTTTTTCGAATTTTGAGTTCAAATCGGGTTTGGTTTTCGAATTCGAATAACTCGAATAATTCGAATACCAAACTATAATATTTTACATTTTTACCCCAAACTCCCAAACCTCTTTACTTTCCTCCAAAACTTTTACTCCCTCCCACTTTCCGATCAAAACTTTTACTCCCTCCCACTTTCCTATCAAAACTTTTATTCCCCCTCCATCCCACCCTCCCTTCTACCCCAAACCCATTTTCCTCCCCATTTTTTTTAATATCCCCCCCCCAAATTTTACTCATTCAACCCTCAAAACTTTTTTTTCCCCCCCAAAACTTTTACTCCCTCCCATCCCACCCCCCTTCTACCCCAAACCCATCCCCCTCCCCCCAATTTTTTTTAATATTCTCCCCCAAAATTTTACTCCCTCAACCCCTTAAACTTTTGCTTCTCATCTTTTACCCCAAATCAAAATTAAAATAATCCAAAAAATTCCTAAACCTAAATAGTAATAATTTTATTTATATCTAATATTTATATTATTAAATTAAATTTCATGTTTTGTACTATTTATATTATTGAATTGTTTAATCATATTAAATCTTTCTAAATTTTTGTTAAAATTGAATTATTGATGATGCTATAAAATATTCGTGTTAAAACTTTACGTTAGTATCCATTTCACATTTTATCTTTAAAATAAATTTTATTTAAAAATCACATTTTTTTAATTTAATATATTTTTAATTTCAAAATACATAGTAAAAAGAATCGAAGATAATTGAATCAACTAAGCAAGAAAATAAGCTAACCCGTATATAAAATATTAATAAATAAATTATGAGGGGGTGAAAATTAATAACAAATTTGATTACAATGGGCAAATTTGATTACGTTGGATGACAGTGATTACAAGGACTCAAAATCGTTTTTTTAATTTAACTCGAATAAATATATTCGATTCGATTCGAATTCCATCTCACTCAACTCGATTCGAGAAAATTTCAAATCGAGTTAAGATAATAAAATAGGATTCGTCAACTAAATTAACTCAAAATTTTTCACTCGATTCGATTCGATTCGATCGAACACTCACCCCTAGAAATAGGTATGAAAATGAAGATTTTTTTGGCAAACTTAATAGAAGGTATCAATACAATAGGGTTGGGTATCAATACTACAGAAATTTTATTGAATTTTCAAAACATCGAACCTCAAAACAATATTGATACCATCATAAAGTACCGATACTTTCCATAAAGTATTGATACTTTAGAACAAGCATTGATGCTTGTCATTTTTGATCAATTTCTCAAAACTTCAAAGTTAAAAATAGTATTGGTACTTATCAAGAGTATCGATACCTTTTCAAAAATTTAAAAAGTTTACATTTTGGTCCTATTTCGTGCTCGGGTTAACAAAAGAGCTTTCGTAAGCTCGATTAAGGCTCAAATTTATTTGTGTATCATAATATATATAGGTATTTATGATATGATTGAATATTGAATTTGTTACACCCTAAGTTTTCAAATCTGCATTTTTGGTCGTTGGCAAAGTGTGTATGGTAAGGGAATTGTGCATAAGCTAGTTTAAATCACCGAATTAGGCTAGTTATAGTATTGATGTATCTTCTTTTGTATTTTTCATTGTGTTTCACCATATTGTGGACTCTTAATTAGTATTTGGCGAGCACTGGCGTTTGGCGGACTCTTGTATTTGGCGAGTACTTCCGCTAGCGAACCTGCCAATTGCAAGTCCAATGTTACGATTGTAACATCCCTCAAATTTTCGGAGTTCGGAATAATGACAAATAAATGATAAACCAGCCAGAATTTGAGAAAGCCATAAAATAAGGATTATCGGTGTTATGAGACATTAAAGACAAGTATTGAAGGTTGTAATACCCGATTCTTTGCCCCGGGTACAAATTATAAACGGGCCCAAATGAAACTGCCCAACTACAACAAAATGGGGTCCAAACCAAAATAAAACACTGGCCCAATGTACGGTGGCCCAAAATTGCCGAAACCCTAGGGTTTCTAGTCCTCAACAGCGTCGCAACTCCAATCTTGGCCGAATCTCCATGGATTCACCTGCATAGCAAGAAAAATGAAATGGAAAGGGAATCAACAATATTTGTAAATCAAATCAAGAACAGATTTCTTTCCTTTTTAGATTTGTTTCATACTGCTATAAGAGGCCATTGAGCATACTGTAATAGAGATCCCGATTTGAAATCAATAAAAAAGGCACAATTTTTACAACACAAACAGCGAAACAAACGAAATCTAAGGTTGTTTTCTATTCTATTTTATTATTTATTTATTTTTTATATACTTTTATAAATCAGAATAAAGGAGGGAAACAACCTTTTCTCCTTGGAAACGCCGTACGACGGCCGAGGGAGTCACCCCCGAGGATCGGTGGCCGAAAATCGAAAGGTTTCGTGTTGTTTTGGAACCTCCTTGCTGGCGTTTTGAAGGATTTAAGCCCGAATTTGGGCATAAGGGTGTCGAGAAGGCTAAAAGGGAGATTTTCCCGGCCACCGCATACGGTGGTGCCGGCGCCGGAGATCGGCGGCCGGTACAGTGGCCGATGAAAGGCCGATGACTGACCGATCGGAGGCCGGTGCCGGAGGTTGAGAGCTTTTTTTGAAGGAATTCTTGTTTTTTTTTTGAAAGAACGGAGAAATGAATTTTTTTTTAAAACTTTGGTTTAAATAGCCGATTGAAAACGGCTTCGTATTGAGGAGAGGGTCCGTGCGTCGACTCGACCCGAACCCAGGGATCCGCGTGTTTTTCATGCGGAGGGACAAATTGCATTTTTGGCCCCTCCGCCTTTTAATGTATTTTCAATTAAGTTTTTTTTATTTTTTTAATTCGTTTTTTTAATTTATTTTAAACTCCAATTTAATCCTTTTGAACCGCGCCGTTTTAGAGGAGAAGGGAAAATTGCCCTTCCAACCCCTCTATGAAATTCTCGCGTTCAATTTAATCCTATAGATTTTATTTATTTGCAGATTTACCCTATATTGTTACTTATAATTCAATTTAGTCCCTTTTTCATATTTTCTTTAAAAGTCAATATTTTTTGATAAATGCAATTGTTTTTATCTTATCTTATAATTCTCATATGTAATTATTATTATTTTGTATAAATATGTTTTAAAAAAAACATGTATTATGTTTTATTTTGAAATTATTATTTTTCGCATACTTATATATATATACTTGTTTTATTTATTTAATTATTTTTGGTATTATTTATTTCAAACCTATATATACTTTTATGCATATTTGTATGCACTTTTGTTATCTATTTTAATTATTCGCTTATCAATTTATGTTTGCATATTGTTTATTATTATCTTGCCCATTTATTTGATATTTTGTATGTCATAATTATTTATTTATTCATTTATTCATACTATTTCTATGCTATTGTAATATTTATTATTGCATTGTATATTTAATGTAGCATCACATCATTTTTTTTACTTGATTTCAAACTTTCCAAAATTAAGATAAATGCTTGTATTTAGGATTTTCAAGGAAATTGAGCCCTAACGTATTGGGTTCCAATTTTTTTGAAAATCTAACAATTCAGGATTTCTCTTTAATCAAAAAATAAGAGCTCATTATTGGGAATTCAACACGTTGTGTCCTAACGTATTGGATGTGATGCATTGATTTCTCGAAATGAATTTTTTTTCTAAAAACAATAAAGGAAATATTCCGAGTTTGGGATTTTAAAGGAATTGTGCCCTAACGTATTGGGCCGCGATTTCTTAAATCTTGAATAAATGGATATTCTTTTATTTTTTTCATTATACGAGTATTCTGACCTAATTCATTTTGGAGGAAATTAGAATGTTGTACCCTAACGCATTGGGTGTGGCATTTTTGCTTCTCTGAATTGAGAAGGGTCTTAGTACGTAACGTTTTAAGTTTTTAAAGATTATATTTTTAAAATTTTTGACCTTAAGACACTAATTAATTAATTAGGTACCAATTTTGGGCGTTACGAGGGTGCTAATCCTTCCTCGTACGTAACTAACTCCCAGGCCCGTTTTTTTCTAATATTCGTAGACCAAAATCATTTTAGGTGATCCAATCACACCTCAATAAAAGATTGGTGGCGACTCCCAATTTTTCATTTTTTTTAAGTCGACAACCTAAAATTTTTGTTTTCAAAAAACGGTTTCGACAAAGGTGATAGGAAAAATGTACGTATTAAGAGAAATAAATCCGGGGTATTGACTAAATTGTAAAAGAGTGAAAAATATTGGGACTAAAGTGAAAAATTTTAAAGTTAAAATAGAATTGAAGGAAAAAGAAAGAGGGACTAGAGGAGGAAATTTACCAAAAGACAGTATGAATCATCCATGGAATTGTAGAAAAATAATGAGGTAAAAATGGTAAGTATTGGAAAGGATAATTATGGAGACTTAATGATTAAGGATTAAAATTAGTGGCAAAATATGATTGGAGGGTCAAATTGTAAATAATTAATTTAAAAGATATTTTGATTAGATTTTTATATAGAAAAGTTTAGAGAAATTGAGAGAAATGAAGGGAAAAGGGCTATAAATCACCCATCGCTCCATGTTTCTCACGTTACCCCCCATGGTTGTTAACTTAAGTTTTGTTTTTCTTTCAATTTAGTTTCTTTTACGATTTCTTAATCAATTAAGCTCCAACCTTCAAAATTTCTCCATAAGTACTAGATGAAATTAATAGAAAAGAGTAGTAGCTATATCAATTCCATAAGATAAGCATCCATGGTTGTCTTAGAGGAGAGAGAAAATAATAGATTGTAAAGAATTCAAGCAATTGGGGTAAGTACTTCAATATTTCTATTTTATTTAATTTAAACCAAGTATATAGTATACTAAATTGATCTAATTAATTATAAATCTTCAAATAATATGTATGAATTTAAATTAGTATATTGAAGTGGTAGGAAAATGATTAAATTATAAAGTGTACAAAAGTTTGTGTGAGAAATTGTATTGTGTTAGAAAGTTTAAAATGAAATGTTGAGTGTTAGTGAATTAGTTACAAAATGATTTTATAGTGAAATTATATTAGATGATGAATTCTCATGATGCTAAGGGTTAAATTGTAAAAGTTATGAAATTTATAATTGAAATAAGAAAAGTTATTTTAGGCTATATGTTAATGATAAGTGAGATATAAGGATTAAATTGGATGACAATTAAAAGTATAATGGTTATGTGTGACTAAATGAAAATTAATGCAAGGAATCTTGAAAAAGTAAATGTTAGCATCAAACAGTTTTCGACAGCAATAGTGGTTTTACTTTGAAAATTCACCAAAAAATTTAGAATTCGAATGAGAGGTTAAATAAAATATGGAAGTAAAGATAATTGACTCTAGTTTCACATAGAAGAAACGGTTATGAATAATTTATGTGACACAAGGTTAGAATGATAATTGTATATCGTGAGATGTAATAATTTATGTGACATAAGGTTAGAATGATTTCGGTTTCCTTATTCTAATTTTGAAAAATCATTATGAATTGTAAAAAAAAAGTTGAGGAGATGAAATTTATATGTAAAAAATTTTAATGAGTCTATTTTCAAGGGAAAAAAACAATATCTTAATATGAGACTTGTACTGAAAGATGATAGATTTTTAGTGAAGAAGGGTCAGTGTTGTCTAGCAGCAGAACAACGGAAGATTTAAAGAATAAAATGTATCAATTGGCTTAAATAAAAATTTCGAAAATTTTATGGTAGAAACTTCATCAAGTCTAGTTTCAAGAACAAAAGGTGGAAATTAATTTTGAATCTTGTAGGTCGAGATATAAATATTTTAGTGACTGTCACTCAATGGACAACTTTCACAAGAGTATGTGTGAGATTAGAGAAACCTTAATTAATGTCACACCTAGGCATGGTATGTTACGAGTCAAAGATTTAATAAATATATAAATAAACATTAAGAATGTGGATTGAAGTGGAAGAGGAGGAAAATATTTGGAGAATTATAATACTAAGAAATTGTTCCAAAGGATGGTTTTGTTAATCCATAAAGGAAGTGCAAATGTTTTATTAAAACACTAACTGACCGATGTAAAATGAATTAAGGAGACCTTAATTGACAAATTGATTATTAAATATTACTAATAATAATGATAGGTAAAGAGGATAAACTAATTTAAAGCAAGTCCTCTAAAGGACTGAATTGTAAAATGTTGATAATTGTGTTAATTTATCATAGTTGAAATTAATGGCATGATCATAAGGTTCAATTATAGAATATCATATGTTTAAGAATAAGTGGTTGGGTAACGATTTTTTTATAATAAATTTAGTATGTTTTAATCTTGAAAAGAAAAAAAGGGTAACATATGAAGGATTAAAGTGGTAAAATACTTTAAGGTAAGTATCGATACCTTATGTTATGTATCGATACATTGGGTATTTATTTTGAATTTTTTTTCAATTTTGAAGCTCAAAACGATATTGATACATTATAGGGTATTGATACCTAAGTTATCGTATCAATATCTTAGTGGTGGTATTGATACTTGGAGCCTGCTTGGTGTAAAATGTGATTCTAAAAATAATTTAATAGAAAAGTTCCATCCGGTGCAACCCGATATTGTTGTATTATGGAGATAACACATTAATAAGTTAAAAATATGATCAGACAAGGAATCGGATAAATGATTTAGCCAAGAATTCTCTGGCACTCAAATGTGACAATCTTATATTTGACTCAAAAGTCGAGTCAGGTATAAGTGTGTTTCAGTGATCTTGTTAGTTCGTTTTAGAACTTGTAGTAAGTGAGACACGTATTAGATGTGTTTCAAGTCTTAAGAGTTGTGTGTGCATTAATTATGATGAGGGATCCTACTTAGTGTGGGATACAAGTTAAATTATATATAGAGAGAGAGTAGAAGTTTAAAAAATGAGAGACTTTATTTTCCTTCTTTTTCTTCTTTGTTTTCTTTAAAGAAATTTAGAAGTGTTCTTCATTTTTGAAGGAGGAACCATATATTTTAGCTTGTTAAAAACCACCCTTTTCCAAGCTAGTTGCCGATAATCTCTTGAGTCCTTTAGTTTAATATAGGAAACAAATGGTAGTTGAAATCGGTTTCATAGGTTTCACGAGAAGTTTTAACATGAAGAAAACTTCCTTCTAAATTATTATTGCATGTTGTTGATTCTTCTGTTTTCATTAAAAATTCAGTTGTTTCTATACTTAATAGAAATGTTTAATTGTTTTTAGCTAAAGAAACGGGAGAAGACTCTAGTGCAAAAGGGAAAGAACCCGTGGAGTAGATAAAGCTTACCCAGAAGAATTTTGGTGAGTTCCTTTTCTCTTTTGTGTCTAATGAGTAAATGAATGAACTCAACTAAGTGTTGTTTATCCAGGTAAAATAGTTAAATTTCCAACTGTGGTTAATCTTGAATATAGTTTATTTCCAGAAGTAGGTTAGTCTCGTTGAATGAAGGTTATATTGCATGATAAAATACGGTTGGGTGACGTTGTATGTGTGTTTTTTTTTGTAATATCAAGGTACATAAACAAACTTAAATGAATGTGCATGTGTGATTGAAGTGGATATTCCTCGGTGCACAAGCTTTGTATCCAAAATGGTGGAAAGGGAGTAATTGAGGTAAATCGTGGATATGTGGTGGTATTAGGAGAAATGCACGAAGATATTGAAATGATATATGATTTGTCTTCGGTACAAAATGTTAATGCAAACTAAGATTGGTGAATGACCCCGGCTGTAACACCCCTCACCTATCTCCGTCACTGGTCGGACGAAGAATGTTACAACTTGTAATTGGACCCAATATGGAAGAGACTCGAGGTGCTCATAGGCCGAGTCGGGCCCAGAAAAAAATTTCGGCCCGCGTCCTAGGCCCGGGCCCGGCCTGGCCCGAAATATGGGCTTGAATTTTGGCCGGACCTACCGAGAAAAATTCTAAGCCAAGCCTGGCCTACCCACTTTTAAATAAATACAAAAAAATTTATTTTAAAAATAAAAAATTTTAAAAAAAGTATTTTAAAAATATTTTAAAATTTAAAAAATAAAAAATAAAAAAATATTTATTATATTCGGTAAGGGCCGCCCTGCAAAAAGTTGGTTCTGCCTGCCCATTTTCTAAACGGGCCTCGTTTTTTTGCCCAAGCCCATATTTCAGGCCTATATTTTTACCCAAACCCTCCTATATTTCGGGCGGGCCGCCCGGCCCATGAGCACCTCTAGAAGAGACCTAAAAGCCCCTTATATAATAAAGGGGGACGACAAACCCTAATATAATTAGCTAGGGTTGTCGCTCCCTACATCCTATTAGAACTAAGATTTTGTTTTTCCAGTTGAAATAAACTTCTCTAATTCAACAAGGGTTCTACTTTCTCTCCCTATAAATAGATGACACTGGTAGGGCTATTTACACAACTTTCAAATAAAGTTATTCGGCCCGAAATATAAAGATACTTTTATTATCTAAGAATTAAATATATTTTCTGGAATAATGATTCTGTCAGTTTCTATTTTGAAGAGAGAATTTTTGTTTTCACCCCAAAAGAAAAGAAAACTATTTCTAATTTTTGTGTTTGATTTGTTTTGTTCGAGCCCACACTCAAAGCAATTCGTGGTACGAGAATAGTGGAGAAGATCATTTGGTTGAAAGCCAAGAACAGCAAGGATCCATCTATCTAAGAACAGAGGTACAATTTCGGTCTAGGTTTATTACTATAAATATCACAAATTAGGTCGATTGTGTAAGAAAATTACTTTTGAACCGGATTTTTTCCAACAGGATATAGTTCTTGTGATTTGGTTTCAACCTACCTAATCCTCTATTCGAACTACAAGATATACCCCATTGTGATCATCTTTCTCTTGAAGAGTATACATAAACCCAATGATTAACCACCATGAGCTGCCCCCAACTGTCCATGTGCCAGACAATAAGAATTCAACAAGTCCATAATGAATTGATAAGGTAACAAGTGAAACCCACCGCCATCAAGTACAACGGGAGGTAGAATCTTGGCCTTCCCCCACCATAATGTGTCTTAAACACAGAGCTCAAGATATGCTTCCTTACAGGAACACTAAACTCATACTTAGGATGCTTTGTAAGGAGATCCCTGTATCTTAGCACCTTTCACATCTCTTGTTTCATTGTTGTACACTTTCCCACCAAGATCGTGAAAACGACGAAGAAAAGAAAATTTTTGAAACAATAAACAACTGAACAAGAATCGAGTAAGATTTTTGAAACGAAAAAATGGTCTCAGACAAAATAGAAGAATAATTTATAGACTTATCAGTACTTCTTTATAAACGCATTGTTTTGGGATTTTAGGCCACAATCATCAACATCTGAGCACTTACATAATGTCAGATGCTCCTTATCATGACTGTTACTCCTAAAAAAATGTTGCATTTATGACAACTATTCTTAAAATCTAATGTCGTTTCACTTTCTCTAGTATAACAGGGTTCTGATCAAACTATAGAGAATGTATCATAGAAGGTCACTTTATAACCTCATGCTTGACTAAGGAGGGGGTTATTGTTATATCTCTCCACTAAGCGAACACATGTCAGCACTAGAAGCATCATTGACCCTCGCATTAATTCCCCCTGAAATAACATCCTGATAGGCCTCTCAACCTTATTATCTTTAAGTATAACCATTGTTCTTGCTCAATGGAGTCATCCACTCGAACTTAAGTGTGGATATTGTCCTAATGTGAACAAACTTTCAAGATAATAAGGAGTCTATTTAAACTTAACTACCTCATACTAATAAAATCTCACAATATATGTCCATGGTTATCCATTATGCACTTAACGGGGCAAAATGTATATCTCGATACATCATACCAACGGACAAGAGGATCTCTCCTATAAATACCCTAGAGAATAATGAACAGGGGATTGATCTTTTAGCACCCTAAAGTTATTCTAAGAATTTGTCTTCTTGATCAACCTGTCCTTTTGTTCTTGTTCCGACTCTCAGCCTCTTCAAGTGAGTCGGCCACCATAACACCACCTTATCCTTCTCCCTTGTTGTATCGTGTATCGACATATTTTATATTATTATCACAAATTAAATAAAAAAATTGAATAATTAATGGTTTTAATTATTGTCAATTTTCAATCAACAATAAAGCTTTTAGTATAAATATGTAAGGTAATTGTTCACTTTTATCAAATAAATAAATATGTAAGGTAAGATAATAATTTTAGGCTTAATGACTTATTTGGCCTTCAAATTTTATTTTAAGAAAAATTATTTGAGCCATTCATTTAATTTTTCGCATTTTTTAACCCTTGAATTTACATTTTTTTTGTCAAATCACCCCAAAATAGATGAAAAAGTTAACTTTTTTATCCTTGTTGATGTGGCATACATGTGGATGACACGTCAGTAATTAATTAATTTTTTAAATTTTAAAAAATTAAAAATCATTAGAATAATTAAAAAGTATAAAAAATATTTTTTATATATTTTAAATTTTTAAAAAATTAATTAAATTCTAACATGTCATCCAGGTGGCACTCCACATAAATGCCACGTTAGCAAAGTTAACAAATGTCAATATTTCCATCAAGTTGAGGTGATTTGACAAAAAATGTAAGCTCAATGATTAAAAGTGATGAAATTTAAATAAAGGGCTAGAATATCTTTTTCTTTTTGTAATTATGCTTAATTTTTATCAAAATGAAGATGACAAGTATTTATATTCGAAATCAGATGAAAAAAATTGTAATTTATTTTTAGTTGGAATGACATTTTTTATTTAGTTGTGAATGGTAACTATGAAAAGAATTGGTTTATTTAAGTTCTTTTTACTACAAGTGAACAACAGAAATTTAGTTTTTTTTTTTTTGAAAAGTAATAGTTGTTACAGTTAAATCAAAACACCCCATTCTACCTACAGGCATTACAAATGCCCTACTTCTATTGCCCCTAATGGACGGTGTCCTCGGGAGACCCCAACCGTCAATAAACAAGATTTTATTCCTAATTAACAAAATAAAATTAGATCCCTAAAGACACAACCTTTTACCCTTCCCCCTACCCATTCTCCTCATTAGCAGAGAGGATTGGTTTCGAAATAGCAACGATGAATTCATTTCTTTTCATCCAATCCCATTTCCTAGTGAGCTCTTAATTTCTCCGGACTCAAAAAATTATCTTTCTTAAACTATTATCTTTGAAAACCCCTTATGTCCATTGTCACCAGTTGATCAATTTTCGTAGGAAACTTCCTCAACCCAATAGGTTGGAGTTTTAATTCTGCGATCTTATTCTGCCATCCTATGAGCTATACTGTTCGCCACTCTTGAGACATGCCGGAAGGATAAGTGTCCATATCTTGAAATTCTTGCTTTAATCTCCTTTATAATATTTGCAATTTCTGACGTATCCATATCACCTGCATTCAGTTTCTTTATGATCGTTAACGCATCTCCCTCAACTTTGATCTCTCGAAAGCCTAGATCCTTTGCAAAGTTGACAGCCTAAAGACCAACCCAAGCTTTGATGGTGGTGGGATCCTGAACATTTTCCCACTAGTAAACACTTGCTGCCATTACCAGTCCCTCAGAATTCCTTACAACAACTCCTCCTATACCCTTTTTTGATTGCTGCTGGTATGGTGCATCGAAATTTACTTTAAGAATCATTTCTTCTAGGGGAATCCATGTTTCTACTAAAAAAATTGGTTCATATACCCATCGTTCATGTTGCTACTAAAAAAAATTAGTGATTTATCAAAGTTCATTAACTAACCTGATATGCTCTCATATTCGTTCACTACTCTTTTCATTGTCGTTTTGCCTTCTACTGATGCCTCACCGAAAAGGAAACTGTCATCTGCAAAAAATAAGTGATTAATTGATATATTCCCTCTTCCTAATCTTGCTCCCTCGATCTTTCTATCCCTCTTGGCAATATTAAGTAACTTCGAGAAGCCCTCTGCGTAGATAATGAAAAGGTAATGACTTAGGGTGTGTCCTTGTCTTAGTCCTCTGGTGGCCTTAAAATTAATAACTTGAACACCATTTAACATTACTGGTAGGATACACTTTTTATACATCTCATAACTAGCGATATCCAGCTCTCACAAAATCAAAAAAAACCTCATCATATTTTCCACAAATTCTCATTAAACCCTATCATAGGTTTCGCTCATGTCTAGTTTTAGAGCAAATGGCCCTATCCCACCTCTTTTTTTCCTTTTGTACGAATGTAGAATTTCATAAGCCACCAGAATTTTGTCCGTTATTTGTCATCCAAGTACAAATGCTCCTTGTGCTTCATCAATACATAAATTAAGAACTTTTCTTAATCTGTTCACCACCATTTTTTATATGATCTTTTATATAACATTACATAAACTAATAAGTCTAAACTGTCCCATCTTCTTTGCCAGCTCCACTTTAGGAATAAGAACTATGTTGGTTTTGTTGATTCCGGCCATGTCTTTGCCATTATTTAACACTTCAAGGCAAAATTTTGTTACATCCTTTTCCACTATATGCTAAAATTTTTTATAGAACATAGCCAGATACCCATCCTTCCTAGAAGCCTTGTGAGGGGCCATCATCTTTATTGCTTTTATCACCTCCTCATCTTTGAATCTAGCCATTAAATCTTCGTTTATACTTGACATGATACATGGTTGGATTTTGACTCTTAGGTTCTCGCAATTTTGTATTGGTTTTGAGGCAAATAGCTCCTTGAAGTGATCTATTACCAAGTCAATCAACTCTTGTCCTCCTTTTAACCAGCTTCCATTATTATCTTCCAGTTCTACAATCGTATTTCGTCTTTTTCTGGTTGACGCATGTTTATGAAAGAAAGAAGTATTACGATCTCCCCTTCGGAGCCAATTCGCTCTTACTCGTTGTTCCCAATACATATCTTCTTGATCACCTTCTAAGTTTAATGCCAACTTGAATTTCATAATTTCTACTAGACTTTCTTCTTCTAGGCCATCCTCGTTTAATTCCTTTAACCTTAAGTCTAGATCTTTTTTCTTTTTGGTTCGGCTTTCTTTGGTATTCCTCACCCATTCCTTCAATTTTCTACTTAGTTTTTCCAGCTTTTCCAATAAATCTTTTTCATTCAATTTCCATCCTTGACTAATTTGGTCTTTAAAATTTCTTTCCAATACCCAAATCTGGGTTGAAACAGAAAGGAAATTCACCTCGTATTCTTTTACTCTCCATATTGTCGACTAAAACTGGACAATGGTCCGATATACTATGATTTAAATGTGAAACTGAATGCCCTGGGAATCGATCCCACCATGCTGGATTCGCAGCCCCTCTATCAAGTCTTTCCTGGATACTATAACTTTCCCCTTTCATTGACCTGAGAAACCCAGATCATATGACTCACAATCTTCTAATGCTTCTCTAAAAGCAGTTATTTGTCGTGCTTCTCTTAAACGGCCTCCTATTTTTTCAAACAAGTACATAACTTCATTGAAGTCTCCTAATACCAGCCAAGGTAGACCATTACTTTCCTTCAATTGTCTGAGCAAATTCCATGAGTCTTTTCGCAAATTTTGGAGATCCATAAAAACCAGTAAATCTCCAAACTTCAGGTCTATTTTCAACAACCACTTCCACATCAATATGAGCTTTAGAGAAACTTTTTAGGCTTATTGAAAGATCATCTTTCCATCCAAGCAATAGTCCACCCCTTGATCCTTCGGCTCCCACATCAATACCATTCACATATCTACACTTTCGTCTTATCTTTTCCATCATTCTTGAACTGACCTTTGTTTCTATAAGAAACAACAGCTGAGGCTGAATCTATCTCAAACTGTTCTTGAAACGTTTAATTTGCTTGTGGTTGCCCCAGACCCCGAGCGTTTCAACTTAGGGTTTTCATTGCGTCCGCGTCCGGTCGGCCTGCTCATTGGTGGCCGCCGATATCTCAATATTTGAATCTATGATCATTAAAGTGGTATTGTTGCTATTTCCCTCTTGTTGAATTCTTTGTCTTTTCTTTCCATCCTTATATTCCATTAGCCTATCTTCAAGACTTTCTAGTGCCTCCTTTGTTTTGTTCTTTTCAATAACTTCAACATTCTCATATCTTCTCCTAACACTTTCTACAACGCCTCTCCTAAAACCCTTAGGTGCAATAGTTCGTATTTCATTGTTTCTTTCAATGAGATCCTTCCTCGATTGTTCGCCTCCAACCGAGTTTTTTCCTCTATTATCCCCATTCGTTTTGACTCTCACCTCTTTCGGTTCCTTTCTCAACCATAGGCTCAACAATGGTTCTGCCCTTTTGGGTGGAGCTCTCAAAGTGATATCCCATCCAAACTCCGTCTATGTTGTCCCCGTCGTTAATCAGATTGGGCAAAAGCTTTCTCCACATAGAAAGCAAAATAACGATCGCTTCTCATAATTAATATTTTAACCATTATATTTAATTATCTACTCATGTAAATACATCTATAGTAAATTTAAAAATTTTATTTATTATTATATATAGAATATTTTTTATTGATATATTGTAAAGGTGCTAGTGTGACATCTTCTACAAGAGAATCTTCTCGATTGTTGGACAATGGCTGTATAAGTAGATCATTTTTCATTTAAAGTAGAATTTTAATTCTGATTTTAATTTAGTAGGACAATTTCATTTGTGCTCCTCCCAAATGATAAAAGCCAAAAAATAATTTTATTTATATCAAATAATACATGCAAATGAAATAATAATGTGGAAACTACTCTTAACAAAAAATTAAATCTAAAGAATCAACGCCGATCCAATAACCAAACTCGCCGTTAGAACAACGAACCCCACTTCGTAACCAGATTTTGAACCGGACTCATCATTAACCGCTGGACCCTCAGCACTCTCCGGCGACGAACCCACTGGAGTGGCCATCGGCGGGCTACTGGTCGATGGGAAAATCGCAGGACTCTCCGCCGGCGTCGCTGAACTAGAAGGAATATTGGCAGAAGACTCGGGAGTTCCAACCGGACCTTCCGCAACAGGTGGAGCCCCGACTGGAGTCATGGACGGAGGAGAACTTGCCGCTGGTGATGGAGTCGCTGGGGATTGAGCCGGGGGGCTAGAAGAAGCAGGCGGAGTGGCAGTAGGAGATTGAGAAGGTGTGGGCATAGCAGTGGGAGTTGTTGCAGGCGGGGGCGATGTTATCGATGGGGAACTCGCAGGAGTTGCCGACGGAGGTGATGATGAAGGAGATTTAGAAGGCGATGTGATTGGAGGACTTGAAGAAGTGGTGGGAGGTTTCGCCGGAGACACAGGAGTTGTCTTTGGCGATGGAGAAGGTGCATTATCGGCTTTTACTAGGATGCCAGTAACAGAAATAAAGAGAACACAAATAGAAACATTGACGAGTCTAATCATCTTTGCTTTCTAAATTCTTCTCTATTTGCTTTGATGGTTGATGATTTTCTGTTTTTAAAGATGGAAAAGGAGAAAGTGAGAAATTTATAAAAGTAGGCTTTCAGAATTTGAAAATGTTAAGTAACAAGTTAAAGGATTTGATTAGGATAATTACAGAAATTTTGACCGTTGGGAGTGTATTTCAAAAAGTTGTTTCTACTAAAATAGCCGTTAACTCTAATTTGGTCGCCTAGGGTACCAGAAAAGTAGACCCGATTCCAAAAATCTATAATTATTTATTTCATATTCATATATATTTTGAAATATTACCAAATGTCTATTAAAAAATAATAATTTATAGGGTAAACTACACAAATAGCCACTCTACTATAAAAAAATTTTCATTACATAGTTCAATCATTTTGATCACTCTTGTTAAAATCACAAAATGTCAAACTAACGCGTCACTACAAAAATTAGTATAATAATAAATTTAACTTTTAACATTTACACATTATATCGATTTAGTCATAATTTTAAAATTTTAAAAAATATATAAAAATACATAAATATTTTTAAAATATATAATAAATTTAAATTTTATATTAATATTAAATAAAATAAAAATCCCCACCACTGTCTCCGCCCCCCTCTCCAAAGTATATACATACTAAAAGTTTTAAGATACTTCCCTATACCCTCCTCAACGTATTCAACGAAAACAGGTGACAGAAAATCAACTTGTGAAACTGCTAGAGGTCAAATACGCAATATGACAACAGATATTTTATATTGCTCTACCAATGACCACTCATCCTCATGCCGCAACGGTTTACAATGTTTCTCCCTTAACAAAGAATTCACTCCGCATGAACCAGTTGGTATCCTTCAGTCATATTAAAAAAATAATATGGGTGGACTTAAAACGAGCCATATTTCGGGTTGGACCGAGCTTGGTTAAACACAAAAGTGTTACTATTATACATAGATCCGACCTAAATTCAATCCGGCCCAACCCTTAAACATCTCTAGTTGTAATTGAACTTAAAAATTAACGATATAAAATAAAAAAATAAGATATAAAAAATTATTTATATGTATGTTGATTGCGTTTTATGTAAAGAGTAGTTCACTCTATATCTCCTCGTATTGAGACTTCCTCCTTAAAATAAATTCCAGACTTGTTAACCTTACAATCACCTGAATCTCTTGTTAATACTCTATCATCAATGTGGTATCTATCATTTGAATCTCTTAGAATATTTTGATTTCTTAATTCAATTACATTAATTTTATTTAACTTCTTCAAAAATTATCAAAATGTGGATCTACAATTATTTGGTGGAAATATATAAAATTTAAAAGTAAATTGAGTTGTATAGAAAATTTGCAAATGTCACATTATTTAACCCAAATTAAGTAATTTATAAATAATAAAAATCATAAAATCATCACAGAAATATAATCCTAGTGTTTTATTCTTTTACCGGAAACCAAACTGCAACTAAAGTCTCTACGCTGCGGATCTCAAATCCAAGGGCCTAAAACTGCCTCTTCCTTCTTTTCACCGTACACGTGTTATTGAGATGACTAGTGGGCCCTATCATAACTAGCTTCTCTTAAAGCTTACACGTGTACCCTCTGATGACCTAACTGGGCCAACCCGATTTCGAGTAGGCTCAAATTTAAGAAACCCGAAATTACTATCAAATTCATAAGAATCATACACGTGTCGGTGATAGTGACAGAAGGGAAACTACTTCGGCCTACCCAAATTATTCGGAGGCCCACCTTTACCCAACCCACTACCCATCTGATGAAACCCAGTAGAACCATACACGTGTCCTTGATGCTGATGTACCATCATCCCATACACCCCACCACCACCACCACCACTAGCAGCAACAAGAGGCGCGTCTTTATCACGTGCAACCGTGGTCTTCTCCCCTTCCATCTCCCTAAACCGCTGCAAGTAAACCTTCAAGGGCTCAACGTAGTCTTCAAAGCCTAAGGTGGTCATGGCCCACAAGAGATCATCACCGTTAATGGTCTTCCTCTTCTCCTTTTGACACTTATCAGACGCTTCTCCGGTGATGAAGCTGATGAACTCCGATACACATTCCTGCACCGTTTCCTTAGCTTCCTTGGATATCTTGGCGTTAGCAGGCAAAGCCTTTTTCATGATCCTGCCAACGTTAGCAATAGGCAGGAACCTGTCCTGCTCTTTCGGGGAAAAAAGATGGTTATTGTTGCCTGCTGCGTTTGAAGCGTTGTTTTGAGCTCCTCCTGATTCACTGTCTGAATCCGCCATGGCTGGATCGTTTTTGGATGGTGAGCAAAGGTATATAATGGGTTTCTTTTTTTCTTTTTCTTTTTTTTTTTTTTGCAGTGATAAAGAGGAACTTGAGTTGAATATATATATATATACAATTATATATACTAGTAGTACTAGTACTAGGTTTTCAGTTTCCTCTCTTTTGGTAGGGTTTTTATGGTTGACAAAAGCGAAGCTTGTTTTAATGGAAGATGCTGAGGACCAAAGAAAGAATATATATATATATATATATATTCTTCAATTTTCCTTTTCCCGAAAGAACGCTTGACCTTATACAGATTTGGTACTGATAAAACTGTGAAAGGGAAAAGGTGAATATGGAAGTGTTATATATAGAGAATGTAAATAGAAAAAGAAAAATGGTAGTAAAAGGGTTTGAGGAATAAAAGAAATTTAATGTTAGTAATAATGATTATTTAAATTCAAGTGATATTGATGTATATTTTATATGATGAGATGTTTCAAGCTTATTTTAGATAGAAAAATATTACAGAAAGTCAGTCATCAAGTTCCAAATATAAAATGTTGATGTTTGAAAATAAACATCCAAATAAATAGGATAATTATTTTATTTATTATAAGATAAGATAAGATAATTATCCATGTATATTTTTAAATATCTAGTGTGTTTTAATTTTATATTATATTTATAAAAATTGGATATAGAATGCAAATTAGGTTTTAGTTGAAGTAAAGTTAAAACATTAAAGTTTATGGTGTAATTTGTATTTTTTCCACATTTTAAAATAATATTTATTACTTTATAAAAAATATTTTTATATAATTTATTAAGGATTTGGTTAATAGACAATACCAACTCAATCAAACTCTTAAATACCTATGATGCGAGTGAAAAATGGTATCATATAGCAAATATTTTTGTAAAATTATATACAAACTAACAAATTGGTATTTTTTATTAAAATTATAAAACTATAAAATATCCCTAAAATAATATTATTTTAATCATTATTCAACTGAATTGGTGTTTGGTAGACTCGTGACACCAACTCATCAATGGCTTAATATGTAATTCAAATAAATGATATATTTACTAAATTATGATGTGAGTAAAAACAATTGTGTAACAAATATATTTATTATATGTCTATATTACAAACCAAATTATGCTTTATTTGAAATGGTAAAGTTGAGCCTATTATATTCATAGTGATATTGATTCATAAAAATATGAAAAGATAAAAACACTCTTATAATAATATAATTTATATGGTAAAAAAAATAAAGTTTTTGGTAAATTCATAATTGAATTCACACTCGATTAACGAGTCACACTAATTCAATTAACCCTTTTATATTTACACTAGTATTTAAGTTTTTTACTAAGTTCGTATCACGAGTCACTCGGCACTAACTCGATTAGGAAAGTGAGTAAATGTCCTTCCATAACTATTATTTTAAACATACCATACACATTTGTTTTCGCGTGCGATAAGATTTTGAGTGTATATATAGTCGTGTATAAAAAGAAAAGGGATATACATATTATAGTATAGATGATAGATAGGTGGTTGTTGTGGCAGAGCTAGAATATTAATCTTGGGGGGAAAGTTAAAATTAGAAGTGTTGTGTATCAATCGATTTAGACATATTAACAATCGATTCAAAAGAAACAATATTCCAACATACCGCTCAATTTAAACATATAAAAAAATATATTCAAAAGAAGTAGTATTCCAACAGTTAAGACGAAATAGCTATCATTTGACTTGGTTAACCATTTTTTTATTCCGTTTTCACATGAATGCTCACTACTTCACAAGCTATCATTTGACATAATTTTAAACAAAGTTACCAAGGTTTTCTTCCTCCCCTTCACTTTGGTTGAAACTTACTATAATATTATCTAACTATTTTGTTTCATTTTTACATTTCTAACAACTTAGAAACCGTCTCCTAATCATTTTCCATAAAAAAAAACACACATTTCACTTAATTTTATAAGCTTCCAAGTTCCATCAATATCCTTTAATGGCAACTTTTAATATACTTGATAAAACAAAAACTATTGATACATATATGTAAAATAAGTTTCAAATATTCAAAATCGATGAAAAGTTTGAAGAAAACATACTTTATACTTCAAATTTAGAGGAAAAATGATAAATGATTTTTTCTTTCCTTGCTAAGCACCAATATGAAGAAGAAAGATAATAAAAGTTTCTTCATCTTTTCTTTAAATATATATTATATTACTTATAAAATATTATTATGTTAAGTAAACTATTAAATAAATAAATAATTATTATTATTTAACAAAAATATTATGAGTAATTTAGCTTCTTCAATAAAATTTTCTCTTTAATAAATTTTTAATATTATTTTAATCTTATAAAAATATTGGAGGGGCCTACTTGTAGTTTTGGGAGGGTGATAGTGTAAATTTACAAAGGACTAAGTTAGAAAAAAATAAACTTTGGGGGGCCATGGCCCCTGGGACTCAACGTGGCTCCGCCACTGGGTGGTTGGCTCTGGGTCGTTCTTTTCGGAGGATAAGTTTCCAGAGAGTATGGTTTGGAGCGTTGATCGAGTGACCCCAACGTGATTGGCGTGGAGTTTTCCTTTCCAATCAAAGCACTTTAAAGTAATTATGGGTATTGGAATAATTAGGTAAGTAATAAAGATAAGAGGGAAATTACAGAATTAGAATTAAGCAGAATAGTTAAAAGTCATTATTGTTTGTTGCAAGACGGTTAAAAAATATCTAAGATGACAACCAATTTATTATTAATTACAATTTTGAGTTTGACTTTTTGTCACCATTTTCACATATCTCAGATTCAGTTCACATTTAGAAAATGGCATAATGACTTCTTTGGCCCTTCAACGTTACAAAAAAGTCATTTTAGTCCTCCATTTAAATTTTTATTTCTTTTACTCCTTGAACTTGTATTTTTTGTCAATTGTAACTTTGTTGATGTGGCGGATTGCCACATGAATTTAATTAAAATTTAAAATTTTTAGTATAATTTTTTGAATTTTTTAAAATCTTAAGAAATAATTAAATGATGACGTGTCATCCATGTGGCAACCATGTTCATGCCATGTCAACAAAGTTAAAAACATCAGCTTTTTTTTTTATTCATTTTGGGGTAATTTGACAAAATTTAAGGGCTAAAAGAGGCGAAAAATCAAATGGAGGACTAAAATGACTTTTTATGTAAAGCTGAAAGGTCAAAAAAGTCATTATACCTTAAAGAATAAAATGGTAAATTTATAGATACTTAAGAGTAATATTTCATATTCTAGTTAGTTATTCACAATAACATTGTATTAAAGTGTCAAATGTTGAGATATTATGATATAAGAACTATAATTTGTTAAAAGTCATGAGAATAATAAAATAATATGTTAAACAAACCTCTATACCATTAATAATAAATGATATTGTATTGTATTGATGAAAAAGGACTTTATAATATAATAATCTAATGAGGACAGTTGGTGTTCTTGTTTTGATTTGGGTACAAGGACAGTTGTTTATTAAGTATGCCTTTCAAACAATACCTCATTTCATGTACTCAAAGGAGTTTATTTCCTTTTATTTTAAACCCATTTCATAAATAATGTTTTAAGCCTAGAATGAGTAATACAAACTTCAGTTCATAACAAGTATATTTTATTAGGGTAAATTAGTGACTCAATTATAATTTTTTTATTTTATTTTAGACACATGAAATAAAAATTTTATAAGTTAGTCATTTACGTTACGTAGTTCGATTATTTTGGTCACTTTTGTTAAAATCACAAGCGGTAAATTGATGTGACAATTAAAAAATCGATATAATAACAAATTTAGCCCTCAACTTTTACATATTATATCAATTTAGTCATAATTTTAAAATTAACCTCAAAATTTATAAATATTCTCAATTTGATCCTAATACTAAAAAATTCAAAGAAATATATAAAAAATACATAAATATTTTTTTAAAAATATAATAATAAATTTAAATTTTATACTAATATTATATTTAAAAAAATCCCCCATCCCATCCCTCTCCCTTTCCCCACCACTATCCCTGTCCTCCCCTCCACCGTCCCTTTCCCCACCCCTTCTCCTTCAAGAGAGACAATGGTGGAGGAGGGAGAGGGACGGAGGATGGTGGTGGGGGAGAGAAAATTTTATTTTATTTAATATTAAATTATTAATATAAAATTTAAATTTAGATTTATTATTATATTTTTAAAAATATTATGTATCTATATATATATTTTAATTTTTTAGAATTAGGATTAAATTGAGAATATTTGTAGATTTTGAGGGCTAATTTTTCAAAATTATGACTAAATCGATATAATATGTAAAAGTTGAGGGCTAAATTTGTCATTATACCGATTTTTTAACTGCCATATTAGCTTGCTGTTTGTGATTTTAAATGGAGTGACCAAAATGACCGATTAATATAATGTGGGTGCTTAAATTGCAAACTTTCATTTTGGGTGCCTAAAATGAAAATTTTTGATAGTTGGGTCACTATCTATGTAGTTTACCCAGTTTATTATTGGTATTCCACAAAAGCATGCACTATCTGCTTTGAATTTTGATTATTTAAGCTTTTATTTATAGACTTCTCAAGTTGATAACTAAGGATAGTCCGTGAGTGCTCCAATAATTAGTGGGGGAATCAACTTTGCATTAACTCCAAATTTGCTTTGTTTAGCCTTAAATTAATCATATAACCATGATTTGAGACTTGCACCTTCAATACATCAATCTGGATGCATATATGATATCCACAAAAGAAAAAGGATACCGGGGTTCGCATTTCAGAGGAAACTTTCTACAAAATTTGTTAATGGTTCTACAAAAAGGCTACCTCGTATTTAATTAAATGCCAAGAATTGTTAAGAAAAGCAACTTAGAATAAATTACAACCTAACCTACCAAGTTACAACTAAAAAGTACATCTTGGCACAAGATAGAGACAACTAAACCTACTTCCACGGTGTTGTTTCCCTTTCCTTGTTGTAGGTCAGGCTTCAAGCTCTTGACCAGCAGACCGGGCTCCATCTTTCTCACCATCCTCTTCTCCATCTTCATCATCTGCTAGTTTGGTAAGCTCTTCCTGAATCATCAGCTTTATAGATAACTTCCTCGGGGTGAGGTCGGTATCAAACCTTTGCACTGAAACGTACAAACTCTCCATTAGGATATATGCATAGAAGATAATTCTGCAGCCTCAAGAGTGAGGCACTCAGTCCCCAAAAACCTTTCGTATTCCGAGTCAAGGTTCCATCAGAGTCTAGAAATAAAAGCTCAGAACACAAACCATTGCCAAGACTTCCTTATCAGACGACATTATGAAATTAATCAATGAATGATTGGTTTTTGTAATTTGATACTGGGTGCAAGGTATGTTTCTATATTACTTCCTTGGAAGTGCGAAACAAACAGTTTAAAATTCCAAAGTTTAGGAAGAAATGCAACATATTTAACGTATGTTACTAAGATGTATCGTTTATCTTCCGAATTTCATACAAGTGAAAAGAATTCATTTCTTGGTGCAAATAAAAAAATATACGAAGCATACCAAGTAGCTTCAGAATGTCGGTAAACGTCACCTACAGAACAAATTAATACAACTTACGTCAGCAAGAATATTAGAATCAACATCTACAAGGAAATGAAAACATGAGCGTAAAATTTTAAATCCCTTAAGCAAAAGAAATTGCAATTGCATATATCTAGATAAAACTCAAAAGCACTTGAGATTCTTATGTCTTATCTGCAATAAAATTGACCAAAAAAGGATCAAGGATAGCGTGTTTCAGAAAATTTAGTAGCAAAAGTAATGTCATTGTTATAATCATTTCCGAAACTGCCAAGCAATGGAAAAGACTTAGCTGGTTACAATACTGGCAATTGGAAGCAGAGAGGGAGTGTACGACAATCTCACTGCATGTAAACATTTTACTAATCAATCTAATATGTTTATGCATGAAGATAATAAATAAATTGAACATCAATAGCAGCACTGCACTCAATGAAACAGCTAAGTATGTTCTGATTCATGATTACATTAACAGACCAATTAATTATGGTCCTCAGACGTTGTCCTTTCCAATCAATGGAGCTGCTGGAAATGACAATAATTTTCATGCTGACCTATTTAGCAAGGAACAAAGTCCTGATAGCCCGACTTACTAATTTACAACCAGAATACCAGAATAAGGTTTGGAGTCAGGACCAGACTGATGCTATTACAAAAGGTCATGTAACTGATTCAGCCATTATAGGTACTAAATTTGTAGCAGATCTTACCGTATTGAAGTCAACTTCCTTAAGAATCCCACAAATTGTAGTCCTTAGTTCATAATCACTAGGTTTAACTTTCCTCTTTTTAGCTTTGTCCTTTCCCTTTGCAACCATTTTGCCTTAAAAAATACAGGAAAATATAGCACTATAAACACTCATAACCCAAAAGTTTGTCTTACAAAATTTGCCACAAGAAACAAGCATATACATATAAAATGATAATGACTTTTACATCCATATATCCAACGATTGAATGGAAACTAATAGTTCTTTAAACATGATAAACACACTTGACAGGTCTAACAAGCACTGCAATGGTTGTTGAAATATCATATTTCTAATGTCAACAAGTAGAAACTAAAACCTTTGTAGATTGGTTTGATTTGGTCACAGACCTGGCAGCCCTTTTCCACTTTCTACTCCTACTAGACTGGATAACAAACAGAAACTATATCTTAGAAAATGTGTAAAAATTGAAAGTTGGCAAAAGCTGCAGTTAAAGTTCAAGACCTTGTCTTTCTCAGCAAGTAGAATGGCAGTTGTAGCATGAGGGGCCTCCAAAAAGTCTATCAGCTTTGCAATGATATCTTCCTGTAAGTCCATTTTACACTTATTAACAACCATTATAGATGCTCAACTGCTTTAGTATCAAATTAGCATTATGTTAATGCTAGTGAAAGTAGTATTAACAAATCCTCGTACAAATGACAATGCAGTACAAATTGCATCACCAAATCAGAGTTCATGAAAACCACAAAACTCACCCCTTAGCCTTCTATTGAAGCACAACCCCAGTAGCAGGATCGAATTCGATACAACTGTTGTATTCCTAGATAGGAATAGGGATAAAAAAAATTCTCAGTACTTTCCCAACTATAAAAACTAATCACAGAAATGAGGTCTCTCGGCAGAAAACATTTAAAACAACAAAAAGTTGACTTTCTAAAGAAAAGAAAAGGAATGAAAAGATTACTCAGGTATATAACTTTAAATGCATATACAGACTTGCCTCCCTTTTACTGCATTCTATGCACGAAAAAGAACCACATTCACAAGCCTATACATTTAGGCTTTTATTGAACAATTTGCATGAATGTTAAGTAGCTATCACTAAGAAAAGGTTCTTCATGAATCAAAGCAATAGAATGGTCATCATTTCTTTGACATGTGGGCAGAATTAAAACACAAATTACAGTAATAATCAACAAACCTTCCTCGCAGTAGCCCTTGTACTTGTTATGTCGAGCATGTCACAAAACTCCAGCAACTTCTCTTTTACTTTAGTTTTTTGCTTCTCCTGTAATTATCACAAATGAGTATTGATTAATATCAACCGATAAGCTAGTTAACCATACATCTGGCTTAAACTATAAGATACTACAAACATCTAATAGGTTAAACGTTAAAGCCCATAAGTGGAATTCCTACAAAACAATCAATTATGTACAACAGAAATTTAGCTTCTTAATTTAACCCTCTCACCTCATTTTCAAGCCACACAAAACCAGAAAAACCGGATATATTGCTCTTAACCTGAACAGCCTGCAAAAACCAGGAATATAAGTCCCATAAACAGAAAGCAAATTAAGCAATGTACTTCTGCAGCAACCCAAAACCATCCAAGGAGGGCTTCTTTGCAAAGACACATGGCCATGCTCATGCACACATGTATACTAGAGATTCCATTTAGGTGTTCTTGTAAGTTTGGTATGCCTTGTAAAGTGAAACATGGGAAATCCTGGATATAAACAGACAAAAACTTTGACAGCTATCAAATTACCTTTCCTCTCCTTCCAAAGAGAATAGTATGTAGTCTGAGAGTGTCATCAGGCTTCCTTCTAGACAACTTGAAAGTCACTGCAGAAGATGACATAGCAGATGTCATTTACTTGCATAATAGTTCTGAACTAATATCAAAGATCTATAACATAATTAAGGTAAAGAAACAAAATTAAACAAGAAACAACATCCTGGACTACATTTGGATTTACAACAATAGCTTCAAACAAACCCATTGTAGGTTATTAACCATGTAAAGAATACAAGATATAAAACAAGTAATATTACTGACACAAGAAAAAAGAACACACCATTAGGAATAACTTTAAGTACAGTACCACGGCCCTGAAAATGCCAAAGCAACTTATTAATTCCTATGGACCATCAAAATACTGAACTTACGAATCTAAATCATTATTTGAAAAAAAAAAAGATAGTCAAGGAGAAAACCTTTTTGATTTGGAATTCCCTAGAAGCATCTTTGTCAATAGATGCAACCAGCCTTTCAACAGATTTATGCTCGCGCACAGGGCGATCTCTGAGAGGAGTTCTTTGTTCTGTCTCCTTCTTCCCCTCCACCTTTTTTATCTCCTCTTTAACCTTCTCCCCAGAGTTTTGAACTTTCCCACGCTTCTTTGAACCTTTTCCCTCCTTCCTCTCTTGAGTCTTCTCTTCTTCTTTCAACTCTTCCACTTTCTCCTCCACCTCATCTTTGTTTTCCTCCTTCTCTACTTCCTTGTCATTTTCTTTTGAATGCGATTTTTCTTCTTCCATTGCTTCAGTTTTTGAGTCCCCCTTTCCTTCTTCAAATTCTTCTTTGCTTTCCTTATCTTGTTTACACTCTTGGTCTTCATCCATCTTCTCTGTCTCAACATTTTCATTGTCTTTCTTATCTTCTTCCATTTCCTTTACCAGATTATTTTCTCAGCTACAGCTACACCAGATTTCTCCGGCAGAGAAGTCCCATTAGCCACTGGCTCAGGGACTTTACTGCTTGTTTTTTCTTCACCCATAAGCAATCAAATTCAAACTAAAAGCTTTGAAAAGCCACTTCTTTTCCCTAAATTCCAAAGTTTTACGATTGAGTAACAAATAGGCTGCTAAAACCAAATAAAAGTATTTATAATACATGATAAAACAAAAGAGTTAACTGCACTCAAGACAAAAGAACCAAGTAAACAATGGTAACACTCAGCACACCATGCACCCATCAAAAACACCTACATTGAACAAATACTTAAACATGTGGAAACAAACGGTTCATTTAACATTTTCAAATTTCGTGGTCATACTAATTTGCAATAAAAATTTCCAACGCAATCTTTTCCCATAACAAAAGAAATTTCTCTACACACAATAAAATTCTCCTAAGCTTCAAATAAAAGACAATGAGCAAACAGCTGTAACTAAGAATAACAGTTAAACTCTCCATAAAAGAAAAATATAAACTAACTGTAACATTCAAGATTAAACTCAAGAAAATCAAAATCCAACTGAAATCAGCTACAGCAAATCAAAATAGAACGCAAGCAATCAACACTTTATACTACATAAGAAAAGTAAAGCACTTACAGAAACTTTTTAAGTAAAAAGCAAGAATTGCATTATTATAAACCTAAACTTGAATAATAAAAGCTGTTTGGTTGTCAATATCATAATTCTTTTTTTGTTTCTCTACCTATATGAAATAATAAAGCGCAGCTTAACAAAAGCTAAAACCAGAGTCTATTATTAGGAAAATTTCAATTTGAAGGCAGAACAAAATATCCTAAATTTAACAATTGAAAAATCGCTTCATGTACCACATTTTTCAGCAACCAAACTAATCCCAATAAATCTCAGTAAAACACACTAAAAAAACCAAACAAATTACAGTTTTAAAACAAAAATCCCAAACAAAAACTAAAAAAAATTGAAGGCCAATTACCAAATCTAAACAGAAGAATCGGAAAAAAGAAAAGAACGCTTACAGTGATGTACCAGTTCTTTATTAACATTCAAAAACGACTTTTAATTGATTGAAAACCCGGATTTAAAATCTAGTTAAGTTCCACGTTGGATGGGAGAATGTCACAAAAGTGGTACAAAATTTGGGAGGGAAATTAATGGACGGTTTTGATCTAGTTCGCTTCTCGTTTATTTAAATCCAAGGGTTGAGAATTTGTTTTGGAGGTATCTTAGAAGTTGAGGGCCCACATTTTGAGGCTTATGGGTTATGGCCGTGCTCATTATAATTAAATTATTTTAAATTCTAAAATTAAATTATTTAAAAATTTTCATCTAAGTAATTAGTATATTATTTTTTTTAAAGTTTTGCTTATGAACTTTAAGCCACAAATATACTTGATAATGGGTCCAATTCGAAGTCGGTTCGAAAAATAAGAGGATTTGAGTAAAAAAAATAGGTTTGAAAAATGAGTTTAGACAAAAAAAATAATTTCCGTTTAAAAAACGGACCAGGCCTCGAGTAAGTATTTTTGGCCCAGCCCTACTCAAATTTGCCAAAAAAAAAAAACTGCTATTATTTTGTTACCATTTTACTATTATATTGCTACTGTTTTGTTGTAATTGTTTGGTTATTACATACTCTTGTTTTATTGCACCTATCTTAGTGTTTATTAAGTATAAAAACTTTTTAAATTTATTTTCAATTTGTTGAGAAATATTTATTTTAATATTTTTAGTGTACTTGAAGTATTATATTTTTTTAAACTTATTTTTATATAAAAATAATATAAAAAAATTAATACGAGTGGGGTAGGCTCGGGTTTTAGCATTTTTATTCGGATCAAACTTGGGCAAAATTTTAGACCTATTTTTTAGGCCGGGTTGGATCAAACGAGCCTGAAATTGTTATGGCCCAACCCCGCCCATGATCACCTCTAGCGATGTTTTGACGATCGGTATGGTGGATCAGTACCCATTGATGAGTAGAAGAACGTACCTTAAAAAAAAGTCTTCTTTTTAAATGAAAATTTTCAAATAATTCAATGACCAAATTATAAATTTTTTAATTAAGTGACCAAAATGAAAACATATACATAATTTAGTAACTAATGATGTAGTTTACACTAAAAACTCAATATCACTCCATCCATGAGAAAAAGCTACCATTCTTTTTATTTAAAGAATAATTATTTCTTAACATTAAAATATTTGGTATATTCGAGTGAAGTTTTAGACTCCATAAATAGAGTTAAGGGTGACAAGTGTTCTATAGGAGTATAGTAAAATATTAAAAATAAAATATTTTAAAAAAGAGACATGTGATAATTTTTAAGACTATTTGTGGAAAAAAAAGTACATTGTGAGTATTAAATACTAACAAAATGCTAACCTATATTTATATATATAATATTATTTTAAAATATAAAATTTATATACAAAATATTATTTTAACCATATTTTGAACGTGACAAAATTTAATCATTTAATAATTTTTGTAGAAAATAAGTGTACAATATTTTTCTATTTTAAATTTTCTATCTAAATTTACACATGAATTATTTTAAATATTAATAAAATAATATTTAATATACTATCCTTGAATAACAACAATAATAATGGTGATGCTTTTATACGTAGATAGATTAATTATTATTTAATTATATTTAAATAAAAGTATTGATATTTATTTATAAGTCTTTCATTATTTCTTATTTTATTTAGAGATGATGTGCCATATTATTATTCATTAATGGAGTCGGACGTTACATCAAATATTCTCTCATATAAAATTATAATATTTATTTTAAAATTTTGTTAATTTAGTGTAATAATTATAATTGATAACTCAATTGTAAAGGTATTGCATAGGAGATCAAGAACCACACTTCATGACTGTGCACCCAAATTTGATATTAGTAAAACCAAAAAAGAAGGATATAATCATGAGGAATGCCAGAAAAGGGCAATTATTTCGCTTGCGATATAAAAGTCAAAATGTTGATACCTTTATACATTAATTGTGTGTCAAAAAGATTAGACATCCTCTATAAAGCATTAAACTTCATCATAGATAAGCCAAAAAGTAAGGAATTAAGTCCATGCTATTTAAAAACAACAAAATAAACTAAAAATAATATTAATTCCTAAGCTAAAACATCAAATGGTTGAACTCAAAGTTTGGAAGATAGTGATTTTAACTCCTAAGCTTGAATTTCAAAAGTTGGAAATTTGATAGAACCCATTGAAATGTCGATTTCAATCAGATTTTCTTCCTCATTTGCCTCATTTATTTCTTCCAACAACTCAACAAGGTCTTGCTGGTGGGAAACAGGTTCTGGCAACAAAGTTGGCAAATTGGGTTGCAGATTTGGTTTTGGTTCTTCATTCAAACCGGTGGTGTCATTGCTTGGAATAGCTATTTCAATGAGACCTTCTTCATCATCTTCTTCTGAGGTTGAATATTCATCTGAGATTTCACGATTTCGCTCCAGTACATTACCTGAAATCATCCACTTCATCTCAACATATTCCCTTTCTGATGTTAAATCTAGTGAGTCATCAACTTGGAACTCGTTCACAATGCCATTATCAGCTTCTATGGCTGCATCTGAAACTGTTTTGTTCATCAGTAATGGCGTTAGTACTTCATCTTCAACTTGCAGCTTTGTGGAAGATGGGTTCTCTACTAAAACCCCATTACTTTTCTTTGAGAATTTGACGAGGAAACTTGTTGATATAATCAAGATTGTTGTAGTGAAAAGGATAACATAGAACCCCAAACCAAGGAAACTAGTTAGAACAAGTGAAGGAACAAGGATCGAAACACAAAGTAAATAGGGTTTGAAGAGATCAAATGGTGAACACCTTTGGTTCTCAGTTGCTGTTTCTACCATGTTCAAAAGATAACAAAGTATAGTGAATTGCAAAATAGAACCAGAGATGCTACAAGGAGGAGAAGCTGAGAGAGAAAAAGCAGTAAACCTCCTTTTATGACTTTGGGTTCTTGTTATTTTCATAAAACTATAAAGGAACTAACTTGAACCAAAAGAAAACCAAGTTGCTTTCTACCAGATCTAAGTTGGCAAAACGTGAAAGAGTTGGCTAAAAATGAGGATAAATTGGTTGTACTGAAACTCTGAAATCAGAAGCCTTTATTTCTCTCTTATACCAGCGTTTCTTGAAAAATCAAAAGAAACAGCTCAGCCTTTTGTATTCCACTAAACAGCTTCGCTCTTATCTTTGAAAAAAAGAGAGCAGATCTCTAGTGTTTTTTTACCATTAACTCAACGAGGTTAGCAATTGCCAAACCCATCTGCAACAGAATGTTTATGACTTAAATAATTAATTCAACTCAACTTAGTTCACCCACGAACATTTGTAGGTTTTAGGGACCACTAACCCGAGTCCTAGATAGAATTTGGGTTATCTATCCGTGACTCAGATAAGTCCCATCAAATTATCAAGTGAGAAGCAAACCGTAAAAGGATAACGAGAGGTGTTTGCGGATCTAACTCGCATGACAGGCTCGTGGATCTAACTCGCACGAACTAAAGGAAGGTTGCGGTCTTAGCTTACGTGTGTCCAAGGAGCTCACAGAAGGGGGACCGTGCTCCGCAGGCAACCCAGAAGGAAACACGTGTCTAGTAGGCTCGAAACCCATACAGAATGTCAGTACTAGGAACAGAAAGGATCACGTGCTCCACAGACAACCTAGAGTGAAACATGTGCCCAGCAAATCTAAAGCCTACACGGAATTTTAATGCCAGAAATAACGAAATCAAGACAAAATAGTAAGATCTTATCGTGAACTATGATAACATGTATAAATATCCAAATACTCCTATTGATGAGACACAAGACAAAATTACTAAAGAGTAGTAACCCAAAATTTTCACCCTATCATAAATAAGTAGCATAATACTAAGATATACTATCGCAGTATTGAGTAATCAGACTCAAATATTGAAGATAAAATATGAATATGCATTTAATATCAACATATTTTTATATCTTATAAAAGAATAAGAAAAAAAACAAAGACCGAAAGTATTGTATTTCTTTCTTAAGCAAAAGAGAACAAATCAAATATCCCCAAAGACAAAGTATAGTGCAAATGGTAAGTGGTAAGTGGTATGTTGATTACACGAGGGCTTAAAAGTTCAAAAGTCAAAACGGAACCAAAAATCAAGCATAATAAGTAATAATGTTTGATTTTTTTTTTGTCGCCAACGTAAATCCAACAAGAGAGCAATGAGGTTAAAGGCTAGTCCATTTGGCGGTGTTGCAAGCCCCTCCAATTCCAAAGTCTGAATAGATGTTTATTAGATGGTCCCATTACTGCTCTGTTGTTGCAGATCATCCACACCTACCAATAGCATTGGTTAAACGACCAGGTACATAGAACTTAAATGCATGTGGAGGCAGATCAACTCCAAATCTTTCATCTCTTCAACCAATCACTAAAAAATATTAATTTTTTACTTCACTCAGTAAAAATGTTAGGTCAATTTTTTAAAATTTTAATCTTAATTATTTTTAAGAGTAAAACCATGTAATGATAAAATTGAGAATAAACAAGAAAAAACTGAAGAAGAAAAGGCATGCTTAAATTCAAGTAGACAAGCTTACTGTATGTGTAATTATCACTTACATGGGATAAGGTTACTCGCGTCAAATGATGAGAATCGTCTTAATCTAACAAAAGAACGGATACCGAAACTGTGATTTTAGCATCAAACAATCTTGCAAAATTAATCCAAACTCAAAGAAAGAAAGAAAGAAACCTGTGAATTTAACGCATTTATCACTTCTAAGCAATCCAACTCCAAAATTATGTTATCCACCCTCAAGGACTTTAGCCACTAATTGCTATAGACTCTGCGATGTGTGCCTCCATTAAGGTTGAAAAATGACGAGTAAAGCCCTGCACAAAGTTTCCATTCTCGTCTCGCAGCAAAACAAGTCTCCCTCGATCATTCAGCACAAGCTGCATCGACGTTACACTTAAGGTTCCCAGCCTCCGGTTTCTCCCAGGAGTTGCCTACGATATTCGAGTAATGTTGCACCAACTAGGCTTTAGCGAAAGTTCGCTTCGAGTTGATGCATGTTGTTCATCAGCACCGAGCAAACCTTTTAAATTTCTGTTATGTTTGTTATGTTCATGTTAGTTACTAAAAATGTTGTGTTTTATATGTTTGTATTAATAATAAACAATGTGTTTTGAGGAGCGTGGGTTGTGACTAAAACAGTGTGGAATATTTTAAACCGTTCCCCGTGTGCACATTGGCGTGTGCCCGTGCTGTGTAAGCCACACGGCCATGTTGCCAGGCCGTGTGGTCTACCCTAGACTATGTGGACCACATTTTATATTTTTTAATAATTTTTTAAGTAATAAAAATAAATTTACTAAGCATGCAACATAATTAAATTAAAGAAAAAAAAACACTCAACTTGCCTCTCGAGAAGCGCTTATTTAGAGTCTAAGCTCGACTTTCCCTTTCATGCACACGGTTAATTAGAATTTTAGAGTCAGAGCTCCTCTCCCTGGTTATCAATATCACCACCAAAATAAAGTTTGAGTTGATTATCGTTTACCTTGAACGTGTCGTAATCAGGGTGTGCTACCTAAATAATTTCGTATGGGAATACGTTCTGTACCAAAAATGGATTCTACCATCTTGACTTAATCTCTTTAGGGAACATTCATGTATCTAAATTGTCTAGCAACACTTTGTCTCCTACTTTGATTTGGTTTGTGCTCTTTAAATGCACACCATGGCGTTGCTTTGTTACTTATTTGTACGTTCTCGGGTTCTCATAAACCTTTGTTCGCCATTTATCTAACTCATCGAGCTGCACTATTCTTTCTTCATTTGTCCCTTGATTTTTTTTCACGTTGAACATGATATGGTACTAACACGTTTTCATGAGTGATTTCCTACAAAAAATATTGAGCCGCATGATTACTAACATCAACAGAATAACGAGTATCATCTCGCTCACTAGAAACTTTCACAACATCACGTGATTGAATAGTAACCTCTTCATCACCTACCCTCAGCACAAGTTCACCATTACCCACATCAATGATAGTTCTAGCAATGGCTAAAAAGGGTAAGACCATGGGTACCTCAATATCCTTATCCATGTCCAATATAACAAAATCAACATGGAATATGAATTTATCTATTTTAAGAAGCACATCCTCAACAATACCCCTAGGATACTTATTTGATCTGTCAGCTAATTGAATATTCATCCTAGTGGGTTTTGGTTCCCCGAGACCAAGTTGTTTGAACATTTTATAAGGCATTAGATTTATACTAGCACCCAAATCAGCCAAAGTTTTTTTCTATATTGAAGCTAACAATAAAACAAGGAATAGTAAAACTCCTTGGATCTTTAAGCTTAGTGAGTAGTTTGTTTTAGAGAATGGTCGAGCACTCCTCATTGAGCTCTATAGTGGACAGTTTGTCTAACTTCGTTTTATTTGTTAACAGCTCTTTTAAAAAGTTTGCATACTTAGGCATCTGTGAAGGGGCTTCAACAAAAGGTAAGTTAATATGCAATCTTTTCAAAAGTTTAAGAAATTTACCATATTGTTCATTCATAAGATCTTTCTTCAACTTTGTCGAATATGGAATTGGTGGTTTGTATTCTCTGACCACAGACTTATGCTCTTTCTTGCTTTCCTCAACCCTATCATTTTTCACAACAGCTTCTAAATTCAGCTTTTTTTCAGGCTCAGCCAACACCTTTCCACTTCATATAATGATTGCGTGAACTTGCTATTTTGGGTTGGTTTTAGTGTTACTAGGTAAATTGCCTTGTTGTCTCTCCTAAACCAATTTAGCAAGCTGGCTAATCTGATTCTTGACCCTGAATAGATGCCTACTGATTCCTCAAAGCTGTTTCAATGTTCTAGAATCTAGTTTCTGATACTAAAATGAATTTAGTCAGCATCTCTTCTAGATTCGATTTCTTTTCTTGCTGATAAAATCCGGGAGGGTTTGTGACCTTTGATTTCTTTGACCACCCCAAGAAAAATTTGGATGATTCCTCCATCTTGGGTTATAATTAGGGGTTATTCTAAGGTCTAAAATTATTACCCATAAAGTCGACTTGCTCATGATTCATGTTAGACTTGAAAGACAAACATTTTGGATTAACCATCCCCGCTCCAATCGTATCACATTGCATTACCAGATTCATCTGTTTACTATAACTTAAACCATCAATTTTTTTACTAAGAGCTTCTAGTTGACTCGCCAACATAGCAACTGCATCTATATTAAAAACATCAATTCCCTTGGTAGGCTTTGTTCTCATAACTTGCCACTAATAGTTATTCAATGCATCTCTTCAATAAATACTTGGGCTCCTCAGGTGTTTTATTATTCAGTGTTCCACCAGTTGCTGCATCAATTATCAGTCTAGTCGGGAGATTCAAACCATTGTAAAATGTTTGAACTAGAAGATGATGAGGACACCTTCTCAGAAGATCCTTAAATATCTCTTATGCATCATATAATGTCTTAAGCTCAAATTGAGCAAAAGAAAAGATATCATTCCTTAACTTGGTTGTTTTGGGTAGTGGAAAATACTTGAACATAAATTTTTTAGTCATCTGAGCCCAAGTATTAATTGAACCCAGTGGAAGTGAATTCAACCACTATTTTACCTAGTTCCTCAAAAAGAATGAAAACAACTATAAGCGTATGGCATCACCAGTAACGTCATTGTTCTTAAATTTGTCACAGATCTCTAAAAAGCTAGCTAAATGAGCATTCGGATCATCATCTTGCAATCCATCGAACTGAACATACTAAGGCATCATCTGAACTGTGTTCGGCTTAATCTTAAAATTATTTACAACAATAGTCGATCTAACAATCTCGATTTAAACTCAATCAAAGTGGGCTTAGCATATCATACATAGTCTAAGGAGCAAGACATATAGGAAGTTGTTGATTACCAAGATTATTATCCATCTCCACAATAATGTCCCTTTTCTTGATCGTCTATGAAAACCTGTTGTTGACCTTGCCTTGCTTCTCTAACTTCTCTCTAATTTCTGTGAGCATTTTTTTCAATCTCACTGTAAAAAAATAATGGTTCTAACAGGTTGCCTCTAATCATAAACCAAGGGAACCTGTAAGAATGAAACAAAAGAAAAATCAGAATTTAAAAATTAAATTAAAAACAAAAGTATTAAAATTAAAATTAAAATGACTAAATTAATAAAAATAAAATTTTCCTAATATTCTAGTCCCGACAACGACGCCAAAAACTTATCGTGTCACGAAACTAGCTAAAAATTTGACTAAGACAAGTGCACCTATCAATTAATAGTATAGTTACAATAAACAAAGATATTGTTTCCACGAGGACTACAAGTACTAGTAATTATCGTCTTTCTATTATTTAACCGAATAATCTAAGTGGTTGATTAAAACTAAAATTAACTAATTTAATTAATTAACGAACACGACAAAGAACAAATCTAGAAAATAATCGAGTAACAGCTGTAAGAGCCCATTTTTTGCCCGGGCCCAATAAAACCCAAACAAAACCAAATACAAAAATTAAAACTCAAACCTAACTAAACCCAAACCCAACAGCCCAAAATCTAACCAAAACCTAGCCCAACAGGCCAACAACATAAACATTTCAGCAAACCCTAGGGCGCCACTCCTGCGTCTGCCCAGCCCCAGCGCAGCACGCCTCTTCGCATGCCCACCGTCGCTGATCGCCAATCGCTGGCCCTCCACGCGTGTCAGACCACCTGCAAGAAAAAGACAGAAACCAACAAATAGCAAATAGACAAAAAAAAGAAGAAGGAAGAAATGAACAGTTCTGTAAATCGGCTATAAAAAGCCATGAAATATCAATGTATCCTCTTCTCCGGCTTTTGATGAAAATTAATAAAAAAGAAAGAAAACAGAACACTGATTTTCAGAGGTGAAATTTTTATTTTTTATTTTTTTTCTTTTTTTGTTTGATTTTTTTATTTTCGCGTACTAAATAAATAGAACAAAAAAGAAAGGAAGGGCTTACCTGGTGGATCCCGCGACCGTCGTCGGAGGTCCTTCTCTGTCGCCGATGTTGGACTGAGGAGGGCGTGGGAGATCCTCTCCCTTCTGCCCTTTGGGGCTAAGAAGGCTGTAACAGCCCGATTTTGACCCTAGTCGGAATAGTGATTTTGGGACCACGAATTTGAGTTAGAAAAATATTTTAAAATTATTTTCTGTGTTTATTATGTATGAATTTACTTGTGTGAAAATTCCGTGCTTTAATTTTGTCGTTTGAGTGTCCGATTAAATAAAAGGATTAAATTGCGTAAAATAAAAATTTAGTGGTTATTTCAAAAAGGGCCGAATAGTGGTTGTTCTTTAATTATGGGGGTTTTATGTTGCAATTTGACCATTGAAAGGATAGTGGACGGCATTATGTTTAAAATATATAGTTTTTATATTATTTATAAAGGTTATGATAATAATTTATATATTATAATGTTATTATAATAAAAACAAAACATAAGAAAGTGGCCATATTCATTATCTTTGTGCCGAATGAAAAGAGAAAGAAAATAAGAAAACCAAGCTAGGTATTCGGCCCTTGCTCAAGCAAATTAAGGTATGTTTCGGTTTCGGTTTTTGATGATTTTTATGTTTTTGAGATCGTTGTTTCGAATACTACTCGACCCATGCTTAAATTTTTGAATTTGATGATGATTTTGTGTTTTGCCATTGTTGAAAGCTTGTAATTTTGTTGTTTAATGATAGAAAATAAAATATATGAAATGGATATATATATGTTGAAATTGAATTTTTGATGATTTTGAGTAATTAAGGCTAAATTGCAAAAATAATAAATTGAGGGACTAAAATGTGAAATAAATGACATGCAAGGATTTATATGAGCTTAGTGCATATTCGGCCAAGCTATTGTGCAAGGAAAGTTTGTTTATTTTGTATTTTTGTGAAATAGAGACTAATTTGTGAAAAATGTGAAATGTTGGGGGCAAAAGTGTAATTTGCCTATTTATGTGTTTTGGATTTAATTAAATGAATATGTTGTTAAATTAGTTAAATTTGAACTTATTTAGATCAAGAACGAAGAAAACGGAATTAGATCGGGAAAGTCAAAAGTAGTCGACTATAATAAAATCGATATCCGAGGTAAGTCTATTAGCAATTTAAAAGTTAATAAATCAATATTTATACATGTATATCGATTGTATACTTGATGAGCTGTAATTAAATGTTTATAATTTGAAGTATAAGTATAAATTTTATATAAGTATTTGATAGTTTGAATATACAAGTATAATCTTGTATAAGTTCATGAGTTAAATTATAGGTTTAAATTTTATATAAGTAAAGGTGAGATTAGGATAGGCATGTATATATATGAAAATCTATTGTAATGAAATTAGGTAAGAAATTATACTTGTATATGATAGATTCAAAAATATATGTAATAGCATGAATAAACCTTGAATTTAGATAAAGGTATGAATATGTATATATATATTTATAATTATATACATAATGATCGAATATATATACATACGTCTATATATATATATATAGTTTTTGTATTTAGTGGAAGTATGACTGTTGTATATGTATAAATTCTTGGTTTTAATCCAAGGTAAGTATGATATATACATATATATGTATATTAGGTCCGAATATATGTATATAAATATATATATGTATAAACTCTTAGATTTGATTAAGATATGTAACTTATATTTGTATATGTGAATTGGTAATTATATATATATATATATATATTATATTTGAATGATCAAGTATACATACACGTATATGATTTTATAGTGAATTTAGGTATGACAATTATACAAGGTTACATGAGGTTCGACTATGCTAATATACAAGTATATATTCATGTAAAGTTCTTGAATAGCATTGAAATTATGAAATTATTAGTTGGATTATTAAAAGATAATCGAATATATGATATTAGTAGTAGATTAATGCATTAAGTTATATATATATATATATATATATATATATATATATATATATATATATATATAGGTTTGGATGTATAATTAAATTATTGATTTGGAATTGATGTTTGAACTTTATACATCTATGTTATTTAAAGATATAGTTTATAAATTATTGAGCTGAATTTTATGTGGATTCTATATACAAATATGAGATACAACTTCTGTGAATTGAGATTTTTTTAAAGCTTAGTACCAATTAGATTAATTGCCGGTGAAATGTTTCGGACTTTACGTCTAGCAGGCTAAGTGCCGGTGATCCGAATCAGGCTATAAGCCTAGCAGGCTAAGTGCCGGTGATTCGAATCAGGCTATAAGCCTAGCAGGCTAAGTGCCGGTGAACCGAATCAGGCTATAAGCCTAGCAGACTAAGTGCCGGTGAACTGAATTAGGCTATAAGCCTAGCAGGCTAAGTGCCGGTGAACTGATTCAGGCTATAAGCCTAGCAGGTGAAGTGCCAGTGAATCTGTTTAAATTAAGTGATTATATGCATTGGGTATCTATATATATATGATTTTGGTTATATGTAATGGATAAATATATGAACATTTGTTTCAATGTATTTGATGAGCATATAAACGTTCGGATCTTTGTGATTAGTGAGTATGTACATATATTGGTTGTCATGAAATTGTTGGATAAATATATATATACATTCAGCCAAATGTTAAACTTATGTGTATTTGGTTAAATATGGATTTGATGTATAGTACATGTTTGATAAATGTATTTTTGATTATAGAAATGTATATGAATATTGAAAACATGATTTGATTTTGTTGTAACTAATTAAATGTTGTTAAGTTATCTATTTGCTTATGACTTACTAAGCTGTAATAGCTTACTCTGTGTGTTTTTCTTATGTTTTTAGAGTTCTAAAGACTTGCTCGGGTTGGAAGACGTTGGAGTCGTGATCACACTATCCGGTTATGGCTTCGGTAAATTAAAGCTTTGAGTTTTTGGTTATGTGGCATGTATAGGCTAGTTTTAATTTAGTTTATATATATATATTTAGCCATACGAAAATGGCTTGATCTAATGCTGATCCAAGGTTTAAGTAATTTTGGTCATAGTAAAGGCGTGGGGTATGCTTGGTATATGAATTTGATAAGACGTAATGATATATATATATATATATATGTGTGTGTGTGTGTGTGTGTGTGTGTGTGTGTGTCTTTGATAAGTTATTTGATAATTCGGTATGTAAAGGACTAATGATTTTAATGCTTGAATTACAAAATTTGTTATATGTATACATAGTGGTATGATCGATAATGGTAATTGACTTATTATTGTAAGTATGAAATATTTGCATTGAGTGTAAATTGTATGGCTAGTTTGCTAGCCAAATAGAAGATAAGATGAATGGCAAAGCATACACATGTTTTGTACTCAAATAGAAAGTTAGGCATGTATGACTTATTAGTTGAGTTTAAAAAAAAAGTGGTGCATAGTTGATAAGGTTAAATGCATTAGTGGCTAAGATGTTTATATGCTAAACTTGACTATTTGGTGAAATTGATTATGTTGCATTTTCTAATGGACAATAAGCCGAGCGATATGGATTGTTTAGTTTTATGCACATGAATAGAAGTATGAATTGATATATTTGATATTCAGCTTAAGAAGTAAAATATGCTTGGATGTCTTAATATATGTGCATGGAATTTGTAATGTGATGAGTCATCTTATAATTTGATTTTGAATGATATGAGTAAGAGGTATATATGTTTCGAATGATGGGATTTTAAAGCATGTGTAATATGACTATTTTGAGCAGTGTTTTATATGGTAATGCCTTGTAACCTTATTCCGGCAACGGATACAGGTTATGGGTGTTACAAAGGCTATGCCTTCGGGTCATTGAACGAGGGCTAAAAAGCCCATCTTTTTCGTCGTTGGCCGTTGGCCACGGCGGCGGTGCATCCGTTCGTCGGCGGTGACTATGGTCGGATCTCTGGTCGGTTATGGATATGGGTGTGCATTCGGTTAACTGACCGGTTAACCGACCCGAAATAACTATAACCGAATTAACCGACCTTCAAAATTTTTTAACCGTTAACCGAACCGATTTTTTTTTAAACATTATCCGAACCGAAATTTTTCGGTTAAACCGGTCGGTTAACCGAATTAACCGAAAATCATATGATTTCTATTTTTGGTTAAAAATTAACCGATTTAACCGATTAACCCCAGCAAATATTGTCATATTTCATCTTCAACCTCAGCAAATATTCTAGAAAAGACAGTAACTTGGGGTTAATTTAGGAAAAGAATGATTTAGGAAAAGAATGATTTAGGAAAAGAATGAATTAGAAAAAGTGCAGTAAAAAGAAAACGTCCAAGTTGAAATGTAAAATAAAAAGTTTGAACAGCTAAATAAAAAGTTTCAATCTTTAACGGATTCAAAAAACTAATCGATATATATATATATCAGTATAATAAACAGTCTAACACGCCTGAATATGTTCCACACAAGTATCTAACACATACTTGAAGCTAAATAAAAAGTTCAGATAACATGGATAGAGAGTATCCAAGGGAAATACTAAAACTAAGAATCGTAAAACAACCCAATGAACATTAAGAAAACCATTAAAAAACAACCTAATGGCTAATGCAAGGGAACAACAAGAAATCCCAAATGGCAGGGCAGCAGCATGGAGCAATAGGTGGAGCACCGGAGCAGGGCAGCAGGCTATTAGCTGTTCTATTTTCGTTTTAGGGTTTTAGACTTTTAGTAATTTTCAGCTGTTTGTTTTATTGGGTTGGTAAATGGTAATTGGGTTTGGGTAGACTTTAGATTATTGGGTTGGTAAATAGTAATTGAGTTGGGTAATTGGGTTTATTAATTTTTTTGGTTTAACCGAAAAACATCATTTAACCGACCGGTTTCGAACCGATTTAACCGTTAACCGAAAAATATAAAAAAAATTAACTGACCCCCGACCGAAAAAATTCGGTTAACTGACCGATTAACCAAATTTGGTCGGTTAATCGAATTTTTTCTTTTTTACCCGAATTATGCACACCCCTAGTTATGGAGGGGTTGAGAGGATTGTGAGGGAGTGTTTTTCTTTTTTCTTTTTTTAAATTGAATGGCAGAATGCGTTTTAAAAAAAATTTGTTGCTTTTATAAGGGCCGCAAAACGGCGCCGTATAAGGCCACCCGCGTTGACCCAACCCGATCGTTGGGGATCCGCGTGTTTAGGCTTGAGGGGATATTTACGCAATAAGCCCCTCCGCCTTTGCGGTGTATTCAATGCAGTTCTTTTATTATTTTCGATTTTGGCCACGAATTTTCGCGTCTGTTTCAATTTGGTCCTTGAACCATATGCAGTCCCTCGGTTAAAACGCTGCGTTTCGAGCTGAAGGATGTTTCACAATCGGTCCCTTGAGTTTTGAGCATGTTTCATTTCGGTCACTGGCAATCCCTTTTTATTTATTTACAGTTTGGACCCCCGGATTTTGGTCTGATGTTAATTTCATCCTTTAGTTCATTTAATTTATTTTTTTAAAAGAAAAAGGGTAGTTCCTTTATTATTTATTTTAAGTTATATATATATATATATATATATATATATATATATATATATTTACCTAATATTTTTCTTATTATTTGTATTATTTGATTTAAGTCATTATATATACATACATGCGTTTTATAATATATATATATACATATATATATTATATAATTTATATACATATACGTACTTATATACATTTCTTATTATATCTTATAATTTACATATATGTATATATTCTTTATTTATTATAAATATATATTTCTTATATTTCATATTTTCTACATACATATATATACTTATATATTTACATATCTTAATTCATATACCTATACATGTATATACATACTTACATATATTTTATATTTAATAATCTCACAATATGTATACGTACATAAGTTTTTTTCCTATTGTCATAATGATATGTACATATCTTTTTACATTTTATAAATTTTTAAAATTTTATTTATTTATTTACATTTTATTATTACCTTGAAAGAATGCTTTAATTTTATCTGCTGCTTGTATACTTACACATTTGTATGCTTTTTATTTATTTTATTTTCGTTGCTATTGCTTGTATTATTTTACACCATCGTATTTATTATTGTTTTGTTATGCATAACCACAATGTAATTTGTTTTCGCATTTTTATTGCAACGTCGTGTTTCATTTTACTCAATATATCAAAATTTATTTTAAATAAATAGTATTTAGTATTTTGAGATTCGAAAAATCGTACCCTAACTTATGGGGTTTTGATTTTCTCGATAAATCCAAATACACAAATCATTTCAAACAAAGTTTCAAATAATCTCGGGAATTAAGAAAAGATCGTGTTCTAACTTACGGAATATGATTATTTTTCTAAAATCGAGATAATAAAAAATCTTTTAAAGTAATAAAAATTTTGGCGTTTATTCTCGTTTTAGAGATTTGGGATATTGTATGTTAACTTATGGGATATAATTCTTTTTCTCGATTAAGGTAAAATATGCCCATTTCTAAATTTTTTAAATTAAGCGATTTTTTAACAAAGGATCGTATTTTCAAACTCTTCAAGGTTTTTAATTTTCGACACTAAGACACTAATTAATCAACTAGGTACCAATTTTGGGCGTATCGAGAGTGCTAATCCTTCCTCGTACGTAACCGATTCCCGAACCCATTTTTCTGAATTTCGTGGACCAAAATTGTTGTTTTAATAAGATTAATTTTTTTATTAAAAACAACCACTTTTTGAGGTGACCCGATCACACCTCATCAAAAAGGATTGGTGTCGACTCCCGTATTCGTTTTATTTTCAAAATCAAAGTCGACCCCGTTTTCACAAAAAATGGTGTCAACAACAACCAAGCGAAACAATACCTAGGAAAGAATCTGCCCAAACTTCATATGGCACTATCAATCTAAATTACGCAATTTCTTTACTTAGCACATTGATCCATAGAAATCTCTAAATTATGTTAATATCTCTTTCGAGCATAAGAGCAACTAACTTTAGGTTGATTAATTAAAATTTCTTTCTAATTAAAACCCATATTATTGCATTAACTTGTATTATGAATTCTCCTATCATATTTGACTCTAACCCGATAGATTGATATCTTCCTATTTTGTGAATGAGTTGCATTACCTTCCCCCCTCTAAACTGTTCTTCATCCTTTAATTATATCATAAGAGATTTGATCTGTATTTATAAGAATCTTTTAAGTCACTTTCTTCAAGCTTTGGGAAAAGGGATTTTTTTAATTACGATGTTGAGTGCGAAAGGGATGGACTAGCTCCAGTTCTTCCTCGAGTGGCGATTAATTGTAAATTCCCTCATCTTACTTCCACTAGTGGAACAGGTGGCATTCTCATAGGTTGTAGTCCATCATCCCACTTAACAAGTGTCCAAAACCAACGCCCATATATGCTAGGTGTTGCACAACTTATATAGCCACTTTTCCTATAATGATAAAAGTTTGCAAGGATAGTTATATGAAGTATAGAGACAATTTTTATAATTTAGATAATTGAGTTAGGTGTGTAGTTTATTAGATACGTGGTTTGTCTAGTAGGTTTTATGTATATTTTATAAGGTCAAAATGGACATTTATGCACTTAGCTATTTAAATTTAGTGGTAAAAATAATTTTATTTTAAGTTTTGAAAATAATAAAAATATTCTGTATTTATTTGGATAACAGTAGCTTTCGAAAGAGGCTCTTTAACTTTTCTAAAATATTGTTATGTAATAAAAAAATACAATGTGCTTATATAAATATCAATAAAGCTATTTTCACCATTCTATTTTGTTGTTCCTAGAGGAAAAATAAAACCTTAAAAACAATGGATCACACTTCAAGTATATATTTTATTTCCTCAATATTTTCTTGCACTATAAGTTTAATTTCTTGTAACACAATTTTTACGATCCTTATTCATGCATCTATACTTATTATAAAACTCCTCACGAGTTACTATCACGGGTTAATCGGATACCAACTTAATTAGGAAAATATAGAAATATTTTCGTTTATTTTCAATATTTGTATTTATTATTTATGTCAACTTTTGTGAACCCACATCATCCATATTTTCTATTTATATTTCAATCATTATAAGTCAGTTTTAAAATGTCTACCTTAATTCTACAAATAATATTGGCCAAGGTTTTTGGGGTTGTAAATCATCTCTAGACCATCTTCATATGTTTCATGTCATACTCAGGATAGGATGAAACTCAAGAGGTAAATTGATTATTTACACTATTAAGATATATCAGTATTTTCATAGAAATACCAAATGTAATTATTTATGTAAACTTGTATTTAACTGAAGTCCAGTTGCATGCATCTTATGTACAGAGATTTAACACATGGCATGTACATAAAAATTGAATTCCCAAAGAAAAAATTGCTTAACAAAACAAATAATAATTACATATAATAGTCGAAAAGAAAGAGGAGATTGTGCCCATCATTTACCACGTCTTCCGGTCATGCATCTTGGACCTTCCAATATATATGTCCTTTGTTTATGCTTACCACAATCGTACTTGCAATAGAAAAGTGTGTTGGGGTTTGAAATGGAACTGGAAATCACCATTTTTCCAAACAGGATGCTCTTGAAGATCATTGTTTTTCGACTTTACATGAATGTGATACATAATAGTTAAGATTTTGATTTGTTTGTAAATGAAATAATAAAATCAACCCTAAAGCAACGTATGTAAAATTAGGGTAATTTAGGTATTTAAGTTTCAACTTATTTCAATTTATTAGTTATTATTTTGGAGCCAATTTGAGTAAGTGTACTCGATCTACTATTTTAATTTTAGTAGGTTGAAAATATTAATGAAAGTTAAATCTTATATAAATTAATTTAAGAATTAAATAAAAGGTAATTAAACGATGTTGATGAAAAATATTTATATAACAAATTAATAAAAATTGAAATAAAAATCAAATGAGCTTTTGAAATAGTAAAATTGAGTTTATAAATGCAAAATATATAAAGTTTTGAGTAAATTTACAATTGACTCTACAAAACACGTCAATATATAGATAGATAATTCTACATTATAAATTCAGAGAGAAAATTTAATTTTACTTTTGCTCTAAAAGAAAATATAAAATTAATTTAAAAATATTCAAGTGTTCAAATTTAAATATTGTCATAAATTTATACTGAATTTGATTGATATCATTTCATGACAAAACATTGTGGGGAGAAACCAAAATAAAACCCTTCTCTTATTTCAGCACTCACCATGTACAACATTTCTAAGAATCTGGTTATTTAAATCGTGTAAATGAGAAAATATCATATGGTAGATACTTTATATGCCTTACATAATATCTTGTACATGCTTGTCAAACCACAAACCCAGTTATATATATAAACCAATTCGAAATTTGATAACAATGGAGATCAATGATATAAACTAAATTGGCATTTTTTTTAGTACCAACATATATTCCATCAACTAAAGATATGTTAATAATACAAAAATATGATGGTTACAATATGGTCGTTGGAATCTAATCGTTGCAATATGGTCGTATGACCGTTGGAATCTGACCGTTGCGATATGGTCATTTAATTTTTTGTACCATTTTGCCCCTTTGAGAATCCTATAAATAGAAAGCTATCTTCCTCATATTTTAGACAACAAAAATCAGAGCCTCTACCACTCTTCTCGTCTCCCTCATCATTCTTTGTTATTTTACTAAAAATTACATTAGAGGAAGTTCTGTCTAAGAGTCTAGGTTTTAAGCGGGATAGTCTGTGACCCCTTCAAACTTTTCTGAGAATTAATCCTAGTGTGGTTTTTATTTTTCTGACCACCTTTAAAATTATTTTTGATCTTATTTCCCATAAACTTAAGAAGAGCAATACCAACTGTGTTCTATCTTCCTCATTCTAGCGTACGAATTTGGAAGCACTGTGTTAATCTTGAGGGCGAAGTCCATTTCTGATCATATCGATTAGGGCGAAATCACTTCTAAGGCAGTGGTTATCCACAATGCAATATTTATTTATTGTTCCCTTATTATTTGTACTTGCCAGTGCTAACTTTTTGTTTTACAGTAGTAATTATCCAACAATTTAGAAGTGATTCCTACCACTGTAGAAACAATGTCTCTCGCTACATCCCTAATCTATCCAAACTCAAACCACTGCACGAAACCAACTACCGGCGCTAGTCACAAATACTGGTGAAATTCTCTGAACAACTCGAAGTAGACTATGTCATGTTCAATCCTCCCACCATCGAACAAGTTGGAGACACTACCTCTGTTCCCACATATCCTGACACCACTAAGGCCAAGTTCGAAAAAGAAAACAAATTGGTCAGAGGTCACATGTTAAGCCACATGGCTAACAACCTCTTCGATTTATTTGTCAAAGATAAGTCTGCCAAATCCATCTAGGACACTTTAGAAAAAAAGTATGAAGCGAGTGATGCTGGAATAAAAAGCACGTCATTGGAGAATTGCTGAAATTCTAGATAACTGATGATAAGCCAATCATAGACCAAGTGCATGCCTACGAAAAGTTGATCTCTAACATCCTAGCTGAAGGGATGAAAATGTGTGAGAGACAAATGTACCAATTGAGAAGCTGCCCAAGTCCTGGTCCTACTACCGGAATCTTCTGAAGCATAAGAAATAAGACATGTCCTTGGAGGAACTAATTTGCCCATGAAAATAGGGGAAGCCAACTGTCTTAAAGATAAGGATTCTATTACTTCCAGTGATTTATCTTTTAAGGATAACCTCGTGGAATCTTCTTCTAGTAAAGTCAAGCTTTAATCCAAAAAACTAGTTTTTGAATCTGACAAACTTGTACTTTCTCATAATGGAATCTATCTAGGAAAAGGTTACCTGAGTGGATGGTTGTTTGTGATCGAGACTGTGTCTAATGCTATTAATAAAACTTCTAATTCTACTTACATTGTTGAGTCTCTTGATATATGGCATTCTAGATTAGGACACGTGAACTTTCACTCCCTTAAAATGCTTAAACAAATGAAAATGCTTCCTAATCTAGATAACAACAGCTTTAATAAATGTGAAATTTGTGTTGAATCAAAGCATACTAGACCTCACTTTAAACCTATTACTAATAAGAAGAATATACTTTTAAAGTTAATTCATACAGATCTAGCATATTTTATAAACATAGAGAGTAAAGAAGGAAAATGCTACTATATTACCTTTTTAGATTATTAATTTAGATACACAAAGGTTTATCTCCTAAGGTCAAAAGATGAAGCTGATAAAACATTCATTCTTTATCAAGTAGAAGTAGAAAATCAACTTGATAGAAGAATAAAATGGATTAGATCTGATAGAGGTAGTGAATATAACACTAATTTCTTAAAACAGTATGTGGGAAACACGACATAATATATGAGTCGACTGCCCCTTATACTTCACAACAAAATGGCATAGTTGAAAGAAAGAATAGAACTTTAAAAGAAATGATGAATACCTTACTTCTAAGTTTTAGCTTTCTTGATAATATGTGAGGGGAGGTCATACTTTTTGCACCCCACATGAATTATGGAAAGGTTATGCCCCTAATCTACAATACTTGAAAGTGCAAGGGTGCTTAACTAAAGTAGGCCTACCTGCTTTTAAAAAGAACATCATTGGGTCTAAAACTTTTGATGCAGTTTTTATTTGTTATGCTTTAAACAGTCCGACATATAAATTAATGTCCTTGCACGATCATTCTATTTGTGAATCTAGAGATGTTGTTTTCTTTGAAAACATTTTCCCTTTAAAGAAATATATTATAATGCATGACATACAGTCAAATGTGTTGGAAAAAACCCAGTTTGAAAATGGTTTTCTTGTACAATGGAAAATTAAAATTTTGAAAACTGACCTAGTTTGTGATATTTATACTAATAAACCTTAATCGAATACGCACTTACGTTTTCTAATAAGCGGGTCCTTGATGTTTTTTGGCTTTCAACCAAACGATCTTCTCCATTATTCTCGTACCACAAACTATTTCGAGTGTGGGCTTGAACCAATTGAACCAAAACACAGAACTAGAAAAAGTTTTTTTTTTCTTTTTGATGTGAAAACGAAAATTCTCTCTTGTTTAATAGAAACCGGTAAAATTATTTTTCTGAAAAATATGTTTATAATTTGAGAATAAATCCTCTCTATTTTTCGACAAAATAAGAATCTCTTAAAAATTGTGCTAATAGCTCTACCAGTGCCATCTATTTATAGGAAGAGAAAGTAGAACCCTTGTAGAGTTATAGATGTTTATTTTAAATAGAAAAACAACATCCTACTTAGAGTAGGAGAGGGGTGAATGACACACCTATTGCTACTAGGGTTATCTCCCCATTCATGTTATAGGAGGGGTTTTGGGCTTCTTTCACATCAGGTCCAATTACGAGTATTTCTTAGGCCTTTTTGGCCTAGTACTTTGTAATGTAATCTAACTCGATTCAACTTTTCTATTTCCCAAAATAAACTTTAATATTTACATATTAAATAAATTTCTCATCCCAATTTTACTCCAATAAAATGTTGACAATTTTACCCCCAGTAAAATTTTGACGATTTTACCTCCAGTAAAATTTCGAGAAAATTTGTTCAATATGTCACAACTCAACATGTTCACTATGACCGAATGATTTGTTTTCATTTTTGGGCTTTAAAAAATCCAAAAATATAAACTCTTTCTTCCATCATTTTTTAAGTAATTCTATATAGGATTGCAAATTTTCATTTTCATTTTAATTTCCATTTTCGGAAACCTACATTCATTTCCAAATGATTCCATTTCTTCATTTTAAAGAAAACCATAATCATTCCTAAATATTTTCCATTTATCTTTTTCTATTCATTCCGTTCATTTTTATTCAAACACGCAATCATTTCTAGTTTCAATGAGCTAGCGGAGGGACCGATTGGACATATGTAGTTGAAGCTCAAATGATTTATATTTAAGTTTTGATTTTTCACCTATTAATTATAAACTCATTTAGTCACAAATTCAAATCACTATAGTATCGTGACTGAACTCTCCTCAATGACATATCATTACAAAAGCAACTACTTAGTGCTTGTCCAATAACCTTGTCATAAATGTGTTACCCTCATAGGAAATCCTTGATCTCTTTGGAATAATATATGTTCTCCCAATATGATCCTATTTTATCTCATGGTAACCATTACATCTTCCTTCATGAAAAGTCAATCACCATCAAATAGTGATCAAGCCATCCATCACAAAGACGGACGACTCATAGCTACGTTTACTTTTCATCAACCATGTAATGCCAATGAGAGGATATCATTTACTCATGTTTTGGTCTATGAATTCCACTATTGAGAATGACGTTACATACTACAGAAGTCGTACATCCAACGCACCAACTTTCAGTTCCTTGCCTATTTCAACTTAGGCTTTTACTTACATCAATGTTTACGATGCACGTATACACAATCCGCCATCTAATTAGGATTTAAGTATGTCACACTATGAATGTCACAAGTGAATAAATCTATAAACGGATTCATAAACTATTCTACTTGGGTCCTGTCCAATGTATTGTTAGTCCAATCAGTCACATCTATGTCTCTATTTTCTGGGAGTCATCCGCTTTGATGCCCAAGATAAGGCATCTCCTAATTGGACTTGATAGATGACATACTAGTCTTTCAATCGGTTTGCTCATTTTCGATTAGGTTAATGACATATTTAGGTTCGTCTACTAATACAAGCTATCTTTTTGTACTACAATCGGACCACGTAAAACCGCTTAGTATTAGTTAAACATTTAGACAATCAATGAGCAACATTTGCTTCTACTTTGTTTTTATATACAAAAACCATGTGAGGAAAATAATACAAAGTATATTGATGTCCATGAAACTAACTAAAAATTTGACAAAGGCAAATGCATCTATCAATTAATAATATAGCTACGGTTATCACAAATATCTTTCCCACGAAGACTAAAAGTACTAGTAATTACCGTCTTTTTATTATTTAATTGGAAAATTAGAGTGATTGATTAAAATTATAATTAACTAAATGAATTAACTAAAGAACACAACAAAGAAAAAATCAAGAAATAAACATTTAACAACCAATAAGCGAAACAATACCCAGGAAAGAATCCACTTAGATTTCATCTATCATTATCAATCTGAATTAAACAATTTCTTCACTTAGCATCTTGATCCGTAGAAATCCCTAAATTATACTAATATCTCTTTCAAGACTAAGAGCAACAGACTCTAGGTTGATTAATTGAAATTTCTTTCTAATTAAAACCCCTATTATCGTATTAACTCGATCTATGGATCCCCCTATTAGATTTGACTTTAATCCGATAGATTTATGTCGTCCTATTGTTAGGATTGCATGCAACTCCACTCAATTATGCTAGATCTACTCTTAAACAGGGATATTTCCTCCTTTATTCAAGCACATCAAACGTGGATTAATAATTCGAAAATATTAAACCAAGAATGAAGCACACAAAATTGAGAATAATATCCAAGTATTTATTGTGTAAAATAGAAATCAAAAGACAAAATTCACCATAGGGTTCATCTCTCTTAGTTATTTAAAAAATAGCTCATAATCGCAAATAAAACATCTCATAGGCAATATAACCACAATAAATAATTAAACTCATAATAAAATTCAAAGAAATCAAAAGGAGATCTTCAATCTTGATGGAAATCTACTTCTGAGTCAGCTTTAAAGGTGTTTTCTGAGTTGTTTTCTTCAATCTTCTTTGACGACTTACTCTCCTCTTCTTATATTTGGTATATATAGATTTTAGAATGCCCAGAAAACCTAAAAATTTTATTTTTTTTACGTGTCCAAAATGAGATTCATGAAATCTACATGGTCAAGCACATGGCCGTGTGGCAGCCCATGTGGCTCACACTTTCGTATGCCCAGCCCGTGTGGCTCCTAAAACTTGCTCCGATTTTCTAATTTTTTCTTATTTTTCGCTTATTTTTCTCCCAAATGCTCTCCTAAGTATAGAAACATGAATTTAAAGGATTAGGAGCATAAAATTCATCATTTCACATTGAACAATCATCCAAAAACACATGAAGAACTAGATTAAAGCATGTTACTTTTGTCACTTATCATATATTAATTTAATTCATGAATAATTTTATTAATCAATCTGTTCGGAAAAATTATAAGTTTACAAACGAATATACTACACTTAGGGCACCAGATCTAGCAAGATGAACATGCTTCTTCCTCTTCTAGTAAACATGCAAGGGATGCTCAATATGATGATGAACTTAGGTGGAGTAAAAGATAGAAAACTGCAACTAGTTTTGGTCCTGACTTCCTTCCTTATTTTATAACTAAAATTGTTGACTTAAACTCATTAAGTCATTCCGTTGCTCATATTTTTCTAATAGATAAGGATCCAAAAACATATGATGAAGCTGTAAAATCAATTGATTCTAGTTTTTGAATAGATGCTAACAATGAGCTAGAATCTATTATGCCTAATCATACTTGGAAGTTAGTGGACTTGCCTAAAGGCTGTAAACTTATTATTAATAAATAGGTTTCTAGAAAGAAAATTAGACCAGGGGGATCAAACCAAAGGTATAAGGCAAGAATAGTTATAAAGGAATTTACTAAAAAATTTGGAGTTGATTTTTTCATTGCATACTCTCTCGTTACTAATATCTCGACCATTGGTGTTTTGCTTCTTTTAGCTTCAATTCACAATTTACTTATGCATCAGACGAATATGAAGACTATTTTCTTGAATGGTGATTTAGATGAGGAAATCTATATGGAGCAACATTTAGGCTTTGTGGCACTTGGGAAGGAAAATAAAGTATGCAGGCTCAAGAAGTCTCTGTACGGTCTCAAACAAGCTCCAATACAATGGTATGAGAAAGTTCACAAAACTATCCTTAGTTATGACTTTGTTGTCAATGGTGCTGATGCACGTGTGTACTAAAAAATGTTTGATTCAGATTGTGTTTTCATAAGTATATATGTGGATGACTTATTGATTTTTAGTACATACATAGAAACCATTAAGGAAACAAAAAAATTTATTATCAATCAAATTCGAAATGAATAGCTTGGAGAGGTAGATGTAATCTTAAGGGTTAAAGTTACTAAATCAGATAAGGGATTTTCTTTAAACCATTCTCATAATATTGAGAAAGTGTCAAAGAAATTTATTAGTTTTGATGTAATCCCTATGTCTTTATTATATGATTCACAAGTAGTCATTTGTGTTGCTCAAAATTAGGCTTATAATGGCAAAACACAAAAAAAAAAAAACAAAAACATATACAAATAAAACATGAATGTGTGAGACACTTCATAAAGAATGGAGTACTTTCCATAGAGTACATAAAATCTGAGATGAACCTAGCTCATCCACTAACAAAGGAGTTATGTAGGAAAATGGTTCTTGATTCGTCGAGGGGGATGGGCCTTAAGCCCATTGGTTGAGGAATTCATGGTGGATACCTAACTTAGTCTTCTAAGATCAATGTGGGCAAACGAAACCATGGATGGACTCATAGTGTACATCTTTACCTATCCCTATGGTGTACAATGTACATGCATAAGGATAAGCTCCTTGCTTTTAATGAGTTCATAGCCTAGAGTTTGGGTGGTCCTACTAAGACGGGTTTGATTAATTCATTGAATTTCTAGGATGAACTGATAGATGCTCTTAATGAGTTCATAGCCCAGGGTTTGGGTGGTCCAATTGAGACGAACTTGATGAACTTACCGAATTTATAGGATGAGCCACTAAATGTTCTTAATGGATTCATATCTTAAGCTTTAGGTGATCCTAGTGAGACAGACTTGATTAATTCACCAAAATTTAAACTGAGAGATTGAGCTTATTAAATGCTCTTAATGATTTCATAATCTTGGTTTGGATGGTCTATATTGAGATAGACTTGATGGAATCACCTATGTCAGTGTGAAAGATTAGCCACCTTCTATGAAAGACGTTGGGTCATTTTTCTAGAGCATTTACCAGCATCCCGAGGTAGATTGGCTAAATTGTTGATTTATCGCTGAACACAATTGGACTTGAGATTAGTCGTGTGTTATGAGTTTACTCTTATTTTAACAAGTTCCAGACTCATTCACTTGTTAAGAGAAGAATTTCTCATTTCACTATGTATTAGTGCCAATCTAATAGATACTAGTTGTCGAAACCGTTTTTTGAAAACAAAAATTTTGGTTGTCGACTTTAAAAAACAAAACTGGAGTCGCCACCGATCCTTTATTAAGGTGTGATCGCCCACCTTAAAAATAATTTTGGTGCGAAATTTGAGAAAAGCAGGTTCGGAGTCGATTCGCATACGAGGAAGGATTAGCACCTCGTAACGCCCAAAATTGGTACCAAATTGATTTTTTTAATGCCTTGGTGTCGAAAATTTGAAAAGATTTTAAAAGGAAACTTTTTATTTCATGAATGAATTAAAATGATAAGACATTCTTATTTCAAAGAAATAAAACACCACACCCAGTGAGTTAGGGCACAATGTTTTTAAATCTTCAAAATACCCGAATATTGCCTTTTGCTTTTGAAAATTCTTATTTCGAGAAAAAAAATGTCATGACCAGTAAGTTAGGACCCAACATTTTTGAATTCCCGAGAATAAGCTTTTATTTGAAATTTGTGAATTTATTGCAAATAAATACTTAGCTTTCTAAATTCATCGAAAAATAATCGCAATCCAGTAAGTTAGGACACGATCTTTCTCGAGAATCATGAATGCCAAATATTTTGGAAATTTGTAAAAATATGATGATTTTAATGCTTTGGCAAAACCAAAATATATTTCCCAAAAGGTATGTTAAAAAGTTAATGTACAATATGAAACAAAAACTTTAATTTAAAACATATGTGAATAAATATTTACAAAATATATATACAAGTACAATATACAAGTAAATTTGCAAATATGTGTACACATTTATTTAACACACATATACAAGGATACATATAAAAAGATAGAATGGAATATATCAATCAAAAACTAATAGAAAATGCATGTATGTATTTGAAAATCGTGAAAAAAATATAAAAGTATGCACATGTGTATATATTTACAAAATAAAAAATGTATAAGTATATATACATAGGTAAATCATGAAAATATGTATACATTTAAATACTTATATATATATGTACAACATGTATAAATAACGGAGTATATATGAAAATAAAAATGTTTATAATAATTAAAAGATATAAAATATATATATACTATAGAAAATGAACATATATTTTAAATTATACAATACGGGAAGTACATATGAATTAAAATGTGTATGTATATTTATATCTATATTTATGAAAAAAATAAATTATGAAGAATAATATAAAAAACATATATAGAAGTATATGTATGTACCTATTTACAAAAGTAAAAAATTTGAAATTAAAAATATAAAAGTATATATATATTATAAAAATGAAATGTTTGTATGTATATGAAAATAATGATTACAAGATTAATAATAATAACAAATAATAATAATAATAATAATAATAATAATAATAATAATAGCAAACTAATATTAAATTTAATTAGAAAAACAAATGCAAAGGATCAAGTTGAGAACAAAACAAAACTGAAAAAAACGAAAGCAAACTAAAATAAAGGACATATTTGCAAAAGGCGCATAATATGAAGGGTCAAAAAGGGAATTAATCCCGCCCTTCCTAAACGCTGAGCAGAATTGGACTAAATCTAACACGGGCAAAATATTCGAGCCAAATTAAAAACAATGGACTTTATTAAAACGCATCGCAAAAAGGAGGGACTAGTAGTGAAAATCTCCCATTTAAGGTTGATATGCGCAGACCCCACCCCAAAAACCAAGCGGCGCATGCTTTGTCCATCTTTTAGGTTTTAAAGGGAAAAAAGAAAATTAAATTGTTCTTTTGGGTTTCCCTTTCCAGAGGAGAAACCAGACCCCTTTAGGGTTTCCTTAACCCTCATACGCCGCCGCTCAGCCTCGGCCAAGGCTCCGATTGTGACGGAGATGGCGCCGACTCGACGAATCCGGCGAGAGAGGTAAGTCCTTCCTCCCTTCTTTATATTTTAAATTAAAAATAAATAAAAAATAAAAAAGAATGGAAAAATGAAAAAAAAACACGATTCACCTTCGAAAAAAACCCTTTGTAATCTCCGTATTTTCTCTCTATTTTCATATTTTTTAACACTCCAAAATTCCCCCCATTTACACTGAAAATATTGGCCTTTTATAGCCGAAAATGGAAAAGAAAAACAAATCCAAATAAATCTATTCAGTTGTTTGTTGGCTCGATTTTTGCTCTTCTCCTTCGCTTGTTGCAGGTACGTGCTTGAGGAGCGGCGTTTGCGGAGGTGTGGCGTGCGTAGAGGGCAGTAGTTGCGGCGCAAGCTGCTCTAGGGTTTCTGATTTGGCTGAAAATTGGTTAAGCTTTGGGCTTGTTGGGCTGTCATTATTTTGGGCCTGTAATTAGGGTTAATTTTTTTTGGGCCCGAGCATATTTGGGCTTGTACACTAGTACTTAAGCGACTAATTTTGCTATTGCTCTTTGTCTTGTCTTTTAAAAAATCTTTATTTCTTTTACATTAGTGAGGGAATGTTGGTAATGCAAAAATCTTACCATTACAATATGGTTGTTGGAATCTGACCGTTACAACATGGTTGTTGGAATCTGACCGTTACAATATGGTCGTATGACCATTGGAATCTAACGATTGCAATATGGCCGTTGAATTTTTGGACCATTTTGCCATAAAAATTAGAAAAATAATTTATAAAAATAGTTATAAATTAATTACAAACCATAAAATTTTATAAAAAATAAATTGCCTTTTTATAAAATTTCATAAAAAAATAAGTTTTTTCAAATTTTTATTAAATTATTTGACTAATATAACTTGCGCAAAATGAAAAATGAAAGACAAAATTGTGATAGCCCGAAATAGGGCCTAATCGGAATAGTGGTTTCGTAACCACAAATTCGAAGTGAAATAGTTTAATTTTATAAAGTTTTATTAATTTCCGATTGATTGAAATATTGTGTGAAAATATGGAAGGAAATTTTAATGATTTAGTGCCTAATTAAATTTTTAGGACTAAATTGAGAAAAATGCAAAGTCTGTCTAATTAATGATTAAATGACTTAATTGAATTATTGCATGAAATTGGAAGTGTTTATGTGGCAATTAGACCATAAATCAGTGATATGGACACAAAAGGATAATTCTAGAAAAATATCTAAGTAATGGGTTAAGGGTATTTTTGTCCAAATTGAATAAAAGACAAAATAAAGTGAAAATAAGTGTCCATCTTCTTCAAAATCAAACCTTTGCTGCCAAAAAAATTCATGTCACCATAGCTAGGGTTCTTGATTTTTCCAAGCTCAATTGTAAGTGATTTCTTACCCCGTTTTTAATTATTTTCGTATTTTTATGCTTATTGAAGCTTGAATTTCATGTTTCTACCATTTAATTTAAATGAAATTAAAGTTTAAAAATTGACTCATTCATGATATAATTGTAAATTGATTAGTGATGTCAGATAATGAATGTTTGAAGTGTTAATTACAAGTTTTACTAGATGAATTTTGATGAAAATGTTGAAAAATGGCTAAATTGTGAAAGATGGTAAAGTGTGCATAAAGTTGTGATTTTGTGAAATTGAGGGCTGTTATTAGCATGAAATATGATTTAGTGAAGTTTGAAATTTAAGAATTTAGTGAATTTTATTTTTACGAGTTTTGGGACAAAAGTGTCATTTTTGAAAAGTTATGGGGAAAAATGTAAATTTGCCAAAATGTTGTGTATGAATTGTATTTGAATGGAATGTTGATAAAATGTATTAAATTGTGTTAATATAGATCAAGAAAGAAGGAATAGTGGAAGTGATCGAGGAAAAGAGAAGGTTATCGACTAAGTTACAAAAATAGTCGTTTTGCATCTGAGGTAAGTTACGTGTAAATAATAGTTATATTTTTATAAATTGTGAATTATATTTGATATGTGAATTAATATTCAATGTGGAAGGAAAATTATTCATGAATTATTCAAGTGATAAAGTGTTGAAAATAAAGTGTTAAGTGTAAATTCCCGGTTGAACTTAGGAATAGAAGTGGATACAAGTGACATGTCACTAGAGATCAGTGTTACAGTGTTACAGTGAGTCTCGGGTGCTGGGTGATCTAGCATGTGTTGCAGACACCTGACAGCTTGTGTGAGCGAGGCCGTGGACATTTCGGTGTTATTGATCGGTGGTAGCCGGCTACATATCGATGGTAACCGGCTACATATCGATGGTAGCTACGACTACATATCGATGGTAACCGGCTACATATCGATTGTGGCACTTATGTGCTAAATCTCTACGTATCTGTGTATATTCCGAGTGTTCAACGGGATTAATAATGAGTTAAAGTGAATATGAAATGAAGTGTGTATGCAGGTACAATTGAAAGAATTGAGCATATGTGATAAATGTTAAGTGTGAAAATGTATATGCAAGTGAATTGGTAAGATTGTGCATGTGTAAGTGATTGAAATTGCTAAGAAATGTTTTGATTAGTTATATGTTAAAAGTGTTAGTTATTAAATGAGTACTTATTGTTTACATGTAACTTACTAAGCTATTTGTAGCTTACACATTTTCTCCTTTCCTTTGTTTTATAGTAATTTGAGCTTGCTCGAATTGGGGATCGTCGGAGCTCGTATCACACTATCATCCATCTCGGTATTATGTGTTTTTCAGAACGTTTAAAACTATGGCATATATAGATTCTTAATCATTTTGAGTATGTTCATATGATATGGCTAAGATTAGCTATTGAAATGGTTAGTAAAGATTATGTTTGGGTGTTATATATGGTAAATGGTAGTTAATACAAAGAAGCAGTTTCTTTGACAGCAGCAGTGACGTGAATGTGAAAAATCACCATAAATAGTAAAAATGGAATTAGAGAGTGAATGATATATAGAATTAAATCTTATCAAGTCTATTTTTACATAAAAGAAACGGTATAGGCAAAGGAGTTTTATATTTTGAGATATTTGAATTTTAGTGTGACAGGGTCAGAATAGTTTTTAAAGTCCCCTGTTCTGACTTCAGAAAATCATTATAAATTGCACAGAAATAATTATAGGTCATAATTTATATTTCTAGATTCCTTAGTGAGTCTATTTTCAAAATAAATAAATGATAACCTTATATGAATTCTGTACAATGAGATAATTGATTTTTAGTGCCAGGAGGTCAGAACTGTCAAGTAGTGAAACAGGGGAGACTTTAATGAATAAACTGTACTAATTGGCTAAACCAAAAATTCTAAAACTTTTATGGTAATAAGGTATATGTGTCTAGTTTCAGGAAAAATTTACGGATTTAAATTTTGAGTTTCGTAACTCAAGATATAATTAAATTAGTGACAGTCGCGCAGGTGGACAGTTTTGTTATAAACAGTGAATTTAATTTTAAAAGCAAATTTTTATGCTCAGAATTGGTAAGTTAAGTTGGATGACATCTCGTACTCGATTCCAACGATGGTCTCGGGTAACGGGTATTACAAAAATATAACAAAAATATTATTAATATTGATTTTATGATATAAGTTGTTGATGTTATTTTTTATTTAAAATATAAAAATAATGATCTTTTGTAAACTTTATGATTTTTAATTAAATTTTAATAATAATTTTTATAAATTTCAATTTTTTAAAAATCTTTTTAAATTTCATAATGTATTTGGACAACAATTTTTTTAGATTCACTGTGTACTTATTTTTAAAATAATTTTTATTTTTTAATTGATGGTGATGTGGCATTACCACATCAACACTCAATGATAACATTGCATTACCACATTAGCATTTGACAATGACGTAGCACTGCCACGTTAATAAATGTGCTAACATGGCATCAATTAATAGTTGCATTTGCGTTGTCATTAAATACTAACGATCAATGGCAATCAAAGGTCCTATTTGGTCAACTTTGTTAGTTTAGGAGCTCAAATGAGATGCAAAAAGTTTGAAGGTTTAATTGATTTTTTTGAAAAAGTTTGAGGGCTTATAAATACCGCCTTTAAAAAAAATAACATTCTCTTAAACTTATTTTAATAAATGGGTAAACAACATTAGTAGTCACCCAATTATTAGTATTTTTTTGATCACTCAACTATGAAAAATTATAAAATAGACACCCAATTATTCAATTTTCTCTTTTTAGTCACTAGTGGCTAACAATGGCAGCTTTTAAAGTTACAAAATGGACATTCAACTATTCATTTTCTTAGAATTAAGATTAAGTTAACACAATGTATAAATATTGAGGGTTAAAGTTGTTGTTATGTCAATTTTAAAAGCTTGAGTTAACTAAAAAAGACAAAATTAAATAGTTGAATAATTATTTTATAATTTTACATAATTAGGTGACAAAAATAAAAATAATTGAGTGACTACTTAGTGTAATTTACCTTAATATAAATAATAAAAAAAATACCATCGTATTAAATAAGTTTTCATATAACTTCCTTAATAAGCCCAAAGTTTTACACTAAACACATTCTCCTCCCTCTGAAAAGGAAAACACTATTTTTCCGCTTGAGAGAATCTATCACTTGAGTCACCACTCACCACTTCCTCCTCTCCCCCTGAAAACAACAGCAAAAAAAGCCCCTTTTATCATCCTTTTATATTCTTCCATATCTTTCAGATCATGGAGATCACGGAAAAGCTGCTAAAGTTGAAGTACCCCATAATCGTAATACTCACTCTTTCGCTTACCCTTTCAGCCCTCATCATTTTTGCACCTTCTTTTCTCACCATTTTAGCCTACTTTTGGCCTCTTTTGCTTTCCACTGCCCTCTTCCTAGTTGCTGTCATCTTCTTTGGGAAAACGTCTGCTCATACCGCCGCGTCTGACTCCGATCCGGCAGATAAGGCCGGTGAAGTCCTCCTTGACTACGTTGCTGGCCAACCCCAACTAGCTGTTGACACCAGTTACAAGCCTGAGTAGAACTTTCAAGCCTTTACTGTAATCTCTAACTCTCTCTCTCTCTCTCTCTCTCTCTCTCTCTCTCTCTGCTGCTGTAACTTCACCCCTTTTCCCTTTTCTTTTATTTCCTATCCTGCGAACTGTAAAGTTTGGGAGGAAAATAATAATAAACTAATTGCTAGTTGCTGTAACTTGTTTTTTTTTTTTTTAGTTTAATATGAACAGATTTGAACTTATGCGATTTAAGTGTTAAAGGAGAACCTAAATCAGAACTCATCTACTGTTTAGCATTAGGGTAATGACTCTTTAACAAAAACCATGTGCTAGATTCTCTTGGCAAATGGCAAGCAAGAACTTCCATTATTGCAGCACTGCAGCATATAGTAAAATACACCATTTAAGTTTACCCTAATATTCCATAACGTTTAATTTGGGACGTTGATGCTGTCACGTGGGTCCGGGACGATTATATTATACGACCTAGCTCTATCGTTCTTATTATGTTCCCTATCGTTGGGCCAAATATGGAAGGTTTGTTTATGGGGTTAACTGGGGAGCAATAAGGTCCCCTCCCCGGTTGTTGAGACCACCAGAAAATTCAAAGTTATTGGGACCCACTGTATAGATATATGTGTCCCTTTTCTTTAAACTCATTCAATCATTCAACTTTTGGCTTGGCTGTATTGGATTATAGTATAAATCCATCATTATATTTATTATTCAATCAAATTACTTGAAAACGTTATTCCAAATACCACTAATACAGTATTGTCTTGTCTCTGATGCCATTATAATCACTTCTCTTGAGCTGATTTTGGTGGAGTTACATCATCAACATCAACGTCCTTGATCACGTCATTCAGATCCTTCATGGCAACTGAAATATCATCTTGTTTGATCTTTCCTTTTTCTTTTAGCTTATATAAGATCATATCAGCGGCCCTGTCAAAAATAAATTAATAAGCAAATGTTACTTGTGTTATTGAAGTGATTTTATGGGGAATTCTTTCAGCAATTAAGTAAATCTTACCCATAAACCTTGCCATCCTTAATATCATCAGCTGCCTCCAGGTCTGTCTTGGCTATAATGTTGTTGCTAATTACCTGTTTCGCCAGTTTCTTTGTTTCGATATCGGTGTATATCTCTGCAATGTAGAGAAATAGCTGGCCTACACAGGAAGTTCCGGTCGAAATCCAAAATACAGCAAACATACGACCGAATAGTTCTTGGAAGGTCTCGTCTCCGAAGCCTGTGGTTGTCATGGTTGTAAATGCACAGTAGATGGCATCGGTGAAGTCCATTCCTTCGATGGTGAGTAGAACCAAGATCCCAATGACATAATGCCCCGCCATAGCGATCAAGGAGATCTTGAGCTTATTGTAATCTATTTTGACGCTTTCAATCTCTTTAAGGGCTTCCACCGGACCGATTTTTCGTGACATGCGGAGGGCATTGACCATCACCATTTGTTGTTTCACAACCAAGTACTTTGCAGCGATTTTCACTGCTATTCCGAACAGACACATCCCTACGGTTATGAAAAAAATGCATACTAGTTGTGCATTGTAAGAGTGAGGGACAAGGTCTCCGTAACCAACTGTGGTCATTGTCACCACACATAAGTAAAGTGAATCAATGAAATCGATTGTTTTATGGCCTCTGATGTCATTCTTCAATGCGTAAAAGATTACAGTTCCAACACCCAAGTAGATACCAAAGTACGTGCCAAGCCGCTTAAGATCAGGGTAACCGGCCCGGAGGGCTTCTGGAGGGGCACATTTTGCGGCTACCAAAGTAGCTTTGCAGCCCTGAATGCTTCTTTTCTTGAGAGCCTTTTCGTCATTGGAAGTCATCGAAATGATTGAGTAGAAGTGATCCAGCATGAAGACTACTACCTGCAAGAAGCATTACAACATAAAATTTCATTGTTATAATGAAATCACATAGAAAATTATTAGTAAACATAACATTCAGCTATTGAAACTAATCTGGTATTAAGCTTAGGTTCATCACTAACAAGCTCGAAATGAAGACCTCGGAATGAAGAGACTTACCAGAGGGAAGTAGGGAAAGAAGAGACTTACCAGAGGGAAGTAAGTTTGCAAGTCAATATAAAAGTGCTTATATGTAGAGGGAATTTGGTTCTCAAATACACTGGAAAGTTCCTGGAAGATCCAAGCTGATGTCGTTTGCTGTTGCATGGATATAAATACTTTTTGTTTGTTTTCCCTTCTTTTATTTATGTGCTTAGGTTATGGGAAATTTCATATGCACATCCAAAATGGGAAATTTCAATTGTTCGCCTTTAAACAAAACTATACAGTAAATGTTGTACATTTGATGAGTGTAACCCAAGTCTACGTATATAAAAGGTGAGTGAAATTAATCTACAAATTTATGTTTCTGCAGAGGATATTAGCCGTAAATATGCTGATCAGAGGTAACACTTCAGACTTAAAATACACACAGAAAAAGGTTTATTCTCGATCACAATTGCTTGAGCTGTGTTATTGAAGTTGAATAATTGAAACATAGCTTATCATACACATTTCAGAGCATGAAACTGCTTGCCTTAAAAGTTTGAGAACTTGTATAGATTAGTCTCTTGTTTAAATAGCAAGCTTTTGATTTACGCAACAACCAACTTCAATAACTCAAAATAGTGATCTATAAATGATTAAAAGTTGGTATTACAGGTTTAGATAATAGTCGTAAGATTAAGATCATTCGCCTACTTCCTCCTAATAGTTGTTGTTGGCTAATAGTAACATTTCATTCTATGTAGTGTTTCTATGGCATCCTAGTTTCAACAGATTGAGCTTCAGATATATCAGATACAGACAAGGTTCCGGACTGGTCAACATCTAGATTCTCGAATTCCTCCATGATAACTGAGATATCTTGTTGGCAAATCTTCCCCATTTCTTTAAGTTTGAATAGAACAAACTCAGCAGCTCTGCAAAAAGAAAGCATTAGGAAATGAGAATTTGCAAACAGGAGATCAGATCACAGAATCTGAGTTAATAATCTGCAAATACATACCCAACAACTCCATCATCATCAATATCAGCAGCCTCCAAATCTACATTTGTTGTTCTTCGACTAAGAACCCATTTCACCAGTGCTCTTTGTCTGTTCTCTGTATTTACCTCAGCAACATAGAGAAAACACTGAGCCAAGCAGATAGTGCTAGCTAATATCCAAAACACAGCAAAAATACGACCTCCTTCGGTTGAGAAGCTTTTATCTCCATATCCCAAGGTTGTAATGGTAGAACAAACGCAGTAGAACGAATCGACTAGGCCTAAATTCTCAACTTCATATAGGAAGATGGTCCCGGTTAATATAAGCACAACAAGAATGATTAGTGTTGTATAAAACTTGTATTTCACCCTATTAGTTTCAATCTCCTTAAGAACTTGAAGTTCACCAACTTTTTGATTCATGTGTAAAGCTTTAACCAGCAATATTTCTTGCTTCTCCGCCAAGTAGTCAGCAGCTTTGGTCAGTACAAGTCCGACCAGAGCCATTCCCGTGAAGACAAAGGCACAGGCTAGTAGTTTTGCGAGGTCGCTGTTAGGAACAAGGTCTCCATATCCAACAGTGGTCATTGTAACAACACAAAAATAAAGAGCATCAAGAATTCCATTTGTTTTGTCCCCTTTGATTTGGGTCCTGGCTGTATAAAAGCAAATGGTGCCTAAACCCATGTATAACGTCAAAAATAGAGCTACCTTCTTAAGACTCGGATTAAGTCTCCCGAAAATGGACCCGGAACGTGGAAGTGCAGCTTCTCTATTACCATCAGTAGGAACAAAATCTGCAAAAGGAGCACTCCTAACTCGTCGAAACCTTCTCTTCTTAGGTCTATCCCCATTAGTCTTTTGAGTTCTTGGAGTCGCTAATCCTGATAGCAAAGGCTCGTTTTCATCGTTGCAGGCCATTAGGAAGATTCAGCAGACATAGATCACTACCAGAAACCCTGCAAGAGAAAATTAAATAAATTTAAACTAAGCAAAGGGGAGTCAAGGGAGAAGAGAATCTTTGATTTGCAGATTATCGTGTGATCTCTTTGTAGTTTTTGTTTCCATGTTCTTACACCGAATCTGGAATTTCACTCTTATACAACCAGAAACAAAGATGATTCCAATTAAGTAACTAGAAGAACCGAAATTGAAACTTGAGAGAATTATCCGCATTGAGTTCAATGTGAAACACTGTGGACTGGCCAAGATCTATGAGATCTATGTTTAAAGGTCATGTTTTTCATGCAAATTATGTATGATAAAAGCTGAGAACCAATACAAACAAAGAAGCAGCAGGAGAATGAGATATTAGTAGAGACATACCTTGGAGAACGTGTTCTTGGAAGCAAATCGGTGGAGAAGAATTAGGATAGCAGAAGCTTTTGGAATTTGTAAGAAGATCCAAATCCCAAGTTTCTATCAGTTGACTGTTGGTGTTTTTGTCGTTTTTTGTGGCTATTTTTTGGCCAAAACGTGGCACTGCACTGCTTTGAGTGATAGAAGGGGAAAGATGTGAATGTGAACGCATTATTTTACATAGAGATAAATTTAAATTAGTATATAATAGATATGAAATATGAGATAAATCGGATATAATATAAATTTTTTAAAGTAATTAACAATAATTTCAACATCATACAAATACATAAAAATTGTATAAGATCAATTACGTATCTAGATTCATAACATTGTAAGTGTGCAAAAGTTGTGCACCACTAAATAAGTAAGATCAAATTTTCTCTAAATTTAATCGTTATAACAAAATTAATTTATAGTACATAATAAGAATACTAACATGATATGAAAATAATCATTGTTTTCAGTACCGGATTGGTTGAATTTGGTATCAGTTGAGATACTGATTAGGAATAAAGAGGTTGGACCAGTTTTCTTGTAAACTCGTTGAATCACGATAAAAAATTGATTGAACTGGTTTTTTGTAATATTTGTGATTTTTTAAATAATTTATTCAATTAGACTAAACAAATCGCCAGATCGAGAACCAGTGATCTGATCAGTTTGACCACCCATCCAATTCTAAAAACTTTGAAAATAATATGAAGTTTCAAACATGTGAAAATACCCTAGATTAGCGGGATCTAAAGTTACTTAGTGTGCTTTTAGTTCAAAGAATATAACATTCACAAAAATAATGTGAAATTCTAGTTTTTAGGTTTGAATTTCAAATATTATCTTGATATTCTTATATTTCCAAAAGTGTGTAGATACACGGGATATAAGTGATAATCTCAATACTAACTCTTCCTCACATAATCTTACATTGACATTTTTAACAATTTATTCTATTTGTAACAACTTTAATTCATTTAATTTAAGCCGCAACCAAATAATAATATAATATAATGAATCAAGTTAATTAGTTTTTGATATATTATTCAAACAACATTTCAACTATATTTATTTATTATAAGTTTAAGAAAATTAACATTTAATTTAATTTATTATATTATATTATATTATATCTATACCTAAAAATATTACTCTTGTAACAATTCACCATTCCTTTTAATCATTTTAATCAAATTTATCTTTAACTATAAAAATAAAGTGTTTTTCTTCTTTGTTTTCTTATCAAAATAAGTCTTAGTTGTTTATGGTTTCTCTTCAATTTCATTTTTCCATATAAAATAAATTTAATAGAAAATGTATTCATTTATCCACAAAATAAAATATTATAAGCTTCAACATTTGCATAATAAACAATAAAAAAATTTGAGGACAATTTAGTATAAATTATTCTTTTAAGTAATTCATCATTCAAATCAACCAAATAAAATAATATAACATATTCGATGATATACTAAGTAATATTATATTTCAATAATCGTATTACCAATATTACATTATGTGAACCAACTATTTCCTTAGCACATTGTTGGGTATGATAAATTACCTTGTTCGGTGTTTTAGCCTTTTCATTTTAACAAAACCAATAAAAATACATATATAGTTGAACTTGCAACAATTGAATTATTAAAACTTTAATTTCACCACTCAACCAAAATTTCATTTTAATATGTTTTATACATTTTATTTTAATGTGCACAAGTTATTATCTTCATCGTTCTATATATTAGTAATATTGTTACGAGTTGGTGTCACAAGTTGACTTGATACTAACTCGACAAAACCATGATAAATAATTGCAGTGCATTTAGTATTGCTTATTTGATGTATTCATGTGTTTAAATTTCGTTTTACTCATAATTTAATCCATTTTTTATTTTAATATCGTCCATATTTCATGTATTTTCATGATTAATTAGTTTCAAACCATACATTTCATTGTTTATTATATGTTATTTTCTAGTATTATCTATACTATTTATTAAGTGTTATACTGAGTTGGTAGTGTCACCCTCAACCGAGTCATCAATCCGATTAGGAAATTACGAAAATATCATTTGTAATAGCCTGAATTTTTAGTGGTGTCGGAATGGTGATTCGAGATCACTAAATTTGACAAACGAGTAGAAAATATTATAAATTTAGTAAGTATAAGTTAAATGTGAAGTTAGGAAAATTTTTGAAATAGTGAATAGTGTACTAGGAATAAATATTAAAATAATTAAAATAAAAAAAACGAGGTATCGAGACCTCAAGATTTTAAACCGAGCCATAAATATTTTAGAAATATTTATAGAGTGTCATTGAGTTGGTATTAAAGTTTCGTTAGAAAATTTTAACGTTTGGATAGTTAATTAACTAAAAAGGACTAAATTGGGAATAGTGTAAAATTTGTTAAATTGGGATTAAATAGCTTAAGTGACTAAAGTGGAGGGATTTAAAAGGCTATTAGGCCCAAATTATATGGGCTGGACGGTTGGGTAAGAAAAATCAGCAGAATGTAAGGAGAAACAGGGGCAAAATTGGAAACTTAACAAATTAAACATTTAAAACAAAGACAAAAGTGAAAACTCTCCCCCCCTTTTAGGAAATTTCGTCCCCGAAATTTCGTACCTGGAAATTCGGATACTGAAATCTCATCAATTCCTCCGTTTCCCAGGTTGCCTCCTCAGATCCATGTCGATTCCATAACACCTTAACTAGTGGTACACGTTTATTCCTCAACTCTTTAACCTCCCGAGCTAAAATTTTCACCGGTTCCTCTGAATAAGTCATGTCAGGTTGGAGCTCTATTTCCGTATGAGGAATTACATGTGATGGATCTGATCTATACCGTCTCAACATAGACACATGAAACACATTATGAATATTTTCAAGTTCCCGGCAAAGCCAATCTATAAGCTCTGGGACCGATTCTTTCAATGATTTCATACTACCGATAAATCGTAATGAGTTTTCCTTTTCTTAACGCAAAACTTTCTTCCACGGTGACACTTTCAAAATACACGATCACCCACACTAAACTCTATATCCCTTCTCTTCAAATCTGCATATGATTTTTGCCGATCGGAGGCGTTTTAAACAATCTCGAATAATCTGAACTTTTCTTGATTTCCGAATCAAGTCCACTCCCACCGGTTTGATTCACTTAATTCAGTCCAATATAATGGAGTTCTACACTTTCTTCCATCTGAGCTTCAAGCGGTGCCATTTTAATACTAGTTTGATAACTATTATTATAAGCAAATTCGCTAAAGGTAAATACCTTTCCATTTGCCATAGAACTCAAGTATACAACACCTTAACATATCTTCTAAAATCAATCACTCGCTCGATCGCCCATCCATGCTGGGGATGAAAAGTCGTCTTTGAAATTTAATTTGGTGCCCAGAGCCTCCTGTAATTTACTCCAAAATCTCGAGGTAAATCTCGGATCTCGATCCGAAATAATAGATATCGGTACCCATGTAACCTCACTATCTCGAGACACATATAACTCCGCTTAACTTTTCAAGTCGATAATGCATTACATTGGAATAAAATGTGCCGACTTAGTTAACCGATCAACAATCACCCATATCGAATCTTTCTTCTTTGGAGTTCTTGGTAATCCGGATACAAAATCCATCGTAACATGTTCCCATTTCCACTGGAATCATAATGGGTCATAACAACCACTTCGGCACTTGATGCTCGACTTTCACTGTTGACAAATCAAACATCTTGCTACATATTCACAGATTTCCGTTTCATTCCGTGCCACCAATACATTTTCTTCAAATCACAATACATTTTGTACTCCCGGTGAATAGAACACATACTCTTGTGAGCCTCGATAAAATATCATTTTCAAGTCTAAATTATTTGGAACACATATTCTATTGCGATAATATAACATACCATTTTCATCAATGGAGTATTCGAGCTTAACTCATTTTGAACCATCGTCGTTTTAGCATCAATTTTGGGTCTTCATCTTGTAATTCCCGAATCCGTTGAAAGAACACAGTTTAGCTTTTAATTCGCTAGTATAGAACCATCCTCATTAATAGATAAATGAGCACTCAATGCCCGTAATGCAAATAATGATGATTTCGACTAAGTGCATCTCGCTACGACATTTGCTTTCCACGGTGATAGTCAATGACAAGATCATAATCTTTCAACAACTCTAACCATCGTCTCATCTCAAATTTAACTCTTTCGAGTCATTAAATACTTCAAGCTTTTATGATCGGTATACACGTAACATTTCTCACCATATAAGTAGTGTCTCCATATTTTCAAAGCAAACACGATCACGCCAATTCCAAATCATGTGTAGGATAATTCTTCTCGTGCGGTTTCGGTTGTCGGAAGCATATGCCACCACTTTTCTGACCGCATAAGTACACAACCCAAACCACTCGAGACGCATCACTATATACTACAAGCAGTACGCCTGGATTCGGTTGAGTCAACACTGGAGCCTCTGTCAACATCTTTTCAACCGATCGAAACTCTGCGACATTAATGCGACCATATAAATTCAACATTCTTTTGTAGTAATCGAGTCAACGGTAAGGTAATCATTGAGAAATCTTTGACAAATCGGCGATAATAACACGCCAATCCTAGAAAGCTCGTACTTGATAACATTCTTTGGAACTTTCCAATTTACCACCGCTATCTTACTTGGATCCACTCTTATTCCATCGGTGATACTATATGACCCAAAAACGCAACTTCGAAGCCAAAATTCACATTTCTTTGAATTTCGCATATAACTGCTTTCTCCGTAAAGTCGTAATACAATCCTTAGATGTTGTGCATGTTCGGACTCGTCTTTGAATAAATCAATACATCGTCAATGAACACAACCACAAATCTATCCAAATATGACTGAAAAATTCTATTCATCAAATCCATAAAAGCAGCAGGAGCATTGGTTAAACCAAATGGCACCACCAAAATTCATAATGACCATATCGAGTTCTAAGGCGTTTTGACACATCACACTCTTTAACTTTCAACGATAATACCGGATCGAAGGTCTATCTTGGAAAATCTTGCAGCACCTTTCAACCGATCAAACAGATCATCAATACGAGGCAAAGGATATTTATTCTTTCTGTTACCTTATTCAACGCTCGTAATCTATACACGTCTTAAAGAACCATCCTTCTTTTCACAAACAAGACAGGTGCACCCAGGCGACATACTCGATTCGATGAACCCTTTATCTAATAACTCCGCATCGCGCCTTCAACTCTTTTAATTCCGCTGGAGCCATTCTGTACGGTGTCATTGATATAGGAGTTGTTCCGGGAATCACATCAATTACAAATTCAACTTCTCTATCAGGTGGTAGACCGGGTAACTCTTCAGGGAACACATCAGGAAATTCATTCACCACTGGCACTTGTTTGAGCTTTAAATCAGAACCCCGAGTATCAAGGATATAGGCCAAGAATGCTTCATTGCCTTTGCGTAATAATCTCTGAGCAGAGAGAGCTGAAATAATTCTGACTGTATCACCCATATTTTCTGACCCAACTGAGATTACATCTCCTGTTTGACATTTCAAACTGATTTGCTTATCACGACAATTCACCACCGCATCGTGCCTCATTAACCAGTCCATCCCCAGAATAATGTCAAATTCCCGAAAGGGTAACAACATCAAATTAGCGGGGAATTCATAGCCTTTCACTTTCAGTGGACAATTACGACATATTAAATTAACCATCACACTATGACCTAATGGATTTGTAACTTGTATATCAAATTCAGTGGACTCAACAGATAAATTATTTTCAGATGCTAACATAGTGCAAATATATGAATGAGTAGATCCAGGGTCTATCAATGCATAAACAATAACATCATAAAGATAGAAAGTACAAGCAATTACATCAGAGCCGTAGCTTCTTCCCTTGCTCGAATGGCGAGGAGTGCGTCTTTGGTGCTCTATTCTCGATCGACCAACCGATTCCTCGTACCCGAACGGGTAGTCCACAGTAACCTTCGCTCCGCCCGAACGTCTACTTCTTTGAGGAATGGTTCTCTGTATCTCTTCTGTTCCACTTCATCTTTTTGCGTGGGGACAATCTCGAATAAGATGATCGGTAGCCCACATTTATAACAAGCCCCATCTTAGTCATGCATTCTCGAAATGATATCTTCCACAATATTGACACTTAGGTCGTGAAGCATTCGAACCTTTGCACACTTGCTACTGGTCTATCGAATACCACGAAATCGATTGTCTTGGTCTATCTCTGCCGATCTCCCGACAATCGATGTAGTTCGATTAATTTCTTCTCTAGATTTCTTCAGGAAAATCGAAAATGACTTAGAAGCACCTCTTTTGAATGGCTCTTTACTTTTTCGATCCATTGCATTTTTCGTTGTATACTTCTTCAAGCTTTTGAGCACGATACGTGAGCAATGAACTCTCGTATTTCATTACCCCAATCATCATTCTAATTTCATCATTTAACCCTTCTTCAAACCGGATACACATTTCTTCTTGATGAGGTACAATGTCTCGGGCATATTTTTGAGGTAGACAAATTCTCTTTCATATTCACTCTTGATTTATTTCCCGTCAGTAGGTCGAGAAATTCCTTTTCTTTTTATCCAAATACCGATCGCCCACATATTTCTTCTTAAATTCATTTTGGAAAAATTCCAAGAAATTTTCTCTGCGGAACCTGACCTCGATCGTCTCCCACCAACTATAAGCTTCTTCTTTCAACAGAGACACAGCACATCTCAAATAGTCATCTGGTGAGCAAGCCATTTCTTTAAAAATTCTTATCAAACTCTGTAACCAATATTCAGCTTTGACGGGATCATCATCAGTCCTTCCCCGAAATTCTTCGGCTCCAAGTTTTCTAAGCCTTTCCAATGGAGAACGCTTACTAGATTCAGTCGTTGTAGGAGGTGGAGGAGCAACCGGGGGTACCATCGATGGAGCAATAGGGGGAGGAGGTGGTTCAGCCTGATTTCTTTCTTGCCTCATTTCAGTATACCACTGATTCATAATCCCATAAATCATATTCTTTAATTCATGCTCTCGCATTTGGGAAATCGAAACATCACTGCTTGCTCTTTGTTCAGAATTCTGTGCTCTACTGTTAACTTCTTCTTGATCAGTACGTTCAAGTAAATTTGACATCTTTATAATCGGAGAGTATCTATAAAAATAACAAAGATTAGATCGGATCATACACATCACACTATCACAGATTTATATGGCATGTATTTCTAAACACTTTACACTTCACACATATTCCGAGGACCGGCTAAACCGGGCTCTGATACCACTAAAATGTAACACCCCTTACCCGAGACCATGGCCGGAGTCGAGCATGAGGCGTTACTTGACTTAACTTAAAAGTTCGGGGCATAAAAATTTACTTTCAAATTTAATTTCATCATTCATAATAAAGCTGTCCTCCTGTACAGCAGTCACTAAAATAATTATAATTCAAGCTACGAAACTCGAAATTTAGATCCGTAAATTTTCCATAAAACTAGACTCATATATCTATTCACCATAAATTTTTCAGAATTTTTTCTTTAGCCAATTAGTACAGTTTATTAGTTGAAGTCTCCCCTGTTTCACTAATCGACTATCCTAACCACTCATCACTAAAATTTAATTATCTCTTATTAAAGGCTTCATATGGTGATTAAACTTATTTCTACTGAAAATAGACTCATTAAGGAGTCTATACATATAAATTATAACTCAAAATTCCTTCTGTACAATTTTAATGAATTTCTAAAGTCAGAACAGGGACTTCAAAACATTCTTGCCCTGTTTCACTAAAATTCAAATATCTAAAAGTATATAATTCTTTTGCTTACTCCACTTCTTTCCTATGAAAGTAGACTCTTTCAGCTTTAATTTCATATCTCACTCAACTTCTAATTCTATTTCCACTATTTTGGTGATTTTTAAAAGTTACATCAATGCTGCTGTCCAAGAACTGCTCCATTGCAATTTTTAAAAAATTCAATATAACCCTTTATAATTGTCTAACCTTCCTACAAATTTCAAATCACAACCAATTCCAGTATTTCATCTACTTCATTTAAATACTAATGAAGTTCAACCAATCAACCATTTCAAACTAAAACATGTATATATTTCGATATCTAACATAACCATAACATTCAAATTTACTTTTTACTTCAATTCCCTATACATGCCATATAAATCCAAAAGTTGCTTAACATAAACTACGGAGTATATCCGGGTAGTGTGATTCTTGATGTAGATCCGATCCTCCGAATGTATAAATCGTTAATCTACAAAACAATAAACACACACATGTAAGCTTATAGAAAAGCTTAGTAAGTTCATAGGCATAAAACATAAATCTTACCAAACACTTGTACACTTATACAATATACACCATTACTAAATTTACACATCAACCACAATCTTTGGTGAGTTCCTTGGTATAAACTCACTACTACTTATTCTTTTACCATAATTCCTTTGGGCCCATTTGTCACTTACCATCCTTGATCAAAATTAAGGAACAGTTATGGAAATTTGAGTACTTCACTTTCACTTTGCCATATGACCTCTTATCACTTGTCCTTGATCGATAAGTGTAGCTAGGCTACCACTTATCACTTTACCATTGATCGATAAGTGTAGTGAAGCTACCACTTATCACTTTATCACTTGATCGGATAAGTGTAGCCACTTATCACTTTGTTTTTGATCGATAAGTGTAACCACTTATCACTTTGTTTCTTGATCGATAAGTGTAGCTAAAACTACCACTTATCACTTTGTCACTTGATCGAAGTACTCAAATCCGACGTTCCACTTAATTTGATCATTTATTCGATTTTCACATTTTTATTTTATTCTCATTTCAACAATAAATACATTTCACCATACATTGTATAATTCATGAAATTAACATTTAATCATTAAATTTCAGCCATATGAACTTACGGATCGATTTGCGAATTTGTAAAAGTTCGTGGACTAATCGGCTACTTTTTCTTTTCCTCGACTTGTTTTGTGTTCTCGATCTAAAATGCAAATTTATTCATTCATCAACATTTAATTCAATTCTAATTCATTTCACAATTTATGCCCTTTAATTTTCGAAGTTGCACTTTTACCCCAAACTTTACAGTTTTACAATTTGATCCCTACTCAATTAACCCTCAATTGATCTAATTTTCTCAATTAACACCTTTTCCAACTATTTTAGACTACTACATAGCCTTTCATACTCAAAACCGCAACACCAAACCTTAATTCCCAACTTTTCAAAAATCCAACACTAATCAATGGTAACTTTCAAAATCACCATGGAATCAAAAACTAATGAAATAATTAGTTGGACCTAATTGTAAAAGTATCAAAATCACAAAATTAGAAGAAATAATCAAGAATTAAACTTACATGATTCAAAAATATGAAAACCAGCTTATTCCAAACCTCCTATGGCGTTTTGCTGATAAATTGTGAAGAGATCTCTAGATTTTTCACTTTTGTCTTTGTTTTAAATGTTTAATTTGTTAAGTTTCCAATTTTGCCCCTGTTTCTCCTTACATTCTGCTGATTTTCTTACCCAACCGTCCAGCCCATATAATTTGGGCCTAATAGCCTTTAAATCCCTCCACTTTAGTCACTTAAGCTATTTAATCCCAATTTAACAAATTTTACACTATTTCCAATTTAGTCCTTTTAGTTAATTAACTATCCAAACGTTAAAATTTTCTAACGAAACTTTAATACCAACTCAATGACACTCTATAAATATTTCTAAAATATTTATGGCTCGGTTTAAAATCTTCGAGGTCTCGATACCTCGTTTTTTATTTTAATTATTTTAATATTTATTCCTAGTACACTATTCACTATTTCAAAATTTTCCTAACTTCACATTTAACTTATACTTACTAAATTTATAATATTTTCTACTCGTTTGTCAGATTTAGTGATCTCGAATCACCATTCCGACACCACTAAAAATTCAAAGCTATTACATCATTCCATAATTAAAATAAGTTATACTATTTGAGGGTATTTTAGTCTTTTCATTTTAACAAAACCAATTAAAATATGCATATTGTGGATTTGAACCCACATCAATTAGATTAATAAAACTTTAAATTTATCACTCAAGCTAAGCTTCATTTTAATATATTTTAATATGAATATAACAATAAAAATATATTAAATATATTAAATTGAAGTTTTGGTTGAGTGGTAAATTTAAGATTTTATTAATTTAATAACAACTAATATGGGTTCAAATCTCACAATATGCATATTTTTATTGGTTTTGTTAAAATAAAAGACTAAAATACCTCTAATAATATAGCTTATTTTTATTGGTGACCGTTGAGAGTGACGCCAACTCAATAAAACACTTAATAAAAAGTAAGTATAGATATAACTAATGAAGATAATAACTTGTGCATATTAAAATAAAAAATGTATAATATATATCAAAATGAAGTTTTGGCTAAGTGATAAATTTAAGGTTTTATTAATTTAATTTATGCAAGTTCAAATCCCACCAATACGTATCTTAGACTTTCTATTTTAACACCCTCAAATAGTATAACTTAATTTAATTATAGAAGGGTATTTCTATCATTTCTTAATCGAGTTGGCGGCTCAGTCAGAGTGACCCAATTCAGTAAAACACTTAATATACACCTGATAGAGATAATAAATTGTGCATATTAATATATAAACATACATCGAAATGAAGCTTTGGTTGAGTGGTAAATTTTATCAAGGGTTAAATAACTATTTGGGGTCTAAACTTGATAACTTTTTCCACATTGGGGTCTGAACAAAAGTTATCAAGTTTAAACCCCAAAATATAATTTAACCCTTTTATTAATCCAACAATTGGCACGAGTTCAAATCTCACAATGTGCATATTTTTATTAGTTTTGTTAAAATGAAAAGACTAAAATAATTACGATAATATTTTTATAATTTTCCTAGCCGTTGGTGATCGGGTTAAAAGTAACACCAACTCAATAAAACACTCAATCAATCAATAGTATGGAAATAAGTTAACACATTAATTCACCTTTTAAAAATATAACGAGGTTGTAAAAATAATTAAAATATAAAAGAATATTTTAGAAAATGATTTTTTGAAAAATAATCTGTGAACTAATTATTTCTAAAACATCATTTAAATACAAAACATACACCATGAATATAAAATGTAAATTAAAAAAAACCAAATCTAAAATTTGAAAACAAAACAAATAACTTTGAAATTTAATTTTTGAAAGTTAGCCACGTGTTGAGCATTCAGTCATTAGGGATTTTTTTAATGTAGAGTCAACAGGTGGCGATTTTCTTCTCATAGAAAAGGAGCATAAAAACTTAGTTATTGTATCCAATGACCCGTCATTAGGAAATAACCCAGCCATCATAATTCACACCATTGCCCACTAAAATCCATGAAATGTGTCAAACAAAGATCAAATTAGGATTGTTTTTAATTAAACACCAGTTATGAGAAACAAATAAAGAAAAAGTGGATTTTTTAATCAGAACTGTTTGATTGGATGCCTTCACACAAGGAAAAGTTTAGGCTATTACTTGTTATTCATATACACAGAGGTAAAGAGGTTCAATTCAATAACTCAAAACAGCCATCTATAAATGATTAAAAGTTGGTATTACAGGTTTAGAGAATAGCTCTAAGATTAACATCATTCACCTCCTTCCTCCGATAGATGTCGTTATATGTCATGTTGCTATGAACTCCTGGTTTCAACGGATTGAGCTAGAGCTATATCAGATACTGTCAAGGTCCCAGACTGGTCCAAGTCTAGTTCCTCGAATTCCTCCATTATAACTGAAATATCCTGTTGGCAAATCTTCCCCATTTCTTTAAGTTTGAATAGAACGAACTCTGCAGCTCTGCATAAAATAAAGCCACTAGCACGTTGAGCTGATAAAAAGAAAGCATTAGGAAACGAGAAAGATAGCATCTACAAATCCTTACCCAACAACTCCATCATTATCAAGATCAGCAGCCTCCAAATCCAAACTTGTTGTTCTTCGACTAAGAACCCATTTCACCAGTGCTCTTTGTCTGTTCTCTGTGTTTACCTCAGCAACGTAGAGAAAAAACTTAGCCACGCATATAGTGCCTGTTAATGTCCAAAACACAGCAAAAACACGACCCCCTTTGCTTGAAAAGCTTATATCTCCATACCCCAAGGTTGTAATGGTAGAACAAACGCAGTAGAATGTATCGACTAGGTCCAATTTCTCTACTTTATATAGGAAGAAGGTACCGGTTACTACAAACACGACAAGAAGGATCGATGTTGTGTAAAACTTGTATTTCACCCTGTTATGCTCAACCTCCTTTAGAACCTCAATTTCACCATCTTTTTTGTACATATGTAAGGCTCTAAACAGCAATTTTTCTTGCTTCTCCACCAAGTAGTCAGCAGCTTTGGCCAGTATAAGTCCAATTAGAGCCATTCCTTTGAAGACAAAAGCACAGGCAAGTAGTTTTTCTAGGTTGCTGTTAGGACCAAGGTCTCCATATCCAACAGTGGTCATTGTAACAACACAGAAATAAAGAGCATCAAGAATTGCATTTGTTTTCTTCCCTTTGATTTGGTTCCTGATTGTATAAAAGCAAATTGTGCCTAAACCCATGTATACTATTACCGTCAAAGACAGTGCTACCTTCTTAAGAGTTGGATTAAATCTCCCGAAAATGGACTCGGAACGTAGAAGTGCATCATCATCTCCATTAGCATCAGTAGGAGCAAAATGTGCTAAAGGGGCACTTCGAACACGTCGAACCCTCCTTTTCTTTGGTCTATCCACATTGCTGGTTTGAGTTTTGGGAGTCGCCGATCCCGATACCAAAGGCTGGTTTGAGGCCATTAGGAAGATTCAGCAGAAACAAGTAACAACTCACTACCAGGAACTCTGCAATATTCAGAAAATTAAAGTAAACCAAGTGATCAAATTTATGTGTCATGAAGTATACGACTTGAGTCGAGGGATAAGGGGCTCTTATGATGTTCTTAAAGTTTGTTTCAATTACAAATAAATTCATCCCAATGCAGTTGATGTTCTTAAACCAAATCTAAAATTTCACTCCATAAATCCCTTTATCACTGATCACTGAAGCATCCCGAGAACAAAGATGGAAGTCCAGTTAGTAGCTAGTAGAACCAAAAGTGAAACTTGGGAGAATTATCCGCATTAATGACTCCAATGTGAAAGATTCAGGACTGGCCAAGATCTATGAGACCTTTTATAAGTTTAAAGCTCATATTTTTCATACAAAGCTGAGAACCAAAGCTGAAAATAATACAAAGTATTATTGGAAACTTACCTTAGAATTTGGTAGAAGATCCAATCCGAAGTTTCTATCAGTGGAGTGCTGATGTTTTGTCGCTACTTTTTAGCTAAAACTTAGCAGAGCTTCTGATTGGTTGAAGGAGAAAGATAGAGGTTTAAGTATGGGACGCTAACAGAACCTTGTTTTATGTGGAGGATTGCATTTTAAATGTATCCTAGTGTATTTATTATTTGTGGGAAATCGATGGGATGGGACCTGAGTATTTAAAACACACATTACTAGGTATGGGTGCTCGCAAATTCAACCAACGTTTGTCGTTTCATTATTAATATATAAAAATATTACTTATCTGTACTCCCTTAAATTGATCTCCTGTTATGAAGTTAAACTCACCACACTCCGGATTGTCTTATGTTTGCTCGAAGAATGAATATCACCCACATGTTTGTTCTTGATCTCATTTAAGTGTTCTTCTAATATTATTGTTTTACTCGAACCTCTATTACATGATTGCAGGATTTTATTGACTAGATTCCACTATAACGGGAGAGCACTTATTGTGTCGACGCTATGGCTCGAGCTAAAAGTGTATTGTTTTGTCTAATGTTAGGACCGCTAATGAATTTTATGTAATTAAAATTTATGGTAAACTATCAAAATAGTCTTTTTGTTTCCCTCAAGTTATATTTTAATCATTTATACTTGAAATGTTACGTCTTAGTCATTTACATTAACATGTTGTATCATTTTAATCACTGAGCTGTTAATTGCCATGAACAGTATAACAGTAAGCTGACTTAACACATTAAATCATCATTCCAAATAAAAATTTTAGGTTAAATTATACAATTGGTCCCCATATTTTTTCGTTTTGAGTAATTTAAATTTTTTTCTTTTTATGTACTTTTAACTTTCCTTTTTTTTTCGTTTTCTTTTGTTTCTCCCTCTATTTTCTTCCCTTCTCCATCTCTTTTAATGTAAAAGAAAAAGAATTAAATTACTCAAAATGAAAGAAATATAGGGACCAATTGTATAATTTAACCTAAAATTTTTGTTTGAAAAGATGATTTAACGTGCCACGTCAGCTTATCGTTACACCGTTAACGACAATTAACACTTAGTGACTAAAATGTTATAACATGCTAATATAAGTGGCTAAAACGTAATATTTTAAAATAAATAACTGAAATGTAATCTGAGACAAACTAAAGTGACTATTTTAATAGTTTACCGATTGTTATAGCACTTCTCTGTATGACCCGGTATATTTAAATAAATTTCTCCCCTTTCATGACAAAAAGAAATGACCCTGATTAATTAAAAGAGAGCTCAAAAGAAGGCGTAACAAAACCGACAACATTGGGTCCGACCCGAATGGAAAACAAATCTTACGACTATAAATACTCCTATTTCTTAAACTTCTCAAATCCAAAAGCAGAAAGAAAAATAAAAAATGGAGGGAATTCACTCAAGTACTCGCTCTAGAGATCTGCTAAGAAAAATCAAAGGTTTTTCGTTAACCAAACCTTCAATATAATTATCTGGTTTCCAAATTTCTTTGATTCTTTCCTTTCTTTTGGTTAATTTTCTCTGAAAATTCAAAATAACCTTTCCTTTGTTTGCAGAGTTTACGCTGTCGATCTTGGAGGATTTGAGCGAAGGACTATCTCCGTTGATTTTCATCCAAAGCTTCAGAACCTACTGCACCAATCTTGATTCAATTTGGTTTGAAATAAATTTTACGTTTTTTTCCTTCTTGAATTTATGCGTTCTTTTATTCTCTTTTTACGCGAGCTTATCTAATCTAAATATGAGATTTAATGAGAATATTTGTTAATTGTTTTGCAAATATTCTTTAATTTGAATTATCTTTTTGAGAGAGAAAAAGAAAAAAGGAAGGTTGAATACATTGCTAGTACTGTGTTGAATGCAGCAGTTGCAGGTCTAATAAGCCCAGTGGGCATGAAATTCTTACATTTCAGAAGGAAAGCCATGTCCATAGAATTGGTAGTTAAGTTAAAAAAGTTGCTTACATTTCGATTTCCAGATCTTTTTTGTCTATATTTGAATTCCAAGTGGAAGAATTTTATTTGTTGGTTTTAATCTTTTTCAGATGTGTTATTGAGGGTGTTATTGATAGTTCAACAACTTCTTCAAGAAAACAAACATGCGTCAAAGAGAGATATATATTACATGCATCCATTAATATTTTCAGGTCCAATTTCGTTACTGCATTGAAAGATCTGCTTGTTTGAATCAGAGGACAGGGACTTGTTTAGTCGTTGTTCTTACTTCTCTCTGTTATTGGTGACAATTTGCTCAATTCTATTGATTTGCAATGATCTTTGCTACTTCAGAGAACAGTGATGACAATTCTGTTTAACTTGTGCAATTTAAAGATTTAATACACTTTTCTTTTGGGTGTTTGTTCATGTATTGTGATACAGATCAGTCTGTTGTAGACAGAGCAATTAATGACATATGCATCCTTCTGCAATGCAGTCGGCACAATCTAAACGTGGTTGGTAACCTGTACTGTTAATGAGAAATGTGGGGTGGGTAGAACATATAGTAGAAGTTAGAAAAAGACATTAAAATTCTAATCTCATGTATCACATTCCAGAGTTGACTTTCTTCTGCTAGTTTTTGTACACACAAAAAAGAAGGCCCTGAAACTTTAGAGATATCTAAACTAGTGAATAGAGATCTACTTTATTTGAGACATTTGACGCATATTCTTTTGGCAGGTTTCTGTTGGAAATGGGTGAGGAAGACTGAAGAAACTATATAACATATTTCTGGCAAATTTATCTTCAAATAATGCATTTCAAGTTCTTTAGTCATTCAATTTATGTATGTTATTGATTAGTAAATGCTAGGCATTTTTGTTCCTTGGTCATTAGTTCGAGATGTTAGCATGCCAAACATGAGTTGTTTAAACCTTAGAATTTGATAAGTTAAATGAGTTGTCTTTAACTGAATGAACCGTTCCTGTACACTTGTTTGCAAAAATCTGAGGTAAACTTATGACAGCGAGATCTATTGTGCAATTTTATCAGTATTTCATTGACTAACAGAGGTAAAAACGGGTTCAAGAACTGATGGATGGTGAACTGGTTATAATGGTTAGATAAATAAATAAAAGGTGACTTACTTTCAGCTGGAAGCCTTTGTTTCATTTATTTAATTGTGGAGTCAGCTTGTATCACCATTGTCCCATTGCTCATATTTGCCTTTCTCAAAGATTAATTATTCTGATATCTATCTTTTTTATAACTGTTATAGGTTGGTAATGGGATGGTTAAGGTTCTTTGAAGCAGGAAGGAAATTTGATTGCATAAATAGCCCCAACACTGTAAGAATGGGAGAACGGTCTCTGAGTTCATGGCATCATAGATATCTAATTCATGTTTTATATGTTGGTATCTATTTCAAATGCAGGCCCATACAATTCCTGTGCTTGTTGAGGATGTTAAAGGTAACTAATAAATGTTAAGCTAAGGATAATATTTATAACTATCACATATGAGCAAGAAGATGAATGTCGTCAGATTTAAGCTTCCGTTGGTTACCACATGCAGATCTTGTAAGCGCCGCCCTGTATATACTTGTTGTAGAGAAAGAATCAGGTGAACTCTTTTTGGCAATAATCATGTTGTAGAGCAGATGAATGGCCAAAATATATGTAGATTGAACCTTCATTGTTGAATGGTTGGCATGAATGAAGTCTTCCAACGATTAGAAAATGACAAGTTTTGCAGCAAAAACCGTTGCATTGTCATCACAGTAAGCATAAACTTAGCTCACATGACCTTCATTTAAATTGCTTAATATTTGGCTAAATTTTTGTCAAAATTCTTTCTTCTTCAGGGAAGAGGCTATCCGGATGTTCCCACAAGAAGGTGAAGGAAAGATTAAAAGAAAAATAAAAAATAATGTCCCAAGTATTTAGAAGGAAACAGGGATTAAAAATTCTTTGTGTGGGCATCTTTCTGCATTTATCAATTACTGGACATGTTACTCTTTCAGGTTTTTGCGACTGCTCGTGGACAAGTTATGTCTTCCTGTCTATTGCTTGGTTGATTGTGATCCATATGGCTTTGACATCCTGGCTACTTACAGGTTTGGTTCGATGGTATGTTATTGATTTCCTAGAAAAAGTTTTTACTCAAGCAACAGACAAGTAGATTAGTTTTCATCAGATTGTTGATGGCCATTAGTCATTCATTTCAGCATTATGACATGAATCCTTTCTTATGGAATCTGTTTCTTAGCAAATGGCATATGATGCCAAATTTCTACGAGTCCCACAGATCCAATGGCTTGGAGCTTTTCCTTCAGATTCTGAGAACTACGATCTTCCTAAGCAATGTCTATTGCCTTTGACCATAGAAGGTGATACATACAGTAAAGATCAGTGGCTGCCACCGGCACCCTCATAATTCCTGTAACACCCCAATCCCATGTCGAGTAATTTTGAGGATATCATATCCTATGATATAATGTAAAAATTACAGTGACACTTTCAAGTCAAAACAGCCAATGCCTTGGGGATTGAGTGTGGGTCTCCTCAAAAGGTATCAAAACTCAACTTACGAGGTATTGTTGGTCTTGATACTGTTTGTGGGATTGGGGTGTTACCATAACCCGTTGAGTTTACTATTCTTTTTTTATTTTTATTTTTTAAATTCCAGCATCTCCTGACTGCCAGATAAGAGGAAAACTGAAGCCATGTTACAGAGATGCTACCTTCACCAAGAAGTGCCAGATTGGAGGTAGAATTTCCTAACATTTATCTTAAAGTATTTACTATTTATGGATGATTTATTGAATTATAGAATTAAGAAGTGGGGCCTCTCTTTTGCTCTTCCTGCATGTTGAAGATCGGAACTAGAGTTGATGTTGCAAAGAGGAACTAAATTCGAGATTGAAGCATTATCGGTTCACTCACTTTCTTTCTTGTCTGAGGTCTATATTCCAGGTAAGATTCAAGAAATAAAATCTATTTGTCAGGTTTGATAATTTGCAACTACATTTAACCTTAAGTGTACTAATCACAACTTTGACTATTAGAAAGTTGCAGTATATATCCTTAGAAGATTCAAACTCAATTATGCCGGTGTATTTAGACAAATTTAGTAGTTTCATTGGCATTAGAAGACTTTTCCATAAAACCAACCCTTAATTATGCATAGACTTCCAAACAAGGGATAATTAATTATAAAGCACAAAATACAAAAATATATAATATATAACATATTTCAAATTTGATCAGGCAGCAGAAACCTCTCTTGACAAATGCTATTTCACTTGGTTGAGCAACAAAATAAAAGTAGGAAAAAAGGAAATAAATAAATAATGTTGTTAATTTAATTTTGATTGTTGGTAATATTCTTGTGCACTCAAATCCAAATTCTTAAGGAGTGATCTTTTATTTTTATTTTTAAAAATAAGTTAATTTACTTATTTAACCCATTTAACATATGATATTTATTTTAATAATTTAATCATTTGATAATTTGTTAACAGAGTTGATGTTAACCAATCATACAAATATAATACTTAAAAATTTCTCAATTTCAAACTTATAATTTAAGTGCATTTGATACTTTTACGCTAGTCATAACAAAAGTGTGACATGGTACTTTTATGACATGCACTACCATGAAAGAAAAAAATGTTCTAAAAATATGAAAATAGAAAATTTTAAAAGTATATATTTAAAATGTTAAATGAATAAATCTCAATACTACAACCAAATGTATAATATTATAAATGAAATTTTAATTTGACTCAGTTTTTATAAATTGCAAACATAATTAACGATATAATATCATTTTATGATTACATATTGTATATAAAAATAATTATATTTATAAAATATGAAAAAACACTTGATGTATTTATTTTTTGAAAGTGTATAATTGAATCAAAATTAAAACTTTGTGTCTACATTTGATCCATGATCAAAGTTCATCTATCAAATTGCTCATTAAATTCAAGTTTATTATAGTTTTAATATTTAAATTAAAAAAACATTTTTAAAAGCGAAACATAAAAATTTCATTTTTTAAATCTTTTTTTTCAAAAATGAAAAATCTAGAAAATAAATTTTAAAAATATGAGGAAAAATTCAAGGAAAATGATATTATCAGAAAATTCAATTTTTTAAACATAAAAAAGTATATATTTTGTATAGATCTTAAAATTTAGGAAAAGATAAAATAAAATAAAAATAAAATGTATATATTCTAGTTTTTCTGGATTTTTATTTTTAATTTTTTTCCTTTTAGAGAAAAATATATTATTTTATTTTATATTCTTTATTGTTTTGTTTTCTTTCTTCAAAGTATAATCAAAGTATTGCATGTCAATATTTCATTGGTCGCAAAAATATATGTCATGCCCTTTTTTTCAAGTAATCATGTCATATTTTTATTATTGTGATTCCTTAGTGTAAGTGTAACTAAAAATATTGTCAATTATGCAATGATAAGTTACATGGGAGACAAGTAATTTTAGTTAAATTGATATTGGATCCATTATCTTAAACAATATAGATGCTGTAGGATGACATTGATGAGGTAAATCAAAATGTACCCAACATTTTTAAGCTACCAAACAGGGATCAGGGACAGGGAGTGCCACCAACGCCGATTTCCAGACATCCCGATTAAAAATCCCTTTATTAATGATGACAATTATGTTAATATTCTTCTTGCTTTCGAAAAGAGTTAGGCTAAACTATATATAAATGGTTATCCAATTATTAATGATTTTTTGTTTTGGTCATTTAGGATTAAAATTTTTTATTTTAATCATTAACGTTATCAAAATTTAATATTTTAATTATTTCTCCATCAAATTACTAATGGAATGTTGGCATGATCTGTATTATTGCCATAATAATAAATCTAGCCCTAATATTTATAGATTCTATTAATTTGGTCTTTATTCTAAATTCACCAAATATTATATTAAACTTTACACATTCTATCAATTTATTCTTAATTTTAAAATTAAAAAATAAAATGAAATTTATTTAAAAGTTATTTTATGATAAAATACATAAGATTTTTATTAAAATACATACAAAATTATAAAAATATTTATAAATAAATGAATAGTTATTTTTTTTCATTTTCTAACATGATATTTATTTATTAAAATAATAAATTTATAAATAAACATATTTAACCATGAAGAAGACTTAATAACTTCAACTTTTATTTTTCTACATTAACAGCCATAATGTTTAAGTTGAGTTAAAGCCTATAGCTTGAGGCTAAAAAGGGTAAGAACCAATGTCTTTAGGTTGTTGCCTAGAACAAGTTTGTTGGTTTGAGGTTGTGTTTGAGGGTGGACATGATTGGGGATATATAAGTGAGGATGAGGTATTGGAGATTCATTAGGTGGAAGGTTGTGCCGGCAGCTCCACAAACGATTCCTAGTATAGTGGCATGACAATAGAGGAGATAGAAATTGAGAAGTTCAGAGTAAAGGTTATCGGGGCCAGTGGTTGTGGGCGAAAGCCACCTAATGTTCAATAAATTTGGTGAGGAATAAGGAATAAGTCTAGACATATAATAAATAAATTGTTGTTTATAAAATAAAACTAAAAAAAAGAGAGAAAAGTTTTAATCTAGTTTAAGTCTTGTTTGTGGTTTTTTTTTAAATATCATTTTAATAAAAAAATTTAGGTTAGAAAAAAGGAAAAAAGAAAAATGGGTATTCACTTATTTATATAACTTTTTATGTATTTTGTCAAAAGATAAATAGTTAAATAAATTTTTTATTTTAAAATTTTAATTTGAATTTTAGAATCAAGATTAAATTTGACAAAATGTGTAAAGTTGAGGTTAAATTTATTTATTTTTTAGAATTAGGATTAAATTGATAAAATCTATAAATATTAGAGAGTTAAATTAATTATTATGCTAATAAAAAAATCATATTAATATTCCATTAATGATTTAATGGATGAGTAATTAAAATATTAAATTTCAAGAATGTCAATAACTATTATTAAAACAGTAAATATTAAACTTTAAGTGACCAAAACATTAGTAATTGGGTCAACATTTATAAAGTTTAGCCCAAGAAAAATAATAAGACAGCTTATACCAAACAGCTTATTCCCATTCCAGAGTCTACAGAGATATTAGGCAAAACCGACTTCCAAACACCCCTATTAAAATCTCAGCATCTGATTCACACTTTCCATCTGTAAAGCCCTAGACAATTACTAGAACTCCATCAAACAGAACTACCACCAAATCAAAACCTCAATCAAAATGTCTTCAATTGTTCTTAGATCCCGAATAGTTTCAAATGATTGCAGTTCTAAGATCATTTACCGAAGGGTTTTAAGTTCAGGAGTGGTTTCTTCCTCCTCCTCCTCTTCAAATCCTTCTAAAGAAACGATCATTCCTTCACAATCCATTCTCTCCGATAACCCGGCACCTCCTACTCCTCCTCCACCAGCGCCAGAAGCTTCCACGCAGGTTTCAGGAAGGAAATCCTGGACCTTTCTCAAGTACGGACTTCTCGCAACTGTAACTGGTGCTATTGGCTATGCCGGTTATCTCTCTTACAGTAAGTCTTATTTAAAAATCTTATTTAAAATGTGGGTTTTTATATGTTTAAAAATGTTTAATTTTTTAATAAATTTGATTTGCAGAGTGTTCATATGAGGAAGTAGAGCAGAAGGCAAAGTCATTGCGGGCTGCAGCGAGGTATACTCCTAGTGAAGATGCAGCTGCTGTTGAAGTAAGTTTTAGTTCGTTTGGATTTTTTTAAAAGGAATTTCTCTTTTTACTTTAGTTGTTTGATTGAGTGTTGTTCAATTTGTTTAAGACGTATGGTTGATTTGGGTATAATTTGATTCTCATTCCTATGAGATTAATGTGTTATGATGTGGTTGGATGGCAGTAATGCTCGCTGCATTGCTGTTCCAGTTGTTGGTAAATTTTTCTATAATTTCTTTTACAGTCTATAGGAAAGTGATTTAGCTGCTCACATCAGTTTAGAATCACATAAAGCCTGTCCATCATAGAGCTTCCGAAGTGATTCCTGTATGATTAATGGCTGTAACGTTATGATGATTGCATCAATATCAGTTATGCAATCATGTATGTTAATGCCCTTATGCATTTGAATGCACACGTGTGAACTGTGATGCCTTAGCTAAGAATTAATAATGTGATACAGTCATTATTAAGTTGGTCCTATGAAAGAATCAGATATTTAAGTAGTTATGTTTTGTTTTCCATTTTATTTTTCAGAAATATAGAGGCATGCTCTACTCTGCTGCAATGACAGGTGATGACCTTACTTCGTTTCTTTATCTCTTATTTCTCCTTTTTTTTTTTTTTTTTTTATTCATAGCTACAATCTCCACTCTTTATTCCATACATTGACCATTTGCATCACAGTGAGCTAAGTTTGCATTTGGATAAGCGTTTCTAGTTTAGTGTCTTTTAGAGAAATTGGGCAACTTCATTACAAAAGGATTTGTTAAGTCAGCAAAAAAAAAGGGGCGGGGGGAGGAACCATTGCTTTCTGTCAACTTATTTAAGAGTGACTTGTTTACATGTTCTGCTTCCACCCCCATTTTCTCATGGCTTCTTCTCTTGTAACATTCCAGTTCCAGCTAAAGCACTTGAATCTTACCTGGATCTCAGGAAGATGGTGGAAGAACATGTGATGGTGAGTGCCATTCTTATTGCTTTAGTTTCAGGTTTTTCAGTATTGCCTGCCTATCTTTTGTTTTTTCTTCTTTATATTAGCATTAAGTTCTTTTTTTTTTTTTTTTCTATTTTTCCACTTTATCTCGTATTGCAGGAGTTTACTGAACCAACCTCAGATAAGCTTCTTCCTGATTTGCATCCCCAAGAACAACATGTTTTCACACTTGTCCTAGATCTGAATGAGACATTACTTTATACAGATTGGAAGGTATGAGTTTTCACATAAACTATTTTCCGCTTTCCTTTATAAATTTTGAACTATTTATCTGGTATTTTTTATTATTGAAGCTCATGTTAAATTGTTTGTAATTCTTTTTCTTTCTTCTTTCCCTTTTTGGTTGGCAAAGCGAGAGAGAGGTTGGCGTACCTTCAAAAGACCTGGAGTTGATGCTTTTTTGGAACATATGGCAAAGTTTTACGAAATTGTTGTCTATTCTGACCAGATGAATATGGTAATTTGATATTTTGTCATTGTGACAACCATTCAATATATACAAGTATTTGACAACTGATGTTGCCTTAATTTATTTATTTGTTTGTTTTGACTTGGGCAGTATGTCGATCCTGTTTGCGAGAGGCTGGATCCTAACCATTATATACGATATAGGTTATCAAGGGGTGCTACTAAATATCAGGATGGCAAGCACTATAGAGTATGTTAAAGTTAATCACTTTCCTTTGAAGCACTTCTATTTTGGTTTTCCCTTCTGTTTTTCTGCTAGAATAAGTGCATTATTCTTGTTAATGTATGAGACAGTTGTAACAAATAGTTCCGCTGGCAGGATCTTTCAAAGCTTAACAGGGATCCAGCCAAGATATTGTATGTGAGTGCTCATGCGTTTGAATCCAGCCTTCAACCAGAAAATTGTGTCCCTATTAAGCCGTATAAACTTGAGACAGATGATACAGCACTTTTGGATCTTATTCCGTTTCTTGAATGTGAGTCTTATGTTGTTTTTTCCCTTTCCTTGTTGCCTTGGTTCGACATGTGCCCATCTAATATAATTGTTAGGGTCTATGTTCTTTTGTTGATTGTAGTACCATCTGTTTTGGCTGTCTACAGATGTGGCGCGCAATAGTCCAGCTGATATCAGACAAGTCTTGCAATCTTATGAAAGAAAAGATGTTGCGAAAGAGTTTCTTGAGCGTTCTAAAGAGTATCAGAGGTGAAGTGTTTTCTTCCCTTTGTGCGTTGTCATGTCAAATCTGACCCAAATACGCCATTTGTACAGCTGATTATAACATCAATAGTTGCTAATCTGATTCATATTAAAATATTGTTAAAAAACATTTTGATTTGGAGTAATGAATGATGGGACAGGCGAATGCAAGGACAAAGGCAGCAAGGTCGTTTCTGGTGGAGATGAGTAGAGGATCATGTATAGTCGATGATTGTGGATTTCAGAAATCATAGGATGGAGTTATGTATAGTTGATGGTTCTGGATTTTCAGAAATCATTCTGCAGGATGAATCTGAAGAATGTGAAAGACAATCCAGTTTCCACCCCTCCAATTTTGCCAGTAAAGAAGCCATTTTCTGATGAAGATCATAAATTAAATTGATGAACTGCATCATTTAAATGTCTGACCAAATGACTTTTTTTTCTTTATTTTTGCCGAGATGTAGGCAAGCTTACACTCCACAGCTGATTTTAAGGGTATTCTTTCTTGCAATATTCTGTTACTCTATCTCAAAGGATTTGCTTGGTAGGGTAGAAAAAATTGAAAAGATGAAAAAAACAAAAAACAAAAAACAAAATAATTATATAAATTCATTTGTATGCTTGTTAGGAAAAAATGGAAAGGATAAGGTAATTTTTTTGGTTTAATGATAAATTTGGCCATTAGTGTTTGCATGTTTTGTCAAAATGGTCTTAATTGTATTTTTGAGTCCTTTTTGGCCATCAACTTTTGATTTTTTTTTTCAAATTGCATATTTTAACAGATTTAGAGCACGTTTGGTTCGCTGTATTGGATTAGAGGTGTATTGGATTAGAGGTGTAATGAATTAGAGGTATAATGGAATAGATGTGTAATAGCAAATTAACTGTTTGGTTGAATGTAATGGAATAGAGGCGTAATAGTAATCTTGTGTTTGGTTGAATGGAATAGAGGTGTAATAGCATAATGGAAAAAACTAAAATGACTAGAATATCCTTAGCATAAATTTATTTTAGTAAATGATTATTGTTATTGTTATTTAAATTTTAATAAGATTATTAATATCAATAATAAATAATTTAATCATATTTAAACATAATTATTATTAAATATATTATAATTAAAATATATAATTTAATAAAATTCTTAATAATCAATATTCTTATATGAATTTACTCAAATCATAATATATGATACTATAATATATAAATTAACATAATTATTATTAAGTATATTATAATTAAAAGATATAATTTAATAAAATTCTTAATAATCAATATTCTTATATGAATTTACTCAAGTCATAATATATGATACTATAAAATATAAATTAACATAATTATTATTAAATATATTATAATTAAAATATATAATTTAATAAAATTCTTAATAATTAATATTCTTATATGAATTTACTCAAATCATAATATATGATTGTTATTGCTTGTGATATTCTTATATAAGAATAATTAATATTCTTATATATTATTGATGTCTGAATATAATGCTCTCATACAAAATTTTCCAATTCATAATTGTTCTACAATTTGAAAAATGAAACTTTTTAGATGCTTAATTCAGGGCGATGTTAGAAAAGCAAATATCAATTCCCATCATCATGTCAAACCTTTAGGTTGAACAAAAGAGTAAAAAGGGCACTGCAGCTTTAAGTTTTGAATTAACAATACAACTCTGATTCGCTTTAGCAGTCATTCCTCCCTAAAAACACAGATATGAATGATCAGTCTTAAAAAGAACAACAGCTCAATTTTACTAGACAGAGATTTGCATTCATCAAAATCCATACAGGTCCGGCAACAAAATACCCCTCCCCTACTACTGTCTCATAAAAGGAAAGAGAATAAAAACACCACCTTAGAGTTCCAGAGTAATAATATCACTGTATAGTTGACAGATTTCATAACGTTTTCATCTAAATTACATGTCCAAGGACCAGGACATAAACAAATGCCTGGACCATTCTTTACACTGAATAACACGATCGCCCAAATAAGTAGCATTTGATTTCAGTAACTAATGAACACGTACAACAGGTACTTCGAGTGCAAAGTTCATGAAGTTCTTCATAAGTCCACATCTGCCATTATCACACTTTGTCAGTAGTCAGTTGTCGGTATTGCCATTTCGAATTGCACGACGAAGCTCAGCTAAGAAATCCATCTGTGAGCCAGATGAAGGCCCGGTATTGTTTGCTGGGGACATCATCTGAGGAAAAGCAAGTCAAATGCATAAGGAATGGGGACCGTGAGAAGAAGAAGAGGTGAAGGATGAAAGAATACCTGATGGGGAAGTCTGAAATTCCTCCAGGCTGAATCACTAATTCCAGAGTACAGAACTGGTCTTTTTGAAACAAGGAAAAACCACAGTAAAAGGAAACAACCATTATGGAAGAAAATATCCATCAATAAACAAGAATGGAAACAAGGTCAGACATAAGGAGAAACAGGAGAAACAAAAAATAGAAATAAAAAACGACATGACAAAGGATGCCCAATATGACACTCCCAAGAGCCCCTAAACAACAGGCAGCAAACACAGAACTGCTTGCAACCACAAATCTAAAAGAAAGAGCAACATTCAGCACATTAGTAGCTTTCTTTAACATCATATTAGCAGCAACACAGAGTGGTTCAGAAGCTGGTGGAATTATTTTAAGAAGATTCATAACCCATGCTTGGGATGAGGAACCTTGGAATATATTAACAACAGAGTTCTTAGAAAACCAATGATTTATCCACTAGCATAATTCAGGCTGGTTTGTGCTAGTCATGAATTAACTTGGTCCAAACTAATCCTAAATATCTCATATGGATTGGATATCTTCGATGATGCTGACAACCTTGTAATTCACTCCTTCCAATCCCTTCAACTTAACTTATGCATACATCAGTTATCAAAGTACGGCATCAATCTTCGTGGGAATGGTTGTCTCATCCCCCAGCAAGGAAATTATCTCATAGTTAGCAGTTAGAGGCCACTATTTTACTTAGCCAGATCAACCAACTTCGACCACCTAGTCAAAATGAAACTGATAATAGCTACTACATCCTCCACTTTTTCCAGATCCTAACACCATCATTAAAAAAACACTATTGTTTTTCCTTGAACCAATAAACAACAATAACAAAAAAAACATCAAAATAAAAATAGCTATCATTCACCAAGATTAACAAGTTATTCCACAAACTAAAAGAACAAAGATAAGCATATTATGCGAGCAAAAAAAAAAAAAAGAAGCAAAATATGCTATAGCCTATAGGTACATTTCGACATAAAATTTGCTGCCGTACTAAAATCCATATCAAATTAAATAACCTACAATTTAAACAATGACTTTGCTCTAATACTGGGAAATCACATCAATGCATATCAAGATACACACTAAATATACAAGAAGAAAGACATCTGATATTGAAATACCATCAATCTGCAAAGATGATCTCTTTACAATAAAGTCTCTATAGCTATTCATACAAGAATATGTATAACAACTTCGACTAACAGCTACTATTAACTCCTTAGCAGACTATAATGGATAGCAAATAGTTACAATTGAACCAATTGTATAACAGCTTCGACTAACAACTACTCTTGACTAACAGCTACTGACTATCCTTAACAATGCAGCAATGCTAAAACAGTGCGATCAATCTCAGGCATCCAATAAGAACCTTCAAATTTTGTCATACAAAGAAATACTAAGAACAACCCTCTACTTGGAAAAGCTAAATAATAATTAATCCAAAACAAAAAGAAAACTAAAACTAACAGATGCTCCCTTTTCAAAGAAAAAAAGAATAAACAATAGAAAATTGTATTCTATCTTAGTTAAGGTTATTCATTCAACCATCTGGGCTAAACCCAATTAGAAAAAGCAGAGAAACAACATTTACAAACTTTCCAGTTCCTTTTCTTTGGTTTTCAATGCAACCAAACAGATATTTAACACGAGAAAGAAAAAATAATAAGAATTACCTGGGGAGATAAGAATTGAAACTGGTTGTCTTCTGGTTCAATTTTAGGGTATTTTATCAGCCCCTCCATTGATTCTTTTCATTTGGTTTCAACAAAATAAAAAAAAAATAAGGAACTACAACAAGAAATAAATATAATGATAACATATATTCGATATTCATAACTCATCACGGATTCGACCGAAAAAATAACTAAACGAGCAGCAAAATTCAACGAAAATGATAAAGAAATAAACTGCTGATAGAAAGGTATTTGACTTACAGTTTTTGTGCGAAGCTGAGATTAATATTTTGGATTCGATCAAACAACAAAAATTTGGAGCTATAATGATACAAAAAGAAAAGAAAAGGTTGAGAAGGAGCAAATCGGTTGTAAAGAAAAAGAAAATAAAAGGTGAAGCCTGGGAAGGTAAAAGAGGGAGGGTAAACTAAAGGATCGCCTAAACGGAGCAAAAGGGAGGTATTAGAAATCGGTTGATTTCACCAATTAGGTTAGTAATGGTTTAGCCCCGTAATAGCAATATATTGAACCAAATAATGGATTAGAGGCGTAATAAGTGGGGCCCACCGATGCCAATATACCTAATCAAACATGCTCTTAATGAATAAGTTTAAGGTTTTAATTTTTTGTATGTTTGTTTATTAATGTTTATTTTCTTTAAATTAATACTTTTTTTAAATTTAATGTATTATTTATTTTATTATTTTTCACATGCAATTATTTTATTGGGTTATCTAACTAGTGAATGACATCTAATTAAAAATATTTCACATGAAATTTTATATCATTCCGTTAACTTTCTAATGATACTTTTATTAAAATTGTTAAAAAAGTAGATTGAAAAAAATATTGCTGGTAAAAAAGATTCAAAAATATAATTAGAGTCATTTTAACAAAATATGTAAACATTAATGATTAGATTTATCATTAAATTAATTTCTTTATAGAGTTACAAAAATAAAAGAAAAATAAAAAAATGAGAAAGCCTTGTAAAATACATATTTAATTTAGTTTTTTAATTTATCATTCTACTTGTACTTTTCTACGCACCCTAAGCTGAGGGATTGACATATTGATGCAAATGGCCGTCCTATGGTTGGTTCACACATCACTCTTAGCCAACGACTTCGAAGTATGAACGGTGAAGTCTACGCGGTCGGACCCAACTTCACGGCAAAGCAAATTGGAAAGGTGGATCCTACTTGACTTTGATTGACTTGTGTGTTTTTAATCACAGCGGGTCATGTTGCTTTCCTTCCACAGCCAACGGCACGCCATCATTTCTTTTAACCTTTTACCATTACGCCGATAATTCCTAATTATAAAAATCAAATATTCCATTGCAGATCCTTTCCTTTTACTTATTTTGCTTCTTAATTCAAATATCTACTTCCCATGACATGAGTTACGATCATCAATGATGGATAATCCTACATTACTGACAAATCCACTGTGAAAATATATCTAGAAAAGAGTATTGTGTTGTTTTATTGCTATTATTGATTATTACCATTAGTCATTAATAGGTAAATTTTGTTTTATCATTTCACTTAGTGAAATTGAATTATTCAAAGGTTTTCATTTAAATTAATAAGCTATTAAAATAAATGTTATATGGTTTTTTTTGTTCGCACTTCCTACAATTAAAATTTTTTTTCATTTTATAGTTTAATTTTTTTCCATGAAATAGCTTTGAATATAATGAATTTGCTAATCAAAATTCAAATAGTTTTTTCTCCAATCTTCAATATTGACCGTCAAATCGATATGGATCTAATATTTGTTCTTCTACTTGTTGATAAATACAGATCTACTATAACAATAGTTGAATCATCGTTTGGAATTCGCTGGCAGAACTTAAAAAAAAAATAATAGTCCAACAACGTAAATAAAATTTTTAAATAGTTTAATGACTTAAATGAAAAATTTTAAATAATTTAATGATCAAATTATAATTATTTTTAATTAAATGACCAAAACTCAGACTAGTTGAGTTTACCCTCGTTACGTCAACTACGTCCTCGTACTTCCCGTTGTATTTTGCAGTACAACAATGAGAAAACCCTCCCTTTTATCCATCTCTTTTTAGTTTCTATATAACCGTAAAAAACTGAATTCAAGCACAGTCTCTCAATGAAGCTCTCACGTTTTCTCTTTTTCTTCTTTCTCTGCCTCTCTCTTTTCATCTCTGTCACCTGCCACGGGGGCAGTCATGCTGACGGTGATGATGATGATGATGACAAGGCAGGTGAAAGGAATGAACCTCATGACCTGCGATCCAAATCCTTGATTCTGGTCAAGGTATGGTGCTTGATTCTAGTGTTTGTAGGGACGTTCGTAGGTGGTGTGTCACCCTATTTTCTAAAGTGGAACCAGGGTTTTTTGGTGCTGGGAACACAGTTCGCCGGTGGGGTTTTTCTTGGGACAGCCATGATGCATTTCTTGAGTGATGCGAATGAAACTTTTGGAGACTTGACGACTAAAGAATACCCTTTCGCCTTTATGTTGGCATGTGCTGGATATTTGTTGACTATGCTAGCTGATTGTGTGATTTCTTATGTGTACGGGAAAGGGAAGAATTCATGTAACAATGGTGATTTGGAGCTTCAAGGTAAGCAAACGTTTTCATATTATTCTCTTTCATGAATTTTAAATTTTTGCGTTGCCGTAATTGTGTGTTTGTTTAAGAATTGGAGAAATTATGGGAAATTGAGAAGAGATCCAGCTTGGTTTGGAATTCCAGTTCATGGGATAGAAGACGATGAATCCAAAGTGAATTCAGGACCCACGTAATAAAGAAATCTATATTAAGTATAAATAATATCTGGTAAGTGAGACAAGAAAATTTCACATGTCTTGTCTTGTTTGATTAACTTGTCAGATAAAAAAAGGCATCGGAAAAGATGAGCAACCATTTTGGTTGCTTTCAAAGTCTGGGATTTCTGTTTGGGTAATACTTTAGGACTAAAGCAATAGAATTTGCTTGTAAACTATGCAACTTTTGGCAGTTATAAGTAGTTGTGGGAAGTTCTTTAAAATATTTAATGTTCTACTAGTTTTTTCAGCCAAAAGTTACGAGCACTAATGGATTAAAATCACTATTTATATCTATTGAAATTGATATTACTGCAACATATTACTCTATTCATAGTAGACTTTTTCGTCGATATAATTTGCTGTATTGTCAACCCTTTTGCATATCGACATATGCAATGGGGAAAATATAACCTTCAAAGAAATGGAAGCAACCCTACCTCCAATAATAGAAACAGGTTACCTTAGACAGCCGACTTGGAACGTTGTAATTTTACTAATTGTTTCATTTCTATTGTTTGACTAAAATCGAAAGTAGATACCAACAGACCTAAAGTGGGGACAATTCATTTTCTTACCTCATAATTTACTCTCTGAAATGAATTACAGGGGCTGAGCGGAGCAAAACGAATCCTCATGGTCAAGGCGATCCACCAGTAAGCTAAATAGCCTGAACAACTGTTCCACCTTTTAGAACTGATTTATGTTTATATTTTAGAGCATTTTGTGCGTTTTCTAGGTTGGTAATGGCACTGATACGACATGTGCGCAGTCTTTATCTCTCACATCTGCAAGTTCTTTCGGGGATAGCGTTCTGTTGATCGTTGCATTGTGCTTCCATTCGGTCTTTGAGGGCATAGCAATTGGAGTTGCAGAAACTGAAGCTGATGCTTGGAAAGCCTTGTGGACAATCTCCTTGCACAAGATATTTGCGGCGATCGCAATGGGGATAGCACTGCTCCGAATGATCCCGGATCGTCCATTGTTGTCGTGCATCGCCTATGCATTTGCATTTGCCATTTCAAGTCCTGTTGGGGTAGCCATTGGGATCATAATAGATGCCACAACTCAGGGTGCTGTAGCAGACTGGATCTTTGCCATATCAATGGGGTTAGCCTGTGGAGTGTTCATCTACGTATCGATAAACCATCTGCTGGCTAAAGGCTACGCACCCCAGAAGACGGTTTCAGTCGACAGACCCCATCACAAGTTCTTGTCTGTCTTGTTAGGTGTTGGGGTGATCGCTGTAGTAATGATCTGGGACACTTGAAAGTATATTCAACTTTTTGGCCTGATTTCTCAAAGTTTATCTGACCAATAAATATTGATGGACTAAATCTCATGCATGATCCATGTACTAAGAGGAATTATACAATGCTGTTAGAAGGGTAGGAGAAAACATCTGGTTCATCAAATACATTGAAAAGTTAATTGGTAAAAATCCCAAGAAAAAAAAAAGATTTCCCAAGAAGTGGAAAATTCATATCAGCAGCTTGAGAAGCATTTCTGTTTCAGAAAAACTACAATGATAGAGTGTTCTTATTGGTAAAATTTCATTAAACTAAGCTGCTAACTACAAATTTGAAATTTTAAGTAGTCGAGTACTGTAAAATGCTCTAGAGGTCCACATGAAAAACTTTCTCAAGGCAAACTGATACTATGATGGGCCCGGCCAAGTCTCCGGCAGCACAGCCTGTAGAAAAAAAAATTACAGAGCTTAAATGATGCCACTGTATGGCGGTTAAACTCACACACCGATTCGGTATGTCAATAACAGGTAATTATTGGCTATATTATATAGTACAGTGTAAATTGATGCATATAGGTTAGTAACTTACCAATCCACTGACCAACTGACGGGCGGAAAAGAGTAGCACAAATCCCAGCTCCTATGGAAGCAAAAATCAATGATGCTCCACACCTGATGGTAATACCAGAAATCTTCTTTCCAAGAAGTTTAGCTCGCACTGTTACATTGGCCTCATCACTCTCATCAGAGTTCGTTATGCGAGAAAAGCATCGGTAGATTTCAATACCTGTTTGGACAATCCATGCAGCCGTGACTCCAAGAAGGTGACCTGAATAAACATTGGGAAAAAGACAAGGATGTAACAAAGCTAAAGCAACTATTTACTAACGGAGTATACATATTGATAATAGTTTCGACCTCTGAAAGTTGTTCTGCTAACTCTGAAGAGATACACTGTTGCAGGCATTCCCCTTTGGGATTTTCTGACAGCTGATTTTGGGACATCTGCATATGTTGACCAAACTCATCGATAGCTTACAATAATAATACTAAATGCGTTGTTCCCTTTTGACATTCACAGGCAACTTAAAGTACAACCACTTATCCATCACCGTGACTGTGAAAACATAAAGTACCTTTAAGGAGTTTCCACGCCATGCGTTGTGAAACATAGATAACAGCAAGTCTTTCAAGAATCCGTCTTGTAGTTACAACAGTGGTCTGAGAAGGCATAAAACATAGTAAAGTTAAAGCTGTTCCTTAAATAGCAAAGGACTGTCTCAATAGCAGAGCGAAGCGCAACAAATATGGACATATCAACAGATTGGAGCTAAGATTTAATGAACACAAATCATGTGCAGATATGAATCTAATTATCATCTAAATTAGTTAACTTCATAAACTGTTATCTATATTAACTGCTTACAGAGATGAATTATACAAATATTAGAATTTTTGCTTGACTCTCACTGAAAAGGCATATCAGAATTTCATAATCTAAACAATAGAGACAGGCAGAAGAACATATGGAGATACTGGCAAATGGCAGAACTCACCTCACGAATTATTTGCTTCACTGATTTTTTTAAGGGAACAACTAAATCAACACGGCGCTCCTCTGTAGAGTCTTGCGGGAAGTCTTCCTCATCCTCTTCTATGTTTAGTGAAGGCTCCAATAGAGGCAAATAGAACAACAGAAATGACCTCAAGGTTGTCAAAGCAAATGGCCTCAATTCAAAAGCAGAAAACAGAGGCTTCAGCTCAATCTTATACTCCTTCACACTGTATTTGAGAGCATCATTCTTAAAGAAATCTTCAGATGATCTTTGGGTATTTGAAATGTAATGTTCAGGCAGTACAGCACCAGCATCACAATGTGAAACCTTGGGATAACTGCATCACAATCACTATGGATTAAATATTATAAATTTCCTCATTCTACTGTCAAACCATTTACCCAAATCATCATCCTAAGCTAGTAATAGATAGTTATTTATTATTAAGCCATAATGTAAACATGAAGAAACCCTGGTCAACTCCATGAGCAAAACGAAAGGAAAATGTTTCTACAATAATTAACTAAACAATCAGTACTTAGCCCTCAAAACCAAACCCAATTGCCTAATGTAGTGATAGAAGGCAAAATTTGAAACTATTGAAACCACTCTAACATAAACCCGATCCTGGACAAATCAAAATCAAATCAAACACAAGCAATATACATTATCCAATCCAATCCAATCAGCACTGTTCACTGAGCAATTCCAAAATCAAGTTAAGCCATTGCATCCACAATCCACATACACAAATAACATGAACACTGATTTACAGTAAATATAGCTGCCGAAATACCATCAAAAGCCATAAACTTAGGTAAATTACCATTAACAACGAAGTAAACATAAACCTTGATATAAACATACCCAAAAAGAAACCTGGAGGCAAAAGGGGTTCCAGCAGCGACGGTAGCGGCGGCCGATGCGGCGGCAGCGGAGGCAGAGAATAACCCAGAAGAGTGGAAGCTTTGTGGAGAACAAAAGCTTGGTTTTTTCTGGTATAGATCTAGTAATATTGCTATTCCCGCCATCGTTAATCTTCAATATGCAGCTCGAAACAACAAATGAAACAGACCCACTTTGGCTTATATCATCATCATAGCAATGATCAGTTCAAATTGTTTTTCTGTTTTCTTCGGGAAAGTTGAGCCTTTGAGGGGGTTGGCTTTTAACTTATTATTATTATTTTTTGGATCACACTTTTTTTTTTTATTAAAGCAAAGGTAGAGACTGGTTAAATTCTGTTTTACTCCCTGTGTTTCGCTTATATTTTAATTTAATATGATTTATACATTTATTTTTAATATCATTAATTAATATAAATAGTTAAAATCTTAATTTAACTAATCAATTATATCTTATCTTGATGGTAGTATTGAGGTTTAGGAAACTTCGAAATCTTAATTTCTAATTATAAACGAATTATTTAGATTTAAGTTATTGACAATAAGTGAAGTCAACAAATTTTTAGGGGTTGGAATTAAATTATATATATTTTTACGATAAACAAAAATGAAATTTCACTATTTTTATAGTCTATATTTTTATAAATTTTAAAGGATTAAATTATTTTTTCTCATCTTTTAAGTGAAAATCTCATATCAGGTGGTCGCTCGCCAATCCTTTTAAAAATATATTTTATATATTTCATGTTGACAAAATTGAAAAAACTTCATGACCGAAATCTAATTTTTGTGTGTATTAAAATGTGTGTTTTTTAAGGAGAAGAGAAATTTAGAATTTTACTCGAAATATGAAAAATTAAAATGTAAGGATTAAATCTTAAATTGAAGTATAGTAAAGAAAGCTTAATGGAAATTTGACCCAAGTGGGAGAGGGAGAGATTTGATTTTTCTATTTTTATTTTTCGTGAGGGGTATTGATTGGTTCAGAAGAATCAAGGAAGCAAGGCTCAAATGTTACATGGGCTTAGCCCTTACATTGGATGCCAAGTGGCAATGCCATTGATTCAATATATCTATTTAAAAATAGAAAAAATTAAAATCAGTAATAAAATATGTATTTAGAGTTATAGAGTGTTAAAAAATTAAATATATAAATAAATTAAATTTTTATCTCGTGTGAAACTCAAATTTATTGTAGATATTTATTAAAATATATTAATTTAAAATAATTTTTAATCTTTATAACTGTGGGCAAATAAAATGATTAAAAATAAATTCATATAAATACGAATAGATTGTAAAGAGATATATATATATTATTAATTTTAAAATAAACATTTAAGTATGTATTTATTTCAAAATTTAATGTAATTGCATGTAAATAAATACAAATAGATACGAAATATGTACATAAAGAAATAAAGAAATAATTAAATGCCATAGTTAAATAGGAATCAGGTAGCAATTAAAACGGAATGGAACGCCACATGCCATATACTGAAGCTGTCCACATCAAATAGCTTTTAATATATTATATTAATTTCTTATCCTGTGTCATTTAGTTCCATATTAATTAAAATAAAATTTAAATTTAAATTTAAAATAACAATAAAATTTAATTTTTAGATTATTTTTGTCAACTATATTATTCTTAATAATATTTTCTATTGAAGTTTGTTATGCTTTTTAAGTTTATATGTAGAGTTATAATGTTTCTAATTTATAAAATATTTTTACATCACATTACTTACTAATAATATAATTTAATATTTTGTGTAATTATTGAATCTATAAATTTATAAAATATTACTTATTTATGTAATTAGTTTAAATATAACAATTTAATTTTAAAAATTTTATTTATATAATTTTTTAATGTGAATGCACGCTATTAATTCACTTGCAATAATTTAAAAGTTAATGCATTTTGAATTATTGTGTGGTCAAAAATAATTATCGAGTTTGTTTTTTTCGGCCACACAATAATTCAAAGAGTAAACTATATCCATGGTCACTTTAAAATAAATGTCCTATTTTAATCACAACTCTAAAATAAGATAATTGTGCAAAACAAACTACTGTTGTTAAAATTTCCGTTTTCTTTTAATGAATTGTTGATATGACACATTACCACATTGAGCAATTGTATATGGCATTTTTTGTTGACTTTTGACTAAAGTTTATAAAGAGATCCCTAAATTTTAGTTAAAAAGTCAATCAAAAAAATGCCACATGTCAATAATTTGTTAAAAAACGAAAATTGTAACTACAATGACTAATTCACATAATTATTAAAGTGATCAAATTAAGAAAAAATTAGAATAACCAAAATAAGATAGACCCTATTTTAGAGTGATTATGGATGTAGATTACCCTAATTCAAAATACATTGATTTTTTTTGGTTTTTTTTTATGATTAACTTAAAAATAAATTTTTAATATGTAAGAAAACTAAATCCAACTTTATATAATAGTATATGTAGTCCTAGTAAACTTCGACTGACGCTCATGCACCAAAATCAACAACAAACCTGCTTTCATTGGAGTCTAACTGGGCATCCAAAAAGAAGCTTAGTGATACAAACGTGAAGTGTGCTGCTCAAAAAAGCCCAGACACGTTGGTAGCTACTACAAACTTTGGTCCTGCAAGTTTTGTACCTCCAAGAACACCGTGAAACTACATAAATGCTCAGGTGGTGTGATCATTGGAGAGATATTCAATTGGCTCCACCTCCCTTGTGAAAATCAGTTGATATTCCATGCGGACAGTTAGAAGCCATATGTAGCATTTCCCAAGTTAGGATTCCCAGGCCTTTTCTTTATTACTCTTTTCTCTCTCTTAACAACAAGATTCTGATGGTTTGTCCTCAGTCCCTCCCTCACAATCTCAATTATGCTTACAACTATTGCTGAACCATGGCCGTGGCATTCGTCAGGGTTAAAGTGGCTCCAAAAACGAAGAGCAACGCCACACCACAGAGATAAAAGAACTAGCAGCATGCATCTATGACTACGGGGATGAATATATACTCTACTTTTTCTTCTTCTATCAAAGGACACCCATATAAAGTTATAGATATTATGCTCATACTATTTTGTAGGAAATTCTACTTTTTTTTTTGCAATTTTTTTTGCCAATTTTTTTTTTGCCAGAAAAATAAATTTTCTTTTTTTGTTTCAAAGTTGTTGAAATTGGAGTAGTCGGATTAGCAACCAATCGGTTTAGAGCAAGATAAAAGGCCAGTTGACCAATGATTTGATTTGATCTGTTCAATTGTGATTCAATTCTAAAAACATTATGATTTTTCATTTCACCTCAAATTAATAATTTAGTTCCAATGTTTTATCTTAACTCGATATTATTTAATGCAGTTTATGTACAATGAAAAAAATACTTAGTTTTAGGTTTCACCTTGATAATAAAAGTCATGTTAAATTTGTAACTTGGCGGATACAAATTAGTCTCAAGTTTAAGGTAATATAAAGTCTTTGAGTTTATTAAAAAATTATGTTTTAGGAGACCAAGGTGAGTGAATTAAGGCATAGATTGAGAAAGAAAGATATATGCTTCAAGAAACTCCAAACACATGAGTGTCTTGTATGATTTCTTGTAGTTGAGTGTAAACAAATAGTGCACCATCTTGTAGTTGCTAAATAGAGATAAAATGCATGCATATCTGCCAAAAAAGAAGCCATAAATTCGTTTTTTTTTTTTTTTTATGAACTTAAAGAGAGGGTTTTATCGTTTCCCCCTTTTTCTCACCAAAACTTTCTTGATCTGTGTTTTAAATATGAATAAGGTTGGTTGGTATCCCCCATTAAGTCTCTAAACAAAGAAGCAAAGTGAAACCAAGTCAATACAGAATTAGGTAATCTACGAAATATTTGGAAAAAGTGCTACAAATGATTCCATAAATGGTTATTTGGGTTAGGGTATGCTTTTACAAGTTTCTATTCACAAAAATAATGGTCATGGGAGTCACTGACTTTCCATGTGATAATCATCAATCAGCTATTGGGGACCAACACCATTCCCATTGATCAATACACGGTGCTAGCATTAATTTTGTAGAACACTACAAGTAACAACAACCCAACTACATAATAAAAAAATATTCTTGTTTTTTTAATGCAAAAATGGTGTGATTCCCAGTTATTTTTTTTTTATTTCAGTTAGAACTTAGCACCTTATGTTAAGAGCTTGAATTGTTAATCAATGGACATGGTGATGAATGATTGCATACATTGGAAAGGGGAAAACATTTGCTTCAACTATAGAACACCCTAGCTCACTAGTTTTGGTATCTGTTACAGTTTAAAGAAGCTTGTAATAGTAGCTATCCTAGCACTAAAAAAGAGGTCATTAGAGAATTCAATGCATGTGGAATGAGAAATATTTAAAAAATTCATTACATGGGGATTTTAACAAATCCAGATATTAGAGATATATATCATTTGTTTTTGACTTTGTTGAAGCAAACAAAAGTGGAGAAAAATGGGAAATTTGAAGTCATAGCAATCATCTTTTCACACCCACAGATCATTTTGAAAATTCAGTCACCAATACTAATTTCTTATTTGACAATGGTGATAATGAAACCGAGGCATTTTGGAATTATTACAAAACATAAAAGAGAAGGGGGGAAAACCCCACTACGTCCTAACTGTAGTAATGGCAGAAAAAACATGATATTCTGAGGGCCCATGGACCTAAAAGGCCTATCAAAATGAGTGATGGACTCAGCCCCAATTTACAAAGCTACAAAATATTGTTTCTTTCATTTATTTTTTAATTATATATTTTTGCTGTTCTTCTCCTACCATTTTTCTGGTTTTTCATCTATCATCAGCAGCTGCATGCCAAACCTCTGCAACTTCCAAACTACCCTTCAAAATGTCCTTTGTTGGCTCCCTTTTTTCACTGCTTTACCCATCATCTTTTGTCATCTCTCTTTTCCTTCACTTTCTCTTGTTCCTTACATCAAAACAAAGACAAAGTCTTCAGCTTTCACCTTTTTCTTGAACCCTTGAAAAAACCTGAATTTTCCTAAAAGGATCCTGTTTTGATGCTAAATACTGCATGTTTAGGTGTAAAGGAAAGTGCCCATTTGCCTTTTCTTCTTGATGATTCTCTTAGTTCAGTCAGTCAAAGCCATATGTCTGCCCTTTTTGGTTCTTTCAAGCTTGGACTTTAGTTTTCTCCGGTTTCTCTCTGATCTACTTGCAGATCTTCAAGGCTTAGCTTTTTCTGAGTTCTGGTCAGTTTTTTCTATTTCCCCTCTCTCCTTTGGTACAATTTTTTGAAAAATTCAGCTGGAGATTCATGGTGGCATCTTTGGGGGCTAGTATCAGTTATTTGTAGCTTTAATTGAATGCAAAAAGCTTCTCTATTGTTCATTTTGAAGGTGGCCAAGTCAGCTGGGTATTTTCTATTCAACCATTCCTTATTTGAGGAATCTGTTGCCTGGTAGTTGTAGTTTCTGATCTTTTAGATTAATAGATAGTCAAACATTTAGTATCTGTGAGTTTTAGTCTGTTTTGTGAGATACCTAGCTCTTATTCTTCTTACATAGTCATTCCTCTCTGTCTCTCTGTCTCTCTCTCTTTTTTTTTGCTTTGCTTAGAGGGATCCTTTTAAAAAATAAGCTTGATTGCCATATTCAAGCTGTTTCTGTACGATTGTATGGTGGTTGCCTCTTTGGCAGCTAATTTACCTATGTTAGAATCCTTTTTCCAATTTTTTTTTTCATCTTTAGCTATGTGAATAGGTAGTTAAGCAGATTCTGTATCATAAATCTCCTCTTGGTGCTTTATGTCAAAATGTCTGGAAATGGCCATTGTTTTGTCGAGTGGAAGGAGGAATTTGTTTCACAGGAGCGTGGTAATCGAGTTGTTCACTATTTCTTGAAGGATTCCGCTGGGGAATCCATCCGTGCTGTTATTGGTACTGAGAGGAGTGTTAGGCACATGTTTTATATTGTTGCTGAGGAGTTTGTGAAGGTATATGGTGCTGAGCATTCAATTCATGCTGGTTTCAAATGGAGGTCAAGAAGAGAGGTTGTGGATTGGCTTACATCTATGCTCTCAAAGCAGCATCTTGAGGGAGATCGATCTAGTATGTATTTAACCTTTTGGGCTTTATATTATGTTATTTTCTTGGCATTAAATTATTTTATTTTCAGTTATTTTTTAATGGTCTACTTGTTCCTACCACTTATGGTTGAAGCAATAAACCGGGCCAAGTCATTAACCTTTAGAACCCATGCCTCCTTGGAAAGAGAACACTACACTGAATATCTCTGAAAATTATAGTTTTTATATCTTCAATGACAGAGTCTCCGAAACATGACACACTGCTAGCTTTGCGGTCTCCCGATTGTGCAATGATTGAGATTAGTGCTCGGAAGGCCCTACAGGATGATATGGTATTTCATCTTGATTTTCTACTAGTTCGGTTCCTTTTTCTTTCTTTTATTTTCTCTGACACCAACTTCTGTATTGCAGAGCCATTTTTCAAGAAATTTGAATGGACAAAGTTCAGATATTGTGTGGTCAGGCTCTGCATGGACATGTGGTAAACACCTCAAACATTTCCCAGCATTTTGCCGCAGTGGGACCACAATAGCGGTAAGCATCGACACGTAAAGAAAAGAAAGGTGGCAAGGTTTGGGGATGTTGGATTTCTATAAATGTAATGAAATGCATAGATCTGCTTGCCTAAACTTTAATCACATGCCAATGCAGTCTTTTTTTCTTAAATTTAATTGGTAGAATGAGAAAAGAAAATCGTGCAATTAAAACAAATTGCTAATCTCGAAGTGCTTCGATATAGTTAGTTGCATATGGCCATAATTATTTAATATGATGCTAGCTCATCCTTATCCTGATGAAGGGAGCATGGAGTTTTCGGCCTTCGTGGGTTTTAGCAATATCATTAATTCATTTCTCTTTGAGACCAGGCATTATGCATTGGTTGCGAATTTTTTATCTGTTCTTTCATTGACTGATTTTTACTTTTCAATCTGATGCTTAGGTTCAATCTTTTGTCTTTGTCATGGCTAAAGGAGAGAATCACTATCTTGCTTACTTGGAGGATATGTACGAGGACAAACGTGGGCAGAAGAAGGTCAAAGTGAGGTGGTTTCACCATACTAAAGAGGTTAAGGGTGTCATTCCTGTAAGGAATCCTCATCCAAAAGAAGTTTTCATCACTCCTTATTCGCAGGTCATTAGTGCAGAGTGTGTTGATGGTCTTGCAAGTGTCTTAACTCGTGAGCACTATGAGAAATGCTCTGCTGTTTTCCCTGATGCTTTATTAGCTAGAGTGCATGTATGCTCTAGGCAGTTCAGAAGTAATAAAGTGAAGCCATTTGATTTGAGTAAATTGCGTGGCTATTTTGATCAACCGATTCTCTCTTGTTTGAGTTCTACTTTGTCCTCTGAACCTGAATCCATGAGCCATGGCCTACATGAAGAAGAGGAAGAACAAAGCGCTGGTGCAAATGTAAAGCTGGGAAATAAGAGGACCAGAACTAATAACAGGACTTCTAGTAACCACTTGGTGACTTATGAAACTTCATGCAAGAAAATAAAATATGCTTTGTCTGGAAAGAGATTGCCCTCCCTCAAGCATGCTGAGAGTCAATATTGTTATGGATCACTTTTCAAGGTTGATGAAAAGATAGAGTTGCTGTGCCAGGATAGTGGAATCCGAGGTTGCTGGTTCAGATGTACAGTCTTACAAGTATCAAGAAAACAGATGAAGGTCCAATATGATGATGTGCAGGATGAAGATGGATATGGTAACCTTGAGGTATGTTTTAGGCATTTTAAAAACTTGTACTGGTTTGTGGTTTCTCACCACATCTCTTAACCATATGGTCGGGGATTCGATCCCCACTCATGGGAATGGAGCACATTTCATGGTCAGCTACGTCTTTGGAGAGCACCCGCGGCGAGAGGATTTGTCACTGTTGCCGACAGTGGATACCCTGGTTATGACAAAAAAAAAAACTTGTATTGGTTTGTCTTCCCCATCATTTGATCTCCACAAATAATATAGAATGTAAAGAACAAATTTCCTTAGGAGATTTGTCAGAAAACATTGGTGATTCCAGTTCATGGTTTGACCTGCTTTATCACTTTGCAGAGCTGCAGACTGAATCTCTGTTTAGATATTCTAGGTTTAAAAACGGGTTCAATTTTAATAAATCTCATTTTCTTTTCTCAAGTGTGTTTGTTCTCTTTGAAATGAAAGCCAATGCCTTCTTCATGTGTAGGAATGGGTCCCAATTTTCAAGCTTGCTATGCCTGACAAACTTGGCATGAGGTACTCAGGCCGCCAAACAGTACGACCAGCTCCTCCTAGCTCCAAAAAAGAACTTGCTGTGGAGCTTGGGGTTGCTGTTGATGCATGGTGGAGTGATGGCTGGTGGGAAGGGGTTGTAACTGGGGTTAACAGCAGTGGTGATGATAATTTTCAAGTTTACTTTCCTGGTATGTTTGTTTTGAACTGAATATGTGGCATTTCCTCGTTGTTTATTGTGATCCAATTGGTGTGTCCTCTTTTACCACTTAAATGGTTATTCTTTTGGTGTTAGGTGAAAATTTATCCATGAACATACACAAGAAAGGTCTAAGAATTTCCAGAGATTGGGATGGGGACCACTGGATTGATATTGATGCAAGACCGGATATTCTCTCCTTGATATCTGATGTCATTAGCCCAGACATGGACACAAAAGTTTCCATGTCCACTACTATTGTCATGGATGCCAAGCATGATGGGGGTACAATGCCAGTTGAAGCTGTTGCTGCCAAAATTATTGCTGAAGGGGAGAAACCTGAGTTAGCTTTTCAGGACTGTTTTGATAACCTCGTAGAAGATGCTGATTGTAAGGAGCCTGCATCATCAAAAGATGAAAAGGATGGGGATGCAAGTGATTGTAAGAAGCCTCCCCCATCAGAAAATGGAAAAAATGCTGATGCTGATGCTGATGATGCCAGTACCATTCATGATAAACTAAATGGTATGGATGGTAATGATGAAATCAACAATAATGATGATGACGAGGAAGGCAAAATAGAGGCGGAAGATGGCAAGGAGCAGAACTCTAAAAGTATGGAACTCATGGAAGCAGCAACCTAGAATGCTTCTGGCGCAACAGATTCTTTTGTAATGGGGATGTTGGTACTAATGTTAACTAACATGATTTCGGTTGTTCAGACCTGTAAATAGTGATGCAGTCATAGCGCAAAAGTTGTTGCCGTTTGTGCTTGACGAGGTAACCTTGGTCGGTGTACAGAAACAAGGTTAGTATTCTGTCGTTTTTGTTGTAGTAATTGTTTTGTATCAGAGATAGGATTTGCATTTGAAGATCTTTGGTTAGAGCGTCCTCTAAAATGGAGTTAGTTCTTCCTCAGAGTCTTAGTCATGGGACTTTGCTCGACTCTTGTAACACCAGTTCCGTGTTCTCTTGTAATGAGAATTATCATATTTTCTCTATATTGTTCTTGCTTACTGGTAAAGCCTATAAGCACTATTGTTTTCCATTTAATGTTTATGGTAAAGTAATTTAACCCTTGAAGAAAGGGCATCTAGTAAAGAAATATAAACAGTTTGATTTCATTGGGGACATTAAGGAAAAGACATATTAACATATTTTTCCCCTTTGAAATGTGCTATACATACATTTCAAAGAAAATACTACTATGTTCTTTAAATGAGAAAATGTAGAAGTTTGGTGAGGTATATGGGAGAGACGGCTTGGCCTAATGAATATTGAGAAAGAATTATAGTCTCAGCCATTGTGGTCCATCTATAAATTTCATGTCCAGAAATGGTTTTGCTTCCTCAAAGCTTAATTTCTTCGACCATGGCACCCGGCCGGTTGTATTTGCTCCTGTTCCGCGGCACTGGAATTCCCCAAATACTACGGTCCTTCATGTGAAAAAAAAAAATTGAAGTATTTATATCAGATTTCTGCATTCAACTTAGGAAGGCAATTTATCAAACCTTTTTTCTAGGAATGGAGATTATACTTTTGCCTCAAGGGGTCATTCCAGTCGGTCCATCCAGCAGGATTTATGATATTGTCAAAGTAACAGTTAGAATAGATGGCTCTTGAATAGTTTCCCCAAGCTCTTCCCAAGTAAATTCTACCAGTTCCATTGATTTTGCAATTTACAAATGAAAACCCTGTATCATCATCTGGTGAATCCCTGCGGTGAGCTGCAATTGCGCCAGACCTTACAGCAGTGGACTCAATCACACAATCCTGTTTCAAAGAATCTTTGATATCATTGTTATCAATGGAAACTGCCAATCTCAAAAGAAAAACCAACATTTTACCTGATAGAGTGATCTGGATTTACCGAAGATGAAGTCAACACTCCCTTGAATGTGGCACTGGTAGAAGTAATGTGATCCAATTTCATCCAAGAGTGTGTCCTGAGTCCCAACAACCTTGACCTTGTAGAACATTGCCTTGTCACCTGAAATCCTAAGGGCCACAGCTTGCATCCCAGGTTCTCCAGGAGTTTGAACTACTGTATTCTGCAGTGAAGCATTGATTCAGTTTTTACTTGTTCACTAGCTTTGAAAGAATAAAAAAGAGAAGGTTGTCACCTCAAATGTGATATCAGTTGCACAAAAGTAATCGGATTCAATGGTGACAGATGCTGATCTATATGTTCCCAGGTTAATTCCATTGCTATCTTTATCAGATGCTTTGTCGTTCCAAGAAATTATGGTGTTGGACATTTGACCTGCATTCCCAACAAAGGATATATATGGCTTGCATTTCGGCACTGTTACTTTCTCCCTGCAAAAAATGATCAATTCCATGGATTATACATATTTATCAAATTAAAAGCATGATTAAAGTTTGTCAACTACCACTCTCATCTATCAGATTGAAGACAACCACTATGTTCTTTAATTGATTCCAATGTCCCATGCTTGACATGCAACAACAAAGTGCGGCCTGTAAATTATACATACAAACCTGTAAATTCCTGGAAGAATATAAATCTTAACTCTTCGAGTATTATTTTCAGGAACCATATCTATTGCTCCTTGAACAGTGACAGAATCTGCTCCACCATTCTTATTCACTACAATAACTCGGCTTCGATTACGATTAACTCTTGAGTCACTCAACCTTGTTTGATGTTCATCCACTTTTATGTCATCCCAACTGATGAAATTCTTCACATGCACGTCAGTAGTCAGTGAAAAACAGACTCGAAAACCGCAGAGAAAAACAACCACAACCGTAACCAAGGAGCAGTTGTATTCCATAACTTAGATTCTGTCAAAGCTTTGGCATAAAAAAACCAGAAACCAAGATAATCCCATGTTTCGTTGGCTATCTAGAATTTATATTGTCGTTGGAATTCTAGTAGTTACAGTATGTGAAGTTGAAAGAGTGTGAAAGAGGTGAGAATAATAAATAAAAGGAGCGTAAAGGAGTGTGCATTAGAGTCATTTTGAATAACTCAAAAAAGTAACAGTAGCAAGAAAGTTAAAGCTTGCAAGAATCATTGAAGAACTGAAATTAAATGAAGTTTGATCATAATAGATTAACCAAGTACAAAGAGAGGGGGAGAGTTTAAAGCTGTAAAGAATGGAAGAACCCAATTCAGAAAAAAAGAAGAAGGAAGTTCATGAGAGTTTTGTGCATGGCCAAAACGGAAAAAGAAAGGAGGAAGTTAAAAAGAGTCTTTAAAATGTGTTAATTGGGAGCTTCTTTAGAACATGGAGAAAGTGGTTTCTTTGATGAGTAGTTAAAAAGATATTGTGGAGCAAAACAGCAGTTTATGCATCTTTTAGCTGAAAACTGAAAAAGAAAACACTCTTGAATTTTCCAATGGGATTATATATAAAAACCAGCCTCTTTTGATGAGGGTTCTTTTAAAACTCATATTGTTTTTCTTTGGCAAGTTGGATCAAAATGTAGCACCACATACTAATGGTAATTCACCACTTTTTTTTGAGACCATAATTTAGGGATAAAAAAATTAATACCAATTTTACAAGATATCATTTTCAAATATAATTTTATGATATAGTTTACTAGGTATCTTTTTCCAATAATTTCGAATATATATACATTATAACATAACTGAGTTCAACACCCTTTTAAAACAATGGTTGAGATAAAGGTTGTCATATTTTCTTATAATTGTACAAAAAAATCATATTTATAGAGCTAGAAAGAATGGCAACATCACAATGGCATGCAACAAAGAAACCATTCCTAGATCTTTACATGACAACATCTTAAGCCAAAATTGAAACAAATTTATAGGATTAGATAAAAGGTTTTTGTCCTCGTGTTTGGATGGATTGGAAGCCATGGCAAGTGTTGCTAAACTACATGTAATTAAGCTCCATATTCTATTATATTTTTTCCTTCAATACATTTGGACTAAAATGGATTATAAAGGTTGTTGTATCGAGACTTAAATTGTAATTTATTTTTTTATTTAAAAAATAGGTAAATTAATTTATGTACATTAGATCAAAGAGTAAACTAATCATTTTGTTAAAAAATTCTTTTATTGAGCCTGATGAGAGGAAACTCTCATGTCCGATTTTGAGGGGATCCCGTAGGGCCCTATTCTTGTGATTATGAGGTTCATTGGAATATGAAATTCAATCCTGGAAATACAGTATCCCACTTTTTTTTACTACTCAAGGTTTCGATACATTTCGAAGTTGCAAAATTTCTACTGAAGTAGGTACTATTTGAGAACAATTAGCCGATCTAGATTTGTGAGTTCTTATCAATTATTTGGTGGTAGAATGGAAAGGATTAGAAGAAAAAGGCCTCGCGGGTAATGAATGGAAAGATCGAAAAATTAGAAGAAAAAAGATTTTTAAAACTAGTTCATGCACGTCAAAATGAAGTACATATGGTATATCACATATAACTGTTTAGTTATTTTACTAATAAAATTAATTTTTAATAGTAAAAATTGATAAAATTTTTAACAAAAAAACCAATTGACCTTATAATATAATGTATAATAATTAATTTACTCACAAAATACCATCAGGTTTGAAAAAAAACCCTCATTTATGAACATCATAGACAGAACTATTCAAATCAGGTCCATTTTGGGCTTTCCCTTAGCCCAGCAACATCTTATCAAAAACAGAAGAACCGAAGGGTGAAAAGCTTTTGGTTTTGGATAACACAGGGAATACTGTTGACACTGGAAATTTGCAATGGCGATTTCATCAATCTCTTCTACTCTAATTCCTTCTTTACCAATCCAAAATGCTTCTTCACCCAAAGTAAAGTTCACTTTTCTTTCTCATTCTCCACCACTATCTTTCAACCACTTGAAGCTCTGCAATAACTCCCAACTTTCACAATCACCCACCAAGCTTTTTGCTTCCCCTGAAGCTTTGGAAGACACGCCTGAGGTTTGGAAATTTTGCTTCTTTTTTCTTTTTTTGTTCCTTTAAGGAAATTTTAATGAAAAAGATTGTCTTTTGGCTTGATGGGGGTGAGTTCTTTTAGCTGCAATTGGATAATTCTTTGTTTCTTTGCTAAGAAACGTGAGAGGGAAAAAAAAGGAACTTTCGCTATTTCTTGTTCGTATGAGCCTATTTTGTTACTGTTATAGTTAAATTTGAAACCCCTGAACACCAAAAAGTTGAGCTTACTTCGAAAATTAATTTCCTTTTTATTTGTTTGAATTTAGGTTTCTTTGTCTTGCAGGTAGGAGTTTCTGAGGTACCCAGTTCTTCCTACGTTGCAGAAGCAGACAAGGTATCTTTCTAGCTGTTTTTGAGTTTGTGAAACTATTTCAAAGCTTCAATATTATATTTGGCACTGAAGTTGAAATTAGTTATGGAGTTTAACCTTGTTGTTTATCATCACTTAACTCTCTCCAATGCTTATTTGGAGACATAGGGAACATTATAGAAACTATTGACAGAAGGAAGTGCATTATCTATTTTCTGATACGATTCCAAGGATGCTAGTACTAGGAAGGTTAAATGACAACTTTGAAGCTTATTTTTTCTTTCTTCCAGTTTTATAGCATACTATGGCTCTATGAGAGTTAGATAATAGGCTTACACTCTTTATCAGTAACTTCATCGTCAACTTATTTTTTTACGTATGTCAAATGGTTTCTTTTATTGCTCACAAAACCACAGCAGGCACAATATGTTTTTATTGCTCTCCTCCCTTTGCACATCGTGATTGGTCAAGTATACCATCGATTAGATATGAGTTGATCTTAGCCTGATTGGCGTCTACTTTTTCCTGAGAATGTCTGCTTAGAAACATTTTCATTGTCAAAACGGTACGAGGGGGAACCTCTTCTATGTTGAAATTTATTGCCTGTATGATGTCAAGATCATGAAATTCTTCTTTGGAAGAATAATTAACTGTAATTACATGGGACTGGCTGTTATCTGTGCGGTTTATCAAGGGGGATTTCAAATGGCATACAAGAAATCCAAATTACTGGAAATCAGTATCTTGTTTTCTGTTGGTTCTATTGGAAAATGGAGATTAATATTCACATTTGTTGTCACAGGCAGCACCTAAGCAAAAGATTAGGATTAAACTTAGGTCATACTGGGTCCCCTTGATTGAGGACTCTTGCAAGCAGATAATAGATGCTGCACGGACTACGAATGCCAAGACCATGGGTCCGGTGCCGTTACCGACCAAGAAGAGGATCTATTGTGTTCTTAAATCCCCACACGTGCATAAGGATGCTAGGTTCCACTTTGAGATCCGGACTCACCAGCGGCTTATCGATATTCTCTACCCAACTGCACAAACAATTGATTCTTTGATGCAGCTTGACCTTCCTGCTGGGGTGGATGTGGAAGTCAAGCTCTGAAGAAGCCACAGTGTGTGTAACTTTAGCTAGATTTTGTACAAGTTGCTAAAGATGTCGTTTTATTAACATCCATTTGATTTCTTTCCCTGTTTCATCATTGTTGGTAAAAAAATTAAACCAGTTTCTGCAACTTCTTTCATTGTTTCTAAATAACTTTGGTAACTGAGAATAGAGACTACCAAAATGGGCTTATATAGTAAGTCGATAAAACACCACGAAGACGACATTCTTCCCAAAGGATTTTTGTAGTCTTTGAATGAAGTCCATTGGAATTTCTGTTCACTCAACTTGTGGAATTGGTAAGGGTTGGAGTAAGCCTGGATATATTTGTTTTATTGACAAATGGAGCATTATTGAATTCATATCTTCACATCTTTCTTTAACCCTTTCCCATAGGCTATAGCAGAATTGTTCTTAACCATGTGTATTAAATGCACCAAACAACCTCTTGTATCCAAGAATGTTGAATACGAGACAATAAAGTCATTAGTGATAGTTGAGCTGGCATTGATACTAGCAGCAACTTGCAGAGACAATTCATCAGCTAGTTAAAAATATAAATCATCAATAATTTTGTATTTAAATGTGTCACGTCCAAATTTGTAAGCTATTTAGATTTGCACTGTTTTTATGTAATTTGCAAGCTATTTGCACTGTTTTCGTAAAACAATCTTATGGCAGGTTGTAGAACTCCACTTTGAGTTCCTGAAGGACGCTTCATTTAAATCTAATAAGTAGATTTCCGAAATTCACATCGAAGAGAGTTTTGTGAAATCCTGCTAGATTTATTGGTTTTCACAAGAAACTTGTAATTTTCACTTTCAATCCTTTTGTGTTCTCTATTATTCTTCAACCCTTGAATATGCATTATGTGCGAGCTGTTGGAAAAAAAATTAGATAGAAAAACGATTTAGTTGGCGCAGCCAAAGTGCAAATTTTTTTTTCAAACAGACATGACATTTATCGTGATATTTGTGAAGGTCAATTTTTAATAGTCACACGAGTAATTACAATTGTATTTAGATTATTCAAATTGTAAATTTTGCCTTATTTACAAATATTTGAAATAAAATATTTGAGTCATAACTTTTGCCGATATGTTGGATGTGTGTTGGCTCATCTTTGAAGACCAATCACTTGGAGCAACAAATCTTCGAACATTGGATCAAAAAAATTAGATCTCTCGATTGGATCGACTGCTTTAAAGACTTTTCTTGGATATCATTGAAATAACCTAGACTTATATTCATTATGTTGTTTTCATTGTTGCTTTGGTGGGAAGATTGATTGCGATTGATCCTTATGTTAACAAGATCAAAATGCTTTATTTTCGAGACTTGCATATGGTATTAGGTTTTAAGAGTTTAGCAAGTAATCTATTTATTAGGAATTCATTACTATGAGTGTATTTTGTAAGTAAACAAGTGAGTCACTTGGTTTACAAATTAAGTTTGAGGGAAAAATTTAGTGAAGAGAGGTCTTAATCTTAGGTGTAAAAGTGAGGTTGCTATGCCAGTGTGTGATAGGAATTAAAACATTGTTTGTATGAGGTCACAAATAGTGGATTATCTCTTTGAATAAGGCCTCGCAAATGTAACGAAAATGAATTGCATAAACAATTGTATTGTGTTCATTGTTGTTCTTTGCCGTTACACTAGCAGTTATAACTGTTCCAATAAATGCTCCTCTATTATTGCAACTATCGACTTTCTTTCAATTTATTATCAAAGCCTTACACTTGACATAAAAATGGTATTCCTGGGTCGATTTTTGCTTGAAATGGAAGGTTTTTCTGTTCCTTGTGGTCCAATATTGGATAGCTCCTACACCTATTGAAGGCTAAGATAAAGGAATTTATTAAACTAATGGAGAAAAATCATGATGTGCTGTAATCATTGGCTAGGAGTCCCGGTAGTTGAAACATTTGAAGTAAAAGTACGTAAGATAGAATTGGACACAGAGGAGGAGAAGCTGGTGAATGCTAATTCAAAGACATTGAATGTGATATTTTGTAGAGTGGATGGCCAGGAATTCAAAAGAATATCCAAGTGCACAACTACTAAGAAGCCTTGGATATTCTTGAGATTGCCCATGAAAGAAAAAAACATGGTAAAATAGTCTAAGATGTAAATGCTGATCACTAAGTTCAAAACTCTTAAAACATAGAAGAATGAAACCATTGAAGAGTTTTATGCAAAGCTATGAGATTTGTCCAATCAAGTTTTTGCTCTTGCCAAAGAGTACTCCTATTCCAAACTTGTGAGGAAAGTGCTCAGATCTTTGGTTCAGAGATCAGTAATCAATGGCAATACTATTAAGGAGGCAAGAAACAATGGCAATATCAGAATCAATGAGGTCATTGGGTCATTGAAGACTTTTGAGATGAATCTAGATGAATCGAGAAACAAGTCCAAAGGTGAGAAAAGTATAGCTTTCAAGTGACAACACCATTCCAATTGAAGGTACCACTGCTATCGAAGAGTTACAAGAGCAAATGGTGATACTTACTCGGAACTTCAATAAAGTCTTCAAGAAGTAGTCAAGAAAGAACAAAAAGTTTGATGCAGCCAAAAACTTTTCCAAAAACAAGATAAAAGGAGTGGTAATTAGTGAAGAATCTAACAAGGAGAATGATGCGATCTCGTCCAAGGATTCTACCAAGTCAGCTTTTGAACCAATCGAGTTGCCAACGAGACCAATCACTCGTGCCCGAGCCAAGAGATTCAAAGAAGCTATCTCGGGCCTCGTTGATCAAGTTTGGGGAGAAGCTCTGACCGGATTCATCGTTCAACCCTTATACCAACTGGTTCCTATCTTCTATAGATAGAGGGTCACGGTCCTATCCTTCTATTCATCTTTCACCTTGATAGCTCAATAAGAATTGGGTCTCTATTTCTTAATAGTGGTTTATTCTTCCACTGTTGAGTTCAATATCCATATATCCATCAACTTATCATCTATTTATTTTCTTTGTTTAAACTAAAAACCTTTGCAAACAGCCTTTTGTTAAACCAAAAACCTTGTTACTTAATTTTACGATTGGGAACAAAGTGACTCGTTTTCATCAACGAATACGAGATCGCATCAGAGAAAAAGAACAGAATTCAATGCCATTAATGTCATGGATTTAGCCACATAAAAGTTGAATGTGCCAATACCCTAAAAAATCTGTGTAACCTGGAGTGATAGAGATTCTTCAAGTAGCTCAGATCCAGATGAGGAGCGCGTGAGCAATTACGTGACGTTTACTTCTAAAGTCAATAATCTTGATGATACTGATTCTGAGATTGATGGTGATTTAGATGGTGAATCAAATGCCGATTTTCTATAAACCTACAAGACTATGTTGCAAAAATGAGAGTAGGGTATGAGGTTAACGCCAAACAAAATCACTATGCAAACATTTGAATACCTAGTTTTTATTAGAATTAAAGGAGGATGAAATAAAGTTATTATGGTAGCCATTTTTTTAACTTTTCTTCTCTTACTTTGGGGGTGATTGCTTGGATTATTTCGGTCTTTCAATTAACTCTTGCATTGCCATTAAAGATACTAGTCTATTTTTGTTCTTTAATTATGTATTCATTCTTTTTTTTTTTATTGATTTGAATTTTCAAATGAATTAACTTTCTAAGTGATGCCTCGTAAAACTAATTAAAACTTTGACAAATGTGAGTGCACTTATCAATTAATAGCATAGCTACAGTGAGCACAGATATTGTTCCCACAAAGACTAAAAGTACGTACTAGTAATTATTGTCTTTATATTATTTAACCGATAAATTCGAGTGACTGATTAAAAATTAAAATTAACTAAATTAATTGCTAACGAACAAAGAACAAAACAAGCAAATAAACGATTAACAACCAAGAAGTGAAACAATACTCAGGAAATAATTCACCTACATTCCATCTGTCATTATCAATCTAAATTACGCAAAGAAATCCCTAAATTATGCCAATATCTCTTTTAAGAGTAAAAGCAACTGATTCTAGGTTGATTAATTGAAATTTCTTTTTAATTAAAACCCTTATTATCACATTAACTCGATTAATGAATTCCTCTATTAGATTTAACTTTAATCCAGTAGATTTATGTCATCTTATTTCTAGGATTGCATGCAACTCCACTCAATTACGCTAGATCTACTCTTAAACAGGGTCTATTCCTCCTCTGATTTAAGCACATCAAACATGGATCAATAATCTAGAAAAATCAAACCAAGAATTAAGCACACATAATTGAGAATAAGATCTAAGTATTTATTGCGCAAAATAAAAATCAAACGACAGAATCAATTATAGGGTTCATCTCCCTAGGTATTTAGAAAATTAGTTCATAGTTGAAAATAAAAACATCCTAGAGACAGTATGACCTAAAAAAATAAGGAAAATCATGATAATCTTCTAAGAAATCAACTGGGAATCTTCAAATTTTACGGAAATCTACTTCAAAATTGGCTTCAATTGTGCTTTTTGAGTTGTTTTCTTAAGTATTCTATAACGGCTCTCTCATATTTTCTTATGTTTGTCATATATAGATCTTAAAATGCCCAAAAAACCTAAAAATCGCATTTTCCTACTGTTCGATGTGTAAGTTTGTGCAAGCGACACGGTCTACCATGTGGCCAAGTGGTATCTTGTGTGGGTCACACAATTGTGTGGCTAGGTCGTGTGGAATGAGTCAGCCCGTATGACTCCTGTAGCTTGCTCCGATTTTCTAGTTTTCATTCATGTTTTGCTCATTTTGCTCCCAAATGCTCTATTAAGCATAAAAACATAAAATTCACTATTAACATCGAATAAACACCCAAGAGCGCATTAAGAATGAGATTAAAACATGTTATTTTTAGCACTTATCACAAAGTAATTGAAATAAGCTAATGATTAGTTTAAAACTTGATAGAATTAAGTAATCAATTAGTTATTAATAATTAATCTAGATAGGTTAATGAAAATACTAGAAGATAGTGCAATGAGATATTAACTATTTGAAAGATCTAGTTAACTATAACCTAGCTAAGGTATACCTATAAGATGAACATAAAGTTAGGTAGTGGGGGTTGAATGAAAGTGATGGCTAATGGTTTAGTTAATGCTTATAAGCTATTTACGAATTCAGGTATTCTTTAGATGCCTGTAAGTTATACACCAACTCAGGTACTTAAGCCTTGATGTCCATCTACATTAGGACCCTTAAAAGTGAGTATTAGCTGAGATAGATTATTAGTTGCCCTTAATTGAAGATTTTCCTACTCACTACATCTTGATCTCCAAAGTATTATTCTTTAGCCATATATGTTTTCATGTTCTTTAGTATAGTTAAATTAGATTAGTTTAATCTTTAAAATTACTTACTTTAATATTTTAGTACATGGGAGTAGATTAGTATTAATTGCTTAGATTAATTAGTTGAGTGCAGTTAGCTTGATCGTTGTTTTTCAGAGTTCAATCATCAAAATACTTCTTTCAACATAGTTATTTCCTTGTATATATTTTTTACTTGGCAACGGTGTTGTATACTTGTGAGTAAGTTACATTAATTGGTGAAAGGCTAAGACTTTTGAACTTTATTGAATATTATTATTTTGTCACCATTGTCATTCTACACCAATTCTCAAACTCATGGATGCTTGGGAGTAGGCTCCAAATAAAAAAAAAAAACTTTGAACATAGGATAAACCAAAACTACTTTAAAGGAATTTCGAAATCTACGTCTCTCTTATTGGTCGCACCTTTATTTCACTACATCTTCAATTATAACTGCTTAGATAATTAGCAATTATAATCTCTTCCTAATCTAGAATCAAGGATTTAAGGATTTAGAATTTATTTATGACTAATGAAAAGTTGCACAAATAAATCTTCCTAAATTTTGACAAAGTTTTCCGGAAGTAACAGAGTATGCATTGTGGCCAACCAATGTATATATTTATAGAAGAATAATATGCAATAGTTTATTTTTCATCCAGATTTTGAAAGTAAAACAAAATAGAAGAGACCATATTTCATAAAAACACCTATAGACGACGGCAAGGGAGTAATTCTCTCCCTTCTGCTAACTTGCCTAGGCCAAATATGACCTTGCTTGTTGGACAAGTAATAGGCTAGTACCTTTGGGTTATCCTCTCTTGAATTAGGTCAAAAGCACAACCCCAGTCACTAATTAGGACCTCATATTAATTTTAGGGGTAAATTATGGGTAAATTATATACATAGTCACCTAACTTTTATAACTTTTCATTTTAAGTGCTCAAAATAAAAATTTTGCATTTTTGACACTAAAATTTAGATCTATTTTCATTTTGGTCACTATGGGTATAAGAGGTAACGGAAATCCATGCTGGCAATTTAACTCTTTTTTTTCCACCTAGTATTTGTGTAATTAATACATAATTTTCATAATTTCCACCCAATTTAGGAATGTCCAAGTAAGCATTTTTTTTAAACCCAAAACAAAACAGAAACCACGTAAGATTTAGTAAATAGCTTCATTTATTTGTTAAGAACCCTAAATCGTCTGAGTAGAAACTTCACAACTTTCTAAGCCAAGGAATTGACCCCAATACCCACAAGAAACTATCAAAAGACCAGTAGTTCAACAAGTGAAGAAGAGAAACAATAGCAGATGAAACAATAACAAGCAGATTCCGGAGTAGGGGTGAACGCTCGATCGAATTGAGTGAAAAAATTTCTAGTTAATTGAGTTCGAGTTCTATTTTATCATCCTAATTTAATTTAAACTTTTTTTTTCAAAATGAGTAAAAAGAAATTCGAGTCGAATCGAATCAAGTGAAATTGTTCGAGTTAAATTTAAAAATTTGAACATGTCAAATAAAAATATTGTTACAGTATAACTAATTCCATGTTAGAGCACATATATTTGAAACCATATATATTTAAAAAATTTCAAAGAAAAATAATTAAAAGATAAGATATTGAGTATGATAAATTTGAATCATTAATTAGGTCCCCAAAATTATTATTTTAGAAAAAATTAAAATTTTAACTTTTTATAAATATTTTAGAATTTTTATAATTTTTAAATAAAAATTTTGAATTTTTATAAATATTTTGAATTTTAAAATTATTTTCTTTTTTTATAATTTTTGTTGAGAGAGACTAATTTGCTTATTTTTAAAATTAGCAGGGACCAAAGGGGTATTTACACCAATCTGTTATTCAAATTATTCGAAATATTCAAATTATGAAATTTAACTCGACTTGAACTCGAAACTCGAATCGAATAACTCAATTCAATTAACTCAAAATTTGTTTTTATTTTTTTGAATCAAATTAAAATTTATTCACCTCTAATCAGAAGAACGCAAAGACAATTTGAGCCTGCAGTGATACCCAACTCCATCTCCCAAAACCCATTAGGGTAAATTCCGTTTTTGTACCAAAAAAATACAGCTTCGACCAATACACTAGGCTTGGCACAGTGTCTTCAAGCAATGAGGAGGGGGAGAGAGGGTTGGGGGGCGGGGGTATAGGTATCGAGGTTACACAAGGCATCAAGGCCATTGGTCAGAATATGTCAACCATGGTGAAAAAGGGATTGGGCTGCTTTCAGATTTAGAGTCGGTCTTGTTTACCAGCAAACAAGTTTAATGAACAATCAAGTGAAAACTATCTGCGAAAGGCACTGATTTTTCACCAAAGCATCAAACAAATCAACAATTAACTTGTTTCAATTCATGGTTTATGGTTCGATTGAAAACAGTTACCAAATCCTACCCATTTCAATTTTGTTTTGGGTTTAAAACAAATGCCTATTTGGAAATTCTTAAATTGGGAGGAAATTATAAAAAATATTTATTAATTACGCAAATCTTAGGTGGAAAAAAAATGAGTTGGAATGCCAGCTTGGATTTTCGTTATTCCTTATACCCATAGTGACCAAAATGAAAATAAATACAAATTTTTGTGTCTAGAATGTAAATTTTTATTTAACTTATGAAAGTTAGGTGAATATTTGTGTAATTTACCCATTCTAATAGTTAAATATGTACCACAACTAAATTCTATTTCCATTAAAACTAAATAAATTTTACAATATTAAAATTTATGTGTAAACTTATTTTATTATGAAATGTTTTAATTATGAATTAAATTAATTGTGATGAAATTTTAATTTAATTTTACTTTAAACTCAAATAATTAATTTAGTCATCCAATTAAATAACAATTCAAAAATTTAAATTAACTTTCATCATCTCTTACTTTTTCAAAAAAAAAACATAATTACTACATTTAATAATTCATATAATCTAATTTCTCTAATCCATTTATCCATTGATTCATAGTTTAACATGTATTATGAATAAAAATTACACTGAGCTAACGAATAGACTAACTAGACATATATAATATGGGTTAAAATAACATGAAATTAAGTTCTAACACTCTTTATTAATTACATTGTTATTTAATCATGAAGTAAAACCGGTAAAAGTACCATAATTGAACTCCTAAAATATACCATCACGAAAGTTATATTTGAAACTCTTAGTCCAATGATTTTGTCGTATACATGTTACCCTCATAGGATATCTCATTATCTAAGGCTATATCCGTTCACCTAGTTTGATCCATTTTATTTCAATGTTCTATTATATTTTTAATAATGAAAATGATCCTTAGATATATCAACAATGATTAAATCATTTATCTCAAATAAATGACCTAATATTGTGCTCTATTTTCATAACCCATACAATACCTTTGAGAAGAGATTTGTTAACTCTTTATTCAATTTACGATCTGTTACGATAGTTACCATCATCGGTTAGAATATTTAATAAAGTAGTTTGGGTTTTTAGCAAATAAACAAAAATTGGGGATCTTTATTTCAACTGAGAGAAGGCAAGAAAAGGAGTAGTGCTTTCTTTTTTGGATGCTAAGTTTGCCACCGGTTAAGCCTTAAATACATGTTTTTTTTCTTCAGTTTGGGAATAAAAAGCCGATTCAATTTGGTTCAACCGTAGCTCAAACAAGTTTTTGAAATAGTCCCAGTCTGATTAGTTGGACTGATCTTTTCAATCTAATTTTTTTAAAAAAAACTAGTGAAAAAATTTAAAATAACTTGTAAAATTAAGTAAATGTGTGAAAAATAAATCTATTGACAGAAGATATTTTATTACTTCAACAATAATATTGACATCATTTACTCTGAAATTCAAAATTTTAAACTAATTTTCTCATCAAGAGATATATATAGCATTCAAAATTGTCCATATGCAAAAAGCATATTGAATTTTGCAACCTTAATTCATTGAATCCTGGTCCATTCATTAACAAAAAGCACGTTGAAGTCATATTGAAAACATTATGTGGACAATATCTTCTTTAATTTTAAAATCATTTGTATCATTACTTTCATGAAAACTCAATTTTAGATGAGTTCTATAAATAAATAACATTTAACCACTAAACCAATTAAAAAATTGTTCTCTCCATAAATATCAACGTTATCACTGTTCAAAGTAAGCATAAATACTATATGAAAAACCAGCCTAAATGTCAAAGATTATCATTTTTTCATATAAAATGATATAATGGCAAGTAAAACTTTTCATTAAAATATTAAAATTTTATCACACGCGTATGCGTATGAAAATAACGTATTTAGAATACAAATGTATGTTCGTATAATAAATAATAAAAATATAATTTAAAACTAGTTAATAATAACACATCAAATATATCCGATGTCAACATAATAATTAAAAGTTATTTTAATTCAAATGGTAAATAAAAAATTTATATGCATGATGTACTTGATTTAAATATCATTATGGATAAGTTTTATTTCGAAAACCTTAATAAATAATATAGATACTAGGTTAGAGCGTAATCTTTGTATTATTTTATCATTAATTTGAAGTGAAAAGTGAATTACTCCATATTATTCTCTTTCCTTTAAAAAAGAAAAATATCTTTCCTTAATTTTCACAATTAAAATAAAATTGATTTTATCCCAATTTTGGTTCACTATTTATAACGTGAAGAGGCAACTAGACATGACCCTTTCGATAACTCTAGCAATAGGCACTATAAGTAGAAAGCCTTTGGTTGGTTGCCATCAACAAAGCATCTAGGCTGCTGTTTGATACGCAGTTTGATACGCATGGAGGGTCCTACCATTTATTATTTTCAACTTCATTGTGACCATCCAACATTAATTTATTATAAATATAAAGGTGTGATTGTGAATCATGATATTTGTATTTTTTTAATTTTTAGTTTTGACTTTTTATTGTAGATTGAAAAATAAATATTTATCTATTTATATATAATTTCTATCGGGCGGAAACTAAAGGTTGGTAGGCGTTTGGTCCTTTAAAATGAAAATTTTTATTTAGATTTTAAAAATTTTAAATTGGTAAAGATAAAATTATATTTTGACCCTTAAAAAATATAAAAATTTAAGATTATAAAGATATAGATTATTAAAAGTGGTCAACTTATATTTTTACTATTATAAAAAGTACAATTTAATTTTATCTCTAAATTTGTTTTTTGATTTAGCCCTAATTTCTACCTATAATTATTATATTTTTATAAATAAGAATAATTATAAAGAAAAATTGCACTTTAAATTTCAATTATTAAGATTTGATGTTTGATTGTAACAATTAAAGTGTGATATATGTTAGTATATATATATATATACAACATAATTATTGTCATCTCATGATTAAGTGCAAGACGAATAAGTAAATAAAAGTCATCCAACAATCAAGTAGAACTCAAAAATCCAAACGGTGGGTGATTAAATCTAAAACTATGGGTAATTAAAAGATTCTTTTCATAATTATTTGCGTATTTAATAGAAGAAGAATTTTGTGGAAAATTATGTTGTGTCATTTATTATTTTATACTATTCATTCATAGTCACTCTCTTATCAAATTGAAAAAAAAACTTGTGTATTTATAATTGTTATAATAGCAACGATATCAATTAATTTAAGACTCAATTTTAGATGAAAGAAAATGAAATCATTTGTATGCATATAAAATTTGGATGTTTTGAAGAATTTATAATTAATGAAGTTTGTTTAGGTCTTTTCCAAATATTAAAAGGTTGATAGATTTGTAAAACAAAATGAACACTATGAAGTGTTAGAGTGTGTGTTTAAGGACTCCCTAAAATACTTAAATATAAAGAGATGGAAGAGGCTAATGAGGGATCTTTTAGAGGGGTAGTAAGGTGAAGGAGAAAATACCTTTAGATCAACCTATTTGGACATTTCACGTTCTTTTGTTGTCTTTGAGGTTGTTGTTTTCATGAGAGTGTATAGGGACCAACATATCCTTTACATGTGGTTGGCTAGGGTATGTGTCTTTGGTTCAACAACACTCTGGCTCTAGTTATTTTGTTGATCCGATCACTTGACTTTTATTAGGTACTGCTATTGGGAATTGATAACTATTTTCCATTCATTTGTTTGGCATCAATTGAAAATTTATGGACTTTAGGCCTTCAAGACTGCTAGTTCCTTTAAGTATGAGGTTTGTTTTTCTCGATTAGTATAACAATACATTCCCCTTAGGTTTGAGGCATGTTATAAAGTGACCTAGTAAAGGCTAGTGGGAAGGTGGTGACTAAATGTTGTTCTAGTTGTCAAATTGTTTAAAGGGAGTGGCTTATTAAAACATTAGATTTAATTACACCTCTGAGGGTTTTGACAATAATGATTTTCGGTTGTATTAATTGAGCCAGTGACATTCATTAAGATGTCGGGCTGAATTGGTTGACTTGATTATATCCCTTAAGGGATTTAGCTCTATCGATTAAGTGAGAACAAGTTTGTGAAAGTCAAAGTGTTTAATTTGATTACATCCTTTAAGGGATTTGGCTCTACTAATTAAGTGGGAGAAATTATGTGAAATCAAAATGTTTGACTTGATTGCATCCTTTAAGAGATTTAGCTCTACCAATTGAGTGAGAGCAAGTCTGTGGAAATCAAATTGTTGACTTGATTGCATCCCCTGAGGGATTTGGCTTTATTAATTAAGTGAGAGCAAATTTTTGGAACATAAAATGCTTGTTTTGATTTCATCTATTGAGGGATTTGGCCTTACTCATAAATTGGGAGAAAATATGTACAAGTTAAAATTTTTAACTTGTTTAATTGTACCCTTCAAAGGATTTTGATTTATCGATTAAGTGAAAGAAAATATTCAAGTGTCAAAATGTTTTACTTGATTGCATCCTTTAGGGATTTGGGTTTAATATTATTTTATTGTTTAAAGGTGAAGTTTTTCTTTAGATGGGAAAATGTGTAGTGATTACAACTAACGAATTGTCATGGCATATGAAGCCTTTTGAAATAATGGCCTTCATTAATTATAGCACAGTCAACGCATCATATAAAGAAAAGGCATATAAATGTAATGATGGTTGAAGTAGGTTTCTAAGGCATGTGATGATCTAGTGGAGACACATGGTTTGTAGCTAGTGGTTTGTTTTTAATGAAAAGAGGTTTGGCACAATTGAATTTTGTACGATTTTGAACTCTCTTTGAAAAGTTCTATCACTTGGTGGCCTAGTTCCATTTCACTACATGTCCTATTATTTTAATGTCCTATATATATGCGTGTGTGTGTATGTGTGTGATTTACCGTAATTTGATATGTCAAATTAGGCTCCCTAATACGCTTAAAGAGCTTGTTTCCGAGCAATTTATATGTTTTTGCTATGTTTTTACTTAGTTTCAATTTCTTGCACAAATAAGTGATTAGTGTGTATTTTATGCTATTTTGAGACCCGAGATGGCCAATTGGCATCTGGGGCATCTAATAATGTTGGTGGATGATGTAGGAAGCTTATGGTGGCCCAAATAGAGCGAGAACATCATCGAGAAGGGAGATATCATGATATCGAAGCCAGAAAAACGTAATACCCCTAGTAGTGTTGAAACAAGGAAGCTAAAGCCACCTATAGTGGCATCGCGATACACAAGACTCTTAAAAACCCCCCATTTCAAGATTGAACTAATATCGCGATACCTAGGTATCGCGATATTACTGTCGAGGGAGACAAAAAATGACCATAGGGGCAATCCTTATCCAACATGTCCTCCAACGAAAATTAGATATTTAGGGGCAATTTGGTAAACATTTTTGTACGTGAACTCTGTTGAAATAGGCCAAAATGGTTGAAACAAAATATACACTTCAAATTTTTAGGTTTTTAGGATTATTCTCTTCATCTCTTAGGGTTTAGTTTTCTTCTCCATAGTCTAGGGTTTCATTTCTTGCTTATTTTTCTAGTGTTAGTTTCTTGTAGTTAGTTAAGTTAGTTACTATTGTGGCTAGGATCTATTTGCTTATTTAGTCATTCAAACGCTTTTTTAGTTACAATCTAATCCATTAATCGATTGCCATTTAGCTTTATAACATTTTCTCCGTTAAAAATCACTTCTTTAGTGCTCTTGTTTGCTTTTTTTGTTGTCATTGTTGTTGTATCCAAACTTTTGCAAGGAATCTTGGATTTTTATTTATTTTCTTAGGGTTTAAGTTAATGTCATTATCATTTTATTCCTTGTTGATTATGGGTTTCACTATGAGTATGAGTAGTTAAATATTTAGGGGTTGGTTGATGGAAATGTTGGGTGATTGGTTTTTAGATTTGAGGACTAAATTGCAAAATTAGACTAAATCAAATAGACTTAAAAACTTAATATTAACGCCCCTAAGGAAAAATCAAGATAAGTGAGACCGAGAGGAGATTTTATTGGGCACGAATTTGATGAGTCCTGGGTTAGTCGGTGAGGTCGAGAAACAAAATGGATTAATTTGTCGAGAGGTAAAATAGAGCCAATTTAGGAGTAATAACAATTTAGATCCCTAATTCAAAATTCAACCAACCACATGGAAATCAACCAACCGTTCTCTGTTATCGTATTTTTTCGTATTTGATAGTTGTGTAGTTTGTTTTCTTTACAATTTAGTCCTTTGCAAATTTTAGTTAGTTAGTTAGTTAGTTAGTATAATCAAACTCTTGAATGGCTTACCATACTATAGTATATAACGAGTATTTTTTTAAACTTTTTAATTGCATGTTTGTCGTTAAAATTCACTTAACTGCTGACTCATTTGGATTCGATCCTCGGAGTACTCTTGTACCCTATTGTACAAATATATTACAACTGACATGTCATACTTGTAGACACCGCAGTTAGTATTTGATTGATTGTTGTATTCGTGTTGATTTCTCACTTCGTTTGCGAGGATGGGGAGAGGCAGTCAATGTGCCTAGCACTAGTGAAGGTTTAAAAAATTTCAAGTTCTTTGAATTTCTAAATCTTCTTTCTTTGCTATACTCCCAAGGTTATTTCATTCCTTTACTACTTTTTTTACCTTGCATAGGTAAATCCTTTTCTTTTGTTTGGTGTACTATTATATATAGTTTTTGATATTCTTCATTTTACAGAAGATGGTTAACCTTTCTAAAGATGGTGTTGCTGTTGAAAAGATTGGGCATGTTTTGTTATGGAAAGATGATAGTGATTTCAGAAATAAGACTTATGATATCTTTGATAGATTTTAGAATGGTCTAGGTAAAAGTTTACCATGGCAAGAGTAAATAATGTTTTTTTTTCTAGTAAAAATAACAATATATGTTAGTATCTTCATTTATTTATAAGTGGCTTTTTTATCTTTCATTGCAGCTTTTCTTGAATGAAATCTTGTAATAGTCAAGCCCTAACAAGTTGTTGCTATGGTCTCGAGTAGTTAGAATGGATTTTATTATTACTTGTTGAGAGAACAATATTGAACAGACTTTGAATATATCTCTTGATGTTTTTCTGTACAAATTGAAGAAAGGTTGTTAGTTTTATTTTCAATCATGAAGAAAAGTGTTTGTAAATATCAAGAAAATTCATGTTCCAAATAAGGAACAATTATTTAATATAGAGAAAGGGGATGATGTAGATTTGGGGTTTCAATCTTGACTCAGGCTCTAGTACATAGATTGCAATAAGTATGTTAGCCCTATGTAAAGGAAAGAATGATAGTTCATTTGTTTTAAAGATGATGGTTGTTGTTATTATGGTAAGGGTGCGTGGGCATTTCTTGAATTGGGTCGTTAGTATAGTGCCTTAAAGAATATTTACCTAACAAAATGCTCTCACAGAATAGAATGCTAAAAGTGTGTTTCAAAATCCTTTCTATAATTGTTATTAGTTTTATTTTAAGTATATTTCTATTTGCAATGCATTGTACAAGGAAGATAAGAGCATGTTCTCACCGAAAAGTGATCTCTAAAGAGGTGCAAGTACCCCCATGAAATCCGTAAAAGTTGGTTCCTATTGAGGGAGCATGCTCAAATTTTGTAGATGAAGGTGTCATCGTAGTACTTGATGAGAAAGTGAGTGGTGTGAAAGGTTAGAAAAATAGGTTGGTGGGTGCTGGTAGGGGAGTCACTTGTGGCCATGGTTAGCTTTCTTTAGGAGTATAGTATGGATCTTAATGTGGGTGAGAGGTTGGTTCATTATAAGTGTTCAAGCATGGGTAATCGTAGGACTAAAGGAAATAAACAAATAATTATAATTTCTTCAAGTTCCTCAAAGTCGAGTGATGAATTTGTGGTGATGAACAATTTGATGTTTTAGATGTATTTCATGCACTTGTGAGTTTAAAAAAAGAAAGATAATATTTCTAGAGCTATAGTTGATAGGATTGTTGCTGATGAAGAGGCTAGACAAATACAATTGTAACAGCCTGTTTTTTGGGTTAATCAGAATAGTGATTTTAGAACCACAAATTCGAGGTCGTAAGATTATTTTTATAATATTTTATGTGTTTACAACATATGAATTGATATGTGTGAAAGTTTCGCGAAATAATTTTATCGATTGGTTGTTTAAATTGATAAAAGGACTTAATCGCGTAAAATTGAAAAGTAGCATGCTATAAGTTAAAGTGCTTATTTGCTTTAATTAATTAAAGGTGAGGTCCTTATGTTGTGATTTGACCATTGAATAATTGAGTGGACAAAGATAGAAAACCATTAAGTGTTTTATTTATGTTTTTATTAATGGACATTTTGGTAATTAAATAAATAATGGTTAATTAAATAAACCAAAACATGACTTTAGTCCATCTTTTTGGTGAATGCCGAATTTCTAAAGAAAGAAAACACCATTTTTGAGCTCTCATGCATTCGACACTTGTATCTTTGATCAAGATTGAGAAAAGCAGAATCCGGATCTAGATTGGCGAAAAACTAAAGTTACCTACTAGTCGACTTAATTCGTTGTTACCGCGAACGAGGTAAGTTCGTATGTTAATAAACATTTTGAAATTGTGTTATAAATTCTTATTTATTATGGAATTGAATTCAATGCTGAATGGTTATTAATACGAGCTAAGATCGACAGAGTTACGACGTCCGAAATCCCCGTACGAACCATAGGAATAGTATAAGATACGAATGTCATGACATTAGGATTTTCGAGGTGTGATTTCGTGTAAGACCATGTCTGAGGCATTGGCATCGATCTGAGATTACGTGTAAGACCATGTCTGGGACATTAGAATCGTATATGATTTCGTATAAGACATTGTCTGGGACAGTGGCATTGACACATGATAACATGTAAGACCATATCTAAGATATGGCATTGTACGAGCTTTATGTGATATCCGAGTATCCTTAACAATTCTGAACGGTTCAACAGGCATAGTTAAGTTGAGAATGAAGGTACGATTAAGTTAAGCAAGATAGGTACGTACAGAACCTATGTGAGAATCGAATGAAAGTGATTGGTTGAGTACATATCGGGTCATGTATATGAAATGAGAAATATATGTGTTTAAATATGTTATTTTTCAAAATGTGCTCATTTGGCTATATGGAGATGTGAATTGAATGTTATATGAGAATTGAATTGATTAAACTTGTGAAAGCTAAAGTTAGCTATGTAAATGATTATATTATTGAATGTGGTAATTTGATATGAGAACATGTTATAAACTTGAAAAAGGTTTGTGTTTTGGCATGTGAGATAGCATATTATGCTCATGACATTGAATTACAACTATTAGTTATGTTAAGTTTATTAAGATACGAGCTTACTAAGCTTTATAGCTTACTTTGTGTTATTTTTTCTATGTTTTATAAAGTTTCGGACGTTCGCTCGGGTTGGAAGTCGACGAAGATCGTGTCACATTATCTTGCTAATAATTTTGGTATTTATACACTTTGTAACTTGGTTATGTGGCATGTATAGGCTTTATGATTGTTTGATGAGTATTTGTAATTTGGGCAATTGATGCCTATGTGTTTGATGGAATTTGCCATGAGATGTGGCTTGGAAATCGATGTTAATTTTAATGTGTATATGTTGCCTTATGTAATGGCATAGTTTGGTATGGTTGATGATGGTTCAAGTTGTTTTACTTGATTATTTGGTAGGTAATGAATAATTGCTTATAATGCATGATCTTAAACTTGATCAATGAATGGTTAGTAGATGATTTATGAGTCGAGCTTGGTGTGTGATTGATGATATAACACATATTTGAAATTGGTTGAATTGATGAATGTGATATGTGTTTTTGATATATGATAGAATAAGTGTGAAATGAGAAATGAATCATGTTGGCTTTGGTATGTGTTTTGTATAGGAAATGGTTATGATTTGAGTTGATGAAATGGAGAGAATTGGTATGGCATGTTTGATGTATAAAATAACATGTTTTGGTTGCCTATTAATTGTATTGAAATGGTACAAAATGATGCGGTTTAGGTGTGCATAAGGAGGGTGAGAAATATGGCTTAAACCAAGCCTAATTTCGTGCCACATGGCTTGATCACACGGGCGTGTGACTCAACCGTGTGACCTCTGCTTCTTAAATAAAACAAGTCAGTGAGTTCCACGGCCTAGACACATGGGCGTGTCTGGTGGCCGTGTGGATAAGTCAGTATGTATGCCTTGTTTTCTCACAGCCTAAACACATGGGCGTGTCTGGTGACCGTGTGAGGCACACGACCTGCTCACATGGGCGTGTGACCTCTGTAGCTTAGATAAATTTTAAAGTTTTGAAAATTTTTGTATGTGATTGTTTTAGTCCTGAACTCTTTTTAAAGCATGTTTAAGGTCTTGTGGACCTATTTAAGGGACATTGTGGTTGAGATTGAATGTGATATGATGAGATATGAGTAATGTAAGTGGAATGATTGTATAATGACATGAAATGTTCAGTAATGCCTCTTAACCCTAGTCCAGCGATGGATACAGGTAAATGGTGTTACAATAATTGTGTTATGTTATTTCATAGTGATGTTTTTGATGATTGTGTGATGTGCTTGTTTTACAGATATGTGAGGAGCATTATTAAATCTTATAGTAGTAGGTTGAGAAGAAGAGCGACAAAAGGTCTATGACTAACTTGAGTTATTGTCCTCAAAATGAAGGAAAAGATTGTTTTTGGTGAGCCTATCTTTATTTCGGGTCATTATGATAATTTCAACACCCCTACGAACTAAATAAAGATTATGGAAAGACATTTCACGAAATGTTCTAGCAAAGTTCAAATTGTTGTTGTTGTTACCTTGAAAGGCAAGAAAGTTGATTTTGTCCCTTTAAAGAGAGGTAAATGAGGGGGTGTTTAGGAAGAAATGAATTATAAAAAAGTTTTAGGCTATTAACCTGAGGCAGAGATAGAAAATATGAGTAATGCATGTTCCTTGGATTTAGTAAAAATGAGGCTAGTGTTACTAGTGGAAGTATGTGTAAATGTATAACTTTAGATTTGTTGTAATATGTTGGTATTAAAGTGTTGGTTACATGTTGTAGGTAATGATGGGAAGTTTGATCATTGTTGTGGCACTAAAGGTAGAGACTGTTATTCAAGACAACTTAAGGCAATGAACGAAGACTACCAACAAAAGAAAAAAAAGCTACAAATGAAGGTTAAAGCATTGGATCTTAATATGCGAGCTACAAAGAGTAAAATGAAATAAGGTGCAACGATGCGCTGGAATTAGAACATATCTCATGAACATTGGTTATCATCGTCACTCACCTTGAATCATCATATATCATCACAAGCATAGCATAAATTTTCCCATATCAATACAGGAATTTAAATTCACATACTATCATTTCATTAATACTCAAATCATGGATAAAGCATAACATTAGATGCACATTAATCAACCATAATACTAGCAGTAATAACATAAGCAAAATCACTTAATAAAGTTATACTATGAAGTTGGATTAAGCTGGCACAAACAATTAATTGTTTAGCCTTGGTAACTTTTTCCTTCCCTTTGGCCATGAAAGACTTTACCACTTCTTTCGCTACAATTAATAACTAAAAAAAATGAAATATTGTAACTCCTCTAAACTCGATTCGGCTCACCGGATCCGGATATCAGGTGTTACTAATCGATGCAAAACATTTAACAAAAACAATTTACAATTTCTCAATTATTTTAAAATTGTTATCTAAAGTCCAAAAGGAAACCTTAAACCTTGAAAATTTTTAAGATAAAATATATATTACACATTACAACACATTGGATACAACTTTCTACAAGTTAGAAATTTATTCAAAATATTCTCAGAAGGGCGACTATCAAGACTGTGCCACAAATCCTCTGTATGTATAATAGTCTAATCCGCCACCAGCTTGGTGAACTCCTGGCATTGTCCCTCCAATGGAAGTCTCATCTCAACAAACTTGAAAGAGAATAACAAACTTGTAAGTACAAGAGTACTTAGTGAGCTCTTTAACCATATCTTGATGAAGGCTTCGTAATATTTTAAGAGTTTTCCTAAGACAACTTCTACTCTGTGTTATTTACTACGACAGATACCACGCGATCTTTTCACTCTTCTATATGCCAATTATCATGCCCTTATCATACTTAATCTTTCATTTTTAAGTAAAAAAGAGATCCTTTCCATAGTTTCATAATTCTTTTATCCCATAATACATTCTTAACATAACATACCTTTGGAAACCACTTCCAACCAATCATAACCTAACCCATTTTCTTCCTTCAAACATTTGCTTACTGACATTTCCTTGGGTGGATACATACGTATGGTGGATACTTACTCATGCAAACTTTCATACTATTGGTTCTCACTTGGACATACCCTGATTTGATTCTGCTCACATACCCCTACTGATAATTTACTACCAATGACATCCTGATGGACTCCATATCAGCCTATATCAAAATCTGTTAACTCAATTTAGTATCGACTTAGATTCAAAATAGGTTTGAAGAAGATATGATACCCTTCACTTTTCATATTTAGAGTGCATTATAACATAAACCCTTCTTGTCACACAGATGAACATCTCTTTTCATGAAGAACCCTTATGAATTCATTCCACTCTTATTCCAAAGTATATCAATACCTTTTCTCAGTGTACTTGTTACCGAACTACTAGAACTTATACCTTACTATCGAGACAAACATTGTAGCTTACCAGACATTTCTGACAGTTTGCACTACATAGACTTAGCAGAATACAATATTCCAGCAATCAGATAGAGCACACCACTAAGGTGGCTCATTCAGAATTTTCCACAAATACATTTCTTTCATGATTCGCCACAAAGACTACTCTTTCATTATTTTCCATAAAGGTGGTTCTTAGAAGTGCGCCAATAAGGCATTTCTTTTCAGGGGTTGCCACAAAGACATTTTCTTTCCTGATGTGTTTACAATATGGATTTGCCTAAACTCAAAATTCATGAGGTTTGCCCATCATCGTTCTGGGACACACAGAAAACCCTTTTAGGTAATCACCATCCTTTAGTTCTTTTCAGAAAGTGCCATAGCCATGGGCTTTTCCTTTTAGAATTTATGTTTAAAGTCTTGACGAACCCCTTTATACAACACTGTGGTGACATACACAGACTGTTAACAGAATATGCCATATAGCATACATCTGAGACATACGCATGATCCTACTTTCTATCACATTTCTTTCACTCATCAGAATTATACTAGATGTACACATACTCTTCAACAAGCATACCATCATGGATATCCTTAAATAACTTTTTATATAATCACAACCATATCATATTTTGTCTAGCTTTCAGTAGAACTTATGGTATAAGCAGTGTACATAAAGGAGTTAGCATACAGAGACTCACCTGACAACCACATGTAGTAGCTTGAACTCTAAATCCAAAAGAAACTACATCAACCACTGCTTATTGAATAAAAGAACACCATTAAAAGCCCATTCATAACCTTTACCATAATCTCAAACCTAGATAACCCTCACATAAAGCCTTACTTCTTTATCTTATTGTTCATGTGCTCTTACGTACCTAATTTTCCATACGTAAGGTCATAAAACTTACATTGGCATGGAGCATCCACTAATAGGTTTCCAGATTTACAACTCTAACATAAGTGAGAAAGAAATACTTTAGGATCTTTAAGGTCTAATGGAAGTACTTTTTGAAGAAGGAAGAAGAAAAACTCCTTTTCTCTAGCCCAATTAACTAATATATAATTACATGTAAAGCCTATGTTTTGACACGTGACTCTCTTCTAGAAACTTCTTTTATAGTGGTTTACAGCTTTTACTTGAAAATATAATAAAAGAAATTCAATATGGACAAGATCCAATTACCCTAACCAAAGCCCTTAATTACTTTACTTACATTGTAACTAGCACAACAACTCAATGAACTGGGCGTACAATACCTTTGGCGATAACCCTCTTTTTACTACGGTCTCAACATTCTTACCAAACTCTTCTTCTTTACGACTTAATACATTCTGAGAACAATTCTTACATAATATTCTAATATTTACTATGCACTCGACCTATACGCCAAGACAACATTTGGGCGGATAGGCTGTGCCCCACAGATTACTCTCAGCTACTCGCTAGAATTTAGAACCCGCCAAAACTGGGTGTCACAAATATAGTTAGAAATAAACCATTAAGCAGAAAAATAACCTAATATTAATCATGAAATGCATCTCAATATAGCAAGACACTTCATCGCTTTTAGTCGAAACTTTAGAAAACTCTAGTCTAACTTATTGAAACATGAAATCTAACCTTAGAATCATTTTTAAGACCTTCTAATTACTCAAGACTTACTAGCAATACTAACTCTTACACAGACTTTCTCTAAAGTTCTACAAGCTCTCAATAATGGAATCTCAGGAAAACCTTAACAAAACTTTATTCTAACTTAAGTCTCAACTATTCCACTCCATTCTAAACTTATTTCTAACAAGATTCAAGCTAAAAAAAAAAACCAAGAAATGAATGGATCAAAGTTTTCTCTTACTAACTTGAAAAGTGCTCAAAATAAAAGAAACATAGAGATAAAATAAAAAAAAACCAAGATAAAATGGTTTAAAATCATAATTTAAGGTTAGAAAACACTTTACGTTAGTGGAAATATCAAAATGTAGCAAAGAAATAAAAAAGAAAACTCAACTCATGTACTCTTCCAAAACCTCCAATGTGACTAACAAGAGAAGTAAGAAAATGTTGAAAGTTGATCTAGAAATCTTGTTAAAATGAATGGTTTTAATGAAAATCAACTTCCCAAATTTTAAATCTTAAAAGATACTCAAATATTGATTAAATTTTGAGAGAAAAGTTAGAGAGAATTTTTTTACAAGTTTGGAGAAAATAATCGTGACAAATCACAACCTTTAGTCGTTCTCTCTCTTGCAAATTCAAAAATGGGAATTTTGCTATTAGGGGCTTGATATATTTACAATGTAAAGACCTTTAATACGCTAGACCATATTTTTTAATATTCATAGATTGACCCCACTAGTTTTGCTAACCTTACAATTTAGTCCATAAACCTAATTAATTGCTAAGCTTTTTAAATTAACCTCTTAATATTCTTATTATTACCTAATTAGTAACTAATGACACCCTAATCCACTATCGTACCCATTCCCAAAAATCTCTCGGTTTAACTGCCCGAAATGACTTGATTTAAGAAATCTAGCCTAAAACTTGATTTTTTGAGATTATCAAACATTAAGTTGCTACACGCGAACTGCCTTATATAAAAATTTTCTCTAGTCTCCTTGATGTGAGCTAAATTGATTAGTAGATTGCCATTTTTGGTTTGACTAGCAATGTGCTTAGTCATTAAGGTATTGATCTTTATTTCTACCGGTATGACTAATTTTGTGTCATAAACTAGGTTAAGTGGCATATATCCCGATGCCTACATTGTAGTTTTTTGTAAAGACTAGAGGATGCCTAAAACTTCTTCAAATGATACTTCTTTAGCCTCATCAAGCCTTTTTCTCTAATGGTGTGAAGATATTTTTATTGATTGTTTTAGTTTGAATGCTTGTTTTGAGGATGTGCTATAGAAGCGTGTATTAGAGCTAACATGAACCTTTTGTAAAACCCTTTAATTGTAAAGGTTGAAAATTGAGTGCATTATCAATGATAAGTGTATGAGGCTTACCAAATCTACATAGTATGTACTTCAACGGGAAACTTGTTAGGATTTGTGCCTTTAGTTTAGTGGTTTTGTCATGACTACTTGTAAATTTTCAAATTGATTGACAAAATAAAAGTACCACCTTTTTATTTAATATTATTTTTATGATTGTTCTTAATGGTTTTTGTATGAAAAGAAAAAATGTACAAGCAAATATTAGCTCATTGATTACGTAAGATTTAACTAATATTAAATGGCATTATATGGTCGGGTTATAATGCAAGAAGGCAACATATGTTAATAGGTAATCTAAATTACCTGTAGCCCATAGAATCATATTGAGCAAATGATTCATGTTAAGACAATTATGTCATCTATAAGTCCAATTAGGGAGATGACTTATCTTGGCTATTGGAGTTGGATTGATTTCTAGAAATAGAGACATAGATGCGATTATCTAGATTGACAATACATTGGATTGGACCCAAATTAAATTTATCCTAAATTTGTTTAAAGATTATTAACTTGTGGCGTTCATGACATGATTTACTTAAATCTTGAATAAATGAATGATCACGTGTATAGAACTCATATACTTTAATATATTAGGTTGAATAACATATAATTAAATTGAACTAGGATAGCGAGCTAATGAGTTGTGGCACACAAAGGAAATTATCCATTGGGGTTGTTAGCCATGGGGTGGTAGAAGTCCTAGTTGGACTTGAATTCTTTTAACTAATTATTTTATTACATCAAATATTACTGCATATGGATGCCAAAAGTTGTATACAATAAAATACAAGAGAAAGCTCTGATGAAATTTAGTCAGAAGAGATGAAAAATGTTGGCTAAGGAGTGATTTTTAAAGTAGTAGAAGGTGAAGGATAAGATACCTTTGGATTTACCTACTTAATATTTTATATCAAGGGTTTCTTGCAATATCTGAGGTTATGCTTTTTATGAGAGTATGTGAGGATTGAGATGTCCCTTGCATGTAATTGATTAAGGCATGGTTTGACAAGATAATACCTTTAGTCTTTTTATTGATCCTTTTACTTGACTTTCATCAACTGCTTCTTTTGGGAATCGATAGCTATTTGTTGTTTATTTGGTAGGAGTGATACTTGCTTTCTAGACTAGTATAACATGGATAAGTTGATCGCTATTGCAAGCCATTGCTTTTCTTTTTTCTTTTTTTCTTTTTTCAAGTCATTGCTATTGTTCTCGCTGGTAAAGGTAGTTGGTTAAGGGTTTTACTCGACTTCCCTACAATTAACTTTGATTTTGATCCATAGGATTGTTGGTAAGAATTTGTCTTTTTTAAAATGCATTTTAATAAAATTATTTGGCGAATTATGTCATCATTTATAATGGAGCTAATGGAACATATTACGTATTGAGCTTAATTTTAATAAATCGAAAATAAAACGATCATATTTTAGTAAATAATAATAGAGAAATCAAATTTTACAAAAGGAAAATTACAGGATGATGTGTATAATTTGATAAAAAATTAATAAATAAAAGTCATCGAATTATTGTCGATTGAGTCTTAGCTCGATTGGTATGAGCATTATTGTAAATATAAAAAAGATATAGATTCGAGTGCGCTAAAACGCATTATCCTTTTATTTATGGATTGAAAGTGTCTATAAATAATTCTAGATATTATGCTCACAAAGAATAAATATGACCAAAACCTATAATTATAATATTAAAAGAAAAATAATGGTAATATAAAATCCAATCCGTGGGTAATCAAATGTAAAACTATGGGTGATCGAAAGAGAATCAGAAAATTGATATTCAATGAATCCAAAATTGATATATTAATTATTATTATAAGTCGTATTAAATTGATGAAAAAAAATAGATATTGTAGTACGGCCGGACCAGTCTAGAACATGAAGATGAAGAAATTTGGGTGTTGGTGAAGCACGCGTCGGCCTTCACTTCACTTCAAACTTGCAAAATTCTAAGGGAAATTTCTAGGAATGAGTTTTGATAAGTTTGCATGTAATATAAAATATTACAAAAGATTATAATAGTTTGTATAATTAAATAATACTTTGCGTAATTTATTTTGTTCAAAACATTACGAATAATTTGTTTAATTCAACAAAAATTATATGTTTTAATAATTTTTAAAATTAGTTAATGTTAATTATATAATAGAATAATGTTAAATACATCATACAAAATATTAATTTATAATTAAATAAGATTTTACGCAGCTCTTACAAAAATTTGTTAAAAATTTACTTTTAACGCGTAATCAGTAACATATGAAGGTCAAAGATGATAGGATATATTTTATTTCTTAAGAAAGATTCGTGGAAGTCACGGTGACCAGGGGACAGCACCAAACCAAATGTCCTTCTTGTCCTTTCTTAAGGAGACGCATCATCGCCCACATCAGATAAATTTAATTTTAAACTTTTAAATAATACTAGAAATCCTATTATAGTATAGATATGAGCCTGAAAATTAGCTCGGCCCGAAGTCCTGTTCGAAAAGTGAAAGAGTTTAGGTAAAAATATATGTCCGAAAAATAGGTTTAAGTAAAAAAAAACCCTTTTAGAAAACAAGTCAAGCCTCGGGTAAGGCTTTTTTGACCTGACCTGGCTTGAATATGCAACAAAAAATACTTATTTTTTTATTGTTTTCTTACCCTTTTTTACTGTTTTGTTGCTATTTTCTTGTTATTTTTTCCACTATTTTGCTATCATTTGATTATTATGTTGCAACTATTTTGTTGTTATTGTTTTGAATATTGTATAACTCTTATTGTATTATTAATTTTGTTACTATGTTAGAGGCATTTGCTTGTTAAGTTGCATCTATCTTAGTGTTATTTAACATATTTTTTAATTTATTTTCAATTTGTTGGGAAAATTTTATTTTAATGTTTTTAGTATTTTTTATGTATTATATTTTTTTTAAAAATAATATAAAAATTATATGAGTGGGCCGGACCGAGCCCGAGTTTTAGCATTTTTATCTGGGCTGAGCTTGGAAAAAATTTTAGGTCTATTTTTTAGGTTGGGGTGGGTCCAGGCCTAGCAAACGGGCCTAAAATTTTGGTTGGGCCTGACCCAGCCCATGGACACCTCTAGTGGAAACTACGAATTTATAATATAGATGTGTGTTTAAATATAAAATCCAACAAATAATGAAATGTATAGTTTGGAACTAATTAATTATAATAACACATAAAATATTAAAAAATAAAGCTTTGGTTGAGTGGTGGTAAATTTAAAGTTTTACTAATCTAATTAGTGTATGTTCCAATCCTACAATATGCATATTTTTATTGGTTTTGTTAAAATAAAAGATTAAAATACCATCGAATAATATAACTTATTTTAATTACATAAGAATATTTTTATAATTTTCTCAACTGAGTTAGCACTTGATTGACTCATGACACCAACCTTATCAAAAGCTTAAATAATAGTATAGATGTCATCATAAAATTATTGATATGTATATACATTCTCAAGAAATTTTAAATTGAGAAAATATTGTGAAATTAATTTATTAATTCTATATAAATTTTCATTTACAAATTAATTATCTATCATAGAACAATCAAAATTTACCAAGAACTTACCAGAAAGGTGAATAAGCATATCTTATCAAATAGACTTAGCAAAGTGCGCCATAAGGTATAAACAAAAAATATACCATAAAGGCATCATATAGATTTATGTGTTTACTATCCCGACGAACTTTCACAGAAAGTGCCATGGGTGTCTCCCTAATGGACTTATCAAAATTTCATGTATCGTGATCAGTCAATTCAATTTACACATTATCGAATGCTACACCATGAACTTACATACAGACATGTCTTGCCATGGTTCTCAGCCACATGGACTTATACACATTCATGTATCATGATCTGCTAATCTAGTCTTCAACTTATTAAAGGCTACACCATGATGCCATGGGTCTTAACTTCAAGGTCTTACACTTAATTTCATATCGTGATTTGCCAATTTAGTTAGCAATATAAGTCTCATACTAGAGGCTTCATAAAGGAACACTTGCTCAACATTTACTTACCCAGATTTATTTGCATTCCAGACTGAACTCATACTTTCTGTTTATCAAACTTTACCTGTATTCTTACCTTTCAACATTCTTTTTCAACAGAACTTTATACATATCATCATAATCCATATCTCATATTTACTATACTTATATACTTACCTATTTTCATAGATACAATCATCCTTTATATATATGTTTCTACTTAAACAATTTACATAAGAGAGTCAAGATAAAGACTCACCTACTACTCACCTACTCCAGTTTTAAGCTCCAGACTTAAACATCTTCTTGAACTAGCAAAAAGAACTTTTTACAGAACATAGGACCACCATTAAAACTTATTTATATACAAATTACTATTATCTTAATCACTGATAACCCCCATGCAAAACCTTATACTTACAACTTACTGTTCAAATACCACATATAGACTTACTCATTCAAAACTTAACTACAAAGCTGTAATATTTACCCAGAGATGGAATGATCATTGATTAAACCAAGAATCCTTAACTTCCAGCTTAAGAGGAAAAGATACTATTGGATTTAAAGAAAAAGAATCAAAAAGTAGCATTGAAAGAAGAAAGATAACCCCTTTTAGAACCTTTCACACACACACACACACACACACACACACACACACACACACACACACACACACACACACACACATATATGACCCATCCTATTTAGTGGAACTTAACAAGTTTCACAACTTTTAAATTTATCCAAACTAAATGACCTATAGTTTCTGAGAGAAACATAAATGAGAATCCTGTATTATAGATATCAAACTAGTCTATCCAGTTGGTTCCTAACCAGATCCCTTTACAACCTAACTAACACAGTACTTCAAACAAACAAGGCGTACTATATCTTTGGTGTTAACCCATACTGTAATTACCTTTTCACTTGACCAAATATTTCTCTTTAAATAACATAATAATCTAAAATAAAAATCTACACTTACTCACACGACAATTAATATATGCCCACGCTTATCGCCAAAAGAAACATATAGGCGGATTACACTTCGCCAAACAAATTATTTTTCCACTATAAGCCAAAATCTTAGATCTGCCAAACTTGGGGTGTAACATACTAGGCTACCACTCATAGTTGGCGAGTTTATCCATAAGTGTATCCTATAAATATCTTACACATGCTTATTCATTATATATTCATTACAAATTTTAGTGTTTATAGTGTAGGGAAATGGGTTAAGGGTTATTAATACTTTGAAATTACTGCCAAGTGAAAAAAATTACTAACAATGATGTACCATTGCTTTACATCTTTAATCACTTTAAGGTTTAGAGAAATAGGATAATGCTTTTTTTACAAACCAATAATTTTTTATGGGTTTATTCTACCATGGGAGCAATTTCACAAAAGTTGCTCACTTTCAAGAAAAATAATACCTAGTCACTTAGCTAAATAGTCAACATATTATAGCTTTTGGTAGGCTTATATGATTGTTGGGATCAACAAATACCAGTGAGCAATCAAATGCTGAGATTAAGGAAATGGGTTAAGGTTTCTATACACTTATGCTCTAGCACTTTTAAGCAATGTGGTATAGACAATACAAGAATCATACATAGGCATTTATATTAGTCGCTTGAATCAATTATTGGGAATGAATCTTATCCTAAGTTGGATGCCTGATATTCATATCATGATAAATCCATTTTGTGCATTACTGGTTCTCTAGTGTTTTACTAAAATTGAAAGTAAATGAATCAAAATGAATTATGGGAACTAAATTCAAGTGAATCCATTACATAAATACATAAAATTATTTAGTTGAAGTAATACAACACAATAACAAAAATATCATTACATGTATGATCAATGCATTAGATCTCCATCTATTTTTTTGAAACAACAGATCTCCATCTATTATTTAGGCAAATTCGGGATTGATTCCTATTTCTGCAAAGTCAGATCCTTTGTCAGGTTCATCAGATATGAAAGACAAGGCGTCTTCAATAGGAACATCTTTGCCTCGACCTTGACATTGAGCTCCACATTTGCCTCGACCATAACCATTTTCCCCAGCTTCAACAGCTTCATCGATGGGAACACTTATGCTATGACGCAATCATAAATTCCTCCCTTCTATGTCTTGGCCTCCTTCCGAAGGTTGGGCTTTTGCTTTCATGTTTTTCTCCCGATGTTGCGAAATTGGACGTTGAATTTGATATATAAAAGCTTGTCTTGATATATATACATGGTTTATCGTTGGTTGTAAATTGTTCTGTGTAAATCTTGGATACAGAAAAATTACCATTTTTTTATCAATGCAACTTGTAGCCTATGTTTAAGACAATTAGTCAATTGCTCGACATGCCAAATAAATCTAATAACTTAATTACAATCCCTTCTCGAATGCAAACCTATGAAGATGATAATCATACATATTGTGTCGAAATTTTTTAGATTCCCCTAAATTATCTTAGTACTTATTAAACTCCACACTTATAAAAGAAATGTATTATTCATCCATACTTTCATAAAGCCAATCACACGTATTTTATACACACAAACTCAACTAACAGACGTTAACTAAAAATACTAAAAACTTCCTAACTAACAACTAGCAGTAACTGTAACTGTTATTCCCGTACTTATCAACTTCCCTTCTCGTCAAGAACTTCTTGATTCACATAAACAACACAAAGCTGATCACAAAACTTGGTGAAAGTTCCTACTGGCAGTGGTTTTGTCAGTATATCTACAATTTGATCTGAACCAAGTACATGGCCTACTTGGAGCACCCTATCTGTAACCTTTTCTCTAACAAAGAATAAGTCCATCTCGACATGCTTAAATTTTGAGTGCATAACAGGATTCCCTGCTACTGCAACAACAGCTAAACTGTCACACCATATCAAGGCCTTCTTTGGAACTGGAACACACAACTCAGTCAACAATGATCGGATCCACACCATCTCGGCGGTGACATAAGCAACACTATTGTATTATGCTTCTGCTGTAGACCTAGAGATTACTTGTTGTTTCATTGAGCTCCAAGAGATTGGATTCCCCTTAAGAAATACGCAAAAACCTGAGGTTGACCTGCGATCATCTACATTAGACCCCAACTGGCATCAGAGTATCCTTCAAGTAAAAAAATTGATGCTCAGGTGAACCTCAATCCAATTTAGTGGCCCTTGTAAATATCTTAAGATTCTTTTCACAACCTTGAAATGTAGGTCCAAAGGTTTGTGTATGAACGGACAAACCTTGTTTAAAGAATAAACTATGTCTGGCCTAGTGATAACTACATACCTGCAGGGCGCCAACAATACTCCTGTAATGATGCCCATCCTTAATAGGACTGCCTGCATTAGCTAACAGACGACATGTGGTAACCATCAGTGTTGGCAAGCTATTTGACTTATCCATGAAGGCTCTTTGAAGAAGATCTGAAATATATTTTCTCTGTGTAAGGAACATTCCTTGTGAAGTGTAATCAACTTCGATGCCAAGGAAATAATTCAACTTCCCTAGGACTTTCAACGAAAACTTTGCATTGAGTAGGGTAACAAACTCGCCTATTGCCTTAGCATCGTTCCCAGCGATGATAATATCATCAACATAGACTAACACATAAACCAACTGAGATCCTGACCGAAGAATGAATAGAGAATTATCCGTTTTGGCGACTTCGAACTTCATGTTTACCAAAAACTTTCTCAACTTATGAAACCAATCTCGAGGTGCTTGTTTGAGGCCATACAAGGCCTTTCTTAGCTTACAAACTAGCTACTCACCATTTGGCCCTCACTACTCGAACCCTGGAGGCTGCACCATGTAGATTTCCTCACTCAAATCCCCATTCAAAAATGCATTATTAATGTCAACCTGTCTAAGTGGCCAATTGAAAAATACTGGCAAAACAATGACTACTCTGATTGTAGTTAGCTTAACCACAGGGCTGAATATTTCTTGAAAATCAATGGCAGCTTCCTGCAAGTAGCCCTTAACCATAAGCCTGCCCTTATACCGAGCAATTGAGCCGTCTGCATGTCTTTTGATCTTGAAAATCCACTTACAACCTACAGCCCGATGACCTTTAGGTAATGGCATAAGATCTCAAGTATGATTAGCGAGCAAGACACTATATTCAGCTCGAGCAACTGTTGTCCAAGCAGGACTTTGAAAGGCTTCATTTATGGTTAAATGTTCCTTCTAAGCTAGAATAGAAGTAAAAATTTTAGGCTTAAAAACTCCACTTTTGGAACGAGTCTGCATGGGTGAGCATTCACATTCGAAGGAACTCCTGTAATGCACTCAGTCTGACCACAGGATAGAGACACCTCAGCTGCTGGTGGAAGGTCAGCAGAGGAGCTGGAAGGAGATTGAGTCCTATGAGAATGGACTGAGGAAGGTGGCACAGGAGACACTCTAACTGATCTTACGTTAGTTTATGCAAAAGTGGATCCAGGAGGATCATTGGCCACAATTATAAGAAGCATGGTCTGCTGATGAGGATCCTTTGTAGAAATAACTTGAGATCGAGAGTAAAACCCATAATGAAATAGAAACCGAGCCTCATCGAATCGAACGTGTCGAGAAAGATAAACTCGACCATTTTCAGTAAGACACTTATACCACTTTGTATTAGGAGCAGTTCTAAGAAAAACACACGTTTGAGACCTGAACTGTAACTTATGTTGTTGAAAAAGTCTCAAATCAGGAAAACAAGCACAACCAAACACTCGAAGTAGACCAAAGTCAGGCTTGTGTTTATGAAGTGCTTCATAAGGACTCACTTACTGTAGAACAAGAGTAGGTAGTCTATTTGTCAAGTCAACAACATGCGCAAAGGCATAAAACCAAAATTTCAAAGGCATACCAGACTGAGCTCGAAGAGACAAGCCCATATCAACGATTTGTCTATGTTTCTTTTCAGCAACTCTATTATGCTCTGATATGTAGGGACAAGTGACCATATGTTGTATACCCAATGAGAGAGCTCTTTCGACAAGACACGATACTCTCTCCCCAGTCAGTTTGTAGCATCTTGATAGAATGATCAAATTGACCTTTGACCATCTGATGGAAATTGAAAAGATAATGAACCACCTCAGATTTATTCTTAAGAAAATAGACCCACGTGTATCTCCTGTACATATAAAAAAACACGTAATAAGAAAAACCATTTGAAGCCACGTGGGCTGGTCCCCATACATCAGACACCACAAGTTCAAAAGGAAATGAGTACACTGTTTGTGAAGAAAGAAAAAATAGCTTGTGAGCCTTGCCTAGCTGACAAGCTGTACATATATGAGGCAAACTACTATGATCAAAAGGAACTTTACAAGATTTTAATACATGAGCTAAGGTGTTTGACTAAAGATGGCCAAGCCTTTTGTGCAATAGAGCAGCAGACGAGAATTGAGCACTGTCTAACAAACATGAGCTAGGCTTCAAGTAAGAACAATCATTGTTAAGAATAGACTTTAAAAACTGAAATCTGTATAGGCCCTCATGCATGTGGCCCTCGAGAAGAGTCATCCCTGTCTGGATGTCCTTCACAAAACACAAAAATTGGTGAAATTCAAAATAAACACCGTTATTTTTAGCAAACTGACCCACAGACATCAAATTCTTGCAAACTATAGGAACATGTAAAACATTATGAAGACGCAGAAGTCTGGAACCAGCCAAGACAGTAGATGAGCCAACATTAGCTATAGAGATAGACTTACTATTTCCCATAATGACTTGGCCTGTACCTGTGTAATGAAAGACAGTCGTAAGAGTAGACCTTTTAGGTGTAACATGATTCGTTGCACCAGAATCTGGATACCAAGTCTGATTAGAAATAACAGGAGCTTGTGAGGGTGGTGAATGAGAACATGAGCCAGAACAATAGACTATGGAGGAGCATGCAGTCGAAGAAGAAGCAAGATCATAAGCTTTATCAAAGTTGACTGAAGGGTTTTGACCAGAAAAATTCTCATCAAAACGATGATAATAGTTCTAAACAACATAACCAATCTTCCCACATAGCTGACACTATGGTCTAGAACGAGACCAGCCCTGACCAGTACCTCGAGTTCTCCCACGAGACTAGCCTCAGCCCAAACCGCTATACCCTTGCTTGGAAGTCTGAGAATAAGTGGGTTTTGAACCAGCTGAGTTATCTTGATATTTGGTTAGCAAGTTTGCTTGCAAAGGAACTTCAGCCAGTAAAGCTAAATGTTTGGCCTCACAGTCAAGAAGTATATCAGTGAGCAAATCCAGAGATACTGAAGTTGCAGACACAAAAACTCGAATAGACTCATATTCAATAGGAAGGCCAGACAAAATAACACTGACTTGTTCTCTTTCTGTTACCAAACTACCAACTGCCGTTAAGCTATCACTGAGATTCTATACCTTAGCCAAATATTCTTTAATGGTTAGGTTAGCCTTCTTGATCGAATACAAGGCATGACACATACTCGAGATCTTGATATTTGATGTGGTACCAAATCTTCTTTCTATAGTGGTTCAGACATCAAAACTTGTCTTAGCTGCTGTGAGATGAACCAAAACTTCATCAGTAACTCTCGATAGAAGCCAAGAAGCTAGAAATTTATCCTGCTTCCTATGAACAAGAAAAGCAGGATTGTCAACAAGTTGACCATCAACCCCTGCAAGAACCGCAGGAGGAACAGAAACCGTGCCCAGTACAAAACCTTCAAGCCCATAACCTTCAAGAATCAGCAATAGTTGATGCTTCCACAACAAGAAATTATGTTCAGCAAGTTTGACCGTATCATGCTTGGCAAAGTAATGAATTGTCGAACCACTACTGCCAAGATCCTGTGAATGAACTGCTCCACCAGTATTGGAAGAATGACGCGGGGTATTAACCCCTGGTACTGCCTCAGTAGCCATGAATAAAGAAGAAAAGAAGAGAAAAACAACCTGTTATATCAAAAAAAAATATTGGCTCTTGATACCATGTTAAACTCCACACTTATCAAAGAAATGTATTATTCATCCATATTTTCATAAAGCCAATCACATGTATTTACTACACACAGACTCAATTAGACGTTAACTGAAAATACTAACAACTTCCTAACTAACAACTAACAATAACTGTAACTGTTATTCCTAACAATACTCAATCGAATTGATGACGCTCAAGAAAACATAAAAGCAAATAAAAATAGAATAGCAAAAATGGATATTATTACTGTATCAAAAGGTATTAGAAAAAAGCTCTTTAAATTTAAATATGAAAGTTGATACCATTCAAAAATTAGACATTTAAATTATTTATCACTACTAAAGAAAAGAAAAGAAAAGAAATAGTGTTACAAGTAAAGGTAGGACCACGATTTGGCACCAGAGGTAGATCAGGACAATGCTACACCACATTTGGATCAAGTGAATTCCATCCTCATCTTTTACAAATTCAATTTCTAGTGGATTTAAAAAAAATTTGTATATTTTACAAGTAAATTTGAAGATTGATACTTGATTTATTTGTATAAAAGTTAGTTTTAATTTTAAATATACGTGTCAATGTATTGAGGGCTTATAAAATTTCACTATAAAAATAGGTAATTTATCTAATTGTTAACGGGGTAAAACAAGAAATTTTTTATGAGTTGAAATTAAATTGAAATATTTATGACGGTAAAAATATAATTTTATCATTTTAATGGTTTATATTTTATAAATTTTAAATGATTAAATCAAATTTTATCATTTTAAGAAGACTAAAGTATAATTTTACCTTTACTAATCTAAAATTTTAAAATTTTAAAAATTTAAATTTTCACTTTATGAGATTCAGAGCCAACCCTAATTCCACTTTTGGTTGCTAATTAGCTAGGTTAATACTATTGAAAATTATTATAAGTAATATCATTTTACATTTGACTAATTTTAAAAAGGATTTAGCTTAAAAATTTCATTTATATATATATATATATATATATATATTTGAGATAAAAGAAGCAAAATTATCAAATAATGTACAGCAAAGGCCAAAATTCCAGGCGCAACCACACGAATATTTTATAAATAAAATATTTTATAGTATATATTTTTCTCTTAGCCTCTTTCTCTTCTATAAATAATTTACAGACCAAAGCCAAATTTCTGAGGAAATCCCAGTTTCCATGAAAAATCTTGGGACATCTCGACCTTTGCCTCTCCCTTTATATAACAATTCTCCTCCTTTCTCTCATCCACACCTTTCTCCTTCAATTTTCCCATCAACCCATTATTCTCACAAGTTTTCGCAATCCATGGCTGCTTGCATTGACATCTCAAGAACAACAGACTCTTCCCAACTTTCCCAACGTCCAAACATTTCTCAACCTGATGAAGTTCTTTACGAGTATGGAAGTTTCTGCAGATCCACTTTCCCAAATAATGTTTCGAGCGTACCCTTGAATAAAAACCACACAAAAACCATCCCTACAAGAAAATCTGTTGATTTTTCTTTAGAAGAAAAAGAAGAGGTTGGTGCTTTATGGCTGAAAATGAAAGAAGAAGCAAGGTTAGATGCTGAGCAAGAACCCATCTTATCCAATTATTATTACAGCTCAATCTTTTCTCATAATTCATTTGAAAGTGCTTTAGCCAATCATTTGTCTATCAAATTAGGCAATCCAAGTCTTCCTAGCAGTACTTTATTTGATATTATCATGGCCGTGCTTGTGGAAGATCAAGGAATCATGATAGCTGTTAAGGAAGATTTGAAAGCTGCTAAAGAAAGAGACCCTGCATGTATAAGTTATGTACATTGCTTTTTGAATTTTAAAGGGTTCCTAGCATGTCAATCACATAGGGTAGCCCATAATTTATGGTGTCAAGGGAGGAAAGTTTTGGCCTTGCTGATACAAAATAGGGTGTCTCAGGTTTTTGATGTGGATATTCATCCTGGAGCCAAGATTGGGAGTGGGATATTGTTTGATCATGCTACTGGAGTTATTGTTGGAGAGACAGCAGTGATTGGTAACAATGTGTCAATTTTACATAATGTAACATTAGGAGGAACTGGTAAGGCTTCTGGTGATAGACATCCAAAGATTGGAGATGGGGTTTTGATTGGTGCCGGTACTTGTATTTTAGGGAATATTAAGATTGGTGATGGAGCTAAGATAGGTGCTGGTTCGGTGGTGTTAAAGGACGTGCCTCCAAGGACTACTGCGGTGGGGAATCCGGCTAGATTGGTAGGAGGGAGGGAGAACCCTATAAAGCTTGACAAGATTCCAAGTTTTACCATGGATCATACTTCACACATTGCTGAGTGGTCTGATTATGTCATTTAGAGGGACTACTAATTTTCCTTTCCTAAGTTTTGGAATTTTAGCCTCTTTGGTTTGGACTTTGCAGCCTTTTATTTGTGTTATAAGGGTGAATGCATAGATGTTATGATCCAAATGATGCTACACTTTTTTGTATTGGCCGCTTGTAATATGTTATTGTATTGGCCGCTTTGTTGTAAGTACAATATAGCATGTGCTTTTGTGGGAATTATGATTTCCATTATTGCCAGAATGCGTTGCAGTAGTACTTTTTCATATTTATGATCCATGTTTTTTCAACAGGTATGGATTCAGAGTCTTGCTATTTCCTTTTTCAGGGAACATGAGAGCTCTGTTTTGTTTTAATAGCTGAGTAACCAATAAAGTTTAGTTTTAAATATAGTATTGATATTTAAAAAGAATGGTTAGTGTTGTATCCTTTTGGATCAAAGCCTTAACTAGTTTTTCAGTTGACACAAGTACTGCACGAGTCACGGAAAAAACTATTTTACATAGAGGTTTTAGGAAAGTATGACCAGAAAATGAGGTACTTAGAGAGTGACATTGATACAATGACCAGAAAATGAGGTACTTAGAGAGTGACATTGCTACACAGTGCAGAGGCAGGGTAGAATTAGAAGAAGGATGATAAAAGTTATGATGGCATATCTTTATTTCCATTTATTCTGTTGGTACTGGGTGGCAAATGCGTAGATGTTATGATCCAAATAATGCTACACTTTGTAGCATAAGCCAAAGAGGTTCCTTTTTTTGTTCAGAATAGAAAAAGGTTCTATTTTGTCATTATCTAGTGCTGTAAGGATTGCACTAGAATAGAGTTTAATTCTGAGCTGTTGAGTTTTTACTATTCGATTGTTTATAGATGGGATTTTATGTTCAATGCCTCACTTGGAAAATCTTTACTCGAAAATGAGTTTCTCTTTCATTTTAGAGGTTGAGTATTGTCTTATATGGTTGTTTCTGTGTGATGTATTTTTCCCTCTTTTATTTATTAATACCTATCTCCAATCTCATTGAAAGAAAACTGTATTGTCCCCAAGATCAGATTCTAGTGTTCTTTAGGGTAGTTTTCTTAGCATAAAAGAGTTCAAGTATCTAGGCTGATAGAGATTCTGTATATCATTATAAATCTCTGCTACAAAAATTTAAATCAAGTTACATTAACTAAGGCACGCGAAGATGTTGATAAAAGAAAAGGATTCTACATGGCTATGCCTGTTTACTCCATTGATGTTTTTCGGTAAGATATTCCAAGATTATAGCCATAAAAGAAGTTAAAATTTTCCATGTGCTGGTCAGAAAGGTTAAGTTTATTAAATGCATCCATACAGAAATGTCAGTTTTGACAGGCAAGCAGCAGGTATCAAGACCTGAAAAACTTGCATAAATTAAGAAGAAATGAAAATTTTCAGCAATACCTGCACAGTTTTCCCTTTAGTCTTGTGTAGTTTTACAATGGATAATTGCTCCCACAATCCTTCACCTTCCTTGTGTTCATTTTCATGGTGTTCAAGATATGGATGAGATCCAAAATAAAGGACTCACCCAAAAATCTACCCCCTGCACCATAGAAGCTACCTCTTATAGGGCACTTTCACCTTTTAATTTTCTCTCTTCCCCATCTCCGCTTAACAGAATTAGCCAAAAGGCATGGTTCCGTGATGCACCTAAACTTGGTGAATTATCACATATTGTTCTTCTTCTCCAGAGGCTGCTAGAGAAGTGATGAAAACACATGACATCAATTTTGCTAACAGGCCCTTTCTCCTAGATGCTGAAATCATAATGTACCATTTTTCAGATATTGCTTTTGCATCATATGGAGGCTATTGGAGGCAGCTTCGAAAGGTTTGCGCATTGGAGCTGTTAAGTACGAAATGTGTACAATCATTCCGATCAATCAGAGGAAAGCAGGTATCAAGTTTAATTAGATCCATCTATTCTAATACTGGACTGGAAATCAACAGTGGAGAATTGTTTTGCAGCTTATCAAACTTGAGAGGTTTCACCATGATTTAGACGTGATGCTTGAAAGCATCATTGAATAACATAGAAATGCGCATCCGAAGAAAAGTGATGATGAAATAGATGATCAAGTTAGTGTTCTTTTGAATCTTCAGGATCATGGAGGCCTTGAATTTCCCTTAACAACTGACAACGTTAAAGCTGTTATCCTGTTTAGTAATTTGATGTCTCATATCTTGCATGTTTTTTTGAAACAACATATCTTGTATGTTTTTATTTGTGTTTATATGGTCCTATAATTTAACATGCTCAAAGATCAGATAACTTCAAGCTTCAGATTGATATCTTTGGGAAGGAACATTTATTTAGTGTTCAAATATATGAGACCTTGCTCTCTTTAGTTGCTTGAAAACTGTAAAAAAATGTTTTGTACTGCAAGTAGAACTTTTCAGGACATTCTCATTGGTGGAACTGAGACATCTCCAACTATAGCTGAATGGGCGCTGTAGGAAATGATGAAAAATCCTAGAATCCGTGAAAAAGAACAAGCCGAGGTGAGGCAAGCCTATGATAAAACAGGGGATGTCAGCGAATCAGACCTTCAGGAATTGGCGTACTTGAAGTTAGTTATAAAGGAAACTCTAAGATTACACCCTCCTCTACCTTTGCTACTTCCAGGAGAAAGTATCCAGGAGAAAGTATGGAGAGACGTGAAATTAATGGATATAAGATACCAGCCAAGACCAAATTGGTTTTTAATGCATGAGCCATTGGAAGAGATTCCAACTACTGGAATGAGGCCGAGAGGTTCAATCCAGAGAGATTCATCAATAGTTTTTTTTTTTTCTGAAAGCAAATTCGTCAGTAGTTCAGTTGACTATAAAGGGACTAACTTCGAATTTATTTCCTTTGGTGCTGGAAGGAGAATGTGTCTTGGCATCTCATACGGTATGGCTGTTCTCGAGACTCCCTAATGGAATGGAAAATGAGGATCTAGACATGACTGAGGCTTTTGGTGCTTCTGTTAGAAGAAAAAGTAGTATGTACTTGATTCCCATTCCTTATCACCCACAATGTGTTCAGTAGTTAGAACTTAGAAATATATACATAAATATCAGGGATGATCTCTTTGTAAAACCAGTGTGAAGATTGTGAAATCCCATTTCACATGGCATCTATTGCTTCCTATTCCCAATATTTGGGTTCAAAATTCTATTACATTCCCAATACTATAGCAACCAAATTATTCAATTTTGTCATGTTCTAGTGACAAGGATAAATTTGTTTAAAGCACCCATACCGGGAGTCAGTTTTGACAGGCAAGCATGTTTCAAGATCAGAAAGCTGCATAAACTAAAAATAAACGAAATTTTCTCAGCAATACATGAACAGTTTACCCTTTAGTCCTGCATAGGTTTACCATGGATAAGTTACTTCCCTTGTCCTTCACCTTCCTGGTTTTCATTTTCATGGTGCTTAAGTTATTGTTGAACTTTGGCCTGCATTGCAACAAAAGACCAGCAGCAGCAAATTCAGCAATGACAAGCTGCAGCACTGTTCTGAAGTGAAGAAATGAAGCTGGTCCAAATGCAGCAACTTGTTTTGAGTGATTTGTTCCTATGTAACTTTGTCTAGTTCTTTTGTATTTTGATAGCAAAGTTAGTAGGATGTTTTGATTGATTTGTATTGATGTAATGGCTAGTATGCTAGCTTTCTTTTGTATACAAGTTAAGCTATTTTTGTATATGTATTAAGTGGGAGCAATTAACTAGTAGGTAACTGTCCAATTCTTGTGTAACTCTCATATATTCAAATTTGAATGAAAAATTATTAAGTTTTTCAGTTACATTTTTACTGAGTTTTCATTCTTAGTTTTTTTCTCTTCTTGCTTCATTCGTTTTCTTTCTTTTCTTCCTGAAAAATCCAACAAATGGTATCAAGAGCTTGTTGTCTTTGAGGGCCTTGGTTGTGCACTGTCACTAAGCAAGTCGTGCTTAAAACAAAGAAGCAGAGGTTGTTTTAGGTTGCTGTGAAAATAAGTTTTACACCACCTCCTCCACCTGTTTTTGCTGGTGAGAATTACAACATCTGGGCAGTGAAAATGAGGACATATCTGCAGGCACATGACCTGTGGAATGTTGTTCTCAATGACACTGAGCCACCACCACTGAGAGCCAACCCGACCATAACCCAGATCAAGCAGCATAGTGAAGATTGTGCCAAGAAGTACAAGGCTATGTCATGCCTTCAAAGTGGAGTCTCTGATGTTATTTTCACAAGGATAATGGCCTGTGACACACCAAAGCAGACCTGGGATAAACTCAAGGAGGAGTTTCAGGGGTCAGACAAGACCAAGCAACAGCAGCTGATCAACTTGAGAAGGGACTTTGAGAACCTCAAAATGAAAGACTCAGAAATCATTAAGTAGTATGCTGACAGAATTATGGCTACTGTCAACAATATAAGGTTGCTTGGGGAAGAATTTAGTGACCAAAGGGTGGTTGAGAAAGTTATAACAACCTTGCCAGAGAAGTATGAAGCAAAAATTTCTTCTCTGGAGGATTCAAGGGATTTATCAACAATCCCTTTGACAGAGCTTATAAATGCTCTTTATGCTCAGGAGCAAAGAAGGGCAAACAGAATGGAAGACCATTATGAGGGGGCCTTTCAAGCTAGAAGAAGAGAAAGCTCAGGTTCAAATTCGAGTGCCAAAGGCAAGAAGCCTTTGACAGAAAAGAAGAAGAAAGAACCTGCCAGGAAGAAGTTTCCACCTTGTGTCCGTTGCAAGAAGACTACTCACCTTGAAAAATACTGCTGGTACAGACCAGACATTCAGTGTAGAGGCTGCAAACAATTTGGCGACATTGAAAAGGTCTGTAAAAATAAGTTAAAACCACAACCACAGTATCAAAATCAAGCTTAGGCTGCAGAAGATGTTGAAATACAAGAAGAGCATGTTTTTTCAGCATCATGCTTTGCAAGCTCGAGCAAGATTAGCAAAATTTGGCTAATTGACAGTGGATGTACTCACCACATGGCTTCTGAAAAGAACATATTTAAGGAGCTTGACACCACTTTCAAGTCCAAAGTCAGAATTGGCAATGGTGAGCTGCTGGAGGCAAAAGGCAAAGGCAAGGCTCTGGTAGGCACTAAGTCAGGTAATAAAACCATTTCTGAGGTTCTCTATGTACCTGACATTGACCAAAACTTGCTGAGTGTGTAACACCCCTTACCCGTGTTCCTTACTGAAACAGAGTATGAGGTATTACTAGAACTCAAACACTTATTTTTTTTTATAAAAATTTCGGCAGCATTTCTGCTTATTTTTACATAAAACCCTCTGCAAATTTCTAAAGATAATTTCAAACAACTTCAATATTTCCAACCAATTACAGTTATATGTTCAGACATAATTTATCCATTAATAAACACCAACATATTAAACTGAATAATACTATATATACATATTTATACCACATTACATAAAGTCATCTATACATGCCATGTTCCAAAAGTGTTGATTGCCAAAATACCCAAAAAGTTGATGATAGTGTGGATGATGTTCTGACTTCGTCCAATTTCTAGGCTGATTGATGTCACTATAATCAAGGGAAAACAAAGAAGAGTAAGCATATAGCTTAGTAAGTAAACACATGACAAATAAATAGATTTCTCACATGATTACAAAGTAACATAATTTTAACCACACATAAATTTCATTGTTTGCTCAAGTTCCAGCAAGCTATTTTTCTGCGTCACTGTCACCAATTTATTTTTATCTAGATCTACATGGCTCAAAATTAAGTTCCGTAAATTTTACCCAAAACTAGACTCATATAAATTTCCACCATAAATTTGTTAGAATTTTTGGTTTAGCCAATTAGTACAGTTTATTCTTTAAACCTTCCCCTGTTTCACTGCCTGACAGTTCTGACCTCTCCTTACTAAAATTTACTTATATCCATGTAAAAAATTCAAAAAATGTTCTTGTTTCTTTCTCTTAAAAATATACTCAATAAGGAATTCGAGCATGTAAATTTAAAGCCATAATTATTTTTGTAAAAGTTTTGGAGATTTTCCAAAGTTGAAACAGGGGATTTCGAAATCAATCCAACCCTGTCTCAATAAAATTTAAATAACCCTAAATATACAACTGATTTGCTTGCTCTATTTCTTTCATATGAAAATAGGCTCATTAAAATTCAATTTCATATATTACTCAGCCTCTAATTCATTTTCTACCATTTATGGTGATTTTTCAAAGTTGCCCAACTGTTGTTATACAAAACAGTTTTATATTTAAAATTTGCTCTTTTGAAGTTTTGGTATTTCCTTTCACCTTACACATGGGTTGATTAAATATCGAACCCAATATTCCTCACATAATCTTGTCCACCATATATAAATATTCACCTTTCCAATTTTCCCGTTGACCACTCGGAATGTTGTCCATTATCGGTGGATTCAGCACTTAGTAACCACCAGTGATTTGGGGAATCAGGACTTAGCAACCCCTTTCACATTCAAAAATACGGTGGAATCAGCACTTAGCAACCACCAGTGAATCGAGGAATCAACACTTAGCAACCCCTTTCACATTTAAAATATGGTGGGATCAGCACTTAGCAACAACCAATGATTCGGGGAATCAGCACTTAACAACCGCCAATGATTCGGGGAATCAGCACTTAGCAACCCCTTGGGGGAATCAGCACTTAGCAACCCCCTTCACATTTAAAATACGGTAGAATCAGCACTTATCAACCACCAATGATTCGGGGAATCAGCACTTAGCAACCCCCTTTATATTCAATGTACTTTGGCCTATTCCGAGTGTTCAACCGAAAACCGTGTTTTTCAACACTTTACCACCTTTCCCAACTTAACCACATTTTTAGGATCTTTGTCAAGTAATTATTTTATGTTCAATTAAATCTCAACAAATATTAACTAATATCAAAATAATGCATTAATTCACATGTTTACTTACCTCGATGCAAAATATCGTAATTTTGCAATTTACTCCACTATCTTCTCTTTTCCTCGTTTGAGGTGGTCTTCTCGTCTTTCCTGATCTATAATAGCAAATTTAACTCATTTAATGTTCACATTTATTAAAATAGTCCCCCACCCAACTTTTTGAAAAAATTATAATTTTGCCCCCAAACTTTTGCATATTTATACCTTCGTCCCCAAGCTTGGGGATTAAACTTCATCTCTTATTCTTATGTTTTATGACATGCTGAACATTTTTCCTTTCTATGGCAACATCAAATTCTCACTCTAACACACACTTTTGAACATTAATTATTTTTATCGATTATGTCAATTTACCCGTTTTCGCTTAAAATCGCTTAGCAAAAGTTGTTTAACATAATTTCTAGCTTCATATTCTACCATAAAATATCAAAATAAACACATTTCACCTATGGGTATTTTTCCAAATATGAACCCTAACATGAATTAATGGTAGCATAAGCTAAATTGAGTTACGAGGATTTCAAAAATGCGAAGAACATTAAAAACGGGGCTAGGATGCACTTACTATGAGCTTGAGAAAGTGAAGAAACCCTAGCTATGGTGTCTTCCAAAATTTGGCAGCAACTATGGAGATGATGAGCATATTTTTCCATATTTTTCCCATTTATTTCTATTTATTAACCAAATGACTAAAATGCCCTTACTTTAAAAAAATATATTTCACTAATTCTATGCCCATTTTTGTCCATCAATTAACTAATGGTCTAATTGCAACATAAGGACCTTAAATTTAGAATTTCATAACAATTAGACACTTCTAACATGTAGAAATCAACTTTTGCACTTTTTACAATTTAGTCCTTTTGACTAAATTGAGGGCCCAAACGTCGAAATTTTCGAACGAAATTTTTACGAAATTTTTCTGTGAAATTATAGACCATAAAAATATAATAACAATAATATTTTCCCTTGTTGGATTTGTGGTCCCGAAACCACTGTTCCGACTAGGCCCAGAATCGGGCTGTTACAAAGTGTTGGTCAGTTACTGGAGAAGGGCTACTCTTTGATTTTTGAAGGCAAAAACTGTGTGATCAAAAATGCTGCTGGTGAGGTGTTAACTACAATAGCTATGCAAGACAGAACCTTTATTGTGGATGTGAATCAGATGTAGGCAAAGGCATATGCATCTTAGACTGATGAAGCAACCTTATGGCATAGTAGGATGGGACATGTAAACTACAACTCACTGAGTATGTTGCAAAAGATGAATTTGGTCAATGACATGACTAAAATTGAGCCAATGGAGGATGTGTGTGAGGTCTGTCAGCTAGGCAAACAGACCAGATTACCTTTTCCTGTCAACAAAGTATGGAGAGCACAAGGAAAGCTTCAGCTGGTTCATACAGACATCTGTGGACCTATGAAGACCAACTCCTTAAATGGTAGCAGGTACTTTGTACTTTTCATTGATGATTATTCTAGGTTCTGTTGGGTAAATTTTTTGAAGCTAAAGTCAGATGTTTATGATTTCTTCTACAAATTTAAAGCTCTAGTTGAAAACTAAGCTAGCTGCAAACTGAAATGTTTGAGGTCTGGCAATGGATTTGAGTATGTATCTCAGAGATTTCAAAAGATATGTGATGATGCTGGAATTCAACACTAGCTAACTACTGTGTATACACTACAGCAGAATGGTGTTTGTGAGAGGAAAAATAGAACAGTCCTTGATATGGCCAGGTGTCTTTTGTTTGAGGCTAAAATGCCTAACATTTTTTGGGCTGAAGCTGTAAACACAGCTATTTACCTACTAAACAGGCTACCAACCAATGCAGTCAAGGGTAAAACACCCTTTGAAGCCTGGTTTGGACAGAAACCATCTGTGTGTCATGTGAAAGTGTTTGGTTGTTTGTGTTATGTATTGATATCAGCAGAGAAAAGAACCAAGTTGGATAGGAGGTCTATGCCAGGGGTGTTTGTTGGTTATAGCAGTGAAAAAAAGGGATATAGAGTCTTTGATCCACTGACCAAGAAGGTAGTAGTGAGCAGAGATGTCAAATTCAGTGAAGCAAATAGTTGGAAATGGGATGGAATCGAGGCAAGCTTCTTGATGTAGATCAGAATGATCTTGATATGCAGCAGGCTGAAAATGAAGAGGTGACTGAAGATGGCTATGATGATGAACCTGTTCGAGGCACCAGGACACTAGCAAACATCTATGAAAGATATGCTGTAACCTTGGTGGAACCTTCATGCTATGATGAAGCTGCAAGAGAAAGATGTTGGCAAGAGGCTATGGAAGCTGAACTGAGGATGACTCAGAAGAATGATACTTGGGAGCTTGTTAACAGACCTGAAAATAGAAGGATCATTGGTGTCAAATGGGTCTTCAGAACTAAAAACAATGCTGATGGTTCCCTGAACAGACACAAAGCCAGACTGGTTGTAAAAGGGTATAGTCAGCAACAAGGAGTTGATTTTTTTGAAACCTTTGCACCTGTTGCAAGGCTGGACACTATCAGGCTGTTGCTTGCTTTGGCAAAAGAATTGGAAGGTGCATCATTTAGATGTTAAGTCAGCCTTCCTAAATGGTTTTCTAAATGAGGAAATTTTCATAGAACAGCCTGAAGGTTTTAAGATCTCTGGTGAAGAACAAAAAGTCTACAAGCTGAAGAAGGCCTTGTATGGCTTGAAACAGGCTCCAAGAGCCTGGTATGAAAGAATAGATGGCTATTTAGCAGGGCTCGGGTTCACAAAAAGTGTCAGTGAGCCTACTCTTTATGTCAAGAAGGCTGAAAAGGAAACTTTGTTAATTGTATCCTTATATGTTGATGATTTGCTGGTTATTGGCTACAAAAATGAGCTCATTGTGAACTTTAAAAAACAGATGCGAGAGGTCTTTGAAATGACTGATCTTGGCCTAATGACCCACTTTCTTGGCATAGAATTAAATTAAGAAAATGATGGTATCTTCATAAGTCAACAAACATTTGCATCAAAAGTGCTGGAGAAATTTTGCATGTCAAATTGCAAATCTGTTGCCACACCTGTTGCATTGGGAGAGAAGCTATCAAGCACCAGTGAACATGATCGAGTAGATGAAAATGCTTATAGAAGTTTAATTGGTTGCTTACTTTGTTTGACAGCAACAAGACTAGACATTGTCTATGCTGTCAGTCTGCTTTTAAGGTTTATACATTGCTATAATGTGGCACATTAAAAGCAGTAAAAAGAGTGTTGAGATATGTTAAAGGGACCACTGATTCTGGTGTGAAGTTTTGGAAGGCAGAGGAGCTAAAGCTTGTTGGTTATTCTGATAGTGATTGGGCAGGTTCAGTTGATGACATGAGGAGCACATCAGGCTACTTCTTTACTCTAGGCTCGAGTGTTTTTAGCTGGAGTTTAAAAAAGCAACAAATTGTTGCTCAATCAATAGCAGAGGCAGAATACATCTCAGCTGCAGCATTAGTTAATCAAATCATTTGGCTTAGAAAGATTTTATGTGATTTGAATGAAGAGCAAGCTCAGCCTACTGAAATCAAAGTTGATAATCAATCAGCTGTAGCCATAGCCAAAAATCCAGTCTTCCATGGTAAGACTAAGCATTTTAAAATTAAATTTCATTTTGTTCGAGAAGATGAGCAATCGGAGGAGATCAGTCTTGTCCATTGCAGTTCAGAAACTCAATTGGCTGATATTCTGACCAAGCCATTAGGAGCAAAATGATTTGAAGTTTTGAAAGGAAAGATTGGTGTTTGTTGCATACAGTCCAAGGAGGAGTGTTGAACTTTGGCCTGCATTGCAACAAAAGACCAAAGAAGACAAATTCAAGAATGATAAGCTGCAAAGACTATTCAAGTGAAGAAATGAAGCTGGTCCGAATGCATCAACTTGTTTTGAGTGATTTGTTCCTATGTAACTTTGTCTAGTTCTTTTGTATTTTGATAGCAAAGTTAGTAGGATGTTTTGATTGATTTGTATTGATGTAATGGCTAGTATGCTAGCTTTCTTTTGTATACAAGTTAAGCTATTTTTGTATATGTATTAAGTGGGAGCAGTTAACTAGTAGGTAACTGTCCAATTCTTGTGTAACTCTTATATATTCAAATTTGAATGAAAAATTATTAAGTTTTTCAGTTACATTTTTAATGAGTTTTCATTCTTAGTTTTTTTCTCTTATTGCTTCATTCGTTTTCTTTCTTTTCTTGTTGAAAAATCCAACAGTTATGGATAAGATCCAAAATAAAGGAGACACCCAAAAATCTACCTCCTTCACCATGGAAACTACCTATTATTGGGCACTTTCATCTTTTGATCTTTGCTCTTCCCCATCGACGCTTGACGGAATTAGCCAAAAGACATGGTTCCGTGATGCAGCTACAACTTGGTGAATAATCACACATTGTTGTTTCTTCTCCAGAGGCTGCTAAAGAAGTGATGAAAACACATGATATCAATTTTGCTAACAGGCATTTTCTCCTTGCTGCAGAAATCATTTTGTATAATTCTTCAGATATTACTTTTGCACCATATGGAGGTTATTGGAGGCAGCTTTGAAATGTTTGCACATTGGAGTTGTTAAGTACAAAAACGTGTATAATCATTCCGATCAATCAGAGAAGAGCATGTATCAAGTTTAATTAGATCGATCTACTCTAATACAGGACTGGAAATAAACCTTGGAGAAATGTTATGCAACTTATCATATAACATCCCTTTAAGGACTGCTTTCGCTGGAACCTGCAAGCAACACGAAGCATTCGTTTTATTTGTGAAGAAATTTGTAGAATCATTAGCTGGTTTTAGTATTGCTGATCTATTTCCGTCCATCAAATTGCTTCATGTGATCAGTGGGATGAGAGCCAAACTTGAGAGGTTTCATCATGATCTAGACTCGATGCTTGAAAGCATCATTGAAGAACATAGAGCTAGCAATGCAAATCTAGAAAACAGTGATGATGAAACATATTATCTACTAGATGTTCTTTTGAATCTCCAGGATCACAGAGCCCTTGAATTTCCCTTAACAACTGACAACATCAAAGCTGTTATCCTGGTTAGGTGTTTGATGTCTCATGTCTTGCTTGTGTATTTACATTTTTGTATAGTCCTATAAATTTAACTTGCTCGAAGATCAAATAACTCAAGGTCTAATTTCTTGCCCATCATATATGAAACCTCACTTTCTTCAATTACTCAAACAAAGATGTTTTGTACTTCAACTAAGTTGAGCTCCTTTTTAGGACATGCTCATGGCTGGAACTGAGACATCTTCAACTACAGTAGAATGGGCAATGTCGAAAATGATAAAAAATCCTAAAATACTAGAAAAAGCACAAGCTAAGGTGAGACAAGTCTATGATAGAACAGGGGATGTCAATGAATCAGACCTTTATGTATTGAAGTACTTGAAGTTGGTTATCAAAGAAACTCTAAGATTACACCCTCCTGTACCTATGATACTGAGAGGTGTGAAATTAATGGATATGAGATACCAGCCAAGACCAAAGTGATTGTTAATGCATGGGCCATTGGAAGAGATTCCAACTACTGGAATGAAGCCGAGAGGTTCAATCCAGAGAGATTCATCAATTGTTCAATTGACTATAGAGGGGCTAACTTCGAATTTATTCCCTTTGGTGCTGGAAGGACGATGTGTCCTAGAATGTCATATGGTATGGCTGTCGTTGAGCTTTCCCTTGCATAACTACTGTACCATTTTGATTGAAAACTCCCTAATGGAATGAAAACTGAGGATCTAGACATGACTGATGCCTTCTGTGTTACTGTTAGAAGAAAATGAGATCTGTATTTGATTCCCACTCCTTACTACCCGGCACCATCCAGTCAGTAGTTTGAATACAAAGAGACCTTTTTTTAAAAGCCAGTGAGAAGACTGTCGAATCTCATTTCACTTGGAAGCAGTTATTTCCTAATCTTAATTTGTGTTTAAATAATGTTCACTTTAATTGTACCCTGTGATTGCTCCATGTTAAAAAGATTAGTCAAGTCTAATTTTATTTAGCTGACTGGAAACTCCTTTGTTTGAGATGAAACATTTTCTTCGTCCTCTTCATTAGTATGTGTAGGAGTTAAGAAACAAATTAAGGAATCACAGCAGAGTCTTGAGCTTTAAGCTAAAATGACTTGCTGAACAAACAAGGAAATCAGCCTCGAAAATAACAAGAACAGATTGCTAAAACAAGAACCAAAACAAGAGGAGATTTTGCTAAAAGATTCATATATCATTATTGAAAACGTTTCATTACATATAACAAGTAAACAACTTGTCTGAAAAACAAAAACAACTGTTACTTAAACACACCTAACTCCACTACAAAGTCTTGAAACTTATAAAACATTGCTTGCACACTTGGTTAAGTTGAGTTATCAAATCCATCAGCACCAAATTACATCAAATAAATTGCATACTTAGTTCAAAAGTAACTAAGTAGCAAAACATCAATTAAACAACAAAATAACATCAACATGTTCTTTAGCTGCAACCTATATGGCTCGAATAGAATGGTCTGCATAAAAGCCACCTTTTAACACTCCTCCTTGGCTTCCATGCTACAAACTCCCAGTCTTGCTCTCAAATTCTCAAACCTTGATACACCAAGAGGCTTTGTCAAGATGTTAGCCAACTGATCTTCAGAATTGCAATGAACCAGTTTGATTTCTTGAGATTGTTCCAATTCTCTAACAAAATGAAACTTAATCTTGAAATTTGTTGTTTAGCCATGAAATACTGGATTCTTTGCAATTGCAACAACAAAATGATTTTCACTTCTGATAACTATTGCTTCTCTTTGGTGTAAGTTCATATTTGCCATGAGCTTTCTTAACCAAATTGCTTGATTAACAATTGTCGCAGTTGCAACATATTCAGCTTCAGCTGTTGATTGAGCAACAGTGGACTGTTTCTTTGAATTCCAACAGAAAATAGTTGATCCAAGGGTAAATAGATACACTGAAGTATTTTTCATGACATCAATTGATCTTGCCTAATCACTGTTTGCAAAACAAAGGAGTTTCTGCTGTCAACCTTGGTGAACATAACTCCAAAGTTTAGAATTCCTTTGATGTACCTCAGAACTCTCTTTGTAGGTTAGAAATGGTTCATATTGCAGCAATGCATGAACCTGGATAGGAGACTGACTATAAACATTTTGTCAGGCTTTGTGGCTGTTAAGTAGAGTAGACATCCTACTAGGCTCCTATAGGTTGATTCATTTACCTTCTCGAAATCACCTTGTCTAGTTAGCTTTTCTCCAACAACAACTGGAGTACTAGTTGCTTTGCAATTTTGCATGGAGAACCTATTCAGAATTTTGAAGGCAAATGTCTTTTGGCTTATGAAGATCCTTTACTGAGTTTGAAATACTTCCATCCTAAGAAAGTAAGACATTTCACCCAAATCAGACATGTCAAACATGCTTTCCATTTTTCCTTTGAAATCTGTCAGTATAACATCATTCCCACCAGTCACTAACAAGTCATCCACATACAATGAGACAATGAGTAGTGTTTCACAACCTTCCTTCTTCATATATAGTGTTGTCTCACTAATGCTTGACAAGTAGGTGTCAATTCTTTCATACTAGGCCCTAGGTGTTTGCTTTAAGCCATACAAGGCTTTTCTTAACTTGTATACCTTGGTTTCTTCACCAGCAACCTTAAAACCATCTGACTGTTCAACATATATCTCTTCATCAAGAAATCCATTGAGGAAAGTTGATTTTACATCAAGCTGATGTATTTTTCATTACCTTCGAGTAGCCAAAGCCACCAAAAGTTTGATGGTATCAAGTCTTGCCATTGGTGAAAATGTTTCAAAGTAATCAATCCCATACTTCTGGCTGAATCCCTTCACAACTAACATTGCCTTCAGCTTGTTCAAAGTCCCATTAGCATTAAACACCCATTTGACCCCTATGACCTTCTTGTGAACTGGTCTTGCAACTAACTCTCAAGTCTGATTTTTATGAATCATGTCCATTCCATCAAGCATGGCTTGCCTTCAGCCTTCTTGTGTCCGTGCTTCTTCAAAGCAAGTTGGTTCAATAGCAGTTACATTTGCCCTCTCATATATTTCGCTAATCAGTCTGGTTCCTCTAACTAGAACATGATCAATGTTCAATTCTTGATCATGCTGATCAACATCAATTTTCCCTGTCGCTAAGTCTTCAGCAGCATACTCTGGTTCACCTTTGTTCCAATTCCAGGATGACATCTCATCAAATATCACATCTCTGCCTACAAAGACCTTGTAAGTTGTAGGATCTAGAACTCTATAGCCCTTTTTAACACTACTATAGCCTACAAGGAAGCCAGGTTGAGCCTTCTTTGCCAATTTGTCCCCCTTAACTGCAGGAACATGTGCATAACAGATGCAACCAAATGCCTTTAGGTGAGCCACTGATGGCTTGAATCTAAACAATGTGGGCCAATAAAAACCTGATTCAAGTACTTTATGTGCTATCCTAATCCCACTATAATGTCCCCCTATCGGTCCCGAATGGCAATGGTCTAAAATTTTATTCACTTCCGGTACTGTAACACACTTTTGAATTACTTGATCTACACACAGACGAAAAAGAAAAGGATCCTCCCAAAAATAGTTTTTCACATTAGCAAAAAATCGCTTATTTTGATGATGAGTCAAACTTTTTAGTAAGACTTTTGCAACCAAATAATTCACAATATCTGCAAACCAAGGGCTTTCAGAATCAGTTATCATAAAGAGTCGCTCTTTAGGAAATGAGTCATTTATCTCCCTTTTTAAAGGTTTTCAAGGTATAGATTCTTAAGCCTTGAGAGGTGGTCTGCTGCAAGATTTTCGGCTCATTTCTTATCTTTAATCTCCAAATTGAATTCTTGCAACAATAAAATCCACATTATAAGTCGAGGTTTTGCATCTGGTTTAGTAAGAACGTAGCGAAGAGCGGAGTGGTCAGTGTACACAACAACTTTAAAAAATATTAAATAAGGTCTAAATTTATCAAATACAAAAACCACAGCTAGCATTTTTTTTTGTAGTGGTGTAATTCTCTTGTGCGTCTGTCAAAGTCTTGCTAACACAATAAATCGGTTAAAAATGCTTGTCTCTTCATTGTCAAAGTACTGCGTTAACTGTAAAATCACTCACATTAGACATTAGTTCAAAGGGTAAATTCCAATCAGGTGCAACCATAATCGGGGCATTAATTAATTTTTCCTCAAGAACATTAAACGCCTCTAAACATTCCTGACTGAAATTAAATGGCACATTTTTTTCTAGCAAATTAGTTAAAGGCTTAGCTATTTCAGAAAAATCTTTAATAAATCTCCTATAGAACCCAACATGTCCTAGGAAACTTCTGATAGCCTTAATTGAATTAGGGGGATGTAATTTTTCGATGGTTTCAATTTTTTCTCTATTGACCTCGATCCTTTTACTAGAAATTTTATGGCCCAAAATAATTCCTCATTGAACCATGAAGTGATACTTTTCCCAATTAAGCACAAGGTTTGTTTCCTCACTTCTCATTAAAACATGTTTTAAATTCTTAAGGCATAGAAGGAAAGAATTACTGAATATTGAGAAGTTGTCCATAAATACCTCCATGATGTCTTCCACGAGTTCATCAAAGATGGCTAACATGCAATGCTGAAAAGGAGCAGGAGCATTACATAATCCAGAAGGCATTTTTCGATAAACGAACATATCATACGGGCATTTAAATGTCATTTTTTCTTGATCCTCAAGAGCTATCAGGATTTGAAAGTAGAGAAAAAGTCTATCTAGGAAGCAATAATACATGTGACCAGATAATCTCTCCAACATTTGATCCACAAACGGAAGAGGAAAATGGTCTTTTCTTGTAGCATCGTTCAACTTCCTATAGTCAATACAGACTCTCCACCCTGTAACTGTTCTTCTTGGAATCAACTGATTTTTCTCATTAGCCACAATAGTCATGCCTCCTTTCGTAGGAACAACTTGCACATGACTCACCCAAGTACTATCAGAAATAGGATAAATAACTCCAGCATCTAGAAGTTTAATTACTTCAACATTGACAACTTCCTTCATGTTAAAATTTAACCTCCTTTGAGCTTGCACACATGGCTTATACTCATCTCCCATTAAAATCTTGTGGGTGCAAAAAGAAGGACTAATTCCTCTAATATTAGAAATTTTCCAGGCTATAGCTCTTTTTTGTTCCGTCAACACTTGCAATAACTCATCCTTCTCATTCAGCTTTAAGTCTGAAGCAATAATCACTGGCAGTGTATAATTATTTCCAAGGAATGCATACTTCAAAATATTCGACAATTACTTCAACTCTTATTTGAGAGGTTCTTCAATAGAGGGTTTCAACTTCAAATCTTTACTTACCTTAATGGCCTCAAAATCTTTTTGTCTAAGTGGAGACATATTGCCATCCAAATTAGTTTTTATTTCACTTATCACAAAATTATTTTCATGGAGCTCCTCTCCTTGGACAAGACACAATTCCAACGTGTCCTTATGAAGAACTTCTTACAATGAATCTTAAATAGCATGATCAATAGAATCGATAAAATAATAGGAATCATCTTGCTCTCTAGAAAATTACATGGCATCATAAATTTGAAAAATGATCACATCATCTCCTATCCTTAGCACAAGTACCTTTCATAATAGCTCTAGCAGCAGCTAAAAAGGGTTGACCTGAAATTAAAGGCACATCAATATCCTCATCTATGTTAAGTATAATAAAATCAAAAAGGAATATGAATTTATCTACTTTCACAAGTACATCTTCAATAATGCCCCTAGGATATTTAACAGATATGTTAGCTAATTGAATACTCATCCTAGTGGGTTTCAGTTCCCCAAGACCAAGTTGGTTGAGCATTTTATAAGGCATCAAGTTATTACTAGTACCCAAACCAGCCAATGCTTTTTCAATATTTAAACTATCAATAAAGCAAAGGATAATAAAACTTCTTGGATCTTTCAGCTTAGTGGGCAGTTTATTTTGGAGAATGGCTGAGCACTACTCATTTAGTTCCACAGTGGATAACTTTTCCAACTTTCTTTTATTTGTCAATAGCTCTTTTAAAAATTTTACATATGTGGGCATCTACGAAAGAGCTTCAACAAAAGGTAAGTTAATATGTAATTGCTTAAAAAGTTCAAGAATTTTACCAAATTGTTCATCCATGCGGTCTTTCTTCAACTTTGTTGGATATGGGATTAATGGTTTGTATGCTTTAAGCACTAGTGTTTCATATTTTTGGTTTTTGTCACCCCATCATATTTCTCATCAGTTTTTTATTTCAGTTTCTTTTCAGGCTTAAACAACAAATTCTCATTCTTCAATGTAATTGCCTTCACCTGCTCTTTTGGGTTTGGTTTAGTGTTGCTAGGTAAACTACCTTGCTGTCTTTTCGAAACCAATTTAGCAAGTTGTCCAATTTGATTTTCAAGTCCATGAATTGATGCTTCCTGATTTTCAAGGTTATCTCAGTATTTTGAAATCGAGTTTTAGAAACTGAAATAAATTTAGCAAGCATCTCTTCAAGGTTCGATTTCTTTTCTTGCTGATAAGACCGTTGAAAAACTAGGGTTGTGACATTTGATTTCCTTGACTACCCTAAGAAAAATTCGGATGATTCCTCCATCTTGCATTGTAAGTATTGCTATAGGGGTTATTTTGAGGTCTAGAATTATTACCCATAAAGTTGACTTGCTCATGTTCCATGTTAGACTTGAAGGGTGAATATTCTAAATTAATCATCCACACTTTATTCGTATCGCATTGCATCACTGGATTCACCTGCTTATAAAATTTTAAACCATCAATTTTCTAACCAAGAGCTTCGACCTGATTTGCCAACATGGAAACTGCATCAATATAAAAAACTCCGGCTACCTTGACAAGTTTTATTCTCATAACTTGCCACTGATAATTATTCAGTGCCATTTCCTCAATGAATTCTTGATCTGTTTCAGGTTTTTTTACTTAATGTTCCTCCAGCTGCTGCATCAATCATCTGTCTAGTCGAGGGATTCAAACCATTGTAAAAAGTTTGAAATTGGAGCCACAAAGGTAGTCCATGGTGATGACACGTTCTCAACAAATCCTTAAATCTCTCCTATGTATCATAAAGAGTTTCAGATGTCGTTCCTCATTTGCGCCCAAGTAGTGATAGCGTAACAACCCGATATTTAGTGGTGAAGGAATAGTAATTTTGGGACCACAAATTTCTGTTATATCAACTTGTAAATATTATTTTTAGAATATTTATAGAGTCATTAGAGTCATATTAAAAATTGGTTTAAAAATATTAACATTTAGATAGTTAATTAAAGAAAAAGGACTAAACTGAAAAAGGTGAAAAAGTTAGTGATTAATTTAATTAAATGACTAAATAGTTATTAACTACATGAGAAGGGACCAATGTAGCAATTAGTCCCTAATAGTTAGTGTTGGACGATTAAACAAGTCAAAATGATAAAATAAGATAATTATTAATGGAAAATTTGTAATTTAAATGAAATTGAAACAAAATTAAGTAAAAGAAATAGATTTCTTCTTCATTTTTACATTACCATAGTTGAAATTCATAGTTTCTCAAGCTAGGAGAACTGGCCAAGAAAATTGCATTGCATGTAACTAAATTTCTTCTCCCTTTCTTGTAATTTTTATGTTTTTGATATCGTTGCAACTAGGTCCAGCTAGCCCGTACCTTTGTTTCTGATTCTGTTAAAATTTTTGGAAGTTCTCATTCATGAATATTGAATGTTTTTTTATGAATACCATGTATTTGGATTCTTGATTATGTTATTTGATGAATTTGTAAAGTGATTTTTGTTAGATTTTGATTTCAGGATTAAATTGTGAAAATGTCAAAATTTTAGTGTTTAATAGTGAATTTAATGTTTATTAGGGACTTTTTAAAGGCATAGTATATTTGGATAAAATATTTAATTGAGAAAAATGGTTAATTTGATGAATTTTGGGTTAAGGGACTACATTACAAAAATTGTAAAAGTTTGGGGTAATTGTGTAAATTTAAAAAATAAAAGGGTGTTAATTGTAAAATGAATTGGAATGTGAAATTTAAGCTGATAATTGAGGAATTCTATATTTTAGATCAAGATCCCGTAGATACTCGTGAAAAAGGAAAAAATAGCAGAATAATCACTGAACTTTTGCAACTACTACAATTCACTCCAGGTAAGTTTGTACGGTTTAGAATTTACCATCAATATGAATTTGAATAGATTAACATGGTACAAATTATATATTTAATTTTAATTTTTGATATTGAATGGTAATTTGAGATATAATATTGAATTTTATACTCGGTTTGGAGTGAACGCGGGATAGAGTACAATCGTGATTTGGTGTGTTACGGTGTTTGGAGTGGAGATGGTATTGGAGGGAGATATTTGTATATTACTCGAGTAAATCGTGTTTCAGAATTTGTTGCCAACTCTCGTGTTATACTCTTTGTCTGGTGTGTTTCGGTTGGATTAGCTATTATGAGCTTCTGTCTGGTGTATTTGGTTGATCAGACGATGTACTCTTATCCGTAAGTCGTTCTTCGAATGGAAAATCTCGGTAAGATAATTTTTTTAATGAATTTGGAAGATTTTTTATTTATTGAATATTGATCTAAACATAGATGAATTCATCGGTTGAAATTATTGATGACAGGGAGTTCTCATGGCTGATTATTCTTGTTTGAACTGTTGTATTTACTCCGGTAAGATTTATAGTTAATGTGTCAAACTTACTAAGCTTCATTAAGCTTACTTGTGTTGTTTAATGTCATTGTAGATTCTCAGAAGGTCGGACGATCGGATCGACACTCAAATCACACTATCTTGCTCAATTCGGTAGTTTTTGGAATGTTTAATTAAGATTATATGGCATGTATAGGCTCTTGTGTGATTATTGTTAATGTTTTGGTTTATATAAATATTATGGATGATATTTTGTGTAAATGGTCAACTTATATAATATATGAGAATGAGGAATAGTTTCTATGCTAATGTGAATGATATGTATTAAAGAAATGTTGTGATTGAGATACCTTTGATAATTATTTTGAATAGGTATTGCTTGAATGGATTCTTGATGATTTTGATGTATAATTATATATATTCTTGTGTTACCAATGACGGTACATTGGTTAGACACTTAATAGGTTGGTTTTAGTGTGCTTTTGGCTCGATTAATGTCGTTTTGATTTGGTATTTTGGTTGGTATTTGAGTTTCTTAAGGTTCAAGAAAACTTGAAATGGTAATCTTGTGTTTTAAGGTTCATTTTGGGTCCACACGACCTAAGACATGGGCGTGTGTCTCAACCGTGTGTGACACATGGCTATGCGACATGGCCGTATGTCCTCTGTAGGTTAAAGGCATACAAGTCAGGCAGTTACATGGCTTAACACATGGGCATGTGAGGCCATTTCGAGAGTTACACGGGCGTGTGTCTCAGCCGTGCGAGTCACACGGCCGGTTGACCCCTACAGTCCAAACTTTTCAAGTTTTTTCTTAAACTTTCCAAATGTTACCAATTTAGTCCCGAACTGTTTCTATAGTATTTTTATGGCCTTAAGGGCTCGATTAAGAGATGTTATGAATATATTTGAATGAAATTAGAATGCTTATTGCATTGAGGTATGAATTATTGGTTTACTACTCTGTTGATTCTGTAATTCTCCGTAACTCTATTCTAGTGACGAATACGGGTTAAGGTGTTACAGATAGAACCTCATGAAAATAAATTTAACCCTTATTTTTCCTTGCTCCTCAACGAGAATTGGAACAATTGTAAGCGTATGGAGTCATCAGTAACGCCATTGATCTTGAAAGTGTCACAAAACTCTAGAAAGTTTGCCAAATGAGCATTCGGATATTCATCTTGGAAACCATCAAACTGAACATATTATTTCACCATTTGAATTGTATTCGACTTGATCTCAAAATTGTTTGCATTAACAGTCGGCCTAACAATACTCGATTTAGCCCCAATCAAAATGGGCTTAGCATAATCATACATAATCCGAGGGGTAGGATATGCAGAGGTAGCTAATTATTTTGATTATCAACTATCTCCACAGTAATATCCTTTTCCTCTTAATCGTCTACTATATTTTGTTGACTTTGCCTTGTATCCCTAACCTTTCTACAATTTCTGCGAGCAATCTTTTCAATCTCACTGTAAAAAGGTAATGGATCCAACAAGTTTCCTCTAGTCATAAACCAAAAGAACTTGCTAGAAGCAAACACATGAAAAATTAGAATGCAAAAATTAAATTAGAAAAATATAAATAAAAATATTAAAATAAAGAATGACTAAATTAATAGAAATAAAAATTTCCTAATATTTTAGTTCCCAGCAACGGTGTCAAAAACTTGATTATAATCGTAAACCAACTAAAAATATGACAAAGGCAAGTGCACCTTGGAACGATGGAAATGTGCAAGTGTACACAATCGCAACAAGTAATAAAGTGACAAGTAAATGTCGAGTTATCATACCCACAAGGACTGTGGAAAGAATTATTTATGAATGCAATTTTAAAAACACTTTGGTGAAGAAAAATATTTTGATTTGAGAAGGTGATTAAAAACTAGGATTTTAACGAAGTAAAATAAATAAAAATAAAATAAAATTTCCAATGCACGATTTCAAAAGATGATTTTAATCAAGGTGACATAATTGTGTTAGATTAATTACATTCCTTAACTTAGAATTATTAAACTCATGTTCATGTTGTTACGAATAAGTTCACGGCAACTCGGTAATTTACTAACTTATGAACAAACTCACCTACCAAAATTCATTTATCTCTTAACTATATCTCTATGTCAATTCAACTGATTAAACAAATTTTAATAAGCAAATGTGTTAATGCACATACATACTTATGAAATCAAAATAATCTCTTGTACATATCTCTATGCTAATTCAAACAATTAATTCAATTTTCATAAGCACATAAAAGATTATGTGAGGTAACAATGTATTTCTACCTTGAAATAGTTTAATCACAATAATTTTGCAAGTTATGCAAGGCTAATGTATCGCTAGATATTGTTACTAATTTAACTCTCAGCTAGCTTAGATGATTAAACATGCACCGATTAAGTATCGTGTCAATTAATTGCAATTTCAATCCGTTTAAATAATTAATTCATTAGTTACCTTATAATTGTAATGCAAGAATAACTTAGTCATGATTTTACTTAATCAAACATTTTACCGAGGCCTATAACAACACAAACACAATTTTAATAACTCAAGTAGACGAATGCAATCAACCTAACACGAATTAAATTTAGACCATATTAATTAAATTAAACATATTAACATCACAAATATCCATAGACATGTTCATAACAACAACAATAAAATTAGATGGATAAGGAACAATAATCAAATCCGGTGTTTCTCTAAGGCTTGACTAGTTTGCTCCGCTCCTCCTTCTCCACCTATTCCTATTGAACTAAGGCTTCTACGAACACTTGAATGCTACTCAAAATGGTTGTTGAAGGACTCTTTTTCAAGAGGTGTAATTGGCATGGGAATGGGGAAGAAAATGAAGAACAATGAAGAGAGAAAAGTAAGAGAGAGGTGAAGAATGAATGGTTTTGAGATATATTAGAAATGAGCAGCCAAGGGGGTATTTATAGGTTGAGATGGCTGCTAAAATTAGCAAAAATCAGCAGCCATAGAGTCCCCCCATGGCCGGCCACATATGTGGCAAGTTTGAAGGTTTTAAACTTGCTATTTTAAGGTAGGGGAAAATCTAAAAAGACATAAATAGTGGAGGGGTTTGAATGCAATTTGAAGGAGTCTTCAAGGGCTATTTCATAAGCCAAATAACCAGCAAAACAAGCTGATTGGGTTAGCATGTGGGATGGTTTTGGGCTGCCCAGTGCTCGGTTGGATCGGTTTTCTCTGTTCAGTTCAATTGCACCCTTTTTCATAATTAATTAGCAACAGTTTATTTAACCTAAATTAAATTAGATTAAAATTAAAATTAATTATATTATGAATTAATACTCATAATTTGATCCGTCTTAGGCTGAAAAATTAATTTTCCTTGATGCTTCAAATTTGCTTCTCGGTTTTCTGCTTCTAGCAGTGTCTACTAAGTCGTTTTTCGCCCTTTGTGCAAATCTATCGAAAATAATCAAAATAAATCAAAATTTGATATAAAATTAATTAAATTTAAACATGTTAATAATTTGAGTGTAATTTGATTCTTTTATAATAATTATATATTTTTCAACAAGAATTTTACCGAAACTGCATGAATTTGAGTTAAAAAGGGCATGAAAAAGTGTGTATATTTTCATGTTTCTACACCTATCAATTAATAGTAGCTACGGTGAGCATAGATATCGTTCTCACAAAGACTAAAAGTACTAATAATTATCGTCTTTCTATTATTTAACCATCAAACTGGAGTGATTGATTAAAACTAAAATTAACTCAATTAATTAACTAAAGAACATGACAAAGAACAAATCAGGAAAACAAACGATTAGCAACCAAGAAGCAAAACAATACCCATGAAAGAATCCACCTAGATTTGTTCTGTCATTATCAATCTGAATTAAAAAATTTCTTCACTTAGTATCTTGATTCGTAGAAATCCCTAAATTATTCTAATATCTCTTTCGAGAGTAAAGACAACTAACTCTAGGTTGATTAATTAAAATTTCTTTCTAATTAAAACCCCTATTGTCGCATTAACTATCTGCTTCAGAGTCCACTTTAATGGTGTTTTCTGAGTTGTTTTCTTCAATATTCTCTGATGGCTTACTCCCCTCTTCTTATATTTGGCATATATAGGTCTTAAAATGCTCGAAAAACCTAAAAATTACGTTTTTCTACGTGTTTGGAGTGCGATTCGCGAAATGTACACGCTGTGTGCCCAGCTCGTGTGGGAGGGTCCAGTCTGTGTGGCTTCTGAAACTTGTTCTGATTTTTTGGTTTTTGCTCCTTTTTCTCCCAAATTCTCTCCTAAGTATAGAAACATGAATTTAAACGATTAAGAGCACAAAATTCACCATTTTAAATCAAATAATCATCCAAATTTGCATTAAGAATGAGGCTAAAATATGTTACTTTTGGCATTTATCACTTCTCATCACCAAAAAATCACCAAAATAAAGAGAAAAAACAATCAAGTTAGCATCTATACCTTTCTTAAGATACAAAGTAGCTTCATTAATGCTCCTCTGAAAACCCAACTTCTGCAAATAAGAATCAATTCTGCAGTACCAGCCTCTTGGTGCCTGTTTTAGGCCATAAATAGCCTTCTTAGGCTTGTGCACTTGACGTTCATTCCAACAATCAAAAAACCTTCAGGTTGACAAACATAGATATGTTCTTCATGCTCTCTATTCAAGAAAGTTGATTTTACATCCAAATGTAACACATTCCAGCCCAATTGACCTGAAATAGATGGTATCGTGTCTAACAACTGGTGCAAAAGTTTCACCGTAGTCAACCCCACTTATCATGCATACCCCTTTAAGACTAACCTAGCCTTATGCTTAAACACAGTGCCATCAGTGTTGAACTTAGTCCTATACACCCACTTTTCACTTATAACATGTTCACTACTAGGTAGATCAGTCAATAACCAGGTGTCATTTTTCTCAATTGCAGAAATTTTTTCCTTCATTACATGAATCCATTCAGGTACCTTTATAGCTTCATTGAAACTTGTTGGTTTAGCAAAGACAAAATTGCACCTTCCATACTCATTTACTAAGGATTTAGATTTGATAACCTCAACATCAGTTGTATCAGCTACACCAAATTCATTACTAGTTACACCATGTTCATCATAATCATTTATATTAGCCTCTTCAGGCATTAACCCACAATCGTGCTTCTGCACATCATTCTTCTCCAAACTCCAGTAAGAATCTTTATCAAAGATGACATCTCTGCTCACCACAACCTTTTTGCTTTTCAGATTAAAGACTCTATACCCCTTGGATAGAGAAGAATAACCAACAAAGATTCATTTCGAAGCCCTTTCATCTATCCTGGTTCTCATATTAGTAGGTATATGGCTAAAACAAATAGAACCAAACACTCTAAGGTGTTTCACAGAAGGCTTAGACCCAGACCAGGCTTCAAGAGGAGTTTTCCCATCTACAGCCTTAGTTGCTAACCTGCTCAACAAGTACACAGTTGTTGATACAACTTCTGCCCAGAAAAATTTAGAAGATGTTTTTCAAAAACCATACATCTTGACATCTCCAAAATAATTTTATTTCTCCTTTCACAAACTCCAATTTGTTAATGAGTGTAAAGAATAATGAGCTGATGATGAATCCTAGAATTTCTGCAAAAATAATTAAACTCTTTGGACACATAATCTCCACCATTATTTGTTCTTAAGACCTTCAACTTACAATCCTACTGATTTTATTTAAATGTTGATAATACATTCATCTTGGACTTCAAGAAATACACCTAACACATCCTTGTCAAATCATCTAAAAACAATACAAAATATTTGCTACCATTTATAAAAGAAGTTTGCATTGGACCACACAAATCAGAGTGAACTAACTCTAATTTCATTGTTACTCTCTTCACACAATCATGAGAAATTGATAGCATATGTGACTTCCCAAGTTGACAACTATCACATTTATCATCACACATATTCAGTTCAGGCAAATATGTTACAAAACCATTTGACTGCATATACTTCAAGGTTCTAAGATTAAAATGCCCCATCCTTTTATGACAAAGAGGATTGACATCATCCTTAGCAAAGCACACATGTTCACAATCAACATCAAGCTTCAAATAAATACTATTTTTTTCATCTTATAACGCCCCAAAATCTCTAATATATTTTTTGTATGTTAGTGACACAATTGTATGTCTGCTTCAGTGGTTAAGTGTTCTGGGAAGTGTTTGAGAGGTCCCAGGTTCAAGCATTAGCTTGGGAAAATTTTAATTTTTAAATGAATAAACCCTATCTCTAATCAGTAGGTTTATAAATATATGTAGGTAAAATATGTCACAATGGGCCTGCTAGTTTGGTGGTTAAGTGGAGTGTCAGTGTGCTGGGGGTCTTAAGTTTGAATATCTGTACGTGCAAGGGGGATGTTTTTTTTTGTTCTTGTGCCGTGAAGGAGTTTGAAATGTGGTAAAATACTGAATGTTTGAGATGTGTGGGAGGTTGTGGACGGTTTGGGGTGTTTGGATTGAGTGGGGAGTCATGTGGAGATATTTGAGGAGTAAAAATAGGAGAAATTATGGGATTGTGATAGTATTAGATTCTTTTTTTCCAAAATTCGATTTTTCCTTCCCCAATTTTGCTGAAGCCAAATTTTTTTATTCATTCTCTCCTGCCGAACGTTTCCTTTAATTTTTCTCTCTCAATCTTTCTTTTTTATTTTATGCTATTGGTTCTGTTGATTCCCTCTTTTCCTATTTGCTACATATTTCTTTCGTTTCATAACCTTATTCTTCTTGTGGTCGCGATTTGTTTCTTCACTATCTTTAAGCAGTGACGGTATGTTTTGCTATTATAGATTCTATCCTATTATTGTTCTTTGTCTAATGGGAGTTCTATTTCTGGTTAGGAGACTTTTAGGCGACTGTAGAAATTCTGGACGGTGCCGTTTAATTTCAAATCCACTGTGGTTCATCGAAGGTAAGGTTGTCTATAGTTTCTGGAAATTGCTTGTTCTTATTGCTTCGTTTAAAAGTGACTGATTGGAGGGTTACTTTTGTTTCCTGCTTGGTTGTAGCTGAATTATTGTTCCTTTGGCCTCTGTCTTTGCCTTTTTCAATAGTCGTTTACATTTTCGTGCATTCAGATTCGATCAAAGAGCATTGGGCTGTTGATTGACACTTTGGCAGTAGGGAATAGCCATTCTGTTTTTTTTTTGAGGTCTTAGAGTGCTCGTGGTTGGGTTAGCAGCGGAAATAGACCAGGTGTGTAACTGCAACACCGGAGAGTGAAATCGGCAAAAAGCCAAAAAGTATGGTTAGCTGTGTGATCAAACATGGGCGTGTAATCGACGAGGCTGGCCGTGTGCGATACATAGGCCAGACTAAATTGGGCTGTGCAGGCCACATAGGCGTGTGAGCCTACACGGGTGAACCACATGGGCGTGTGGGATTATTGGGCCAGGCCGTGTGATCCCCACGGCTAAGGTCATTTTGGGTCGTGTGGGCCAAACGGTCGTGTGGGTCCAGACAGGCCGACAACATGGGCATGTCGGCCTATTTTTCATTGTTTTGATGTTAAGGTTACACAGGTCGCCCGAGACGATTGTGAACCTACTGTAGGGTCGGTAAGCTGACCTAGACCCCTAATTGACTGAATGACTGTTATATTCATGTATGATATGTAACACCCCGACCCGCATCCGTCACCGGATTTGAGTTACGAGGCATTACTAAAAAAAACACACATTCGAAAACACATAAAATCCAATTTAAACAAAATTATCATGAACAAACCATTTTTAAACCAAACTGATCACAAACATGGAAATTAAACCATTTTCGCATGGCTATTTATATTTTATGATCCAAAACTAACCAAAAACATACTCAGGCCTATACATGCCTTAAGATCAGGTTCAAATTTTAACACAATACCAAAAGCAATCGATAGTGTGATAGACTATGCTGATGATCCCCGAGCTAGTAAAGCGTCTCCAAAATCTATAAAACAAATGGACAAAAACAATCAAAGTAAGCTTTTATAGCTTAGTAAGTTTATAGCATATCTAAAATACATATAAACGAACATATGTATAAACATTATGTGCTTATAATCAAGTTACATACATAATCATTAATTGCATATACTAATTCCAAATATACTTATCATTTGCATTTCATCGAAAGCATATCTATGATCTTTCAAATACATAGGTCAAAAGCTTATATTTTTACTCATCAACTACATGAACCAAATGCACATTTATACTTCTAATCCACATGTGTCGATTGCATACATGTATATTCAACAATTTTCATATCAACCAATATCTGTGCCTATTCACTAAACACATAGATCCAAACAATTATATGCTCATCGAACATATATAAATGAATATTCACATACTTATCCATTATATATAACACAAAATCATTTATATATTTATATATATGAAATGCATATAATCACTTAATTTAACATATTCACCGGCACTTAGCCTGCTAGGCATATAGACTGATTCAGATCACCGGCACTTAGCCTGCTAGGTTTATAACCTGATTCAGATCACCGGCACTAGCTTGCTAGGTTTATAACCTGATTCAGATCACCGGCACTAGCCTGCTAGGTTTATAACCTGATTCATATCACCGACACTTAGCCTGCTAGGTTTATAACCTGATTCAGATCACCGGCACTTAGCCTGCTAGACATAAAGTCTGAAATAATTCCCCGGCATTACATCTGATAGGCATCGAGCCTGAATACCAAAGATATGAAATTGGTCTTTCACAAAAATCTTTATAAGAAAATCTAGATATTCTTTATATCACACAAAAATCTTTTCAATAATCGTATCTCAGCAAGAATTGAATTATATTCCAATCTTCGTAGCAAACATACATTCGAATAACATCTCTATAGTTCATATCATTAGATTCAGCTCATAGAACTCAATACCTGCATTCGGTTATTATATTTTTTTTTTCTTTTATATTATAAGCTTCAAATTATAAAACTTAAAGCAAACATTGGCTTACATACATATAATTCATGTGATTAATTTCAACTGTCAAATTCAATACATATATTCTGCTAACATATATGTAATCCATTAAATTTCATCCAACTTACAAAATTCAGCATATATATATTCGCTAAATATATATATATATATATAGAATTTATGCAATTTATTTTAACTTATAAAACTCAAATATACATTAACTAACACAAATATATACAATTCATACATTTTATTTTAACTCATGTACTTACACTTATACTGAAATAACTATATATGTATATTATTACCTATTCGATATTTCCATATATATAAATATACTTAACATTTAAACCTTGAAATATGTTCGAACTTATTAGAAAATATACATATATATTCTTCAATTCACACAGAGACATTCATTCAAAATTATTAAAGTATATACAATATATACCCTTAATCAAACTCAAAGATTTTACTTAATTATACATATACATATTTGAAAATTATTTTTGCAATTATGGCCCTCATATCATCAAATATTTCCAAATGAAGTTTCAAACATATAGCTATACTTATATATAATTATATCCATCTATGCACCATTCTTAACTACATTTAATTCCCAAAGCTTAATTAGACTTATATTCATATAGTCGAATATAAGTGTACACATATAAGCCATCCATATATCAACTTAATTAATCAAAGTATATTATATTTTTTTATACCTTAACATAAAAATACAGTAGATATTCATACACACAATATATATATATATATATATATATATATATATTGAATTATTAACATTAAATAGCTAGTCGACTTACCTCGGATATTAGCGGACACGATCGACTATTCAATTTCTTTCGTTTTCCCCCGATCAAATCCTTTTTCTTCGTTTCTTGATCTAAACATAATCAAATTTAACATTTTTATTCATCAAAACATTCAATTAAGTCCAAAAATACATAAATGGGAAAATTACCATTTTTCCCCTAACATTTTGCACATTTTGCAATTTAGTCCTTTTTGCACAAAACACAAAATACACAAAATTTGCCCACACTAAGCTAGGGCCGAATATTCCTTGTCTTCATACAAATCCACACATTTCATTTATTTCACATTTTAATCCCTAAAAAAACTCATTTTCACAATTTAGCTCTAATTTCTCAAATTCACTAAAAATTCAAAAACAAAACATGTTAATCTATCACATTTCTTTCATTTTTCATCATCAACTATCACAATGTTCAAGCATTCATCAATGGCACATTTCAAAACCATCAACAATTCACAAAATTAAGACATGGGTTTTGAAGTATTCAAACCAACGTTCTCAAAAACGTAAAAATTATCAAAAACCGAGCTAAAACGAACCTTAAATCAAGCTCAAGTATGGCCGAACCTATGCTTGTGTTTTTCTCTTCTTTCTTTTCTCTAGTTTCGGCTAAACAAGATGATAACAATTCCATTTTTCTTTGTTTTAATTAGTATATATTAGGATTTTATTTATTTACCTTATTAACCTTTAATAAATAATTTATATTTCATATAACATAAGGACATAGTTGTCCATAGCCACCCACTAACATTTAAATGGTTTAATTGCCATTTAAGACCCCCATTTTTAAAAGACAACAACAATTAGGTATTTTTAAAATTAACCCCTAAATTTTCATTTTACGCAATTAAACTCTTTTTATCGAATTGAACATTCAAACAATTAAATTTCCACACAAATTTTTCACACCTATAACTTAACATATAACAGACACTAAAAATAATATTAAAATATTTTTCTAACTCAGATTTGTGGTCCCGAAACCACTATTCTGATTAGGGTTAAAACCGGGTTGTTACAACTCTCCCCCCTTAGGGATTTTCGTCCCCGAAAATCTTACCGGTGAATAGGTTTGGATAACGCTCTTTCATTGTATCTTCTGACTCCCAAGTTGCTTCTTCAACTCCTTGTTTATTCCATAATACTTTAACTAACGGAATTTTCTTATTTCGTAATTCTTTGATCTCCCGAGCCAGAATGCTAATAGGTTCTTCTTCATATGACATATCAGAGTTAATTTCAATCTCCGTCGGACTAATCACATGTGAAGGATCAGATCGGTATCTACGGAGCATCGAAACATGAAATACATTGTGAATCTTTTCTAGTTCAGGTGGTAACATCAATATATAAGCAATCGGTCCGACACGCTCTATAATCTCATACGGTCCAATGAATCTCGGACTCAATTTGCCTTTACGACCGAATCTGAGTACTTTCTTCCACGTTGATACTTTCAAAAACACTTTGTCCCCGATCTGAAATTCTATATCCTTTCTTTTCAAATCTGCATAAGATTTCTGACGATCCGATCTTGATTTGATCGTCGTAATCAATTTCACTTCATTGGTCTCTTTAATCAAATCAACCCCGTGTATCTTATTTTCACTGAGCTCGGTCCAATACAATGGTGTACGACATTTACGACCGTACAAAGCCTCGTAAGGTGCCATTTTGATACTAGATTGAAAGCTATTATTATAAGCAAATTCAATCAAAGGTAAGTATCGTTCCCACGTACCTTCAAACTCGAGAATGCAACATCTCAACATATCCTCAAGTATCTGAATGAGTCGCTCGGATTGACCATCTGTTTGTGGATGAAAAGCTATGCTAAAAAGTAGTTTCGTACCTAAAGCATCTTATAGTTTCTTCCAAAATCGCGATGTGAATCTCGGGTCTCTATCCGAAACAATAGAAATAGGCACACCATGCAATCTAAAAATTTGAGAAACATACAATTCAGCAAGTTTATCGAGCGAGAAATCCGTGCGAATTGGCATAAAGTGTGCCGATTTTGTTAACCTATCAACAATAACCCAGATTGCATCTTTCTTGCTCGGTGTCAATGGTAAACCGGATACAAAATCCATCGTAACTCTGTCCCATTTCCATTCAGGTATCATGATAGGCTGAAGTAATCCAGAAGGTTCCTGATGCTCGGCTTTTACTTGCTGACATATTAAACATTTCGAAACAAAGTTAGAAATGTCTCGTTCATACCATGCCACCAATAGTGTTGTTTCAGATCATTATACATTTTTGTGCTACCCGGATGAACAGAAAATCGACTATTATGGGCTTCATTCAAAATCATCTGAATTAACTCTGGATTTTTCGGAACACATAATCGGTTTCTGAATCTCAAACAATCCTCAGCATCAACTAGAAACTCTGAATCAACATTTAAGTCACACTGAGTTCGTTTTGCAATTAAATCATCATCGGCTTTCTGAGCTTCACAAATTTGTTGAACAAATAACGGTTTTGCTTTCAACTAAGCTACTATCGCTCCATCATCAGACATAGCCATATGCGCGTTCATTGCACGCAAAGCAAACAACGATTTTTGACTTAGGGCATCAGCAACAACATTAGCCTTTTTCGGATGATAGTCAATCACAAGCTCGTAATCTTTTAGCAATTCTAACCATCGGCGCTGTCTCAAATTCAAATCTTTCTTGAGTCATCAAATACTTCAGGCTTTTGTGATCTGAATAAACATGACATTTTTCGCCAAACAGATAGTGGCACCATATTTTCAACGCAAATACGATAGCGACCAATTCCAAATCGTGAGTCGGATAGTTCTTCTCATGCTGCTTTAACTGTCTCGAGGCATAGGCTATAACTTTGCGTTCCTGCATCAAAACACAGCCCAAACCATTTAAGGATGCATCACTATAAATAACAAACTCTTTACCCGATTCTGGCTGAACTAAGACTAGAGCTTCGGTCAAAAGAACTTTCAACTGATCAAAACTTTTCTGACACTTTTCTGACCACGCAAACTTAACGTCTTTTTGTAGTAACTTTGTCATTGGGGTCGCAATCATAGAGAACCCTTTCACAAACCGTCTATAATAACCAGCGAGCCCCAGAAAGCTTCGAACTTCTGAGAAATTTTTTGGAGGTTTCCAATCAAGTATAGCTGAAATTTTACTCGGATCAACCCGAATACCCGATGCTGATACAACATGGCCCAGAAAACTAACTTCACATAACCAGAACTCACATTTACTAAACTTTGCATACAACTGTTTATCTCGCAAAGTTTGTAACACAAGTCTCAGATGTTCGGCATGCTCAGTTTCGTCACGAGAGTAGATCAAAATGTCATCTATAAATACTACCACAAACCGATCCAGATACTGTCTAAAGATCCGATTCATCAGATCCATGAAAACAGTAGGTGCATTAGTAAGTCCGAAAGGCATAACCAGGAACTCGTAATGTTCGTACCTCGTTCGGAAAGCTATTTTTGGCACATCAGAGTTTTTTACTCGCAACTGATAGTAACCCGATCTCAAATCTATCTTCGAAAACACTAAAGCCCCTTTTAGCTGATCGAACAAATCATCAATACGTGGCAACTGATATTTATTCTTTATAGTCACCTTATTGAGTTTCCGATAATCAATACACATTCTCATCGTTCCGTCTTTCTTTTTCACAAATAGAACTGGTGCACCCCAGGGAGAAAAACTCGGTCGTGCGAAACCTCTATTTGTCAATTCTTGCAACTATGTCTTCAACACTTTTTAATTCAGTCGGTGCCATACGGTAGCTCAATTCCAAATTCTACCTCTCGGATAGGTGGGAAACCCAGCAATTCTTCGGGAAACACATCTGAATACTCACACACAACTGACAGAGATTCAATCTTCTTTTCGATCACTTTACTATCAAAAACATATGCAAGATAAGCTTCACACCCTTTCTTCACATACTTTTGAATCAACATCGAAGATATCACTGCTGGTAAACCATTCAGATCATTAGAGTCAATCCGAATAATCTCATCATTCAGGCGCCTTAAATCGATAGTCTTTCTTTTGCAGTTAACCACAGCATCGTGTAAATACAACCAGTCCATACCCAGAATTATATCGAATTTGTCAAATGGTAACAACATCAAATCAGCCGGAAAGCACAAATCTCGAATCATCAAAGGACAATTCTTACACACTTTGTCGACCAAAACACACCGGCCCAGGGGGTTTGATACTTTAATTACAAACTCAGTAGACTCAACAGGTAGAGTCTTACTGAATACTAAGGTCTCACGCACATAAGAATGAGTCGAACCAGGATCAATCCACGCAATAACATTAGTATCATAAAGAGTGAAAGTACCAGTAATAACATCTGGAGAAGAAGCCTCCTCTCGAGCACGGATGGCATATACTCTGGCAGGTGCACGAGACTCAGATCGAACTACTGTGTCCTTTGTCCCTCTCTGACTACCACTTACATTACCCAAATGGCTTAGCGGTCTACCTCGTACTGACACATTACTCGGTCTGGTATTCTGCACAGTGTTTTGCTCAGCTACCATCGGACACTCTCGAATGAAATGATCCTTTGAACCACACTTAAAGCAAGACCGATCATGTAATCTGCAATCTCCAGGATGCCATTTCCCACAATGCTTGCACTCTGATCTATTTTTTCGAACACTACCAATGCTAGCAACTGAAGTAGCTCGTGAACTCACAGGGGTCGATGTCGATCATGCTTAGGAAACCCTGCAGTAGCTTTAGATCGGCTATGATCCTCTCTGGATTTCTTTGAGGCCGACTGGAACGATTTACTAAATGATCGTTTACGAGAATCTCAAGCTTCATAGTCAGCTTTTCTCTTCTCTTTCCCGAGCTCCTCGGCTTTACAAGCTCGTTCAACAAGTACTACGAACTCGTTTATCTCAAGTATGCCAACTAACAGTTTAATATCTTCATTCAGCCCATCTTCAAATCTTTTACACATAATAGCTTTAGTCGAAATACACTCTCGAGCATATCTACTGAGTCTCACAAATTTCCGCTCATATTCTGTCACTGTCATCTGACCTGGTTTCAATTCAAAAATTCTTTGCCTTTCTGATCAATTAATCTCTGACTGATGTATTTCTTACGGAATTCAGTTTGAAAGAATTCCCAAGTCACTCGCTCTTTCGGAACCACCGATACTAGTGTATTCCACCAGTGATATGCAGTGTCCCATAGCAAAGATATGACACATTTCAAACACTCATCAGGGGTGCAAGATAACTCATCAAATACTCAAATAGTATTATCGAGCCAAAATTTAGCTCACTCAGTATCATCATCATCAGTAGCTCTGAACTCTTCGGCCCCGTGTTTTCAAATTTTATCAATAGGAGGCTTAAGTAATCTCATCGGATCACTTACTTGAGGTATAACAGGAACCGAAGATGGATTAGTCGGGGGTGGAGGTTGTTGTGCAACTGGATTAGTTCGGACATATTGAGTAAACAAGTCATTCATCATTTGGTAAAAGGCTTGTTTAGCCTCTCCCTCCTGGTTACTCGAGGTCGGTCGAGAGTCCACCGGCTCTATCCCTTGCGCGGGAGTAGGCGTTATACTCTCAACATCATCAGCTATGGCTCGACTGGGATCCATTACTATACGATAACACATTTTTAGATGTCAGAAGTCATCACACTATCTCAGTATAAAATATGGCATGTATAGCTAGACTCATACACGCTACGTTAGTCCAAGAATCGACTAAACCGTAGCTCTGATACTAATAAAATGTAACACCCCGACCCGCGTCCGTCACCGGATTTGAGTTACGAGGCATTACTAAAAAAAACACACATTCGAAAACACATAAAATCCAATTTAAACAAAATTATCATGAACAAACCATTTTTAAACCAAACTGATCACAAACATGGAAATTAAACCATTTTCGCATGGCTATTTATATTTTATGATCCAAAACTAACCAAAAACATACTCAGGCCTATACATGCCATAAGATCGGGTTCAAATTTTAACACAATACCAAAAGCAGTCGATAGTGTGATAGACTATGCTGATGATCCCCGAGCTCGTAATGCATCTCCAAAATCTATAAAACAAATGGACAAAAATAATCAAAGTAAGCTTTTATAGCTTAGTAAGTTTATAGCATATCTAAAATACATATAAACGAACATATGTATAAACATTATGTGCTTATAATCAAGTTACATAGGTAATCATTAATTGCATATACTAATTCCAAATATACTTATCATTTGCATTTCATCGAAAGCATATCTATGATCTTTCAAATACATAGGTCAAAAGCTTATATTTTTACTTATCAACTACATGAACCAAATGCACATTTATACTTCTAATCCACATGTGTCAATTGCATACATGTATATTAAACAATTTTCATATCAACCAATATCTGTGCCTATTCACTAAACACATAGATCCAAACAATTATATGCTCATCGAACATATATAAATGAATATTCACATACTTATCCATTATATATAACCCAAAATCATTTATATATTTATATATATCAAATGCATATAATCACTTAATTTAACATATTCACCGGCACTTAGCCTGCTAGGCTTATAGACTGATTCAGATCACCGGCACTTAGCCTGCTAGGTTTATAACCTGATTCAGATCACCGGCACTTAGCCAGCTAGGTTTATAACCTGATTCAGATCACCGGCACTACCTTGCTAGGTTTATAACCTGATTCAGATCACCGGCACTAGCCTGCTAGGTTTATAACCTGATTCAGATCACCGGCACTAGCCTGCTAGGTTTATAACCTGATTTCGATCACCGGCACTTAGCCTGCTAGACATAAAGTCTGAAATAATTCCCTGGCATTACATCTGATAGGCATTGAGCCTGAATACCAAAGATATGAAATTGGTCTTTCACAAAAATCTTTATAAGAAAATCTAGATATTCTTTATATCACACATAAATCTTTTCAATAATCGTATCTCAGCAAGAATTGAATTATATTCCAATCTTCGTAGCAAACATACATTCGAATAACATCTCTATAGTTCATATCATTAGATTCAGCTCATAGAACTCAATACCTGCATTCGGTTATTATATATTTTTTCTTTTATATTATAAGCTTCAAATTATAAAACTTAAAACAAACATTGGATAACATACATATAATTCATGTGATTAATTTCAACCGGTCAAATTCAATACATATATTTGGCTAACATATATGTAATCCATTAAATTTCATCCAACTTACAAAATTCAACATATATATATTCGCTAAAAATATAAATATATAGAATTTATGCAATTTATTTTAACTTATAAAACTCAAATATACATTAACTAACACATATATATACAATTCATACATTTTATTTTAACTCATATACTTACACTTATACTGAAATAACTATATATGTATATTATTACCTATTCGATATTTCCATATATATAAATATACTTAACATTTAAACCTTGAAATATGTTCGAACTTATTCAAAATATACATATATATTCTTCAATTCACACAGAGACATTCATTCAAAATTATTAAAGTATATACAATATATACCCTTAATCAAACTCAAAGATTTTACTTAATTATACATATACATATTCGAAAATTGTTTTTGCAATTATAGCCCTCATATCATCAAATATTTCCAAATGAAGTTTCAAACATATAGCTATACTTATATATAATTATATCCATCTATGCACCATTCTTAACTACATTTAATTCCCAAAGCTTAATTAGACTTATATTCATATTATATTTTTTTATACCTTAACATAAAAATACAGTTGAGATTCATACACACAAATATATATATATATATATATATATTGAATTATTAACATTAAATAGCTAGTCGACTTACCTCGGATATTAGCGGACACGATTGACTATTCAATTACTTTCGTTTTCCCCCGATCCAAACCCTTTTTCTTCGTTTCTTGATCTAAACATAATCAAATTTAACCTTTTTATTCATCAAAACATTCAATTAAGTCCAAAAATACATAAATGGGAAAATTACCATTTTTCCCCTAACATTTTACACTTTTTTGCAATTTAGTCCTTTTTGCACAAAACACAAAATACACCAAATTTGCCCACACTAAGCTAGGGCCGAATATTCCTTGTCTTCATACAAATCCACACATTTCATTTATTTCACATTTTAATCCCTAAAAAAATTCATTTTCACAATTTAGCTCTAATTTCTCAAATTCACTAAAAATTCAAAAACAAAACATGTTAATCTATCACATTTCTTTCATTTTTCATCATCAACTATCACAATGTTCAAGCATTCATCAATGGCACATTTCAAAATCATCAACAATTCACAAAATTAAGACATGGGTTTTGAAGTATTCAAAGCAACGTTCTCAAAAACGTAAAAATTATCAAAAACCGAGCTAAAACGAACCTTAAATCAAGCTCAAGTATGGCCGAACCTATGCTTGTGTTTTTCTCTTCTTTCTTTTCTCTAGTTTCGGCTAAACAAGATGATAACAATTCCATTTTTCTTTGTTTTAATTAGTATATATTAGTATTTTATTTATTTACCTTATTAACCTTTAATAAATAATTTATATTTCATATAACATAAGGACATAGTTGTCCATAGCCACCCACTAACATTTAAATCGTTTAATTGCCATTTAAGACCCTCATTTTTAAAAGACAACAACAATTAGGTATTTTTGATTTAACCCCTAAATTTTCATTTTACGCAATTAAACCATTTTTATCGAATTGAACATTCAAACAATTAAATTTCCACACAAATTTTTCACATCTATAACTTAACATATAATAGACACTAAAAATAATATTAAAATATTTTTCTAACTCGGATTTATGGTCCCGAAACCACTATTTCGATTAGGGTTAAAACCGGGTTGTTACACGATATATATATTTATGACTGTATATTGAGCATGTTGGTAAAACTGTATTGAATGCATGTATGATACCATGATTTGAGATGACATGATTGTATGATGTATTGCATAGGGATGTGTTTATATTAATCGGAGGAACTGTAATGAAAGGCTTCGAACCTAACTTACTGGCAACTCAGCTGCATATTACTGTATGTGCCGCATTCGGTGCTACTTGGAGTGTAGGGATGGGTGGGTTGATTATATCCCCACATGGAGTGTAGGGTTAGACGGAGATGAAGTGTAGAGGCTGGCTGGGTAGGATTTTATGATCGCATAACTGATACTGTACTGATTATTGATACTATAATTGGCCAAGGCTTTAATGCATGGCTACACCTGTACTGAAATGGCCTTAGGCCCTAACTGAAACTAAAAGAGTACTTAGGCCCAAATTGTGATTGCTTTTTGTCTGCTTGAATATATGGGATTACACACTGAGTTTTTGTAAACTCACCATTCTGATTTATTTGTACAGGTAATCCCCAGTCATAGGAGGATCGGTGCGGCAGAGGACTCAGTGGTGGCCACACGATCTACTTCAATCTATTTAAGTGCTTAATTTTGATTTTGATTTTATGTTGGGGATTTGACTGTATCATGACCTCTTTGGATTTATATTTTGAATTTGGGATTTTTATTGTTTTGATTTATAACGGCTAGTAGTAGGGATAATCGAGTTTTCAAAAAGAACAAAACATTTTAACAAAATTCACTCAAATATGCAACTATTTTAAAAAGCTTCTGCAATAAGTAACGTTTTGAAAATTAATAACGTTTTGAAATAGAGTAACTTTATGACTTACGGTTTGGAAATGAACGGAACATCCTGGAATTAACATAAGATACTGTCAAGATGTTATATAGGTAAGAGGTTTTTGATGAAAACTCATATTCTTGAAAAACATTGCCATGTGACATCGCCAGATTCTGCCATAACGTCTAGGCTGGGTTCGGGGTGTTACATTTAGTGGTATCACAGCCAGATTGCAAAACTCGACTATGAATGTTGGTTTTTAAGACATGATTTCTGAGAATTTATTTCTAAATATTTTTATTGAAAGTGTGGTACACCGAGTCTCCAGCGCCGATCTAGTAAGTTTTCTAAAACTGAGGATTGTCTAAGCTGAAACTATTTTTGATAGTATATCCTGAAACTGATATAAGTAGTATATACTGAGACTACTATAGATAGACTGTACTGAAAAATACTTTAAATAATGTATACTGAGACTGTAGTAAAACTGATAGACATTCATTGACACTGCGATGTACGAAACAAACTTTACACTTCTGATACTGTTTTCATAAAATATCTGTTAATAAACACTGGAACTATAAACTGATGGATAAAACTTTTAATACAGATAAAACAAAATTAGAAAATGAGCACATGAGGCCGTAGTAGAGGCCGTAAGGGTGCTCGAGCTGGGTTTTTGTCATCTGGCAATCTGCCTAATTTGGATACTAGTGAGACACCGGCTTCACCTGTGGCTGAGGTTGGGTCTTATGATCGTGCAGCTGGGGATGGCGCATTGTCTCAAGCCATGTTAAGGATTCTAGAGAGGGTAGCTAGACCCAATACTAGAGCTAGAGGCCGTGGGTCGGTTACAGAACGACTCCGGTCTAATGGAGCTGAGCGTTTCAGGGGTATTTCTGAAGTTGCCCCTAATGTAGCAGAATACTAGATTGAGGCCACAGAGAGGATTATGGACGACCTGGACTACACCTCTGAGCAGACGTTGAAGGGTGTTGTATCGCAACTGCGTGATGAGGCTTATCAGTGGTGGCTCACTGTTAAGGAGGGCACTCAGCCCAATCAACTGACTGGGAGTTCTTTAAGGCTGCTTTCCAGGGGAAGTATGTGGGTGCCAGTTATGTGGATGCTCGTAGGAGGGAGTTCTTAAATCTGACTCAGGAAGACAAATTAGTGGCTGAGTATGAGACTGAGTTTTTACGATTGAGCTGCTATACGCGTGGTATGGTGGCGACTGAGTACGAGCAATGTGTTCATTTCGAGGATGGCCTCAAAGACAATCTGAGGGTTTTGATAGCTCCACAGAGGGAGTGAGATTTTGCTACACTGGTTGATAAGGCAAAGATTGCCGAAAAAGTGAAGCGCACTAAGTGCCAGAACCGTGTAGGAATAAGAGTGATTTGAAGCCCTCGAGTTCCGTTCAGAGGCCTAAGCAAAAGACCAGATTTGATGGGCCGATCAAAGTTGGGGCTCCTATTGTTGCTATTGGATAGTCGTTGTGTACTGAGTGTGGTAGACGCATCAGGGTGAGTGTTGGAAAAGAACTGAGGCATGATTGATGTGCGGTTCTCTAGAGCACCGTACTAGAGAGTGTCTACAAAGGTCTGATCAGATGCAAGCTCCAGGAGCTGGTATTACACCACCACCGAGAGTAGTTTAGTAGCCACCGAGAGGTCGTGGTTAGGCCAAAGGTGGTAATGGTTTAGGCCGTGGTTAGAGAACACCGAACAGAGGTGCTGGTTATACTGAGGCGAGGTAGCCAACTCTAGTTTATGCGACACGTCAGCAAGAGGATAGAGATGCTCCGGACGTTATCACGGGTACATTCTTTATTTATAATGTACCTTATACTGCATTGATAGATATAGGATCCACTCACTCCTATATAACTTGTACCGTATCTGAAAACTTGGTTATTCTGGTTGAGAGCATTACGAGGGAGGTGACTGTACTGAGTCCACTGGGACAATCAGTAAAGGTAAATAAGTTGTTTAGAGACATTCCTTTAGAGGTTCAAAGGGCTATTTTTTGGCTGATCTAATAGAACTGCCTTTTGGAGAGTTTGATCTGATACTGGGAATGGATTGGTTGGTCAAATACCGAGTGAGTTTGGGCTGTGCCACAAAAAGGTTTGTACTGAGAACTGAGAAGGATAGCGAGGTAGTCGTAATTGGGGAACGTCGGAACTACTTGTCGAATATGATTTTTGTATTGAGGGCAAAAAAGTTAGTTCGTAAGGGATGTGAGGTGTATTTGGCCTACATTAGTGTTTTAGATTTTAGGGGTTCTTCGGTTAAGGATATCAAGACGGTTAAAGACTTTCCGGATGGTTTTCTTGAAGAGCTACTTGGGTTACCTCCAAATCGTGAAGTAGAGTTTGGGATTAAGCTACTTTCTGGTATAGCTCCGGTGTCTATCGCTCCCTATAGAATCGCACGGAAAGAGCTTGTGGAGCTTGAGGCTCAGATTCAAGAGTTACTAGATCGTGGGTTCATTCGCCCTAGTGTGTCTCTATGGAGACCACCAGTTCTGTTCATGAAAGAGAAGGATGGATCCATGCGTATGTGTATTGACTATCGACAATTAAACAAGTTGACAATCAAGAATAAGTATCCCTTACCGAGGATAAATGATTTGTTTGATCAATTCCGAAGGGCTTCAGTTTTCTCCGAGATTGACCTCCGATCAGGATATCATCAGTTGAGGGTTAAGGAGATTGATGTATACAAGACATCATTTAGGACCCGATACGGTCATTACGAGTTCCTAGTGATGCCATTTGGACTGACGAATGCACCAGCAGCTTTCATTGATGTGATGAACCGAGTGTTCCAGCCCTATCTGGATCGGTTCGTGGTGGCATTTATTAACAACATACTGGTGAATTCGAGAACTGAGGATGAGCATGATGAACACCTCAGAGTGGTTCTACAGATTCTGCGAGAAAAACAACTGTACACCAAGTTTAGTAAATGTGAGTTCTGGTTACGTGAAGTAACATTTCTGGGACATGTGGTTTCTGTTGAGGGGATTAGAGTCGATCCTCGAAAGATTGAGGCTATCTTAAATTAGAAGCAATCTAAGACTGTATCTAAGATCCGAAGTTTTCTTGGACTGGCAGGGTATTATGAGTGATTTGTAGAGGGGTTTTCTCTTATTACCGCACTCTTGACTAAGCTGCTACGTAAGGTTGTGTCATTTAACTGGATTGATTCACAGTAATAGAGCTTTGAGAAGCTCAAGACTGTGCTAACAGAGGCCCCTGTTCTGATACAGCCAGGGTCTAGAAAAGAGTTTACTGTTTATAGTGACGCATCACATGTCGGTTTAAGATATGTGTTGATGTAAGAGGGTAAGGTGGTAGCGTACGCGTCTCGCTAGCTTAAGACTCATGAGGCGAATTATCCGACGCATGACTTGGAGTTGGCCGCAGTGGTATTCGCACTGAAAATTTGGAGGCATTATTTGTATGGTGAGAAGTGTATCATTTACACTGATCACAAGAGCCTCAAGTACCTGCTCATTCAGAAGGAGCTGAATCTTAGGCAGCGTAGATGGATTGAGCTGCTTAAGGACTATGACTGTACTATTGAATACCACCCTGGTAAGACTAATGCGGTGGCCAACGCACTGAGCCGTAGAGCTATGACTGACCTGAGGGAGATGTTTGCTCACCTCAGTTTATTTGATGATTGTAGTCTGTTGGCCGAACTTCAAGTTAAACCGACATGGATAGAGCAGATTAAGGGTAAGCAGATAGAGGATAAGTCGTTAAGTCTTCGTTTTCAACAGGTTGAGAGTGAGAATACCTAGGATTTTGGACTGAATAGCGAAGGGGTGCTCTGTTTCTGTGGGACAATCTATGTACAAAAAGATACTGAATTGAGGCAGTCTATTTTGAGAGAGGCGCATAGTAGCCCTTATGCTATGCATCCGGGAAAAAATAAGATGTACCGTGACCTTCGTGAGTTATACTGGTGGCCAAGTTTTAAGCGAGAGGTTACCGAATTCATGGCTAAGTGTCTGACATGCCAGCAGGTTAAGGCTAAACATCAGTTACTTTCAGGATTGTTGCAGCCAGTTAAGATTCTGCTTTGGAAGTGGGAGCGTGTAACTATACATTTCGTTAGTGAGTTACCCCTCACACCCACTAAGAAGGATTCGGTGTCGGTCGTCGTGGATCAATTGACCAAATCAGCCTACTTCATACCGATTTGTACTGACTACTTTCTGCAGAAGCTAGCTAAATTGTATGTGTCTGAGATAGTGAGACTGCATGGGGTACTAGTTTCAATAATACCTGATAGGGATCCTCTTTTCACGTCTCAGTTCTGAAAAAAGCTACATGAAGCTCTGGGTACAAGATTGGACTTCAGTACTGCATTCCATCCTCAGACTGACGGTTAGTCAGAGAGAGTGATTTAGATACTGGAAGATATGTTGAGAAGTTGTGTGATTGACTTCCGAGGCAGTTGGGAGGATTACTCGCCACTAGCAGAATTTGCTTATAACAACAACTATCAGTCTAACATTCAGATGGCACCCTACGAGGCATTATATGGTAGTAAGTGTCGCATACTTTCATGTTGGACTGAGTTGGGCGAGCGGCGTGTTCTGGGCCCTGAACTAGTTTCTGATATCGAGGATAAAGTTAGGTTGGTTCGAGACCGACTGAAGGCGACATCAGACAGATAGAAGTCCTATGCGGATCTGAAGCGGTGGGAGATTAAGTATTCGGTGGGGACTTCATTTTTCTTAAGTTCTCGCCATAGAAGAAGGTACTGAGATTTGGTCGTAAGGGCAAGTTAAGCCTTAGGGTTATTAGACCCTATCGCATACTAAAACTAGTGGGACTGACTGCCTACTAGTTAGAGCTACCTCTAGAGTTGGACCAGATTCATGATGTTTTCCAATTATCGATATTGAAGCGCTACCGCTCTGATCCCACGCATATTGTTCCTGTTGAAGAGATCAAGGTTAGGCCAGATCTGACCTTCGAGGAGGAGTCGGTTCAGATATTAGATCGTGACGTAAAAGTTCTAAAGAGGAAGTCTATTCTACTGGTTAAAGTCCTATGGCATAATCATAGCACCGAGGAGGTCATGTGAGAGCCTAAAGATGCGATGCATTAGCAGTATCCCCATCTGTTCTAATCAGGTAAAATTTTGAGGTCAAAATTTTCTTTTAGGGGGTAGAGTTGTAACGCCCCAAAATCTCTTATATATTTTTTCATATGTTTGTGACACAATTGTATGCCTACTTCAGTGGTTAAGTGTTTTGGGAAGTGTTTGAGAGGTCCCAAGTTCAAGCATTAGCTTGGGCAAATTTTTGTTTTTAAACGAATAAACCCCTATCTCTAATCAGTAGGCTTATAAATATATATGGGTAAAATATGTCAGAATGGGCCTGCTGGTCTAGTGGTTAAATGGAGTGTCAGTGTGCTGGGGGTCTTGAGTTCGAATCCTTGTATGTGCAAGGAAAATGTCTTTTTTGTTCTTGTGCCGTAAAGTAGTTTGAAATGTGGTAAAATATTGAGTGTTTGAGATGTGTGGGAGGTTGTGGACAGTTTGGGGTGTTTGGATTGAGTGGGGAGTCATGTGGAGAGATTTGAGGAGTAAAAATAGGAGAAATTAAGGGATTGTGATAGGATTAGATTCTTTTTTTTTTAAATTCAGTTTTTCCTTCCCCAGTTTTGCTGAAGCCGAATTTCTTTGTTCATTCTCTTCTGCCGAAAGTTTTCTTTTGTTTTTCCCTCTCCATCTTTCTCTTTTAGTTTATTCTTTTGGTTCTGCCGATTCTCTCTTTTCCTATTTGCTACGAATTTCTTTCGTTTCATAACCTTCTTCTTCTTGTGGTCGCAATTTGTTTCTTCAATATCTTTGAGTAGTGATTGTAAGTTTTGCTATTATAGTTTCCATCCTATTGTTGTTCTTTGTCTAATAAGAGTTCTATTTTTGGTTAGGAGACCTTTGGACGACTGTAGGTATTCTGGGCGATGCTGTTTAATTGCAAATCCACTGTGGTTCGTCGAAGGTAAGGTTGTCTATAGTTTGTAGAAATTGTTTGTTCTTAATGCTTCATTTAAAAGTGATTGATTGGAGGGTTACTTTTGTTTCCTACTTGGTTGCAGCTGGATTAATGTTCCTCTGGCCTGTCTTTGCCTCTTTCAATAGTCGTTTACGTTTTCATTCGATCAAAGAGCAATGGGCTATTGATTGACACTTTGGCAGTAGGGAATCGCCATTCTGTTTTCTTCTGAGATCTTGGAGTGCTCGTGGTTGGGTTAGCAGCGAAAACAGACCAGGCGTGTAACCGCAACACTAGAGACTGAAATCGACAAAAAGTCGAAAAGTGTGGTTGGCCTGTGCTCGAACGTGGGCACGTGATCGACGAGGCTGGCCGTGTGTGATACACAGGCCGGACTAAATTGGGTCGTGTGGGCCATACAGGCATGTGGGCCCACACGGGTGAACCACACAGGCATGTGGGATTATTGGGCCAAGCCGTGTAATCCACATGGCCAAGGTCATTTTGGGCCGTGTGGGCCTACACGGGCCGACAATATGGGCATGTGGGCCCATTTTTCACTATTTTGATGTTAAGGTTGCAGGGGTTGCCCGAGACGACTGAGAACCTATTGTAGGGTCGGGAAGCTTACCAAGACCCCTAATTGACTGAATTGACTGAACGCATGTATGATACCATGATTTGACATGACATGATTGTATGATGCATTGCGTGGGGTTGGTTTTAGACTAATCGGAGGAAGTGTACTAAAAGGCTTCGAGCTTAACTTACTGGCAACTCAGTTGCATATTACTGTATAGTGCCGCATTCGGTGCTACTTGGAGTGTAGGGATGGGTGGGTTGATTATATCCCCACATGGAGTGTAGGGTTGGACGGATATAGAGTGTAGATGCTGACTGGGTAGGATTTTGTGATTGCATAACTAATACTGTACTGGTTACTGATACTGTAATGGGCCAAGGCCTTAATGCATGACTGCACCTGTATTGAAATGGGCTAAGGCCCTAACTGAAACTAGATCGGATACTGAAAAAAAGCTTAGGCCCAGATTGTGATTGGTTTCTGTCTGCTTGTATATATGGGATTACACACTGATTTTTTGTAAACTCACCATTCTGATTTATCTGTATAGGAAATCTCCAGTCATAGGAGGATCGGTGCGGCGGAGGACTCAGCGGTGGCCACATGACCTACTTCATTCCATTTAAATGCTTAATTTTGATTTTGATTTTATATTGGGGATTTTACTGTATCATGACCTCTTTGGATTTATATTTTTAATTTGAGATTTTTATTGTTTTGATTTATAACTGCTAGTAGTAGGGATAATTGAGTTTTTAAAAAGAATCAAATGTTTTAACAAAATTCACTCAAATATGTAACTGTTTTAAAAATCTTCCGCAATAAGTGACGTTTTGAAAATTAATAACATTTTGAAAGAGAGTAACTTTATGAATTACGTTTTGAAAATGAACGACACGTCTTGGAATTAACATAAGATACTGTCAATAGGTTATATAGGTAAGAGGTTTTTGACGACAACTCACATTTTTGAAAAACACTACCATGTGACATCGCCAGATTCAGCCATAATGTCTAGGTAGGGTTTGGGGTGTTACACATCTTCAGATCAGCAAATTTAGAACTACAAACATTAAATATGTTGCAGACATTACCCTTAAACTAAACACCAAAACCATTTTTAATCATATGAGGAATGCTCAAAAGACTTTGGTCTAAATTAGAAATAAAAAGAACATTATAGATTGTTGTTTTACCTTGTAGAGTGTTCACAGAAATTGAACCTTTTCCTTGAACCTAAACTGTAACACCCCTTACCCTTATTCGTCGTCGGATTAGGGTTACGAGACATAACCAACAAAACATAGCTCAAAATAGGCATTCATTACATTTCATGCTTCGTATTACAATCACATCAATACACATGATTTTATATTTAAATAAAAATATCATACAACTTATAAATCGAAACACATTCATATAAATCATTATACATATAAAATCAATTGATTAACTAAAACCCAACCATGCTATATTTCCATTAAAACATGAACTATTCATGCTTCACAATAAAACTACTTTACTTTATAAGTATAATATTCAAAACATACTAACATTACATATATGATATTCAAATACCTAGTTTATAATCAAACATATTTCGTTTTATAAACCAAGTGCGCATATTACAACATTTATTCATAAGACATTTTAATGTTCACTTGACTTTTATTAGCCAATTTCCATGTACTTAGCGAATCAAAATATAACACTTCCATATGCTTTTAATCATGTCCAATTTCATTTACACAACCAAACTAACATATCTCATATTTGGTCAATTAATAAAACTTTCATAAAACATTTATTCGGCTAGCCAATAAATCTATTATTATGACATTTGTATACCTAACCACAGCAAAGCATATCATTGATATGTATATAAATATTTTACTTAGCATATGTCGAATATATCAACTTATATTTTCGTACCTAATTAGTTAACTACAAACCAAACAATTGAATACATATTTAATCAATCATGACAACATTCAATACGTAATATGATTATGAAATTATGATACAACCCAAATCACATATATTATCAAATATATATTAGCATTTTAACATCATATGATGAATGCACAAGTACTCAAGAACATATATAATTCTCACTTTTAATATCACATATACATCATTTGGTCAATGTATATATTCATATATGCATACACATAGTTCACATTAATATATATAACATTTATATCATCAATTCAAACATCCAACTTACCATATTTTCATAACTCAATTTTTACACTCAGTTTTAACTTATTATTGCCCGTTGAACCATTCAAAATTAAAAAGGATACTTGGATAATCAAACATTTCGTACTACGCCAACGTCCCAAACGTGGTCTTATATGTAATTACATATCGATGCCACTGTACCAGACAGGGTCTTACACTTATGTCACAAGTCGATGCCAACGTCCCAGACGTGGTCCTATAAGATAACACATAACGGAATCCTTTGTCATGACATAAGTATCCTAACTATTCCTAAGGTTCGTACGGGACTTTTGGACTTCAAAACTCAATCATTTCAAGCTCGTGAACATTGTTCCCATGCTTAATTCATTTCAGCATATTATATACACAAGTAATAATTCACTTCGGCATAATAGAGAAAATGAATACAATAGAATTTATCGATACTTATTTACTTATGAACTTACATCAGATAACAACGGATGAAATAAAACGACTATTCGATTATTTTTGTTTCCCCCGATCCAAATCCAATTTCTTTAGTTCTTGATCTAAACATATTCAAATTAAACTCATTCAAACATAGTTCCATTCAATTTAATCCAAAAACACATAAATGGAAAAATTATCATTTTGCCCCTGACATTTAACACTTTTTACAATTTAGTCCAAATTGCAGAAAACACAAAACATGCAAAATTTGCACACATCATGCTTGGGCTGAATCTTCTTCATGCTCATACAAGTCCATGCATTTCATTTATTTCACATTTACGTTCCTCAAAAATTTTATTTTCACAAATTAGCCGAAATTACTCAAATTCATTAAAAATCCAAAGACAAAACATTATAATCTATCATATATCTTTTATTTTCTATCATCAAATAACAAAAATCACAAGCTATCATCAATAGCAAAACACAAAATCATCATCAAATTCAAAAATTAAAACATGGGCTTTATATATTTCATAGCAACGAATCTCAAAAACGTAAAAAATATCAAAAACTGAGTAAAACACATACCTAATTTGAATTTCCAAAGTGCCGAACCTAGGTTTCTTTTCTTTCTTCTTTTCTTTTTGATGTTTCGGCTATGGATGAACAAATGCATGGCTTATTTTGTTTTTTTTTTTCATGTACTTTTATTATATGTTATTTTATTACTTACTATTTTAACCTTAATTATAAAACATAATAATGAACTAATATATGTCCATAATGGTCCACTTAAGATACTAATGGTTTAATAACATTGTTAGAACCTCCTAATTAACAAACCATAGCAAATAAACACCTTTAACATATAGAAAGCCTATTTTACTTTTTATGCAATTTAGCCATTTTTTCTAAATTAAGCACTCAAACAGATAAATTAAATTACAAAAATTTCAAACACATATCAATTCCCATATTATAAGCACGAAAATAATATTAAAATTTTTTTTGACTTGGATTTGTGGTCCCGGAACCACTGTCCGTCTAGGGTCTAAACCGGGCTGTTACATAAACCGTAACACCGTTTCCCAAATTCACATTTGTCTTAAAGGACTTATCAAGTGAGTTAAAGGATGCATCCACAAGTGTCATATGATTGGTACACCCACTATCCACAAGCCAAATAGAGTTATGAGATGGTTTAACAGTATGAAAAACCATAAACAGATGCTCACCTTGCTCTTGGTTCTCTTTAGTTGCATTTTCTTGCTATTGATCTTGCTTTTTTGCTTGCTTCTTATTGACCCAACAAAAATTTTCAGTATGTCCAGACTTTTGGAAAAAATACACTGAAATTTGAACTTGTCTTTTTCCTTGAATCAACAATCCTTTTCATTATGATTTGTCCTCTTACACATAGGACATGGTGGAAATTTTCCATTCTGACCACTAGTGGAAGAAACAACAACTTTGCCTTTGCTTGAGATTTCAAATTTCTTCCCGAAGTTGTTGAATTTACTCCTCTGTGAGCAGCAAGAAAAGCACTTTTAGTTGCCTCATGGGCTCGCATAGAAACCCTTTGTTCTCACGCTTCTAGCTTGCTAACAAGATCAACAATAGTTAGACTCATCATGTCACAAGATTCTCCAATAGCTAAAATTTTGGCTTCAAATCTTTAAGGAACACTGATAATGACTTTTTCAACCACCTTTTCATCAGATAGATCTTCACCATAATGTCTGATTTGGTTTACAATAACTATCAACCTGGTTGAATAATCTTTAATCAGCTCATCCTCCCTTATTTGCAGCATCATAAACTCTCTTTTTAGAGTTAAAAGTTTTATTTTCTTCACTCTATCACCTCCCTCATAAGTTTCCTTGAGTTTATCCCAAATAGCCTTTGGTGTTTCAAGATCCATAATGCTTGTGAAAATGTGACCTACTGAACCAGAGTGAATACATGTTAAAGCTTTATCCTTTTTCAAGATTTCTTCATCGTAAGTGTCGAAACCGTTTTTTTGAAAGCAAAAATTTTAGGTTCGACTTAAAAAAAATAAAAATTGGAGTCGCCACCGATCCTTTATTAAGGTAAGATCGGCCCACCTTAAAAATAATTTTGGTCTGCGAAATTTTTAAAAACAGGTTCGGGAGTCAGTTACGCACGAGGAAGGATTAGCACCCTCGTAACGCCCAAAATTGGTGCCAAATTGATTTTTTAATGCCTTGGTGTCGAAAATTTGAAAAGATTTTAAAAAGAAACTTTTTATTTCATGAATGAATTAAAATAATAAGACATTCTTATTTCAAAGAAATAAAACACCACACCCAGTAAGTTAGGGCACAATGTTTTTCAATCTTCAAAATATTTGAATATTGCCTTTTGCTTTTGAAAATTCTTATTTCGAGAAGAAAATGTCATGACCAGTAAGTTAGGACCCAACATTTTTAAATTCCCGAGAATAAGCTTTTATTTAAAATTTGTGAATTTATTGCAAAACAAATACTTGGCTTTCTAAATTCAACGAAAAAATAATCGCGATCCAGTAAGTTAGGACACGATCTTTCACGAGAATCATAAATGCCAAATATTTTGGAATTTATAAAATAGGATGATTTAAATACTTTGAGAAAATCAAAATATATATTTTAAAATGGATGCTAAAAGGGTTAAGGTATAACATGAAACAGATACCCTCATTTCAAACATATATGAATAAACATTTACAAATATATATACAAGTATAATATACAAGTAAATTTGCAAACAAAAAGAGGGAATGAAATATATCAAATAAAAACAAATAGAAATACATGTATTAAAAATAAAATAGAAGTATAAAAGTATGCATATGTATATATATTTACGAAATAAAAAAATGTGTAAGTATACATGAAAATTTGCATTCGCATATATTTAGATATACATATATATAATATATAAAATAATAGAATATGTAAAACAATATAAATATTTATAATAATTTTTAAAAGCGGGTACATAAGTGTATTAAAACGTGCTGTGTTATGGAACATATATATATAAATATAAAGTATAAAGTATATAAAGAAAATTAAAAAATAAAATAAAAAGTATGCATGCGTAAAACATATGCAAATTTAAACCCTCAAAAGTATATATTAAAATATGCACATATATTATATATAAATATATGCGTGTATATGTATTGCAATTACAGTAGTAATAGTAATAGAGAACAATGCAATAATAATAATATAATGTAAAATAATAATAGTAATAAGGATATAATATTAGTAAAAAATGATATATAAAAAAAATGAAAAGAAGGACTGGATTGAATTTTAAACAAAAATGGGGGCTGATTTTAAAAAAAACTTTTTAGAAAGGGATCCATTTGAGTGCTGCATAATGTGATGGAGGACCAAAAGGGAAATTGTCCCCTTCCTCCAAAACGCTGCGCAGCATGGGACCGAATTGAAACAAAATAAGATATGCGGCCCAATTTCTGAAATAAGTAAAAATGATTTAATTGAAAAGCGTTGCAAAAGGAGGGCCAAATGCGCAATTTCCCTTTAGGCCGATTTTGCAGTCATACCACCTAAGCAGCGCCTTTTACTTATAGAATTAAAACCCAAAATTTCCTTTCAAAAGAACATCTCGCTTCATTCTTTTTGTTTTAAAACAATAAGCAGAGGGAAAAAATTTTGCTAGGGTTTTCAACCCCGACCCTCCATGCCGCATGCCGCTCAAGCCATCCACGGCCTCGACGACGCCTTGACCTCCGATTGCGACGGAGAGGGGTCACCGCAACGGCACGTCGGCTCTGGCGATTAGGTGAGTTTTCCTTCTCCTTTTTTGATTTTTGTTTACAAAAAAAACAATAATAATAATAGAAAATATACAAAAAAAAAAGAAACCAGATTCACCTTTGTATTTTAGAAATTTCTCTGTGTTTTTTGATTCTATTTTCGTATTTTTTTACACTGAAAATTCCCCTTTTTTTACAGATTTCCCATCGGTTTTTATAACCGAAAAATAAACAACTCAAAATCCCGTAAAAATAAAAAACATCCTTATTTTCTGTTATTGTTGCGCTTGCTCTAGTGTTGGTTCCGCTTTTCTCGCAGGTACGAAAGTCGTGGAGGAGGCTCACATACGCGAAGGGTCATGCTGCAACATTCACGGCGGCGTGCAAGGGCGAAATTGCTGCGACGGCTACTAAGGGATATGCGGCTAGGGTTTTGCTGGTGGTTTAATTGTTTTTAGTGTTAGGGTTTGTTATTGGGCTTGTGATTATTGATAATATTGGGTCATGTGAGTGGACCCTTTATTTGGGTTCATTATTTTTTTCATGTGGGCCCGGGCAAATAATTGGTATTACAGTAAGCTTTGAGTTGAGCAATGGTGGGATTTTGTCTCGATGCTGGTGGATCTTTATAAGTTTCTACAACCTTCCACAAGCCAATAGATCTCAAATAAACTTTCATCTTGACTGCCCAAACATGATAATGAGTTCTTGTGAAAATAGGAACAGATGTTGAAAGAGCATTAGAAGAAACCATTAAAATCACTCAAAAATAGATGTAGAACCTCACAGCCTTCAAGAAGAAGCTCTGAATACCACTGTTGGTGTAGTTTTTGTTATAAATAGAGGAAGAGAATAAGAGAGAAGAAAAATAATTTTTTTGAGAATAATAGAGAAGGTTGTCTGTTCACCTTTATACACACACATTCTTTTAATTAAAAAAAAAAGGTTTTACAACTGCCTAACACTAGAGTAAAAAAAACATAAAGTAAAAGAAACTTACAGTAGAAAAACTAAACTTAAAACAACTAGTAGTTACTACTAAAGGCTTAAAACAACTGACACACAAAACATATATCTGATTTCCAATATCAAACTCAAAATACATCAATAGATATATGGCTCCTTGATGCATCTTCAGCTTGGAGAACTTCCAAACATCGTAGTTTATTGCCTACAAACTGTTGTAGAAGTGATGAGAACCCATGACATCATTTTCGTGAGTAGGTCTTCTTTATTTTCTTCTACTATTTTAGCTTATAATGCAACAAACATTGCATTGACTGCCTTTTATTTCTAACTTTTTCAAATTAATAATTCTAAATTAAATATTATAATTATTTTTAATTGTGAATTTAGTAATATAGTGAAAAATAAAAGGGTATTCTTATTTTGTCAAAATTTTTTCCAAAGTCATGCTTATGTATATATATTATAGATTGTAGATAAAATATATAAAAATGAACTCAAACATGAAAATAAATCCCTCACCTCTCAACTAGAGGTATTCATGGGTTGTGTCGAATCTAAATATGATATTAATACACTTTATACTAGCTCAAACCCGACGTGGCCGAAAATATGAGCTTAAATTTGTATACGCAGTTTGAAAACTTCTTACGTCTATGAGGCATTTCCCAAAGAGTAGCATTTTATATAATCAAGTACAATGTGTCTTCTATGTTCAATTCACTCACTAAATTGCAACCTCACATATATACTACAACTTAGATTACTTTCACTCTAAGAGATTTCCTTGAAAGCTTAGATGTAAATGGAGTGATGAACTCAATTAAATTTACTTACAATTTTTACGCGAAAAACTATTCCTAAAAGAGCAAAATAAAGTGCTCTATGTAGTTCTCATAACCTAAACAAGCCCTCTAGAATATGTTTCCATAAAAAATGCTTGTTAAAGTATAATCAATATCGATATCTAATTCTACTAAATACCAATTTTAATTTTTTTAATAAAGTGTATATTTGACAAAGATCTAGTTTTCAAACTCCTTGAAGATCATTTTTTAAGGGAACTCTAATTATATTAAAAGATTGAATCCAATCTTTATTTAACTTAATTCTTACACGTAAAATCTTTTCTAATAAGTAATTAAAAGTCTTCAAACATCAAACATCAATTAAATAAGAAAATTTATATTATCCAATCAACTTTTATTTTAAGTTACAATTGGAAATGTAATTGATAGCATAACCTACCCCTAAACTCTAAAATTGAGAGTTATTAAAACTTATTTATAAGTTTATTTATTGTAAGGTCCCATTTTGCACGACAGTGGTTGTTTTCATGTTCCCAATAAATGAGTTCACAATTCTAATTTAAGACGCAACGCGTGTCGGTGCAGCAAGTCCTAGTGTCACGGGCCAAAGAGCAAAGCCCGTGACCACTGCACAAGATACGCCCCATGGAGGTCTATCGATTAGATGGGGAACATTTAGGCCACGAGAGCTGGCCCGATTCAAAGAACTATTGGAGAAGCCTGTCAGATTTGAAGCCTGGTTGGCCCGATAATGAAGACATGGCAACTTAGGCTAATATGGTAACTAATCTTAGAAGATAGAGGGAATCATATCTTGTAAAGATTAGATTTGATTTGATATGGCATATCTTGTAAATCCTTAAAATAAAGGGATATGGTTAATCTCGTCCGTCGATGTAAATGTATCTTGACTGTCGATTTTGGGGGAGCTCAACTATAAATAGAGAGTCTCCCCCTCATTTGTACTCATTCCATTGTATGTTGAATTCTTAAGAGTAATAGAATTCTGAGAGCATTTACTCAAACACCTTGTGTGCATTCTTTTCTGTGGCTTTCTGTTGATCTTTGGTTTAGCTTCTTTTGGCATAAATCGCTTCCGCTATTCAATTGGTGCCTTGGAGCAGTTCTTAAGGAATCCTCACTTGACTAAAGGTTGACTTAGGCGAGTTTGAACAAACAAATCGCTTAAGGTCGCACGGATTACGAGACAAAAGATCTAGCCCCGTGACACTAGAGATAAGCTTTTCAAATGCGTCCTTAAACTGCAACACGTGATTGGAGCATGATAAAAAGATATTTTTGGGAAAGTTGTGAATTTAATTTTTTATATTTTTATTTGATTAATTCTAGTTTTTATATTTTTTATATTAGTAAATTTAGTTCTTCCATTTATCAAATTCACTACACCAAAACAGGCTTTTAGCGGCGCTTTTTTAGACCTTTAGCGTCACTACACCAAAACAGGCTTTTAGCGGCGCTTTTTTAGACCTTTAGCAGCGCTTTTTAGCGCCGCTAAAAGTACTTGCGGCGCTTTGACAAGGCTGCAAAAAACGCCGCTAATGACAGTGCCGCTAACTTTAACGGGGTTTTTAGAAATAAACGCCGCTAAAGATCAGGACCTTTAGCGGCGCTTTTCTCACAAACGCCACTATAGATCAAGACCTTTAGCGGCGCTTTCCCACAAACGCCGCTATAGATCAGGATCTTTAGCGGCACTTTTCCCACAAACGCCACTATAGATCAGGACCTTTAGCGACGCTTTTCCCACAAATGCCGCTATAGATTAGGACCTTTAGCGACGCTTTTTCTACAAACGCCGCTATAGATCAAGACCTTTAACGGCGCTTTTCCCACAAACACCGCTATAGATCAAGACCTTTAGTGACGCTTTTCCCATAAACGCCGCTATAGATCAGGACCTTTAGCGACGCTTCTCTCACGAATGCCGCTATAGATCATAACTTTTAGCGGCTCTTTTTTCACAAACGCCGCGAAAAGTGTCATTCCGCTTTTTATTAAATAAATTTTTGTAACAACAAATGGAAAGGTCAAATTTTATTTTGAATGTATTACTTTTCATTAACAATAAAAGTAAAATAAATTATAGTAATAAATTTCAACATTCACCTATAATAAATAAATTAACATAAACAATTAAATTTCCTAACAATAAATAAATAAATTTCATTATACGGGAAAAGAACATATATTCCTTTCATTATTATATAACAAAAATCAGTACTACAAATACAGTTATTATACATACGCTTCCGTTTTCTTGCGGCGTTGAATCGATTGAACTCTACAAGTATCTATTACTGACAGGTGACAAAATTTTGGCTACCTTATTTCAATGTCCTCCTTATTTCCAGTCTAAGAATAAAAACAATAGCACCTTAATTTTCCGTAGTGGTGAAACAACAAAAGAAAACTTTACTTATCACTCCATGTTTGACCAAAGAAAAATACCTCCATGGCTTCTTGCAAATCCTCAGTAGCATCTGCCTTCTTTGAGTAACTACGTGGCAATCTTGCGGCCAAAATAGCTCTCTAATTTTTGTTCCTTCATGGCCTTTGGCGCATTGTCTGCTAGAAGCTTCGTTAAACCCTAATCATGAAATTCAAATGCCAAAACATTGATCAATATTTCAGATAAAGAAAACCCCAATTTAATTATTCAAAAAAAGTTAGAAACACTTAAAAAAAATCACCTTAATACCCATATGCCCTTTCCGTTCAGCACCCTCAGCCATTAAAATAGCATCAACTGCCAACCTTACCTACAGTATTCGTATTGGATAACCAAGCTAGGTTACTGTCCAAGATGAAGAATATGTACTTCTGATTTTAAAATTATTTAAAAATAAAAAATGAGACAATCCATACCTTCTCAGGCAACTCCACAGATGGAAAAGGAAGATTTCAAGCAGCTAGGCAAAATGACTATTTTGTGAGTTTCTTCATATTCTAGTTCATTGTTGTCAAATCCACCATCAACACCTATAAATCAAATTGCATGGATATTACTATTTAGCCACAACAGATAGTACTAAGGCAATACATTTATTCAGAAAACATTTGAAACTTCAAACTTTTACTTTTATCATTTTGTAGCTCTCACATGGGTTCCAGATGCAGAGTCCAATAGGAACAAGACATGCAATAGCTCTAATTCTTTAAACGTGCTAGTACATGGATAAACTAGTTCCAACTTCTTTTATTAGCGACAACTGTAAATAATAGAAAATGTGAGCAGTTACAATTTATAAAGTCCTTCCCATAAAACATTATCAACCAGATCTCAAGCAGACATGTAAGAGTTGTGTAATTATGGATATACGACTTTTCGCAATACAATATGTAAAGCTTTTCCATTGCATAATTCAATTCGAATTCGCATTCTACTTAGACTAATACCATGGCTCTAAACTCAATAATGGGATTTAAATTACAGACTGTGATAAAATATAGTACTTTGCATTTGTAAATGAAAGGATTTAACTTCTCGTTTACCTGTGATCGAGTTCGAATAACTTGAAAAAAAAATTTCACACACCTCATAAGGCATCATGACCAGCCAACGAAGAGAAAATGAGGTTATACAAAGACTTCACACCAATTATAAGGATGCATACCTGAAATGGATATGTAACAAGAATGGCAGCAATTTTAGAAGATCCACCCAGCACAGCATAATCAAACGAATTTTTTACATCAACTGGTTATGAGCTTTGATTAAACCATGTATAATAATTGACAGGCACATAATACATGTAGACTAATGCGGGCATGCTACCAGTCACGAGCCTGTACATCAACTAGTATATGCCCTACCAACATTTAGCATAAAGTAAAACCAAAGTTCAAATAAACAGAAACTTCATCTACTTACCAACAAATTACTAGCACATTAAGCATATAATGACTTTCTAATTATGCTGTTCTATTTTCAGACAAACTCCATGTACAGTATTCTGCAGAACAGGGACGAAGCCATGAACTTTGTATGAGGGAGCTAAAGCTAAAAAATTTTAGGAGCAGCCAAAAATATAATTTTTCCATTTATCCAAGGGTAAAAGGCTTAAATTTACAATATTAATATTTAGGAGAGACTAAAATGAAAATTTCCCATTTAACCAAGGGGCCATGGACCCTGATTAAGACTGGAAAAAAAATGGACTTCCTTCCAGATAAAATAAGGAAAAAAAAGTTATAAAATATTATACATCAAAATAATCATTAATGAGTTGAGTATATAGGTGAAATAATTACTCATCATTTTTTTTTCTTTTTCTGGCTTTGGACCTACTCTCTTTATTGCCTTATCACAAAAACGAATCCGTCTCTCACACTTTTATAGGATCTCTCACAGTCCACTCGTTGCCATATGGTTTTCATGCAATCTTCTTTAAATTTTGACCCTTTGTTTGCAGTAAAAATCCCCCACCATAATGGTAAATTATAAATGTTCAGTGAGTATCTTTATAATACCTAGGATTCTTCAAGGACTTAACTACAAGAGGGATCAAATCACCCCTGCACATTAGAACAAGGAACAAAATGCACTAGTCAAATTAAATCTAAGACACCCGATTCTCTAGTCTTAATTTCTAGTCAGATAACCAAGTAAGAATTGGAGTCTTACAGCATATTCGGGTATAAAAAGTCAAATTGAAAGCTAAAATGTTATTGGAGGGTCAAATAAATTACTATGCCTATAGAATTATAATCTTCCAAATATATCAGGTTATTATACTTCAAATATAACTTTTACAAAAAAAACCCTTCTAAAACAGGTAAATATATATGCGGGAGGGGAAACAAAGGAGAAAAGCAAAATAACAGAAATGACAGCATCAGCAAGCCTGTATATCAAAGCATGCGCAACCCTTACCCAACATCTAAAATTATGTGCAATTATGTTATGTAGGATCAGAGACAAAAGTGCTTTTTACAAAGTTCGGGGCCAACAGATAACCCTTCTGTTGTTAACATAAATCTTAACCAAAAACACATATATTGTATATATATACTCCTATGATCACAAAAAGAGGAAAATGGCTTCAGCTGTATAGCATGTAGTAGTAGTCTTTCAAACCACAGCGCTGTACATATGTGCAACTATACCAATATCAAATAAGTTGATCATTCTCATGTACCTTTGCCAGAATGTTTAGCCCCAGAGGTTAAATTGGCAGATATGCAAGACTTACCACCTTCACTAAGCAACAAGTTTTTCATCTCTTTGTAACTCTGAAGTTCCTTTAATGCATCCGCCGTTGTCATTGATGCGACAAGCCTAGAAGATGTAATAATTGAAGAAGCATCATGTTCGACAGTCACAGCCTCTGTGTTCTGGTTTTACTCTTGGATGTTGTTATTCCACATTTCTGGCCTCGAGGCTTTTGAAAAATTTATCGAACTTGGGATGTCTTGGCGAAGTGGAGGGGCTTTCTTCAGCATCCGTACAAGAGCACCAACCGCAGCATCTTGGGATTTTCTATTCATAAACAACCCTGCCTCATTTGGATCAGATGGATTTCCTCTTCTATCATAGGACTCGGGTCTACATAGTATGCAAAGCAGGCCAATTCAGTTTACCCAAATATTACACCAAATATTAGAAATTGAAGTGTAAACTGAAAGTAAATTATACCTTAAGACATGTATCAACATCTTCTAGATCACTCAAGTTCTCATATTCAATGTATTCTACTTCCGAATTAGCTACCTCCACTCCAACATTTACAGTTTCACCTCCATTTATTTGAACAGAAGCAGAGCTCTTATTGTGCTGCACATTTAAAGTTTCACCTCCATTTATTTGAACAGAAGACAGGCTTTTCTTCAGCTGCTCTTCAACGATATAATCAACGAAAACGAAGTTATTTAATTATGAATCTGCATTCAAAGATATAATCAACGAAAACGAAGAAATCTTCGTAAATCTTCATTAACTTTGATTTACGAAGAGCAGCACCCGGGAGGAAGAAATACCGCAGAGGAAGCAATGGATTCCAAGTGGGTCATTGGCTCTCCAACATATTTGACGGTCTTCTTGAAAAACATGTCTTGGTTGAATACCTTCTTTGCCTGTAAGATTTAAAATAGAAACGAAAAAAACACACACACACAGCTGTATGTAAAGATTAAGAGTCTCATCAGAAAAAAAATATATAGGGAAGAAGCAAAAATAGCAATGGGCATGGAGTTAAAAGTTTTAGAGGACGGTGTGTTTGTAAATTTGAGGGTTTCAAGGGGGAAATTAGGGATTTTAGGGGGGAAATATTTCAGCGGGAAAATTTATAAATGGCGCCATTTTTTTTAAAGTAAACTTTTTTGTGGCGTTTTTATAAAAAAACGCCGTAAAAAATTATTTTATTTAAAATAAAATGACAGTATTTTGGCATATAAAATGGCATTATTTTTTAAAATAAAATTATTTTTTGTGGCGTTTTTTAAAAATAACGCCGCAAAAAAAAATTTATTTGGAATAAAATGACACATGCTATGTTAAAAGGGCACTATTTTTAAAATAAAATTATTTTTGAAATTATTTCATTTGGAATAAAACGACATTTGTTTTGTCTTGTTTTGCTATGCTAAAATTTTTTTTATTTTGTCATTAAAATTATTATTTAAGTGATTTTATAAAACATTAATTCTTATTTTTATAAATTGAATTTTTATTAAAAAATCAAGTACTCTTAAAATAAATATCATATATTTTAATAAGAAAAAATGATTAAATGGTCGTAATTAATTATTAAGTTAGAATTATCCAATGTAAGCAATTAATCTCTCACATATCAATTTTCTATTAAAGATTGAGACGTTAATCATGATTTTATATTATTCATTTCGATCTAATCTCCATTTTATTAGAGATATTTCTTCCTAACTAAAATATAATTATTTTTCTAGATGTTCGATGTGGAATGATTTTAGTTTTTGTATTTTATTTTATTTGTTATAATTTGGTCCTATATATCCAAAATAGATAGTTACCTATCTGTATCAATTTGTTACATTTTTTTAATTAATTTTTTTAAATCTAATATTTAAATATATCAAATGGTTTAGATTAAATATTTTTTAGTCATAAACACTGCTAATGTTACATTTTCACGCATTTACAGAAGAAACGCCACTAATAAATTAAATTATTGTAATAAAACGACACCGTTTTGAAAAATTCTAATACATATTAGCGGCGTTTTTGCTATAAACGCCGCTAAAGCTCGCATATTTTATAATTTTTTATATTCAATTATTGTATATTGCATATCAATTGATTATTATCTCTTTTACAATTATATAAGAACTTATTTAGTATATAAATTAAAAAATATTAATTAATCTAAACCCTAAACCCTAACTTGACTCCAAATCTCTAAACCCTAAATCACTAACTCTTAACCCCTAACCCCTAAACCTTATTTAATATATAAATTAAAAAACACTAATTAATCTAAATCCTAAACCCTAACCTGACCCTAAATCCCTAATCCCTAAACCCTAACCTGACCCTAAATCTCTAACCCTTAAATATTATTTAATATATAAATTAAAACACACTAATTAATCTAAACCATAACCTGACACCGAATTCATAAACCCTAAATCCCTAACTGATCTTAACCTCTAACCCCTAACCCATAAACCTTAAATCACAACCCTTAAATCAGAATCTCTAATCCCTAATCCCTAATTCCATAATCTATAAACCTTAAAATTGTAACTTTTAAACCGACCCTAAATATTAAATTAACCATATATATACTCTAAACCATATATATTAAACCCTAAACTATAATGATAATTAAATTAAATCTTTTAAAATTAATACTATCGTATCTTTCACAATTATATTTGAAATTATTTAATATATAAATTAAAATCAATATTTAATAAATTTATTCAATTTCAATATTTATAATATTTTCCTATAACCCTTTCTCACCCTAAAAACCTAGCTAGTATTAATTTCTAGTGGGTATTAGACCAAGTAACAACCTCATTTGTCCCTTTTCATTCATTTCTAGTTCTTACTCTTGAGTAGGTACTATTAGGTCATTGTTGTGTTCATGTTTGATTTACTAAATATAAAATTATTTTTGGTAATAAAATTATCAATATATAATATTATTTATCACGATATTTGGTGTTTTATATTACTTTCTTTGATTTATTTAATCGAACTATCAAAATTTATTATTCTTATAAAATTTATTCTATTTTTATTCTTTACAACATAACAATTTAAGTTTTATGATATTTTATTTTACTCATAATTTAATATATATTCTCTAGTAAAGTAGTTTAAATAAACTGTGATTGAAAAATAATAATAAATAGTTAGGAGTTAGGACTTCTCTTTAATAACAACATTTTGTATTAAACAATATTATTTGTTAATTATCATTTAAATGTAAATTTGACCAATATAAAATAAATACAACAAAAGATCAATTTTTTCAACTTACAATAAAAAAATATAATTGAAACATTACTTGAGAATATATCAAAGAATAGATTTTATTATTATTAGCGGCGCTTTTTCAAAAACGCCGCTAAAGGTCGAGCACTAGCGGCGTTTCTTTAAAAACGCCGCTAAAGGAAAGAGCATTAGCGGCGCTTCTTCACAAAGGCCGCTAAAGGCCAGAGCATTAGCGGCGCTTTTTCAAAAACGCCGCTAAAGGCCAGAGCATTAGCGGCGCTTTTTCAAAAACGCCACTAAAGGCCCGAGCATTAGCGGCGCTTTTTCAAAAACGCCGCTAAAGGCCCCAACTTTTTGTGGTGCTTTTCAAAAAACGCCGCTAATGCTTATTTTTAGCGGCGCTTTCCAAAAAGCGCCGCTAATGCTTGACCTTTAGCGGCGTTTTTATAAAAGCGCCGCTAATGCTTGATTTTTAGTGGCGTTTTTTGTCTAAACGCCGCTAAAAGCCTGTTTTGGTGTAGTGATTTTAAAATTTTAGTTTTGGTTCAGTAGCAATTAAATCTATTTAGTTAAGTTTAATTACTAGTACTCTAATATGCAATAGACGTAGTAGATTTAGTCTACTTACTCCAATTGGGTCATTCTAGGTCCATATACTTTTTGAATTTTAAAAATTATCAATTTAATTTAATTTTAAATATGCATAATGTTAAATTTAGCTTTTAAGTTTTATTTTATTTTTAAAATAAATTTAACCTTTAACATTTTTAAAAAGAGTTAAATTTGACATCAACCTTTTAAAAGAGTTAAATTAATTTTTAGTAGAAATACTGACTAAAATATTAAAATTTTAAACATTGCACCTCGCAGGATAATTTACATGTACTTTCATGTTTCTTTTAAATTTTTATGAACTTTTATACCTCCTTTTGATCTTTTTTGAATATTTTTATAATTTTAAATTATTTGTTAACGTGACATATAACAAATTGTGTTATGTCAATACGAACTACACGTGGGTTGCCTTATTGGTTGCCATGTCAACATTGCTAAAAAAAATATTTAGTCAGTATTTTCATTTACTAGAAAAAGGGATTTGACTCTTTTCGAAATGTTAATGAGTAAATTTAGCTAAAAAAGAAGGGCCAAATTGATAGAAGATGTAAATATTAAGGGTTAAATTTAACATTATACCTTATTAATTTAATGATGATGTGTATCATCTAGTTAGACGACAGGAAACTCTGCCGCTTGATTTTAAAGGTCGTCTTTGTTCATCATAGAATATGGATTGGGATTCATACTCGTAAGAAATGGTTGTCTAACAGAAATCTAAAGGTGTTGCCTGAAATACCTTCGAATACCACGAGTCTTTTGATCAGTTCAATGTCTTTTTGGTGTCGCAATGTTGACATATCAGGTACTGAAAAATTGAGAGATTCAGTTAATGTTAGTATAATAATGCTTGAAGTTTGAGCTACATGCATGTTTTTCTATGAGTCTGCTTGAAATTTTAAGATGGTTTGCCTTATATGCAGATTATATAGATGGAATTTCATGTTCAATGCCTCACTTTGATTATCTTTAGTCCAAAATGGGTTTTTCTTTCATTTTAGAAGTCGAGTATTATCTATTTATCTTCAATGGTTGTTTCTATGTGATATGCCTTTTCTTTTTAAACCTATCTTCCATTTAATTGGAATACAACTGTATTTTACCGGATATCAGTTTCAATTGTTCTTTTGGGTAGTTTGCTTAACATAAAAGAGTTCAAGTATCTTAGCTGGTGTATCATTATAAATCTCTGCTATAAATATTTAAACCAAGTTGCATTAATGAAGACACGTGAAATATTGATAAAAGAAAAGGATTCTCCATGGTTATGCCTCTTATACGATATTCCGAGATTCTAGCCATAAAAGAAATTGATTTTTTGCATGTGCTGGTAAGGAAGATTATGTTTATTTAAACCATCCATACAAAATGTCAGTTTCGAAAGACAAGCAGGTATCAAGATTCTGCAAGTGTATAAATAACAGTTTTGTATAGTTCTTACCATGGATAACCAATTCAAGCTGCTCCCATTGTGCTTCACCTTCCTTGTCTTCATTTTCATGGTGTTGAAGCTATGGATGAGATCCAAAATAAAGGACTCGCCCAAGAATCTACCCCCTGCACCATGGAAGCTACCTCTAGTAGGCCACTTGCACCTTTTAATGTTTTCTCTCCCCCATCACCGCTTGACCGAATTAGCCAAAAGGCATGGTTCCCTGATGCACCTACAGCTTGGTGAATTATCACACATTGTTGTTTCTTCTCCAGAGGCTGCTAAAGAAGTGATGAAAACACATGATATAAATTTTGCTACCAGGCCTTATCTCCTTGTTGCAGAAATCATAGGGTATAATTTTTCTGATATTGGTTTTGCACCGTATGGAGACACTTGGAGGCAGCTTCGAAAAGTTTGCACATTGGAGCTGTTAAGTATGAAACGTGTACAATCCTTCCGATCAATCAGAGAAGAGCAGGTATCAAGTTTAATTCGATCCATCTATTCTAATACAGGATTGGAAATCAACCTTGGAGAAATGTTATGCAACTCATCATATAACATCACTCTAAGGACTGCTTTCGCCGCAAGATGCAAGCAACATGATGCATTCATTTCAATTGCGAGGAACCTGGTGGAAGCTGCGGGTGGTTTTAGTATTACTGATCTGTTTCCTTCCATCAAATTGCTTCCCATGATTAGTGGGATGAGAGCCAAACTTGAGAGGTGGCACCAGGATTTGGACGCGATGCTTGAAAGCATCATTGAAGAGCATAGAGCCAGGAATGCAAATACGAAAGACAGTGATGACGTAACCGATGATCTCGTTGATGTTCTTCTGAATCTCCAGGATGACGGAGGCCTTGAATTTCCCTTAAGAACTGAAAATATCAAAGCTGTTATCCTGGTTAGTAGATTCATATCTTGCGTGTTTATTTATGTGCATAAAGATGTTCTGTGGTTTTAGCTAAGCATAACTTCTTTCCAGGACATGCTTATTGCTGGAACTGAGACATCTTCAACTGCAGTAGAATGGGCAATGTCGGAAATGATAAAAAATCCTAGAATCCTTGAAAAAGCACAAGCCGAGGTGAGGCAAGTCTATGATAGAACAGGGGATGTCAACGAAGCAGACCTTCATGAATTGAAGTACTTGAAGTTAGTTATGAAGGAAACTCTAAGGTTACACCCTCCTGTACCTTTGCTACTTCCAAGAGAAAGTAGGGAGAGATGTGAAATTAATGGATATGCGATACCAGCCAAGACCAAAGTGATTGTTAATGCATGGGCCATTGGAAGAGATTCCAACTATTGGAATGAGGCCGAGAGGTTCTATCCAGAGAGATTCATAGATAGTTCAGTTGACTATAAGGGGACCAACTTCGAGTTTATTCCATTTGGTGCTGGAAGGAGGATATGTCCTGGCATGTCATATGGTATGGCTGTGGTTGAGCTTTCCCTTGCACAATTACTTTATCATTTTGATTGGAAGCTCCCTAATGGTATGAAGAATGAGGATCTGGATATGACTGAGATCTTTGGTGCTACTGCAGGAAGAAAAAGAGATTTGCGCCTTATTCCTATTCCTTACCACCCACCATCATCTGTTCAATAGTTAGAATAATATTTATGTAATATTTCTTAATATTTACCGATGTTATCATAATTTGAAATTAAATTGTTTAATAAAATTTTTAATTTAAAAATAATTATGTGTTATGAATATCTTATTAAGTGAATGTCCATCAAGATCAAGATAAGTTTTGACTACTTCATTTATATTTCTTAGACCTATAAATAAAAACTTTGGAGAAGCTTTGTAAATATATTGATTGATCAATAAAAATACGTTCTCTCTTTGCTCTCACATTCTCTTTGTTCTTTATTTTCTGTTTTTTATTTTATAACATGTTATCAGCATGATTCTTTTTTAATTATCTTAACTGTGGATTAAACCGACGGCAACTTTGCTAACCATTAAGCCTCATCCATAATACCAAAATTCAGCCTTCGACCACTAAAATCACTCTTATTTTTCTGTTTCGTTGGCTCATTTGCTTCTTCAAATGACTATTTATTGCCCCTTTACTTCCCTGATTCTCATTACTTGCTGCCTTTCGCCACTGCTGTTTGTAACTCTTTGTAGGAAGATTTTATCTATTTAATGTTTTATATCTAGATTAATTAAGTTAAATTAACTTGAGATTATTTTAATTAACTTATTTTACTTCTTATTAAAGTTGGTAAAAGAGTATTACTCCGAATGGAAGGTTTGAGTATACACTAAGAGACTCAACACCAATATGAACATTGTAGTTTGTTGCTTTGGATGGTGAAAAAAAAATTTGATCTCAGTATGGATTTTGAATTTATAGAGCACAGTTTAAATTGGTAAGGAGCTTCAAATTTATTTTTTTTGAGGTATGATTATTATTATTTTATTTGTTTTAAGTCCGATCAAATTATTAAGTTATATTATTGAATATCTATGGGTTCATAAGGTTTACTAATAAAACTTTATAATGTATTATTTTTAAATATATATTAATTGTCGAGCAAAATATAAGTTTTTGTGATATTGGTCCCTTTAAAGAGAATTTTTTTTTGTTATTGATGAATGATTGGATTATAACTTTTAGATTGAATTATAAAGTACAAATAATTTATTAGAGCATCATAAGAGTCTATAACTTATATGTAGTATGTTCTTATGAAAGCATAGTTATTTTAGTACTTGTAATAGTGCTCGTGATAATAGCCAAAGTGACGATGATGGTGTTAAAGATCTTCAAGTATATTTTACTATGATTTTTATTATATCATGTTTATTATAATTGGAGACTAATCATGACAAACATGAATAGATAGATTTTGATTTGAAATCTACTTATGTTTACGACGGTGATTATGAAATAATGAATCAATGGAGGCATTTAGAAGTTTGTCCTACTAGACTTGTTGCATTCCCTGAAGTGAATGCAAACATAGAGAAAATAAAAGATATAATCATGGATCACTAAAAGGGGGAACATAGTAATAAATAACAGAACAATGATAGTTCTTAAGATAACTCTTCAAAGGATAAAGATAACTTATGTTATCAATGTGATATGAAAATTATTGGCCACATATGTGGTGTATGCCCAAATATTTTGTTATTGTTAATATTCTTTGAGGAATATGGTAATGAATTCTATCATTACAGATAGAAAATATTTATCTTATTTGGTCTTGAAACAAACAAATATTATTCCAATATTTGATAGTACAAAATTAGTTGAAAGTTTCGGAAGAGCTAATATATCAATATTTAAAAAGCACAAAATTTGTGATGGTTAATGCATTAGTTTTAAAAGATATTCATTATAATGGATATCATATTTGGAAGAAAAGATTATATTTCATATGAATCAAAAGAGAATTGGGTTATTGATTTATATTTATTACTCTTGTTATCAATTGAATTGATTGTGACTATCTTTGTGATCTTTTGTCGTCAGTCCCGTTAAGGGGTTGAAAGCGAAATATCTGACTGTGAAATATCTACTTATGAGCAATAGAATATAGTAATTTTATCTAAAGCTCGTTAAGGTTGGATGCACCTGAAGTTGCAATTTTTTTTAAAAAAAACTGTGAGTATAACTGTACAGTATTCATAATAAGTTCTCAATTAAAATTACGTGAAAAAATATTGCTGATGAGAACTTACAAGAGAGAAAACTTATGTATGAAAAGTCATTGGTTATGTATTTGTTGTACACTGGAAAATAAGATACAGTCTCAAAATTTGCTATTAATAGATTTTGATTGGATTCAAAGTTTACTACTGGAGTTTAATTTTCTTATTTCTTGATAAAATTGTCAAGACTCAATGTAGAAAAAAGGTACATCTTTAAATATTAAATCAACTTGATATATGGTTTAAATATTTAAGATAATCTTCTTTTAAGTTTTGATTACATGGGTTACATATTATTTTTAGCATCTCATTTGTTCATGAAAATGAATATTAACTAATTTATTTATGTTGCTATAGTAGGTTTTATAATTAAATAATATATTTGGTTAAAACATATCTAGTATGTAAATTTGTGTTAATAAACCAATGAATTTTATGGTTATTCGAATTTGATTTAGTTCAAAGAATAATTAAAAGTAGTAGTTCATACGTTTTATATTATTCCATTTGTTAATTATTTAGATAAATGACATGAGCAATTGTAAATAAAGTTCTATGAGCTTGAATGGTTGTATTTTGAATTAAATTTCATGCATGTTTATGATGATGATTATGAAAAAATTGTTAGTTTTTCATTATGTCATATATATTTTATATTTGATATGTGACGTTTATTGATATATTTAATATATGTTTGTTTCTATACATGACCTAGGCAATTATTCTTGGTAGTTAACTGACTATGCAAAACTCTTTTTAAAAGGGTTTTAAAAGTATTTTGAATCAAATTCGGGACTTATCGCATCCGAAGCAAGAATCATACCACTAGACCAAATGTCCTGCATTTGAAGATTTTGGCATACTTCCTGAAGTGAATATTGCATATAATTACTTTGAAATTATATTTATTGACATAGCGACATTATAGACTTCACATTGATTTAGATATTTCCAGTAGTAAATGTCACAATAGTACTTATATGTGGACACAAAGTAAAAGGAATGATAGTAAAAGCATCAATTTGTTATAATTTAGTACAATTGAAACGCATATTAAAGTAAATCAAGTTTACTAATACAAATACATTTACTACTTGGCGTGACCAATTAGACAATCCTAGATCATAAATGATGCGAAAATTAATTGATAATTCATATGGACATTCATTAAAGAACCATAAGATTCTTTAACTTAAAGAGTTCGATTTGTTACTTATTCTCAATGAAAATTGATTGTTTAAAACTCACTAGTTAAAGTTGAGATTTAATGTCTTATATTTCTAAAATGAATATGGGTTCACTTGTCCACCATGTGGATGGTTTTGATATTATATGATTTTGATAGATGCATCTACAAAATAATCACATATGTGTTACCAACTTGCAACATGTCGTTTGCAAGATTGCTTATTTAAATAATTAATTTCAGATCATGCAATTAAGACAATTCATCTTTCTAATACTAATTGGTTTATATCTAAGTCTTTTATTGATTGAGTTTGAAAAACTTTTGTAAAAGTTTGTTATTTATGCGCATATTGGCTTAGAGAAATTATTGATTGAACGCCTCTGATTAATGTCTAAATTGTAACTTATGAGAACTAAACTTCCTCTTTCAACATGTGATTATGTTGATTTATCAAGCCAATTAGTTACAAATACTCCCCATTACAATTGGTTTTTTATCAAGAGCTAAATATTTCCTATCTTTGAATTTTTGTATGTGCATATATGTTCCAATTGTTCCACCACAATGCATAAAGATGAGTGAATCCTCAAAGAAATTTGGGAATATATATTAATTACAAGTCTCTTTGTATTATTAGATGTTTCGAATGTATTGTAGATTCAATTATGACATGATTTGTGATTACTATCTTGATTTGATAGTTTTCCGACATTAGAGGGAGAGAAATAAAATAACTTGTAATAAGTTAGGGGGAGTGTAATTTGAACCAGAAGTTCAATAAGGATAACTCATTACAAGTTAATTGTCAGATGTATTTACAAATTTAGTGAGAACAACCATATGTATATACCATATAATATTTTGAACTAAAGTCTCAGTAGGACAATAAGTTAGAATAAATAATAGATTGATCGGTTCCAAGGATTAAAAAATTCTTCTAAATGGTCATATAGTGGAGGCGGGTACTCTAGAAGGGGCCCAAGACATAACAAATAACTAAAACTCCAGAAAAGATTCAGGTACCTAAAACTGAAGATTAAAATAGTGAAAATAAGATATCTCGATAAGTTATGTCAGTTCAAGAAAATGTGGAACCAGTAATAAAAGTGGTTGACAATGGTTTTGCATGCAATATTATTATTGAAATAATGAAATAAAAAGAGGATCTTGAATAAATCTATTGAAAAATATAGATATGGAATAAATTGGTCAAATAGAAAGATACAACTCAAGTACAATTAATTTGTGGAGTTTTTGGACCAGTAATCCAAATATCTAAAGGTATAAAGTCAATGAGGGTGCAAATGAAGTAGTTTTGCAAAATCATGATAAAAATATGAAGTTTTTCGCTAAGTTCTGGCATTGATTATGAAAAGATATAATATTCTTTTGTGGTGGATGTAATAACCTTCGATATATTATTAAACTAACAATTCATAAAATATTTAACTTGCGTCTAATGGTTGTTGTTACAATATTTTATGAATCACTATATAGTAAAGCTTATATTAAAATACTTAAAGAATTTTAAATGCCAAAAGCATATTGAAATTATCGGAAATTGTTCATTTATATGAATTGAAATAATTGAACACGTGTGGTAAATTTGACTTAGTCAATAGTAGTTAAAGAGGATTATAAAATGATCCAAAAATACCTATTTGTATTTTTATAGAGGATCATGATTAAAATTAGTTATGATTATTGTTGAAACTCTGAAGAGATCAAAATATATTTCCCCAAAATTTTCCTCACTCATGACTTTCAAAATAATGTTGATATAAATGCTTAGTAAATACGTTCAAATGGTCATTTGAAAAGCTATTATTTAAGATTGAATACATAGAATATGAGATATTATGTGATGTTTTCATGAGATTCTTATTATATTAATTTTTTGCGCTTCAGCATGCTCGAACCCACGTCCTCTTATACTATCAATCGAGTTAAAACTCAATTGGTAAAATAACTATGTTAAAGTAAATTTTTATTATCATTTATATTAAGAGATTATATTTGATGCACTCTCAGTGCATAACTAATGCACCATAATATGCCATCTCATTAATTAACAAAATATTACAAAGGTGAAGGATTTTTGATAAATACTTAAAATCTAGTTTCATTATTAAGAGGTGAGTGAAGCCTTTTAGAATAATTACTTTTATGGGTTGTATTTAACATATTTTAAGGGTAAAGAGTGTTACCTTATCGTATTTAATTTCAATTCACTTCAGTCTCTAATTGTTGTCTATTTTATGAGTGATTATTAATTGGGAAAAAAATTTATGATAAAAATGATATGTCAAGTGAAGATATCTGTCACTTGTCGTAATTTTAAACAAGCAAAGAGATCGGTTAGTTGTTGTAATTTTAAAGTTGAGTGGCTGTTTAATTGAATTGATTTGATGAAATCAAGGTGTAATAAAATAAATTTATTAAGTTATTATAGATTACAAATATTAAAGGAATTCAACTTGTAAAGACCAAATTCTATAATAAGAGCAATATAATAAAATTTGTTTTTAAGTAATATTATATTTCATCAATCAAACATATGAATCTTACATTCTAGTCAAAAATGAACTAAATAATATAATCTTACATTCCATCCGTCATCTTATTACTAGACATATCTAAAACTCGGTGAACCAAACACAACCTATACGTTAATTAATTCGTTAAGCTCTTAGTAGTCCACAGGTTTTCTCCAATACCCATATTTCATTTTCACTAGAACAAACGTGATGCAAAGGGTTTATATATGTCTCCTTTAATTACTAGTGTCATAATATGAGGAAAACACTTATTTATTACATATGTATTATAATAGTTGGGCATAAAATAAAGAATAGTTTGTACAAATTTAAATTTGAAATTTGAAATATGAGTAAAAACACTTATAAAAATAAGATCTCTTCAAAAGAAGCAAATTTTTTCCTTCTCTTTTCAAAAATAAGTTATGAAAGTAACTAAATATTATCAATTGAACTAATATATCATAACTTATATACTTAAAATGAACAAAAATAATACTCCAACTAAACGAAATATTAGTGTTTTCCTGAATGATTCTATCCTCATTCATTTCTTCTACAAGTTTCCTAATCTCCTTTTCTTTTTTTTGCACCATTGCGTACCTGTAAGGTCTGAGCTTTACAACTTGAGTCTCATATTTTATATGGATTTGATGATCTTGAACATTAAGTGGTGGAAACCCTTGTGAAAGTTCAAAAACAACGTGATATTTCAGCACCAAGTATGAAAGGTCCCTAGATAACTTAAGTGAATGAATATCCAACTCCTCTGTAGTTTGGATTTTAGTCATTAATAGTGTACAAACTTGCAAAGAATAGTCGAGATTTTGCTAAATTACTTACATGTAAGAACAAAAATTGCACTTGCGATGTAACACCCCAAACCCGGTCTAGACGTTATAGCCGAATCTGACGATGTCACATGATAGTGCTTTTCGAAAAAATATGTCGTCGCTAAATCCTCTTTTCTATTTAACCATTTTTTATTATCTTATTTTAACTTCAAATCGTGTCGTTCGTTTTCAAAACATTATTCATTTACAAATCATTATTCAATTTCAAAATGTTATTTTTTTATTTTTATTGCCGAAGCTTTTAAACAATTTGCTTATTTGTGGTATTTTTGATAAACATTAATTTCATTTGAAATCCCGAGTTTTACCTAACACTACCAGATTTAAATCATAAAACCGTATAAAATCCAAATTTTAAACCATAATTTGTAAACACCATAATTATAGCAAAATACTCCCAAATAAAAGTAAAATCATAAATAGGTAGTAAACAGTGTAGAAGAAGTCGTGTGGCCACCATTGAGTCCTCCGGTGCACCGATATGCCTAAATCTGGGGATTACCTATACAGATTAAACAGAAGGGGTGAGTTTACATAAACTCAGTGTGTAATCCCCATACAAATGAACAGACGGTAAACAAATAATCATAGTCTGGGCTTAAGCCGTTTTCAGTATCAGTATCAGCCCAGTTTGGGCCTTAGCCCATCTCAGTACAAAAATAGTCATGCAGTAGGGTTTTAGCCTATCACAGTATCAGTAGCAGTAATAGATATGCAGTCACAAAAAAAAAATCCTACCCATCTAGCCTCTACACATCATCTTCGTCCAACCCTACACTCTATGTGGGGATATAATCACTAGATAGTAGTTTGCAGCTACTGCCAGTAAATTAGGCTCGAGGCCTTTTAGTACACTTACTTTGAACATTATACAGATATGACATGTTATAACATAATATCAAGCATGTAAACAGGGCGTACAATATCAAATCAGTGGGACATCATCAGGCTTAATCATATCAATCATATAGTCATTTCAGTCAATTAGAGGTCTAGGTAAGCTTACCGGCCCTACAGTAGGTCCACAGTCGACTTGGATGACCCGTACAACTTTAGTAGTAAAACAGTGAAAATGGGCCTACTAGCCCATGATGTTCGCCTGTGTGGGCCCACAAGCCCGTGTGGCCTTCATGACCCAAATTGGCCTTGGCCTCATGATCCATTTTAATGTATCCTGTGCTAGTTAATTATTCATATGTGTTTCCACTATTTACTTATATGATTCTTCAAAGCTATCTACTTGAGTCATTATTACTAAATTATTTGTATCTTAAGCTACAAAATTTTGAATTAAGATTTGCAAATTTTTCCTGAAACTAGACTCGCATATCTTCTTACCATAAAATTTTTAGAATTTTTTGTTTAGCCAATAAGTACAGTTTATTCTTTAAAGTTTCCCCTGTTCTGTTTTCTGACAGTTTTGACGTTTCTGCACTAAAAATTAATTATCTTCTCGTACAGAATTCAGATGATATTTTTGTTTGTTTCTCTTGAAAATATACTCATTCTTTATTTTAAACATATAAATCCTAACCCATAATTATTTTTATACAAATTTTAATAATTTTCCAAAGTTAGGATAGGGGATTCCAAAATCATTTTGATTCTATCTCACTAAAATTCAAATATCTCATAATATGAATTTCTTTTACTTAATTCGTTTCTTCTATGAGAAACTAGACTCAAATATCTTTAATCCCATATTTTTCTCATCTTCTAATTTGTTTTCCATAATTTATGGTGATTTTTTAAAGTTAGCCTACTACTACTATTCAAACAGCAAGCAATTTCAGTTTTTTGCCGAATCCCTTATTTTTGTGTTTCAGGTACACACTTGGTATCGTTTCGCTGCAAATACGCTCCCAAGCACTTCAAGGCCTAAAAATAAATAATTAGAGCCCAACTTAGATCACTAATGAAAACTCAGAACTAAAAATCGTCTACATCAAAATCAATAGCGAACCTAAACACTTACCAGCAACGAACCAAAATTTCTAATGCTCACTTTGCTTGTCAAGCCGCGACTGATTTCTGATTTTTGTCTAAACCAAGAGAGCCAAAACAATTCATTTTCGAAACTAGCTAAGAAACGATAAAAAAGAGGCAGTTAGATACTTACAGAATGAGTGTATACAATTGCTGGCCGGAAAGTAGGCTAGTAGAAAAATCAAACAGAGAGGGTGGACTAGGGATGGCAAAGCAAAGAAGAAGAGAACAGCACAAAAATTAGGGAAAATAGGAGAATGCCAAAATTTGCGAAAAATAAAGACCAAATACAAATTTAGATGATATTGATAGCTACCCCACATCCCTAAATTTTCTCCGACTAATCCTACTAACCTACAACCACTCTAGAATCCCACTCTACCGAAATACTTGTCCATCACTGTGCAAAAATAATGCCTACGCTCTAGCACGGATTCAAACTTAAGACCTCATGTAATCAAACACTCCACTTAACCACTAGACCAGCAGACCCATTCTGTTATTTGATTACCAACTATTAAACTTAAGCCCTTTAGGCCAGGTTAAGGCTTTATTTATAAAAATACTAAAATTTTCCCAAGTCATGGCTTGAACTTGGAACCTCCCACACACACCCAAAGCACTTAACCATTGAAGTAGTCAAATACTTATGTCATATAAACACAAAAATAAGAATTAAAAATTTTTGGGCGTTACATGCGAGCAACCCTTTCAACTGATATTTATTTTTACCTAGAGAAGATTTCATGGTGAGCTCATTGAAACCCCAAAGAATAGGGTCTAAATTTTTAAACCATTATACTCTCAAAACCAAGTCACACTCCGTTAATGGTAAAACCAAAAAACAAGTAGAAAGGCCTTGTGACATCCAAGAAACCCCCTTACACAAGTCTTGTACATACATATGAGTTCACTCTATTATACATTGACACTTGCATTCTTATGTTATACCCCTATTTGAGTCAAGATATGTGGTGAGCTAGAAAGGTACCTGTAAAAATAGAACGTCGGTGATGACAATATATCGCAAACAAAAGAGAAATAAAAATAAAGAACACACAGATTTTTACGTGGAAACCCTTTCAGGAAAAAAACAATTGGCAGAGGAGAAGAAAATTCAGTATGTCAAATTCGAATGATTACAAGAGGAGTTTCGACTACATCTATTTATAGGTTAAAAAACCTAATTCTAATCAAAGTCAACTATATTATGCTAATAAATGCTAAATATATTATACTCATAAATACTAAATCTTCTAGAAAGAAGATATATTTTGTTTAACTTGACTTGCAAACAATCTCTTAGAATTTGGGTCACACAACTCTAACAATCTCCACTTTGACATGAATTCTCAACGAACAAGTTTTACACATCTTCCATAAAACCCCTTAAGGGTTTAACTTCAACAATGAACACCAACCAAGTCTAAGCAATGCTCAAACTTGGTTATAAGAAGTGACTTAGTCATCATATCTGTAGGATTTTCATGAGTACTAATTTTGCTCACAACAATATCACCACGAGTAATAATATCACGAACAAAATGATACCAAACATCAATGTGTTTTGTTCTTTCATAAAACATTTGATCTTTTGTAAGGAATATGGCACTCTGACTGTCACAAAATACTGTACTGATTTGAAGGTTTTCATTGAGTTCACTGAAGAGTCCCTTCAACCAAATAGTTTCTTTACAAGCCTCAGTAATCACCATGTACTTAGCTTCAGTGATAGACAAAGCGACTATAGTTTGCAAAGTGGCTTTCCAATTGATTGCACAACCTCTAATTGTAAAGAAATAACCTGTGAGAGATATTCTTTTATCAAGTTCTCTAGCAAAATCAACATCAACATACCTAATGACTCCATCTCTAGTAGTTCCAAACTGTAAGCAAACATCAGCAGTACCTCTTAAGTATCTTAAAATCCACTGAACTGTTTTCCGATGTTCTTTACCGGGATTTGCTATGTATCTGATAACTGTGTAACACTCTAAACTCAACCTAGACGTTATGACCGAATCTGGCGATGTCACCTGGAATGGGATTTGAAGACAAGATTATCGAGTTTAAAAACCATTACAGTAAGTTAGCTTTTATCAAATTAAAAAAAACCTAGTTGATTTGCTTTAAAACTTGTCTCTTAGCGGAAGCTTTTGTAACTAATTAATTTAGGGAAAATAATTTTTATTTACAAAAACCTTGGTTTTTAGAAAAATCGTGTTTTGTTAAGTTGCAGTTTTTTTTAAAAAAAATCCATAAAAACAGTATAAAGTCCCAAATTTAAAGCCAACCAGCCCATAGTCCAAAAGTTACATAAAAACCCTAAATAAGTAATAAATTTTAGGCATTAACGAAAAACAGTCTAAAATTTATGTGTGGCCACCGTTGAGTCCTTCGCTACGTTGACCCGTCAATTCTGGGGATTACCTGTACAGATTAAACAGAAAAAGGGTGAGTTTTCGTGTGTAATCCCCATAGGAAACATGCATACAGATATTCAACAGAATTCAGTTAGATACAGTTTGAGGCCTGTGCCCATCACAAAATCAGTTTGGGCCTTAGCCCATTCAGATACAGTTTCAAAAATACATTAGGGCCTTGGCCAATATCAGAAACAGAATGCAGATACAATAAATCAAAATCCTACCCACCAACCTCTACATACCATCTCTGTCCAACCCTACACACCATGTGGGATTAAATCAACCCATCCATCCCTACACACCATGTTTGTCAGAAATGCAAAGACATAATAAGAAGGTTGCAATGAGCCGCCAGGATATGAGCTTAATAGCCTTTCAGACACTTCCTCCACATATCATCAACCCACCCTGATGCAATGCAACATACAAAATATGTCATGCCATTATGCAATTAATAGTACATACATTCATATATCATAAGTCATTCTCGGTATAGAAATCATACAGACAGATCACACATATAGGGGTATAAGTAAAGCTTACCGACCCTACAGTAGGTCCACAGTCGACTTGGGCGACCCGTGCAACCTTACAGAACTTTTTAGAAAAATGGGCTCACACGCCTATGTGGCCCACTCGGCCCAAATTGGCCTTGGCCGCGTGATCCATATTTAATTTAACCCGTGCTAGTTAATTATTCATATATGTTTTCACTATTTATTTATATGTTCCTTCAAAGCTATCTACTTGAGTCATTGTTACTAAATTATTTATATCGTGAGCTACAGAATTTTGAATTAAGATCTGCTTAATGTCTTTGAAACTAGACTCAAATACCTTTCTACAATAAAATTTTTAGAAATTTTGATTTAGCCAATTAGTACAGTAAAATCTTCAAACTTACCCCTATTCTGTTGTCTGACAGTTTCAACCCTTCATTGCTAAAAATTAATTATCGCTTACTACAAAATTTGGATGATGTTTCCATTTACTTCCATTGAAAATAAACTCATTAATAATTTAAACAAAAAAATTTTAACCCGTAATTATTATTCTTCAATTTTTGATAATTTTCCAAAGTCAGAACAGGGGAACCTGAATTCATTCTGACCTTGCATCACAAAGTTTATTATACCTTATGATTTAAAATTCCATTACTTACACTGCTTCTATGAGAAACTAGACTCAATAAGCTTTAATTCCATATTTTATTTATCCTCTAATTCGATTTCCACAATTTACGGCTATTTTTCAAAGTTAGCCTACTTCTACTGTCCAAACAGCAAGAAATTTTGGCATTTCGCCGAATCTTTTTTTTTTTTTGCGTTTTGGGTACACACCTGGTTTTGTTTGATGTTATAACAGTCCCAAAGCACTCCAAAGCCTAAAATCAAGATACTCAACATCAATTTAATGGATTTACAAGCGAATTGGAAACAAAGAACGAACAGAAACCCAACTTACCACCAATGATAACCCTCCGTTTAACTATTGTTAAGACGAGAACACTGAATTCACCAGTCTGAGCCTCCCTCTATGCCCAAATCACAGAGAAAAAACATTACCACTTCAGTCACTAACAGTCACTAAGAGATTCATGACAGAAACGAAGGGAAACACTTACCGAAACTAAGCGAGCACTAACCGCATGCAAAAACGAAGGAAAATAAATGGATTAGGGAAAATCATGAAGAAGAACAAGAAGAGAATTATGGGAAAACTTAGAGAATTTCGGCAAGAGGAAAGGGAAAAGAATAGATGGTAGAATATTTTTGGAAAAGAGAACAAAATTCAGTTATAGGAGAAAAAATAAAATCCCGATAACCCCAAAAATCCCTTAATCTTCTCCCCTAATTCTCACTACACATCCTGTAATAGCCCGATTTTAGCTAAATCAAAATAGTGGTTTTGAAACCACAAATTCAAAGTTATAAAATTATTTTTATATTATTTTTCGTGTTTACAGTATGTGAATTAATATGTGTGAAAATTTCATGTGAAAATTTTATCTTTTGTGTGCCGATTTATGAAAAAGGACTTAATCACAGAAAATGTAAAAGTGGCTTTCTATATGTTAAAGTGCTTAATTTCTTTGATTAATTAATTATGCAGTCCTTATGTTTTAAATTTACCATTAAATATTTGAGTGGACAAAGATGGACAACCATTATAAAGCTTTCATATTATTTCATTAAGGTTAATTTAGTAAATGAATATTAAATGATAATAAAATAAATAAAACATGAAAATTTATTTTGCATGTTCATCTTTCCCATTGCTGAAAATCAAAAGAAAAAGAAAGAGAAAGAGAAAGAAAAAAAATAGCAAGCTAGGTTCGGCACTCATTTTGCTTATTGAGGTATGTAATTGGTTCGACTTTTGATAATTTTTACGTTTTTGATATCGTTGCTTTGTGTTTTGTCAAGCTCATGCTTAAATTTCAGAATTTAATGACGAATTTGAGTTATACCATTGTTGATTTTGTAAGCTTTTTGATGTTAAATGGTGCAATATGAAAGCTTGATGGTAGATAAATATATTTTATATTGTGATTTTTGATGAATTTGCTTAGTATGGACTAATTTGTGAAAATGAGAAATTGAAGGGTTAAAATGTGAAATAAATGAAATAAATGAAAGATATGGGCTTATATGAACTATATGAATATTCGACCAAGCATGGGAAATATGAAATTTTGTGTATTTTGTGATTTTATGAAATAGGGACTAAAATGTCAAAAATATGAATTTTAGGGGCTAAAGTGCAAAATGCCCTAATTATGTGCTGGTGGATTAAATTGTATGAAATGTGTTATTAAATAGCCAAATTTGAATTTATATAAATCAAGAAAAAAAGAAAACAAAATTAGATCGGGGGAAATCGAAAGTGGTCGAGTTGTCGATTCCATTCGTTCGTCTCCGTCCGAGGTATGTCCGTAAGTGAATAAATGATGTTAAATTGTATGAATTTATTTCGTACATAGCTGAATTGAATTTATCATGAAATGATTTGTTACGAGCATGAATCGATTGAATTACGACGTCCAAAATCCCCGTACGAACCCTATGATTTCAGTATGTGATTTTGTGTAAGACCACGTCTGGGACGTTGGCATCGACTCTAGATTTACATGTAAGACCATGTCTGGGACATTGGCATCGTATATGACTTCGTGTAAGACCCTGTCTGGGGCAGTGGCATCGATATTTGATTATATGTAAGACCACGTCTGGATTGAATGTGAAATCGAGCTAAATGGTTCAGGTACGTGAGAAGTTAAATGTTCACGAAAATAAGGTAATTATAGTACTTGAGATGATGATATAAATATGCATGCTAAAAGAGTGATTTATGTGTACATGAGATAGTTTATTTTTGGCCAAGTTGAAATTATAATGCTAATGTTCATTTGATGATTTATTTGCTTATGACTTACTAAGCTATCCAAGCTTACTGTGTGTTCAATTGATGTTTTATAGATTTTGGAAGCTAGTTACGAGCTCGGGGATCATCAATGATCATCATCACACTATCGACTATCATTCGGTACTTTTGAAGTTTTAAACTTTGAACATATGACATGTATAGGCTAGATTAAATATGTTTGGTTTTGAATTTGTATACATATATAGCCATGTGAAAGTGGGTTTATTATAATATTATGGCTTGTGTGTATTTGGTTATGACTTATACTTATTTTGGAGGTATGTTTCATGGTTTACATGCTTGAAGGGTTCGGTTTTATGATTTGGTAATGAGTAATAAAAAGTATGATGAACAATCGGCCAACAAATTAGCTCATATGGACATAAGTTTTATGGTATAACTTGTGTAGTAGATGGATGTGTCTTTGAATCGTAGTGCATGTATCTATAAGCTATGTGATGACTTTGCTATAAATTGTGAAATTGGTATTTGGTGTGGCTTATTATTAACTTATTTTGGATGTACAATTTGTCTAGTGAATTGGCTTGAAGGTGGTAAATGATGTGTATGGATTTTCGGTCTTATAGGTAGCATATTTTGGAAGTATGATATGTGGATATTTTGTGTGTTATATGATGACATGATTCGACATGAATAAATAGGTAAGTAGATAGAAAGAAGAGTATATCATTGTTGGTGTAATGGTTATTTGGGTACAATTTGAAATGGTAATTAACTACATGCTAAATTTAATGACCGAATATAGGGATAATTGATTTGTTGTGTTTATGTGTTTTGGGGCATGATAATTAGCACGCGAATCGGTGTACTTAAAATTGTTGCTTATATTCAAAAATTGTTTAAGATGGCTATGGTGTAATGCACATAGGTTGGTAATGTTTACAAATGTATTTGGTTGTATAATGAAGCTTGCTTATGTTTTATATTTGTATGCCTAATAAGGTGTGTGAAAAGCTTAACCTAAGTAAATGTGCGCATATGCATAACACACAAATTGCTATTTTTATAAATTAGTTAATGAATTGGGTTAGGCATGATTTGGTATTTGAATTTAGAAATGGCTTTGTTTTAGAGTGTTATGCACACATATATATATATCTTATAAAATTATATGTTTGATAATTAGTTAAAGATATGGAGTGTTATGACTTAGTACGCATATATGCATAGTGTTTAAAATAGCATGGCTAAAAGTTTGCTAATGAAATAAATATATGCAATGGATGATTTGACATAAGCTTAGTAAATATGATGTAATGATATAAGCTTGAATATATTATAAATATTTGAATGGTATGGATATGATAGTAAATAGGTTCAAATAATGGGTTTGTAAAACATGCAATATTTTATTAATGTATGATAGCTTGGTACAACTTTTAAATAGGTTAAAAGTATTGATTGATTGAATTTCAGTGCCATGATCTTTGGTCATAAGGTTTTGCTATTGGAGTTATATAGTATATGTATTATGATATGATGTATATTATTTGGGTCGAATAGGTGATTAAGTAAATAATATTGATATGTTTAAATTTTAAAGCATAAATTGCTTATGTATTAAAAGTAGTAAAGCAAGACTAGTTTTTAGTTGGTTAAGTAATCTATATGTGCGAATGTGATTTATATGATTTAACTGCTAGTTACTATTTGAGTTTAAAATTTTCGTGATTGAATTAATATAATTTGTGCATAATTTAAAATGAAAGACTGTTCTAAGTTGTGTTTTGGTCGGTAATGCCTCGTGACCCTAATCCGGTGACGGATACGGGCTAGGGGTGTTACATTTGATTGGTACCAGAGCTATGGTTTAGTCGATTCTAGGACTAACGTAGTGTGTGTGAGTCTAGCTATACATGCCATATTCTTATATTGCGATAGTATGATGATTCCAAACATTTGAAAATGTGTTTTCATATAGTAAATATTAACTGGGTCGAATAGGTGATTAAGTAGATAGTAAATATTATGATATGATGTATATTAATTGGGTCGAATAGGTGATTAAGTAAATAATATTGATATGTTTAAATTTTAAAGCATAAATTGATTATGTATAAAAAGTATTAAAGCATGACTGGTTTTTAGTTGGTTAAGTAATCTATATGTGCGAATGTGATTTATATGATTTAACTGCTAGTTACTATTTGAGTTTAAAATTTTCGTGATTGAATTAATATAATTTGTGCATAATTTAAAATGAAAGACTGTTCTGAGTTGTGTTTTGGTCGGTAATGCCTTGTGACCCTAATCCGGCAACGGATATGGGCTAGGGGTGTTACATTTGATTGGTACCAGAGCTATGGTTTAGTCGATTCTAGGACTAACGTAGTGCGTGTGAGTCTAGCTATACATGCCATATTCTTATATTGCGATAGTATGATGATTCCAAACATTTGAAAATGTGTTTTCATATAGTAAATATTAATTGGGTCGAATAGGTGATTAAGTATATAGTAAATATTATGATATGATGTATATTAATTGGGTCGAATAGGTGATAAGTAAATAATATTGATATGTTTAAATTTTAAAGCATAAATTGCTTATGTATTAAAAGTAGTAAAGCATGAATGAAGATATTCATCTGTTAGTCGGTATTCTGGAGATAAAAAAGTTTGTTGTACTTGCTGATCGAGCATGCAAAGCTGAGGAACTCGGTAAAGAGAAAAGAAAAGCTGATTCTGAAGCTAGAGATGTGAGAAAGAGATCTTTGAGTAAATCATTTCAATATGCATCAAAGAAATTCTGAGATGATTATAGTCGTTCAAAGGCTAATATAGGACATTCAAATAGAGATCGAGCTAGATCGCATTCGAGCTTCAAAGCTCCTACTACTTTAATTGTAAGTGTTGGAAATGTTCGATCCGATCAACTTGTGTGCAAGCATTATGGTAAAAGACATTTGGGAAGTCGTAGATTGAATGATCGAGTTTGCTTTAGATGTGGGTCTTTAGATCACTTTATCCGAGACTGTCCTGAGTCTACTGAGCAAGAGATTGCATAGAATCCAAGACCGAGTAACACCTCAGCTAAAGGTAGGCCTCCCAGAAATACGGGAAATGTGCATGGAAGTCAAAGAGCAACAAAAGGTACAACTGTTCCATCTGAGGCTAGGGCACCTGCTAAAGCCTACGCCATCTGAGCTCGTGAAGAAACTTCGTCTCCAGATGTGATTACCGGTACTTTCATTCTCTATGATACTAGTGTTATTGCATTGATAGATCCTGGATCGACTCATTCTTATGTATGTGAGACTTTAGTATCCAATAAGACTTTACCTGTAGAGTCTACTGAATTTGTGATTAGAGTATCAAACCCCTTGGACCGGTGTGTCTTAGTTGATAAAGTATGTAAGAATTGCCCGTTGATGATTTGTTTGATCAGTTGAAAGGTGCTACTATGTTTTCGAAGATAGATTTGAGATCGGGCTATTATCAGCTACGAGTAAAAGATTCTAATATTCTGAAAACAACTTTTAGAATGAGGTATGGGCATTATGAATTTTTACTTATGCCTTTTGGATTAACAAATGCACCTACTGCTTTTATGGACCTAATGAATTCGATCTTTAGACAGTATTTGGATCGATTTATGGTTGTGTTCATAGATGATATCTTGATTTATTCCCGTGATGAATCTGAGCATGCCGAACATCTAAGATTAGTACTACAGACTTTGTGTGATAAACAGTTATATGCGAAGTTCAGTAAATGTGAGTTCTGGTTACGAGAAGTTAGTTTTCTAGGACATGTTTTATCAGTATCGGGTATTCGGGTTGATCCGAGCAAGATTTCGGCAATATTAGATTGGAAGCCTTTGAGAAATGTATCTGAAGTCTGAAGTTTTTTGGGACTTTTTGGTTATTACAAACGATTCGTAAAAGGTTTCTCTATGATTGCAACCCCGATGACGAGACTACTTCAGAAAGATGTTAAGTTTGAGTGGTCGGAAAAGTGTCAAAAAAATTTTGATCAGTTGAAATCTTTGTTGACAGAAGCTCCCGTGTTAGTTCAGCCAGAATCAAGTAAAGAATTTGTAATCTATAGTGATGCATCTTTAAATGGTTTGGGCTGTGTTTTGGCCCAGGAAGGCAAAGTCATAGCTTATGCCTCTAGTGAATCGAACTCTCTTTTGCTTCCCAAAAATGCAGTGCTCACAAAACTTTAGTTTGCAAATTCCTTGCACATCAAGAAGTCCTCTTTTGCTCAATTCTGCCATGCCATTCTCACTCATATGCCCTAGGCGCATATGTCAAAGTTTAGTAATATCATCATCTGAAAAGGAAGAGGAAGTGACAGCTGCATCACCAGTAACAGTAGAACCCTTCAAAACATATAACTTGGCAGTCTTTCTCTGCCCTTTCGAGGGAACCTTCGGAAATCTTCAAAACCCCACTTTCAGCTATGTATCTGTACCCTTTTGAATCAAGTGTACTCAAAAAAATTAAATTTCTTTTCAATTTTAGAACATGTCTCACGTCACTAAGTGTTTTGACAACTCCGATAAACATCTTAACTTTAATTGTTCCAACACCTGCAATTTTAAATGAATCATTATTTCCCATCAAAACAACACATTTAGACACTGTTTAGTAAGTTGTAAACCAGTCCTGATTGGGACTCATGTGGAAGGTGCAACCCAAATCAAGGATCCATTCATCGCTCACTTTAGAATTGTTGACAGAAGTGACTAGAAGTTCACCATTGCTATAGTCTTCTACAACATCAGCTTCACCAGAATTTTCAGGTTGTTTTCCATTTCGATTTGTAGCCTCCCTTTTGATCTTGTTCTGTAGCTTATAGCACTCAGATTTAATGTTTTACAAGTTTTACTCTGTTTGAAGACTTTGATCTACCCTTAGATTTACCATGAGGATTCTGTTCTTGTGTCCTTCCACGATCATCATCAGCATTCCATTCTTGTCTCCCATGAACAATGAGACTATCTCCCTTAGAGTCGGGTTTAACCATAAGATGCTTCATCTTATCATACGAGGTCAAAGAATCATAAACCTCATCAATTGTGAGAGACTCATGACTATATAAAATCGTGCCTCTAAAGGTTGAATAAGATGGGAGCAACGAACAAAGTAGAATCAACCCTAGATCTTCCTTATCATACTGAACCTCCATGGCCTCCGAGTTTGAGAGAATTTCTTTAAATGCTGTTAAGTGTTTGTGCACAGATGCACCATTCTCCAAATGATGAGCATAAAGACGCTTCTTCATATGCAACTTGCTGGTTAGAGTTCTCGACATACATATTTGTTCCAGCCTCTTCCATAATGCAGCGGCGGTCTTCTCTTCGATCTTTACGCTTCTTCTCTTCATCTATTAATATCAAAGGCATCTTATCTATCCATAGCAGGGCATCCTCCAGATTCATCTGCACAAGAACTGTTTGCATCTTAATCTGCCACAACGTAAATCTGGTGTTGTGATCCAACAGTGAAATTTCATACTTCAAAGACTCTATTACCGTGATTGAGATGAACAACTTGGAAGCTTTGATACCAATTTGTAAAAATAGAACGTCGATAATGACAATATATCGCAAAGAAAAGAGAAATAAAAATAAAGAGCACACAGATTTTTACATGGAAACCCTTTCGGGAAAAAAACCATGGGCAGATGAGAAGGAAATTCACTATGTTAAATTCAATTGATTACAAGAAGAGTTTCGACTACATCTATTTATAAGTTAAAAAAACCTAATTCTAATCAAAGTCAAATATATTATGCTAATAAATGCTAAATATATTATACTCATAAATACTAAATCTTCTATAAAGAAGATATATTTTGTTTAACTTGACTTCCACGTTTTCCCTTTTAGGATGACCATCCGAACATGTGCAAATAATAAGCTGACATGACATTACAAGTATGATAATATGTTTGACACATCAAATTTTTGAAATAGCATAACTCTACTTAATAAATTTAATAATCACTGTTTCGTGAGGATTGGAAATTTAAAATTTGAAAAGTTCAGGGACTAAAATGACGAATAAAAGTACATAAATTAAATCCATAACTTTTGCTAAGTACATGGGGCTAATAGTTGAATTTAACCTAAAAAGATGAGTTAAGTTTATGTATAGTTACTAAATTATATTACCATATATCACTAAAATGAAATCAAATTAATTTAATTTTAAATTGGCATAATATTAAATTTAGATTTTAATTTTTATTTTATTTTTAAACTAAATTTGACCTTTAACCTTTAAAAAGAAGAAGCTAAATTCAACATTTTAAAAGTGTAAAATAATTTTTAGTCAAATTATGGACTAAAATATTAAAATTTTAAACATTAAGCCTTGTATGATAATTCACATGTACTTCCATGTTTCTTTTTAAAATTTTATGAACTTTTATACATCCTTTTGATTTTTTTTTGAATGTTTTTATAATTGTATAATTATTTGTTAACGTAGCATATAAAAAATTGTGTTATATCAGTATGAACTACATGTGGGTTGCCTTATTGGTTGCTATGCCAACTGGACGTGCTTTCCCTCAATGGTAAAAAACCAACGGCTTTTTGAATGTTGGCACTATAACGGTAAAAAAAATCAAGGGGGCAATGGTCACTTTTTTTAACCTATAAATACCCCCAAATTTCATTTCTTTCTTTCACATCATTCTTTCAACTCTTTCAAACTCTTTCAACTCTCTCAATCTTTTTGTTCTAAATTTATCGATATTCTCATTTAAAAATATTATTTTTAATTATCTCGTATTTTATTCTTTCGGATTAATTTCTCACGAATGGCCGCCTCTCTAATTCGTTTCGATGACAAACATATTTTCGCCGCCCAAGCAGCAATGGTAAGATGAAATTTTAAATTTTGTTATTTCAATTATGTTAAATTTAATTAATTTTTTGATAATTTGAAATAAATTTTTTATGTTATAAATAGGCGGATGATTGTGTTTTGGAGGGGTTCATACATAATATGGGAAAGACTCCGATCCCTCAAATTCATGGCTACTTGCAAGAGGTTGGATTCTTACATACATCTCGCATACTCGGGGCTAGCAAACTCGATCCTACACTAATCAGCGCATTGGTGGAAAGATGGAGGCCCGAAACATAGAGGCCCAAAACGCACACTTTCCACCTTCCATGCGTCAAGTGTACAATCACACTCGAGGACATAATGTTACAACTAGAGCTGTCGTTGGATGGGCCAGTCATCACGGGATCAATGACCGTTCCTGATAAATTCGTCCTTTGCAAAGCAATGTTGGGGAAGGTTCTGGACAAGTTTGATGGTGGTCAGATATCGATAAACTCGTTGGAGGATAATTTCGAAGAACTTCTTGATGACCCAACAGAGGAGGTCATAGAACAATACGCCCAAACATTCACCATTAGATTAATCGTGGGCATTTTAATGCCCGATAAATCTTGAAATTTTTTGCACATAAGGTGACTACAATATCTAGTGGCCTTCAATCAATGCGAAAAACTAAGTTGGAGATTTGTCGTCTTATCCACGTTACATTGGGAGCCGTGTCGAGCCATGGTACCCAATATGATGTCAATCGGTAGTGCGATAAACACCACTTATTAATAAATAAGTAGTTTGTATAGTATATACTTTTATTGATTATATGTTTCGACTAACATATCACCTGTACAGGTGGAACCATAAGCCAAGTTACATGGGATTGTCCGAGGAGCTTGAAGATTTTAGGTTGTTGTTAGATCAATGCTCTGAAGCTGAGGTTAATTACTTATTCTTTCTAACCTATATCAATTCTGCAATGATTAGTAAAAAATCGTATGTAACGATATTTGCAATTCTACTTTTCAGTTTGAATGGATGTCGTACGCCAACACCGTTATCATATCTTGCATCCCACTGGAAGTGTTTGCTAATCGAGAGATGTGGGATGCGAAGGTATCATTGATAGTGTACGTGACGGTAGAAATGTACGAATCAGATCGGGTGTTGTAATAGTTCAGGTGGAGGCAGTGGATTTAGCCACCATCGCGAGACATAAAGAAGCTGCAGAAGGTGGACATGCAGGGGAAGAACAACAAGGATTGGGTAGAGAAGCACAATGAGCACATTCAGGCTTAGAATCGTAGGATGGAATCCTTACTCGTCTACCAGCCATTTCACTCAGTAGAAATAACAATAGATATTGATTATATGACGTGGTTCAGAGTCGCTGGGAAGTCGTATATTCTATCGCAAGTGGCGAGGAGTAGGCAAATTCGGTCGAAGGGGCAATGACGACTCCATAGCAGTAATGTAGGAGGGGGTACAGTCATATGATGGGTTCGTTATCGGCTTCGACAGAAGAAGCACTGCCATTGTCTATGCAATATTAGGTTCAATTCACTTCACTTATTCCTCTTCACTTCACTAACCCTATATTTTTTCACAAGCATCGCACTACACACCACCGTTATACGTGGTCGATTCTTCTATTCTCATAGGTACATATTTCAGGGTAATGGCATCCCATCTATTTTTCACCTCCCATGTCGATGTCGATGTCGACCTAGATGTCTGGCTAGATGCCAGCGCATGCATCGCCCCCAATGAAGACATCGATACAGACACCCATGCAATAGTCGATGCCAATTTTGATGTCGGGGACAATAACGATGTACCTGGAATTAGGGGAACCTTATGGTTTCACGTCAATTATGGCACAAACACCACCCGCATCACTATTTTATTGGGGTGACTCATCGACACAACCATTGACCGCAGGAGTGGAGAATGCACGATGGGAGGCTAGGACGACAAAGCAGTCAACCATGCAGGACGATGATGACTCCGACATAGCCGGAGACGAAGCCTAGGGGCCATTGCTAGGTGTGGGTGAAGGTGATGACGATGCTGACAAGAAAGTCTATAGGCCCAAACCTTCGGTCCTCTATAGAAATCCTCCACGCAACCGTCATCCATCGCCTTGTGGCACACATTTCCAACAACGACATGATTTATGTATTTTTTTCTAAATAATGCGATGTAAATATATATGACATAAATTAATAAACTGAGGTTTTTCATTCGAACATCACATTTGTCTTCATTATTGTCTAATGTGAGTTATGCGTAAGTGAACAAGAAATAAAAAATTTGGAACACCTGAATAATGAAAGCATTTTAATGAATATATTATTTGGAAGAAAATAATGCTATTGACGTTGAGGCCCCAATGTACCCTTGTATAGATAACATGTTGTCTTCATATGCCCTGGGTTTCAATAGTGCCCATATAATCTCTGTTGACTGCTCCTCTCCCGGATATCTATATTGTTTCTTATCTAGGAGAAATTTGGGCAACCTTTCGGGATACGACGCAGGTTCTTGTTCGGCGCCGATTCCTATGACGTGCTGGACACTAGCAGCCACATACTTTCATATGGGATGGGTGGGAATTCAAGACTCCACACACCGTAAATACGTTATAGTTAGTAGATGTAAGGCGCACACTCAATTCGTATGTTCCCACATGCGGTAATTCCATGTGCACATGGGAATTGAAGTGCTTCAAATCTCCCACAATTGTAAGTCCCTGTTGTTAGTTTCACACGATATGATGCCCATGACGCGAGTGGGGCATAAGTTCTGTGACTCTAAATCACCCTCGACCGATAGGTTGATGTTCATCATGTAAGGGTAGAAGTTCATATGCCTTGAATCACAAATCTGGATTCAGAGAATTGTTCGATATGTAATTATTGGACCCGTAAGGTTCCAGCTTCGTTGGAACCAACTCCGTTTCAGAAAATAGTGCCACTTCTGAACCATCTAGATCGCGCTGTCGGATTGGCTCAGGGTCTAACTCCTCCCCATCAACTGCATTTTCTGCCTCCTTTTCCTCACCTAAATCTTTTTCCTCGGCCACCCCTTCTTCTTCACCTATAAGTTCTTCATGGGCTGCATCTTTTTCTCTTTTTTCTCATCTATGCCTTCATTATCACCTTCGAGCATAGGGTTTGACATACCCTCCCTGGTCCCAGTTGAAATAAGTTGGTTATTGGTTCTCCTATAACCCACGTGCTCGTAAAAAAATAAACTAGTTTTATGTCTAATGTATGTCGATGATCCCCTCGTATACATGCTTCTACACCATGACATCAACCTAGTGCTGAAGTTGAAATCGACCGCACTGATTGAATGTCATGCCCGAGTGTCTAAATTTGGGTTATGCTTAAACCTCGATCAGTATTGGCCACTGACATGAACTCAATATATTCAGATACCCGAAAATGATGCCCTATAAATACCATACAGAAGTCTGAGTGCATAATCATACGGAAAAACTCAGGGCTCCCTGCGATAATCGGCGTAATTTTTTTCTCCATTTTCAAGCAACTGGTATCTTTAACATTCCTTCTTATTTGAAGGCCAACACCGTCGTGGACGTACGAGGACTCTTAGGCAGGAAGCGATTGTTGCAGTGCTGTAAAGGTGATGCTCCTTTTGGGGCGACGATAGTCGTCGTTATTAAATAACCCATTAATAACTATAATCGTTGCCACGAGACCTGAGTTTGACCTCTACTGTGCCGGAACATCTGTTGTCCACCTGAGAGCCCTCTTGTGTCCACCTCGGTGTTAGCTTTCAGATAAGAATGAAAGGTTAAAGATGTTGACTGCTTGGAAATAGAAAAAAATTACGTTGATTACACTAGAAGTCCCCAGAGTTTTTCCATATGATTATGATCTCAATCTTATGTATGATATATATAGGGCATCGTTTGCCTGAAATACCTTCGAATACCACAAGTCTTTAGATAAGTTCAATGTCTTTTTGGTGTCGCAATGTTGACATATCAGGTACTAAAAAATTGAGAGATTCAGTTAATGTTAGTATAATAATGCTTGAAGTTTTAGCTACATGCATGCTTTTCTATGAGTCTGCTTGAAATTTTAAGATAGTTTGCCTTATATGCAGATTATATAGATTGAATTTCAAGTTCAATGCCTCACTTTGATTATCTTTAGTCCAAAATGAGTTTTTTTTTTCATTTTAGAAGTCGAGTATTATCTATTTATCTTCAATGGTTGTTTCTATGTGATATGCCTTTTCTTTTTAAACCTATCTTCCATTTAATTGGAATACAATTGTATTTTACCGGATATCAATTTCAATTATTCTTTCGGGTAGTTTGCTTAACATAAAAGAGTTCAAGTATCTTAGCTGGTGTATCATTAAAAATCTTTGCTATAAATATTTAAACCAAGTTCCATTAATGAAGACACGTGATGATATTGATAAAAGAAAGGGATTCTCCATGGTTATGCCTCTTATACGATATTCTGAGATTCTAGCCATAAAAGAAATTAATTTTTTGCATGTGCTGGTAAGGAAGATTATGTTTTGTTGGAATAATGAGCAAGAATAAAAGAAACAAAATAGTTTCTTGAGCTTTAAGGCTCGAGACTTGCAGCATAAACAATAATAGAATCAAGCATTTAAGAACCAGATGAAAACAAAGATTGAGAGAGTATAGATGAAGAATTCTTTATGAATTTTTAATTAATTTGAACAATGGCATTGTGCCAATGCAAATACCAGACATGAGCTGGTCAGGACAAACAAAATCATCACCTAAACACTACCTAACTCCACTAATAACATTGTAACTTACAAAACATGACTTGCACACATAGGTAAGTTGATGTATCAGTTTATCAGCACCTAATCATCAAGTACAATTTGGTTTGATTTTAACTAAGATACAAAACACCAATTTGAAAGTAACAAAACAAAACAGCAGCTTGAACTTTAGGTGCAACTGTATGACTCGGACAGTTTTCGTTACTTCATGTCAGCATGCAGGCCAGCTTCAACATTCCTCCTTGGCTTGCGTGCTGCAAACTCCCAATCTCATTCTCAAGTGCTCGAACCTTGATACACTAAGAGGCTTTGTCAGGATATCAGCTAATTGATCCTCAGAACTTCAATGAATCTGTTTCACCTCTTGAGCTTGTTCCATTTCCCTAACAAAATGAAACTTGATCTTGAAATGCTTTATTCTCCCATGGAACACTGGATTCTTTGTAATTGTAATAGCAGACTGGTTGTCACATTTGATATCTGTTGCTTCCCTTTGGTGTAGGTTCAGCTCTGTCATGATCTTTCTTAGCCAAATAGCTTGGTTAACAGTACTAGCAGCTGTTATATATTCTGCCTCAGCTGTTTATTGAGCAACCACTATTTGCTTCTTTGAACTCTATCAAAAAATGGTTGAGCCAAGGGTAAACAGATACCCTAAGGTGCTTTTCATATCATCTATCAATCCAGCCCAATCACTATCAACATATCCAAGCAATTTCATGCTTTCAGCCTTGGTGAACATCATTCCAAAGCTCAATGTACCTTTGATGTATCTGAAAACTCATTTGGCAGCTTGGAAGTGCTTCACATTGTAGCAATGCATGAATCTGAATAGCAGACTTACAGCAAACATAACGTCTGGTCTGGTTGCAGTCAAATAAAGGAGGCATCCAATCAAGCTCCTATAGGTTTAGGAACATCCCTTGTTAAGTTTGAGAAACTTCCATCCCTAGGAAGTAGGACATTTATCCCAAATCAGACATCTCAAACTTTTTCTCCATTTTGCCTTTGAAATCAGCCATCAATTCATGACTTTCACCTATCACAAATAGGTCATCAACATACAGGGATACCACAAGTTGTATTTCAACACCTTTCTTCTTCACATACAAGGTTGGCTCAGTGATGCTTTTCTCGAACCCCAAGCTAGCTAGGTAGCCAACGATTCTGTCATACCATGCTCTTGGTGCCCGTTTTAAGCCATACAAGGCTTTCTTTAGTTTGTACACTTTTTCCACTTCACCACAGCTTTAAAACCTTCAGGCTACTCGACATAAATCTCTTCTTCAAGAAAACCATTGAGAAAAGCTGACTTTACATCAAGTTGGTGTATCTTCCACTACTTTTGTGCAACCAAAGCAACCAACAATCTAATTGTGTCAAGCTTGGCCACTGGTGCAAATGTCTCGAAGTAATGAATGCCATACTTCTGACTGGATCCCTTCACTACCAACCTTGCCTTTAGCTTGTTCAGAGTTCCATCAGTATTGTGCTTGGCTCGAAATACCCATTTCACACCAATAACCTTCCTGTTGGCTAGTTTGTCAACAAGTTTCCAAGTCTGGTTCTTATGAATCATGCTTATTTCATTGAAAATAGCCTGTTTCCATCCTTGGTGAACTTCAGCTTCTTCAAAACAACTTGGTTCAACTGTAGCCACTTCAGCTCTTTCATAAATTTCACTCAAAGATTTGGTTCCCCTGATTAGTTCATGGTCAATATCAGTTTTAGGATCATTTTGATCGACTTCGATCGATCGGTCGTGAGATCTTGACTGACTTATGGTTCATTTTTATCCCAATTCCATCCTATCTTCTTATCAAACACAACATCTCTACTTACAAAGATTTTGTTAGTTGAAGGATCTAGGATCTTATAGCCTTTCTTCAAACTACTATAGCCTACCAGGATGCCTGGTTGTGCTGTTTTGGTTAAATTATCCCTCTTAACTATAGGGACATGTGCACAACATATGCAGCCAAAGACCCTCAGATGAGCCAGTGACAGTTTGAACCCAAACCAGGCTTTAGATGGAGTTTTATGAGCCAATGCCTTTGTTGGCAGTTTGTTTTACAGATATACAGCAGTGCTAACTGCCTCAGCCCACAAGGTTTTTGGCAAATTCCTCTCGAACAATAGGCATCTGGCCATATCCATCAAGCTTCTGTTCTTTCTTTCACTAACACCATTCTGTTGTGGTGTATAGGTGTTGGTAAGCTGATGCTTGATGCCTTTTTCATCACAGAAACTCTGAAACATTGCTGAGGTATACTCAGTCCCATTGTTGGGCCTCAATATCTTCAGCTTGCAACCTATTTATGTTTCTGCTGCAACCTTGAACTTTTAAAATACTGAGGCCACTTCTGATTTTTGTTTTAAGAAATAAATCCAACAATACCTCGAGTAATCATCAATAAAAAAAATGAAATACCTTCTACCATTCAATGATGGTGTTTTCATAGGGCCACACACATCAGTATGAACCAACTATAGATTTTGTGAGGCTCTCCAGGCCTTGTTCAAGGGAAATGGCAGTCTGGCCTACTTTCCTAATTTACATACCTCACAAACATCCTCCTTCTCAACAGAATTGGTAAAGTTTTCAAACAAATCTTCTTTGGTTAGTTGAGCCAGTGTGTTGTAGTTGGCATTGCCTAACCTCTTGTGCCACAGCTTGGATTCATCAAGCACTATTGTGTAGGCACTGTTTGGGCTTTTATTCCAGTATACTACAAAGCTTCTATCAGCCGTAGTTACTGACATAAGCTTAGATCCACTTGGATCACTGATCAGGCATTCCTTACCTTTGAACACAACTGAATAGCCCTTTTTCTAGCAGTTGAGCTATACTAAGCAGGTTTTTGTCAATTTCAGGCACAAACAAGACATTTGAAACTAGTTTGTTACCTGTGGGAGTGTCTATCAATACATCTCCTTTGCCTTCTGCTTTGATGAAGTGTCCATTTCCAAATTTTACCCTTGTTTTGAAGCTTCTGTCAATGCTTTTGAAGATTGCAACATCAGGAGTCATGTGGTTTGTGTAACCACTGTCTATCAGCCATCCTTTTGTGACTTTTCCTTTGGCGGCTGAGTAAGACACTGCTAAGACTTGCTCTTCCTAGTCACTATCTTGTTCTGCCACTTGAGCTTCAGCTTTTGGTTGTTGAGATTGAATTTGTATCAGTTTGCCTTTGTTTCTACAAACTTTCTCAGAGTGGCCCATCTTTTTGCAGACTTTGCACTGCATATTAGGCCTAAACCAATAATTTTTAGCTGGATGACTGAGTCTTTTACAGTGTGGGCAAGGTGGATATCTCCTTTCTGCTCCATATCTTCTAGGCTTGTCAAGCCAGGCCTTTCTCCCTTTGATGCTAGAGGAGCTCGAGACAGGTTTGCTCTTGGCTTAGAAAGCACCTTCTTGATGCTCCTCCTGCCTGCTGGCCCTTCTTTGCTTTTGTGCATAAAGAGTATTGATCAGCTCAGTCAAAGAGATGTTTGTCAGATCTCTTGAATCTTCAAGAGATGAGATCTTGGCTTCATATCTTTAAGGTAAAGTTGAGATAACCTTCTCTACAATTCTTGCTTCACTAAATTGGTCCCCAAGCAATCTGATGTTGTTCACTACAACCATGATTCTGTCTGAATATTACTTCACTGTTTCTTCCTCCTTCAGCTTCAAGTTTTCAAAGTCCCTTCTCAAATTCAGTAGCTGTTGCTGTCTTGTTCTTTCAGTCCCTTGAAACTCCTCCTTCAACTTATCCCAGGCCTGCTTTAGTGAATCCCAAGCCATGATTCTTGTGAAAATCACATCAGACACATTGTTTTGGATGCAAGACATAGCCTTGTGTCTATTGGTTCTTTCATCTGCATGCTGCCTGATCTGAACCACTGTGGGATTGGCTCTTAGAGGTGTTGGTTCAACATCTGAGTTAACAACCTCCCACAAGTCGAATACCTGCAGGTAGGGCTTCATTTTCACTACCCAAATGTGGTAGCCTTCACCATTGAACACTGGTGGTGGAGCTAGTGAGAATCCAGATGAAGACATGGTTCCTTGACTTGAAAAACTGATAGGTCCACTGAGAAATAGGCTCTAGATACCAATTGTTGGAACAATGAGCAAGAATAAAAGAAATAAAATAGTTTCTCGAGCTTTAAGGCTCAAGACTTGTAGTATAAACAATAACAGAATCAAGCATTTAAGAACCAGATGAAAACAAAGATTGAGAGAGTATAGATGAAGAATTCTTTATGAATTTTTAATTAATTTGAACAATGGCATAGTGCCAATACAAATACCAAACATGAATTGGTCAGGACAAACAAAATCATCACCTAAATACTACCTAACTCCACTAATAACATTGTAACTTACAAAACATGACTTGCACACATAGGTAAGCTGATTTAACAGTTTATCAGCACCTAATCATCAAGTACAACTTGGTTTGATTTTAACTAAGTTACAAAACACCAATTTGAAAGTAACAAAACAAAACAGCAGCTTGAACTTCTGCTGCAACTGCATGACTCAGGCAGTTTCTATTGCTTCATGTCAGCATGCAGGCCAACTTCAACAACTTAACTGTTCATGTGTTGCTGAGAAAATTTCATTTCTTCTTAATTTATGCAGGTTTTTTATATTGAAATATGCTTTCTTGATAAACCTTAAACCCTTAACCCCTAAACATTAAACCCCAACCCTTAAACTAAAATCCCTAAATCCATAATCCATAAACCTTAAAATAGTAACTCCTAAACCTTAAACCCTAAACTATATACCTTAAACCATAAACCCTAAACTATAATGATAATTAATTCAATATTTTAAAATTAATACTATCTCTTTTATGATTATATAAGAAATTATTTAATATATAAATTAAAAAACAATCAGTCATGTACCCAAAAACTTTAAAATTATTTTAAATAATAGTATTTTAATTTTTTCATTTTTAACAAATATTTTTCTAAGTTTTTTATTTCAAATTTTTCTATGTGTCACTATTTTTTCTAAAGAATTTAAATATTCAATTAAAAATAAATTGTATTTTAATAAATATAAATAAACCAGTTAAATAATAAATAGACAAATAAAATGTTTCTTGCGACGTTTTCAAAAAAGCACCGCAAATGCTTGATCTATAGCGGCGTTTTTCGAAAAGCGTTGCTAATACCACTAAGGCGTTGCCTAAATGCTCGATCTAGAGCGGCATTTTTCAAAAAGCGCCGCTAATGCTCGATCTAGCGTCTTTCGTCAAAACGCCACTAAAAATGTCGCTAAAAACCTATTTTGCTGTAGTGAAGCACCAAAAGCTTTAGTCATGTCTAGATCCTCATTTTTCATTCCATTAGGGAGTTTTCAATCAAAATGGGATAGTAATTTTGCAAGGGAAAGCTCGATAACAACCATACCATATGACATGCCATGCCAGGCTGTTAGATACTACACTATTTCATAAGAACAGTCCTTAAAGTGATGTTATATGATAAATTGCATAACATTTCTCCAAGGTTGATTTCCTTTCCTGTCTTAGAGAAGATGGATCTAATTAAACTTGACACCTGCTCTTCTCTGACTGAACGGAATGATTGTACACGTTTCATACTGAGCAGCTCCAATGTGCAAACTTTTCGAAGTTGCCTCCAACAGCTTCCATATGGTGCAAAAGCAATATCTGAAAGATTGTATGATACGATTTCTGCACCAAGGAGAAAGGGCCTGTTAGCAAAACTGATATCATGTGTTATCATCACTTCTTTAGCAGCCTCTGGAGAAGAAACAACAACGTGTGATACTTCACCAAGTTCTAGGTGCATTAGGGAACCATGTCTTTTGGCTAATTCCGTTAAGCGCTGATGGGGAAGAGCAAAGATTAAAAGATGCAAGTGCCTTATAATAGGTAGTTTCCATGGTGCAGGAGGTAGATTTTTGGGTGCTTCCTTTATTTTGGATCTCATCCATAGCTTAAACACCATGAAAATGAACACAAGGAAGGTGAAGGACAAGGGGAGCAACTTATCCATGGTAAACTTATGCAAGACTTAACTGTTCATGTGTTGCTGAGAAAATTTAGTTTCTTCTTAATTTATGCAGGTTTCTGATATTGAAATATGCTTTCCTGACAAAGCTGATGCCCTAAAAATATTATCGTTTGCACCAGAACATGACAAAATTGAATAATTTTGTTGGTACAATATTGCAATTTCATATTGATAAAAAACAATGCCGGGGCTACGCCGGGGCCTAAAATGGGAAATCATTTAGTTTTAGAAAACTACCCAAATGAACACTAGAATCTGATCTTGGAGATAATACAGTTTACTTTTAATGAGATTGGAAATATATCACGAAGAAACAACCATAGAAGATAATACTCAACAGAATGAAATATATGGTTTTAAATCAATTAATAATACTATAGTAAAATAAGAAAAATAGATCATATTATGAGTATGGAATTTGAATACATAAACACATTAGATTAAAAATAATAAATATGCTACAATTATTTATAATTGTGTTACTATCAATTTTGAATTAGTGTTGAATTAACTCGCATACAACAACTTAATCAATAACATCATCAATACTAGATTTTGTCACACCCTTTTTGTGAGCGTAAGAAAATATTTTATAAAATATTTTTAAAATTTTATTTAATAATGAAAATAGGTGGAGTAATGAATTTGTATCTTTCACACTATAGAACACATATTCGATCCTTGGATTTGTAATAATATAAAAGTATGAATAATAAAATTATAATTTAAAAATTAGTATTTCTAAAATTTTATAATTGTGTTGGTGGCCCCATTAAGAGTGACAATAACTCATTAAAATGACACAATTAAAGGTACACTGATTTAATTAAGTGCTTAAATATAAGTATTATATTAGATTAAATTAGGTATACAGTCATAAAAGAATACATAAAATTGGAATGCATAAAATATATTATAATAAAGTATTGGTTGAAAAAAAAAAACAAATTTTGTTTAGCGGTAAAATCAAAATTTTATTAATATAAAAGGCATTGATTTAAATCCGCGATATGCAAATTTTTGGGTGTCTCCATTTTGGATCTAAGCTTAAACACCATGAAAATGAAGACGAGGAAGGTGGAGGACAATGGCAGCAACTTATCCATGGTAAAACTATGCAGGACTAAAGGGAAAACTGTTCAAGTATGGCTGAAAAACTGTCATTTCTTCCTACTTTATACAGGTTCTTCAGATATTGATACCAGCTTGCCTGTCAAAAATGTTGACGACAAACCGAACAACTTGGCAAAGCAAGGAAAGGCGGCAAGATTGGTTCTACATGATTCTACAAACTCTAAGCGAATGGATAAGAATGACGGCTAGTTTGAAGTCGGTTAACTATGCTATACATGTAAGTAATGTATGTGTGTGCATGTGAAGTATCAGCCAAGTGTAAAATACTAGCAGCAGCTAGTCATCGTGAGAAAGAAAATATTGGTATTATTGTGTAATAATTGTGTTAGTAATAAAGTTATTTGGATTATATGTTTACTAGGCTTCCAACAAAAAAACTGTCATTTTTGTGGATGCGTTTTATAAACTTAACCTTGCTGGGCAGCACATGGTAAAATTGAAAATTTTTATGGCTACAATCTTGGAATATGGTAATGGAGTAACTTCTGTTTTATGGCTGAGCTACTTTTGTTTGGTATTCTTCCAACCATCTATTGGTGATTCTCTCTTATTTTTCTTCCGTTTCATTGCTCTCTTACCATTTTCAATATTCCAGACCAAAGGTCATCAGTGGCATCAAAGCTTAGAATTCCTAGCTAGATTAGACAGAGTGACTACTCTTGTTTATAAAAAGAAGTAGGGGCTGGAAAATTCTAAAAAGAGCAAATCTAATGTGGGCTTCCTTAAAAATATTGTCAGCGTTAGATAAAAAAATTAAAATCTAAACCACTGAATTTCTTTAAAAAAGAAAAACCCAGATATCTTGGTTTCAAGTGAAATGGTTCAAAAAAATTTAAGTAAATACTTAAAATATAAAAATGTTTTAAAAAATTAATTAATTAGTGAATAATAGAAAAATTACTTGATATGATTTTTTTAAGAAATTACTTAAATCAAGGAATAATTATTTAATACATGAAATGTTGGTGAAAACATGAAAAGATTTTTAAAAATTAAGCAATTCGTAAATCATAAACGAATCACTTAATACATGAAATGTTACTTAAAACGTGAAAAAGGTTTCTAAGAAATTAAATAATTCTTAAATCATGTAAAATTACTTAAAACATAAACGATTATGTATAACATGAAGTGGTTTCTAAGAAATTAAGTTATTCCTAAATCATGAAAGAATTACTTAATCCATTAAATGTTACTTAAAACATGAAAAGGTTTCCAAGAAATTAAGTAATTCATAAAATTAGAAAGTATTACTTAATATTAGACATGTTCATGGGCCGGGCCAGAAAAAAAATTTCGGCCCGCTTCCTAGGCCCGGGCCCGGACCGGCCCAAAATATGGGCCTGAGATTTTGTCCAGGCCCGGCCCGAAGAAAAAATATGGGGCCTGAGCCGGCCCGGCCCGGCCAGACCCGTTTTTAATTAAAATTAATTTTTTGATAAAATTAAAACTAATTGTTAGTAAAATTATCAAATTATTAATTGTTAATTGTATTAATTGTTGTAATAAAATCTAACATTTGATTAGTAAAATTATCAAATTATTAATTGTATTAATTGTTAATTATATTAATTGTTGTAACAAAATCTAACATTTGATTAGTTTACATTTTGTATTATCAAATATTTTTGTATTATCAAATATTTTGTAAACAAATAAGTTTACATTTTTTATCTTAAAACCAACCAATATCCAACCAATATTACACCAATGTTATCACTTTCAATTGCTATCCTGTCAATTGCTATGTGCAGGATTTACCAAATACCAATGTTATCACTTTCAATTGTTATCATGCCTTGACTTCCTTTCTACAGTAAAAACATAAAAATAAAATTGAAAACTTAAACTAAAAACTTAAACATAAAAATAAATAAATATATTTTAGAAAAGAAGAGTAAATGTCGGGGAAATGAAATTGAAAACTAAAACTAAAAATTTAAACATAAAAATAAATATATATTTTTTTAAACATAAAAAACTTAAAACATAAAAAACTTAATATATATATTTAATATATTTTGGGCCGGTAAAGGTAAGTAGACCTGCTACAAAAAATTTCCCGAGGCCCGCCCATTTTTAAACGGGTCTCTTTTTTTGCCCAAGCCCATATTTCGGGCCTATATTTTTACCCGAACCCTCCCATATTTCGGGCGGGCCATCGGTTCGGGCCGGGCCGCCCGGCCCATGGACAGGTCTACTTAATATATAACATGAAATGATTTTTAAGAAATTAAGTAATTCGTATTTTCTATGAAATTAAGTAATTCCAAAATCATGGAAGAATTACTTAATACATGAAACATTACTTGAATCATGAAATGGTGTCTAAAGAATTAAGTAATTCATAAATCATGGAAGAATTATTTAATATATGAAACAACTTGCATCATGAAATGGTTTCTAAGAAATTAAATAATTTCTAAATTACAGAAGAAAAACTTAATACATGATATATTACTGGAAACATGAAAGAATATTCTTTATGCTCGTTTATCTTGCTTGTTACATGGGAAAATTACTTATAATTGATGTATTATGTTAGCAAGTCTTAATTCTTTATAAATAGATAAGACTTGCGAGGTGATATCTTGAATTGAGAGCACTTATTCTTGTTCACTGAAGAATGTTTCTTTTAAATGCATTGAGTGAAAAATCAAGTGTATTACTTTGTTGAAGTCCTAAGTTCTCAAGGGGAAGACTTCGAGGAAGCTTGATAGGCTCAAGGCCTATTACGATACATCGGCACGAAGCCTGCTAGGCTTAAGGCCTGTAAATATATACCTATAGGCTCAAGGCCTAATATGATACACCGGCACGAAACCTGCTAGGCGCAAGGCCTAATATGATACACCGGCACGAAGCCTACTAGACTCAAGGCCTGATATGATACTGAAAGTAAAACTCAATTCTATTATTTATTTCCGCCAATCAACATTCAATATTACAACACCATAACTCGGCATATTAGCCTTTTCTCGATTTTGATCCGTTTGATTCATTTCTTGGTCAAAATAATAATTTTCATTCAATTAAATCATTCAAATAACTCAATATAATTAATAAAACTCATAATCCTTATCAACAAGAAATTTACAGAATTATCTCCAATATTTTACCTTTTATGCGCTTTAGTCCCTAAACCCAAAATACACAAATTTATCATTTTAGCTAAAATTCATATTTGCCAATTTTATAGGATTCCTAAACGGCCTATATTCATGAGAATTTCACATTAAATCCAAAGAATTTTACATTTTAACAAATTAATCCTTAAACATCAAAATCATAAAAACCACTTAACAAAATACTTATATTTAATTACAAACTTGAATAACTTATCGATTAAAAATAAAAAAGCCTCAAAATAATTCATGGAAAATTCCTAAACCTTTAACATTTTTACAAATTGACCCCGAGCTAACTAGATTAAGCTAATACAAACTCAAAAATATAAAAATCACTAAAAGCGGGGCTCGAAAACCTATCATGCATGAGATTTTAACTTGGCCGAAAGCTTTGGTTTTTATTTAATGGAGGAACCGGCTGCTAATTCCTTTTGGGGAAGATGACATTGTTTTCATCTTTTGTTTAAAGTTAATTTATTATTTAATTACCATTTTGTCCTTATCTTATTAACTTACAAAATGACAAAAACATGTCCATAATCGTCCATCAATGTACTTGATATAATTATCCACTAAGCCCTTTGATTTAATATTTCATAGCCATTTGACCCTTTAACATATAAAAGTAAACTTTTGCATCTTTTACAATTTAGTCCTTTTCATTTAATTAACTATTTAAACATTAAAATTTATTAACCAAATTTTAATATAACCTTAATAACACTCCATAGATATTTAATAAAATATTTATGGGCTCAGTTTATAGAAACAAGGTCACAAAACCTTATTTCCCAAAATCACTTAAGGATTTACCGCTTGAACCTAATTATTCATTCAAATAACATAAGTTATCAAATAAAAATTTATTGTACTATATTTGGCTTGTAAATATTAAAAATAATATTTATGGACCCACTCGTCAGATTTGTGATTCCGAAACCACTATTTTCGACACCAATGAAAAACAGTCTGTTACAAATATTAAACATATTTTCTCAAAATTTTACCCGGGGTAAAATTGTCATGATTTTACCAGGGTAAAATTGTCATGATTTTGGGATGAGAAATTTATTTAATATAAATATTTTGAAGTATATTTTACGAAATATAAAAACAGAATCAGGTTGGACCAAATTTTGGGAAAAGTTCAGGAAGTACTTGTAATTGGACTTGTTGTGAGAGAGGCCCAAAATCTCCTAACGGAATATGAAGGGGAAACAACCTTAGTAGGAATACTAGGGAATGTCGTCCACCTTACTCCTACTCTAATTAGGAAACTTTTCTAGTTGAAATAAACTTCTACAACTCAACAAAGGTTCGACTTTCTCTTCCTATAAATAGATGACACCGGTAGAGTTATTTATAAAATTTTGAGAGATTGTTACTCGCTAAAAATAGAGAGAATTTATTCTCAATTATTAAATATATTTTCTAGAATAACAATTCTACGGTTTCTATTAAAGAAGAGAGAATTTTCATTTTCACCCCAAAAGAAAAGAAAACTTTTCTATTTCGTATTTTGATTCAATTGGTTCGATCCCACACTCAGAAAGCGTTCGTGATGCGAGAATAGCGAAAAAGATCATTTGGTTGAAAGTGAAAACATCAAAGATCCGTTTATCCGAAAATACAGGTATGATTTCGTTCTAAGGTTTATTGTTATAAATATCACAAACTGAGTCGATTTTCAAAATTTTAATTTTTCACTGTGTAAGAAAACTGTTTTCAAACCGAATTTTTTTCCAACAACTACATCAACTCTTCCCTGAAGGCTTTAAGCTATTCTTTTACAAAAATGTTTTTGTTGCCTTGGGAATGCTAGGATACTGCCAGAAGGTTAGTATTATTCCTATGAAGTCCATTCAAATTATTATGATTGCATTCTCCACGGAATGTAGACTAAGCTTTATCTTCCTAACGGCCAGTTTTCTCGCCCAAGACCTCCCAAACAACTCTTAGCTTATCAATATGTTGCTTATTCTATGTATTCCTTTGATCAAGAATGTGTTGTTGCTCTTCCTGTTCTTTAAAACAATGCTTCTACTAGGAGAACTACTCTTCCAAATGTCATAACTTCTCTTGGGTTTCAAAGTCATGGGGTTGGGGGCTTGAGGCTTATTGATGAGAGCCTTGATCTAGTGGGATGGGGGTTACAGTTGGTGAAAGTCGTGTAGTTGTAAGGCAAGTTACAACCTCTTACAAACAACAAGCTATTTGGTCCAAAAGCCTAAGGGTGGGAACACCTTGTGGTTGTTGATACTTTGCAGTAGCTGGTGGGATGAGAGTAGTCTGGCGAGTGACGTCTGTTAGTGCAGTAAGAAAAACTGGGGTGGAGACGTGAGGATCCTTTAAGGCATTTATAAGTTGCTCTAAAATGGAAAGAAGAGAACTTGCGTATTACAAAAGGGTTCCTGCAGGTTAGAAGTAGAAGGAGTCTGGGTAAAGTTCAAGTCAATGGGAGTTCCTAAAGTAGGTAAAATGGGGTAATGAGTGGAGCAAGGAAGTTAGTCTAGTTGGAAAGGTCATTGGTCTGGTTGATTTGGTTGATAAGGGTTCCATTTTAAGATTGTGGAGCCATATTGTCCATGCTCACTGCACCAATCGTTGATACAGTAATACAACAAGGAGAAGATATGGAAGAGAATGTGTTAATTGTTATGAAGGTCAGTTCACCTAATTGGGGTGAAGAGTTAGAGGTTATAAATAGTAAAAATTATAAGAGTATGAAGGTTGAGGGTTAAATGTGAATTAACAGAATGTAAGCTTGGTACCTTTGAGAGACGATCCATTCTTCCTTGCTCTTGGAGGTATTTATAGGTGAGGGTTTCGCGTAAGTTCGAGTTAATGTGTTGGACTTGCCATTAAATCATCATTATGTAACGTGTGGGGTGGATGACTTCGATGAAACAAATCTTTTCTTCTTTTACAAATTTTAATCATTTTATTTTTCTCCATAAGTTAATATTTTTTTATTTTAATGCAACCAATTTAAAATAATAATAATTTTTTGTGCAATTTTTTTATGTCATTGACACATAATTTTGGTAATTATTTTACCTTGAACCCAAAACCTCAAACCTAATTTTGGTAATTATTTCCTATCTAAACAATAAATATAAGAGGATAACTCTCAATTCTAAAATTGAGGTTTAGATAGGAAATTACGAATATATTTATTTTTAATATAATGCTTACTTTTATGGCATGCCTATTAGATTATTTGTCAAAATGGTTCATATTAATGAATGTAAGCTTGGTACCTTTGAGAGTCGATCATTTCTTCCTCGTTCTTGGAGGTATTTATAGGTGAGGGTTTCGCGTAAGTTCGTGTTAACGTGTTGGACTTGCCATTAAATCATCATTATGGAACGTGTGGGGTGGATGACTTCGATGAAACAAGGATGTCTATAATGGGACAAATCTTATCATTTATTCTGACTTGGTGGTATGGAGCAATTGAGCCCACATACTATTTGGTAATTAACAACTTCACGTTCCCAATGAAGACGCTGAGACTTGGACAACAGATGGTCTGCACCTGTTCAAATGGTCATCCTAAAAGGGAAAACACATAGGTGACCTCCTGGTTAGGTTGTGGCAGGCTTACTATTTGGGTGCCTTTCTAGCTTACCACGTGTCTTAACTCAAATGGGGTATAACAGAGGAGTGCAAGTGTTAGTGAATAATATAGTGAGCTAATATGTATGCACAAGACTTGTGTAAGGGGGTTTCTTTAGCAACATCTCGACTATTCTTTGCAAGCTTTTACACTATTAATGACTAAAATCTAAACTACAAAGGAGTTGGTTCATTCACTTAAGTTATCTAGTGACCTTTCATACTTGGTGCTGAAATATCACGTTGTTTTATAACTTCGATAAGGGTTTCCACCACATAAAGTTCAAGATCATCAAATCCATATAAAATATAAGTCTCAAGTTGTAAAGCTCAGACCTTATAGGTATGCGATGGTGCAAAAAAAATGAGATTAGGAGACTTGTGGAAGAAATGAATGAGGCTAGAATCATTTAGGATAACACTAATATTATTTTTTGTTGGAGTATTATTTAAAAAAATCAGTATTTCTATAATTTTATAATTGTGTTGGTGGCCCTATTTGTTGGTGGCCCTATTAAGAGTGACAATACCTCATTAAAATGACCCACTTAAAGGTGACACTGATTTAATTAAGTGCTTAAATATAAGTATCATATTAGATTAAATTAGATATACAATCCATGGTAAAAGAATACATAAAATTGGAATGCATAAAATATATTATAATAACATTTTGGTTGAAAAAAACAAATTTTGTTGAGCGGTAAAATCAAAATTTGTAAAAATCATAAAAATTATAAAATTAACTTTTGCATTATAAATTTTAAAATTTTCAATTAACAATTTTTAAGAATTTTTACAAAATTGGGTTCCAATAATATTTTCTAACCATCAACTATACAGATCATTTGCACTTTATGCAATTTGGTCCTTTTTATCAGATTAAACATGAAATCAGTAAAATTTAGTAACGAAATTTTTCTTATGGTATTCCTATCATTATACAGACCATAAAAATAATATTAAAATAAATTTTCTTTCGGACTTGGATTTGTGGTCCCGAAACCACTATTCTGATTTCACTAAAAACGGGCTATTACATGAGTTCTTTAGGGTGCAAGTCAATGAGTTACACGGCCTAGCACACGGGCGTGTGACACGAACGTGTGACCCTACTTAATGAGTTACATGGGTGAGGACACAGGTTGAGACACGGCTATGTGTCCCTAATTTGATTGTTACACGGCCTGAGACACGGGTGTGTGTCTCAGTCGTGTGAGGCACACAGCCGTGTGATTCCTGTTTTGCAAATTTTGCATCTTTTTCCTTAACTTTCTAAACTATTTCCAATTGGTCCCAAATTGTTTCTAGGTTATTTTTAGAGTCTTGAGGGCTCGACTTAGGGACGTTTTGCATGAGTATGAAAGGTTTATGATATGATTATTATACTGATTGATAAAATGTTCATATGTTTTTTATTGTTTTGTAATACTCTGTAACCCTAATTCAAAGGATTTGAGACAAAGTTAGGGTGTTATAATAAAAGGTCATTTGATACCAAGAATTTGAGAGTATATGCTTTGAAGGATGATGACGAAAGAAGGATGGGGCCTTGATTATGACCTTTGTTGGCATTTGCCTTTTATTTTGGGGATGACAACCATAAATCTACTATAGAGGACACTGCGTTGTTATCTAATTGAACCACATTCCCAATTGAATCATTCTTATATGCCCTCGTGATATTTTCTTTAATGAGATATTCTTTCTACATATTATAATCATATTGAGTTTCGATTCAAATCAGTTAATCTCTTAAACGAAAGATAAGTTGTTAAAAGGATCATGAATGCTTATTTATTAAGACTTAGATTGCGGTTTGCCCTTTTATTAAAAATTAATGGGTAAATTAATTTCTATATATTAGATCAAAGATTAATCTGGTAATTCTATTAAAATTTCATCTAATTCTATTGTTAAAATTCGGTTCATGTACACTAGTATGAGGTACAAGTAGCATGCCATATGTCACTTTCGGTTATTCCATTAACCACGTCGCTTTTAACAATAAATATAAATAGAATTTTTAGCAAAATGATCAATTTACACTTTGATCTAATATATTAAAACTAATTTATCCATTTTTTTAAGTTAAGAGAACAAAATCGCCCTCCAAATAAGTTCTATCATAAACATTTTTCATCCACAATATCCAAATTTAAAACTTAAAAATATTTAACTTTTTAACCCTTAACCTGGAAGTAGAAGTATTCATGGGTTGGATCGGGTCAGATTTGGGACGGACCTAAACATGATTTTAATATATTTTATGTTTGTCCAAGTCCAATCCGACTCGAAATACGGGTTGGACGAATAACCCAACCCGTAAATAGAACTACCTAGAAGTATTGATGCCCATGTGCTACTCTTTGGTTTTTATATGGTTTTATCAAACGAAAAATATCTTCCACAGTTGTTGAGCAACGGTTGCACTTATGCTATATGCCAAGCATTGTAGGAGCCACTGGGATACATAAAAATCAAATATCATTTCATCATAGAAAATCACCCAAAATTTTATGTAAAATTCTAACAACGCATACAAAATTTTATGATACTTTTAAAACACTACTAAAGTTAACAATTTATTTAACATAAAATAATATATTTCCACACTATATTGATAGATGCAAACAACTTAATTCTATTATTAAAATTTTAAACACTTTAAAATCATGTTACTTGAAATATTTGAGATGATGAAAATCTAATGAAGACACGAAATGAATTTAAAGATAGCAAACTATTTTGTAGGGTGTTCAATCGGTTAACCAACCAAATAACATTAACCAAAATAACCAACCTTTCAAAATTTTTAACCGTTAGCGAACTGAAATTTTTCAAAAAATTAACCGATCGGTTAATTTGGTCGATTAATCAATTAACTGAAAATTATATGTTTTTTTTATTTTTGGTTAAAATTAACCGAATTACCGAATTAACCGAATTAATGAATTATTCAAATTAACCGAATTGAATCACTACATAATTAAAAACATTACATAAGTCTTGAAATTAATACATAATTGAAATGCAAGTTTTAATATTTTCTATTTGTATTCATTTCTTCTCTCCAAAAGATCTCCATTTACATTAAACCTACAAAAAAAATCATGTGCAAAAATTTAGCATATAATAGAAATATACACATTTAAAAAAATCAAATAATATAAACAAACGAATAGATTATAACTTAACAAGAATAATATAGTAGCATACCCTTCAACTCACGAAAGCTCATGAATTTAGGGTAGGCATTGATGCATTCCAAGAAAAGTCTAAACATTGAATCAATTAAATAAGTAGGAGTGATATGGTAAAAAAATTAAAACTATTAAAATAAAACAATAAATATACCATTTTCAATCTTGTCAAGCTCTTGGATTTGTTCTTCAATCTTTTTGAAACACTAAAACAGCAGCTTGATTCAATTTAAGACAGTATGAAAATGCTCAATTTGAAACACTCAAACAATAACTTTAATTCAATTTATGACAACATGCAAACAATAACAATACATTGCATTAAAATCAATAAATAACAACTCAAGGCTTTTAAACAAGGGAGTATGTATGCTAATTTTCCAGCATTTGGTCAACATATAAACTTTATAAACAGTAGCCAAATTGTAAAAAAATGTCAATAAACTTCCCTTCATTTAAAAGAGCAGTTTATGGCTTTTAAATCAAGGAATTTATATGCTGAATTTTCAACATTTGGACAACAGCTCCCAACCATAACTATGAGAATCATTTATTTTTTCAATCCAAATATTCAATAAAAATCATTTATTTTTATTTTTTTGGTTTATTAATTATGTTTTTTTGGACAGTTTGCAAATCTCAACCATGCAAGAAAAGAACATTGCTATTACATGAAGCAATCAAAGGGTTATTACATGAAGATGAAACAGGTTCGGGTTCGGGTGCGGAGATGAAATGAAACAATTCGTAAATACAAATACTAGCTGATATCTATTGGGATTATGAACATCGAGCTAGTTTCATTCTTAAAACAGAATTCACAGAAATGGAGGCTTTAGTTGGTGAAAGTACTCTTGAGCTATTAAAAGCCTACCTCAACTCGCCGGTGATGGATGGTGACCTGGTAGACGCCGAAGTGCCGGAAGGAAGGCAGCTGACCTGGTAGAGATTTTGGGAGTTTTCAATTAGGGATTTGAAGTTTAAGGTTAGGTTTTTTTTTTCTGTCGTCTGTTCACTGTTGAGTTTAGACTTTTAGACTTTAGTTTTAGTTTAAGAATTTTATTTTTATTTATTAAATTATTTTTAATTTTTATGGTTGGGTTGGGTTGGGTAATTGGCTTCGGTTGGATACTTGGGTTTGGATTGGGTTTAGGTGAATAGTGGGCCTATTTATATATTATAATTTTATTTATTAATTTTTCGGTTAAACCGAAAAAATTCGGTTAACCGACCGGTTTTGAACCAATTTAACCGTTAACCAAAAAATCAAAAAATAATTAACCGACCCCGACCGAAAAATTTCGATTAATCGACCGATTAATAGAATTCAGTCGGTTAACCAAATTTTTTCGGTTTTACCCGAATTTTGCACACTCCTACTATTTTGTAATCAATTTAGGAATTGAGATAGAAAATTGAGAGGAAATGAATTTTGAGAATGAAAATTAAATTTAGTATTGATGGAATAGAATGAGAAAACATTGAATTTGGTTTGGACATAAATAGGGGATTTTAGGGACTTTGGGAAATTTTTTCTTTTTTTCTTTCACTGTTGAAATTAAATATTTTTATTTAAAATTTATTTAATCATTAGGCCAACCGTTAAAAAAAATCAAGAGCCCTGATTTTTTAATTGTTTGCATCCAACGATTTGGAATTTTTTTAAAATTTATTGGGTAAAAGCGTACTCCACTGGATGTGCTTTTAGTGAAAACGTATTCAGCAGGGTGTACTTTTGCCAATGTGGTACCACGTCTCAGTAAACCAAATACTTAAATTTCTAGAGAAAAAAACACAATTACCAATTCTTAAAACAATGTAAACATTGTAAAAAAAATGGTTAATGAAAATTTGTAAAAATCATAAAAATTATAATGTTTTTTTTTTTGCATTATAAGTTTTAAAATTTTCAATTAACAATTTTTAAGAATTTTACAAAATTGGGTTCCAATAATATTTTCTAACCATCAACTATATATGATACATAACAAAGTATCCCTAAATCACAATATATCTCATATATAACAACATTCTCTAATAACTACCAAAATCAAACTATTCACTCAAATTCCTAATGAAAAACACAATTTTATAACTAAATACTCAAAGTCCTATTGGAAACCTAACTTTGTAAAAATTTTAAAAAATATAAAAAATTTATTAATATAAATTGTAAAATTTATAATGGCAAAATAATAATTTTATGATTTTTATGATTTTTAATTAACATTTTTACAAATTTTAAGAATTTTTACGGAAGTTAAGTTTCCAATAAGACTTTGAGTATTTAATTAGAAAATTGTGTTTTATTAGAATTTGAGTAAATAATTTATGATCTTTGTAGTTGTTAGAAGCTTATAAGAAGAACCGATTAAAAATTTGTGTTTTATAAAAGCTCATGGAAAATTTATATTAAGAAGCTCAGGAGAGGAGAGAGAATGGAAAGGAAAAAATAATAAAGAATGAAAGAATAAAAGAATTAACCGCGAAATAGATGAGTTTAATAGTAGAATTATTTGTTTGGTTAATTCTTTTAACATTAATGACCAACTTGACAAAATATAAAGACTCAATATAGTTTATTCCAAAAGAAAGTCACTTCCCAAAATTTGGAATTTCGAGGCGGCTAAACGTAAATGCAAAGTTGCCAACCTAATCTTAAGAGAAACAACCCAGTATTCCAATTTAAACATCGAAGTACACTCTTAGCTGAATAACAACACACTTGTCTTTTCAATATGCTCCTACCTCAAGGTAAAAATTAAAGGAACATTATTCAAACACGAATTAAAAAAAAAAAAGCAACAACTCCAATTTAGAATGTGATTTTACAATCTTTTCACTGGCATGTGAAATACATATTATTTTAAATATTTAACACATGATGATAAGTGATTATAGGAATGACAAATTTTGAGCCTTTGATGAATTTTGTACTAATTTGTTTCGAATAGAGTGGATTTATTTTTGAAAAGTAGATGAGTTTAGTAAATTGACCCCGCCGTACTCTATTGACAATACGGAATGGGAATAACGTGGAGCTCGTTTTTTCTTTTAACAGAAACGCCAAAAGCCTCGGTCATGTCTAGATCCTCATTTTTCATTCCGTTGGGGAGTTTCCAATCAAAATGGGATAGTAATTTTGCAAGGAAAGCTCGACAACAGCCATACCATATGACATGCCAGGACATATCCTCCTTCCAGCACCAAGTGGAATAAACTCGAAGTTAGTCCTTTATAGTCAACTGAACCATCGATGAATCTCTCTGGATAGAACCTCTCGGCTTCATTCCAGTAGTTGGAATCTCTTCCAATTGCCCATGCATTAACAATCACTCTGGTCTTGGCTGGTATCTCATATCCATTAATCTCACATCTCTCACTATTTTCTCTTGGAATTAGCAAAGGTAGAGGAGGGTGTAATCTTAGAGTTCCCTTTATAACCAACTTCAAGTACTTCAGTTCATGAAGGTTTGACTCATTAACATCCCCTGTTTTATCATAGAGTTCCCTCACCTCGGCTTGTGCTTTTCCAAGGATCCTAGGATTTTTCATCATTTCCAACATTGCCCATTCTGCTAGAGTTGAAGATGTCTCAGTTCCACCCATGAGAATGTCCTGAAATGAAGTTCTACTTAGTTACGGTACAAAACATCTTTTTACAGTTTTCAAGCAACTAAAAGAAGCAAGGAATCATATATTTGAACACTGAATAAATCTTGCTTCCCAAAGATATCAACCTGAAGTTTGAAGTAATTTGATGTTTGAGCATGTTAAATTTATATAGGACTATATAAACCCATATATAAACACGCAAGATATGATATATGAAACCACTAACCAGGATAACAGCTTTGATGTTGTTAATTGTTAAGGGAAACTCAAGTCCTCCATGATCCTGAAGATTCAGAAGAACATCAACTAGATCCTCTGTTACATCAACACTGTCCTCCGGATTTGCACTGCTATCTCTATGTTCTTGAATGATGCTTTCAAGCATTGTGTCTATATCATGGTGAAACCTCTCAAGTTCGGCTCTCATCCCACTGAGATCCGGAAGAAATTTGATGGATGGAAACAGATCAGCAATATTAAAACCAGCCATAGCTTCCACGAATTTCATGAGAAATGAAATGAATGCTTCGTGTTTCTTGCACCTTCCTGCGAAAGCAGTCCTTAAAGTGATGTTATATGATAAATTGCATAACATTTCTCCAAGATTGATTTCCTTTCCTGTCTTAGAAAAGATGGATCTAATTAAACTTGACACCTGCTCTTCTCTGACTGAACGGAATAATTGTACTCGTTTCATACTGAGCAGCTCCTATGTGCAAACTTTTCAAAGTTGCCTCCAACAGCTTCCATATGGTGCAAAAGCAATATCTGAAAGATTGTATAATACGATTTCTGCACCAAGGAGAAAGGGCCTGTTAGCAAAATTGATATCATGTGTTTTAATCACTTCTTTAGCAGCCTCTGGAGAAGAAACAACAACGTGTGATAATTCACCAAGTTCTAGGTGCATCAGGGAACCATGTCTTTTGGCTAATTCCGCCAAGCGCTGATGGGGAAGAGCAAATATTAAAAGATGCAAGTGCCCTATAATAGGTAGTTTCCCTGGTGCAGGAGGTAGATTTTTGGGTGTCTCCTTTATTTTGGATCTCATCCATAGTTTAAACACCATGAAAATGAACAGAAGGAAGGTGAAGGACAAGGGGAGCAACTTATCCATGGTAAACCTATGCAAAACTTAAGGGTAAACTGTTCTTTTTGCTGAGAAAATCTCATTTCTTAAGTTATACAGGTTTCTGATATTGAAATATGTGCCTGTCAAAACTGATGGCTTGAAAAATAGCAATGCCGGCGCTACGCCGGGGTCCTAAAATGGGAAATTTTGATTTTTGGCGCCCTTTACAATTTATAAAATCTTTAAGTTAGTATAGTTAAAATTGTACTTTGATCTTTAAAATGACAATATTTTGATTTGGAATATGGTATTTGGATGATTTTAGAATATACATTAAAAATTACGATTATCCTCCAAACCAAACTGAATTCTTTTATTATAAACCCATTAATCATTCAAAACAAAAAGTCTCAAACATATAAATGTTAATTTGCTTTAACCTTTTGTTTGGAATCCCAATTGATAGCAAGATAAATTTATATTTTTAATACATTTATTTTGGCTAATTATCGAATAAAATGCTATTAAATTTGAGTTTTCTTATCAGAATGAAGTTGGTGTGTTGAATTCAAATCCTTACAAAAATAAGGTTAAATTAGAACAAAATAATAAAGAGGAGGGGTAGATCGAAAGATTGAAGGTTTGATTTTAGCTAGATTTTAGCACTAGAATTGTGTATAAATATTTGGGCTGACTTGGCTTTGGAATGAATCAATTCTTTACTTCTTTTATTCCTTTCTATGTCAGTGCTCTATTCTTGTTTCAAATTTCTTTTACTTTCAACAAATTTTTTGGTTTAATTACCTTCCAAGACCTTTCCCCTTTCCAAATTCCACCACTTTCATACTCCATCTAGCATGATTTATTTCATGCTTAACTAAACCTCGTTTTAGCCTTAAACAGGTTACCGCTACGACAAATAATCGTGAGATTTGAACACATGCTAAATACTTTGCGACTCGGTATTCGCTATCTCTCTGATATATGGGATAGTACAAATTGTCCCTTAAAGTTGATTTGATTTCAATTCAAAAGCTGCGTTGGGTAGGAATTGTTTGGCATACAATTGGGAACCGAGTCGGCCATGTTGTATTCAAAGTCCATAAAATAAAATTGAAAACTTAAACTAAAAACTTAAACATAAAATAAATAAATATATTTTAGAAAAGAAGAGTAAATGTCGGGAAATGAAATTGAAAACTAAAACTAAAATTTAAACATAAAATAAATATATATTTTTTAAACATAAAAACTTAAAACATAAAAACTTAATATATATATTTAATATATTTTGGGCGGTAGCAGCAGGCGTGCTGTGCTAAAAAAATTACTGCCGAGGCCGCCCATTTTTAAACGGGTCTCTTTTTTTGCCCAAGCCCATATTTCGGGCCTATATTTTTACCCGAACCCTCCCATATTTCGGGCGGGCCATCGGTTCGGGCCGAGCCGCCTACCCATGGACAGGTCTACTTAATATATAACATGAAATGATTTTAAGAAATTAAGTAATTCGTATTTTCTATGAAATTAAGTAATTCCAAAATCATGGAAGAATTACTTAATACATGAAACATTACTTGAATCATGAAATGGTGTCTAAAGAATTAAGTAATTCATAAATCATGGAAGAATTATTTAATATATGAAACAACTTGCATCATGAAATGGTTTCTAAGAAATTAAATAATTTCTAAATTACAGAAGAAAAACTTAATACATGATATATTACTGGAAACATGAAAGAATATTCTTTATGCTCGTTTATCTTGCTTGTTACATGGGAAAATTACTTATAATTGATGTATTATGTTAGCAAGTCTTAATTCTTTATAAATAGATAAGACTTGCGTAGGTGATATACTGAATTGAGAGCACTTATTCTTGTTCACTGAAGAATGTTTCTTTTAAATGCATTGAGTGAAAAATCAAGTGTATTACTTTGTTGAAGTCCTAAGTTCTCAAGGGGAAGACTTGAGGAAGCTTGATAGGCTCAAGGCCTATTACGATACATCGACGAAGCTCGCTAGGCTTAAGGCACGTAAATATATACCTATAGGCTCAAGGCCTAATATGATACACCAAGACGAAACACGCTAGGCGCAAGGCCTAATATGATACACCGCACGAAGCCTACTAGACTCAAGGCCTGATATGATACTGAAAGTAAAACTCAATTCTATTATTTATTTCGCCAATCAACATTCAATATTACAACACCATAACTAAGATATTAGCCTTTTCTCGATTTTGATCCGTTTGATTCATTTCTTGGTCAAAATAATAATTTTCATTCAATTAAATCATTCAAATAACTCAATATAATTAATAAAACTCATAATCCTTATCAACAAGAAATTTACGAATTATCTCCAATATTTTACCTTTTATGCGCTTTAGTCCCTAAACCCAAAATACACAAATTTATCATTTTAGCTAAAATTCATATTTGCCAATTTTATAGGATTCCTAAACGGCCTATATTCATGAGAATTTCACATTAAATCCAAAGAATTTTACATTTTAACAAATTAATCCTTAAACATCAAAATCATAAAAACCACTTAACAAAATACTTATATTTAATTACAAACTTGAATAACTTATCGATTAAAAATAAAAAAGCCTCAAAATAATTCATGGAAAATTCCTAAACCTTTAACATTTTACAAATTGACCCCGAGCTAACTAGATTAAGCTAATACAAACTCAAAAATATAAAATCACTAAAAGCGGGCTCAAAACCTATCATGCATGAGATTTTAACTTGGCGAAAGCTTTGGTTTTTATTTAATGGAGGAACCGGCTGCTAATTCCTTTTGGGGAAGATGACATTGTTTTCATCTTTTGTTTAAAGTTAATTTATTATTTAATTACCATTTTGTCCTTATCTTATTAACTTACAAAATGACAAAACATGTCCATAATCGTCCATCAATGTACTTGATATAATTATCCACTAAGCCCTTTGATTTAATATTTCATAGCCATTTGACCCTTTAACATATAAAAGTAAACTTTTGCATCTTTTACAATTTAGTCCTTTTCATTTAATTAACTATTTAAACATTAAAATTTATTAACCAAATTTTAATATAACCTTAATAACACTCCATAGATATTTAATAAAATATTTATGGGCTCAGTTTATAGAAACAAGGTCACAAAACCTTATTTCCCAAAATCACTTAAGGATTTACCGCTTGAACCTAATTATTCATTCAAATAACATAAGTTATCAAATAAAATTTATTGTACTATATTTGGCTTGTAAATATTAAAAATAATATTTATGGACCCACTCGTCAGATTTGTGATTCCGAAACCACTATTTTCGACACCAATGAAAAACAGTCTGTTACAAATATTAAACATATTTTCTCAAAATTTTACCCGGTAAATTGTCATGATTTACCAGGTAAAATTGTCATGATTTTGGGATGAGAAATTTATTTAATATAAATATTTTGAAGTATATTTTACGAAATATAAAAACAGAATCAGGTTGGACCAAATTTTGGGAAAAGTTCAGGAAGTACTTGTAATTGGACTTGTTGTGAGAGAGGCCCAAAATCTCCTAACGGAATATGAAGGGGAAACAACCTTAGTAGGAATACTAGGGAATGTCGTCCACCTTACTCCTACTCTAATTAGGAAACTTTTCTAGTTGAAATAAACTTCTACAACTCAACAAAGGTTCGACTTTCTCTTCCTATAAATAGATGACACCGGTAGAGTTATTTATAAAATTTTGAGAGATTGTTACTCTGCTAAAAAATAGAGAGAATTTATTCTCAATTATTAAATATATTTTCTAGAATAACAATTCTACCGGTTTCTATTAAAGAAGAGAGAATTTTCATTTTCACCCCCAAAAGAAAAGAAAACTTTTTCTATTTCTGTATTTTGATTCAATTGGTTCGATCCCACACTCAGAGCAGTTCGTGATGCGAGAATAGCGAAAAAGATCATTTGGTTGAAAGCTGAAAAACATCAAAGATCCGTTTATCCGAAAATACAGGTATGATTTCGTTCTAAGGTTTATTGTTATAAATATCACAAACTGAGTCGATTTTCAAAATTTTAATTTTTCACCGTAAGAAAACATTTTCAAACCGAATTTTTTCCAACAACTACATCAACTCTTCCCTGAAGGCTTTAAGCTATTCTTTTACAAAAATGTTTTTGTTGCCTTGGGAATGCTAGGATACTGCCAGAAGGTTAGTATTATTCCTATGAAGTCCATTCAAATTATTATGACTGCATTCTCCACGGAATGTAGACTAAGCTTTATCTTCCTAACGGCCCAGGTTTTCTCGCCCAGGACCTCCCAAACAACTCTTAGCTTATCAATATGTTGCTTATTCTATGTATTCCTTTGATCAAGAATGTGTTGTTGCTCTTCCTGTTCTTTAAAACAATGCTTCTACTAGGAGAACTACTCTTCCAAATGTCATAACTTCTCTTGGGTTTCAAAGTCATGGGGTTGGGGCTTGAGGCTTATTGATGAGAGCCTTGATCTAGTGGGATGGGGTTACAGTTGGTGAAAGTCGTGTAGTTGTAAGGCAAGTTACAACCTCTTACAAACAACAAGCTATTTGGTCCAAAAGCCTAAGGGTGGGAACACCTTGTGGTTGTTGATACTTTGCAGTAGCTGGTGGGATGAGAGTAGTCTGGCGAGTGACGTCTGTTAGTGCAGTAAGAAAAACTGGGTGGAGACGTGAGGATCCTTTAAGGCATTTATAAGTTGCTCTAAAATGGAAAGAAGAGAACTTGCGATTACAAAAGGGTTCTGCGGGTTAGAAGTAGAAGGAGTCAGGTAAAGTTCAAGTCAATGGGAGTTCTAAAGTAGGTAAAATGGGGTAATGAGTGGAGCAAGGAAGTTAGTCTAGTTGGAAAGGTCATTGGTCCGGTTGATTTGGTTGATAAGGGTTCCATTTTAAGATTGTGGAGCCATATTGTCCATGCTCATCGCACCAATCGTTGATACTGATAATACAACAAGGAGAAGATATGGAAGAGAATGTGTTAATTGTTATGAAGGTCAGTTCACCTAATTGGGGTGAAGAGTTAGAGGTTATAAATAGTAAAAATTATAAGAGTATGAAGGTTGAGGGTTAAATGTGAATTAACAGAATGTAAGCTTGGTACCTTTGAGAGACGATCCATTCTTCCTTGCTCTTGGAGGTATTTATAGGTGAGGGTTTCAGCGTAAGTTCGAAAGTTAATGTGTTGGACTTGCCATTAAATCATCATTATGTAACGTGTGGGTGGATGACTTGATGAAACAAATCTTTTCTTCTTTTACAAATTTTAATCATTTTATTTTTCTCCATAAGTTAATATTTTTTATTTTAATGCAACCAATTTAAAATAATAATAATTTTTGTGCAATTTTTTATGTCATTGACACATAATTTTGGTAATTATTTTACCTTGAACCCAAAACCTCAAACCTAATTTTGGTAATTATTTCCTATCTAAACAATAAATATAAGAGGATAACTCTCAATTCTAAAATTGAGGTTTAGATAGGAAATTACAGAATATATTTATTTTTTAATATAATGCTTACTTTTATGGCATGCCTATTAGATTATTTGTCAAAATGGTTCATATTAACAGAATGTAAGCTTGGTACCTTTGAGAGTCGATCATTTCTTCCTCGTTCTTGGAGGTATTTATAGGTGAGGGTTTCGCGTAAGTTCGTGTTAACGTGTTGGACTTGCCATTAAATCATCATTATGGAACGTGTGGGGTGGATGACTTCGATGAAACAAGGATGTCTATAATGGGACAAATCTTATCATTTATTCGACTTGGTGGTATGGAGCAATTGAGCCCACATACTATTTGGTAATTAACAACTTCACGTTCCCAATGAAGACGCCGAGACTTGGACAATGATGGTGCACTGTTCAAATGGTCATCCTAAAAGGAAAACACATAGGTGACCTCCTGGTTAGGTTGTGGGGGCTTACTATTTGGGTGCCTTTCTAGCTTACCACGTGTCTTAACTCAAATGGGGTATAACAGAGGAGTGCAAGTGTTAGTGAATAATATAGTGAGCTAATATGTATGCACAAGACTTGTGTAAGGGGGTTTCTTTAGCAACATCTCGACTATTCTTTGCAAGCTTTTACACTATTAATGACTAAAATCTAAACTACAAAGGAGTTGGTTCATTCACTTAAGTTATCTAGTGACCTTTCATACTTGGTGCTGAAATATCACGTTGTTTTATAACTCGATAAGGGTTTCCACCACATAAAGTTCAAGATCATCAAATCCATATAAAATATAAGTCTCAAGTTGTAAAGCTCGGACCTTATAGGTATGCGATGGTGCAAAAAATGAGATTAGGAGACTTGTGGAAGAAATGAATGAGGCTAGAATCATTTAGGATAACACTAATATTATTTTTGTTGGAGTATTATTTAAAAAATCAGTATTTCTATAATTTTATAATTGTGTTGGTGGCCTATTTGTTGGTGGCCCTATTAAGAGTGACAATACCTCATTAAAATGACCCACTTAAAGGTGACACGATTTAATTAAGTGCTTAAATATAAGTATCATATTAGATTAAATTAGATATACAGTCCATGGTAAAAGAATACATAAAATTGGAATGCATAAAATATATTATAATAACATTTTGGTTGAAAAAAAACAAATTTTGTTGGCGGTAAAATCAAAATTTGTAAAAATCATAAAATTATAAAATTAACTTTTGCATTATAAATTTTAAAATTTTCAATTAACAATTTTTAAGAATTTTACAAAATTGGGTTCCAATAATATTTTCTAACCATCAACTATCTGATCATTTGCACTTTATGCAATTTGGTCCTTTTATCGATTAAACATGAAATCAAGAAAATTTAGTAACGAAATTTTTCTTATGGTATTCCTATCATTATCTGAGACCATAAAAATAATATTAAAATAAATTTTCTTTCGGACTTGGATTTGTGGTCCCGAAACCACTATTCTGATTTCACTAAAAACGGGCTATTACATGAGTTCTTTAGGGTGCAAGTCAATGAGTTACACGGCCTAGCACACGCAGGCGTGACACTAACGTGTGACCCTACTTAATGAGTTACATGGGTGAGGACACGAGTTGAGACACGGCTATGTGTCCCTAATTTGATTGTTACTTACCGAGACACGGTGTGTGTCTCGATCGTGAGCACACACAGTGTGATTCTGCTTTGCAAATTTTGCATCTTTTTCCTTAACTTTCTAAACTATTTCCAATTGGTCCCAAATTGTTTCTAGGTTATTTTTAGAGTCTTGAGGGCTCGACTTAGGGACGTTTTGCATGAGTATGAAAGGTTTATGATATGATTATTATACTGATTGATAAAATGTTCATATGTTTTTTATTGTTTTGTAATACTTCGTAACCCTAATTCAGTGACGGAGACAGGTTAGGGGTGTTATAATAAAAGGTCATTTGATACCAAGAATTTGAGAGTATATGCTTTGAAGGATGATGACGAAAGAAGGATGGGGCCTTGATTATGACCTTTGTTGGCATTTGCCTTTTATTTTGGGGATGACAACCATAAATCTACCATAGAGGACACTGCGTTGTTATCTAATTGAACCACATTCCCAATTGAATCATTCTTATATGCCCTCGTGATATTTTCTTTAATGAGATATTCTTTCTACATATTATAATCATATTGAGTTTCGATTCAAATCAGGTTAATCTCTTAAACGAAAGATAAGTTGTTAAAAGGATCATGAATGCTTATTTATTAAGACTTAGATTGCGGTTTGCCCTTTTATTAAAAAAATTAATGGGTAAATTAATTTCTATATATTAGATCAAAGATTAATCTGTAATTCTATTAAAATTTCATCTAATTCTATTGTTAAAATTCGGTTCATGTACACTAGTATGAGGTACAAGTAGCATGCCATATGTCACTTTCGGTTATTCCATTAACCACGCGGTTTTAACAATAAATATAAATAGAATTTTTAGCAAAAATGATCAATTTACACTTTGATCTAATATATTAAAACTAATTTATCCATTTTTTTAAGTTAAGAGAACAAAATCGCCCTCCAAATAAGTTCTATCATAAACATTTTCATCCACAATATCCAAATTTAAAACTTAAAAATATTTAACTTTTAACCCTTAACTCGAAGTAGAAGTATTCATGGGTTGGATCGAATTGATTTGGGACGGACCTAAACATGATTTTAATATATTTTATGTTTGTCCAAGTCCAATCCGACTCGAAATACGGGTTGGACGAATAACCCAACCCGTAAATAGAACTACCTAGAAGTATTGATGCCCATGTGCTACTCTTTGGTTTTTATATGGTTTTATCAAACGAAAAATATCTTCCACAGTTGTTGAGCAACGGTTGCACTTATGCTATATGCCAAGCATTGTAGGAGCCACTGGGATACATAAAAATCAAATATCATTTCATCATAGAAAATCACCCAAAATTTTTATGTAAAATTCTAACAACGCATACAAAATTTTATGATACTTTTAAAACACTACTAAAGTTAACAATTTATTTAACATAAAAATAATATATTTCCACACTATATTGATAGATGCAAACAACTTAATTCTATTATTAAAAATTTTAAACACTTTAAAAATCATGTTACTTGAAATATTTGAGATGATGAAAATCTAATGAAGACACGAAATGAATTTAAAGATAGCAAACTATTTTGTAGGGGTGTTCAGTCGGTTAACCGACCCGAAATAACATTAACCAAAATAACCAACCTTTCAAAATTTTTAACCGTTAGCCGAACTGAAATTTTTTCAAAAAAATTAACCGATCGGTTAATTTGGTCAGTTAACTGAATTAACTGAAAATTATATGTTTTTTTTTATTTTTGGTTAAAAATTAACCGAATTACCCGAATTAACCGAATTAACTGAATTATTCAAATTAACCGAATTGAATCACTACATAATTAAAAACATTACATAAGTCTTGAAATTAATACATAATTGAAATGCAAGTTTTAATATTTTCTATTTGTATTCATTTCTTCTCTCCAAAAGATCTCCATTTACATTAAACCTACAAAAAAAATCATGTGCAAAAATTTAGCATATAATAGAAATATACACATTTAAAAAAAATCAAATAATATAAACAAACGAATAGATTATAACTTAACAAGAATAATATAGTAGCATACCCTTCAACTCACGAAAGCTCATGAATTTAGGGTAGGCATTGATGCATTCCAAGAAAAGTCTAAACATTGAATCAATTAAATAAGTAGGAGTGATATGGTAAAAAAAATTAAAACTATTAAAATAAAACAATAAATATACCATTTTCAATCTTGTCAAGCTCTTGGATTTGTTCTTCAATCTTTTTGAAACACTAAAACAGCAGCTTGATTCAATTTAAGACAGTATGAAAATGCTCAATTTGAAACACTCAAACAATAACTTTAATTCAATTTATGACAACATGCAAACAATAACAATACATTGCATTAAAATCAATAAATAACAACTCAAGGCTTTTTAAACAAGGGAGTATGTATGCTAATTTTCCAGCATTTGGTCAACATATAAACTTTATAAACAGTAGCCAAATTGTAAAAAAAATGTCAACCAAACTTCCCTTCATTTAAAAGAGCAGTTTATGGCTTTTAAATCAAGGAATTTATATGCTGAATTTTCAACATTTGGACAACAGCTCCCAACCATAACTATGAGAATCATTTATTTTTTCAATCCAAATATTCAATAAAAATCATTTATTTTTATTTTTTTGGTTTATTAATTATGTTTTTTTGGACAGTTTGCAAATCTCAACCATGCAAGAAAAGAACATTGCTATTACATGAAGCAATCAAAGGGTTATTACATGAAGATGAAACAGTTCGGGTTGGTGCGGAGATGAAATGAAACAATTAAATAAATACAAATACTAGCTGATATCTATTGGGATTATGAACATCGAGCTAGTTTCATTCTTAAAAGTAATTCACGAAATGGAGGCTTTAGTTGGTGAAAGTACTCTTGAGCTATTAAAAGCCTACCTCAACTCATGGTGATGGATGGTGACCGGTAGACGCAAGTGCCTAAGGAAGGCGGTGACACAGTAGAGATTTTGGGAGTTTTCAATTAGGGATTTGAAGTTTAAGGTTAGGTTTTTTTTTCCGTCAATCATGCTCTTTGTTGAGTTTAGACTTTTAGACTTTAGTTTTAGTTTAAGAATTTTATTTTATTTATTAAATTATTTTAATTTTATGGTTGGGTTGGGTTGGGTAATTGGCTTGGTTGGATACTTGGGTTTGGATTGGGTTTAGGTGAATAGTGGGCCTATTTATATATTATAATTTTATTTATTAATTTTTCGTTAAACCGAAAAAATTGATTAACCGACGGTTTTGAACCAATTTAACCGTTAACCAAAAAATCAAAAAATAATTAACCGACCCGATCGAAAAATTTCGATTAATCGACCGATTAATAGAATTCAGTCGGTTAACCAAATTTTTTCGGTTTTACCCGAATTTTGCACACTCCTACTATTTTGTAATCAATTTAGGAATTGAGATAGAAAATTGAGAGGAAATGAATTTTGAGAATGAAAATTAAATTTAGTATTGATGGAATAGAATGAGAAAACATTGAATTTGGTTTGGACATAAATAGGGATTTTAGGGACTTTGGGAAATTTTTTCTTTTTTCTTTCACTGTTGAAATTAAATATTTTTATTTAAAATTTATTTAATCATTAGGCCAACCGTTAAAAAATCAAGAGCCCTGATTTTTTAATTGTTTGCATCCAACGATTTGGAATTTTTTAAAATTTATTGGGTAAAAGCGTACTCCTTGGATGTGCTTTTAGTGAAAACGTATTCAGCAGGTGTACTTTTGCCAATGTGGTACCACGTCTCATAAACCAAATACTTAAATTTCTAGAGAAAAAACACAATTACCAATTCTTAAAACAATGTAAACATTGTAAAAAAATGGTTAATGAAAATTTGTAAAAATCATAAAAATTATAATGTTTTTTTTTGCATTATAAGTTTTAAAATTTTCAATTAACAATTTTTAAGAATTTTACAAAATTGGGTTCCAATAATATTTTCTAACCATCAACTATATATGATACATAACAAAGTATCCCTAAATCACAATATATCTCATATATAACAACATTCTCTAATAACTACCAAAATCAAACTATTCACTCAAATTCCTAATGAAAACACAATTTTATAACTAAATACTCAAAGTCCTATTGGAAACCTAACTTTGTAAAAATTTTAAAAAATATAAAAAATTTATTAATATAAATTGTAAAATTTATAATGGCAAAATAATAATTTTATGATTTTTATGATTTTTAATTAACATTTTTACAAATTTTTAAGAATTTTACGGGTTAAGTTTCCAATAAGACTTTGAGTATTTAATTAGAAAATTGTGTTTTTATTAGGAATTTGAGTAAATAATTTATGATCTTTGTAGTTGTTAGAAGCTTATAAGAAGAACCGATTAAAAATTTGTGTTTTATAAAAGCTCATGGAAAATTTATATTAAGAAGCTCAGGAGAGAGAGAGAATGGAAAGGAAAAAATAATAAAGAATGAAAGAATAAAAAGAATTAACCGCGAAATAGATGAGTTTAATAGTAGAATTATTTGTTTGGTTAATTCTTTTAACATTAATGACCAACTTGACAAAATATAAAGACTCAATATAGTTTATTCCAAAAGAAAGTCACTTCCCAAAATTTGGAATTTCGAGGCGGCTAAACGTAAATGCAAAGTTGCCAACCTAATCTTAAGAGAAACAACCCAGTATTCCAATTTAAACATCGAAGTACACTCTTAGCTGAATAACAACACACTTGTCTTTTCAATATGCTCCTACCTCAAGGTAAAAATTAAAGGGAACATTATTCAAACACGAATTAAAAAAAAAAAAAAAAGCAACAACTCCAATTTAGAATGTGATTTTACAATCTTTTCACTGGCATGTGAAATACATATTATTTTAAATATTTAACACATGATGATAAGTGATTATAGGAATGACAAATTTTGAGCCTTTGATGAATTTTGTACTAATTTGTTTCGAATAGAGTGGATTTATTTTTGAAAAGTAGATGAGTTTAGTAAATTGACCCCGCCGTACTCTATTGACAATACGGAATGGGAATAACGTGGAGCTCGTTTTTTCTTTTAACAGAAACGCCAAAAGCCTCGGTCATGTCTAGATCCTCATTTTTCATTCCGTTGGGGAGTTTCCAATCAAAATGGGATAGTAATTTTGCAAGGGAAAGCTCGACAACAGCCATACCATATGACATGCCAGGACATATCCTCCTTCCAGCACCAAGTGGAATAAACTCGAAGTTAGTCCCTTTATAGTCAACTGAACCATCGATGAATCTCTCTGGATAGAACCTCTCGGCTTCATTCCAGTAGTTGGAATCTCTTCCAATTGCCCATGCATTAACAATCACTCTGGTCTTGGCTGGTATCTCATATCCATTAATCTCACATCTCTCACTATTTTCTCTTGGAATTAGCAAAGGTAGAGGAGGGTGTAATCTTAGAGTTCCCTTTATAACCAACTTCAAGTACTTCAGTTCATGAAGGTTTGACTCATTAACATCCCCTGTTTTATCATAGAGTTCCCTCACCTCGGCTTGTGCTTTTCCAAGGATCCTAGGATTTTTCATCATTTCCAACATTGCCCATTCTGCTAGAGTTGAAGATGTCTCAGTTCCACCCATGAGAATGTCCTGAAATGAAGTTCTACTTAGTTACGGTACAAAACATCTTTTTACAGTTTTCAAGCAACTAAAAGAAGCAAGGAATCATATATTTGAACACTGAATAAATCTTGCTTCCCAAAGATATCAACCTGAAGTTTGAAGTAATTTGATGTTTGAGCATGTTAAATTTATATAGGACTATATAAACCCATATATAAACACGCAAGATATGATATATGAAACCACTAACCAGGATAACAGCTTTGATGTTGTTAATTGTTAAGGGAAACTCAAGTCCTCCATGATCCTGAAGATTCAGAAGAACATCAACTAGATCCTCTGTTACATCAACACTGTCCTCCGGATTTGCACTGCTATCTCTATGTTCTTGAATGATGCTTTCAAGCATTGTGTCTATATCATGGTGAAACCTCTCAAGTTCGGCTCTCATCCCACTGAGATCCGGAAGAAATTTGATGGATGGAAACAGATCAGCAATATTAAAACCAGCCATAGCTTCCACGAATTTCATGAGAAATGAAATGAATGCTTCGTGTTTCTTGCACCTTCCTGCGAAAGCAGTCCTTAAAGTGATGTTATATGATAAATTGCATAACATTTCTCCAAGATTGATTTCCTTTCCTGTCTTAGAAAAGATGGATCTAATTAAACTTGACACCTGCTCTTCTCTGACTGAACGGAATAATTGTACTCGTTTCATACTGAGCAGCTCCTATGTGCAAACTTTTCAAAGTTGCCTCCAACAGCTTCCATATGGTGCAAAAGCAATATCTGAAAGATTGTATAATACGATTTCTGCACCAAGGAGAAAGGGCCTGTTAGCAAAATTGATATCATGTGTTTTAATCACTTCTTTAGCAGCCTCTGGAGAAGAAACAACAACGTGTGATAATTCACCAAGTTCTAGGTGCATCAGGGAACCATGTCTTTTGGCTAATTCCGCCAAGCGCTGATGGGGAAGAGCAAATATTAAAAGATGCAAGTGCCCTATAATAGGTAGTTTCCTGGTGCAGGAGGTAGATTTTGGGTGTCTCCTTTATTTTGGATCTCATCCATAGTTTAAACACCATGAAAATGAACAGAAGGAAGGTGAAGGACAAGGGAGCAACTTATCCATGGTAAACCTATGCAAAACTTAAGGGTAAACTGTTCTTTTGCTGAGAAAATCTCATTTCTTAAGTTATACAGGTTTCTGATATTGAAATATGTGCCTGTCAAAACTGATGGCTTGAAAATAGCAATGCCGGCGCTACGCCGGGGTCCTAAAATGGGAAATTTTGATTTTGGCGCCCTTTACAATTTATAAAATCTTTAAGTTAGTATAGTTAAAATTGTACTTTGATCTTTAAAATGACAATATTTTGATTTGGAATATGGTATTTGGATGATTTTAGAATATACATTAAAATTACGATTATCCTCCAAACCAAACTGAATTCTTTTATTATAAACCCATTAATCATTCAAAACAAAAGTCTCAAACATATAAATGTTAATTTGCTTTAACCTTTTGTTTGGAATCCCAATTGATAGCAAGATAAATTTATATTTTTAATACATTTATTTTTGGCTAATTATCGAATAAAATGCTATTAAATTTGAGTTTTTCTTATCAGGAATGAAGTTGGTGTGTTGAATTCAAATCCTTACAAAAATAAGGTTAAATTAGAACAAAATAATAAAGAGGAGGGGTAGATCGAAAGATTGAAGGTTTGATTTTAGCTAGATTTTAGCACTAGAATTGTGTATAAATATTTGGGCTGACTTGGCTTTGGAATGAATCAATTCTTTACTTCTTTTATTCCTTTCTATGTCAGTGCTCTATTCTTGTTTCAAATTTCTTTTACTTTCAACAAATTTTTTGGTTTAATTACCTTCCAAGACCTTTCCCCTTTCCAAATTCCACCACTTTCATACTCCATCTAGCATGATTTATTTCATGCTTAACTAAACCTCGTTTTAGCCTTAAACAGGTTACCGCTACGACAAATAATCGTGAGATTTGAACACATGCTAAATACTTTGCGACTCGGTATTCGCTATCTCTCTGATATATGGGATAGTACAAATTCGTCCCTTAAAGTTGATTTGATTTCAATTCAAAAAGCGCGCGTTGGGTAGGAATTGTTTGGCATACAATTGGGAACTGAGTCGGCCATGTTGTATTCAAAGTCCCGTGAAAAAATTGGCGTGTTCAATTGGAAAAAGCTAGTTGGATTCTGTCAAGGGAGATAGTGATCGAATTTAAACGACTCAAATTGTTGAGGCTATTAATTCGAGTTGGGCTTTTCAAATCGTAAGGCTTTTAAAGTCTTAAATTACAGGTACGTGCCACGTGATTAGAAATTTGATAAGGGTCGATTTGCAAGTCGTACCGAAATCGACTATGAGAGGAAGAGTTGGCGGTTTGAGGCGTCCTCGATTACTATAACCAACTTATCACTTGGAAGGGAAAAATCATTTTTCAAGGATCGATTCGAGTTCGGAGTACACCGAGGCTAAGGCTAAGCTTTAAAATATTTTATTTACCAATTTATTTTATTTTCCTTAAGTTATTTTGCAGTCACATTTTTTTTGGCTTTATTTTATATACACATATATTTTTTCTTTTAATATTATTATCTTTATAAACTAAAACCCCTTTTTATTTTCCAACATTGCAACGCACAGGTCATGGGCATGACTGTTACGACGACAGTAATTCTGGTCATAAGAAAAGGTGAAATTAGATAACTAGTCCCTATGCATTTGACCCTACTGCTTTATATTTCAATTTACTGTTATTTTTTTTGTAGGAATTTATATTTGGTGATTTCGACGCCCATCAAATTTTGGCACCATTACCGAGGACTAATTTTTTTTCTAATTTTTGTTTGTTTTTTTTATGACTAGGTCAAAACTGGGGACTGTAGAATTTGAACCGAAAATAAAGAAGTTGGCTCGAACATTGCGAAGAGAAGCTATTCAACGTGGTAAAGGACTACATCCCACTTCGAAGTAGGATCTTATACCAAAGATATTTTCTCATTTGAGAAATTAGACGAAATGACAGATCAAACTATACGCCAACTCGCAGCAGCACCAGATGAACAACAACCGCTATGCATAACTTATCCGACAGAAGAAACACCAAAGATATTTTTTGATAGGTTTTTCCCAGCAGCTCGAGCAGTCGGATTAAGGAGGAGTATAGTCGGAATACAACAAAAGGAAGCAGAGTCACTCTATGAATATTAGGAGCGATACAATAAGTTGTGTGCAAGTTGCCCATAACATGGCCTGTCTGAACAATCGTTCTTACAATATTTTTATGAGGGGTTACTCCCAATGGAAATGAAAATGATTAATGTCGCTAGCGGGGGCGCTTGTGAACATGACTCCTCAAAGAGCTAGAGAATTAATTTCGACTATGGCTATAAATTCTCAACAGTATCGGCCACCTATGGAACCTACGAGAAGGGTTCATAAGCTCGGTACTCTTTCCTTAGTAGATAAGATTGATGAACTTACTAATGTGGTTAAAAATTTGCTTGCAGGAAAAACGAACCCAGCTCAGTTGTGCGGGGTTTGCGCTAAGCCTAATCATCCTACCGACTCGTGCCCGATTTTACTTGAGGACAGAACTACACAAGTAAACGCTGTTGGAAACTTCCCAGAGCCACTTCAAAGGCGTTATGATCCATATTCAAGCACGTACAGTGCAAGGTAGAGGGATCACCCAAACCTGAGCTATGGATCAAACCCTCAATATAATCAATCAAATCCAATAAGGCCACCTCCATCTCAGCAATATTAACCTCCAAAGTCATCTCTTGAAACCATAATAGAAAGGCCAGTCATTAGCACCGAAAAGTTCGAACAAAAGACTGAAGCACATTTCCAAGAACTAGATTAGTAAATAAGTAAGCTTACGCTTACGGTTAGTCGTTTGGAGACCCAAGGGAGATTGCAGTCTCAAATTGAGTTGAATCCTCAACTTAATGTAAATACTATGACATTGAAAAGTGGAACAGTTTTGAAAAGTGCTATGACAGTGATGGTCACGACACTGAACAAAAAAAAAATAGAAACTTGAACCAACAAGTCCCACAAAGTTGGCACCACAAAAACCATTCGTTGTACCACCTCCATTCCCTGGAAGGCTCGTCCAAATTAAAAAAGAGCGAGAAGAAAGAAATCCTTGAGACATTTTGGAAGGTACAAATCAATATTCCTTTACTTGATGCAATTAAACAAGTTCCACACTATGCAAAATTCTTGAAAGAGTTGTGCATCGACAAAAAGAAACTCCAAGGAAACGAATGGGTGAATGTGGGAGAAATTTTTTCTACAATGTTACAAAGGAAAATCCCGCATAAGTGTAAGTATGGGTGAGCCTTTGATTGGATCAAATTGAATCAAATGAAAAACTTTCGAGTTAATCGAGTTAACGAATCATATTTTATCATCCTAACTCGATTTGAAATTTTCTCGAATTGAGTCGAGTGAGATGGAATTTGAATTGAATTGAATATATTTGTTCGAGTTAAATTTTAAAAGATAATTTTGGGTCCTTGTAACCACTGTCGCCCACCGTAATCAAATTTGTCCACCGTAATCAAATTTGTTATTAACTTTCATCACCTCATAATTTATTTATTAATATTTTATATACGGGTTAGCTTCTTTGCTTACTTAGTTGCTTCAATTACCTTCTAATTATATATTTTGAAATTAAAAATATATTAAATGTAAAAAAAAATTAATAAAAGTTATTTTAAAGATAAAATGTGAAATTAATACCAACATAAAATTTTAACACATATTTTATGATATTATTAATAATTCAATTTTAATATAAATATTCAATATGATTAAACAATTCAATAATTTAAATAGTACAAAATGTGAAATTTAATTTAATAATATAAATAGTAGATATAAATAAAATTATTATTTAGGTTTAGAGATTTTTTTTGGATGATTTTGATTTTTTATTTGGGGGTAAAGGTTGAAAAGTAAAAGTTAAAGGGAAAATAAAAAGTGTTTGGGGAGTAAAATTTTGAAGGAAAGTAAATAGGGGGAGTAAAATTTTGAAGAGAAAATATTAAAAAAAACAGGGGGGATGGGATTGGGGTAGATGGGGTGGGATGAGAGGGGAGTAAAAAAGTAGGAGGGAGTAAAAATTTTGGGAGAAAATAAAAAATTTTGACGGTTTTTTGGAGTAAAACTTTGAGGGAAAGTAAATGAGGGGGGAAATTTTAGAGGAAAAATATTAAAAAATTGGTGGGAAATAGATTTGGGGTAGATGGGGGGTTGGGATGAGAGGGGAGTAAAAGTTTTGGGGGGAAAATGATGAGCAAAAGTTTTGGGGAAAAAGTAAAAAGGTTTGAGGATTTGGGGTAAAAATGTAAAATATTATAGTTTGATATTCGGTTTATTCGAATTGTTTGAGTTATTCGAATTTGAAAATTCAACTTGATTCGAACTCGAAATTCAAAAAAAAAATTCGAATTGACTCGAATAACTTGATTTGTTTAACTCGAAATTTGAATTTTTCTTCGATTTTTTCGATCGAGTTTTGCTCACCCTTAAGTGTAAGAACCAATGTATGTTTTCTATACATTGCAAAATAGGTAATATTGGCATAAAGAAAACCATGTGTGATTTAGGAGCATCCATTAATGTAATGTCTTTATCTATTTTTAAATTGCTAAACATGGGTCATTTGAAAGAAACAGAGGTGATTATTTAATTGGCAGACAAATCATTCGTATATCCAGAAGAGGTGTTGGAGGATGTCCTCATTAAGGTAAATGAACTAATTTTTCCTACATACTTTTAAATCATCGATATGGAGGACGACCACTTAAGAAATGCTTCCGATATTCTACTCGAGAGACCATTCCTAAGTACTGCACGTACAAAAATTGATGTTTGAAGTGGAACCCTCACTATGAAATTTGACGGTGAGGTGATAAAATTTAATGTTTATAAGGCTATAGGTCAACCTAACACAATGTCAAATATTTCTAGTGTTGATATTATTGAAGCACTAACGAAATTTCATTTAGAGTATCATGAAGAGGATGAGTTACAAACTGTACTTTGCAAGAGTTTAGACCTCAAAACGATGGATAAATAGCCGAAGATAATGACGTTTAGAGAATCAATTCATGAAACTGGTATTCTATTGGAAACTCCACAAGTTCCTAGAAGTCAAGGTAAATATTTTGAACTGTCGCATTCTAAAACTACACTCTTACATTCTATTTTGCATGCTCCGAAACTGGAATACAAACTGTTATCGGTATATTGAAGAATTCCGATGGAGGAAAGGCAAACCCGAACGGAAAAGCTCAAAAACACCTCAATCCACCAATAATGGAGGAATCCAGGAAATACTTCAAGAACAATGAGAAAAGGTTGAGATCTTTCTACGAGGACTTTCAAGTGCATGTAGTAGAAGAATTAATTCTTGAGGAACCAAACGAATAACACTCATGTCATCAAGATAACAACGTTAAACAAAAGTTATTTCAATTTATTTAATTTTGAATTCAGTTTAATTTATGTTGAATATAAAAGAAATAAGATTATTATTTAATCTATTTTATCATGTTATTTTCTAGGAACGATGGTAGAGGTTGTCCTCTTTCATCCAAAAATAAATCAGATTTAGACTTCTATGGTGTGGGCACGCCTTGTCAAATTTCAGTGCTGTCATTTGTTGAAACATACACCCAGGACCAAACCGACTAGAACCAACCCGAACTGGCCAAACCACCCTTCGCCAAATTAACACAAGGAGTACACTTGACCCTTCTATTTATTATTATTTTCATTTGCACATTGAGGGCAATGTGGGCTAAGTAGGGGGTTCGTAGGATCATGCCATACTTTATTCGTTGCATGTGTTTTTCTAAGAATAATTTCTTAGTTCGGTTCAGAAATAAACCTCTAATTCTTATGTTTAATTTATTTAAATAAGTGGATGAATCATGAATAACTATTACTTGCTTGGTCAATGAATATTTTCTAGAATTAAAAATGTTATGCCTTAGTCAATATTTCATGAAAATTGTTGGTTCTTTTGGACTTGCCTAGTGAAATTAGTTGTTTAAATAAATAATAAATTTGCTAATAGCTTGGATAAGAGTGAAGATTCAACAATGTGATCAAGTTGAGTAACCGGGATGAGATGCTTGGGTTGTCATCTCATTTCGCGTCAAAAGGTTTGCTGATCAGTCGAAACTTGTAATACTTTGATAGCCAAGCTTCCTTGAGAAAGGAGAAATAAATCAATTAGGGACGTGAAATTAAGTAACCGGGATGAGGTGCTTAGGTTGTCATCTTGTTTCGTGTCAAAATGTTTGATTATTTCTTGAATTTGTTAAAAATAAATAATTAAATAAAGAGAACATGTCGGGTTAAGTAACTGGGGTGAGATGATTGGGTTGTCATCTCACTTCGTGTCAAAAGACTTGACTACGTTTGAAAAAATAATAATATAATAAAAAAATAGAAAAAAATATATGTTAGGTATGATTGTTTCGCATGTTTGATTAAGCCTAAATTTAGTGAAATAGTTGAATTTGACATACTATTCGAGATTTTATAAAATGCTTATTGATTGAGTTTAACAATTGTTTATTTTTTATTCAGCTAATTGTTTGAAGTATGCTTGACTAGGAAAGAGGGTTTTGATTTGGAAAAGGATTGACGAGTTATTTTTAGTGGATATCATGTTTGAGGACAAGTATCGGCTAAGTAGGGGGAATTTGATAGCAAGATAAATTCTTATTTTTAATACATTTATTTTTGGCTAATTATCGAATAAAATGCTATTAAATTTGGGTTTTTCTTATCAGGAAGGAAGTTGATGTGTTGAATTCAAACTCTTACAAAAAGGGGCTAAATTGGAACAAAAAGCAAAGAGGAAGGGTAGATTGAAAGATTGAAGGTTTGAAGTTGGCTGGATAAAAATTTAAAACTTGAAATTGGTTGGATAAAAATCAAATTATTTTGATATTGTTAAAATTTGTAATTAGTTTAAAATTGATCTTTAGTTTAAATTTTGATTTTTAAATTTTGATTTATCTAGTGATAATTTTTAAGGCAAATTTAGCTAGATTTTAGTACTAGAATTGTGTATAAATACATGGGCTGACTTGGCTTTGGAATGAATCAATTCTTTACTTTTTTATTCTTTTCTGCGTCCGTGCTCTCTATTCTGCTGTTTCAAATTTCTTTTACTTTCAACATTTTTTTTTTGTTTAATTACCTTCCAAGGCCTTTCCCCTTTCCAAATTCCACCACTTCCATACTCCATCTAGCATAATTTATTTCATGCTTAACTAAACCTCTTTTTAGCCTTAGTCTGATTATCGCTCCGAAAAATAATCGTGAGATATGAACCCACACTAAATACTTTGTGATTTGGTATTCACTATCTCTCTGGTATATGGGATAGTACAAATTCGTCCCTTAAAGTTGATTTGATTTCAATTCAAAAAGTGTATGTTGGGTTGGAATCATTTGGCGTACAATTGGGAACTTGAGTCAGCCATACTGTATTCAAAATGCCGCGAACAAATTGGCGTGTTCAATTGGAAAAAGCTAGTTGGATTCCGACAAGGGAAATAGTGATCGAATTTAAACGACTCATACAGATGAGGCCGTTAATTTGAGTTGGGCTTTTCAGATCACAAGGCTGTCGAAGTCTTAAATTATAGACACGTGCCACGTGGTTAAAATTTTGATAAGGGTCCGATTTGCAGGTCATACCGGAAGCGACTACGAGAGGAAGAGTTGGCGGTTTAAGGAATCCTCGATTGCTATAACCAACTTATCGGTTGGAAGGGGAAAACCATTTTTCAAGGATTGGTTTGTGTTTGGAGTATATTGAAGCTAAGGCTAAGCTTTAAAAATATTTTATTTACCAGTTTATTTTATTTTGCTTGATTTATTGTGCAATCACATTTTTTTTACTTTATTTTATATACATATATTTTTATTTTCTTTTAATATTATTATCTTTATCAACTAAAACCCCTTTTTATTTTCCAGCATTACAACGCACAGGTTGTGGGCAAAACTATTACGATGACAGTAATTCTGGTCACGAGAAAAGGCGAAATTAAATAACCAGTCCTTGTGGATTTGACCCTACTACTCTATATTTCAATTTACTGCTATTTTGTTGTAAGAATTTATATTTTTTGATTTTGACGCCCATCACCCATAGTAATTTCATCCCTCAACAAAAAGAAAATAAAAAGGGGAATGATAAATGTAACAACACGATTTTCAGTGGTGACGAACTAGTGGTTTTGAGACCACAAATTTTTGTCATTTCAACTTGTAAATGTTATTTTTAGAATATTTATAGATGTATTAGGGTCATATTAAAATTTGGTTAATAAATTTTAACGTTTAGATAGTTAATTTAGGAAAAGAACTAAATTGAAAAATGTGCAAAATTTAGTCCAATTGAATTCTATTGATTTGATAGTCTAATTATTAAATGAAAAGGGACTTAGGCAATAATTGGTCCATAATGTTATTTATGGACAATAATAGGCTTTTAAATTGTTGATTTATAAGGTTATAATTAAGGGTAAATTTGTAGTTTAGTAAATTAATTAAAGATTAATAAAACAAAAAGAAAATTTGCTATCATCTTTTTCATGTTTCCATCAAAAGTTAAAGAGAAATTCACCATTTTTGGAGCTTCAAATTCAGAAAAACATAAAGCCTTTCATGTGAGTGATTTCTTTACTCGTTTCTTGTAATTTTTATGTTTTTGATATCGTTGCAACTAAATCCAGCTAGCACGTACCTTCATTTTTGAATCTGTTAAAAATTTTAGAAGTTTTCATTGATGAATCTTGAATTTTTTTATGATAACTATGTATTTGAAGCTTTGATTGTGTTATTTGGTGAATTTGTGAAGTGATTTTTGTTAGATTTTGATTTTAGGATTAAATTGTGAAAATGTCAAAATTTTAGGGTTTGATAGTGAATTTGATGTTTATTAAGGACTGTTTAAGGGCCTAGTATATTCAAATATTATGTTAAGTTGAGAAAATGGTTAACTTGATGATTTTTGGGTTAATGGACTAAATTGCAAAAGTTGTAAAAGTTTAGGGTAATTGTGTAATTTTAAAAATAAAAGGGTATAAAATGTAAATTGAATTGGAATGTGAAATTTAAGCTAATAATTGAGGAATTTTACATTTTAGGTCAAGACTCAGTTGATACTCGTGGAAAAGGAAAAATTATAGAATAGTTCCTAAACTTCTACAACTACTACAATTCAATTCAGTTAAGTTCGTACAATGTAGAATTTAACATCTATATGAAATTTTTGATGATATAATATGATATGAAAGATATATATTTGATTATAAATGATGTAAAGTTATTTAAGAAAAAATTATTGAAATTCTCTACTTGGATTGGATTGAACGCGGAATAGAGTACAATCGAGAAATGGTGTTATAGGGTATTGGAATGGAGATTGTTTTGGAGTGATATATATATGTTTCTTGAGTAGACCGAGAGTCAAAATTTGTTGCGAACTCTCCTGTTATACTCTATGTTTTGGTGTGTTTCGGTTGGACTAGCTCTTTGGAGCCATTAGTGTGTTATCAGGTAGATTGCTCTTATGAGCATCTGGTGTGTTTCAGATGGATTAGCTCTTATGATCATCTGGTGTGTTCCAGTTGGAATATCGATGTACTCTTATCCGTAAGTCATTCATCAGATTGTAAATCTCGGTAAGTTAACTTGTTTACTGATTTTTGATGGTTTTGTCATGTATTTGAGTTTTGAATTGAATTTTACAATTCACCGTTAAGATTGTGGATGATAAGGAGCACATATGGTTGTATTATTATTTGATTTGTTGTACTTCATTAAGATTTATCATTTTAGTATGTCGAACTTACTAAGCTTCAATGAGCTTACTTGTGTTATTTTTTGTTCTTGTAGATACTTTGAAGGTTGGACGATCGGACCGGCATTCAAGTCACACTATCCACTCATTTTCGGCAGTTTTTAGACCGTTCATTTTGGATTATATGGCATGTAATAGGCTTATATGCCATTACTATTGTTTTGATATGTAAAATGTTAAAATATGATCTTAAGTGCAAATAGTCAACTTATATAATATATGTGAATGAGATATGATGTTTATGTGCAAGTTTATGGTAAGTGTGATTGGAATGTTGTGATTAAGGAGATCTTCAATCTTGATGGAAATCTACTTTAGAGTCGACTTCAATGGTGTTTTCTAAGTTGTTTTCTTCAATATCCTTTGACGGCTTACTCCCCTCTTCTTATATTTGGTATATATAGGTCTTAAAATGCTGGAAAAACCTAAAAATTACGTTTTTCGCATGTTTGGAATGCGATTCACGAAATGTACACAGCTATGTGCCCAGCTCGTGTGGGAGGGTCCAGCTTGTGTGGCTCCTGAAACTTGCTCTAATTTTCTGGTTTTCGCTAATTTTTCTTCCAAATTCCCTCCTAAGTATAGAAACATGAATTTAAATGATTAAAAGCACAAAATTCACCATTTTAAATTGAATAATCATCCAAAATTGCATTAAGAATGAGGCTAAAACATGTTGCTTTTGGCATTTATCACTTCTCATCACCAAAAAATCATCAAAATAAAGAGAAATAACAATCAAATCAGCATCTATACCTTTTTTAATATACAAAGTAGCTTCATTAATGCTCCTCTCAAAACCCAACTTCTGCAAATAAGAATCAATTTTGCAGTACCAGCCCTTTGGTGCCTGTTTTAGGCCATAAAGAGTCTTCTTATGCTTGTACACTTGATGTTCATTCCAACAACCACAAAACCTTTAGGTTAACAAACATATATGTTCTTCATGCTCTCCATTCAGGAAAGTTGATTTTACATCCAAATGTAACACATTCCAGCCCAATTTACCTGAAATAGCAAAAAGTTATTTGATGGTATCGTGTCTAGCAACTGGTGCAAAAGTGTCACCGTAGTCAACTCCACCTATCATGCATACCCCTTTATGACTAACCTAGCCTTATGCTTAAACATAATGCCATCAGTATTAAACTTAGTCCTATACACCCACTTCTCACTTATAACATGTTCACCGCTAGGTAGATCAGTCAATAACCAAGTGTCATTTTTCTCAATTGCAGAAATTTCTGCCTTCATTTCATCAATCCATTCAGGTACCTTTACAACTTCAATTAAGTTGGTTGGTTCATCAAAGACAAAATTGCACCTCTCATACACATTTACTAAGGATTTAGTTTTGATAACCTCAACATCAGTTGTATCAGCTACACCAAATTCATTACTAGTCACACCATGTTTATCATAATCGGTTATAATAGCCTCTTGGGCATTAACCCACAATCATGCTTCTACACATCATTCTTCTCCCATTCAAGAAGAATCTTTATCAAAGATGACATCTCTACTCACCACAACTTTCTTACTTTTTAGATTAAAGACTCTATACCCTTGGATTGAGAAGAATAACCAACAAAGATTCTTTTCCAAGCCCTTTCATTATATGGCTAAAACAAATAGAACCAAACACTCTAAGGTGTTTCTCAGAAGGCTTAGACCCAGACCAGGCTTTAAGAGGAGTTTTCCCATCTACAACCTTAGTTTCTAACCTGTTCAACAAGTATACAGTTGTTGATACAACTTTTGCCCAGAACAAATTTAGAAGATGTTTTTCAAAAACCATACATCTTGACATCTCCAAAACAATTTTATTTCTCCTTTCACAAACTCCAATTTGTTAAGGAGTGTAAGAAGTAGTGATCTGATGATGAATCCTAGAGTTTCTACAAAAATAATTGAACTCTTTGGACACATACTCTCCACCATTATTTGTTCTTAAGACCTTCAACTTACAATCACACTGATTTTAATCGAGTTTCTTGAATTCTTTAAATATTGACAATACATTCATCTTGGACTTCAATAAATACACCTAACACATCCTTGTCAGATCATCTATAAACAATACAAAAGATTTGCTACCATTCATAGAAGAAGTTTGCATTGGACCACACAAATCAGAGTGAACTAACTCTAATTTCATAGTTGCTCTCTTTACACCATCATGAGAAAATGACAGCATATGTGACTTCCCAAGTTGATAACTATCACATTTATCATCACAAACATTCAGTTCAGGAAAATATGTTATAAAATGATTTGACTGCATATACTTCAAGGTTCTAAGATTAAAATGCCCCATCCTTTTATGCCAAAGAGGATTGACATCATCCTTAGCAAAGCACACATGTTCACAATCAGCATCAAGCTTCAAATAAAAACTATTGTTTTTCATCTTCAAATCAGCAAATTTAGAACTATAAACATCAAATATGTTGCAGACATTACCCTTAAACTAAACACCAAAACCATTTTTTTAATCATATGAGGAATGCTCAAAAGACTTTGGTTTAAATTAGGAATAAAAAGAACGATTGTCATTTTACCTTCTAGAGTGTTCACAGAAATTGAACCTTTTCCTTGAACCTAAACCGTAACACCGTTTCCCAACTTCACATTTATCTTAAAGGACTTATCATGTGAGTTAAAGTAAACAGCCACAAGTGTCATATGATTGGTAGACCTACTATCCACAAGCTAAATAGAGTTATGAGATGGTTTAACAACATGAGAAACCATAAATAGATGCTCACCTTGCTCTTGGTTCTCTTCAGTTGCATTTGCTTGCTATTGATCTTGGTTTTTGCTTGCTTCTTCTTGACCCAACTAAAATTGTCAAGATGTCCGGACTTTTGGCAAAAAATACACTGAAATTTGGACTTGTCTTTTCCTTGAATCGGCAATCCTTTTCAGCATGATTTGTCCTCTTACAAATAGGACATGTTTTTTTGCTTGCTTCTTCTTGACCCAACAAAAATTTTCAGTATGTCCAGACTTTTGGCAAAAAATACACTGAAATTTGGACTTGTCTTTTTCCTTGAATTGTCAATCCTTTTTAGCATGATTTGTCCTCTTACAAATAGGACATGGTGGAAATTTTCCATTCTGACCACTAGTGGAAGAACCAACAACTTTACCCTTGCTTGAGCTTTCAAATTTATTCTCGAAGTTGTTGAACTTTACTTCTTTGTAAGCAGCAATAAAAGCACTTTCACTTGCCTTATGGGCTTGCATAGAAACCCTTTGTTCTCACGCTTCTAGCTTGCTAACAAGATCAATAATAGTTAGACTCATCATGTCACAAGATTCCCCAATAGCTAAAATTTTGGCTTCAAATCTTTAAGGAACATTGATAATGCCTTTTTCAACCACCTTTTCATCAGATAGATCTTCACCATAAAGTCTGAGTTTATCCCAAATAGCCTTTGGTGTTCCAAGATCCGTAATGCTTGTGAAAATGTGATCTACTGACCCGGAGTGAATACATGTTAAAGCTTTATCCTTTTTCAAGATTTGTTCATCGTAAGCTTTGAGTTGAGCAATAGTGGGATTTTGTTTCGATGCTGATGGATCTTCATAAGTTTCTACAAGCTTCCAGAAGCTAATAAATCTCAAATAAACTTTCATCTTGACAGCCCAAACATGATAATGAGTTCTTGTGAAAATAGGAACAGATGTTGAAAGAGTATTAGAAAAGGCCATTAAAATCACTCAAAATATATGTAAAACCTCACACCCTCAAGAAGAAGCTTTGAATACCACTATTGGTGTAGTTTTTGAATTCAGATTAAGTTAGTACAATGTAGAATTTAACATCTATATGAAATTTTGATGATATAATATGATATGAAAGATATATATTTGATTATAAATGATGTAAAGTTATTTAAGAAAAAATTATTGAAATTCTCTACTTGGATTGGATTGAACGCGGAATAGAGTACAATCGAGAAATGGTGTTATAGGGTATTGGAATGGAGATTGTTTTGGAGTGATATATATATGTTTCTTGAGTAGACCGAGAGTCAAAATTTGTTGCGAACTTTCGTGTTATACTCTATGTTTTGGTGTGTTTCGGTTGGACTAGCTCTTTGGAGCCATTGGTATGTTATCAGGTGGACTGGCTCTTATGAGCATCTGGTGTGTTTCGGATGGATTAGCTCTTATGATCATCTGGTGTGTTTTAGTTGGAATATCGATATACTCTTATCCGTAAGTCATTCATCAGATTGTAAATCTCGGTAAGTTAACTTGTTTAGTGATTTTTGATGGTTTTGTCATGTATTTGAGTTTTGAATTGAATTTTACAATTCACCGTTAAGATTGTGGATGATAAGGAGCACATATGGTTGTATTATTATTTGATTTGTTGTACTTCATTAAGATTTATCATTTTAGTATGTCGAACTTACTAAGCTTCAATGAGCTTACTTGTGTTATTTTTTGTTCTTGTAGATACTTTGAAGGTTGGACGATCGGACCGGCATTCAAGTCACACTATCCACTCATTTTGGCGGTTTTAGACCGTTCATTTTGGATTATATGGCATGTAATAGGCTTATATGCCATTACTATTGTTTTGATATGTAAAATGTTAAAATATGATCTTAAGTGCAAATAGTCAACTTATATAATATATGTGAATGAGATATGATGTTTATGTGCAAGTTTATGGTAAGTGTGATTGGAATGTTGTGATTAAGGAGATCTTCAATCTTGATGGAAATCTACTTTAGAGTCGACTTCAATGGTGTTTTCTAAGTTGTTTTCTTCAATATCCTTTGACGGCTTACTCCCCTCTTCTTATATTTGGTATATATAGGTCTTAAAATGCTGGAAAAACCTAAAAATTACGTTTTTCGCATGTTTGGAATGCGATTCACGAAATGTACATGACTATGTGCCCATTTCGTGTGGGAGGTCCCACTTGTGTGGCTCTGAAACTTGCTCTAATTTTCGGTTTTCGCTAATTTTTCTTCCAAATTCCTCCTAAGTATAGAAACATGAATTTAAATGATTAAAAGCACAAAATTCACCATTTTAAATTGAATAATCATCCAAAATTGCATTAAGAATGAGGCTAAAACATGTTGCTTTTGGCATTTATCACTTCTCATCACCAAAAAATCATCAAAATAAAGAGAAATAACAATCAAATCAGCATCTATACCTTTTTAATATACAAAGTAGCTTCATTAATGCTCCTCTCAAAACCCAACTTCTGCAAATAAGAATCAATTTTGCAGTACCAGCCCTTTGGTGCCTGTTTTAGGCCATAAAGAGTCTTCTTATGCTTGTACACTTGATGTTCATTCCAACAACCACAAAACCTTTAGGTTAACAAACATATATGTTCTTCATGCTCTCCATTCAGGAAAGTTGATTTTACATCCAAATGTAACACATTCCAGCCCAATTTACCTGAAATAGCAAAAAGTTATTTGATGGTATCGTGTCTAGCAACTGGTGCAAAAGTGTCACCGTAGTCAACTCCACCTATCATGCATACCCCTTTATGACTAACCTAGCCTTATGCTTAAACATAATGCCATCAAGATTAAACTTAGTCCTATACACCCACTTCTCACTTATAACATGTTCACCGCTAGGTAGATCAGTCAATAACCAAGTGTCATTTTTCTCAATTGCAGAAATTTCTGCCTTCATTTCATCAATCCATTCAGGTACCTTTACAACTTCAATTAAGTTGGTTGGTTCATCAAAGACAAAATTGCACCTCTCATACACATTTACTAAGGATTTAGTTTTGATAACCTCAACATCAGTTGTATCAGCTACACCAAATTCATTACTAGTCACACCATGTTTATCATAATCAGTTATAATAGCCTCTTCAGGCATTAACCCACAATCATGCTTCTACACATCATTCTTCTCCCATTCAGTAAGAATCTTTATCAAAGATGACATCTCTACTCACCACAACTTTCTTACTTTTTAGATTAAAGACTCTATACCCCTTGGATTGAGAAGAATAACCAACAAAGATTCTTTTCCAAGCCCTTTCATTATATGGCTAAAACAAATAGAACCAAACACTCTAAGGTGTTTCTCAGAAGGCTTAGACCCAGACCAGGCTTTAAGAGGAGTTTTCCCATCTACAACCTTAGTTTCTAACCTGTTCAACAAGTATACAGTTGTTGATACAACTTTTGCCCAGAACAAATTTAGAAGATGTTTTTCAAAAACCATACATCTTGACATCTCCAAAACAATTTTATTTCTCCTTTCACAAACTCCAATTTGTTAAGGAGTGTAAGAAGTAGTGATCTGATGATGAATCCTAGAGTTTCTACAAAAATAATTGAACTCTTTGGACACATACTCTCCACCATTATTTGTTCTTAAGACCTTCAACTTACAATCACTGCGATTTTAATCGAGTTTCTTGAATTCTTTAAATATTGACAATACATTCATCTTGGACTTCAATAAATACACCTAACACATCCTTGTCAGATCATCTATAAACAATACAAAAGATTTGCTACCATTCATAGAAGAAGTTTGCATTGGACCACACAAATCGAGTGAACTAACTCTAATTTCATAGTTGCTCTCTTTACACCATCATGAGAAAATGACAGATATGTGACTTCCCAAGTTGATAACTATCACATTTATCATCACAAACATTGATTCAGGAAAATATGTTATAAAATGATTTGACTGCATATACTTCAAGGTTCTAAGATTAAAATGCCCCATCCTTTTATGCCAAAGAGGATTGACATCATCCTTAGCAAAGCACACATGTTCACAATCAACATCAAGCTTCAAATAAAAACTATTGTTTTCATCTTCAAATCAACAAATTTAGAACTATAAACATCAAATATGTTGCAGACATTACCCTTAAACTAAACACCAAAACCATTTTTTTAATCATATGAGGAATGCTCAAAAGACTTTGGTTTAAATTAGGAATAAAAAGAACGATTGTCATTTTACCTTCTAGAGTGTTCACAGAAATTGAACCTTTTCCTTGAACCTAAACCGTAACACCGTTTCCCAACTTCACATTTATCTTAAAGGACTTATCATGTGAGTTAAAGTAAACAGCCACAAGTGTCATATGATTGGTAGACCTACTATCCACAAGCTAAATAGAGTTATGAGATGGTTTAACAACATGAGAAACCATAAATAGATGCTCACCTTGCTCTTGGTTCTCTTCAGTTGCATTTGCTTGCTATTGATCTTGGTTTTTTGCTTGCTTCTTCTTGACCCAACTAAAATTGTCAGTATGTCCAGACTTTTGGCAAAAAAATACACTGAAATTTGGACTTGTCTTTTTCCTTGAATCGGCAATCCTTTTCAGCATGATTTGTCCTCTTACAAATAGGACATGTTTTTTTGCTTGCTTCTTCTTGACCCAACAAAAATTTTCAGTATGTCCAGACTTTTGGCAAAAAATACACTGAAATTTGGACTTGTCTTTTTCCTTGAATTGTCAATCCTTTTTAGCATGATTTGTCCTCTTACAAATAGGACATGGTGGAAATTTTCCATTCTGACCACTAGTGGAAGAACCAACAACTTTACCCTTGCTTGAGCTTTCAAATTTATTCTCGAAGTTGTTGAACTTTACTTTTGTAAGCGACAATAAAAGCACTTTCACTTGCCTTATGGGCTTGCATAGAAACCCTTTGTTCTCACGCTTCTAGCTTGCTAACAAGATCAATAATAGTTAGACTCATCATGTCACAAGATTCCCCAATAGCTAAAATTTTGGCTTCAAATCTTTAAGGAACATTGATAATGCCTTTTCAACCACCTTTTCATCGGATAGATCTTCACCATAAAGTCCGAGTTTATCCCAAATAGCCTTTGGTGTTCCAAGATCCGTAATGCTTGTGAAAATGTGATCTCTCGACCGGAGTGAATACATGTTAAAGCTTTATCCTTTTCAAGATTTGTTCATCGTAAGCTTTGAGTTGAGCAATAGTGGGATTTTGTTTCGATGCTGATGGATCTTCATAAGTTTCTACAAGCTTCCAGAAGCTAATAAATCTCAAATAAACTTTCATCTTGACAGCCCAAACATGATAATGAGTTCTTGTGAAAATAGGAACAGATGTTGAAAGAGTATTAGAAAAGGCCATTAAAATCACTCAAAAATATATGTAAAACCTCACAGCCCTCAAGAAGAAGCTTTGAATACCACTATTGGTGTAGTTTTTGTTACAAATAGAGGAAGAGAATAAGAGAGAAGAAAAATAAATTTTTTGAGAATAATAGAGAAGGTTGTCTATTCACCTTCATACACACATGTTCTTTTAATTAAAAAAAGGTTTTACAACTCCTAACACTAGAGTAAAAAAAATAAAGTAAAAGAAACTTACAGTGGAAAAACTAAACTTAAAACAACTACTAGATACTACTAAAGGCTTAAAGCAACTGGCACACAAAACATATATCTGATTTCCAATATCAAACTCAAAATACATCAATAGATATATGGCTCATTAATGCATCTTCATCTTGGAGAACTTCCAAACATCGTAGTTTATTGCCTACAAACTGTTGCAGAAGTGATGAGAACCCATGACATCATTTTCGTGAGTAGGTCTTCTCTATTTTCTTCTACTAGTTTAGCTTATAATGCAACAAACAATGCATTGACTCCCTTTTATTTCTAACTTTTTTTAAATTAATAATTCTAAATTAAATATCATAATTATTTTTAATTGTGAATTTAGTAATATAGTGAAAAATAAAAGGGTATTCTTATTAATTCAAAAGTTTTTCCAAAGTCGTGCTTGTGTATATATATTATAGATTATAGATGAAATATATATAAAAATGAACTCAATCATGAAAATAAATCCCTCACCTCTCAACTAGAGGTATTCATGGGTTATGTCGAATCTAAATATGTTATTAATACACTTTATACTAGCTCTATAACACCCCAAACCCGGCCTGAACGTTATGGTCGAATCTGGCGATGTCGCATGGAAGTGCGTTTGAAAACTATATATTGCTAAAACCATTTTCCTTTTAGAGTTTATCATTATCTTTCATTAATTCTCAAATCGTGATTCATTTCCAAAATGTTATACTTTGCTGAAGCTTTTAAAATAGTTTGCGTGTGCATGGTATTTTGATAAAACATTCATCTCTTTTGAAAACATGAGTTTTACCTACTTCTAGTAGATATAAACAGAAAACAGTATGAAATTCGAATTTTAGGTAAAAATCCATAAAGGCCATTATTATAGAAAACTACCCCGAAATAAAACTTAAAATCGTAAATAAGTATCAAATATCAAAAAGGAGTCGTGTGGCCACCGCTGAGTCTTCCGCCTCACTGATCCACCTATGTCTGAGGATTACCTGTACAGATTAAACAGAAGGGGTCAGTTTACATAAACTCAGTGTGTAATCCCCATTCAAACAAACAAATAATAACAGATAATCTCAGTTTGGGCCTAAACCCTTTTAAATATCAGTATTAGTATCATTTAGGCTTTAGCCCATTTCAGTAATAGTAAGCATTAGAGCCTTAGCCCAACACAATACAGCAACAGTGACAGTTATGTAGTTATAAAATTCTACTCAACCAACCTCTACACTTCATCTCCGTCCAACCTTACACTCCATGTAAGGGTATAATCCACCCACCCATCCCTACACTCCAAATAGTACCGAATACGGCACTAGACAGTAGTTCCAGCTGAGCTGCAGTAAGTTAGGCTTGAAGCCTTTCAGTACACTTCCTCCAATCAATATCAATCCCCAACCCAATACAATGCATCATACAAACATGTCATGGTACCATGTATAATCAGTGCAGTGTGAATAGCATGCTCAACATACAGACACACATATCTATCTCATATAGGCATATAACAGTCTTTCGGTCATTTCATTCAATTAGGGGTCTAGGTAAGCTTACCGACCCTACAGTAGGTCCACAGTCAACTTGGGCGACCAGTGCAACATTAGCAGTCAAATAGTGAAAATGGGCCCACGGCCTACATTGCATGCCCATATGGGCCCACACACTCGTGTGGCCCACATGGCCCAAAATGGCCTTGGCCGTGTGGATTCACGGCTTGGCCTAATATTCCCACACGCCTGTGTCATTCACCCGTGTGAGGCTCACGCGCCCGTGTCTGACCCATGAATTGTACATGTCCAGCCTCGTCGATCACACGCCCACGTTCGATCACACGGCCTGCCACACAAGCGGTCCCACGCTCGTGTGGCATCGTCAGTCCTATTTTTCGGCTTTTCGTCGGCTAGCGTTTACAGTGATGTGATTACACACCTGGTTTCTATTCGCTGAGAAGGAAAAATCCCGAGCCTTTGAAACCTACATTTGACCAAACAATCATCAATTAATCACTTGTACTCTTACTCAATCAAAAACATACGGGTTGACCGAGCGTTAACTGGCAACAACGTTACCTTTAAACGAGTAAAGAAGGAGGATTTGCCCACTTAACGCCAATTAATGATCTTCCACCCCTCGAATCAGTTCCTAAGCACCAACCAAAAACAGGTAAGCATTGATCCAATAAGCAAAAAGCTAACTCTATACTATTTACCCTTACCATCAATAACGATAAGAAAACCAACTTCCAAGAGCAAGAACTTAACAGAAGATAAAGAATGCTCACTAGAGAACAAAGGTAGGAACACAGTCGGCTGCACAAGGAAGAAAAGAATCAGCAAGACAAGGAGAAATAAAAGGGTGGAAGGATAAAGAAGATTCAGCCAAGGGAAGAGTAAAGTGGTGAACGTTTTCTCACTGCCCAATACGAATAGATGAAAGACAAACAAATGGTCGGCAAAGAAGGAGGAATAAACACTCAAAACTTAGTAAAAATCAATGAAATTTCGGCAGCAACAAAGGGGGAGATAAGAGGAAACACAATCAGTAGAGAAAAGAGAAAAAGAACAATTACTGAAATCAGTTCAAAGAACTAGGAATGACCGATAGGGATTTGAGAGGAAAAACAAAACAAAAACTGAATTTGCAAAAAGAGAAGAAAAGAAAGGGAACACTTAGGAGAAATTTCGTCTAGGAGGGGAAAGGATCTGCCGTCAACAACTTGGGAAATCTTGAGGAGAGGGTGCTGAAATTTTAAAAAAGAAAACCCATTCAACACAACCTCTCACCACATTCTCCAACCACCCACTATCCAAACCCCTTAATAACCGAAATCCCCCCTCACTAACCTCCTAAAAATTGGCCACACATCCCCACATTCCTCAAACACTCAAATTTCGGTCAAACTACAACACCTCTACGGCCAAGCAATAAAAATTAAACCCTTTGTTCAGGCAGAGCCTCAAACTCCTGACCTTCAGGACACCAATCCACCACTTAGCCACCAGATAGTAAGCCCATTTTTGACATGTTTCTACAAACAATTAATTAAAAACCCGCTATCTAGAGATAGGGTTTTATTCATTTAAAACAAAAAATTTTGCCCAAGTCAAGACTTGAACCCAAAACTTCTTAAACACTCCCAGAACACATAACCACCAAAGCAGACATATATTTGTGTCACAAATATACAAAAATAAATATAAGGGATTTTTGAGGCGTTACAAGCTCAAACCCGATGTGGCCCGAAATATGAGCTTAAATTTGTTTACGCAGTTTGAAAACTTCTTACGTCTACGAGGCATTGCCCAAAGAGTAGCATTTTATATAATCAAGTACAATGTGTCTTTTATGTTCAATTCACTCACTAAATTGCAACCTCACATATATACTACAACGTAGATTACTCTCACTCTAAGAAATTTCCTTGAAAGCTTTGATGTAAATGGAGTGATGAACTCAATTAAATTTACTTACAATTTTTGCACGAAAAAACTATTCCTAAATGAGCAAAATGAAGTGCTCTATGTAGTTCTCATAATCTAAACAAGCCCTCTAGAATATGTTTCCATAAAAATATGCTTGTTAAAGTATAATCAATATCGATATCTAATTCTACTAAATACCAATTTTAAATTTTTTTCAATAAAGTGTATATTTGACAAAGATCTAGTTGTCAAACTCCTTAAAGATGAAAATTTTTAAGGAACTCCAATTATATTAAAAGATTGAATCCAATATTTATTTAACTTAATTCTTACATGTAAAATCTTTTCTAATAAGTAATTAAAAGTCTTCAAACATCAAATATCAATTAAACAAGAAAAATTATATTATCCAATCAACTTTTATTTTAAGTTACAATTGGAAATGTAATTGATAGCATAACCTACCCCTAAACTCTAAAATTGAGAGTTATTAAAACTTATAAGTTTATATATTTGTAAGGTCTCATTTTGCACGGCAACGGTTGTTTTCATATTCCCAATAATTGAGTTCACAAGCGACGTATAGCGTGTCAGTGCAGCAAGTCCTAGAGATAAGCTTTTCAAATGCCTCCTTAAATTGCAACACGTGATTGGAGCATGTTAAAAAATGGGATAAATTTATATTTTGTGAAAGTTATGAATTTAATTTTTATACTTTTATTTGATTAATTTTAGTTTTTATATTTTTTATATTAGTAAATTTAGTTCTTACATTCATCAAATTTTAAATTTTAATCTTGGTTCAAGAGCAATTAAATCCATATAGTTAAGTTTAATTACTAGTACTCTAATATGTGCATGGTAGTAGATTTAGCCTACTTACTCTAATTGGGTCATTCTAAGTCCATATCCTTTTGAATTTTAAAATTATCAATTTTATTTAATTTTAAATCGGCATAATGTTAAATTTAGCTTTTAAGTTTTTATTTTATTTTTAAACTAAATTTAACTTTTAACACTTTTAAAAACAAGTTAAATTTGACATCAACCTTTTAAAAGAGTTAAATTAACTTTTAGTAGAAATACTGAGACTAAAATGTTAAAATTTTAAACATTGCACCTCGCATGATAATTTAAATGTACTTTCATGTTTCTTTTAAAATTTTTATGAACTTCTTTTACCTGTTGAACTTTTTTTGAATAATTTTTTATAATTTTTAAATTATTTGTTAACATGACATATAACAAATTGTGTTATGTCGATACGAACTACATGTGGGTTGCCTTATTGGTTGTCATGCCAACACCGCTAAAAGAAAAATATTTAGTCAGTATTTTCATTTTCTAGAAAAAGGGATTTGACTCTTTTCGAAATATTAATGATTAAATTTAGCTAAAAATGAATAAGGGCCAAATTGATAGAAGATGTAAATATTAAGGGTTAAATTTAACATTATACCTTATTAATTTAATGATGATGTGTATCATCTAGTTAGACGACAGGAAACTCTGCTGCTTGATTTTAAAGATCGTCTTTGTTCATCATAGAATATGGATTGGGATTCATACTCGAAAGAAATGGTTGTCTAACAGAAATCTAAAGGTGTAGCCTGAAATACCTTCGAATACCAGAAGTCTTTTGATCAGTTCAATGTCTTTTTGGTGTCGCAATGTTGACATATCAGGTACTGAAAAGTTGTGAGATTCAGTTAATGTTAGTATAATAATGCTTGAAGCTTGAGCTGCATGCATGTTTTTCTATGAGTCTGCTTGAAATTTTAAGATGGTTTGCCTTATATGCAGATTATATAGATGCCTCACTTTTATATCTTTAGTCCAAAATGAGTTTTTCTTTCATTTTAGAAGTCGAGTATTATCTATTTATCTTCAATGGTTGTTACTATGTGATATGCCTTTTCTTTTTAAACCTATCTTCCATTTAATTGGAATACAACTGTATTTTACCGGATATCAGTTTCAATTGCTCTTTTGGGTAGTTTGCTTAACATAAAAGAGTTCAAGTATCTTAGCTGGTGTATCATTATAAATCTCTGCTATAAATATTTAAACCAAGTTGCATCAATGAAGACACCTGAAGATATTGATAAAAGAAAAGGATTCTCCATGGTTATGCCTCTTATACGATATTCCGAGATTATAGCCATAAAAGAAATTAATTTTTTTCATGTGCTGGTAAGGAAGATTATGTTTATTTAAAGCATCCATACAAAATGTCAGCTTTTATAGACAAGCAGGTATCAAGATTCTGCAAGTGTATAAATAACAATTTTGTATAGTTCTACCATGGATAACCAGTTCAAGATGATCCCATTGTGCTTCACCTTCCTTGTCTTCATTTTCATGGTGTTGAAGCTATGGAAAAGATCCAAAATAAAGGACTCGCCTAAGAATCTACCCCCTGCGCCATGGAAGCTACCTCTAATAGGCCACTTGCACCTTTTAATGTTCTCTCTCCCTGTTGAAGCAATGGTCAGCATGCAGCAACCAAGACTATCGAAGGTACTACATGCAGAAGCTGCTGGTTCACCAAGTCAGCAAGTTGTTTATGCTTCATTTTGTAGTTTCAAGTTAATGTAATGTAACTTAGTTGTATTAGAACTATGTTAGATTTATGTTTGAAGTAAAATTGATGTTGATTGAGCTGATAAATCAGCTTTGTCTATTTGTTCAAGTTAATTAACACAAGTTACTATGTGTGTTAGTGGTAGTAGGTGAAGTTTAGGTTAACCTACTATTTTGTCAAGTTGTAAGCTTGTTTATGTATTGGCTTTGTGCCATATTCAGTTTTAAAAGAATGAAATCAATGAAGTTTTCATCCATATGCTCTCTATTTTAGTTTTGCTTCAAAATTTGTTTGAGTCTTCTGCTTTGTTTCTGCTGCAAGTCACAAGACTTGCTCGATAAGCATTCTACTGAAGCTTGCTGCTGTTGCACTTAGATCCAACAATTGGTATCTAGAGCCATATTCTTAGAGGACCTGTTGTTGTTCAGAATCAAAACCATGGCATCATCAGGTTTTTCACCAGCTTCACCACCTGTCTTCAATGGAGAGAGCTTCAACATTTGGGCAGTTAAGATGAGGACTTACCTACAGGCATTCGACCTATGGGAAGTTGTTAACTCAGATGCTGAGCCAGCACCTCTTCGAGCTAATCCAACAGTTACTCAAATAAGGCAACACGCTGATGAAAGAACAAAAAGGCACAAGGCCATGTCATGCATACAGAATTGTGTGACAGATGTGATCTTTATGAGGATCATGGCCTGTGAAACACCAAAGGAGGCTTGGGACAAGCTGAAAGAAGAATTTCAGGGGACTGAGAGAACAAGGCAACAACAGCTGCTCAACTTAAGAAGAGATTTCGAAAATCTCAAAATGAAAGAGGAAGAAACAGTTAAGCAGTACTCAAATCAGATTATGACTGTTGTAAACAGCATAAGGCTCCTTGGAGAGCAATTCAGTGAAGCTAGAATAGTTGAGAAAGTCATGTCCACTCTACCAGAGAGGTATGAAGCCAAAATTTCATCCCTTGAAGACTCAAGGGACTTGACAACTATCTCTTTAACTGAGCTAATCAATGCCTTGTATGCACAAGAGCAAAGAAGAGCCAGCAGACAAGAGGAGCACCAGGAAGGGGCTTTTCAAGCCAAAACAAAAGAAGCCTCGAGCACTAATGCTCATAAAGGCAAAAAGTTCTACAAAAACAGGCCTAAGCCTGATGCTGCTAGGAGCAGTGACCAACTCTGTAGACATTGTAAAAGAGCTGGTCATCCAGAAGACAGATGCTGGTTTAGACCAAATGCAGTATGCCAAAACTGCAAGAAAAAGGGCCATGTTGAAAAGGTTTGCAAGAACAGAAGCAAACCAAAACAGAATCAATTTCAGCAACAAAAGGCAGAAGCTCGAGTAGCTGAAGAAAGCAATGATCAAGAAGAACATGTTTTTGCTGTGTCATGTGCATCAAACCAGGAGAAGGGTTCAAAGGGCTGGCTTCTAGACAGTGGGTGCACAAACCACATGTCACCAGATGCAACTATCTTCAAAACCTTGGACAGAACCTGCAAAACCAAGGTGAAAATTGGAAATGGTCAGTTTATTAATGCTGAAGGAAGAGGAGATGTGCTGATTCATACCTCTACAGGTAGTAAAATCATTTCAAATGTACTTTTGGTACCTGAAATCGATAGGAACCTTCTCAGTATAACTCAACTACTTGAGAAAGGTTACTCAGTTGTGTTCAAGAAGAAAGAATGCCAAATTTTTTATCCAAGTGGATCAAACCTTATAACAGTCACCATGACTGATAAGTGTTTTGAAGTAGACTGGCCAAATGACTTGCATTCAGCTTGCATAGCCTCCACTGATGACTCTAGACTCTGGCACCAGAGGCTTGGACATGCAAACTTTAAATCCATAGCCCGAATGGTCAATGAAGGACTTGCTGAAAATTTCATCGATTCAGTGAAAAATGTTGAGCTTTGTGAGATATGTCAGCAAGGAAAATTGGCAAGATTGCCATTTCCTCCAAGCACAACATGGAGAGCATCAGAGAAGCTGCAGCTTGTGCATACAGATGTGTGTGGACCAATGAAGACTGAGTCTCTCAAAGGAAGCAGGTACTTTATTCTATTTATTGATGACTTTACAAGATACTGCTGGATCTATTTTCTAAAGCAGAAATCAGAAGTTCCATCTGTGTTCCTGAAGTACAAAGATGCTGTTGAAACTGAGTCTGGTTGCAAACTTAGAGCACTGAGGTCAGATAATGGAACTGAGTACACCTTAGCTCAGTTCCAAACCTACTGTGAAGAAGCAGGTATCAAACACCAGCTGACTAATGTGTATACACCCCAACAGAATGGGGTCAGTGAAAGGAAAAACAGAAGCTTGATGAATATGGCAAGATGTCTTCTGTTTGAGAAGAATTTGCCCAAAATTCTGTGGGCTGAAGCTGTTAACACAACAGTTTATCTTCAAAACAGGCTCCAAACCAAGGCTCTGGCTGAGAAGACTCCATTTGAAGCCTGGTTTGGGTTTAAGCCATCACTGGCTCATCTCAGAACCTTTGGTTGTATGTGCTACACTCAAGTTCCAGCTGAGAAAAGAAGCAAGCTAGATAAAAGAGCTCAAACAGGAATCCTGATCGGCTATAGCATGGTTAAAAGGGCTACAGAATCCTAGAACCTGCTACAAACAAGATCTTGGTTAGCGAGGATGTTGTTTTCAATGAAAAGGATCTTTGGAATTGGAAGAAGGTGAACCAGAGGCAGTGGCTGAAGATCTAACACTGGAACAAGCTGAAAATGATGAAAACACACCTGAAATAGATGTAGATGATGTTCCAATCAGAGGCACTCGATCACTGGCTGATGTTTATGAAAGAGCACAAGTGGCCACTATTGAACCAAGTTTCTTTGAAGAAGCAGAGAGGTAGGAGGAGTGGAAGCAGGCAATGATTGAAGAAATCAGAATGATTGAAAAGAATCAGACCTGGAGTCTGATTGAAAGACCAACAAACAGGAAGATAATTGGTGTCAAATGGGTTTATCGAGTTAAGAACAATGCTGATGGTAGCCTAAACAAGTTAAAGGCCAGACTGGTTGTGAAAGGCTTCAGTCAAAGGTATGGATCAGACTACCTGGAAACCTTTGCACCAGTGTCCAGGCTAGACACCATCAGACTGCTAGTTGCCTTAGCAGCACAAAAATAGTGGTTGATACATCAGCTTGATGTAAAGTCAGCATTTCTCAATGGATACCTTGAAGAAGAGATTTATGTGGAGCAACCTCAAGGCTTCGAGGTGTCTGGCAAGGAAGAAATGGTGTACAAGCTCAACAAAGCCTTGTATGGCTTGAAACAGGCTCCAAGGGCCTGGTATAGCAGAATAGATGGCTATCTGACCTGTCAAGGATTTGAAAAAAGTCTCAGTGAGCCAACTCTGTATGTTAAAATGACTAGTGCTGAACCTCAGCTCATTGTTTCAATATATGTCGATGACCTACTGGTGACAGGAGGAGATCAAGAGATGCTAAGCAGCTTTAAAGTCAAAATGCAACAGCATTTTGAAATGTCAGACATGGGATTGATGTCTTATTTCTTAGGCATGGAAGTAACTCAAGATGAGAATGGAATTTGGCTAAGTCAAAAGACTTTTGCTATGAAGGTTCTCAACAAATTCTCAATGGAGAATTGCAAAGCAACCAACACACCAGTTGCTGTTGGAGAAAAACTCTCGAGCCAAGATAAGCATGAAAAGGTTTGTGAAACAACCTATCAAGTCTAGTTGGATGTTTGTTGTATTTGGCGCCACTAGACACGACATAATGTATCTTTGTGAGTCTACTATAAGGTTTATGCATTGTTCAAATGAAAGTCATTTTAGAGCTGCAAAAGGGTTCTAAGATACATCAAAGGAACCTTGTGCTATGGAATAAAATTTACCAAGGCTGAGAACTTGAAGCTGGTTGGATATTGTGACAGTGATTGGGCTGGTTCTTTGGATGACATGAAGAGCACGACAGGTTATACATTCAACCTAGGCTCTGCTATGATTTCTTTGGAGCTCAAAGAAGCGAGGAGTAGTGGCTCGATCATTGCGAAGTAGAATATGTGGTAACTGCTGCAAGATCAATCAAGCCATATGGCTCGGAAAATTTTGAAAGATATCAACCATGAGCAAAAGGAAGCAACAGAAATAATGTGTGATAACCAATCTGCTGTTGCAATTGCAAAAAATCCTGTCTTTCATGGAAGAACCAAGCACTTCAACATCAAACTTCATGCAGTTCGAGAAATGGAGCAAGCTCATGTTGTTAAACTGATTTATTGCAGTTCTGAAGAGCAAATTGCTGATATTTTAACAAAACCACTCAGTGTTTCAAAGTTCCAACATCTGAGAGGTAAGATGGGTATTTACAGCATGCTAACCAAGGAGGAGTGTTGAAGCAATGGTCAGCATGCAGTAACCAAGACTATCGAAGGCACTACATGCAGAAGCTGTTGGTTCACCAAGTCAGCAAGCTGTTTATGCTTCATTTTGTAGTTTCAAGTTAATGTAATATAACTTAGTTGTATTAGAACTATGTTAGATTTATGTTTGATGTAAAATTGATGTTGATTGAGCTGATAAATCAGCTTTGTCTATTTGTTCAAGTTAATTAACACAAGTTACTATGTGTGTTAGTGGTAGTAGGTGAAGTTTAGGTTAACCTACTGTTTTGTCAAGTTGTAAGCTTGTTTATGTATTGGCTTTGTGCCATATTTAGTTTTAAAAGAATGAAATCAATGAAGTTTTCATCCATATGCTCTTTATTTTAGTTTTGCTTCAAAATTTGTTTGAGTCTTCTGCTTTGTTTCTGCTGCAAGTCACAAGACTTGCTCGACAAGCATTCTACTGAAGCTTGCTGGTGTTGCACTTAGATCCAACACTCCCCCATCACCGCTTGACCGAATTAGCCAAAAGGCATGGTTCCCTGATGCACCTACAGCTTGGTGAATTATCACACATTTTTGTTTCGTCTCCTGAGGCTGCTAAAGAAGTGATGAAAACACATCATATCAGTTTTGCTACCAGGCCTTATCTCCTTGGTGCAGAAATCGTAGCGTATAATTTTTCTGATATTGGTTTTGCACCATATGGGGACTATTGGAGGCAGCTTCGAAAAGTTTGCACATTGGAGTTGTTAAGTATGAAACGTGTACAATCATTCCGATCAATCAGAGAAGAGCAGGTATCAAGTTTAATTCGATCCATCTATTCTAATACAGGATTGGAAATCAACCTTGGAGAAATGTTATGCAACTCACCATATAACATCACTTTAAGGACTGCTTTCGCCACAAGATGCAAGCAACATGATGCATTCATTTCAATTACGAGGAAACTGGTGGAAGCTGCGAGTGGTTTTAGTATTACTGATCTGTTTCCTTCCATCAAATTGCTTCCCATGATCAGTGGGATGAGAGCCAAACTTGAGAGGTGGCACCATGATTTGGACGCGATGCTTGAAACCATCATTGAAAGAACATAGAGCTGGCAATGCAAATCCGGAGGACAGTGATTACGTAACAGATGATCTCGTTGATGTTCTTCTGAATCTCCAGGATCACGGAGGCCTTGAATTTCCCTTAAGAACTGACAATATCAAAGCTGTTATCCTGGTTAGTAGATTCATATCTTGCGTGTTCATTTATGTGCATAAAGATGTTCTTTGGTTTTAGCTCGTGAGAACTTTTCGAGGACATGCTTATTCTTTGGGCGAGACATCTTCAAGCCGCGAGAGAATGGGCAATGTCGAAATGATAAAAATCCTAGAATCCTTGAAAAGCACAAGCCGAGGTGAGGCAAGTCTATGATAGAACGGGGATGTCAACGAAGAAGACCTTCATGAATTGAAGTACTTGAAGTTAGTTATGAAGGAAACTCTAAGGTTACACCCTCCTTTACCTTTGCTACTTCCAAAGAAAGTAGGGAGAGATGTGAAATTAATGGATATGAGATACCAGCCAAGACCAAAGTGATTGTTAATGCATGGGCCATTGGAAGAGATTCCAACTATTGGAAGGAAGCCGAGAGGTTCTATCCAGAGAGATTCATAGATAGTTCGATTGACTATAAGGGACCAACTTGAGTTTATTCCATTTGGTCTTTGGAAGGAGGATATGTCCGGCATGTCATATGGTTGGCTGTGGTTGAGCTTTCCCTTGCACAATTACTTTATCATTTTGATTGGAAGCTCCCTAATGGTATGAAGAATGAGGATCTGGATATGACCGAGACCTTTGGTGCTACTTCTAGAAGAAAAAGAGATTTGCGCCTTATTCCTATTCCTTACCACCCACCATCATCTATTCAATAGTTAGAATAATATCTTATGTAATATTTCTTAATATTTAGCGATGTTATCATAATTTGAAGTTAAATTGTTTGATAATATTTTTAATTTAAAAATAATTATATTGATGACATATGTTTTTTGCACTTCAGCACATTTAAACTTACGTCCGGAAAAATAACTATGTTCTTAAAAGTAAATTTTATTATCATTTACATTAAGAGATTATAATTGATGCACTCTCGATGTATGAGTCCTATACACAATCAATATACCATAACATGCCATATCATTAATTAACAAAATATTACTTTCCAATAACTACTTAAAAATATATTTAGATCTAATTAAAATTAATTATAACTTTTTATATTTATCTTTTAACAACAACATTAAAACCTTTTGATTTAGGGTTTTCAAAAATTTAAGAAAAAGGCTATATCTAATAATTTGTTTTTAAAATTTATTGGCAGTGATATACCATCTATGGAGATTGAATAGTGACGAGAGGAGACCCACTCTATACTTCAAAGATGAAAACTGCATTGATTTTATGTGAATATCTAAATTCCGTATCTAATTCTCATAAACTCTTTTAGAAAGTGTAAAGGTTTAAGCTTTCCACCACCACCAAACTTTGACCTCTTTTGTTGTTTGTACATTAACTCAAGCTTTTAAATCTTCCTTAGGTATATGTTTTTTTAAATATTTTTAAAGATTCTAAATAAAAAATTTTAGTTTTATTATTAAGAGGTGAGTGAAGCCTTTTAGGATAATTATTTTTTTAATAAAGAATAATTACTTTTATGGGTTGTATTTAACATATTTTAAGGGTAAAGAGTATTACCTTATCGTATTTAATTTCAATTCACTTTAGTCTCTAATTGATGTTTATTTTTATGAGTGATTATTAATTGGGAAAAAATTTCTGATAAAAATGAAATGTGAAGTAAAGATACCTGTCACTTGTCGTAATTTTAAACAAGCAAAGAGATCGGTTAGTTGTTGTAATTTTAAAGTTGAGTGTTGTTTAATTGGATTGATATGATAAAATCAAGGTTGTAATAAAATAAATTTATTAAGTTATTATAGTTTTATGAAAAAATTGAGACTATAAATATTAAAGGAAGTCAACTTGTAAAGTCAAAATGTTATAATAAGCCCAATATAATAAAATTTGTTTTTACGTAATATTATATTTAAATCAACCAAACATATAAATCTTACATTTCAACAAAATGAACCAAACAATATAATCTTACATTCCATTCGTACTCTTATTACGAGACATAATCTAAAACTCAATGAACCAAACACACCTAAGTGTTAATTAATTCGTTAAGCTCTTAGTAGTCCACACGCTTTCTCCAATACCCATGTTTCATTTTCACTAGAACAAACGTGATGCAAAGGATTTATGTATGTCTCGTTTGTTTACTACTGTAATAATATGAGAAAAAAACTTATTTATTACATATGTATTATAATAGTTAGGCATAAAATAAAGAATAGTTGGTACATATTTAAACTTGAAATTAGAAATACAAGTAAAACTCTTGTAAAAATAAGATCTCTTCAAAACAAGCAAAAAAAATTCTCTTTCTGAAAAATAAGTTATGAGAGTGACTAAGTATTACCAATTAAAATAATTTATTCATAACTCATATACTTAAACATGGACAAGAAATAATAGCCCAACCAAACATAATATTAGTGTTATCCTAAACGATTCTAGCCTCGTTCATTTCTTCCACAAGTCTTCTAATCTCTTTTCTTTTCTTTTTTTTTGCACCATCGCATACCTATAAGGTCCGAGCTTTACAACTTGAGACTCATATTTTATATGGATTTGATGGCCTTGATCTTTAAGTGGTTGAAACCCTTATCGAAGTTAAAAAAACGTGATATTTCAACACCAAGTATGAAAGCTCACTAGATAACTTAAGTAAATGAATATCCAACTCGTTTGTAGTTTAGATTTTAGTCATTAATAGGGTAAAAGCTTGCAAAGAATAGTCAAGATGTTGCTAAATTGCTTACATATAAGTACAAAAATTGCACTTGCGAGCAACCCTTTCAACTAATATTTATTTTTACCTAGAAAAAAATTTCTGGTGAGCTTATTGAAACCCCAAAGAACAGGGTCGAACTCCGTAAACCATCATACTCTCAAAACCAAGTCATACTCCAATAATGGTAAAACCAAAAGATAAGTACATTGTGAAAGACCTTGTGACATCATAGAAACCCCTTTACACAAGTCTTGTGCATACATATTAGCTCACTCTATTATTCACTAACATTTGCACTCCTCTGTTATACCCCAATTTGAGTTAAGACACGTGGTGAGCTAGAAAGGCACTCAAATAGTAAGTCTGCCACAAGCTAACCAGGAGGTCACCTACGCGTTTTCCCTTTCAGGATAACCATCCGAATAGGTGCAGACCATCTGTTGTCCAAGTCTCAGAATCTTTATTGGGAATGTGAGGTTGTTAATTACCAAATACCATGTGGACTCAATTGCTCCATACCACTAAGTCAGAATAAATGACAAGATTTGTCCCATTATAAACATCCTTGTCTCATCGAAGTCATCCACCCTACACGTTCTATAATGATGATTTAATGGCAAGTCCAACACATTAACACAAACTTACACGGAACCCTCACCTATAAATACCTCTAGGAGCAAGGAAGAAAGAATCGACTCTCAAATGTACCAAACTTACATTCTGTTAATTCACATTTAGCCCTCAACCTTCACACTCTTATCATTTTCACTCTTTATAACCTCTAACTCTTCACCCCAATTAGGTGAACTGACCTTCACAATAATTAACACACTCTCTTTCATATCTCCTCCTTGTTTTATTACTGTATCAACGATTGGTGCAGTGAGCGTGGGCAATATAGCTCCACAATCTTAAAATGAAACCCTTGCCAACCAAACCAACCAGACCAACGACTTTGCTAACTAGACCAACTTCTTTGCTCCACTCATCACCCCCATTTCACCTGCCTTAAAAACTCTCATTGATTTGAACTTTACCCAAACTCCTTCTCCTTCTAACCCTGCAGGAACCCTTTTGTAGTACGCAAGTTCTCTTCTCTCCATTTTAACAACCTATAAAAGCCTTAAAGGATCCTTATGTCTCCAGCCCAGTTGTTCTTACTACACTAATAGATGTCACTCGCCAGACTACCCTCATCCCACTAGCTACTGCGAAGTATCAACAACCACAAGGTGTTCCCACCCTTAGGTTTTTGGACCAAATAGCTTGTTGTTTGTAAGAGGTTGTAACTTGCCTTACAACTACACCACTTTCAACAACTATAACCCCCATTCCACTGGATCAAGGCTCTCATCAACAAGCCTCAAGCCCCCAACCCAATTGTAATGCCCAATTGTTTCCCCAGGCCCAAGACAAATACAAAACCAAAATTCAGCCCAATAAACCAAAAACCTAATGGCCCAATGGCCCAACACCTAAAAACAGAAGTAGAAACCCTAAGCAGCAACAGCAGACCGCGCCTTTATCCATCTGCCTCTGTGCTCCAGCTGAACTCAGGCTCTCCGCGCGTGCTGTGCCTCCGCGCGCGTGTGAACTAGGCCTTCACTCCAGGCTATATCTGTAACAACCACAAAACAAACAGCAAAAGAAACGCAGAGCAAAAAAGGGGATAACAGATTGACAACAAAGAGTCGAATAACGAGAAAATAGAAATAATATATAATTTTGTATTTTATTTGGCTATATAAAGCCATGAAATTTGTAAAAAAAAAGAGGATATGCATTGAAATAAAGAAATAAAAAATCGCATAGCAGTTTTTTAAAGGTGATTTCACTTTTTTCTTGCGTTTTTTTTTTTTTTATTGTTGAATCATTCATTATACATAAAAGAGATTTGGGAGATGAGAGGTTTACGACTTTGCCTACTCTGTCATGATCGTGCTAAGATAATGAATACTCAAGAGAAAACAAAATTGTATTTTCAATCGATCGACTTCTCATGCAGTACATATATATAATGCAAACTATCGTTACTTAACTCATGTTGTAACAAATTGCAATTGATACTAACTACTAACCGCTAACTACTAATGAGACACTTCTTTACTTCCTAATATTCCCCATACTTATCTGTTTCATTCTTGATCAAAACCCTTCTAATTCATGTTAACAACTCAAGTCGATCCCGAAATCATTAAACATCGATCTTGATAAAGGTTTTGTTAGTATCTCCGTAATTTGGCGAGAACACGAAACATGACCAACTCGAAGAACTCCAGTGCCACATTTTCTCCGACAAAAAAAATCCAACTCCACATGCTTAAACTTAGAGTGCATGATAGAATTTCTCGCGATCGCTATCGCATTGAAGCTATCATACTGCACCAAAGCCTTGGGCAAAGCTCGAACACACAACTCGTTAACAAGGATCGGATCCAAATCATTTCTACAACTACATGTGCAACACTCTTGTATTCGCCTCTTTGTAGAACGGAGATAACTTGTTATTTCTTGGAGCTCCAAGCTGGATTCCTCTAAAAATACACAAAACCGGAGGTGGACTGCGATCATCGACATCGGACCCCAACTAGCATCTAAATACCCTTCAAATAAAAACTTAGAAGCTCGAGTGAACTGTAAACCATAGCTCAGCGTCCCTTGTAGATACCGCAATATCCTCTTAACAGCTTTGAAGTGGACATCCAATGGCTTATGCATGAATTGACACACCTTGTTTACTGAATAGGCAATGTCAGGCCTGGTGATCACCACATATTATAAGGTACCCACTATATCAGATCGATGTTCATCCTCGAGAGGACTCCTTCATCGCCAGACGGTGGTGGTTGTAATCATTGGTGTTGGAAGAGCATTCGACACGTCCATGGAGACTTTGTGAAGTAAATCCGGAAGTATTTAGTTTGGGACGAAATATCCCATCGATATGTACTTAACTTCAATGCCAAGGAAGTAACTCAACTGTTCAAGGTCTTTCAATGTAAACTGAGCATTGAGTTTAGTGATAAACCGATCAATTTCCTGAGAGTCACTGCTTGTAACTATAATGTCATCAACATAGATTAAAACATACAATAGTTGAGTACCATTCTGAAGAATGAAGAGTGAGCTATCAACCTTGGAAGCCTTAAACTCGGTGACAACCAAAAACTCCCTTAACTTCTGAAACCAGGCCCGATGAGCTTGTTTAAGGCCATAGAGAGCTTTATTCAACTTGCAGACAAGAGGCTCTCCATTTAAGCCACATTGGTCGAACCCTGGTGGTTGTGACATTTAAAAAGGCATTGTTTATGTCGACTTGTAGAAGAGACCATTTGAGGGAAACTGCCAACGCAAGAACCACTCTGATAGTGGTTGGTTTGACAACAGGACTGAAGGTTTCCTAAAAGTCAACTCCGGCTTCCTGTGGGTACCCTATGACCACCAGTCTACCTTTATATCTGGCAATGGAACCATCGGCATGTCTCTTAATACAAAAGAGCCATTTGCAGCCAACTGTCCGACGACCCTCTGGTAAGGAAACAAGATCCCATATATGATTAGTGATCAAGGCATTGTATTCTTCTTTAGCTGTTATCGTCCATGTAGTACTTTTAAAGGCTTCATTAATAGTTGTAGGCTTAATCTCATCTAAGATCGATGCAAAGACCTTGGGTCTGAATACCCCACTTTTGGAACGAGTCTGCATAGGATGATGATTTATTTGTACTGACGGTGACTAAGCTATGGCTGTACGATCAGGTGGATCAAATTTCATAGGCTCAAGAGCTGTTGTTGAAAGACTAGCAGAGACACTAGAAGAGGCACGGTCAGTTTGCAACTGCTCAGAAGAAGTTCCCATACTAGATTGATTAAGAGGTATTCGTGCTGTAGTAGGGACACAAGAACCACCAGTCATAACCAAAGGAAGAACAAATCGATGAGGAGTATCCCACTCAGACTATAGTGAAGATTCGTTTTGGAACCCATCTTTGAAAGGAAACTTTGTTTCATCAAACGTGGTATGCCGAGATAAGAAAATTCGACCATCCTCTGCAAGACATCGATAGCCTTCGGTGTTGGGAACACTGCCAAGGAACATACACGGTTGGGACCGAAAATTCAACTTGTGTTGTTGAAAAGGCCTTAGATTTGGGAAGCAAGCACATCCAAACACTTTTAGGAAGTCATAATTAGGTTTGACCTTGTAAAGTACTTCATAAGGACTAGAGTGACACAAGACCGAAGTAGGTAGTCTGTTAGTCAAATGAACAGCATGCATAAAGGCATAAAACCAAAACTTTAAAGGCATATTAGAATGAGCTAAGAGAGACAAGCCCACATCAACTAGCTGTCTATGTTTCCTTTTAGCAACACCATTTTGCTCCAAGGTATAGGGGCAAGAGACCTTGTGTTGTATACCAAGATGGGACAACTGGTGAGCCAAAACACGATACTCACCCCCCATCGATTTAGAGCATTTTAATGGAGCAACCAAACTGAACTGTAATCATCTGATAAAAATCTAGAAAACACTGAGCCACTTTAGACTTGGTTTTGAGAAAATAAACCTAAGTATATTTGCTATACATGTCAACAAATGAGGCATAGTAATCAAAAGCCATTCGAAGGTAACCGAGCAGTGCCCCATACATCAGAAACTACAAGTTTGAAAGGAAAAGAATACAATGCTTTGGAAGCTGTAAACGGAAGCTTATGAGCTTTGCCTAGCTGGCAAGCTGTACACACTTGCTACACATGATTCTTTTGGAAAGGAACATTACAAGACTTCAACACCCGAGCCAGAACACCAGTGCAAGGGTGCTTAGTCTCTTGTGCTATAAGGAAGAAGAAGAGAGTTGAGCATTGTTTAATAAATTGTAACTAGACTTCGGGGTTACATCAACAGCCATTGGAACAGATTTTGTGAACTGAAACCTGTAGAGCCCATCATGCATGTGGCCCTCGAGTAGTGTCTTCCCCGTCAGTATATCCTTCACAAAACACAAAACCGGAGAAACTCAAAATAAACATTATTATCTTTGGCAACCGACCCACGGACATCAAGTTCTTGCATACCGCAGAACATGCAAGACATTCTGAAGGCGTAGAAGTCAAACCCCAACTGAGAGAGTGGACGAGCCTACATGAGCAATAGACACTGAATCACCATTGCCCATGGTGACACAATTTTTACATGTATATCATGAAGAAGTTGTGAGGTTGAACACCTCAGGTGTTATATGATTTGTTGCTCGAGAATCAGGGTACCAAATAGAGTCAGCTTGTGAAGATGGTAGATTTCTAAGAGGAAGATGACTAGAGAAAGTCTGAGGAACAGAGCCACCACAATGAGACATCACTTGACAAGCTGGAGCTGAAGACAAACAACCAGGCCATGCAACTGATGATAATTTACTTGCACTAAGTTGGCCCCTGCAACACCAAAAAAGGTTTCATCAAACCTATGATAACAGGTCTGTACCATGTGGCCTAGCTTCCCACTTAATCGACATTGTGGCACAGCACGAGACCAGCCCTTCCAGTTCCACGAGACCAACCTCGACCCTATGCTCTATAACTGGCTTGAGTCTTAAGAATACCGAGTAGACTCGGTGACCATTTCAAACCATCGTCGTTGTCTTGCTGATGAGTTGCTAAGTTCGCTTGACATGGAGTTTCTGTTAACGACTCTAATTGGCGTGATTCACAATCAAGTAACAGTTTAGTCTACAAGTCAAGTGATAAGGGAGTTGCAGATGCAAACACCCGAATAGATTCGAATTCCACTGAGAGTCCAGCCAAGATAACACTCACTTGTTCCTATTCAGAGATAAAACTACCAGCAGCAGTCAAATTTCGACACATACTTTTTAACAAACAGATTCACTTTCTTGAGGGAGTATAAAGCATAACGCATGCTTGAGATTTTTATGGTTGATTTCGCACTAAACCTTTTTCAATAGCAATCCATAGATCAAAGTGATTTTAACGGTTGTAAGATGAGCTAAAATATCATCCGTAACAATGGACAACAACCAAGAAGCAAGAAAATTGTCATGCTTTCGATGAACAAGAAAATCTTGATTCTCAACTTGCTACCCATCGAACCAATAACAAACGATGAGGGTAGGGAGTGGTACCTTACATGAACCCTTCAAGCCCATAGCCTTCAAGAATCAATGAAGTTGATGCTTCTATAGGAGGAAGTTGTGCGAAGTGAGTTTTATGGTATCATGCTTAGAGAAGTAATGAGCTATTTGGTGTACCAAGAATACCATTACCTTGCGAGTGTTCACCTCCACGGTGTTGGATGAGTGACGTGGTGTATCAAGCTGCCGCATCGGTGGCCATTAGAGATGGATGAACATAGCTTTCTTCTTTTTTATGATAAGAACACCAAGAAAACCTTGGCTCTTGATACCATGCTAAGATTACGAATAATCAAGAGAAAACAAAATTGTATTTTCAATCTGATCAACTTCTCATGCAGTACATATATATAATGCAAACTATCGTTACTTAACTATTGTTGTAACAAACCACAACTAATATTAACTACTAACTGCTAACTACTAATAGTCACTTGTTTATTTCCTAATAGATCGGAAGTTAGGCGAGGCCAAGGAGCAGATCTGGAAGCTTCAATCGGCGGCTCAAGGGTTAAAAGCAAAACCCTAGCAGAGCGACAACCTTTATTTTATTTTTGGGAAAAAATAAAAGCAGAATAGGTTTTTAAAAATTTATTTAGCTTAAATAAAAGCATAAAAGCAGCGCCGTTTGGTGAGGATAAGGTCCCATGCGTTCTCGCCCTAAAAGGTAATTTGCCTGATTAGTCCTTTCCTTTGCGCTATATTTGTTCAATTTAACCATTTGTTATTTTTTAATAGGCACGTAGATTTCATTCAGTATGTCATTTTAATCCACATTAAAGCGTTGCGTTTTGGGGATTGGGAATATTTCCTTTCAATCCCTCATGTTATCCCAGACGTTGCACTTTAGCCTTTTTAAATTCTATTTTTCTTTGTTTTAATTTTGTTTTAGTTTCAATTCAATCTTTGACCTATTATTTTCTTGTATTTTATTTTATTTTCTCACTTTTTAATTCATTTCAATTCTAATTTAATTTTTATTAGTTTAATTTTAAATCTAATTAGTTCATATTTTCGACATATTTATTTTTTAAATCTAGTATTATTTAATATTTAAGCTTAACATTGTTTTAAATTTATCATTAGTATTATTTTAATATTTAATATACTATTATTTTAAATTATCATTAATATTATTTAAATTTATCATACATGATAATTTGAAATTTATCATGTACTATAATTTTAAACTTATCATATCATTATTTAGATCTATCATATACTATTTTTATGTATATATTTTATATAAGCTTAATATAATTGGTATGTATTTTTAATAGTCTTATTTTATAAAGTATTTATTTTTAAAATTTTCTTTTATATTTTACATTTTAAAGAATTATATGATAGTATTCTCATACAATATTATTATATGTATATAATCTATATTTTTTTATTCTATGAAAATATTGTTATTTTTATATTTTTATAACTATGATTTTTTAGTGCCCTTTAAATACGTTCTTTTTTAAGCTACTTATATGTATATAATTTCATTCTTTAAAATACATTCTTCTATATTTTGTATATTTCAAATTTTACATATTATTACATATATCATTATTTATATCGAGATTTCACTTTATACGTATCACTTATTAGATTAATATATGTATATTATTTTGTATAGTGCTTATTTTGATTTTCCTCATATGCAACATTTATTTTAAAATTTGTTTAAATATTATTGTCTCACATAGTATTTTTTTAACTCAATTTTTGGTTATTTCAATTTCTTGCATATTATTTATTTTAAATTTTGTACATATACTTTATTGATTTACAATTTCCATTTCCTTCATGCCATTTGTTTTTAGTTATTTCAAAACTTGTACATTTGGTTTGCATTTGCATTAATTGACTCGTTTTTATTAGCTTTTGAATGTTGATATTGATATTGACATAATGTCCAATTGAGATTAATGTTGCTATGTTTGTTTGTATTTATTTATTGATTATTCATTGCTCATTAATGTATATTTTATTTTGAATTATCCTTTTGCGTTGTATGTTATCACTCAATTGCAATACGTTCGTTTAAAAGGTTATGTTTTATTAAAATATTGAAATCGTTTTTATCCATAAGTTTTTCAATATATTTGGTATCCAAGATTCTCGAGAAGATTGTGCCTAACTTCTGGGCTTCAATTTTCCTCGTTGAATTTAAGTAATCAGTATTTCTTCTTCAATTAAAGCGTAAAAATTCAAACCAAAGCATATCTTAGGAATTGAAATGTTTTGTCCTAACTCATTGGATATGACATCATTATCTTGAGACGAGGTTTTAATAAAAACAAATTAGTGTGTTATCATCAAAACTTCAAAGAATTGTACCCTAACTTCATCGGGTTTCGATTTCTTCATTGAAGCAAGATGACCAAACTTTATAGTTTTCAAAATAATAAATTTCAATAAAAATTTTGAAAAGGGAATTGCTTTCTAATATTTTTATCGACATTCAACCTTAAGACATTAAATGATCAACTAGGTACCAATTTTGGGCGTTATGAGGGTGCTAACCCTTCATAAATGTAACTAACTCCGAACTCATTTTTTCTGAAACTCATAGACCAAAATCATCTTCAAGGTGATCTGATCATACCTCAATAGAAAATCGGTGGCGACTCCAATTTTTGTTTTTAAGTCAAAACTAAATTTTTGTTTCAAAAAAAGTGGTTTGTACACCCATGACTTTGAAACCCAAGCGAAGCTGCGACGTTTGGAAGAATAGTTCTCCTAGTAGAAGCATTGTTTTAAAGAATAGGAAGAGCAGCAACACATCATTGATCAAAGGAACACCTAGAATAAGCAACATATTGCTAAGCTAAGAGTTTTTTGGGAGGTCTTAGGCGAGAAAACCTGGGTCATTCGGAAGATGAAGCTTAGTCTACATTCTGTGGAGAATGCGGACATAATAATTTGAATGGCCTTCATAGGAATAATACTAACCTTCTGGCAGTATCTTAGCATTCCCAAGGCAACAACAACATTTTTGTAAAAGAATAGATTAAAGTCTTCAAGGAAGAGTTGATGTAGTTGTTGGAAAAAAATCTAGTTTGAAAACAGTTTTCTTACATAGCGAAAAATTAAAATTTTGAAAATCGACCAAGTTTATGATATTTATAACAATAAACCTTAGAATGAAATCATACATGTGTTTCCGGATAAATGGATTCTTGATTTTTTTTTAACTTTCAACCAAACGATCTTTTTTGCTATTCTCGTACCACGAACTGCTCTAAGTGTGGGATGGAACCAATTGAATCAAAACAAAGAACTAGAAAAAGTTTTCTTTTCTTTTTTGGGGTGAAAACGAAAATTCTCTCTTCTTCAATAGAAACCGGTAGAATTGCTATTCTAGAAAATATATTTAATAATTGAGAATAAATTCTCTCTATTTTTCAGTAGAGTAACAATCTCTCAACGTTGTGTAAATAACTCTACCGGTGTCATCTATTTATAGGAAGAGAAAGTCGGACCTTTGTTGAGTTGTAGAAGTTCATTTCAACTAGAAAAGCTTCCTAATTAGAGTACGAGTAGGGTGGACGACATCCCCTAGTATTCGTACTAAGGTTGTTCCCTTAGATGCAAAAGTTTACTTTTATATGTTAAAGGGGTCAAATGGCTATGAAATATTAAATTAAAGGGCTTCGTGGATAATTATATCAGGTACATTGATAGACAATTATGGACCTCTCTAATATTCCTACTAGGGTTGTTGCCGGCATAATGTTAAATTTAGCTTTTAAGTTTTTATTTTATTTTTAAACTAAATTTAACTTTTAACACTTTTAAAAACAAGTTAAATTTGACATCAACCTTTTAAAAGAGTTAAATTAACTTTTAGTAGAAATCTGACTAAAATGTTAAAATTTTAAACATTGCACCTCGCATGATAATTTAAATGTACTTTCATGTTTCTTTTAAAATTTTTATGAACTTCTTTTACTGTTGAACTTTTTTGAATAATTTTTATAATTTTTAAATTATTTGTTAACATGACATATAACAAATTGTGTTATGTCGATCTGAACTACATGTGGGTTGCCTTATTGGTTGTCATGCCAACACCGCTAAAAGAAAAATATTTAGTCAGTATTTTCATTTTCTAGAAAAAGGATTTGACTCTTTTCAAATATTAATGATTAAATTTAGCTAAAAATGAATAAGGGCCAAATTGATAGAAGATGTAAATATTAAGGGTTAAATTTAACATTATACCTTATTAATTTAATGATGATGTGTATCATCTAGTTAGACGACGAAACTCTCACGCTTGATTTTAAAGATCGTCTTTGTTCATCATAGAATATGGATTGGGATTCATACTCGAAAGAAATGGTTGTCTAATGAAATCTAAAGGTGTAGCCCTGAAATACCTTGAATACCGAAGTCTTTTGATCAGTTCAATGTCTTTTGGTGTCGCAATGTTGACATATCAGTCTTGAAAAGTTGTGAGATTGATTAATGTTAGTATAATAATGCTTGAAGCTTGAGCTGCATGCATGTTTTTCTATGAGTCTGCTTGAAATTTTAAGATGGTTTGCCTTATATGCAGATTATATAGATGCCTCACTTTTATATCTTTAGTCCAAAATGAGTTTTTCTTTCATTTTAGAAGTCGAGTATTATCTATTTATCTTCAATGGTTGTTACTATGTGATATGCCTTTTCTTTTAAACCTATCTTCCATTTAATTGGAATACAAGCGTATTTTTACGGATATCGGTTTCAATTGCTCTTTTGGGTAGTTTGCTTAACATAAAAGAGTTCAAGTATCTTAGTGGTGTATCATTATAAATCTCGCTATAAATATTTAAACCAAGTTGCATCAATGAAGACACGAAGATATTGATAAAAGAAAAGGATTCTCCATGGTTATGCCTCTTATACGATATTCGAGATTATAGCCATAAAAGAAATTAATTTTTTCATGTCTTTGGTAAGGAAGATTATGTTTATTTAAAGCATCCATACAAAATGTCGACTTTTATAGACAAGCGGTATCAAGATTACGCAAGTGTATAAATAACAATTTTGTATAGTTCTACCATGGATAACAGTTCAAGATGATCCCATTGTGCTTCACCTTCCTTGTCTTCATTTTCATGGTGTTGAAGCTATGGAAAAGATCCAAAATAAAGGACTCGCCTAAGAATCTACCCCCTGCGCCATGGAAGCTACCTCTAATAGGCCACTTGCACCTTTTAATGTTCTCTCTCCTGTTGAAGCAATGGTGACATGCGACAACCAAGACTATCGAAGGTACTACATGCGTAAGTCTTTGGTTCACCAAGTCGACAAGTTGTTTATGCTTCATTTTGTAGTTTCAAGTTAATGTAATGTAACTTAGTTGTATTAGAACTATGTTAGATTTATGTTTGAAGTAAAATTGATGTTGATTGAGCTGATAAATCAGCTTTGTCTATTTGTTCAAGTTAATTAACACAAGTTACTATGTGTGTTAGTGGTAGTAGGTGAAGTTTAGGTTAACCTACTATTTTGTCAAGTTGTAAGCTTGTTTATGTATTGGCTTTGTGCCATATTCAGTTTTAAAAGAATGAAATCAATGAAGTTTTCATCCATATGCTCTCTATTTTAGTTTTGCTTCAAAATTTGTTTGAGTCTTCTGCTTTGTTTCTGCTGCAAGTCACAAGACTTGCTCGATAAGCATTCTACTGAAGCTTGCTGCTGTTGCACTTAGATCCAACAATTGGTATCTAGAGCCATATTCTTAGAGGACTGTTGTTGTTCGTAATCAAAACCATGGCATCATCGGGTTTTCACCACTTCACCACTGTCTTCAATGGAGAGAGCTTCAACATTTGGGCGATTAAGATGAGGACTTACCTACGGGCATTCGACCTATGGGAAGTTGTTAACTCGAGATCTTGAGCAAGCACCTCTTGAGCTAATCCAACAGTTACTCAAATAAGGCAACACGCCGATGAAAGAACAAAAGGCACAAGGCCATGTCATGCATCTGAATTGTGTGATGATGTGATCTTTATGAGGATCATGGCTGTGAAACACCAAAGGAGGCTTGGGACAAGTGAAAGAAGAATTCGGGGACCGAGAGAACAAGGCAACAACATTTGCTCAACTTAAGAAGAGATTTGAAAATCTCAAAATGAAAGAGGAAAAGCAGTTAAGCGATTACTCAAATCAGATTATGGTGTTGTAAAGCGACATAAGGCTCCTTGGAGAGCAATTCATTGAAGCTAGAATAGTTGAGAAAGTCATGTCCACTCTACCGAGAGGTATGAAGCCAAAATTTCATCCCTTGAAGACTCAAGGGACTTGACAACTATCTCTTTAACTGAGCTAATCAATGCCTTGTATGCACAAGAGCAAAGAAGAGCCAGCAGACAAGAGGAGCACCAGGAAGGGGCTTTTCAAGCCAAAACAAAAGAAGCCTCGAGCACTAATGCTCATAAAGGCAAAAAGTTCTACAAAAACAGGCCTAAGCCTGATGCTGCTAGGAGCAGTGACCAACTCTGTAGACATTGTAAAAGAGCTGGTCATCCGAAGACAGATCTTTGGTTTAGACCAAATGCATTATGCCAAAGCGCAAGAAAAGGGCCATGTTGAAAAGGTTTGCAAGAACGAAGCAAACCAAAAGCAGAATCAATTTCAACAACAAAAGGCGAAGCTCGAGTAGTCAAGAAAGCAATGATCAAGAAGAACATGTTTTTTTGTGTCATGTGCATCAAACCGGAGAAGGGTTCAAAGGGTGGCTTCTAGGCGGTGGGTGCACAAACCACATGTCACCGGATGCAACTATCTTCAAAACCTTGGACGAGAACACGCAAAACCAAGGTGAAAATTGGAAATGGTCGGTTTATTAATCTTTGAAGGAAGAGGAGATGTCTTGATTCATACCTCTACAGTAGTAAAATCATTTCAAATGTACTTTTGGTACTGAAATCGATAGGAACCTTCTCAAGATAACTCAACTACTTGAGAAAGGTTACTCGGTTGTGTTCAAGAAGAAAGAATGCCAAATTTTTATCCAAGTGGATCAAACCTTATATGATCACCATGAGTGATAAGTGTTTTGAAGTAGGTAGCCAAATGACTTGCATTCAGCTTGCATAGCCTCCACTGATGACTCTAGACTCTGGCACCAGAGGCTTGGACATGCAAACTTTAAATCCATAGCCCGAATGGTCAATGAAGGACTTGCTGAAAATTTCATCGATTCAGTGAAAAATGTTGAGCTTTGTGAGATATGTCAGCAAGGAAAATTGGCAAGATTGCCATTTCCTCCAAGCACAACATGGAGAGCATCAGAGAAGCTGCAGCTTGTGCATACAGATGTGTGTGGACCAATGAAGACTGAGTCTCTCAAAGGAAGCAGGTACTTTATTCTATTTATTGATGACTTTACAAGATACTGCTGGATCTATTTTCTAAAGCAGAAATCAGAAGTTCCATCTGTGTTCCTGAAGTACAAAGATGCTGTTGAAACTGAGTCTGGTTGCAAACTTAGAAACCGAGGTCGGATAATGGGCCGAGTACACCTTAGCTCGGTTCCAAACCTCTCGTGAAGAAGCGGTATCAAACACCGGTGACTAATGTGTATACACCCCAACAGAATGGGGTCAGTGAAAGGAAAAACAGAAGCTTGATGAATATGGCAAGATGTCTTCTGTTTGAGAAGAATTTGCCCAAAATTCTGTGGGCTGAAGCTGTTAACACAACAGTTTATCTTCAAAACAGGCTCCAAACCAAGGCTCTGGCTGAGAAGACTCCATTTGAAGCCTGGTTTGGGTTTAAGCCATCACTGGCTCATCTCAGAACCTTTGGTTGTATGTGCTACACTCAAGTTCCAGCTGAGAAAAGAAGCAAGCTAGATAAAAGAGCTCAAACAGGAATCCTGATCGGCTATAGCATGGTTAAAAGGGCTACAGAATCCTAGAACCTGCTACAAACAAGATACTGGTTAGCAGGGATGTTGTTTTCAATGAAAAAGGATACTGGAATTGGAAGAAGGCTGAACCAGAGGCAGTGGCTGAAGATCTAACACTGGAACAAGCTGAAAATGATGAAAACACACCTGAAATAGATGTAGATGATGTTCCAATCAGAGGCACTCGATCACTGGCTGATGTTTATGAAAGAGCACAAGTGGCCACTATTGAACCAAGTTTCTTTGAAGAAGCAGAGAGGTAGGAGGAGTGGAAGCAGGCAATGATTGAAGAAATCAGAATGATTGAAAAGAATCGGACACTGAGTCGATTGAAAGACCAACAAACAGGAAGATAATTGGTGTCAAATGGGTTTATCGAGTTAAGAACAATGCTGATGGTAGCCTAAACAAGTTAAAGGCCGACCGGTTGTGAAAGGCTTGATCAAAGGTATGGATCGGACTACACGGAAACCTTTGCACCGGTGTCGAGCTAGACACCATCGGATCGCTAGTTGCCTTAGCAAACACAAAATAGTGGTTGATACATCGACTTGATGTAAAGTCAGCATTTCTCAATGGATACCTTGAAGAAGAGATTTATGTGGAGCAACCTCAAGGCTTCGAGGTGTCCGGCAAGGAAGAAATGGTGTACAAGCTCAACAAAGCCTTGTATGGCTTGAAAGCAGCTCCAAGGCACGGTATAGCGAATAGATGGCTATCGACTGTCAAGGATTTGAAAAAGTCTCGGTGAGCCAACTCGTATGTTAAAATGACTAGTCTTGAACCTCGACTCATTGTTTCAATATATGTCGATGACCTACTGGTGACAGGAGGAGATCAAGAGATGCTAAGCAGCTTTAAAGTCAAAATGCAACAGCATTTTGAAATGTCAGACATGGGATTGATGTCTTATTTCTTAGGCATGGAAGTAACTCAAGATGAGAATGGAATTTGGCTAAGTCAAAAGACTTTTGCTATGAAGGTTCTCAACAAATTCTCAATGGAGAATTGCAAAGCAACCAACACACCAGTTGCTGTTGGAGAAAAACTCTCGAGCCAAGATAAGCATGAAAAGGTTTGTGAAACAACCTATCGAAGTCTAGTTGGATGTTTGTTGTATTTGACTGCCACTAGACCTGACATAATGTATGCTGTGAGTCTACTATAAGGTTTATGCATTGTTCAAATGAAAGTCATTTTAGAGCTGCAAAAAGGGTTCTAAGATACATCAAAGGAACCTTGTGCTATGGAATAAAATTTACCAAGGCTGAGAACTTGAAGCTGGTTGGATATTGTGACAGTGATTGGGCTGGTTCTTTGGATGACATGAAGAGCACGACAGGTTATACATTCAACCTAGGCTCTGCTATGATTTGCTGGAGCTCAAAGAAGCAGGGAGTAGTGGCTCAGTCGACTGCAGAAGTAGAATATGTGGCTGCTGCTGCAGCAGTCAATCAAGCCATATGGCTCAGGAAAATTTTGAAAGATATCAACCATGAGCAAAAGGAAGCAACAGAAATAATGTGTGATAACCAATCTGCTGTTGCAATTGCAAAAAATCCTGTCTTTCATGGAAGAACCAAGCACTTCAACATCAAACTTCATGCAGTTCGAGAAATGGAGCAAGCTCATGTTGTTAAACTGATTTATTGCAGTTCTGAAGAGCAAATTGCTGATATTTTAACAAAACCACTCAGTGTTTCAAAGTTCCAACATCTGAGAGGTAAGATGGGTATTTACAGCATGCTAACCAAGGAGGAGTGTTGAAGCAATGGTCAGCATGCAGTAACCAAGACTATCGAAGGCACTACATGCAGAAGCTGCTGGTTCACCAAGTCAGCAAGCTGTTTATGCTTCATTTTGTAGTTTCAAGTTAATGTAATATAACTTAGTTGTATTAGAACTATGTTAGATTTATGTTTGATGTAAAATTGATGTTGATTGAGCTGATAAATCAGCTTTGTCTATTTGTTCAAGTTAATTAACACAAGTTACTATGTGTGTTAGTGGTAGTAGGTGAAGTTTAGGTTAACCTACTGTTTTGTCAAGTTGTAAGCTTGTTTATGTATTGGCTTTGTGCCATATTTAGTTTTAAAAGAATGAAATCAATGAAGTTTTCATCCATATGCTCTTTATTTTAGTTTTGCTTCAAAATTTGTTTGAGTCTTCCTTTGTTTACTGCAAGTCACAAGACTTGCTCGACAAGCATTCTCTTGAAGCTTCTTTGGTGTTGCACTTAGATCCAACACTCCCCATCACCGCTTGACCGAATTAGCCAAAAGGCATGGTTCCTGATGCACCTCTGACTTGGTGAATTATCACACATTTTGTTTCGTCTCCGAGGTGCTAAAGAAGTGATGAAAACACATCATATCGCTTTGCTACCGGGCCTTATCTCCTTGGTGCGTAAATCGTAGCGTATAATTTTTCGATATTGGTTTTGCACCATATGGGGACTATTGGAGGCGACTTGAAAAGTTTGCACATTGGAGTTGTTAAGTATGAAGCGTGTACAATCATTCCGATCAATCGAGAAGAGCGGTATCAAGTTTAATTCGATCCATCTATTCTAATACGATTGAAATCAACCTTGGAGAAATGTTATGCAACTCACCATATAACATCACTTTAAGGATCGCCGCCACAAGATGCAAGCAACATGATGCATTCATTTCAATTACGAGGAAGCGGTGGAAGCTGCGAGTGGTTTTAGTATTCTTGATCTGCTTTCCTTCCATCAAATTGCTTCCCATGATCGGTGGGATGAGAGCCAAACTTGAGAGGTGGCACCATGATTTGGACGCGATGCTTGAAACCATCATTGAAAGAACATAGAGCTGGCAATGCAAATCCGGAGGACAGTGATTACGTAACAGATGATCTCGTTGATGTTCTTCTGAATCTCCAGGATCACGGAGGCCTTGAATTTCCCTTAAGAACTGACAATATCAAAGCTGTTATCCTGGTTAGTAGATTCATATCTTGCGTGTTCATTTATGTGCATAAAGATGTTCTTTGGTTTTAGCTCAGCAGAACTTTTCAGGACATGCTTATTGCTGGAACTGAGACATCTTCAACTGCAGTAGAATGGGCAATGTCAGAAATGATAAAAAATCCTAGAATCCTTGAAAAAGCACAAGCCGAGGTGAGGCAAGTCTATGATAGAACAGGGGATGTCAACGAAGAAGACCTTCATGAATTGAAGTACTTGAAGTTAGTTATGAAGGAAACTCTAAGGTTACACCCTCCTTTACCTTTGCTACTTCCAAAGAAAGTAGGGAGAGATGTGAAATTAATGGATATGAGATACCAGCCAAGACCAAAGTGATTGTTAATGCATGGGCCATTGGAAGAGATTCCAACTATTGGAAGGAAGCCGAGAGGTTCTATCCGAGAGATTCATAGATAGTTCGATTGACTATAAGGGGACCAACTTGAGTTTATTCCATTTGGTCTTTGGAAGGAGGATATGTCTGGCATGTCATATGGTTGGTGTGGTTGAGCTTTCCTTGCACAATTACTTTATCATTTTGATTGGAAGCTCCTAATGGTATGAAGAATGAGGATCTGGATATGACCGAGACCTTTGGTGCTACTTCTAGAAGAAAAAGAGATTTTGCCTTATTCCTATTCCTTACCACCCACCATCATCTATTCAATAGTTAGAATAATATCTTATGTAATATTTCTTAATATTTAGCGATGTTATCATAATTTGAAGTTAAATTGTTTGATAATATTTTTAATTTAAAAATAATTATATTGATGACATATGTTTTTGCACTTCAAAGACATTTAAACTTACGTCCGGAAAAATAACTATGTTCTTAAAAGTAAATTTTATTATCATTTACATTAAGAGATTATAATTGATGCACTCTCGATGTATGAGTCCTATACACAATCAATATACCATAACATGCCATATCATTAATTAACAAAATATTACTTTCCAATAACTACTTAAAAATATATTTAGATCTAATTAAAATTAATTATAACTTTTTATATTTATCTTTTAACAACAACATTAAAACCTTTTGATTTAGGGTTTTCAAAAATTTAAGAAAAAGGCTATATCTAATAATTTGTTTTTAAAATTTATTGGCAGTGATATACCATCTATGGAGATTGAATAGTGACGAGAGGAGACCCACTCTATACTTCAAAGATGAAAACTGCATTGATTTTATGTGAATATCTAAATTCCGTATCTAATTCTCATAAACTCTTTTAGAAAGTGTAAAGGTTTAAGCTTTCCACCACCACCAAACTTTGACCTCTTTTGTTGTTTGTACATTAACTCAAGCTTTTAAATCTTCCTTAGGTATATGTTTTTTTAAATATTTTTAAAGATTCTAAATAAAAAATTTTAGTTTTATTATTAAGAGGTGAGTGAAGCCTTTTAGGATAATTATTTTTTTAATAAAGAATAATTACTTTTATGGGTTGTATTTAACATATTTTAAGGGTAAAGAGTATTACCTTATCGTATTTAATTTCAATTCACTTTAGTCTCTAATTGATGTTTATTTTATGAGTGATTATTAATTGGGAAAAAATTTCTGATAAAAATGAAATGTGAAGTAAAGATACCTGTCACTTGTCGTAATTTTAAACAAGCAAAGAGATCGGTTAGTTGTTGTAATTTTAAAGTTGAGTGTTGTTTAATTGGATTGATATGATAAAATCAAGGTTGTAATAAAATAAATTTATTAAGTTATTATAGTTTTATGAAAAATTGAGACTATAAATATTAAAGGAAGTCAACTTGTAAAGTCAAAATGTTATAATAAGCCCAATATAATAAAATTTGTTTTACGTAATATTATATTTAATCAACCAAACATATAAATCTTACATTTCAACAAAATGAACCAAACAATATAATCTTACATTCCATTCGTACTCTTATTACGAGACATAATCTAAAACTCAATGAACCAAACACACCTAAGTGTTAATTAATTCGTTAAGCTCTTAGTAGTCCACACGCTTTCTCCAATACCCATGTTTCATTTTCACTAGAACAAACGTGATGCAAAGGATTTATGTATGTCTCGTTTGTTTACTACTGTAATAATATGAGAAAAAAAAACTTATTTATTACATATGTATTATAATAGTTAGGCATAAAATAAAGAATAGTTGGTACATATTTAAACTTGAAATTAGAAATACAAGTAAAAACTCTTGTAAAAAATAAGATCTCTTCAAAACAAGCAAAAAAAAAATTCTCTTTCTGAAAAATAAGTTATGAGAGTGACTAAGTATTACCAATTAAAATAATTTATTCATAACTCATATACTTAAACATGGACAAGAAATAATAGCCCAACCAAACATAATATTAGTGTTATCCTAAACGATTCTAGCCTCGTTCATTTCTTCCACAAGTCTTCTAATCTCTTTTCTTTTCTTTTTTTTTTGCACCATCGCATACCTATAAGGTCTGAGCTTTACAACTTGAGACTCATATTTTATATGGATTTGATGGCCTTGATCTTTAAGTGGTTGAAACCCTTATCGAAGTTAAAAAAACGTGATATTTCAACACCAAGTATGAAAGCTCACTAGATAACTTAAGTAAATGAATATCCAACTCGTTTGTAGTTTAGATTTTAGTCATTAATAGGGTAAAAGCTTGCAAAGAATAGTCAAGATGTTGCTAAATTGCTTACATATAAGTACAAAATTGCACTTGCGAGCAACCCTTTCAACTAATATTTATTTTTACCTAGAAAAAATTTCGGTGAGCTTATTGAAACCCCAAAGAATGTGGTCGAACTCAGTAAACCATCATACTCTCAAAACCAAGTCATACTCAATAATGGTAAAACCAAAAGATAAGTACATTGTGAAAGACCTTGTGACATCATAGAAACCCCTTTACACAAGTCTTGTGCATACATATTAGCTCACTCTATTATTCACTAACATTTGCACTCCTCTGTTATACCCCAATTTGAGTTAAGACACGTGGTGAGCTAGAAAGGCACTCAAATAGTAAGTCTGCCACAAGCTAACCAGGAGGTCACCTACGCGTTTTCCCTTTCAGGATAACCATCCGAATAGGTGCAGACCATCTGTTGTCCAAGTCTCAGAATCTTTATTGGGAATGTGAGGTTGTTAATTACCAAATACCATGTGGACTCAATTGCTCCATACCACTAAGTCAGAATAAATGACAAGATTTGTCCCATTATAAACATCCTTGTCTCATCGAAGTCATCCACCCTACACGTTCTATAATGATGATTTAATGGCAAGTCCAACACATTAACACAAACTTACGGAACCTCACCTATAAATACCTCTAGGAGCAAGGAAGAAAGAATCGACTCTCAAATGTACCAAACTTACATTACATTAATTCACATTTAGCCCTCAACCTTCACACTCTTATCATTTTCACTCTTTATAACCTCTAACTCTTCACCCCAATTAGGTGAACTGACCTTCACAATAATTAACACACTCTCTTTCATATCTCCTCCTTGTTTTATTCTTGTATCAACGATTGGCAAAGTGGCGTGGGCAATATAGCTCCACAATCTTAAAATGAAACCCTTGCCAACCAAACCAACCGGACCAACGACTTTGCTAACTAGACCAACTTCTTTGCTCCACTCATCACCCCATTTCACCGCCTTAAAACTCTCATTGATTTGAACTTTACCCAAACTCCTTCTCCTTCTAACCCTGCAGGAACCCTTTTGTAGTACGCAAGTTCTCTTCTCTCCATTTTAACAACCTATAAAAGCCTTAAAGGATCCTTATGTCTCCAGCCAGTTGTTCTTACTACACTAATAGATGTCACTCATGGACTACCCTCATCCCACTAGCTCTGCTAAGTATCAACAACCACAAGGTGTTCCCACCCTTAGGTTTTTGGACCAAATAGCTTGTTGTTTGTAAGAGGTTGTAACTTGCCTTACAACTACACCACTTTCAACAACTATAACCCCCATTCCATCTGGATCAAGGCTCTCATCAACAAGCCTCAAGCCCCAACCCAATTGTAATGCCCAATTGTTTCCCGGGCCCAAGACAAATACAAAACCAAAATTCAGCCCAATAAACCAAAAACCTAATGGCCCAATGGCCCAACACCTAAAAAGCAGTAGAAACCCTAAGCGAGAACAATGAGATCGCGCCTTTATCCATCGCCTCAGTGCTCCAAATTGAACTCAGGCTCTCACGCAGCGTCTTTGTGCCTCGCAGCGTGTGAACTAGGCCTTCACTCCAGGCTATATCTGTAACAACCACAAAACAAACAGCAAAAGAAACGCAGAGCAAAAAAGGGGATAACAGATTGACAACAAAGAGTCGAATAACAGAGAAAATAGAAATAATATATAATTTTTGTATTTTTATTTGGCTATATAAAGCCATGAAATTTGTAAAAAAAAAAAGAGGATATGCATTCGAAATAAAGAAATAAAAAAATCGCATAGCAGTTTTTTAAAGGTGATTTCACTTTTTTTCTTGGCGTTTTTTTTTCTTTTTTCGCTGTTGAATCATTCATTATACATAAAAAGAGATTTGGGAGATGAGAGGTTTACCTGACTTTGCCTACTCTGTCATGATCGTGCTAAGATAACAGAATACTCAAGAGAAAACAAAATTGTATTTTTCAATCTGATCGACTTCTCATGCAGAGTACATATATATAATGCAAACTATCGTTACTTAACTACTGTTGTAACAAATTGCAATTGATACTAACTACTAACTGCTAACTACTAACAGACACTTCTTTACTTCCTAATATTCCCCATACTTATCTGTTTCATTGCTGATCAAAACCCCTTCTAATTCATGTTAACAACTCGAAGCTGATCCCGAAATCTGTTAAACACTGATGCTGATAAAGGTTTTGTTAGTATCTCCGTAATTTGGCGAGAACCTGAAACATGACCAACCTGAAGAACTCCAGGTGCCACATTTTCTCTGACAAAAAAAAAATCCAACTCCACATGCTTAAACTTAGAGTGCATGATAGAATTTCCTGCGACTGCTATCGCAGCTGAACTGTCATACCAGACCAAAGCCTTGGGCAAAACTGGAACACACAACTCAGTTAACAAGGACTGGATCCAAATCATTTCTACAACTACATGTGCAACACTCTTGTATTCGGCCTCTGCTGTAGAACGGGAGATAACTTGTTATTTCTTGGAGCTCCAAGAAACTGGATTCCCTCTAAAAAATACACAAAACCCGGAGGTGGACCTGCGATCATCGACATCAGACCCCCAACTAGCATCTAAATACCCTTCAAATAAAAACTTAGAAGCTCGAGTGAACTGTAAACCATAGCTCAGCGTCCCTTGTAGATACCGCAATATCCTCTTAACAGCTTTGAAGTGGACATCCAATGGCTTATGCATGAATTGACACACCTTGTTTACTGAATAGGCAATGTCAGGCCTGGTGATCACCACATATTATAAGGTACCCACTATACTTCTGTATCGATGTTCATCCTCGAGAGGACTCCCTTCATCAGCAGACAGGTGACTGGTTGTAATCATTGGTGTTGGAAGAGCATTCGACCTGTCCATGGAGACTTTGTGAAGTAAATCCCGGAAGTATTTAGTTTGGGACAGAAATATCCCATCTGATATGTACTTAACTTCAATGCCAAGGAAGTAACTCAACTGTTCAAGGTCTTTCAATGTAAACTGAGCATTGAGTTTAGTGATAAACCGATCAATTTCCTGAGAGTCACTGCTTGTAACTATAATGTCATCAACATAGATTAAAACATACAATAGTTGAGTACCATTCTGAAGAATGAAGAGTGAGCTATCAACCTTGGAAGCCTTAAACTCGGTGACAACCAAAAACTCCCTTAACTTCTGAAACCAGGCCCGATGAGCTTGTTTAAGGCCATAGAGAGCTTTATTCAACTTGCAGACAAGAGGCTCTCCATTTAAGCCACATTGGTCGAACCCTGGTGGTTGTGACATTTAAAAAGGCATTGTTTATGTCGACTTGTAGAAGAGACCATTTGAGGAAAGCGCCAACGCAAGAACCACTCGATAGTGGTTGGTTTGACAACAGATGAAGGTTTCCTAAAAGTCAACTCCGGCTTCTGTGGGTACCCTATGACCACCAGTCTACCTTTATATCGGCAATGGAACCATCGGCATGTCTCTTAATACAAAAGAGCCATTTGCGACCAATCGTCAAGCGACCCTCGGTAAGGAAACAAGATCCCATATATGATTAGTGATCAAGGCATTGTATTCTTCTTTAGTTGTTATCGTCCATGTAGTACTTTTAAAGGCTTCATTAATAGTTGTAGGCTTAATCTCATCTAAGATCGATGCAAAGACCTTGGGTCTGAATACCCCACTTTTGGAGCAGTGCGCATAGGATGATGATTTATTTGTCTTGACGGTGACTAAGCTATGGTGTCTGATCGGTGGATCAAATTTCATAGGCTCAAGAGTCATTGTTGAAAGACTAGCGAGACACTAGAAGAGGCACGGTCGGTTTGCAACCTTTCGGAAGAAGTTCCCATACTAGATTGATTAAGAGGTATTCGTTTGTAGTAGGGACACAAGAACCACCATCATAACCAAAGGAAGAACAAATCGATGAGGAGTATCCCACTCGGACTATAGTGAAGATTCGTTTTGGAACCCATCTTTGAAAGGAAACTTTGTTTCATCAAACGTGGTATGCCGAGATAAGAAAATTCGACCATCCTCGCAAGACATCGATAGCCTTCGGTGTTGGGAACCTTGCCAAGGAACATACACGGTTGGGACCGAAAATTCAACTTGTGTTGTTGAAAAGGCCTTAGATTTGGGAAGCAAGCACATCCAAACACTTTTAGGAAGTCATAATTAGGTTTGACCTTGTAAAGTACTTCATAAGGACTAGAGTGACACAAGACCAAGTAGGTAGTCATTAGTCAAATGAACAGCATGCATAAAGGCATAAAACCAAAACTTTAAAGGCATATTAGAATGAGCTAAGAGAGACAAGCCCACATCAACTAGTTGTCTATGTTTCCTTTTAGCAACACCATTTTGCTCCAAGGTATAGGGGCAAGAGACCTTGTGTTGTATACCAAGATGGGACAACTGGTGAGCCAAAACACGATACTCACCCCCATCGATTTAGAGCATTTTAATGGAGCAACCAAACCTGAGCGTAATCATCTGATAAAAATCTAGAAAACACTGAGCCACTTTAGACTTGGTTTTGAGAAAATAAACCTAAGTATATTTGCTATACATGTCAACAAATGAGGCATAGTAATCAAAAGCCATTCAAGGTAAACAAAGCGATTGCCCCATACATCAGAAACTACAAGTTTGAAAGGAAAAGAATACAATGCTTTGGAAGCTGTAAACGGAAGCTTATGAGCTTTGCCTAGCTGGCAAGCTGTACACACTTGCTACACATGATTCTTTTGGAAAGGAACATTACAAGACTTCAACACCCGAGCCAGAACACCAGTGCAAGGGTGCTTAGTCTCTTGTGCTATAAGGAAGAAGAAGAGAGTTGAGCATTGTTTAATAAATTGTAACTAGACTTCGGGGTTACATCAACAGCCATTGGAACAGATTTTGTGAACTGAAACCTGTAGAGCCCATCATGCATGTGGCCCTCGAGTAGTGTCTTCCCTGTCTGTATATCCTTCACAAAACACAAAACCGGGAGAAACTCAAAATAAACATTATTATCTTTGGCAAACTGACCCACAGACATCAAGTTCTTGCATACTGCAGGAACATGCAAGACATTCTGAAGGCGTAGAAGTCAAACCCCAACTGAGAGAGTGGACGAGCCTACATGAGCAATAGACACTGAATCACCATTGCCCATGGTGACACAATTTTTACATGTATATCATGAAGAAGTTGTGAGGTTGAACACCTCAGGTGTTATATGATTTGTTGCTCGAGAATCAGGGTACCAAATAGAGTCAGCTTGTGAAGATGGTAGATTTCTAAGAGGAAGATGACTAGAGAAAGTCTGAGGAACAGAGCCACCACAATGAGACATCACTTGACAAGCTGGAGCTGAAGACAAACAACCAGGCCATGCAACTGATGATAATTTACTTGCACTAAGTTGGCCCCTGCAACACCAAAAAAGGTTTCATCAAACCTATGATAACAGGTCTGTACCATGTGGCCTAGCTTCCCACACAACTGACATTGTGGCCTGGTACGAGACCAGCCCCTTCCAGTTCCACGAGACCAACCTCGACCCTATGCTCTATAACCTGGCTTGGAGTCTTAAGAATACCGAGTAGACTCAGCTGACCATTTCAAACCATCGTCGTTGTCTTGCTGATGAGTTGCTAAGTTCGCTTGACATGGAGTTTCTGTTAACGACTCTAATTGGCGTGATTCACAATCAAATGTGATTTAGTCTACAAGTCAAGTGATAAGGAGTTGCAGATGCAAACACCCGAATAGATTCGAATTCCACTGAGAGTCCAGCCAAGATAACACTCACTTGTTCCTATTCAGAGATAAAACTACCAGCAGCAGTCAAATTTCGACACATACTTTTTAACAAACAGATTCACTTTCTTGAGGGAGTATAAAGCATAACGCATGCTTGAGATTTTTATGGTTGATTTCGCACTAAACCTTTTTTCAATAGCAATCCATAGATCAAAGCTGATTTTAACAGTTGTAAGATGAGCTAAAATATCATCCGTAACAATGGACAACAACCAAGAAGCAAGAAAATTGTCATGCTTTCGATGAACAAGAAAATCTTGATTCTCAACTTGCTACCCATCAGAACCAATAACAAACTGATGAGGGTAGGGAGTGGTACCTTACATGAACCCTTCAAGCCCATAGCCTTCAAGAATCAACAGAAGTTGATGCTTCTATAGGAGGAAGTTGTGCGAAGTGAGTTTTATGGTATCATGCTTAGAGAAGTAATGAACTGCTGGTGTACCAAGAATACCATTACCTTGCGAGTGTTCAGCCTCCCTGGTGTTGGATGAGTGACGTGGTGTATCAACTGCCGCATCAGTGGCCATTAGAGATGGACAGAACATAGCTTTCTTCTTTTTTTATGATAAGAACACCAAGAAAACCTTGGCTCTTGATACCATGCTAAGATTACAGAATAATCAAGAGAAAACAAAATTGTATTTTTCAATCTGATCAACTTCTCATGCAGAGTACATATATATAATGCAAACTATCGTTACTTAACTATTGTTGTAACAAACCACAACTAATATTAACTACTAACTGCTAACTACTAATAGTCACTTGTTTATTTCCTAATAGATCGGAAGTTAGGCGAGGGCCAAGGGAACAGATCTGGAAGCTTCAATCGACGGCGCTCAAGGGTTAAAAGCAAAACCCTAGCAGAGCAGCAACCTTTATTTTATTTTTGGGAAAAAAATAAAACAGAATAGGTTTTTTTAAAAATTTATTTAGCTTAAATAAAAGCATAAAAACGGCGCCGTTTGGTGAGGATAAGGTCCGCACGTTCTCGCCCTAAAAGGTAATTTGCACAGTTAGTCCTTTCCTTTGCGCTATGCTGTTCAATTTAACCATTTGTTATTTTTTTAATAGGGCACAGAGATTTCATTCGTATGTCATTTTAATCCACATTAAAGCGTTGCGTTTTGGGGATTGGGAATATTTCCCTTTCAATCCCTCATGTTATCCGCACGTTGCACTTTAGCCTTTTTTTAAATTCTATTTTTTGCTGTTTTAATTTTGTTTTAGTTTCAATTCAATCTTTGACCTATTATTTTACTGTATTTTATTTTATTTTCTCACTTTTTAATTACATTTCAATTCTAATTTAATTTTTATTAGTTTAATTTTAAATCTAATTAGTTCATATTTTCGACATATTTATTTTTTAAATCTAGTATTATTTAATATTTAAGCTTAACATTGTTTTAAATTTATCATTAGTATTATTTTAATATTTAATATACTATTATTTTAAATTATCATTAATATTATTTAAATTTATCATACATGATAATTTGAAATTTATCATGTACTATAATTTTAAACTTATCATATCATTATTTAGATCTATCATATACTATTTTTATGTATATATTTTATATAAGCTTAATATAATTGGTATGTATTTTTAATAGTCTTATTTTATAAAGTATTTATTTTAAAATTTTCTTTTATATTTTTACATTTTAAAGAATTATATGATAGTATTCTCATACAATATTATTATATGTATATAATCTATATTTTTTTATTCTATGAAAATATTGTTATTTTTATATTTTTATAACTATGATTTTTTAGTGCCCTTTAAATACGTTCTTTTTTAAGCTACTTATATGTATATAATTTCATTCTTTAAAATACATTCTTCTATATTTTGTATATTTCAAATTTTACATATTATTACATATATCATTATTTATATCGAGATTTCACTTTATACGTATCACTTATTAGATTAATATATGTATATTATTTTGTATAGTGCTTATTTTGATTTTCCTCATATGCAACATTTATTTTAAAATTTGTTTAAATATTATTGTCTCACATAGTATTTTTTTAACTCAATTTTTGGTTATTTCAATTTCTTGCATATTATTTATTTTAAATTTTTGTACATATACTTTATTGATTTACAATTTCCATTTCCTTCATGCCATTTGTTTTTAGTTATTTCAAAACTTGTACATTTGGTTTGCATTTGCATTAATTGACTCGTTTTTATTAGCTTTTGAATGTTGATATTGATATTGACATAATGTCCAATTGAGATTAATGTTGCTATGTTTGTTTGTATTTATTTATTGATTATTCATTGCTCATTAATGTATATTTTATTTTCGAATTATCCTTTTGCGTTGTATGTTATCACTCAATTGCAATACGTTCGTTTAAAAGGTTATGTTTTATTAAAATATTGAAATCGTTTTTATCCATAAGTTTTTCAATATATTTGGTATCCAAGATTCTCGAGAAGATTGTGCCCTAACTTACTGGGCTTCAATTTTCCTCGTTGAATTTAAGTAATCGAGTATTTCTTCTTCAATTAAAGCGTAAAAAATTCAAACCAAAGCATATCTTAGGAATTCGAAATGTTTTGTCCTAACTCACTGGATATGACATCTGTTATCTTGAGACGAGGTTTTTAATAAAAACAAATTCGTGTGTTATCATCAAAACTTCAAAGAATTGTACCCTAACTTACTGGGTTTCGATTTCTTCATTGAAGCAAGATGACCAAACTTTATAGTTTTCAAAATAATAAATTTCAATAAAAATTTTGAAAAGGGGAATTGCTTTCTAATATTTTTATCGACATTCAACCTTAAGACATTAAATGATCAACTAGGTACCAATTTTGGGCGTTATGAGGGTGCTAACCCTTCATCGTACGTAACTAACTCCCGAACTCATTTTTTCTGAAACTCATAGACCAAAATCATCTTCAAGGTGATCTGATCATACCTCAATAGAAAATCGGTGGCGACTCCAATTTTTGTTTTTAAGTCAAAACTAAATTTTTGTTTCAAAAAAAGTGGTTTGTACACCCATGACTTTGAAACCCAAGCGAAGCTGCGACGTTTGGAAGAATAGTTCTCCTAGTAGAAGCATTGTTTTAAAGAATAGGAAGAGCAGCAACACATCATTGATCAAAGGAACACCTAGAATAAGCAACATATTGCTAAGCTAAGAGTTTTTTGGGAGGTCTTAGGCGAGAAAACCTGGGTCATTCGGAAGATGAAGCTTAGTCTACATTCTGTGGAGAATGCGGACATAATAATTTGAATGGCCTTCATAGGAATAATACTAACCTTCTGGCAGTATCTTAGCATTCCCAAGGCAACAACAACATTTTTGTAAAAGAATAGATTAAAGTCTTCAAGGAAGAGTTGATGTAGTTGTTGGAAAAAAATCTAGTTTGAAAACAGTTTTCTTACATAGCGAAAAATTAAAATTTTGAAAATCGACCAAGTTTATGATATTTATAACAATAAACCTTAGAATGAAATCATACATGTGTTTCCGGATAAATGGATTCTTGATTTTTTTTTAACTTTCAACCAAACGATCTTTTTTGCTATTCTCGTACCACGAACTGCTCTAAGTGTGGGATGGAACCAATTGAATCAAAACAAAGAACTAGAAAAAGTTTTCTTTTCTTTTTTGGGGTGAAAACGAAAATTCTCTCTTCTTCAATAGAAACCGGTAGAATTGCTATTCTAGAAAATATATTTAATAATTGAGAATAAATTCTCTCTATTTTTCAGTAGAGTAACAATCTCTCAACGTTGTGTAAATAACTCTACCGGTGTCATCTATTTATAGGAAGAGAAAGTCGGACCTTTGTTGAGTTGTAGAAGTTCATTTCAACTAGAAAAGCTTCCTAATTAGAGTACGAGTAGGGTGGACGACATCCCCTAGTATTCGTACTAAGGTTGTTCCCTTAGATGCAAAAGTTTACTTTTATATGTTAAAGGGGTCAAATGGCTATGAAATATTAAATTAAAGGGCTTCGTGGATAATTATATCAGGTACATTGATAGACAATTATGGACCTCTCTAATATTCCTACTAGGGTTGTTGCCCATTCATATTCCATGAAGGGATTTTGGGCCTCTCTCACAATGAGTACAATTATAAATACTTCCTGAACTTTTCCCAAAATTTGATCAAACTTGATTCTGTTTTTATATTTCGTAAAATAAACTTCAATATATTTATATTAAATAAATTTCTCATCCCAATTTTATCCTGGTAAATTCATGACAATTTTACCCCTAGTAAAATCTTGAGAAAATATGTTTAATATTTGTAACAGACCGTTTTTCATTGGTGTTGAAAATAGCGGTTTGGGATCACAAATTCGACGAGTGGGTCCATAAATATTATTTTTAATATTTACGAGCCAAATATAATACAATAAATTTTTATTTAATAATTTATGTTATTTGAATGAATAATTAGGTTCAAGCCATAAATCCTTAAAGTTAAGTGGTTTTGGGAAATAAGGTTTTGTGATTTTGTTTCTATAAACCGAGCCCATAAATATTTTATTAAATATTTACAGAATGTTATTAAGGTTATATTAAAATTTGGTTAAGAAATTTTAATGTTTAAATAGTTAATTAAATGAAAAGGACTAAATTGTAAAAGGTGCAAAAGTTTACTTTAATATGTTAAATGGGTCAAATGGCTATGAAATATTAAATTAAAGGGCTTAGTAGATAATTATATCAAGTACATTGATAGACGATTATGGAAATGTTTTTGTCATTTTATAAGTTAATAACATAAGGACAAAATGGTAATTAAATAATAAATTAAGTTTAAACAAAAGATGAAAACAATGTCATCTTCCCCAAAAGGAATTAGCAGCCGATTCGTCCATGAAATAAAAACCAAAGCTTTCGGCCAAGTTAAAATCTTATGTATGGTATGTTTTCGAGCCCCGTTTTTAGTGATTTTTATATTTTTGAGTTCGTATTAGCTTAATCTAGTTAGTCCGGGGTCAATTTGTAAAATTGTTAAAGGTTTAGGGATTTTCCATGAATTATTTTGAGGCTTTTTTTTATTTTATTTGATAAACTATTAAAGTTTGTAATTAAATATAAGTATTTTGTTAAGTAGTTTTTGATGATTTTGATGTTTAAGGATTAATTTGTTAAAAGTGTAAAATTCATTGGATTTCATGTGAAATTTTCATGAATGTAGGCCGTTTAGGAATCCTATAAAAATCGGCTAATATGAATTTTAGCTAAAAATGATAAATTTGTGTATTTTGGGTTTAGGGACTAAATTGTATAAAAGGTAAAATATTAGGGATAATTCTATAAATTTCTCGTTGATAAGGATTATAAGTTTTATTAATTATATTAAGTTATTTGAATTATTTAATTGGATGAAAATTATTATTTTGACCAAGAAACGAATCAAACGGATCTAAATCGAGGAAAGGCTAATGTGTCGAGTCATGTACTAGTGGTATCATATCAGGCCTTGAGCCTAGCAGATTTCGTGCCGGCGTATTGTATTAGGCTTTGAGCCTATCAAGCTTCGTGCCGGTATATATTTTTGGGCCTTGAGCTTAGTAGGCTTTGTGCCGATGTATCATATCAGGCCTTGAGCCTATCAAGCTTCCTCGAAGTCTTCTCCCTGAGAACTTAAGACTTCAACAAAGTAATACACTTGATTTTTCACTCAATGCACTTAAAAGAAACATTCTTCAGTAAACAAGAATAAGTGCTCTCAGTTCAGCATATCACGTATGCAAGTCTTATCAATTTACAAAGAATTAAGACTTGTGAACATAATACATGAATTATAAGTAATTTTCCCATGTAACAAGCAAGATAATGAGCATAAAGAATATCCTTTCATGTTTCCAGTAATATTTCGTGTATTAAGGTTTTCTTTTGTAATTTAGAAATTATTTAATTTCTTAGAAACCATTTCATGATGCAAGTTGTTTCATATATTAAGTAATTCTTCCATGATTTATGAATTACTTAATTCATTCATGTAATGTTTCATGTATTAAGTAATTCTTCCATGATTTCGAATTACTTAATTTCTTAAAATCATTTCATGTTTTAAGTAAAATTTTATATATTAAGTAATATTTTCTAATTTTATGAATTAATTAATTTCTTGGAAGCCTTTTCATGTTTTAAGTAACATTTAATGGATTAAGTAATTCTTTCATGATTTAGGAATAACTTAATTTCTTAGAAACCACTTCATGTTTTACATAATCGTTAATGTTTTAAGTAATTTTACATGATTTAAGAATTATTTAATTTCTTAGAAACTTTTTCACATTTTAAGTAACATTTCATGTATTAAGTGATTCGTTTATGATTTACGAATTACTTAATTTTTAAAATCTTTTCATGTTTTCACCAACATTTCATGTATTAAGTGATTATTCCTTGATTTAAGTAATTTCTTAAAAACATTTTTCATATTAAGTAATTCTTCTATTGTAACAGCTCAATTTTGACCCTAATCAGACATAGTAGTTTCGGGACTACGAATCTGAGTCAGAAAAATCTTTTAATATTATTTTTAATGTCTATTGCATGTTAAGTTATTTGTGTAAAAATTTAGTGTGAAAATTTGATCGTTTGAAGGCTCAATTCGATAAAAAGGACTTTATCGCGTAAAATAAAAATTTAGAGGTTAAATTTTAAAAGCACCTATTTGTTGTTGTCTTTTTAAGTGGGAGGTCTAAAGATACAATTATACCAAGAAATAGTTAGTGGGTGGCATATGACAACATTGTCCTTAATATATATGTTATATATATTTATTATAATAAGGTTAATTTAGTAAATTAGTAAATTATATCATATAATTAAAATAAGTAAAGAAAACATGAAAACATTCATCTTGGCCGAATATTAAGCTTGGAGAACTCATCTATGGCTTCCTAGGTTTCGGCATTTCTATTGTAGATTAAGGTATGTTTTGGTTTCGGTTTTTGATAATTTTTATGTTTTTGAGATCGTTGTTTTGTGTACTACAAGACCCATGCTTGAATTTTTGTAATTGTTGATTATTTTGTGTTTTGCCATTGATGATAATTTGTGATTTGTGATATTAGTTGATGAAATATGAAAGATAGGTGTTAGATTAACATGTTTTGTCTTTGATTTTTCGGTGAAATTGAGTAAATAGAGCTAAATTATGAAAATAAATTTTTGAGGGACTAAAATGTGAAATAAAAGAAATGTGTGGACTTGTATGAAGTCTATGAACATTCGGCCCTAGCATAGTGTGGGCAAATTTTGCGTATTTTGTGTTTTATGCAATAGGGACTAAATTGCAAAAAGTGTAAATGTCAGGGGCAAAATGGTAATTTGCCCAATTATGTGTTTTTGGACTAAATTGAATGTGATAATATTTAAACTAGCTCATTTTGAATATATTTAGATCAAGAACCAAAGAAATCGGAGTTAGATCGGGAAAAAGTTAAAGTCGTCGAGTGATCGTTCGATTTTGATTTTTCATTGTCCGAGGTAAGTTAATTAGCAAGTAAATGTTTTCTAAATCGAATCTATATACATTTATTTATCATGAATGTGATTAGCTAGAACTTAAAATGTGTAAATTGAATGAAACCTTGTAATTTTCCTATATAGGAATTTAATTTAGTTGGGTTGATATTAATGATTTAAGTTATATGTATCTAAGCTAAATATGCTTTTAAGTTTCAATGATTTGAAATTAATAGTGAAACAAATATACATAGACACATAAATCAAATGTAAGGTTAAATTTCTTTGGGTTGAATTTAAGGTTATGAGTTATAAATGTTTAATTCGAACTATAATATAAGTTCTTGAGTTAAAATTTATTTTATGGATTACATATGTTTAAAGGTATGAGGTTCGAATATAAATATGTATGCATATAATCAAGTTATTGAGTTGGGAATTAATGTATGAATTTTATAATTATAGGAGATTCGAACATATATGTATGCCTTTAATCAAGTAATTGAGTTGGAAATTAAAGTATGTTTCTTATATTCATAGAGAGGTTAGAATATAGAGATTATAAAATCCCTTGAGCTGACTTAAATGTTTTTGAGTTATATTTAAGTGGTTTGGATGTATGTTTACTATGAAAAATCGAATATAATTCAATGTTATGAATATACGGATATTGAGTAAGACTTATGTAATTATAAAGATCTTTAAGAAAGATCATCTTTGTTTCTAAAACTCTCAGGCTTTGTGCCTAGCAGGCTTAACGCCGGTGAAATATTTCGAACTATATGTCTAGCAGGCTTAATGTTGGTGTTCTGAATCAGGGTTCAAGCCTAGCAGGCTATGTGTATCCAAGAGACATATATTATCTTTAAAAATAAGTTAATTACTCTTTTATTTTTATTAGTTAAATTTTTATCTATGCTATTGACTTACTAAGCTTTTAAATGCTTACTGTATGTGTTTGTGTCTGTTTAATTTGTCTTATAGATTTTGAGGTGGTTACGAGCTCAGGATCGTCAGTAAAGTTTATCACACTATCGGATAATTAAGGTATTTTAAGCTGAAATTTTTCTTTGAGACTATGACATGTATAGACTAGTTTGAAATTGTTTCTTTTGAGAGTAAATATGTATTAAAGCCATGCGTATGTGGCTTAATTGGCTTGTTATAGTCGGTTTTTGGTTTGAATGATAATTTATGCACATTTTGGTTTGGTTTGGCATTATAAGAAATATGTAAGGTAAATAAATAATGTGTGTATGGTTTATTCGAACTAGGTTTGAGCTTAATAATTATATATCATGTTAATAGGTGGAAGTGTGCATTGTTTTGAGTTGAATTTGGTTTTGAATGCTAATGAAGAATTAAATTTGTGAATTAGAATTCTATATGAAAGTATGTACGTTTAAATTGAGGTATGAAATGCATTTTATAAGGTGATGAAATGAAAACTTTTATAAATAATATGTGTATAATTAATTACTTATTATGAGTATATGCAGTTTTAGTATTTATATATATAAGATATGCTAAATCGATATAGACATATATACTTGGAGTTCACAAGTATGACGATATAGGTTTAATATATGTCGATTATACATATAAAAATATTTACATTCGATTTTGGTTGTTTTAACCTTGTTTTAAATTTGAATAAGTTCATTAATCTAGCATTTATAAGTACAGAAATGCAAATTTGATATAATGTGATTTATATTTATACTTATAATATTAAATGAGTTCAGAACATTTTGTACATTTGCGTAGTGATGACTATGGTTTATATACATATGCATTATCATAATGTTATTTGTAAGTTTAAAAATTTAATAGATGTAATTTGGAAGCCTAGAAAACATATAATCCAAATAACTTTATTACTAACACAATTATTACACAATAATACCAATATTTTCTTTCTCACACTTGGCTGATACTTCACATGCACACACTTACATTACATGTATAGCATAGTTAACGGACTTCAAACTAGCCGTCATTCTTATCCATTCGCTTAGAGCTTGTAGAACCATGTAGAACCAATCTTGCCACCTTTCCTTGCCTTGCCAAGTTGTTCGGTTTGTCGTCAACATTTTTGACGGGCAAGCTGGTATCAATATCTGAATAACCTGTATAAAGTAGGAAGAAATGACAGTTTTTCAGCCATACTTGAACAGTTTTCCCTTTAGCCCTGCATAGTTTTACCATGGATAAGTTGCTGCCATTGTCCTTCACCTTCCTCGTCTTCATTTTCATGGTGTTTAAGCTGAGATCCAAAATGGAGACACCCAAAATTTGCATATCGGGGATTTAAATCAATGCCTTTTATATTAATAAAATTTTGATTTTACCGCTCAACAAAATTTATTTTTTTCAACCAAAACTTTATACTTTTTTATAATATATTTTATGCATTCCAATTTTTATGTATTCTTTCCTAAAATACTTATATTTTAACACTTAATTAAATCAGTGTCATCTTTAATCGGGTCATTTTAATAAGTCATTATCACTCTTAATAGGGCACCAACACAATTATAAAATTATAGAAATACTGACTTTTAAATTATAATTTTTATTTTCATACTTTTATATTATTACAAATCCAAGGATCGAACATGTGTTCTATAGTGTTAAAGATACAAATTCATTACTCCACCTATTTTTATTATTAAATAAATTTAAAGAATATTTGATGATGTTATTTGTTGTCACGAGTTAATTTAATACTAATTCAAAATTGATAGTATAACACAATTATAAATAATTGTAGCATATTTATTATTTTTACCTAATGTGTTTATGTATTCAAATTTCATACTCATAATATGATCTATTTTTCTTATTTTAATATAGTATATATTTTGTATTATTATTAATTGATTTAAAACCATATATGTCATTTTGTTGAGTATTACCTTCTATGGTTGTTTCTTCGTGATATATTTCCAATCTCATTAAAAGTAAATTGTATTATCTCCAAGATCAGATTCTAGTGTTCATTTGGGTCGTTTTCTAAAACTAAATGATCATTTCCCATTTTAGGCCCCGGCTTAGCCCCGGCATTGTTCTTTGTCAATATGAAATTGCAATATTTCAATTTTGTCATGCTCTGGTGCAAACGATAATATTTTTAGGGCTCAGCTTTGTCAGGAAAGCATATTTCAATATCAGAAACCTGCATAAATTAAGAAGAAATGAAATTTTTGTTGACACCATTTCTTTGATAAAACAGGGTCGACTTGGATTTTGAAAAAGAAAATAAATACGGGAGTCGCCACCAATCTTTTTTAATGAGGTGTGATCGGGTCACCTCAAAAAATGGTTGTTTTTAACAAATTATTTGGTTTTATTAAAACAAAGATTTTCATCCACGAAATTCAGAAAAATAGGTTCGGGAGTCGGTTACGTACGAGGAAGGATTAGCACTCTCGTAACGCCCCAAAAATTGGTACCTAGTTGACTAATTAATGTCTTAATGTCGAAAATTGAAAAATTTAAAGAGATTTAAAGTACGATCCTTAAAAACTTGAATGACATGGATTAAAATTTAGAAGGATATTTGGCTATTTGGTCGAACGAGAAACCGAAACCCAGCACATTAGGGCACGTTTTCTCGAATTTCCAAACGCAAAACATTGCCTTATTTTGAAATTTTTAAAAGGATATTTGGCTATTTGGTCAAATGAGAAAAATCGAAACCCAGCACATAAGGGCACGTTTTCTCGAATTTCCAAATGCAAAACATTGCCTTATTTTGAAATTTTTGAAAGGATATTTGGCTATTTGGTCGAACGAGAAAAATCGAAACCCAGCACATTAGGGCACATTTTCTCGAATTTCCAAATGCAAAACATTGCCTTATTTTGAAATTTTTGAAAGGATATTTGGCTATTTGGTCGAACGAGAAAAATCGAAACCCAGCACATTTGGGCACGTTTTCTCAAAATTCCAAACGCAAAACATTGCCTTATTTTGAAATTTTTGAAAGGATATTTGGCTATTTGATTGAACGAGAAAAATTGAAACCCAGCATATTAGGGCACGTTTTCTTAAATTTCCAAACGCAAAACATTGCCTTATTTTGAAATTTTTAAAAGGATATTTGGCTATTTTGTCGAACGAGAAAACTCGAAACCCAGCACATTAGGGCACGTTTTCTCGAATTTCCAAACGCAAAACATTGCCTTATTTTGAAATTTTTGAAAGGATATTTGGCTATTTGGTCGAACGAGAAAAATTGAAACCCAGCACATTAGGGCACCTTTTCTCGAATTTCCAAACGCAAAACATTGCCTTATTTTGAAATTTTTAAAAGGATATTTGACTATTTGGTCGAACGAGAAAAATCGAAACCCAGCACATTTGGGCACGTTTTCTCGAATTTCCAAACGCAAAACATTGCCTTATTTTGAAATTTTTGAAAGGATATTTGGCTATTTGGTCGAACGAGAAAAATCGAAACCCAGCACATTAGGGCACGTTTTCTCGAATTTCCAAACGCAAAACATTGCCTTATTTTGAAATTTTTAAAAGGATATTTGGCTATTTGGTCGAACGAGAAAAATAGAAACCCAGCACATTTGGGCACGTTTTCTCGAATTTCCAAACGCAAAACATTGCCTTATTTTGAAATTTTTTAAAGGATATTAGTAGGTGTAACAAAATGTTAATGAATACGATGGTGTAGCATACGAGTAATAGCAATGAAAATAAATTGGATAAAAAAGGGGAAATCAATGACATACAAAATAACAAGTACATATAAGCAAAAAAATCAAAACATTCTTTCAAAGTAATAATGAAAATGTAAATAAAAAATAAACAAAGAAAATGAATAGAACTATAAAATATAAAAGATATATATATATATATATATATATATATATATATATATATATATGTATATACATAAAATTATGGAAATATGAAAATATATGTATGTATATATTTCAAAATTATTATATAAAATATATGTATATAAATATATAAGTAAGCATATACATACATATATACGTATGTACATTAAAATATGTACATGTACATGCATGTTTATAAAAATTATAGAAGGTATATAAAAGTATGTATATATATATGTATGAAAATAAAATATGTACATAGATATATAGATATGCATATGAGTTATAAAATATATAAAAATGTATAGGTATATATGTATATGTAGACAATGTATAAAAATATGTATATGCATATATACTATAAAAAACGCATGTATATATATATATATAACAAAATTTAAAATTTAAAATTTAAAAATTATAAATGAATAAATAATAATAATAATAATAATAATATTGGTATAATATGATAATGATAATAACATTGAGATAATTAACTGAATAGTAAAATTGCTAAAATAACACAGACTAAACTGAAATAAAAAGAAAATATGGGGCGAATTCGAAATAAAGAAACGTAAAGGATTAAATTGTGACATGCGCAAAAGGAGGGGTACCAAAACAGGAAATAAACCAAGTCCCCAAAACGCAGCGCTACAATGGACTAAAATGAAATAAAAATAAAACTATGCAGCTAACTTAAAATAAAAGGAAAGAACCAAAAAAAGGCCAAATTACAACGCGTTGTAAAATCGGAGGGACTGCTAAGGCTAAAACACGCAGATCCTAGTCGGACAGGTCGGGTCACCCACGGGTCGCGTCAAACGGCGCCGTTTTGGCACCTAAAGACTTTGCATGAAACGGCGTCGTTTCAATAATAGTATAAAAGTTGAAATTTTTTCAAAAAAGGCTCATTTCTTCCTCTTTTTTCAGAAAAAAACTTCATTCTCTCTCAGACTCTCTCCCTTTGTCATAGAGTCCGGCAAAGGGTCCACCGAGTCGGCCACTGGTCACCGGCGACGGCGCCGCCATATGCAGTGGCCGAAAAAGAAAAAACCTCCGACCCGGTCTTTTCAAACCCCCCTAAACCCATATTCATTTTTGAAATCCCCAAACTATTAACCAAAAGGCCCCAAAAGCTCAAGAAACCTTTCGGTTTCTGGCCGCCCATCCTCGGAGGCGACTTCCTCGACCGTCCCTAGTTTCGGAGACCCGAATATAGGTTAGTCCCTTACCTTTTTCCTTTTATTCTTTTTATTTTATTTTATTTTCATAACAACACGTAAATAAAAAATAATAAAAAAATGGACTAGAAATGAAGCAGAAATTAAAAAAATCAACCTTTGGACTGAAATTCCTCTTTGTATTCTGTTTTTTGTGTGTAAAAATACATGGTTAACTTCGTGGCTTTTATAGCCACGATTACACTGTTGGTCTATATTATTGTTTTCTATTTCTCTTGATGTGTTTTTGTTTTTGTTTTTTTTTCTGTCTTTTATTTTCGTTGACGTTTCTGTGCTTCTTCTTTTGGTCCTTTTTGCAGGTATCAAGGGTCAACGGAGGGGAATTGCTATTTTGGTGCAAATGGAGGCGGCCTCGGGTGACGAACATGCTGCTGAGGCACATGGGTAGCAGGGGGAACGGCGCCTTAGGGTTAGGGTTTCAGTTTCTACTGAAACCAGTTAAGGTTTTGGGCCGTCAGGCTTTAGGCCCGTATCTTGGGTTTTAGATATTTATTTTTGGGTTGTAAGCCTGGGCAAATTTGGGCTATTACAATTTTCTCAACAACACATGAACAGTTAAGTCTTGCATAAGTTTACCATGGATAAGTTGCTCCCCTTGTCCTTCACCTTCCTTCTGTTCATTTTCATGGTGTTTAAGCTATGGATGAGATCCAAAATAAAGGAAGCACCCAAAACTCTACCTCCTGCACCATGGAAACTACCTATTATAGGGCACTTGCATCTTTTAATATTTGTTCTTCCCCATCAGCGCTTGGTTGAATTAGCCGAAAGACATGGTTTCGTGATGCACCTACAACTTGGTGAATTATCACACGTTGTTGTTTCTTCTTCAGAGCCTGCTCAAGAAGTGATGAAAACACATAATATCAATTTTGCTAACAGTCACTTTCTCCTTGGTGCAGAAATCGTATTATACAATCTTTCAGATATTGCTTTTGCACCATATGGAAGTTGTTGGAGGCAACTTCGAAAAGTTTGCACATTGGAGCTGCTCAGTGTGAAACGTGTACAATCATTTCGTTCAGTTAGAGAAGAGTAGGTGTCAAGTTTAATTAGATCCATCTTTTCTAAGACAGGAAAGGAAATCAACCTTGGAGAAATGTTATGCAATCTATCATATAACATCACTTTAAGGACTTCTTTCGCAGGAAGGTGCAAGAAACACGAAGCATTCATTTCATTTCTGAAGAAATTCGTGGAAGCTATGGCTGGTTTTGTTAGGGATCGACCCGATTAAGCAACAAGTAACAAAAAATAGCAGAATAAATTGAGAAATTGAACACACAAATTTAACGTGGAAAAACCCCTCCAAAGAGGATAAAAAACCACGGACAAAGATAATTTTACTATAATGGAAAAAGAACGAACAGTACAAAAGATGGAGATAAAACTAAACCCCAAAAACCCAAAAATAAAGAACCCTCAAAATGTAAACACAAAATTTTCTAAATGTGTTATGAGTTCTAATCTCTAATGGGTGTTTTTACTAAGGTTGTGAAAGAGCCTATTTATAGGCTAAAGTCATATGTCAAATAATAATAAAATAATCTAAACTAATTAGTGTTTGACTGAAACAAATAAACAGAGTTTAACTAAAAGATTATTTCTCAATTTTGACTGAAAATAGGAGTCATACTTAACAAATCTCCACCTTGACTCATATTTCCACAACGCAATTTTTGCCAAAGCCCGCCACGAGCCTATCTTGAACTATGCAGGGAATTAACTGAGTCGAATCTATGCTTAGAAACTGGAAGACTTCTAGCCTTCGACTTGTACACTGCCAAATCAAAACTAACCCAGGTCTGATTTTTACGAACACAATGCCCTAACTTTTTAAAACCTGCATCCAAAAGAGAACCTCTCTTCAACGAAACGGTCATACATTTTTCCTTCCTATGACCAAGTTGCCTTCGCTCCAAACGAGTTGACTTCGACTTTGTAACGGACAAGGGACGTTCGATTTCACCTGTCACTGTAGAACCTTCCAGAATATAAAGACTGCCAATTCTTTTACCTTTTAACAAAACGAGAGCTCCACGAGATACTTTAATGCCGCTTGACTCGATGTTGATTCTACATCCTTTCAAGTCTAAAATACTCAAGGAGATGAGATTCTTTCGTAAATCAGGTACATACCTGACATTTGAGAGTGTCCTAATCATCCCATCGTGTATCCTAATTTTAACAGTACCAATACCAATTACCTTACTAGATGAATCGTTTCCCATGCGCACAACTCCACCTTCAACCGAACTGTATGTAGAGAACCATTCTCTATTGGGACACATGTGGAAAGAACATCCCGAATCTAGGATCCACTCGGACATAAGCTTGGATTTATCGCTCGTTGACACTAATAAGAAATCATCACCACTTTCATCGATCAAATTAGCACCAACTACATCTTCCTCGTTACTCTCAGCAGCTCTTTTATTTCGCAGTTTATAACAATATGCTTTGACGTGGCCTAACTTTTTGCAATAGCGACACCTTTTGTCTCGTTTCTTTGATGCCATTAAAACAAAAGCTTGCCTATCTGCCTTGCTATCCAAATGAAGCTCATTGTCGAGTTTATCTCTACTTAACAAATGACCCTTCACATCTTCGAACGAGAGTTTATCTTTGCCATAAATCAATGTCTCCCTGAAAGACTTGTATGAAGGGGGTAAAGAGCATAATAATAGCATAGCTTGATCTTCATCATCAATATGAACCTCAACATTCTTTAAATCATTTACAAGAGTAACGAATTGACTGATGTGATCTCTAAGAAGCTCACCTTCGTTCATGCAAAACGTAAATAGACGTTGTATCAACACTAAATGATTAGTCAGAGACTTAGTCGCATAAAGAGTTTCTAACCTTTTCCACAAGGCGAATGAGTTCTTCTCCATCAATACTTCCTTTAATACCATATTCGAGAGGCACAACTAGATTGCAGACAAGGCCTTTTCATCAAGCTTTTCCCATCCTATTTTATTTAGATTTTCAGGCTTTTTCCCGGTAACAACCTTTTTCAAACCGGATTAAACTAGAATTGCCATCATCCGAACTTGCCACAGATTGAAATTTGTCTCACTATCGAACTTCTCAATTTCAAACCTTGTTGTTGCCATATCTGAATGGGCTGATCTTTGAACTAGCTCTGATACCACTTGTTCAGATCGTCCCGATTAAGCAACAAACAAGTAAAAATAGCAGAAGAAATTGAGAAGATGAACACACAAATTTAACGAGGAAAAACTTCTCCAAAGAGGATAAAAAACCACGGGCAAAGATAATTTTACTATAATAGCAAAAGAACGAAGCGTACAAAAGATGGAGATAAAACTAAACCCCAAAAACCCGAAAACAAAGAACCCTCAAAACGTAAACACAAAATTTTCTAAATGTGTTCTGAGTTCTAATCTCTAATGGGTGTTTTTACTAAGGTTGTGAAAGAGCCTATTTATAGGCTAAATTCATATATCAAATAATAATAAAATAATCTAAACTAATCAGTGTTTGACTGAAACAAATAAACAGAGTTTAACTAAAAGATTATTTCTCAATTTTGACTGAAAATAGGAGTCAAACTTAACAGGTTTTAATATTGCTGATCTGTTTCCATCCATCAAATTTCTTCCGGATCTCAGTGGAATGAGATCCGAACTTGAGAGGTTTCACCATGATATAGACACAATGCTTGAAAGCATCATTCAAGAACATAGAGATAGCAGTGCAAATTCGGTCTAAAAAAGGTCTTCTTTACAACATAGGGACATTCCCGGTTTGGCATTCATTTCCCTCTAGAATCCTTGCGTCGAGGAAGGATCTTTTCCAACATCCAGCCTTCTCGTGGAATTCTCTGAGACGACCCTGTTTATTATGGGCTCGTATCATTTGGTTATAGTACATCCGATCCTGATGAATAGCTTTTAACCTTTTTCCTAGGTCCAACTGATCACGTCATGATTGGATCCCTCTAACTCTAGCTCAACTAATACCCGGAGAAAGGGGTTTTCAATAGGTAAAACTACCTCAATCCCGTAAACCAAAGAGAACAAAATTGCTCTGGTAGAAATCTTGATAGATGTTCGGCGAGCAAGGAGGGTAAATAGTGATTTCTCATGCCAGTCCTTGTAAGTCTCAGTCATTTTTTAATTCATTGTCTTGCAATACAGTGACAAACCGTGGTGTCTGATTTTGAATTGATTACAGCCATCAGCTATCGTGCTGTCCTTGCATTTTCCCAATACATCCTCTCTGGGATTGGCATATAATGGCATTGGTGTATGAAGCAACCTCTAATGATCTCAAAAATGAAGCAATGCCCATTAGAAGTCTTCGATAATGGTGATGTCCATGCCCTATCTTGCTTAAAATTTGAGTCGCCCTTTTCGGGTTTTCAACTCAAGCGCCCTATGCGGGTTTTCGCCTTGGCCTCTCCTTTTCTTTTTCCTTTTTTCTTCTCTCTTTTTCATTTCCATTTTGACTTTGATTTTGATTTTTCTTTTTCTTCTCTTTTTTGTTTTTGATTTTTTTTTTTTTTGTAGTTGGATCTGAACCCATAAGATTAGGCAAGTCATTGCTATCCCTTTTGACCAGAACCAATATTTTTCTTGATAAAGTCTTCCACTTTCATCTTGTATGCGAAAAACCTTCTTCGATATCAAATTTCTTTCATAGAACCTTTTGGGGCCCAACTACGACAGAAAGCTTTGGATCTTCCTCTTTAATCAAAGCAAACTCCAACAACATCTTGAAGGGATGGAAACTAAACTTTAAATGGGCAAAGCTATGTTGAGTCAACGAGAGAGGTATTGCCCCGACAAAAAATTGCATCGTTCACACTATAATTTCTGACATCGCGCTGTTATGCAGGTTTCATTATCAGTGGTTAACCCTGGCGTATCCTGGTATGATCATACAAAGACATCTTTGAACTCTAGAGGTGACTCGACGAGGCCTTACTTTGTTTCTCCGGCTATGCACGTTTCTTTGAGGTCACAATCTCTATTATCTCCTTGTAGGGTAAAATTTTCTCTCTACCATCCTCAACAAGTCAGAATATAGGTTACAATCCATGTCATTTTCAAAGTCATGAAATCCCTCTAAACACATGCCTCACTTAAAAGGGAAATCTGGGTCTATAGCAGAGTCATTCACGTAATTGATATCTGGGGACCCATAATAAGTACCGAAGAATGTACAAAAGAATGTATAAATTCATGAATAATTATTTGTACCATATAATTATGAATGAAAGAATGATGTGGAAGATAATTTAAAAGAATAAATGAGTAATTATTCAAAAAGAATGAAAGAATATTGGCTCAAAAATGAATACAAAGATGTATTTTATTAGAATAATGACATTCAGACATTAGCCTATTTCACAAAGGAATTTTTATCACTTTTAGGCTAAAAACAACAAAAATGTTCTGAACATTACTCTAAATAAGCAACAAAACTATAAAGATTTCTTCTGCAGTCCAATTGCTTAGAACGCTCCCAAATTTATAAGGGCGGACATCTAGTCAGGTCCCTTTCCATTTGCTTTTTCGTCGATATGAACATTTCCCACTCTACTTCATGTATTGCATTCACTTCATTTATCAATTATGATTGGGTAATGGATTTTTCGCACTAGAGAAATCATCAAATTTAACGACGCCCATACTGATAAGCCTTTCAATCACCTTTTTAAGGGCAATGTGATTTTCTATGGAATGCCCATCATTCCCGCATGATAATCGCATTGTGCATTTACGTCATGCCATCTGGGGTATGGAGGCTGTGGAGGTTTTGAGTAGAGAGGGGCAACAATGTGCGCATCGAATAAGCTTTGATACAGTTCTTTATACAACATGGGAATTGGCATGAACTGGAGGTTTTCAGTGCCTTGTTTCACATAAGATTCTTGTCTTGATGAACCTTGTTGACTACCAACCACTTTTCTTGGTTGGTTCACCGTAATCGATTTATTGTAGATGCTCGCGTTGTTTACCTCATTTTCCTTTCTTCTCGAGGCTGACCTTTTGTTACTCTCTCCTGCTTCTATTTTCCCATTTCTTATGTCATTTTCAATCATTTCGCCATTCATGATTATATCTGAAAAGCTCTTTGAAGCGCTTCCCAACATGTGAGTGATGAACGGGGCCTTCAATGTATTGATAAAGAGCATCGTAGTTTCTCTGTAGGAGGAGCGACTGGACTTGGATAGCGACTTCCCTCCATCTTTGTGGGTACTATCTGAAACTTTCGCTTGGCTTCTTTTCCATGTTTTGCAAAGTGATTCTATCAGGCACCATATCTGTCACATGACTATATTGCCTCATGAATGTTTGAGCTAGGTCCCTCCATGAACCAATCTTGGTGCGGCTCAATTGATTGTACCATTTGGACACTGCCCCTACCAAACTGTCTTGGAAACAGTGTATTATCAGCTGATCATTGTTAATGTAGCTAGTCATCCTTCTACAGAACATAGTGATATGGGCTTCGGGACAGCTAGTTCCGTTGTATTTTTCAAATTCAGGCATTTTGAATTTGGGAGGAAGTACTAAGTCTGGGACTAAACTTAGATCTTTAGCGTCAATTCTCTGATTACTATCAGCACTTTCCAAGGCTTTAAATTTTTCCTCCAACCATTTATATCTATCTTCCCACTGTTTTGGCAATTCTGCGTTCGCCTTTCCTTCTACAGCTGCTTCGTCAAAATCCGAGACGACAAGATTAACCAGATTATCACCAGGGTTAGGACCTGATCCGGTCAGAAAGTTCATCGATAATGAAACATCGGGTTGAAACCTCTGAGGCCCAATTGAAATAGACGATCTGTGCGGAGGTACCTCAGTCTGAACCTGCGCATACAGAGGCGTAAATCCTGGAGGATAGGAAGGTCTATCCTTGTCTTCTTCATCATCATTTATCATAGGGCCTTTCTCCTTATTTATTCCTTTTAGTAATTGCATCAGCTCAGTCATCATGCCCTTTTGAGACTTCAGCATTCTTTTTGTCATGTCCTGTTGAATTTTTTCCAATTGCTTCTTCATTTGCATCTGTAACTAATCTTGCATATCCTTTTGCATTTGCTCCAATTTCTCAAACCTTTGATCCATTTCCTTAGTTTTGCAACGTGTACCGTAAGGATTTTTGGTTGATTGGTTTTCCAAATTAGCTTAAATAAATTCACTCAATCAGACTCTTTCAATGTACTTTAATGCATGTAATGTAAATGCATGAAATGAATGTCTAAAGAGAGGTTGATTCAGATTCAATTACATTTAGGAAACTTTACTAGAAAGAAAATTCCTTTCCATAAAGCAGATGTATGTACGGCCTCGCCCTTATATTCCAAGAGACAACATCGATCTTTTTCTTCATCCGCATGTTTGAGACAATCTCGCCAATTTCCAATAGATGCCACTGCTAGCTTCTTTTCTTGATCATGGCCGCGATCCATCATCTGCCTATCTTCATAAGGCTCGCCAGCTTCTTTGAAACTTTGAAGGCTCTTAGACAATCATCTTAAATCCTCAGGCCACGAAGCAAGGTCACGAACTCTTCCATCGATCTTCTTGTGTTTCTCAGAATTTATTCAGGCAACCGTATTATTTTCCACTTTATCAAGGAATTCGTATTCCATGACAAGCTTTCTAATTTAGTAATTGGATTTGAATCAATATCTCTTTCCTAAGATGCAAATGCAATGCAATCACAATCAAAACACAACAAGAGGGGTTAGTACAAAATAGAAGTAAACAAGGAAAACAAAAGTACCTAATCAGGTGACCACTAGGGATTTGGAGGGGCTCTACCTAGGATGGGTTCCTAAGGTCTTCTATATGCGATTCGGCTCTACTTTTAGGTACCCGAACTAGCAGATTCCTCGATCTTCACCCATTATAGGCTCATACAGACCAAGTTTGGTTTAGGGGAATACATTTCCCTATGGCTGCACGGAGATGAAAATATCACGAAGACATAGGTACGGATGTATCCCGAAAGTGATTCACTATCCTGCACTGAGATGAAAACCTCACGAAGGAGTAGTTTCTCACTCTTACTTAAAAGGACAAGACTAAACAGTCTTATGCAATATGATGCCAAAATATACAACTCAATTTACAATAATCATGCAAACAAGCGCAAAGAAAAGATCGTAATTTTTCAAATCAAATTTTTTGTTTTCAACATTAAGATAGAAAACAATCAATTTTACGGTTTGACTCTCTTGAGTGTCCCCAGTGGAGTCACCAAGCTGTCGAAACCACTTTTTTTGAAATTTTGAAAAATGGGGATCGACTTTTGAAAATAAAATGGGGAGGTCGCCACCAATCTTTTATTGAGGTGTGATTGGATCACCTTGAAAATAATTTTAGGTCTGCGAATTTTGAGAAAATAGGTTCGGGAGTCGGTTACGCACGAGGAAGGGTTAGCACCCTCGTGACGCCTAAAATTGGTACCGAATTGATTGTTTAATGTCTTAATGTCAAAATTTTGAAAAGATTTTAAAATACGACCCTTTTAACTTGAATAAATTGAATAATAAAACACTCTTATTTCAAAGAAATAAAATGTCACACCCAGTGAGTTAGGGCGCAACATTTTTAATCTTCAAAATTAAGTTTATCTTTTAACTTTAAAAACCCATGCATTTGAGAAGGATATTTGATTATTCGGGTCAAATGAGAAAATCAAAACCCAGTAAGTTAGGGTTCAATTTCACATCCAATGCGTTAGGACACAACGTGCCGAATTCCCGAGAATAGGCTATGTTTATGATAGAACTTAGTTGGAGGGCGATTTTGTTTTCTTAACTTAAAAATGGATAAATTAGTTTTAATATATTAGATCAAAGTGTAAATTGATCATTTTTGCTAAAAATTCCATTTATATTTATTGTTAAAAACTGGCGTGCTTAATGAAATAATCAGAAAGTGGCATGTGGCATGCTACTTGTACCTCATACTAATGTACATGAACCAAATTTTAACAATAGAATTAGATGAAATTTTTAATAGAATTGCCAGATTAATCTTTGATCTAATATCTACGAATTAATTTCCCTATCTTTTTAATAAAGGGAAAAGTTTGGAAAATCACCAAATTAACCATTTTTCTCAACTCAAAATTTTAGCCAAATTTACTAGGCCCTTAAAAACTCCTTAATAAACATAAAATTCACTATCAAACCCTAAAATTTTGAAATTTTCACAATTTAATCCTAAAATCAAAATCAAACAAAAATCATTTCACAAATTCACCAAATAACACAATCAAAGCTTCAAATGCATAGTTACCATAAAAAACATTCAAGATTCATCAATGAAAACTTCTAAAATTTTTAACAGATTCAAAATGAAGGTACGTGCTAGCTAGACTTAGTTGCAACGATCTCAAAAACATAAAAATTATAAGAAACGGGTAGAGAAATCACTCACATGCAAGGCTTTATGTTTTTTTGAATTTGAAGCTCCAAAATGGTTAATTTCTCTTTGAATTTTGATGGAAACATGAAAAAGATGATAGCAATTTTTCTTTTTGTTTTATTAATCTTTAATTAATTTACTAAATTACAAATTTACCCTTAATTATAACCTTATAAATCAACAATTTAAAAACCTATTATTGTCCATCAATAACCTTATAGACCAATTATTGCCTAAGTCACTTTTCATTTAATAATTAGTCTATCAAATCAATAGAGTTCAATTTTGACTAAGTTTTGCATATTTTTTAGTTTAGTCCTTTTTCCTTAATTAACTATCTAACCGTTAAAATTTCTTAGCCAAATTTTAATACGACCCTAATGCATCTATAAATATTATAAAAGTAATATTTATGATTCAAAATGACAAAAAATTGTGGTCTCAAAACCACTGTTTCGTCACCACTGAAAATCGTGTTGTTACATTTTCATTCCCCTTTTTATTTCCGTTTTGTTGAAGGATGAAATTACTATGGGTGATGGGCGTCAAAATCACCAAATATAAATTCTTATGATAAAATATCAGTAAATTGAAATATAGAGCAGTAGGGTCGAATCCACAGGGACTGTTTATCTAATTTCGCCTTTTCTTGTGACCAGAATTACTGTCGTCGTAACAGTTGTGCCCACAACCTGTGCGTTGCAATGTTGGAAAATAAAAAGGGGTTTTAGTTGATAAATATAATAATATTAAAAGAAACAAAAAATATATGTATATAAAATAAAGCAAAAAAATGTGATCGTAAAGTAAATTAAGCAAAATAAAATAAACTGGTAAATAAAATATTTTTAAAGCTTAGCCTTAGCTTTAGTATACTCCGAACACAAACCGATCCTTGAAAAATGGTTTTTCCCTTCCAACTGATAAGTTGGTTATAGTAATTGAGGACGCTTCAAACCACCAACTCTTCCTCTCGTAGTCGATTCTAGTACGACCTGCAAATCGACCCTTATCAAATTTTTAACCACGTGGCACGTACCCGTAATTTAAGACTTTGACAACCTTACGATCTGAAAAGCTCAACTCGAATTAATGGCCTCAACCGTATGAGTTGTTTAAATTCGATCACTGTCTCCCTTGACGGAATCATACTAGATTTTTCCAATTGAACACGCCAATTTGTTTGCGAGATTTTGAATACAACATGGCTGACTCAAGTTCTCAACTGTACGCCAAACGATTCCAACCCAACACACACTTTTTGAATTGAAATCAAATCAACTTTAAGGGACGAATTTGTACTATCCCGTCTACCGGAGAGATAGCGAATACCGAGTCGCAAAGTATTTAGTGTGGGTTAATCTCTCACGATTATTTGTCAGAGCAATAATCGGACTAAGGCTAAAAAAGGGTTTAGTTAAACATGAAATAAATTATGCTAGATGGAGTATGAAAGTGGTGGAATTTGGAAAGGGGAAAGGCCTTGGAAAGTAATTAAACAAAAAAAAATGTTGAAACTAAAAGAAATTTGAAATAGCAGAATAGAGAGCATTGTCACAGAAAGGAATAAAAAAGTAAAGAATTGATTCATTCCAAAGCCAAGTCAGCCCAGGTATTTATACACAATTCTAGTGCTAAAAGCTAGCTAGATTCTCCTTAAAAATTATTACTAGATAAATCAAAATTTAAAAACCAAATTTTAAACTAAAGATCAAATTTAAAATAATTAAAAAATTTAACAATATCAAAATAATTTGATCTTTATCCAGCCAATTTCAAGTTTTAAATTTTTATCCAGCCAACTTCAAACCTTCAATCTTTCAATCTATCCTTCATCTTTGCTTTTTGTTCCAATTTAGACCCTTTTTGTAAGAGTTTAAATTCAGCACATCAACTTCCTGATAAGAAAGACCCAAATTTAATAGCATTTTATTCGATAATTAGCCAAAAATAAATGTATTAAAAATATGAATTTATCTTGCTATCAAATTCCCCCTACTTAGTCGATGCTTGTCCTCAAGCATGATATCCACTAAAAATAACTCGTCAATCCTTTTCAAAATCAAAACCCTCTTTCCTAGTCAAGCATACTTCAAAAATTAGCTGAATAAAAAATAAACAATTGCTAAACTCAATCAATAAGCATTTTATAAAATCTTGAACAATATGTCAAATTCAACTATTTCACTAAATTTAGGTTTAATCAAACATGCAAAACAATCATACCCAACATATATTTTTTTCTATATTTTTTATTTTATTTTTTTTTCAAACGTAGTCAAGTCTTTTGATGCAAAGTGAGATGACAATCCAAGCACCTCACCCCGGTTACTTAACCTGACATGTTCTCTTTATTTAATTATTTATTTTTAACGAATTCGAGGCATAATCAAACCTTTTGACACAAAACAAGATGACAACTCAAACACCTCATCCCGGTTACTCAATTTCACATGTCCCTAATTGATTTATTTCTCCTTTCTCAAGGCAGCTCGGCTAGCAAAGTGTTACAAGTTTCAGCTCATCACCAAACCTTTTGACGCGAAATGAGATGACAACCTAAACATCTCATCCCAGTTACTCAACTTGGTCACATTTCTGAATCTTCACTCTTAACCAAGCTATTAGCAAATTTGTTATTTATTTAAATGACTAATTTCACTAGGCAAGTCCAAAAGAACCAACAATTTTCATGAAATATTAACTAAGGCATAACATTTTTAATTCTACAAAATATTCATTGATCAAGCAGGTAATAGTTATCCATGATTCACCCACTTATTTAAATAAAATAAACATAAGAATTAGAGGTTTATTCCTGAACCGAACTAAGAAATTATTCTTAAAAAATCACATGCAAAGAAAAAAGTATGGCATGATCCTACGAACCCCCTACTTAGCCTACATTCCCCTCAATGTGCAAATTAAAATAATAATAAATAGAAGGGTCAAGTGTACTCCCTGTGTTAATTTGGAGAAGGGTGGTTTGGGCAATTCGGGTTGGTTTTGGTCGATTTGGTCCTGGGTGTATGTTTCAACAAATAATAGCACCAAAATCTGACAAGACGTGCCCAGACCATAGAAGTCCAAATCTGATTTATTTTTGGATGAAAGAGGACAACCTCTACCATCGTTCCTAGAAAATAACATAATAAAATATATTAAATAATAATCTTTTTTGTTTTATTTTCAACATAAATTAAATAGAATTCAAAATTAAATAAATTGAAATAAATATGGGTTGCCTCTCAAAAAGCACTTTTGTTTAACGTCATTAGCTCGATGACCTGAGTGTTATTTGTTTGGTTCCTCGAGAATTAATTATTCTACTACAAGCACTTGAAAGTTCTCGTAGAAAGATCTCAACCTTTTCTCATTTTTCTTGAAGTATTTCCTGGATTCCTCCATTATTGGTGGATTGAAGTGTTTTTTGAGCTTTTCCGTTCGGGTTTTCCTTTTCCTCTATTCCTTTTTCTCTATCGGAATCCTTGAATATACCAATAACGGTTTGTGTTCCAGTTCCGGAGCCTGCAAAATAGAAGGTAAGAGTGTAGTTTTAGAATGTGACAGTTCAAAATATTTACCTTGACTTCTAGGAACTTGTGGAGTTTCCAATAGAATACCAATTTCACGAATCGGTTCTCTGAACGTCATTATCTCCTCCAATTTATCCATCATATTGAGGTCTAAACTCTTGCAAAGTACAATTTGTAACTCATCCTCTTCATGATACTTTAAATGAAATTTCATTAGTGCTTCAATAATATCAACACTAGAAATATTTGACATTGTGTTGGGTTGGTCCATCGCCTCATAAACATTAAATTTTACCACCTCACCGTAGAATTCCATAGTAAGGGTTCCACTTCAAATATCAATTTTTGTACGTGCGGTACTTAGGAATGGTCTCTCGAGTAGAATATTGGAAGCATTTCTTAAGTGGTCGTCCTCCATATCGATGATTTAAAAGTCTATAGGAAAAATTAGTTCATTTAGCTTAACGAGGACATCCTCCAACACCCCTTCTGGATATACGAATGATTTGTCTACCAATTGAATAATCACCCCTGTTTCTTTCAAAGGACCCATGTTTAGCAATTTAAAAATAGATAAAGACATTACATTAATAGATGCTCCTAAATCACACATGGCTTTTTTTATGCCAATATTACCTATTTTGCAATATATAGAAAACATACATTGGTTCTTACACTTAAGGGTGAGCAAAATTCGATTCAACTCGAAAAAACCAAAAAAAAAATTTGAATTTCGAGTTAAACAAATCAAGTTATTCGAGTCAATTCCAATTTTGTTTTCTTCGAATTTTGAGTTCAAATCAAGTTAAATTTTTGAATTTGAATAACTTGAATAATTCGAATAAACAGAATATCAAACTATAATATTTTACATTTTTACCCCAAACCCTCAAACCTTTTTACTTTTTTCCCATAACTTTTGCTCCTCATTTTCCCCCCAAAATTTTTACTCCCCTCCCATCCCAAACTCCCCATCTACCCCAAATCCATTTCCCACCAATTTTTTAATATTTTCCCTCCAAAATTTTACTCCCTCATTTATTTTCCCTCAAAATTTTACTTCTAAAAACCATCAAAACTTTTTATTTTCTCCCAAAATTTTTACTCCCTCCTACTTTTTTACTCCCCTCCCCTCTCATACCACCCCCATCTACCCCAAACCCATCCCCCCATTTTTTTACTTCTCAACTTTACCCTCAAATAAAAAAAATCAAAATCATCCAAAAAAAATATCTAAACCTAAATAATAATTTTATTTATATCTACTATTTATATTATTAAATTAAATTTCACATTTTGTACTATTTAAATTATTGAATTGTTAGTCATATTAAATATTTATATTAAAATTGAATTATTAATAATGTCATAAAATATGTGTTAAAATTTTATGTTAGTATCAATTTCACATTTTATCTTTAAAATAACTTTTATTAAAAATCACATTTTAAATTTAATATATTTTTAATTTCAAAATACATAATTAGAAGATAATTGAAGCAACTAAGTAAGCAAATAAGCTAACCCGTATATAAAAGATTAATAAATAAATTATGAGGTGATGAAAGTTAATAACAAATTTGATTACGGTGGACAAATTTGATTACGGTGGGTGATAGTGGTTATAAGGACCCAAAATTATCTTTTAAAATTTAACTTGAACAAATATATTCGATTCGATTTGAATTCCATCTCACTCGACTCAATTCCAGAAAATTTCAAACTGAGTTAGGATGATAAAATATGATTCGTCAACTCGATTAACTCAAAATTTTTTATTTGATTCGATCGAACGCTCACCCATACTTACACTTATGCGAGATTTTCCTTTGTAACACTACAGAAACATTTTTTCCCACATTCACCCATTCGTTTCCTTAGAGTTTCTTTTTACTAGTGCACAACTCTTTCAAGAATTTTGCATAGTGCGGAACTTGTTTAATTGCATCAAGTAAAGGAATATTGATTTCTACCTTCCAAACTGTCTCAAGGATTTCTCTCTCTTCCCGCTCTTTTTTAATTTGGACGAGCCTTTTAAGGGATGGGGGTGGTACAACGAATGGTTTTTATGGTGCCGACTCTGTGGGAGCTGTTGGTTCGAGTTTATATTCTTTTTGTTCAGTGTCGTGATCATTACTGTCATAGCACTTTTCAAAACTGTTCCACTTTTCAATGTTATAGTATTTACATTATGTTGAGGATTCAACTCAATTTGAGACGACAATCTCTCTTGGGTCTCCAAACGACTAACCGTAAGTGTAAGCTTACTTATTTGTTGATCTAGTTCTTAGAAATGTGCTTCAGTCTTTTGTTCAAACTTTTCGGTGCTAACGGCTAACCTCTCTACTATGGTTTCAAGAGATGACTTTGGAGGTTGATATTGCTGACGTGGAGGTGGCCTTGTTTGATACGATTGATTGTATTGAGGGTTTGATCCATAGCTCAGGCCTGGGTAATCCCTCTACCCTGTATTGTACGTGCTTGAATATGGATCATAACACCTTTAGGTGGCTCTGGGAAGTTTCCAACAGCGTTTACTTGCGTAGTTCTGTCCTCAAGTAAAATCAGGCACAAGTTAGTAGGAAGATTAGGCTTAGTGCAAATCCCACACAACCGAGCTGGGTTCGTTTTTCCTGCAAGCATATTTTTAACCACATTAGTAAGTTCATCAATCTTATCTACTAAGGAAGGAGTACTGAGCTTATGATCCCTTCTCGTAGGTTCCATAGATGGTCAGTACTATTGAGAATTTGCAGCCATAGTCGAAATTATTTCTCTAGCTCTTTGAGGAGTCATGTTCACAAGCGCCCCTCTGCTAGCGGTATTAATCATTTTCATTTCCATTGGGAGTAACCCCTCATAAAACTATTGTAAGAGCGATTGTTCAGACAGGCCATGTTGTGGGCAACTTGCACACAACTTGTTGTATCGCTCCTGCTTCCTTTTGTTGTATTTTGACTATACTCCTCTTTTATTTAGTTGCTCGAGCTACTGGGAAAAACCTGTCAAAAAATATATTTGGTGTTTCTCCCGCCGGATAATTTATGCATAACGGTTGTTGTTCATCTGGTGCTACTGCGAGTTGGCGTATAGTTTGATCTGTCATTTCATCTAATTTGTCAAATGAGAAAATATCTTCGGTATAAGATCCTACTTCGAAGTCAAGATGTGGTCATTTACCACGTTGAATAGCTTCTCTTTGTAATGTTCGAGCCAACTTCTCTATTTCTAGTTCAAATTCTACAGTCCCCGGTTTCGACCTAGTCATAAAGAAAACAATAAAAAATTAGAAAAAAATTTTAGCCCCCGGCAACGGTGCCAAAATTTGATGGGCGTCGAAATTACCAAATATAAATTCCTACGAAAAAAATAACAGTATATTGAAATATAGAGTAGTAGGGTCAAATCCACAAAGACTAGTTATCTAATTTTGCCTTTTCTCATGACCAAAATTACTGTCGTCGTAATAGTCCTGCCCATGACCTATGCGTTGCAATGCTGGAAAATAAAAAGGGGTTTTAGTTGATAAAGATAATAAGATTAAAAGAAAATATATATATATATATGCATATAAAATAAAGCAAAAAAAAACCGTGATTGCAAAATAAATTAAGCGAAATAAAATAAATGGAAATGAAAATGGTTAAGGTCCTGCATTTGTTGTAAATTCTTCACAAGTCGTGTGAGCATCGTTCCTGCATATCCGATGTTACTTCATTTGGTTCATCAAGTGATTATATGAAATTGTTACATGAAAATAGATATATGAAAGGAGACTTTTGATATGAATATTTGAAACGAAATGTGAAATGTGAAATGAATATGTGATGGTTGAATTGAGTTTTAAATGTGTTTACTTGTATATGCTTCATGTCATGATAAGGTTACATGTTTCATATATATGAACTCACTAACTTTGTGAGACTTGTGATGTGTATAAGAAATAAATGAACTGGTCATGACCTTGATTGTGAATTAAATTGTGAAATGTTTAAGTTAAGTTCCTTATAATAAGTTAAAGTTTATTTTTAATATGAACTTACTAAGCAATGATTTTCTCACGTCCGTTGTGTTTGATTTCTTGTAGATTATCAGAAGTTTGGTCAGTTGGAAGTTCAGGTGGGAGCTCACATTATTCGTTCAACGACTCAGTAGCAAATTTGACCATTTTGGTTTAGGTTATAAATAGCATGTACTAAAAAGAGTAAAGAATTGATTCATTCCAAAGCCAAGTCAGCCCAAATATTTATACACAATTCTAGTGCTAAAATCTAGCTAAAATCAAACCTTCAATCTTTCAATCTATCCTTCCTCTTTACTTTTTGTTCTGATTTAGCTCTATTTTTGTAAGAATTTGAATTTAACATATCAATTTCATTCCGATAAGAAAAGCTCAAATTTAATAACATTTTATTCAATAATTAGCCAAAATAAATATATTAAAAAGACAAATTTTGCTATCAATGGGGTTTCAAATAAAAGATTAAAGCAAATTAGCTTTTATATGTTTGAGACTTTTGTTATGAATGATTAATGGGATTTTAATAAAAGAATTCAGTTTGGTTCGGATAATCGTAATTTTTTAATTTAGATTCCAAAATCATCATCAAAATACCATATTCCAAATCAAAATTTTGTCATTTTAAAGATCAAAGTACAGTTTTAACTATACTAACTTAAAGATTTTATAAATTGTAAAGAGCCAAAAATCAAAATTTCCCATTTTAGGCCCCCGGCCTAGACCCGGCATTGCTATTTATCAAATATTAAATTGCAATACTCTTCAAGTTTGTTATGTTCTAGTGACAAAAGACGAGATTTTCAAGCCATCAGTTTTGACAGGCACAAATTTCAATAACAGAAACCTGTATAAGTTAAGAACAGGTTACCCTTAAGTTTTGCATAGGTTTACCATGGATAAGTTGCTCCCCTTGTCCTTCACCTTCCTTGTGTTCATTTTCATGGTGTTGAAACTATGGATGAGATCCAAAATAAAGGAGACACCCAAAAATCTACCTCCTGCACCATGGAAACTACCTATTATAGGGCACTTGCATCTTTTAATATTTGCACTTCCCCATCAGCGCTTGGCGGAATTAGCCAAAAGACATGGTTCCGTAATGCAACTACAACTTGGTGAATTATCACACGTTATTGTTTCTTCTTCAGAGGCTGCTAAAGAAGTGATGAAAACACATGATATCAATTTTGCTAACAGGCCCTTTCTCCTTGGTGCAGAAATCGTATTATACAATCTTTCAGATATTGCTTTTGCACCATATGGAAGCTGTTGGAGGCAACTTCGAAAAGTTTGCACATTGGAGCTGCTCAGTGTGAAACGTGTACAATCATTCCGTTCAGTCAGAGAAGAGCAGGTGTCAAGTTTAATTAGATCCATCTTTTCTAAGACAGGAAAGGAAATCAGCCTTGGAGAAATGTTATGCAATTTATCATATAACATCATTTTAAGGACTGCTTTCGCAGGAAGGTGCAAGAAACACGAAGCATTCATTTCATTTCTAAAGAAATTCGTGGAAGCTATGGCTGGTTTTAATATTGCTGATCTGTTTCCATCCATCAAATTTCTTCCGGATCTCAGTGGGATGAGAGCCGAACTTGAGAGGTTTCACCATGATATAGACACAATGCTTGAGAGCATCATTCAAGAACATAGAGATAGCAGTGCAAATCCGGAGGACAGTGTTGATGTAACAGAGGATCTAGTTGATGTTCTTCTGAATCTTCAGGATCATGGAGGACTTGAGTTTCCCTTAACAATTAACAACATCAAAGCTGTTATCCTGGTTAGTGGTTTCATATATCATATCTTGCGTGTTTATATATGGGTTTATATAGTCCTATAAATTTAACATGCTCAAACATCAAATTACTTCAAACTTCAGGTTGATATCTTTGGGAAGCAAGATTTATTCAGTGTCCAAATATATGACTCCTTGCTTCTTTTAGTTGCTTGAAAACTGTAAAAAGATGTTTTGCGCCGTAACTAAGTAGAACATCATTTCAGGATATTCTTTTGGGTGGAACTGAGACATCTGCAACTCTAGCAGAATGGGCAATGTCGGAAATGATGAAAAATCCTAGGATCCTTGGAAAAGCACAAGCCGAGGTGAGGGAACTCTATGACAAAACAGGGGATGTTAACGAGTCAAACCTTCATGAACTGAAGTACTTGAAGCTGGTTATAAAGGAAACTCTAAGATTACACCCTCCTCTACCTTTGCTAATTCCAAGAGAAAATAGTGAGAGATGTGAGATTAATGGATATGAGATACCAGCCAAAACCAGAGTGATCGTTAATGCATGGGCAATTGGAAGAGATTCCAACTGCTGGAATGAAGCCGAGAGGTTCTATCCAGAGAGATTCATCGATGGTTCAGTTGACTATAAAGGGGCTAACTTCGAATTTATTCCCTTTGGTGCTGGAAGGAGGATATGTCCTGGCATGTCATATGGCATGGCTGTTGTCGAGCTTTCCCTTGCAAAATTACTATCCCATTTTGATTGGAAACTCCCTAATGGAATGAAAAATGAGGATCTAGACATGACTGAGGCTTTTGGTGCTTCTGTTGGAAGAAGAAGCGAGCTCTACCTTATTCCCACTCCGCATCACTTAAGAATGACAGTGGAGCGGGACGGGAGTTAATATTACTAAACCCATTCACTTTTTCAAAAATAAATCTACGGATCAATATAAAATTTATCGAATGGTTCGGATTTTGTTATCCCTATAATCACCTACCACCATGTGTTGTAAATAATTAGAATGTATGTATTCCACATGGCAGTGAAAAGATTGTGAAATCACATTCCAAAATGGGAGTTGTTGCTTCCTTTTTTTTAATTCGTGTTTGAATGATGTTCCCTTTAATTTTTACCCTGAGATAGGAGCATATTGAAAAGACAAGTGTGCTCACAATGTATTCCGCTGTTTAATTTGAAATGTTATGTTGTTTCTCTTAGATTAGGTTGGCAACTCAGCAATATAGATTTGGGTAAATAATGGTAGTTGGGGGAATCCAGAAACTTTGCATTTACGTTTAGCCGCCTCGAAATTCCAAATTTTGGGATGTGATTGGTTGATTAGTTAAGACTTCAAGATTAATTTGTAAACAAGGTAAAAAGTTCTACTATCATGAAGTATTAAATAGAGCAAGGTTCAATTGAATAATTAGACCAAAATGTGTTTATGCTAGTGGATTTATATGTCATCATTCATGTTGATAGGGTTTAGTTAAGCTTAATGATAAGTTAATTATGGTTTAACTAAAAATGTCTTAATATTTACAAGAAAACCAAACTATGTAAGTTAAAATAATAAAACAAAAGATGATATTTTCCAACATCTTCATCATCTTTATCTTCCATGGCCGAATGTTGAGAGAAAAAAATAGGGTTTTCATTTTTCAACCTTTAAGCTTTAATTGGTAAGTGATTCCTAACTCGTTTCTTGTAATTTTTATGTTTTTGGAATATCAAGAACTTGATTTAGCTAGTCCGGGGACTATTTCGTGAAACGGATAAAGATTTTGAAATTTGCTATTAAAGAGTTTTAGGTTTTTTTGAAGTTTGATGATAGATTTATAAGCTTAATAGTTAAATAGGACTATTTTGTAAAGTGATTTTGATTGATTTTAAAGTTTAAAGACTAAGTTGTTAAAATAGTAAAGTTACATGAAATTCTTGTGAAAAGTGATAAATGTGGGCTGTATAGGGACTATAGGAAATCCAGCTAGCATGGTTTGGGATAAATTCTATTCGATTTGAAAGTTTTGGGTTTGAGAATTAAATTGCATAAAGGATAAAATTTGGAGTAGTTTTGTAAAATGGTAATAAAAGGGCTTATATGCATAATTTTAATTGTTTAAGTTGTTTTAAATGGTTAATTGAATTAAAATTATTATTTAGATCAAGAAACGAATCAATTGGGCAATAATTGTGGAAAAGAAAAATTAGCAGAGTAAACATCGACATCGCGTTCGTAGCTGTTTTTTATTAGGTAAGTTCGTACATTGGTTGAACTAGTTAGTTGTTATTTTTCTGATTTATTAACTATTATGTATGTTGTGAATGATTTTAATTGCTTGATATATGGTAAATGGTGAATTGGACTAAATTGCAATGTTAGCTAAGTTGATGGTTATGTTTGAAAATGAGAAACTATATGGATGAGTTCTTGTGATGAAATAGTGTGTATGGATATGAAATGTGGCCTGTATGAACCTTGTGAATGCTTAGAATATAAAAGACATGTCATTAGAGTTATTATTGTTTCGAGTGTTGGTCTTGGATGTTCTACTGATGCCTAAGGTCCTGCATATCCGATGTTACTTCATTTGGTTCATCAAGTGATTATATGAAATTGTTACATGAAAATAGATATATGAAAGGAGACTTTTGATATGAATATTTGAAACGAAATGTGAAATGTGAAATGAATATGTGATGGTCGAATTGAGTTTTAAATGTGTTTACTTGTATATGCTTCGTGTCATGATAAGGTTACATGTTTCATATTATATGAACTCACTAACTTTGTGAGACTTGTGATGTGTATAAGAAATAAATGAACTGATCATGACCTTGATTGTGAATTAAATTGTGAAATGTTTAAGTTAAGTTCCTTACAGTAAGTTAAAGTTTATTTTTAATATGAACTTACTAAGCAATGATTTTCTCACGTCCGTTGTGTTTGATTTCTTATAAATTATCAGAAGTTTGGTCAGTTGGAAGTTCAGGTTGGAGCTCACACTATTCGTTCAACGACTCAGTAGAAAATTTGATCATTTTGGTTTAGGTTATAAATAGCATGTACTAAAAAGAGTAAAGAATTGATTCATTCCAAAGCCAAGTCAGCCCAAATATTTATACACAATTCTAGTGCTAAAATTTAGCTAAAATCAAACCTTCAATCTTTCAATCTATCCTTCCTCTTTACTTTTTGTTCTAATTTAGCCCTATTTTTATAAGAATTTGAATTTAACATACCAACTTCATTCACGATAAGAAAAACTCAAATTTAATAACATTTTATTCGATAATTAGCCAAAATAAATATATTAAAAGACAAATTTTGCTATCAATGGGGTTTCAAACAAAAGATTAAAGCAAATTGGCTTTTATATGTTTGAGACTTTTTGTTATGAATGATTAATGGGATTTTAATAAAAGAATTCAGTTTGGTTCGGATAATCGTAATTTTTTTAATTTATATTCCAAAAATCATCAAAATACCATATTCCAAATCAAAATTTTGTCATTTTAAAGATCAAGGTACAATTTTAACTATACTAACTTAAAGATTTTATAAATTGTAAAGAGCCAAAAATCAAAATTTTCCATTTTAGGCCCCCGGCCTAAGCCCCGGCCTTGCTATTTATCAAATATCAAATTGCAATACTCTTCCAAGTTTGTTATGCTCTAGTGACAAAAGACGAGATTTTCAAGCCATCAGTTTTGACAGGCACAAATTTCAATAACAGAAACCTGTATAAGTTAAGAACAGTTTACCCTTAAGTTTTGCATAGGTTTACCGTGGATAAGTTGCTCCCCTTGTCCTTCACCTTCCTTGTGTTCATTTTCATGGTGTTCAAACTATGGATGAGATCCAAAATAAAGGTGTCACTGAGATTTTATTACATGTTCCCACTCGCCAGCACATTCCATCTTGGAGAATTCCTTTTGAAGCCCAAATACTTCACCAAGTATATGAAGGTATTCTCTCTAATTTTGCATTTAGAAAGTCAGTTTCAGGATAGTATTTAGCTTTTAATGTACGAGCTAACAAAGAATTCGAATAATTAATTAATCGTCGTCCTTATTTTGCAAGTAACAAAATATTGAATTTTGCTAAACATCGAAACCTAAGACCACCATTTTCCTTTAAATCGCACAGTTTTCTCCATTCACACCAATCTTCCCATGCCCTTTTTGCCACCAGAACTTTGCAGTTATGCCTTCTATTTCATTACAAAGAGAGATTGGAAGTAAAGAAACAAGTCATCGTATAAGTCAGAATAGCCTGTTAATTTGATTTTATAAAAATTTCTTTAACTCCTTAAGAAAGAAACCTGGTGCTCCAGCTATCAATTTGAAAGGCCTCTTTCTTCCCCTTACCAACCAAATTAGGAAGCCCCAAATACTTTTCGGGTTTGTAGAAACGCAGACATGTAAGATTTACGCTATTGCCTGTTTAGTCTGCTCAGAAGTATTCAAACTATAGAAAATAGTTGATTTTTCATAATTTATACATTGACCCAAAACTTCCTCATACTCTTGGAGTAGTCATTTAAGAACATTCACCCCCTACGAAAATAATACAATCATTAGCAAACAAGAGATATGAAATTTTTTGTCCTCGTCTGCTCACTTTGACCCCTCCCAACTCTCCTTCCCTTTTTGCCAATTTCATTAAGGAAGACAAACTTTCACTGTAAATCAGAAATAGATAAGGGCTTAATGGGCCCCCTTGTCTTAACCCTCTTGTGGGGAAGAATTTTTGTCCCTTTTTTTTTTGTTAATCATACTGGAGTACGAAATCGAGCTAATACACTTTATAATAAAATTCACTCAAATTCTATCAAAGCCCATCTTCAGTATCATATGTTGTAAAAAATCCCCCAATCAACTCGATCATAGGCTTTGCTTATATCTAATTTCAAGGCGAAAGAGCCTTTTCCCCTATTTTTTTTTTTTTTTTTTTGCTTAAAAGAGTGTGAGACTTCAAAAGCAAGGACATTATCAATTATCATATGCCCTTGGACAAACGCACTTTGGACCTTGTCGATGCAATAATCTACAACTTGTTGGAATCGATTCGCAATAGTTTTAGAAATGAATTTATATATAACCGTGCAAAGACTTATAGGCCTAAAATTATTCACATTCAATGACTAAGCAATTTTAGGAATAAGCAAAATATTAGTAGCATTAAACTGTTCCATATTCATACCTTCATTTAGAACTCCAAGGTAGAATTCGCTTACATCTCTTCCGACAATATTCCAATTTTTTTGGAAAAATAGCGCTGGGAATCCGTTAGAACCAGCAGCTTTTGTTAGACCCATTGATTTGAATGCTGAAACCACCTCATCATCTATATAATTGGCCAATAGTATCTGATTCATTTCTGTTGTTATACAAGTATCCGCTCCTGGCAGAATGTGTTCCATATTACCCACTCCTATTGATGCAAAAATATTAGTAAAGTATTTGCGTGTAAATTCTTGCACTTCAGTTTTTGACATGGCTACATTACCTACTTCATCCATTAGCTTCGAGATACGATTTGAATATCTTATTTGGGATGCGAAATTGTGAAAGAATTTGATGTTTTATATGGAAATTGTAAAAGAATTATGAAAGAAATTGTGAATATCTTCCATTTTCAGTTTGTCCTAGCTCTTTGCTCCCAATAAGCTTATTCCTTCTCAATCTCCATATTAAGATGGATTTCTATATCGATTATCTCAGCCAATGTATCATCATCCCTGTCAAGTTCCAGCAACTGACCCAGCTTGCCTTGCAAGCCTTTATAAGCTTTGGTTCGCTTGCTTTTTATACCCTTTGCCCATCATTTTAGCCTAGCTGAAAGCGCTTCAAGTTTCTCCAGAACAGAACCAGAATTCAACTCCCAAATACACCTTACTTTCTCTTCATAGGATTCCTCCAAGACCTACCACAATTCATAATTAAAATTCTTTCGACTTCTCTGCTGATTCTCTTGATAAGTTTTGATTAGAAGGGGGTCGTGCTCGGAAAAAGAATGAAGTAAGTGGTTTATTGAAAAATCTGGGAACAAATCAAACCACTCAACATTAGCCACCCCTATTAAGTCATTCTCGAATATTAGTTTCAAGAAGGTTACCCCTTTCTCAAGTGAATTGAGGTCCAGCATGCCCTACATCCATTAATCAACAATCATCAAGCATTCTACAAAAACATTCCATCCATCTTTCATCTCTTGGCACCCTACCAAATTTCTCGAAAGAATATAAAATTTCATTGAAATGTCCACATACAAGCCATGGCAAGTCTTAATTATGACTTAAACTTCGTAATAAATTCCACCCTTCCTCTCTAAAGTGCACATCTAGGATTCCATAGAATCCGGTTAATCTCCATTATCTACCATTGTCATCTATCAAAATTTCAGCATCAATGTGATTCTGAGAATAACTTCGCAGTTCAATTCAATTTCGTTCCAAGCTAAACTAAGCCCACCTCTCGTTCTATTTGTTGAAACATCAGTTCCATTAGAAAATATACATTGCTTTCAGACCCACTCCATTCGAACACTATTCAACTTAATCTCCGTTAAGAAGATAATTTGGAGATTGCAGATCTTTAGCATGTGCCGAAGTCTTCGAATCGCCTGCGTACTCCCTAATCCGTGGACATTCCAACTTATCATTTTCATGGTTCAAGGTCAGCAGGCCTCCTGGTCTCCGCCAATATAAGAAGGGAGCAAATATTATGTTGTTCATTCGTGGTCTTTAGCGAATCTTCCATTCCCGAAATGCTAGAGTCCAAAAAGACTATCGTGGGCCTTTTTTTGTCCAACTGTGCAACAGGGCTTTCCTCAAGATCATGGTCCATTTCAAATTGGCTTACATCATTAAAAGATCCCATGAAATTTATTTCCATTTTTTTAGGAAATCACTCCAAATTAAATCCCAAGATTGGATTTATTTTCTTCCTTAAATCTCTCCTAACATCCTCCCTTTGATTTCTCCCCAAATCATAGCTTGTCAAATTTCTTCCCCAAAATTCGTCATCCCTTACCTTCCGAAGCCAGACACTATTCTCAACCACAACTCTTCTAGATTATGTTTTCAAATTTGAGTTCCATCACAACTCCAAAACCTCATCCCCTTTTGTTAATCGGACAAGGCAAAATTTATCATTATGTCCCAACCACCCTCAAAGAAAATAAAATAAAGTCAACCTCTCATATCGAAGGGAGACATAAGTTGAATTTGATTAGGATAACATGATCTTCTTTCTTCTTTTCAATGGCTTCTTGGTATCCACCTCTACTTCAAAATGCAAGAAACTCATGAATACTCTACTCAGAGGTTTCACATCATACTTCGCAAAACATCCAACAAATTTTCCCAATTTTTTTACCACACTTTTCGAAAAGAAACCAGGGGGAAGATCATGAACCTAAATCCAGAAAGGTGAAAATACCAGAGAAACTTGCATCAGGTCTTCATTATTCTCTAAACAATGATGAATCAACAAGTGGTTATTGAAAGTCTATAGGGCCTCTTCCATTACACACTTGATATCCATCTCATGGAAAAACTTGAAAAGAAACTTTTTTTCTCCCAAATTTGATATTAGTACTCCCCTTAAGGGATGCCAAAGATTTGCCATAGTATTTTTCATAGCCGGAAAATGAACAATACACGCTGTTAAGAAATAACCAACCAAACATAACTTGTAAGTCGATTTTTGTGCCTCCCAATCTATTGGCAACGAAATTCCAACATCTTCTTCATCTTTAAGATTTAAAGCCTTCCATTTCCTTCTCCATCTTGTCTTCTCGCCAGAACTAATGTAAAGAAAACTTAAAAAAGACGAAACAAAACTTAAAAAAAAAACACAAGAATACCAAAAGATAAAATAAAACCAAACGTGCTACCAAGAGCAGACTTTTTATTCTTGGGTGAGCTTCTTAGTATGAACTTTTCATGAGCTTTCATAAAACACAAAACTTTTAATCAATTATTCCTATAAGCTTCTAACAAGTACAAAATCCATCAACTATTTACTCAAATTCCTAATAAAATCATAATTTTCTAATCAAATACTCAAAGTCCTATTGAAACCTAACTTTGTAAAATTCTTAAAAAATTGTAAAATTCTTAATTATAAATCATAAAAATTGTAAAATTATTTTTTGGCATTATAAATATTACAATTTTTATTTAACAATTTTTTTACATTTTTAAAGAATTTTTACAAAGTGGGGTTTCCAATAGGATTTTGAGTATTTCGTTAGAAAATTGTGATTTTAATTAGGAATTTGAGTAAATAGTCTGATTTGGTAGTTGTTAGAGAATGTTGTTATATATGAGATATATTGTAATTTAAGGTGTTAATTAAAAATTTTAAAATTTAGAATGCAAAAAAATAAAAACCTTAAAATTTTATGATTTTTACAAATTTTCATTAATGATTTTTCTTTTACAATTTTTACATTGTTTTATGAATTGAGCATCTGGATAGAAAATTGTGTTTTTCTTTCTCTAGAAATTTGAGTATTTGGTTCGCAAGAACGCAATGCCACATGGGTGAAAACGCACCTTACTAGACACATTTTCACTAAAAGCCAATCCAATAGTGTGTTTTTACCCAACATATGTAAAAAAAAAAAATCAAATCGTTGGATGTCAACAATTAAAAAACCAGGGCTCTTGATTTTTAACTGATGGCCCAATGGTTAAATAAATTTTAAATGAAAATATTTAATTTCAACGATGAAAGAAAAAAAGAAAATTTCCCCAAAGTCCCTAAAATCCTCTATATATACCCAAACCAAATTTAATGTTTTCTCACTCCATTCAGTCAATACCAAATTTAATTTTCATTCTCAAAATTCATTTCCTCTCAATTTTCTATCTCAATTCCTAAATGGATTACAAAATATTATTCTATCTCAAAATCTATTTCGTGCCTTGATTTTCATCATCTCAAATATCTCCAAGTAATTAACATAAGGTAACTTACATTTTTAAAGTGTTTAACATTTTAATAATAGAATTAAGTTGTTTGCATCTACCAATATAGGAAAATCATTTTAATATTATTTTGTGGTCTACATTATGATAGAAAGGTTATATGAAAATTTTGTAAAGAAATTTTACCGATTTCATATTTAATTTGATGTAAAGGACCAAATTGCATAAAGTGAAAAGTTGAAGTATAGTAGCTAAAGGAATCAAATAGCTATGAAATTCAAAATTTGAGGTCCTTATATGAAAAATATTAGAAGAGTTAGTAGATAAACATGATTATTCATCATTGGAAAATTCAATAAAGAAAAGGATGAAATTGGAAAGTAAAAGATAAAAGATGATAAATAATAAAATAAAACAAAATATCATCATTTTATCATCTTTCCTAAAAATAAGACATGGAAACCCTAGCCATGGTTATAGAGTTTTGAGAAAGCTTACTTGGCTTAATTGGGTAAGCATTCTTGTCCCATTTTTAATGATTTTTATGTTTCCAAGATCGTAATAGCTTAATCTAGGTATCTCGGGATTAATTTATCAAAGTACTAGGGTTTTTACATGGATGAGTATGTGAGAATTATGAAGTTTTATGGTATAAAATGACATGTTGTTGATAGATAAACAACTTTTGTAAAAATAATTTTGATGAAATTGTGATTTAAAGACTAAATTGAAAAGATGTAAAATTTATAGAAAAATTCTAAATTATATGAAATACATGGGCTTCTATTGTTACATGTAAAAATCGGCTAGGCTTGTAATAAGGATTAAATTGCATGAATTTTATTTTCCGAGCCTAGGGATGAAATCATAATTAACTAAAAGTATAGGGGCAAAATGTAATTTTTCCAAAGATGTGAATTGAATTGAATATAAATTGATGTTAAATTCATTTGGATAGATTGAATATAGGGTTAGATCGTGGAAAAGAGAAAGTAACGGATTAGTAGCTTTTGTGTACACGAACATTGTTGAGATAAGTTCGTGTAATAAATTGTATATTTATATGTTTGAATTGAATGTTATGTATGTAAAATGTATAAAATTTTCATGCATAAGAATGAATCACATATACGATAATGTTTGACAAGTGTTAAGTTTCGTTTGAACAAATGAAATTCGATGGATACAGGGTTCCTGAATTGGTTGTGGTCTTGCATACGTTGTAGACACACCACAGCTCGCAAGAGCATCCCGTTAATAGCTCTTATGAGCATCCCAATTTGGTTGTGATCTTGCATATGTTGCGGACACACCGTAGCTCTTATGAGTGTCCTGTTAATTGGCTCTTCGGAGCTTCCCGATAATTAGCTCTTATGAGCTTCCTGATTAATGGCTTTCCGGAGCTTCCCGATTAAAGGCTCTTTCATAAACTTTCCAACTAATGGCTCTCTGGAGCTTACCTATATACGGCTCGCACGAGCTTCTTGATTAGTTAATTGGCTCACATGAGCTTCCCGTTATATGGCTCGGAAGAGCTTCTCGTTTATGTGCTCTTATGAGCATTCCTGAATATGAATTGACGGGTAATACATGAATTGACGGATTACAGTTTTATACACTTCGTGTGTACTACTCGTGTATCCATCGATAATTTAAAGAGTTCAACGGGTAAAGTTCTAAAACGAGATAATATGGATTCAAAATGAATTATTACCCAAATATATCTGAAATATAAGGAAATGATTTGTACATGTTATATGGACACATGATATGGAAAATTTATGTATATGACAATTTGATTATTATTGAGCTCATATATACTTCTTGATATTTCTATGAAATACATGTAACGCCCCAAAAATATGGGGTCTTTAAATTTTTTATATTTGATGCAAGTAGCTTGTTTGCTTTAATGGCTAAGTGAATTGAGTGTGTTTGGGAGTGTGTGAAAAGTCCTAGGATCAAACCTAGACTCTAGCGAAATTTTGTTTTTTTTTCCTTCTTAAGGGAACCTTGAAGCTGGCCTGAAGGCCCTAAGAATAGTTCTTGGAGAAAAATGGAGCATAAGATGAGCTTGTGGCCCAGTGGCAGTGGCGTGATTAATGTGGCAAGGGAGCTTGAGTTTGAATCCCTTGAATAGCAAAGCAGTATTTATTTTACTCCTTGGCAACCTGAAAAGTAGAGTTGGATTGAGACTCTACATGGTGGAGTTTGAATTTAGTCATGGAGAGTTGTGGGAGAAAATCTAGGAGGCGGTTATAGAGGAAATGGTGGAGATAATCAATGAGTTGAGGTGAGTGGGGAGGTTGTGCCGAATGGGACTCTTGTTTGTGCAAAATTCGGCTAGAGGGGGTTTTGGGAGTATTTCGGCATTTGGGAAGCCTTGGGTGACTGAGTTTTCTTTGCTCTCCAGTCTTACCATTCAAGTTTTATTTCTTTTTGTTCGATTTTTTTTTTGCGTTTAGTTTCTGAGATAACCAAGTAGCTATCATCTCTTCTTTTCTTTCAATTGCGAAAAAGATAACATCTTTTGGGGTCTTCATTTTTTGCCAAAAACTGAAACCTCCTCCATTTATCTTCTCTATCAAAACTGAATGCACCTCCACCTCAACCGAATTCTTCAAGGTAGGTCATCTTCTATGCTTGTCCGATTGTGCCTAAGCCTCTCTAACCAAATTCGTCATCCACAATTTAGGGTGCTAAGTTGCCAGAAGAGAAAGGAAATTTCTCTAGGGCGTGGAGGCGTTTCAAATCTCTTTCATCAACCAGTTGGATCATTAAGGGTAAGTTGATAGGTAAGCCTTTTATGCCGTGAACTTTCATGTGGAATAATTCTTAAGTAACCTTGTCGTTCAATAACTATCGTTGTTTGATCAGATAATCATCAAAAGGGGGAACCGTGCCTCGATCAAGAATCGTAAAAGATTAGGTCATAGTTCTTATAATCGTGGTAAGTGGTGTTGGTTTAAGCGTGGGTTAAGTATTGGGAAATACCGTTGATTGAAGGATTGATTGAGTGTGTAAATCTATGTAGGTTGGTGCCAAGAGGGTGTTTGGCAAAGCTTTCACAAACAGGTGTGTAATCACATTATTTTCTGTTAAGAATCGGCAAAAGCTGGAAAACTGAAACTTTGGCATCTGAGTGTGCAATCGCTCGTGTGAAAAAAAATCGAGCCCACAACCGAAAGCGGTAGACTGATGAGGCCACCACAAGTGTTTTCGTGCACTTGGGCCGTTATGGGCCCTAATGGGCTCTTGGGCCCACACGGATAAAAATTACCAAAATACCCTCGATGGGTAAATTACCAAAATACCCTCAATGTGTAAATTACCAAAATACCCTTAATGGGTAAATTACAGAAATACCCTCAATAGGTAAATTACTGAAATACCATCGATGGGTAAATTATCGAAATACCCTCGATGGGTAAATCACAGAAATACCCTCAATGGGTAAATCACAGAAATACCCTCAATGGGTAAATTATCGAAAACCCTCGATGGGTAAATTGCCAAAATACCCTCGATGGGTAAATTACCAAAATACCCTCGATGGGTAAATTACCAAAATACTCTCAATAGGTAAATTACTGAAATACCCCCGATGGGTAAATTATCGAAATACCTCCGTAGGGTAAAATTATTGAAATACCTCCAGAAGGGTAGATTGACCGGTATACCCTAGTAAATGAAATTATTGGTATGGCTTTATGATATTTATTTAACTGATACTGAGTATGGCATATTGCATGTACGTATAATTCGTGAGTATGACATATTTATTTAACACTGCATGGGTTGGGTTTCTGTTATGGAGGAAGTATTTTTCGGTGGCTCGCCACAATCATCATTCTTGGTGGCTATGCCACATATCTTTATCTTGGCATTTCAATTGCGTTTTATTCTTGGCGACTATCCGCAATATTGGTGTATAAATTTGGGTGGGTCGACTTTGTCCCCATATGGTGTGTAGGGTTGGTACGGGTGGTGTGTTGGGCTGAATTGGGGTGGGTTTTGCATATTTGCACCATAGTGATACTATAACAGGCTTAAGCCCACACTGTTATTATGTTGGGCTAAGGCCCACACTGTTCTGATATTGTATTGGGCTAAAGCCCACACTGATACTGGAAATGGCTTAGGCCTAGTTTGTTACTGCATGATAGGGGATTACACACTGAGTTCTCGTAACTCACCATTTTCTTCTAACTGTGCAGGTAATCCCCAACCTTAGTTGATTTGGAGCTGCGAGGGACTTGGAGGTGGCCACACATTCGCTAGTATTTTTATTCTAGACTGATTTCTTTTAAAGTTTACTTTGGGTTGTTTTTTATGTAATAAGACCTTTGGTATTTTAATTTTCTTTAAAATGGGTTTATTTATTTATTTTGAACTGCTTAACGGGTACAAATAAGTTTTCATAATAAACACTGTTTTTTTTCAAGACAAACACATATTTTCAACTTCAAAATAACCTTAAATGAAGTAGCTTCTGCTAATTTTAAACCTCCAATAACAAACCGTTTTACCGCATGGTGGTTTTATAATGTACCAAATGATTTTAAGAGGTAAGAATAAATTGGATTTTTACCAAACGATTTTCTTTATTAGACTTCGATTTTAGAAGAACACTTCTATGTGACATGTCAGATTCGGCCGTAACGTCTAGGCCAGGTTTGGGGTGTTACAATACATGACTAACATGATGGATGAGGATGTGTGTTAGGCAATTGCACAAATTGGTTTGAGTATATTTAGTTTGCTTACCTTAAATGATAAATGGTAAGTTAAATTTCATGTTATACAAACTTACTAAGCTTTAAAGCTTGCTTTGTTTCATTGTCCCTATTTTATAGTAATTCAAAAGCTCATTGGATTGGAAGCTTGGAGGAGATATCTCACACTATCCATTGATTCATTTCAGTATAAATAGAAATTTTATTTTGGTTATAATGGCGTGTATAGGTTAATTAGCCAATATTGGCATGTAAATGTTTGGGTTGTAATGAGCCATTGGAATGGCTTGAGTTGGACATATTTTGATGTGTATATATGTGTGATCTTATCATGCTTGTTGTGTGGTTGATATGGTTGAGTGATGGATAATCTATTTATATGTTGATGATTGAATTGAGCTAGTATGTTTGATATAAATAAGCATACATGTGATTTTGATCAATTTGGTAAGCTAGATATTTGATTATATATGATGATATGTCATGCACAAGACTTAGTCTTGGCTTGATTTAAATGTCTTGTATTGGCTTGTGAATGTGTTAAAGTGTTAATGTAGGCCGAAGGCAAATTTTAGGTGAGAAATGTGGCTTGGAAATGGCCTATTTTTGTCCACACAGGCAGAGACATGGGCCAGTGTCTCAGCCGTGTGTGATACACAGCCTAGCACATGAGCGTGTGTTTTGGCCGTGTGTCCCCTACATCTTAAAATTTTCAAAACAAAATGCTCAAAATTGATCACACGGCCTGACACACGGGCATATGGCTTGGCCGTGTGACCCCTGCACCTATTTAATGCAAGTCAGTATGCTCACATGGCCTAGCACACGGGCGTGTGGCTTGACAATGTGACCCAAGTCAGAATGCTCCCAATTTTGGACACAGTCTGGGACACGGTCGTGTGCCCTATTTTGAATGCCCACACGACATGAGACATGGGCATGTCTCTTGACCATGTGAGCCATACGGGCTGACCACATGGGCGTGTGTCCCTTACACCTAGGTAAAATTTTGATGTTTTTAAAAAAATTTTGAGTACCCGGTTTAGTCCCGACTTGATTCAAATGTATATTTTGGGCCTCGAGGGCTCATATAAGGGACATTATGATTGACATCTGATATGAATTCTATATAATGTGAAATATCTGTTATATGATCTGTAATTTTTGGTAATGCTCCGTAACCCTGTTCCAACGACAGATATAGGTTAGGGGTGTTACATACAAGATTCTTACACACGTCTCACACTTATCAGAGCTTTGTTGGAGAGATGAAAACTCCAAATACACATATTTTATCTTTCGTGCGATGAGTGTATGATTACACTCAAAGATGTGACATTACAACTCAGTCTGCTAGTTCATGGGGTAGTCGCTATAGGATTAGTGCATGTTGAGGATTGGAGGCCAATTTGCCACCAGCTATTGGGCAAGGTGCCAAACAAGTTTAGTGGTAGTCGAATATATATCAAATGGCTAGAAGATAATTTATCACATCTCAACAACTCTTTTAGTGAGGTTGAAAAATAGCAATTTGCTCGAGTATTTATATTGAGGTTGATCGGGGGTTTCTAATGCCCAGATAAATCTCGAAATAAGGTACATTTGGCTTCTACAACTAATTGACCTAAAAGAAGTCGATCGGCTCAGTTGGGGATCAGGTGTCTTGGCTACATTGTACCGAAAGATGTGTCAGGCCACTATAACATCGAAAATTAATATTGGTGGATGTATACTCCTTCAGTCATAGGCATAGTACCGTTTACCATTTTTACATCCCCGAGTAAACTTTCTTCACCAGTTTCCACTTATAATAAGGTAAGATTCATTTAATAATATAGTTATCATATTATTGTTTTCATTATTATATTTTCGAAATAACATATTATTTGAACAGGTGGAACAATGACACAAACCATGTGGGTATGCCAAATGAGCTTCAAGATATTTGATTATTGTTAGTTCAACGGTCAGAAGCTGAATTTAGTTTTTGAGTTTTTCAAAGATTTGAAATTTATTATTAGAGACATAATGAAATTTATAATTTCATAATGCAGTTTGAAAAGATGTCATACTCTGGTTCAAGAATTGAAGAATGCATCTTAGCTGAATTTTTGAAGAATCGTAATATCTGACATGTCAAAGTGCCATTGATAGTTTTTGCAATAGTTGAGATGTATGAATCTGATCAAGTGATATGCTAGTTTGACCTTGTGCAAAATATTTAGCCCTCACCTCAAAACCTCGATGAACTTCATAAGATTGACTTTTGGGGGAGAACCGATGAAGATTGATCTAGACTTCTGGGCACATAGGTATTTCTACCTATACACGAACAAATTGTCAGACTGGGTTTGGTGACGTCTTCGGATTACATAACATGATTTAGACTTAATGGTAAGTCATATCTATTGTCGGAAGAGGAAATGAGTAGACAAATACATTGTAGAAGGCTAACACGACCCTATATGAGGCCGCTATCAAGGGTACATGCATCAAGTTCACCATTATCAACTCTATCCCCAAATCTTATATTGATGGATGCACCTCTGGGTCAGTATGTTCATATTCTTCTTGTTCATTTACTAACAATCCCATGTTTTTCACACAAGCACTGAATTATGCACCATCATCGATATATACCCTGTCATCCATTTCACCATCATACCATGCATCAACACCTTCCCCAAGAATAATTTTTACACCACCTCCATCTGCAAGAGCATATTATAGGCCAATGTCGTCAACAACACCATTGTATCTAGGATCGCCTATAATTTTTGCATTCTATGCACAATTGGGTAGTTTGATACCATATATTTCTCTATCGATAGTATCACAAAAACCACCGTAATCACTATTCTTCAGAGGCGGATCATCTTCGTAACCACCTACTAGTGCAACTGATGATATACGATGACAACCTAGGATGCAAATGCAGTCTAGCACGGAAAAACAAGATGAAGATGAAGATAAAGATAACATTGGAGATAGAGATAGAGATGAAGATGATGATAATGATGATCATGACGAGATGGAGACAATGAAGATGATAATGAGCTGAAAGCCCAACAATGATGAATCCTCCTCATAATTGACACCCATCAAGTTGCGGCATGCATTTAGCTCAGAGATGATTTTTCATATTAAATTTGGTAAAAGCTTTTACTAATTTTTTTAACCGACGGTAGAAGCTCCCCTCAAAGCCTACCACAATCTTTGGGTCATTATCATCATCTTCCTTGCAAAGGCCACTTGATTTTGACCATTTCCGGTGATCATCACAAATAGCAGTATTGTTCATCTTCAACCCTAACTATGTTCCATCAAGGTCAGTTTGTCTTTAATTAATATGGTTGAGTATTTTTTCCCTTATTTATTTGGTCTTGAATCATGACGCTAAATATTTTTGTTGTTCGACTCAACTTAGATGAATTACTTCTCTCGTCATACTCTCCTTTGTAGGTGATTTTTATTTCAATATAACATACCACCTTGAAATACAAGTCCAAAGTTTTGTAGTGCTGTTGATAGTAAGAGACAATAAGGGCAATAATGTTATTCTTTTAATCTTAAAACCGCACTTTCTTGTCATTGGAATATGATTAGGAGGGTGCCAGGAGAACAAATTGATGCTGTAAAATACGCATGATCTGCATTAGCTTTGAGCTATAATGACACGCATAATATTCATACCTACTTACATTTATTTCATGCTACAAAGTAAGGCTTAGCTCAACTGTTAATCTCCATCTCCATTATTGATGGATTCATACTACTGACATAAACTAGTCATTTGCTTTTTCTTGTATCGAGACTCAGGTTATTTGCTTTTATTTGTGTCGACATTGAGTTTTTTCATCATCAGATTGTCGATGGCTGCTAGTTGAAGAACAACACGGTGAATTGGCTTCTTTGTTTGGGGAGACTGATTTGCATAAAGGATGTTTTCGGCCGAAGTGTTTGAAGGATTTTAAAGCAGCAGTCTAGATGCTGAGCTAACATTTTGAATGTCATGGCAACGGCGAATGAAGTTGTATCATGATCTGCAGACACCAACAAAACTACATTGTCAATCACCTCTTCCTCACTGAGATCCCTTCCAATCCCTTCGAATCATTGCAGCCACCAATCATGAGAGTAACATACATCCATTCTCTTCTCCAACCATGTTGAGGTTTTCCATTTTTTTTCTTCTCGACCACTACTTTCTCCCACATCTCAAGTTTTGGGTCAAAAATGCCAGGATTTAGGTTATGTTAAGCAGGAAGAACATGAAAAAGTGAGGAAAGAGAATGGAAAGAAAGAAAGGATAAAGAAAGGGGAACAAGAAAATTAAAAAACAATTGATAGAAAAAATTTGGCATGACAAAAATAAGAATGACCCACGTTGGTTTAACATACTAAGATATAAATCATTAAGCATTTTGGCCGTGGAATTTCGAAAAATTCAAAGTTGTTATTATCTTCTTGTTTAGGTGACCTAAAAAAAATCCTTGATAAAATTTTAAAATTAAATCCGAATTTATTTTAAAATATTTTTTTGGATTGTTAAGCGAAAATCGAATTTCAATGTACGATTACATATGCATAAAGTTAAAATATACTAAGTAATAATGTGTTATCGTTAATTTTGAAATAGTTTCATTTTATTGTAATTTTTCAATAAAATGAATTTAGTTTCTAAACAAAATTGTTGGAAACTAATAAGTAAATTTCTTTTAAAAATTCATTTTATTCTTGAAAATTATTATTTTAGTGATAAATAAGTGTTGATAGAAATCAACAATTATAATAGCTTTAAAATTTGGATAAGTATTTGATACACTTTTATAACTTCACAAATAGAGTTATAAATGTGTTATGTATCCCATTTTTATATATTCTTTTTTTAAAATTTATTTTACTATATTTTATATACATTTATCATCAATTCAATCCTACTTTTGAAAATTATTTAAGGTATAACAACTTTTGAAAAATCTTTTTAAAAAGAAAAGTAGATTGTTTTGAAAATTAATTAATATGTGCCTTAGAAAAAAAACCAAATTAAATTTATATATTTTTAAAATTAATTATTTCGTGGTACCTCAAGGACCATAGAAAATCCTAATATGTTATTGTTGTTGGCTTTTTTACCTGTATAATACAAATTAAAAAATTAAACAATGAAATGGTATGCCAATACTATTATTTACTAAAATGGGGTGTTTGAAATAGTTTTAATGGGTGGAGGGAGAGAAATGAGCGGCACCCATGTTTTTTCTGATACAATAATTGAAACATCATTACAAAATGATGTGTTTTTTAAAAAAGGGTGGAGGAGAAGAGATGGGTGGCACTAGTATAAAAAATATTTTTTTATGGGTGGAGGGAGAGAGATGGGCGGCACTAATATTTTTTGGTGCAAAAATATGATCTAAATGGCAGAGTGTGAATTCTGTACCGTTTTGCTATTTTTTTGAAGAATTATTAATATTTTTACACATAGAAAGAAATCAATAACAACGTTATTTGAAGAATTACTAATATTTTTAGACATATTTTTCAAAATAATCTCATTTATTTATTTTTTATCCCAATAACAATTTTTTATTACCTAACATATCTTCAACATTTGTAAAATGTAATTCTTTTACCACAATAATCCAAAAAAAATTAAATACCAAAATGAATCACCGTAAAATTTCAAGTAAATAACTCATTTCGTATTTATATTTGTGTTTTAAAATATATATATTACGGTGATCACCGTAATTTAAAAAAATAAATACCAAAATGGATCACCATAAAGTAGTTTTTAAAAACACAAAAATAAATACCGAAATGGGTTTACAAAAATAAATATCGATATGAGTTATTTGCTTGAAATTTTTACGGTGATCCATTTTGGTTTTAATTTTTTATGGTAAAAGAACTACATTTTACAAATATTGAAGATACGTTATGTAGTAAAAAAAATTATTGGGATAAAAACTGAAAAAAAAAAAAGAGATTGTTTTGAAAAGATATGTGTAAAAATATTAGTAATTCTTCAAAAAATATCACAACAGTACAAAATTCACCCTCCACCATTTAGACCATATTTTTGCACCAGAAAATACTAGGGCCACCCATCTCTCTCCCTCTACCGAAAAAATATTTTTTTTATATTGGTACCGCCCATCTCTCTCACTCCACCCATAAAAATATTTTTTTAACACATTATTTTGTAATGATGTTTCAATTATTGTGTCAGAAAAATATAAGTGCCGCCCATCTCTCTCTCCACCTTTGAAATTGTTTCAAATACCTCATTTTGGTAAATAATGGTACTGACATACCATTTCAATGTTTAATTTTTTAATTTGTATCATACAAGTAAAAAAAATCCGTTATTGTTGCCATTGCCAGATTCATTGTTTTAATTGCTATGTTTCTTCTTACTTCCACAAGTAATTGATATTTCAAACTGGATTGCATTAAGCTAAAGGCTGAAGACAATTAAATCAGAATAAAATAATCAAAAGAAAAGAGAAAAGAAAAGTTCAAAGGTTTCTTCTCTAAGCCAGGTGAGATTAGAATGAAAATTTCAGTTTATTTAAATTAATTATTATATTCTAATTAAATTAAAATTAATTATTGATTATTTTATTTATTTTATTACCATTAACTTCGGATCCTTATCAAAGTAAAATTGAACAAAATAGTTTATTAAAGATAATTTATCTTGTTATAAATTGAAACAAAATAGCTTACTTTTCATAAATATTATTAATATTATTTAGTTTTTAATAAAAACGTATTATATTAACAATAATCATATATCAAATGCTTTATGTACATCATAGAGCAATTAGGGTTCTAAGACGTAAATGATCTCGGCAATTATTTGGGAGTGCATCTATTCCATCATAGAGTCAAGAAGAGAACATTCCAGTTTGTTATTGATAAGATTCAAAAGAAGTTAAATGGATTTGATGCTAGATTATTGTTCATGGCCGGAAGGGTGACATTAGCTAAATCAGTCTTATTTGTTATACCGGGTTACTTTATGCAATCTGCCATGATTCCCATGGGAATTTGTGAGAAGATCGAGCAGATGGTGCGGAATTTCTTTTGGGCTCAACTAGCAATACTAGGAAAATACACTTAGTGAATTGGGATACCTGCTGTCGACCTATGAAAGAATGGGGCCTTGTTCTCAGGAGATTAGTTCCACAGAATCATTCTTTCCTTACGAAGTGGGCCTTTCAAATAACAACTAATGTGGATGCACTTTGGGTACTTATACTGAGAAGTAAGTACAAGGTTAGTGAAATATGTCCTATATCTATTCATCATTGTTGTGCTTCTTATGTTTGGCGGTCATTGTCAAAAATATGGGGGCAGTAGAAATTATCTATCATTATCAATCTAAATTATGCAGTTTCTTTACTTAGTACATTCATCTGTAGAAATTCCTAAATTATGCTAATATCTCTTTTGAGCATAAGAGCAACCAACTCTAGGTCTATTAATTGAAATTTCTTTCAAATTAAAACCTCTATTATCGCATTAACTCATGCTATAGATTCTCCTATTAGATTTGACTCTAATCCGATAGATTTATGTCGTCCTATTTCTAGGATTGCATGCAAATCCGCTCAATTACGAAAGATCTACTCTTAAACAAGGTCTATTCAACCTCCGACTTAAGCACATCAAATATGGATAAATAATCTAGAAATATTAAACCACGAACTAAGTATGCATAATTGAGAACAAGAAACTAAGTAGTTATTGCGTAAAATAAAACTCAAACGACAAAATCCATCATAAGGTTCATCTCCCTAGGTATTTAGAAAATTAGTTCATGCTTGAAAATAAAAACATCCCAGAGACAATATAATCGAAAGAAAATAAAGGAACTCATGATAACTTCCTAAGAAATCAAATGGGAATATTTAATCTTGACAGAAATCTGTTTCAAAGTCGGCTTCAATGGTGTTTTTCGAGTTGTTTTCTTGAATATTCTATGACGACTCACTCCCTATCTTCTTATTTTTGTCTTATATATGTCTTAGAATGCCTAAAAAACCTAAAAATCGTGATTTTCTGAAGTTTAGTGAGAAATCCCGTGAAATCGACACAGCCTACCATACACCCGTATGGGTCACACAATTGTGTAGTCTGCCCGTGTGGAATGGTCCAACCTGTGTGGATCACAAATTCGTGTAGTCTGGCCGTGTGGAAAGGTTTAGCCCATGTGGCTCCTATAGCTTACTCATATTTTCGTTTGTTTTTCGCTCCTTTTGCTCCCAAGTGCTGCAGTAAGCATTAAAACATGAATTTAAAGGATTAAGAGCATAAAATTCACAATTAACATCGAATAATCACCCAAAAAAATTAAGAATGAGGTTAAAATATGTTATTTTTAGCACTTATCATCGAACTGCCATTTGTCGTTTGTGAGGTAACAGATCTTAACGACAGAGTGACCATTTTGTAACAAAACGATGACTTGAGTAAAATGTAACCTTTCAAACATAAGTGACTAAAATGTAACTTGAGGCAAACAAAAGTGATTATTTTGATAATTTACCCTAAATATGAAGTATTTTAATGTAATAATGATATGGTTAAATATATAAATCTCATTGACATACTTTATTCAGTTCGTTTCAGAGGGAAGGATAAACAAATGTTAACAAATAGAAGAAATGAAGGGATATTGGAGAGGTTTACCATGTCAAAGAAACTCCTCTAACTTTTCTGGCTAGTTTAGCAATACTGTTGAAAAGTGCTTTTAAAAAATACTCTAGAAAAGTGTTTTTGAGAAGTTTGGTTTAATATTTGAGTGTTTAACATTGCTGCCAAAAAGTAGTTTTGAAAAATAAAATGTTCATTTTAGACATAGTATTATCAAGTAACAAATATGCATTTAAATAATGTTCAAATTAGTTAATATTATTATATTTTAGTAAGAATATAAAAATAATTTATTATAACTTGTTGTAAATATTTTAATATATGAAATATAAATTTTAAAAGCAATAAATATTAATTATTTATAAAATTTAATTAGAATATATAACTATATTTTAAATATTTAAATAAAAACATTAAATATTTGTAATTAGATATTGACAAATTTGTATTATTTTAAAAATATTTTTTTAATTAATGATTTTAACATACTTGTAATTAAGCACCAAGAAAAAAAAAGAGGTTGTTGGAGGGTGCAAAAGTAATTAAGCACCAAAAGTGTCATAAGAAAATTTAAATTTAAAACAATATTAACAAATGTTTGAGATTTAAATTTAATTAAAAAAAATAGTATGGTCGAATTCAAAACTTTGTGGCGCCGCTCATATACGTCTACCATTTAAAATATAAGGACAAAAACCTCATACGTTTCAATAACAGATTAAAATATGGTGCCTGTTTAGTTTGACCAAAATACTATGCATGAACTGACAGACAAGATTTGGTCAAGGGTTTTGGAATCAGCCTAAATTGAAACTAATTTTATGTCTAGGCATTTTCGGAGCTAAATTGGCCTTTGGCCTTGCAATAAAATTTACGTTCATGGAGGACCAATTCTTCTCCTTCCCAATACTCTTCACCTTCAGTATCTTTTTGTTGATGCTGGTGAGACTAGGGAAGAGACTCAGATCCAATAAGACTCTAAATCTACCACCAGGGCCATGGAAGTTGCCTGTCATAGGGAGCTTGCACCACCTTGCTGCTGGCCCTCTACCCCATCAAACATTAAGAGACATGGCCAAGAGATATGGCTCCTTGGCGTATCTTCAGCTTGGAGAACTTCCAACCATCGTAGTTTCTTGCCCACAAACTGCTGCAGAAGTGATGAGAACCCATGACATCATTTTCGCGAGTAGGCCTTCTCTACTTACTTCAACCATTTTAACTTACAATGCAACAGATGTTGCATTTGCACCCTACGGAGACTATTGGAGACAGCTTCGCAAAATTTGTGTGCTGGAGATGTTAAGTCTAAAACGGGTGCAATCGTTCACTCCAATCAGGGAAGAAGAGGTATCAAAGCTGGTTAGAGCAATCTCTTCAAAAGCAGGATCACCAATCAACCTTAGTCAGATGCTATATTTCCTCACATTCGAAATTGTTTTAAAGACAGCTTTTGGTGGGAAATGTAAAGAGAGAGATGAATTCACGGTACTTTTCAGGGATGTTTTACGGTTAGGTGCAGGTTTCAATGTTGCAGATTTATTCCCTTCACTCAAATTTTTTGAGTACCTCACTGGATTAAGGCCTAAACTTGAGAGACTGCACCAAAAACTAGATAAGATTTTTGCAAGTGTCATCAATGAACATAAGGCTAGCAAGGGAGTTGAGGGTGAAGCGGATGATCTTGTAGATGTTCTTTTGAATCTTCAGGAGAATGGAGACCTTGAATTTCCTTTAACAACTGACAACATCAAAGCAGTAATCTTGGTTAGTAAGTCCATTTGTCATATGCCTTTTTACATGTTGAATTGTAAAAATTGGTCTATGTAGTAATGATCTTCACATGCGTAAGTTAAATCCCATTTAATTATTGATGGTTGATCCATTTCAGGATCTTTTCATTGCCGGGAGTGATACATCATTCACAACGCTAGAATGGGCAATGTCAGAAATGCTGAAAAACCCAAGAGTTATGAAGAAGGCTCAAGCAGAGGTAAGGCAAGTTTTCAATAGGAAAGGGAATGTTGATAGTGAAGGGCTGCATGAATTAGAATATCTGAAACTTGTCATCAGTGAAACTTTGAGATTGCACCCTCCGCTTCCATTGCTACTTCCAAGAGAGTGCTCACGGGGATGCAAAATCAATGGATATGATATTCCAGTGAAGTCCAGAGTCATCATTAATGCATGGGCTATTGCAAGGAACACGGAGTACTGGAGTGAAGCTGAGACATTTTATCCAGAGAGATTTGTCAACAGTCCAATCGACTACAAAGGAGCAAATTTTGAACTTATCCCATTTGGTGCTGGAAGAAGGATGTGTCCTGGTATGTTGTATGGAATGGCGAATGTAGAGTTACCTCTTGCACACTTGCTGTATCATTTTAACTGGAAACTTGCTGGTGGGGTAAAGATGGAAGATCTTGACATGGATGAGGTTTTTGGGGCTGTTGTTAAAAGAAAAAATGATCTGTGTTTGGTTCCAACACCTTATTCTTCCCCTAAGTCCTAACAACTGAGTCAAGGAATGCTGGAGAGAGTTAATTCCTACATTGGTTGGATCCTGGATTGCCGCTTTATCACCAATTGATTTCATCCCCTATCGCCATCCTTTAGTTACCTTAATAGAATAAAGGTGAGCTGGCTCCAAAATCTCTGGGCCAGTGAAGCATGTGAATTTTGGATGTATTTTAGCAAAGAGACGACATATAAAATAAGCCGTGTAAATCAAAGCATCATGCAAATATCTCGTGAAATGGGTTTTGGCATCTTCTGATTTTTAATTTCTTTTATGCATTGTTATGTTCAATTTAATAACTGGATTCGTTGCTTTTCCATTTTCAATCTGTCAAAGGCAAGGGAGGACAAGTTTGGATAAAGCACAAAGCTTTCCACCCATCCTTAGCCCACCACATGCCATCATTCAATCTTCTTTCTCACAATGGAAGAAGTTTCTACCCAAGGTCTCCCAACTCAGTCAAATGAACAGTAAAGCACGGATATAGATATGGGTTCGGTTTGGTTAAGTTTTTATAGAGGTTTTGAATCGCTCATAATAATTTGATAATGTTCAATTCTTGGTTTTTTTCACATTAATTTTTAATTTTGAATTTTTAGATTTATTATAATAAAATAAGTTTTGTTTTATGATTTTTAAATATCATTTGAGAATTTTTAAAGTTTTTCATATATATATTTCTAAAAATAATAATTTTTAATAACTTCTAAATTATTTTGGTTAGTTTAAATATACAATATTTAATTTTATATAATAAAATTAAAAATTAATTATATATTGAATAAAAATAAAAATAAAATTCAATTCAACTTTAAGTAACATGATTTTTAAACTTATATTTCATAAATTATCCAAAAACTTCATCTTGTTATGAATATCTTATTAAGTGGATATCCATCAAGATCAAGAGAAGTTTTGATATACTTTAAATTCTAATAGTAATTAGTAGATCTTTACTTCATTTATACTTATTATGCCTATAAATAGAGACTTTGAAGAAGCTTTGTAAATATTCTGATTGATCAATAAAATGCGTTCTCTCCTTGCTCCCTCATTCTCTTCGTTCTTTACTTTCTGTCCTTTTATTTTATAACATGTTATCAGCACGATTCTCTTTTAATTGTTTTCTCATAAGTCACAAAAATATCCCAAAATTTACTGTTGTCAATTGCCTCCTAAAACTGCTGCTATTTCAACTGAGGCCTGCGCACTATAGGTAATCATTACAACCTTTAACCACTCGGGGTGATGACGACGATGTTAAAGATCTTCAGGTATATTTTACTATGATTTATTTATTATATCATGCTTATTATAATTTGAGATTAATTATGACAACATGAGTAGATAAATTTTGATTTGAAACCCACGCATGTTTGTGATGGTGATTATGAAATAAAAAAATCTATTAGGACGTTTATAAGTTCGTCCTAGTAAATCTATTGCATTCCCCGAACTGAATGCAAACATAAAATAAAATAAAATCAATATTATTCCAATATTTGGTAGTACAAAATTAGTTGAAAGCTCCAAAAGAGCTAATATATTAATATCTTGTGATGATTAATCAATTGATTTTAAAAGATATTTCTAATGGATCTCATATTTGTACAGCCCAAATTTTATCCGGGCCCAACACACTTAAATCAGACAAATACAGTCCCAAAATTACAACAAACCCAATTATGCCAGGCCCAAATACAAATTAACCCTCAGCCCAAACTAAACCCTAGCCCAAAACTAAAAAAATTTTTAGCCAAAGGAAACCCTAGGTGCGCCACACCTAGGTCTGCCCATAGCCGCCAGCCTCCTCGCACGTCCTCTGGCCACCGCCGCCTCTCGCCTATCGCTGCTACCCACGTGTCTGCTACCATCTACAACACGTAAGAAGAAGATAACTAAAAAGGAAAAAAATGGTAGAGAAAAAAAATAAACTAACAAAAGCAAAAAAAACAAATGAAAAAGACAAAAAAGAATAATGACAAACGACCCTATAAAGGCTGAAAACGAAACCATTGTAACTTCTTCGAAATTTAATACAAAAAAACAAAAGAAAAGAATTGATTTTTTGAAGGTGATATTCGATCTTTTTTTCTGCTGTATTTTTATTTATTTATTTTATTTTATCTAAGAAAGAATAAAAAGGAAAGGAAAGCAAAATCTTACCTGGAATCGCCCCGCGATCTCATCGACGGAGGTCCCTTAGTCGTCGTCGGAGTCGGACTTAAAAGGGGGCTAGATTTTTTCTTTTCCTCATTTGGCCTCTCATCACCAGTCACTGACCACCGGGCTTAAAAAGGGGCTGAAAAGCCTAACCTTTCGTCACTGCCTGTTGACCGTGGCGGCGGCGTGGCCATTCACCGACGTTGGCTATGGCCAGAAGGGGAAGAGGGAGTTGAGAGAATAGGGGTTTACTTTTTAGGGTAAAAAAATGGGCTGCTAGTGACAGATTTTCTTTTTTGGGGTTTAAATGACTGGACTAAAACGACACAGTTTCATTTCGGCCCCCCAGATGTCAAAACGGCTTCGTTTCGGGGGTCGCCGACCCGCTCACCCGAGTTTGACCCGCTAAGGGTCTGCGCGTTCTGAGACAAAAGGGGCTTTTCACCGCTTTGATCCTTCCGCTTTCGTGAAGCTTTGCAATTTAGTCCTCGCCCGTCATTTTTTCTCTTTTTTAATTTCACGGTGTAATTTTCTGTTTGCTCAAATCTGGTCCACAATGGAACGCTGCGTATAGGGCTTGGGAATATTTTCCCAGTCAGTCCCTCATTGTTAAAGCACGTTCTATATCGGCCCTTAATGACTCTTGTTTATTTATAGTTTCAGCCCCCAAATTTTGGTTTGATTCCAGTATCATCATTCTTATTTATTTACAGTTTCAGCCCCAAATTCTGGTTCGATTCCAGTATCATCCTTAGTTCTTTTTTTTTTATTTTTCTTTTAAATTGCTTTTGTTTATTATTAGTTTTCTTGTTTGTTTTGATTTCGTTTTTCATTTGCTTTTTAAACTGTTTAGTTTTTTTCTTTTTATATATTACTACATGTAAACAGTTTTATTATTATTAGTTTTTAAATATTATTTATATTAAACCATTTTAGTTTGTATATATTATCTTAAATTCCTTTTCTATATTACATTCCAACTTTTTATATGGTATATTGACTTGCTTTCATAAATTATTTATTATTATTTATTTTATTTTATGTTAAGATGTATCATATGTGTTAATTATTATAAACTGTTTTATACTATTTCCTTTAAATTGCCTTTTTATTTTGATTTTGAACTCATTTTATGTATTATTTAGTTAAAATTGTTTTATCATTTTAAAATTGTTTTTTACATTTTATCTAATTGTAATTTGCTTTATACTTTTTAAATCATTGTTTAATTCATGGGTCTTTATTTATCGATGTTTGTATTTGAACGATGAATGTCGTGAGATTATTGTCACTTGCATAATATTGTATTCGTGTATTATTGTCCCGTGCGCGCTACTATATGTTATTTCATGTCATTGCATCGTGGATGTTTCAACGTTTTTGTTCGATATAATCCACTTCGTTTTGCTCCCAAAATAAATGTACGCCTTTTAAGTGTTGTACTCACGACTTTTTAAAAAGAATTTTTTTAAACAAAAGGGGCAATGTTTCGCGTTTTAGAAAATACGAGAAAACGTATCCTAACTTACGGGGTTTCGATTTTCTCGTCCAACCTAAATAGCTGAACATCCTTTTAAAATTTCAAATACATGGAATTTCGATATACAATTTAAAGACAAGCTTATTCTCGAGGGTTCAAAGTGTCGTGTCCTAACTTAGGGGATATGACATTTCACTACATCGAGACGAGAGGGTCTTTAACTCTTCTTTCAATTTATTCAAGTTTTAATAACATCAATAAAAAGGGATTGTATTTTAAATTTCCCTTCAAATTTCCAGCTTTCGACACTAAGACATTAAGTAATCAACTCGGTACCAATTTTTGAGCGCATCAAGAGTGCTAACCCTTCCTCGTGCGTAACCGACTCCCGAACCTATTTTTCTGGATTCTGTAGACCAAAAATGATCATTTTAGTAAACTCAAACTTTCATTAAAATGACTAAATTACGAGGTGACCCGATAACACCTCATAAAAAAAAGAGGATTGGTGGCGACTCCCATTCTTTTGTTTTCACTTTCAAAATTCAAGTCGACCCCGTTTTTTTCAAAAAATGGTTTCGACAGCTTGGCGATTCCACTGGGGAGTTGAAAAGAGAGTCAAGCCACATGTTGATTACTTTTTGTCTTTTTGTCAAAAATCGAGAATTTGATTTAAATATACGATCCTTTTGTTGCATTTCATCTGTCTTTATTATGATATTCATCATTGTGGTTTATAATTGCTATGTTAGTTTAAGTTTTGGTATCTTTCTGCACATTGCATTGCATGACCGTTGGTCACACTTTTTTAAGTGGGAGTGAGAAGCTACTCCTTCATGAGGTTTTCACCTCCGTGTAGGATAATGGATCGCTTTCGAGATACATCTATACCTATGTCTTCGTAAGATTTTCATCTCCGTGCAGCCGTAGGGAAATGTATTCCCCTGAGCTAAACTCAGTCCATATGAGCCTATAATAGGTGAGGATCGAGGAATCTGCAAGTTCGGGTACCCTTTCTTTAGACCCGAGCCACATATAATGAATCCTGAGAACTTATCCTAGGTAAAGCCGCGCCAAACCTTAGTGGTCACCATAATATGTGTTCTATTCTGTTGTTTATTTCTTCTGTACTAACGTATTTTGTTTTGTTTTGTTAATGATTGCTTTGCATTTTCATCAAATAGAAAAGAGGTGTTGATTCACATTCAAGTATCTAAATAGAGAGCTTGTCATAAGAAAATGAGTTTCTTGATAAAATTGAAGGCAATATGGTCATCCGAATATGGTCCTGGAAAATGTAACGAGGAAAAGGTGATAGTTTGATAAATGAGTAAACGGCTTCGCTTTGTGGCTCGAGGATTTAAGTTGACAAAGATCATTCGAGAGCTACCAACATTCCAACTCTCTTAAGGGAGCCAATGAGCATTACGAGGATGAGCGAATAATGGGTCACGACTCGGATCAAGCAAATAGGAGATTGAAGAGGTACCCTTTTGGAGAGTTCACGAGATTCGATCTTAGCATTTGGATATGAAGAAAAGATCAATGTCTTCGCCTGGAATATGAGGGCAAAGCCGCATATGTGATCCATTTTATGTAAAGAAATTTATTTTCTAGAAAAGTTGTTCTAATGGAATTGAATTCAGAATCAATGCCTCTCTTTCTTTTTGCATTCATTCCATTCATCTGCATTACATTTCATTGCATCATTTGCATTAAATTTCACGAAAAACCCTAATTAATCAAAATTGTCACAGTTGCCCTGGAAACTAACAAAAATCCATCCACTAGACATCATTACAGTACCCGAGCAAAAACTAAAGAAATAGATCAAAATTTGGAGAGGTTAGAGCAAATGCAAATACAGATGCAGGAGCAATTGACCATATTTCAACAGGAGATGAGGGATCAGATGTTAGAGTTCCAAAGAAACGTGATGAGCCAGTTAACTCAGTTATTGGCTAGAGGGTTAGAAAAAGGAAAAGGTTAGGCAGTACACTTTGGGGATGGTAATGAAGACTCTACCTATTCCTCAAGTTTTACCCCGATAAGTGTCCAGGTCCAGCCAGAGGCGCGTCCACAAAAGGCACACTTTACTATCAAACCCCAACAATATTAGACTGGTACATCGACACCAGTGAATTTCCCGACAAGCCCAGGATCCGATCTGAGGTGTAATCTAACTAAGCCTGTTGCCCTTGATAATCCAAAATAAGTGAGGGTAGAATACCCAGATACTATAAAAGCCTCTAGGAAGAAGAGGAATAAGGGGATAATGCGGGCAAGTATAACAAGGGCTACTCAAAACTAGTCACTGTGGGCCAATCAAAGACAAAAACCACTAGCCATTTGGGCCCTTTAAAATGAGAATCTTATACGAAGAAAGATATAGAAAGGACTCAGTTCACGCATATACCGATGTCATGTAGAGAGCTATATCAAAACCTATTTAATGCACATGTGGTATTTCCCTTCTACCTGAAACCAATATTGCCCCCATTTCCTAAATGGTATAATGCAAATGCCCAGTGTGAATACCATGCAGGAATCACGGGGCACTCGATAGAAAATTGCACCGCATTTAAGAAGATAGTGGAAAGACTCATCAATACGGGCATTGTCAAATTCAATGAGTTCTCTAGAGCAAAAAATTTACTACCCAATCATATTAACGATGGGGTGAATGCAACGTAAGAAAAAATGTTAGGAGGCGTTCACATCAATGCCATGTGTGAGGACACAATCGAAAAGGGACCTTGTTAGATATCTACCCTTATATGCCTGGAAGTGTTCTGAACAATTGGACTACGGAAGAGATTCCTGTAGTTTTTAGAGCCGATTTAGAGTAATGTTTAAAACATGCTTGTTGCTTTAAGCCTAGGAGCAGTAAGGGTCCGTTTTGTGAAATAGGCTCATGTCCAACATCTTTATGTCAATAAAATGCATCTTTGTTTCTTACTTCGAGCAAATATTCTTTTATTGTTTCCATTTCATTCATAATCTTACTATACAACTAAATATTCCTAGATTCTTTTATTCTTTGGATCTACTTTCGTCCCTATAACAGGTTTCTAGATATCAATGATATGAGTGACACTACTATTGACTCAGAACTTCCTTTTGAGCAAGATATGTGTCCAGAGGAACCTCAAGACTTTGAAGGGGACCGAAACTGTAGCTTATCTCCTGATTTGTTAAGGATAGCATAACAAGATCCTACCTTACAAAAAAATCAATAGAAGTCACGGCCTTTCTCTATGTGGGGCACGAATGTCATCAAGCCGATCTCGTCGTAAGTTTTTAGCGGTCATCGATTCATCTTCGTGGTCGTCGATTACTTCACTAAGTGGGTGAAAGCTGCTTCATATGCCAATGTCACAAAGTCGACAGTCAGTAAATTCTTGAAAATCATATGTCAATATGAAACGCCAAAAAGGATCATATCAGACAATGCATTGAATTTAAACAACAGCACGGCGTTAAAAGTTTGCAGTCTGTTCAAGATTAACACCATATCGCCCCAAAATGAACGGTAAAGTGGAGGCAAACAAAAAAGGCAAAAAAAGTAAAAAAGTAAAAAAGCCAAAAAGTAAAAATAAAATAAAAAAACCAAGAAAAAAAATGAAAAAAAACTCTACCGGGGCAACTCATTTCTTATTGGTATATGGAATAATGACATTTTTACCCATCGAAGTTGATATTCCTACCCTTCGAGTCTTGTTAGAGCTGAAGTTGGATGAAGCAGAATGGATCCAAGCCCGATATGAACAGTTAAAGTTGATTAAAGAGAAAAGGATTGAAAAATATCTGTCATGGTCAAATGTAACAAAAATGAATGATGCAAGGTCACCAAAAAAGTTCACCCCAGAGAATTCCATGAGAGGGACTTGATATTGAAAAAGATCATTTCCATACAAAAGGACTTCAGAAGAAAGTGGATGCCAAATTGGGAAGGACCTTACGTGGAAGGCCTTATCTGGAAAAGCGTCGATATTGACCAAGATGGATGGCAAGAAACTGCCTAATCCTTTGAATTATGATTCAAGAAATAAATACTTCACTTAAAAAAAGAAACGAAAAAAAAAGAAAAAAAAAGAATAACGAAAAAATGAAAGGAGAGGCCAATGTGAAAACCCGCAAAGGGCGCCTTAAAACCAAAGGGGTTTTGAATTGAAAACCTAGGAATGGGCAGTTCAAATTTTGATCGAAGATGGGGCATGCGGTAGTTTTGTCCTCTCTAAATTAATAAGAAGGAGAGATGCTACATCTTGGGGCATCAACAAAGTCTTCTAAGACTTCTAAACACATATCAAGTTCAAAAGGGTCCTCAAGAATTTGGGGCAGAGAAGCTCATGCTACGATATATGGGGCACCTATTTCTATTTTATTCATTTTTTGTATTTTTGAAAAAATACGCCATCTTGATTAATTTATTCTTATTTTGTATTCTAGCAAAATTTGCTATCTTGATTGATCCATTCATTTCGAGCTTTGCTCTCGACAAAATTTCATCTTGTCCATTTTAATAATCTTTTTCAAGCATTTTTCATTGAAATAACGATTAATGGACTGATAATATTCAAGCAGATAGAGTTCTGCATATTACTCTGAAAACTTCTAAATAGTACGAGGACCTAAACCAGGGCTATTGTTTAGAACTAACCAACTTAAGGGTTAAAAGCATTGGAGAAAGAATAGTCTAAATTGTGACTATTTCTTTGGTTTTTCTGTCAAAGATACTGATTGAACAAGAGGGCATCAGTGATAGAACCTTGATAAACAACGAGTAATGACAAATTAAGCATTAAAACAGGATTATTCTCGAAAAATGACATTCTAAATTCATACAAATATCGTTCAATGCAAATATCATTCATACACATCCAGTTAGGAGCATTTGATTCATTCTAATCATGACATCCTAAACATTAGGCATAAATAGGTCCTTGAAATGGATTTCACAGGTCATATTCCCCAGAGAACAGATCAATGAAGTTGCCCATACCCCTGAAGTTGTAGTGGGATGGATTAAAGTCGTCATATCTAGCCTGACCTCCCTGAGTTTGTAGTGGAGCAGACTGAAGATAGCAGATCTTATCTTCCTGCACTGGCAGTGAAGCAGATCGAAGACACCAGCCTAACCTCCCTGAGTTTGTAGTGGAGCAGACTGAAGATAGCAGATCTTGTCTTCCTGTATTGGCAGCGAAGCAGATCGAAGACACCAGCCTCGTCTCCTTGAGTTTGCAGCGGAGCAGACTGAAGATTATAGATCTTGTCTTCCTGTACTGGTAGCGAAGCAGATCGAAGACACCAGCCTGACCTCCCTAAGTTTGTAGTGGAGCAGACTGAAGATTGTAGATCTTGTCTTCCTATACTGGCAGTGAAGCAGATTGAAGAGATTAGTCCTATCTATTTGGCATTGCAGTGGAACATATTGAAGCTAACCCGACGTATCTTGTCTCTCTGACATTTCAATTAAAAAGATTGAAGCCACAATGGCAAATCTTACTCCCCTGGCGGTGCAGTGGAATAGATTGAAGCTACAACGGCGAATCTTATTTCCTCGACATTGCAATTAAAAAGATTGAAGCCAAAACGGCGAATCTTACTTCCCTGGCGGTGCAGTAGAACAGATTAAAGCTACAATAGCGAATATTGTTTCCCCGACATTGCAATTAAAAAGATTGAAGCCACAACGGTGAATCTTACTTCTCAGGTGGTGCAGTGGAATAGATTAAAGCTACAATGGCTAATCTTGTTTCCCCGACATTACAATTATAAAGATTGAAGCCAGAACGGCGAATCTTACTTCCCTGGCGGTATAGTGGAACAGATTGAAGCTAACCCAATGAATCTTGTTTCCCCGACATTACAATTATAAAGATTGAAGCCAGAACGGTGAATCTTACTTCCCTGGCGGTGCAGTGGAACAGATTGAAGCTAACCCAGTGAATCTTGTTTCCCCAACATTGTAATTAAAAAGATTGAAGCCACAACGGCAAATCTTACTTCCCTAGCGGTACAGTGGAACAGATTGAAGCTACAATGGTGAATCTTGTTTCCCCGACATTGCAATTAAAAAGATTGAAGCCACAACGGTGAATCTTACTTCCCTGGCAGCGCAATGGAACAGATTAAAGCTACAACGGCAGATCTTGCTTCCCCGACATTGCAATTAAAAAGATTGAAGCCGCAACGGTGAATCTTACTTCCCTAACGGTGTAGTGGGACAGATTGAAGCTACAACAGCGAATCTTACTTCCCCGACATTGTAGTTAATTAGACTGAAGATACCAATCTTATCTCCCTAAAGTTACAGCGGAGCAGATTGAAGCTACTAATCCTATCTCCCTGAAGTTACAGTGGAGCGGATTAAAGCAATGAATCCTATACCTCTAAAGTTGCAGTAGGTCGGATTAAATCTACCATAACAAGTCTTATCTCCCTGAAGTTGCAGTGGAGCAGGCTAAAGATAACCAACTTTATCTCCCTAAAGTTGTAATGGAGCAAGTTAAAGATACCAATCTTATCTCCCTAAAGTTGCAGCGGAGTAGATTGAAGCTAATCCTATCTTCCTGAAGTTACAGTGGAATGGATTAAAATGATGGATCTTTATCTCTGAAGTTGCAGAAGAGCAGATCGCATCAGACTTTATTTTCTTAAAGACGCAGTAGTTAAGTTAAAGCTACCAAGTCCTATCTCCCTGAAGTTGCAGTGGAGCGGATTAAAATGATGAATCCTATACCTTTGAAGTTGCACTAGGTCGGATAAATCTGCCATGACAAATCTTATCTCCCTGAAGTTACAGTGGAGCAGACTAAAACCATAAATCTCATCCCCATGGAGTTGCAGCAGAGTAGATTGAAGTCATATCTCTCTAAAGATGTCGTGAAGTGGATTAAAGCAATAAGACGCAATGGACTAGAATAAGGCTACTTGAAGAAGAAAGACACCAAGAAGTTAAAACTCGGCGAGACCAGGAAAAATTGGTCTTTCTTAGTCTTTACTCTATTCTCGTTACACGACAATGAGCAAAAAAGGGCAGCTGTACACCTAAATTTTGCCTGGGCCCAACACACTCAAATCAGACAAATAAAGTCCCAAAATTACACCAAACCCAATTATGCCAGGCCCAAATAAAAATTAACCCTCAGCCTAAACTAAACCCTAGCCCAAAACTAAAAACATTTTTAGCCAAAGGAAACCCTAGGTGCGCCACACCTAGGTCTACCCATAGCCGCCAGCCTCCTCACACATCCTCTGGCCACCGCTGCCGCTCATCTATCGCTGCTACCCACGTGTCTGCTACCATCTACAACACGCAAGAAGAAGACAACAAAAAAAAATGGCAGAAAAAAACAAACAAAAGCAAAAAAACAAATGAAAAAGACAAAAAAGGATAATGACAAACGGCCCTATAAAGGCTGAAAACGAAACCATTGTAACTTCTTCGAAATTTAATACAAAAAAACAAAAGAAAAGAATTGATTTTTCGAAGGTGCTATTCGATATTTTTTTTCTTTTGTATTTTTATTTATTTATTTTATTTTATCGAAGAAAGAATAAAAAGGAAAGGAAAGCAAAATCTTACCTGGAATCGCCCCGCGATCTCATCGACGCAGGTCCCTTAGTCGTCGTCGAGTTGAACTTAAAAGGGGCTAGATTTTTCTTTTCCTCATTTGGCCTCTCATCACCGATCCACGACCACGGGCTTAAAAAGGGGTGAAAAGCCTAACCTTTCAAATCCTTTTGTTGGCCAGTGGCGGTGGCGTATTCATTCACGCGTTGGCTATGGCGAAGGGAAGAGGAGTTGAGAGAATAGGGTTTACTTTTTAGGGTAAAAAATGGGTGCTAGTGACATATTTTCTTTTTGGGGTTTAAATGATGGACTAAAACGACAGATTTCATTTATTTAGGATGTCAAACGGCCGTTTGGGGTGTTGACCCGCTCACCCGAGTTTGACTGCTAAGGGTGCTGCGTTCGAGACAAAGGGCTTTTCACCGCTTTGATCCTTCCGCTTCGTGAAGCTTTGCAATTTAGTCCTCGCTCGTCATTTTTCTCTTTTTAATTTCACGGTGTAATTTTTGTTTGCTCAAATCGGTCCACAATGGAGCAGCTGCGTATAGGGCTTGGGAATATTTTCCCGATCAGTCCCTCATTGTTAAAGCACGTTCTATATCGTATAATGACTCTTATTTATTTATAGTTTCACCCCCAAATTTTGGTTTGATTCAGTATCATCATTCTTATTTATTTACTGATTTATTGATTACGGTTCGATTCGATATCATCCTTAGTTCTTTTTTATTTTTCTTTTAAATTGTTTTTGTTTATTATTAGTTTTCTTGTTTGTTTTGATTTTGCTTTTTATTTTCTTTTTAAACTGTTTAGTTTTTTCTTTTTATATATTACTACATGTAAACAGTTTTATTATTATTATTAGTTTTTAAATATTATTTATATTTAACCATTTTAGTTTGTATATATTATCTTAAATTCCCTTTTCTATATTACATTCCAACTTTTTATATGGTATATTGACTTGCTTTCATAAATTATTTATTATTATTTATTTTATTTTATGTTAAGATGTATCATATGTGTTAATTATTATAAACGGTTTTATACTATTTCCTTTAAATTGCCTTTTTATTTTGATTTTGAACTCATTTTATGTATTATTTAGTTAAAATTGTTTTATCATTTTAAAATTGTTTTTTACATTTTATCTGATTGTAATTTGCTTTATACTTTTTTGAATTATTGTTTAATTCATCGATTTTTGTATTTGAACGATGAATGTTGTGAGATTATTGTCATTGCGTGTAATTTAATTCATTTATTTGCTCTCATATCATTGGCATTCACTTGCATAATATTGTATTCGTGTATTATTGTCCCGTGCGCGCTACTATATGTTATTTCATGTCATTGCATCGTGGATGTTTCTATGTTTTTGTTCGATATAATACACTTCGTTTTGCTCCCAAAATAAATGTACGCCTTTTAAGTGTTGTACTCACAACTTTTTAAAAATAATTTTTTTTCAAAAAAGGGGGAAATGTTTCACGTTTTAGAAAATGCGAGAAACCGTATCCTAACTTACGGAGTTTCGATTTTCTCGTCCAACCTTAATAGCTGAACATCTTTTTAAAATTTCAAATACACGGAATTTCGATATACAATTTAAAGACAAGCTTATTCTCGAGGGTTCAAAGTGTCGTGTCCTAACTTAGGGGATATGACATTTCACTACATCTAGACGAGAGAGTCTTTAACTCTTTTTTCAATTTATTCAAGTTTTAATAACATCAATAAAAAGGGATCGTATTTTAAATTTCCCTTCAAATTTCCAGCTTTCGACACTAAGACATTAAGTAATCAACTCGATACCAATTTTTGGGCGCATTGGGGGTGCTAACCCTTCCTCGTGCGTAACTGACTCCCGAACCTGTTTTTGTAGATTTTGTAGACCAAAAATGATCATTTTAGTAAACTTGAACTTTCATTAAATGACTAAATTACGAGGTGACCCGATCACACCTCATAAAAAAAAAGGATTGGTGGCGACTCCCATTCTTTTGTTTTCACTTTCAAAATTCAAGTTGACCCCGTTTTTTTCAAAAAATGGTTTTGACAATATTGATATCGTAAATAAGGAAAATATTATATTTCATATGAATCAAAAGAGGATTGGATTATTGATTTATATTTATTACTTTTGTTATAAATTGAATTGATCGTGACTATCTGTGTGATCTTCTTTTGTCATCATCCCAGTTAAGGGGTTGAAAGCAAAAAAAATTGACTGTGAAAGATCTACTTATGAGCAATAGACTATGGTAATTTTACCTAAAGCTCGTTATGGTTAGATGCCACTGAAGTTGCAAGTTCTTTTCTAAAACTATGAGTATAACTCTACAGTATTCAGAATAAGTTCTCAATTAAAATTACGTGGAAAAATATTACTGATGAGAACCTTGCAAGAGAGAACTTATTCTACTTTTAATGATTCAAATGTTCTCCTACGGTAGCAATATCATGAAAATTTTTTTACTTATGATTGAGCAAAAGTTTTTAACCGCGAAACCTAACCATTCCCTAAAAAGAATGTAACAATATGTAATAAATTTGAAAAACATAATCTTTAATGTGGATGTAGTAAATTGGACTATAATAATAGTCATGGGAAATGGTCGTAATAAATTTTCTCACAACCATAAGTGGAAAAATGAAGAAAGCAAGAAAAACAAGAATTTCCAAGAACTTTTTAAGAAGAGAGACAATTTATTTATAAAGAGTCATTGGTTTTATACCTATTGTACACTTGGAAAATAAGATCCACTCTCAAAGTTTGTTATTAATGGTACGTCTTTTAAATCAACTTGATATATGATTTAAATATTTTGAGATTGTAACAGCCCAATTTTGACCCTAATCGGACAGAGTGGTTTCGGGACCATGAATTCGAGTCAAAAAAATATTTTATAATTTTTTTAATGTCTATTGCAACTTAAGTTATATGTGTGAAAATTTCGTGTGAAAATTTGATAGTTTGAAGGCTCAATTTGATAAAAAGGGCTTAATCGCGTAAAATAAAAGTTTAGAGGTTAAAATTTTAAAAGTACTCAAATGAGGTTGTCTTTTAAAGTGGAAGGAGTTGAATAGTAATTAGTCCATAAACTAGTTAGTGGGTGGCATATTACATTACTAACCTTAGTGTATATGTTTTATAAATTAATAATAATAAAGTTAATTTGGTCAATTAACAAATTAAGGTTTATAATTAAAATAAAGTTAAAATTTGTGTCATTCACCTTCTCCAAAGCCGAAGAACTCAACCATGGCCTTTAGGGTTTCGGCAATTGCTTGGTTTAATTGAGGTATATTTTGGTCCCGGCTTTTGATGATTTTTATGTTTTTGTGATCGTTGTTTCGTGTATTATTTAGCCCATGTTTTAATTTTAGAATTTGCTGGTGATTTTGAGTTTTACCATTGATGAATGCTTGAGCTTTTTTTAGTTGTTGATGAAATATGAAAGATAGGTGAAAGATTAATATGTTTTGTATTTGAATTTTTGGTGAAATCGAATATTTAGGGATAAATTGTGAAATTTAAATTTATGGAGGACTAAAATGTGAAATAAATGAAATGTGTGGACTTGTATGAGAACTATGAATATTCGGCTCTTTTGTGGTACGAGCAAATTTTGTGTTTTATGCAATAGAGACTAAATTGGAAAAAAAATGTAAATATCAGGGACAAAATGGTAATTTGCTCATTTATGTATTTTTGGACTCAATTTAATGTGTTAATAATTAAATTAGCTCATTTTGAATATATTTAGATTGAGAACCAAAGAAATCGGAGTTAGATCGGGGAAAAGCCAAAGTAGTCGAATAATCGTCCGACTTCGATTTTTCTTCGTCTGAGGTAAGTCTACTAGCTACTAAATGGAACTAAATTAGTATATATATGTGTGTATGAATCTATGTTGAATTATTGTTGATTTATAATCAAGTATACTTTGGTTGAATAGACTTGAAATATGGATAGTATTTGTGTGTAAGCTATATTCGGCTATAAGGATATATGTTTATATAAGTTTTGATAATAAATATAATTAAGAATAGTACATAGATATATGTATATACATTGTTTAAATATTTCAATATATATATGTATATATATTTATATGTTTATGACTTATTTGAAAATAGTTGGTGATATGGGGATTATAAATGCAAAATAAGTTTGAAAATAAGTATATGTACAATTATGTATAATTTTAAGTTTGATTAAAGGTATGTATATTGTATATGCATAAGAAATTTGAATGGGTGTTTCTATATGAATTGATGCATATATGTTTACATTCGAATAGGTATTTAATATAATTCAATGTTAAGTGTTAAGTATATATTTAAATATATACATATATGGATAGCATCAAACGTATACTTATATATATGTTTAGTTAGGTTGAATAAATGTATTTAGGTATGTAAAGTTTTGTATTAAATTTAGTTAAGTAGTAATGTATATGAATATATGTGTGCCCATACAATTTACAAATGCTTGAATTGAATTGAAGATAGGATTTTATAAACTCTCTTATGTTTGAATATGATCTTTTACAATTATGTGATTACTTTAAAGAATTACTTGAGGAGTATTTCGTATATGTGAAATTGAAATTTTCAGGTTTAAAACTTAGCAGGCTTAAGGCCGGTGAAGTTATTCGGACTTTATGTCTAGCAGGCTTTGTGTCGGTGAAATAATTCGGACTTTAAGTCTAGCAGGCTAATTGCCGGTGAATTGAATCAGATTTTTTTTATAAAAAAAAAACCTAGCAGACTAGTTGCTGGTGAATATGTCTAAAATGTGTGAGTTGTACAGACTCAAGTATTTGAAGGAGTTTGCACTTTTATTTAACCTAAGTAGTTGACAAATTTATGTATATATCTATGCACTTGTTAAATGCAATTGAAAGGTATATACATGTTAATATATGTGTTTTTGGCATAAAAATTGAAGAAATATACTTATGCGCATATGGGAACATAAATATGTTTGGTTATTTATTTGCAAGTAATTGTTGATCAATAAAACATTCGGTTATTTATGTTTAAGTATAAGTTAGGTTAAAATCTATGATTAATATACAAATATGCGTGATGGGTTATGAAATGTGATTAATATATTCATATTTATATTTGAGTATATGTACAGGGTAAGTACACATATACCTTTAGTTATATGTTTATGATAAATACCTGTACCTATTCAATCTTTATATTTGTTAAGCATATGAATATATATATGCATTTTGTATATATATAATTATTAGTTTCTATGAGTCCAGTGATTTGTAATTTGATAAGTAAAGATGTGTTCTGTTATATTAGATTGATATTTAAATGTATATGTATAAATACATATGTATATTCGATTTTAATAGTTATTGAATATATATACGTATATAAATAAGCATTCGGTTAGACACAATTGATGTGTATGTATATTTGATTCTAAGTATTACATAATAGGATATGTGAAGGTTGAAATGTATATTTATGGAATCGGAAATTATTTAATATTTATGTAATATTTAATTATTATATTTTTGGGTATGCTATAGACTTACTAAGCTATAAAAGCTTACTTTACTTGTTTATGTCTTTCTATTTTATAGTTTAAAAAAATCAAGCTTCAAGCTCGGGGACCGTCAGCAAGTTCATCACCCTATATGTTGTTTCGGTATTTAAAATGTTAAAATTCTAACTATAGCATGTACAGACTAGATAAATGAGTTGTAGGTCATATTTTGTAATAGAGTAAGTGATTATAATATTTATATATATATATATATATATATATATGAAAATGGTTTATTTTCTTATGGACTTATTAGTTTGTAATATCCTTGTTTATATTAAATGGTTATAAGGAAAAAAATTAAATATATAAAAATTAAAATTTGCATGTTTAATATTAGGTTCAGATTATCATATGTAACTGTTAAAATTATTGAACTTTAATGAATGTCATTTCTAAGTTGTGTTTTGCTTAGGAACGCCTCCTAACTCTAATTCAGCGACGGATACGGGTTAAGGGTGTTACAAAAATGGTCTTTTTTTTAAGTTTTGATTACATGTATTACATATTATTTTAAGCATCTCATTTGTTCATGAAAATGAATATTAACTGATTTATTTATGTCGCTATAATATGTTTTATAATTAAATTATATATTTGATTAAAACATATCTAGTATACAAATTTATGTTAACAAACCAATGAATTTTATGGTTATTCAGATTTGATTTAGTTTAAAGAATTGTTAAACGTAGTAGTTCATATGTTTTATTTTATTCTATTTGTTAATTATTTAGAGAAATGACATAAGCAATTTTAAATGAAAAATTCTATGAGCTTGAATGGTTAGATTTTGAATTAAATTTCATTCATGTTTATGATGATGGTTATGAAAAAAATTGCTAATTTTTCATTATGTCATATTTTTATGTTTGAGATGTGACGTTTATTGATATATTTAGTATAGGCTTGTTTCTATACATAGCATAGGAAGTTATTCTTGGTAGTTAACTGATTATGCAAAACTCTTGCTAAAAGGGTTTTAAAAGTATTTTGAATCAAACTCAGAACTTCTCGTATCCGAAGCGAGAATCATACCACTAGACCAAATGCCCCGCATTTGAAGATTTTGACATATTCCCTAAAGCAAATATTGCATATAATTATTTAGAAATTATATTTATTGACTCAGTGTCATTATAGGCTTCACATTGATTTAGACATTTCCAGTAGTAAATGTCACGATAGTACTTATATGTGTATAAAAAGTAAAAGGAATGATAGTAAAATTATCAATTTGTTACAATTTAGTACAATTGAAACTCATGTTAAAGTAAACCGAAGTTTCTTGATACAAATGTATTTATTACATGACATGATCAGTTAGACCATCCTAGATCATATATCATGTGAAAATTAATTGAGAATTCATATGGACATTCATTAAAGAACCGAAGATTATTTAATTTAAAGATTTCTCATTTGTTGTTTGTTTTCAATGAAAATTGATTGTTAGAAACTTGCTAGCTAAAGTTGAGATTTAATGTCTTGCATTTATGAAATGAATATGGGTCCATTCATCCACCATGTATATGGTTTTGATATTATATGATTTTGATAGATGCATCTACAAAATAATCACATATGTGTTATCAACTTAACTTGTCGTTTGCAAGAATACTTATTTAAATAATAAATTCCAGATCATGCAATTAAGACAATTCATCTTGCTAATCTTGATGAGTTTATATCTCGGTCTTTTATTGATTGAGTTTGAAAAACTTTTGTAAAAGTTTTTATTTATGCTCATAAAGGTTTAGAGAAATTATTGATTGAATGCCTCGATTAATATTTAAACCATTACTTATGAGAACTAAATTTCCTATTTCAACATGAGATTATATTGATTTACGTGTTGTACATATCAAGCTAATAAATTATAAATAATCTTCATTACAATTGGTTTTTGATCAAGAGCTAAATATTTCTCATCTTTGCATTTTTGTATATGCATATATGTTCCAATTGCTCCACCACAATGCGCAAAGATGAATGATTTTAAGCTATTTTAGCAAACATACTAGCCATCCATCCACTATAATTACTACCTTCTACACCCCTCAACAATCATCCCTTAATCATTCTTCATTTCATCCTTTAACTCACATTCGCTCATCCTATCATTTCTCTCTAACTTTCATTCTTTTCCACCCATCCCATTTCCCTATTTAGCTAAGTAATTCCTAGAGAAAAAAACTTTCTCTTGGCTAGCCACCTTGAGGAGCAACTGTGAGAATTGGAGGAAGCCTCCACGATTAGTGATCACACTATCAAAGAGTTTTTTCTTCCTTTTTGCTCTTCCTTAATTATTCATTATGTTTGCAAATTGTTTTGTTGTTTTTTCATTGATGATAATGGCTTAATTTTGTTTAGCTAGAATGATTACATTTCATTGAGTTATGTTCATGATGTTCTGTGCCTCAATCATTCATGTTTTCAATTAAACTCAAGTATGTATTTCATTCATACGTGATTGAATGCATTAGAATTAGTTGAGAGATCTTAACCAGACGACGACTAATGGACACAATAATTGAAAAGTGCATGCTTAATTTAGACCCGATTAAATTAAAGGTCCATAATAACTTGAAAGAGCTCTATTATCTTGCATAGTTTTTTGGTTGATGTGATTAAATTGTTTCAAACCTAACCCGTCCCTGCTACTTCACATGAATTCTAAGAAACTCTTAGTTGAATATGACCAGTAAAATGGATGTTTTTTCTAAGTAAAAGATTCCGAAAGGACTTAATTTTGGTTTCAAACTCATGAAAGATCAAGTTGTCTTAGATTATTTTTTTGGAACATTGTAAGCATGATGAAAATGAACCAAGTTAAATAATGTAATTATTCTAGCCTATGCATGTTATCATTGTTATAATCTTGTGAATTCTGCTGCTAAATTCATCTCATCCATTTTAACCATTCATTTCGTTTGCATTTAGGTTAACTTGCATTAGGGATCACTTTGCATCTAGTCATTTATTTTTTCCAACACTCAAAATTATTGTGTTTTTCTTGCCAAATTGTTAATATTAATTTTACAAAATATTGATTAACATATACAGTCCCTGTGGAGGCAACAACTCTTATGCTTACTTATTACTTGATAACGATTATGTACACTTGCACAAACCACGCATTACAAATATTGGGGCGTTACAAGATTTTTCCTCCTAATTTTCAACCTTTTCCTCCAGAAAAAATTCAAATCTAACTAAAAATGCTAAAAGTCAGGAGAAAAAAATTAATTTGTCATTCTCATATTAGAAATGGATAAGAATGACGCGGAATCACAGTTTCATGTCTATTTTGGCCACCTATTGACTTAAGCATCCGAAAACATTAACTCAATGTCCCTTCACAACAATGCACTAACAAAGATGTACAGGGATTTGGAATCGAATCTTGACAAGACTCAAAGGATCTCCAAAATATCGTGCATTGTGTCTTGTAAGGGTGTGATCAAATCCTCTAAAATGGATTTTTTTATTATTTAGGTCTCTTTATAGTTTATAAAATTTTAAATTAATAATGGTATAATTGCATTTTAACCCCTTCAAAATGATAAAAATTTGATTTAATTATTTAAAAATTATAAAGATATAAGTTATTAAAATGGTAAAATTGTATTTTTACTATTGTAAAATTAATATACAATTTAATTTCGGCCCTCACAAAAAATTTTCTAGTTTCTCCCTTGACCAAAAGCAAATAGTGAGATCTCTTTGTTGGATGGAGGCACTCTCGCTTTAAGAACTCATTTTCTCTTTAGACTCTTGATAAAATTACTTTGTGAATTCACTCGAGCTCTTGGTAAAGTCGAAAAACAAAATCCGAGGACGAAATCGAACATAAACACCCTAAATCTAAAATTTAAACATGTTGAGAGTTTCTCGACTTCAAATAAACAATATTTTGAAGATTTCTCCTAAAAAAACCTCTCAATAAAATTGATTATTATCGATGGGTATTGCCATGGGGAGAAATTTAGACTAAAATAAGTTATATTTACTCATTATAATAAAATGTTATATTTGAATACAATTTATTAATTATATAGAATGATAATAATTGAAAAAAAGTTATTAATTTAATAATTTAAAACTATATATAAAAGAAAGCTCCTTTGGATGCAGGATACTTTTCTTTTACAAGGAAATGTTGAATTTTAATTTCAGTCTCTTATGCATAAATTGAGATTTAATTTTTATAATTTCATTTCTAACATAATTTAGTTTTATATTTTATAATGTTATTAGTTATACCAAATAGTTAATATTATTAACTTGTCTATTATAATATTACAAGGTTATATATAATTTAAATGCTCTACGGGTCATATTTGGGTTTGCCTTTGTTGACATTATAAGACAATGGTTAAATTTCAATTTTGAACGCTATACTATGTTGAAAGTTTAAGTTTTAACATAATGGTCCCTGTACTTTTATATTGTCATTAGTTAGCCTAAATGATTAATATATAATTAATATTGTTAAATATTTCAATTACAATGTTGATGTCATTTTTCTTAAGACTATTATTTCAACAAAAATATTATCATGGTGAGTTTGAATGGTGCTTTTAAAAAAATCATATCAACATTTTCCATTTTCAACATTACTTTTTTGTTACGGTGGTACCAAGTAAATTTTAAAGAAATTTAAAATGTCACACCCATTAATTTAACAGAAAAATTTACAAGTGGTAAAAAATTTTAAATTTTGAAGCGTATAACAACATATAATATATTTTAAAATTTTAATTTTTACTTTATAATTTATTAAAATAAATAATAAATCCAATGGGAAGTTGAAGATATTGGGAATTTTTTTTCTTGTTATTCTATTGCATGTTGTTTAAGTTAGTTTAGAAAAAGTGCATGAAGTAACATCACCGCCAGACTCATTATTTAAAAATGAATTTTTTTTTTGACAATGGCAAACAAGAATTGATTTTTCTAAAAAAACAAAAATCAATGAATTTGGTAGAGATGTGTCACTTTTAAAAAATTTATCATAACAATGTGAAAAAAAAATAGTTGGACTTACGTAATCTAGCAGTGATGTTATTACTTGGTCTATATTTTTTTCCCCAATTTTGGCCTAAATTATTAGGCATTAGTTTCACACACTGGAAAAAATAAGATGGCAGGAACGGGTATTCAGAGAAGAAAAGAACATGAAGAAGAAAGAGTTGGAAGGGATTAGTTTAATCATATTTTCATTTTGAAAAAAATCTTAAAATTCAGGATAAAAATATTAATATGATATTAAACTATAATAAAGAGATAATATCTCTATTTCATATAATCCTTACTCTAATAAAGAAACACCTGAGAGAAAAATATAGTAGGAATAATAATAGTAAAAAAGCAAATAATATAACCCAAAATTTCCATTTATGGTAATGGGATGAAGTTAGATGATAGTTGAGAATGAGCATTCTTTTATTTATTAATTAAGCATGAAACCGGAAAATTTCTAAAATTTAAATTGAATTACGATAGTTAAATGGCTTATGGATTAAATTGTAGAGGAAAGTAAAGTGGTGTGTTAAATGTAAGGAGCAAGAATTTAATTGATTGGAAATTGAAAGGGATTAGTTGAGGAATTGGCCAAAGCCCTTGGGAGTAAATTGACCATGTTTTGTGGAGAAAGTAACTCAGCTCCTTCGACCCCTGGGTGAGAGCAAAAGAAAAAGAGCAAGGTTTCTTCTCCAAGCCTTATGAAGCAAGGCCAAATTCCTTGAGTTCAGGTGAGATTAGAATGGAAATTTGAGTTTATTTCAGAAAGTAATATTCTAAATTATTTATTGATTCTTTTATTTATTTTATTACCATTAACTTTGAATCTTTATTAAAGTAAAATTCTTTAATTGATTTTTATTAAAGATAATTTATATGGTTATAAATTGAACAAAATTGTAACACCCTAAACTCAATCTAGACGTTATGGTCGAATCTGGAGAGCTATATCAAACCACTTCTGAAACGTCCAACATTAAATAATAAAAATTCATATGATTCAAAGTCATTTTAAAGACCATAAGCACACCATAAATCCAGTCTTTAAAAAAACAACAATCCAAAAAGAAATATGCAATAAGATAAATTCAAATAAAATAATATAGTAAATACACGAAGATGACTGAGCTCCCGCCACACCAATTTGCCTAAGTCTGTGAGTTACCTAAAATTCAATCAAATAGACTAGATGAGTTTACAAACTCAGTGTATACCTTATGTATTCAGTTAAGCGAAAACATATCAGACGTGTCTTCAGATTAACCTTTTTAGACGGTTCTCAAATTCAGTTACAGTAATAGAAACAGAGCATATCAAATACGAATACAGAGCTTACCATATATAGATGCAAATCCTACCCCCATCCACTACACATCATCTCCATCCATCCCTACATACCATATCGAGCATCAAATACTCATCCATCCCTACACACCGCATAGTGGTTGTATGTCACATTTTAGGATAATTGCAGACTAGCTACCAGATCAAAAAGCAATAAATCACCAGAATCATATTTATATGTGGCTTAGCCACCATAATTGGTAGATAATTAGTTTGTCCACACTTCCTCCTTTATCACAAATCCCAACCCAATATAGATACAAACTTATCAGATATCAAAGATGCATATACAGTCATTTAGATACGAATCATATTCAGATAATGCATATCATAACCATTTAGCAAATATCGCATTAGACAAACATTCCAATAACATATTATTTAGTATCAGATCTTTAAATATCAAGTTATATAGCCTAATTCAGATGATAAAAATCCTACAGAAGGCCTATGTTCGATTTGAGTGGCGATTATGACCCTAGGGAAAAATTTTGATTTTTGGCCCACATGCCCGTGTGGATTCACACAGCCTGGATGTCTAGCCCGTGTGGCCCACACAGTCTGGCACACGCCCGTGTGGCTCATGCCAGTGCCCACACAATCTATCACATGACCTAGCACATAGCTGCGTGACCCAAAATAGTGAGTTACACTATCTAGCACAAGTCTGTGTGATTCAAGACCCAAAAATTCTTTCACACGGCTTGAACATAAGCACGTGTCTCTGGCTCGTATGACTATAATTCAAAGCTATGTGGCTCACATGGCCTACCACACAGCCGTGTGGCGTTGACAACCATGGTTTCTGAGTTTCGCCATTCGCAAAATTTTATTTTTTTCGTTACACACCTGATATGGATTTGACGTAGAAGCAACAGAAGTGATCCCAAAGCCTAAAAAACAACCAAATTTTCAATTAAATGGCTTAAACGAAACAATTCACACAAATAGCGATAAACCAAGTACGTCAAAAACTTCGATGCAAAACCCCATAATGAAACTAATGCTTACCAACGAACCACCACAATTACTCGAACTTAGATCATTGGAGGAACGATAGACGTCTCTCGGTCTTCCCCTACAATGTACCGAAGTAACAACGACAACAAAATAGATTAAAACCACAACTTCGAATTTTGAAGAAAAACCCCAATTCACAATGAATCAATCAACAATGAACGAATTAAAACAACTGAATCTCACATTTGATGACTACAACGACCACAGTATGGTACAATCCAACAATTAACGACACAATAGAGTAGAAAGAAGACCACGAGAACGACAGACAAAAAGACAATAAGGTAAAGAAGAAGAAAAAAAACAATAACAAAAGAGAATGAAGTTTTTTAAAAATAAATAAAATAAATGTTTAATTAATAAAAAGTAACTAATTATCACACAGTGCAAAAATATGTCCCCATTGCTTATGTAGGATTCGGACACAAGATCAAAAGATATACAAAAGTTTAACCATTGAACCAGTAAGCTTATTCTTGATATAAAATTAGACAGAATTTAACTTAAGAATTCAGAGTAAGAGTTGATTCAAAACAATTAACAAAATTTTCTAGAAATGGAATTTAAACCCCAGATCTCAAACACAATTAGGGCTCTAACCAATTGAAGCAGATACGTAATTCTTGATAGAATTTAACAAGTAAAAGCTCAAAATTTGGGGAGTTACAAAAATGGTTTACTTTTCATAAATATTATTTAATCTTTTATAAAAATATATTTTATTAACAATAATCATATATCAAATGATTTACGTATATCATAGGTAGGGATAGATCTAAGGGCAGTCGCCCCATTAGGAATATTTAGATTTTTGAATTATATATATAAATTATCATGCATTTTAAATTGGGTGTTCACATTGTATAATATCGCCCCTTTTGGCCAAAGTGAATTTCATATAATTCGCCTCCTTAAGTCATAAGGTTATCTTTTATACTAACAAAGTATTTTTTTTAAGTTTTTAATTATATAACTTTAATAATAATCAAATATTAATGTATGATGGGTCTTGAAAGACTAAATTTAGAGGTCCAATATGAACTTTAAAGACAAATTCTAAAATTAATTGATTTGACCCATACTCATACAAATTCCAAAAGTTAGTGACTTTATTGTATTTTAATTTGTATGTCTTGCTAATGAATTATTTTTCTCTAGTAAAGTGTCGACACTGCTGAGAGAAAAAGAAAGAAGTTTGACGCCAAGACTAAGGGCACAGAGTAAAAAGATAGAAATTGTCTTCCTCTCGGCTCTTTACGCGAAAAATCTCTCGGTAAATATTTTTGCATAAATTATGTTCTTTATTTATTTGACTTATTATTTTTTCCCTAATATATTATTGTTTAATATATTATTACAGTCTTCAAGCTTTTTCAGTGGAAGATATCTGCAAGCTTATGAACGATTTTTATCTGGACGATTTTACGGAGCAAGAAAAGCTACACATGAAGATTCAATTGGAGCATTTTCAACTTGATTGTTTATGTTTATGTTCTTTAAAAAACATTAAATTGATTTGTTTGATAAGAAAAAAAAGTATTCGAGAAGAATTAATACATTTTTACTTTAAAAAAGTTGTTCGAATTTAAAATTTTTGGCCCCTAAAAGTAAAATCCTAGATTCGTCCCTGATCACAGCTGAGCAAAGAGTAATACATATGAAGTATTTGGGTCTTTTACAAAAATATTACAAAAAAATACCAAAATAATATTATTTTTTTATTTACCAAAATATTACAAATAAAAAACAAAACAGTAGAAAATGGGATGCCACGGGCGGCACCACTTGTATTATAAGTCCACCATCCGTCCAGCTGAAGGAAAAGAAGAAGAAGAAGAAGGAGGAGGTGGTGCTAAAAAAAGAGAGAAAGAGAAGAAAAAAATAAGATTTTTTTAAAATAATGGATTATCTTGTTATTATGTTTTTTTGTATAATTTTTATTATTTTTTGTTGTTAGTTTAGTTATTATTGTTAGTTATTAAGATTAATAAAAACTCAAATTGATGGTTTTAGTTAGTATTATTATTGTTAATTTTTAGGGTTTAGTTATTAATAATTATTGTTACTTAGTATTATTGTTAGTAAAAAACTAATATTATTATTATGGTTAGTTATTAGGACTAGTAAAACCCTAATTATTATTTTAGTTAGTATGATTGTTAGGTTTTACATTATATTATTGTTAGTTATTATTTTAGTAAAACCCTAATTATTATTGTTAGTTAGTATTATTTTGAGTATAAAACTATTATTATTGTTATTGTGTTAGTTATTAGGATTAGTGGTTAAACGTTGTTCATGTACAAAATGATAACTGAAAAGTATGAACTTAAGGATGAAAAATTGCATATTAAAACATTAATTTTTTTATTTAAGTCATTTATTTACCGTTCGAGATTGTTTTTTGAGATTTTGTTTATTTTTTGACAGATTGAATATTGAAGATGGATGATAAGTTTTTTGTATGCGTTTATTTCGATGGAGTCATCTTGACAACAAGTGTTGGATGTATATTTGAATGTCGGTAACAAATAACAATGAGATTTAATAGAAATGTCTCGTTGGACGATATGAAGGGAAGGATTAATGCAAAAATTGTTAGACGTTGTGGGAAAAAGATATCAAAAATTTTCTACAAGTTTCCAGTTTCGACAAATCCGATCAAATTCACCGAAATGGAACTTGTAAACGATGAAGACGTGGAGACAATGGTCGCTCTTTACTGTGGGAATGGGAGTGACAAGAATGCATCGATTCACTTATTTGCTGAGTTAACCGGTATGGAGCAAAATGAAGATGTCAATGCATATGGTGAAAAACACAGAGCTCAAGAACTGTGGATGGTGGCTCCAATATCATACGTTGATAGTGAATCGACTATAGGTGGGATCGGTATCAATCTGAATATTACACTCGATATTGATATAGTTGGTGGTGAAGAAGAATGTGGTAGCAATCATTGTGATGAAGAGGTCGATAGTGACGGTACCTGATGATATTGACAATGAATATGTGAATAAAGATGGAAACATTAACACTTCTTCAGTCGGGAATCAGATGCGACGTATTTTGATACACAATAATCTTGGGCCACACATGTCACTCATAGACCCCGACGCAGTGTATGTAGCTGAGTTCCCAGAGTACCCTGAAATAGTTCATCCTCACCGACTGGCCGTAAATTCTGATCATGAGGAGTTATTCATAGGCCAGAGATTCGAAAGTAAAGAAGAGTGCGTACTTGCTATTAAACGGTATAGCATAAACATATCAGTGGATTATAAAGTCGCAGTGTCTACTCCGACAATATATATTGGGGAGTGTTGAAAGGCAGCGGAAGGCTGCAATTGGCGGCTACGAGCTGCATTCATTAAAAGTTCGCAGATGTGGGAGATACAAAAATTTGTTGGTCCTCATATATGCACATCAACATATATGACAGAATATCATGGAAAACTTGATTTGAAAACTATTTGTACATGTATCATGCCAATGGTGAAAGACATGCCGACCATTAAAGTTTCGGTACTGATTGCTGAAATGGAAGCACGATTCCAGTATCGAGTATCATATCGAAAGGCGTGGATAGCTAAACAGATGGCAATGGAGCAATTGTTTGGGGATTATGATTCGTCGTATAACGAGCTACAAGGATGGATAGCTGCTATGCGGGAGTACGTACCAGGGACTGTGATTGAGTTACAGACAAGACCTTATTATGGCCCGGACGACCAGTTACAGTTGGGAAAAAGGATTTTCCATCGGATGTTCTGGACGTTTGATCCATGTGTGGGGGCATTTCCCTACTGCAAGCCATTTGTGCAGGTGGATGGGACTTGGCTATATGGAAAATATACACAGATCCTACTTCTTGCGGTTGCTCAAAACGAAAATAGAAACGTGCTCCCGATAGCATTTCCCATCGTAGATAAGGAGAACTTGGAATCTTGGGAATTTTTCCTCACTAACCTGCGAAGGTATGTTATTAGCAACGATAATATTTGCATTATCTCCGATAGAGGGAAATGTTTAATTGCAGCAATTAGGCATTCCGGTGTGCCATGGAGATCCGTTTACTGCATCCGTCACATTGCGTGTAACTTCCATAAAGATTATAAGAATGCAGACTGGAAGAGACAAGTTGTAGCAATGGGTAAATGATAACCTTATCTTATTAATATAAGTTGTAATGTTTTATGTTATCGAGTTACTGGAACTTATCTTTTCCTAATATGTATACAGCATACGAGTTAGAGCCACATATTTTTCGCCAAAGAATGATTCGACTTAAGAGTGACATAGAGGGGCAAACAAACACATCTTTCTGACAATGGTTGGGTACAATAGAGCCGTGGCAATGGGCTCAAAGTTTTGACGAGGGCTTTCGTTATGGACAAATAACCACAAACTTAGTAGAAAGGGTCAACGCTATGTTGTTGAAAATACGTCATCTTCCGATTGCATCTGTCTTCTCTGCTACATTCTACAGGTTGGCTACCTTGATGCCAAGAATGCGTCAGCAACAAGTCGACCAGATGGAGGTGAGACACGTGTTTGTCGAAGATGTCAGGGATGCAATGGTTGCAAACCGTCGGATGGCGAGGTTGATGAATGTAAAAATATATTCACGACATCTGGAAACGTTTCGAGTTAGTGAGACCATCGGTCGTCGACCCGGTATACCACCTAGGTCCTATGGAGTTGATCTCCGGAACAGACGGTGTGAGTGCAAGAGGTTCGAAACACTTTATTATCCATGTGAGCATGTCGTGGTAGCATGTGCTAAAGTGAACCTTAATGTTGAGCAATATGTCGATGATGTGTACATGCTCGAGCACACATTGCGTGTCTGAGAATATGAGTTCCCCGTCCTACCTGACCTGTCTACATGGGAGGTGCCTCCGACGACTTTCAAGCTTCTCTCAGACAGAGGGCTACACAGGAATCCAAGAGGTCGTCCGCAATCAACTAGAATCCGTAATGAAATGGAAATTAGGGAGAAATCCGACGCCGACGGTAAGCATTGTGGATTATGCAGGTTAAGTGGTCATAGTCGAAATAAATGCCCTCAGCGAAACTATCATGTTGGACAGTCATCAGGATCGGGTCGAAATTGACCAATGCTGTCAAATTGTTATGTGTAATGTTTGGATGTTGCAATGTTGTTTTAACACCCATTAACTTAAATTCAGCTTATGCTTATGCTTAAATTGTATCCAAATTAAGTTATAAAAAGTATAATTCATTCGGAATAATTGTTATGTGTAATGTTCAGATGTTGCAATGTTGTTTTAACACCCATTAACTTAAATTCAGCTTATGCTTATGCTTAAATTGTATCCAAATTAAGTTATAAAAAGTATAATTCATTTGGAATAATTGTTATGTGTAATGTTCGGATGTTGCTATGTTGTTTTAACACCCATTAACTTAAATTTAGCTTATACTTATGCTTAAATTGTATCCAAATTAAGTTATAAAAGTATAATTCATTTGGAATAATTGTTATGTGTAATGTTCGGATGTTGCAATGTTGTTTAAACACCCATTAACTTAAATTCAGCTTATGCTTATGCTTAAATTGTATCCAAATTAAGTTATAAAAAGTATAATTCATTTGGAATAATTAACATTATATCGAAAATGGATATACAAAAAGTACAATTAAATTTATACATAAAGTAAAAACTTTGTAATGTACAAAAAACTGCAATAAACCCCTAAAATTGATGGTTCGATGGTGTGGTCCTAGGGGTATACCTATGCGGAGGTCGATGGTCACGTTCTGGGTGATCGCGATGACCAACATCCTCATTTGGAGCAGGTGGGGGTGTGGTAAACATAGAGGAAAAATCATGTGGCTCGATCGACATCGACAAACTTGAACCGGAAGGAGTCCCATGATGGTGTGGATACGGGCCGGGAGTGTCGTGCTGCGGTGGGTAAGATCCAAAGAGATCAAACTCGTATGTGTATTCGCCCCCTTAGAAGCTCGGAATATAGCCATTGCCCACCAAATCTGGATGATTGCAATGTGGATCCCCATGTGAATGTGACTGCTCGGGATCTGGCTCGGGCTCCGGCTCGGGCTCTGGTTTAGGATCATGATCTGCCGCAAGCTCCGCCTCTATCGGGGCCGCTGGGTACGATCCCCCAGGTCGCTGCATGTGCGGGGGGACTATAGTCATCTGCCCTCCAAGTATATATGGCTTTCCGCAACTACAGTACCATTATATGTACTCTAATGATGGTTGCAAATCGGAAGTCATAACCATCTGAGGTCTTCGACCCATCCGATCGTTCCACAGTGCAACAAATTTTCGGTGCTTAACCCCCTAATCCAACTGCGGTTTTCCTCTTTTGTTGATGTCGTGAACCGCCCCCACCTCGCATGGCGGATCCGTGATATATTGGATGCAACCAAACTGTCGTAGCACCCGATCCCCATGGTACCACTCGACTACATTGAAATTTATAATTGGTGCATTAGTGCACCACATTTCAGAATGAACGTATGCAGACGAGGGTATCACAGCTGTAATTACCGAGTTACGATATGGAATCCATATAAACTGCTTGATTAATAACATGGTTATAATTAGCCATAACGTGTGAGTAAGATATAGAAAGTAAGATGTCACGAATATTAGAATAGCTTACCCCTTCCTCGGCATGCTGTTCGATCATGAGTCGGTATATCGGGACAGTGTGTGACCTCCCGATACCCGGATAAATACTCCACCTACAAAAACAAATATAGGGTTTAGGGTTGGTAACATCAGTCAATATACTAAAACTACTAATAATATCAAGTTATATTTTATCACCTATTCACTAGTGGATAAACATACGGTTGGTGAGTAACCAATACCAAAAATGGCATCCGTTAGAGCGCCCAGGACTGAAACAATGTAAGGCATCCGCCCATGTTTACAACAGAAGGGTTTGTCGTCCGACAAAGCTCCCGATATAACACTGCTAGAACGGTGGAGCCACAGCTATTCAAGCGAACATTAGACAAATCAACTAATAGGGGCAAATACATCATATGCACCTTGTTGTCGTTTGCATCGGGCATCAGTACTCCCCCTAGGATATGCATGATGTACGCTCGAGCAGCGCACATCAACTCACCTTCAGTGGCATTCGCTGATAACTGTCCAAATTTGGCTTTCAGCCATGTAAATTTCAAGCTCGTAAAATTTGACTCATCGTCGTTTGATGAGTCTCCTAGTAGTTGATAACACAGTGCAGCCGGATCAGTAAATAAAGTTACTCCCGTTACGGGACTATCGTCGATTGAGAGCCCAAGCTGCAGTGCAACATCCTCTAAGGTCACCGTGCACTCCCCACACGGAAAATGAAAAGTGTGGGTCTCCGGGCTCCACCGCTCCACTAGCGCAGATAATAAATCATACCGCAAGTCGAACGTCCGGATCAATGCTACTGACCCAAATCCGGCTTGCTCCAAGTACGGCATCAATCGTGAATCTAGGGGATACTTCAAACCATTCACCCGACCCCTTATTACTCGGTATGAGTCCTGACAGTGTTAAATTACAGAAAAAAATATTAGGATAACATGATTTATTTCTATATATTACGTATATCCTTTTTTAATAGAACTTGTGATTAACAAATAATAATATATTATCATGTTATTAGCCGCATCAGATATGTGTGTATCGCTGCTAATCAATGAAGCCATTGCGATGTCTGCAACTTCAAAAAAAAATTTAGTAAAAAACCCTTATTTCGACCCTTTGTTCGTATTTTTTTTCCCGAATTGTATTACTTTAAAAAAATATACTATTTTCTAATTTTATTATTTTACATTATTTTAGTACATTATGTTTGAAATTTATTAATTTAGTGTGTTTTTAAATAAATTTTAAAAAACTCTTATTTCGCCATTTGCTCGTATTTTTTCCTGAATTTTATTACTTTCAATAAAAATATATTATTTTTGTATTTTATTATTTTACTTTATTTTAGTACATTATGTTTGAAATGTATTAATTAATTCTTTTTTAATTTAGTAAAAACCCTTATTTCGCCCTTTGTTCGTATTTTTTCCCGAATTGTATTACTTTAAAAATATACTATTTTCTAATTTTATTATTCTACATTATTTTAGTACATTATGTTTGAAATTTATTAATTTAGTGTGTTTTTAAATAAATTTAAAAAACCATTATTTTTGCCCTTTGCTCGTATTTTTTTCCGAATTTTATTACTTTCAATAAAAATATATTATTTTTGTATTTTATTATTTTACTTTATTTTAGTACATTATGTTTAAAATGTATTAATTAATTCTGTTTTTTTAATTTTAGTAAAAACCCTTATTTCGCCCTTTGTTCGTATTTTTTACCGAATTGTATTACTTTAAAAAATATTATTTTCTAATTTTATTATTTTACATTATTTTAGTACATTATGTTTGAAATTTAAATAAGTTTAGTGTGTTTTTAAATAAATTTTTAAAAACCCTTATTTTGGCTTTTTGCTCGTATTTTTCCCAAATTTTATTACTTTCAATAAAATATATTATTTTCGTATTTTATTATTTTACATTATTTTAGTACATTATGTTTGAAATGTATTAATTATTTCTGTTTTTTAAAATTTAGTAAAAACCCTTACTTGACCATTTGTTCGCATTTTTTCTCCGCATTTTATTACTTTAAAAATATCATATTTTCTAATTTTATTATTTTACATTATTTTAGTACATTATGTTTGAAATTTATTAATTTAGTGTGTTTTTAAATATACAATTTTTTTGAATTTTATTACTTTCGTGAATATACAATTTCCGTTTTTTCTTTTCAGTATTTTATGTTTTCTTAAACATATTTTTTATCATTTTATTTTTAATGCTATTTTTCTAAAAAACTAATTATAACATACTAAATAAATTTCATAAAAAATTCTAATCAACATAGAATGTACATAACATGGATTTTTCATGCTAAATAAATTTCATAAAATATATATGCTAAATAAAATAATAAAACACATACAATGTACATAACATAATTTTTTACACAAATATCACAAAAAATTAAATTAATACAAAAAAATTAACTTAACTTTTTTTTTTCTTTCTTTTTCCGTTTGTCCCTTTTATTCTCCACCCACCAGCCGAATGGTCCCCCCATTATTAGGGGAGTGGTGCCGCCTCTGCCACTGGCAACACTGGGTATTGCCACATCCCCAGTAGCTTTTTTTTGTTTTTTTGTTTTTGGTAAATAAAAAAAGAGTAATATTATTTTGGTATATTTTTATTTTTTTGTAATATTTTTATAAAAGACCCGAAGTATTTTAATGTAATAATGATATGGTGAAATATATAAACGCCATTCAAATACATGAGTTGTTTATTCAGTTCAGGAAAAGAAAAGCAAATGCTGACAAACAGAAGAAACGAAAATGGGAAGACATCGGAGAGGTTTATAATGTCATACAAACTTTCTTAATTTTATTGGAGAACTGCTTTATAGAAACGGGTCATATACGTCTACCATTTAAAATATAAGAAAAGATTCAATATGATGGAATTAATTACTGTTTGGTCTGACCCAATTCACAGTTCAAACAATACGTATACCATGGTTTCAGGCAAATATATAACATGGTCAGTTTGAAAACTTGCATTCATAACACAAATTGTGCAGCTTATATACACTGCTAGCAGTACATATAACTGACAGCATCAACTCTAATAGTCAGTCTTCAACTGGATGAACTTTCTACTTCTTCTCAAAGAGGAACTAATTAACAAGCCATTGGAATCAATATGATTTTATGGATTCAGAGGAACAAGTTTTGCAATCTTCATTCCATTTGGTGGTAGAACAAGGATTTATCCTAGCATTAGATATGCTTTACAAAATACCGAGTTGCCACTTGCCATATTAATTATGCTAATTACGAATATTATTAATATAGTAATATGTCTGCTTTCCGTCATAGCCGCCGTTGTCTTCTTGCTTGACATCGAAGGCATCTCTCAGATCCATGCAACTAGATTCCCTATTCTGCATAAATTCAGAAGCAATGCAATATCATCACCAGTTTTTCCATGGATAACCAATTCAAGATGCTCCCGTTGTCCTTCACCTTCCTTCTCTTCATTTTCATGGTGTTGAAGCTATGGATGAGATCCAAAAAAAAGGACTCACCCAAAAATCTACCCCCCGCACCATTGAAACTACCTCTTATAGGGCACTTGCACCTTTTAATGGTCTCTCTCCCCCATCACCGCTTGACCGAATTAGCCAAAAGGCATGGCTCCCTGATGCACCTACAACTTGGTGAATTATCACACATTGTTGTTTCTTCTCCAGAGGCTGCTAAAGAAGTGATGAAAACACATGATATCAATTTTGCTAACAGGCCATATCTCCTTGCTGCAGAAATCATGTTGTATAATTTTTCAGATATTGGTTTTACACCATATGGAAGCCACTGGAGGCAGCTTCGAAAAGTTTGCACATTGGAGCTGTTAAGTACGAAACGTGTACAATCATTCCGCTCAATCAGAGAAGAGGAGGTATCAAGTTTAATTACATCCATCTTTTGTAATACAGGATCTGAAATCAACTTTGGAGAACTGTTATGCAACTTATCATATAACATCACTTTAAGAACTACTTTGGTCGGAAGATGCAAGCTGCAACACGAAACATTCATTCCAATTGTCAAAGAATTTGTGGAAGCTTTAGGTGGTTTCAGTATTACCGATCTGTTTCCTTCCATCAAATTGCTTCCCATGATCAGTGGGATGAGAACCAAACTTGAGAGGTGTCACCATGATTTGGACATGATGCTTGAAAGCATCATTGAAGAACATAGAGCTAGCCATGCAAATCTGGGAAACAGTGATGATGAAACGGATGATCTACTTGATGTTCTTCTGAATCTCCAGGATCATGGAGGCCTTGAATTTCCCTTAACGACTGAAAACATCAAAGCTGTTATACTGGTTAGTAGTTTTATATCTCATGTCTTGCTTGTTCATATTTGTTCGCATATAGTCACATACCTTTGCATGCCCAAAGATCAAATAATATCAAGCTTGAGGATGATATCATCGCAAAAGAACCTTTATTTAGTATTCAAATATATGAGACTTTGCTTTCTTCGGTTGCTTGAAAGCAGTATGAACATGTTTTGTACTTTAACCAAGTTGAACTGCTTTTCAGGACATGCTCATTGCTGGGACTGAGACATCTTCAACTGCAGTAGAATGGGCAATGTCGGAAATGATGAAAAATCCTAGAATCCTTGAAAAAGCGCAAGCTGAGGTGAGGCAAGTCTATGATAGAACAGGGGAAGTCAACGAATCAGACCTTCATGAATTGAAGTACTTGAAGTTGGTTATAAAGGAAACTCTAAGATTACACCCTCCTCTACCTTTGCTAATTCCAAGAGAAAATAGTGAGAGATGTGAGATTAATGGATATGAGATACCAGCCAAGACCAAAGTGATTGTTAATGCATGGGCAATTGGAAGAGATTCCAACTACTGGAGTGAAGCCGAGAGATTCAATCCAGAGAGATTCATCCATAGTTCAGTTGACTATAAAGGGGCTAACTTCGAATTTATTCCCTTTGGTGCTGGAAGGAGGATGTGTCCTGGCATGTCATATGGTATGGCTGTTGTCGAGCTTTCCCTTGCACAATTACTGTACCATTTTGATTGGAAACTCCCTAATGGAATGAAAAATGAGGATCTGGACATGACTGAGGCTTTTGGTGCTTCTGTTAGAAGAAAAAGTAATTTGTACCTGATTCCCATTCCGTACCGCCCAGCATGCGCTCAGTAGTTAGAATAGATACATGTATATCACGGACGATCTCTTTGTAAAGCCAGTAATATCTTCATTACCACATTTTGCAGTAGACCTGTTCATGGGTCGGGTCACTCAATCCACCCTAAAGGCCCGCCTAAAATGTGGAAGGGTTTGGATAAAAGTATAGGTTTAAAAATGGGCTTGAAAAAAAGGTTTGTTTAAAAAATAGGCCAAATCTCAAGCACTAAAGTAAATGACAAATAAAATATGCTCTCTTTCTTTTTTTTTAATGTTATTTTCTTATTATTTTCTTATTATTTTCTCCCTATTTTACTACCATTTTACTATTATTTTGTTACTATTTTGTTATTATTGTTTAGATATTATATAAAACTTATTTTATTGTTAATTTTGTTATTATTTTAAAGGCATTTGTTAATTTTGTTATTATTTTAAAGGTATTTGCTTGTTAAGTTACATCTATGCTAGTGTTATTTAAGTATACATAGTTTTTAAATTTTATTTTCAATTTGTTGAGAAATATTTATTTTGATGTTTTTAGTATTTTTGATATATTATATATATTTAATATATATAGATAGATAATATAAAAAATTAATACGAACGGGTCAGGCCGAGCCTGAGTTTTAGCATTTTTATCCGGGTCGGGCTTGGGCAAAATTTTATCCCCGTTTTTTAAGTTGAGCCTAACAAATGGATTTAAATTTTTAGTTGAGCCCGGCCCGGCCCGGCCCATGAACACCTTTACATGCAACTATAGAATTAAAACTTTTCATATAATGCAATAAATAAATAATTAAAATAAAAATAATATTTTTGTCAATAAAATTTTATTAAAACAACTGGAGTTACTAAATATTTTTTTCAAGATTAACAATTAAAATGAATAAAGATTTATATATATAATTGAATTACATAAAATAGTATATTAAAAAAAAACTCTCCATCATTTTTTTATTTCCCAAGTATCCACTGGATTAAGTCCAATAATTAATCTTTTATGTTCTGTAGGTAAATTAAGGGATAGATACTAACCACGAATTTTAAAACTGTTTCATACTCATTACGAGAATCGAACCATTGACCACTAACGAAAGTAGAGGAGTCTCTTACATAAAAAAAAATCTTCATTTAATTATATATAAATTAGAAAAAAAATTTAAAAAAATCTAAAATTATGTGGTTCCCTAGTATCTCCCTTCCCTTCTCTTTTCTAACTTCCTTTCCCTTTCTCCTTTCCTTTCCATCTCACTCGTCCTCAAACCCTTTTGCTCATCCTTGCCAGCCCTAGCATTTTTTCAGCATTAGGAGGCCTTACTTTTCTCGGAATAATAAGATGGCCTAGGGTGTAGCCCTTGGCTTCTCCTACAATGGAGGTTATCTCGAGTCAAGGATGACTTGTGTATTAACAAGTCTTTTCTTGAGTTGCTAGCAGCTCATTTCCTCAAATCTTCTTTGTCTCGTTTTTGGTTTATCTATTTTGACCATTTACACATCTGTTACTTCAAGTTAATAGTTGCATTTCCATTTTACCAGAGCGAGGGCCTGAAAAGGGACTTTATGGTTCAAGGTGGCTTGTTCGACTGTGATGACTAGCTGCGCGTTTTTCAGTGTTGTTCTGTCTGTCCGTGTTTTCGCAAGGGTCTTACTTTGTTCCTCTGTATTCAGCGGTGGGAGCTTAATTCAAGTGTAGCTTGTTCCTTCATTAGTATGGTTTGACTCTTAGGGCTAGTTTAGTAATATTTTTTAAATGTGTTGTGGAAAAATATTTTTGAGAAGTACTTTTAAAATGTTTAATTTAAAATTTAAATGTTTAGTATTACTGTTAAAAAGTGTTTTTAATAAGTATTTTGAAAAGTAACAAATATACATTAAAATAATGTTTAAATTAGTTAATATTATTATATTTTAGTAAGAATATAAAAAATTATTATAATTTGTTGTTAATATTTTAATATATGAAATATAAATTTTAAATATTTTAAGCAATAAATATTAATTATTTATAAAATTTAATTAGAACATATAAATTATATTTTAAATATTTGAATATAACCATTAAATATTTATAATTAGATATTAAAACATTTGTATTATTTTAAAAATATTTTTTATTTTAATTAATGATTTTAATACATTTGTATTTAAGCACTAAGAAAAAGAAAAGAAAAGAAAGTATTATGTTATTAGAAAGATGAAAAGTAATTAAACAATAAAAGTACTTTTGAGAGAAAAAAAGTTAAAAATTTAACTTCTCGTGTTCAGAAGTGTTTTTCAAAAGTGATTTCAAAAACAAAAATTTTAGCCAAAACAACTTATTTAATATAATTTTCTTTCAAAAAAAAATTTTAGAGCTAAAAATATATTTTTTAAACACTGCTAAATAATCTCTTGGTCAAGCGTTGCTTTATTTGTATGTTTTTTTGTTGGGCTTATCCATTATATCAAATTTCTTCTTTGAAAAGAAAAAGGAGAGTCAAACCCCGAAGGCCAAGATAAGGTCATATCCTTTCACTCCACTCAACTATGGCTTTGTAAATTGTTCTTGTGGATGATAATACACTCTTATCAACTTCAAAATCTAAAATCTCTTTTATGGCATAACTTGCCGACCAAGTGGTATTGTTGGAGGAAAAATACTATGCAAATTTTTGTATTAGAATTTAAGTTGCTTTTTTTTAGGTAGAAAATGAGTAAATTAATTTTTATTAGTCTAGTTATTCTCATTTATTATTATTATTGTTAAAATTGATTCTTATATGTCAATATAAAATACACATGATATGATGTACCACTGTTTGATTATTCTCTTAATTATGTTAGTTTGAATGAAATTTTAACAAAGAAAATTAATTTTCTCTTTAAACTAATATATTGAAATTAATTTACTTATTTTTTAAATAAAAAACAAATTTCTATTTAAAGTCTTGATAATCTCCCCTTTTATTTGTAATTAAATTGGAATTTAGTATTGATTCAAAAAAAAAAAATTGGAATTTAGTACCCCAAAACTCACATCTTTTCTTCTCCATGGAGTTTCAATTTCCATGTGTTCCCCTCATTACTTTCCTAATTTTCTTCTTCACCATTGTAAGAATCCTGAAAATATCATCAAAAGCCAAGAAACCCAACCTCAATAAGCTTCCCCCAAGTCCATGGAAATTACCTCTCATAGGTAACTTGCATCAACTCATTACTTCTTTTCCCCATCACACCCTAAGAGATTTATCCAACAAATACGGAGCTTTGATGCAGCTTCAGCTCGGAGAAGTTCCCACCGTTGTAATCTCATCTGCAAGAGTTGCCGAACAGGTTTTTAAAACTCATGATACCATCTTTTCTCAAAGGCCTCATGTTCTGGCCTGTGAGGTTATGTCATACAACTGTCAAGCAATCGTATTTACACCGTATGGTAACTATTGGAAACAAATGAGAAAAATCTGCACCATGGAACTTTTGAGCCCGACCCGAGTCCAATCATTCCAGTCAATCAGAACAGAAGAGGTGACAGATTTCATCAAATCCATAGCTTTGAGTGACGGGTCTGCGATCAATCTTAGTGAGAAAATTTTTTCACTGTCATATGGGATAACAGCGAGGGCTACCTTTGGGAAGAAAACCAAAAAGCCAAGAGGAATTTATAAGGATCGTCAAAGAAACTAATAAGCTCTCAGGTGCTATCTGTTTAGCTGATATGTATCCTTCTAGTGGAGTGCTGAAACTGATTAGTGGAACCAGGATTAAAGCGGAGAAACTACACCAGGCTTCGGATAAGATCCTTGAAAACATTGTTAATGAACATAAAGAGAAGAGAAACAAGGCAGATCATCAAGGGGTTGAAGCTGATTTGGTTGATGTTCTCCTTCAGCTTCAACAGCAAGATGACCTTGAATTCCCTTTGGGAAATAACAGCATAAAAGCTGTCATGAAGGTTACTGTTAATTTTAACTTTGCCACTGGTGTATTGTATTGTTAAACTATTTGACATGCCCCTGATAATTTTTGTGTTAAATATATATTTTCAGGACATATTTGCTGCTGGGAGCGAGACATCAGCCACAACAGTAGAATGGGCGATGTCTGAACTATTGAAAAATCCAAAACTGATGAAAAAGGCACAAAATGAAGTAAGAAGAGTCTTCGGGGAAAACATTACCTCATTAAACGAAGAAAAGATTCAGGAACTGAAATTCTTAAGATTAATAGTGAAAGAGACTTTGAGGTTGCACCCTCCTGCGCTTTTAATTCTAAGGCAATCTCGTGAAAATTGTGTGATAAATGGATATGAGATCGCTGCCAAAGCTAAAGTCCTTGTAAATGCATGGGCTATACAAAGAGATCCCTTTTACTGGAAAGATGCTGAGGAGTTTTACCCTGAAAGATTCTCGGAAAACTCCATGGATTTTAGAGGAACAAACTTTGAGTATATCCCATTTGGTGCTGGAAGAAGAATTTGTCCTGGTATTTTGTTCGGGATACACGGTATTGAGTTACCACTTGCGAGTTTGCTGTACCATTTTGATTGGAACCTCCCAAATGGGATGAAGTTTGAAGATCTGGAAATGACTGAATCATTTGGCTTAACTGCAAGAAGAAAAGATGATTTGTTCTTAATCCCCGTTCCTTATTGTACATTGAAATAACCATGTTGAACTCTGTTAGTGGTTTTATTTCGGGTAATAATGTGTATACTATTTGTGTTTGGGGTAATATTGAGATTGGATATAAATATTTTAGAATATAAATTTGAGTTAATTTTAGAATATATAGATCTAATTAAATGTTGTTTTACTAATAATAATTAATCAAATGGTTATGTAGTAATATTATCAAAAGATAAAAAGTCCTCAAACATATAAATAATTAAGTTTTTTCACTCAATTTTGTATTTAAACTTTCAAGATACATCAAAAGGCCCTTAAATTTTTTCAAAATAAGCAATTAATCATTTGATCTTTTCTTCACTCAATTGAATACTTGAACTGTCAATTAATCTCAAGATTTATCGTTAAAGGTAACTGCCCCTAATTTTTCAGTAAAAGCCACCTCCTGTCACAACCACAACATTACATGTGGCCAAAAAATGATAAAAATAAAAACCAATAAAATATATAATTTATCAAATTTTAATAAAAAAATATAAAAAATTGTAAATTTTCATAAAAATCATAAAAAAATTATAAAATGCATAAAAAATGCCCTTTAACCATTAAGTTTAACCGTTAATCGTTAAAGTTAACGATACTCGAATTTTTTTTCAATTAAAGCCATCACATATCGCAACACAGCGTGACATGTGGCAAAAAATGATAAAAATAAAATTCAATAAAAGTTGTAGAAAAATTATAAAATGCTTCTTTTGTTACGATAATTTTTATATTTTTACAAATTTTATATTTCTTTACATTGTTTATAATTTTCTTATGACTTTATAAAATTTTATATTTTTTCTATTTTCTATATATTTTACATTTCTTACTATTTTATAAAATTTTACAATTTTTATAATTTTTTATGATTTTATAATTTTTCAATTTTAATAAATTTTAAACATTTTTATTTTTATTAAAATTTAATAATTTTTATAATTTCTATTGGTTTTATTTTTACCTTTTTTTGCCACATGTCATTCGGTTGTTGTGACACATGGTGGCTTTAACTGGAAAAAAATTAAGAGTGGTTAACTTTAATGGTCAACTGTTAAAGTTAACGATCAAATGACCTTCTTGATGCATTTTGAAAATTCAAGTACTCAATTGAGAGCAAAAAAAAAAGGTAGGGGCTTAATTGAAAAAAATTCGAGGGTATTTTATATATTTTGAAAGTTCATATACCCAATTGAGTGCAAAACAAAAGCAGGGGCTTAATTACTTTTTTTTAAATTGAGATTTTTATACATTTTGAAAGTTCAAGTACCTAATTGAGTGCAAAAAAAAGATAAGGACTTAATTACTCTTTTTTAAAAAAAATTTGAGGATTTTTACACCCTTAAGCCTATAATAAACCATAAATATGGTGTATTTATGTTAGTTTAAAAGTTTATCCACTTTTTTCTTTTATATAAATTATAAATAAACTAGTTTTTTTTATTTCACATGTTTTTATCTATTTAATTAATTTAATTTAATTAATAATATATTTTTGTTTACTATTTTTTTTATAAAATACCTATAACTATATGTAACACCTCAAACTCGTCCTGGACATTATGGCTAGATCTGGAGATGATATGTATAACAGTTGTAAATCTAGCTTTCGTTTATTTGAAAAACATCGTGAACAAAACACGTGTTTGACATAATTATTTAATTAAAAACGTTGTTTGTTTACATTTTCTAAATAAATCCAATACTTTGCAGCGAAAATTCTTAGATCATTATATTTTGAAAAACCAAGTTTGTTTTCTCGAAAATAGTTGGTTGCAAGAAACTATTCATTTTTGGTAAATCGTTTTATCAATTGTCATACAAAAATCCAAAATTAAATCCAAAACCGAGATAGTCCCAAATTGTCCAAACTGTCCAAATTTTACAAAATACTTAATTCAATTTAAAATGGTTAAAGAATTAAAATACTAATATAATCGAGCTCTCGTGCCTAAGTTTAAGGATTACATGAAAATATTAATAAAATAGAGAGTGAATTTTGAAACTCAGTGTATAACGATAAACTTAACACAGTAAAATACATATCAGACAGATCTATCAGAAACAGAATTATAGCAGAACAGAGCAGATACAACACATAACCCTACCCCAGCCGTTACACACCAACTTCATCCATCCCAACACACCATATGGGTATAAAACACTCATCCATCCTAACACACCATATGGGTATAAAACACCCATCCATCTCTATACACCACTTACAGAATAGTTGCAGCTGAGCTACTAGATCAATAGGCAATTTATCGCCTTTTACAAAATCACTTTCTCCACATGTTATTTACAACCTAACCCAGATGCAGATAAAGAGTGCAAAAAATATCATACATATTTAGAGCATAAATTAAACATGATATAGCTTTACACGCACAACATAACAGATACGAACCACAGACTTATCATATGTATTCAGATTTATTGCTCATTTGACATTTCCATTATTCTTATGAATAGTAGAGTTTGTATCAACAGAAGCCAAATAACTTACTCAACCACAACCTACAATTACACAATTCCGACACTAGAATTAAACTCATCAACGTTTGAATACTTACGCAACATCCGCGGCAGTTCCTAACACAATTAAGTCGTCGAAGGATAATCTCGAGCCTCTTGATTTTCCCCTATTCGAGCATTAAGACGAATAACGCCATAAAAAATATTTTTGTTACAAGAATAACGAAAGCCCCCAAATTATTCACCAACCAAAAAATATAGTAGATCTACACTTACTCCAATTACTTACCGAATCAAACCACAAACTAGAAATTGGCAACAAAATAGATTATGAGCGAGACATCAATAATGATTGAAACAAGTGATAACACTTGAATTTGGTTTTAAGCAAAAGAAAAGAGAGAAAGAAGAAAGAAAAAAAATCATAAAGGAGTAGCCAACCCCCCCACCACTTAAGTAACCACCCAAATGACAACTCACCAACTTATCCAGAATAAAGAAAGAAAGAAAAAGAACACATGGGAATGAGGGCAACCACTTTTGGAAGAAAACAAAATTTTGAGTAAAAGAAAAGAGAGAAAGAAGAAAGAAAAGAAAATCACAAAGGAGTAGCCAACCCCTCTCCCACTTAAGTAACCACCCACCTGAGAACTCACCAACTTATCCAGAATTTAAATCCAATTCAAACACAACCATTCCATTCACTCACTTAAGGACTCGAACACCAGATTTCAATACATCCAGAGCACTTAACCAGTAAAGCAAGCTCTTGCTTGTGGTAAGTTTTAACAAATAATAATTCATGACGTTACAAATTATCTGTAACCATTAGAATTTCAAGAATTAAGAAATTCATTAACTCGCCTTTGAACATGCAAACTATACACATTTATACAATACTAAACATCAACTAACACTAACTATTTAGTAAATGCATTACACTAGAATCTAAGACAATTAGGTTGTGACTCTAATATTCTCCTTTCAGTATCTTGACAAAGAACACCTGCAACAACAACATTCATGTGACTGTGACTATGAGAAAAAGCTCCTATCGTTAATGGTTTAGTCAATGCATCAGCAACCTGATCATAACCAGGTACAAAACACACATGAAGTTGGTAACTAGGAACCTTTTCTCTAACAAAATGCATATCTAATTCAACATGCTTAACCTTAGCATTTAGTACTGGATTTGCAGCCAAGGAAACAGTGCTAGCATTATCACACCAAATATTGGTGTACCACTCAACTTGACACCTATCTCATCCAATAGTGAGCGAAACCACGCCAACTCAGATGTGGCATTTGCTAAACTTCAATATCCCACCTCAGAATTAAACTGAGACACCACACTTTGTTTCTTCAACATCCAACCAACAAGGTTATCACCAAGATACAAACAAAAACCGAAAGTAGACTTGCGATCTTCTAGTGAACTAGCCCAATCAGCATCACAAAACCCAGTTAAGCTCATACTAAACTCTTGCAACAACAAACCATAATCAATTGTTCCCCTAACATACCGAAGAATACGCTTCACTATTGTCCAATGCACATCATGAGGTTGATGCATGTATTGACTGACTTTGTTGATGACAAACGACAAGTCAAGCCTGGACAAACACAAATATTGCAAACTCCCCACAACCTGTCTATAGAGAGTTTCTTCTGAAAATGGTACCCAACTAAAGATGTAAGAGTGGGAGAACTCACCATAGGAGTGTCCACTGGTTCAGCATTTGCCATGTTGGTGCGCTCCAATAACTCACAAGCATACTTTTGTTGAGAGACATGCATACGACCCTTATGTCGCAAAATCTCAAGCCTAAAAAACTAGTTCAGCTCACATAAGTCTTTAAGTGAGAACTGTTGATCAAGACAACAAATAACTCCATCTAACTCAACACTATCATCACCTGTTACTAAGATATCATCAACATGCACTAGAAAATAGACACTTCCAACTAAGGTTTGTTTGAAAAACAATGATGGATCAGCTCGTGAAGGTTAAAACTTTAATTGTTGCACTAAAAAATTTCTCAACTTCTCAAACCAAGCCTTTGGTGCTTGTTTGAGACCATAAATGAATTTCTTCAATCTACAAGCCAATGGCTACCCATGAGCATCAAGAACCCCAAACCCAGGTGGTTGCTTCATGTAGATAGTCTCAGCCAAATCCTCATTTAGAAATGCCAAGCCAACAACCTAAAATACCCCTTGAGCAACCAAGCGAACCTTGTTACGAACCGCACTCCCATTAGGATTTTTCTTGATTTTAAAAAACCATTTGCAACCAACTAACGATCGATCAAATGGTGATGGAACTAAATCTCACGTATTATTCCAAATCAACGCTTGAAGTTCATCATCAACTGTCTTCTGCTAAGAAGGGATGACCATAGCCTCATGAATGTTTGAAAGCTCAACAAAAACACACATAAGACCTCCTTAACCATTAAATAGAATAACAAATGAGTTTTAACGTGCTCGAATCCACGTCCTTTTGCATTAGTAATAATATCGATGCAAACCAAGCTAAGACTCAATTAGGAGCTAATTATTACTTAAAGATATATAATTAGTTCATTTTTATTGATTTAATAATAACTTTTTATTTCATGTAAAATAAAATCATTAAAATATTTTATAATAAGATATTATTTATTCTAAAAATTTTAATAGTGTAAAATATCATCAAAGTGTCATAACTTGTAAATCAATATTTTATCGACTTTTATATATCCAAAATACCTTTTCTTAGTTTTAACATAATAAAAATATTTTTTATTTTTAAGTAAGAAATAATTTAAAATAATAAGATGTTTCTTATTTATAAATTTGGGCAGTTGAAATTAAATTGAAATTATAATTTAATCTTTATCTAACTTTATTTATTCAAATTTTATAAATAGTTGTAATATAATAATAAAAGAATAGTTTAAATCTCAATGAACTATAATTCAACATGAATATAAAGTGTAATTTAATATTTTATCAAATTTTATTATTCAAAATTTTATTTAGTTTTAATATAATAATAAATATTTTATTATGTTTACAAGTAATTTAAAATAATAAGATATTGTGTATTTATAAATTTGAATAGTTTACTTTCCAATGAAATTGTAATACAATATTTAATAAAGTGTAACTCAATATTTAAACTATTAGTATAATAATAAAGATGTTTTGGTACGTTAAGTAATAAATAATTTAAAATAGTATTATATTGTTTATTTATAGACTCCAAGCTCTCCAAGCTTTGTTAACAGGAAAAGGTAGTCTGGTCTGCTTGCCAAGCTGACAGACCTCACGTACATCATTCTTAGGCTCAATCTTGGACTTGTCTTCAACTAGGCTCATCTTATGCAATAAACCAAGTGACTTATAGTTCACATGCCTTAACCTCTAGTGCCACAAACATGATTCATCAGTCAAAGCAATATGTGCCTTTGCTTCTAACTGATTCACGTCTAAAGTGAAAGATCTGTCATGCATAGCTATTGTCACTAGCTCTTGACCAAAAGAATCCTTTATCACACAAGTCTTTCCTTCAAAAATAAAAGAGTAACCCTTCTCTAACAACTAACAAACACTAAGTAAATTTTGGTCAATATCAAGTACAAAAAGAACTTCTGAAATGGTTTTGTTACCTGATTCAGTGCAGATCACATCCTTGCCTTTGCCTTTGGCCTCAATGAACTCACCATTCCCAATTCTAACTTTAGACACAAAACTGGTGTCTAACTCCCTAAACATGCCTTTATCTGATGTCATGTGATGAGTGTAGCCACTGTCAATCAACCAATTCTTTCTAACTTTGCTCGAACTTGCAAAACAAAAAGCAGTAAAAACATGCTCCTCCTGAGCTTGAACATCCTCAGCAGCTTGACCTTGATTATGTTACTATGGTTGTGTTTTTGCTTTGTTCTTGCAAACTTTTTCAATGTGGCCAAGTTGTTTGCAGCTTCTACATTGAATGTTTGACCTGTACCAGTAATATTTTTCTAGGTGAGTGGACTTTTTGCAGTGAGTGCATGGTGGAAACTTCCTTTTAGCAGCATCCTTCTTTCCTTTTTCTTTCTTTTCTAACCAAGGCTTCTTGCCCTTGTAGCTTGAGTTGAGCTTGAGTTTTCTTTGCTTCTGGCCTAAAAGGCTTCTTCAGAATGTTCCTCTATCATATTTTCCCTTCTCTGCTCTTATGCATAGAGAGCATTTATTAGCTCTGTTAAGGATATAGTTGATAGGTCCCTAGAGTCACCCAAGAAAGAAACCTTTAACTCATACTTCTCTGAAAGAGTTGTAATGACCTTTTCAACTATTCTTTTGTCCCTGAAATCATCCCTAATAAGCCTTATGTTGTTGACTGTACCCATAATCCTGTCAGAATATTGCTTGATGGGTCCCTCCTTAGATTGATCTACTTATGCTGCCTGGTTTTGTCTGACCTTTGAAACTCTTCCTTGAGTCTGACTCAGGTTTGCTTTGGAGTGTCACAAGCCATTTTCATATCACATATCATAATTTGAGTATCTCATATTATTTCCCATTTTATTCATTTTAGTCCAGTTTCTCGATGTTCCATATCAAATTAAATCGAAACATTTCATATTATCATAATAGACTCACCTCAATTATTCAACAATCAATAAACATGCATATAATATCAAACATTTTTATCTCGAATTATAAAAGTACAAATCGTGATCTCCCGTCACTTATCGATAACTTTCACTTTTCCTTTCCCTATTGACGGTTTTGCGTCAACATTAGCTACAAATAGTCATAAAACATATAGAACTATTAAATTCCAGCCAATTAACAATCAATTATCAATTCATGTAACATTTTTAATTTATTCAATTTAATCCCTAAAACCGGGACTAGCATAACTGTCAATCTATAGCTTCAGATTAAAATCCAATTTCACATATATTCATTAGATCCCTACTTTCTATTCCTACCAAAATTTCATAATAATTTTTCACTTAATTTTGTTTGGTCCCTAATGTACGAAACTTACAATTAAGCTTTACAATTTAGTCGTTTTCATAATCTAAGCTTAAAACCTATCAATTTCACACCAATTTCATTCAATTCTCAAGAAAGGAAACTTTCAAAAACTTTAAAAATTTTACAAATTAGTACATGGACTATTTAAATCAAGCTCTCACGATAAAAATCTATAAAATTACATGAAAAATAGCTTGATTACCTTTATTTTTGGAATGGTTGAATGCTTCTCTTCTAACAATGGTGTTTTTCTTTCCTAGCTAAGCTTGAGCAGTGGAAGAAGATGATATATTCATCTTTCATCTCATTACCATGTTATTTATATTATAATAAACTTTAATTAATCTTAATTAACAATTTTAATTATTTTATTTAATTAATTCATCATTAATTTAAACTAAATCTCCATCATCATTATCATCTACTACAACATGTTAACTTTTAGTTTATTTACCATTTTGATCCTTTGGATAATTTCTATCTAAGTCCCCAAACCTTTTTCTAATTAAAATCTATAGAGATTAAACTTTTATAATTTAGTCCCTAGCCTTAGTTAACCACAAATTCGGTTGAATTACTTAACCGAATTTCAATTCATCTATATACTAACTCCGTAAATATTTAATATTTACGAACTCGATTTAAGAAAATAAGGTCTCAAAATCGCATTTTCCAACACCACTAAAAACTAGGTCATTACTAAGAAGAAGAAGGATGCTTCAAGGGAATGATTATTACAAGGGACAGAAGAGATAATAAAGTTACTATTTGTAGAATACTTCATGCTAAACCTAAGCTACAAGTATCTTACTTGTTTATCCCATCCTACTCTACATGTGTGAGCAAATGATTCAAAATTGTAGGTTGATAAACAAGGAGAGGAGATGGTGGAAATCCTTAGAGGAAAATCAAAGACAAATTGGAAGATTTTTCCAGCATTTAGTGATATCCAACGTTTATTGTAGGACTTTATGCTAGTTGAGACAAGACAAAGCGACATGCATTGGTTAAAAGAGGTGAAAGAGTGGGTAAAGAAAACAGTATATATAGAATTTTGATTTAGTTTACCTTAAATTTTGAACTGCTAGATGAAGCAAAATATATGTATACATATATATATATATATATATATATATATATAGTATCATTGTAAAGGGTTCTTTGATGGAAAGAGGAAGCGTTGTAAACAAATGAGCAAGATGTACTGAAAGAAAGCAAATAGGAAGATTGGAGCAGATTCAATAACACTAAGCTCAGTAGCAAGTGGTGGTTGGTAAGGTGGAGAAAGGAAAATGTGGTTGATGATAATGCTAAATAAAGAAACAAACTGAGAGAATTTTAGAGAGAGTTTTAAGGGTTAGAATGCCAAAATGCCCAAAAAGTCTTTTCACTAGTTGTGAAGGGCACCTATTTCTCGTGTCTCAAAAATAGGAGTTACAAAGTTAAACAATTAATACGAGTAATGAAATTAATTTTCAGTTACAATGGTTTTAATGTTTAAAAGGGGATGGTGAATAATGTAAGAAGAGACCACTATATTTATGAAAGAAGGAAAAAGAACTTAATGTTATAAGAAAATGGTAAGAGGAAACCTCTGACTACCCTCATATCTGATCCATCAAGTCAAACTCTTCAAATCATCCCAAGAGTGAAGATAACCTAAGAACCTTACCATATTCCGAGGTTAATTCCATTTCTTCTACTTTGGTGAAGTAGCAACATGTGAAACATCTTTCGCGAAAACATCTTTTGAAATGCAAGACAAGGGTTGTTCTTGGAAAAATGATTATTCTGACTTGTTCAAAATGTGAGTTGCTTAACGGTGATGTTTTTCTTGAAAGAGCTTATTTTGAATAACAACTCTTCTTAAATAGATAAGTATTCTAAATAGAAGTTTTTCCAAACCAAGAGCGAAGCTAGAAAAATTTTCTGGGGGCAAAACTAAGTCTTATATTTTTATGAGAGTTAAAATGTAATTTTACAATTTTACTAACTTATATCTTTATAATTTTTAAATGACTCGATTAAAAAGTATTATTTTTTAGGGTCAAAAGTGGAATTTTTATTATAGGAGGTCGTCGTTGTTCCAAACAACGGCTGTTCTAATTATAGATATTCCTGGAACACAATATTCTAAACAAAAGTTGTTCTAAACTTTAGTTCTCAACAAAAAATGTTCTTAAATGACAACTACATTGGATGGTAGTTGTTCTAAACTAAAACATCGTCTTGCACATAGCTATTCTTAAACAACGATTGTTGTGAACAACAATCATTCTAAACAATAGTTGTTTTTCGAAAGAAACGATGATGCTACTTGTTCTATACTTGGTAGCTCAATTTCCTGAAATATAAATATTATTTATCTCAAGGATGAGATAAAATATTAGTAGCCAAAACTGAGTATCTACATTTTATCTCATTTATGAGAATTTTTAGTAGAAGTTCTCATGTAAGAAGAGTATAATGACATAATGAAACAAATTCATATATATATATATATATATATAAGAATTTCTTTTAAAAAATGAATTTACATGAAATTTTTTATATAAAAAATCATCCATAATGAATGAGTTCTCAAAAATTAAGAAAAGCATGTGATAACTTTTCTCTAAAAGTTTGAGAATAATAAATCATCACTTTTCTTTTAAAACATGTAACATACCGTTATCTTTCCAAAAGGCCTATTATAGTGCTTGTCTAAAAGAGTGAGAACGTCATTGTACTTTTATACAACTTATATTACTGACTCTTAAAAAGTTTAGGCATAATATGTTGTACTCGCTTTTTAAAAATAAATAAATAAATAAATAGGCATCGTTAGTATATTTGTTAATGGAATTAAAAAGAAAAACTAAAAATCAAGTCTTAGGGTGGGTTTGGATGGGTGGTGCGTTTACTTGCGGTTAGTGTAAAACCCGCGGTGACAATGAAATTAGATACCGAAGCGATATTGTAGTGTGAGACAAAAAATAAACTAAACGGGCCGCACTGCACCGCACTCAATCGCTCATCTAAACTCACCCTTAGGCAACTAACAAAATTAGGGGATTGCTTGACGCAATTCTTCGTTTTGTAATATATTTATAATAATATTATAAAGTAATTAAATTAATAAGTTAAGTAAGTATTGAGAATTAATATTTTGATTTTTGGGTTTAAGTTATGCATACGACTTTCAATATTAACCAAGAAGTTTTCCCTAAACATATTTTATAAATTATAAATGCTTACATGGTACGTATAAAAGAGAAAGAGCATGTATATTAGAAAATTGTAATGAGTTTCCCCAACTACTTGTAAATAAAAAATTGAAAACCAACTACATATATTTTATTCATAAAACGAATACTGCATTTTTTTTTTATCATTTTTTAGATGGGACAAGTATTGGCTAATTTTTATAAATATGTTGAAAAAAGTTATTTGAGAAAGTAGATTTTTTTTTAATTTATCAAATTATGATCTCTTTGGAGAGAGAAAGGAAAACGCGTCTTATAAGGAGTGTTTTCACTGTCGTACAATGAAAACCAGCCGCAGCAATTCAAAATACGCTCTACAATACACTTTTTCACTTAAAATGATAATTCAATTTTTCTGGTCAAGTGGTTAAATGTTAGTGTTTTTATCTTTAAGTCTCAGGTTCGGTTCTTCTCCAACTCACATTTGTAATTTTTTTATTTCATGTTGCTTTAAGTTTTTTTTTTATTTTTAATTAATTTTTTTAATGCCTTAGCTCTTTTCGTTAGATGGCTAGATAATTGTGATTTTATTCTGAACTCCTAAATTTGATTCCTCTTATAAGTATTTTAATATGTATTTTTTTATTTCATGTTATTTCAAGCTTTTTTATTTTTAATTCTTGTTTATAATTAATAAATATATTGTTTTCAAGTTTTTATTTTTAATTAATAACTCTTTTATTTATAAAATCAAATAATAAATATGTAATTATTTAAAACATTAACTAATTTATTAGATATATTTTTCTTTATATATAATATTTATTTTCTCTAAAAATACATGTTAAACACTTAAAAAATATTAAACTTAATCAGACCCAGAACTCAAGAGTATAAACAGGATAGATTAAGCATTTTCACTGCAAGATAGTTTGCCTTCCTTCAAAAACAGGATAGTTTAATAAATTCAAAAACCTTCAACATCTTATCAAGAATCAGACCTAACATCGTCTTAATGATTTGACTATAGAATTCGCGACCGCATTCGTCTTACGCAACACATGTTATTTTTTTAATCCCAAAATTTAAGCTCGGATTATACATCTGTAAACACGTTCGCAAGAAAATTCTAATTGACTGTTTTGGAAGACTCACTCTACTTCTGTAAACACGTTGGCGTGAAAATATTGGCCCCATCCATTAATGCTTATATATATCTTATAGAATGACAGCAGCCACGATCAAGCAGTAGCTTTATGTATGGCAGATAATATAATCTCCATGTTTCCTCCATTCAACATCCTCCTTACCATCCTCTTGTCTCTTTCATAATTACCAGACTAGTGAAAACATTGAAAGCTAAGAAACCATCCCCAAGACTGCCTCCAGGGCCATGGAAGCTAAGAAACCATACATTAGTTTTTTTTATTCATTATACGTTTTCAAGAAAAATTTAATATATTATTACTTAATTTATCTTTTATTAATATGCATTTTTTTGAAGATTTGATAAAATTTATATGTATATATATATTTTGATGTTTTATTTTGTTTTAAAATTTACCTTTTTAATATTTTGTATATTTCAACTTTTACATATTATTATATAGATCATTATTTTTATAAAGTTTTTCAATCCCTATGCATTACTTATTTAAATTAATACATGTATATTATTACGTACCTTAATTTTCATGACATTTGTTTCAAAATTCTTCTAAATATTATTATTCATGTAGTAGATCTTTGAAGTTGGTTAATGATTCGTTTAATCTTTGAATGTTGTACAATGTGGGATATGAAATTATCGCTCCTATGTATTGTATTGCTTATTTAGTTGGTTATATTTCATGCATTAGTGTATATTTAAATTTACGAATTATCACTTCACGATGTACATTATTGCTCCATCATACTTTATTCGTTTAAAAAGTTATGCTTAATATCGTTTGAGTATCAAAACCAATTTATTCAAAAATCTTCAAAATACTCGAAGTTTGGAATCCTCGAGAGAATTGAGCCCTAACGTATTGGGTTCCAATTTTCCTCGTCGAATCTAAATAATCGAAAATTTTCAAACATACAAATTTCAAATAAAAACTCATTATCGGGAATTTGACACGTTGTGTCCTAACGCATTGGATATGACATATTATTTTCTCGAGACGAGGATTTTAAAAATAAAGGCAATGTTCGATATTTAGGATTTTGGTGAAATCGAACCCTAACTTACTGGGTTTTGATCTTCTCATTTGACCTAAATAATCTGATATCCTTCTCAAAATGCATAGGTTTTAAAAGTCAAAGGATAAACTTAACTTTGAAGATTTGAAATATTACACTCTAACTTACTGAGTGCGATAATTTATTTCTTTGAAATAAACGAGTCTTATCATCCTATTCATTTTACTCAAATTTTCTTTTCGAAGGATCGTATTTTAAAATCTTTTCAAAATTTCGACACTAAGACATTAAACAATCGATTCGGTACCAATTTTGGGCGTTACGAGGGTGCTAACCCTTCCTCGTGCGTAACCGACTCCCGAACCTGTTTTCTCAAATTTTGCAGACCAAAATCATTTTCAAGGTGAGCCAATCACACCTCAATAAAATATCGGTGGCGACTCCCATTTTATTTTCATTTTTAAAGTTGACTACCAAAAATTTTTGATTTTTCAAAAAAAGTGGTTTCGACACATGTGATAACTTTTCTCTAAAAATTTGAGAATAATAAATCATCACTTTTCTTTTAAAAACATGTAACATACCATTATCTTTCCAAAAAGGCCTATTATAGTGCTTGTCTAAAAGAGTGAGAACGTCATTGTATTTTTATACAGCTTATAATACTGACTCTTAGAAAGTTTAGGCATAATATGTTGTACTCGCTTTTTAAAAATAAATAAATAAATAAATAGGCATCGTTAGCATATTTGTTAATGGAATTAAAAAGAAAAATTAAAAATCAAGTGTTAGGATGGGTTTAGATGGGTGGTGCATTTACTTGCGGTTAGTATAAAAATCGCGGTGACAATGAGATTAGATACTGAAGCGATATTGTAGTGTGAGACAAAAAATAAACTAAACGTGCCGCACTGCACCGCACTCAATCGCTCATCCAAACTCACCCTTAGGCAACTAACAAAATTAGGGGATTGCTTGACGCAATTCTTTGTTTTTTTAATATATTTATAATAATATTATAAAGTAATTAAATTAATAAGTTAAGTAAGTATTGAGAATTAATATTTTGATTTTTGGGTTTAAGTTATGCATACGACTTTCAATATTAACCAAGAAGTTTTCCCTAAACATATTTTATAAATTATAAATACTTACATGGTACGTATAAAAGAGAAAGAGCATGTATATTGGAAAATTGTAATGAGTTTCCCCAACTATTGTAAATAAAAAATTGAAAACCAACTACATATATTTTATTCATAAAACGAATACTGCATTTTTTTTATCATTTTTTTAGATGGGACAAGTATAATTTTTATAAGATTTTTTTTAATTTATCAAATTATGATCTTTTTGGAGAGAGAAAGGAAAACGCATCTTATAAAGAGTGTTTTCACTGTCGTACAATGAAAACCAGCCGCAGCAACTCAAAATGCGCTCTACAAGACGCGTTTTCATTTAAAATGATAATTCATTTTTTTTTGGTCAAGTGGTTAAATGTTAATGTTGCTATCTTTAAGTCTCAGGTTCAATTCTTCTCCAACTCACATTTGTATTTTTTTTATTTCATGTTGCTTTAAGTTTTTTTAATTAATATTTTTAATGCGTTAGCTCTTTTCGTTAGGTGGCTATATAATTGTGATGTTATTCTTAACTCCTAAATTTGATTCCTCTTATAAGTATTTTAATATGTATTTTTTTATTTCATGTTATTTCAAGTTTTTTTATTTTTAATTCATGTTTATAATTAATAAATATATTATTATCAAGTTTTTTATTTTAATTAATAACTTTTTATTTATAAAATCAAATAATAAATTTATAATTATTTAAAACATCAACTAATTTATTAGATATATTTTTCTTTATATATAATATTTATTTTCTCCACATATATATGATGAATATTTATTTTTTTTAAAAATACATATTAAAACACTTAAAAAAATATTAAACTTAATCAAACCCAGAACTCAAGTAAAAACAGGATAGATTAAGCATTTTCACTGCAAGACAGTTTCCCCCCTTCAAAAACAAGATAGTTTAATAAATTTAAGAAGAAACAAAAACAGCCTACTTTCTCAAATAAGTTTTTTAAAAGTCAGCCAGCAGCAACCTTCAACACCTTGTCAAGAATCAGACCTAATCCTTACGTGCAAAAGTCATGGTTTTAGTGTGAGTTTGGATGGGTGGTGCATTTATTTATAGTTAGTGTAAAAATAACAATGGTGATGAGTTTAGATACTGTAGCAACACCGTAGCGTGAGACAAAAAGTAAACTAAACCCACTGCACCGCACCCAATCGCCCATCTAAACCCACCCTTAATAATTTGACTATAGAATTCGCGACCGCATTCGTCTCACGCAACACATGTTATTTTTTTATCCCAAAAGTTAAGCTCGGATTATACATCTGTAAACACGTTCCTAAGAAAATACTAACTTACTGTTTTGGAAGACTCATTCTACTTCTGTAAACACGTTGGCGTGAAAATATTGACTAATAGTTTCGTTTTCTCCATGGAGAGTAAAGTAGCCATCCATTAATGCTTATATATATATATCTTATAGAATGACAGCAGCCACGATCAAGCAGTAGCTTTATGTATGGCAGATAATATAATCTCCATGTTTCTTCCCTTCAACATCCTCCTTACCATCCTCTTGTTCTCTTTCATAATTACCAGACTAGTGAAAACATTGAAAGCTAAGAAACCATCCCCAAGGCTGCCTCCAGGGCCATGGAAACTACCTCTCATAGGCAACATTCACCAGCTTGTTGCTGTCTCAATACCTCATTTCACATTAAGGAACTTGGCTCTAAACCATGGCCCCTTAATGCATCTGCAACTTGGGGAAGTCTCCACAGTTGTTATATCTTCCCCTGAATTCGCCGAAGAAGCTATGAGAAAAAATGATATCATTTTTGCTTCCAGGCCCTATCAGTTAGCTCCCAGCATCATATCTTATGACTGTACTAACATTGTATTCTCCCCTTATGGTAGTTATTGGAGGCATCTTCGAAAAATCTGCGTAACTGAGCTTTTATCCGCGCAGCGTGTGAGATCATTCAGAAGAGTTAGAGAAGAGATGGTTTCCAATCTCATCAAGACAATATCTTCAAGCCAGGGTTCACCAATCAACCTGAGTGACCAAATTTTCTCATTAACATATCGGATAACGGCAGCGATGGCCTTTGGGTCGAAATGCAGTGAAGAGGAAAAGTTCAAATCTATCATCACGAAAGTTACAGAGCTGTCAACCGGCCTTACCCTTGCAGATTTCTTCCCTTCAATTAAAGCAGTTGAGGTGATTAGTGGAATCAGGCCAAAACTTGAGAAGCTACATGGAGAAGCTGATAGAATACTTGAAAATATCATTTCTGAGCATAAAGAGAGGAAGATTGAAGGAAATGGAAGTGGTGAAGATGAGAAAGATATAGTTGATATGCTTTTGGACCTTCAACAACATGGGAACCTTGACTTTCCTTTATCTTCCAACAACATCAAATCAGTCATCTTGGTATGTTTGCTTTAAATTTTTCATCCTTGAAATACAATACAAGTAATCTGCTGACTTCAAAGCCATTTTCAGGACATGTTTGCTGCAGGGAGTGAAACATCATCAATATCTGTTGAATGGGCAATGTCACAACTGCTGAAAAATCCAAGCTTAATGGAAAAGGCTACAGCTGAGGTGAGACAGGTGTTTAATGGCAAAGGGTATGTAGATGAAGCACGGTTTGGTGAACTAAAATTCCTAAAATTAGTCATAAAAGAAACACTGAGGTTACACAATCCAGTGCCTTTAATACCAAGGGAATGCCGTGAGAACTGTAAGCTTGGTGGATATGATATTCCTGCTAAAACTAAAGTTCTTATCAATTCATGGGCAATTGCAAGAGATTCTAGGTACTGGAGTGAACCTGAGAGTTTTAATCCTGAAAGGTTCCTTGATAGCTCATTAGACTATAAAGGAACAGATTTCCAATATATTCCATTCGGGGCCGGAAGGAGGATATGTCCAGGCATAACATTTGGTCTTGCTAATGTTGAACAGCAACTAGCACAATTGGTGTACCACTTTGATTGGAAGCTCCCCAATGGAATGAAGTGTGAAGATTTGGATATCACATCTGGACCAGGTTTAACGACAAGAAGGAAACACGACCTGTTTGTAATTCCAGTTCCTTATCATCCTTCACCTCTTCAATAAAAGCGTGCATCAGAAATTAGACATACTTTTTGTTAAACTATGGTTGTAATAAACTGTATTGTTTGGCTTAAACTGAAATAATTCACATGATAACATTGACATGGTTCATTTGGACGGTTCTTTCGTTTGCCTAATTCTGGAAATTCATCATTATGATAGACACCATTTCTAGTGATTTCACGTTTGACTTTTTTTTTATATATATGTCATTCAAGTACGACTCGTACATTTTCACATGCACATTACTAAACTACCACATAAGCTATTTTGCAGTTGAGGATGGGTGAACACCCTTGGTCAATAAATTCAATGTTGAGGTTCATTTCAGATTTGATTTTGGTTGTAAGAGATTTATACTATGTACAGGGATTGTGATGAACAAAGATATTGAAAATATATAACCATATTAAGTAATACTAACAAGTGATAAGTGCAGAGGCAAGACATATTGCATTCCTAAAAAAAATACATGTTCAAATTTTAAAGATAACATTATTGAAAAGAGCGTGTACAAATCTTAACATGAACCATAAAACGGATATGGAAAATACTAAAAAAAAATAACCATATTAATAAATGACCCTTTTAGGTGATAATTCTACTGCAAGTAAGCATACAAAGCCAACCCAGCCTAGCCCAAGCACTTGCTGCAGCTTCTACAGGCTTTGGGTTTCTTAAGTCGGTCCATTACTTTAATGCTAAAACTACCGAGTGTTGTTGGTCCATCATCTTGCAGGTAATTTGAAGTTGTATGATTATCCTACTTTCCAAAAGCATATTATGTTATTTGCTTATACAAAGAAGAGTCTAAGTAATGGAAGGCATAGATACTGGCTGGTCAGATGCCCTCATTGCCCACTACTTATGCAATTTCCTTGGTGGAAGAAAAAAATGGCTTAGTGGCACTAGCTATACAACAGGCTATGGTAAATCCCCTCCCCATACAAAACTATCTTCAGCATTTTTAAGATGCTTAAATTACAATTCCTACTTAAATTATACTTGCTTTCTTATTTTAGCAGCTAATTTTAAGTTAGAGATTATATCTAGACTACTATTTTTTTTCCTCACATTAGTAGCTTATGAATGTTTGCTTTTTTTTTAAAATTTTTTAATTTATATATATCTTTTAACTTTTTTTCATATATTTTTAAATTTTATATAATTAATATATTGTAAAAATAAAAATTTCATAAATATATTCTAATTTATATATATATATATTAATTTTTTATATAAAATTGTTTTATGGATCAAAATCAAGCTGTATGGTTCGGTTTCCAATGTGTCTTAAGCCTATAATTGAATTCAGTTTGATTCGGGATTTTGTCATTTCGAATCAAAAATATATATATTTAGGGAGAGAATTGTAATTCTAAAATTTATGGAGGCCAAGTTTTGTCATTTCACCTTTAACTTCCAACTTGTAGCAAGCAAAATCTTCCCTTCATCGGACACAAGCCTTTTTCCAAAAAGCTCCTCTTGGACTCAATGAAGAGACCACTCTTCTGTTGGGGTTTCTCTTCATCCTAATCCATATTTGTTTAAACAAGTTTTGATGTTTTTTTTTAGATTATTGGTTTATTTTTATTGATGGAAATGGCACTTGAATCCTCAATTCTCAGCAAACCAAATTTCTTTTCTTCAGCGAAGTCCTCAGCTTTCCTGCTTTTTAATCGAAATTTCAAGTACCCACCAAAATTTTTATCCAAAACTAATCACTACCCAGCTTCCATTATCTCAAGCTTTCCCAACCCCCGTGTTGTTAAAGCCTTTGGGATGCCAAAAACTGGTACTTTTGGAAGTCAAGCACGTTTAGGTTCGTTAATCGAAGAAAATGAAGAACTGGGAAGTTATCAGAATTTGATTTTTGTGAAAAGAGGAATTTTAGTGGCAATGGTTTGTGGTGTATTGGCCTTTGGTTGTAAAAGAGTGTTTGCTGTAGAGGGAGTGGTTAATGCTGGATATGGAGTGATTGGGCAGTCCATATTATTGTTGAAGAATGCTTGGCCAAAGCTATCTATGCTTCTAAAAGTGTTCAAGGAGCAAGGTTTGGTCTTGACAGCGCTTTTGGGTCTCTCTGCATTCTTCTCAATGGCAGAGACGGCTATAACTACATTATGGCCTTGGAAGGTGTTGATTTCTTTGCTTGGTTTTATATTCGTTGAATGCATATTTTTGGTTGTTCAATGATGGAAATTAGAGTGCAAGAATGTCGTTGCAAGTTTAAAAGAATGCATATGCTTGTCTTAGGAATATGTTAATTTTCTTGATTGTGGTGCAAATTTCCTTGGTGATTTGATATATTCGGCCTAAGCTAATAATATATGAGATTAAATTTTGATTTGCTATTTAATTCTTGGTATGAGTTCCATTTTGTGTTATTAGTGTGTGGATTGAGTTCTAGTGATTTCATCCATCTCCTATAGATATGAGCTCAACTTTAGTACTTTAGAAAATAATCACGTTGTTAATGGTGCACACAAGAGGAGAAATACTATGGAGGAGAAAAAATAACAGTATAGCAACACACTAGAGGGATAAGATAGAGGAGAAGAGAGACTAGAAAGAGGCAAGCAACTTATAGAATAAGCCTAGAGAACAACAACATAAAGTGTGTATCATTCAACTGTGAAACCTAATCGCCTACTTATGTTATTTAGTATTGCATTGTGGTAAATGCTTAAGACAAGTCTTTTGAAGTACAGATTTCAATTTATTTTTTAATTTGGAGAGGGTTGAAGTCGAAATATCATATGCAAATTTTCTTCATTGTGTACTGGTTATTTTTAGTTTGGCATTCCATCAAGCCTTCAAGGAATCTGTTATCCATTGGTCATCTGGTGTTAATCTTGTCAGATACGTGAGCTGGCTGAAAAAGAGTCTGAAGATGGTGTATTCAAGATGCTTCGTAGTGATGTAACTCGGTTTCTTACAACTATTCTTATTGGCACCACGTACTTCTCTTTTCTTGCCATCATCTTGCTATGTTCTGTTCCCATCTTTTCAGCTTAAGCTTCAAAGTAATTCTTACTGTAGGGTTTATTTCTGTACACAGTGTGGTGAATATTGGAGCTACTGCTTTAGTTACTGATGCTGCAACAGCAATATTTGGGGAAGCTGGCGTTAGTGCAGCAACTGGAGTAATGACTGTGAGTATCAAGATCCTATTCTTTGATTCTTTCTTCTTCGTTTTTTTGTCTTTCCCGGGGCGCGGACATGCACATCTTTGAGTCTCTCTCATATCATGTATTTATCCTAAACCAGCTAAATAATTAATCAATTAACTTGTGGTTGGCCTGCATGAATATAGACAAGTAACATGACATATAATTGGTGAAATAAATATAGAAACCAGTTAACTTTCCTTTGATGATGCTAGGTTGCCATATTGCTTCTCACTGAGATCACTCCAAAGAGTATAGCTGTTCACAATCCCACAGAAGTTGCCAGATTTGTGGTAAGATTTTTCTTTTCTCCCTTAATCTTTTGGGTCTTTAAATTTCACCATCTTAAAGTAGCATAGCATTTTCTTCATCTTATTTTATTTTATTTTTCTCTTTCTATATGCTTCTTGTCTCTCTTGGTACTTTGCTGAAGTTATAATTTCCAAGTTAAAACGAAACTGACGAATTGTCTTTGCAATATTTCTAGGTCAGGCCAGTGGCTTGGCTTTCTGTAATACTGTATCCAGTGGGAAGAGTTGTCACATTTCTATCAATGGGAATGCTTAAAATTTTTGGCCTAAAAGGAAAAAGGTGAAGAAAATAATTACCTACATTTAATCTATCTGCAGCTTCCAACTCATCATGCATCTTCATTGTTGTTTCATACCAGTGGTTTTGTCAAATTTCAACATTCTTTCGTTCTGTTATTTGCTTTTCAAATGCCTTATGCCTTGTATCTTTATTTTCAGTGAACCTTATGTTACTGAAGATGAATTGAAGCTAATGTTACGAGGAGCAGAATTGAGTGGAGCAATAGAGGAGGAGGAGCAGGTATCCTCATATATCGTTCTGTTATTAACACATAATAATTTATCTGCAGTGGATAATTTTCTACTACCCTGGTTTGTGTTATGCCCAATAGATCCAAAGGTATCTTATGTGTTGTTAGAGTAGTCTGTGTGGGGAATTATTTCCTCAGTGGACTTCTCAAACTATGTTGATTGATACTAAGTTATTGTCTAACTTAGGATTCTTTTATCTGTTTGTACATGTATGTTGCATGTAGCTCACCTGCATGGATGGACCCCCCCCCCCAAAGTTTTTGGGTGGTTTAAAGAGGAGATGCTAAAGAAAAAATAAGTAACATCTACAAAGAACTTTTCTGTTTTATACATGTGTTGTGTGTAGCCACCTTAAGAACTTTTCTGTTTTGTATTGGTTTCAATAAACAAATTGTAAGCCAGTACTTCCACGCCAAAAATGGATTTTTTTAGCCTTTCTTGGTTTCTCCATTGAACTGAAGCTCACAATGATTACAATGTTCCCTCCAATGGTATCTGGTAGAATGCCAATTACAGTCATGTTGCAATCATTGCTCTCAATGTTCCATGGTTATACACAAATCCAAACTGCTCTCTTTGTTTATGGTTCTGGTGTTTTCTTATTGTTGAAATCCCCTTGCAGGATATGATTGAAAATGTGTTAGAGATAAAAGATACTCATGTTAGAGAGGTGATGACACCTCTTGTTGATGTCGTTGCCATTGATGCGAGCTCAACTCTTGTTGAATTCCACAATTTGTGGTTGACTCATCAATACTCAAGGTAATGATCATAGTAATTCACACTTAGGTTCTTTTTAACTTAAAATAACATGCTAAGAGATTTGTTGACACTTTTGCAGGGTGCCTGTTTTTGAGCAGCGTGTTGACAATATCATGGGTATTGCATATGCTATGGATCTACTCGATTATGTTACAAAGGTCTCACAATTTCTGGTCTTAATCTTTTTTCTTATCATATATGACACTACCTATTAATGTAAGCAACAATACCATAGTGTGCCGAATTATAATCTGTTTGATTTTGAAGGGTGAAGTGCTAGAAAGTACCACTGTGGGAGATATGGCTCACAAGCCTGCATATTTTGTGCCTGGTAATTTGAAGCTTATATCTTCTGTTTGTTTTGTGCTTTGAACTAATGTGCAGATGAATTTTGCCTTTCTATCTCTGTATCCATTTGGCCAAATGGTAGCTTTTACTCCGTTTTTTTTACATTGTGAACATGTCATGATGGATTATTTTACGAGAAGCTATTTCAAATAGAATCATCAATTTCTTTTACAGATTCAATGTTAGTCTGGAATCTTCTTAGAGAGTTCCGCATTAGGAAGGTTCACATGGCTGTTGTTCTTAATGAATATGGTGGAACAGTTGGAGTAAGTGCAATGAATTTCTGACTTCATTTTGAATTGAATTTTGTATTCTTTAATGATTCTTACCTGTTGAAGTACCTCAAAGTAAGATGGCATTTGTAAAAATGCACTTACATGGATTAAGGTGTTATGTGGAAGTACTTCAATAACTTAGCTAAGAACATGTTTTATTCCCATTCAAAGTAGCATCATTTATTTGTATGGCTTAACTTTAAACAGTTATCTATTCAACAATAACATGGGATTAAACATGGAAAAGTTTTCCTGTAGTTGAAAAGTTGAATTAAGCTGTCAAGTATTTATGAATCCCTTTAACTCTTGTTAAAAATTCATTGAGGTGGAGTCTGTATATGCTCAAATGTTAGCAAATCCATCACCCAACTACTAATCTGCATTTATGCCTACCCTTGCTCTCTTTTCTATTTCTCCTTGTATTCTTTTATCTCATGTTTTTATGCTGAAACAGCTAGTCACCTTAGAAGATGTGGTAGAGGAGATTGTTGGTGAAATTTTCGATGAAAATGATTCAAATGTAAGTCTTAATACATCTTTGATGACTTTATCAATGACTTAGTTCTTCTGCTACACACTTTAATTCCTAATCATTTATATTTGTTCAAAATGCTGCTTTTCATTATTCCATCATAAGGGGATGCCTGTGAAACTTGTCAAAGTAGTCCAAAACGAGTTAATATGATTGATTCACATCATTTTTTTGCTCAATGGTGGGCTTTTTCTGGTTATTAAGCATGTTGACATTGCATATCTTCACTTTCTCAAGATTTGGAAACTTAATGAGGATCTAGTAATACTAATTCATGATTATGCTATCAGTACTTATGTGTACCATAATAGCTTGTGAATTTAATTTTCAAATCCCTTTGACCTGAATTCTTTTTCCTGCTATGACAGGAGGAGATCCAGAAGAAAACCGGCTACATTGTAATGCGAGCAGACGGAATTTTTGATGTTGATGCCAACACATCTATTGATCAACTTTCTGAAGATCTGAATATCAAAATGCCCGAGGTATGTTACCCATAGTACTGGTTTATTGATATAAATCCTCACACATGAGTTCTCATTCTACTTGCAAGTTTCTTCTAGTATAGTTGAAATGTTCATGGGTGCTCTAGATGAAAAGGAGCTTCGAATTGGACCTCCCCTCACTCTATGAACTTACATATTTATTTCTTTCTTTTTTCTGTTTTATAGGAACATCAATATGAGACAGTGTCAGGTTTTGTCTGTGAAGCATTTGGATATATACCAAGGACAGGTGAGAGTATTAAGGTAGTCCTTGAAAAGGGAAATGAAGAAGAAGATGATGAGAATGCTGAAGCTGGATCTGATCAGCAAGATATGAAGGAAAGGCATCAAATTTATAAACTTGAGGTATGGTCTGAACCTTTGTGCCATATGTGTTTATATTGCATAGCATTTCTTTTCTCTCCTTTTTTGGAATAATTAAAATTGTCTGAGTACTTACTAATGTCATTGCTTATAAATATTCCTCACTGGATTGTTAGTTTGATGCGTACAGAATGAATGCAGTTAGAATTTGTGACATCTGGAAATGAATCAGAATCTCTGAACCAAGTATAGAACAGTTAAATTGTCAATCATTTAGTTATTGGAATTAGAATGAACTAAGTTACTACTATGATATATCCTTGTAAATCCAAGCCTTCTACCTTACTGGTGAAAGCAAAGTGACCTGTCACGACCCTGCCTAGCTGGTGGGGCATGAGCTGTGTCATGAGACTATAATCCAGAATTGTCCTCTTTGAGTACCCACAGGCCCCGCAAGGTTTTGCCACCTTAAGTGTGCTTTCAGAGATTTGAACCCACGTCGCAACACATGTATGAGTGCATTCTTATCAGAACAGATACCAATTACACTACTAGATCAATTGGTATCCGTTCTAATAAGAGTTCACTCATATGTGCTGTGATGTGGGTTCGAATCTCTAGAGGCAAACCTGAGGTTGGCAAAACCTTGTGGGACCTGTGCAGTTCAAAGAGGATAATTCATAATTCCAGCTTATGTTCTTGTACATGGCTCATGCCCTATGGCTTGGATCAGGTCTTGACATGACCCATCTCAATTTTTTCTGCCAAATTACTAAAATATAATATTCTAACTGAATATCGTGCAACCAATTGTATTTTTCAGTCTAAACGAAACTCAGCAAGAATGCTAGACCTCCAAGAAAATGGTCATTAACACATTGTTACATAGAGGAGTAAACACTTGATGAAATTCAGGAAAATCATTGTGAAGGATACACTTCATGCAGCCTTTTGAAATTGCTGCTGCATGTGACAGCCTGTTGATGGCTTTACCAGTGCAATAGTTCCTTGCATGCTGTTTTCTTTTTCAAAGGCTAACATAAGTTTGTTACACCAATGCAGCTTTCTTTGATCCCAAATTTATTAATTCTTTCTGCAAATATTTCATTAACCTGACAAACTCATAGGCCATATGATCATCTATATCACAAACATATTGTTATACTCGGCAACTTGTCTTTGGTGCAGATATTAGCAGGAAATGCCCGAAAAGTTAGTGCCGTTAGATTTGAACGGATAAACGAGGAAGCACTATTAGATGACACAGCAGTAACTCCAATGATTTCAAAAATCATAAAGAGGAAATGGAGCAGTGATGAAGACTCGAATAATGGCAACTACAATGAAGATACATTTGAAAAGAGGCAAGAGGAAGACATCTCAGATCACTATGTAATTGCTGATTACAAAGAGGATAAGGATAGTCCCAATGAACAGTAGTTAATATTACACTATTTGTCACTTACTTCCCCCTGAACACCCCTCTCTTCCCCTTCCAATATCTTACAGCCCCACAAGAAGAGGTAAAGACTTGAAAAACGGGACAGGAAAAAAAACAAACTAACATTGTACAATTTTTCACAGATGAAGTGAAGTGTCAACATCTGAATCATTAAAGGTGGATGTATCCATGACAGTATCTCTCTGCAGTAAATTTGACAAACTTGAGGTCTGAATAACATGATACTGAGTATGCATGCTAGGTTCAGTGTAGATAGATCCTTGGAGAGGTGGTCTCGGCTGAAGGATCAATTCAGAATGGAAAAACAATTGGGATGCCTCATGAGGTGCAGCTGGATTGATCCGCTCTGCTTCAGAGAGCAGCCGTAAAACCTCTCTCTCCTGCCTCATTTCCTTGGCTCTCTGCAGCTGTCTAAACCTCTCTTGCAAGAGGGCAATGGATGAATGAACGGCCAGATCACTCTGCCTTCCCATCTGCGAAGTGAAGTGGAGCCTATCGAAGGTACCAAGGAAAATGCTCTATAAGGTGATCTTATATTGCTATATTCCTATATATAGGACAGTAGTAAAGCTTTGAAATCATTAATCTATTCAATGTAACCTCTCTAATTGATACCCAATGATGTAAAAGATAAAGGTACGTAGAATCGGCCGATAAGATGCAAAGTCCAAGAAGGCAGAGTTATGTGGCAATGTGTTGAGGTAAAAGTACATAATAGGAAGAAAAGGGTGAGAATGAAAAAACCAAACTGAGATGGAGTTTAGCATTTGGAAGGTATTGGTTTGCAGAATAAAAGGATGGTTGATGATGCTTTGTCGGCTTGTTGCCGAGAGCTATTGGCCTCTGGAGAAGATGATGCCCCTTTTTGGTGGGGGATTTGGTGGGGATCTTATATTATTCTCACCTTTCAACATTCTCTTTTCACTTTTGTTTAGAGACCAAAAAAGAAAAAAGAAAAGAAAGTGAGAGACAAAAGTTGGAACAGGGAATATATTTTGGACTTTGGGGTTGATGTTTTTCTCGATGGACCCCCCTCCCCCCTTTCTTTTTAAAAAAATGGAGAAAATAAAGCCTCACTCTCTCAAATTGCATGTTCTGTTTTGTCAGTAAGCTGTTGGATGGAAATGAAATGAGAGAAAAGGTATAGAGGCATAAGGTATGGGATTCGTTTTGTGGCTCTTCTGGTTGGAATATATATTTGCCTTTGAAACTTTAATTGTTGGAAGATGGTGAAAAAGCTTAAAAGCAGCCTACCCAATCCTACAATTCTCATATCAAATTTTGCCAACTTACAACTATCTGACTTTAGCCAAGCGTTACCAGTTAAAATTGGGAAATTGAGTGATGCAACCTTTTTTAAAAGCATTCTTGTTTGAGACCTCAACTTATCGATGATGATAGTGATGTTGGCTAACAATATACACTATATTGGTTGAATATAGAAATTCAATTCCTTCCATCCTAATAACAACTCATGGTTGATGCAAAGGTATAACGCAGAAACAGGCAAGGCCTTCAAATTGGGTGGTGATAAAACATAGGTGGCAGCTTTGTTACAAACTTACAATTAAACCAGGCTATTTTTCTGTTGATAATCTCGAAGTGGTTTAGGAATTGATCTATGTCCTCAAGTTCTCATTTAGGGAATAAAAATGAATGACTTGATTTCTACATTGGAGTTTTAAGTTTGGAAAATTTTTGCTATTAGTCCCTATACAATATGTAAGTTGGTGATTCAGTCCATGAGTTTTAATTTGGTCATTTTTTAGTCATGAGCAGCCCGACTTTTGAAATATTTAGCCCTCACCAAATGATAATCATTATATTCGTTAAGTTAAATTATGTTAGTTCCAAAATATTGGTGGCAAATATATTATCAAGTGTAATGTCATGTTTATTTGGTATTTTCACATGATACTCAAAAAAGACATGTCATTTTAGTTAATGAATTTAACGATTATCGTTTAGTTCAGGATTAACTTTTCAAATTTTGAGAAGTACAAAAACTAAAAATGATCAAATGGAAAAGCATGGACTAATCCTGAACTTATACATAGCATGGGTCCAATAGCAAAATTTGACTTAAGTTTTAGCTAGAAATCTAGGACAAAAAGGTTAAGGTAGGGCCAAAAGTTTTCCTCCATTTGCTATTGGAAAAGAAGGCCTGTTAGTATAAAGCACTTGAGTCAAAATTTAAGGTCATATGTTTGGGCTCCCCAGCAGTAAGAGCTAACCCATTCCTTTGTTTTTTGTTTCCCTTTAGAAATGGTTTTCAACTGTGGATAATGATTTGCAAAGACTCAACTAACCAGGGAAAATATATAATCATATGTCAATTTTCAAAGAAGAAAATGTAATTGTTTACCATTATTTCTGAAGTGAATCAAAATAAAGCCTCCTCAAAGAAAAAAAAAGATATACTATTTAGACATGCAATTATATCCTTGTTTTACCAGAAAAAAATGTTGTTCAGAAGTTAAACATGGTTTCATTTAGATGTAAACTACTTTGGATTGTTGAATTTGCTCTATAAATATACCTATATATATATATAGATGTCAATTGATTGCAACTCATTCGCAAAGTAGTGTTTGTGTCGCGCAGGTAACAATGTGCTTGAGTAAAGAAGTCTTGGAAACTAGCCTTCTGGGAATTTCTTACGTGTGAAAGAAGAGAATTTTCCATAGACGAGAAGCTTCGTTGAAAGTGAAATCGAGGACCAGTGAAAATGTCTTTTTCTTCTTCTTTTTCTCTGAAACTGATGGGTGTCTTAAGGCAAAGGTAGTTTTAATGGAGTTTCCAAATCAAGCCATTCCAACTCCATATACAGCTCACTTGTTTCCAGACATGGAGAAGATGTGGAAGAAAGGAGGTAAATCAAACCCAGTTTTGTTCATGCTCGCCTTATCTTTATTACTACCACCTTTTAGCCTGTCTCAAGGTGATCATGAACTTGGGCTGCTCTTATCATTCAAATCTTCAGTCAATGATCCATTGGGCTTCCTCTCCAACTGGAACTCCTCCGTCCCTTTCTGCATGTGGCAGTGAATCACTGGCAACAGTTTTTCTCACGTAAAAGCAATTGAACTCGCTCACAAAAACATTACTGGGACCATCTCCTCATCAATCTTTCATCTCCCAAGTATTGAGATTATAAATCTTTCCGTTAATTGGTTATCTGGCGAAATTCCCAACGACATGGCTTCTTCACCTTCACTTCGATATCTCAATCTTAGCAACAACAATTTCGTTGGTCCAATTCCAAACTGTTCAGTTTCACTTGAATCATTGGATCTTTCAAACAATATGATTTCGGGGGAAATTTCAGCGGAAATTGGACTCTGTTGGAGTCTGAAAACACTGAAAATCCCAACCTCTAAATCAAATATCAGCAGTTTGCAGTTCTTGACTCTGGCTTCAAACGACTTAAGTGGTCAAATTCCAAGTGAAATAGGCCGATTGAAGAGCTTGAATTGGATTTACATTGACCGTAATCATTTTTCTGGAAAAATCCCAGAAGAAATAGGCAACTTAGTTTCTCTTAATCACCTTGATCTTGCGTGGAACAATCTCAGTGGTCAAATCCCATCCTCACTTGGGAACCTCAGCGACCTTCATTACCTCTACCTGTGGGGAAACAAGCTTACAGGTTGGCTTCCTACACCCCTTTTTCGCCTCAAAATGCTGACTGAACTTAATCTTAGCTGAAATCATCTATCTGGGGAAATCCCACAACTCATAATTGTTGAGAGCTGGACTGCAATGCAACATGAAGCCAGCAGCAAGCTACTGTCGAGACCAGCAGCAGCTATCGAGCTCAGCTCATTTTGCTTGGTGCGCAAGAATGAAATTCGACCGAATGAAGCAACCGGCTTTAATCATTTTGTTGTAATGTTATTTAGCTTAGTTCAATTGTAACCAACTCTTGAAGTTAGTAGGACTAAGTTTATGATTTGATTTTTGATGTAAAAGCTGATATGTCAGCTTATCTTTGTAGTTGTTTAAGTTTGTATTAGTTAAGCATTAGTGGAGGCAGTTAGGTTATTAGGTAACTGTCATTTGAGCCAAAATTGTAACTCCTTTTTATTTCAAATTTGAATGAAAAAAATGGTAATGTTCAGTTACAAAAATTTGTCATGCATTCAAGTTTCTTCTTTATTCGCTTGTTATCCTTTTGCTCGATCACCTTTGCTTCTGTCTTGTTACTTTGTTTGCTGTAAATGCTGCCATTGTTCCAACAAATGGTATCATGAGCCTGAATCTTTGAGGGGTCTTTGTATGCAATCTGTTGTGTTCAAATTAAAACCAACAGCAAAGTTCAAAATTTAAAAAGATCGAAGCTTTTTAAACTCAGTCTAGCAGGATGAGTTTTACTCCACCACCTCCACCAGTGTTCACTGGAGAAAACTATTACATTTGGATAGTCAAAATGAAGACTTACCTTCAGGCACACGATCTTTGGAGTGTGATCGAGAATGATGCTGAATCACCTCCATTGAGAGCTAATCCTACTATAGCACAGATGAGATAGCATGCAGAGGAGAGAGCCAAGAAGCACAAGGCTATGGCTTGCTTGCAAAATGGAGTCTCTGATGTGATATTCACTCGCATCATGGCCTGTGACTCACCTAAGCAGGCCTAGGAGAAGCTGAAGGAGGAGTTCATGGGGACTTACAAGACAAGGCAACAGCAAGTGATTAATCTCAGGAGAGACTTTGAGAATTTGAGGATGAAGGAATCTGAGAACATCAAGCAGTACTCAGACAGGATAATGGCCATTGTCAACACATTAGGCTCCTGGGAGTGGACTTCACAGAGAGCAGAGTTGTTGAAAAAGTTATCACAACTCTCCCTGAGAAATTTGAGTCAAAAATCTCTTCTCTTGAGGACTCGAGGGACTTATCAGCCATTTCATTGTCTGAGCTGATAAACTCCCTGTATGCACTTGAGCAAAGGAGGGCAAATAGGCAGGAGGAGAATCCTTAGGCTGCTTTCCAGGCTAAAGCCAGTGAAGGCTCGAGTGTGAGTGCAAAAGGTAAGAAGACTTGGCACAATAGAAGGGTCAAGTTAGGAAGAGATGAAGCAAAAAGAGTGTTCCCACCATGTGTTCACTGCAAGAAGACAACACATTCAGAAAAGTATTGCTGGTTTAGGCCAGATATCCAGTGCAGAAAGTGCAAGCAGTTTGGCCATGTGGAGAAGATGTGCAAGGGCAAACCAAGGGAGGCTGCTCTGTAACAAGCTAGACCTGCTGAGGACATGCAAGCTCAGGAGGAGCATGTATTCACAGCAACCTGTTTTATTGGCACAACCAAGGCCAGCAATGATTGGCTACTAGACAGTGGCTGCTCACATCATATGGCAGCAGATGAGAAGCTGTTTAAGGGCCTAGACAGAAGCTTTCACTCGAGGATCAGAATTGGAGATGGCAAGCTTATTGAGGCTAAGGGCAAGGGCAATATGCTGGTTAGCACTGGTTCAGGTAACAAGCTGATCTCAGATGTACTTTTTGCACCTGACTTAGACCAGAATCTGCTTAGTGTAGGCCAATTGGTTGAAAAAGGGTATACCTTGGTCTTTAAAAATGGTTGTTGTATTGTTTAAGACATGAATGGTCTGGAGTTAGTCACAGTCTCTATGACCGATAGGTGCTTCATGCTGGATGTTAGCCAAGTAGAAAAGAAGGCATACACCAGCCTTGTTGACAACACTGACTTATAGCATAGGAGACTTGGCCATGCCAACTTTAGATCTATTGATCTGCTACATAGGCTGAATTTGGTTAATGACATTTCAAAGATTGAGGTTAGTGGGAATGTTTGTGAGGTTTGTCAGCTTGGTAAGCAGGCTAGACTGCCTTTTCCTGCTGACAGTGCTTGGAGAGCTCAAAATAAGCTCGAATTGGTGCACTCTGATGTTTGTGGTCCCATAAGAACACCTTCAATCAATGAGAACAGATACTTTGTCCTGTTTATAGATGATTTAACAAAGTTGTGCTGGGTCTACTTCTTGAAGCAGAAGTCAGAAGTGTTTGAAGTCTTCTGCAAGTTTAAGGCATATGCTGAAAATCAGTCAGGCTGCAAAATTAGAGCCTTAAGGACTGATAATGGCTCTGAATATGTGTCTGAGAGATTTCAGAAGCTTTGTGACAATGTTGGGATTCATCATCAACTTACAACAGTCTATACTCCTCAATAGAATGGAGTCTGTGAGAGGAAGAATAAGACTGTGCTGAACATGGCCAGGTGTCTCTTGTTTCAAGGCAAGCTTCCAAGCCAATTTTAGGCTGAGGCAGTTAACACCTCAGTGTACCTGCTCAACAGGCTGCCAACTCGAGCAGTCAAGGATAAGACTCCTTTTGAGGCCTGGCATGGAGTCAAACCAGTTGTAACACACCTAAAAGTGTTTGGCTGTGTGTGTTATGCTCTTATTCCAGTAGAGAAGAGGACCAAGCTCGAGAGCAGGGCTGCACCAGGAATCTTTGTTGGCTATAGCAGCAACAAGAAGGGTTATAGAGTGTATGATCCTACAGCAAAGAAGGTCTTAGTTAGCAGGGATGTAAAATTTGATGAGGATAAGGTGTGGAATTTGAATGGTGTTGAAGTTGATATGTCTGAAATGGACCAGTTAGACTTGGTTGCTGAACCTGCAGAAGAAGGACCAAGTGATGATGTTGTTGATGATACACCAGTGAGGGGCACCAAAACTTTGGCTGATGTTTATCAAAGGTGCAATGTTGTTGTGATTGAGCCCTCAGACTTTGAAGAGGCTATCAAGGACAGAAGCTGGATGAAGGCTATGGAAGTTGAGTTGGAAATGATCAACAAAAATCAGACATGGGAATTGGTGAGCAGACAAGAACACAAGAATGTCATAGGAGTCAAATGGGTGTACAAGGCCAAGTACAATGCTGATGGCTCACTGAACAAGCACAAGGCCAGGCTTGTAGTGAAGGGCTACAGTCAGCAATATGGAGTGGATTTTTTGGAGACATTTGCACCAGTAGCAAGACTGGATACAATCAAACTGCTATTTGCTTTAGCAGCTCAGAAGAAGTGGAGGGTTCATCAATTGGATGTAAAGTCAGCATTCCTGAATGGTTTTCTCAAGGAGGAGATCTTCATCGAGCAACCAGAAGGTTTTGAAGTTGCTGGACATGAAGACAAAGTATACAGGCTGAGAAAGGCCCTTTATGGCCTGAAATAGGCACCAAGGGCCTGGTATGACAGAGTTGATGCTTACCTGACCAAGCTTGGATTTATGAAGAGTCTTGGTGAGCCTACTTTGTATGTTAAAAGGTCAGAATTTGAAACCTTGTTGATTGTCTCCTTGTATGTGGATGACTTGTTAGTAACAGGGAGCAAAGTTGAGCTCATTGATGAGTTCAAGGTTCAAATGCAGCAAGTATTCGAGATGACAGACTTGGGAATCATGACATACTTCCTTGGTATGGAAGTTCACCAGTCTGATCGAGGCATCTTCATCAGCCAACACACATTTGCTTTGAAGATTCTTGGCAAATTTTGCATGCAAAACAGTAAAGCAGCAAGTACACCTGTGGCTCATGGAGAAAAGTTGACTAGTAGTGGTGATCAGCAAAGGGTGGATGAGAGGCACTATCGAAGCCTAGTAGGCTGCTTGTTGTATCTAACAGCAACCAGACCAGACATCATGTTTGGTGTTAGTCTGCTTTCGAGGTTCATACACTGCTGTAATGAGACACATTTGAAGGCTGCAAAAAGGGTTCTTAGATACATCAAAGGCTCAGCTAACCTTGGGGTGATGTTTGAAAGTGGGAAGGAACTAAAATTGGAAGGTTACTCTGACAGTGACTGGGCAGGATCCCTCGATGACATGAAGAGTACCTCTGGATACTTCTTCACACTTGGATTGGGCATGTTTTGCTGGAGTTCAAAGAAGCAACAAACTGTTGCTCAGTCCACAGCTGAAACAGAGTACATTGCTGCAGCAGCAGCAGTCAATCAGGCCATTTGGCTTAGGAAGTTGTTTCAGGATCTTAATGAAACACAAGCTAATGCAACTGAAATTTGGGTGGACAACCAGTCAGCAGTTGCCATAGCCAAGAATCCTGTGTTCCATGGTAAAACTAAACATTTTAAAATTAAACTGCATTTTGTTCGAGAAGCTGAACAAGCAAAGGAAGTCAGCCTTGTGCATTGCAGCTCAGGGGCACAATTGGCTGACATACTAACCAAGCCCTTAGGGGCTGCTCGATTTGAATCATTGAGAAGTGCAATTGGAATGTGTTGCATACAGTCTAAGGAGGAGTGTTGAGAGCTGGACTGCAATGCAACATGAAGCCAGCAGCAAGCTACTGTCGAGACCAGCAGCAGCTATCGAGCTCAGCTCATTTTGCTTGGTGCGCAAGAATGAAACTCGACCGAATGAAGCAACCAGTTTTAATAATTTTGTTGTAATGTTATTTAGCTTAGTTCAATTATAACCAACTCTTGAAGTTAGTAGGACTAAGTTTATGATTTGATTTTTGATGTAAAAGCTGATATGTCAGCTTATCTTTGTAGTTGTTTAAGTTTGTATTAGTTAAGCATTAGTGGAGGCAGTTAGATTATTAGGTAACTGTCATTTGAGCCAAAATTGTAACTCCTTTTTATTTCAAATTTGAATGAAAAAAATGGTAATGTTCAGTTACAAAAATTTGTCTGTGCATTCAAGTTTCTTGCTGTTCTGCTTGTTATCCTTTTGCTCGATCACCTTTGCTTCTGTCTTGTTACTTTGTTTGCTGTAAATGCTGCCATTGTTCCAACAATAATTGAGTTGCAGAACTTGAAGCTTCTTCAGCTTATGCTCAACAGCTTCACTGGTAAAATTCCAAACGCTGAAGCATCTTTGCCTCGCCTTCAAGTCCTTCAACTTTGGTCCAACCAACTATCTGGTGAAATCCCAAATTATCTTGGAACACAAAGTGATCTCACGATTTTAGACCTTTCAATGAACAACCTGAGTGGAAAAATACCCGATGAACTTTGCCATTCAGGCCATCTAGTTACACTGGGTCTTTTCTCAAATTCTCTTCAAGGGCAAATACCGAGGAGTCTAAATACTTGCAAGAGTTTAGAGGCTATTCACCTTAGGAAAAACAGTTCGGGAAACGATGAAGGAATTGTAGAATTGGACATGTTTTCAAACCTTCCAAATCTTAGATTCCTTGATCTTTCATATAATGGTGTATCAGTGAGCAGTAGCATCAATTCCAGCTATACTTGGCCTAATCTTCAGTATTTGTCCTTGGCTTCTTGTAGCCTGAACGAATTCCCCAGATTCCTAAAGGGCTCAAAACATTTAATGAGTTTAGACCTTTCTGACAACAAGATCCATGGCCAGAATCCCAAGTGGATACTGAACAAAGGGCTGGATACTTTGAGCTATTTGAATCTTTCTCACAACTTCCTAACACACATAGAGCGACTTCCGTGGGAAAATGAAAACACTTGATCTTCATTCAAACTTCATTCAAGGTGCTCTCCCACTTCCACCCTTAACTGTCTCATTTTTTTTCCATTTCCAACAACAGTCTGGTTGGAGAGCTTTCTTCTTTGATTTGTAATCGAACTTCCCTTGAAATTCTCGACTTGTCTTATAACAACTTGAATGGAACAATTCCCCCATGTTTGGGGAACTTCAGCAAACGTTTGTCAGTGTTGGATTTACGAATGAATCGGTTTCAAGGAACCATCCCTGACACATTTGATAAGAAATGTGGGTTGAACAATATTAACTTCAATGGCAATGAATTGGAAGGGTCAATACCACCATCTTTGGTTCATTGTAGAAACATGCAAGTGTTGGATCTTGGTAACAACAAGATCAAAGATACATTCCCTCGCTGGCTGGAAACACTGCCTGAAATGCAAGTTCTTGTTTTGCGGTCCAACAAATTGCACAGTTTCTTACCAAGTCCCATGGTAAATCATTCTTTTCCCGAGTTAAGAATTTTAGACCTTGCTAACAATGACTTGGCCGGGCCTTTACCAAAAGGGTACGTTGACAACATGAAGGGCATGTGGAATCTCGATGAACAAGGAACTTCTTCATATATGGGAACAAGAAATTTCTCTTACCATTATTCTGTGAGTTTGACCATCAAAGGATTTGAGATTAAACTTGAGAAAATCTTGACAATATTCTCAAGTATTGATCTCTCAAACAATATGTTTGTCGGAGAGATTTCAAGTTTTGTGGGACAGCATAATTCACTCAGAGGGCCCAACCTGTCTCATAATAGCTTCAGTGGTCAAATCCCTGAATCCATTGGAAATTTGACCCAACTTGAATGGTTAGACCTCTCTTCAAACAAGCTCAATGGCCAGATTCCTCACAAACTCGCTGATCTAACATTTCTTGCCTTCTTAAACCTTTCGGATAACCGACTCACAGGACCGACTCCTCAAGGCAGACAGTTCAATACATTTGAAAATGCTTCATACCATGGAAACATAGGTCTATGCGGGTTTCCATTATCCAGAGGTTGCAACGCAGATGGGTGACAAGCACCACCTCCATCATCAATCTTCAAAGAGGCACATGATGAGCTGCAGACTGTAACAAGTTTTGTCCTGAAAGGTGCGTTGATCGGGTACGGATGTGGATTGCCCGTTGGAGTTGTTATTGGATATGTTGCTGTCAAAACAGGTTGAGCAAAATGGCTTCTGAAATTAGCTCAAGGCAAATGCCATTAAAAAGCTTAAAGTCATCTGAGATCATGGATTTAAGCAACGCAGACATGACTATCAAAGGTGTTCGTAACATGTATCTCTTTCTGCTCATGGACATCCTTTTGTCTTTGCTATAAATATTAGCAACATGCAGTTCTAATTTTTTATATATTGATATAAGAAAAATATTTGGTACATTTCCGATTCAATTTTTAAACTTAACAAGCAAGGTGAGGAATTAACAAGTGTCCTGTAAGGATATATTAAAATATTAAAAATAATAAATATTTTTCTAAAAAAAAGAAACACGTGACAATTTTTTAATGTTGCTTATGAAATAAAAAGAATATACAACAGATGTACCAAATACTAACTTGTTATTATACCTATATCTTTAACCCGTTTTTGAAGTCTAAAATCTTCATAAATTTTATTCAGAATAAATTTCCTTAATAAATATAACATTTAAAATCCCAAAGTACATTGAATAACGTTTTAGCAATTGGTTATATACCATTTTCTAAACAAAACCTAGGGGGAGAAAAAATAAAGAACAAAAGTAAAATTTGAATGTCATATGAAAAATTCATTTCATGGAAATTAATAGACCCATGCGATGATCAACTCCTGCGGAATTGAAGTAAACAGAAACAAAAGTAAAACCATGAAGCATTTCGTGTAATGTTTTCTGAGAAAAGAAGCACCTAACTAAGACATCATTAACTCAGAGATTGAATGGGACACCATGTATGGGACCAAAACTAAAAAAGTGTTGTGAATGAAGAAACCTATCGTCTTCTGCTTACTCAAACTGCTAATCTCCAACAAAAAAACTATACTGAAAATGCCCCCAAATGAAAGCACAATAAGACTTGAAGAAATCTAGAAAACTCCAGAACAATTCATCATGCATTTTGCTGGACTTGTCTATGTATTTGCATTATCCAATTGACATAACCACCGGTACTGCCCATCTGATCCTCATGAAGATTTACAAGTAGCAACAAACCTTCCCTGGGCTGCTCACCTTGCCTTACAAGATAAGAAAGTTGATAATATGAAGGATCACTCTCTCTCAGTTTCTTCAATATCCCCATCAGCCTTCTTGACATCTCATTATCGTGCCTGCTAAGCATAACCTGAAGTTTAAGAGAAAACAATGAAGAATCAGGTGAGTAACATGAGCAAAGTAACATTATTGTGGAAAAAAGTGAGCATGCAAGTGAAGGTTCCAAGACACAAAACAAACAAAGAATAATTGACATTCATTTCTAAATACTTAGAAACCATACGATAAGACCAATCCAAATTTTTACCTAATAATCATATCAGACGGTCTACTCAAGTCAGAGTTGATATGACAATAAAGACCAGCATTTGAAGCAAATCTTATATATAGCAAATGCAATTACAATATTAGTTTCCTTATGCATAAAATGGTTACAAAAACAGATGAAACATAAATACTCCACAATCTTATTGTCATTAGAATACGTTCATCAACAAGAGATCGTAAGCATGTAATATTCAAAAATCTTATCACCATAAGAATATTCATACCCTTGATAATTCTGATGCAAAGTCTGGCCCAAGTAAATTCCTAGCTATATCAGGTGAAAGCATCCTACCGAACCATATGACAAAACGGAAACTATCATCGTATACATAAAGGCCTCTTGAATCTAAGCTTTCCGCAACCAATGGCAGTCTCTTCACAATGTTTTTGAAATCATCAGTTTGAGCAGATGGCTGCAAATATGAAACAGAAGGGATGTTATGTTTGCAAACTCTACATCTTTGTCAAAATATATTTAAAGGGCCAAAGCCTTTACCTTCAGAAGAAACTCATCAATTCGAATCAAGCTAGGATATAAAAGCTTCAACAACTTTTTAACAGGTAATGCCATCATGGTGAAACCTGCTGCGCAGCGTTCATCAAGTTGAGCATCTGCATATCCCCCTTTCAGGGGTACAGATTTAGAGAGTGCTAATCCATACAAACACAAGAACTTTAGAGACTCGGGATAAATCATCCTAGCTCCCAACTGATGCTGCACAGCATAGAGATTGCGGTATTCTCTGAGTGCTTTTAGAATCCTTAGTTGCAAAGAATTTCTGGCATCTTCAAGTTTATTGGTCAAAGTTTTCTCAATAGCTACAAAACCTCAGTTGATTAGAAAAAATGACCCTCTGAAACTAAGATCCAGAAAAACAAATAGCAAATCTTGCACAGGAGGTTTTATTTAACTTTACCGAGTCTACAAAGCAAAGAAACAATGGCAGACGTGTCAGCCAGGCGATACATCGCCCCCAGATCTGCAACAACAGGGGCAGCTGCCGTATGTACTCTGATATGCCTCTCTCCACAAGATGCAGTGTATCTTTAAATCGTTAAAGAGACATCAGTGACCCATATCCTTTCCCACTTATAAAAGTAACCCGGGCAGTTTCAGCAAACAAGGGAATAACCCAAGAAATTAAAATTTATACAGTAAGCCACTTAAAGGATACAGTAAAGCAACTTGGAAATATACTGTCTGATTTGTCAGCAGTGTCTCCTCAAAGGATAACTGCATTGCATATGCCTTGTCACAATCTACGGCTGGAAGTGCTAATAAATCTGTGGACCTTAGCATAAAGTTTCCATGATAAGATGTAAACCCAATCCCTGGTGCAAGTACCAAATGGCATGTATCAACGGCTTTGTTATAACAAAATCATAAGGAAACCAAACAATAAACGATAATAGCATTTTCCATAAGCATTAGCCCACATCAGCATCCAGATTGAAGGAAAAAAAATTCATGTAGCTAATCCAACTACATTGGGATTATGGCTTCATAGCAATAAGTTACAAGAGCAACAATGAATAAAAAGAATCAACAGACCTTTTCCACATCTTATGCGCATAACTGCTTCCCAGGCTGTTTCCCTAGTCAGATCCCTGGCTAATTCATGCCTCAACTTCTCCCCATGAATGCCTGACTGAAAGCTTGGATAATAATATCCTTGACCACCAGTATATTTTGCCACGGTTCCTACATTGAAATGCATGACATCAAGTGTCATTAAAAGCTCTTCTTAACTTCGATATCAATTTTAAACTGATAGTAAAAAAGGACAGTGATCTTTGTACCTAAGGAAGCTATGTCGGTGTATTTGTCACTGAAGGCATAAATATTAACCCCTATCTGAAACTTTGTAAGATCAGCAGCCATTTGCTTGTAGAAGGTATCTTCTGGTAATCTCAATTTATGTTCCTTATCAGTTCCATACACATGAAGATCATGTCCACGCAACTTCAAGCGACCAACTCCCATGGAAGGCAATGTATTTTGGAAAATTAGCAACTTCCCCCCAAGTTTACTCTGCAGTAAATAGGTTGTCAAACAACCAATAGACAATATTATCATCAGCAAGAAACTAAAAGGAATTTTATCGTTAGTAATAGCTATGGTAGAGAAAACAACATACCATAACCATGAATGCTGCCTTAAGTGCAGAACCAAAAGCAGATTCCACATTCACATTGTCCTGAAACATAGAGGGCAAGCTATCCAGGAACGTTTCAACCACATTTCTAGATTCAGACAAGTTGACAAGGAGATCATCTGGCAATGGAACAAATATATCATCCAGATCTGAAACAACCATCATTTGAGGCTGCGTAAGAGATGACTGCAAAGACAGAAGCCAAAAAATTATTTCATATGTACTTTAGAGGAATGGAGAAAATTTGAGGCATCCCAAAAAGACTTTTCCACTGATCTCATATGTCACTTGCCTTCATATTGTAAAAATGAATTGTGCTATCAAAAGTAATGAAACCAATCTGAGTTCTGGGGAAGCCAGGCAGCTCATCCAAACATGAACGTATAGTTTGAGCAACAACCTAACAAATATGTTGCAAGTCAGCGGAAACCATCACGTGCTTATACAATATGGAGAAATAAAGGAAAGAGAAACAAGCAGCATGGCCTCCAGAGGTAATTCTTAGTGTTATGACCAAAAGGCCAGAGCAAAAGCATGCAGACCTAACACTTAAGTATTCAAATTATGATCAAACAATGCATACAACAACCTGGATAAACAATCAGCTAAACAAGTTTTCCAGCATCCAAAAAGCCTTAAGTAATAGAAGCAGGGCTAACATATATTTCTTTCCTACCTATCAATTCCATAGTAAGGCAACAATCTTGTAGGACATACTTTATAGACACGTTTTAGACCAAGGCAAAGCAATTCAACAGAAAATCTGAAGAGCTCTAATATTGATCTTTGAGGACTAATAGGTGAACAGGAAAAGAGAAACCAGCTCAAGCGTAATTCAGATTTTCTTGATTTACGTTACTATTAGATGACTTTGCCATTATGACCCTTATTAGAATAACACAAGAATTTATTAAACACATTATGAGACCATAGATAATCACATGCTTACGAGGAAGTGCTTACCTCAATCATACCACTTCTTACTGCAGATATTGATACATCAATGAGAAAGAAGTACAGTGGCGGCATCGGAGGCCGCACCATGTATTCCATTGGTGCAACAAATTCCACACTGCCTTTTATAAGCTCAGGTCGCTGGTCTAAATCAATTCTTCTGCCAGTGGCATCCAAGTTTGCAAAATACTCACCTGGAACTGAATATGGAATTTGAATCAGATTAATATATATGCTTTCTAATTCCAACTATTAAAGTGATTTACCAGGGAAAAGAAAACCTATCTGCCACAAAATATAACCAATAGGATACAACAGAAAAATAAACAAAAATTACAATGCCAATAAAGAAGAGACTGTGAAATGTCATACCACCACCCACCATTAACTCAATTTCAAAAAAAAATAATATATAAAAAATTGCACTTTGTATTTACCAATGACTTGAGATAGCAAAAAGTAAAGGGAAGATTCACATGACAAGCAAGCTTGCAGAAAGCTGATGCATATGTTGATGCAAGTCTCTATAAGTGAGCAATTAGCTCATGGCCTTCAAATGGTATTTGACCTTCCAAAGACAAAAGATATAGCAGATAGCAGATAAAAGTATGTACAGCATAAAAAAAGCACCCCAAACACATCAGTTACAAGAACAAACACTTGATGAAACTCACTGAACATTTAACCATTGAATTATATCATTGTTTCCTAAGTGAGATGAGTTTACCATCATTTAGTAAAGAACAGATGTTGCAACGCCACTTCCTTCCCATCAGTAAATGTGACATAGGGATTCACGTAAGTGCGACATCTTCTACAACGAATAATACCAGTTGAAGCGAAATTAATTACTGGCACTTCCTCCTGAATAGGAAAAAACCGTAATTGACAGGAAAACATATGAGACTTCAACAAAATACAGTTATTGTTTTGTAGACCTAAACATAAAATATTATTGATTCTCAAGACACTTACCCCTTCAGGAGCCTCTGCAAGAGGGCAAACAACTGCACCTAGAGGCAAATGCCATCTTGAAGCCAAGGACTGGGAATTTGGTATAGCACTTGTAGTAAGCCGTAGGTATCTAGGATTGCAATTCATAGGGTACATCTCAACAAAAGAACTTGGCTCCACATCACCATCCAATGGCCTAGGAAGTGTTCTATAATCAAGCCCTGGCTCAATTGATCCAGGTGTAGATGCAAGAGAGAGTGAACTAAAATCTTCTGCTAAGCTTTGGGCGCCGCCAATATTAGGTGCAGAGCCTGGATGTTGCATTTGGTCTCTTAATTGGTAGCCCAAGGGAGCTGCTACTGGTGGAGAAGGACCATAACTTCCTTGCTGACTAGGAAAGGGATAAGATGATGCCGGTGGAGGAGGCATATAACTTCCTTGCTGAGATGGAAAAGGTGATGCTTGTGAACCTGCAGGCTGCTTGCTTGGATATCCACCAAAAGGTGGCTGGAAATTGGAGTTTGTAGCAGTATAAGATGAATCTGGACGGGGAAAATTCTGCTGAAAATTGGGTCTGGGGCCTAAAAATGATGAATCTGATACGGTTGAGGAACATTCCCACTGGATGGAGGAAATTTTGCAGTTTGCGGCAGAGATCTCATTGGCGCTGGCAGTACTTGTGTTTGTGGTCTAAAAGAAACTGGCAGTGCTGATACTTGACTTGTAGGAGGTTGAAAAGGTGGCTGCCCAACAGGTGGTGCATGAGTAGGGGGAGTTTGAGATGTTGAAGGAAATGGCGGTGTTAGAAATTGCTGGTGAGGACCCCTGGATGGTGGGACAGATGTTATGGGAGGAGATGGAACTGATGGATCACCAAAACGAGGAGGCAGGCTCGGCCCGGCTGATGAAGAAGGCATCATAGTTGGTGAAGCAACCGGTGGAGTAGGTCTAAAATTGCTGGCTTCTGATCCCACCACAGGACCTGACGATGAAAAAGGTCTCATAGTTGGAGGAGCAGAAGCAAAACGGGTAGAGGAAGGTCTCATGGGAAAATTTGGACGACCAGGGTTCTCAGTCCCCATGGTTTTGAGTAATACAACGACGTCTGCTACCTAGTATGTGATCTCTAAAAACTAAGCCTGCCAGGAGAAGTAATATCGCAGTAGTAAGCATTCATAAAAGAAATGAACACCAGTACATTTTAATCAAATCAAGCCCCACAAAAAGAAAGAATTCTCCAGACATTACCAATGATTCTTATCAGGAATCAAACCCCAGCAAATTCACCAACAAAGAGCAAATTAAATATATCAAATTTTCACTTTGTCTTCATCTTTATAATGCTCATTAGTTCCATGCACCCTTGCAACTCAAAGGCTAAGGCTAGGGGGCGAAAAAAAGTACAACCTCCTCCATGAATCTACAATTTAACTAACAATATCATCAGTCACTGGCTCAACCTCTACCCCCGATGATTAGCTTCCATGCTACCCCTAATTTACAGTAAATAAATAATAAATTGCAACAGCATATTTGCATCTAAGGTCTTATATAAAAGCAAAATCGACATTGACGAAAAAAACTTCCAAACCCCAAACAGTTAAAAATATGATGATTTATACATAACATTTTACATAACTAAAATCGAAAAGACTCTGATTTCTTTGTTTTGGTCAAATTTTATACAGTTCAAAGCATTGCATCACAACTATGATAATCAGTTAAACAATCAAAAAAAGCTTCAATCAATACTCGATTCAATTCCAACTAATCTCAATAAACTTCAGCTCCTTTAATTCAAAAGTAACCCAAATTCCAACTGAAACAGTTCACATTCAAATTTCCAATCATCCACTAACTGAATTTCAATCAACTAATCCAAAATTCAATTCACTTGCACTAGCTTATTAGCCTAAACTTTGACTAAAAGTAATGCTTTCAAAAAAACAAAAAAGGACTAACTGGTGTCGTATACAGCAGCGTAGAGATTCAGTGACAGGCCATGAAAAATATACCGGAGAGGATATTTCAAGAAACCGCGGGTCAAATAAAACGACAACGTTGTAGACGAATATTTTCCGAAAGCGAGATCTAAAGCAAGAAGATGATTTTGTTAGAAATTACAGATCGAGAGAAGGACGTTTAAAACAATGTAGAACGAAATCCTTACGTCGTTTTCTTTCATTTTTCTCCTTCTAATTAAGTCGTTTTGGACAATCCGCGTTTCTTATTTTAATTTTCAAGCCTTTGGCTGCCCCCTCTGCTGCAAAAGACGGTTCATAATATTACTCGAATTTCCCTCCTTTTTTTCTTTTCTCTTTTTGCCATTTTTTTATAATCTATTTATTTTTACATCTATCATAAATATTTTTAAAAAAAATTTGAGAATATTCTCTATCATATTATTAAATTAATTTCAAAATATTATAATTTAATTTATAATTATAGGATTTAAAATATATTTATTACTTAAATAAAACTCTAAATATAAAATATAAAAATATGACTATTATAATTTAATTTATACTTATTAGTTAAAATTTTGATGTAAAAAATTGTACTAATTTTATTAATGTAAAATAAAATAAATTATTTGAATAGAATTCTAATCATCTTAATTAATTATTTGTAATATAATATTATAATATTAATTTTTAATTTTAAATTTTTCTATAAATTTGTATCGTGAAGCTAACACAACACTCTTAAAATCGATTCTTTTTTTATTCATCTATTATTTGTTTTGGTGCATGTGAAAATGTCTCGTGAGTTTGTTTTGAAAATAAATTGAAATTTCAACAATTAGTTTTTAATCATTTTTATTAAATATGTTTTTTATTTAGTTTAACTATTTTTCTTATTTATCATCGATTATAAAAATTTTAGACTCCAAAAATAATGCAGTAAATATAGAATAAAAGAGAATACACTACCAATGTATCAAATATTAAATGGCAACTTATAGTGAAAATTCTTAAAATAGGAACCATAACAACTAAATTATTTTTAACTCTTAGATCAAAATGGATAAATCTAAGCCTTAGATTTTAGATTTAATCTATTTAAACGAAGAGCACAACACCTAATCTTTTCCTTTCTTTTTTAATGCGTAATACAAGTTTTAGACAAAAAATTTGGATAAGCTTTTAGTTCCACGTTTAATTTTTTTGAAGCAAAAATATTGAAAGCGGATTTATAATTGAAAATAAGATATTAAGGTTATTAAGATTAAGCAATTTGGGTATTCGATATTTTGTTTTCTTTCTTGAAAAATTTTCAGATCATTTTACTCTAAAAATTTAGGTTCAAATATCGAGTACCCTAATCTCTTACTTTCCGTCTCTTTGTACATTTGTTTTCCATTAAAAAAACATAAATCTAAAAGTAAGAAATAAAATATTTTCTTTATTTTAATGAGGTATATTAAATTTAAAAAACATTTTGGGTCTTATAATTCTCATTTTAAAAGTTTTCACTATAGTTACCACTCAAATACAAATTCTAATTATAATAATAGTTCATGATAAAAAGAAAGATAATTTGTTTTACTTTTTATTCAAATTAACATTATAGTTTATTTTCTTATCTAACTCTAAATTTGTATATTATTTAAAATTAAGAGAAATTATGTAAAAATATTTTTTAACATAACAACATTTAAAAGTAATTTAAAATTAATTAAAATTAAACGCACATATAATATTAGAAACTAATTTATATAAATGAATTGAATTGATTTGGGCTGGTTGAAGGGTATTTCAGACTTAACCAGAAGAAATAAATTTGGGTCAGATGGTTGGTATTAGAGTCTAACTGGGATTGGGTCAAAATCCTTCTATGATTAGCCCAAATATTAAGGTGCCTTAAAGTTTATGGGATTGATTGGTCCATAAGATTCTCAAAATTGGACATTAACTAAAATTTCGTATGTTGGCATGATAATTAAGGTGTTTATCGCTTCAGGTGTGGCTTGAGTTTCAGTCACATTGCTATTAAGATTGTCTTATTCTTATAATTCACCAAAAAAAAAAAAAGGAAAAGTTTCCACGTACAATATTCAAACCTTGGTACCAACATATTTATGGCCGCCGCTCTTAACAATATTATTTCTAAAATCAAATTCTATGTTATTTCTTTAGAAATATGATACCAACATTTAATGGTAAGCAGATTCATGTTCATTAAATTATTATTTTGCTTGTTAAACATAATATATCTGTCATTATTTTCATGCCTTATTAAACATGATATATTTCTAGTACAAGGCGAAGGGGTCAACTATATTTGCTTCTTAAATGCCTGCAAATTGAAAAGAAAGGGGAAAAAAAAAAGAAACCTAATTAAAGAAAGAAATTGTTTCAATCAATCATAAGTTGGAGTGAAGGAGAACAACCACTAAAAGTAGAGGACCAAAAGTTGTCAACATCAAAATGAACATGATGTATATGGATGTGTATGTGTATGTGTATGTGTATTATATATATCACCATCAGACAGACAATAGCGATAGATGAAAGATCTGCCGACCATTTATAATGGACCCCCCAATTTGTGTTGAACAATAAGAATAGATCATCAGATAATATGGGGGAAAACAAGCCTTTGATAAAGACCTCACATATTCATCTATGTTTGAATATTATTGGCTATATTTCATGTGACTACAACCCCCACTAATAGCTTGTGAGATATTATCCTCTCAACTCAATCCATGAACATAAACTTGTAATAATCGGATAAGATTAGCTCCGGTTAAGACAGTTTTTTGGATAATTTACAATATTAGTCCCTTCCTCTTGTGAATATTCACATTTCACTTTTCAGTTCGAAGTGAAATTTATTAGATGAGAGATATGGATTGTATAAGTTACCCAAGTTTAGTATACGGCTTCTTTTTTAAGTGATCAAGATGTTGATGTAACTTGATGATAAGGACTTGCTTGTCCATCATAATTACAACATGTCGTATTAGAGATTCAAAGTCACACCTAAAAATATCTTTTATATTTAGAAATTAGTCGTTTTGTGTTCATGAGACATTGGAATATTTTAAAATAAATTTGGGGGTTGGTCCAATATTGTAGAGACTAGCTAGATTGATTCTTGTATTAGAATTTTGTAGGTTTTGTAGACAAATGGTTATGGTTTGAATAAATTGGACCAATTAGTTCGGACCTTATGTGGATGAATATTTACGGCGTTGAATCAAATGGTGGGTTGTAACATTTATTTTATTTACACTAACAATGTAAATATTTATTAAAAATTTATCATACAACCCCTTATTTCGAATCATTTCTTTTCTTTGTCTCAATTATTGATTTCATTAGAATTCAAGTTCAAATGTTAATCCACTAAAAATGTAAGCTTTCGACTTTAAAGTAGACGAATTTAAACATTCTGCCTTAGATTGTGTTATAAATTTTGTGGGTAAATTGTAATTTAGAGTTTTATGTATTTGATTCCTGCAATTATCTTTAAAATATAATATCAATGTAAGAAAACTATTGTTTCACAGGCAAAGTTGAGAACTTTAAGATCTCGTATCCACGTTTAAATTTATCCTAGTTATAATTTTTTAATTAATTAGTTGTTGAGTTAGTTATTTAACTCAATGCATTATATAAATGTAACTTCAACATTAGTAAATTTATTTACCGAGAGAGACTTACTAACTGAGTAGAGGGGGAAAAGGCATTCTGAACTATTGAATTTACCCACATTTAAGCCAGTAGGAATGGAAATAAATACCATGAAACAAATGAGTTGATAAAAAGTAGAGGTAGAGGCAACCCATTAATTGATTGCATAAGCTTTTACAACTGGGGCCAAACCAAACAAGATGAAGAAAAAGAAAGACGAAGCTTGTATTAAATGTGGCCCCCCTTGTTGTCTACCTACCCTAATGTGGCGTGGGAAGTAATTTAAGTAACATGGGCAATGGAGTCACCTTCTCTTGAGGTCAACAAACCCTGACTTTGGGGGGGGGGTTTCAAATTGCTCTAATTAAGCAAAACAGAAGAAACAGAGACTTGATGCATTTGGTGGGAAAACAGAATGGGTTCCCCTCCTTTCCTTTCCAAATTGGCCTTGTTTTTCAAACATATGAAACTATATATTGCCTGGAAAAGGCTAGCAATGATTAGGTGAAAACATGTGAAGCAACTCAGCAAAAAAGAAATAATAATAAAAAGGAAAGAGACCTTACTTACTCAGTAGCATGCAAAAGGGGGTATTGGCCGGGTTATGGTTTTGACTAGCTACGCTACAATTGGGTTTTAAATGATTCTCTCCCCCACTTTCAAATATATCTCACATCCCGCCTTACAACTTTACAGTTGCTCACTACCTTTCTTCCTTTATATATGAAGATTTTGCTAGATTTTGGCTTACATGACAAAGCTTGAATTCTTAGTAGTTTAAGTTCCTAGCTTTGAATTTTTCTACCAAATTTATTTTGGATTTTATTTAATATTATGTTTGATTTGCACTTTGTAATAATTAATTCTATTTATTTTGGACTTTTAAAATTTTTAAAATTTTAAATTAGTAAAGATAAAAGTGCACTTTAACCCCCATGAAAATAATAATATTTTGATTTGATCCTTTAAAAATTACAATTTAATTGTGGCCCTCCTTAAAATAATATTTTGGCTTCATCCCTATTTAAATATTTATTAATCTTTAAAAAACATTTATATGTACCTTACTCCGTTTTTTTGACACAATGCCTAAAATCGTCCATAATTTATTCCGAACTCGTAAATAAGAGGATAATGTGCTTCAAGCGCACTTGAACCAATGTACTCCTGCATTAATAACAATGTTCATGCCAATTAAGTTAAGACTCAATCAATGTACCTTCCTTAATTTTCATTCTTAATTAAATTTAAAAAATTATCTAATGTTTGAAGTGTAGAATTTATCACACTCAAACACCTAGACGAAACCGATACATTGCACCAATCAGGAGTTCAAAATTAATATTAGAGAACACGTTGTATACGTACTTTAATTTAAATATTATATTAAAATCTTATATCATGTCAAATGGTTTACCAAAATATCCAAATCTTTAAATCACAATATCACCTACACATTGCACCAATCACGGATTTAAAATTAATTAATTTGTAGTATACTTATGAAAATTAAACATTACTTTGCACAAAATGATAAATTTAGAAGAGTGTACGTTTAGTATTTCATGTATTTTTATTTTATATGAAAAGATAAAATATTTTTAAATTAATATTTATTGATTTGTTAAAGTAAATATTTTTTATAATTTAATAATCAAGTTGAGACTCGATTATAAGTGACATCAACTCAGATAAAATCTTTATACTATATATATATAAAGTGGTTGGTGAGTTGGTGTCACGAATCAATCGACACCAACTCAATCATAAAATTATTAAAATATCCTTACTTTAAAGGGTAATTAATATTATTACATATTTTTATACTTTTATATAATCTTCAAATAATGTAGATTGAGCCTTAGCTTAATTGGCATATGCATAATTGCTAATACAAAAGGATGTGGGCTTGAGTGCGTTGTGCAATATCCTTTTATTTATGGGTTGGGAAGGGATTATGGATATTTCTAAGCATTGTGTAAAAAAGAACAAATATGATCAGATCCTATAATGAGATTGTTATTTAAGAATCAAATATAAGACCACCATTAAATTCATATAAAAAAAACCCTTAACACCGCACTAATAATCATTTATTATATATTTTATAAATATAATTTTTAATATAAAATATTTTCGTTCACCTATTAAAATTTAAAACACGCTACATACGTATTTAAAAACACGATAAATAAGTTGCACCATGGTAAAAAATAAAGTTCCAATGACGTTGAAAAGAGAGTAAATATTTTAATTGAATTAATTGAACATCAATTAAGTTTGTAAGATAAAATTAAGATTTGTTGAATCTTTTAGTGTCCGTTGTTTCACTAAAATGGTTTTGAAAAATGATTGATTTTATTAGAAAAGTTAATATTTTTTATGTTTAGACAAATCTGCATAAAATATTTTACATTGTTTAATAGATTTCTTAAAAATATTTCATTAAAGTGTTTTCAATTAAACAAACATACATTTGAGGTTTTCTTATTTTTCATTGTTTAATTGAGTTTATTTTATATCTATAAATTTATATTTTACATTGTTTTTGCGTATATTAAAAATATTTTATTATATTCGGGTTCATTACAATATCATTTTTAGTTACATGACTACAAAGTAAGTTTTTTTATTTAAAAATATGGCATCAACAAAATTGACCAAAAAATTAACAATATCAACAATTGAACTTGATTTTCAAATCTAAAAATAGAGGACTAAATTATTGGAAATAAATGTACAGATACTAAATTGAAAATTTGTGAAGAGTATATAGGCTTATCACATATTTTAAATTTTATACTACAAAACATTTATTATTAATATATTTATAATTATAATAAATATTTATTACTAAAATATTAATATTGAATATTTTCAATAATATATGAAGAATATTATTTAAAATTATTATTTTTAAATTTATTGTTAAAATAAATTTGAAATATTAAATAATTATATTAATTATATTAATAATTTATTATATGACTAAATATAAATAATTAAATATGTATGTTTAATAATATTGAAAATATATAATATTTTATATTAATATTTTAAATATTTTAAAAATAAAAAATATTTTAATATAATAATATTAAGCTTGTTTTAAGTTAATTTTTACATAAAATAAAATTACATATAGAAGAGCTCTTTTCCGGAAAATAACTTACGCTTTTTAAAAAGGTAAGTCATTATTTTACATTGACTTGTAAGTTATTTTCTGTTAATCAAACTATTTTCTATAAAATAAATACAAAAAATATAGAAAATATTTTCCATAAAATTTTTACATATAAACAAATATACCCTTAAGTAACTTAAAATGATAGAGATAATGACGCAACAACTAAATAGACAACCAAACATTTTATATCTACAATTTTTTTTTTTAATCTGCTCCATCACATCAAACTAGAGGTGATCATGGGTTGGGCGGCCCAGCCCGGCTCGATGGCCCGCCCGAAATATGGGAGGGTTTGGGTAAAAATATAGGTCCGAAATATAGGTTTGGGCAAAAAATGAGGCCTGTTTATAAAATGGGTCGGGCCTCAGGCAAAATTTTTTTGGCCCGGCCCGAATATAATAAATATATATATTTTAAAAATAAATTTCTCATTTCCCCTCTCCATTTCCCATTTCCCTAAGCCCGTTTATTTTGAGATTTATTTTTTATTTTTATTTTAAAATTTTTAATTTTTATATTTCAAATTTTAAAATTTAATTTTAATTATTAGTATTGTTAAATTTGTTGATATGATATTTCATGGGAAAGGGTTCTACTCTAAAATAAAAATAATTTTTTTTAACTCTTTATAATTTATAAAATTTTAAAATAGTAATGGTAAAATTACACTTTGCCCCTCAAATGATAAAAAAGTTAATTTAATCTTTTAAAAACGGGCTAGGCCCGGGCCTAGGAAGCGGGCTAAAATTTTTTTCTAGGCCCAGCCCGGCCCATGATCACCTCTACATCAAACCTTCATTGAAGAAATACTTAAACATTTTTAAAGCAATATTAATACGATATTGTTTTATTTGACTTACAAGATTTTATTTTTGTAAATATTTTTCATATCATTTAATTCTATAAAATTCTCTAAGGTAAATTATACAAATAGTCACTTAATTATGTTTGTACTTTTATTTGAATTCGTTCATGTTTAGTTCACTGGTTAAATTGCTAATAAAAAGTTTTTGTCTAACTGATATAATAACATATTTAGTCTTCAATACTTATATATTCTGTGAAAATAGAACATCAATAATGGCTATGAATCGCAAAGGAAGAGAGAAAAATAGAACACACAGAATTTTATGTGAAAACCATTTAGGGAAAAACCACGGGCAGAGGAAAAGAAAATTTGTTATGTTAAATTCGAATGATACAAGAGAAAAACGATTACGTCTATTTATAGGTTTAAAGCCTTATTCTAATCAAAGTCAAATAGAAGTAATGCAGTAAGGTTAAAACACCTTATTCTAATCAACATCAAATAGCGGAAGTAGACTTCTATATGGATTTCACTTGTGCAGCCTGTACCGTACCTCATAGATCCTCTAACTTGTCACTTGTATTTATTTTAACAAGAATTTGGATCCCACAACTTTTAACATATTTTATTAATTTAATACTCAAACTTTCTGATTAAAGCTTTCAACTTTTAAAGCAAAGGTAATACCCATCTATAAATTTATAAACCTCCCCTCAACAAAAAATTCTCTCAACTAACGAGTTGTTTTTCGAGTCAATTATTGATGCTATTGAGTTATCTTGAAATTTTATTTTATTTTTATTCTTTCATTACTTTTCTCCTAAATATAATACTTAGTAACCCATCGATTGATAATTTTTGGCTAAAAAAATAGAAAAACCTTAAAAGAAACACTTTAAATTTACTCTTATTGTTAATAGTATGATATTCCCTTCAAGATATATAGAAATAGTCCTTGATTTTCACAATCACTGGCACCAATGACTTTTACTTCGAATTCATTGATTTTTACATCCTCTGTCGTCATGCCATCAAACTATGAATTTGTTGTGGAGCTATCGACATGGCATTCCACCTGTTGGGTCTCCAAGACCTCATCATCTTCTAATATCCCCATTCATGCTCGCCTTTAAACACAACCTCAAACACAACGAACTCATTCTGGGTAACAACCTAAATATATCAATTCTATCTATTTTCACGTCATGCTATAATTTTTGACCCAACTTAAACATAGTGGTTGTTGATGTTTAAAAAAAGGAATGGCTAAATTTGCTTAAGTCTTCTTCATGCTTTTTTTCCTTAATTTTTTATAAAATTATTATTTTAATAAATAAATATCGTGTTAGAAAATGAGAAAATAGATATTCATTTATATAAAGATATTTTTATAATTTTGTTTGTATTTTATCGAAAAATAAACTTTTAAATAATTTTTAAAAATGTTTTAATTTTAAAATTTGAGAGCTACATTTGTTGAATTAAGACCAAATTAATATAATCTATAAGCATTAAAGGTTAAATTTGTTATTATACTAATAAAAAAAGACCGCGCCAACATCCATTAGTGATTTAATGGAAAAAGTGACCAAAATATTAAACTCAATAGCGGTAATAACTAAAAAAAAAAATTTAAACCTAGGAGATCAAAGCAGAGACACATCAAAAGTTAAGTGACTATTTATATAATTTACACTAAATGAAAAAATATAATAGGTTTTGTCGTGGATTTTTTTTTTATGTGTGTGTGTGTGTGTTCAACATGGTGAATCTCTTGAAGTCATCAGCTTGAAGAAGCTAGGCCCAGCCATGGGGGTCGTTTGGAGGTGCGGCTGCCCAGGGCTTAAGGTTGAAAGGAATCTAAAATATTGTTTTCTAGTTTTTAAGGGTCCCAAATTTTTTTTAACTTTTAAAGGTAAAAAAAATTACCAACTTTTAAGGAGCCCTAAAAATATTTTTTTAAACTTTTAAGGGCTGAAAATTTTTTTTACCAACTTTTAAGGGATTTAAATTTTTTTTCCAACTTTTAAGTAACCTAAAAACTCATTTTATTGTTTTACCTAGAGCCTCAAAAATGTTAAGAACGGAAACGAAATATTTTTTTTTGGGTATTATAACACTAGGGAATCCAATTTAAAGTCTTTGCAATTTTTTGTTATTTGATAAGCAACGTTTAATATATACTACTACATGGCACATGCTTTGTTAAGGATGATGTTTAAGTACTAAATTCCTTTTATTTATAAAAAAAATCATGACAAATATTTTCTATTTAAATAATGAAAATTTAATTTGCTATTAAAGTTTTTAATATTAATAAAAGGGTTAAATGAACCAAACATATCTAAATTATCGAAGTTATATCAATCGGTCATTCCATTATTAAAACCATTGATTTAATCGTTAAATCAAATGTCGATATTATGTGACATGATTTAAAATAAAAATTCAAAGAAAAGTAAAATATTTCTGCTCAAATTTTAAAACTAAAAATAAAGTAAAACTGAAAAAAGAGTGTAAACAATAAAGCTTTTGTAAAAGTTTGAAAATCTCAAAACCAAAATTTTACAACATCCTCTTTTTACAATCTTTATTTTAAAAAATCATTTTAAACTATGCCATATAAGATTTAACATCTCATTTAACAGTTAAATTAAATATTTTAGTAATGGAATAACCTTATTGATATTACATTGATAGTTTGAAAATATAATTAGAATATTTTAAAGTTTGGGATCAGAAGCCAGGGAGGTTGGCAGAGGCCTCGGTCCCTTCTTAAATGAAAAACTTTCCATTTAAGCTCTTTTATAATTTATAAAATTTTAAATTAATAATGATAAAATTACACTTGCCCTCTCCCAAAATGATAAAATTTTGATTTAATTATTTAAAAATTATAAAGATATAGACTATTAAAATGATGAAATTGTATTTTACTATCATAAAAATATACAATTTAATTCCACCAAAAAAAATTCTGATTTCACTCTTATTTGGGATCAATTTAAAATCAAAACTATAATTTAAAGATTATAGTACAATTAACTCTAATAAATAATGAAAATATTTTTATAATAACAATGTATTTTACTAATAATATCTTATATATGTGATTTTAATAAATAAATAAAAGGTAAATGATGTAGTCAAAACCACAATCAAATATAAGCAGAGAATAATGCTAATCACAACAGAAAAGCCCGCTTCTCACTAATCATATTTTAGTTTTTTATTTGGATTAAAAAAAGTTTCTTATTTAAATAATCATAACACTAATTATTAACCAATTATTTAATTATTTATCAAAATACAAAATCCCACTTGCCCACGGTAAAAGAAATATGATTTTTTTCATAAAATTTAAGAAATTAGGTTTTTTTTTTTAAATATCAGTATAGAAAGAGAGAATAAAAACGCATCCTGCAGGGTGTGCTTTTAACCACGTTAGTTGAAAACGCGTTTTATAAGACGTATTTTAATTAAAAATTAAAAATTTAGTTTCTTTAGTTAGATGGTTAAATGTTAGTAATTTTGTCTTTAAGTCTCAAGTTCAATTCTTTTTATACTTACATTTTATTTTTTATTTCATTTTATTTCAAGCTTTTTAATTAATATTTTAAGATAGTAACTCTTTTATAAATAAAAAAGTTATTAATTAAAAAATGAATTAAAAATAAAAATTTGAAAACAATATATTTATTAATTATAAACGTTAATTAAAAAAATTTGAAAAACATGAAACAAAAAATACAAACGTGAGTAAAAGAGGAATCAAACTTGGAACTTAAGGACAAAAGTACTAATATTTAACTATCTAACTAAATAAGCTAAGTTGTCAATTTTCAGCTGACATGGCTGAAAGCGCGCTCTATAAAATATGTTTTCACTTTCTCTTTTCAAAAATATAAATTTAAAAGAAAATGGCATAATTTCTTAAATTTTATATAATAAAAAAAGGCATTTCTTTAATTTACTCACTTTTCCGGTCTTGGTCACCACCTTCATGAATAAGCTGTTTCAATTTTTCCTATAGCCCACCATTTTTTTTAATTACTAATCAATTTTCAGTTCTCACTATTAATAATTTTTAAATTTTATATAGGAAAACAGTAAATCACTATTAACATTTGTTTCTAGGCGCACAAGTTTGGGTATTATATTTTACTTAATAGAATAGATTTACGTGAAAAAGAACTGATACTATTTGATAAAATGATGAAAAGTTAAAAATACTGAATTTATATTATAAAATATATTTAATATATTTTTAAAAATAATTATGGAATATGATTAAATTGTTTGATAAATATAATTTTAAAATTTTAAAGATAAAGTATGTAAAATATAAGGTTAAAAGAAATAAAATAAAGCAAAAACAAAAAACAAAAACGAAATGATAATTAGTTCATCATCTATTTATTATTTTCTACATTTTTATTGAAAAATTTATCATTTGCTTTTTATATAGCTTAGAAAATTAAATCACTAAAATATTTAATTTTTATTTTTAATTTTAAATATATAATTATATATCTAGAAAGATAAATACAACTAATAAAGTGTATGGTAATAAAAAATTATATTAACATGTAAAGTGGGTTTAATAGGTAAATTACACCCAATAGATATATAGATTGTAGAGTTACTTCTAATATCAGTGAAATTTAATTATGGATAATATAAATTTTAAAATTAACGAGAAATTCAAAATTCAAAATAAAAATCTTTTGTTATCAAATTAATTCATATATAAAATAAATAATTAACTTCTTCATTATTTATTTATTTATTTTTAAATAATCTCATTATAAGTACTGATAATATCTACTCTTTTTGACACAATCCTTAAAACTACTTATATCCCCTCCACAACCCATAAATAATAGGATAATGTGTTTTAACACACTCGAAGCTACGTTTTCCTACATTGACAATAATACTCATGCCAATCGAATTAAGATTCCATCGGCTATGCTCTTCATTATCGTCATACCAATGCATTAACTAAAATAAAATGCAATGATATAATAAAAAAAATTAATTTGTATGTATAAAATTTTCAGGTGATTTTAGTGTCTCCCCCCATTGTGACACTAAAATTTACAGGGCCAAATGGCAAATACATTAATTTAGTGCAAGTGGTCCTGAAAAATCTAGACCATTGATTTACTATAATAATTGACGATCCAACGGTAACTAATTAAGGAAATTATGTTGTTAAAAGACAAAAAAAAATCCAAGTTTGAGGCAACATGTGTGTTGGAAAATCTAAATTTAGCACATTGGAATTTTCAGAAAAACAAAAAAAAAGCAGGAGGTTTGATATTTGTTAATGATTATGTAAATTTAAATAGTCAAAACTGTTAGAATGAAAGTCGAAAATCAAGCAAATTATATTGCCTTAATTCTCTGTATATCATTTATGAAATCTATCTGTAAAGATTTAACATTCTTTTTTAAGTTTTACTAAAAATCATTTAAAGGGACTTTTCCTTTATATAAACTTATCAAGTTGTGTTAGTTAGAAATGAAGTTGAAAGACGAGTTTTCACCAGGAAAAGTTTAAGCATGTTTGGTTTTCAGCTACCACTAAGCAGCTTCACAAATTAAACACTCCAACCCTCAATTTTATAGTTTTGGTTGGTAAGTTTAATCATTTCTTCATCCCTTTCAAAAATTCCAGATTATTTAAAACCCCGAGAAAGTTCTGGGTTTTGAGTTCTGAAAACCCTGGACTCTGGAAAATGTGTTTTTGAGGCTTACAATTAACTTCAACTTCTTGGTGTTTATGTAAAATATATTCTCTTTATGGAAGAATATATTTTGTGTTTAATGATTTTATTTCTTTCCCATGTTTGTTTGTTTGCAAATTAAAATATATTTCAGTGTGAATTCTTTTGATTTTTTTTATTTCCATATTTACTGAAGATTTGAATTTCTTGTTCTTATAATGTTACTCAGATTTCATTTCTTTTAATATATTTCCTCTACAATTTACAGAGATTTTTTTAAAGAAAAAGACTGAACTGCAGAGTAATTTTGCAAAGCTTTTTTTTAAAAGACTATTTGTGTGTTTTCTTTTCTGCCATTTAACTGGATCTGCAATTTTTTTTTTTGAAGACATAGATTCTCTGCCTTTAACCTAACAGTTTAGTTAGATACCATAGCTGAAATTTGTATCTACTTTTTTTAATCATTTTTACTTTTTTATAATTTATATGTGTTTTTTAATTTTCGCAGTGATTAAACAGATGGAATTTTCCGACTACACACAGATCTTATTCAATAGAATCAAGAAAATTGATCCTGAAAATGTTTCAAAGATCATAGGGTATCTACTGTTGCAAGACTATGGTGATCAAGAGATTGTTCAATTAGCTACTTGTCCTGATATAGTTATGCAGGAAGTTATTTATAAATCAAAGCTTGAACTGCAACAACTACCATTTAAATCCGCTTCACCCCCCATATCGCCTTCGATGAACTCGGTCCCTACTCTTGAATTGCCTTCACAATTCTCTTCCTTTTCACCACCTGTTTCCCCATCTGTTTCCTCTAAGCTTTTTTTGTCTCCTAGAAGTGTTCAGGTTACATCCCCTTACTGGGACCAACAGCTTGTAGCTAAACATAGCCCGGATTTTACGACATCTGGTTACTTGGATTCCGTGTCTGATTTGCAGGCTCATACTCAGTTATTGAGTTTGGAAGATCCAATAGAGTTTGTTGAAAATGGAGGATTTTCGATGGCTAATCATGACGTTAAAGTAGGACGCCGGTATCAAAATCTGCCTAGCTTTCCTGTTAAGACTTGTCATTATTTCAACAAAGGGTACTGTAAGCATGGAAGTAACTGTAGGTACTTTCATGGTCAAGTTTCGGATAACTTCCCTCAAATGTTTGTCCATAATTCGATGGATGCTGTTAGTGAAGATCATGTTATGTCACTCGAGAAGTTGGAGGTTGAGTTAGTCGAGCTTCTGAAAACAAAGAGAGGGGATCCGGTTTCCATTGCATCGCTGCCTTTGTTGTATTACGAGAAGTATGGCAAAGTTCTGCAGGCAGATGGTTATCTCACTGAGAGCCAGAGACATGGCAAAGCAGGTTACAGTTTGACAAAGCTTCTTGCGAGGTTGAAAAACACGATCCGAGTAATAGACAGGTAATTATGATCTACATTTGCTGTGGAATAAGTTAGTTTTGAGGATTTATTTGAATCGTTCTTTTGTGATTGTGTCGCAGGCCTCACGGACAGCATTCCGTCATTTTGGCTGAAGATGCTCCCAAGTACATGGAAAACCGAAACGATAGAAATGATCCAGGTCCGATTGTAAGTGGATCGAGACAGATATATCTTACATTCCCTGCTGAGAGCACTTTTAGTGAAGATGATGTCTCTAACTATTTCAGGTAACATGATAACCAAGTCCTTTGCAGGCTTATTTTGCTATCATATGTGGTTTTCCAAAGTTTTCTTACTTTTCCTGGTTTCTAATTGCAGCAACTATGGACAAGTTGAAGATGTACGGATTCCCTGCCAACAGAAACGGATGTTCGGGTTTGTAACCTTTGTCAGTGCGGATACTGTGAAGATGATCTTGGCAAAAGGAAATCCACATTATGTCTGTGGGGCACGTGTTCTTGTGAAGCCTTACAGGGAAAAATCAAAGCTGGTTGACAGGTAAATATAATTGTTCCTCTTCTTCATTTCTATATACAAAGTTCACACAATATATCTAATGGTAAGATTCAATTTTCATGCAGGAAGTACCCGGAAAGAATTGAGTCTCCAATGTTTTATTCTCCACATTATATTGACATGGAATCCGAGCTTCAGTCGAGTAAGTTTACAAACTTATCGCACGCATTGTAAATCATTCGTGTCAGTTGAACATGATGATTCATTCTAAGTGATAGGCATATTAATGTCCTTTCATATTTCAACAATGATTTAGTTTCATCGTTGAGTGCCAGCTTCTGCTTAAAATAACTTGTGCTCATCTGATATATGATTTCTCAGTTCCAAGAGGATATGCAACATCTAGGTTGTTCAAGAAGCAGTTTATGGAAGATCCGGAGCAAATCTTTCAACCTCCGAGGAGGCGCCTTTCGGATATGCATTTGGCACAAAAGCCGCTGGCCAATCAGTCCTTCTTTGCCCACTCCATGAATGAGTTGAAAGTCGTAGACGGTATCGAACTTTTCATACTCAACAATTTGACCTCCTCACTAATTCTATCCCATAAAATGCTTTCTTTTCCATTGAGCAGATCAACTCAATTTCCCGTCAGCCGAATTCAATTATCTCTTGGAAGCTCTCAACACCAGCACTGCATCAGATGAAAAAATCAAGCATGTAGAAGCTGACAACAACGACCAGGAGAGGTATTCTCGAACCCCAAAACTACACGAATTCTTCATCTTATCCATCGTTGGTTATAACAATTGTTTCCAACGTTGGTTCATCTGCAGTGACGGACTCAATCTGCCAGATAGTCCCTTCACTTCCGCCATAGCTAGTGGCATTTCCGCTGTCATCTAGGCCCCTTCTCCCCCAAGCAACACACATAATAGAGAGAGATAGTTAGTACCAGTTCCAATGGTGACAATCTGCTAATTTATACATAAACAAGCCCTTTTACATTCCCCCCCTTAACATTTGCTTTGCAAAGTCATCTGCAAGTACATATCATCCGGAACAAAAGCCCAAAGGAAGGATCTCCCCCTCTGTGAAGCAGCCGAAAATAAAGATGAATATGATACATACAAGTATATATAAAGAAGGATCTACAGTTTTTTATGTTAAAAATCACAGGGACAAGGCAAGAGAGGTATGGATCTTTAGAAGAGGATGTAATATAGGTCCTTTTTCTTTTTTTAGGTGAATCAACAAAAAAAGAAATAGAGGAGTGTGCAGAGAGTTTCAATTATGTTTGGAATCACTGTAACACCAGCAATAGATTTCAAATAACTTCAACAGACAAAGGTAGCAACTTGTCAGCACTTTACACTCCCTACTTCCATTCTTTTTTACTGTTTTTGGTATATTAATGCAGAGTCCAAATTTAAGCATCGAAAAAGATGGATTACATTATATCATTCTTAAGGTTTCATCTTTGGAAGTTGACACTACAACCACGCGGTGGGTCCATAATATTTTCGACTCTAAATTGGACCTACCTGTATCTTATATGATAATCTCAGGTGGAGGGAGTAGAATATAACTCCGCCATTCACGCAAAAGTGGAAACCAAAGCTGGAAAGTTATGTTACTTTTGGTGGTTTAATTGTTTGAAAATATTAGGAATATGTGAAGCAATCATTTGAATATAGAGTCACATTATTTATACCGCTCCTAACATGATCTATACCTCAAAAATCTCTCCCAAATTAATCATTTTTACTTTTTCCTTCAATTAACAGTTACTTAATTGATGTCCCCCATTAACCAAACCTCAACTTAGTTAGAAAATTATCAAATATCATTTCTTTTAAGGCTGTTTTTTTTCTTTTATCTATTTTATAAATTAATATAATGGGATTTAAGCCAAGAGCACCAAGTATAGAAATCTTTTAAGCCTTACCATTACAATCAATGCATTATTTGGTTTTTATATTAATTCTTAATAAATATATTTGTCACGGGCAAGACCACGTCCCTCGTTACGAGCTTGTACACATGCTTCTAAAGCTACTCGATTAGCTACGGCACCCGATATATTTCCCCAAGGGTGTCCTCGAATTGTAGTACGGAACTATCCCCAAAGATCTTGGTCAAAGCAAGCATATGCCAAACATGAGTACCCCCGAAACTACGTGCATAACACCTTTCATAGAAACCCAATCTTGAGTGAAATAAATACCACAACTTTGATCCTTTTTTAAAAAAATCATCACATAGAAAATCAACAAAGCCTAAAGTTATGTCCCTTTCTCTTTCGAGTACACACAGTGAAAATGAATTACTATTTATAGTAGATAAAAACGAAATTTAATAAAACATTTGTTGAAACATTTTTAAAATATATAAAGTATTTCTGAAAACGTGCAAGTAATTAAAAGTTATATTTTTGGTTATTAATCAAGAATTATGACTATTAATAATAATGAATTATGTCTATTTAAGAGATGTTACTTGAAAAGACGGAGAATTCTTAGAAATGGGAGTGACATCTCATTTGGATCATATACCAAAAGATTTTGAAAAAATTCTTTCTATTCTTCCTCTATCTTCTACTATTCTTAGATTATTTTATAAAGAAATATATTTTTCTTGTTATACTTCTCGATTGCTTAGTGGACTATTTTCGTCGATGTAAAATACAAATAATCATTGAATTTCATTATATTATTGAGATTCATTTGTTTAAAACTTATTTTTGCACAAAATATAAATGAGACTAATAGAACCTTAAAATAATAACTTAATACATGTCTTAGAGCCTTAATTATCCTATTAATTAACTTTTCTATTCAAATAATTATTCGTATTTTGAAATTTTACTCACCTTCAATTCAAAAATTTCACACCAACAACATTAAAGGTAACTACATTTAAAAGAAGGAAATCAAAACAAAGTTTTCACTAAAATGCTATTTAAAAGTAATTTCAACTTTCCTAGATGTTACGTGTATATATATATTATCAAAATAATCCAAGTTGAATTAATAGGAAATAATTATGCAGCTGATAGTAATATTTCATAATTATAGTTGATATATGATTTATGCAAAAAGGGTTGACAACTCAAGTTTCAACATGTTTCACGTGATCATAATAGACTAGTAAATTGTATGGCTAAGGCTACCAATAATAAGCTTAACAGATTTTTCGATGTTTGAAGTTATACCTACTCATGCTTGATCCGTCTTTGAAAATGATTTACACCAAGTGTCGGATACTATAAGCCTTTTAACAGCCACATTATAACGGGTTCTCTTCAACTTAATTCCTTTATTTACAAAAAAATAAAAATAAAAATCCAACAGTACATATGAGGGGTTGAGGTAGAAATAACACATACAAGTTTGGCGCAATAGGTCATCAAGAGATGTATGAATTTGCCTCCAAAACACATTCAAGGGATCTGTTCTGTTCCACCATGTATATATATATAAGAATGAAGTAAGGAAATAGAATGCCTTAATCACTCAATCTCAATTAATAATTTATTTATTTATTTAATCATTCAACTTTTGTTTACTATATCGTTAGTTATTATGGAAGTCTAACCCTGTAAATTTCTGATTCTTGGTTTTAAAATGCCATTTCTAAGTACCTTCATCCAGATACCCTAGTGTTTTTCATCTTTACATCAGGTTGCACTCCTTTCCATTGGGCCCCTATTACAAGGTGGGAAGATGGAGGACTTGACGGTCACGGATAATACTGGCCTTAACTTCTCAATGCTTGTAGGTTCCATGACATTTTTACTTGGTTAATTAAGAAATATGATGAATAGTTTGGATATTTATATGTTTGTGTTTTCAATCGTGCACTGTTCAAGCGATGACTGATGAATACATTTCTGGCTTCTAATAAAAGACATTAGGTAAATGTCCAAAATTTGTAATTTTTTCTTCACAACATCTTCAAATGGTTGATGCCTTATGCAGTTGCATTAAGGTTTATGAAGCTGAAGTAACCTTTTACCTTTCCTTGTATCATGGCTGTGGCATTTTAGAATTAAAATTAAAATGGGCTAAATTTGTTGATTTTTTTTAAAAATTTAGAATTAATTTAGTAGAATGTGTACATATTAGATGGCGAAATTTATTCTTAAATCAATAAAAAAACCCACGTTAGATTTTTGTTACAAAATTAACAACTAATAGAAACTGATTAAAATATTTAATTTCAAAGAGATAACAACAAGCAAATAAGGTATGTTAAGTTGATTGCCATATATATTCCATGTATCTATCTACTTTTCTAGAAAATAACATATTTAACCATATTTTCCTTTAATATTTTTTCTTCATTTTTACTCTAATTTAATTTAATTTTATACCTTATTATTTGAGTAACTATTTGATATATCGTTAGTGAAATTTTTAATCTTCACAAATGGGTTGAAACTGTAACAAGTGTTACATTTATTTATATAAATAATTTTAATAACACGATGTGATAATCAACATGATAGTCTACAAGTGAGTAAACAAATATATATACACATGTATATATTGTATCACTCTTTTATTTATCCAATTAATTAATCAAATTGTGCATAATAATTTATAAATAATTTTTAGTTCCTTAAATTTAAAACTAAATTGTTAAAGAATTAATTGGATAAAATTAAATTTCTATATATACATATAAGTCCCCAATGTCATTATATTCGATATTTTCTCTTACCTATGTTAATATAATTATTAATTTATAGAAATGATGAAAAGATTTGATAACATTCTCTAGATAAAAAAATACTATATTAAATATTTTATTAATTTTAATTTTATTGAATTATATCTATTTTATTTTTGTTAAATACATTACTTTTTATTTTATTAATAGGATAAATCTCAAAAACTATATATGAATTTTTGTTCAATGTGTAATGTTATATATGAAATTTGATTTTGTACAGTTTTATATATAACGTTTGATTTGATTCAATGTCACAAATAACCAGATACCAGGATCAATATAACACAATTTTACATTTACATATTGCACACACAAAATAGTATACTTATTCAATATAAAAATGTATTTATTTCTTTAAATGCATTCAATTGAATCAAAATCAAAATTTTATGTATACTTTTGAACCACGATCAAAGTTTCATGTGCATAATTACACAAAATAAAAGTTCATGTATCAAATAACACATCGACTAAAAGTTTATGTATAATTTTGATATTTATCTTTTATTAATAATATAATAATGAAATAGTTCGAAACACTTAAATTTAATAGTATTTTTAGGGATAAATACCAAAATTATACATTAATTTTGATATTATTTGCAATGTTATACATCAATTTCAATTTGGTGCATTTGTATACATCAAACTTTAATTTTGGTTCAAATTTCACATTTTACTAACCCTATTATCTTTGTGGTGCAGTTTTTGTTAAGTCTTATGTAAATTGCTTATATGACATTTTATCATATTAAAAATAATAATAAATTTAAATTATTTCTACCTAGATTAAAGAAATAGGGAAATAAGAAACCCATTTCCCAAACGTGTTTATTTTTTTAATCTAGGTGGAAACAATTTTAATTTAATTGTTTGTTTTAATTTAATAAAATGCCATAATTATTAAGTTTAATTTATATATATATATATATATATATTAATTAACAAGTATTTATAAATAATTTACACATGATTTGATGAAAAATTGTGCCACGTATATAATGAGGTTAGGTGAAATGTGAAAATTAAATCGTAATTAAAATTTAATGTATACAAATGCACTAAATTAAAATTATCTGTATGACAAGACACATTATATCAAAATTCATGTATAATTTTAATATTTATCTCTATTTTTAATATTAAAAATTTAAAATTGATCTGAAACAAAGAATAAAGAACCATAAAATAGGGAGCAAAAAAAGTATTTTATTGATTAATGAGAATGTTTATAATGTTTCTTCAAAGTTTATATTTATAGATATAAGAAGTAGAAGTGACATAAAACTCTACTTCTAATGAATATTAGAATCCTAATGTACATCAAACTTATCTTGATCTTGATAGACATCCACTCAATGATAAGATATTCATAACCCCTCTTGGATGACATTTGGTAGACGATGTGCCTCATTAAAATTTTAGTAAACTTATCTATAAAATACATAATATACTGCCTTATTAAAAATCTTATCAGGAAAACTCAATAGGACAAAACATCGATTAAGAGAAAAAAAATACAACACGTATTTACTCCCCCTCAAGACAACATCACATGATATCTCAAGTTCTACGTATTTAATCTTGAATATTAGATTTTCAAATGATTACTTGAACATATTTGTCAAACATTTATATATCATCATTCTTTTGAAAATAATGAATGATGAAAATTTATGGGAAAATATAACTCTTTAGGAGTCTTTGATCATGATCTTTAAGTTGGAAAAATCCAATTTAGAAAATAATTTTCAATCACAATGAAAATTTAAAAGTTTTGAAAATCGAGTCGGTTTGTGATATTTATAATAATATTTTTTTTCCGAAAAAATATGTGTTGTAATAGCCCAATTTTGACCCTAATTGGACATAGTGGTTTTGAGACCACGAATTCGAGTCAGAAAAATATTTTAATATTATTTTTAGTGTCTATTATATGTTAAGTTATAGGTGTGAAAATTTCGTGTGGAAATTTAATCGTTTGAAGGTTTAATTCGATGAAAAGAGTTTAATCGCTTAAAATAAAATTTAGAGGTTAAATCTTAAAAGCACCTATTTGTTGTTGTCTTTTTAAGTGGGAGGCCTAAAGATGTAATTAGACCAAGATTTAGTTAGTGGGTGGTATATGACAACATTGTCCTTAATATATATGTTATAAATATTTATTATAATAAGGTTAATTTAGTAAATTATTAAATTATATCTTATAATTAAAATAAGTAAAGAAAACATAAACCATTTCATCTCTTTGGCCGAATAATGAACTTAGAGAATTCATCCATGGCTTTCTAGGGTTCAGCATTTCTATTGTTTATTAAGGTTAGTTCTTTGTTCGGTTTTTGATAATTTTTACATTTTTGAGATCGTTGCTTCGAATACTATCCGACCCATGTTTGAATTTTTAATTTTGATGAATATTTTGAGTTGTGCCATTGATGAAAATTTGTGTTATGTGATGTTTGATGATGAATAATGAATATATTTTAGATTAATATGTTTTGTATTGGAAATTTTGGTGAAATTGAGTAATTAGAGTTAAATTGTGAAATTAAATTTTTGAGGGACTAAAATGTGAAATAAATGAAATGTGAGGACTTGTATGAACAATAGGTACATTTTACCCTTGTGGGGTGTGAACAAATTTTGTGTATTTTGTGTTTTATCCAATAGGGATTAAATTGTAAAAAGTGTAAATGTTAGGGGCAAAATGGTAATTTACCCATTTATGTGTTTTTGGATTAAATTGAATGTAATTATATTTAAACTAGCTTATTTTGAATATATTTAGATCAAGAATCGAAGAAATCAGAGTTGGATCGGGGAAAACTAAAGTTGTCGATTAATCGTCTGGCTTCAACTTTTCACCGTCCGAGGTAAGTCTATTAGCTATTTAATGTCATAAAATCAGTATATAGGTATGTATATGTGCTGTATTTTGATGAATTATAATTTAAAATATGTTGCTTGAAATAATTAAAAGTATGAGTGAATTATATGCATTATTGTTACATGTTCGAATCATAGGTATATACTTATATAGTCATTTGAATCTAGTTAAAGTATGAAGGTATATAAGGATATACAATTATAAATGTTATCAAATTTAGTTGGAGTATAAAAGTTTTATATTTTTATACGTACAAGTTTTAATTTATACATGTATATACAAGTATAAAGTATTGGTTTAATAAAAGGTATATATATATATGTGTGTACTTAAAATTGAAATAAACATAAGTTTATATTGGTATAAAACTTTGTATTGGATCTATAATATGCAAATATACATGTATATGTCCTTGTATTTAATTTAGGTATGCCATTTATACAAGTTTATATGAGGTTCGATTATGCAAATATGCATATATCTATGTTCTATAATAAGTTTAAGTATGAAATTTATATATGTATAAGGGAGGTTCGATTATGTATGTATATTCATGTAAAAGTTCTTGAATGGAATTGAAGATATGAAATTATTAGTTTGGAATATCATAAGGTGTTGAATGCATAATATTAGGTAGTAGGCTTTAATGTATTAAGTTATATATATATGTTCGGATGTATAATTAAGTTATTGAGCTGAATTTGATGTCTGAACTTTATATACCTATGTGGATTAAAGATATAGTTTATAAATTATTGAGTTGAATTTTTATGTGGATAATATATACAAATATGAGATACAACTTCTATGAATTGAGATTTTAGGCTCAGTGCCTATCATGTTTATTGCCAGTGAAACATTTCAGACTTTAAGTCTAGAAGGCTTGATGCCGGTGAAACATTTCAGACTTTAAGTCTAGCAGGCTTGATGCCGGTGAAACATTTCAGGCTTTAAGTATAGCAGGCTTGACGCCGGTGAAACATTTCAGACATTATGTCTAGCAGGCTAAGAGCTAGTGTATTGAATCAGGCTTTAAGCCTAGCAGGTTTTGTACTGGTGAATCTGTACATATTATGTGTTTACATGTATCGGATATGTATATGATTTAGTCATATGGATTTAAAGAATATGTATATACATTTGGTTATTGAGTTTGATGAGCATATAAACATTCGTTTATATGTATTTGATGAGTATGAATTTATATATATATATATATATATATTCAATTTTATGAAATTGTTAGGTATATTAGCATTCAGATAGATGTATGTGAGAAATCTATATATGCATTTTGGTAAGTATAAATGTATTTGGTTATACTCATTTGATGTATATATATATATATATTCAATTATAAAATGTGTTAAGTATATAAATATGCGTTCAATTACACACATATGAAGTGTATATGCATTCGGTTTTAGGTATTTGATAATGATGTATGCATTTGTTTATATGTAAATGATATATAAAAGTATTCGGTTGTAAATTTTTTATGAGTATTTAAATATACAATATGTGGTATTTGCGATTTCAATAAGTTTAATTATGAATTTATATGATTCTTCTTTTATATATATTTTAGTTATGCTATAGACTTGCTAAGCTATGTAAGCTTACTTTGTTTGTTTACGCCTATCTGTTTTATAGATCAAAAAAAAAAAAAATCAAGCTTCAAGCTTAGGGATCGTCAGCAAGTTCATCACCCTATCTATTATCTTGGTATTTAAAATATTTAAATTCTAACTATGGCATGTACAGACTAGATAAATGTTTTGAAGGTCGTACTTTGTTGTATTGTATATGAATATAATAACCATATTAAAATGGTTTATTTCCTTATGGATTTGCTAGTTTGTAATGTCTTTACTAGTTGGATTATAATGTCTTTGTTTATTAAAATGGTTAGAAGAGAAGTTTAACATTTTGCATATTTAATATTAGACTAAGTTTATTATATTTAAATAATATATATAATGTACATGTATTGATTTTGAGATGGTTTTGTTTTGTTCAGTAATGCCTCGTAACCCTAATTCGGCGATGAATACGGGTTAGGGGTGTTACATGTGTTTTGTGCGAGACGGATTGTATCATTCCCAACTTCCTACTAGCCGACCTTCTCCGCTATTCTCCTATCTCGAATTGCGTCGAGTGTGGGTTCAAACGACAAGAACTAAACACAGAACCAAAAACAATTTATTACTCTCAGTAAGAAAGTAATTCCTTGATAGAAACCGTTAGAAATTATTATTCCTAGAAAATAGAATTCATTCTAAGAAAATAAATTTCTACTACTTTCTGACAGAATAACAATATATGAAACTTTTATATAAAATCTATTTATAAGGAGAGATAACGAGGATCTTATTTGAATAAGTATAACACAAGTAATATTTATTTAATAGAAAACACTTTTCCAGACAAACTGAAAGAGGAGCGAGTGGCACACCTAGTAAATGTTACTAAGGTTGTCACTCCTTCATATTCGCGATAATATTGAGTCAATTATATGTGCTTTTGACCCAACAATTTATGATTTAATCTAACCCAATATTTGTTTTCTATTTCTAAAATACATATTATTTACTTAATTAAATTAATTAATTAAATTAACTAAATTAATTTCTCAATTAAATGATTTTTCAACCCAATTCTAATTCGTTAAAATTATGACGACTTTATCATAAAAGAATCTATGAGGAAATATATTTAATTTTCATAATTCAACGAATTCTTAATAACTAATTAATTTAATTCCATTTTGAACTTCAATTATTTAATTAAATAATAATTTAAAAACCTTAAACTAATTTCCAAGCCATTCTATATTTAGTGAGAAAACGCGTTCATTTGTGAATGCGACCCATTTCTCTAACTTCATCGTTTCCATACATTTCTATTTATTTGGTTCTATATGCAATCATTTCTGGTTTTAGCGAGCTAGTGGAGGGGCCAATTGCACATATGTAATTAGGACTCTAATAATTTATAATTAAGTTCCATCTTTTCGCTTATTAATTATAAACTTATTTAGTCACGAAGTCATTTCACTATATTATCGTGACTGAGCTCTTCCTAATTATGTACTACTACGAAAGCTAGTTAATCAGTGCTCGTCCAATAACCTTATGATGAGTGTGCTACCTTCATAGGATATCCTTAATCTCTTTGGAATAAATTTGTTCTCTTAATATGATCCTATTTTATCTCATGATAACCAATATATTTTCCTATATAAAAAGTCAATTACTATCAAATAGTAATTAAGTCATTTATCATAAAGACAAACGACCCGTGATCACGTTTACTTTCATTTATCATGTAATGCTGATGGGAAGATATCATTTACCCATTAGTTAGGTTATGAATTCTATTATTGTGAATGATGTTATATACTACAAAAGTCGTATACCCAACGCACCAACTTTCGATTCCTTATCTATTTAAACTCGGACTTTTACTTACATCAAAATATACGAGTCAGGCATACATAGTCCATCATCCACTCAAGATTAAGGTATGTCACACTATGAATGTCAGAAGTGAATAAATCCATAAACAGATCTAGGATCTTTTTACTTGGGTCATGTTTGATGTTCAGTTAGTCACATCTATGACTCTATCTTTTAGGAGTTATCCGCTCCAATGCTCAAGACAAAGCATCTCCCCAATTGGACATGATAGACGACATATTAGTCTTTCAATCAATTTTCTCATTTCCGATTAGATTAAGGACATATTTAGGTTCATTTACTAATACAAGCTGTCTTTTTGTATTATGATTCAACCTTGTAATACCGCTTAGTATTAGTTAACATTAGATAACCAACGAACCAATATTTGTTTCCTTGTTGCTTTGCATGCAAAAACATTGAGGACAATATACAAAAGATATTAATGTAATTAATGAATATTAATATTAAATCAATTTGTTTGAAAAATACAAGTATACATAGACAAAAATACTATACAAAGGGCACCGAATCCAACACCTTCTATAAAAATATGTTACAGGCCCGTTTTTAGTGAAATCACCCGACGTAAAAATATTTATTTTATTATTATTTTAATGTCTACAACATGTTAGTATTACTGTATAAAAATTTCGTTAAGAAATTTTACCGGTTGAATGCTTCATTTGATAAAAAGGACTAAATCACATAAAGTGCAAAACTTGAGTTCTATAAGTTAAAGGTATCAAATGACTATGAAATTAATTAGTAAAAGGGTTTATGTGGTAAATAAACCATTTTTATTTTGAGTGGACAAATATGGACATTAGTTATGAAATTTTAAAGGTTATAAGTAAGGCTAAATTAGTAAATAAGTTAATAAGTAAATTAAAAACAAAATAAAATAATGGTGTCATCTTCCTTAATGTGAAACACTACCGAAATTGAAGGATAGGAAGCCATAGCTAGGGCGAAGCATTCAGCCAACCTTGGTGTGTGTATGTAAGTCATTTTTCGTCCCGTTTTTAATGATTTCTATGTTTTCAGTATCGTTGTAGCTTAATCTAGCTAGCCCAAGGACTAATTTATAAAATTGTTAAAAGATTAGAGTTTTGCCATGAATGAACATAGGTTGCTTTTGATTTTTGATGGAAGAAAATGGATAGTTGTTGTTAGATAAATAACTTTTGTTAAGTATTTTTGATAAAATTGTCAAATAGTGATTAAATCGAAAAATAGAAAATATTCATGGTGAAATTGTGAAATAAATGAAATATAGGGGTTGCTAAGCCCTGTATGAAATTCGACTATGGTGGGTTAATGGAAAATTTCATGAATTTTCATTTTATGAGCCAGGGACTAAATTGAAATGAAATCAAAATTATAGGGGAAAAACATAATTTTACTACTGATTGGCAATACTATATGGTGAATAATTAATAAAATAAAATAATTAATACAAGATATGTTATATGGCGAGGTGGTCTGAGTAAAATAATAAAAATATATAATATTAGGGTATAAAAATAAAATTAATTATAAAAGCATCAAGAGACGTCAAGAGTGAAGGATTTGATAAGGTGAGTTTTACATAATTTTAGGTTTAAATTTTTTGCTCCATTGGATTTGGATCTTACTTGAATTCAATTTATAAATACTTTTAGATATATTTAAATTATATAAAATAAATTATAGATTGGACGAAAAAGAATTCGCTAAAATCTATATATATATTTGAAAAGTATAATTAAATGGGAAGTGAAATAATTAAGAGCATGCTACTTGGTAATAATGAGGCAGGTTTAAGGTTGATGAATTTGACAGTACTTCAATTGTATGACAATCTCTTCAACAATACCATGTTGTCGTCTCTCGGTAGACTCTCAAATCTAAAGACTTTGTCTTTAGGAAGCTCCAATTTGGAAGGAACGATAGATATTAAAGGTAAAATTATTAACCTGTTTCTCCTTATTCAACGACGTCTATATATACTAATAATCTTTATTTTAATAGTACTATTTTTCAATTTTTGATTCTCCTTAAAACTAGATGGATTAAGCAATTTGGAGGACCTGTATATGAGTTGCTATAATTCATAATGATTGGCAATACTATGATTAGGAAGTTGAGAAGGGATCAAGAGGTTCGAAATGCTCGAGATCAACAACGTGACATTATTCTAGACACGATCAACAAAAATTTAGAACGTCTAAGTACAAAAATTGAGCGTCAGAATTGTAATTGAGGAGATAAGATTGATCAACTTTGGTTAATAATGTTAACCAAATAATGCTCGACGTGTCTCTCGTGTAAATGATGAAACTTTGGTTAATAATGATAGACAACATTTTTTAGCCAAACCAAAGTTCAACATTCCACCATTTCGAGGGAAGTATGATCCCGAAGCATATTGTGAGTGGGAATAAAAAATTAAACTTATGCTTCATTACTATAAATGCCGGGAAGAGGAAAAAGTCCAATTGGCGACCCTTGAATTTTCAGATTATGCGTTGAGTTGGTATATTCAACTTGAAATTGATCATCAAAGAAACTGCAAAAGGGTAATTGAAACATGGGACGAGTTGAAGCAAGTGATGCGAAAGCGTTATGTTCCTTCTCATCACTATAGAGAAGTCTCAACGAGACTTCAACGCCTTTTTCAAGGTAAGGAGATGGAGATGCTTATGCAAAGAGCAAATATACAAGAGGATGAAGAAAATACCATGGTGCGATTTGTAGATGGCTTGAACGTTTTGATAGCCAATGCTCTTAATCTTCAAACCTATATTGATCTTGAGGAGATGGTACACAAGGCAATTGAGATTGAGAAACAATTTTAGCAACATCAATCTTGTCCTTGGCCATCACACTATTATCGAGGAACAAGTTCTAATTCTATTTTCAAGAATTTAAAACCTTCTTATGCTATTAATAAGTTGCTGCCAAAACATGCTGAGACGAAACCTTTTGAGTTGAAAAGCAGGGCTCCTACTAAACCTTTTGAGTTGAAAAGCGGGGCTCCTACAAAACATTTTTCTACATCTTTCAAGCAGCTTATTTCTACTGATTTATCACTAAAACAACAAAGAGCTCATAACATTGAATGTTTTACGTGTAAAGGGCGTAGACACTATAGTCATGATTGTTCCCACATGAGACTTTTGTTTATTAAAAAAGATGACGAACTTTGTGAACCGAAAAAAATGATAATGAGAATTCTTTCCTTGAATCTATAGAGTTAGATGAAATAGAAATGTCATCATGTTCTCCTACTGAGATATATTGTACTGAATTGAATATTCATAATACTTGTGAGGGGGATATGGGAAGTGAGGAAAAATCATGTGAAAAGACAGAGAGAAAAGAGACCTTTAATGATAAAAGTCTACTTAATGATCCAAATTTGGTGAGTGAAAATCTATATGAGGTAAAATTGGAGAGTTCTCAAGTGGAAAAAGAAAATGAAAAGCAAGAAAATATTCATACAAAAGTGAGGAATGATTATGTTTTAACTAACTCTAACTTAAATTTGTTTAGTGGTGTTTCTTTGTTACAAGATTTCAAGGATCCATTTATGGACTCTCAATCATATTACTCTACCATTGATAGGCAATTTTACTTGTGGGGAAGAGGTAAGTTGAACATTGATAATTCCCCACAGGTACTAGAAGGTAAGAAAAGTAATGATGCATCAGAAATTGAAATATGTTGGCACACCTTGAATGTTTTTGATAAGTATGCTACTGATTTTATTTTTCCCTACGACATACTTTCTCAATTGTCAAGTTTCAATGAACAATAGTCTGACAGTTCAATTGATTTTATGGGTTTATCCAGGTATTTAAAGTTTACTTTTGTTGCATTCGACAAGTTTATTAAAGAACCTCATGCATTTGATCTTGCAACAAAATTTTCTACTTTAAACTCTAAATATGAATTTTTACATGATAATATTAAACTACTTGATTTTTATAATTATGTGAAATTCTTGACTCATTGTTGGAAATTCTTATGGATGAACATGCATATTAAAAGAAAGTAAGTTATTTTTTACTTTAACACTCATGTGCCTAATATTTCTTTCTCTAGTGTTGATGGTTTGTTTTTGAAGGAGAGATACTTGATCCATGCTAATTTGAGATATCAAAATCATATTTTTGGTCCTGGAGATAGTTTTGGCGCCCAAGAAAGCTTAGGTAAGTATTTTATTCATTTTATTTATTCTAATCCCTTTTCTTTCTATGTAACTAAAGATTTAGGGACGAATCTTCTTGAGGAAGGGGGGAATGATGCGAGTCTCAAGGCACAGTTTCAGACCCATGAATGTGATGAACTCACACTACCTCTAGGCCCAACAACAGTATCAAAGGCTAAGAAAATCAAATCAAGATGTGATCAAAGACAAGATTCGATGACAAATCTTTTTGAGGAAAGGGAGAATGATATATACACAGATGGAGTGAAATTTATTAAATTCCAATTACCAAAGCAGTCAATTTTCAAGCTTGTGAAATCACCATTCTTGTGAGGACTTTTTGGATGGGATCCTAGCATTTCTGGGTTGAGATGTCATCATGGCATTTTAAGATCTATGTCTTAGCTTTGAATCACTCAATTTTGAGTTCGGAAGCTCAAGTTATGACCATTTTAGTGAAGACTACGCAAACAGAATTTTTGAACGGGATTATGACGGGAATTACGCATTTTAGGCTTTTAATTTAAGGGTCTGTTTGATAGGCAGTAAAATATTTTCCGTAAAATGATTTCTGGAAAATATTTTACTTTTTTGTAAAATGATTTACTGGAAAACATTTTCTGGTGTTTGATTGAATCTGTAAAATATTTTCATTGTTTGATGATTTCGAAAATATTTTTCGGAAAAGTTGTTTTTTACATATATTGCAATGATTTATTTATAATAATACTCAATAATAAGCTACAATATTGATCGTTATAAATTGAAAAAATATTATCCACAATGAGTACTAGTAAGAATATTGAATAATTATAAATTGCTTGAAACCATAATGAGTACTAGAAATAATATTATACAAATACATAATTAGTAGTACACCACATAGTAACAACATTGTCCAAGTGCATAATATTACACCACATAAAAGTATCAATATCTTCAACCCTAAACCAACTACCAATGAACTAACAAAACGAGACTGAATTAGGAGTTGACAAAAGTCTAAACATGACAGTCTCAGAAATTTTTCCAACTATAATCATTCTTATAGAAGAACTACAATAATCTGTATTAGTATTTGACGATTATTAGAATGACAGCTCCTTCCACTCCAAAGGAAGCAATGTGTAAGAATCAAGAAACCTTCCATAAAAGATATATCAGATAACAAAGCAATGTTCTAAAAACGGGCATATCAAATTAAAAAACAAGATTAACCAAATCTATTGGGAATTTGAAATTACTATTTATAACCTTGACAAGATAATATGTTCATAAACATGATTCATCAGGATCATCATTTAAAAAAGACATGAACAACCTCCATACATTGCAACAGATTGTTCATGTTTATACAAAACATGCTCATGAACTTCAAACAAATGAAATAGAAAACTTATATTAGTAAGAACACATAAAAAAATGAATCAAATTATGGACCCCAAGGCAATATACAACTCTTTGAAAAATAAAATAGTAATGCTAGAAACATAGTCTATTTATTGTAGAAAGCCAAAAAGAACTCAATTTGCTCCAAAGGAAAATATCAGCACTGCATGCAATTCTATATCATAAAAACTTTAAACCAAGATCGAAACAGATGCATTCTTCACTAAATTTACAATCTTTCATTTGTAAATTTGTTTAATGAACTTATTGAAACCTTTAATGTAATGTAATGTAACGCAGGTTCTTTATGGGCATAAATGTACTAATGGCTCACCCACCTAAAGCCTGCATATTGATATTTGTCCATGTTTACAACAGCTACACAGACTTGAGTGCTCTGCCAAGAATTAGGACAACTAGAGAACCCATTAAAATTAGTTCTTCCATTTAACAATCACTTAAACCCTATTACTTGCATTAGAAAAAACATTCTTCACTCAAAGGAAAAGGCAATGAGAGATGGATAACAAATGAGTTTTTTTTTTTATAAACACATCTAAAAATCACCCCTTTTTGGCACAAACTCAAACAAAGGTATAGTTTCAGCATACAAAGGCAAATGCATGTGAAGATAAAAAGTTAGGGTTTTTATTGAAGCTTTTGAAAGACGGAGACACCTAAATTGATTTTGTGATTGTAATTTAAAGGTCCATAATTTAGCCTCGACTAGCCCAGTTCCGGATTTGCCAACTTGTACCAAAGTTTCTTAAGGAAATCAAATGCATCTCTTTCCTTCTAAGGTTCTGAAATTTTACAAGTTTATTGACAGACAAATCTCTAAAATGCAACTAGACAGTAAAATCAGACTCAAGTGATAAAAAAAATGCCAAAGATGAAAGTCTCAAGACACGACAAAGTTGAAGCCTTTAAAATCACCAGGTTGGATGTTTTGCCAGAATCAATCAACTGACCTTACGAATATCATACTTCTCCAGGGTCATTTGTTCAATATACCACACGATTGCACAATGAAAACAACATTCATCAAGACGCACAATAAAACCTTGCAGATGGAGAATCAAATGAGATATTCCAGATAAGGAATCTTTCTAAATGACTTAGAGATAAAGAATAAGTGATATTTCAGAAATATATCCAACCATAATCCATTCATTCATTCATTCTTACAGAAGAACCACAATTTTCCTTTCCATTTTACAGGCAGAGATGAAGAAGCCAAACATTTTCTTTCTCTTAAAAAGAATCATTCTTAGTAGCGAAAATTGAAAGAGAAGACATAACTATCTCTTTGCTAACTGATTTGGCTATGAAAGTATCCAAATTACCCATTTTCCAGTTAACCCAGAAACTGATTTGCAAAAAACATTTGCAGAAAACTACCCATTTGCAGAAAACACATCTACTACAAAAACTTGCAATAAAACTTGCAGAAATCAACAGATTCCCTAACATAGAGCTTGCAATTTTACCTTCGATAAACCAGCAGAGGTGAACCGGCACGCTAACGAGGCAAGCAAAGAGAAGAGGTGAACTAGCAGAGAAGATGAGGCAGAGATGATGATGCTGCAATCGATAGGGTGAAGAGAGGAGCTGTGGAAAGGGTGAAGAGAGGAACAGTGGAAAGGGTGAAGAGAGGAGCTGTGGGACTGGTTTCAAGGGTGAATAGATGAGCTGTGGAAAATGTCTTACCGATCTCTAAGGGGTAAGACATTTTCCGGAAGGATGAGAGGATTTTACCCGTGTTGCGGAATTGATTTTCCAAAAGGAAAATATTTTCCTCCAATCAAACACTGGAAAATGGGGAAAATCAATTCCGGAAAATATTTTCCCCTATCAAACAGACCCTAAGTTTAAATGATATTGGGTTCGGCTTTTAGGCTTAATTTTTATTATATATAAGTCTAATATTGTATTTATCAGCTGTTATTATTTTATTATTATTTTATTTCAAATTTTTTATAATTATTAAGTATTTTAAGTTATTAAGGAGTTTTATGTTAACAAAAAAGTTTAGTTTAAAACTATCTCTTGTTTAGATTAAATTAGAGTTCTAGTATACTTAGAAGTTTTATTTAGATTTATTTAGCTAGCCTATATTTAGGCTTTTGCATTGTACACAATTCATTATTATTCTATTTCTCTTTTGAGTTAATAAATTCTCTCTGGGTTTTTTCTTTTCAAGAATTTCTCTTGAGTTTCTTTTAGAAGAGTTTTAATAATCTTTTTAGATTGTGGGGATCATCTTCAAACTTTTTTTGCCAAAGTTTCTATCTTGGAGGAGAAATTAGAGCCGCTTGAAGGGGGTTGTGGATTCTTCGTGTTTTCAAGGCTTCTTAGAACTTCTACACGCCACATTTTATCTTTCCTCAAAAAGATTTGTCCTCGAATCTTGTCTTTGATCAAATCCTGATTTGATTTGCTTAGCCTTTGACACTATTGTTGGGCATTAAGTTAGTGTGAGTCCATCACATTCATGAGTCTGAAATTGTGCCTTGAGACTCGCATCACAAATGACATATCATTAGGGTTTACATGATTTGGGTGCTGGTCTTGAACGTCCTACCGATGGTTGAGGTCTGGCATGTATTACGGATACTCCACAGCTCGTGTGAGTAGCATCGTGTAGCTACGTTTCGACCCACAGCTTGTGTGAGCAGACCTATTTTCACAGCTCGTGTGAGCATACATGTACAAGAATTGACGGATTATAGTTATATGAGTTAGCATACGATGTGTGAGCAGACCTATTTTCACAGCTCGTGTGAGTATACATGTACAAGAATTGACAGATTATAGTTATATGAGTTAGCATACTATGTGTTAGCTATCCCAGGTATCCAACGGTATTCTAAATGTTTTAACGGGCATGATCTGAAAGAAAGTGGTAAGAGTTTGATACAAACTAAGACATGAACACATGTGATTTGCATTGAATTGGTGATACATGGTATAATGAAAGTTGAGATGGATGGTATATGCTTATGATACATGATTAAATGTTGTGATCATCCATGATTAAATTACTTATGTTATATACTTATATGGCTAACATGTTTGGTGTAAATGCTTAGACTTTGGCCAAGTTGTGGTTCGATTATACCATGTTTAACTTACTTGTTATATGATGAAATGGTAAGTTGAGTTTTACATTATACAAACTTACTAAGCATTTATGCTTACTCTGTGTTATTTTTCGTGTTTTAAGTGAATCGAAAGCTCGTTCGGGTTGAAAGCTTGTCGGAGTTATATCACATTATCCATCAGCTAAATCGATAGATTTTGGTATTACTAGTTTTGATTATAATGGCATGTATAGGTGTTTTTGTTTGATGAATTAGCCATTTGTTTTTGGCTTGTGTTTATGGCATTTTGAATGATGATATGGTGTTAAGTTGGCATGTATATATTTGGCCTTGTATTGGCTATTATTTTGTGTTTGTGGTAATTAGATGATGGAGGTTAAAATGGTAGTTAAAAATGTATGTTATAAGTTGTCCTTTGACAAGTTTGAATGTGGTAATTTGATATGTTGTTTATAGATGACATATGTGCCTAATTGTGCTAATGACTTAGTTGATGGATAGTAAATGTTCATTTTGGTATGAAAAATGTAGTTGGTATATACAGCTTATGATGCTAAATGTAAAATGGTAAATTTGGTACTTGTGAATGTGAATTTGATATGTGAACAAAGTGGTAAGTTTTGGTTAAATTATGCATATGGTTATACATGTTTTAATGTTGTGATTGAGGTGCCTTTGGGTATATTGGTTGAATGTTTATGTACCTTATTGGGATAGCTTGATTATGCAGGTTTTTAGTGCATTTTGAAGGCTTGTTTATATGTGGAAATTTGGTTGTAGGTATGTGCTTGAATGGGTGAGAAAAATTGCTTGGAAATGACCTATTTTTCGTCCACACGGCCAGAGAACGGGCGTGTGTCTCAGCCATATGTGACACACGGCTAGGCGACATAGTCGTGTTTTCCCTGTAGCTTATAAATGTTTGCAAGTCAGGCTGTTACACAGCCCAGCACACGGTCTAACACATGGTCGTGTGAAGTCATTTCGAATGATACACGGCCTGACACATGGGCTTGTGGCTTGACCGTGTGAACCAAGTCAGAGAGTTACACGGGCACGGACATGGGCTGGGATTAGAGGTGCTCATGGGTTGGGTGACCCAGCCCGGCCCGACGGTCCGCCTGAAATATGAGAGGGTTCGGGTAAAAATATAAGCTCAAAATATGGGTTTGGGCAAAAAAACGAGGTCGGTTTAGAAAACGGGCCGGGCCTCGGGCACCACTTTTTTGCCCCGGGCTCAGCCTGAGTATATAATAAATATATTTTTTTAAATTTTAAAATATTTTTTTATTTTTTATTTTTAAATTAAATTTTTGGTGTTTATTAAAAAATGGGTCGGGCCGGCAGGACTCGGCCTTAGGAAATTTTTCCCGGGCCGGGCCTGGACAAAATTTCAGGCCCATATTTCGTCCTAGGCCAAAATTTTTTTATGGGCCCGGTCCGTCCCGGCCTATGAGCACTTCTAGCTGGGACACGACCGTGTGTCCCTACTTCGAATGTCCTCACTGCCTGAGACACGGGCATGTGTCTCATCCGTGTGAGTCACACAGCCTGGCCACACGGCCGTGTGACCCCTGCAGTTTGAAAATTTTCAACTTCTTCCGAAAAATTCTATATGTTTCCAATTTAGTCCCGATTTGTTTCTAATGTGTTTTTAAGGTTTCGAGGGCTCGAATAAGGGACAATATGTATGTCTTTGGTTGGTTTTGCTATGATTGAAGATGTGAATTAAATGCTTTAAATATTTTATTGTTTTGAATTGAAATCTCCGGTAATGCTTTGTAACCCTATTCCGGTGACGGATACAGGTTAGAGATGTTACAAAATACATATAAGTATTTTGGATCATTTTATAATCTTCATTCAACTATTATTCACTGAGTTAAATTTACCACATATGTTCAAATAATTTCAATTCATATAATGAACAATTCCATAGAATTTTATATGCTTTCAACATTCTAAATCTTTTAAGAATTTTAATATAAACTTCACTATATTGTGATTTATATAAGTTGTAACAACAATCATAAGACGTTTGTCAAATCTTTAATGAATTGTCAAACTAATAAGATATCTAAAAGTTATTTTCTTCTATCACAAAAGAGTATCTTTCATAATCAATGCTAAGACTTAGCGAAAAACTTCATTTTTCTTATTTCGTCTTCGTAAAACTACTTCATTGTATCATCGTTGGCTTTATACCTTTAGATATTTGGACTACTAGTTCAGAAACTTCACGAATTTAATTCTACTTGAATTGCGTCTTTTCATTTTGGCCAATCTTATTGCAATAATATTAGTTTGTTTCAGTATCAAATAAGATAAATATTTTCTATCTATAAGGATAATATTCATTACTACATTCTCATATCCTTCCTCAGATAATATTAATATAAATAAAATATTTGGACATATGATATATATGTGGCTAATGATACTCATATCACATTAATAACATAAGTTAACTCTACCTTTTCAAGAGTTAACTCTCATTGTTTTTTTTATTATTTATTACTATATTTCCACTTTTAGTCGTCCATGATTATATCCTTTATTTTTTTATGCTTACATTCACTTTGTAAATTGCATTAGATCTAATAGGATGATTTCTAAACGTCTTCAATGATTATTTTATAACCACCATCACAATCATGCTTGAATTTTAATTCAAAATCTATTTGTTTATGTTGTTACCATGATTAGTCTCAAATTATAATATATAATAAAATAAATTAGTAAAATATACCTGGAGATCTTAACATCATCGTCATTACCCTGACTATTATTAGAGGCATTATTACAAGTACTAAAATAACTTTGCTTTATTATAACAATAATTTAATTATTAAATTTTTAATCATTCGAATATCATGTATAATAGAAAAAACTATAATGTAGATGAAATTTTAAAATAATAAAAATTTTCATAAAGAATAAGTTTTTTTTTTTTAATGGAAAAACATACCAAAAACTGGTTATATAAAATTCTTGGCATATGAAACCTAAAATCTTTGATTGCTTGAGCGGTAAAAAATGATAGCCTTACCCCAGTGTGCGAGTTTGACCCTGTCTTTAGGTTGTTTTTCTTTTTCTTTTTTCCGGCAGCAACTGGTTTTGTAACTGTTTTTGACAAAAATCAGTAATAACGCTTTCGTAATCGACTCATTGTGGAAGAAGATGGTAACGCTTATGCTTGGGTTTGAATCCCGAGAAACTTTAGAAGAAAATCATGGAAAAAAATATCTTGATTGGAACCTTACTTAATGATAAAGTATTGGGTGAATTTTTTAAGGAAAAATTATGAAATTAGGCTATTTTTTAAAATTTTTCGGATTAAGTTGATTTTAAAGAGAGATTTTAGATAAAATGCTTTTAACTTGATGCGTTTTCAACTTTGGTCAGATGGTTAAATGTTAGTGTTTTTATTCTTGAGTCTCGGGTTCAATTCATTTACTACTCACATTTGTAATTGCATCATGAAATAAAGAATACAAATGTTTATAGGAGAAAAATCGAACTCAAGACTCGAGAATGTAATTACAACTATCTAACCATAAAAAAATCGAACTCAAGACTTAAGAATAAAAACACTAACATTTAACATTCAACTAAAGTTAAAAGCACATTTAATTAAAAACGTTTTACTATAAAATCTATGAACGGATTTCATACTCTTTCCACAAAATTGACCTCTCCCAGTAAATTTAAAAAAAAATCCTAATCTCAAAATTTTCCCTAAAAACCGGAATATTTAAGGAATTCACCCAAAGAATTTGATAATAAAAATAAATAAAATGTTTTTTTTTTAATTTAAATCATTAAAAAGAAATAAAAGAGTGCCGTTTTACTTTTTATGTGGTTGGAAAGCTTTGGCACTACTCCAACAAGGGGTTCGACGTGGCATAACAAAAACTAGTCGTTACGATTCCTCCTCCTTTATTATTACCTCATCAGCAAAAATAAATAAATTAATTAAAATTTCAGTTACTCCGCCATGGAAGTTTCTCTTTGTATTTCTCCTTCACTTACACCCCCAGTCTCACTCCCCCAATCAAAACCCACATTCACAAGGTATTCAAATCCAACGGTGAAAGTCACTTCCATCCAAAGATGCAAATCTTTGATACGAAACAGTCAACGGCTTACAACCAAGGTTGCTGCCAATATTCATGATGTTTCCGTCGTAGCTGATCCTGCTCGAGTCGATATCACTTGGCAAATTGTTGTTGGAGCTCTAGGTACACAATTAACATAAGATTATGTCTACTAATATTGATTATCTTACTTGGTATTTATATTTAATACAGTGTTTAATATAAAAAAAAATTTCTGCAGCTGGGGTTACCCCTTTTATTGTTGCAGGGATTGAATTCAGCAAAAGAATTGTAAGCCAAATAATTCAAAGCATTAATTGATCATTTGGGAATGGATTAGTAATGGGTTTTTGCATATGTATGCAATGATGTATTTATGGATGATGATTTGTGTGTTTGTTTATGCATTATTGATTGTAGATTGCACAAAGAAGATGTGGTGAATGTAGGGGCTCAGGACTTGTTTTCAGGGGCAATGATTATTTTAAATGCCCTGAATGTGGTATATGCCCTAGTTAATTTACACTAATTATTTTAGGGTTATATAATCAGTTTTGTTCCTCACTCTATAATCAATGCTTGCTGGCAGGTGGATTTCTTCCATGGCAGTCATGGAAAAGGTTCTTCACTGGTTAAAAACAATTTACTACTTTTCAATGTTATAAGATTTCCCCATAACACTTTACATTGTAAAACAAGTTGAAACTTGGGAGCCAAGTAATTGAACTGGTTCAAGGAGAAAAGCTGTAAAAGCTTTCCTGCATATATGTATGATTAACTCTGTAAAATGTACACATATGTATACATATACAGTATTAGTATGTGAATTTCTGGACAATGTGCTTCATTTTGACATTTGTTGTATCTGATGCTTGCTGAACATTGCAAAGGGAAGTATAATGAATCAGATTCCCACAGTTTCAAAGAACTATAATTTAGATTTGATTGTATTTTTCGTGCATGCTCGAAACGAATCTGACACTATCTTAGACACGGGCAGCATATCATATTTCAACTTTACGAATCCCAGTATAAGAAAAAGACCTGCATGTACATATCTTAGACACGTAACCTTATCCGACACTTACTCCCGGATGTTAGCAACGGTTTTTTCTACTATGATAAATCACATATTATTGTCATAACTCTATGCACTAAACACAATTTTTTTCCTTTTTTTGCTGTTTAGTTTAATTAAACAGAGGAAGATATATATATATATATTATTTTTTTCTGTTCAAGTACTTGTTAAACTGCAAACGCTAGTTTGAAGTTGAGTTTCCTTCACAAATGCAAATGCTTGTAACTGAAAAGGAAAAGCAGACAAAAAAACTGTCGAAACTAAGAACATGAAATTGCTGAGTCCAGTTGCTTTTGAATGGTGTCATTATTAGCATTTAATGACTCAGATTCTTTCCTTTTTTTCCCCTGAAATTACTCTGCTTACAACCAAAACTGACCCTAACACTGGCTGACACATAAGCAATAACCTGGCAAAAGAAAAAGCAAGGTAAGCAACACTTGGGGCAGATTCCTCCTCTCATTTCAACTATATATCAAGACTTGCAATGCTGAAGAGAGCTGTATAGAACATCCGTTCTCTTTTCTTGTTCATCCATATCTGATTTCCACCCTCTCCCCATTTTAAGAAGAAGAAATGGCTCCTTGTCGATCTTGGTCTGAGCTTCCAAAAGAGCTCATCTCTTACATTGCTAAGTGCCTTGACACTCGCACTGATGTTCTTCGTTTCCGAGCTGTGTGCTGCTCCTGGAGAGCTTCAGTTCCTTTGCCACCAAAATCTCCTAAACTGCCAATGCATTTCAGCTTGCCTGTTAATGATCCTAGGAAGCCTATTGTTTCCGCCGTCATTTCACAAACGGTGGTTTACCGCATTGCTCAACCAGGCTTTCATGCTCATCCCAACCGCAAAAGCTGTTTCATCAGGGTGGAAGAAACCGAGCAAGAGAACAAATTCCACCTGGTGAACCCGTTTTCTGAGCGTCTGATCAAGCACATGCCTGCCAACTTTCCCAAGGAGATAAACCATCTCAACTTCAGGGTGGAAGAATTGACCAAGGGTTTCAGTATTCGACTGCTAAAGGATGATGGTAGTTCTGATCTCCATGACAACAATTTCTGGACTCGTAAGCTCAAGCTTGCTTCGGATTTTGATTCGAGCTACAAGGCTATTTCTATCTCATCAGGGCAATTAAGACGTGCGAGGCTTGATACTTACACGACTGACATCCACTGGTGTTCGCTTGATACTGAAGTTCATTATCGTGACATCACCAACTTCGATGGAAAATTCTTCATGGTTAATATTTATGGCGTTATTTTGGGGATGGATGAGAGCTTTTACACCCTGGACGAGGTTCACACATCTCTGGAACAAAAGGACTGGGAATGCGAAAGGTATTTCGTGGAATCATGTGGCCATCTTTACTTGGTTGTCAGAGACTTCCTCATTTGCCCTACTCTAGTTCAATATAATGATACACTTGATGCTTTCATGACCGAAGCCAAAGATGCTAATGTGCCGGTTAAATTCAAAGTTTACAAACGGATCCCTAGTGGTGACCAGCGGAGTAGGTTTTGTTGGGTGGAGGTGAATGATTTGGGTGATCGTGCATTCTTCGTCAGCACTGATTGTTCCTTTTCCTTTTTGACTCGAGATTACACAGGGTGTGGTGGGAACTGCATCATCTATGTTGATGAAATAGACAATGTGGAGCGTCTTAGGAAATTTGAACCTATCGAAGCAGACAACGACAAAGAGGGTCTTAAGCAATTGAAGAATGGAAAGGTCAGATTGTACAATTTAGCGGATCAATCCAGTGCACCTCTTGCATTATTCCCACACTACCTGGATATGTTCTGGCCTCCTCCAACATGGCTGAAGTGGGATCAGGGCCCTTCTAATGCCTGAATACTGTAAGTTCAAAGTGCTTATATTAGTTCCATTTTAGTAGAAACCGAGAATCGTAACTGCTAGCTTAACCTTATGTTGACAGATGATATGCTTGATGTGATAATGTTGTATGCGTTATTCATTGTTGTGAAGTTATCTTGCTTCATGTTTGACAGTAATGACTTTTCATGTCTGTGAGTACTATGTCTGCAAACTAGCACAATGATTAGGCGTTTTTATCGGTAACCTATGTTGATTTTCTATACCACTGCGCACTATGAAATTTTGCATGAATACATGCATAGAAGAATGATTATTAAAGATTCCCTCATCGATCCAACTTTCATTGGTTTGCTACGTTAGTTAGGTTGTCGGTTCTGTCATGCTTTAACACGTGCCCGTTGCTTGCATTAGTTGTTCTGTATCACCTTTAGAGCCGCCCGACAGCTACACGACAATAACGTAATCACCAATTATTGTGTTTTGTGCTGAATTTATATCAAGTCATAATCTATCCTATCTAGGACATAATCCGACAAGAAAAAGCATAGGGTGATCACTTGTTAAATTCTTTTTATGCGTGTCATACGTTAAATCGATGATTCTTGTACTAGTTAAGGTAACTGAGATAGGAACATCCTGTTATTATGGAAGTAAACTGAATTTGTGCTTATTTAGTAACCAAGTTGACAATTGGACCTAAAATAATGTGCCTTCCCTGATTTACAAGTTAACCACATGTTAATGTCCTAGTCGATAGAGATTCAAATGGATATGTCATTACTAAAGATTCATGGCAAGACCATAGATCAAAGAACATTAGGTTGTAGGTATTAAGTCTGCTCATTAGTCATAATTCTATTGAACTGCAATGCCACAGTCCTAGGTTATATCACTTGCTTCCGGTTTTAACAGGTGACACACTTTCCCCGAGTATCTTCTATTGCCATCATTGGAAACAAACAGATCTGCAGGTTCCATTATAATAGATAGATACCGTAGTTGAGATGGAACGATTACGTGCCACGTATGGCTAATCCCTCAGTAACCAATCAGTGCAGCTTATAGCACAAGATGCTCTGATATGATACCTTTTTGACAAGTATTATTGGTAGTTGAGATTATGCTTGCACTAGTACTATTAATCTTCCGACACTTAGATCATTAGTTGCTGCATCTGTACAAGTTCAATATCGAATAATTTGAATGACTTACCGTTTGGAGTTGATCAAAGTACTTAATATTCAGTTTTGTGTTCTGCTAATTGTAATGATAGTTATAACCAGAGTTTGTTTAGCTTTAAATCTTTGAAATTTTTACTAATATGACTTGTTGCACCGAGTTCTTCGCCATGCTAAATATCTTTAATCACATTGAAAGCATAACATCATACATATACTATAATAGTTTCAATGCATTTCCTTCTTACATCTTTGTTTTAGAAACAAGTAGTGCCTCAATACAACAGCATCATGTTAAAGATTTATGTCTATCTATGTCTGTTTTCCTGGCCTAACATACCTAAATGAGTGATCTGTCTTGTTACAGAAGTTTGAGCCGTATCAAATCTGAGAAGATGCAACCAACCGACTATTTATTAATCATTCCATTTGCAGTGCCTTACATTTTATCAGTTGAATACCATATTTATTGTAACTTGTATCGGTTCTATTCTTTTAACGCAGGTGTCCTGGAGACAAGCTTCTGTTGGAAGGAAGCTGCAGGCAGCACTCTTATATCCCTGGAAAGGAAGTACTAAATAAATCAAGTGCTGTTAGTTTAAGTGTCTTATATTAGAAGTATGCATAGGCGGGAGGTGTTTCACCACCATATTGTTGTTTAAGACTTATGTTTTCCTATCTGTCTGTGGGGAACTCTTACAAACTCTATGGTTATGTTGTGTCGTGTTGTGTTGGAATATGAAATCTGAACCGTTTTGGTATGATTTTGATGTTTGTTATACCTAAGTATTCAACTGCTGCTTATCATATATTTTAATTGACCATAAAACTAAGCAAATCAAACCATAGTGTCACCATGTTGGAGAACCATACTGGAAACTTTAAGGTCTCCAAACGCGTCATCCCTTATGTAAATGGTCATCAGCATCAATGACAACAAGGTTTATGATTTGTTTGGTAGCATAAAGTAGTCAACTTCCCCGTATGCTTAAATAGTTGACTTTATACCCCAAAACAAACAGGGGAAAAATAAAAATTAAAGGAGTTTAGTTTGGGTTTGATCAGTTTTGTGCATGTATATAGCGAGTGATACAAAAAAGTCACTGGAAATGATTGATTTGAATTGAACCGAAGGGTTGATGTTAAGTTGGGGGAGGGTATAGGTGTAGACAGTGCAGAAAGGTTTGACAAATGGCTAAATATATATTTGTCGTTTGAGATTTTGATATTCATTATCACAAGGAAATGAAGAAAATGACTTCCCTAAATATATATTGATTTGGACTTGAAAATCCCATTTTCATAATTAAATGATAAAGATTGCACCATTGACTTTAAAAGTATAAGGATGAATCATTCATGGTTCATGCTGCTACGCGATGCCTGTATTTAGGAACTATAATTTCAAACACAAATACCCTAAGGTCACTGGATATGTATGAAATTGTAGTTACGCACCCGATGTAAGAGGTGAGATTTTGACCTAAATTAAAAATATTGAATTTCAGCCCGCCCGTATTAATTTTTTTTATATAAAAACAAATTTTAAAAATATAATAAATTAAATACACCAAACTTGTTTCCAAACAAATTGTAAATACATTTTAAAAATCTTCATTAGCAAAATTAACAGAAAGAGTTATACAAGATTCAAACAATAATAACAAAATAGTAGCAATATAATAGCAAAAAAAAAAATAGACTGATTCGGTCAGTCCAGGAAAAGAAATTTATCCAAAGCTTGACCTATTTAAAAAACAAATCTTATTTTTGTCCAAACTCATTCTTAAACTTACATTTTATCTAAAACTTCTCACTTTTCAAAATAATATTTAAGTCTACTTTTAATATTAACTGTTCTGTCAATCAGCTATAAGGAGGTGCTTTATTTCCGATAACTTTCGAAATTAATAGAGTTTAATGGTTAAATTTAAAAAATAAAAATATATATAAAAGGTTAAAATGTGCTTCAAATTACCATATTCTTCATATATGTAAAATTTAATTCTTCCATTTTTATTTTCAAGAATTTAGCTTGTTTATTTTTAAATGTTAAATTTTAAATTTCTATCATTGATGTGATATTTTAAAAAACATTTATTTGGTAAAAAATGGTGTTGTAATGAAGTTGAATTTAATAGAAAATTTTAATGGTATTAACAATTGAAGTTGCATTTTTAAATCCACAAAGTAGAGGAATTAAATTCCAAATGTATGCGGACTTTGAACACAAATAAATATAAATTTGATTGAAATGGAAAATTAAAAATAAAAATGTTTTGGGTTTCTCTCAAACTATTTTCTCTCATCACAAATTGAGCTGATAACGTCTCCTTCTAACACACAGATAATTTGTTTGAAAAAGAAAAAAGTTAGTAACCCAAGATGTCGCCATCTTCATTTTGGGAGCTGGTTGCTTATCCAGTCCTCATGCATCTTCTGTCAAAGATTTAGTTTATATACTTTTTGGACCTCCCATGAATATTTATTATTCTATTATTCAATGAGGTCTAAAAAGTATGAGAAAAGTTAAATTCTGATATTAATTTTTATATTTTATGAACTCTTATAATTTGATTTTATATTTTTAATTCCTATGTCTAAACTATTTTTTAATTTGAAAAACGGGGATCGACTTTAAAATGAAAATTGAAGTCGCCACCGATCTTTTTATTGAGGTGTGATCGGATCACCTTGAAAATAATTTTAGGTCTGCGAATTTTAAGAAAACAGGTTCGGGAGTCGGTTACGCACGAGGAAGGGTTAGCACCCCCGTGACGCCCAAAATTGGTACCGAATTGATTGTTTAATGTCTTAATATCGAAATTTTGAAAGCTTTCATCTTGAATAGGCTCACTGATTTCAAAGAAATAAATTGTCACACTCAGTAAGTTAGAGTGCAACATTTCAAATCCTCAGAATTAAGTTTAACTTTTAAAACCTATGCATTTTAAGAAGGATATCTGATTATTTGGGTCAAATGAGAAAATCAAAACCCAGTAAGTTAGGGTTCGATTTCACAAAATTCCTAAATATCGAATATTGTCTTTATTTTATTTTTTGAAAAAAAATCATCATCGAGAAAACAACATGTCATATCCAATGCGTTAGGACACAACGTATCGAATTCCCGAGAATGATTTTTTTATTTGTATGCTTTGATTAAAGAATAATCTCGGTTATTTAGATTCGACGAGAAAAGTTGGAACCCAATACGTTAGGGCTCAATTCTTTCGACGATCCCAAATACCGAACTTTGTGTTATCTTTGAAAAACTTTTTGAATAAAAATGCTCTTGATACTTGAGTGATATTAAACGTAATTTTTTTTAACAAATAAAATCAATGGAATAATAACGTACAACGCGAGACGATAATTCGTAAACCTATATGTTAATGAACACAAATAATCCATAAATACCAATAAACAAATACCATACACATAAAGGCAATAATCTCACATCACATGTAAATATCAACATTAGTATTTAAAACCTAATAATAATAATAATAAACTAAGAAACAAGCAAATTAACACAAACACCAACCCAATGTACAAGTTTTGAAATAACCAAAAACATGAAAGAAAGGAAATTGTAAACCAATAAAGTGTAGCTATAAAAATTTTAAAATAAATAATATGCAAGAAAATTTAAAATAGATAAAATGGAGTTAAAATATATATATATTATGTGAAATGAAATATCTTAATAAATCTTAAAGTAAATATTACAAATGAGGAAAATCCAAATAAGTAATATATAAAATAATAATATCTATATATATGTTAATCTAAATAAATAATACATATATGATAATACATGTAAAAAGTTGAAATGGGTGAAATATAATAAAGTAGGTTTTTAAAAGAAATAAATTATATATATGAGAATAAGTAAAAATAGAATAATATTAAGCACAAATATAAAAATAAGGTTAGATTTAAAGATTAAATATATCAAAAAATAATGAATATAAATACTTAAATAAATTTAAAAAAATCTAATAAGGATTAAATTGGTTTTAAAACAAAATCAGAAAGAAAAAAACGAAAATAAAATAAAATTGAAGGACAAAAATGCAGTGCGCGAATAACATGGGGGACTAATTGGGAAATATTCCCCATTCTCCCAAAACGCAGCTCTGCGATATGGACTAAAATGAAGCAACAGTGAAATGTCAGGTAGAATTTAAAAAAATAAAAAGATTGATTTGGATGCGCTTTAAAAGCGAGGGACTAAGCGCGCAAATATCCCTCCCCATGCCAGAATACGCAGATCTAGTCGCATCTGGGTCGGGTCATCGGGTTAACGCCAATACGGCACCGTTTTAGAGCCATTGGCACGGGCCTAAACGGTGTCGTTTTATGCCCAGTATAAATGCCCCTTCAAAACCCTAAAACCAGAATATTTCAAAACTCTATTAGGCTATCAGAGAAAAAAAAAGAAAAAAAAACTAAACCTCTCTCACCCTTCGCCGCCAGTCTGCCACCTCTCCGCCACGATTACACCGTCAACGGTGGTCAGAGCTGCACCCCTAGGGGCTTTTTAGCTCCTCCTCGCGCGGATCCGAAGGCTTTTCGAGGTAAACCTTCACCTTTCTCTTTTGTTTACACGCGAGTAAAAAAATAAAAAGAAAACGGTAGAGAAAATCGAATAAGAAAAAAGAAAAGATCACCTTTTGAAACCCCCTTTTTTTCTATTGCTTTTCTTTCAAATATTTTTGCTACAATCTCCGTGGGTCTCCCCTTACAGATTTTTTTAAATCGGCCTTTATAGTGCCGAAAAATCCAAAAGAAATAATCAAAATTTAAATTTTTTTTTACAACTGTTATCTGTCCTTTTTTGTTTGGTGCTACGTTGTTCGTATTTCGTTTGTTGCAGGAATGGTCGTACGATGACATGGCACGACGTAGCGCGTGGAGGCGTGGGGAGAACGGCGCTGGAAGCCGTTGCGGCGCTCGTGCTAGGGCTGAATGCCTAGGGTTTCTTTTTCTCTTTGGTGTTGGGCCGTATGTATTCGGGTTTGGGCTTGGGTTTTAGTGGGTTATTGTAAATGGTTTTGGATCACTGTAATATGGACATTTTGGACATTTAATATATTTATTTTTGTTTTTATTATCCATATTGGGCCGGGCAATATTGGGGCCATTACACCCTATACTTTTTTTTAAAAATTTTAAAGTTTTAATCTTGATCAAATGATAATTGTTAATTTATTAAGTTTTGTTACATTTAAAATATGATGCGGCATTTATAATTTCATTTCGGTTTACTATTTTCACGTGTTACTCACAAAATTATAGTAAATGAATTTAACAAATAACAATTATTGTTTGCATCAAAATTAAAATTTTAAAATTTTAAAATTAATAAAGATTAAGAATAATGTAATTGTAGAACATGAGCTAAATTTAAAACTTTACGCATCGTACAATAATAATAGTAGAACTTAATCAAACCAATTTACTTGTTTACGATAAAAGCTGGGTTCAAATTTTAAAATTTAAAAAAATACAAAAATTAAAGTTAATCAAATTGAAATATAAAATCGAATCTATAATTTTATAATTTATACAAAGTATAAAGCTTAATAGTAGAATTTGATGTAAGATAAATTAACGAAGAGTAAAAGTTCACAGATTTGGCCGAGTTTAAGTATAATTTTAATATACTTTATATTTATCAAACCAACTTAACCCAAAATATAAATTTAAAATTTTGTCTAAACCCACTCATACGTATAAATGACTAATTCAAACCTATTTTAAAATATCCATATTAATTTTAACTTGTATTCAAACTCTGGAAAATATTCCGACCATCAAGAGGTGTAATGGAGAGAGAAAGAACGAGTTTTTATTGTGAATGTTACGATGGGGGCTTAAACCGTGTGGGTCCATTTTTTATTGTGATTTGCAGGTTGGACGGGGGACTTATCCTTTTGACACTCCCCTAGCCCTGAACTTAACCAACGATGTTTCTTTCCTCCTTTTTCCTCAGTCAACTTTCAAAAGGTGTCTCCTTTCTCAGACCAAAATACCCTCTCCCCCCCATTCCATCTAAACGAAAGGTTTCTTCTTTCTTCACACTTTCACTTGCACCATTCATTTTACTTACTTGTCTAATGCCTCTGTTTCCCCATTGGTAATGGAAATTGTTATGATTTCAGAAACTTTTCTATAGCTACTACTTAACCGATAAACAAGAAAGTTCAAACTTTTGCAACTTCTATCTACAAAAAATGATTTTTTATTTGTTCTTCTAATCATGGATGCTTATGTTTCATCTAACTACATATGTTTATTAATTGATTTTTCTTATAATTTGAGTAAATTATTGATTAAGTGATCTCACATAGATTAAATAAAAGAGACAAAGATCAACTGCCATTTCTCAACAGAAGACTTTGACATTTTCAGATATTGGCATTGGGATTATATTATTTGACTACAATTTGAAGACTCCAAGCTAAAGTCTTTCGATAGACCAGTTTTTCTTTGATCAAACAAAGAGATAAGGCTAATAGCCTAATAGGGATCAAATATGATAATAATTTAAAGTTTGGTGGAGACTCTGTTGGCTGAGAGAGGGTGATTTTGGTCTTTTCAAATAGAGCGTAAGGAAGGAGACACGAGGTTGAATCTGAGGATGGGTTGGAACTTGGATGTAAAGAAATGTGTGACTCATGTCTTAGGTAAGAAAATCTGTCATTTTGTCAGTGTCATTTATGTAATTTCCCATAATGAAGAATGTCATTTTATAATGAAGCTTTCTTATAAATTGAAGGCTAATACAGCTTAGGAGGTTGGGGATTGATTTTTTGTTCTTGCCACTTTGTAGTTTGAGATTCTCCTTTTGTTCTTTGAAACCCCAAACTTAGCACCAAAACTTTTAGTTTAGAAGTGGAATCAAAATAAGGTATGGGATATCAGTATTCAATCCATTTCTTTTATTACTTAAAATTAACTAGGGTCTTTGTTAAAGCTTTTTTTCTGGTTTTGGGGGGTGATTTTGTTTTCCCAAGTCACCGAGTTTCATGGTTTGTTGCTTTGTTTCTCGGTATTTATTTTTCTTCTTATATATGATGCAAATGAATGCATTTGAGGTCTGAAATGAGTTTTTTTTTTTAGCTGAATTTTTAGTACCAAGTTTTCTTTGAGCTAACATGTATGTTGTTGTAAAAGGTATAATCTTTATGCTCATGCATGTTTGAAAGTAATTGTCTTTTCTTCTTTAAACCCTGCCTTTTTTATGTTCTTATCCTTGAAATCTTCACTCTCTTGGGGAAATATAAAACAATTTCATAGTTTCATATTAAATAATGAATGTTTGTATTGTTTCATTGCAGAAAAACTTCATGTTCTTTTAATTTCACTTACAACTTTTAGTTCTATGTTAGCAGCATAGCGCTGGTTTGATTCTGCAAATTTTTTTCTTTGTTTTACTGAAAAAGCTTTAGCTGCATGAATCTATTAGATGCTTTCTGTCATTTTAATGAATGAGCTGCTTTTTATTTCCCTTTCAAGTTCCTATATAAACCTTTTTCATGTTAATTCCTTGCTGATATTTGTTTATGAAATATATTTTACCTGAAGATTGAAATAAAGATTTTTTATACATCTTGCATCATCCTGCCTGCCTACTATTTCATTCATACAATCTTCTTTGCCAGCTATGTTACGCATGAAATCAATCTATATTTTTACTCTAGGGGCTGAAAACTTGTATTGGTGTCCATCTTATGCATGGCAGACGTGTTAGGTTATTAACAAATGTAGGATCTTTCCTGTTTTATGCTATGTACCATTTTGTTGTCATCATCATTAGTCGGATTAAGAAGACTTGAACTCCATTTCCTTTCCATTTGGTGCATCTTTTTTCTTGTTTGATTTCTTCTGATATAAAAGAAAAGCTGGTGTTACTTGATTTTTCCATCATAAAATATAGCTAATGCCTTTTGTTGACCTTCTATGCAGAATTCATCCGGTTCTTCTCTTTGATGTGTTATTCGTGCCAAGCAGCAGTTGTTGGAAATGGTTGGGTGATTTAACTTATTCATAATAACAGTGCTATCGGTTAAATACGGAGGTACTTTATCAGAAAGGTTTTGCAGTGCTCCGTTGTTGTCTTTTGACTCGTAGGATTAAATAAAAGAAACTTCTGCAATGCAAACGTCTCAGAAACATAAAATTACAGGCAAGTGCATTGACTGGCCCGTGCAAGAGCTGGAGTCCTATTGTTGGCCTCCCAACCAGAGCTTAGAGCCATACCAGTCAGGTTCTGATGATGGCAGCAATAGTGTGCAACATTCAGTTCCTAACCTGGAGCGATACTGCACCCTTGATTCATCGTCCAGTATGCAGAATTCTTCTTCGACAGCCAGTTTTTCACCCGATGGCAGTCCTGTTTCGCAGCAAAACTACACTTACCCATTGGACCTTCATTCCCCGGAAAATACGTGTGCTTCACCAATAAGTGGTTCTTGTGTAATAGACAATGAAAATGACTTGGGGCTTATGATAAGACAACTGGAAACTGCTATGCTAGGCATCGATTCAGGTGATCTTGACCTTCATGCAATAGCAGCTTCTGGCAGAGCCACTAAAGTTTCCGTAGAAGCGGAGAGGTGGAAATACATGAAAGAGATGATCGCCAGAGGGGACCTGAAAGAACTGCTTTGTACTTGTGCCAAAGCTATAGAAAGTAACGATATGTATATGACTGACTGTTTGATTGCGCAATTACGTCAAATGGTGTCAGTTTCGGGTGAACCAATGCAACGACTAGGAGCCTACTTGTTGGAAGGGCTTGTTGCACGGTTGGCTTCTTCAGGAAGTTCTATTTACAAAGCCCTAAGATGCAAAGAGCCTGCCAGTCCTGAACTGCTTTCATACATGCACATCCTCTATGAAATCTGCCCGTATTTCAAGTTTGGCTATATGTCAGCAAACGGGGCAATTGCTGAAGCCATGAAAGAAGAAAGTAGAGTCCATATAATTGATTTTCAGATTGCCCAAGGAAGCCAATGGTTGACCCTAATCAATGCTCTTGCTGGTCGATCCAGAGGACCTCCAAGCATCCGTATAACAGGCATTGATGACCCTACATCAGCTTTTGCCAGAGGAGGAGGACTTGAAATAGTGGGGCAGAGACTACGCAAACTTGCTGAGTCATGTAAGGTACCCTTTGAGTTCCATGCTGCTGCTATTTCTGGCACTGAGGTTCAACTTGAAAACCTTGGTATTCAACCTGGTGAAGCCATTGCTGTAAATTTTGCCATGATGCTGCATCACATGCCAGATGAAAGTGTGGACACTCAGAACCATCGGGACAGACTGTTGAGGTTGGCCAAGAGTTTGTCCCCAAAGGTGGTGACGCTCGTTGAGCATGAAGCAAATACAAATACCGCCCCCTTCATTCCCCGTTTCCTAGAGACAATGGGTTATTTTTCGTCTATCTTTGAATCGATTGATGTTAGCCTGCCAAGAGAACACAAGGAGCGAATCAACGTTGAACAGCACTGTCTGGCCCGGGAGATTGTCAACATTATAGCATGTGAAGGGCAAGAGAGAGTGGAACGTTATGAACTTTTTGGGAAATGGAGATCAAGGTTTATTATGGCTGGCTTTACACCCTCTCCATTAAGTCCATTTGTAAATGCTACCATCAAAACTCTGCTGCAAAGCTATTGCGATAAGTATACTCTTGAAGAGAGAGATGGCGTTCTTTATCTCGGCTGGATGGATCGAGCTATAATTGCTTCTTGTGCATGGAGATGTTAACCGAAGGATAGCTGTTCTTTACATTTCATCTTTGGCATACTCAGGATTAGCACTTAATTTGATGAGAATGTCCTTTTCAGGGATGTAATGAAAACAAGTCCTTTGTACAACTAAATGTTAGTCATAAATTCTAGTGGTTAACTGTTGCAGCTTGTCTTGCATACGCGTTTTACAGTGCAATGTTCACATTGTTGGACTTATCAGCAAAACAAACTAGTTTTCTTTTCATTTCATGGAAATAAAATGGTGGTAGCTGGTTCATTTGCCTGAAAACGTTCACATTTCAGTTGAAAACTATGACAAACAAGGAAGAATAACGCAGGGATATTCCACTCTGTGGTCCGGGTCGAGTCAAATCCTTCATATGCCCCATCAATTGTGTCGGGTAGCCTCCCAACATTGCCAGCAATCACCCTGCAAACTGTTACATCCTTCTTCAAATTCAACTTGAAGGAACCATACTGTAACTCACTACTTGTATTCGATTTAATCCCATTTTTCCTGGTAAGTTCCGTCTCGAATCTTGACGAATTATGCGGCAGACTCGACAGCTTGGACACTTGCTTCAGCTTTCAGCTGCAGCAGGCTAGTGCCATAGAACAGTAACAGCTCATTTCCATCTACCATGCTTGAACCTTTTGAGAACTATTGAGTTATTCACTTCTAGAACCCTTATGATCTTGCTTGGTGGCTTTGAGAATAGGAGGGCAGGTTGCATGCAAAATCACATGGCATGGAACAAACAATCTCTCAACAGTGGACCACGTTGAGAGCAAAGTTAGGACCATAGCCTACACATATATGATCGTGACTGAAGAATTGTTTTATGTAATCAAGTTTTACCCCTTTTTCATGCCTTCCCTTGAAATTATTCCTAATATAAGCTCAGGTCCATTTTGCCTTTGGTTTTGGGACCTCGCTTAAACAACTGGCAAACAAATTTCATCGCATTTTTTTTTTCTATCTTCGCAGTGTAGTCTAGTAATATATACAACTGTTGTTATACATGGTCTACATTTGTCACAGTTGGTTAATGGTAGCTGCAAGCAATTAGAGTCTTGTATTTCAGCTTTAAAGTAGGTTACATTGTCATGAAAGTCAAGGTCTAGGAGTCTAAACTCATCTTTTTAACAGTTACAAGTTTCAAACAACCGTTTCTTTTAAGCTTTTGGACCTTTCTGATGAAGACTGAAGACTGATATATGAAACATGTTGGATGAAATGAGAGGCAAAGACTGACCATTTTGGCCTGGCCAAAGGGATTTCTCCAAGTTGATGATGGCCAAAACTATGGCTTTCAGTTTCATATTAGTTTTTGAGATGGTAGGCTTCGTAAGTTCCAAGTGGAGATATGGGCCACAGCATGGATACATGTGCTCTTCTACAATCCCTGCCAAAACAATGACAGATTGGTCATAATGGGTTTTGGATTATATCAACGGTCAATGTGTAAATGTTGGAAAACCTGTTGGGTTTGTTCTAGAAATCTTTTCCTGATTGTTGATTTTGGTGTATTTTCACCATTTCTTTTATCCTTTTCTGCTAGAAAAATATAATCCAATCCAAGTGTTGAAGAAAATTAAAAAATAAAGTTCAATGAGGCATTCAACAGGACCTGGAACAAGTTGTCTGCAATTGAATCTCAGCCCTGAATCAACAATCAGAACATCAAAAGGGTCAAAATTCATAACCTCGGATTCTTAAAATGTCTGATCAATCCTTTGGTCTGATCCCAAAATTTCATAGCCTCTAGCAATAACCGTAGATAATGTGTGAGAATTTTCCATCAAAATGTGTAAGCAAAGATTGGTTTTGGTGGGGCATTATCTAAGAGGCAGTGTTAAAGAAAAATACTCTGTACTACTCACAAATATTTAACCACAAGATGGAAAATACATATATTATATTCTTACAAATATCATTTCAAGAATTTGTTTTACAACATTTTCCTGTGAGAAAATAATACCTGTATCCGTTCCACTTTTGTACAAACTCCCAAGTTAATACAAACAGTGATTGGCAACATGATTGAGATAAGCTGAGATAGTAAACTAATACATACATACATACATACATACATACATACATACATACATACATACATACATACATACATACATACATACATAGAAAAATCCGAATTTTCAGAATACAATTTTAACCTTCTCTTTTACCGGTGAAAAAGATGGAGAAATGAAATCCAGTCCATATTTTTATTCATCGTCACCTTCGTTGTTAATAGATTTTTACGGACCGGTTAGTATTCTTCCCATGCTCTGTGGAAATGCATAAGAATGATTTAGGGGTGTAATTTCAACACCACGGCCTTCACTCGGATTTTCTCTAGAAACATACTGATTCATGCTGCCATTTAGAGCACCGTAATATGCCATCATAGTTGGTTGAACAAATTTGAAACTTGAACCACCAGTCTGTGGCCGGCTTTGGACCAGTTCAGAATGCAATTGTTGATGCTCATTTGAAGCATGTTCGGGAACGGAACTGATCCCAACACCAAGATCAAGGCTAATGGCATCATTTTCTTCTGATCTAATCCTTGATGGCCCACACATTGCTACTGCTCCTGCTGTATCATGACTACCAGTTTTTGCAGTTGGCACATCGTGATTGTGTTTTCCCTCGTATGTGGTTATAACAGCCTTCGGATCATGAGATGCCCTCTCAACGTGTTTTCTAACAGGACAACCAGCATTTGTGCACTTATAATAACTCCTACATAAAAAGTAAGCAGAAAAAATAACATCATAAATAACATATGTAAGAAACAATAATAAAATAAAGTAACAAAAACCTATGGTCAAGAGTAGTCATGCATACTACTCAAATATGAGCCTCGAAATCAGCATGCAATAAAGCCATAGCGAGACAACAAAATACAAATAATACTCAAGATAAACTGAATAGAAGATCCTAAAACACTCAATTCTCATATCTAATTTATGACAAAGCACAAAACTCAACATGCCAGTAAGCCACCAACATAGTGTTTCAAGAAGGTATATGTTGAAACATATGAACGTATTAAAAGATTACTTGTCAGTGTGATATTCCAAATCTATCATCATTGATTTTTAATGGTACATACCGAGGATTAGGATTTCCTCTCACTACTTTTTGCCCATATTTGCGCCAACGATACCCATCATCCAGTATATCAACTTCACTCACAGTCTGAACAACAACACGTGGTTCCCGGATTGGCTTCACCACAGGAGTGATATCAATCCCACCATCCATCTTCCTGTTCATTGTTGCTAGTATCCTTAGCAAGCAGACAAATCCACAAAATAAAAACGTAATGCCTCTATTGACAAATAACAAATTAACATACCTCCGTTTCGAGAATGGATCATCATCTTCAATCTCATCTAAATTATCATCGTTAGCTGTGACAGGAGATATATCTGCAGTACTATTTGGCTCAATACTATGAGCCATCTGGCCATAAACGCAATATGACTTGTCTAAAATGGTGAAAAAGAAAGCATTAATTTGTAAGTCAAAAGGAAAAAGGACTCCACAGATAGAACTGAATATATAATGTTTTTTGACCCTTACCATCTCTACCATTCAAAGATGAGACCTTGTCAGATCTTTCTTCTTGGCCAGACATGATATTACCAGAAGAATATCGGCGGCTAGGCTGAGGTTTAGGATGATCATGTGTACCTTTGTATATTATCTCAGTAATCTGTCCATCATGAGATCGCTCAAACAGCTTTTTCACTTCACAATTAGGATGTGTACATTTGTAATAACTGCGTGGAAATTCACATCCTTTCACATGTTTCTGTCCATACTTTCTCCAGTTGTATCCATCTTCAGATGACACAGGCCCAACTCCTCTATGATCAGACTGCCCAGATGGCATCCCACCATTTGGGTTACCTATCTGGTTTAATTCCTCGGCATCGACTTCAGCATGAGCACTAGCCATAGAAGTAGCTGTATGAACGGGTACAGAAAGGCTCAATACATTCGAGGAGCCTGCCATCTCACTCTTAACTGTAGCTGATGAATTGAATGATACGGCCTGATATTGAATTTGGATCTGCTGAGATTGCTCACTTCTCTGCGGGTCTAAATCTGCAGGAGCCTTGAATAAGGGGGAAAAAGAAGACCTTTAGATGAGTATACCTTCCAACCAGCAGAGCATAATGAATTTAGACAAAGAATGTCGATAATGAATAGTTAAGATAGAAGAACAGGCTACTAGTTTAGGTGTGCCTATGACATCCTCTGGCATGATGCCACTATAGGTTAACTAATAAATTAGTTTCCTATTGCTAGGTTTATGGCAGAGTTTAAATTGATGCAAAAGAGTCTCCGCATAAAACCAGGATTCTAGACACTAAACTAATTATATGCCTATGCCGATGGCTATCATGAAATATAGCACAACTGAATATTAGAAACAATGGAAATTATTATTTAAATTTTGATCTCAAAGTATGCATCAACATTTATCAGGAAATTACCATATTTGATCTAGGATGAGGTCTAAACTCAAAGGTGCTTGGATTTCTTTCGTCAAAAGCATTAGAACACGCAGTGGTTGCTGAATATGTACTACAAGCAACAGAGGCGTGTACTGCTTGAGGCTTGATAAGAGAACCAGTAGTCGGTGAAGGCTCCGCCTTGAACAACAATAAACAAAACAAGTTACTTGGCACAGCTATTGTCAGCAAGAGCAAGCATATAAAGCTCAAACCAACCAGTGACCAAAGATTACACAAACTAATTCCATCATGTTTATTTAGTGCAAAAAACAACTTAATATAAACAAAATGAGAGGGACAGCAGGGCAAGATTCCAGACCAAACCAACTAAAGGCGAGTAAAAGCAAAATCATTCATATACTTCAAGTAAACCCTACGCTTTACGTGAAAAGCAAGTCTGTAAAACCTCAAGCTCAACTTGTAACCTGCAATACCCATTTGCCTTCTGCAAATTCTACTCTATGTGATGTCATATCCTCCATTAAATCACAGGCAGTCACGCCTCCTCCTAACCTTGACCCACCAACTTTCTACTTTTCCACTCATTCATTTCATTGCCTCCTTGCACCACACATTAAACAAATCCCCATCCTTTGATCTAAAATCAAAGGATCACCTTTAATGAAGCATCCATCCATTAATGCACTCCACTCCACCTCACCCTTAGCATCAATTCCATATTCTACATTGCACAAAATGGAAAAGTTCTCTAGCATGTCCTCTAGTTAAGACAAGGAAAATCACATAAATATTTAAGTGTGTGTGTACATATAAAGAAGCCACAATTCCCATAATCAAAAGGGAGAGATTCATTGTGTGAAAAAACAACATTGGCATTAAAAAACACATAGAATATAGAAAAAGAAGGTCCAATCTAGATTTTTTTTATACTAACAACACTATAAAAATGGAAAAACTTTATTCCTCCCACAATATACAAATCCATGGACACTGAGAAGCCATATTTCATAATTTATCTAATAGTTGCAATATTAAAGCATCAGAATTTTTTTTCCTTTAAGTCCTCACCATCATGAACCACTTCAAATATAAAATCAAGCATTTAAGAACACAAAAGAGAAAGCAAACAAACATAGTAACCAAATTATTTTCCCACCTTAAGCACATCTTGAGCTGAAAATTAAATCCAATCACATCATTCCCAAACCAAAGAGGGAAACGTAGAAAGAAAAATTCTCCACTAAAAGCTACTGTAAAAAAATTAACAAAATTAAACTCTGAATCTCACACTACTGAATTCCTCAGTCAACTAGAAAAAATCTTGGGTTTTTTCCTAAAAAAAGGAAGAATTCAATTTCACCAGTGAATTTTTAGAAAGCATGCAACTTTCCTCTATTTTCTCAGGAAACAAACAAAAACCAAAAATCAATACAACCCAAAATTAAAAAAAAAAAAGCAGGTCAAACCTTAACGTCAGAAAGAAGAACTGGAGACTCCAAGAAAGAAGAAGGACTAAGCCCAGGTGGAATCGTAATACAAGCCGACCTTGAGATGGGTAGCTTAGCTGGAGCCACTAGCTTGTACCGAGCTCCACCTGAACCAGCCGAACCCGATAGATCGTGCTGCATAGTAGCCGCAGCAACAGCCGAAGAAGAAGATGATGAAGAAGAAGAAGAAGATGCTAATTTTTGCTCCTCCATTTACAATTTACAACACGGCAAAGAAAAGAAAATTAAAAAAACAAAAAAAAAAGACAAGACAGTGAAGAGAGTCAAAATGGAGTTGATTTATCTTTTATGTCTGTAAGGAAAAAGAAAGGAGGGTTAGATTAGTAAATTAAGATTAAATAATAAAATAATTATATCATACACCGCAAATTAATTAACAAAACATAAATTATATATAAAAAATTAAAACTTTAAGGGTGAGTTTTACTGTTTGAGTGTGTTGGAGAAGGCTGTCAGAGGAGATGGACAGAGTTTGACTTGCTTCATTGGATCTGGCTCTGGGGCTTCTCTCATTCCCTCCACTTTGCAATTTTATTTTCATTTTTAACCTTTAAATTAATTAATAATATTTATAGTTAAAATTAACCCATTTTGAAAAAATAAAAATAAAAAAACCGACCGAATTCACTGACTAACAATGTTTTTTTTTTTTAAAAGAAAATATGTGAAAGGTGGTTAAAACTTCAAAAGGTGACCCATTTTGTCATAGGCAATCATTGTTGTTATCTACAAAGGATCATACTTTTTCTTTTCTTCACCTCTATTTTTGTTTTTATTAATTAAAAGAAAAAACCTTTACTTCACAAATACACAAGTAAAAATCAAGTGAATGAAACAGATCCAAATGTGAAAAAAAAGGCCTTCTAAAACTAGAGGAGATGACACCTCTCTTCTCTTTATTAATTAAAGTAAACAAATTTGAGCTTTGGAAAACCTCCTTTAGCTTTTAACAGATAAGTTTTAATTTACTTGATTTAGGGCACTTAAAATCATCCACAAGCAAAAGATAATACAATTTTGTTGTTTTTTATGCAATAGTTAAAGACATTGCTATAAACATTATAAAAGACAGATGATCATATGATTATGGGACCAAAGCAGGAATTTGCTGACATTATCCAGAAAAAAGGTTTAAAAATGAACAATTGTAAATAAGTACTAACAAACAAACTTTATTTGAGGAAAAGGTTTTGGATTTCGACATTCATGGTTTTAGCTTGAAACCAGACAAAGGAATTTTGAGTGAAATAAGTAGCTATATATATATATACAAATAAAGGTAAAGGTAGGGCAGAGGTTGAAGCCAATTTGCCACTAAAAGTTAAATGAAATTTAAGCATTGGGTACTTTCACAAGCAATATCTTACCTAGGCTAAAAATGGGTACTGCAGCAAACACAGACAGATTGGTTTCAATTTTTCTGTTTCCTTTTTATTTGTATTTAATATTTGTACTATTTGTATATTTGCCGAGTTAAAAAAGTTCAACTAAAAACTACAGCAATCTAACTAGCATTGAGCAATGTGTTTGACATAAATGAGAAAGTGAACGAGGCAAGGCCTGTAGAGCAGCTAGTGTTCCCTGTCATTGAACTTATATGTGCACCAAGTTTCATAAATGAACAACAATCATGTAACTGTGTCTGCATCTTGGAGATTGGTGTTGACTGTTGAGCAACAACGGATAGAAATAAATAAATAATGGTACCAAGGAAAGGGACAATGTAGGTTACAACTTTAATTCCCAAACCCTTCCCTCATTAACTCAGATTCGGGTTGGCGTCGACATTAATCAGTTTAGAACTATAAATGGAGCCTAAGCAAATAACCAGTTACCAGACATATTTTATATAATGGCAACTCAATAAATACCAGCGCCAGATCAATAAATATCATGGTGCATATGCACCATGCGTAGGCAGCTTGTCATAAGAATGTAAGTGGGACAGCTGATGGGCCTAAATATGGATTAACAGCAGGAGAAGGGCCTGCCAATCAAATATGTAGCTGACTGATCTGGCAATAAACCTACTGGCTGAAGATGAGATTGCTGGAAAGGTTGAACCACTGAACTAGAACCAGCTACACCAAACGAGGTCCATAGGGATAACAGAATTCAAGGCACCAATTATAACTTGAGTTGATCATTTTAAATTAGAAAACAATATGCTACAAAATTGCATGTCACACATTGATTTGATGCAACAAAAAGAACTCCACCCCCTTCCACCGAAAACAAAATGCTTTCTTGTTTCCCTTTTAATCCATGATTTTTTTTTTCTTTTCGTCTTTTAGGAAGTCACATTTCTTACGTGTTTCAGTTGCTTGTTACCAGTGACAACCCTAAACCATAGAGCTTTTAATCAAGGTGAGTTTCCTATCTGAACTTTCTTGTTCAAATATAATGTGTACATATAAGTATATATCTTCCTTTCAAAGGCATCTAACGTGAGCATCACAACAGATCATAGAACTCCTAGCTAGAAATTCCGGCAGCCACGAGCAACAAATAAACATTGTAAGAAGTGGATTTTGATCAGGAGATCATGAACCTCACCATCAACTTTCTCCCCTAAACCAATTCACCTACACAACGTTCTAGCTTGCAGCAAGCAAAAAGTATTCCAACAAGCTCCCAAACTATAAGTTGCCACTAAAAGCAAAAACGCTGATGGCTCCGTAGTGTTAGCTTTGCTCCTCAACCCTCACTTCTTCACTACAACTTAAACCAATTTCCATTGCCTTTTCGCCCATTCTATTGTCCTCCCAAGATTTTCCGATCACATTCTTTCAAGTTTTAACTGGATTGTTAAAAGGGCTTTTTTCCTTTTTTGGTAAGAAAAGAAAAAAGAAGTCACAGATTTAATGCGGATTAGAGGTGCTCATGGGTCGGGTTGAGTTTGAGTCAGGCCCAACAAAAAATTTAAGCCCATTTGTTAGGTTTGGCCCAAAAAATGGGCTTAAAATTTTACACAAGTCCAGCCCAGATAAAAATACTAAAACTCGGATCGAGCTGACCCGCCTGTATTAATTTTTTGATATAAATTTTAAATATATGTAATACTAGAAATATTAAAATAAATATTTTCCAACAAATTCAATTTAACAAGCAAATGTTTCTAAAATAATAATAATATTAACAATAAAATAAGTGTTATACAATATCTAAACAATAGCAACAAAATAGTAGTAATATAATAGTAAAATTATAGCAAAATAGAAAGAAAACAACAAGAAAATAGCAGATTTTTTTGTTATTTTTATGAATTCGGGCCCAGGCTAAAAATTGCATTACTCGAGGCCTGACCCATTTTTTAGACGAGCCTTATTTTTTTGCTCAAACCTATTTTTCGGACCTATATTTTTATTCAAATCGTTTCACTTTTGGATGGATTTTTGGACAAAGTCGAGTGTCCCGACTCGGAGCAGATCTAGTGCTAATGCTAGGTGACAAATTTTGCATAGGGTTTCAAATTGATTCGCATATTTGTTTTTCAATAGTTTCATCTTGCGAAAATCCCTAACCTTTTTCTATAAAAGAATTTAGGGTAAATTATATTGAATTTTTTGTCAGTCAAAAGTTTTGAAATAATCACTATTTTTTTGTCTCAATTTTAAAATTAATATAATAACATAATTAATTCTTAAAATTTTTATATTTCATCAATTTGGTTATGATTATAAAAAATTAACCTCTAATATTTACAAATTATCTCATTTTGATCCTAATTCTATAAAATTATAAACTATAAAAATACATTTATATATAAAAAAATCATTTTCGCCTAAAATTTAAATATGATGTTAAAAATTTTAAAAAATAAAACTTAAAATTCAAATAAATCATTTAAGATTTTTTTTTCCTTCTCTTCTTCTCTCCTCTTCTCCTAAAATAAAACCCAACCGGCCACAACTTCCACCACCTATCTCCGGCCATATAGTGGGGATTCGATCAACTCCAGCACGCATAGGCATCATCCTTCAAGTCTTTGTGAAATACCCCGAAAATTACTACAGTAAGAAAGTAAGATAATATTCATGATATAGTAAAATAAGAAAATAAAATGATAAAAAGGGTAATTTTGAGTTATGTCAACATTGAGGAGTATATTATGACATATTAATTCAATAAAGGATTAAATGGAAAAAGTGAGAAAAGTTTTGTTGCCCAAAGGTAAATACTCAAAATTTGAGGGGTTAAAGTGTAAATAAGAAAAAGTTGAAGGACCAATAGTGAAAATATTTTAAGGGTGGAATAATCTAGAAACTAAGGAAAATGGATGAATTAGGACCAAATTGAATAGGTGAAGAATTGTGAGGGACTAAATCATAATTTTACCAAATTAAGTCATGACTCAAGGATAGAATTTTAAAAGATCATGAAAGGCAAAATGGTCATTTAGAAAAGAGAGAAATCTAGAAGATAATGATGATGTTGGAGATATTTTAGATTAATTAAATAAATAAATATTAGTTTATTAATTTTTTAATTTGATTTTTAAATGATATGTTATTATTTTATTATTTTAATATTTAGTATATATATGTGGAAAGAAAGATGAAAAGCAACCAACCCACCATCTTTTCCATGCATTTCACGTTAGAAGAGAAGAGAAGAAAGAAAGTTTTGCTTTCTTTACAATTTGGTCCTTCCACCAAAAAAATTCACCATTTTCACTTAGAAATCAAAAGAATTTCCATAGCCATCAAGAGAGAAAGATAACAAGGAGACTATGGGGAGCTAGAATACCAAGTTGGATTCAAGAAATTGAAGCTGGAGAAGAGAGAAAATCAAGTTAAAGGTTGAAATCAATAGGACAAGGTAAGAACATTGAGATTTCAATATATTTTTAAGTTTGATATTGAAATAGCATGGAAAAGATGTTATAGTAGAGTTTTCTTATATAAAGTCTTATGTTCTTGATATATTAGTGAAGAGAAATAAGTGAAAGTGATGGGAAATATTATAGAGAAAGGGAATAAGGAAGTTATAAACTTAGTAATTAACATTTTGCACTAAAACAGTTTTGGACAGCAGCAGTAGGTTAACTTTGAAAAATCACCATGAATTGTGGAAATGAAATTAGAAGATGAAAAAATATGTAATTAAATATTACTGAGTCTAGTTTCTCATAGAATAAACGGTGTAAGTAATGGAATTTTAAATCATGAGATATAATAGATTTTGTGAGACAAGGTCAGAATGATTTCGGGTTCCTCTGTTCTGACTTTGGAAAATCATAAAAAATTGTACACAAATAATTATTGGTTAGAATTTATATTTTTAAAATCATTAAAGAGTCTATTTTCAATTGAAACAAATGCAGATATCATCTGAATTCTGTACAATAAAATAATTAAGTTTTAGTGAAGAAGGGTCGGAACTGCCAGACGGCAGAACAGAGGTGGGTTTAAATAATAAACTGTACTTATTGGATGAACCAAAAATTCTGAAAATTTTATGGTAATAAGATATGTGAGTTTAGTTTCAGGTAAAATTAGCAGATTCTAATTTCGAGTTCTGTAGCTCAAGATAAAAATAATTTAGCGGCTATGACTCAAATGGACAGTTTTGAATAAATTTACAAGTAAATAGTGAAATCATAGATAATGTTACTTATAAGCATATTGTATAAATTAAGGATGTGGAATGGAGAGGAGGAGGAGGAATATATATATATATATATATATATATATATATATATATATATATATATATGAATATTCAGCTAGCATGGATAATTTGCACGTTTTAGTCTCGGGGACTAAATTGAATAAAAGTAAAACTTTAAGGGTAAATTTATAAAAATGTCAAAAAGTGACCAAATTGCATGAAATGAATTTTTATTATTATTTAAATTAGTAAATTGAATGAAATATTAATTTAGATCAAGATTGGGTGGAAATTTGAGAAAAATAGAAAATTTCCAAAATGTTCCGAATTTTGGTATTTCGCAATTTAGCACAGTAAGTTCGTATGAACTATATTCTGTATAATTTTAATTGAAGTGAATGCTATTTGGTAATGAATATTATATATGTGTGTGTTTTATTATTGTAATTGAATTATTATTGGTAATATATATAATTATTTGATGCATTGAAATGATTATCGGAAGCTCGATTGAGTTGGAAGCTTGTTGGAGATATATCACATTATCCATTGGTTCTATCGATAATTTTGGATGATTTAATTCTGGTTATAATAGCATGTACAAGTTAAATTGGTTAACGATAGCTCATTAATGTTTTGATTTTGATTGGTTATAAATATGAATGCTTGATGAAATGAAAAGTCTGAAAATTAATTAGTAAACTCTGGTAATGCTCTATAACCCTATTCTGGCGATAGATACGGGTTAGGGGTGTTACACTTTGTCATTTAATCTTCACCTTTTCAAGACCATTCTTTTTCTCTTGATAAAGGATTCTAAAACTTTATAGTTTTATGTAATCTGGTTTTTTCATGATCAACTCTGGAAAACTCATGTGTATCAGATTTATTTGATTTTTGATTTCATGTAGTTGAGTGATAGTTTACCCCAAATAAATAATATTTAACTAAATTATATCTGATTGAATAAACGTTATGTCAAAATTATATTTATTAAATGATCAAATTTTTGGTAAAAGAGAAATGGATAGAGTTGAAGGTTTAAATTTTATGATGTTAGGTTCGATTTTATTATGCTTAAAATTTTATTGATTTTATATAAAATATGAAACTGGTAAAAATATTCTTGTAATAATATAATATTTTTATTAAATACATAATTTTTTAATAATTTTATAAATGAACTGAAATCTAATTAATGAATAATATCAATCCAATGAGGTTTTAGTACTGTTAGCAAAGACTAAGGTCTCGAACTTTAAAGTCTCAAATTCGAGTCCTACCATCTTTAATTGCATTATGTGGGTCTCTTTGTTCATCATATGCAGATGCCTTATATGAGTTTTGTCCAATTCTTGGTTTACTATGTATTGTATTGGTTGATTTTACATTGTAATTGGTCATGTATTAGTGAAATTTTTTTAAAAAATACTATAAATACAAAAAAAGGTTAAAATATGCCATAGGTCCATGTACTCTTTTAAATTAGAATTTAATCTTTGTATTTTTATTTTCAAGAATTTAGCCCTTCTACTTTTTAGATTTCAAATTTCAGTTCAATTGTTAACATTATTAATTTTCTTTTTTGTTAAATTTGTTGGTCCGACATTTTAAAATAAAAACAATTCATTTGGTAGCAATGTAACTAAAAATAATGTTGTAATGAACCTAAATTTAACAAAATAATCTTAACAATATTAACAATTGAACATAAATTTTAAAAGCTAAAAATATAGAGACTAAATTTGAAATTTAAAAGAATATAAGGACCTATGACATATTTTAACCCAAAAATTAATTTCATAAATAAAAGTCTATCATTCAGCCCAATAGGGAATCTCAAATCATTGGGCCAAATTACAATCCCCTCTACGCATCCCACACTATTATTAAATAAATCAAATTTATTCATTATATTAATAAATAATTTTAAAAATAAATTTCAATGAATATATAATATTTATTGTTTAAAATATACCAATTATTATTAACAAAATTATATTTTAAAAATTTTATGATTTTATAAATGAAATATTTTGTTTAAAGTTGAATTGTAAATGAAAATTAATTCTTTTAATATTACATGGATTAAATTAATTTATTTAATAGTAAAAAAAACTAATTTGATCTAATCTCTATCATAAAAGAATTTCATAAATACATTCACCAAATTTTTCGAACATAATCCATTTTGCATCATATATATATAATCGCTTTATCGGCTCAATTAGGGGTGAGCAAAAGTTGATTTAATTCGAAAAAAAAATTCGAGTATCAAGCTCAAATCGAGTTAAATTTTATAATTTGAATAACAGATTGGTGTAAAAACCCTTTTGATCGCTGACAAGTTTGAAAATGAGCAAGTTGGTCTCTTTCTCAACAAAAATTACAAAATAATTCAAAATAATTATCAAAAATTAAAAAGAATTTTTAAAATTCAAAATATTTATAAAAATTAAAAATTATATGTTTTTAAATATTATAAAAATTCAAAAATATTCTAAAAGTATATAAAAAATTTAAAAATTTAAAAAATTAGAATAATAATTCGGGAACCTAAATAAGTTAATTAATGATTCAAGTTTATCATACTAAAATATTTTTTATTTACTTTGAAAAAGTTTTCAAATATATATGATTTCAACTTTATGTGTTCTAACATGAAATTAGTTATATTGTAACAAGATTTTAATTTGGCATGTTTAATTTTTTAATTTAACTTGAACAATTTCACTCGATTCGATTCAATTTGACTCGACTCGGATTTCATTTCACTCGGCTTGATTCAAAAAAATTTCAAATCAAGTTAAGATGATAAAATAAAACTCACCAAGTCAATTAACTAAAAAAATTTTACTCGATTCAATCCAACATTTTTAAATTCTTAACCATGCGGGATTGAGTTGACTTTGTATTATAACGAAGAAATGTCTGTTGGTAAAAGCTAAAGCTTCCAACTCACTGTCACTTCAGTATGTAAGATAGCCTCCCATTTTCGATGATTTTATTTTCGGAATGAATGGAATATAGTTTAGGCACAGTAGATCGTAAGGATTAGCGATTGGGTGGGATTAGAGGCAGTTGCAAAGAAAATCTTAGCATTTCAGCTTTGCCAAATTGCCCAGAGAATTGTTGTCGCATTGGTAATCCATCTATCCGTTGTACATCCAAATGGGTAAATCAATAATTTAATAAGCTAGTATGGATATCGTAACGGTTCTACTTAAAAAAATTTTAGGTCATAAATAGTATCTAAATTGTTTTATTTTTCAGTTAAGTTTATTTAAAAAAGGGAGCTTAATCTACTAATTGGTATTTAAACTATGCTCTTTTCCCATTTTGATACCAAAATCCTTTTTAATTATAAGTGATACCTAAATTATCTTTTTCTCAAGTTGATATCTCTATTAGTTCACTTGTTAATTAAACCGTTAAGTCTATTTGAAAAAAATTAACCAATTAAAATTTTTCATATGGTAAAAAGATTAAAAAATATTTTCTCTTTATATATATAGTATATATTTATTTTACTTAATAATTTTATTTATTTATTCTTCCTCTCATTTTTTATTCTTCTACAAGTAAGTATTTTGGGTTTATGGTTTTGATTAAGGTTTTCAGAATTGGACTAATGGTCGAACTGATTAGGCCACTAGTTCTCGATTTGATCAAATAAATTATTAAACTATTCATATGAATAACTTAAAATATAGAGAAAATTAGTTCAATTGTATTTTAGCTTGGTTCAACCGGTCTGTATTGGTTTGTTGGTCAATAGATTTAGCCCTTGATCAATATCCCAGTTGGTTCCCAATTTAACCAGTTCGATCGGACAATTTGACCTAGCTTTAAAAAAAAACATTGGTTTTACTCGATGAAAGAACTTTTACGATCTTGTCAAGTTGAGCAAGTAGGCAATGAAATTCAAAAACAAAATTAATCGCCAGCATCTTAACTTCAGGAAGGCGAATTTTGAGCATTGCTGGCATTGCTAGACATTATATAAGAAGAACAAAAAAGAGGGAAAATAAAAAAGATAAAGAGAGAAATAATGTAAAAGAAAAAATAAAATAAAAGAATTAAAAAAATATTTTTTTAAAAAAAAGTTTATATGATGTAGTAGTATATTATTGGTTAGAACTTTTTAACAGATATAACATTTTGGTGTAAAATAAGTAACGAAAGAATAGTTTAAGTATCATAGGTGGAAAAAGAAAGTCTAGGTACCAACTTGAAAAAAATTATATAACTTAGGTACTAATTTGTGAGTTAAGCTTCTTCTTTTTTTAAATAGATTTAATGGTTTGACTAACGATTGGATAAACTGATATACTAATTTAGGGACCACTTGTGATAAAAAAAAGTTTAAGTATCAAGATGAGAAAAATGATATAGTTTGTTGTCCAGTAAATGTTATTCTCGTCATTTAAAAGTTTCTTCAAACTCATGTTTATATAGATTATTAATTGTAGATTAAAATGATAAATTTTCTATTTTAATTTATCGAATTTGGTCATCATACTTTACAAAAACTATGAAATTAATTTAATTATGAGTTGAGTAACATTGTTAAATTTTATTATTAAAATAATAAGTTAAAATGAATAATTAAAAAAATCTATATGTGTAATTTAGAAAATCTATTAAAATGAAAGGAAAAATGTTATGATTAAGAAAAAGAAAATGCAAAATGAACGATAGGTCCATAACAACTTCTAAAACATGCATGATGCGTTTCCATTTACCAAAAGGGATTTTAATTTTTAATATACATTTTCTTTTCTTTTCTAATTTATTAATAAGGAGATAATTTTATGTAAACAATAATTATAATATTTTGTAGGAAGTAAAAGTGATTGTGGACTGGGTCGATGTTGGATTTAAAAAATTCAAATTCTTTGCTTAAAAACTCATTTCAATATTTAAAATTAATAAAATATAAAAATATATTTTTATAATTAAATTTAAATTAAAAGAATATTTTATTGTTTAAATTAAATTCGGATGAAAGTGTAAAAATCCTCACACCCAAACTCAATTCTTAAATAGATTTTAGGAGGAAACGCGTAATATTTTTTGATTTAAAAAATATATAAAAAATATCTCCATGTTTTACATAAAAGAATGTGCATATAAAAGGCTTTTAAAGTTAATTTGATAGCCCCACGACATGCTTGCATAACTCATAGCCGTGGGGTGGGGTGGGGAGGTGGGGGGATTAGTTCCATGATGGACATTGCCACCGTATTAAAGAAAAGTGGATAATCATGACAAGCAAACATACATACATGCTTCTGAATAAAGGAATGGATAATATTTTGATCATATCTCGTTTTGTTTTCTCTGCTTATGTAAGATAGACTTGCTTTTTTATTTGGTTGATAAATGAAATTTAAAAATACACCCATCATGTGGTTCTCAACAAATTTATGATCTTATGCAACTTCTTACATTAAAGTCGACAATTTACAGAGTCTGGACCAGATAAGAAGTACCTTGTAATCACAATTTATATCCTCTCTGGAGTATTGTTGCCTTTTCAGGTTTTTGTCCCCTACAACTGTCGTTTTTATAGACACTTGCAGTTGCAAGTTAGGGTTGCTGCTGTCTTGTGTCTGTTTACGATAACCACAAGCGAATTAGGTTGGTGAGTCCAGAGGAGCAAGAATGGTATTCCACAACTGTCCAAAAAGAAATTGGAAGTTGAAGCATGGCATTGATGGGTCTCACATGTGCTAAATAGTGGCCAAAAACTCACATGTTCCTTAATGTTGTCACAAGAAAATGCCAACCTCCAAAACTAGGTACCTTAGCTTTATTATTCTTTCTCGTTCAATTCATTTAATCTTATACGTACATCTTTAGTTATTCCGGGATTAAAGGTTTCCCATGTGAGCAACAGTTTTGATCCAAACCCTACGTTTAATTACAAAATTTAACTATAATCAATGATAATTAAATTTTGAGCTTAAAAATCTATGGATAAGTTATCACTAAAGTAAAGTTAGAGTTGTCCATAAGCCCGATCAAGTAAAAAATTTAGACCCAACTCAAAAGATGGGCATAAAATTTTACCCAAATTCGGCCTTAATAATAGATGTTAAAACTCGAGTCCGGCCTGTTTGTATTAAATTTTTTATATAAAAATAAAATTAAAAAATATAATACATTAAATTCACTAAAAACATTAAAATAAATGTTTCCCAACAAATGAGAAAAAAATTAAACAAATATACACTTAAATAATACTAAGATAAGTGCAACTTAGCAAGCAAATACATCTAGAATAGTAGCAAAATTTATAATAAAATAAGAGTTATACAATAACCAAATAATAACAATAAAATAGTAGCAATATAATAGTGAAATGATAGCAAAATAATGAAAAAAGTAAAAAAACAACAACAGTATTTTTTTCCCAGCAAATTCGAGTCGAGCTCGGAGAAAAAAAGCTTACCTAAGGCCTGGTCCACTTAGAAGACAGGTCTTATTTTTTTGTTCAAGCTCATTTTTCGAACCTATATTTTTGTCTAAACCCTCCTATTTTTCGGGTGAACATTCAGTCGGGCCTGGCCATGAACAAGTTTACATAAAGCTGTTGTTAAAATATTTTATTTCAATATATATTTCTCTAAATTAATTTTTTTAAATTCCTTAAATTTGATTTTTAATATATATCTATCTATAATTTAATAAATTTGGAGAAATTTTTAAATCTATGTAAATACATTTTATTATTCATTATATTACAAAATTTATATTAAAATAATTTTTAGATAAAATAATATATATTTTATATTAATATTAAATTACATTTATTATTTTAAATTAGTAATTACTATGATGACCACATTCATCAGATAATAATATTTGATATGTCAATCTTAATCACATGCAAGAAAAGATCTTTCCTAGCAATATTGAATAAATAGAATAACATTAAAAATTAATAATAAATTCAACAATTTGATATCCTCAAATATATTGTTTATTATTAATAAACTGGGATTAAATAAAATTCTAACTATATTTAATTAGGCTTTATATTTATATTAAAATAAACATATATTTTTAGATTAATTGTTACTTAAATAAGTTTTACTTGGTGTTGTTTGATAAATTAATAAAATTAAGTGTTAGAAAAATAAGCTGAATTTAAGTTACAAAATTGTTTGGTATATTACTTAAAATTAATTATGAAATATAATTAGATTATTTGATAATATAAATTTTAAATTACAAAATAATTATTTTTATTTTTATCCTTAATTTGTAAACATTTCACTTTATTCTAAACAAAAATCAAATTTTAAACATAAAGTTTTTATAAGATAACATAATATTAAAATAAATAAAATTGAATTAACTAAAAATATTGTATACTGTTTTCCAATAAAAGAGTTTTCAAAAAATCTTTTTTAAAAACAAAATTCCTATTATTTTAGTTAAAATATATTATATATATATATTTAAATCATATATTAAATTAAATAAATAGTATAATAGTATAATATTTTTTAAAATTATTTAATTCATTTTAAATATTTATTAAAATTATTTCTTGCTTAAAGTAGTTTTTAAAATTAGTACATTTTTATTTAAAAAATAGTACATTTTAAAATTAAAACACTTGAAGTTATTTTGGAACTATAAAGTTAAACACACATACAACAAAACCCGTTTATTATTCAATCAATGTAATTGATTTTAATAAAATTATTTTAACTATAATTTTATATCTTATTAGCATAACTTTAATTTTTGTTTAATACATTCATATATATTATAACATTCGACGTTTAATCTAAGAAATTATATGTTTTAATCGATACATATAATAAAACTCGTGCATGTAATATATTATATATTTAGAAGGCCTACGATCTAAGGTTGATGTGGATAACTTATTTAATTGTCAGGTGAATAATTGTTATTATTTTAACAATTTTAAATAAATAAAATTTAAAATCTTAAGTAAAATCATATATACTATATATTATAAGGTCTAAGATCTAAAGTTGATGTGTACAACTTATTTAATTGACACATGGATAATTATTATTTTTAACACATTTAAATAAAATTTGAAAATTTTACGTAAATTATTTATCTAAGAAAATAAAATATATAAAATTATCATAAATATAAATAATATTATGTTAATTATAATTAAGATAGATAAATATTATTCATCTTAATCTTTAAATTTTTATCGTTATATTTTAAAAATATCACTATAATTTAATTTTAATTTAAAATTTAAACTATATTATTAATTATTTTATCAAATTTAAAAATTTTAATAAAATATTTATTATTTAGTTTAAATTTAAATTTAAGATAATTAAATATATAAAATTTAAACTTTTAAAATTCTAAAAAATCTATACACATGTTATATAAATTTATTTTAAAGAATAGTTGTAACAGTACCTTTTCTAGTGGCGCTAAAATGAGGATTCGGAATCTCATTTTTATGTTTGTGTTTGTAAATATTATTATTTAATATTTACAAATCTAAATTAGTGTTATATTGAATTTTGGTCTAATGATTTTATTAATTGAATAATTAACTAATGTACAAGTGTAATGATCCTAAAGTCAGTAGTGTTAGAAAATGAGTTATTGGGACCTCGTTTTTATAAACCGAGCTTGTAAATATTTTTATTAAATACTTACGAAATTATTATATAGTTGAACTGAATTTTAGATAGATAATTTTTTGAATTAGTGAAAATTAAGATACGATAACTAAATTATAAAAATGGTAAAAATTAATCACTATAAAATTTTAATTAATTGAAGGACCACCACTCCAAAAGATGCAAACGGTGGTGGATGACAACTTTCATCCACCAATTTACTTAATGGTCACTAGCATTTTAACCATAAATAAATTATATTTAATTAGTTTTAACCATAAGTGTAAAAACAAATAAAAAGAAACAAATTGTCATCTTCCTTGTCCATCTTCTTCACCGAATTTTAAAGAGGAAAAATAGGTTTCAAAGCTTCCATATAATTATTCTCTCAATTTGATAATGGAGAAAAGAAAGAAATTTTAGATTAATCTTTACGCCTTGTTTGCTTGTTGTTTTTTTAGGTAAATTCATAGGGACTTACTTTATTAATTCACGTTATGTTTGTATTATATTATTTTACTTTTTAATTCAAATTGTTAGGTAAATAATTTCTTTTGGAACTATATCGTAAACATGAAATAAATGACTAATATGAATAGATACACGATAATGGTTAAATGCAAAATTGATATATGATTGAGGAGTATGTATATGACGGGATTACAGGGTTAGAAGTGTAAATGAGATGTTATTCGAAATATGAAAAGCGAGTATACAGTTTCAAGGTTCGAAATGATTTAAAAATGGTAATGGAGCCTGTGTGAATTTAGTAAATGATTAGAATGCGAATAACATACCATTAAGCTTCAAAAAGATATCGGTGTTGGTCAGGGATTTCTTTATTGATGACAGAGATCTAGCATTTGTTGTGGATTCTTAACAGTTTGAGTAAGCAGCATCGAATAAAATTTGTCAAAGTAAACCTGACCTATAGCTTGTGTGAATAGCCCAAATATCACAGCTTGTGTGAGCAAATTCAAATTATTCTTGTAACTTTCCCAACCCGGCCTAGACGTTAAACTCGAATTCAAAATATTACATTGACCACCAAAATGACCTAACAGAATTATCAGAGTTTAAAAATAATTATTTAAAACATTTGCTTTAATTTTGGAAACGGATTGATCTTTAATGATTGTTTTGTAAAGGTTGGATTATATATATATATATATATATATATATATATATATGTATGTATTTTTCAAACCTCATTTACATGGTCATGCAACGGAAAAGTGATATCTAGCATGGCTTTAATGAAAACCAAATTTTATGTATAATTAATTAAAATTCATAATTCAACATCCTAAAGTCAAATTAAATGTTACATGTTATATAACCCAAAACTTAAGTCCCATCCACAATTCAAAAATAAAACAATATATTTAATGTAAAAAAAATGATTCCAAGCCGAGACCCTCCGGATGCCGAGTTCGTGCCTTAACCTATTAGATTATCTGTAAAGATAGAAATAGATGGGGGGGTGAGCTTAAGAAGCTCATTGTAAGTCCTATCACAAGTAAATTACTGCAAACAGTAGATGACTCATACAAAATAACAATTTTCATAACAATCACACTAATATAGCGATTCAGAGTATCAATTCTTTAGACCAGCAAATCAATAGTATAATATTTTAGAATTCACATTTTATGTATGCACATGCTCATAAATGGCAGTGCAATTTCAATTGATCAAAATATATCCTACCCAACTTCGCTACACACCACAATAGGAGTTCCCTAGAACTCTTCTACCCTTAAACCACGTTGTGGATGAACCCCTGATCGTTGCAGATGAACTGCTAATAATAAAAATATAGATCGATTGTAACGACCTGATAGTCATGGGTATCGAAAAGTATATTTTCGAGTCTCTATTTTCGTAAGACGGATTTGTAAATATTTATTAAAAATATTTATGAAGTTAGTTGTATAGTTAATTATGTTTTGGTTAGGTGAATTTGTATGAATTAAGGGTAATTAGGTATAAATACTAAATTGCATAAATAATGAAAGTTGAATTATAGATTAAAGAAGAATAAAAGACTAAAGAAACAATTAATCCTTATTTCAACAAGTGTATGGTAATATTAATTACATGTGTAAAAATAATATACATATGTATATATTAATAAAATATGTATTAATTAATATTTAAATATATTATTATATTATATTATTATAATAATATTAAGTGAATGAAACAATAAATAAAACAAAAAAAAGAAATAGAAAAAGAGAAATATAGAACGAAACAGAGAACGAAAGAAAGAAAAAGGAAAGAAAAGGAGACAGAAGAAGAATTAGGGTTTCAAGGGTTCAAAGCTCAATTGTTAATTTTGTGCCGAAAACTTCGCCTAAGAAGGAAAAAGATAAAGTCGACTAGGAATAGCTCGAAAGCTTTGGTTTGTATTTCTATAATCCGAATTTATTTATTAATTGTTGTATTTTGAATTAAATGTTTATGGTAAGTAATTAAGGTGAGTGTTAGCATCTTGATATTGAATTGAATTTATATGAATATGTGATTAATGTGGAAATTGAATATTGGATGTATGTTTCACTTAAAAAGTGAATTGAAACCCTATTAACTGTATCATGCTGAGTCGGATATAGATGGTATGCCATAGGATTGGAAGAGTTTAGGGATTCTTCGACCTCGAGTCAATGAGACACTGGGTGCCAATCTATTACTTTGGATTAATTCAATGAGGCACTGGGTGCCAATTTACTTCGGTTTAGCCGATAAGACACTGAGTGTCAACTTATTACTTCGAATTATCCGATGAGGCACTAGGTGCTAAACTGGTGTGTTTCTGTTGGATCCGTGTAACTGTCCGAGTCCGAGTCGTGTTAATAGGGGTAATTAAATGAAATGATACTATGATTGGTATTGGGAAACATTAAATGTGAAATGAAAATGAGACACATGGATTGTGCATCATATTGTGAAAAGCTATTGAGATAGTAAATGAGCAAATGATGAGAATTGAATATGTTATGAATGATTCATTTATGAATTGATTGGCTATTGTTATTGTATGAGTAAATGAGTATGTTATGTTAATTTTTTTTTAAATATTCAGATTATAGAAATACCACTAAGTTTATACTCAGGGCACGGTTTTGTTTTCAGTGCGCAAGTTATGTACTTAAGTGTGATCATCGATTCAACATCCATCAACGATCCCGATCTCATACGTGGTGAAGTATGTCTCTTTTATGTCGGCATGTACCTAGGGAGTCTAAATGTTAACTATTTTGTGGTTTAGCTGTAAACAAGATTATAATTTTAATGTAGTATGTGTTTGTGTTTGAAGTTTTAATATGATATGTCAAATTTATGTTTAAGTGTTCATGATTTAGGTAAAAAAAATTGATTGAAATTGGTATGTTTATAATATGAATTAAATAGTGTTTAAATTAATATGTTTTGATAATATAATTGTGGTACCACCTATGAGGGTACATTGGTTAGACATTTAGGCTGATTATTTTAACATGTTTTGAAGGTATTTGATTGTGTTTTGAATTGGTTGAATGAATGGTTTTTTAGTTGCTTGGTGTCCAAGATTGCAGGGAATGGTAAACTTGTTGTTTAAGGTTCATTTTAAGTCCACACGGCCAGACACACGAGCGTGTAACTAGACCGTGTGAGACACACGACTAACACATGGGCGTGTGGTTTGGCCTTGTCTCTCCTGCAACTTTAAATTTTCAAAATAGAATGCTCAAGTATTTTCACACGGCTAGCACACGGGCGTGTGACTTGGCCGTATGAACCCTATACGTTAATATTGTAAGTCACTATGCTCAAACGGCCTAGCACACGGTCGTGTGGCTTGGCCGTGTGACATAAGTCAGTGCGCACCCAATTTTAGACACGGTCAAGAGAGACCGTGTGAGCCACACGGGCGTGTGTCCCTTATTCATTTGAGAAATTTTGATGTTTTCGAAAAAAATTTCTAAGTATCCGGTTTAGTCCCGATTTGTTTCTAACACATATTTTGGGCCTCGATGGCTCATAAAAAGGACAATATTATTTATTTATGATATTTTTTGTTAAATGGTATGAAGTGTTCATTTTTATCTGAAAAGCCTGGTAATGCTTTGTAACCCTGTTCCGGTGACGGATAAGGGTTAGGGGTGTTACATTTATTGGTATCAGAGCTATGCAGGTTTAGCCGATTCCCAGGCTAAATGAAGCTCATAATCGAGTCTAGAGGTACATGCCATAATTAAGTCAAATTGAGTCGGGATTTGGATGCTGATATATATTATTTATTTTTGTTTTATAATTGAAAATGTTGGATGATTATAATGATGGTTTTGATCAAGAAATGTATATAGGAGATGATGTTTCCAATGAATTAGATGAAATTGAATTGGCAACACTGAGTGTTAACCCAGTTTTTTTATGCTGAAATAAGGTGAAATGTCTGTGGTTGATTATGAACGAGAGTTCTCACGACTTAGTAGGTATGCCACTGAGTTTGTGCCGACTGAAGCTGACATTTGTAAGTGATTTATGCGTGGTTTACGCGATAAATTACGAGTACAGTTGGTATCACATAGAATCACTGAATTTGCAGATTTAGTTGAAAGGGAAAGAATGATAGAACAAGTTTTGGGTTTTTATAAAAAGACTGAGAATGCTCGTACTGTTGGAAAACGTCTTAGAGATGCTAGTTCAAATCCACAATCGAAAAGATCAAAAGAATTCCCGTGGTAGCTGGAGATCAAATTTTAAATCAGACAGAACTAATAGAAATCGTGATAGACAGCCGACAGTGTCTACGAGTAGTGTACGAGGTCCATCTCAGGATATTGAAATTCCAAATTATGAACATTGCGGGAAAAAAGTATCGTGGTGAATGCTGGAAATTAACTCGAGGTTGTTTTCGCTGTGGATCTACAGAACATTTTGTTAGAGATTGTTCAAAGAATGAAATGCTACACCTGTTACTTCTTAGATATCTATGCTTGCTTTTAGAGGTCGCTACTCGAGTCGAAGTGGTTCATTTTTTAGAGGTGGTGCTAGAAAAGGAAATGATGTTACTCAACAGTCAGGGGTTAGAATGCCAGCTCGAGCTTATGTTGTACGGACTCGTGAGGATGGTGATGCAAATGATGTTGTGACAGGTATTATTTTTATTACATTCAGAACTTGTTTATGCTCTGATAGATTCGGGATCTTCACATTCATGTGTTAATACTAAATTGGTTGAGTCGGGAAGTTTAAAATTTGAGATGTCTAGAGTATCGATAGTGGTGTCTAGTTTATTGATACAATCTGTGTTAGTGGATCGAGTGTGTAGGAGATGTCCATTGTTGATACAAAATACAACATTTTCCTGTTGATTTGTTGATAATGCCGTTTGGTGATTTTGATATAATTTTGGTTATGGATTGGCTTACGAAGCACGGGGTGATTTTGGATTGCTGCAAAAAGAAGTTTGTTGTTCAAAGTAGAAATGGTGATAAAATTGAGGTAAATAGTATTCGAACAAGCGGTTCAACTCGTATTATTTCAGCAATTCGAGCTAATAAACTTCTCCATCAGGGTTGTGAAACTTTTCTAGCTTGTGTTATTAATTTAGATTCTATTGAAAATCATTGCAGTAAAATTTGAACTGTTTGTGAATTTCCTGATGTATTTCCTGAAGAATTACTGAGATTACCATCAGATCGGGAAGTTGAGTTTGCAATTGAAGTATTTCTTGGCACGGCTCTGGTGTCAATACCCCCATATCGTATGTCACCTACAGAGTTACAAGAATTAAAAGTGCAACTGCAAGACTTATTGGATCGTGGTTTTATCCGTCCTAGTATATCGCCTTGGGGAGCTCCAGTGCTTTTTGTCAAAAAGAAAAATGGTTCCATGCGGCTTTGTATTGATTAATGGTAATTAAATAAGGTGACGCTTAAGAATCGACACCCACTACCCCGTATTGATGACTTATTTGATCAACTTAAAGGAGCTTCTGTCTTTTCAAAGATTGATTTGAGATCGGGTTACTATCAGTTGAAAGTGAAAGAAAGTGACGTACCAAAGACGACATTTTGAACACGGTATGATCATTATGAATTTTTAGTGCCGCCTTTTGGATTGACAAATGCTCTGACAACATTTATGATATTATGAATTAAATTTTTCAACCGTATCTGGATTAGTTTGTGGTAGTTTTCATTACTAATACTTTGGTCTATTCAAAATCTAAATCCGAGCATGAATAATATCTCAGAATTATTTTGCAAGTGTTACGAAAGAAACAGTTGTATAAGAAGCTTATTAAATGTGAATTTTGGTTATCAGAGGTTGTATTTTTAGGGCATGTTGTCTCGGCAAATAGAAATAGGGTTAATCCGAAAAATATTGAAGCAATTTATCAGTAGAAAGCATCGAGGAGTGTGTTAGAGGTTCGTAGTTTCCTTTGATTGGTAGGTTATTATAGAAGATCTGTAAATGGATTTTCGTAGATAGCCTTGCCAATGACAAAGTTATTGCATAAAAATGTTCAATTTGTTCGGGACAATCAATGTTAGAAAAGTTTTGAGAAATTGAAGCAAATGTTGACCGAAGCGTTGATTTTGACTTTACCAGAATCGGAAAAGGATTTTTTTGTTTATAGTGATGCTTCTTTGAGCGGTCTTGGATGTGTTTTGATGTAAAATGGGAAAGTCATTGCCTATACGTCTCGTCAACTGAAAACGCATGAACGCAATTATCCGACGCATGATTTAGAGCTAGCTGCTGTGGTTTTTGCTCTAAAGATATGAATACATTATTTGTATGGTGAGAAATGTTATATTTATATTGATCATAAGAGTCTCAAGTATCTTCTATCTCAAAAGGAGTTAAATTTGAGACAGCGTCGTTGGATAGAACTTTTAAAAGATTTTGATTGCGTTATTAATTATCATCCTGGTAAAGCTAATGTTGTAGCTAATGCATTGAGTAGAAAAATAGCAATTGAATTACGAGCAATGTTTGCTCAGCTCAGTATTAATGATGATAGAAGTTTGTTGGCTGAATTGAGAATAAAACCAGTGATGTTTGATCGGATCAAGTTAGCACAGTTAGAAGATAACAAGTTGATGAAGAAAAGAGAAATGGTTCAGAATGGTATGTTAAAAAATTTCAGCATTGATGATTATGATTGCTTAAGATTTCCTAACTGAATTTGTGTTCCAGATGTTTTTGAATTGAAAGAGTTAATACTTCGTGACGCTCGTGACAGTTTTTTTGCTAGAGGAACAAAAATGTATCGTAATCTACGAGAATCTTACTGGTAGCCAGGAATGAAAAAAGATGTGGTCGAGTATGTAGCTAAATGTTTAACTTGTCAGCGAGTTAAGGCAGAACATCAGGTTCATACCAGATTACTTCAGCCTATTAATATTTCTGAATGGAAATGGGATTGTATCACAATGGATTTTGTAACGGGGTCACCATTATTGACAAGTAAGAAAAATGCTATTTGGGTGATTGTTGATCTATTTACGATATCAGCTCATTTTATAGCGGTCAGAACTGATTGGTCACTTCAAAAACTTGCCGAAGTTTATATTCAAGAAATTGTGAGATTGCACGGTGTTTCTATATCGATAATTTCTGATCGGGATCCGCAGTTTACTTCGAGGTTTTGGAAACAGTTGCTTGAATCTCTTGGTACGCGACTTAATTTTAGCACAGCTTTTCACCCGTAAACTGACGGACAATCTAAACATGTTTTTTAGATTTTGGAAGATATGTTTCGTGCTTGTGTTATTGATTTTGAATCTGGTTGGGAACATTATTTACCTTTGGCTGAATTTGTATATAACAATAGTTTCTAATCGAGTATTCAAATGACTCCGTATGAAGTTTTATATTGTCATAGATGTCGATCACCTATTTGTTGGATGGAATTGAATGAAATAAAAATGATCGGGTCGGAATTAATTCGAGAAAAAAAGACATTGTTAAGAAAATTCGAGACAGATTGAAGGCAGCTTTTGACAGATAGAAGTCATATGCAGACTTGAAATGTCGAGATATTGAATACTCTATTGACGAGAAGGTATTTCTTAAAGTTTCACCTTGGAAGAAAATTTTGAGATTTGGCCGAAAAGGGAAACTGAGTCCTCGTTTTATTAGACTGTATGAGATTACGGAAAGAGTGGGATCGGTTGCGTATCGTTTGGCTTTGCCTGCAGAATTACAGAAAATTCATGATGTTTTCACGTTTCAATACTCAGAAAATATCGATCGGATCCATCTCATGTTTTTTCAACAGAAGATATTGATATTTGACCTGATTCGTCATATGAAGAAGAACCGGTTGAGATTTTAGCACTAGAGGTAAAAGAGTTACGTAATAAACGAGTTCTATTAGCGAAAGTGTTGTGGCGAAGTCATAATGTAGAGAATCGACTTGGGATTCGGAAGAAACAGTGAGATCTCAGTACCCCCACCTTGTTTTAGGTAAATTTCGGGGACGATTTTATTAAAAGGGGATTTTTGTAATGACCCGATAGTCACAGGTATCGAAAAGTGTATTTTTGGGTCTCCGTTTTCGTAAGACGGATTCAAAAATATTTGTTAAAAATATTTACTTTTAGTTGTGTGGTTAATTAGGTTTTGATTATGTGAATTTGTATGAATTAAGGGTAATTAGGTATAAGAACTAAATTGCATAAAGAGTGAAAGTTGAATTATAGATTAAAGAAGAGTAAAAGGACTAAAGAAACAATTAATCCTTATTTCAACAAGTGTATTGTAATAGTAATTACATGTGTAAAAATAATATACATATGTATATATTAATAAAATATGTATTAATTAATATTTAAGTATATTATATATTATATTATTATATTATTATAATAATATTAAGTGAATGAAATAATAAATAAAACAAAAACAATTAAAGAAAAGAAGTGAAATAGAAAAAGAGAAAGATAGAACAAAACAGAAAAGGAAAGAAAATGAGAAAGAAGAAGAATTAGGGTTTCAAGGGTTCAAAGCTCAATTGCTAATGTTGTGCCGGAAACTTCGTCTAAGAAAGGAAAAGATAAAGTCGACGAGGAATAGATCAGAAGTTTTGATTTGTATTTCTATAATCTAAATTTAATTATTAATTATTGTATTTTGAATTAAATGTTTATGGTAAGTAATTAAGGTGAGTGAGTGTTAGCATCTTGATATTGAATTGAATTTATATGAATATGTAATTAATGTGGAAATTGAATATTGGATGTTTGTTGCACTTAAAAAGTGAATTGAAACCCTATTAACTATATCGAGCTGAGTCGAATATAGATGGCATGCCATAGGATTAGAAGAGTTCAGGAATTTTTTGACCTCGAGTCGATGAAACACTGGGTGTCAATCTATTACTTCGGATTAATTTGATGAGGCACTGGGTGCCAATTCACTTCGATTTAGCCGATGAGACACTGGGTGTCAACTTATTACTTCGAATTATCCGATGAGGCACTAGGTGCTAAACTGGTATGTTTTGGTTGGATTCGTGTATCCGTTCGAGTCCGATTCGTGTTAATAGGGGTAATTAAATGAAATAATACTATGTTTGGTATTGGGAAACATTGAATGTGAAATGAAAATGAGACACATGGATTGTACATCATATTGTGAAAAGCTATTGAGATAGCAAATGAGCAAATGATGAGAATTGAATATGTTATGAATGATTCATTTATGAATTGATTAATTGATTGGCTATTGTTATTGTATGATTAAATGAGCATTTATGTTAAATTTTAAAAAAATATTCAGATTATAGAAACATCATTGAGTTTATACCTAGCGTACGGTTTTGTTTTCTGTGCGCAGGTTAGGTACTTAAGTGTGATCACCGATTCAGCATCCATCAACAATCCCAATCTCATACGTGATGATGTCTCTTTTATGCTGGTATGTACCTAGGGCGTCTAAATGTTAACTATTTTGTGGTTTAGTTGTAAACAAGATTATAATTTTAATGTTGGTTGATATATATATAAGTATGTGTCTGTGTTTGAAGTTTTAATATCGTATGTTAAATTGATGTTTAAGTGTTCATGATTTAGGTAAAAAAAATTGATTGAAATTGGTATGTTTATAATATGAATTAAATGATGTTTAAATTAATATGTTTTGATAATATAATTGTGGTACCTATGAGGGTACATTGGTTAGACATTTAAGCTTATTATTTTGACATGTTTTGAAGGTATTTGATTGTATTTTGAATTGGTTGAATGAATGGTTTTTTAGTTGCTTGGTGTCCAAGATTGCAGGGAATGGTAAACTTGTTGTTTAAGGTTGATTTTGAGTCCACATCTCCAGGGACACGGGCGTGTGACTAGACCATGTGAGACACACGGCTAACGCATGGGCGTGTGGTTTGGCCGTGTGTCCCCTGCAAATTTAAAATTTCAAAACAGAATGGTGAGGTATTTTCACACGGGCAGAGACATGGGCATGTGCCTCAGCCGTGTGTGCACATGGCCTAGCACACGGGCATGTGACTTGGTTATGTGAACCTTGTTCCTTAATATTGTAAGTCAGTATGCTCACACGGCCTAGCACATTGGCGTGTGGCTTGGCCGTGTGACATAAGTTAGTGAGCAATGAATTTTAAATACGGTGTAAGACATGGGTATGTCTTTTAACCATCTGAGTCACACGGCCTGGCCACACGGGCGTGTGTCCCTTATTCCTTTGAGAAATTTTGATATTTTTAGAAAAATTTTCTGAGTACCTGGTTTAGTCTCGATTTGTTTCTAACACATATTTTGGGCCTCGAGGGCTCATAAAAGGGATAATATGATTTATTTACAATGTTTTTTGTTAAATGGTATGAAATGTTCGTATTTGATCTAAAAATTTCGGTAATGCTCTGTAACCCTGTTCTGGCGACGGATAAGGGTTAAAGGGTGTTATATGGATGACCACCCATCGGTGCAGAATAAAGTTGCTAGTAGGTTGTGGATGAACCACTGTAATATGTTGTAGATGAACCACTAATCGTTGTAAATAAACTGCCGATTGAAATACGTTACGGATGAACCACTGGTCATTACAGATAAACGGTCGACTCTTCCTCTGTTTATATCGTCCCACCCCATGCAATACAACATGACATGCTTATAACAAATCAATACGGTAGCAATAACATGTTTATAATAAGTCGATACAATAGCAATTATCATGCTTATAATAGATCAATACGGTAGCAATTAACATGCTTATAATGGATCATTGCAATAGCGATAAACTTGCTTAACATATATTTGGTTTAACGGTAGGAGTAGGCATATATTATTTTCATATCATGCATATAACATTAATAATTCAGACACTCAGATCATAAGTTCAAGTATACACATTATTAGGGATTCAATTAAGAGAAATAGAACTCTAAAAAATAGTTTGGGGACTATGTAGGGACTAAACAAAATATTTCACAAATTTCTGGGCAATATTGTAAAACAAGGATCACATTTTCGGGTGGAAGGGTTACACGACTGTGTGACCAGGCTGTGTAACAAACTATGACCGTATGGCAAACATAAAGATTACCATACAAGAGAGACACGACCATGTAGAAGAGCTGTAGTCATGTGGTTCACGAACTAGCCTAGGGTTTTCAGAGGCATATGGTCATGTGGTCTACATGCCCATGCGGGAGACCGTGTGGCCTTAATCCTACACATGGCTTATCTTGATTCATTTGGGAAAAAATACACACCTTTTACCACGTTGCCAGTTGACGTTCCTCACACCCAATTCTGATCTGATTTACCTAAATTTGGTATTTCAAACAACATTACACACGATTTAGCAATTAGTGTCAAGTTTTCAACAAGATTTTCCAAGATTTGGCAAGAACATAAAAGATTGTTTAATTAACGAAATATTTGCTTTGGATATGGAAATATGGGATCTACTCATTGGAAACGAGGACTACTACCATTTCTTGGCAATGCTAAGGATGTTATGGATGGAAATTACCAAAATCGATAGGAAGAACGATTGAATAGAGGATGTTTTGATTTAGGATAGCAAGATAATTAACAGTACAAAGACAAAAAAATATGATGCAAATGAGAGGAGATAAAAGAAAGTGGAGAAAAAATAGAGAGAAGAAGACAAAATTCTAATAGGAATTGAAAAAGGGGGGAAGTGAAAGACCAATTAGGAAATAAATTGGTTAAATACCTAGGGTTTGCAAACCCTAGGGGTGGCATGGGCAATTTACCCCAAAATTTCGGCTAAAACATAAAAATGCACTGGGGAAAAGAGTGGTTCGAACCTAGGAACACAAGGGGAGAGCTTAACTCTTAACCATTAGGCCTAAAACCTATTTCTTGTTAAGTTTTATCCCTAGCTGAGTACATTTTGGATATAGGTTTTACTCTAGGTTGCTAAAAATAAAGGGAAAATAAATGAGAGGAGTGGAGTTCGAAACTAGGACTTCTAGGAAGGACATTAAACACTTAACCATTCAACCTAATTCATTCCTTGTCTATCCATTACAATTAACCCCCTATACTTTAGGGCGTGAAAATTCTTTATTGATGGTTGAGATCTAGTACATGTTGTGAATTCTTGACAGCTTGAGTGAGCAATATCAAATAAAAGCTTGTATAAGTAAACTAGCTATACAGTTTGTAGAAGTAAATTAGTCCCTTGTATCTAAATTTAAATCGCTATAGTTTTTTGGACTGAAAATGAAAAATTAAATGGTAATAAAATGATTGAATGTGAATTTCATTGATGTGTTTTAATATCGAACAAGGTTGAATAGTATAACGTAAAGTAATTTGGTTGTACATGTATATGAATTTAAATCCCATGATCTTGTTATGTGAGATACGAACCTATAGGTTGTCTTGTGGAATGGTTTATGAATACATATATATATATAAATAAGGATGCCAAAGACATGTCATATTGTGCCTTTTTGTTCAATAAGTTAAGTTAATTTATTATGAACTTACTAGGCATTCGATATGTTTACTCTATTTTGTTTTTTGATTCTGTAGTGGCCATTTTACGAAACGCATCAATTGGATCGCCTTAGAGCTCACACTATCCAACCTTCAATTTATTAGTCTTTTAATTGTTCTAGACTCAGTTATGTGGTGTGTATATAGGTTGGTTATGTATAAGTGTTTACCTTGAAAGATGGTGATTTTGAACCTTAAATGATGCTTGAGTTTGAATAGTTATTTGTTATGTCTATAAGTGAATATGTTGGCAATGTATTCAGCTATAGTTGGAGTATATGAATAACAATCTTGGTAGTAAAATGTTGTGATGTTTGAATGGCATTCATAAGGGTTATTGAGCATGAAATGTTATAAATGAATGATGACTTGAAATGGATATATTACATGGTTAAGTAGGTTGAATTGGTACAAGTTGTATTTACATATTTTGATGCCTATTAGTGAAAAGGTTGTATTAGTTAAATTGAAAAGGGTTATATGAATTATTGGTATGATGTTGATGTTGAATGGTTCAAAAGCATATTAATATAAATTATGATGAATAGGTGAAATGATTAAGTTTGGTGTCAAATGTGGCCTTTTGGTTTAGTTAATATTAGGAATGATTAAATAGATGCCTTGAAATATGTTTTGAATTGGTTTTGTGCAGGTTTTAGTGTGTATTTATGCACCAAATGAGCTATTGATTTGGTTTGACACAACATAGGTACTAAATAGCTAGATTTTACCAAAAATAGGGTTCTCGTCACAATGTGGAATATCCCTCGTCACAACGTCGATCGATAGTTTGTGACGTCGTAACATCGTGTGGTTTGACGTCGTGACGTGACAAATTGTTTGGTGACATCATGACTTGGAGATAGTGACAGCCACGACGTCGAGCCCAAACTTTCAAAACCTTACAATTTGGTCCTAATTCGTTCTCGGGTCACTAAAAGAGCTCTTGTAAACTTGATTAGGGTTCATATTTGATTGAATATCATAATATCTAGATGTTTATGACAAGATTGAATACTTTTATAATTTATTTATGGTGAGCTTGTTTTAACATTTTAAAATGTTACAAAAAGGTCCCTAATTGATCTCGAGTTGACTTTAAAGCATTCGTATGCTAGTATAAGACCCGAGAAAGAATGGTCATGTTATTCAAAATTGTATTATTATAGATTTCATGATTGATGATGTGAAATTGTTAGTAGTTGCTTCGACAACGAATGTGGCATCCAATTGCTCGAACTCGACGATCGGGTCTGGTAAGGGGTGTTACAATAGTATTTTAATTTCTTCATTTTTAATATGTATTTTTCTATGTTCTCGCTCTCAATTTTTTCTCTCTATGTGTTATCAATTCTTTTAAATTCTTTAGTATTAAATTAAAAATAAGTTGTATTTTAATTAATACATACAATCTATCAGTGTAAACCTTAAATGGTTTTACACTATTCCATAACTTTTTATATTATTAATATTTTAATAATATTCAATTGTTATATTTCCTTCTCCGTTCATGTAGATATTGCATGCCAAGTTTGGCATACCTAACTATTCATTTTATTTAAAAAAACTTTTAATGGTTAAATATATATTAATGCAAACAATATTTTAGATCAATATAACAAAGATATTGGATCAATTAAAAATTTATAGGTATAACAAGTAAAATATTTTGATAAATTCAATGGTTGAATAATTAAAATATTAATCATACAAAAATTATGAAATGTGTAAAACCCTCAAGTTTTACACTTGTATAAATTGATCCTTCCCATTTATTATTATAGTTTTATAATTATTTATTTAATTTGTAACACTAAAGTAATTCGACAACCATTTTACAAATTATTCTAAATATATTAAAAGTGAATGAGTTGAACAAAGTAATTAATTTATTATTATGAGTAAACTATAAAAATAGTCACTTTTGTTTGCCTCAGATTACATTTTAATCACTAATGTTTGAAATGTTACGTTTTAGTCACTTACGTTATCGTTTTGTTATGAAGTGGTCACTTTACCGTTAAGCTCTGTTACCTCCCTAACGGCGGTCTTTTGTGACAGTCCAAATGAGTTTTAAATGCCAACTTGGATGTCATATTTGGCAGTCCAAATTAAATTTATTTAATTAAAAACTTATTTTCATCCCAGCGACTGGACATTCAAGTTGGCATTTAAAACCTATTTGGACTGCCACGTAGGAATGCTATTAGGGAGGTAAAGAAGTTTAACGATAGACTGACCACTTCGTAACAAAATAATAATGTAAGTGACTAAAACGTAACATTTCAAACATAAATGACTAAAATGTAATCTGAAGTAAACAAGAAAGACTATTTTTATAATTCACCCAATTATTATAGTTGAGTGATAGGAATCTGGGTTCATTGAAGGTTAGGAATGAAGATAATAGGCTAAAGATGAAGATCGAGTTTGAGGATATTTAAATATTTTTATAATATTGTTAGTATTTTTAAAAAATAATCTTATTTTAATTTTTCTTAAAAATTTAACATTTTAAATTTGTTTAAATATAAATTTATGTTAATTGTTTTTACAATGTATTTGATAAAACGAATAATGAAAACAACGTTTAAACTAAAAAATAAAATTTAAAAATAAGATAAGATAATATCCGATAAACATTGGACATCTTTTAAAAAGTTTACAAATGTAATTTTTTAATATGATTTGAAAAAATATTAATTACATGAATGCATGTTTAAAATTAAATGGACGTCCACTAATGAAATACAAACATTATATTAATGTCTCACCTACATTTTTATTTCTTGGGTTACAAGGTTGGCAGCTTGACCAAATTAAGAACATTTCTTTAGCTGTTATATGTGTGTACACATTACTGTAAAATACATTTTTAATTTTAAAAATAAATTTCAATTATAAAAATATTTGAGATATGATAGAGTCACTCCAATCCAATATTACTAATATCTGATCTACACTTTAAACATGTATTTTTAATTCCAACATCAAATTTTAAGAAATTTATGAACACAATATTTAACTGACCAACGCTTAAAATTTATCACAACAATAACATTTATCACATGAGAACAACTTTCTTGGGGGCCAAAAACGCTCCAAATTTATGACTCCATGACACAAAAAGCAGAACACAATATAAGAAAAATTCAAAGTCATAGACTTGCATCATTCTTCTTCCCTTCAGTCAATGTATATCTAAAACCTCTCTACTGTCATCTAAGCCGTCCAAATCATCCAAAACAACATGGACGGCCACGATTCAGTATTAAAAAATGTGCCAAAGTTGACGTCTTTTAATTTTTCCAAAATTTTAAAAAGGCAATAAAAGAAATGAGGCAAAATCTAGAGGACAACGGCCAAAAAATATTCAAATAGTTTTTTTAAAAGTTAATTTATTAATTTTAAAAAATAATAAACCCTTATAGTAAACGATGAATAATAAAAATTAATTTTAAAATATTAAATCTAAGCTTACCATTAAAAAATCTTATGATCTCATGTCTCCATCTATTAGTTTATATTTAAGCTTATATAAGACCGTAATTAAATCCTGGTTCAGCTTAAAGCCATTTCCTCACAGTTTATTTATGATTTCGGTCCTATATTCTTTTCATATTTAAAATTGAATCCTTCTATTTTAAAATTTAATCTCTCTACTTATTTCATTAAACCATTGAAATCTTTCCATTAAATTAGAATATGTGATATTTTTAAAATAAAAAAATTACTCGTATAAACAACTTAAAATTGAGTAAAAATCAAGTAAGAAAAAAATCTCGACCTTACATTCACGTGCATAATATTAATCACGTGAGCATTTTTTACTTTTAAAAATATCACATAATTCAATTTTATTATTATTATTTAATTGAACTTCTGACTAAAAAAAATAGAAAAATTAAATTCTTGAGATAAAAGAAAAACTTAGACCTCTCCTCAATCACTGTGTATAAAAATATATAAATGTAAATATAAATTAATGATAGTTAAATTAACCTAATTTATTTTAACCTAAGAAGAAGCTTCCCTATAAATACTACTCATAAAAGCGACACTTCGGCTTTGCCATGTTCCGTGCTCCGCTATACCCTTCTTTTTGCAGAAAAAGCTTCTGCTTCTCCTATATATATTTTTTATGGTGAGCTCTCTAGAAACCTTTTTTTTCTCTTTACTATTTTCCCTTCTTTTTGTTTTGTTTTGCCTTAAAACCATAAGCTTTTGATGATAAAATTTCCCTTTGTTTGATGGGTTTTCATGGAGTTTTAAGAAATTTCTCTTCATATTAAGATCTTCTGCAAGTATTTTATATTTCTGTCCTTGTTTTAGTTCTTAAAACTTTGATCCAAGACCAAACAAAAAGTGTTTATCTATATAAATTTAACTGGTTTTCTATATGGCTCTTTTATAACTTACGTTATTTGCGTGATCATTATCGTGAGCAGATGCCTAGCGTCAACCCAGACCAATCCGACAAGGATTCCGAGCCCTTCGTGGAGGTCGATCCGACCGGTCGTTACGGTCGGTACACCGAACTTCTAGGATCCGGAGCCGTCAAAAAAGTTTACCGGGCATTCGATCAAGAAGAAGGAATTGAAGTTGCATGGAACCAAGTCAAGCTAAGGAATTTCTCCGACGATCCGGCGATGATCGATCGGCTTTATTCGGAGGTTCGGTTGTTAAGGTCATTAACCAACAACAACATAATCTCGTTGTACAGTTTTTGGCGTGACGAGGAACATAACACACTCAATTTCATAACCGAAGTATGTACTTCGGGAAATTTGAGGGAATATAGGAAGAAACATAGGCAAGTCTCAATGAAGGCGTTGAAGAAGTGGTCAAAGCAGATTTTGAAAGGCTTGAATTATTTACATTCACATGAGCCTTGTATCATTCATAGAGATCTCAATTGCAGCAATGTTTTTGTTAATGGAAACACTGGTCAGGTAATAAAGTTACTTCTTTTTTTATTTTATGTTGCTTTTCTTACATGTTTGGTCACTAAGAAAAAAACTAAAAAAAGTAAAGCTTAGTACTTTGGGTTTTGATGAGCAAATCTGGATCATCAACAGGTTAAGATTGGTGATTTGGGGTTGGCGGCGATCGTGGGGAAGAACCACTCGGCGCATTCAATCCTCGGGACGCCCGAATTCATGGCGCCAGAGTTGTACGACGAGCATTATACCGAACTCATTGACATATACTCATTTGGCATGTGTGTGCTTGAGATGGTGACCTTGGAAATTCCCTATAGCGAGTGTGATAATGTGGCCAAAATTTACAAGAAAGTGTCAAGTGGGGTGAAGCCTCAAGCCTTGGACAAGGTTAGAGATGCAGATATGAGGGCATTCATTGAGAGATGCATTGCTCAGCCCCGGGAAAGACCGTCCGCGGCGGAACTGCTTAAGGATCCGTTTTACGACGAAGTTGATGATTATGACGAAAACGTTTGATTATAGTACTTAGGCATATATTTTTGTTATTGTATTGTTACATTTTTTAAAAATCTTAATTAGTGTTTATGATTGTATGGTAAACTTTGATTATCTTGACTGATTAGAGTTTGGTTTACGTTTAAATGTGTACATAGATAGTGGTTTCCACAGAAAAACATATAGATTAAAAGTTTGAATGGGAGAAAAGAATATTGTGTGTGAACTTTAGGTTTCTTCCACATGAATTCCTCTATATTTTATGTATTTTTTTTTAAACTAAAGATAAAGAATAAATGGGATTTTGGTTGTATTTGAAGTAAAGTCAAAACAATATGTAACTAAACAGAAAGATCCATTCAAAGGGTTGAATTTGTTGTAAAGAACATGCTATGTTTTGAACAGGCAGCCAACCTAAAGTGGCCCTTGGCATATATTATTATCATATAAAGTTGGTTGATAAAGAGGGCATTTGTTTTGTATTTGCTGTCACACTCAAAATTGTTGGGAAATGATTGCTACAGCATGGCACTGATCTGGCTGGCCTGCACTGATTTTCCATTTTCAAAACAAAAAATGTAGACTTTGATGATATATCATATACTTTGTTAGTGCCCTTCTTTGATAACTTTATCTTATATATTTAATTTATATAAAGAGCAAATGGCATATTGCCGCGCCCCCCGCCCCAACAAAAAAAAAGGGTTTTTCAATTAATTTAGCAGAAGTTTGTAATTTACATTTGCCTATATGGTGGAGTAATTTATAATATTTGAAGGGATGAGAAATAAAGTATAATGATATATAATAATAGTAATAACAATTTTCACTTTTGCTTTTTGTTAATATGTCAAACTAAACAAATTTTGGAGTGTTGATGTGATTAAAATAAAAGTTTTACAAAGTCAACTTCAAGCCCTTACTTTAAATTAGTATTTAGTTTAAATTAATGAAAATTGCTAGTTTTTTTGGATGTCTGAAAGGGTTGCATTCATCACATAAAACTTTTATGCAATTGTTTCTGTTTCCACTTCAAGCCTGCAGGTTGATATTCCCTGAAATAATGAACTAGTTAGGAAAATGAATTTTGTTTATGCATATTCAGGTTGATTTAAGACAAGAAAAGGTAAAATATTGTATGTTTGCTGCTTGGTGGCTGAACAGCACAAGGTTCTAGTTTCATAGGATGTTCCGAAAACAAACATTGTTTTTGTCCGCGGATATTTTTACAAACAGCGAGCCAGATATGGAAAGGCATCTCGGTAATATGCTGGTACCAATCTAGTCCATTGAAGATATCAAATTAAGTAAAGTTGATCAAAATTGCTGACAGGAAGCTTTGGAATCCAAGAACATGTCCTTATCTGATGTATCAAACCAAGGAGGAACAACAATGTTCTCTGACTCCATAAAGGTGCCTTAATGATGAGCGGTGAAAGTAGTCGAAAGATGCAGAGAAGAGAAGGCTTTAACATGCTTGTCAAGGGGCTAATATGCATTGCAGTTGTTCCTCTGTTAGCCACAGTGTGTATGGGAGGTGAGTTAAGTGAATCCCAATCTTTGCTTAGCTTCATTAGATCAGTTGATCCACAAAGGAAACTAGGAGCTTACCAATGGAATGAGTTTTCAACAAGTCCCTGCTTGGTTAAATCTGAAGTTGTGAAGTGCAATCTGCAGGGTACCTCCATAATAGAAATAAGGCTTGAAAGCTTGAATCTCAGTGGGGTAATCAATGCAGATGCCCTTTGTAAGCTCCAAAGCCTTGAAGTTCTTAGCTTAGCGAGGAACCAAATACATGGGACGATACCTCGGTCAATATCGTACTGCAAAAGGTTGAGGTATCTAAACTTAAGCAGCAATTCTTTAAGTGGGAGAGTTTCATGGAGTACTCTAACCAAGTTGAAATATCTCAAGAGCTTGGACATCTCCAACAATCATTTCACTAACCAAGAATTCGAGCACGTTTATAAGTATAGTCAGTTAAATGCAACAGTTCAGAATGAAATTGTTGCAGGAACACCAGGAGAGTCTAATAATAACAAGTCAAACACACTATTGTGGACTTTGGTACCTTTATTTCTTGGCCTTGGGTTCTTCTTTATGTTCTTATACTGTATGGGCAAGATACTAGGTAAAAGAAGGAAAGCTAATGAGATTCCAATGGCTATCAAAGAATCTCCTCTCAAACATGTTCCAGTCAATGCTATACAAGAACTGAAGCCTGAGGGTAGACATCAAGAGCTTGTGTTCTTTGTTGAAGACCATGAAAGGTTTAAACTAGATGATCTACTAGATGCCTCAGCTAATTTACGAAGCCAAAGCCTTTATACCAGCCTTTACAAGGTAATACTTAAGAACAATGCTACTTATGCTGTCAAAAGATTGAAGAAATTGCATGTTTCTTTTAAAGAGTTTGAGCAAACAATGAGGCGGATAGGGAACTTGAAGCATCGAAACGTTCTTCCACTTGTCGGATATAGTTGTGCCGACACAGAGAAACTTCTTTTCTACAAGTACCAGAGCAATGGAAGCCTACTAAGCTTGCTACAAGGTAAATGATTTTAGGGCACAGCACCCTTAAACATAACAGCATTGCATGCCTAAATTCTTACAGCTGCTTGATCTTGCAGGCTACATTGAGGGTAAAAAAGAATTTCCATGGAGATTTAGGCTGACAATAGCAACTGGAATTGCAAGGGGATTGGCATTCATATACCAGAGTTCCAATGACCAGGACAGCATTCCTCATGGAAATCTAAAGCTATCAAATATATTGTTGGGTGAAAACATGGAACCATTAATAAGTGAATACGGGATCTCAAGGCTCTTAGACCCCAAAAAGAATTGCCTCGTCTCCTCCAACGGTTACATGGCACCCGAGAAGAGTTTATCGGAACAAGGCGATGTCTTCAGCTTCGGGATTATCCTACTGGAGTTACTAACCGGAAAAACAGTGGAAAAAACCGGGGTAGACCTTCCTAAGTGGGTGGGGTCAATGGTGAGGGAAGAATGGACAGGAGAGGTGTTTGGCAAGGATGTCACCAAAGATTCAATGCAGTGGGCATTTCCTTTGCTAAATATTGCTCTTAAGTGTGTCTCACATTCTCCAAAAGATAGACCAACTACAGCTGAGGTTTTGCAGAAGATAGATGAGGCTTTGTTTGCGCATGAAGATCGTACGGTCTCCTCTATGTCTTCATGGGAATCTGGTCCCCGTGATTGTTGTATGCTGCATAGTGTCATACCTGAGACTTGGGACACTCCAGGATCAAATTATTAGTGGACAATTTAGCACCAGAAAAGGAAAGGTACCATTGAAGAACTTCCATGTTAAGCTAAATAAAACATAACATATATATATATATATATATATATATAAGCCTTTTAGAGGAAATGAAGGAGCCATTAGGCCAATGTACGTAATGGAGAATGAATATAGTTATAAGTCATGTTATTATCATAATAAACTTTACATTTACTTGTCATTTGTTTGCTTGTCTATTTTCTTTTTTTTTGTCTGAAAGTTACCTGCTAACCCTTAGTAATGGTAAGCAAACCAAATTCTATTAAAAGCCGGTAAGCACCCCGACTCTTCGATTTTCTTGAAATATCTAAGTTTGACACTCGTGCCCGATGTATATCCGAACATGAACGATAAGACATGATCCGTGTCCTACTTACCATTTCTCTACTCTAATTTGATAAACAACAAAGGAAATAAGCAGTCAATAGTGTGCATGTTTTTAATTATGGTATTTGGCAATTTGGGACCATCAATCTGTTGTAATAGTTCAACTTGGTTTTGGAAGTTATGACCTATGTTTATATTTTATTTCTAACAAACCAAATTAATTTGGAGCCTGTAGAAAAAAGAAAAAAAGAAAGACATTGTTTATCTTGCATAGTTGCTTACATTGCTTGTTGCGTTATACTATGTTAGAAAGTTGCAGGCCAAATCATTAAATTATATCCCCAAATATATTTAACTATAAACCAATATCTTTTTATATTTCTTAAATTAGATATTGGGCCTTTGCTTTCTGCTTTACGCTAGGTAAAATTTACACCCTTCTTTAACTGCAAAAAGTTGTTGAACCAAAATTAGAAAATTAATTTATGCTACCAAAATATTACTCTTCAAACACCAATGGAACGAGACTCAAAGCTTAACTTGCAAAATTACATTGGATTTGAGTGTCCTATACAAAATCAAACATAGGATGAATTGTACTTGTAAATTTCCAACTCAAATCTGAAATGGTGTTTGAAAAGGTTTCAACTTTTGGAGACTTATAACAGTCAAGAAGGACCAGAACAAGACATGATGATTGTGATGATGTTGTATAAATCCTTTTTGGTGTTCTTTTAGGAACGAAAGAAGGGCAAAGAAAAGATTAATAAATAAAATATCAAGAAAGGTGTAAGTTATAAAACTCCACTAATTAGATGTGTGGTCTCAACTGAAGCCAACCAGACTCAATATGTACCATAAAGTTGTATTGTAACATGAACTTTGGACAACAACAGCATGCCAAACCTGTCTATACATATAAAAAATTTGCAATTTGATTAAAAATAAATGCAAAAGTTGAACCTTGATTTGGTTCTAGCATTCCATCCAAGCAAAGAATAGTTGTGTTTTAAGGTTATTAAGTTGTAATAATATGTTTGTAATTTTTTTTCTTAAAATAGAAAAATAGAAAATAAAATAAAACATCACCATCTGCTGTCATCACTCTTTAAGCTACTCCAAATATTCTTACACCAGAGGATTGCTCTCAATTTCTCTCCATATATATATTCTCTCTTTCTTCCTCTACCTCTCTCCTCAAATTCCATTTCTTTTGATTTAATTAAGAGGAGTGGAATAACCAAGAAAGATATAGAAAAGAAACAGAGGAGGAGGAGAGAGAGAGAGAGAGAGAGAGAGAGAGAGAGAGAGAGAGAGAGGAGAGACAAAGCTTTTTTTTTTTTTAAAGATATATAAAAAATATGAAGAGCAAAACCTCCTCTTCTGTTTCCATTGTCATCGTTTCTCATCTCAGATCTTAATTTTCCTCCCATTTTCTCATCTGGGTCATTTCCAAGATGGTAGATTCTCTCTCTCTCTCTCTCTCTCTCTCTCTTGTTCATCATATTCTTCATCTCTGTTTTTATCTGTTTCCTAGTCTTTTCTCCAGACTTTTCTTTTGTCTTGATCCTCATGTTTCGATTGTCGATGTTTCTTTTTTATTGTCAGGAATTTTGGGTTGTTTTCTGATTGGTGCATGAAGTCTTCAGATGATCCTAGATTGGATTTGACAATTACCAACTCTGTCTCCGATCAGATTCTGTCTGTAATTCATATCTAAAGGTAATTTTCTTTTTCTAATATTCCTGTTTGATTGTTGTTATTGTTCACATTTTGATCTGTTTTGCTTCGTTTTTTTTCTGAATAAGGATAGATCCTTTTTAGCTGCCGATGGTAATTGGATAATTTGGTGTTGGCTTTTTTCACGAGTTTCATTCATTGAATTGGTGTTACTATTCTGATTGAATTAGAAATTTTGATCTTTGAATCAAATTGTGGTGCTTTTGTTTTGAGAAAAGTTTAGATTTTTGCTCTTGGGATTGAAATTGGTGGTTGATGATGGTGATTGTAGATAAGATGGAATCAGATCTTGGTAAACTCTTCATTGGTGGGATATCTTGGGACACTGATGAGGAACGTCTCAAGGAGTATTTCAGGAAATATGGAGAAGTGGTGGAAGCAATGATCATGAGAGATCGGTTTACTGGTCGTGCCCGTGGATTCGGTTTCATTGTCTTTGCTGATCCTGCTGTTGCTGAGAGGGTAATTATGGATAAGCATATGATTGATGGCCGCACGGTAAGAGCCTTGATTACGATATATCTTTATACCTTACCAATTAGTTTGAGATTTGTGGTAATCAGAATGAGTTAAATTTGCTAAAATTTTATCTTTCCTCTATAGCATTGACCGAATATATATTTATTCGAGTGAATTTGTATCCAATGGTTAGGTTGGGATAGAAACTGTGATGCAATTGTTTGATCAAATTTCAGGTTGAGGCGAAGAAGGCTGTTCCTAGGGATGATCAAAACATTTTAAACAGGAACATGAGTAGCATCACTGCGTCTCCAGTTCCTGGACGCACTAAAAAGATTTTTGTTGGAGGTTTAGCCTCTTCGGTCACCGAGACTGACTTTAAGAACTACTTTGATCAGTTTGGTACAATTACAGATGTTGTGGTGATGTATGATCATAATACGCAAAGGCCAAGAGGGTTTGGTTTCATCACTTATGATTCAGAGGATGCGGTAGATAGAGTTCTACATAAAACATTCCATGAACTCAAAGGGAAATTGGTTGAGGTCAAGAGGGCAGTTCCTAAAGAACTATCTCCAGGCCCTGCCCGCAGCCCTGTGATTGGATATAATTATGGTTTGAGTAGGACTGCCAACTTTCTCAATAGTTATGCTCAGGGATATAATCTTAGCCCACTAGCCGACTTAGGAGTTAGGATGGATGGTAGGTTTAATCCTCTTGCTTCTGGTCGAACTGGGTTTCCTCCATTTAATAACCCTGGCTATGGAATAGGTATGGACATGGAACCCGGAATGAACCCAAACTTTGGCGGGAGTTCTAACTTTGGCAACAATCTTGGATATGGACGGTTAATTAGCCCCTATTATGGTGGGATTTCAAACAGGTATAATACTCCTATTGGCTATGGTGTTGGAAGTGGAAGAAATGATTCTAATTTAAGCTCTGGTACTCGGGATATCTGGGGAAATGGAAGCCTTAGCAATGCCACAAATGCCGCCAGCCCTGGTGGGTTCTTGGGGACTGGAAGGGGGAGTTTTGGTCCTTTAGGAAATAGTGGGGTTAATTGGAGCCCTTCTCCTCCCATTCAAAGTGGAGGAAATGCCCCTGGCTATACTGGTGGGACTGCTGGTTTTGGGAGTGCCGATGACAACTATGGTTTGGGTGGGGGAGGACATGGAAGAAACGGTGGCACTGTCACAGCTCCAACATCTTCTTTTGCTGGGCCAACCGTTAATTTTAAGGGGTCCTATGGGGATCTTTACCGTAGTGGTTCAGTTTATGGTGATTCAACTTGGCAGTCCACAACTGCTGACTTGGATGGTTCTAGCTCATTCAGTTATGGGATTGGGAGTGTGTCCGTAGATGGTACTGCAGGATCCTCCGAGGATTATGTTGGAAGCTACGGTGTTGCTAGTAGACAGTCGAGTAGAGGTAATATTCTGTTTAAGCAGTCCTGAGACTCGAGACTCGAATGCCAGCTTGCTGCATGTGTTTAATTAGTCTCTTTGGTTTCTTATCCAGGAATTGCTGCCTAGGGGGGGGGGGGGGACTGTGATTTGGATATCAGAAGTCATGAAGTAGGGTGAATAAACAGGTGAAGGATTTGTGAATTCGATATACAACTGCCTTATTACAATGTCAGCTTACAAGGAAATTGATGTTATAACACTAATGAGGGATATTGATTTGAGAGTGAGCAGTTACAAGGGGAGGTTTTGTGTAAGGTTTGAGATTCGATTTGTTTGTTTGTTTGTTTGTTTGTTTTGTTTATGGTAATAGTGAAAATGTAGGTTGGTGAGTGAGGTGTACAATCAGATTGCGGGACATATACTCCGGGAGGCGTCTGCGGCAAAGGCGCGCCAGTAGTGGTACATCAAACAATAGGGTACTAAATTTTTTTCTTTTTCCATTTTTATTTTGGGAAGCTGGTTCTTGTCCTGATAATTGTTGCCTATCATCTGGGATTGTTTTGGTCTCAGATTGTAAGGAGTTGTTTCAGTTCCAATTTACTACTACTACTACTACTAGTGTGAAACATTAGAGCCATATCCAATCATCATCCATATAAAATAAGTAACCAAACCTTCTGATTCAATACATCAACACAGCTTTACTACTCACACTATATGCTTTTGCTGCTTCTTTTCCTCAATCGTCTGCATGCTCCGTTACATTGTGTTTATCGCAACTACGGTCTACGTGGAGAATCGAGAGTTTTAAAGAAATGTAATAATCTTCGAAAGGTCAAAAAGGGTTGAACCACCCTAGTGGCAATGGATTGAAAGCCACCATTCTAAATAGATCGCACAGTTATTGCCCAATGTTTAACCCTCATTAGTTGGAATCAAAACATCGTTTATAAAAGTATGGCACTTACCTGATTTAAAATTGTACATTGTAAAAGTAAACCATGTTTAACCCAAATTTTCAAAAAACACATGGTCATCATATTTGCATAAGTAACATAAAATCTTTGTAGTTAATTTTTCTAATTTACTTGAGGAACGAGCCTATAATTCAATAATGGAACTTTGAATTATAAATTAGAGGTTTAAAAGGTACAACTCCCCATGGTAATTCTAAAACATTTCAATCTTACTAACAATCGAGGTTTCCTTTGGATCACCCATGAGATTAAAGACAAGACAACAATGTCAATGAAATTAATTACTGTAGCAGTGACATTAAAATCAATGGTGGGATATATGTTTGGATTCAATCACAACCATGGCAGTGTAGTGAAAGTATAAAATGACCATTAAGGACATTAGATTTAAATATAGATGTAAAATAAATAATCATATTTCATATTAAAAGATAAAAATATATATATTAATTTTTATTTATCTTGAATAATAAATTTATTGATAAATAATTAATATTTCATTAATTATATTTGTTTTTGTTTTTATTATTTATATAATACTTATTTATGATTAATTCATATAATAAAAATCATAAATCATTTTAGCATTTTTATATATTATTTGAAATACATTTATATTAAATATTAAAATCAAATTATATTAAAATAATAGTTAAAAATATATTTATGATAATGAATTTATATATTTATTAGATTGCTTGTATAAAAATAAAATTTATATATAATAATATTTATAATATGTTTATTTTATATTTATTATAAAATATATGTATTTTATAAGGGTTAATATTTGGTACAATTGACGATGTATATTTTTATTCATAAGTAGCCTCTGAAAATTGACATGTGTCTATTTTTTAAATATACATTTTTTAATATTTTACTATATCCCTATAGACACTTGTCAACTCATTTACCGTAATATTGGAGTCTAAAAACTCCGATAACAATGTATCAAATGGGTTTCCTTTTTATAATAGCACTATAAGGTTAAATTGGGAAAAATGTTTCCCACTACAAATGCTTTCTTTTAACCGGAGTAAAGTACACATGTCTAAAATTTCATCGGTGCGTATAATACAATTGTACAATTTAAAAAAATTATCTTTTAACTCAAATAAGTAAATTAAATTTAATAATATATATATGTGTGTGAAAATTCAATAAATTAATAAAACTCGATTCAGTATGATTTCCAATCAAATAATAAGTACTCAGATGGAAAATATTTTTATAAGCAATTAAAAATTAAAAATAAAAATTTGAAATTTCATGATCATTTAGTTTATTTGAAACCATTCTTCGCTTTTCAGTAGTTTAAAACATGAATTTAAAGAATCAATAGAATACTAAAACTTAGAGACTTGTTTCCTTAAAATTGGCTACAGAAAAACTGAAGTTTTGAAAGCCAAAACATAAAAAATTCATCCCAATCTGTCTAAATTTTTTATGTTAACAGTTTTGGATAATCTATTATGAGATAACCATGCTAAATGAATCTACAAACTTCATACAAATTTTGAAATAAACGAACTCCTAAATATAGACTTCTGGTATATTGAAATTGATTGCTCGAAACTTTTTAATTTCTTCAAACTTACTCGATAAAAATGGATGTCACACGTAGCATTGGAGGATGTTTGATGTTAGTAAGTTTGTGGTCCTCTCTCTATTCTGGTGTCCAATTTTTTATTGCTTCTTTCTTTTACGTCTGAGAGTAAGTGTGGAGGCTGTCTGCTGTTGGTGGAGGCTGCCACTGCCACTGCCACTTCCCATTTCACCTTTATTTTTGTGGGTTTCCATTTTCCATCTTAAACTTTGCCAGAAAAAAACTAGAATGTTAATGTCAGCTTTTCAAAAGTATCAGTGGAGAAAGGCCCAAACTGATATGGGACTAAGTAAAAAATAGGAGCCCTTTTTGTTGTCTTCATGATGTAAAAAGAGTCGGTTTTATTCTCGATTCAGCCCTTGAACTGTGCATGTTTTTTTAATTTTGATATCTAAATTTTTTATCTCATCGTAATATCTAAATTATTTTTTCGTTACTCTAAATATTTAACCGTGTTAAAAAAAACTATCCAATAATATCATCCCATCTGTCTTTATCTTTTATGATTAAATGAAAAACATATTATTTTAAAATTTTAAATAATCATTTTCATTAAAACATCAAATATCAGAATCCATAGAAAAAAACTACTATTATATTATCTCAACTCAGTAACCAAAATGCAATTAATCTTTTAGGGTATGTTTGGGGTGAAAGATTTATAGGAAGAATTTCATTTATATCGAGGTTTTAATATATTTCAGTCGATTATAAAAAGTTTTTACACAATATAATTTACTAACATGAAAAAATTAAGGCAGATGACATGATTTCATTGGACAAAGTTTTTAACGCCTTGAAATATTTAGATTAAAATCTATAACAAAAGAAAATTTAAATACCAAAGTGAAAAATATGTAAAATTTAAGGATCAAAGAATTATTTTTCCCAAATTGAGTATTCTTTTCTTGGTCCATTTACTTGATGAATGTTTGTCAGAAAAAGAAAAGATTGAGGTCCCCATGAATAACCCCCCCCCCCACATGAAATGATGAACCTTGTATGGTGACTCCCACCATTTTAACTCCAAAACTTACCAGAGCTTGAAAAATATTCTTCATTTGCTATATGATAATTGATATTAAGTTTACCATTCACCATGATTGGTTCAATCTTAGTCCTTCATGGGAATATATATATATATATATATATGTGTGTGATTTAAGTATTTCCCACATGAAAATGACATACATATATGGGGTCCAAACTTGGCTGAAAATTTCCTACGGCCCTGATTGCACCGCAAATTCACGACTACGTTGGCCAATTTGCACATCTCTCGAGGCAATCTACTTTATATATTTCATTTATGGTTTTTCAAGATAAGATTTTAAACCCAGAAAGAGCATATGATTCACTAGCCAAATTGAGGTATGTTTGGTGGATGGATAAAAAAAATTAAAAACGATGGTTAATCTTAACAGGATGTCCAAACATGTCCTCATCATACATTAAACAAGCTTGTCTCTTGTCCTGTTGGGGATAATTAGTTTCCTTAAAAAGAGGTTAATTTGTCCATCACTTAACTGCCTTTTCTTTTTTTCTTTCTTTTTGTCATTGCTTTATAGGATTCTTTCATTTTCTTCAATGAGAAAACAAAGTTAGAAGAAAGCTTCAGAAAAAAAAAAAAAGTCAAAAAGGTGTAGACCTCCTTTTACACCTGTAAGAAGTACCACCTTTTAATCTTATTTAACCAAGTAAATTACTCGATAAATGGACCATAATGAAGTGGAGACATGGATTAGAATTTAGAAAAAAGAACAAAAGATGCAAGGATGCCTTTTTGGGTAAAAAATATATCATATTATCTTTAGTTTTAAACTGTATTGCAGTAAGGAATAACTTTGAAATGAAGGAGAGAATATGACAGAAAATTTGCATCAAAATTCAAAATGCACTGTAGCATATTACCATGAATATCAATATCATGCAACCAGTTTCAATATAATGGGGGTTTTATGATTTTCTTTTAGTTTTGGTATCTTTGTTGGTGGGGGGCAGTTTTACAATTGCAATGGCATCAAACCAGAAGTTGAGAGATCTTGAATGGCTTCTTCAAGCATTTGAAACTGAAAGCCTTAACCTACACAACATTTCCTTCTACCTTTCTCAACCTGTTTCAGGCTGTTATCAAGAAACAGAAAACTCCATGGCCATTAACATTTCCTCAGATTGCCTTGAATACTTCTCCCTCATTCTTATAGTGCTAGGACCAGCCAAGACCAGCTTGTTGTCTCTTCGGAATTTGGAGTTTCATTGTGTTGAATGGGAGTTAGAACAAGTGCAGAACCTTGGGGAGTTGTTAGATAGTAACTTCAACATCAAACAACTGGTGTTCATGAGGAACAGATTCAGTGAAGATTGCTTATCAGAGTTTTCTGATATTTTGAAGAGAAATGGAGCTATCAAAGAGGTGATGTTTTGTGAATCACATATTGGGACTGTTGGTGCTATATTTCTTGCCTCAGCTCTTAAGGTGAATGAAAGCTTGGAAGAGTTACAGATATGGGAAGACTCAATTGGATCAAGAGGTGCTGAGGAGCTTTCAAAGATGATTGAAGCTAACTCAATGCTGAAGCTTTTGACGATTTTCGACTCAAGCTCGATCACAGCAACTCCCCTTATATCCGCTGTTTTAGCAAGGAATAGAGGTATGGAAGTCCATGTATGGAGTGGAGAAAGTGGAGATAAAAGTTCCAAGGTGGTTGAGTTTACACCTCAAAACACCACTCTTAGGATCTACAAGATCGATGTTTCGGGTGCCTGCAGGGTTGCTTGTGCTCTTGGGATGAATTCGACCGTCTCATCGTTCGATATGACAGGAGTACGCCTAAAATCACGGTGGGCAAAGGAATTTAGATGGGTTTTGGAGCAGAACCGAAGCCTGAAAGAGGTAACCTTGTCCAAAACCTGCCTTAAAGACAAGGGAATAGTGTATGTAGCAGCTGGACTATTCAAGAACAGGCATTTGGAACGCTTGCACCTCGATGGAAACTGGTTCAGCGGTGTGGGACTCGAGCATCTGCTGTGCCCTTTGAGTAGGTTCTCTGCTTTGCAATGCCAAGCCAACATTACACTAAGGTCGGTGACATTTGGAGGCAGTAGAACAAAAATAGGAAGATCTGGTTTTGCAGCCATTTTGCATATGTTAACCACCAATGAAACTTTGACTCGGCTAGCCATCGTGGATGATCAAAGTATGAGACCAGATGACTTTTTTAGAATCTTCAAGAGCTTAGAGAAGAATGCCAGTTTGAGGTGTTTGTCTTTACAAGGCTGCAAAGGAGTTAGAGGGGAGAGGTTGTTGCAGGCAATAATGGAGACACTGCAAATAAATCCTTGGATCGAAGATATTGATCTCGCTCGAACTCCATTGCATAATACGGGGAAGGCAGATGCCATTTATCATAGATTGGGTCAGAATGGGAAGCCTGAAACTGAACCTGAAAATGATTTGCTCAAGGATATGCCACTTACTGAGCCCAAGTGCTGTAGGGTATTCTTTTGTGGCCAAGAGTATGCTGGTAAGTTTTATTAACTACACTTAAACATTTCCACTTATTAATGCTGAGATCAAAAGTAACCATTTCCTATTAATTGCTATTTTCAGGTAAGGCAACACTTTGCAATTCAATATCACAGAATTTCTCTTCTCCTAAACTTCCCTACATTGAACAAGTGAGGACCCTAGTGAATCCAGTTGAACAAGCTGTTAGAACAGTTGGTATGAAGATAAAGACTTTCAAAGATGAAGATGCAAAGATATCGATATGGAATCTTGCTGGTCAGCATGAGTTTTACTCTCTTCATGATCTCATGTTCCCGGGGCACGGGAGCGCATCGTTTTTCCTCATCATATCCAGTTTATTCAGGAAACCAAGCAACCGAGAACCAAAGACTCCAATGGAGATTGAAGAGGACATCCAATATTGGCTCAGGTTCATTGTTTCCAATTCAAAAAGGGCGATCCAGCAGTGCATGCTACCCAATGTAGCAGTTGTCCTCACACACTATGACAAAGTCAATCAAACATCCCAGAACTTGGAGGCCACAGTGAATTCAATACAAAAATTGAGAGACAAGTTTAATGGCTATGTTGATTTCTATCCAACTGTGTTTACTGTCGATGCAAGATCGTCTGCATCAGTCAGTAAACTCACTCATCACATTCGAAAAACCAGCAAAACTGTCCTCCAGAGAGTTCCTCGGGTTTATCAGCTTTGCAATGATCTTATACAAATTTTATCAGATTGGAGATCAGAAAACTATAACAAGCCAGCTATGAAGTGGAAAGAGTTTGCTGAGCTATGCCAAGTTAAAGTTCCACCTCTGAGGATTCGATCTCGACGCGATAATAAGGAGAAAATCGAAACTCGAAGGAGGGCGGTTGCTACTTGTCTCCATCATATCGGTGAGGTTATCTATTTCGATGAATTAGGCTTCCTGATATTGGATTGTGAGTGGTTTTGTGGTGAAGTACTGAGTCAACTGATAAAATTGGAGGTTAGAAGGCAAAGCTCAGCAGAGAATGGATTCATCAGCAGGAAAGAACTGGAGAAGATTCTAAGAGCAAGTTTGCAGAGTCAGATTCCAGGAATGAGTTCAAAGGTGTTTGAGAACTTAGAGGCCAATGACCTTATTAAAATGATGATGAAACTTGAACTATGCTATGAACAAGACCCATCTGATCCAAATTCTTTGCTGTTGATTCCTTCCATTCTTGAAGAAGGCCGAGGTAAACCGCAGAAGTGGCAATTAGGAGGTGCTGATTGCCTTTATGCAGGGAGGCATCTTCAGTGTGATGATTCAAGCCATATGTTCCTTACACCCGGCTTCTTTCCGCGTTTACAGGCAAGATTTTTTCCACTCTCTTTCACATATCGCTTCATGTTGCTTTTCAGAACTTGAATATATATATATAGAGAGAGAGACAGATGCTGATTTGTTTTCCTTCAAGTGTGAATATATTCAAATAGCTTACACCATGAGAACATATATCAGCAAGGAAGGTTTTTTTTAATGACCATGTCCTAGTCTTAATTTTTCACTCAGTTTTAATACTTGCAAATACAGGTGCACCTTCATAACAGAATCATGGCAATGAAGAATCAGCATGGAGCTACTTATAGCCTTGAGAAGTACCTCATTTCTATTAACATCAATGGTATCCATGTCCGAGTAGAGCTCGGAGGACAGTTGGGTTACTACATTGACATCCTTACCTGTTCCACCAAGAACCTTACAGAAACACTCAGGCTTATCCACCAGCTCATAGTTCCAGCAATTCAAAGCCTTTGCCATGGTGTAACTTTGATTGAAAATATTATGAGGCCAGAATGTGTGCAAAACCTAGTTCCTCCCAGGTACCGGAAAGCCCAATACGTGCCTCTTCAACAACTTAAACAAGCACTACTCTCGGTCCCAGCTGAAACCATGTATGATTATCAGCACACTTGGGATTCGGTGTCGGATTCAGGCAAACTAGTACTTAGAGCTGGGTTTGATTTAGCTCGAGACCTCCTATCTGATGATGATTTCCGGGAAGTACTGCACCGAAGATATCATGACCTGTACAACCTTGCTGTGGAACTGCAAGTTCCACCAGAAAACAATCCTGATGAAGAAGAGAATTCATTATCTAATGCTGTTGAAAGTGGCAAAGTTGATCCTTCTTTTAGTGGGATAGCCAAGGGAGTGGAAACAGTATTACAGAGATTAAAGATCATCGAACAAGAAATAAGAGATTTGAAACAGGAGATTCAGGGAATGAGGTATTATGAGCACAGACTTCTAATCGAGCTTCACCGCAAAGTGAACTACCTTGTGAACTTTAATGTTCACGTCGAAGGACGGAAAGTTCCCAACATGTTCTATTTTGTTCAAACTGAAAACTACTCGAGGAGGTTGGTAACCACCGTTATTTCCGGCATGACTGCTCTTCGGTTGCACATGTTATGTGAATTCAGGAGAGAAATGCATGTTGTTGAAGATCAAGTTGGTTGTGAAGTAATGCACGTTGATAACACTGTTGTAAAATGCTTAGCTCCATACATGACCAAGTTCATGAAACTGGTCACATTTGCTCTCAAAATCGGAGCACATTTAGCAGCCGGTATGGGAAACCTGATACCGGATTTGAGCAGGGAAGTTGCCCATCTTGCTGACTCTTCCGTAATGTATGGAGCAGCAGGAGCAGTCGCTGCTGGAGCTGCTGGATCTGCAGCAATGGGACGAATAAATGGAATCCGAAACCAGAACAGAAGGGGAGACATTCAACAAGACCTAAGATCAGCGCAACAATGGGTGGTGGACTTCTTAAGGGACAGGAGGTGCTCAACAGGAAAGGATATTGCAGATAAATTCGGGTTATGGAGGGTGAGATACAGGGATGATGGCCATATTGCATGGATCTGCAGAAGGCATATGATCGTCAGAGCAAATGAAATCATTGAAGTACCCATTTAGATTTTGCTCCTTTACATGCAATAAGATCATCTCTTATTTTCTATCTTCTTATCCTTTAATTATATTCTTTTGAAATAAACACTGGTTTGCTCTCGCTTTGAATTTCAAATATTGGTAAAAGATTATGACACTGTAAAAAGATATATTAGCCAATTGCCTTTTCTATGATGGATATGTAAAGTAAATATGAATATAGGTCCAATGATATCTTGAATCTTAGTGTTACAAACAGCAGAAAGCAAAATTTTGCATGGTTCACCATGTGAAAGTGGGACCAAATTATCACAGAATATGATTACATGCATAAATTACACTGTGGTTAAGATTGGAATGTGATTTTTTGCAATTATTTTGAAAGTTGAAATCAGCAAGAAGACGATGTTATAGAAAAAAACGGAAAGGTTCATATATACTAACAGCAACTGCAATGGAACAAAGCTAATAACAGTACAGAGTCATGATTTTTGCCTCCTCTCATCTAAAGCATGTTGACATACAAAGGAAAAGACCACATTACATGATACATTATTATTACATTTCACTATTAGTAGTATTAGTCTCCACCCTAAAATTCTAAAGTCACCTGTGTGTCTTCCTTTGAATAGAGGATCAGGAAGCTTAGAAAAAAGCCCTGCTTCCGTAGAACACTCGGGAGCCAGTGTTTTTCGATGCCTGTATTTTCTGATCAGTGGTACTTGAATTCTCCGATTTGGTCGGTCCACTGTCGATGTCCAGAGGCAGTTTCATCTTAGCCAATGACTCGGTAAATTGCTGCATGCTTTTCATGTACATGTCTACTATGTCTTGCTGCACCAGCTTTTGCTCGGGCTCAATGTTAACAGAAACAACAGGTTTCACGATGGAATCACTTTGTGCCCCTGAAGAATGGCTGTCAACATCTCCAACATCCACAGCTTTTTCTTTCGGGGCTGAAATGTGTTCCTGAGTAGAAGTTTTCGAAGCAGCCAGACCATCGAAGGACTCAGAGCTTGCACCAGCTGAAGGAGATGAAACCCCGTAGGTTGACACGCTGCTCGGAGGAGAATCGAGCTTGGGGGCTTGGATGGAATTGACTGTAGCAGTAGAGAAGCTCTCCATTAAACGAGCGCCCATGTCTGAACTAATTTGACTCTCAGCATCAGAGGTGCCCAAACTTTCGGAACTTTCAGAGTCCAAATTAGAACATTGGATCCCGATATACTCGGAAACCATCATCTGGTTCTCATTCGCGATTATGGGATCCGGGAACTCAATCTTTTCCAACTCACACTCACCTGTTTCTGAATCCTTCACAGTTTCATCAGCAGCCACATCTCTAGGCATAGCAGGAATAGCCATTACTTCAGGAGATAATCCAGCATATGCAAGAGACAACTGGACAAAACCAGCAGGTGAATGGAACAGATCAGTTGAAGAAAGAGAGAATTCTTTCTCCAACTTCCCATTCTTGAGGAGCACTTCAGACAGTGGCACCAATGCAAATCCCAACAACTGGTCTTCAAGATAATTCCTCACTCTACTCATCATGAATATCTCGATTTTGAGGGAGGAATCAACAGTTCGAACATTGAGGCGTAGATTATCATTGAACACCGGGTTCCTCCCACCGCCATTGATGATCTTGGTGGAAACCGTGCTTTCGGGGTCAGAGGTGAGACAAAGCTTAGCATACACATCCTGCTTGTGGTAAATGCAGATGTTATGGATATCTCTTGCCTGATGAACATAAACCTCAAGAACGCCAATGGAATTCTCTTCCTTTTTGTTAACCTCGGACCCGTTTGACAACAAACCACCCGAGTTCCTACTGAAAAACTCGGTTTTCTGCTTCTCAGGCTCAGCTACAACAGAGTTCTTGAATGGTGAAACAACTGACTGTGGGGAATCCATGATAAAGCACCAAGGAGATGAACCTGGCAAAGTAAAAATAACACCTTTTAGAATATCAAGTCACCCAAAAATTCAGAAGTAGAAACCAAAATAAGAAACAATCTCCAAATCAGAAACCTAATTAGAACCTAAAACCCCAAGTCTTCAAGCCCTTAGTGTATGAAAATTTTAAATTAAAGCCAAATCATTAACCTCTATATTACTGAATCCTTCCCTAAGCATACACATGCATGATTTTGCAAGAAAAAAAAGGTAAAAGGAAGAACTTTCACACAGGTAACACAACCTACAATTAAGAAACCAAAAACTTCCCAACATCCAGCACCCCAAGGCTCAAAAATGTGATTTTCTTTTTTAAGCTGGCAACTTAAAATCACCCACAACATCCCAAGAAAGACGCAAAAACAGAAGTTGAAAGATAAATCCCCAATTCAAAGCCTCACTAGACCTTACTTTTAACACAAAAATTCTTCAATATAAGCCAAGAAACCAACAAGGCATCAACCCCAAAAGCTGAACTCTTTAGCTTTAAAAAGAAAAACAGAGAATTCCTTCAATACCCAGAAACCAAGAACACCTGAAAAGTTGAGAATCTTAAGTGAGCTAGTTCCAATTCCAACCCCCTCCCCCGAGATTTAATATTAACCGAAGACCCATCAACAGTTTAAGCCCAGATTCCAATAAAGCAACCAACTTTTTCTTCAGAAAACACCGGAATCCAAGGAAGAGTAAAAACAGGAAAAAGAAAATCCCAATGAAAATTCCCAACTTTGCTCTTTAAAGTATTAACTTCAACAATTCAAAGCAAAAAGAAAAAAGGAAAAAAAAAACATAAATTACAATCACCTTCGGCTCTGGCTTTTTTTACTCCAAAATCAAGAAATAAAAGAAGAAAATTTGATATTTTCGTTGGAATCGACGGCTGTAATTCAAGATTTGGACACAACCCAATCCCTAAAATAGAGGTGTTTTATTTTTTATTATTTGCTAAGAACTGAGCGCTTTTTTTTCCTGATTTTGTCCAACAAGAAGAAGTGGAAACTCTGGTTGTAATGAAAAGCAAAACTACAGAGAAAGAACACAGGGGCGTCAAACTTGTTGACAAACAGAGATTGTGCATGTGTGTGTTATAGTTTAAAGTTGTGGCCTTTTTTATCTTTTATTTGCTTTATATCTATCTTTAATGATCACAAAAGCATGGGAAATTTTATTGTTACATTATTATTTCTTGTTACTGTTGTTAATTATTATCTCAACTTCAACTGTATATTTATCAGAAAAATTAAATAAATAAAATAAAATAAAAGTTTCATGTTTTTGATTATGCAATAATTACGGAATCAATTTTTCCCTTTTAAAACATTTCTTTCATTACAAATTAACTCATTTTGTGATCATTAAAAGAAGCCATCATTTCATATTTGTTTTGCACAATAATTTTTATATTTAAAAATTTTATGCGATGGTTTGATAATTAAGTGTGTTCATTATTTCAGATATGATCTAAAGTTGAGTCGCACTAATAACGTTTATTGTTCGAATTTTATTCTGTTATTAAAATTCACTGATTAAAAAAAATAACAGATTTAAGGTGGTGAAATCTTGAGTATTATGGATTCTCCACCATGCATTAGCCGATCATAATCAAACAAAAACAAAACCATAAACTATTTTCATGAAATAAATTATAGTAAAATTTGAGTAATTATAAATAATGAGTTAAAATAGCACCAAAGTTGTATTTTGTATCAAACCGACAGTAAAAGAAAAAAGTAGTAATGATGAATGAGAGTAGAGAAGGGTTTGGAGTGGGACAAGCACCGGCCCACGACTATGCCATGCCCATGTACTCACCAATCACAACCCTTCTATATGCGCTTATGGTATTTGTAGGGACATCATTACTCTTACTTTTTATTTTTATTTTTTCTTTTCTTTCTCTTTTCTCCTTTTGTTTAACGCTTCAAAAACTTTGGATTTTAAATTAAAACCCTCTAATTATTTATAATTATATAAATTGTGTAAATATAATCGGTAGAACTAGACATAATTAGAGTACCTCAATTACACTTTTCAGTTTTTAGAAGAATATAAAATTGGAGTAATTACACGTAAATCTAATTTTAAAATTTATTTTACACAAATTATAAAATTTATATTATAGGCATGAGCAAGTGCAAGTGTTTGAGATGGTTATGATAAAAAAATTCTTATGTTATAAATCATAAAATTTATATTATAAAAATAATTTGTGTATTTTATAAAGTTATAACAAAAAATATTTTTAAAATCTTAAAAAAATTCTAAAGTTATGAGAAAAAAATCTATATGTTATAAAAGTGTTTTATTTATAAAAAATTATGGTCAAGAAGAATGAACGTAACTTATTTATGGTCTATGCTATGTGTTATAAAAATAATATACTTACTCATAAGAAAATGTTATAATTTTTTATATAACTTATTTACAAAAAATAATTTTCTATGACAAAAATTATATTATTTATAAGAAGTGCTATGAAAGTTATTGGACAATTTATAAAACATTATTTATAAAGATTATATATATTCTAAAATTGATATTATTTTTTACTTTATTTACATATTATAAAAATAGGTTTAACTTAGTATAATTTTTTTCAAAATTAAGTTTATATAAAAAAGTTATAATTAAAGCTACAGATTATTTGTAATGTGAACCCAAATATAAGGTTGATGTTAATTATGCAAATACAAAAGATTTTCTTGAATCGTATCGTGAGGTATGATACCATTTGAGAAAATGGTGCCAGACAGAGACGTCATAGAAGCTCACGAACTTTTTAATTTGAAACATTCAAGATTTTAAAATGTGATTGAAAAGACATTTGTTGTTCTAAAAAACTAATTCTCATATTAACAACACGACCTTAGTATAACATAGAAAACAAGTTAGGATCATACTAGCATGTTGAATATTTTATAGCTTCAATTATAAGTGGAATTGAGATGATCCATACATTGAAGTCTACGTGGAAGGAGATACAATGTTTATTTTTCTTGTTCTTTTATCAAAAATTGTATTACTAATTGATTTTAGACTAACATAATACATATGATTATTTTATCATACTAATAATTTTTAGTAATAAATATTTTGAAAAATATAAATATGTGTAATTACAATTTGTACTACCGAACATGACATTGAGAATTATGATGTAATTATCTTGTGTTAGTCAAACACATTTAAGGAATTACAATTCTTTATTTAATTATTTTGCGTTGTGCAAACAATCCTAAATCTAGAGTCCGTTACATCGGAATTATTTTGATTGAGAAGTAAGTTTTTATATGACATATGCATAAATAAATAAATAAATAACCCCTTAAAATGTAAAAGATAAACTAAGCCCTTACATTAAATTCGCACTTAATTAAATCCCTATTGTTAACTAAAATAATCAATTAAGTCCCTTCATTAATGGTTTCGGCATTGACCACGTTGATTGTTAAAATAAATTGATGGACCAATCGATGATGATACGTAACAATTTTTATTTAATCTAATATTTTTCATAAAAGTTATAAAAAATATAAAAATCATAAAAAGTATAAAAATTATTAAAATTAAAAATATTTTAAAAATAATAAACTTATATAAACTTATTAAAATATAATAAAATGATAAAAACTTATAAATTTTATAAAATATATTTAAAATTTTATAAAATGTATTAAAATTCTTAAAAACTGATAAAAAATTAAAATTGATATAAACTTATAAAAATTATAAAAAAATCATAAAAATTTGAACTGGACCAGATTAATTGGTCGAACTGGTTAGACCAAAATCGACAAGGGTTGTCTGAAGAAAGCCATTAGATCGATTGACCTGGGAACAAAGCAGCTAAACCGATTTTATTAAATTTTTTAATGTTTTATTTAATTGAATTGGATGGACTTGTCGAACTGGCAAACTAGTGTCCTGATCGATTCAACCATCGATCTAGTTCTAAAAATCATGGTCAAAATATTTCATTATGACATATGCTAATAGTTGGATAATGAAATTTTGGTTAGATAAAAAAAATTAAAAAAAATTGGTTCAACCGCTCAATTTCCAGGTCAACTGGTCTGATGGGTTTCTCTGGACCAATACCCTTGATGATTTTGGTCTAATCGGCTCGACCGACTACTCTTGTCCAATTCAAGTTTTTATGTTTTTTTAATAATTTTTATAAGTTTATATCAATTTTATTATTTTTAATAATTTTATATGATTTTTATAAGTTTTTAAGAATTTTAATATGTTTTTATTGTTATGAATATCTTATTAAGTGGATATCCATCATGATCAAGATAAAGTGTTTGTATACTTTAAATTCTAATAGTTATTAGTGTCGAAACCATTTTTTTGAAAATAAAAATTTAGTTGTCGACTTTAAAAATTAAACTGGAGTCGCCACCGATCCTTTATTAAGGTGTGATTGGCTCACCCTATTTTGGTCTACGAATTTTGAGAAAATGAGTCTGGGAGTCAGTTACGCATGAGGAAGGGTTAGCACCCTCGTAACGCCCAAAATCGGTACCAAATTGATCATGTAATGTCTTAGTGTCGAAGGTTAAAAAGATTTTAAAATCAACTCAAATGATGAAAGTTGAAAAAGGATAATCAATTGTTCAAGTCATGTAAAGAAATCGAGTCCCAATACGTTAGGGTACAATTCCTCATAATCCCCGAATTTTGAATATCACTTTTATTTTATGCGAAAATCTTCATTTCGAGAAAGTAACATGCCACACCCAATACGTTAGGGCACGACAAGTTAAGTTCTCAAAAATGATTTTTATACTCATGCATTTTGAATAAAGAATATCCTCGGTTATTTAAGATTAACAAAGAAAATCAGAACCCAATACGTTAGGGCTCAATTTCCCTTGAAAATCCCAAACTTCGAATATTGCTTTTATTCAAAAAAAAAACTTTTGAATCAAGAAAAAATGATTTTGATTTATCGAAAAAACCAAGATTTATTTTCCAAAGGGTATGTTAAAAATTAATCTACAATATGATACAAATATTTTAATTTAAAATATACATGTACATGTATTTACAAAATATGTAAACACAAGCACAATATACAAGTAAATTTGAAAATATGTGTATGCATATATTTAACACACATATACAAGTATACGTATGTAAAAAACATGTACAGCAGAACTTATAATAATCTCCAACAATATGTATGTAGATTTCAAAGAAAATACGTATATTTACAAAATAAGGAAAATACATATGTATTGTAAAATATAAGTGTAAATACATATATACTTATTTATAAAGGCTATGAAAACAAAAAAAGGAAAAAATATAAATTATGCATGTATTAAAATATGTATATATATATATATACATATATGAATGCAAAAACTATAGGAATAAAATACTGTAAAAAACAAATATGAAAGTATAAGGATATGTATATATTTACAGAATAAAACAAATTTATAAATATATATATATATAATATAAAATATATAAAAGAGATAAAAATAATAATAAAACGCATGTAAAATGCATGTATTTATATAAGTTTTAAGAATATATATTATATAAAGAAATATGTATATATACTATATATTAAACAGGCTTTTAGGGTAAAAAAAACGAAAGGGCTAAATTAAATTGCGCATGAAAGGGAAAGGACCAAGAAATAAATATCCCCGCGCCCAAACGGCGCCGTTCCAGTGGGTGCAGGCACATGGCCCCTGGACCAAATTGAAACAGGAAAGAAATTTCGTGGCTGAATTGAAAATACATGAAATAACTGTATTAAAATCAAATAAAAAAATGGGAGACCAAATGCGCAAATTCCCCATTTAGGGCCAAAACGCGCGGACCCTGCTTGCGGGTCGGGTCGATGCGCGGGTCTGGCCCCTTTCAAAACGGCTCCATTTGGTCTTTAATATTTAAGACAATTTTCCTTCTTTTTTTAAAAAAAAAATCTGTAGCCAACAAACAAAAACAAAAAAAAAACTTTTAACACTCTGCTAGGGTTCTCACCCCAGCCTCCAATGTCGCCGCCGCCGTCGGTGCCAACACTCCGATCGCGACGGAGATGGTAACCATCTGGCGTTTCTTGACGAAAGAGGTAAGATCCCTCTTCTCTCTTTTTTATATTACTACTTTACAAAATAAAGAAAGAAAAAAACGAATAGAAAAAAAATAAAAATAGAAAACGTGATTTACCTTCAATTTTTCTTTGTGTTTCAATATTTTCTCTCTATTTCTCTCTGTATCCTCTATACTGAAAATCCCCCCTTTTTACAGATTCGATAACGGCCTTTATAGCCGAACAAAAATAACAGGGAAAAAAATCTATCCCTCAATCTTGGTTCTGTTTTTGCTATTATTTTGCTATTTGCTGTGCTATGCGCCTCTTTTCCGCAGGTTCGGTGGTTGTTGAGGTGTGCATACGTACATGGAGGCACAACTTGCGCGGAGAGGGAACCTGGCCCCGAGTCGTGCGGCAAATGGAATGCTGGAGGCCGTCACTAGGGTTTCCTGATGCTTGTTGATTTCGGGCTTGGGATAGTTTGGGCTTGTTTAATGGTTTGGACCTATTTATTAGTTTGGGCCCGGGCATATTTAGGCTTGTACAATTAGAATTAGATCTTTATTTCTTTTATACTTCTTATGCCTATAAATAGAGACTGTGATGAAGTATTGTAACCATCCCTTTTGATCAATAAAGTACATCCTCTATTGCTTACATATTTTCTTTTTTCTTTATTCTCTCCATTTCTCTTTATTTTATAACACGTTATCAGCATGATCTTGTTCAAAGTGATAGTTCGTCGATCAAATTTATCCTTCATGATTTTCAATATCTTTGGCGGCAATATGCAAAATTTTTACAGGAAGTTTCTTTTATTTAATGTTTCATATCTGATTGTTATTTTTTATTCTTCGCTCATTATACGTTATCATTGTTTTGATTAACTTATTTTACTTTTTATTCTTAAGGATGGTGAAAGATTTGATATCGTTATCTATATGAAATCGAGAAGTAAGATTCACTCTCAAAATTTGTTTTTGATATTTGCTTGGAGATGATCTCTTTTCTTCATTACAAATGATGTTTATAATCACTACTTCTCATCCATGGTAACGTAAGTCAATCTAATCAACTTCTTTTGAAATTTGATTTGATTTCTATTAAAAGTTCAATTTATATAATTCACTATCCGTATCTGTATGAATTTATAAAACCCTTCACGCGTTTAGTACGCATTTAGTTATTGAGATTTTTATGTGGAGATAAATATTTTTCCATTTTAATAGAATTGATTGGCTTAATTTTGATTTTGATTAAGATATATGATTATTGCGGAATGTGAGTAAAAATACTTACTTGTAATGAACTTTGGGATATTCACCTTATTTGTGATAATTTCATATCGATGTCAAATTTAAGATGAAATTATGTCATAAAAGGTGGAGGTTAGAAAATGTTTATGTTTAAACTTTTATAGTTGTAAAGTTATTTTAATTTAACATTATAATATTGATTGAAATATCTAATGTGCTCCTGCAGTAGCAATATTGTGAAAATGACTTCAACAGTATTTTCGAACGATCTCATACCTTCTAGTGGCTAAGTAAAATAATAAGTTACCAAATGAAAAATTATGAAATTCTTCCCACTAGTTTTGCTTCATTCCCTGAAGTGAATGTAGCAATACATTACAATAATGAAAAATGAAAATATAGAGATCATTATTGTTGTTGTAATTGAGGATGTGATTGGAGACTAATCATGACAGCATGAATAGATAAATTTTGATTTGAAATCCAGCATGTTTTGCGATGGTGATTATGAAATAAATAATCAATGGAGGCGTTTAGAAGTCTATCCTACTAGATTTATTGCATTCCCTGAAGTGAATGCGAATATAAAAAAAATAAAAAGATATAATTATGGACCAGTAAAAGTGGGAACATAGTAATAAATAAGAGGACAATGAGAGTTCTCAAGATAACTCTTCATAGGATAAAGATAACTTATGTTATCAATGTGATATGAAAGGTTATTGGCCATATATGTGGCATATGCCTAAATATTTTGTTTCATTAATATTCTTTAAGGAATGATATGAGAATGTAGTAATAAATTCTATCATTATAGATAGAAAGTATTTATCTTATTTGGTACTAAAACAAACAAATACTATTCCAATATTTGATAGTACAAAACCAATCAAAAGCTCCGAAGAGCTAATATATTAATATCTTGTGATGGTTAATCCATTGGTTTTAAAAGATATTTATAATGTATCTTATATTGAGGTTGTGAATGAGGAAAATATTATATTTCATATGAATCACTATTGCTATAAATATCTATTTTGAAAATATGAAAAGAGAGGATTGAGTTATTAATTTATATTATAATCTTTGTGATATTCTTTTGTCATCATCCCCATTAAGGGTTGAAAGCAAAATATTTGACTGTGAAAGATCTATTTATAAGCAATAAAATATGATAATTCTATCTAAAGCTCGTTATGGTTGGATGCACTGAAGTTGCAAAATATTTTTTAAAATATTTGAAGATTTTGGCATATTCCCTTAGCGAATATTGCATATAATTGTTTGGAAATTACATTTATTTTGTTGACTTAGTGACATTATAATATTCATATTGATTTAGACATTTCCAATAGCAAATGTCACAATAGCACTTATATGTGAATACAAAGTAAAAGGAATGATAGTAAAATTATTAATTTGTTACAATTTAATACAATTGAAACACATGTTAAAGTAAACCAAGTTTACTGATACAAAAATATTTACTACTTGGCATGACCAGTTAGACCATCCTGGATCATATATGATGCAGAAATTAATTAAGAATTCATATGGACATTCATTAAAGAACCAGAAGATTCTTTAATTTAAAAGAATTCTCATATGTTGCTTGTTTTAAATGAAAATTGATTATTAGAAACTCATTAGCTAAAGTTGAGATTTAATATATTGCATTTCTGAAACGAATATGGGCCCATTCATCCACCATGTAGATGGTTTTGATATTATATGATTTTGGTAGATGCATCTACAAAATAATCACATATGTGTTATCAATTTGCAACCTGTCGTTTGCAAGATTGCTTGTTTAAATAATTAATTTCAGATCATACAATTAAGACAATTCATCTTGCTAATACTAATGAGTTTATATTTCAATCTTTTATTGATTGAGTTTGAAAAACTTTTGTAAAAGTTTGCGCATTATGGTTTAGAGAAATTATTGATTGAACACCTCTAATTAATGTCTAAACCATTACTTATGAGAACTAAACTTCTTATTTCAACATGAGTTATGTTGATTTATGTGTTGTACAGATCAAGCCAATAAGTTATAAATACTCCCCATTACAAATGGTTTTTCATCAAGAGCTAAATATTTCTCATCTTTGAATTTTTGTATTACGTATATGTTCCAATTACTCCACCACAACGCACAAAGATGAATGAATCCTCAAAGAAAGTTGGGAATATATATTAACTACAAGTTTCTTTATATTATTAGATGTTTTGAATGCATTGGAGATTCAATTATGACATGATTTGTGATTACAATTTTGATTCGATAGTTTTCTCGATATTCGGGGGAGAGAAATAATAACTTGTAATGAGTTAGGGGAGGGTAATTCGAACCAAAAGTTCAATAAAGATAACTCATTGCAAGTTAACTGTTAGATGTATTTACAAGCTTAATGAGAATACCCAAGTGTTTTATACCATCTAAAATTTTAATTTGAATCAAAGTCCCAGTAGGACAATCAATTAAAATAAATAATAGATTGATCGGTTTCAAAGATGAAAATTCTTCTAGATGGTCATATAGTGGAGGCAGGTGCTCTAGAAGAGATCTAAGACATAACTAATAAGTAAAACTCCAGAAAAGATTTAGGTACTTGAAATTGAATTTTAAAATAATGAAAATAAGAGATCTCGATAAGTTATGTCAATTCGAAAAAATATGGAACCGAATAATAAAAGTGGTCGAAAATGATTTTACATGCAATATTATTATTGAAATAATGAAATAAAAGGAGGATCTTGAATAAATCTATTGAGAAATATAAATATAGCATAAATTAATCAAAATAGAAAGACGCAACTCAAGTATAATTAAATTCGTGGAGTTTTTGGACCAGTAGTCCAAATATCTAAAGGTATAAAGCCAGTGAGGGTGCAATTGAAGTAGTTTTACAAAAGCGGAATAAAAATATGAAGTTTTCCGCTAAGTCCTGGCATTGATTATGAAAAGATATAATATTCTTTTGTGGTGGATGCAATAACCTTTAGGTATATTATTAAATTGACAATTCATAAAGATTTAACTTGCTTCTAATGGTTATTATTACAACCTTTTATGAATCACTATATAGTAAAGTTTATATTAAATCTTTGAAGGATTTAGAATGCTAGAGACATATTGAAATTCTCAAGAAATTGTTCATTTATATGAATTGAAATAATTTGAACATATGTAGTAAATTTGACTCAGTCAATAGTAGTTGAATGAGGATTATAAAATGATTTTATAATCCAAAATACCTATTTGTGTTTTTATAAAAGAATCATGATTAAAGTTTGTTATGGTTATTGTTGAATCTTCTGAAGAGATCAAAATATATTTTCCCCAAATTTCTCTCACTCATGGCTTTTAAAAGAATGGTAATATAAATGCTTATCAAATACATTCAAACAGTCATTTGAAAAACCAGTACTCAAGATTGAATACGTAGAATATGAGAAAATATATGATGTTTTCATGAGGGGGAGTAAATACGCGTTGCACTCTTTTTCCCTTAACCGAGGTTTTGTCCCATTGGGTTTTCCTGGTAATGTTTTTAATAAGGCATCATATTATGCGTATTATAGATCGTGTACTCTTTTTCCTTCATTAGGTTTTTATCCCACGGGGTTTTTCCTAATAAGGTTTTAACGAGGCACACTATCTACTAATGGACATCTAAGGGGGAGTGTTATGAATATCTTATTAAATGGATGTCCATCATGATCAAGATAAAGTTTTAGTATACTTTAAATTCTAATAGTTATTAAAATTAGATCTCTACTTTTTTTATACTTCTTATGCCTATAAATAGAGACTCTGATGAAGCATTGTAACCATCCCTCTTGATCAATAAAGTACATCCTCTATTACTTTCATATTTTCTTTGTTTTTTGTTCTCTCCATTTCTCTTTATTTTATAACATTTATAACATTTTAATATTTTAAATATGTTTTAATTAATTTGATAATTTTTTATAATTTATTAGAAAAAGTTTTATATTTTTTGTAATTTTTAAGTTTATATCAATTTTTTAAAAAATAAATTTTATAATTTTCTTATTCTTTTAATACTTTTTAATATTTTATGAGAAAATATTAAGTCAAACGAGAAGTTGTCACGTATTACCATCGATTAGTTTATCAATTTATTTTTACGATCAACATAATTAATGACGAAAGGGCTCAATTGATTATTTTAATTAACTACAAAATTTAATTGGATACGAATTTAATACAGGAACTTAATTTATTTTTCACATTTTCTTAAGATTTGAGATCTTAAAAAAAATCACCATGGGTATTTCAAATAATAATTCTACATGCAATATGAAATTGAAATGGCAAATTCATAACTATTTGTCAAAGTTGGTGGCCAAATAAATATGAAAGCAGCCCATTATCTTGGCTGGTTCTGTATAATTCATTGTATCTTTTTAACTTTTTCAGTTTTTCTTGATACATTATGTTATATCTTTGCTTTCCTATTTCTAGTTTTTTTATGCTACAGATTTGGCCATATCTACTTTCTCATTCATCTTGCAAAAGAAGAGGTTTGTTAACTGTTGGAGCAAAACAAACTAGTATTTGCTTTTGGCAATTTATACTTTGAATTTCACACTTGAAAACTCAAATTCAAAACTCAGTTAATTATTGGTATTTGAATTTGGGGATATATTGTTTAAGTCTAGGGTGCAGGGCTGCCTCATAATAACACTTTCTCTCTCCTATTTTTCTATCCTTCAAGTACCTTTTCATATCTATTTACTGAGTAAATTTTAAATAAAATATTTATACTTTCATTTTTTTTATACTTAAATCACAATCAGTCTATACATACCAAAACCTATAAATCATAATGTAAGATTCGAATTGTTTCATCTGGTGACTATAAAAATTTATACATACCCAAAGGTCTAGAGAAAACGAGCGAGGCCAAGACATTAGTAATCTTACTCCCTTCTCTGTAAACATCTAAAACTTTGACTTTCTAAGCATCGATTCTTTGATGGCCCTTATCATTTATCTATATATTTAACTTCTTTCATAAAAATTATATTTGACTTCAATTAAAATTAAATAATTTATATTTATATTTAATTTAGTTACATATTAATTTCAAGGTAAATATATTAAATTATATTTATGTAAAATTAATTAGTTACTATCATTTAAAAGATTTTAATGAAAGAGAAATTTAATCAAATGTAAATGTAAAAACAATAAAGGAAGAAAGTAATAAAAAAATGAATTCATCTCAAAGTTAATGGCTTGGACTTAATGGCAAGGTTAATATCATGAGGTTTTTACCATTTCATATTTGAATCTTACTACATCATGTGTGCATTCTTTGTCTATATTTATTTTGATTTTTGCCCCACCATGTGTGGACTCTGTATATTTTTATTCAGAGTTAAGTCTAGAGATATTCTGGTTATTAGTATGAGTGTGCTTTATAATGATTAATTCTAGTTATAGTTATTCACAGCGACGAATTTAGGAGAGCTGGCAGGCTCCACCCCTTAAATTTTGTAAATTTTTTTAAGCCCTTTTAAGTTTTAAAAAAAATTTATTTTGATATTATAATTAGTGTTTAAAAAAATACAAATTTGTGTTTTGCCCTAATTTTTTCTAAATTTGATTTGCTTGATAAATTTTATAATTTTTATGATAAATTTAGTAACATTTTAGTTTCATTTGGTAAGTTAATACAAAGTAGTATCTAAAAATTAATCTAGTAAAAATAAAATTTAATAATTGCAACATCTAAGTATAAATTGTATCTAAATATTAATTAAGTAAAATAAACTTAAATAATTATAATATCTAAAACAAATTGAGCATTTAACTTATTTTGTTTTTCTTGGATTTTGGTAATCAAGATTATCCCGAAATTAAAAATACCTTGTCTGGCCCCTACTTTGAACATGTATGTTTTGTAAAAATATCCCACCTCCCTTATTAACAATTTTGGCTTTACTCCTAGTTATTTGATGCATCCTTATAATCGCAACTATAATTGTACTTGTAACTTAAAATAAAAAAATATATATTACGTTTAACATATTGTTGAACTAATTTTCTTTACCATGCATTTATTAATTAAATTACATTTAATTATTTTAAAAATTCATCATAAATTTTGTATCGTTTGATTAATAATATGGTTCTGAAATTAAATTTAAAAATATCATATTTGATATTAGACTAAATTTGAATAAAAATATTTTGAAATTATTATAATAGTAGATTGTGTGAAATTCTATTTTTATATATAGTTTCTAACTTAATTATTAATTATTTAATATAGATTATTAATTAAATTTAAATATTGTGACTATTAAATAATTTGTTGTAGCATTATCTGTATTTTAAATATCTATTTCAATTTTAATAGTGTATTTAATTTGTAAAAATAGCGATAAATTTAAAAGACTTTTTTAAACGGTTTTACAATTTACAATGGCTTATTATATAAGAATGTAACTTGCAAAATACCATTAAAATTTTATAAAAAGCAGAGGGTTTATGTTGCAATTTTTCCTCCACAAATGCTTACTTTCTTTCCTTGGCAAATGTCAAATTTTATAGAGTGAACATATTAGAAACTTAATAACATTGTAATATAATATATATTATTAGAATATAATGTAATTTATAAATTATTTTAATAATAGCCAAAATATTTTTATAACCAATTATATTTTTATTGTTTTTATTGACTATAAAGATTATAGATAGCAAAAATAAACAAGGTAATAATTAATTGACGGTAAAGATATAATTTTATTTAAAATTTATTTTGATTAGTGCATTTTCGTCAAACTCATAAGGTTTAAAATTTTTTTATTAATAATAATTCAATTATGGTGAAAGATAGACAGTAATTCAGTAAAAGTTAAAAAAACAACTTTTATATTATTATTAGGAATTGAATTTTAATGAAATTTTGTTATATTGTCTATTGGGATAAATTTTGTTTTATTTTAGCATTGGACAAATACGATTATTTTGGTTCATTTGGAAATGAAATTAGTTTTTTTCACAATTCAAATTTTGTGGGTTTCAATTTTTATGATATTATAATAATTTATTTATTTTTATAATATTGTTTTATTTAATGAATCATTGAATATTACACAAGAAATGCAAATTAACCACAAAAGATTTAGCTTCATTGTGATAGTATTTTCAATCCCTTTATTTTTGGATTTTGATGGGTATATGAACTCACATACATATACTAACAACAATTACATTTTAGTAAAATAAGAATAATCACATGTTATTTACTTTCATAAAATGTTAGCCAGATTACAAGTGATTTAATACTATTAAAATTAATCAGGTTCAGTTATTAAATAAAGTATGGGTAATATATGCGTAAATACTCAAATAACTAATTTTTCTAGTATCCCAAATAACATAAATTTTCTAGCATCCCGTTTTTAGAAAAGAAAGAGTTAAAAACGTATGTGTTGATCTGAAATATCAAAACCACAAGTTCCATATTGAAAAATCCAAGCATGCTTCCGTATATTTATAGTTTGCTCTCAATACATTGCATTCAAGATCGAATAATGAAAGATAAATCATTGAAAATAATTAGGACTAATCTCAAAGCCATACATGAACTTTGATTTGGTGCAATTATACACATGAACCTTTGATTTTGGTTCAAATGTATATTATGAAACTTTAATTTTGATTTAATTATACATATTTGAAGAAATAAATACATCAATTTATTTTTATATTAGATAAAATTATTATTTACGTATGTAATATATAAACATAAAATAATGCTATATAGATAATTGTGTTAATAGTAAATGAGAATAAGATCAAATAAAAATTTCATATATAAAACTATACAAAATTAAAATTTTTGTATAAAATTACACATTAAACTAAAATCAATGTGTAATTTTGAAATCTATTCCAAAATAATTGGTGCTGAAAAACAATGGAATTGTGAGATTAAGCATAAAATTAAAATATATTGATTCATTTTGAAGCTATATGACCTAACTTTCATAATCTTAAGCAATTGTGACATGGTATGTTTGTTGATGTATCTTAATTATGACATATTTGCATACTAGCTAATTTATTATTTATGCATAACATTCTTTTGGGTCTTCAATTTTTTTTGGTTGAAAGCGTTTGTCTATTTGTATCTAATTATCAATTAAAGGAGAGGCAATATGAAAAATTCTCACATCAATGGGAAAACCTTTCATCAGTATTCGCAGCAAAATTCACCTCTCTAGGTACTTGTTTAATGAGCACTCTCTACTCACGATTGCACAGTTCTTGAATTTGCAAAATCAAATCTTTGTTTGAATGTCCTCTAACTCCATAAACGCCTTTGATAATTAGAGCACAATCTGTCTCAATAATAGCATTTACCCATTTAACCTCTCAAGCTAATTGTCCATCATAAATAGCCGAGAACTCAACCTGTAGCATACTAGATATATAATTGGAGTTAGAATTTCTTTAAAACATATATGAAAGAAAAATAAATAACTAATAATAGAAGGTTGTATTTGGAGGGAAAGAATAATAGCAATGCTAGCTAAACAACAAATAAATCAGTGGTCCTCTATATGTTATCAATTAGGTGTTTAGTAGGATGTTTTATGAAATTTTGATATAATTTAATTATAACTTAATTATATATATTTTTAAAATTATGCTTAAATATAAGGAAATACATTTTTATCTCTCTAAAATAATAATTTAATTTAAAATCTTTTAACACAAACTTCTTTAATTTCAGTCAAATTGTTTGAATCTGCATAAAACTAAAGAAATCAAAGGTGAAAATAATGGGTAAGAATTTAGGGAATTGTTTTAAGATAAAAAAAAAACCCCCCACTAAAGGAAGAAGAGAGATAAAAGCAGTATCCTTTTATTTTTAATTTTTTTGGTACAAACTATTTTATTTATTATTATTTTAAATGGGTCCCTAGTTCCATGCACTTTCCCAAGTCTTGTGCTGTATTATTCAAACTAAAGATCCCTCTTGCAAACCCAAAATGGTAGAAAACCAAAAGGCAAAATCAATATGGTGGGGCCGTTCTTTTTAAATCTTAATGACTTTCAATCCTTTTGGAGAAGGAAAAATCTAATCCAAATAAGCAAAGATTAGGGTTTGCTTACTAAACCCTCTAACCAAACACCCCTTTTTGCCTTTTGTCATCAAAGGGGTAAAAAGCAAAAAAAAGTCTCCATGATGGGGATAGAAATGGAGCTTTCTCTCTTTCTTTTTTGTTTTCTTTCTCTTTTTAAGGGTGATAGAGATAGATGACACCAATTTGAGTACAATTTCTTCTCTCTCTCTTTATTTGCATATACATCTCTATATTTATTGATATATTCCCATTAGCATAGGCACAAAAGATTATATAAAACAAACACCTTTTATTAGCCCTTAATACCCCATTAGCATAGGTGGTTGAAGAACTTTTTGATGGTGGGGTGGTGAGGTATTATGCAAACCAATACCCAAAGGGTTAGAAAAAAAGCTCAAACGTTTTGTTTTGTCCTTTGATCCTCTTTCAAGGTATCAAAAGAACTCAAATTATTGTCAATCTTTATTGAAATGTATATATATTTCACCTGGGGATGCCATAATAGTTAGCAATTGAGTCATTGCTTAATATACACATATATGTATGTATATGTATATATATTTCTTTATTGAAATGTCAGCAAGTCTTGACTCTTTCTTGAAACCATATCACAAGATAACTTAAAAAAGACTTGGTTTGGTTTGACAATTGCTACACACACCCCTTTTGGCCCTTTCAATTACTGTTGGATGCTTTTTTTTTTTCTACATGTCTTTGACTTTTATAACCTTGAGCCTTGTCAAGTGCACATGCATCCCATGGTTTCCAAATAAATTTATAGGGAAAAAAAGAGTATAAATTAGACAATTTTTACAACATTCTGGGTGCTTTTTCTGCATAGTATATATAAGCCCTTGTCACTGACAATAAACTATGGTTAGGCAGTGATATGTTTCAAGCTTTCAAATTATAATATGCAAATGCACTCAACTACTTAACCACATTATTCACTATCATTCAATCTTATTCAGTTTGACAATTCTAGGTTTCATGTCTTGTGTCATTTTCAGTTTTATTTTTTTATCAATGACCAGAGGAGTTTAAATGCCTAAGCAATAAGTAAACACACATTTCGGATTTAAGGAGTTTCGAATTTTTGAATTCAAATATTATCGAAGACTTTTTGTGAATTGAGTTGTGCCGAGTTTAAATATAAATTTATAAAAATTAATTTTTAGATTCAATTTCCTTTTTATTATATATGATTACCTTGTTCATGTCCAGTGACGGAGCCACTAAGAGACCCAGGAGGTCATGACCCCTCTAAAATAGTAGATTTTCAATTTAGGCCTTTTACAATTTATAAAATTTTAAATTAGTAATGGTAAAATTACAGTTTGCCCCCCAAATGATAAAAATTTGATTTAACCTTTTAAAAATTATAAAGATATAGACTATTAAAATGATAAAATTACATTTTTACTATCATATAAATATAAATTTAATTTTGATCCCCAAAAAAAATTTTCTGACCCCACCACTGTTCATGTCTATTACATTGGTAAAAAAAAAAGATGACAAAGAGTTCATATTGTAGCGAGGAAACCACATCACTAATAGAAACACCTTGTTAGACACTGCTCTCAAGTCTCATTGGACTTATTTAATGGCTTCATAAGAAAATAGAAAACTCTTCAATCATATCTGAATACATGTACAAAAAACTTATTATGATTCAATTATATATTTCTCGATGAGATACTCAAGATTTTATATCCAACATTCCACAAAATTGATCAAAGAATTTTCCATTTCTCTTACAAATCACTTGATTTCATCAACAAATCTTGTATAAAAAGTTTTGTTCCCTAAATTTAAGTGATCTTTGATAAGAGAGTGAAAGTTGGTTTCTTCTCAATTTGGATAATTGCTTTGAGACCTAAAAGATATGGAAGCTGAAAACAGGAATTAACTTGTACCTTACAACAAGGAAGAACTTAAAGGGGAGACCAGGGAAAAAAACCAACCATCACCCTATGAATAAACTGAAGCAAGTTTAAGGAAACTTTTAATAAATTTGTAAACTACAACAAACTTGAATGTGAAATTTCATTTGTCCCACAACTAAAATCATTTCAATCAGTTTCCCACTGACACTAAAAGGTTTGATATATGAAGTTGAAGCCAGTGCAAGTGGAAGCTGAGCCTTTGGGCAATGTCGCTATGCAAGCAATATGACCTCACAAAAGGCCTATTTCATTTATAAAACCCTTTGAAGGAAACTTACTATATTCATTGATATTGAGGAAGGTGACCATTTGGGTATTGATTGAAATTACATTACTATCCTTTGAGAGACATGACATTTTCTCAAGTCACATCTTGTGGGGGGTTTTTTTTTTTTTAATCATTGAATCAATGTTTTATTTTTATTTTCCAAAACATGATTAACCCTTTCTGACTTAGTTTTCAATATTTAAAGGATGATTTGATTTAGTTTCGCTTGTTATCATGAAAAAAAAAGAAAGAAAGCATTTGCTAGGGTTCTAAACCTAAAAGGAAATAACTAGGCCTTTAGTTAAATGGTGCAATTATAATTTTAGTCTCTTTCGAATGTTAATAATTAAATATAGTTTTTTAACCTCACTTTTAAATAAAATTTTACATTTTTAACTTTTCCCAAAATTAAAATTTGATCAATAGATTTAAAATTTTAAATCTAAAAATCCAAAGACAAATTCAAAATGGTAGGGTCATTTCTTTTTTTCTTTTAAAATCTTAAAGAATTAAAAGATGGTTAAAATATATCTATAGTTTTTACTTTTTAAAATTAGAATTTAATTTTGTATTTGTATTTCTAGAAATTTAGTCCTTTTATCTTTTAGATTTTAAAATTCAAGTCTAACTGTTAAATTATTTTTGTTAAATTTGTTGCTATGACATTTTAAAATAAAATAAAAACAACTCAGTTGATAGCTATATAATTAAAATAATTTTATAATTAACCTAAATTTAATAAAAATTAACAGTTAAATTTTGAAATCTAAATAGTAGATGAACTAAATTCCTAAAAATACAAATACAAAGATTAAATTCCTAATTTTTAAAAAGTACAAAGATTATAGGTATATTTTAACCTAAAAAGATATGATTTATTAATGAACGTCAACTATCCCTTCGAAAAAGGAAAAAAATCTAAATCCAAAATAAGTACATATGGGTTTTCAACAATATAACTTACTAAACCCTATAACCAAACACCCCATTTTGCCTTTTGTCAAAGGAGAAAAAAAAGACTCGGATAGAAATGAAGCTTTCTCTCTCTCTCTCTCTCTTTTTTGTTTCTTCTCTTTTTGTTTCTCTTTTTTATTTGCATATGCATTTGTATATATATTGATATATTCCCATTAACATTGAAAGATAAATCATTGAAAATAATCAAGGTTGTTATATTCACATCCACATGAGGACATGTGGTAGACCAAAAGGACACCTAAACAATAAGTCAGTTGCTAATAAATTAGAAGGTCCCCTTTAAGCTTATCACTCAGAATGACCATCTAGACAAGCATGAACCATCTTACATCCGAGTACCTGAGCTTCAATTAGGAACATGAAATTGTTGGTCACTAAACACTACGTAAGCTTAACTATCTATACCATCAAGCTAGAATGAATGACAAGACATGTTCCATTATCGACATCCTTGTCTCATTGAAGACACCCACCCCACACATTCTATAATGATGGCTAGATGGGAAGTTCAACACACTAACATCATCTTAATGAGACATTCGCTTATAAATACCTCTTGGAACATTGAAGAAATGATCAACTCTCTAAGATATCAAGCCTATATTCTGCTAACTTACCTTTAGCTCTTAGCTTTTATACTCTCCTCATTTTTACTATTTATAATCTTCAACTCTCTGTCCCAACTAGGTGAATCGACTTTCATAACTACCACTATTCTCTCTTTTATACCTTCTCCTTTTTGAATCATTGTATCAACAATTGGTGCAATAAGTGTGGACATCATGGCTTTATAATCCCAAAATGGCACCCTTGTTGACCCAACCAACCAAATCAGTGACCCAGCTAACTAGATCAACTTTTCCACTCCATCTGACACTCTCATTCCACCTGTTTTAGGAGTTTCCATTGGCATAAACTCCACTCAAATTCCTCATTTTTCTCTCGGCCTTATAGGAACCCTTCTATAGTACGCGAACGTCCTCTTCCTTACCCTAGAGCAACTGGTAAAAGCTTTAAAAGATCCTCAGGTCTCCAACCTAGTTGCTCTATCTGCACCAACAACTATTACTTGTCAAATTACTCTAATTCCACCAGTTACCACAGAGCATCAACAAATCGTGTAACGCATCCATCCCTAGGCCTTTTGACCAGATAACCCAATGTTTTCAATAGGTTATAACCTACCTCACAACCGCACCATCTCCACCAACTATGACTCATATTCCACTGGATCAAGGTTCTCATGTACAAGCATCAGGTCCTCAACCCCATGACTCTAAAACTTAGAAGAAGCTACAACGTTTGGAAGAGTAGTTCTCACAGCAAGAGCGCAATTTTAAAGAATAACAGCGTGTTTTTGAGCAAAGGAACGCCTAGAATGACTAGCTTATTGTTGTGTTAAGAGTTGCACAAAAAATCTCAATACAGGAAAACCCTGAACGTCAGGAAGAGGAAGCTTAGTTTGCACTCTGATAGGATCATGGGTGTAATAATTTGGAATATATTTGTAGGAATATGTCAACCTTCTAGCAATATCCCAACATTCCCAGGGTAATAACAATATCTCCGTGGAAGAACAATTTAGAACCTTCAGAGTAGAATTAATGCAAGAGGTAAAAATAGACAAATTTGTTTGAAACTACTTCAATGAGCCCTTGGCACTCAAGGTTCTAAATAACCACATCTCAACATCCTTCAAGTTTTCAAAATTTGTGTATAACAAGTCAGGAGATCCGGAAGACCATTTGGGTCGGTATAACAATCACATTAATATACTATGAGCACTTGATGGTGTTCAGTGTAGGGCTTCTCCATGACCCTTTGGTAGGCAGCTCGATGGTGGTACCTATTGTTGCCCCAATGGTCTATTCACTCTTTTGAGCAACTGTCCGAACAGTTCATAAGTCATTTTCTGGCCAACACAACACTTTAGCAATCTCTGACTTATTTGATGTCCATCCACTAATGAGCAAACGAATCCCTTCATAATTATGTGCAACATTTCAATACTTCCACCATGGTCATAAAATGGGTTATAGATGAATGGGTCATTCAAGCTTTCATTGTTGGAACCACCCACCAGCATATGAGGTACATCATCATCTAGAATACACCAAGCAAGCTCTCCTATCTCTATGATATGGTGCATAAGTTTTTAGAAAGGGATGAAGTTGAGAAAGTTTGTATTTGTACCTCTACCTTAGCATCTCATTAGACCAACCTCTTACAATGATTGCCTCCCAAGAAATTTTAAGGCTATCAATAGCCAATAACCCATCTAGGGGGTAGGCAAACTTAGATATGAGCATTAAAACCAACCACGCTAGAGAAACTAATAGTTTTTTCTTCTCATTCGAGGAATTTGTAGAACCTTCCGTTTTGTTTCAGGTTGCCTAAGGGGATGACAATTCTTAGGCTACTCGTTCACATGCCAAATTCATAACCATCATAGGATCCATAAAACTTGCATAAGTATCAAGCATTAATTGGCGAAAAATAAGGTAAAACAAGGCTTTTAAACTTGAGAAATTTATCTAGAGTTGTAGCAATATTGGAAGAAACTACAACAATAGGAAGCGAAGGGAATCCCGCTTCAACAGAAAGGTTCTCGTTCGAAAAAGCAGCAACCTGAATAAGAGAGCCACCCATAACAAGATTTACAATCAAGCTAGAGGTTATGGTAAACAAAAGGATAAATGTGTTATCACTCGCATCATCTTGATGATCAACATCAACAGGTGCCTTGAAATGAGCTCATTTCCTTTTTTTGCTAGCTTGTTTCATTGAAGCTGTAAGGGATGTGGACACTCCCTTCAACACACTCTTCAGCATAGAATAAACCTTTGGCTGAATAATCTCATCATTCTTATTTGACCCTGCACAGGCAATAGAAGTCAGAAATAAGTTAGTAACCTAATAATGACCAAAAATGAGAAGATTTCTTACGACATTTTCTTTTCTTCAATCGAGCAAGAGGGAAAACGAAGTTTGCCTCTTTTAGAAACTTCTCAGTCTAATCTCGAATGATCCCCAAGGACCTCCACACGGGGGTAAGAAAGGTAAGGGATGCACTATTATTGATCTAAGTATAGGCCATTTTCGGTTAGGGTGAGCCCCTATATTCACCAAATGGTTTCAAAGCTCTAAAATCCTTACTACTAACATCTTGGCTATAGTAGAATCACAATTGAATGGGTAAGATTCAACTTGAGGTTTTCAACACTCTTCTGGATCAAACCCCTTCGCAAGATCTATTTCACTATACCCACAACCTCTCCATAAAAAAAAAGGTAATACTTGAAAACCTTTTAAAAAGAAATATTCCAAGGAACAACAAGCAAACCCTCTTGATTAATGATCTTAAATTATTTTTTTGCCTCGAAATCTCCAACTAAAGATGGCTTGAGGTTGCAAACATCTCGGAAAGCAATAACCACTTGGTAGGGAAATCAAAGTTATCCTCAAATTTTTATTGTAAAGTAATATACTTGCAGCGGTTAATCCCTAGGTTACTTATCTTCCCAAACAACATATATTTGACTTAGGGATTCCTCTGCCTATGGTAAAACCATAGTAACCTCAATTACTTCTTTTGATTCCCTTCGAGTAGCTGGTACATATTTTGAAAGACTTTGAGCTTTAGTTTCATCCTTCTCTCTTAAAAAAGGATGATAAAACCAGTCAAAAACCACTAGGAAGTTCTGGATAGTTACTAAGGAGCTATTTTGTAGAAGTTTAAAACCTCCCACACAAAAGGATGCAACAGAAGGGTAAAACCCCTCTTCTAAAGCATACAAAGGAAGAAAGAAGCATGAATGGTTCTTGTAAGTCTCATGTAATCCATATTCCTTTTCCACTCGAGATATTTCATATATAGCCATCTTGTGGTGGAGCCTCCGAGCTTGCAATAACACCGTATATTCCATCGACATGGTAGTACATGTAAAACGACTAGCAATATGAATATTGTCCTGACAGACAAACTGTATTCGATTGATTGAAAGTTTTAGCTTGCAACCTCCCACATCTTATGTGAAGGGTTCCTTTCCTTACCACCATCAACACCCTTGGAAGAACCTATTTCATCCCCACAGTTTCTAATCACTAGAGATTCAGAAACCTTCAATAAACAAACTGAGTTTTAGCATAAGACATTGTGAAAAAGGCAAACAGTAAAATAAAAGCCAAGAAAAGAAAATTTCTTACCCTAAAAATAAACTTAAGGAAAGATAAAGAAAAAAACCAACACGAGATCAAAATAACTCTAGCAAAAGAAAAAGAAAAAAAAAATGAAAGCAAAGCATTAGAATAGTAGTACAAGAAACAAATTGTTGAAAAGGAAAAAGAAGGGTTTTATAAAATTTCTTGCCCAAATGATGCGTTTTAGCGAAATAAATGATATCCTAGCACCCTTCAATATTGAAACGACACATGGTTAAACAAGACATTCTAGGCTAAGCATCATTATTAGTACTGTTTCCTAAGCATCACTGTCAAGTCCCGAATTATATGCTTATGAATATACTTTCTATCCTCCCAAGAAGCTTATGCAACACATTTCAAATTTTCTAACGATCCACATGCCAAAAGTTTATTCTTCTAAAAACATATGAAAACAACTAGACGTTTGGGCGTGAACCATCCGCTCTAGTAGTAATTAAGATTACTCAATACTATATCATGCTACCAACAAAAATTATGAAATAAAAGCTAAAAGAAGAGACACAAAAGAGAAGAAAATCATATGTATTTCATTAAAGTTTGAATAATGTACAAAAGAGAAATTACAAACAACTATACAAAGAAAAATTTTATAAAAGCTTATTCAACAATGAGACCCTTTCTCTTATTATGAGAGGTATTTAAATCTGAATGATATTTTTCTTTATTGCGAGAAATATTGGGATCGAGGTTATCATCACTAGAAAAACTAAAGACATTATTGCTTGCAACATTATTCGTAGTTGTTTTTTCGGATGGTCTTGCTTGAGTTTCAACGTCTTCAGATAAAGAAAGAATTATAATTAAAACACCCCATAATAAACTAACCTCTTGAAATGATTTTGGAACTTCTCCCATTCAAGCCCGTAGGGGTAGTAAACGTCAAAATCAAAGTGATAATCCTCCCAGAGCATGTTAAAAAAGAGTTGAAAGTTTATCCTAATAAGATTCAACAGCCTAAAAGCTACTTGCATAGCAACAAGTACCTCTTGCACAACAATAATAGGAACAACCCCTTCCACCATATCCGCGACTTTCTTAGTCTCCATCTATTTCTCTATCTCCTACCTTTAGCAAGTCCTTTCCTCTCTAAAAGATTAAGTTCGCCTATTTAGCCTCCCAACGACATTACTGAGGCTGGATTCCAAGTAACAAATCATTCTACCTCGCTCATGGATTTATGCAATGAACTTTTCTCTTTCTACCATTACTCCCTCTCGTTTTAAGACACAGCCTCTGTGAATGTGTGACTTGAGAAAGCACGTGTATGACCTTCTAGTTGGACGATAATAGATCTTGAAGTTTGAACCAAAGCTCACACTAAACATCTAACAAGTAAAACCTTAGGCAAAGATGGACGCCAAAAGGAAATGTTGAAACCTGTAGACCTTGTGAAAGCTCTCCTCTCAAATAGTGCTTTATTTAGTTTCTTCTTTTCGGAACCCTTAGTACTTTCCCTAAGCTTTTTTGAGCTTGATAAAAGGATGTTACCTGCACAACACAACTAATAAAAAGGTTAGTTATGAAAAAAGTTATCTGAAAGTTCATTACCAAAACTATAATTGTCAGAAGAAAGAGGTTCTAAAGCTTCCAAATGTCTAAAGCTTCCAAATGACAATTATCTCAAAGTCGATGAATGGTTTTGCCAGTACTCGAAAGTACCGTCTAGTTGCGATCGTGTAGATGACTGAATTTGGTAATTTAGCAAATGAGTTCCAAAGTCACTCATAGCAAGCATTTAGCAATCCCAGATTTGGCATAGAAAGGGAAAGCATGTGACACTAAGGGAATTTCCCTATTACTTCGAAAGTAATTCGTTATATCTTTGGAGGTGAACCCGAGAACACCCTATTCTCCAAGACAATACTTGAAGAAACTTCTGAAAGTAATTTCAAGGATAACCAACAATATCCCTTTTTGATTCATCATTTTTACTTACAAGAACCCATGCGTACATCTTGTAAACGTAGACGATAATAACATTTTTCAATAGGAACATTCACTCGATGGGAAAATCAAATCTTCTTTAGAAGTTCATCTCTACAAGGATATATTTGTTATAGTTAACACACATGGTCACCTCATCATTGTAGAACATATCTCCATTTGGGGAGTCATTGTCCGAGGTCAAACTCAAATAACCTAGGAAATTTCTCCTCATTCAACTCCAGCATGAAGTGCATATACCAGAATATCCGCTCATAAGGATATATGCCCTTCTTACGATACATGATAAATAACCCAACAAGTAGCCACAAAGAAAGACCTATTAGTTGCATTGATATCACGTTAAAATACTACAAAACATCCTAGATGAAAGCCAAGAAGGGTAAAGTAAAGCCTACCTCTAGAAGAAACAGTGGACGGTAGAACCCAAGCCTCCCACTAGTTGAATCTGGGTCAAACACATCACTTAGATGATATGACTATCCCAGGATGCTAAATTCATATTTATGATGCTTTGCAAGCAACCTGCGACACATTAATAGGTTCTCCATCTCCTAATAGGTTTTAGAGAAATGATAGCTAAGACTAAACAACAAACTCATCATTCCTCCTTTTAACCTTGGTTGCAGTAGTTCTGTCAGACTTGGCTATGGTTGTGTTTTGATTCTTCGTCGCCTTTTTCGGTAGGGTATGACATGTACGACCACCACCTCTATTTTTATTCTTACTAGATTGTTTATCTTTCTTATCCATTTTTTCTAGCAAAAATATAAAAAATAACTTCGAGAATAGCAAAGAAGAAGAACCACAAGACAAACTGAAACAAACAAACTTTTAAAATGAAGAAATTATTGTAAAAAATCATTAAAAGTAAGAAAACTGTCAACAATAGTTGCAAAAATTTCCAAAGAAAAAATAGGCAAAGTAACTTTAACAAAGAAAACTCGAAGAATACATAGACCTGTTTCCCAAAACACATCATTTTGAAGGACAAACGACATCCAATAGCAACTCACCACCTGTTCCAAAAAGTTGTTCATCATTATCATGACTCCTTAAAAATGCAGTCCGCAAAGTACATTTATGATAGAATGTTAAAGGTTTTCATACAACAATTCACCATTAAACAATGCCACTATCCAAAACAAGCTGTTGAAGAGAAAAGACTAAGCAGATCAAGATGCCTCGAGGAAGACCACTTTGTAACTCTCCTCTCAACTCAAATGGGGGGAATATTGTTATACCTTCACCCACATGAGGACACATAACAAGCCAAAAGGACACCCAAATAGTAAGCTAGTTACCAATAAATCGAAAGGTCGTCATTAAGCTTCTCACTTGAAATGGCCATCCAGATAATCGTGAATCATCCGACATCCGAGTACTTAAGCTTTCATTGGGAACATGAAGTTGTTGGTCACTAAACACCACGTGGGCTCAACTACCCCATACCATCAAGTTAGAACGAATGACCAGATATGTCTCATCATAAGCATCCTCGTCCCATCAAAGACACCCACCCCATGTGTTCCTTAACAATTGCTAGATGGCAAGTCTAACATTTTTAACATCACTTCACACGAGACCCTCGCCTATAAATACCTTTAGAACGATGAAGAAAGGATTGACTTTTAAAGACACCAATCCTATATTCTACTAACTTACCTTTAGCTCTCGGACTTCATACTCTATTCTTCACTTTTTATAACCTTCAGGCTCTTTGCATCGACTAGGTAAACCGACCTTCACAGCTACTGCCACTCTCTCATTTGTACCTCTTTCTTGTTGTATCAATGTATCAATAGGGGCAAATCTCAAAAGTATACATGAATTTTGTTTTAATGTGTAACTTGATGCATTAACTTTGATTTGTTACAATTATACACATGAAACTTTGATTTTGACCTAAATTTCTACGTGAAACATTAATTTAAATTCAATTACACATTTTCGAAGAAATAAATTCGTTAATTTCTTTTTATATTGGATAAAAATAATTATTTATGTATGTGATATATAAACATAAAATTACACTATATCGATGATTGTGTTAATAGTTTGTGAGAATAAAATCAAATCAAAATTTTATGTATAAAATTACACAAAATCAAAGTTTTATATAAAATTACACATCAACCAAGATCAATGTGTAGTTTTGAAATTTATCCCAAAATAATCCATAACTAAACAATCAAAATGTGATATTTAGCATAAAATTAAAATATTTTAGTTCATTTATAATTTTCAAATGACATGATCTAATTTTAATAATCTTTAGCAATTGTGACTTGGTATGTTTGTTAAAAAGTTTGTTGATATATCTTTATTATGACATATTCGATATCTTGCACATTAGCTAATTTATTATTTATGTATGATATGTTTTTGGGTAATCGATTTTAGGGATTGAATCAAAACTAATTTATAATCATCAAATTCATGCCTTGAAGGAGTCAATTATTAGGTGGAATGAGACCATTTTCAAAATTTATTTAAAACATATATAAAAGAAAAGTAAACAATTAAATAAATAAATCTAAGTAATAATAGAAGCCTCTATTTTGGGGAAAGAATAATAGGAATGATAGATAAGCAACAAAAAATCAGTGTTCCTCTATGTTTTAATACCTAAAAGTTAGGAATCATCAGTAATTTCATTTCACCAAACACATAAAAGATGAAATGCTTTAGCATAATTTTTATGAATTTTGGTTTCATGATGTGAGTTCAATGAAATTTTTATGAAATTTTGATACAATTGAGTTATAGTCATAAAACTTTTAATTTATACTAGTATAGTTTGTTTATGCTTCACGTCGTGTTGATTATTTGTTTATATCAAATTATAGAGTGAACTTTTGAAAATTAAAATGTACTTCAAGCAAGGTTTTTGAAACTGGACCGGTGATCTAACCAGTCAGGCCACTAGTTCGTATGGTTCAATTCAATAAACCATTAAAAAACTATTTAAAAAAAACCAATTCAATCGGTTTTTTAGCTTGGTTCAATTGGTCCATATTGGTTTGCAGGTCAATTGCTTTGATGTCTCTCTCTGAATTGATACCCCAACCGATTCAAAAAATCATGACTCTAAGTCTCTACACTTTGTACATTTGGAAATTAGTCATTCTACTTTTATTTTCAAGAATTTAATCCCTCTACTTTTTGGATTTATGAATCTGCTTTCAAATTCTATATAATCACGTAACATTTTAATTGAAAAGTTAACGATATTTACTATTTTAACTAATTAATTACATTATAAAAATACTAAACTAATTATAACATTATACAAATATGAAAACCAACTTATGTTTGAAATTAAAGTATAATGATTAGATATCAAGTTTAAGCATATTAGAAAGACCAAAATTGAAAAGTAATCACTTTTATGTGTTAAAATTAAAGTATAAAGATTAAATCTCAAATTTAAGCACATTAGAATGATCAAAATTGAAAATTAACTACTTCTATAAAATATAAAAGAAAAATGTATTGTGGGTGTGTGCCATATGTTAGCATAGGAAAATCTCTTGGACCTTACTTTAATATATAGGTATAGATTACTTTACTATATAAGTATAGATAAGTTGTAATGTTTTGTTTGTTAAATGAATAAATATAAGTAAGATCAAATCACGGGAACCCAAAGAAGGTTAGAGCTTTGGCATTTTTAGTTAAATGAAGAAAATTACTTTTGGGGTCTCTATGAAACTAATATTTTAATTTCAACCATCCCTTATCAAATGAAAAAAATCATTTTTATTCCTCTTAGGATTAATAATTTTAAAATTTTAACTCTTTAGTTAATTTGAAAATCTGTCTTTTAATCTCTCTAAAAATTAATAATTCAACTTAAATGTTTTTAATACAAAATTCTTGATTTCATTTGTCAAATTGTTTTAACCTCCTTAAAACTAAATGAAATCAATGGTAAAATAATATACAAGAATTTAGGAGAATTCTTATTTTAAGAGTAAATATACCCCCAGTAAGGGAAGAAGAGAGATAAAAGCAGTATCTTTTTTTATTTTTTATTTTCTAGAAAAAACCATATTCATTAATAAATCAAAAGCTAGAAAAATCAAACAAGGATAAAATAAATGGAGCACCTAAATACAAGCCATAACACTTACCTAATACACCAAGTCCTGACTTACCTAATACACCCAAATCCTAACTCCCCACGTTATCATCCAAAATAATCAATTTCTTAGCATTAACAATATTAGCAATAACAAACAGACAAACAATACAATTAATGTAGTTCGCTTTCAATAAATCTTCCTTTACCAAGACATGAGCAACCTTATTAGCGTATCTACGAATCCAGTGCAATAAATAAGATTCAAAATCCAAGGCAATAGAAATACAATCCTTTAATAACAAACCTAAATCCAAGACATCCACTCCATTAAGATGAAAAGCTTGCCAAAGCTTTCGATTGTTAGTCTCCATTACAATATTGTCTAAATGCAAAGGCTTGAGCTAGGAAAGGGCCTCCCGTACCACAAGAATTTCTGACCGAAAAGGATCAAGAGTGCTTTTCATGAAACTAGAAATACACCACACCAAATCACCTGAATCATTTTGCACAACTACCGCCGATCCCATACTCTCACTATCGGCAAGGATGGAACCGTCAACATTACATTTAATCTTTCACATACCCGGTCTTCGCCAACGAATGTTTCCCATCTCTATCAAAGTAAGCATGGTAGCCTAAAAGTTTTGAACCAACCTCGCTCCCAACCAATATTGCATAAATTCATCCACAGGCTGGACAAGTTGGTATTTTGTCATAATATTTTGTTTCCAAACCACCATATTCCTGATATGCCAAATATCCTATAACATTCCTAAAACACGTCTCCTTCGATTATCTTGTTGATAAAAAAAAGTCCTATGAATAAGCCCATCAATTAACAAAACACTTGGTACTAAACTAAGTTAATGCCACACAACAAATGCAAAAAGATTGTATAAAGAGATGGTCTAAATCCTCATTAGCTTGACGGCATCATTGGCAAAGAGGGTCAATATTCACCCCATGAGTCAAAGTTGACTAATAGAATGCACAAAACCACGTAATAATCTCCATAAAAATTCTTTAATCTTTGACGGAAGAACCTCATTCCAAAGGGATTGCCAAGGACCATTCACATGAAAATCTATAATGTTGGTAAACAAACAAAGAGCCACTTGATAACCCGACTAAACAAAATAATGGCCATTAGAATTAAAGTGCCACATAAAAACATCCTCCGTTGGGAACCAACTCAAAGGAATATGTAGAATCCGCTCAGCGTCATATTGCATAAACAACTATTCCACCATCTCCTCATCCCATGATCCCTCAATAGGTAGAAAGAAATCACAAACTTACATATTATCACATTTCTCAAGAGGAGCAGTGTCAACAAAAAAATTTAAATTCATCATTAAGCTAAGGATCGTGAAAGACACTAATAACATTACCGTTTCCAATTCACCTTCTAGTACCTTTGAGAATCACTACCTTAGCCTTATGAAAACTCTTCCAAATAAAAGAGAGAGATGTGCCCTCCATTGAATCAAGAAACCTACCTGTTGAGAAATATTTAGCTTTGAAAATCCTGCACGTAAGAGACTCAAGCATAGTTAGGAATCTTCATCATTGCTTAGCAAGCTACGCCAGATTAAAACAATATAGATTACAGAATCCTATCCCCCAAATTTCTTCAAAACACATAGCTTGTCTTATGACGCCTAATGAACTCTCCTCTGCCATTCACCAGACCCCCACCAAAACGAGTTCATCATTTTCTACAGACTGTCGCTGTAACAACTTGATTTTCAGTGGTGTCAAAGAGAGTGGTTCGAGGCCACTAAATTCATTAAGTAAGTTAGTACATATTATTATTTAATATTTACGAGTCAAATATGGTTTTAAAAAGCATTTTGAATGGGTAATTTATGTTTTATAATGTATTATTAGGTTCGAGTGGTAAAATCCTAGGTCAAGTGGTTTTAGAAAGTGAGGTATCAGGACCTCGTTTCTATAAACCTTACTGTAAATATTTTTATAAATATTTATGGAGTGGCATTAAGGTGGATTAAAGTTTTGTTGAAAAATTTTAACGTTTCGATAGTTAATTAATTAAAACGACTAAATTGTAAAAGATGTAAAATTTAATCACTATTTGACTAAATGGGTAATTAATAAAGGAAAAGGGACTTAAATGGTAATTAAACCATAGTCAAAGTTTCCAAGCGGTGGTGTCATGATTGATTCCACTAGCTTTTAGATTAATTGTTCTTTTAGTCCTAATAAGTTTGGGATTAAATTGTAAATAAGTTTATTTAGTTAGAATTTAATTAAATTGAAGGACCAATTGTGAAATTAAACCTTCCTTTGATGGTATTTATGCCATATATTTATGTGATGGAAAAATATGGGCATAGATTTGGTGTTTTAAATTAATTATTAACTAAGGGTAATATGGTAATTTGATGAATTAAATTAAAATAAGTAAAATAAAAAGGAAGAAATATATTTTGGTACTTATCATCTTCTCCAAACCACCAAAACACCATGGCAAGAAGAAATAAGGTTCGTCCATGCTTTAATTCATGCATAGTAAGCCATCTTTCACCCATTTCTTTTAATTTTTTATCTTTTTGAGATCAATGCAACTAGGTCCAACTTACCTATACCTTCAATTTTGAAACTGTTAAAGATTTGGGATGTTGCCATTGAAGAATATATATGATTTTTTATGCTAAATGATGAATTTGAGATATTAGTTGTTATTTAAAAGTATTTTGTAAAGTGATTTTGATGAATTTTTCGATTAGGGACTAAATTATTAAAATAATATAAATACAAGGTTTTGTTGTGAAATTATTACAAAAATGGGCTGTATCGATTGCCATGAATATTTCGATTGCTTGGATTTGTATTAAAAACGGTTAATTTGCATGTTTTTTGCTCAGGTACTAAATTGAATAAAAGTAAAACTTTAGGGGCAATTTTGTAAAAATGTAAAAAATGATAAAATTGCATGAAATGAATTGTTTTATTGTATAAATTAATATATTGAATGAAATTATTAATTTAGATCAGGATCAGGTGGAAAATCGAGAAAAATAGAAAATTACCAAAATGCCCCTGAATCTTAATTTTTCAGCAATTTAGCCAGGTAAGTTCGTGTAACTAATTTGTATATTTATATGATTGATTTTGAATATTATATGTGTGAATTGTATAAATTGTCATATATGAAAATCAATCACATATTCGATAATGATTGACAAGTATAAAGTCCTTGTTGAACAAATGAAATTTTGATGGATACAAGGTTCTTGAATTGGTTGTGATCCTGCATGTGTTGCGGACACATCACAGCTTGAAAGAGTGTCCCGTTATTAGCTCTCATGAGCTTCCATTACATGGTTCTTGCGAGCTTCCCGTTACATGGCTCACATGAGCTTCCCGTTATATGGCTCGGAAGAGCTTCCCGTTAATGTGCTTGTACGAGCATTCCTGTATATGAATTGACAAAAAATATATGAATTGACAGATTAGAATTTTGTACACTTCATGTGTATTACCCGTGTATCCATCAATATTTTAATTGGTTCAACGGGCAAAATTTTGATATGAAACGATATGAGTACGAAATGAATTATTACCCGTATATGCCTGAAATACATGAAACTAATATTACATGACATGTTTAAATATGAGGTAGAAGATACATGTGTATAAAACTTGTCGATGACTAAGTACATTAGTAATTATGAACTATTACCGGATATATATACTGAAATACATGGAAATGATAGTACATGGTATATTGATATAAAGAAATGAATATGTTTATGAAGAAACAGTAAGAAAATGATATGCATCATGGTATGTACATATGTGTATATCTTTTAGATGTTGATACAAGGAAATTCTGTAAATTGAGACGAGTAATAAACTCAAGTGTGACATGTTGTGAAAATAAGTTTATCAATGTTGAAGTTATATGGAATATGTGTAAGTACGCTAACAAGTGTTGTTGTTGATGCTTAGGAAAGTGTCAAGCTATTAGTTGAATGGTAATATGTTTATTTACATGATGCGTTGAAATGGTAAGTACTCAAGAGAAAATATGCAAGTGCTCATAAAAGAGTGGTAAGGTTTAAATTGTGCAATTTCTTATGAAACGACTTATCATGGGATTAATTCGAGAAAGACTATGTTTAAATGCACTATCTTGTAGCTATGATTGAATATTATACTTATGACTTGTGTGTTATACACATGGAATGAGTGTGAAAAGTAAAGAAATGCAAAAGGAGATAAAGAAATTTAGAAGAGTTTAAAGTTGTTTAAAATCCTACTATGCTAGGATAACATGTAAAAGTGATATTGTGGATTTATTCATCTTGTGAGTCAATGAATATAGCTTTATGGGTATTACGGTATCATTATTGGATTATTCACAATATGAATAAATTTCATATTTTAAATGAAGTGATGTGATTAAAGTTTATACAAACTTACTAAGCATTTATTGATTACGAATTTGTTTTTCTTTACTTTTCAGATTATCGGAAGCTCTGTTGGGTTCGAAGCTTGTCGGAGCAATATATCACACTATCCACTGGCTCTGTCGGTACTTTTGAATATTTTGATTATGATTATAATGGCATGTATAGGTTATTTTGGCTAATCTTGGCTTATATATATGTTTTGTTGATATTAGCCACTCATTTGACTTGTGTTTTGGCACATTTTGGTTTGTGCATATTTGCATTATGTGGTTGATGTGTAATTTGGTTTATGGATGTTTAGTGAAAGGTAAAGTGTTAGCTAAATGTGTATTTATATATACGTCTTTTGGTATACAATGAACTGGTCATGAATCAGTACATTGATATGTAAGGTATACATAACTAAATATGTTAGTATTTGAAATACATTTTGGTATCAAATGGTAAGTTTTGTTAGTTAAGTAACTTGGTCTGAAGTAATGTAAACTAGCTTGGTAAACCTTGGGTACAAATTATGCATATAAGTTAGTTATATATATGAATATATTGAATACATGAACATACATGTTATAATATGTCATTTGAGGTGCTTAAACGAATGTTAGATCTATGTAAAGATATTATATATTTAAGGCATGATTCTAGCTTATTTCGAATGGCTTGTTGTTGTGTAAAAATGTTGGATTAGGTTGAAGACAAGCTGGGTGAGAAATGTGGCTTGGAAATGGCCTATTTTCATCCACACGGGCAGAGATATGGGCATGTGTCTCAGCCGTGTGTGACACATGGTCATGTGACATGGCCGTGTGTCCCCTGTATTTTTAAAATAGAGCAAAACAGAATGCTCACACGACTTAGCCCACAGGCGTGTGGCTTGGACGTGTAACCCCTGCACCTTAATAATACAAGTCAATATGCTAACACGGCCTAGCTCACGAGCGTGTGGCATGGCCGTGTGACCTAGGATAGGGAGCTCACATGTTTGGACACGGGTTGGGACAAGATCGTGTGTCCCTATTTCGAATGTCCACACGGCCTTAGAGACGGGCATGTCTCTTGACCGTGTGAGACACATGGCCCGGCCACACGGGCGTGTATCCCCTGCACCTTTGAAAAATTTAAGTGTTTACCGAAAAAATTTTTGAATGCCCGATTAAGTCCCGACTTGTTTCTAGTGTATATTTTGGGCCTTGAGAGCTCGTATAAGAGACTTTAAGCTTGATTTTGATTTATTTCTGATATGAATGCTAAATGAAATGAAATGTCTGTTAATTGATCTGTAAATTCTGGTAATACTCCGTAACCTTGTTCTGACGCCAAATACAAGTTAGAGGTGTTACGGTCGCAAGTTTTGAAAGGAAGCAAAAAAACACTTATAGTATACACCGGATGTAACATCCCATATTCGACCCAATTTTCGAGTCTGAGCTACATTCTGCCATATTCGTTGCCAGTGCAACTACAATTAATTTAGATATGTATACATATCACTTTTTAAATAACTTACTTAAGAGCATATAATAACACCATTAGTTAAATTCAATTAAATACTATTTTGATACTCAAGTTCATACAAACAAAAAGATATACTAACAGTGACTTAACTAGATAGGTAACTAGATAGGTACATGCCAAACTATTCAAAAACATAAGTACACCAACGTTGCTGAGCCCGAGATTTTATCTGGATGCTGAAACCGAAATTCAGAATCTTGAATATATCCTAACTGGAAGCTCGCTTCACACGTCATCAACTCTCGCCTTCCTTTTCCCTTTTGATGATCCATGCAAGGATGAGAGATAATCAAATGTTACAAGCTCCAAAAATGGCTTCCCTTGTTCTTTTCTTTAGTAATTTCGGTGGAGAAAGTAGAAATAAGATGATGAAAGCTTTTTGTTTTATTAATAATAACATATAATAATTATAATATACTTTTATGCCATCAAAAGCCACTAGCCGCCTACCATCATAGCAAATGGCCAAATTACCATTTTAAGCCTTGCTTAATATTATTTAAGCCTTTTAGTCAATTGAATTAATAAAAAATAACTTTGCGGTTTTTACGATTTAGTCTTTATACCCTAATTAACCATCCAATCACTAAAATTTTCGGATCAGTATTCAATTCACCTATATAACAACTCTGTAAATATTTTTATTAAATATTTAGGGTTTAGAGTTTAGGGTTTAGCGAGGTCCCAATACCTCATTTTCCAAAACTACTAACTTTAAGGTCGAACCACTTGTATTTTACCTAATTGTCCAATTAGTAAAGTTATCATATCAAAATTCAATATAACACTAATATTGAATATTAATATTTAATATTTACGGGCTGAAACGTAGGAATTGAGGTCCCAAAACCACTATTTTCGGCACCACTGAAAACTAGGTTGTTACAATTCACCCTCCTTAAGAAATTTCGTCCTCGAAATTTACCAGGAAAGAGGTGGGGTGCATGGATTTCATTTTCGAATTGAATTAGTTCATTTCCTATATTTCCTTATCGTCCCTCAAACTTGTTTAATTTTATCGTATGGCATTTCACATTGCATCGATATTGATATATCACAATTTATGTTCGGATCATCAAGTCATGATATTGATCCAATTCAAATTTCAATTTCATTATAAGTTCAATTTACATTATATTAATCTCAATTCTTCATCAATTTACTATTTCAATACAATACTAAACATATTTCAACTCAATTTAACACTGAGTACTACATATCAATTAAATCGTACTACCTTCTATTTATCACATAGGTAATTATCCTACCATTCAAATCACAAGCAATATTTCATCAATTAGTATACATTTCACATACATATATGTTGAACTCCATGCCAACATTTTAAATAATTCTGAGTCTATAACCTCCCTCGTATTCAAGTAGCCCCTAGGGCTCGTTCTCAGCCCAAATCGCAAGATGTCATATTTCAAATTTCCATTAGTTTCATTTCATCACCATTTGGCCATTTTATGTATATATATTTTAATCATATTAACCAAACTCAAACTCGGTATAGGTACATGGATCCGTCACCCCGAGTTGGCCGATAATGATGACTTTACTTAATATTTACCATCCCAGGTTACCCGGTAACGATGACCTGTCACCATGGGTTGCCTGACAACGATGGCTTTACTTAGTATTCAGATCTCATAATATTTCATATATATATAATTACCATCTATCACAATATGTTTCAAGTCAATTCATACTAACTATCTAATGCCAATCAAATTTAAAATTTCTACTTTATTCAATTCAATCTGATTCTCAATGTTCAGTACTCATAATCACAATTCAATTTATACGTTAATTATAAATCATCTTGATCCAAAACCATGCGAACAACATAAATTCATAAACAAGTGATTTTGTCTTAAATCATAAAAAAATATGTACTGAATTCCCATGCTAATGATTCACCAATAATGATTCCTCAACCTCTAGTTGCAGGGAGAGGTCTCTGAATAGTAGTAGGAACATTCTTATTATCTTTCGGGCAAACTCGAGCTAAATGCTTTAGGAATCCGTACCAGTGATACGCTCATATTTTCTTCCAGCATTCACTTCTTACAAACAGTTATTACTACTAATTTCTGCTCCACAACATAACCCAACTCATAAGATATTTTCAAATATAAGACAAAATAATTAACAATCAGCATCCAATCTCGACTTAGACTCGAATCAACTTTGGCATATACCTCTAAGCTAAATTTCTAAGCTTGATTTAGTCTGAGAATCGGCTAAACTTATAACTATGATACTACTTGATGTAACACCCCATACCCGAGCTGATCATCGAGTCCGAGATTGTAGCCTCATGCCAAACTATTCAAAAATGTAAATAAACCAACATTGTTGAGTCTGAGATTTTCTCTGGATGCTGAAACCAAAATTCAGGATCTTGAATATATCCTAACCAAAAGCTCATTTCATCCATCGTTGACTCTCGTATTCCCCTTTCCCTTTTGACGATCCATGAAAGGACGAGAGATGGCCAAATGTTACAAGCTTCAAAAGTGGCTTCCCTTGTTCTTTTCTTTGGTAATTTCAGTGGAGAAGGTAGAAATAAGATGATGGAAGCTTTTTGTTTTATTAATAATAACATATAATAATTATAATAAAATTTTATGCCATAAAAAGCCACTAGCTACCCACCATCATAGAAAATGGCCAAATTGCCATTTTAAGCTTTGCTTAAATATTATTTAGGCCTTTGAGTCAATTGAATTAATAAAATTTTTTTTTACAATTTAGTCTTTATACCCTAATTAACCATCCAATTACTAAAATTTTCAAATTAGTATTCAATTTACCTATATAAAAACTCCGTAAATATTATGAAAATGAGGTCCCGATATCTCATTTTCTAAAACCACTAACTTTAGGGTCGAACCACTTGTACTTTAACTAACTGTCCAATTAGTAAAGTTATCAGATCAAAATTTAATATAACACTAATATTGACTCGTAAATATTATATTTAATATTTACGGACTCACATGTCAGAATTGAGGTCCCGAAACCACTATTTTTGACACCACTGAAAACCAAGTCGTTACATTGGAATAGCTTGAGCTACAATTTTAATCACCATGTCCTTTCCAGCTCTAGAAAGCAACATGTTCGTCCAACTCTAAATATGCTTAGTCAAGCATTCCTTAATAAAAGCAAAAACCTACTTTTTCTTTGGACCAATTACAGATGGAAGACCCAAATACCTTTTGTGATTAAGTAGTGTAGCAACTCCAAGAGCAGTGGAAATGGTATGTTGTACTTGTTGTTTAGTGTTAGCAAAAAATTATACTAGATTTAGTGAAATCAATGGCTTGCCCAGAAACTTCTTCATATTGAATTAAGAGCTAGTTTAACATTGCTTCTAAGAAGCACTTTTGGGGTAAAAAGCACTTTTGTGATAAAAGTATGGCTAAACAAGATGTTTTTGGGATTTTTAAAAGTGTTTTTAGGATAAAAAATGCTTTGCAAAAGCACTTTTTTAGCCAAAAGCTTTTTGGCCCATAAGTACTTTTGAGAAGTAATGTTAAACTAAGCCTAAGACATTTTTCACCACTTTAGTAGAACTCACTATCCCGAAAGAAAAGAAAACCAACATCAACCAAATGCAAATGGAAGATCGTCAGGCTACCCCAACAGACAGAAAATCCATGCAAAGCCCCACTCAACTCAACCTTACGTAACAAATAACTAAGGCCTTTAGTACATAAGATAAACAAATACGAGAAAAGCGAATCCTCTTGACGAAAACCTTTATGAGGAATGACAGGCCCAAGCTCACTGCCATTAAAAGAAACAACATAATTGACTAAAGAAATATAGAGCATAATCCAATTCACCTAACGAGGATGAAAGTCCATTCTCTCCATAATAAATCTAAAAAAAAGACTAGTCCACCCTGTCATAAGATTTACTTTTATCAATTTTCAATGCTACTTCTCTCATAGAGCCTCGACTTTTATTCTTCATATGATGAATAAGCTCAAACACAACCATCACATTATCCGTTATAAGCCCTCGGTACAAAAGCAGATTGTGACTGAAAATAAGATTGGGTAAGATAAGCTTCATTCGATTTGCCAACACTTTTGCCACTAACTTATACACCACATTACATAAAACAATTGGTCTGAGGTACTTTATAGAAGAAGGCTTCTGCGTCTTAGGAATCAAAATAATAGTCGCATCATTAGCATTAACTAAAAATTGTTATTAATGACCCTTATTAACATGAAATTTCCTAAATCTTTTATTATTATTAAAACTAAATATCATTATTTGGAAACTTAAAATGGTAAAAGATCAAAAGGAAAATTTAATATGGTAGGGCAATTTCTTTTCTTTTCATTTAAAAAATTGAATCCCAACGACTTAAAAAGGTATAATATATTTAATAATACTCAACTATCCTTTTGAAAGAAAATGTAAATCTAAATAAGCAAAATATTAGGGTTTTCGATAACATGTCCTACTAAACCCTATAACCAAACACCCCCTTTTTCTTTTGCCTTTTTTTGTCATTAATGAGCCAAAAAAGAGTAAACTACACCTAAAGTTATTAAGTTATTAGTAAGTTTATGTTTTTTAGTCATTCAACTTCAAAAAGTTATAAAATTGTCACTAAACTATTCTAAAATTTTCATTTAAGTCGCTGAACTATTTGAAAGTTTTTATTTAAGTCAATGGATTGTTAAGTTTTTTTTTAAATCCAGCTAGCGAGCTCCAAGCTACGATTCAATGATCGATACAGTGGATTAGTACCCATCGACAAGTAGACAAACATACCTTAGATCCAAGTCAATTTGATAATCAACGTTTGAGATTAGTGAAAAAAGTTGTTTGAATTTTGGTTTACAGGATCATGACGTTCAAAGTTATTTCATGAAAAAAAACTAAACTATAGAAGAGAAGAGAAGGGAATGGGAGCTTTCGATTGGTACAGGCGGGGTGAACAGAGAAGGTCATACAGCAACATTTTAATAGTCCAATGACTTAAATAAAAAACTTTCGAATAGTTCAAGGACATTTTGTAACTTTTTAAAGTCAAATGAACAAAACGTAAATTTACTAATAGTTTAGTCACCTTAAATATAATTTACCTAAAAAGAAAAAAAAGTCTCCTAGGGATAGAAATGGAGCTTTCTCTCTCTCTCTCTTTTTCTTCTCGCTTTTTTAAGGGGATAGAGATAATATGACAACAATTTGAGTATAATTTTCCTATATTAAAAATTTTCACTTTTTTTTAATTAATTACATTTATATATTTATTGATATATTCCCATTAGCACAGAGTACAAAACGTTCTATAAAATAACACCCCCTTTATTAGCCCATTAGCATAAGCAATATTTAGGTTGTTGAAGAACCTTTTTGGTGGTGGGGTGGTGAGGTCTTATGAAAACCAATATCATGAAAATCTATTAACTATATTTTATACCCAAAGGCTCAAACATTTTGTTTTGTTGTTTGATCCTTTTTCAAGGTATCAAAGAAAACTCAAAATATTGTCAATCTTTGAGACTTTTCACTTGGGGATGCCTTGAACATTAGTCATTGCTTTAATATGCCACCAATTTAATATAGATTTTCTTTACTGGATTGTCAGCAAATCTTGACTCTTCTTGAAACTATATTACAAGATAACTTAAAAAAGACTTGGTTTAATTTGACAATTGCTACCCCCACCCCCTTTTGGCCCTTTCAATTACTGTTACATGACTTATTTTTTCTTGCTGTAGTTCAATTAAGCCCTTGTCTTTGACTTTTATAACCTTGTGCCTTGTCAAACACACATGCACCCCATACTTTTCCAATTAAATATAGGGCAAAAAGAAAAGTACAAATTAGACAAAATTTAGAACATTTTGGATGCTTTTTCTGCATATTATATATAATCCTTTGTCACAGACAATAAACTATTGTTGGACAATGAAATGTTTTGAGCTTTCAACATATGCACTCGACTACTTAGGGTAGGTTTGGATGGATGATTGGGTGCGGTGCGGTGCGGTGCGTTTAGTTTACTTTTTGGCTCACGCTACAGTATCGCTACAGTATTTAATCTCACCGCCACCGCTGTTTTTACACTAACCGCAGGTAAATGCACCGCCCATCCAAACTCACCCTTAACCATATTATCATTCAGTTTGACAATTCTAGGTTTCAGGTCTTGTGCCAATTTCAGTTTTATTTTTTAATTAATGACTAGAGAAGTTTAAGTGCCTAAGCAAACACACACTCAAGCCAGATCTATTTTGATAAGAGAAGATGATAAAAAGGAGAAGCTCATCCTATTTGTAGCGAGAAAGCCACATCACCTATAGAAACTTTTTTCCAAACATTACATGATCATTGTGTTTATCCTTCATCAACATATCTCTCAAGTCGCATTGGACTCACATAGAGCACCACAACTGACATTAGTCTATATAAACTCTCTCTACTAATTTTTGATCACTCCAAGACACCATTATAATCCAACATTCTGTCAACTAATCAAAGAATCTTCGAGTCAATATTTTTATGTGAACTGAGTTCAACCCTACCTACAAATTAACTGATCCTTGATAAGAGAGTGAAATGTGGTTTCTTCTCAATTTGGGTGAAAATATTTTGTTCATAATTGCTTTGGGACCTAAAAGATATGGAAGCTGAAAATAGGAATTAACTTGTACCTTACAACAAAGAAGAAATTAAAGGGGAGACCAGGGAAAAAAACCAACCATCACCCTATGGATAAACTGAAGCAAGTTTAGGTAAACTTTTAATAAATTTGTAAACTACAACAAACTTGAATGTGAAATTTCATTTGTCCCACAACTAAAATCATTTCAATCAGTTTCCCACTGACACTAAAAGTTTGATATATGAAATACCATCAAACTGTTGAAGCCAGTGCAAGTGGAAGGTGAGCTTTTGGGCAATATCTAAAAGGCTGCTATGCTATGCAAGCAATATGACCTGACAACAAGCTTAATTCATTTATAAAATAAAACCCTTTGCAGGAAACTCTTATATTCATTGAGATTGAGAAAAGTGACCATTTGGGTATATGATTGGAATTAACATTTGAGAGACATGAAACATTGTTGTGGGTTGTGACCAATCCTGTGTGATTTGCTAGTTTCTTTGTTGAATGGTATAATTTTAAATTATTTGTTAATGAACATTTTCCGCTTTTAACACTCCCCAAAGTTAAAAATCTAATTCAAGTCATTTTAATTTTCACATTCACAAGTTTTAAAATTTATCTTGATACCCATCGTACAAGAGAAAGTCCATAAATGCTCTTCCAAGTAACAAAAGGTCCCCATAGGTCTCAAAACATTTATGACACCCTAAAACTTTTGGTTTTTTTACTTTGAAAGATGATGGCATTGAATTGGAGAGATTCCAAGAGAAGAGAAGTCAGATTCATAGGGCCCTGCCCTGACTGTAGAATTATGATATTGAGTAGAGCTTTTATATTGGTTTGTTGACTGGTAGCTGTCAGACAACAGAGGGTAATGTTGAATGGTGAATGGTGATGGATACTTTCTAACATTTTGGATTGGGAATCCTATGTTTGAATGTGGGGTGCTTCAAATGGGCTTCTAATTTATAATTGTGAGCACAGCTTTCATGGACTAGGCTCCTGACCCAACTAAAAGTTCAAGTTCAATTTAGTGAAAGATTTTGATTTTCATTGCTAAACATGATTTCTATTTGGGATGACAGACTTGATTTTACACTAATCCTTATTTATCTATCTATATAATTATATTTATTATAACCATAAATAAAGAGGACTAAAATTTGTAGTTGAGTTTTATGCCATTTCTGATAATAAAATTATCCAAATGAAGATTGTTTAGCATATTATTAAGTATATTGTTGTTCAATTGAGAGATAAGAGAAAAGTATTTTTTATTAAAATATGTTAATTGTTATGGTTTAAGGGAAAAAAAGACAAAATTAATAAGGAAAGATAAAATTGTTATGAAAATAATATTTTATATAGAATGTAATAAAGATCGATTGAGCTTTAGTTTAGTTGACCTATTATTATTGTAGCAATTAAAACGATGAAGATTTTAGTAATACGCTTTCTTTCATTTTAAGGATTGGGAAAGGTTTTATAGATAGAAATAGGACTTTTTAAAAAAATTTAACATAATAGACAAAATGCTAATCTTCTAAACTTATGAAATATTTATCCTGGAAATTTTAATTATTATTTTTTTGAAATTTTGTGTCAAATAAGTATCTCACATGAGTTTTAACTCATACAAATCAATATATTATTTTTTATACAATGTCTACGATTACTTATAATCTTTTCTCAATTTTTAAATAGGAGGATAAATATGTCTTAGTGCGATTGAACTCACACCCTTTTATACTAACAACAATACCGATACTAATCGAGTTAAGTTTAGATGAACAATATTATTTTGATTATGATACTGAAATTACTTTTATATGGTCAAACCTTAGTACTATGGTTAATATCATAAGGCAAATTTTTTAGTCCAAACATTATAAATGTGAGTATAAAATATAAGATTAGTACTAGTAAGTAATCTTAAATTTGGTGAACTAAAATACACTAATTTTTTTATTTATACTAATAAATAATTACGGTTAAAAATTATTTTTTTTAAAAAATATTTCATTTTTCTTTCTTTTTTTGTTCTCAATGGCGTCGAGTTCTAATTTGATTTATGCCCTGAATTTACTCATTGCCTGTAAAGTTTCATAAATTCAAGGATTCTAGGAGGTAAACGACGTCGTATGCAGATAAGCAAAACTAAGTATCCGGGGATAGCTGCAAGCACGGATTCAAAGTGAAAAAAGAAATCCTTCATTTTGCAGGAAAAAAAATGGCTGATTTGGATTCTTCAAGCTCTTCCTCTGAAGATATTGAAACAAACTCTGATCCTAATTCTTCAAAAGCTATAATCCCCAATCCTCTCAATTCCAATTCTAATTCACCTGCCGTATGCCTCCTCCAATTCGCAGGAGACTCCACCGCCGGTGCCTTCATGGGCTCCATCTTCGGCTACGGTATTATTTTCTATCTTTCATAAATTTCCCTCTCTCTCTTTTTGTGGGTTTTTCTTGTGTTAATTTCGGTAAAGAAGAAAACTTTTGGAAGTTTTTATTTGAATTTCTTGGTTTTAATTGTTAGTCTGGTGTTACCGGGATTCTTTGCTATATTATAATATGAGTTGAAACTTGAAAATTCGTAGAACAATGTGCATTATGGAATAATAGCAATAGTTGAGTGGATGATGGTATTGATGACTTGGAATTCTTTAAGCTTGAATGTTACCTTTAAGAGATGGGGCTTTTGATATTAGGGAATTAGGATCCCATGCTCTCTATCAGATTCTAGGTTGCATAAAGTGTATGCTCAATGCCCTGATTTTTATTCTTTCTATGGTACTTCAAGGTTAGGCCTTAACCTTTTGGGTTCTTAAATAACATTCTCGTGTTTCTCATTTGTCTCTCTGCATTTGTTTCAGGTTCGGGATTGATTAAAAAGAAAGGTTTTAAAGGATCCTTTGTGGAGGCTGGATCTTATGCCAAGGTTATGAGAATTAAGTGATTAACTTGTAGCTTTTCCCCATTTGACTGAACAAATCTCTAACTTCTCTTATATAATTTTCCTTTTATAGACATTTGCAGTTTTGTCAGGCGTACATAGTTTGGTCGTTTGCTTCTTGAAGAGGTTGCGGGGAAAAGATGATGGTATACCTTGCGAAAATAAGTGTAAATACTGCCTGTTTTTTGTGCTTGATGAGTTGATATACGGTAATGTTATCTTTCTCTGCAGTTATTAATGCTGGGGTAGCTGGATGTTGCACTGGGCTTGCTCTAAGTTTCCCAGGTATAAGAATCTTAAGGTTCAACTAGTTGCTGTAAAATACAGGTCTCAGTTTGAGCCTTATTTTAACTTGAAATGATTATGCAGGTGCACCCCAGGCACTTATACAGAGCTGTCTCACATTTGGGGCATTCTCATTTATCGTTGAAGGGCTTAACAAGCAGCAGCCAGCATTGGCACATTCATTTTCTGTGAGAAACAAGAGCGGGCACTACGAGGGGCCTCATCCTATAGCGCTCCCTCTTTCGCTCCCTATTCCAGATGAGCTGAAAGGAGCTTTTTCTTCTTTCTGCAAGTCCTTAAGTAAACCAAATGAAGGCAAGTTTTCTACTGGTAACTGATCGGAAGGGGCCATTCATCATTGTTAATTGTCTGTTATATGTAGATTGTTGATTGTTGCGACTGTTGGAGTTACAATATAAGAATGTAGAATCAAAATTATCTGAGAGCTAGGAAATGGGAAATTGTTTTTTGTCCTATGTTGCATATCCATTTCTAATGCCTGATTTTGGATCAAAATAAAGAATATTTGATTGAAGATCAATGTCTCTCCAAACTCCTGAAAAACTTGGATGACTTATCTTTTAGGTTCCAGTGAAGGGTTGATCCACTTGCTTAAGTAGATTATAGATCAAGCTTTGTGTTTGTAGCAGGTTCTTTCCTACTTCAAAGAAAATTTTTGATATAACACATAATTTTATAAGCTTAACATTGTAAAATAAATGTTGAATAACCCCTATACACACATATATACACGATGAAAAAGTAGCACTTGACAATATATGCATATGTATATTTTCTTATAATAATTCTATTATCTAATTATACAAAACTATACTGTGATTCTCTTAGGTCTAAAAATTTTATTCACCGTTTGATGTTTGAGAAACTATACCCAAAATTATTAAGCAACCATTTTTATTGGTCTGATACCCTTTGGGATCCGTTCGCAATTCGCTTAAATTTAAAGTTGAGCTTGTTCGGACTTCTAAATGGGAAATAAAATTCTCTGGGCATTGTTTTTGTCCATTCACAATATTTGAACTTGAGATCTTACTTCGATTCATTGTTTGTAAGTATTAAACAGCTGTTGAATAGTTGAAGAAACATCGAACTGCTTGCATACCTCGATTCATCGAATAATGTTGTTAAATAATTTTTTTTTGAAATAATGTTGGTAAATATTAGACAGCCATTGAATAGTTGAAGAGACATCCAAGAGAACTAATTGAACTTTCAATTAAACATATGCAATCAAAGGCAGATTCTGATCAAAATATGTAATATAGGAAAACCCCGAAAATCAAGTTGTAAAAAACTTTCCAAATCCTCCTTCATTTCTAAGTTCTCCATCCATTTTTATTAATATCATCAAATAAAAGGTAAAAGAAACAAACAAAAACAAAAATTCTTACCCCTCCAAACAATTAAATTTTAGCAAACTCATTTGACATAAAAACTTATCTGCCTTTTTCCGTCTTCTATTCTATCAATGGCTGAACAACCAATCGGCATGGTAATCATCATTTACTTCTTCATTGAATTTCTTTTTCCTGTTAAACATTTTTATTAACAAGGGCTCACAGTTTCGTCGTAGACTTGTATTTTGCAATTGGATACTGATATTCCAGGATGGCACTTGGCAATGATAAAACTTTTCAAGTCTATTCAAGGTTCTCTGTCTCTTTTTTCTTCTTTCTGTAATAATTAATTAAGATTTGATTTTTATTATTTTGGGGTGTAATTATTTTTATCAGATGTATCGTACTCCATTGATACACAAACAAAGTTTGCATATGTTTCTGGGGAAATTGACAAAGAGCTTCTGCTAAAGTTGCTAGCAAAAGCCAAAACGCATGCTTTTACTCATCAAATCAACTATGGGATCAATCTTCCAAAACACACATCAGAACCCACAATGGTAACTAAACTATAAATTTCTTAATAATTTCCTTTTCTTGATTCACTGAAAGTATATTCCTGCAGACGTGTGTTTTGCTAGTGGATACTGATATTCCTGTTTGGCACAAAACAATGTGTCTTTTATTCAAGCCAATGCAAGGTGTGTGTTTCATTTAATTTCTTATTTTCCTTTTTATGCTGAATTAATTTTGGGGTATTTGTAATTTTTATCAGGTGTAACATTCACCATCAACGCATTTACAAGGCAGGTTTATATTTCTGGAAAAATAAGCCCTGTGTTACAGTTGAAGTTGCTAGCAAAAGCTGAAGCAAACGGAGCTCGACTTTGCTGGTTATATTATGGATGTGAACATGATCCATGTAAACAATCTGTGGCTAAGGATGAGACCAGCGGCAATCTAGCTCTTAGCTCCAAACCCAAAAATTCTTTTTGCTGTTTGATGTAATATAATCTTTGGTTTGTTCTTTAAGTAGTTAGTATTGAAGTTTTTCTCCCATTTTTAATGGAGGAAAACATAGTATTTTCTTTTTTATGGTTTTGTTTTGTTCTAAGGCTGCTTACATAATTTTCTGTTTGGAAGCAGCTAAAACAATTATCAGTTATCTAATGTTTTTCAAATGTCTTTTTTCCCCATTGATCTTATGAATAAATAAATCATTCAGAAAATTAGTTTAGTTTTCTTTGTGTTAATGATTATTTGCTATGCAAATTGAGTTACTATATGTATATATATATATATATATATATATATAAAACAAGCAAAATCTTGAATTTCAATGCTTATTCAAAACTTGCGGAAAAAAAAAGAAAGACTTTAACAAGGCTGTGGCTATCGCTACGACGAAAAAAAAAAATTATAGGCTTAAAAACTTATTTCGCTCTAATTTTACCAAAAATAAAAACATTTACTCTCATCTATTTACTTTGATTAAGTACACATGGACTGCCACGATATCAGGTCAGCAAAATTAAATAGCAAGCTATCCAATTATTTGTTGCACTGATTCCGAGATTTTAGATGTCAAAAAACATAATTGTATTATGTCGTGGGATTATTAAGAAGTAACTGGTCTGATTTCTAAAATATTGATGTAAAATCTTTTTTATCAAATAATAGAGTAAATTTCTCCAAAATCCCTCCTACATTTAATTATGCTACTTAATTTTCTTAACATTATTAATCCACATTTTAAATTTATCCAAAATACACCCACAAAATCATTTATATGTTAAATGGTAAGGTATCCAATTACTTATCCAAAAAAAAAAACCCACAAAATCACGTGTATGTTAAATGGTAAAATATCCAATGATTCCGAAATTTTAGATGCTAAAAAATATATTTGTATTAAGTCATGGGATTAAATACTAATCGGTTTGATTTTTAAAATATTGATGTAAAATTTTGTTCATGAAATAAAGGAGTAAATTTCTCCAAAATTCCAACTTGATATCCTTTGCTAAATTTAATTAGGCTACTTAATTTTGTTCACATTATTAAATTTATCCAAAAAACACCCACAAAATCAATTATTTATGTCAATGATTCCGATGCGAAAAACATAATTATATTATATAATGGGATTAAGCAATAGCCGGTTTGATTTGATGTAAAATCTTGTTTATCAAATAATGGAGTAAGTTTCTCCAAAATCCCTCCTTGATATCTTTTGCTACATTTAATTAGGCTACTTAATTTTCTTAACATTATTAATTCACATTCTTAAATTTATCCAAATTAAATCTGGTTCTCCTTTTGGCTCATTTCATTTATCTTTGTTTTCCATTGCCTGTCAAGAACTCTGTCATTAGCTTTTTTAGCCAAACGAAGAACATTCTCAGTTATGGATTACCCAACTGAAGACATGGTTTGCTCCAAAACTTTGTGATCATAATTTCTCTCAATAGATTTGCACATTTCTCTTCAAATACTCACAAATGTTTGTGTTTTGTGGGTTCTGTTTTTTCTGATCAGAACTGTGTTCTAAGATTCGATACCCGGTTCCTTGGATGGCGTGTGATGCTTGTCAGAGTCTTGGACAGCATTGATGGTGCTTCATTTTCTATTTCTCTGCTACATCGTTAATTTCTTGAGGAACAAGTCACTTTATCATGCTTACTTTCTGTTCTGGTTTGTTTTCTTTAGGTATCACTTATAAAATAGATGGAGAAAAGGGAATTGTCCAAATAACAGGAAGAATAAACCCTAGACAATTGATGAAGACGCTCGCGGAAGTAGGGTTACACGCAGATTTCTCTCGGGTGAGATCCCAATTTGGAGAGACGAATATTCCTTCGAGACATTGTTATGATTACCGGTACTATGGTGGCTATGGATATAATCCCTATGTAAAACCAGAGTATTATTATGGCTATCCTCCTCTTCAGCAAAGAAACTGGCACCCCATATATGAAAACTACCCACGTTACTTGCATTATAATCAGAATCAACCTGTCTATGAGCCACAGGCTGAATACTTCCCGCAGCCGCCACCGCAACCAGACGGCTTTCGTAATGGTGACCCCGAGTGGTGCGCCATAATGTGAAAGACATTAGTTATTTGACCTAATGTTCTTTTGTTGGAAACCTTAATGATTTTAGTAAACAATAACTTGTCCAAGTTTTTTTATGCAATGGACATTCATATGTAGCTGTTAGGTTATTTAGACATTTGATCTTTGTCTGTTTTTTTCCCTTTTAACATTTGATGCTTTGTTTATTAGCTTGATAAATATTTTACATAATGATCATATCATGAGATCATCTTGATTGGAAATGGAACCATGTATGCATAAAATCAGCCAACTACAAGCTTAGCCTCTTATTTTTCCATTCATTCTCATAATTCATTGTAGAATTCTGAAAAACATGGACAGCTTCACAAATCAATGTAAGATTAGTTCATACATATCTAAGGAATTCATATCTTGCTTACTCGTGAAACTCGTTCAAGTTAGTATTCTATTTGTTCCAGATTCTGAAAACTTCAATTTTCTGAATCTCACAATGAATGGCAGCACACAATACCTATATCAATCCGCTTCAAAACATCTTAAGGGACTTGTTTACGTGCGCTTCTCGCTTCTGTTCCATGCTTTTGTTCATCCAAAAATGGCAGATCATAAAACTCTGCCAAGTACGCTAAAGCATCAGAATTAGTGTTACAGATCTTCCACAAAGACGAAACCTCTCCCTTAGAGACGGTACCCCAATCCTCACAATCATCAAGAAAATCTAAGAGCTTTGCATAGAATGAGTCATAGTTCATTACAATGAAGGGAACCGGAAGCTCTGATCCAATCCTTTCAAGCTGAATCAATGCCAGTATCTCAAACATCTCATCAAGAGTACCAACACCACCTGGGAGAGCAACTACTGCTGTCTTATCAGAGCTCGAACTCCTGACCGCAGCATCAACCAACCCATGCTTTCTAGCAGAGAAAAACCTGCAGTTATTTCGATGATTGTTCAGATGCATAGATTTAGAATGGTGTCTGTAAGCCTTTAGAAACACTAATTTTCACCTGCAAGTAAGATATGTTTCTGAGGGCAGGTACGGATGAAATTTTGAGGTCGTCCATTCTCCAGCTTCCTTACCTATCTTAAACCCACCGACCGCCTTTCCTGCTTCCTGAGCACCCTTAATAGCAGCATCCATGAGGCCAGGACCAGCCCCAGTCCATGTGGTACAGTCCAAAAGGTTAGCTATCTGCCATGCAGTAAAAACTAGTCTCATGAAAAGAATCAAAACAAGCCACTAGGGGAAATCGGTCCAAAGTGTACAGACTTTTGCTAAATGCATTTAAAGAGAGAAAAGCTCTATAAATTAACTTGCCTCCCTAGCCAGTTCCAGTGTTTGTGCGTAATGTGGATGGCCAGGTCCCATCCTTGAAGAACCCAAGTACACAACTCCTCTCCCAAGTCTGTGTATGAGTTCATAGCATTGCTCTATCTCTTTCCTAACCTTTCAAACGAGAAAAGAACATAGCAAATAAGCTTCTCACTTTACACAAAACCTAACAAAATAATATCCCTAAATTATATTGTACCAGAACAAGGAGATGGCATCCATAAACTAAATTGAAATTAAACATCCATGAAAAAATGGCAGCAATTCAACTTTGTATCTCCAAGACAATTCCCATTACTTTGGTGCATTGCACACTCAAATTATCAGCAGAGCATGTTCAAAGAAGCCAAAAATATAACCAACATAGATATTTGCTCAGAGATTTTACTTTAATAACATAAAATCAAGTCTAATTCTATAAAGCAACACTTAGGATCAAAATCCATGGCTATCCAATATAATCAGCATTCTCCAGGCTATAACATGAGTCATAAATCAACACAAAAATTAAGTTTTTAGTAAGAATAAAAGTGAATCCCAAAGGAGATTGAAAAGTTTGAGCAGAGGTGGAGATTAGGATTACCTCATTGGGGCTTGTTCTTTCTTCAAAGTCCACAAATTCACTCTTGCAAAGTGAAACTCTTCCAAATTTTTTATAAGCCCTGAAATTTTTAGCCAAGTTGAAGCCAACAACAAACCTCTCTTTCAAAGTGAAAGACTGAAACCTGACATTCCAGTGATGAGAATCTCTCACAGAAACAAAAGAACCCAATGAACCCAACAGCGCAAACCCCATCAAAATACCCTCCAAATGTATCCAAGACTAAGTTTTTGCATACACTGATGGATTCAAGGAAGTGGGTTATGAGTTATAACAACAGAAAAGGGAATGGAAGGAATCAAATTGTTATCTTAAAATTTGCAAGTTGTAAGGGAGCTTTGGAGAGAGAAGGAATAATTTATCCCAAATTGCTTCGGTTGTTGCTTCCATTGTTGAGCAAAGTTGGGAGCTCTAGTTGTTTTGTTTCCAATCCGATAGAAACAAAATGTTTATACAACTTTAAGGTTAAATTACACGCAAGTCACTCTAAAATACGATTTATCCTATTTTAGTCACTTTCATTTTATTTTTAATTTAATTAGCTCATTTGAAAGACTGACACGTGATTTTTTTTTGTTAGACTTTTCCTAACTCTAACAAGCCTTCCCTCTTAATTCTGATGTGTTTGTGAGGCAGTCCGCTATGAGCTAAACTAGACCAGGTGGCCCGACCCGAAAGCCCGTTCAAAATATGAGAGGTTTTATTAAAAATATAGGCTCGAAAAATAGGATTGGACAAAAAATAAGATCTGTTTAAAAAATAGGCCGGGCCTCAGGTAAGGTATTTTTGGCTTAAGCCCAGCCCGGCCCAAATTCACTAAATGAAAAAAAAATTTGCTTTTTTTTTTGTTTTTGAATGTTATTTTCTTATTGTTTCCTCTCTATTTTGCTACCATTTTACTATTATGTTGCTACTATTTTATTGTTATTATTTAGATATTGAATAAAACTTATTTTATTGTTAATTTTGTTATTATTTTAAAGGCATTTGTTAATTTTGTTATTATTTTAGAGGAATTTACTTGTTAAGTTGCATTTATATTAGTGTTATTTAAGTCTACATATTTTTTTAAATTTATTTTCAATTTGTTGGGAAATATTTATTTTGATGTTTTTAGTATTTTTGATGTAATATATATATATTTAAAAATTATATAAAAATAATATAAAAATTTAATATGGGTAGACCAGGTCGGGCCCGAGTTTTAGTATTTTTATCCAGGTCGAGTTTGAATAAAATTTTAGGCCCATTTTTTGAGCCGAGCCTAATAAATGGGCTTGAATTTTTAGTTGAGCCCGGCCCAAACCCCGACCCAGCCCATGAGTACCTCTAACATAAACAAACACCCACTATTTTTGGGTTTCATTCCTTCATTAATTTTATTAAATCTCCATTTTCTTTGTGGATATGTTACAGGTTTTACTTTCAATGCGCCTTCTCGGGATCAGATCTGAAGTATTACTTCTATCTGGTAAGCAAATTGTTGCTTTTGATCATGGCTTTTATCACTACATTGATTACAGGTGATTATGGGGCTGGTGACATCTGGATGCGCGGCGGTGGGATATATCGGTAGATATGGAGAAGAATCAGTGTAACCATGTGGGGACGTTTTGCAATCAAATGATGATATCCATGGTGTTATCTTACTTGGCCTTCTTGTTCCTACTTTGCTCTTTGTGTTGCGTCTGGCAACAAAGTCATGTACCAGTATGAATCACCATGTAAGGAAGGCAAGTCACCAGTGGTTGGTTGGTTGCGCCCTTCAAGATTAGAAATTACAGTGTTCCTAGGGATATTATATGTTTTATATATAGTTGTAACAGTATAGGCAGAGATGACCAACCTTACATGTTTTACTGCTTATTTCAGATTAGGTGTTGATGGCGGGAGTTGGATTGAAGTCCCATTTTTTAAAAATTGTTTTAAGTTTAGGCTCGTTTTTGGATAATTCAACCCTTTAAAATTTCAATTATTATTCAAAATTAATAACATATTGAAAATATACTTTTTATTATTTAAATTGAATTCAAGTTTGATTGAGCCAATATGAGAATTGAGTCGACAGTTTTAACTTATTCTTATAACTGATGGAACAAATTTTAAACAATATGCTGGTTAATAGTTTTAAAGTAAGTTTGGATATGAGGTGCATTTAGTTGTGATTAGAGTAAAAACAGCGATAACGGTGAGATTAGATACTATAGCATGAGATAAAAAGTAAGCTAAATACATTACGCTGCACCCCACTATCCATCCAATCTCATTCTTAATTTACATAAGTTTTAAGGTTTGACCTATTTATATATCCTTTCTTTGATAGCCTATAAATATAAATTGAGAAAGAAAAATAGAAGAATAGAGAAGGATTGTTGGAGTTTGGAAAAAAAAATCGTCATGTTGTAATTATTATTTAATGGGTTAATGTGTTACATTAGCAATCTGTTAATAAATAATATATAATTTAATGGGAGTGACTAGTTTAAACAATCATTTTATTTAGGGTGACTAAATTTTAAAAATAAATTAAAATTATTAAAATAGAATAAACCCTATTTTAAAGTCAAGATTTATTTTACCCAAATTTCAAATATAACATCCAATAATGGTTGGGCTTTCTAAGGGATAAAATCATGAATGCAAACATTTTATTGGGCCAAGAAAGCATTAATCTAATTTACCCATGATTACTTTTTACCCTAACAATAACCCAACCTAAAATAGGACATTATGGTAATTAAACAAAAACTAGGGTTTTTGTGTATATGCGGGCTCTAACTTCCGCCTGTCACTGCTTCTGAATCCTAGCTTCTTTTTTCTTCACAGATTTGCTTCAACCCCCTCCCGCTCTTCCCCCTGCTAAAAGGCTTGAGCTTTCAGCCAAAATGGGTATTTCTCAAATTCATATGATTTTTGTTCATTAATATCTTCTAAATGATCTAGTTTTCTGCTTGATTTTCTTGCTTAATGGTGTTCAATTTAAAATTTTCTGATAGGTATTTCTCGTGATTCGATGCACAAGAGGCGTGCCACTGGTGGCAAAAAGAAGGCTTGGAGGAAGAAGAGAAAGTAATCTGCAAAACCCTTCTTTTTCCTGTTTCTTATTAATCCTTTGATAACCTTTTCTTTATCATTTTTTGATCTGGTTGGTTGCTTAGAAAGTTGATTTAGGATTATTGAAAAAAATCAGTTTTTGTTCTTGAAATTTACTTGAACTGATATTCCATTTTAGGCCTTTCGTTTTAGATTTAGCTTCATTTTATTGTCAGATGAGGATTTTGGAGAAATTTTATTGAGCTTTATCGGGGTTTATTTTCTTTGGGTAAATTATTTAAGTTGCTCACCATTTCATTATCGTAAACTATGCTATTGGAGGCTAGAGATCTAATCCACTTCATCTATTATACTATTGGGTTGTTTGACTTGGTTTTCAATCTTAGTTTGTCCTACCTTATTGATGGTTTGTTTTTTATAAGGTATGAGCTTGGAAGGCAACCAGCAAACACAAAGTTGTCAAGCAACAAGACAGTCAGGAGGATTAGGGTTCGTGGTGGAAATGTGAAGTGGCGCGCTCTGAGGCTCGACACTGGAAACTACTCATGGGGAAGTGAGGCTGTGACTCGTAAAACCAGAATATTGGATGTGGTCTACAATGCATCTAACAATGAGCTTGTTCGTACTCAAACTTTGGTGAAGAGTGCTATTGTTCAAGTTGATGCTGCTCCATTCAAGCAATGGTATCTCCAGCACTATGGTGTCGACCTTGGTCGCAAGAAGAAAACACTTGCAGCAGCTACCAAGAAAGATGGAGAGGTAGGAGGAATTTTTTTAAATATTCTTTTACACCTGGATGTTATTGCTTCAATAATAGATTAGTTCCGTTGTTGTTGAGTTAATTGTTTTTGTAAGTGTTAGTTATTTTGCTATGTCTTTCTTTAATATTTCGGTGTCAGTTACAAAGTTCACTTGACCGTAATCTGAGGGCATTGAATCTTACAATGTTTTGCTTCATTTTGTATATAGGAAGGTGAAACTGTTGCTGAGGAGGCGAAGAAGAGCAACCATGTCTTAAGGAAGTTGGAAAAGCGTCAGCAGAACCGCAAGCTCGACCCACATATTGAGGATCAATTCAGTAGTGGTCGTTTACTGGCTTGTATCTCTTCACGGCCTGGTCAGTGCGGCCGTGCTGACGGGTATGTAACTTTTACCATTGTAATGCACAATTGCTTTGTTAAAGGAATTATTTATAGACAGCTGATAAATTCCTTTCACTAATCTCTTGGAGGATAAGTAGGACAGGACAAGTGACAATAACACTATTATACCACTTATTCTAATGTGTGAAATGGGTTTTACAGGTATATCTTGGAAGGCAAAGAACTGGAGTTCTACATGAAGAAGATCCAGAGAAGGAAGGGAAAGGGAGCTGCCTAAAGTTTTGTTACTTGAGATTTCATATTTCAGATCAAATGTCCCTTTTCTTAACCTTTCTTTCACCATTTTCAGGAGATTTTGAGATTGTGATAGTGGTTACACTTTTAGTATGAATTTTCAAGTAGTGAAGTTGTGTCTTAATTCAACAGTATTATCATATACCTTGAGCTGCATGTTTTTTTGTACTTGGAATTTAGTTGATATTTAACTTAATATAAATGGCAACCTGTTTTGGGATTTTGTATTATCATATAGGATGATTTTAGTTGATGGTTAAAGCTTGATTAGCTCTTAACTCGACATAATTCAAACAAGGAACACAAAAGTTGCAGACATGGAGTGGATAAATATTTACATATAATCATGATGAAGAAATGGATAAGCTGCGTTTCGGCAAAAGTACCTAAATCGCTTTATTATACCTTGCTTTGCATTTGGATGTTAGATGAGGGAGCAAACAGTTTTTTTGTTAAATTTGTACAGTTAAATGTTTGATTTGGTGTTTATATACAATATATGATAATAAATTCAGTTTTGAATCTTTATACATTTATTCAATTTAACTCATTAGAAAAGATTAAAAAGTTGGAAAAATTAAGCATATAAGTCAGTTTTAAAAATTATTTAGGGTTTTAGATTTTTTTTAATTTAGTGAAATAGGCCTTTTGGTAAGATGTGGATGTCATTCCAAAAGCGTGCTTATAGGGCGTGATTTTACATGTAGCACCCAATGCGATTTATTTAAATTAAAAATCAAAAATATATATATATGTTATCTGTTCGATCGCCTAAGAAAATCAGGGATGTTGATTTTCTAACTATTGCGACCAATAGCTATTGAAAAAAATTCCCCAACAATTAAAAAATTTTCCTATATATACACTCTATACTTTCAATTTTTCATTTAGTCTTTATTCATCTATTCTCTCAACTCATTCTCAATTCTTTTATTTTTAATTTTCTATCCTAATCTCTCAATTTTCTAACCTAATCGTTTGTAATTTCTTAGGTTTTATTCGATTTTCATCATTTTAAAAATGTCGCCTTTAATTTGTTTAGATTACAAACACATTTTCGATGTCCAATTTTATTTTAATTAATATCATTATTAAGTTGTTAATATATATTTTTATGTTTATATAATCAAGACGGACATTGGATTATCAAAACATATATACACAATTTAACTGTGAGAGTAACGCGTGTTATTGAAAAGTACTTGGAAGATGCGGGATTCTTAAATGTGTCACGCATGCTCAGCGAGGCTAAATTGGAGCCTGCACTTATCAATGCTTTGCTGGAAAGATGGAGACCCTAGACAAACATATTCCATCTTTCATGCGATGAGTGTACAATTACACTCGAGGATGAGACATTACAACTTGGTCTATTGTTGATGTGTCCATCGTTTTGGGGTAGTGCGTGTTGCTGATTGGGGCGCAATTTGCCACCAACTATTAGTAATGTGTCAGAAGAGTTTAGTAGTAAACAAATAGATACGAAGCGGTTAGAAGATAATTTCTCACATCTCGACAACTCTTCTAATGCGGTTAAAAGACAACAATTCGTTCGAGCATTCATACTGAGGTTTGATCGGGAGTCTTCTAATGCCAAATAAATCTCAAAATCTGGTACATTTAATGTGGCTCCATGTTATACATCTTTATTGTAGCAACATCTTTGGAGGAAAACTCCATTCCAACTTGTAAATTGTCAAAATTTGTAGAACTCACATGACTCAGTCTTCTATGAGGAAGTTCTGGAAATCCTAACCCGTTTTCAGCATCAATGTCGACAATAAGCATGTAGGGTGGAGGTTCATACGTCGTAAAATCTGATTGGGTTCCTCCAGCATTGTTTGAACCATCACTATCAGAATCACTCCCTTTTGGTTTAGTAGCAATGGTTTCTGATTTAGAAAATATGCAATTTCCGAACCATTTGGCCTGGACTCCTAGATTGGATCATTATCTATTTCAACTTCGTTATCAACCCAGTTGCAATTTCATGTCCAAGATTGGATGTCCCTTTGCCAGTGCAAGTTGTAGGGAGAACATCATCCGTTCTCATCAACCCTACGTTAAAACCAATATTACTTACGAATTGTCCACCTGTGTAACTTCATGGCATACTCGCATAAGTGCTTCAAGCATAGATCAACAATGTTTCGAAGTTGAAGTCAAAAACATTCATAGAACGTCGTGTCAAGGTCTCCATGTTCAGGTTACCAACTAAACTCGACTACACACCAAACTTGAAATCGATGGTTGAAACCGAGGAATGTCTTCCCATCGATAATTTTGGCATTCCCTAATACGAGCTTTGTAACAACGCTATGAAACCACCACACAACTGTGTGGTTGGACTTTCTACTTCCTATTCCCGAAACAAATTAACTGGAACTGTTGTCAAACTCGGATCACCTTCCTCTAAATCGAAAAATTGGGCATATAACTCTAATATGTCATTTCCAATTGAGCAATGCGTATCAAATATTAACTTGACATCCATGTTGCCTTTGAGCTCAAATGTATCATATCTATGAGGGTTCATTGACGTTAGATATCTATATTTCAAGCTCTAAATTCTCTTTCGGCTTGAAGTCGAGATTTTTCTTCTAATTCTTGACAGAAGCTCATTTAATTTGATGCTCCGTTTGAAAGCCAATTTTGTAGATTGGGCTGATACAAAAACGACCTCAATTTTAGTGTCACAAATTTGACCATCGTAATAAATAATGGCTCTAATTCGTCTACTCATATTTGCCAAAAAAAACTTGTTTCACATGTTCAATATAAAATTGAAACAAAAACATTATACATAAAAATAAATACTCATTAACCAAATTCAAGGAACGACACCAAAGTTACTTGAATTAATTTACTTTGTTGAGTCGATTTTTGAACTTCAGATTTTTAACATCAACAATCTTCTCCTTAACATTCAAATCTTTTGATCAAAATTTAACTATAAAAACCTCTTCATATCAATCTTCATTTTATAGGAAACTCTATCACCAAATATGAAACAAATTTGAAAATGTTGGAAAATATCGGACATGACAAGTCAAAAAAACACTTCTAACAAGAAACATTTTTTCTGAAAAGTTTTTAAGATAGTATTCCATCTGCCACGGAAAAAATGGGGCGTAAATTTTATCCTGAGATTATTGGGTTTTCAGAAAACTTTATCTCAAGATTCTCGACTTTTTAGAATTCAATCTAGTCGTTAATTTTTTTTTAGCTCACTTTCATCCTCTCTCTTGCCATGTCACCCAAGTTTCCTCCTCCTACCATGCCATCTAAAAATGCTTCCTACAAAGAGCATTTTTATCACTTATCCCAAAATCGGCCTATTTACTTAAATTTCAAATGAAACAACGAAAAACCCTAAATATTTTTTTAAGTGACACATATGCCTAATTTTGCTTCAAAAAGGTCTTAATAACAAATTTTAAAAAATTAATTAAACCCTTTTAAAATTTAAAAATTATTAAAAAAAACCATACAAATTATAAACGCAATTTATAAAAAGAAGTTACAAAATTTTATATAAAATTTTATTTAAAAATAACAATACCGACCCAATAAAAGGTAGGGATCATTTTAGAAAAAATCTTATAACTATTATATTTTAATAGTTTGATATTGTTATTTTTAATAAAGTTTTTTATAATTTTATAATTTTTATAAATCTTGTTTATAATTTTATGGTTTTAATAACTTTAAAATTTTAAAAGGCTTAATTAATTTTTAAAAATTTGTTATTAAGATTTTTTCACCCTTTAGTTTGGTTAGTTTTAAAATTTTTAATTTATTTTAATAAAAGATTAGGGATCAAATTGAATAAATATATATAGGTTGAGGATTAAACTCATTACCGTATCTTATATATAATCATCAAATTTTGATGAAGAAGCTGTTTTGCTTATTTATCTAAGGTACAAGAGTTAATTTATCTTCTTTTTTTCAATAAATGAATTAAAATATAATCAAAGGGATTTTGTGATACTTTTACGGAGGCTTCTCAAGTATCCTCTTTTTGATCTTTTTGCGACATATCTCGAGTGTAGAGTTTAATTCAATTGACGAGTTGAACATCTAGAGACGTATTCGCAACACCCATATACGAGTCCGAGCAACATAATGCTACGTATAAGATCTTAGCTAAGAAATCCAGAATTTCATCCTGAATTCATTGCAAGATACATCAGGAGTGTTATAATACAATAATCTTCAATATCCCATCTCATTCACAGATTAAGATGTTAGAAAACAAATAATGTGTAATGTTACATTTCAAAGATGACCTATCAGACCCAAAAATTTTCCATCTACCAACAGATGAACAATGCCGAAATCAATTACCAACCGGAATGGTTTCACCGTCTCCTTTCTGCTGTTCCTATAGAACATTCTTTTCAGTTAACTTGGCTATGAAAACAGTCTGTTGAAAGGAAAACAATCTCTTCTATGTTTCTTCCCTAAGTGCTGGATTGGAAATAAAATCTGGAAAAAAGAATAATTTCTTAGCACCCGAGACTCCTCATTATCTTGTTAAGCCGATCGATGACAACTCCTGGATTGGCATACGATCCATCAAGGTTAATGGCATGATATTCCAATCCTTTCCATTGGGCGATCAATTGAAAGTGAGGCCGTCTGAAAAAGCTGCTAATAATTTCGAGAATCACGGTGTTCGGCGTTGCAGACACTATATGTGTTAGACCAGCACCATGAGCACCGATAATAACCGAAGCATCCTGAATGGCTCTGACCTGTTCCTTCATGGACATGTGCGCAAATAACCCGTTGACAAGGTTTACTTTGCATTCCTGATGATCAGATGCCCATTTCTGTAGTGAATCAAACACTTCTTGTTCATTGCTTAGTCTTGATTCAACTTTACCTCGATGGCGTGGATGGGCTAAATAATCTTCTCGACGGACAAAGAGGATGTTATAATGACCCGAGACTGTCTTATCAGAATGATGTCTGTTTACAGGAAATCCAAAAGAGTCTCTGATCATTTCTCCAAACTCAGATAACCGAGCAGTTTTTTTGTCATCGGGGCTTTGCCATAGATCATGTGCAGAAGCACCTTGACAATCTATGTCTTCGCTAAGCCCTTTAAACAATGCAGTCTCGTATCCTAATGGTGATAAAACAGCATGGCGGAAACAGACCGGACCACTAAAGTTTTTCGCATATCTAAGGCTTGAAAACAATGCTTTCCATGTTTCTTCTAATTGTGTCTACAAATAGTCAGCCAAGAAAAGAAGAAAAAAAAAAGATCAGCCATTGTAGGATAATAAAGCCTTTAATAGACACAAATAGTTAAACTAAACAGATGTTCAAAATATCCTAAAATGTGACTTCTTGTTGCAAGCATAATGAAAACGATGATAGCCGATGTCATGCTACACCCTCGGGGGACAACTTAAAAGGAAAAGCTCTACACAAGGAGTATCAAAGCAGGGCAGTGGCTATCATGTAATAGAAACTCTACAATCATAGCAAACAGAAGATTCCTCATAGTCGAGAGTCGAGAAATTAAACAGTGAGCATAGGTTACGGTTTATGTATATGAATAGTATTCGTATCTTGGGATTCATCCTTTTATTGGGAATTCAGGTGGACTATGGCTATCTAACCTCCTGTAAGATAGGTTTCTATACATGGTTCATTATTCACTAACCGAACATTCCTCTCTATTCCTATCTATAACTACCCATTCCATTCGGACAAGAAAGGATAATATGAATTAAAAGAAGCCGATAACATGGTAACAAAAGAATGATAGTATTCTAAAGTGAAGAAATATGACATTAATAGAAACCGAACCTCACAATGACCATCCACAAAGACCAAATGCGGCCGATTCGGCAAACCAGTAACCCTAGAGGACACATAAGCGCTGTACCAATCCGTCACAGTGTGGAAAAGGTTTGCATACTCGAATCTTGTTATCAGAAGTGTAGGCTCCTCTACCCACTGAAATCAAAGCTTCCCATATCAGAATCCAAAGAGAAACAAAACCAAGAACCAGCAATCGGATTAGTAGCTAATGAACAAATCAACTACTCTGCCAAACCAAACTAGTATCTACTTACAAATTAAATCAAAGTTCTACTTCCTAACCAACTTATTTCAAACCAAAGTTGCAAAATTCAGTTCATGTATATGCCGGTAAACTCGCAACCGGTGGCATTGAAATGCTGCCAATTAATCTAAAAATCCCCAGACATTAGAACAAAGGAAAACAGATAATAGTTAAAACTACTAAAACCAGACAAGACAAGCTAATTTTCCCCCTAGAACAGGCACAAACAGAATAGCCTAAACATGTGTTTTGACATACAGACTTGCATTAAGTCATATTCCATATGTGCACCAAACATTAGTTTACTTTGAGAGCCTCCATTAACAGCCAGAAATATTAATTTCATCAAGATCGAAGAACAGAAATCAAAGGGAATCTAACCTCTTGGCAAGTGAAATCAGTTTCACCCACAACAACAATTGACCTCACCAATTCCCTCATAGTATGTTTCATAACATTCCCAACAGGCAAGAACTCGTTCAAAAACTCCTCCCCGACAAGCTTCTTGGTCTTTGACCTGGATCCTCTTCCTTCAGCTTCGACCTCAAAAGCTCCATCTTCAAACTCAGGCATCTCTTCATCTTCAGTTCTACCAATAACATCCTCCAGCTTTTCACCTCCTCTCGACATCTTAATCTTACCGGGATCCATCCTTATCTTCCCACCTTCACAAATCGAACTCCTTAAAGTCCACGAGTAATGGCACCTGAACCAGCTTGACCCGGATCTCACGGCGGCTTTTGCCGGCAAAACATTGGCTGACTTTGTGAACCCAGTCCCAAAATAAGCTTCACATGACTTCGAAGGTACGTTTGAGGTCAAAGACCAAGGGAGATAGGATGGGATGATCGGCCAGGGCTTTGAGAGATGAGGTCCACGGTGTGGGATTATAGCGGGGAAACCCTCAGCGGTGGTGTCACGGCGGTTGTCGTGGTGGTGGTGGCTGGAGGAGAAGTAAAGGTAAAGTGTGATGGAATTTAAAGCAAAGAGAGCTAAGAGGATCTTGAAAAGAGTTGCGTGTTTCTTGTTCATGTCTGAGAAATTAAGGAATTGAGTTTCGATGACTTCCGTTTGACAACAAAACAGATTTCTTTGCTTTGCAAGAGTTGTGTTTTTTATCCGACATGTTTCGGTAGTTTCTTCTGTTATTATTGTCAATGTTTAATGTGAAAACCAAAATTTTAAAGTAAAAAAATTAAGTTGGGTAATTTTATTTAGATACACTTGTTTTGTTCTTTAACTTCTATCTTTATTTATTTATTTATTTATTGTATTCAAATTCTATTCAATAATTATCCAAATCATCTATTAGTTTAAGTAAAAATAAAGTAATTACAGTCTCAATACTCCATAAATCCATCAAAATTATTAACAAAGGCACTCCAAAACTGCTCTTCATATACGGCACAAAACAACCTATTTATATAGACCTCTTCAAGTGGCCAATCAACAATATTTTGATAGGCTTTAAACTCCTATTTAAAACTTGAAATTATCCTCAAACAAATGTTTTCATAAATCCTTCTTTCAATTGCTCTAAACCTCTCTTGAATAAATATGATATTTGTTTGTAAAAAATAACATTTTAATAATAAAGTTTTTATGTTTATCTAGTCAAGCAATTCGATTAAAAGTCTTAACCCATACTTCTAATTTTGTTAAATATATCATATTCAAATAAATTCAAGTTTTGTTAAAACAAATTCCTTATAAGGGTACAACAACAGCTTCCTCAACACGAAGAAAGAAAAAGTTGTGTTTATTCTTCTTAAAGTTGTACTTATTGAGTTGTCGAAATATTGAAAACTAAAAATAAAGGAAATGAGAAATAGCCTTAAATTAACTATAGTTTGGCCTAAGTCTGGCTAGTGCCTACCTTTACAGATAATTAGCAATTTTAATGTGCAGCAGTTTGAACCTAGCTGCTGTATTTAATTTCTCAGTATTTGAATAGCTGCCTGTTTTTAGTTATCACATTATCAACGTTTTCATTGTATTTTGTTTTTTAAACTAAAAGCAGAATATATATATATATATAGTTAATATGAAATTTGAATGTGTTAAAAAAAAGTCACTACCTTTTTTATATTATGGGCGAAGCTCCTGATAATCAAAGCTGCCCTTGTTTGACTGCCGACTATGAATTCTAATTTCTAAGGAAACAAGGTTGTTTTATTTTATTCATTCGTTCGATAAATGGAATCATAGAGAAAAAAATACTAAACACTTGTTGTAGATAGTGAAGGATAATCTTTATCAATACAACAAAGGCTTTAGCCTCAACTCAAGTACGACGTATCTGGAGTGATTGTTAACACTTAATACGATAAGAAAATCAGTCCCGAATAGTCCAAAGCAACGTGCAAAAATCGAAAAAAGAATTAAGCATTCACCAAACTAGAGAGGACGATAACAAAATCATTCCTAAAATCACTTATAAAACTAAGATTACATGTATAAGCAAGACTAAAAAAGTGCTATAAGAACAGACAATCTTTTAAAACTGAAGACTTATTAAACAATGGAAAAACAAACAAAAAACATATAAAACTTAAGATAACACGAGTCCAAATCGACACTTGAAATCATTTATTATTTTAAAATACTCTAAAAACATAAACAAATTAAGAAGTTGATGAAGAGCCACCCACTTTCTAAGAAAAACTACTGGTGGCCGATGGAGTTTTAGCAACGACAAGCACCGTCATCTATCCATCACAACTTGTGAAAGACAACAAGGATACCCACAAAATAGATTTGCAAATTGAAAAAGAGAGAAGACATGTGTAGTGAATGAGAAGAAGAAAGAAATAAAGGGTTGATAGGAGAGGAAAAAGGCGGACGATAGCCAGCCCGGTGACTAGTACCGCTGCTAAGCAAAACAAAATATAAGAAACAAATGGCCTAGAGAAAAAAAAGTTGTTTTATTTTAAAATTTTAGAAAAAAAATATTAGGCTCAATAAATAAGATTAAATAAAAAAATTAAATTCATTTAAAATATAAATCACATTTAGGTTTCAAAATTCAAGACTTAAGTCCAATTGGCTCATTCTCTATTTATGTAACATAAAAATCTAAGGAGAGATCAACCTACACCGTAAATTTAAGTAGTTTTATACACTTTCGTAATTATTTATATTATTAATATTTTAATGATCCAACCGTTGGATATATTAATATTGTACTTGTCATCCATGTAAATTTTTGAATTGATCTACATGAATAAATAGTTAGAAGTTTTAAATTTACATCAAATTTGGCGTGCATGATCTATATAAATAGGCCATAAAATATAACACTTGAATCGTTAAAATATTAATAATATAAATAATTACAAAATATATAATATTACTTTAGTTTTTATCCCGTGTAAGTAAATCCTCCCAAAATAAAATATATAATATAATAATGCTAACATTTAAAATAAGATATTATTGTCTATATCTAAAATCGTAATAAAAGGAAAAGAAACATATATTAAATTATTAAATCTTAATTTTAAAAATGTTTTTTTGTAAAATAAAAATAAAAGAAATATGGGTTAATTTTAAGAAACTTGATTTAAAATCAAAGTAAAGTGAAGCAAGATAAAGTTGAAGGAAAAAGAAGGTTGATAGAGGCGAATTGGAATCATTAACACCTCGACTAACAGCTAAGGCTACTGGATTTTTTACAGTGTATGATAAGAGATGTTGGAAAATCCCAAGGCTACACTGGATGTAGGATGATAAAATAAGTGCTTCAAATTGAGTAGATTATTGAAATTTCCTTGACTAAGCATAATCTATAATGTACATATTTAGATTATTAAGATATCAATGATTCTTTTTTGTTTAATTCCCCCATACTCTTTGCCAAAATGAACCAATTGGTTCTTAGACAAAATAAAAAACAAGAATCAGAAATCCAGGGTAAGACCAGATTCAGATCTCCAGTGCCTGGCTTTCTCGAATCCGTTCGTGTAATTCTCGAAATCGTTGATCGTCCGATCGATCTCTTCTTGAGTGTTCATCACAAAAGGTCCAAATTGCACCAAAGGTTCACACAATGGTTCACCTCCTACTAAAATAAACCTCAGCAATTTAGAGGACTTGTTCCATGCCTCTAACCCATCCCCGGATCCTAATAGCAGCAGATGGTGCGCATTCACCGGGGACGATTTCGACCGGCCAAAGATACCCTCACCTTCCAAGACATAAACAAAGGCGTTCCACGATTCCGGTATTGGCTGTTGAAGGTGAGCTCCCGGTTCGAGAGTGAAGTCCAAGTACATTGTTGGGGTTCTAGTATAAACTGCTGACTTAGTTCCTAAAGCCTCACCAGCTATAACTCTAACTTTGATCCCATCTTTTGTAGCTTCTGCAATGTCCTTACTTGATATTTCTTGATACCTTGGCTCAATCCTATAGAATAAATAAATAAATGAACATAAAGATTAAACCAGAGGACTTTTTGACAGCATGTGTAACGTAGTGGAACAAGCATTAAGCCATTTTTCATGATTAAAGATTCTTTTCTTTTTTTTTTCAAAAATGGGGCTCAAACATTTCAAAAAGGCTGACCATATCCACCATTAGCAAAGCTATGATACTGAATTCGATACCTCTTTGACATCAAAGCCTTAAGTTGAACGAATAAAACTTAAAACTTAAAACTTACATCTTATATTTGGACGAGAGATTGATCCATAACTGTAGACCCTTTTGGGTTCCTTGTGCTGCAGGCATCTCTGAGTGCACAATGCCTCTCCCAGCAGTCATCCATTGTAGATCACCAGCTCCAATGGTCCCTTTGTGTCCATCAAAGTCTTCATGCTTAACTGCCCCCTATTATATATATATCAACCATTTGTAATGCCTCTTTTAAGGAAAGTTTTTATACAAGTTATAAACCTTATTAAATATGTCTAATTCTATCCAAATTTGACATATACAAACAAATAAAGCAATCGCTTTATACCCAAGTTCTTGATTAAAAATAAAATATAAATTCTGTACCTGTAACATGTAGGTCACAGTCTCAAATCCTGTTAACAAAAAAACAGAGGATATAAGGATAAAAAACAGAGTCCACATTCTTGAGAGAGAAAAAAATCAAATAGAAGGAGAAGAATCAAACCTCTGTGTGGATGATCAGGAAATCCAGCAGGTGCTGTCACTGCAATATTCAAAACCAAAACCTTTTAATATGTACATATACAAATACATACACACACACACATATATATATAGCAGAGGAAACACATTTCTATGAAAAAACAGAGAGACTAACCTGAGAATTCATCCAAAACAAGGAAAGGATCAAAGTATCTCAACTCAAACCTGCAAAAAAACAAAAGATACCTTTTAATCTAAACATCTCAAATTCATCAAACTTTCATTCATTTTAATGGAAAAAATTCCTTCATTGCTTACCGGCCTATGCTTCTTCTCACTACTGCACCAACTCCTTCAGGTTGGGGCCTAGCCAAAAACTTCCTCACCACCAATCTTGACTCATTCAAACCAACACATGAACCCTCTTTCTCAGGCATTTTCCTTTCTTTCTTGTTGTCTGTTTGTTTTCAGCTAAGAGTTTTGAAAGCTTGTTTTGGCTTAGTTACAAGTTTGTGAAGGAAAAGGTGAAGAATTCGAATGAATATATAAAGGGAAACTTTGATAGTGAAATCAAGATTGTTAACAGTAAAGTATTTTGGAAGGTCAAAGGGGAAGTGTTGTAGGCCAAATAAGACCCACATGGGCCATGGAACTTTCCTTGAGCTTAAGGGGAACTTGGGTGTTTTTTTTTTTTTTTGTTTGAACGAAAAACGTCAGCATAGCGTGGCCATGAAGTGGGATGATGCCAATTTTGATCACATCCATTAGATGATAGACACGTGTCGAATAAGGGTCATATGATGGTATGAGTTGGACCAATGATTATCGTAAGTGGGGTCCATCTATGAATAATAAGGAGGCAGGGGAGAGGGCATAGATTTTGGTGGACAAAATGAAAGTATTGGTCCACAAATATGATAGGGGGGATATTCTCTTCCATATTCATTTGTTATTTTTATATTTTAAAATTTTAAAATTAAATTAAACGAAATAAACATTAGATTTTGTCTATTACCGCCCAAGTCAGCATGTGGTGGTATTTTAGGGGAGTGGCTGTTCTTTGCCTTATTCCCCTGCGAAAAAGGGAGTCAGTTGGACCCAATTTATATCTTCTTCAATTTTCAAAACCCTTAAACATTAGGTTTGGTATTTTTCGGTACAATGAATTCCTTTTCTTTTTCCCTTCCAAAACAAGCTTTGGTATGTGAGTTGGATTATAGGTTTTATGATCATAATTTCTTTTTCTAAAAATACTCTCTAGGAATTTATTGCATTATAAATTCCCCTTTTCTTTATTCATTTTTGATCTTTTAGTCTCATAATGTTGTTGTACCCAGCTTGCAAACATAAATTTCTTTTGCTCTATATCAAACTAAAAATTTGCACCAATTGGGTGGAATTATGGCAAATGTTTTCCTAAAATATCTTTTACTTTTTAAAAAATTAAATAAATGAAATTTTCACTAGAATAGTTGTAGGTTTATTTTACCATAAATAACAACCTTATCGCGCATCTCTGCATATAATGAAAGACAACCAATTTTGATTCCTACAACAAAAGCATTCAAGTTTTATTATAAACTGACAAATTTGACTTTTAACCTTTGCATATTTTGTTAAAATAGTCTTAATTGTATTTTGAGTTTTTTTTGCCATCGATCTTTGTTTTTTTCAATCTATTTTTCCTAATGATTTAATGAAAGCACCATTAAAAGAAAATTAACGAGGATGATGTAGAATATTTTTATTGAGATATAATTTATTACTTAGATAACCCAATAAGATAATTATATGTAAAAATAATAAAATAAATAATACATAAATTAAAAATAACTCTTAATTTAAATAAAATAAACATAATTATCTAAAAAAAATTAACTTGGTAGAAAATCTTCTCAGTAGACAAACGTATGAAAAATTAAAACCTTTTGAAAGAAAAGAAACTTTGAAACCTTAAATTTATTCATTAAATCTGTTAGAAAAAGCAAATTGAAAAAAAAAAGATTGATGGCCAAAAAAGGCTCAAAAATACAATTAGAGCCATTTTGACAAAACATTCAAACGTTAGTGGCCAAATTTATCATTAAACCTAAACAAAATTACAATAGCAATAGATAAGTGTTGAGTTTTTGAAAATAAAATTACTAAAAAGGACAATCATGATCTTTAAACATATATCGTAAAATGAATATAGAAAATTTAAAAGAAAAACACACAAATACCTTATTATTAAATAAACTTAAAATTGTTGTATTTATTTTTATATCAACTTGAATATTTTTTGTTATCGATTAGCCAAAATATCTAGCTAATCACATCAAGATTCAACATGGAAGTCCATCAAAAATTCAAATGAGGCAAATCACAATTTTAAATTTCAATGAAAAAGTAGGCAACTTCGAATAATGTTTTTTTGTTCACTCTTTTTGGACCCAAGAAAAAGGAAATTCTAAAGCAAGGAATATGGTTTATGTAAATTTAGATTCCTTATTACTAAAATTGATGATCCAAATTAAGTCCCACACGGCATAAAAATAATTAGATTCTAATTTGGGGTATACTTTCTCCCACGCGTCCATACCACAATCACTTTATGGGAAATGAATCATAATACAATGAAATATATCTGTTAATTTTATTTACGTGGTTGTTATAAAAAAAAGTTAAAATAATTCTTTTAAAATATTTTAAAATTAAAATTTTAAAACATCATTTTAAATAATTTTAATTAATAGTATTAATGGATTAATAAAGAATAGCATAAGCCTAGCAAGCACCAAATCATCTTTTATTTACAGTACATGAAGTGAGATTATACTATACCTTAAATCTTTCTTGGTTACGATGAAGATTTGGTAGTTGCATATCCACTTCATATTATAGTTTAAATATTTAAATATTTAAACATAAAAGTTTTAAAATTTTATTTTATTTGAAGCGATTGGGAACATGTATAAAAATATTTTTAATTAATATGATTTCAAATAGAAAATTCTTGTTTAAATTTTATTTAATATCAACGGAATGAATAGTTTAAAGTTTAGAGAAATTTTATTATTGATGGAGCAAATATTTTTTTGAATTTTCGGAAAATTTTATATTTTTCATATTATTTTATTTTAAATAGTTTTTTATTGAAAATATTTTTAAAATATTTTTTAGTAATTGTTTATGTACTTTTAAAAGTAAAGACCAGATTGAAAAACAATTATAAACATTGAGGTTTAAAAGTATTATTATACTTTTTTTATAACGTTAAAATTTAATCACACTTGAAGATATACTGCTTCCTCTAGAAAATTGTAACTGGCAAAACTTTAAATAGTTTTTTTTTCTTTTTGTGAGAACTTTGAATCATCTTTAATAATCAACATACTTTTTTGTAACAGCCAGATGTAACATATGCAATAAATTTTCAAAATTAATTATTTTGGAAAATAAGAAAATGATTGATTGTGCTTTTTTTTAAATGTATATAATTTTTGGGAATTATATTATATACTTTCTAGAAGGAAAGAATTGTTAATAAAAGATGTATTGTTGGGCCTGTAAATAAAAATTAATTATTAATGGGAATTATAAAAATACTTTTTAAAAAAATCACTATTACAATTTGATTAAATTGTTATATTCTTGATGCCCTCTTTTAATTTATGCTTAATATTATCTTGTTTCAAATGAGAATTTAATTTATATATTAAATATTTATTTTAATTATAAAATGTTGCGGTGATTGCTTATCTCATCCCTTAATTATATGGTTATGGGTTTGATTCCTAATGATAAAGCTAAAAAAAATTTTGGGACCGAAATTAAGTTGTATGCTTTTATAAGAATTAAAATATAATTTCATTATTTTAATAATTTTATATTTATAATTTTTGGGATCGAAATTAAGTTGTATGATTTTAATTGATTTTATTAGATAAAACGAAAAATATATATTTCTTTTTGGGTTATTTTAGGGTTCACTGCCCCACCCCAAAAAAGCATCAAAACCATCTAATTAATGAAAATTAAATGCTAAATTAGTTGCATGATCATGATGAACCATGAAAATTAAGTTGATATTTAATGATAATTGTTCTCATAGTGGTGAACCATGGACTTGGTGGGAGAGGGTCCAATAGGATTTTGGTACTTTGTGGAGCTTACAGTTTGGGAGGTGGGATTTTTATTTTGTCATAATGATTGATTGGATTCTCTAATTTTATAAAAATATTATTTTAGCTTTTTGTTTAATTTTTTTAATCTTTAATTTTATTTATTTATTGCAAATTACTCAGAATTAGATGAAAAAGTTAATATTTTTAATTTTGTTGATGTGGCGTACAAACATTAATTTTTTTAAAAATTATTAAATTTATTTAAAATTTATAAAAATATTTTTAGAATTTTTAAAAATTTAAAAATTAATTAAATGCTAATATGTTATCCGTATAGCTATCCATGTATATGCCACGTTAGCAAAATTAACAAAAATTAAAATTTTCATACATTTTGTGGTGATTTGACAAAAAAATACAAGTTCAAAAGGGCGAAAAAATTGAATGAATGGCTAAAATGAATTTTTCTATAAAGTTGGAGGACAAACAAAATCATTATGCTTTTTATTTTGTGGCCTTTTAGTCATAGGTTCAAAAGTGTAATGACATCATTAACACAAAAGCATGACAGAATTTGGGTTTATTATTGATATTATTATAAATTGGACAAGTAGAGAAATAAAAAAGAAAAAGAAAAAGAAATGAAAAGTCAAGTCAGAACCTTAATACAAGGAAGCAGTTAATTATAGTTGTAAAGTTTAACAAGTAAATTGTCTGTAAGCCAACATAACAACGTGTAAGACTTTCTAACAATAGATTTTCTAAACACCTAAATAACGACACCATGTTTCGCTATGATGCTTTATGATTACAAAACGATGATGATGTTATTATTTCATTTATACTCTACTCACCATTTTAAATTTTGCTAATCGAAAAATATTTAAACTTGAAAAATTCGAACTCAAAAGAATCCGAATTTAAAAATCTAAATCTGAGAAAGAAATTGACTAAATCTAAAATTACAAATATTTTAATTTTGAATTTAATAATTCATTTTATTTTTATATGATGACAACTCAATTCATATTTGTCTTAAAAAACATAAATTATATATATATATATAATAGAGTTATTTTATATAAAATAATTAAATTGTTAATTGTATGTAAAATTTATTATTATATAATATGTATTTGAATTGACCAAGATATCTTTTATTATCTATTATTATATTATATTGACACCAACAAATGTTGTATGAAGTGGTAAGACACATTGCAAAGTTTGAATCTTGGAAACAATATTTTTGAAAGGGGCAACCGCATATCTTCGAAAGGGTTAATCTTTATGGACTGTAAAATGGACGTGGAGGAAACCTTAATTATACCAAAAAAAATATTATATTATATTGATTAATTGAATAACTTTTTTTATTAAATTTATAAACTTAATACTTATATTCTAAAATATTTATTCTAAAACTCAAATATATTATACTAAGTCCAAACTCAAACAATATATTTATTATTATCCAAAGAAAAAATTATTTATACCCCAAATCTCAGGTACAAAATGAAATGAAATTAAACCCAATACTCAAATACAATTTATAAAAGTTAAAACCCAATTCAAAATTTAATTTAATAAAAATAATATTTTTATTAAAATGTTAATTTTTAATAATAATTTATATATTACTAGTTATAGACAATGTATTATAATATAACAAATTATACGTAACTATTGATACTATATCTTTAAGTATAATCTATAATATAATAATAGTATATCATCTATTATAGTTAGTTGTTAAAACCAACTTAATCAATCAAATCGAGCTAATTCAAGTAAATCATATGGTAAATTCAATTTTGATTTTGGACCAATTAATAGTCATATATATGCATTAATAGTTTAAAAGATATTATTACATTATATAATGTTATATCACATAGTATAATAGTAAAAATAATATATTAATTATTAATTATTATTATTTATTATTATATTGGTTGAAATATGTTCTAAATCACTATTCTCTCCGTATATTTGAAAATTAATCCTTTTACTATATTATATAATGCTATATTATATCATATCATAATAATGTAGCGACGTAAAAATTTTAGCACGGGCGCTAGTCGAAGTAATTATTAAAATTTTAAAAATAGAATCTCGATTTTATTTGAAAAAGGAGTCGCCACCGATCTTTTTTCTAGGTGTGATCGGACACCTAACAAATTCTCTTTTTTTTAAAAGAAAAATTATTTTTCAAATTTTTCTAAAAAAGAGGTAATTTTAGGTCTACATGAAAATTCAGAGAAAATTAGAGTTCGGGAATTGGTTACGTGTGAGGAAGGTATTAGCACCCTCGCGATGCCCAAAATTGGTATCTCGTTAAACGCGTGTTGTCTTAATTTTCAAAAATACGAGTTCAATTTAATATTTAATCGTGATCCGATTAAAACACGAGAATTTTGAAACGCAACCTTTTTTTTTTGAAAACACGAAATTTTTTAAAACAACAGAATTTTAGAAACATGATTTTTTTTTAAACACGAAAATTTTGAAACACGAGAATTTTTTTTTTGAAAACACTAATTTTCTTTTTGAAGCACGAAAAATTTTAAAACACAAATTTTTGAAAACACGGAAATTTTTAAAACACGGGAATTTTTGAAAACATGAAAATTTTTGAAACACCGGAACTTTTGAAAACACAAAGATTTTTGAAACATAGGAATTTTTTGAAAACACGAATAATTTTGAAAAATGGAATTTTTTTTAAAACACGGAAATTTTTTGAAAACATGAAAAATTTAAAAAAACGGATTCTTTTTTATTTTTATTTTTTTAAAACACGAATATTTTTGAAACCACGAAGATTTTTTTACACAAATTTTTCGATTTTTTATTAAGTACGTATCGTATTTAACACGAACCGGTGATATTCACTCAACATAGCAATGGAATCAACGAATTAGTGTCAAATCGATTCGTTGCCTTATTTTTGAAAACACGAATATTTTTTGAAACACGAGAAAATTTTTTTGAAGACACGAAAATTTCGAAACACGGGAATTTTTTTCGAAAACACAAATTTTTTTGAATATTTTCGATTTTTAAAAGGGCGTATCGAGTTTAACGCAAACCGGTGATATTCATCCAACATAGCGATGAAATCAACGATTTTATGTTAAATCGATTCGTTGCCTTATTTATTAAAATTATTTAAAATAAAATAAAATTAAAATTGGATTAAATTAAAAATATAAATAAAAATATAAAAATGTATAAAGTACTAATAATATTAAAACGAAATAGCATAAAATACGAGCATTAAATTAAAAGTGAAATAAACAAAATTATCGAAAAGATCCCGAAACACGAGCTTCGTCGAACAGGTTACCCAAATTGAACCTTTTTTCTTTTTTTTTTTCTTTCTCTTCTTTTCTTTTTTTCTGGCCTACCTCTTTTGGGCCTGATGGGCCGTTGGTCAGGCCTAGCCTGCTGGTGGGCCTGGGGGCCTGCTGGGCAGCTGCTGGACTGGGCCTAGGCTGGTGCACAAATGGGCCTGCTGGGCTGCCCAAAAATGGCCTGCTTTCTTCTTCTTCTTTTTTTCTATTTTGTTTTTTTTTTCTGGGCTGCTCTCTAGGCCTGGGCGCTAATGGGCTGCTGGCTGCTGCGGGTCGGGTTCTCGGGTCGGCCGGGTCGGGTCAGGTCGGCCCGATTAAAAAAATTATTCTTTTTTTTTCCTTCTTTCTTCTTCCCCTTTTCTTCTTTCTTTCTTCTTTCTTTTTCTTCTTTTTTCTTCCTTTCCTTCTTTCCCGATCAGCCCCCGACGGTGCTCCTCCCAGCCCGATGCGACGGTCGGCGGCGGCGGAGGAGCTCTCCTCTCCCCTCTTTTCTTTCTTTGCTCTTTTTTCTTTGCTGTTTTTTTTTTATTTTTTATTTTTGTGTCTTTGCTTTACTTTTTATTTGTTGGCTCTCTTTGTCTTTGATAGGTAGGAGGACAACGACGGCTGGTGGTGAGGGACGGCGGTGTGGGGCTTGTTTGCTGCTGTTTTTGATTTTTTTTTCTCAAAATTTGATTTTTTTTTTTGCTTCCTTGCTTGGCTCCAAATTTTGGGGGTTTAAAACCTCTTTTAAATTGTTGATTTTTCTTCTCCTTTTTCGCAGTTTGCAGGTGGCTAGGGAGGGGTAGGCCGGCCGCCGCCGTTGCAGGCGCAAGTTGTGCTGGTTGCTGTCAGAAGGACCAAAACGTGAACTCAGTAAAAGTTTTGGGACTAAAACGTAATTTCAATAAATTTTAGGGGTCAAAATATAATTTTGAGAAAGTTTAGGGGTTAAAAAGTAATTTATAAAAGTTTAGGGGTTGAAATGTAATTTTAAGAAAGTTTAAGGGTCAAAATATGATTTTAAAAAAGTTTAGGGGTGAAAATACAATTTTTTTAAAACACGAAATTATTCCAGGACAAAATTCAGTGATTACATATAATATATTAATAGTTTATATATATGCATTAATGATTAAATATTATAATATTATGTAATACATCTTTTATTATAATCTATTGTTAGTACAAATTTCCGGTGAGGAAAATCTCGAACACACGAACGAAACTCGAACAGAAAAAGAAGAAATAGGACAAGCCTCAAAGGCGTGTATCAAACCACTATCTTTAAAGTTATATCCGCCCTCACCTATCTTCGGTGTGCAAAAGAGTTTCAAGCAAATTAACCTCGATGGTACAATAAAGTCAATGACTATTTGCATTTTGCACTGACGAGAATAGTCCACTAAGCACTGAGCAATGAATAACAAGAAACTCAATTTCTACAAAGAATTTCTGCAGTAACTCTTTATAGAATAATCTAATAATATTAGAAAATGAAGAATGATAGAAATAACTTTTAGAACTTGTTGGTGTGATTTCCAAACGAAATCTCATTTTTATTTATAGAAATTTTCATATCTCTTCATAGAGACATCTTTCAATAGGTGTCTTTCAAAATAATAATGTCTTTAAAAATATATAATTATTCATTTAATATTATAACTATTCAAATAACATTGTTTGAATAGTTATAATTCTTTTCAAAAATCAAATGATATAACTTTTGACCAATGACCAAAAGATTTATCTTTTAATTAATTACACCCATTCATTTATAGTTATTGGAACACTATAAATATTTGAAAATGTTTTAACAACCTCCTCTCATTTTCAAAATATTTTAGATGTTGATATTCTTGGAAATCAATTTGCATAAATGAAGGTGTCTTACGATTGAACCTTCACTTAGTGAAAATATGTTAAAGTTAATCGAAATTGCATGGTAGACTAAGGTTTGAACCAACTATTCCATTTGATTAACTGAATACATCTCACACAATGATTTCAACATTGGTCAATGCATAATATATAGGGACACTATAATGGTCATGTGTCTGTGTCCTCTTTTCATGAGTGTTGTCAAAGCCAAGCCCTTGAGCTCCTAGAAGCGGCCACATTTCCACTCATATAGGTAGATCCCATCAAGAGTGTTCCCATAATTATAACACTCTAACATATTTATGTTATGGGTCCATTAAAAGTACATTACTTATCTTTCCCTTATCATTACAAGTACCTAACACTTTAATCCTAGGATGGATTTATTTATGGTGCTAATAGTCACATACTAATGATGTACTTTGTTTCATTGAACTCAAGACTTGACGTTATACTAAGAGTTGAGTCGAGTTTCCATCATTGGTGACTTTAATTAATGGGCTTGAGTCCTATCCCTTTTGAGGTTTTTTTTACTGCATCTCTAGCAAGACTTTTTGTCAAAGGATCCGCCAAATTTTTACTTGACCTCACATAATTAATAGTGACCACTCCATCAAAGACTAATTGTCGGACTAGCTATGTCTTAATCCAATGTGCCTAGACTTTCCATTATATAATTGGTTATATGCCTTTGCTAGAATAGCCTCACTATCACAACAGATAGAAATAGGTGAAATTGGCTTAATCATTCTGCTTCTTTAGATGTAGCGGCAAATGCAATAAATTCTGCTGCCATGGTGGAATCAGTAATACATGTTTGTTTCTTGGAACCCTAAGAAATGACTCATTCACCAAGAATAAAGATCCATCCACTAGTAGATGCATGATCTTCCAAACTTGTAATCCAACTAGCATCCGAATACCCTGCTAAAATTAAAGAATATCCATTATAACACAATCCATAGTTAATAGTTTTCTTTAAGTACCTAAGTACTCTATTCAAAGCTTACCAATGCAAACTACTTGGATTACTTGTGTACCTACTCAATTTCCCAGTAGCATGTGCAATATCTAGTCTTGTACAAGTCATTATGTACATAAGACAACCAATTAGACTTGCATATTTCAATTGATCAATTTTCCTACCAGCATTAGATACTAATTTTATTTGAGGATCCATGGGTGTAGATGCTAGTATACAAATGAAAAGATCAAACTTTTTAAGCACATTTTCAATGTAATTTGATTGTGATAAAACTATAGTGCTTTCCTTTCGGATTATTTTAATCCTAAAAATAACATCTGCTACACCCATATCCCTCATAGCAAAGTTGTTTAACAAGAATTTCTTTGTGTTTTCTATTTGTTTCAAATCCATGCAAAAAATAGCATGTCATCTACATATAAACAAATTATGATACCTTTTCCATTTTCAAATTTCCTATATATGCAGTTATCGAATTCATTTATTTTATATCCATTAGCTAAAACAAAATTGTCAAACTTTTGGTGCCATTGCTTTAGTGCTTGTTTAAGTCCGTATGGAGATTTAACAAGCTTACATACCTTATGCTCCTGTCCTGGAACAACAAATCATTTTGGTTGTTCCATGTATACTTCCACTTCCAGTTCACCATTTATAAATGCAGTTTTAACATCCATTTGGTGAACAACCAAATTATATATTGAAGTAAGTGATATTAAGTGTCTAATTGTACCAATTCTTGCTATTGGAGCATAGGTATCAAAGTAATCAATACCTTATTTTTGTGTAAAATCTTTGGTTACCAACCTTGCTTTAAATTTATCAATGGTTCCATTGACATTCATTTTCCTTTTGAAGATTCATTTACAACTTATTGGGTTGGAACTCAGTGGAAGATCAACTAAGATCCAAGTTTGATTTCCCATTATTGAATCCATCTCATCAGTTATTGTTTTTCAAAAAGCAGAGTCTTGAGATTTCATTGCTTCTTCAAATGTAATAAGATCAGATTCTGTATTATAACAATAAGGTATCTTATTGCATATACTTTCAGCTTTTCCCTCTACAAAAAACATAATGAAATCTGGTCCAAAATCTTTGACCTTTTTAATCTTTTTACTTCTTCTTAATTCTTGACAAGATTCATCATTATTATCAATTTATTCCAATGGAATCTCATTCTCATTTGAAGAATGAAATAATTGTTGTGGTTGTAATTGTCTTGAAATAGAATTAAATCTATTTTCATAAAAAAAATAACATCTCTTGATTCAATAACAGTTTTAATTGAAATTGAATAATTTGGTTCAATTACCATGAACCTATATGCCTTGCTATTACGTGCATATCCTATAAATATGCATTCAATTCCTCTTTCATCTAACTTTTTTACGTTAAGGTGTTGGAACTTTAACAATAGTTCTGCAACCCCAAACCTTCAAATAATTAAGGCTTGGTTTCCTTTTCTTCCATTGTTCATAGAGGGTTATTTTAGTTTCCTTATTAGGATCTCTATTCAATATATGACAAGCTGTTAGAACAATTTCTCCCTAAAAATCTTGTTTAAGACCTGAATATGATAATATTGAATTTACCATTTTAGTCAAGACTCTATTTTTCATTTCAGCTACACCATTTTGTTCTGGTGTTTAAGGGGCTGAAACTTGATGGATAATCCTAGTGGATTCAAAATAACTTGGATTATAGCATTCTCCACCTCTATCCAATCTTAAACACTTGATAAATGATTCACACTGAAGTTCAACTTTAGATTTATAAACTTTAAATTTATCAAGTGCTTTATCTTTTGAATGCAATAAATATATATATAGCAATATCTAGAACAATCATCAATAAAAGTAACAAAATATTTCTTTCCACCTAATGTAAGAGTATTATGTATGTCACATAAATCACTATGTATCAAAACAATCAACTTTGTTTTCCTTTTGACCTTAGGGAAATGGTTTCTTGTAATTTTAGTTAACATACATGTATTGCATTTTCAATATTATTAAAAATAGGAATTAAATCTAACTTATACATGTCATTCAAATTTCTATAATTCAAATGACCTTATCTATAATGCCATAAACAAGAAGATTCGACCATATAAATAGAAATAGTATTTTTATTCTTATTAATAATTTTGAGTTTGAACATGTTCTCATACATATATCATTTTCCTACAAAAATTCCTCCCTTAGACAAAATAAACTTATCTACCTCAAAAACAAGTTTGAAACCAAACTTATTCAACAGATTTTCAGACACAAAATTCTTCCTAACTTCCGGTATATAAAGTACATCATTCAAGGTTAAAACATTTCTAGAAGTGAATTGTAGTTCAATAGACCCTTTGTCTTTGATTGTTGAGGTGGAAGAATTTTCCATGTACAAAACATTGTAATTTTCACATTGCGTGAACTTTGTGAACATGCTTTTGTCTTTGCACACATTCTTGGTTGCTCCGGTATCAATTCACTATGCATTATCATCTTGTGCCATATTAATTTTAGATATCAGTGCAACGAACTTTTCGTTATTATTAGTCTTAGAAGATGATTTCTTTTTTAAAAATTGACATTCATTCTTGAAATGTCTCGGCTTACCACAACGATAGCATATGCCATTTTGTTTCTTTTTGAACTTAGGTGATCTATCAGTTTGTTTGAACTTTCTCTTGAATGGTTTAGTAGTCTATACTTCCTCTGTAACATGCACTTTAGCATTTTCAGAATTTAGGTTTTGGCCTTGCTTTCAATATTCTTCTTCAATATGAAGATGATTTGCCAAAGCCTCAAGATATATTTCCTCTTTCTTATGTTTTAGACTTCTTTTAAAGTCTTTCCAAGATGGAGGGAATATGTCTATTATGAAGGATACAACAATCATTTCATCCATTTTCATATCACATTGCTTAAATTGATTTAGCATTTTTTTCAATATCATGAAGTTATTCCATAATAGAACGACCATAAACCATTTGATAACTATTGAAACGACTAACAATAAATTTCTTACTTGTAGCATCGTTGGTATCTTGTCTCTAATTTGTCCCATAATTTCTTAGTGGTGACCTCGTTTTGGTAGGTGTTGAACAAACCTTCGATTAACCATTCAATATGTGGCCTATGCACATGTAGTTAACATTGTCCCATTTTTGCCTTTCTCAGGTTGCAGCAACAGATTCGTTTTCATTCTCTTTTGGTCTTGTATCCAAAACATAGGCAATCTTCAAAGTTGTTAATAAGAAATGCATCTTTTTCTGCCATCGCCGAAAATTACCACCATCAAAACGATCAAGTTTGACAAAGTTGGAAGCCAACTCCCTTAGTGTTCAACTTTTATGTGTTGTGGTAGTCATCATGAATGATATAACCTTAAAATTGTTAGTACAAATCTCCGATGAGGAAAATCTCGAACACACGAACGGAACTCGAACAGAAAAAGAAGAAATAGGACAAGGCTCAAAGGCGTATATCAAATCACTATCTTTAAGGTTATATTCACCCCCACCTATCTTCGGTGTGCACAAGAGTTTCAAGCAAATTAACCTCGATGATACAATAAAGCAAATGAATATTTGCGTTTTACACTGACGAGAATAGTCCACTAAGCACTGAGCAATGAATAACAAGAAACTCAATTTCTACACAGAATTTATACAATAACTCCTTATAGAACAATCTAATAATATTAAAAAATTAGGAAGGATATAAATAACTTTTAGAACTTGTTGGTGTGATTTTCAAATGAAATCTCATTCCTATTTATAGGAATTTTCATATCTATTCATAGAAACATCTTTCAATAGGTGTCTTTTGAATAATAATGTCCTTAAAAAATATAATTATTCATTTAATATTATAATTCAAATAATATTATTTTTCCTAATTATTTTTAATGTTTATGATTTTTAAAGAATTTTTTTATATTTTAAACCCATTGAAAAGAAAATTGATGACCTAATTAATTCAACCCTCGATCGAATTCTTAAAACATTGATTTGTATAGAGCATGGATTTTAGTTGAAAGGATACTGAATCTAATTTTTCTTCCCAACAGTTTTAAGATGTTTTCTTTTTTGTCAATAAAGGAACACTTATTAATTAAATAGTTCGATACATAGGAAAGCTAACTATGTACATCCACAAGAGGAGGAAGAAAATATGAGAGGTCAAAATAAACAACCTAGTTACAAGTTGAACTCCTAGTTTCGTACAAAATACTAGAAATGGTATTGCTTCCTCTTGGTAGATATGAAGTAGACTACTGCACTAGAAGTTGCTCAACAAAGTCGTATAGTCATAAATAAGATTTTTGATGGAACTCACAATAACGACCACATCAAGCTCGACAACGATACAATAAATGTGCAAACTTTTAGCAAGTTGAAGTCCATCCTAAGACCCCCATAGTTCGACTATTATATTAGAAGAGATCCCAATAAATCTATGATAACAAGTGTGATATCCAATTTTGGGCCCGCGCCCTCATAAATAGAAAGCAAAATAAATACAAACAATAACAGCCCAAAAAACATTGGGTCCAAAGCCCATTTACCCTAGCCCAATTACAGAGTAGCCCAAGGGAGAAACCCTAAGCAGTTAGCAGCAGACAGCGCCGCATGCCCCACGTTCAGCAACCTCCACATCGCTCACGTTCAGCCCTTCACGCATGCACCTGCAAACCACGAATAGCATTAAGAGGATATACACAGCAAAAAATGGTAAAAAAAGGGGGGATTATTTTCTTATTATTTTTATTATTGTTTTGGGGATATAAAGAGTTGATTGTAAAACCGATTGGGGGAGAAAACAACATTGTATTGACAGATTGAAGAAACACAATAGAAAAAAACAGTTTTGAAGGTGACGATTTTGGTTCTTCTTTTTTCCAGTTTCCTTATTTGTTTTTCTTTTTCTTTTTCCTTGTTTCTAAAGGCAAATAAGAATAAAGAAAGAAAGGAGTACTTACCGTGGGTCTGATCTCCTCAGACCGCCATCTGCGGTGGAGCTGTGGTGGCGACATGGCTACGGCGGCTGGGGCTGAGTTAAGGAAAAACACTAGCAGAGAATTTTTCTTTCCCCCCTCTGTTTTGAAGAAAATGAAATGAAATGTTTTACTAAAAGAAATTTTTGGCTTTAATATTATAGGCAAAACGGTGTTGTATTGATGTAACCCAACAGCCCAAGTGATTTGAACTTTTTTCTTAAGATCCGCGTTCTTTGTTTCAAATGGGAAATTTTCGCAATTAGTCCCATGGTTTTTATAGCTTGTCAAAATTAATTTTTCAATTTCTTTTAAATTGTACTGCACATTTTATTTTTGTTTTAATTTAATCCGTGCTGCTGAGCAGCGTTTTGGAAGAAGGGATTAATTTCCCTTTTGGTCCTCCACTATTAATTGCGTGTTCTATTTGGTCCATTCATATTTTATTTATTTCAAATTTGCCCCGAATTTCTGTTTTAAGTTTAAATTAGTTTTTTTTTTTGGTTATTAGTGCTATTAAATATTTTAATTTCAATTGAATTACCATTATTTATTATTATTATTATTATTATTACTATTATTTATTATATTTTATTACTGTCATTATTATACCTGCATATGTACACGCATATGTAGGTTAATATATATATATGTAAATATTTTTTTAAATGTTTTAAATACATATGTATACTTTATATATTTTATTATTATTTTATTTTCATAGTTTTATATATATATACACGTATATCCATTTATATTTTATAATATTCATACATTTTCTATATTTTATAATTTATACATATATGTACATATATTTTTTATAATGTATATATATTCATACATTATTCAAAACTATTATAAGCATTTTTTTATATATACTTATATATCCATGTTTTCATAATTTACTAATATATTATGTTTATACATTTTATGTTTATTATTTCTAAAATGTATGTATATTTTATTATTGATTCATTTTCATGATTTTTGTATACATATATATATATGCATTAACGTTTTATCATGTTTTTAAAGAAAATATATTTCGGTTTCGTCAAAGCATTAAAATCATTATATTTTAGAAATTTTTAAAATATTTGGCATTCATGATTCTCGAGAAAGATCGTGTCCTAACTTACTGGATTGTGATCATTTTTTCGATGAATTTAGAAAGCCAAGTATTTATTTTGCAATAAATTCACAATTTTCAAATAAAAGCTTATTCTCGGGAATCCAAAAATGTTGGGTCCTAACTTACTGGTCATGACATTTTATCTTCTCGAAATAAGAATTTTTAAAATCAAAAGATAAACTTGATTTTTGAAGATTTAAAAATATTGTGCCCTAATTCACTGGGTGTGATGTTTTATTTCTTTGAAATTAGGATGTCTTATTTTTAATTCATTCGAGTTAAAAGTTTGCTTTTAAAATCTTTTCAAATTTTCGACACTAAGACATTAAATAATCAATTTGGTACCGATTTTGGGCGTTACGAGGGTGCTAATCCTTCCTTGTGCGTAACTGACTCCCGAACCTATTTTCTCAAATTTCGTAGACCAAAATTATTTTTAAGGTGAGCCGATCAACCTCAATCAAGGATAGGTGGCGACTCCAATTTTTGTTTTTTAAAGTCTACAACTAAATTTTTGTTTTCAAAAAAATAGTTTCGACAACAAGCAATCCAATGATTATTATGATCCCTAACGATGGCTCCTGAGCCAGTATGTGTATCCAGAAAAAAAAGGGCATTAGCCAAAGGGAAGGATCAAGTACTGCTAAGATGTGTGGACGCAGTGGAAGCTAGAAAAATTCTAGAAGAAATCCATGAGGATATCTATAGAACACATGCAAATGGTTTCACAATGGCCAGGCAGATCATGAGATTTGGGTATTATTGGTCTACTTTGGAAAGGGATTGCATCAGCTATGCTAAGAAGTGCCATAGATGCCAAATTTATGGCGATAAAATGCATGCACCTCCTTCACCTCTTCATGTTATGACTTCTCCATGGCCTTTCTCTATGTGGGGTATGGACGTCATTGGACCAATATCGCCAAAGGCTTCTAACGTGCATCGCTTCATCTTTGTGGTTGTTGACTACTTTACCAAATGGGTGGAAGCTGCATCATATGCAAATGTTACTAAGTCAGCAGTTAGCCGATTCTTGAAAAAGGAAATCATATGTCGATATGGAATGTCTGAGAGGATCATATCTGATAATGCGTTGAATTTGAACAATAGTGCAATAGCAGAGGTCTGTAGTCAATTCGGGATCAGACATCATAACTCGTCGCCATACTGCCCAAAGATGAATGGTACAGTAGAAGCAGCCAATAAGAATATCAAGAAAATTGTGGGAAAGATGACCGAGACTTACAAAGATTGGCATGAGAAATTACCGTTCGCTCTCTTTGCTTATAGAACGTCTGTCAGGACTTCGACTGGGGCAACACCTTTCTCTTTGGTTTATGGGATGGAAGCAGTTCTACCTATTGAGATAGAAATTCCTTCTCTTCGGGTATTATCTGAGATGAAATTGGATGAGGCAGAATGTGTTCAATCTTGTTATGATCAATTGAATTTAATAGAAGAAAAAAGACTAAAGGCTGTTCGGCATGGTCAGATGTATCAAAAGCGGATGATGCGAGCCTAAAACAAAAAAGTTCGTCCCAGAGAATTTAATAATGGGGAACTGGTGTTGAAGAAGATCCTTCCTATACAAAAGAATTTTAGAGGGAAATGGATGCCAAATTGGGAAGGTCCATATGTTGTAAAGAAAACCTTTTCAAGGGGAGCTTTGATTTTGAGTGAGATGGATGGCAAAGATTTGCCAAACCCTGTAAATTCAGATTCAGTTAAGAAATACTTTTCTTAAAAAAAAGAGAGGAAAGGAGAGGCCAATGTGAAAACCCGTAAAGGGCACTTTGAGACCAAAGGGGATTTGAGTTGAAAACCAGGAAAATGACGGCTCAAATGCTGATCAGGTGACGCATTCGGTGATCTTGCAATGATTGAATCAATAGGAAAGGGGATGCAACATCTTGGGGCATCGACAGAGTACTGTAGATCTTCTAAGCACATGTCGGATTCAGAGTGGTCTTCAGGAAGTTTGCGCAGAGAAGTTCAAACTGCGATATCTGGGGCACCTAGTCTTCTCAGTATTTATATCTTGGAATACTTTATTCCTTTTCAAGATTCATGTTTCCAATCCATTTCTCTTTTATTCTTACTGTTCTTTATAACCTATTTATCTTGAGTTTTATTTTCAATGAATTTCATCTTGTCCATTTCGATACTCTTGTTCAAGCATTTTTCATTGGGACGATGGGATAATAATACTTTTATAAAGGAAATTTTTCATATTACTTTGGAAGTTTCTAAATAATACGGGAACCTGAAACAAGATTATTGTTTAGAGCTCACCAAGTTTAAAGGTTGGAAATCTGAGAAGGAAGAGTCTAAATTAAAACATTCTCTTTGGATTTTGTTGTTAAAAACATTGTTCGAACAAAATGACAGGATGGGGTGTTGTAGACAAAGCTTCATTGAACAAGCAAGCAATGATCACCTTGCAATAAGAAGAGGTTTCCTTGGAGAAAGAAATTCTTCATTTGTGCATAGGCATTTGGTATGACACCTTGAGAACGGTATAAAGGACCAAAGTGCTTCACCTTGCGATAAAAAAAGATTGAAAGACCAGATTTTTCTACCCTTGGGTTACAGAGGGAGAAAGATGGTACAAATTTTTCGTCCAAGGGATTGAACTTTGAAGTTCACAATGGGGGAAATCTGATTAAGCGTTTCTTTGGAGATGCGAGCCAAGCAAAAATGCATTGTAGCACATCAGCGATAAAGCCTTAATAAACTTTGAATAATGACAACCTAAGCGGGATCATTCTCGAAAAAAATAATATTCCACATTCATTCAAATATCATTCATACACGTCTAGTTAGGAGCATTTGATTCATTTTGATTATGACATCTTAATCATTATGCATAATTAGGTTCATAAGTTGAATTATACAGGTCATGTTCCTTAGAGAACAAACCGATGAAACTTCAGCCTTGCCTCCCTAAGTTTGCAGCGAAGCAGACTGAAAGTAGCAGATCATGCCTTCCTGTACTGACAGCGAAGCAAATCAAAGATACCAGCCTTATCTCCCTGAGCAGTAGTGGAGTAGGTTGAAAATGGCAGATATGGCCTTCCTGTACTTACAGCGAACCTTATCTCCCTGGGCAGTAGTGGAGTAGGTTGAAAATAATAGATCTTGCCTTCCTGTACTGGCAGTGAAACAGATCGAAGACACTAGTCTTATCGCCTTGACATTGCAGTTAAAAAGATTGAAGCCACAACGGCGGATCTTATTTTCCTGGCGTCGCAGCAGAGCAGATTGAAGCCACAACGGCGGATCTTACTTCCCTGGCGGTGTAGTTGAACAGATTGAAGCTACGACGGCGGATCTGGTTTCCCTGAAATTGCAATTAAAAAGATTGAAGCCACAACGGCGGATCTTATTTTCCTGGCGTCGCAGCGGAGCAGATTGAAGCCACGACGGTGGATCTTATCTCCCTGGTGTTAAGGCTTGGATTAGCTAAAGTGGAGTGGATTGAAGCTGTGGGCAGCGAATCCTATCTCTTTAGCATTACAGTGAAAAAGATTGAAGCCACAACGACGGATCTTACTTCTCTGGCGGTGTAGTGGAACAGATTGAAGTCACGACGGCGAATCTTGTTTCCTCGACATTGCAGTTAAACAATTTGAAAAATCCTATATTCCTGAAGTTGTAGTGAAGCGGATTAAAATCACAGATCTTATCTCTCTGAAATTGCAGGGAACAGATCACAAATCACATATAGTCTTATCTCCCTAAAATTGTAGTGGAGCAGACTAAAGATAGCAAATTTTGTTCTTTTGAGAAGCTACAAGTAGGATGGAATGAGGTTACTTAAAGGAGAAGAGTGCCGAAGTCCAGCTTGACCGGGCAAAATTGGTCATCTTAAAGTCTTTGCTCTGTTTTCATTACATGATAACGAGCAAAGAGGGGCAGCTGTGATACCCAATTTTGGGCCCAGGCCCTCATAAATAGAAAGCAAAATAAATTCAAATAATAACAGCCAAAAAAACATTGGGTCCAAAGCCCATTTACCCTTGCCCAATTACAGAGTAGCCCAAGGGAGAAACCCTAAGCAGTTAGCAGCAGACAGCACCGCATGCCCCATGTTCAGCAACCTCCACATCGCTCACGTTCAGCCCTTCACGCACGCACCTGCAAACCACGAATAGCATTAAGAGGATATACACAGCAAAAAATGGTAAAAAAAAGGGGATTATTTTTTATTTTATTGTTGTTGTTGTTGTTGTTGTTGTTGTTGTTGTTGTTGTTTTGGGGATATAAAGAGTTGATTGTAAAACCGATTGGGGGGGGAAACAACATTGTATTGACAGATTGAAGAAACACAACAGAAAAAACAGTTTTGAAGGTGACGATTTTGGTTCTTCTTTTTTCCAGTTTCCTTATTTGTTTTTCTTTTTATTTTTCCTTGTTTCTAAAGGCAAATAAGAATAAAGAAAGAAAGGAGTACTTACCGTGGGTCCAATCTCCTCAGACCGCCATCTGCGGTGGAGCTGTAGTGGCGACATGGTCATGCGGTACTGGTGAAATGAGTTAATGAAAAACACTAGCAGAGAATTTTCTTTCCCCCCTCTGTTTTGAAGAAAATGAAATGAAATGTTTTACTAAAAGAAATTTTTGGCTTTAATATTATAGGCAAAACGGTGTTGTATTGATGTAACCCAACAGCCCAAGTGATTTGAACTTTTTTCTTAAGATCCGCGTTCTTTGTTTCAAATGGGAAATTTTCGCAATTAGTCCCATGGTTTTTATAGCTTGTCAAAATTAATTTTTCAATTTCTTTTAAATTGTATTGCACATTTTATTTTCGTTTCAATTTAATCCGTACTGCTGAGCAGTGTTTTGGAAGAAGGGATTAATTTCCCTTTTGGTCCTCCACTGTTAATTGCGTGTTCTATTTGGTCCATTCGTATTTTATTTATTTCAAATTTGCCCCGAATTTCTGTTTTAAGTTTAAATTAGTTTTTTTTTTGTTATTAGTGCTATTAAATATTTTAATTTCAATTGAATTACCATTATTTATTATTATTATTATTATTATTATATTATTTATTATATTTTATTACTGTCATTATTATACCTGCATATGTACACGCATATGTAGGTTAATATATATGTATGTAAATATTTTTTTAAATGTTTTTAAATACATATGTATACTTTATATATTTTATTATTATTTTATTTTCATAGTTTTATATATATATACACGTATATCCATTTATATTTTATAATATTCATACATTTTCTATATTTTATAATTTATACATATATGTACATATATTTTTTATAATGTATATATATTCATACATTATTCAAAACTATTATAAGCATTTTTTATATATACTTATATATCCATGTTTTCATAATTTACTAATATATTATGTTTATACATTTTTATGTTTATTATTTCTAAAATGTATGTATATTTTATTATTGATTTATTTTCATGATTTTTGTATACATATATATATGCATTAACGTTTTATCATGTTTTTAAAGAAAATATATTTCGGTTTCGTCAAAGCATTAAAATCATTATATTTTAGAAATTTTTAAAATATTTGGCATTCATGATTCTCGAGAAAGATCGTGTCCTAACTTACTGGATTGTGATCATTTTTTCGATGAATTTAGAAAGCCAAGTATTTATTTTGCAATAAATTCACAATTTTCAAATAAAAGCTTATTCTCGGGAATCCAAAAATGTCGAGTCCTAACTTACTGGTCATGACATTTTATCTTCTCGAAATAAGAATTTTTAAAATCAAAAGATAAACTTGATTTTTGAAGATTTAAAAATATTGTGCCCTAATTCACTGGGTGTGATGTTTTATTTCTTTGAAATTAGGATGTCTTATTTTTAATTCATTTGAGTTAAAAGTTTGCTTTTAAAATCTTTTCAAATTTTCGACACTAAGACATTAAATAATCAATTTGGTACCGATTTTGGAAGTTACGAGGGTGCTAATCCTTCCTCGTATGAATCGACTCTGAACTGTTTTCTCAAATTTCGTAGACCAAAATTATTTTTAAGGTGAGCCGATCACACCTCAATCAAGGATCGGTGGCGACTCCAATTTTTATTTTTTAAAGTCGACAACTAAATTTTTGTTTTCAAAAAAATAGTTTCGACAACAAGCAATTCAATGATTATTATGATCCCTAACGATGGCTCCTGAGCCAGTATGTCCTGGGCTCATAAGTGAGGATCCATTATAGTATTTAGCAGGAGCGTAGATAAGAGGAGGTAGATGATCTTGACCCAAAAAATGATAAGTGTGATTTAATCCCTTTGAAACTTATGAAATTACAAGTTATTATAATGGTGAAACTGCATTTTAGTCTTCAAAAATTTATGATTCATCTTTGGCCTCAAAAGCTAGTTTTCTAACTTTTCCCCTAGGTTTTAGGATGTCAGTCTTAGACGTGGTGTCCTCAACCAAAGATTGTACCCTTTCCCAGAAACTTATGGAAGGAACTGCTTGTATCCTCAACTACATCCTCCATCAGATGTATGTCATCATCTTCCAGAAACCCTTGATTACTTTCAGTGTCAGAAACAGAGTTCATCTATTTATCCCCAAACCAAATCATGTTTCCATTCTGTGTATCAACTGCTATATCTCCCACGTCAATGGGATCGTCCTCTCGTAGCCTAAAGCCTAACTTTTTAAGTGGCTCTGCCACCCATCGCCAGTTGACTTGAATTTCCAGCCTCACTCCTAGCCTTGATTTTCTACGTTGCAACTTTATTTCGTCTATTTTGGTTTAAATATCCTCACACAGCAGCAGCAGCTTTAGAAATGTGCTAAATTTGGGTAATACTTGCATCCTAATTGTATGTTATGCCCTTTAGAAAACCCTCACACATATTTAATTTCTTTGATGATCTTTCTTTTTCTTTTTACCATTTTAATATTGTGTAAAAAATACATCAATCATTAACTGAATGATAAAAAAATTATTTCAGTCTTCAGCTAATACTAACTCTGAGTGTGATATAAGGCCACAATCAATACCACAACCTCTTGAATGAAATATATACCTTGTTATGATACTTACTGTTACTGACTCACAACCCAAATGGGTTCGGGTTAAACTCTACACGGTTCACACATCAAGTTCACCTATTGAGCTCGCACGACATTAAGAATTCGCAGGAGGGACACTTACACCCTCCCATGAGATCACACGTGAGATCGCACATGAGACTGTTCGCATGGCATTACATAAGGCAAACCCCCATCGTAGAAACACGTGTCAAATCTAGAGCAAAGTACGTATTAGCATGCATGAAAGCTACCTAAGATATCACATCAGTGAACAATAATCATATCATATAAATAGACAACCTTATCATCTAAAGAGGATAAAGAAAAACACTCAACATACCTACATAGAGAAATCAGGGTTTGCCGCCGTAGGAAGTCAAAATTAGTTGGGGGATTATATACCAATTTTACCATTTCCGTATCTACGAAACTTAACTGTAAAGTGAAATGATACATTACTTCTCACGTAAGACTTCCTCCAGTTATGTTATGATACAAAAATGCATGCATTAAACCTCATCATGCCACAAAAGTCATGAATACAGCTGGATTTATAGAATGTCAATTGGGGTTAACTTATACTGATGAAATACAATATATATACAGTATCTTGTAAAAGATCTGAGACCCTAAGGTTCCAACAATCTCGCAGTGAGCTTGTCCAGGACTGAGGGTTGAGTCAGTACAAGTTGTATCGAAAGGTAACCATGCAAGGAGTAAAGGTTTACTAAAAAAAGTTGGTGACATGGGATTTCCATCATTAAGATCAATGGCTATGATGATAAAATGAAGAATACGTAGCAGAGATGACGGAGATAAGGAGCCTTTGATCAGAGGCAAATAAGAGAAGCAAAAGGTTAAACTAGATAAGAGGGACTGTTGCGAGATGACCATTCACGCATCATGCACATTTAGCGAATCCTTCAAAATTGACGAAGTCGTCTAGACTGGTGAATCCTTTAAGCTTTGAAAACTCCCTATTGGCGAATTCATCAAATATTGACAAACCCTCTAAAGATTGACGAGCTCATTAACTTGACGAATTAAGAATGCAAACTAGAATCACAAAAAAGATGCGAGCTGTTTGGAGAAGAACCATGTAGCTATGAAGTAACTAGATTTGAAGAATGTTTTCCTTTCTTAGAAGATTTAGAAATTATTAGTATACCACATTTGTTATTTATTAGCATAAAATCTTTGTTATTTTCTTCTGTAGTCAGAAGCTTTTCTTGTTATAAATACCCCTGTTCTTCATTATTCAATATAGGGTGAAATATATAAAACTTTTGCAGACTGTTTTATTGCAAAATCTCTTGTTTACTCTTTGCAATTCTCTTTCTTATCGTCGCAATTCCAGAAGGCACTGATATGGAAGCTGTGGAGATTTAAGGGGATTATATATATATAAATATATATATATAGAGAGAGAGAGAGAGAGAGAGAGATCCATAAATAATTCATAGAAATGAATAATGGCAGAGATATCTTACACAAATCAAATAGGGAATGCATCCATTAAAGATATGTAGCTCTCAAGAATTGTGCTTTTAGAAAAAGGAAGACAATGAGAAGAATGAACATACCTACAAAATTATAAGGTAAAAGGAATTAACACTGCTGTTTGGAGGGGAGACAACTAAGAAAAACTGGTCTTTGCCGCGGGCACTGCACTCCTGCAGCAAAACCTTCAACCTACTCGATATCCAAGCAATAAGATTTATAAAAAATTGAGAGCAAGGCCGACTCTTATCAGATTTCAAAACAGTAATACATGGCAAGAAGCACAGCCATAAGTGGTACAATGATAGAGGCAGCAACTTTAGGCTGTCCGTTTGGTGCTGGGGCCGCTGCTACAGTGCCAGATGGAGTAGAAGTCGAGGTTGTTTTGGCAACGGGAGGCAAAGGAGGCTCGACAACATCTGACTCAGTCAGGTAGGGTTTTGGAGCTTCAGCTGGTGGCAAGTAATCAGTTGTGACTAGTGACAAAAGGCTGCCAGGCTGCACAGGACTCATGTAAGTGGGTGTCTTGTTGCCTCTCTTCAAGCATCGGTTTCCTACAAAAACATTATCACATCAATACCGGTCCATAACATATTCAGTTAGCCAGAAAGCAAAATGGCTGGTAGTTCATTATCATAAAATTTTGTAGTTTCCATTTCAAGAGGTAAGCACTTACTCCGGTATCTATCAGATGTCTTTGGGAAGTCTGTAATGACACCATTAATGCTGGCTCCCGCACAGAAGGAATTGATCTCAACAGTTGCATCAGAGAAGAAGTCCCATGCTTGAGATGTAAACTCATTACTGAAGGTTTGAACAAGTACAGAGAGATTAGCAGCTTGTAGCCTTGATACAACATCTGTCGCACCAGCGAGGAATGCTGAATTTTCAGGAAACACAGAGTCCTTGCTAATGACAACAGCACTAGCAAATCTCTTAATGTCATCAATTGTTGAACTTTGAGCACCGCCAATATCTTCGTCAATCTTGTAGACAAGCTGATAGTTGGTTTTACCCTTGAATTTCATTAAAACAGAGCTACTACTGGACTGTATCATAACTTTTTGAGTTGTTTGTTTATCGTAGCCAGCTTCGTTCAAGGCCTTAAGCACTGCATCAGTCACACCAAATCCCTGCTTTGCAAGGTAAGCAGCATTCTGAAAGGATAAACAAGTCAGAACTGTCAAAAATCTTCAGAAGAAAATGTTCGTGTTATGTTATCAAAGAAGAAACGGTTTGAAATACAAATATGCAGAATTCATGCCTAGCAGACAATAATCATTAGCAAAGATTGTAAGCAGCTATGAGTTTCAGAAGATGGGATATTTTCAATCATCAAAGAGAGAAAACAAGATTGGAGATTTTGTTACAAAATGTCAGAAAATATTTAGACAATTGCAACCCATATAACGGAAAAGATCATGAAGATGCCCTCTTCAGCATCTATACGAAGTTGGAAGATCATGAAGATACTATCCTCAGCAATGTACACTTATTTTCCTGGACCTTGTCACACTGGCTTTGTGAGCAAACCGGCCTTTTCCTCTACAGGCGTCCATCAAATGGTACCAACGTTGTGCAAAAGACTTGTATGGACAGGAGGTGTTGGGTTCAAACATGGGGAGACACACAATGACCAAACCTTATGCCCAAAAAGGACAATAACAGTATTGTGCATAGAACAAAGGGTAGCATAGTAGTAGAAAAGACTCCTATATGGAGGAAGTATTGGATTCGAACCTGGGGAGACACATCTTTGGGTGACAACTTTGAGGGGTTAGTGGACATCCAATGAGGATAACAATAGTTTTCTGCTCACAACCCAGAGAAATTAGAGTACCTTGTCGGTCAGCGGGCTATTCATGTCACAACCTGCTGACCACAAGGTACTCTCAGTTCCTTGAGTCGTATCAAACCAGTGTCGTGAGCACAATACCAGTATTGTTCTCTTTGGGTGTTCATTGGTCCCTCAAGTTTTGTTAAAGATGTGCTTCAAACCCAATACCTTTTACATATAGGAGTCTCTTCCTTGGGGAGGTGAGACCTTCAAGTGACAAAACCTTGAGAGGTCAATGGATGCCCAAAGAGAACAATATCGATATTGTGCTCACAACACTGGTGCAACATGGCTCAGGGAAATTAGAGTATCTTCCCAGTCAACGGGTCATGTAGGTCAATCAATACCAGAGTTGTGGAAAAGAGTCCTGTATGTAGGAGATCTTGGGTTCAAATCTAGGACGCCACACCTTTGGCTGAGAAAACCTTAAGGGGTCAATGGACGCCCAAAGAAGACAATGCTGGTATTATGATCACAATGTCAACGCAACATGACCCAAGATAATGAGAGTACCTTGTTGGTCAGCTGGTCGTGACAATCTCGGTCAACATTATTTCGCAAATAAGGTTACTTAATTATGAGATGGATGAAACGTATTTCAACAATTTGTAAAACAATAGAATGGTTTTTAAATCTTAAGTGATATTTAATTAAGATGAGCATTAAAGGTTTCACAAACTCCAGAGTTATTGTACTTACAGAATGATATGGTAAGCAGATACAAGATATTGAGTACTTCATTTCATAAAGGTGCCGGCTACTGGTTAAATTATGTTTTATGTTTTTCTGACCATTCAGGTCAATACATTCCATATAGCATAACCCACAGCTACCATGTAAGATTATGATTCAATCTGATATGTTTCTCACGATTAAGCTACCATGCTAACAGTTCCACCCTGGCACAAAATAAAACAATAGCCACCATTCATAATTACTGTGCCTAACGGCCTAACATCCCTCATTAGTTCCAATAATGTGAGTAGAAAATAAAACTACAGCATAAACACCAATACAATGAGGAAAATATAGAATTGCAAGAACTGACCTCTATGCTGATTAAGACACCATTTAGAGAGCTAGTGGTGTTTGCCATGCTTAAAAATTCAGATAACTTTAAGTACTTCCCAGCATTTTGGAACTTTGGATTTCGAAACAATTTGTACTGTGACTGTGGGCTTGATATTACAGCTACAGGAGAAGTATTGATAGATTAGAATAAGGAATTTGACAAAAAGCTAATGCCAAATATATCTATCAAAGAAACAAAAAAAAAAATTAGCTGAATCTCTACAACTAAAACACAGATTTAGATGATGGGGCAAATTAAAATAAACTTGCAATAAGTAATCTAGGAAAAAAGAGAGTATCTTCCAAAGCAGAGTTTCGTTCATGCACCTTCAAGATGGCTATCAATGTTTCAAGCACAGAAAGAAACATGAATTTGCATCAGAAAGTGTGACATATCTCATAAACCCACTCAATATAATGTACAAACTTCAATCTATGCTTAGGCAACTTTTATTTTCAACATGTTATGTTTCTATTTTGTGAAAAGATTAAAGACTCTAGAATCTAATCCCACCCAAAAGAAAGAAAAAAAGATCAAAAAGAAAACAATTCAATACAATAAAGAACAAGCAAACGAGCACTAAATTCAACTTACGTTTCAAACTTTTAATATCACTCCATGACAGGTTGTAGGTAAATATTCCACTGCTCTGCATAATCTCTGGCACAGTTTCTGTAAGATTGCTAAAGCCTGTTCGGACAATGTCGGTGCTCTGTATAAGATTTATAGAGCCCAAGCAAATAGGTATTCCATCCTTTGTCATTTGAACAGGACAGTCAAGAACATCTACACCATCTTGAATAGCTTTTGTATATGCCATGTCAGTACAACCAGGATAGTCTCCACTTGCTCCATTATTTGATATGACCAAAAGGTCCGCTGTAGCATGACAACAAAAGAAATGGTTTATGAAGAACCTTAAAACACATAATCTCATGACCATTACCACTAACTCTTAGCAAAAAATATTAAGCTATTCCGGTCAGAAGCATTCCATAAATACATACCTTGTTTTGAAGCATTTTTTCCTATGTGAGCAAAACAATCTGCAATGCGAAACAGAAGTTAGCATCTCAACCAAAAAAACCCCAACGTTCTTATCCAGTAGCAGCAAAAGATAATGGCATCTGGCAAAAATAAGGCAACCTGTCCTTTCAATAACCAGACTAAGTTACTGTGTAGACTGTAGAGAATGTCAGGCCAAGAAAATACAGATTGACACAAAAGGCAGATATCTCACTTCACCATCTTATTTAAATGATGAAACCATGGCATGGGGCAAACAAGGAGAAAAATACCAACAAAGCAAAAGATTCTTAGGCGCACCCTTTTAGTATTCTCCCTAAGTACACAAATTTTGATGAAATTTGCAAAATGGCAGTGCAAGTTACTAAGACAAGTAACGAAAATAATTTGAAATTTGACCATAATTTAAGTTAGAAAGTAAATATCAGCATATAGATGCAAAATAATAACAACAAATAAATTGATAAATTCTGAGGATTCATAATGCATACACCTGCATATAACTTACCTATAGCTGCTGCTGGAGTTATTGGGAAGTCGGTTAAAACCCCATCAACAGAGAATTTACCATTGTCAACAAACTGAAGGTACTCAGCTACTGGGTCATATGAGTAATTGAAGCTGAATGGAACATCATTATAAAAGTCTGACGCAAAAACTTCTAGCCCTTCTTTGTGAGCATCCAAGACAATAGAGGTAGAAGGTTGCAAGTAAAGAGCTCCATCTACAGGCCATATATAAGACTTTGGTACAATGATTCCAGAGGCAAATGTCTTGATAAATGTGAGATTTGTTAAGAGAGAATCATAGGTCTGATTGGTCGAAGGTTCCACATCCTTCGGTCCTAGAAATCGGAAGACAACCTTTGTTGAACTTCTTCGGAAAATTGGAGCAATGTTTCGCAAGAAAGCTACCTCCGGTGACGAGATATAGTCAACAGTAACTTTTGCATTTCTAGATACAGAAAGTACAAAGCTTCTCATGCTCAAGTTGTGTGCTGCATAAAATGCATCATGCTGCAAAATAGAGAGACAGTCAATTAAATCCAAAAACAGAAAGATGAAGTTACACTAAATTAACAAAGGGATGAGAAAAGACATGAGGGAAAAGTAGGAACGCATTATTAAGCACTGAAAAATCCTTTACCTGAATATTCAACCAAAATCCACGTGGTTGCAGTTGAGTATAGGTATCCTGAACGGTCATAATTGGGTAATTATTTCCATCAAGCTTATTCGTCCGAGAGTAGATACCTTGACTTACTGTCCAGATAACAAATAACACATTAGAATGTAACACAACAAACAAGTAGCAGAAAGCAATAAAGAATTTACTACTGGTACATTTCACAGCAAGTCAAGTCAAACAAACCTATCAAAAAAAATGCAAACGTGTATAGGCAATAAGTCAAAGTGAAAGCTAGTGGTATCATATCAAACTTCAGAATTAATTACCGGATTGCTTGTAAAACTGCTTGAACTAGATCATTAGTGGTTAGTAAACGAGTTTTATGATTCAAAACTAAAAATAATTTTGAGACCAGTAAGATGAACTTGAAACTCGCAAGTTCATTAACTATCTATCAATCAAAGTTTGTGAAGATGATGATAAAAAAAAAAGGGAGAGAGAATGTAACGACAAAAGCAATAAATAAGAGGTAGAGAACACTGATGGTGACCAAGAAAAAGCTAACAGGATAAACTGCGAGCTGAACTTACAATAAACACTTCCAAGATCGTTGAGAGTATAATCAATGGAAAAAAGTCCCTTGGTAGAGACCCCATTAACAAGGTAAGTCGTCGGCTTATCTGTAAAAACAGTTGCAATTTTAGAATTATTATCTAGCTTAAGATCAGGAAAGCAAATCCCGGCTCCATCGTTTGTTAATTGCACATCACACCACAAGATCACATCAGAAGGACCCGTTTCTAAAGCCAAACTATAAGCTCCAAAACTGGAGTCTGAAAATATTCCTGAAAATCCACCACGAGCTATGACAACTGGTGCTTCCCCTGGAAAGGAAATTGAATATTTTAAGCATATTGATCAACAGAAAAAAACGCCAAACTTCTAATGAAGATCAAAACTAACTCTAATATACGAAGGAAGAAGAGTCAGAACAAAAAAACAAAATTATTCAAAGAAACAAATCAGGAGAAACTTAAAGCTGCATTTTCTTTTTATCTATTTGTTCCATTTTCCCGTGCAATTTATCCTTTTTCTAATGCATGTACTTCCTCAGAAACCAAATTAAAAATAACTAATTTCAAATGAAGGGTCATAAATCAATAAGGAGAGTGAATTTTAAAAAAATAAAATAAAACGTTCCACTTGGAGAAACTTCGAAGTTGGAAATCGTTAAAGCATGCATTTTTCTCGTCGTTTCTTTCACTTTTGTACGAACGAACGAGAAATTAGAAAATTTTCTTTCTTGAAGGCAAATCTGAGAAAACTTGATAAGCATTTTTTTTTTGGAAGGAACGTGAATTTTTCCCTTTACCTTCACTTCGTTTTCTTTTTAGATGAACAGAAGCTATTAAATAAAACAAAACCAAGTTCGAACTACCTAAAACTCAAACAAAACACATCGAATCTGATACGGCTAAGCAGCTCAAAGTAAGCTTAGTTTGAGTAATTTTCTCCTTTTTTTCCCCTTCAATTTTGAGTAAATCAAACAGAAACAAACTTATATTCAAGCAAAGACTGGAAATTTTGAAAATGCATCCAGCTCAACAAGCTGTTTTCCCAACATTTCCTCATCTTTCTCAGCAACCAAACAGAACTAGATAAAGTTTTTTTTTTTTTAAATTCACATCATTTAACGAATTTAGAAAAAGAAAAGGAAGCAAAAGAGAGAAACGCACCGCTTAAAGTCTGCCAACGAGAAGGAGTAGCAGATCCTTGAGCTGAAACCAAAGCTACTGAAGCTAACAGAGCTTGAACTACAAAAATGGCAATCGAAATGCCACGCAAGCTTCCCATTGCCTGAACTATATCTTCCACTGAAGACTCAGCTCAGCTCCGCCACTGATCTCTGCCGCCGGTTACTTCCTCGCTTCGTAAACCGTACAAGATTTAGAGAGAGAAAAGTGATTGTTGAGAAAGAAAAATGCTGAACTTTTAGGCTGGCTTTTTGTTGCTTCCCATATTTAAGTTATTCGATTTTAATTAATTAAATTGTTTAATAATAATTTACATAGTTAATTTAAACTAGTTTTTCTCGAACCGAATCACGCGTTGTCCCAAGCTCGGCTGGAGCCGGTCTAAGGTTACGGGGGGCTTTTGTCCGAAGGTGTGGGATAGTGATTGAGTGTGATTGCTTCCACATGATTACCATGAGCTCTAAAACCTTTTTTTTTTTTGCATAATAATTTTTTTATCCTCCACCTTTAAAATTTTTTTATTTTAACCCCATTTAATTTTCTCTTTAACTTATACTTAACTTTTGTTAACTTTGTTGGCGTGGCATACATATAGATTGTTGCGTGAATGACATGTTAGTATATAATTACTTTTTAAAATTTTAAAAATATTTTTAACGATTTTAAATTTTGAAAAAAATATTTTTTATAAATTTTAAAATATTAATTAAATGTTGATGTTTCATTCACGTGTGTATTATGTCGGTAAAATTAAATTTTTTATTTTTTATTTAGTTTGAAGTGATTTAATAAAATAAATAAATTAAAAATTAAGAAGGCGAAGGATTAAATTGAGAGTTTAAATAATCTTTTCGTAAAATGGAAGGCCAAATAAATTTTTTTCTTTTTACCTTATTTAGGGCCTGGGCAATAGAAGTGATTTATATTTAGGGGAAAATATATATTACTAGAATAACTTTAAAATTACATGTGATTTTCTTTTGTTCCTTTATTTTTATATTTTGGGTAGTTGGAAGTAATTAAAAAGTAGTTGAAAATCTTCTTAAAAAGTAAATGACCCTTTTCACAGCCATCATGTATTTTAACTTTGTTCTAAATTAGGTCCTTTTATCTTTTATGTCTTTTTCCTCCAAACATTTTTCCTAATAATATCTCTTTTTGTTGTTTTCGAAATCTCTAATGCCATTAACCTTTTACTACTTAATTCAATAATTTTGATAACATTAATTTTATCTTTTAAAATTATTTATAATCTCTTTCTAACTCATAAATAAAAGAATAATGCGCTTTTATACACTTGAATCTATATTTTTTACATTAATAACAATATTCATATCAATCAAGTAAGATCCAATCGATAACTTTAATAACATTAATTAAAATACTATAATAATTGCTCATTTTGGAGATTATCAATATAGTTTCTAAGTTTTTATTTCCTTTATTTATTATAAATAATTAATAGCTACAAAATTTTACTAAACCGTAAAATGGTCTATTATTAAAGACTATTAATTTATTATTTTAAATGTCGATGAAATTTTGATTAGAGGATATAGTTGAGATTTGAACATTTTAAAAATTTTAAATTTTAAACTGTAATTATAATTTTTCAAAAGTTTTATAATATAATAAAAATTTTGATATAAATATCATGAAAATCTTTATAATAAAAATAGATTATATTTTATTTTCTCTATTAAAACGGATACATTAATCTTTATATATTAAATAAAAATAAATTAAATTTTTAATTAAAAATTTCATCTAATACATAATTAATGGAATAACTTGAAAGTCACATAATGTACTCCATAAAAATTCTCTTAAATTATGAGAGAGAAGCTTGGAGCAGACACTTTCTATCGCGGTAAATATATTTGTAAAACCGGATAACAAAAATTGCAAACGTCCTGACCAGGCCGGTACCAATCAGCGGGCCAGACCGCCCGCCCCACCCAATTGAGTGACTGGAACTTGAGTACTGGAGTCGTGGCTCGACCCTCCAATCCGAGCCAGCAACTGAATATGAAGGGGGGTTTTGTAATTGGGAGACAGCTAGATAAGGGTCCACAACATGGGGGTAAATGCCAAACTGGCAAGAACACACGTGGGATGATGTCATTGGTTGAGGCACCAAGCACCACCACCACCACCGAAACGCGCAAAATGGTCACGTTCCAAAGGTGGGATCCCACCACATGGAAAAGGCAAAGCTTTGGAGATTTGTAAGCATGTAAACACATTGGGAACGATTTTGATGGTGAAATTCGAAGACATGGCAAAGAGCGTTTACCACTTTTTAAGGATTTTTAAGTTTTTAGTCAATGCATGAAAACATCAAATGCATCTCTTTCTTTTTAGATTTTTCGATGATGACCTCGATAGCCTAAGGGCAATAAATACCGGCTAAGAGTAAGTTTGTGTGTTAATTTGTGTTTAGCGTAAAAACAGTAATAATGTGGATATTAAATCATAAATATTCATTAATTAATTTTATTTTACTTCTACAGATAATTTATTTGAAGTTGGATATTTAAAAATATTTTACGAATTATTGGTATGGGATTAGACTTATTTTATTTTGTTTTGAAAGGTTGTCATAAGTTGGAGGCACTACTATCAGTCCATCTTTGAAAATTGTTAAATTTTTCTTAAATAAATTCTGTTTATATTTTTAGAAATTAAAATCAATATAGTATTCGCCAATTATACAATTATCTTTCGTGTTCAGTCTAATTTAAAAGTCACCACTATACTGCAATGACAGACTGCTAAAAAACCTAAAATTAAATATTTTTATTACTGTTACAATCTTAGAATTTAGACAGCATTTAGGGACGAAGCCGCTGGCTAAATGGTATAATTTTATATCTGGCCCTTTTCAATAGTTAAAATTCATTTTAAGTCTTTTAGCTTCTCAACTAAATGAAAAATGTTGTATAAATAATTCAATTTAAATTCTTTCGACACCGATTTTAATTTTTGAATTTTTAAAATATTATAATTTTAGTTCCACATAAAGGTTGATCTTAAACGAGATATTTATTTGAGATGTAAGTGGCAGAAAGAGATGGAAAGCAGTGAATGAGGAAAAAGGGGTCTTAATTGAGAAAGGAAAGGGACTCTACCACCAATTTCGGAAGGATACGTTTGCAGGCAAAATACCTTTTTTTCAGATTCCATTGTGTTCACGTTTCAATTATTCAAAACAACCTAAGCTAATTTTAGTGGAATTCGAAATAATTTCTGTAATATCGAATTAAGCCAAATCGTGACAACCAGCGGAGTACCGTAGTGGAGAGCCAGTAGGCCCATGGATTCTCCTAATAAATTTTTATTTTAACTTTTTTTTATAATTTAAAAAATTTTAAATTAATAATGGTAAAATTATACTTTAATTCCCTAAAATGATAAAAATTTGATTTAACCGTTTAAAAATTATAAAAATATAAGTTATTAAAATGATAAAATTATATTTTTACTATCATAAAATATATAATTTAATTTAACCCTCTAAAAAATTTCAAGCTTCGCCACTGTTGACAGTTACTTTTTTTAATAAAGTTAATTTCGATAGCATATATTAAAAATGCAGTGATTCTTCAAGCATTTAAATTTAATTTGAATTTTAAAATTATTATTATTTGGATGGTTTTATTTTAATATCATTTTAAATGAATTAGAATACTTACTATTATAAAAAAATCATGTGAAATTACATTTTTCTTAAAAAAATTTAATGTTGAAACCAGGGAACATTACCTTACTCAAAAATTTCTAAATTTTATATAAATGATAAAATTAAATTTTGATTTAACAAATTTATAATTCAATTTTCACCTTAAACAATTTTAAAATGAATTAAACTCATACATATTGAAATTTAATTTTAAAATTTAAGGAGATATCAATTTTGTTTTAATAATTTGTTTATCTAATAGAAAAGTTTAATTTGACTCAAATTTTATTAAATAATACTTATTTATATAATTTAATTTAATAATTCAGAATTAAATATTGATTTTAAATATTTGACCATGGGTTAGTGTGGATTAACTATTTTAAATACAATTTAAAAAATTTAAAATTACTTTTTTGGATTGAATATGGATGCTCTATTGAAAATTTAAAATAATTATCTCATTACAAAATTCCATTAAAAATAGAGTAAATTGTATTTGTAGTCATCTAATTTTTAGTTTTTTTTTGTCACTAACTATAAAATGTTACAAAATGATCATTTAACTATTCAAATTTTTTGACACTAGCCGTTAAATTACAAATGGAAAGATAATTTGATAACTTTTAAAATTGACATAATAGCAACTTTAACCCTTAACATTATACATTGTGTCAATTTAGTCTTGACTCTAAAAAATTAACTCTCAATATTGTGTACTTTGATCTTTTTGTAGTTTTGTTTTCTTTGTGACATTGAGGGTTAATTTTAAAATAATGAGAAAAGGTGAAAATTATTATCTTGAATTTTTGGTATATATATTTATCAAATTTAGTTGATAAATTTGTTTTTTACATTTATAGGGGAAAGGGTCCCAAAGAAAAGTAAAACTACCAAAAAAAGAAGAAGATCTAATTACACGATGCGTAAATGTTGAAGGTTAAAATTTTCATAGTCAAGACTAAATTAACACAACGTATAAATTTTAGGGTTAATGTTGTTATTATGGCAATTTAAAATGCTTCCATGTTATCATTTTGTTAGCCATTGAACGACTGATGACCAAAAATAACAAAATCAAATAGTTGAGTGATCATTTTGTAACTTTTCATAATTGGGTGACAAAAAGAACTTAACCAATAGTTAGGTGACTATTAGTGTAATTTACCCTAAAAAGTATTATTTCTCAAAATTCTATCTCACTAAAGATAATTAGTGATACAAACGAAGAGGAGGTGTTTGATAAACTGAAAATTTAAGTGCGAAAAATTAGATACTAAATTTTTATTGCTAAATTTTATAAGTGATAAATTTATATTAAAAAGTTGTTTGATAAATTAGTAAATATATTAATTGAATATAATTATATTGTATTGATTTTCAAAAGATTATTTATTTCTAATTAGGATCTTAATAATATAATATTTTATATTTTATTTCTAATTTGAATCTTATTAATATAATATTTTATATTATTTTAGATAGTTTTAGATGAAAATAAATATACTAATTTAAATATCTCATTTAGTAATAAAAATAATTTTTTAATTTTTAATAAAATAAAAGCAATTTAATACTTTTTACTTAAAAGATGAATAGTTACCTATCTATTTATCTTATTTAATATTTTTATTAATTTTTTATATTAAGTAAAAAAATAAAATAGTTATTAAATGTTAAAAGCTTTCAAATGATTTACCGAATACACCATTAACTAAAGAAACCCGCTAACTCACCGTATTTCAATTTTCCCACTAAAGCTCAAAAGGTGGGCTTCTAGTGGAGGGAGTAATTCCCCTCAACCTTTTTAAAAATATATTTTTAATTATTACTTTTTATATTATTTTTTAATATACATGTAATTTAATTAAAATAAATTTAATATATTTTATTAAAAATATAAATATAATTTTTAATAATTTATATTTAACAAAAATATAATTTCAATAATTTATAATTATTATTTAACACAAATATTTTACTTTTAATATATTATTTAGTATAAATATAATTTTAATAACTTTAATTTTTCATTAAGTATACACATATTTTAATCTAATATCATCATTTCTGTTTTCTTCTCAATATCATTACCATAATTAATATTTTTATCGATTTAAGTTTTGATAAGTACACAAGAAGTTGCTTACCAAATAATATAAAATTTTCAATTCTTTTTATTTTATTTTATTTTTAATATTATCCTACTTTACTTTTAAAATTTTTAAAATTAAACTTATGAAAAAATAATATTTAATTTTAAGAAAGATACCGAACAAATTTTATAACTTAAATTCAATATTTAATTTTGCAACACTTAATTTTTTAGTTTATCAAAAACACCTAAATGTCTTAGAAATAATTTATATAAGATTATTTGAATATACACTAATATTAAGCCCTTAATTGACTTAGTGTCATAAGTCACTACACATCAACTTAATCGAGAAATTACAAAAAATCATTATATACAAAGTAAATTATATTATTATGAGTGTTTTTTATTTTTATCTTTTTGCATTTTATGAATAATCAAACTTAATTATAATAAAATTTAAACCCATGATATCAACCATATAAATATCTAATTTTACCATTTAAACTAAAATATTATTTAATTTTAATAAATATATTTATTATATAATTTTTTATCCATGGGTGTTTGGTCTTTTAATCGCTTTGAGATAACCTCGGTTACTTTCAAATTATTCGCACCCAAATCTAAAAAGTGAAATTATGGACTTGGAAAGTGCCTCAACACACAACTAGCAAATAGCAACAATCCTTTGAATAGATGGATATTCAAGAAACGGTCCAATAAAAGAAGGCCTTACCCTGCAAATATATAATAGCCAAAACCTTCAACAGATAGCTCTAAAAACTTGATCCAGTTTTTGATCAGTCTCAGACTTTTTCGCCAACAAGAGGTTATATAATTCATGCTCATACTGGCACCTGGCATTATCCATGCAACGTGAAACCCTACGTGTCATTTTGTCAACTGCCAACACTCTTTTTTTGGGAAAACTCATCAATTCATGTATCAAATCCTTTAGTCTGGCAATTTCCAGCTTCTTTTCATGACGCTGAATCCCAAAAAAAAAAAAAAACAATACATAGAAAGAGAAATTAAAGCATATATAACATGTTAATTCGTTGATCAAGAAAAAAATAAAGAAAAATAATGCAACAGTAAGTAAAAAGAAGGAACAATACTTAGTGGAGATGTTTGAGTTTGTAAGAAACTTAGCTCATCAGCATGAGCAGGTGGTGCCAATCTCAGTGTTTGTGGCAATTCTCTGCCTATGTTTAGTTATAGGACATTTGCTTGAAGAGAACCGATGGGTCAATGAATCAATCACTGCAATCTTAATTGTAATTTCTCTCATTTCTTTGGAACATTTTCTTTACCATATACATATATATATGTTCATGTGTTTGTGTTTCATATCTTTAAATCGCTTGAGAATCTTATCGAACCTTTCAAAATTAACATACGGATGTCCTAGGAATTTAAAATCTAACTGACATATTGTTGGACTCAGGGAGGCATGGCAGGAACAGTAATCTTGTTCTTGAACAAAGGAAAAAGCTCTCACATCCTAAGGTTCAGTGAAGAGTTGTTCTTCATTTATCTCCTCCCGCCTATTATATTCAATGCAGGGTAAAATGGGTTTCAAATGTCATGCAAAATTTTCACATTTTTCCCCTGTTGAATTAACCTGGATTTTGAAACTGGCTAACTTCTTTCTTTGCTGGTTTGCTTGCAGATTTCAGGTGAAGAAGAAACAGTTTTTTCAGAACTTCATAACCATCATGCTGTTTGGAGTAATCGGGGTTTTTATCTCTACCTCGATTATTACAGCCGGTAATTTTGATTCCACCTAGGATATCATTTTTCATATTTGTCTGGTGCAACCAGTTTTTCTGAAGTTCATGGATGGTACTCTTGTCCTAGGCAGTTGGTGGCTGTTTCCCAAGCTAGGATTTTTTGGTTTGACTGCACGAGAATATCTCGGTGAGATTCTTAAATGATGTTATCTTGTCAACTAATATCTGTATTCAGGGTTAATTTCTTACTAGAATTGTCTGTGAATTTCATGCTGTTCTGTTTCAGCTGTAGGAACTATTTTCTCATCAACAGATACAGTTTGTACATTGCAGGTTGGTCAGTTTGCAAATCTCTCCCCCATGTTTTTGCTTATTATTTCACAGAAAGAGATTTTTAGATTTGATTACTTCCTTATAGGTCCTTCGCCAAGATGAAAATCCTTTATTATACAGCCTAGTGTTTGGAGAAGGAGTAGTGAATGATGCAACATCAGTAGTTCTCTTCAACGCAATTCAAAAGATCGATGTTTCGAGAATTAACAGCCGAACATCTCTCCAGTTGATTGGTGATTTCATTTACCTGTTCTCGACAAGTACTGCTCTTGGAGTTACTGTGAGTTAATTACTCTTGAAGCTTTCTTCTGACCGTAAATGTCATTTATTATAGTGTTGGGCTTTGATCCACTCTTGGTACTTCTTAATCTTGGCATGATATTTCTCGTTCTCTTGCAGTTCGGACTTGTAACAGCGTATTCTCTTAAAACCTTATACTTTGGAAGGTTAGAACTTTTTCTTTTACAATTAAAAGGAAAAAGGAAAATGCCGTGAAGACATCATAGTAAAACCTGAATCCTTATCTGTTTGCAGACATTCAACTGTTCGTGAACTTGCTATTATGGTTTTAATGGCATATCTGTCTTACATGTTAGCTGAGGTAACTCCTGATAAAAAGCTTCAAATTTGATGTTCTATTAATATAAATTTCAATACTACTATCCTTCACTGAAATAACCACCTTCATTCTTACAAAAAACGAGTGGAGCCTGCAATTTCTGCTTCTTCGTTTTAACAGCGTTATTTTTTTGTGCAGCTGTTAGACCTTAGTGGGATTCTCACTGTTTTCTTCTGCGGAATTCTGATGTCACACTATGCATGGTACAATGTGACCGAAAGTTCAAGAATCACGACAAGGCATGTACTTTGATATTAGGAAAGACTAATGTTTATTGATTCATTGAGCTCAACAAGGCTTAACATCCACCATTTTCTATTTTTTTTTCAGGCATATATTTGCAATGATGTCATTTGTTGCAGAAACCTTCATTTTTCTCTATGTAGGAATGGATGCTCTTGACATGGAGAAATGGAAGATGACTCGACTAAGGTGTCTGATTATGCTTTCCATCTTCCTTCAAAATTGGTTTACTTCTGTTTACCTTGTAGCTTATGATCTCGGTTTTGAGTTATTGGTTTCAGTGTTGGGACTTTAATGGCCAGCTTTGGAACCTTAGTTTTTCTAATATTGGTCGGACGTGCTGCATTTGTGTTCCCTCTCTCTGCTTTCTCCAATTATTTGAACAAGCATCCCGATAGATCAAAACCATTAACTTTTAGACACCAGGTTACTATTTAGGTTTTTCCATGCAAACTTTCTAGTAAGATATTTCCTACGTGATTGGTTGAAGACAAATTTATGAACGTGTTATTTCTGCAGGTGGTTATATGGTGGGCTGGGCTAATGCGAGGGGCAGTATCCATTGCTTTGGCTTTTAAACAGGTATTTCCACTTCTCAATTGTGTTAGCTGTTCGATATTGTTAAATAATTTTCTGAATTGCATGTATAGATCACTAAACTCATGGTCATAGGGATTCCATTTTCCTACTGATTTTCTTGCTTGCTTCGTTAATACAGTTCACATTTTCTGGTGTGACATGGGATCCGGTCAATGCAGCAATGATAACAAACACTATAATCGTTGTTCTGTTTACTACACTGGTATGTAACTGAACTTTTCTAATCATTTACAAGATTTTGAATCCGAAGAGAAACAGTTATAACGCCATGCCTTCCGTAGTTGACAGTAAATTTTTTCTCGGTTGTACAAAGCTTTCCATGACTTGCCACTTGCACTAAATGAAATGCTGTGAACTGTGATTGACATTCTAGGAAATCATTTTGTTTCAGGTATTCGGTTTCCTAACAAAGCCCCTTATACTCTGCCTGCTTCCGCAGCATGTAACTGACACAAGTGATGAGGGTCAGGGATCGAAATCCCCAAAGGAGGACATGACCCTACCTTTGCTATCCTTTGAGGCATCTGCCTCGACCAATATCCTTCGAGCAAAGGATAGTTTGAGTATGTTGATCGAAAGGCCTGTGTACACCGTACATTTCTACTGGAGAAAGTTCGATGACAGGTATATGAGACCGATATTTGGAGGCCCTATTAGCAGTCCGCCCGAATGTTAGATAGCCAACCATCGTTATAGGCAGTGGTAAGTTCAGACTGAAACTGGCATGACATAATCAATTGATGGCAGTAAGTTTTCCCTTTTTCCCAAGGGCTGCTTGGGTTTTAATGTTAGCAAATGGCAGATCAAGATAGTACTACGCTCGAGGAATAGAATGAGTCTGGTTTGGACTTTTTGGACTTCTATGTTTGTGTTAAAAACAGTCATGAACATACTCTAAAATAGATTGCCTTAGAAGGGAAGCTATTAGTGAAAAATATGAAAATTGAAGTAAATGCAACAAGAAGAAAGATGGTAAAATATAGCAACAGTTGCAATACAGTTTCAATGCAATTTAACCCAGTTTTTATCTTAATTCAAGGATGAGAACAATGACAAAAATGAGATAATTCATTTTTGAATCTGTCAGAAACTGTTTTATTTAAGGACCAACTTACCCTTGCATTGTGGTGTTGTTGCCGAGATATTTCCATGTGACCACTGGCCGGTACAGGTCCAGCTTGTTCAATGCAATGTTACATACATGGTTGGCTCATCAGTTCCTTGCACCTGTGCAATTAGAAACAATGTTGCAACCAAGCAATTAGACAAAAGTTTTTCATTAGACATTACCATAAAAAGAAGCGAAAAAGAAGGATGCAAAAGCAGAAGATAGTAAGAAAAATATTTATTATTCAAAGTTTTTTTAAGAGTGCTTTTAATAAAAATGAATTTAAATTGAGAAAAGAGTCTTAATTGGAAAAATAATTCTCTTATTCTAATAAATTACTAAAAAATAAAATAAAATATTCTCAGAATATGAATAAAATTTATCTACCTAAATAAGATTTATCTACTTAAATAAATTTAAAATGTATACATATTTCAACACCCTCCCTCAAGTTGGCGCATATATATCAATCATGCCTAACTTGCTTACAAGAAAATCAAAGCTTGTCTTAAAGAGCCCTTTGGTGAGTATGTCAGCAATTTGTTGTTTTGAAAGAACAAACGACATGCATACTTGGCCTTCTTCAATCTTCTCTTAGATAAAGTGTTTATCAATCTCAACATGTTTAGTTCTGTCATGTTGGATTGGGTTGTGAGCAATACTAATGGCAGCTTTGCTATCACAGTACAACTTCAGTGGTGAAGTTATTGGTTTCCTCAGCTCTTCCATAATTCTTTTTAACCACATCATTTCACAAATTCCTTAAGCCATTGATCTAAACTCAGCCTCTACACTACTTCTTGCCACAACACTTTGGCTTTTGCTTCGTCAAGTTACAAGGTTTCCCCAAACAAATGTACAGTATCTTGATGTAGATCTTTTATCTGTTATTGAGCCTGCCCAATCTGTATCTGTATAAGCTTCAATTCCTCTTTGTTCAGATTTCTTGAAGAATAAGCCCTTTCTAGGTGAACTCTTCAAGTATTAGAATTCAGAACACTGCTTCTTCATGTTCCTCAATTGGGGAGTGCATAAGTTGACTCACTAAGCTCACTGCAAAAGCCATGTCTGGCCTTATATGTGATAAGTAAATTAATTTACCAACTAATCTTTGGTACTGCCCTTTATCAACTAATCGACCTTCTTTATTTTCGAATTTTACATTTGGATTAATTGGTATGTCAACTGGGCGGCAACCACTCATCCCAGCCTCTTTTAAAAGATCAATCACATATTTTTTTCGAGAGACCACAAGACCCTTCTTTGATCGAGCAACTTCTATTCTAAGAAAGCATTTCAAATGACCCAAGTCTTTGATCTCAAACTCCAATGCTAGATGCTCCTTGAGACGCCTTATTTCATCCACATCATCTCCTGTAAGAATGATATCATCGACATAAACTATATCTACCTTTTTGTGAATGTCGATAGAATATTGTGTGATCAACTTGCCATTGTGAGTAACCTTGCTTTTTAACAACTTGAGTGAACCGCTCAAACCAAGCTCGAGGAGATTGCTTAGACCATACAAAGATTTTTTGAGTTTACATACTCGAGTTCCAAAATCTAATTCTACATATCAATAGAATTTTCATGTTCTTGATGTGTGCAAGAACTTGTTGTTAGTATCTCAATTTGCTCTAGATAACAATATTTATTTTGAGTTTCATCCAACTTGTTGTTTTGTGAAGGACATACAAACAAAGGATACTTTGTTGACATGGCACATTTATGAAGGCATCTATCAATTTGATTCAGCTTTGCCTCAGCTCCAGAATAGTAAAGCAACAACTTAAGATAATTCAGATGTTCGTTTTCATAGTGACATGTTGTCAAATAATAATGAGTTAAGCTCTTCTTATAGCTCATCCAACAAAGTTTGTACTAGTATTAACCTATGGCATAGAAGACTGATTTGCAAGATTTTGATCTTAAATAAAAAAAATTCAATAAATTTAGCTATCAATGTTTACAAGATTTTTCATTTTAATCCTAATTATAAAAATTTTAAAAATAATAATTAAAAAATTTTAAAAATTTTAAAAAATTAAATTGGCATTAGCAAATCATTCTTCATCAGTTGTCCATTTTAGCTCATATTTGGGAACTTTACCAACTTTAATTTTAACCATAAGAGGTTCTCATCCAGTAAGTGGGGATGGCAAAATCCAAGCCACCCCATGGATTCTGAACTGATCCACTTTGAATGAAACGAATTTTTTTATTTGAAAAGTGGATGTGGGGCGGGGTGGGGCGAGACGGGGTGGATTTTTTTTTTGGATAGTTGGTATGGAGTGATTATGATAATTGCTTGCCCCGCTCCAACTCGCTCCACAATGTACACTTACCATTTTATCCTTGTATATATAAACTATTAAAAAGGTAAAATGTAATAACGTGATATTAAAAATATATATATTTTATGTTTAAATATTTTTTGAAGAATTATGTTTAAATATTTAATTGACTTTAAGAAATTGAAAAAAAAATTAAATATAAGCAGCAACAATTAAATTAAAGCGGGGTGGGCTAGGGTGGAGATGGATGCATCCAACATCTATGGAGGTGCTCTATAGTGGAGTGGGGTGGATAGTGGAGCAGAGTATGTCGATTGTGGAGCTGTAGTGGATTTAACAATATCTGCCCTCGCCCCGCCTCGCCCCATTACCATCTCTACCAGTAAAAACCAAGCACCAAGCCTTCTCATGATAGACTTGATGTATAACTTCATATGTGTCTTCCAATAGGCATATTTGCCACAATCCAACATAAGGGGACGAGTGGTTGATGATCTATCCATATCATGCAAATAACAACATGAAGAATCTCCACTAACTATGTTAAGTGGGAAAGTCTGATACCAATTATTGACTTGAACTAGTTGCTAAACTACAAGAAACTAAGTACGAGCAGAAGTGGACACTTTTGTTATAACTGCGACAAACACAATGAAAATAGGAGACAATATAACGGAGCCTAGCTCTGTGAGATGAATTCACTATCTTTGAAAACAACATAACTAGTGATTCTAGTTCTAACACACACTAGTGAAGAAATCTCACTCTTTTATGTCTAATACTACACCATTCACCACTAAATTCTCTTATTGAGAACTTAGGTTGTAAATGTTGGAAACACGGGTTTGGAAAACACAACAGAAAAAAAATTAAGGGAAAACAGATTTTTAATTTTTTTTCTAAAACAATATCTTAGTTGTGATATCTAAAGTAATAAACACTTAAACAAAATTGTACCTTTTCGATTCGTCTAGGATGAGCACTTCGGCCGAGTAGTCTTCTCCGTTATCCTCAAACTCCCGTCTACCGAGTGTGAGCTCGCTTCAAATTAGAAAAATTTTCACAAAAAATTATTAGTTGAGTAATTTCGCAATTTCTTTAAACTTTTGAGTCAAGTTGCCATAAAAATATTTCTAGAAATTTTCTGAAATACTCTCTTCAAAGAATTTTCTTTGCACAACTTTCTCTTTAATTCAAGTGTATATAAAATAATGACCTAAGGCTCTCTTTATATAGAGAGAGTTTAGAGAGTTCAACTATGATTAAACTTAATCATTTTAATATTAAATTAATCAAGATAAATATTATATTAATTTAATATATTAAATTAATATAATATTTATCTACAAGATAAATATTAAATTAAATTTAATATTAAGATAATCACTTTAATATTAAATTAATAAAATACTATTAAGATAAGTATTAAATTAAATTTAATATTAAAATATTATTATTTTTAGAATAGTTAATCTGAAATCAAATTCTCTGGTAGAGTCCTAGTAGGAGTGTAACTCTTCCACTACTCAACCACCGAAGACCAACTGTCGCAGGCCACCGAGCAGCCGCCATCACAGTTGCTGGCACCGTCGTGTCCTCTAATACAGGTGCAACACCTTTATGGCACCCCGAGTCTGTTCAGCTGTTGCCGATTCAGTTCAAGTCAGTGACAACTTGGTCGATCCAGTCTAGCCACTGGTTGGACCGTTGGCTGGTTTCATATATCGGGCTCAGTTTGACTAGTTTTTGGGTATTGGTATCGATTTTGGGCTCCCAATCCCAATTAACGATCTCAGATCCAATTTTCAAGTTCTGGGCCAATTGTTTGACTTAAAAATTAATTTCCAAAAATATTATATTAATTTTAATTAATTTGATTAATTTAATTTTACTTGATCAAAATTAATTTTTCCAAAAATTACTTGGATTTTCCAAATTAATTTTTCAAGAAAATTTTTTAATCAAATTCTCTAGTTGAACAATTCTCACGACCACCTAATTTAATTTCACATCGAATAAATTGACTCAATTAAATTATTTCCAAAGTCGTAGAATTTTCTTTTGTTTCAAATGTAGTCCGATCGAGCTTTTGTTGAGCTAGCGGAGGGACCAATCAGACATATACAATTAGACTTTAGTAATTGCAATTATGTTCAGAAGCATCGTTCCGATAATTCACAATTACTTAATCATGGAGTCAGTCCACAAGAAGTACCATGATTGAAAACTCCTTATTGTATACTCTTTGCGAAAGCAGTTCATCCAATTGCTTTATCCAATGACCTCGTCACGTGTGTGTTACATCATATGATATCATTGATTCCTTTTTTGAGTTAAATCAGTTTACTCAATACAATCTTATTTTATCTCATTACCTCCATTGTGTCTTCTTAATGATTAATATGGTCACTGTCAACAAATGACTGTGATAAATTGCTTGTTCGAGGACAAGTAACCTGTGGCTATGTTCCATGTTTATCAATCCACACAATACCAATGAGAAGATACATTAACTCTTTAATTGAGCTATGAATTCCACTGTTACTAGTAAAGTTATGCCGTACACAAGTCATGTACCCAATATATTGGCTATGGGCTCGATCATCTTTAGAGCATAAACCTCGACTTATATCAAAGCACATGAGTTGCATACGTATAGTCAGTGACTAACTCAGGATTTAGGTAAATCACACCATGAATGTCACAAGTGAATAAATTTACAAACAGGTTCAAAATTAATTCATCTTGAGTTCAGTCTAATGTATCATTCTACCAATGAATATATCTATGTCTCTACCTATGGAGTCAATTACTCCGATAGCTAAAATTAGTTATCTCCCCAATTGGAATTGTAGACGACATAATAATCCTTTTCAGTATTTGAATCAAATGCTCACTTTGATTCTTTTACGGGGTTACGGACTCATTTAGATTATCTACTAAAGTAAGTTGTCTTTCTCACAATGTAAATGTTCTTACTATGCCACTTATCTTCAGTTTGAACTTAGACAATCAATGAGCTAATATATACTTGTCACAATTTCGTTACGCATGTAAAATAAAAAAGACATAATAGTGAAATGTGAAATTAACTTTATTTATTTATTCATCATTCAAATAAATAGAAAACAATTACATGTTTACTACAATATGGGCACATTTCCCAATAGTAAAACCAATCACACAAAGGTTTTACAGTAAAAAATTCACTCTCACAAATAACGTACTTCTTGAACAAATAAGTGCTCTTAATAATCAGTACATAAATCAATACAATCTCTAAAATATATAAAGATTTTTTAAACTTGTTAACAAATTAAAGATCAATATTAATGATCAAAGTAAAATGGGCTGTTGGCAAATAAGTCTTTAAGTTTTGGTCCAATCCAATTTCCTTAACCCATGGGATTTGAAATGTTTGATCTGATCCGGTTCTCATGATATATTTCTCCAAGTGAATTAATTTTTATTGGTGAACTTGAATCATTTCGTGATATCAACATAGCCTAAAGATTTGGTTCAACAAATTATCAATCTTCCAAATATGGCAAGTTGTTATTTTTTCATAGTGGTGTTGGATGTGTAACACCCCTCGCTCGACCTGATCTCCGGGTCCAAGGTACAGGATGCCACATTCGTTGCTGGAGCAACTACCATCAATTATACATTAAAATAATCACTCGAGCATACAATTATTCATTAAAGACATTTACATTATGTTAAGCAATCAAATTCTAGCCTCAATCGAACTTAAGAAAGCTCTTTTGTTGACCCAAGCACAAAATAATACCAAATTGTAAAGTTTTGAAAATTCAGGACTGACGTCGTGACGTCACCTCCTCCTCGTCGTGACATTGCCAAACAGTTTTTCACGTCGTGACCTCAAGCCACTTGACTCGCGACATGACTCACTATCAGTCGATGTTGCGATGAGGAATGTTGCTCATTGGGACATAGGCTCTGTTTTTGATAAAAATGAACCATTCGGTACCTATTTCAAAACTCTCAACTGAACTTATTAAAGACCATTCCATTTGATCACTCAAGAACATGCCAAATACATACATTTCTTACTAAAACGTGTCATTTACCAATTCAAAACAAGATCAACTTAAAATGAGCTCAAATATTACAAATCATCCAAATGTCTTCCAAACCAACCAACCAAATACTAAACTTATCTATGCCAAATTCATATTCAAACATGCCTAATAGTTCAAGCGTCATTGTTCATGTCCTTACCATTCAAACATTTCTCACCATTCAAACCTAAACAATTCAATGTCATTTCATCTAACAATTTGGCTATGAAACTTCAAGCCTTACCAATGCTACACCATATCAAAGCATGTCATTTCAAACACCATACATTTCTCAAACATATCAACAAAAAAATATATCATTTCAATTAGGCACCAACCATTGCCAAATCAAGGCAACATTTAAATTTCAATTCAAACATACTAGGTAATGGTAAAAACAAGCTTACACAGGTATACATATTCACATATAGATACATACACTTCATGGCACCTATATACATGTCACAACGACGGACTTAAAACGATCGAAAAGCCAAGAAATGAAGGATGACATTCTTTTCTCTTTTAATATTACTTATATTTGTTTTCATTTTATACATTTTATATTTATTTAATAATTTAATTATAATTTTAATAATATATAAACTTAACATTCCCTATTGTTGACTATAATCACAATATGATGGTTTATTTCCTAATTAGACCTTGGGTTAATTACAATTTGAATCTTTAAACCTTTGGCCAATTAAAAATCAGTAGTAATAAACTTTTATAATTTAGTCATTGTACCTTAATTAACTATCAATTCAATAAAATTACAAGACCAAACTTTAATATATTACGATACTAGCCTCATAAAATATTAAAATTAATATTTATAGACTCGGTTTACAAAAATGATATTCCGAAACAGTTATTTTCGACACCACTAAAAATCGGACTGTTACAAGAAGTGGGTACTTCCCTTGACACATTGTAGCAACTTCAAATATATCAACACATACAGGTTTCTTTTTCTTATCCGATTGAAAAATCATCACCATGGTGCTCACCTATCTACTTGTAGTAGGTATGATCATTTGTTAGCTTCATTTTTATTCCTTTCTTTTATATATACAACTCTTTAATATGCATAAGCTAAATACTCTTAATACTCCCAAAGACATTGTATGTGATTATGAAGGAACTGAAATTGGCTTAGGTGAATTAGTTATATCAATTTTCAACTTCTTAATAGAACCTGTAGTTTAGCCATATATCATATTTCACTGCTACAACAACAACAGAAGAAACAAAGAACACAATTTGCTTCCCTAGGTTTTGTAGGAATAACTTGGTATATTATCCATGTTTGGATTAAAAATAGTAAAGGAAAAGAAAAGAAAAGGAAAGGAGAGGAGAGGAGAAGAGTGAAAAGCTAAGTAATTACATATTATCTTATTTAGGTAGTTAAAACTAGTAAAGCAGAATCCTGTGTGTTGGCCTGATGACTGTGTGGCTTAGGTTTAAGTCACGCTAATTGCGTTGTTGTTAGGGCTTTGCCCTCTTATTGTGATTCACTGAAAAAAAAAAAAAACTAGTAAAACAAAGTAAAGGCTTGATGCTGTTATGGAAAACTTTACAGCACAAAGGAAGTTGGATTGAACCATGGTGGTAGTTGGGAGCACATAAGTAGATTATGTATTGTTTTGATTAGACTACACAAAGCTACCTTCATCTTTTCCTTTTTAAAACATTATTTCATATTTCAGTTGGTTTAATCTTTGCATATTAATTTCTTTTGAAGCAGAGAAGGCATATTTTTTAGGATTACCTTGACATTTATAGATATTTTGATAGCAATAATTTTATGGTAAAGATTCTAATTAGGCTAAGCAAAAAATAAATAAGATGTCTAGTGTTGAACTTACTAACTAAAACTTGCCAACAATCATTGAGAGGAAATGAAAGCTTAAAATGCTGATTACATGTTTCTGATATGAATTATGTGCTTCATGTGAAGTTTATTTAATCGCCAGAATGTTAGATAGCCAACGTCTTGCTGATTTCATGAAATTTGTTATAGGCAAACCATTTCATCTTTTTCTCTTAGATTATTGCTGTTAATTTCTTGGTGATGCCACCATTTTATGTTTAGTGATTGATGATTGCCTTGAAAGGAAGCCATCGGTGAAAAATAAGAAGAAAAATTGAAGTGATTGCAACAAGAAGAAAGATGGTGAAATTTAACAACAGTTTCAATACAAATAATATCTCAGACATGATTCATAATCTTCACCTCTGCCTGTAACTTGAAGTGATTCAGGCTGCAAACAACAAAATATATCAGTTAGAAAGCAATTTAATCCAGATTATATCTTACCAAAAGATGAAAACAAAGAGAAAACCTGATATAATTCATTTGAGAACTTACGCTTGCATTGTGGTGGTACGGCATGCTTACATTTACATTTCTGAGGCAATGCAAATGCACGGGAAGGTTCAATCTGGAAAGCAGGAAGAGCGTCCTTGTAGTTGCAGAGACAAGTCAAGTCGGCTTGTTTTATCAAACTACAACATTCCTTGGTTGGCGGTGGAGGATTTTCCCCGGTGACTGCCGGCTTGCACTGCTCCAACTTTTTCAATGGAATGTTACAGATGGTCGTCTCTTTAGCTCCTTCCACCGCTGCAATAAGCAACAATGTTGCAACCAAGCATTGCACCAAAAGTTTCTCACTAGCCATTGCCATTTTTCTTTCCTCAGAACTTGTATCTAAATCCAATGCCAAGCAACACTCTTAATTTATAGCAAGGGGTTTTGAAGCTTCTTGATACGACAAAGGCTCTATTTTACATATATCTCTCTCTCTCTATATGTTGATTTATGGCATGTGAAGCCAAATTCCAGTCTGTATGATAGTCACGAGAGAGCTTAAAAGAGGGAAGAAAATTCAAAGGCCTTGAGGTGCTTGATTGGTAAACAACAAAGTTCTGTGAAGAATATTTTGATTTGCAAGATTTAGAAACTATGCTATACATCCATGGAATCTTTTCACATGAAGTATATATTTATTAGGTTACAATTCTATTATTACAATCAATCATATAAATGAATCAATACTAAGGCCGATTGAGGCCTCGTCTAATTCATAATTTCTCAATTACAAATTTTATATACACATAACCAAAGCTTGTAGACATTGAATTTGTAAAATTCATCTATCATTGATCAATCAATTCTTCTATTATCTCTCTCCTGTAGACATAATTTAGTGCTACATGTAAATTAAACCATTAATTTTAATTTTAAATTTTATCATTTTATCTAAAATTTCATTTGTGTGAATGTTTAGAGATATATTTGTTAAAGAAAATTCCACCCATAGCTAAAATATTTTCGAATTTTCGTGATGAATGAATTTTGTTTATATTAGGAAATAAATAACAAAGAGAAAGTATAAATTTTATTGACTAATATAAATAAAATACATTTTATTTCTAATGTATTCACTTAATAATAAATATTTATTTATAACAGTCTAATAATTATATTCTCGATTTTTGCAATAGACTCGAAGGGCTCTTTTTAAGGGTTTTTAATCAATTTATTTGGGCTCTGATTGGAATTATCAAATTATCATTCCAAGTTGTTAACCCCATTACTGGGCTTCACAGTCCATGCTACCTCTCATACTTCTAATTTATCACTAGATATACAAATTTCTGTTGAAATATATTTATAAAAAAAATTACATATAAATTAAAGGAGGTTTTAGTTTAAATGGAAATTTTGAGATTTTGATGTGTTGGTTCATCATTTGTGAATTTATTTGGATTTATAGATTTAATATAAAAACAAAAAGATTCTTAAAATATTATTTGTTATTTTTAGTTATTTTCTAATTGATTTGGTATTCTATTGACTCGTGAAACTATGCTAGTAGACATTTAAGTTAGACCATTAAAGATGAGATCCATTTTAATGCTAATAAATTCAAGTTTCATTCATCATAAGTCCCAAACGATAATCAAAAGTTTAAATTGATCTATAAGTTTCAAAAATTTTAATTGAGTTCTTAAAGTATATGTACATATCAATCATATCCTTCTATTAGCCTAACATTAGCTTAAGTGCTAAATGCTAGCTCAAATATGAAGTGGAGCATGTTTTAACATGTTTTAAACATGTTATCAAAGTTTAAATGCATGCATACCTATTGTATTGGTAGCTTAAATATGACGTATTAGAAAAATAAAATAAAATTAACAATACCATTAAAATTTAATATAATTATTTGTTTTTTTTTTTTAAACTTGATCCAAGTTGTCCATACGATAAGTTCAAATGTGTTCAAAATTTGATCTATGTGCTTTAATATGCTCAACATCAGATTTGAGTTAATATCTAACGCTCGTGCTAATGGCTAGGCTGATGGAAGGATTGATACTGTAACACCCATTGCTCGGTTCAGTTGCCAGACCCAAGTTACAGGATATTATCATCGATATCAAACAATTTTTTTACACCACTTGATACAATTTGTAGACACACGGCTCACATAACTTACAGTACACACAAAACATAGTACACATATATGTATATATATCTATAGCGGACCGTTCCACAGATAGAAACATGGCGGACTATCCTACGAGTAGCCCAACTGCGTACTGTCCTACAGATGGCTAAGTTGCGGACTTTTCCACGAACACATATATTACGGAATGTCCCACGGACACCTATATTGCGAAATGTCCCATGAATATTTAAACCATGACGCATGTAGTCCTATGTTTTTCATAACAACAATCAAATCAACATGTATAATTTATATACATGTTCAAAAATCAAAATCTATATCCATTTCATTTATAACATCAAAAGGGATCATAACATTCAACTACAACTTTGACTCATTTATATTCATATGCAAGTATCCACCTAAATACATGCCACTTTACCGTAACGACATAAACAAAAATCTACCAGTCAGCAAGCGAATAGTGTGAACTTCTTGTGGATTCGATTGGTGCAACCCAAATGATCAAAATCTATAGAAAAGGTAGCAATATGGAAGTAAGTATTTAAAATACTTAGTAAGCTTATACAATTTCAACACGTAACTTACCTCACCAACAAATATATATGTGGTTTAATGTATGTGATAAGTTTACCTATTATACTACATAATTCCAATAATGTAATTTTGTACACTGAATCAAATGTATAACATGCCAAATACGCAACATAATCTGTTAAACTTTCATATCCAAATAATCTACATTCCTTTCAATTTTGTGTACTTGGAATTTATCCATCAAATCTCTCATTACCTTTCATTTCATAACATATCAAATTAACATGTCGCAAGTTTTATGTTACTCGATGAACCATCGTAAAAAGGCTCAAACACAGGAACGTAACACATCAGGGGCTCGTTCGAGCTAATCATGTACAGAGGTGTCAGTTTACCCGTTCGGGCTAAACCTTTAAAGACACAATAATAGCTTGGCTAGGGTTGTATATACATGTAAGGTTACTAGTCTATACTAAACCTTGAAAACGACATTATGTTACCAATCCAGGCTAAACATGTGTCACATGTATCTTCGAGTCTACAACAAATGCTAGATCTTGGAATCATCAGGAAATAACATGTAACCATATGCATGAGCCTTTTACTAAGTTCATCAGGACGATTTCATTCTATAACCTTATTTCCTTGTATCATAATTCAATATCTCCTTTTTATGTTAAACAAATCGAATCTCACCTGTCAAATTCCAATTATAAAATTAAAGAACAAAAATTAAACAAAGTTTATATTATATGAACTTACCTGGCAAAATGGTAACACGCCACGATAAAGTCTACTCAATGACTTTCCCTTTCCCTCGATCTTCTCCTGAAAGATTCAAATCTTGATCTATAACTTAATTTAATTCAATTTTCATCAACCAAATATCATTTATCAACTTATTATGCATATAAGTTAGTTCTATTCTATCACTCACAATTCCTTTAATCCTCACACATTATACAGTCGAGCCCTTTTATAACAATGTTTATAGAAATCTCAAATTGGTTTCGAAATGTTTACAATTTAGTCCAGATATTCGAAACTAAAAAATTTTCATTTTACAAAGTGGTCCTTTTTCATAACCTTTATCTAATCTAATCATTTAACACCACAATTTCAAGCATTCAACAATGACAATCTCATGAATCTTTAATAGTTTTAGAAACAGTCACAACTGTTAGCTAGATTGAAGTACAATGATATCAAAAACACAAAATCCATGCAAAAAGGGCTCGAATTAGCTTACCATGCAAGAGCACAAAACTTGGCCGAACTTCCCTAGCTCAATAAGGAAGAAAGACTGTGATAAAGAAGATGAAAAAAAATGAATTCCCCCCACCATCCACTATGTTACAATATATATATATAATCTAATTATTGTATAAAATTAACATTATTTTAAATAATGTCAACACCCGAACACTATCTATAAATAAAATGGCTAACTTGTCATTTTAGGCCCTAATCAATTAATGTATTATCATTAGTAGATAGAAATCCATAATAATAAACTTTTACCACCTTTACGATTTAATCCATGTACTATAATCAATTTTCTAATCAATCAAATTACAGAACCAAAATTGCATATAACACTATATTGAACCAATGATTAGTAAATGTTAATATTTATAGACTCGATCATCGGAGAACGGGGTTTCGAAACCACCATTTCCGATACCTTTTGCCTGTGATTTTTATCCTCTTTTGAGGAGTTTTTTCACGTTAAAATTTGTGTATTCGATATTTTCGATTTTACTTTATTTACTTGTTCATTGCATACACGGGTTATCTCCCTACATTTATAAAGGGAATGAAAGAAAGTTGCACTTCACAAGTTGAAAAAAAATATGCTTTAAAACAACCAATAAGGGTTTGGGATTTAGGGAAACAGAAAGCGTGAATAGGGCCTCACTGGAAAAGCAAGCTTGGAGAATTGTTAAGAACTAAAATTGGCTCATTCAAAAATTCCTAATGTACAATTCATTAATACCATGCTTAAACTGAACCACTTTTGAGCTTGGAAGAGCTTATCAGTAGACAAGAACCTTTTTTTCTTAAGGCTTAGCTTTGCAAGAAAGTAGAATCCAACATAGAGAAAGTGATGGAAATAAAACCTCCCTACCTAGAGCAAAAGCGACACTAAATTTTAGTAAAAAAAAACTCCAGAAAGCAACTGATTGGAATGGAAGCACTCATTTGATGGATATTTCTTATTGAACTCATCAACTTATAATTTTAATGTAAACTAGGAGGTCTTGCAAGACAACAATGGGAACTCAAATCAAACAATTGGCAATAAGAAGCTATGGTCTAGATTATGGTCTTTGAAACTTCCTTTCAAGATAGTGATTTTCCATTGGAAATTCCTTAATAGTTGCCTACCTTGTAAACTGGAAATGCATAACATAATTGAGAATGCAGACACAATAAACCCAATGTGCAATGATGCAGAGGAAACTATGGGAATAGCTTTCTTGCTTGAAAGTTGGAACTGAGAAACAATTTGGAAAGAGGTTTGAAGAGTTTAAAAATAGCAGAATTAATTGTCACTAGAATAGTGTTGGTGAAACTTATACAATCTGGAGCCTACACAAAACAACCAATTCTCCAGTACATTCAAAGGATGAAAGTGACTTTTACAATTCTAGTAGTTGTCAAAGACTGACATGTTGGAAGAAGCTGGGCAAGAAAGGAAGCTTTCAAGGAAATAGATCAAGTTTAAACCCCTCCCCCCAAGAAAGAAATATTGAAATTCCCAATTCGATTTGAGTTATTAATTACATAAATAGATCAAGTTGATTTTTATGCTTATTTTATTTAATTTTAATTATAAAAATCTAATTATACGAGTTTAAAATTTAATTTATTTATTCTTTTAATTTAATAATTGAAATTTAATTGGTAATGCTATAAAAAAGTAAAACTTTTATTAAAACTAGATTATGTGGTATTTAAAAAAAAATACTCATATGCCCTACTACATGCTTGGAAGGCTAAATAAGTAAATAAAAATGTTAGAATATTAGGTTGTGAGGTTCTATATTGCTGATGCAAAAAAGCAAAATGAAAGTTGCTTACATGACTTCCATGCAATTTTAAATTGACACATGAGCATCAAGGGCGGAGTTGGGAGGCTAGTAACGCCCTGTCTCCTTAAAATATAAAATTATAATATTAATCTTTTAAGTTTTACAAAATCTTAATTGAGTAAAAAGTAAAATTATATTTTGTCCCCCAAAATAATAAAATAATTAATATTGTTAATTATTTCAATTAAAATGTGCGTATCCATTTTTCTTAATAACACTATTTCAACAAAAAATATTTTATTATGACAAATTTGAATAAGTATTTTAAGGAAAAAAAGTCATAAATATTTTCAATATTATTTTAATTATTATATAACTATCAAGTGAGTATTTTATTTGAAAAACTTTAAAATATCATACCCGTAAATTTAATAAAAACATTTTAATAATAATAACAATTCATTTAAAATTTTAAATTCGAACCACAGAAAAATTAAATTCCTGAAAATTATAGTTTAATTTTCAACTTTCAAATATTTTACTCTCTAAATTAATACAAACAAAGAATGTGGAAAATGAAGCGGAATAAATTTTGCTTAATTTTGAAAAAAGAAATCCGAAGCCGAACCTATCTATAAACAGTTCACACCAATTATTCTTTCTTTGGTTTTTAAAAGAAATGCAACATTGATTTGTCCCTTTGCACCGGAAATAGGATGTCGTGCACGGCACATGGACAGGTTTTGGCATTAACAAAATGAACCTTGTCGGTTCGGTCGGTGGCGCTTTGTCAATGTGTACAAAAATTGAACATAGCATCAATTTAAAGAAATTAATAAATTGCTCTGAAAAAATAAAGTGCATATACTTTTATTAGGTAAAGTATTATCTTTATCAAATTTTATGAAAAAATAATATGAAAGTGGTAATGTAATACATTTGGGGACAAATGGGACCAATGACAAGTGGGATCAAATAGTAAAAGATCTTCCCAAGAAAGAAAGGTGAAGATGGAGACATCCTCACTCATTTTCCAATCAAGTCCCAGATTTTGGCACCTTTTATTTTCACAAATTAACTAAATCATCCATCTTTAATTAATTTTTTTTTGTATAATTTCAACTTTTTGACAATATCAATGCACCATCAATTCCTACTTCTTTAGGTCCACAGCCCATAAAAGATTTAATTGAAATCAATGAATTTTTTAACAACCCTAACTTTTTCACCTTTTCACACAAAACTTGTTCAATAAATTTCCTCTCATTGAGTGGTCAATAACTTGTAACTAAGAATTCAACTTCCATGGTTGGTATTCAACCCAAATCAGGTGAAATACAATTTCTCTTTTTAAAAAAGTTTACTAGATTAAAGTGGTAAATGTATCCTTTTATATTAAATTAATTTAATTAAAACTTATTTTTATCCTAATAACTAAACATTTAAGTTAACATTTAAAACCCATTTGGATCAGTATTAGAAAGATCATTTCATAACAAAACAATAACATAAATGATTAAATCGTAACATTTCGGATATAAATGACTAAAATATAATCTAAAATAACTATTTTTATAGTTTACCCTAATAATCCATTAACCAAGAGTAACTCATGTTGCTTACTATTATCATCTTTGACAACTCTTTAAGTTAGAAGTATATGATATGTAACATTTCCAACTTTTATTTTATTTTATCTTTTTCTTCGGAACTGGTAAATTGGTAACTGCACAACATCCCAAACTACACCTAACGCCCTACAGTTACACGTTCCACACAAATTTGTCGACGTGTCAAAAAGGATAAAGCGAGTGCATTCGGTTCACAATACTCTCGGAAACACTCGATTCTTAACAGGATCAAATCTGTTTCAAAGCTTGTCTTGCTCTATGCTGTCTTTAAGGTAATACCGTAATAGCTATGTTTTCTTCTTCTTTCTTTCTTTTTCACTTTGCTCTTCTTAGAAGAAAATTTGATCCTTTGGTCCTTTATCTTTCTATATAATCAATCCTATAAATGAACATTTGTTAATACTTTTTTTCTTTTGTGTGTGTGTGTGTGTTTGTAAATTTTGATGGGTGTAAAGTCAAAAACTTTGAAAGGTAATGAATCCGTTTATTGAAAACCCGGAAAATCTAAGCTTTTTACAGGCAAGTAATTTTGGGCTTGCTTCGTTTTTTATGTTTCCTTTGTTGGGTTATCATTTCTCAGTCGTTCTTTTGAGTTTTCTTGGTGCTTATTTTCTCTTCTAATTTGGTTGTTCCTTCTTGGAACTGAATAATGGAAAAGGAGTTCTATTGGTACTAGTTTCTTGGGTTTTCAATTTTTTGAATCTTTCGTGATTGTTATAAGTTAAAAAGTATTCTGTAGGATGTTTTCATGATGGCTTCTTGTTAATATTTATGTTCATTGGATCTAAACTTGAGTTCTGGATTTGGATTTTCTATTAGTTTGCATCTGTTAGATGATAAAGGTATTGGATTTTCATGATTTATATAAGTTCTAAGCAATTTATATGGATAGTTTCGTGAAGGGTTGATGATGTTTATAAGTTCACCGGATCTAAAGCTGACTCGTTGATTTGGTTTTTTTTTTTTCTGATTTTTAGATTCTGGGTTCAAGGAAGATTTTTGTAAAGGTTTAGCTACTTGGGTAGATTGAAGTCTAATTTGGGTCTTGCATTGGTCATTGGGTTCTGGATTCAGTTGGTGTAATTTTGAGAAGCACTGTTGGAGTAATTGGTAGATATGTCTAGTTATGTGGGTGTTCTTGTCTCTGATCAATGGCTTCAGAGCCAATTCACACAAGTTGAGCTTCGCAGCCTTAATTCCAAGGTAAGCATGTTTTGTTCCTTCCTCAACTTATTGCTTCAACTATTGAATTATTATTTAATTTTGTTGTTGTTTTTTTCTGAATCTAATTTGAGAGAATCCTTTTTTTCTCTCTCTTGGATGGATGGTTTGATAGAGTTTTAATGGCCTTTTTTTAATATGATTTCTAGTTTGTTTCCGTAAAGAACCAAAATGGTAAAGTTACAGTAGGAGATTTGCCACCCTTGATGGTGAAGTTGAAGGCTTTTAGTGCTTTGCTTACTGAGGATGAGATTAGGCTGATATTGGGCGAATCGTATGGTGACATGAGCAGTGAGATTGATTTTGAGACATTCCTCAGGGTGAGTCGTGTGTGTGTATATATATGAGCTTGTGCGTGCTATCAGTTGCATGCTTGTTTTCTATTTTACTGTTAATAAAAGCATCAAGAAAAGTAATAATTGGTTCAGTTTAACTTATATGGCAGTTTACATTCTGTCAGGTTGCATAGAAGTGGGAACCATAGGTTTTGGCCTTTTTTGATACTGGAATTAGTTGAAGGAAGCTAACATTATGGTTGGTTGCGTGGAATGAGCAGGTGTATTTAAATATGCAAGGTCAGGCTACAGGAAAACTGGGTGGTCCAAAGAATTCATCATCGTTCCTAAAGGCCTCCACTACCACTCTTCTCCACACAATCAGTGAATCGGAAAAAGCCTCTTATGTAACACACATAAATATTTACCTTGCGGATGATCCATTTTTAAAGCAGTTTCTTCCGCTTGATCCAGCTACGAATGATCTTTTCCATCTCGCAAAAGATGGAGTACTCTTATGGTACATTTATGGGGTGTGCTCCATTATGCATTTGCTTTATTTTTTTTCTTCAAAAAAAGCTGGTACGAAGCAGTGTTACTGATTCTGTTCCGTCTTATATTTGTGCAGTAAGCTTATAAATGTTGCTGTGCCTGGAACCATCGATGAAAGAGCTATCAACACAAAAAGGGTGCTTAACCCATGGGAGAGGAATGAGAACCATACCCTTTGCCTTAACTCTGCAAAGGCTATTGGCTGCACGGTGGTAAATATTGGTACTCAGGACTTAGTTGAAGCAAGGGTTAGTACAGCTATAACAGATTCCTGTATGTGTTAGAACGAAACATTCTGATAATCAAATGGTTTTCGTCTTTATTGTTTGTATTGCAGCCCCATCTCGTGCTTGGGTTGATATCTCAAATTATAAAGGTAGGCATCTAATTTCTTCTCTACCATTCATTTGCAATTTCTTGTATAGCCTTTACACTGTCTTGATAGACTGGGAAAAGTAGGATGTTTAACTTAAAACAAGTTGTGTTCAGGTACACTTTTTCTCATCCTTACTATCTTTTATAACTGCAGATTCAACTATTAGCAGATCTCAACCTTAAGAAGACGCCTCAGCTTGTGGAGTTGGTGGAGGATAGCAATGCAGTAATATATCTCTTTATCATGTGATTGATGTTTAATTAATAATGAAGCATGAAATAAGCATGTTTCCCTTATAATTATTGTCACTTGCAGGATGTTGAGGAACTTATGGGGTTAGCTCCTGAGAAGGTTCTACTAAAATGGATGAATTTCCATTTAAATAAAGCAGGCTATGAGAAAACTGTTGCCAATTTTTCTTCAGATGTGAAGGTATGTGATTCTGTTAATATTACATTGAGTCGCAATAAACTGATAAAGTGTGTTACACTTCAATTAGATGCATTCTTCTATTTTTCTTGCATCAGTATTTTGATATATTTTACTCATTTTCTCATACATGCAGGATGGAAAAGCTTATGCTTACCTGCTTAATGTTCTGGCACCAGAGTTCTGCAATCCATTGACCCTAGATACAAAGGATCCTGTCGAAAGGGCTAAACTTGTTATTGACCACGCAGAAAGAATGGGCTGCAAACGGTATCTGAGCCCAAAAGACATTACTGAGGGCTCAACGAACTTGAATCTTGCATTTGTGGCTCAAATCTTTCATGAAAGGTGAGAAATCACAAAAACTTGCGGTTATAATAGATGTTTTCAATTATTATTTATTTATTTTTATAAAGCCTTTTCAGTTTAATGATATCAAATCTGGAGCTAACACCACTCTAAGAGGTCTTATAGGTTGTGGTCATGTGCATTATAGAACTGTTCTTACGAAATTAGGAATCTAGGTGCATGGATTTTTTTCATGTGCTTCAGGTCGTGAATGCCTTTGTTGTCATTTAACAGTATTGCCGCCTATATCTATTGTTAGAAAGATTGGGAGAAAGTGCTACGATTTGATGTTTAAACAGTTAAGCTGTGGTGTTATCTAATTGTTTGTTTACAATGCCTTTCCCAGGCCTTCAATCCATTATCTTGTCAGTATTTTAGATTGTTTAGTCAGTAACACTTAAGTCTGCTCTTATGTAATCAAGCAAGAAAACATGTGTGCTTTTACAGGAATGGCCTGAGCACAGATAGCAAAAAGATCTCTTTTGCAGAAAGGATGACAGATGATGTTCAAATTTCCAGGGAAGAGAGATGTTTTCGACTATGGATCAATAGTCTTGGAATTGAGAGTTATGTTAATAATGTCTTCGAGGATGTCAGAACTGGGTAAGTTTTCCTCTTCGCTGATGTATTCGAATGGCTCAAGTTCCATGCTCTATCCCTACTGTAGATTTTAAGCAAACATTACAAAAGGTTATGTTAAGGTCCTGTTTTTCTTTTAAATCCTTCTGATAATATTGAGACCATGAAAGCATCAGGCTGATTGCTTTTCTCTTATGGCGAAAGCATGGATGCATTTTTCATGTCCAAGTAGGCAGTTTTTGCGTATGTATCATCAATTTCACATTCAGCTGGTTTCTGTCATATAGATCTCAAATGATATTTGAAGGGATGAACCGAAGGTTTGTAATTCAATATTTCGACTATTGACATAGAAAGCTTGATTTTGATGCAGATGGATACTTTTAGAGGTGCTTGACAAGGTTGCTCCTGGATCAGTAAACTGGAAGCATGCATCAAAACCTCCAATTAAGTTCCCATTTAGAAAAGTGGAAAATTGCAATCAAGTAGTAAAGATCGGAAGACAGTTGAAATTTTCTGTTGTGAATCTTGGCGGAAATGATATAGTGCAAGGAAATAAAAAACTCATAGTTGGTAATCTCTTTTTTTTTTGTATAATTTCCTTATCAGCTTGATATGTTTTACCTCCATTAAAGAGTTCAGCTTTGTTTTACACTTTTATTATTATTTATAAAAAGGAATATGCATCTGGTCTAAGTTGAGTACCTTGACCTGCTTGCAAAGAGTGACAAATTACTTTTTATTTTCGTTGTATATTTGTTTCTTTCGTCTTTGTGGCACTGAGCTTTCATAAAAAGTTGTCAGTTCCTTGCTTCATGCTGTGGGGAATTATTTGCACCCTTTTTTTCTATTTATTCTTAAAAATATGCTTGGTTGTTGAATGTTGGATGGTTGTCCAAATGCTCAAAATGGATTACTTGTGTTACAGCTTTTCTATGGCAATTAATGAGGTTCAATATGCTTCAACTCCTGAAGAGTTTGAGATCTCGCTCCCGAGGAAAGGAGATAACTGATGCAGATATCATGAATTGGGCAAACCGGAAAGTCAAAAGTACAGGAAGAAGTACTCAAATAGAAAGCTTCAAGGTCTGCGTTATTCTTATATACATATTAACCATCTTACGATTTAGGAGTTAAGGCCAGTAAATTTGTACATTATACTAAATTTGCAGGATAAAAGCCTTTCCACTGGACTGTTCTTCCTCGAACTTTTAAGTGCTGTGGAGCCTAGAGTTGTCAACTGGAACCTTGTAACCAAGGGTGAAAGTGGTATGATTTTTTTTAACTGAAGTTATTTTGGTCACATTTTTCATCTTAGAATGAAGTGATTTTGGATCGAGCTAAAGTTGGAAGTTTATTTATCCTTGTTGGATTATAGATGAGGAGAAGAGGTTGAATGCAACATACATCATAAGCGTGGCACGAAAGCTTGGGTGTTCCATTTTCTTGTTGCCTGAAGACATCATGGAGGTAAGGATGCGACTCTTCTAGGTCACTTGCTACTTCATTGCATCATTAGATCGAGTCTTCAGTCTTTGTGGCATTCACACATTTATAAAAAAATTTGAATAACTGGATTGCATGAATTATTGTCGGCACACTAACATAGGCAGGCAGGCAGGCTGCATTGTGAATATCATCAGTTTTAAATATCGCAAATGGATGAATATTTGGAATTTACAACTCAGATTTTCTTACGGTATTGGCAGGTGAACCAGAAAATGATCCTTACATTAACAGCCAGCATAATGTACTGGTGCCTTCAACACGCAGCGGAAGAGGGTGAGGTGGCTCTATCCCCTGCTAATGGCAACGGAAGCACTTACACATCAGATACATCTCCGGCACCATCCATTAGCGGTGAAGACGAAAGGTCCTCGCTGTGTGGTGAAATCTCAAGCTTGACTATGGATGATGCCGCCTCGGACATTACAGTCTCATCATCTCAATGTGAGAATGAAGATACTGAAATTGCAACAGCGGAATCCCATGCATGATCACATGGCAGAGTGAATATGGTTGCAGTTAGGCAGAAGAGGTCATAAACTCATACAATTAGACCCTCAAAAGAGGAATTCCTCCTTTTCTTTCTTTTTTGTTTGTTATCAGTCAATTGTATTCTAGGTAGTATTCTTTAGCAATAAGTACAGCATAAATCTCAATACCCACTTGCTATGGAAAATCTTAAAAATTGCAAATAATGAGGCTTTTTTTTTTGGGGGGGGGGGGGTGTTGTTAATTGATTTGTCTCCGTGTCTTGCTGTTGGCCAAAATCAGTTTGGGCAACTTTCCTGGGTATTTTTATTATTATTTCATTTTTTTAAGTTTATTATTATTATTTATGTTGCATTTTTTATCATGATTTTACACTCGTGCGGAAACATTCCGAGAAGTGATCAGATTATCAAATGTCGATAATGTTAATAATAAATGTCTTTGATAAAGTGTTAAAAATTAACCAACTGAAAATTAATATTTTTCTAACTTAAATTTTAAATATATTTAATAACTCCTAATGAAAATTACTAGATAGAATAGGGACATACTTGTCATTAAGAATAAATTCAATGATTATATTATCTTTTATCAAATAATTTAATTATACTCGGTATTTAATTTTACGCAATATACTAGACATATTTTATCACTTCGTTGATATAACATACAACAAGGAAAAAGTAACAAGGAAGGAGTATATGATGGTGTTAAGAAGATGGTTCACCTAAAGAGGTCAAGAGTTGAAAATGGACAAGATGATACGCTGACTGTTGAGAGAGTGAGGTCGCCTAGAGTAAGCTTAGGGCTTAAAAAGTCAATCATTTTTCTATTTATAACTTATAAGAGAGGTCCTCTTGTCTTATAGTATGATGTGATAGGCCATTATAGTGGATGTACTGACGTGGTGTATGTGAGGTGCGGACGTAGTGCTCTAGACAGCATGAAGTTGTTGTTATTTTCTGATGCGGATCACTCATCGTTGGAGGTGTGGTCACATTTGAAGAGTAAAAAGCGAGTGCTTGCCATGTTTTTAAGAGTGAAAGGATTAGTTAGGGAATCATTTCAGTCAGATAATATGTTGACAAAAAGCCTATGCTTCTTTAGTCAATGCTAGATGTCAAACCAGTCGCAATTTTAGGTGGACTAAATAGAAGGTCAAAATCGCCTATTCTGCTGACACGTGTATAGATTGGAGAGAGGTATTACGAACTTAAATTCAACATGTAATTCTTTTTTGACCAACAACATTTAATTGTTTAGTATTTACATTTTTAATACTTACTTTTTCAAACTTTTAATTTTTCAATTTATTAAATCTTGCTAGAAATAAACTTATTTACATTTGGATGATTAAAATAAAAACACAGAATTTACTCTAATTCTTAGATAATTTTGCCTAGATAAATTTACATGTATAAAATAACTTTTAATTGGTACTATTTATTAATTATTATCAAATTTATTTAAAATATGTTTAACTTCTCTATTAATTTGAATACAAATTTTAATATACTTTAATTTACTAATTTATTATAGGTTAAATTAAATATAAATATTTATTTAATATATTTTATAGATACAATAATGGTTAAAATATGCCTATACTTTCTATAATAAAAAAGGAATTTATCCCATATATGATTTAGTTTTTTTTTTTACTTTTCAAATATTAAAATTCAGTTTGAATTGTTACCACTGTTAATTTTTTAAATTTATTGTTGTGATTTTAAAATAATAAAAAATTACTTACTTAATTAAAAAATATAAGTAACCTGAATTTAATAAATTACCAATTAAACTTGAAATTTAAAATTGAAAAATAAAAAATATTAAAAAAACAAATATAAATTAAAATTCTTAATTTTTGAAAAATACATATAATATTTTAATCCGTGCATATATAAAACATATAATACATATGAAGCAGTTTACATATATAAAACAGCTTTTATCTTCTCAAAGAAAAACAGTTATTACTTTTTATCCCTCTCCTTTTCCTCGTATTTTATCTCTCTCCTTCTCAGCCCTCTCGTCTTTCAATTTTCCGGCAGAGCAGAGAAATTAAATAAGGTAATTTTTGAAACCCTAAACTTCAATGGAAGATTGATTTTTTTAAAACCCTAAATTAACTCGAACATTGATTTCTACTTGACTCATGAGAGAGATTTTGAGTTATCTGCTCTCTTCCTCTGCATCACTCCGCTATATTTGATTTTCTGTTTTCGATCGTACTGCTTGTTACCTGTCTCATCGGACATTTTGTAAAGCTATTGGTTTAGCAGAAATAGCGGACCGCTATTGAGGTTTTTACCGGTGGTGGACGGGGCATAGTGGCCGCGACACCGTTACTCAACCGCTATTTCAAACCCTGAATTGATCAGTCTATTGCATTAAATTTTCTATTGTAATTATTGTTTCAGTTAGTGTTAATTGCATTATTCTTATTAAACTTTAGTTAATTATTTTCGTCATTGTTGTTTAATATGATCGTAGTGGTACTCGCGTTTTCTAATGATGAAAAAGGGAAGTGGTTTTGTTAATGTTGTTGCAATTTCTTATATTGTTAATTGCATTGTTTTTAGTAAAATCTAGTTAGTTATTTCTTTCATTGTTTTCAATACTATCAGAGTGGTAATGGCGTTTTCTGATGATGAAGAAGAAGAGGCTTTAATCCATTCCGTCTCAAACTATTATTTCAATGATGAAAAAGATGAGGCTGTTTGCTTTTCTCAGTTGCCACTACAATTTGGGGGGAAAGAATGCCTTAGTGGTGGATCTAAAAAGAAGATATTTTTGAGAGGAATAGCTGATGATGGGCTCCTAACAATTTGCAAGCATGTCACTGCCTGGAAATTTGATCTGTCTAATGTTGGGAAGCCGGATATTTCTGTTTTAAGTAAAGACATTGGGTGGCTTAAGCTACAGAAGCCAAGGAAGAGCTTTGAGCCTGTGATTAGGAGTGTTTTAATATCGGTTCATTGCTTGCATCTTATTACTTGGAATCCTGATTTATCAGGGAAATCGTTGTGGGACCAGTTAGCGAAAATTTTTAGGTAGTTTATCACTCTTATGGGTGTATTTTTCCTATTTTCAAGTATGAAATTGATGGGTGTTCTTTTTTTTTTATTCCTTCTGTTATTTGCAGCTTGTATGAGGTAAAGCCTTCACAAAACGACTTGGTGGATCACATGGATTTGATTGCTGAGGCTGTTAAAAGTGATGATTCATTAGCAAAATCCAAGGTTTGTGTGTAATTTGGTAAACTCATTTTGGTGCATTTTAATTGTTATTTTTCGTTGGATAATGTTGAGTTGGGTTTAGCATGTTTTAGTCTGCAATGAGTTTTTGGTTGTAAAACAAGGCTCGTCTAAAGGATTGCAGCAATTTATGATCCTGTTTCTCTCTTTCTGTTTCTTTGTGCAATTGAAGTCAGTGGGATGTTTATGTTTTGAGCAGTTTTTGCACTCATTTTTGGAGGAGAAGCCCAAAAAACGGAAACTTGTTAATGAGGTTAGATATTACCCTTTGATGTTTCTTGGTCTATTTCTTCAAATCTGATTATTCACTTCTTTTTTTTTTTAAATTCTTATTTTCTGAAAAATGTACATTATTTTAAGCAAGTGTACTTATTGATTAATCAGAATGCTCGAGGCACATCAATTTCTGGATTTATAGTTGATGATGCAGTTGATGGCCCTGAACTAGATGATTCCAATAATGATGATGATGAAGATGACTTGTATGATTCAGTTTGTGCTTTTTGCGACAATGGGGGTAGTCTTATATGTTGTGATGGAAGGTGCATGAGATCATTTCATGCTACTGAAGATGACGATTCTGCTCGTGAATCTGCTTGTGAATCTCTTGGCTTTACTCCGAACCAAGTTAAAGTAAGTTAGTGACCCATATTTTATATACTGGCTTTTAGCTAGTTTCTGTCTTGTTTATAATTACAAGTCCCTACTAAATGGCAGGCGTTGGAAACACTCTTATGCAAGAATTGTGAATATAATCAACATCAGTGCTTTTCTTGTGGGAAGTTAGGTTCTTCTGATAAGTCCTCTGGTGCTGAGGTATAATACCTACCAATGTCATTGATTATATTTGCAGCAAAATATTTGAATAATTGAGTCATAGTGAAATCAATTCTAATCAGTAAATATTGTTAGAAGCTTTATATTGTTATCGCATTGTTCTGTTTGTTTTCTGATTGGTTTATTTGCTTTAATGGCATTTTATCCGACTGTTTAGGTGAAATTTATTTGTTTTTGATTTTTCTTAAAGATACATTTTCTTTTATGACTAATGTTGGTTTTTTAGTTATCCTCAATAGATTTTGATTTCTTCCTAGTTTTATTGTAACTTCCTGCTGAATGGCTCCAAAAGTTTCATTTCCTTTTGCCAGGTCTTTCGCTGCAGTAATGCAACCTGTGGTCACTTTTATCATCCACATTGTGTGGCAAAATTGCTTCATAAGGGGGATAAAGTTGCTGCTGAAGAGCATGCGAAAAGAATTTCTTCAGGGGAATTTTTTACATGCCCCACTCATAAATGCTGTGTTTGTCAACAAGGAGAAAACAAGAAAGTCGAGGAGCTGCAGTTTGCTTTGTGTAGACGTTGCCCCACATCATACCACAGGAAATGTTTACCAAGGTACAATGAGGTTTATCATTTATATATTAACCGCATTTATTGGAATGTCCCATTCTTAACAATCTACTTGGTTTCCTTTTGCAACTATCAGAGAGATCGCATTTGATGATATAGAAGAGGAAGGTATTATAACAAGGGCTTGGGATGGTCTACTTGTCAATCGTGTACTGATATATTGCTTGTAAGTGTTTTAAATGTGTTACTATCATACTTTTATTTGCTTTAATTGTTTTTTAAATTGTTCATATTGTTGGTTTGGATAGCAAACATGAGATTGACGAAGACCTTGGAACTCCCATAAGGGACCATATAAAATTCCCCTTTGATGAAAGCAAGAAAAGAAAGGCATCAGATGTGCTCACAAGTCATGAAAAGGTTGGCTCAAAGAAGAAAACTCTTGCATTAGAAGGCACTTCACAGGAGAGAACTGCCATGAAAGCAGCAAAGCAATCTTCTTCTGTTGTTAAAGCTGATCAAACTAGCAAAAAGAGTGAAAAAGTTACTCCTAGGACCAATGCCCTAAAGAAAGTCAAAGCCACTGGTCCATCCAAAAAGCCTTTGAGGCAGAATTCAAAGTCTCTGCCTATGGATGCAGGCAAATCCTCTGCAGATGATGGAAACAAGACCTCCTTGGGGGGAAGATTATTCTCCTTAATGAATCAGGAGAGTGAGCAGCAGATTAAGCCTGGGAGACAGGATAATCTTAAAGGTGGTCTTAGTAAGGCTGCCGTGGTCAACTCTACCGCAACAAGTAAAAGCTCGGACATGCCTTCATTAGATGCTGATTCTGAGAGAAGGTGGACTTTCTTTATTTCTGCCTTAGTTGTATTTTCTTGTTTCCTAACCCTTAATCACTTAGGGGCAAACTGATCTGAGTTGATGTTTTAGATTATGCATCAAATGTGATTTGTTGGACTTCTTTACATTGTAGATTACTCAATTTAATGAAGGAGGCTGAATCATCAGTAACATTAGAAGATATAATAACGAAACCAAAAGTCCTATCTACACATGGATATTCTTCAAGAAGTGTCATAGACAGAACAATTACTCTTGGAAAGATAGAGGGTTTAGTTGAGGTATTTCATAATTTTGGATAAAGTTTGCGTTATAGCTTTAAGCAAAGGTATGATTTTTCTGTCTGTTTGTGTTATTATTTTTCTTTGAGTCTTTATTCAACTGTTTGCAGGCTGTTCGGATGGCTTTAGCAAAACTAGAGGATGGCTGTAGTATTGAAGATGCTCAAGCTGTTTGTGAGCCAGAGGTTTTAAACCAGATATTTAAGTGGCAGGTTATTACCCTTAATCATTTGTAATTATCCCCTCCCAGTTACTTTAATAAAGAGTTTTGTCATTATCTATGATTTCGTTTTCAAGTGAGTATGATTTTATTTTTGTTTCATTGCAAAAACAATGCTTTGTCCTATTTCTTAAAATAAGTTGATATGAAATTTCTATAAGTGGCCTGTTTCCTTCTTCAAAGTTCCCCTGGACATATCATATGCTCTGCAAGTTTGTTACACGTACATGTTTTTACAAGGTGCCATTTAATTCTTTGTCTCATTCTATCTTTTTCTTGCTCTTGAATTTTTTAAAATTTATTATTTCCAGAACAAACTCAGGGTATATCTTGCACCTTTTCTATATGGCATGCGCTACTCTTCTTTTGGTCGTCATTTTACTAAAGTGGATAAACTTGAAGAGGTAAGTTCCGTTGTTTTCATATCCTTTAGTTCTACATCTGCTAATTCAATTGTTTTTTTTTCTTCTAAAGAATGCTAATGCAATTGTTAATATATGTTCTCTTATTATTACAAGTTCCTAGACGCTTTAAATTAAAACCTTAATGCCTGGCGTTAAATGTGCAGATTGTTGATAGACTTCATTGGTATGTGCAAGATGGTGATACAGTAAGCGTTTCTGTGCCTCCCTCTTCTCTCTCTCTCCCTCTTTTTTCTTTTTTACCTCTCTCCCCTCTTATGTTTTCTTCTTTTGCTTTTATATTTTGGAATTCAAGTCTATGTGATTACACTTTGATATTTGCTTCATAATGAAATGTTTCCTGCACATATTTTAGCGAAAAAGATCATGAAAGGAAAGGGAAAGAAATATTTTGGTTTTTAAGTTCTCCTTATGCTTGGATATACATAATAATAGAACTCCTAGAAACTATGTACAGTAATTTCCTAATACTGATACCTTTCATGGCCGGCCATGTCGATATTCTTGTTAGGAGATGGAAAAACAACAAAGATGCCATTTGTTCTTTCCTCCTTTGTATAAGTACAGCTCTATAACAGAAGATTAGATGGAAGCATGGAACTTGACCGAGTTATCTTATTTTTGATTATTTCCATGGACAGATTGTCGACTTTTGTTGTGGTGCTAATGATTTTAGTTTAATAATGAAAAGAAAGCTTGAAGAGACCGGGAAGAAGTGCTCATTCAAAAACTATGATATTTTCCAAGCAAAGGTATGCTTTAGTTTCCTGGATTTATTTCTAATAAATCAGTTTATGCATTATGGATGTACATTGTGGCTGCCCAAGAAGTCAAGCACGGTATCAGGTGCATCACAGTTTGACAATGGTATCGTTGTTCTTGCTGCATGTGATTAGAAGGGGAACCTGATTGTTTGCATGCATTTGTAGATGATTCATTAATCTTGTTTTTACTTGTATATATTTTCCTTATGTTTTGGCTACTGATATCCTTTGTCAGAATGATTTTAATTTTGAGAGGAGGGATTGGATGAGTGTGCAACAAAAGGAGTTGCCAACAGGGTCACAACTGGTAAGGAATTTTTTTATATTGTAAGAATTAACGCATTCAGCTATTCCTGTTGTCGTAATTGACAAAATTTTTGTTCACTATTTGAGTAGATAATGGGGCTAAATCCTCCTTTTGGAGTTAAAGCTGCTTTGGCAAACAAGTTTATTGATAAGGCCCTTGAATTTAACCCAAAACTTTTGATCCTTATTGTTCCACCCGAAACAGAAAGGTAGTATTTTCCTCTCTCAAACACTCACGTTTCTTGGCTTTTTGACACACTCAACTCACTCACTCAAACACTCGCATTTCTTGGCTTTCACCAGGTTGGACAAAAAGAAATCTTTGAAATATCCGTATGAACTAGTATGGGAGGATAATAACTTGTTATCTGGAAAGGTAACTAATATGTTTTGTGCAGTTTCCTTGTAGATGAATGTTTGTGATGTTCTTATTACAGTCTTATGGTATTGTGGGTAACTTTGGTATCTCGTGTTCCAGTCATTTTACCTGCCTGGTTCTATTGATGCAAATGACAAACAAATGGATCAGTGGAATGTCATGGTTCCACCTCTTTATCTTTGGAGTCGTTCTGATTTTTCGGCAAAGAACAAGAGCATAGCTGAAAAGCATGGTCATGTACCTAGGGAACCAGCGAGTTCAAATCAGGAAATGAATATTGATGAAACACGCAGATCTGATTTTGAACTGCCATTGGAGGATGATGGTCTTCGTGATGATGCTACTGAGTTGAAAGATCATATGCAAAATCATGTAATTGAGGAATGTAAAAAAGAGAAATCTGTGGAGGTGACCCCGAAAGAGTGCTCTCCTCGTCAGCAAAGTGATGAGAAGAACCAATCCAAGGAAACCTCGAGCAATAAGAAGAGAAAGCACAGTGAAGAAAATAATGGAAGGAAAACTGATAAAAAGAGTGGAGGACGGACTCCTAGAAGTGAGACACATGATGGAATTCCTCACTCTTCTCCATCCAATGTGATGGGTAGTAGTAGATCCTCAGTGGAAGGTGCCTCCTCCAAATTGCACAGTGAAGAAAATCTTGTAAGGAAAACTGATATAAAGGGTGGAGGAAGGATTCCTAGGAGTGAGATGCATAGTGGAATTCCTCACCCTTCTCCGTCCAATGTGATCGGTAGTAGTAGATCCTCAGTGAAAGGTGCCTCCCCCAAATTGCACAGTGAAGAAAATCTTGGAAGGAAAACTGATAAAATGAGTGGAGGAAGGACTCCTAGAAGTGAGACACACGGTGGAATTCCCCACTCTTCTCCATCCAACGTGATGGGCAGTAGTAGATCCTCAGTGGAAGGTGCCTCCAAATTGCACAGTGAAGAAAATCTTGGAAGGAAAACTAATAAGAAGAGTGGAAGGACTACTAGAAGTGAGACATACAGTGGAATTCCGCACTCTTCTCCATCCAATGTGATGGCTAGTAGTAGATCCTCAGTGGAATGTGCCTCCAGATCGCCTAACCAACATCGGATACCCAATATGCGTAGTTCACAGACTGCACTTCGAACTTCATATGGTGACACCAGGACCAGCGTTGGTGATGATATGGGAAGAAGGTACAATATGAATTACGATCCTTATTCAGCTGGTACCCACAGTCATGGTTACAGACCTTACCCCAATGAAATGAACAGGGAATTCAATTTACGGTCACAAGTTCACCTCTATGGGCAAGAACCTGGTCTATTTCCTCGGAGAAATGATCTGGCTGGGTTGAACTCTTTATATGGTCCAACAACTCCGTCTTATGGACAACACAACGGTGCTACAGTGAATCCTTCCTACAGGATGAATATGTCCGCAATGCAGCGATATGCTCCTCGTCTAGATGAGTTGAACTACACAAGGATGGGTGGTGCAGGGCCTGAGCCACCACTGATGGGGAATAGAAATACTTTTTATGATCCTAGACCACCTTTTATGATTGATCCTCGAGCACCACGACCTCCATATACTCTGGGTTTCTCTCCTGGTCCATACCACCCTTATTCACATCACAACTCGGCTGGTTGACTCAATGAATAGTTAGTTGCTCGTCATCCATCAACTCGAGGACCTGATCTTTAGAAATTTGGTTGTTCGAACCCTTTTAACTGATTCTGTAATATGGGTTCTGCTGCATAACGTTGAAACTTATCTTTTAAATATTTTGCTCCTGTTTCTTAATTAGTAGGGTTATGTTTTGTGCATGTTTAGACTAGAAATTTTGCTTGATCATTTAGATTAAATAGGGTACCTTTTTGATACACTGTAAGTAGAGTTTTTTAAAACTTCACAAGCAGGTTGAAGGTGTTATATTTATTTATATAATTAATTTTTAATTTTTTTACATCATATAATATATTTGTCAAATCTTTAACTCAAATTCCATTGGAAATCTCAAATAATTTTCCTAACTTACATGGATATTTGTTATTAATATTTATTAATATTTTATATTAGGTTGCTAATTAAAAAATAATTAAAACTAGGTAAATTTGATATTTTATTTCTACTAATTAAACTCATAATAATGTTAAATCTAACTATTTATAAAAGAATAATTTTTCTTGAATAGATAAAAATTAATTTTAGTTGGGAAGATATGCATTTTGACACATGAACTTGGTTTTAAGGTTCAAGTTAGTATTTAAGGTTTTTTTGGTCTAATTAGGTACTTGAACTTGGCTTCGAGGTTTAGTTTGGTACTTAATTTTTTTTATCCAATTAGGTATTTTAACTAGGCATTTTGATGCAAATTAGTACTTGAACTTAGTTTTGTATTCCAAATTGGTTCAAATAATCATTTATTGTAAGTTCAACCACACTTTAGGTACCAAATTGAATCTTAATCTAAACCTTAAAGTCAAGTTTAATTCACTCTTTTAAATATATTTCTTATAAATGAATTGAGATTTTAATTAAATAAAATTATTTACTAAACATATCAAATTTCTGTTTATTAAATATAATTATTTACTAAACATATCAATTTTTATTTAATAAATCTAGTTGAGAATACATATTTTCTTTTCAATTAAGGAAATATTATGTTAAGTTAAAGTAAATTTATCCCTATACGGCTTGTGGAGATTTTAGATAAACTTCCCAAGATGATTTAAGATGTGATAAGTGTCTGATAAGATGTAGTAAAATATTCAAAAAAAAAAAACAATTGTGTTGTTTAATTTATAGAATAAATTTTTGTTTGCTTATTTTGAATTTGTTTAACTATTGATGGTATTTGTGAAGCTTATTGAATAATATTTTATATTTGACATTTATTTAATCTTATTATTTGATATTTATAAATATTTTTTATATACATATACCAAATATTTTTAAAAATAACAATCAATCTAAAATAGTACATCGAAACAAACCGATATCAACACATACCAATACTAGTAGAAGAATGGTATATCCACCGAAATTGTACAAACTCCTTTAGTTTGAAGATTTCTAATTGTCGGAGGTAATAAATAATCATTTGGAGAATTAAATGCGTGAAATTTTACAGTTTTGTACGTAAGGGGATTAATCCCTTTGTTTGAAAAAATATATAACTATTAGTGTGAGGGATCGTTCCTCTTAAAAATTTTGGTTGCTAACTTCAAGTGATCGATCTCTTATGTGGGATCAATTCCACTATATCAAAACGTCTAAAATGAATTGGAATGAGTTTGATGCGTATTCAAAAGCATTTGGTTAACTCAAGAACATAATATATGAGTAAAATTAATTTAAATAAGTGTTTTTGAATTTGTTTTGGACTTCAAAAACATTTCCTATTATATATATTGTTTTCCAATATAAAAGACTAAAGTAACAATATGAAAAATTTATCTTAAATATTAGTTTAAACTACAAGTCACCCAACTATATTCATTTTTTAGTCACCTAATTATGAAAAGTTACAAAATGGTCACTTAATTATGGTTTTTTTCCCCTTTTTTGGTCACCCAACTATAAAAAGTTACAAATTGGTCATCAAACTTTTCAACTTTGTCCTTTTTTTTGTCACCAGCGGGCTAACGTAAAAATGAAAACATCTAAAAATCCAAGATAGTTGGGTGAATAAAAAAGATAAAATTGAATAGTTGAGTGACCATTTTGTAACTTTTTATAGTTCGGTGACCAAAAAAGATATTTAATAATAATTGAGTAATTATTTTCAAACTTTTCATAGTAGGGTGATTAAAAAAAAAACCATAATTGAGTCAGTATTAATAATAGTTTACCCTAAATATTATTTTATCAAAATTTATTTTGGAGGGTGAGAATCACCGGATGTTAGCTCCAACATTTTCTCAGCTATGGATAACGAGGAGGCAATGGTATCAAAGTTTAACATAAAGTAAAAAGTTATAGGCCAAAATTACCCAGCAAAACAACAATTAGCGTTTCATATCTCCTATTAGAAAATCAATAAGTCTTCACATTTTTCCTATTTTTGAAGACCAGATACCGACTTCAAACCTCTCAAAGCAGAACATTTAAACAACAAAACCATCACAGTAGGGTCTCTTAAAAATCCTCCTACCATGTGTGCATATGGAGTATAGACAATACCAACTTCTACCCTTTGCTAATGCATTATCAATCTTTGTTTATGCAATTCCAAAAAAGAAAAAATCCAGGGACAAAGGCTTACTTCTTTACACTGGTGAGGTGTTTTTCAGCTTGATAAAAGGAGTTTTCTGGACTTAGAGGAAATGTTAAAAGAGGAAGATAAACGTGTAGGGTGAAAGGGTTTAATATAATTCCATAAAATATTTTTTAAATCTTAATCAACTTAATTCCTCATGTCATTTAATCTAAAAATATATTAAAATTCTATTTACGGACAGAAATTTTAATAGAGAGACCGTTCTATTGGTAATGTATAGAGATTAATTTTCTTATTTTTATAATGTTAAATCTAAAATGCAATTTAAATATAATACAAAGACTTCTATAATTATTTTACATTAAAAAACATCCATTCAAAGAAACCCTTACCCTATCTCTCTATATATAAGTAGCTCTATTCTTGATCCACTTTCCCATCAATCTTAAACCTTTTCGCTAATAAGAGGTCACTTGGTGATACCTATGCAAAGTGAAATTGTAAGAGGATGTTTGGTTCAAGAAATGTAAAAATGTGTTTCGGAATTAGATTACGAAATGGAATGTCCGTTATATTACATTATCTTGTTCAGTTTATTTAGTTAGAATGTAAAATTCAAGTGTTTGGTAAACTAACTGTAAAATTATCTAGATACACATTTTACTAATTAAATACCTTTGTTCTAGAATTTATTTTTAATAAGTTTAGTTCCTTTAATATTTTTAGTCTTAGTTTCTATAAAACTATGATAAATTATCACAATTCTTATTTTTTATTATGATTTATATATTAATAAACAAATATACGATGTTGAAATTAATTTATATATCATAACTATAAGGTTTATATGTTAGGAAAGCAGTTTAAGTAGTTTATTCAGATAAGTCCTTTTAGTATTTTTGTACTTAAAAAGTCCCCATCTTTAATGCATATTCATAGAAGCCCTTAACTTTGATTATTTGACATTATTTTATTACATGGAATTAAAGTTGACAAATAACATGAAAAAAAAATTAAATTTGTGTTATTTTTAAATACTATAGTTTTATATAAAAATTTAACACTATGGTTTGTTAAAATTAATTTTATTTTATTTTTCCTATTATTTTCTATTTTAATTATTTTTAAAAAGTGATTTTCAATAAGGAGGGATCCACTTACACACTGTTGTTAATGATAAATTTCTCATTCCTGTCATTGAAGAGTTGTTGGATGAATTTGGGAAGGAAACATTCTTTTCTAATATGGACCTGAGTTCAGGCTTTCATCAAACTCGAATGTGAGAGTCTGACATTCATAAGAATGCATTTATAACTACCACGATGAATTCCTAGTGATGTCTTTTGGCCTCAATAATGCACCATCTAGTTTCCAAGCTCTAATGAATGCAGTTTTAAGCCACTGTTGAGGAGGTCAATGTTTGTTTTTTTTATGGCATTCTAATTTATTCTAATACTTGGAATGCTCACTTGTTGCATCTGAAAGAAGTGTTGCTCGTACTAAGGAGGAATCAACTCTATGCGAAGATGAGTAAATGTCGTTTTGTAGCTTTTGAAATTGAGTACTTGGGGCATTCATTTCCAAAGGGATAGTGTCTATGGATAGCTCTATTGGGTCTGAGTTGCTACCTAGGGTCTAAGAATCTTGGCAAAGGGATCCAAGGCTAAAGAAGATCTATTTTGACATCCAAGTCACTACTTCCTTGCATCCAAAACATTTTTGGGATGGCAAATTTCTTAAAAGAAGGGGCAAAATAACAGTGGGGACAAATGAAGAGTTGAGGAAAGAGCTCATTGAATACTTTCATAATAGTGCTTTGGGAGGCCATTATGGGGTCCAAGCCACTAGGAATCGTTCGCCCAACTTCCTTTATTAGAAAGGTATAACAAATGATGTTAAGAAGTGGGTAAGGAAATGTGTGGTTTCTCAGAGATGCAAAAGTGACTATACTGCTAAACCAAGTTTACTGTAGCCTTTGGTCATTCCTGATAAAGCCTGGGCTGAGGTTAGCATAGACTTTGTGGAAGGCCTTCCTATTTCCAAGGGTAAGCACTCTATCATGGTGGTAGCTGATCGGTTGACCAAATATGATCACTTTATTACTTTGTCCCTTCCTCATGCAACCTTGATAGTAGCTCAGGAGTACCTTAACTAGGTCTATAAGCTTTATGAAGTTCCCCAGTCAATCAATTTTGACAGAGGCGAGATATTTATTAGCACTTTTTGAAAGGAATTGTTAGAAGATTAGGCACTAAGCTGAAGCTCTCTATTGCCTACCATCCTGAAACTGATGGACAAACAGACGTTTTGAACACGTGTTTGCAAGGGTATTAGAGGTGTAAGAACTAGTGAAAGGCCAGGGGATTAAGTACAATGTTTGGCCCTTCCTGAATGGTGGTACAACACCTCTTACCATTCTTCCATTGGGACATGTTGGAACTAAGAAATCAGAATGTGAAACTTTGATAGAAACTTAAGCAACAAGCTTAAATATCTTGCTAATCAAATAAGAAAATTGGCTTGAGTTTTGTGAACAAAAGAATTGTTTAACTGAAATCAAAATGAAGAAGAAGTTTGAAAGATTTCATTACAATAAATAAAGGCACAAAGCCATTACATATACCAAGCATTTCAGCTGGAAAAAAGATGAGAAATTACCTAAACATGTACCTAACTCCTCTAAGTTGCATAAAAAATTGATAAACATAACTTGTCAACTTGGTAAAGCTGATTTATCAATCCATCAGCACCTAATTACATCATGTATACTAATAACTTAGTTCATATTTAACTAAGTAACAAAACATTCATTTCAAGTAACAAAATGTAAGCATGATTTTCAGCAGCAACTTGCATGGTTTAGCCAGCTTGGTCTGCTTCATGTTCTGTATGTAAGCCAACTTCAACACTCCTCATTGGCTTGCATACTGCAAACTCTCAATTTGGCTCTCAAATAATTAATCTTAACACACAAAGAGGCTTTGTCAAGATATCAACAAGTTGATCGTCAGAACTGCAATGAATTAATTTAACTTCTTGAGATTGTTCTATTTATCTTAAAATGTTTTGTCTTCCCATGAAATACTGGATTCTTTGCAATTGCAACAGCAGATTGGTTGTTACATTTAATCTCTGTTGCTTCCCTTTGGTGTAAATTCAAGTCAGCCATAATCTTTCTTAACCAAATTGCTTGGTTAACAACTCCTACAACTGCTACATAATCTGCCTCAGTTGTTGATTGAGCAACAACAATTTACTTCTTTGAGCTCCAACAAAAAATGGCTGAACCAAGGGTAAACAGATACCCCGAGGTGCTTTTCATGTCATCAATTGATCTAGCCCTGTCACTATCAGAAAAACAAAGCAGTTTCATGCTGTCAACCTTGGTAAACTTCATCCCAAAGCCTTGAGTGCCTTTAATGTACATGAGAACTCTCTTTGCAGCTCAAAAATGGTTCACATTGCAGCAATGCATGAACCTAGATAGGAGACTAACAACATACATTATGTCTGGTCTTGTGGCTGTCAAATACAGCAGACATCCCACTAAGCTTTTATAGGTTATTTCAGACACCTTCTCGAAATCACCTTGGCTTGATAATTTTTCTCTAACAACAACTGGAGTGCTAGTTGCCTTGCAATTTTGCATAGAGAATTTGCTCAGAATCTTTAAGGCAAATACCTTTTGACTCAAGAAAATTCCTTGCTGAGTCTGGGAAACTTCCATGCCAAGGAAGTAGGACATTTCTTCCAAATCTGACATTTCAAACATACTTTGCATTTTTCTTTTGAAGTTAGTCAACGTAGCATTGTTTCCTCCTATCACTAGCAGGTCATCTACATACAATGAGACAATGAGCTGTGTTTCATCACCTTCCTTCTTCACATACAAAGTTGGCTCACTGATGCTTCTCTCGAACCCTAAGCTTGCTAGATAGCTATCTATTCTGTCATACCAGGCCCTTGGTGCCTGTTTTAAGCCATACAAGGCTTTTCTTAGCTTGTACACACTATCTTCTTTGGCTGGAGCTCTGAAACCTTCAGGTTGTTCAACATAGATCTCCTCATCAAGAAAGCCATTGAGGAAGGTAGATTTTACATCAAGTTGATGTATTTTCCACTGCCTTTGTGCAGCCAATGCAATCAGCAGTCTGATTGTATCAAGCCTTATTGCTGGTGCTAATGTTTCAAGGTAGTCAATTCCATATTTCTGACTAAATCCTTTCACAACCAGCCTTTCTTTTAGTTTTTTCAAGCTTCTACCAACATTATGTTTGGCTCGAAACACCCATTTTACTCCTATGACCTTCCTATTAGCTTAGCCTTACAACTAACTCTTAGGTCTGGTTTTTGTCAATCATGCTCATTTCATCAAGCATGGCTTGTCTCCATCCTTCTTGAGCTTGAGCCTCTTCGAAACAAGTTGTTCCACAGTTACAACATTTGCTCTTTCATATATTTCAGTCAGTGGTCTGGTTCCCTTAATTGGCTCATAATCAATGTCCATTTCAGGATCATTCTGATTGACTTCAATCTGATCTGACATAAGATCTTCAGAATTAGCTTATGGTTCACTTTTATCCCAGTTCCAGCTTGACTTCTCATCAAATACAACATCTCTGCTCACAAAGACCTTTTTGGTTGTAGGATCTAGAATCTTATAGGCTTTCTTGACACTGCTGTAGCCCATCAAAATACCGGGCTGAGCCTTCTTGGCTAACTTATCCCTTTTAACTGCAGGAATATGAGCATAACAAATGCAGCCAAAGATCTTCAGATGTGCAACTAATGGCTTGAACCCAAACCAAGCTTCAAATCGTGTTTTTTCAAACAGTGCTTTAGTTGGTAGCCTGTTTTGAAGGTATATTACAGTGTTAACTGCCTTAGCCCACAGAGTTTTAGGTAAATTTCTTTCAAACATCAAGCATCTGGCCATATCCATTAAGCTTCTATTTTTTCTCTCACTGACACCATTTTGTTAAGGTGTATAGGTGTTGGTGAGCTGGTGTTTAATGCATGTTTCATCACAAAAACTTTGAAACATTACTGAAGTATACTCTGTGCCAGTGTTTGACCTTAGTGTCTTGAGCTTGCAACCTGATTCTATTTCTACTGCAGCCTTGAACTTCCAAAATACTGATGCCACTTCTGATTTGTGTTTGAGAAAATAGCCCCAACAGAATCTTGAGTAATCATCAATAAAGAGGATGAAATACTTGCTGCCATTTAAGGATTCAATTCTCATAGGGCCACACACATCAGTGTGGACTAATTGCAACTTCTAAGAGGTTTTCTAGGCCTTGTTCAAAGGAAATGGCAGTCTAGCTTGCTTTCCTAGCTAACACACTTCACAAACATCATCCTTTTTGACTGATTTTGTAAAGTTTTCAACTAAATCTCCTTTGGCCAACTGAACTAGAGACTTGTAGTTGACATGGCCCATCCTTTTATGCCACAAGATAGATTCATCTAAAATAGTTGTGTAGGCACAAACTGAGTTTTTACTCCAATCAACAACGAAGCTTCTGTTAGTCATGCTTACTAACATGAGCTTGGATCCACTTGGATCACTAATCAGGCATTCTTTGTCTTTAAAAACACATAGTAACCCTTTTTAAGCAGCTGAGCTATACTAAACAGATTTTTATCAATTTCAAGTAATAACAAGACATTAGAAACCAGTTTGGTATATATAGGAGTGTCAATCAGCACATCTCCCTTGCCTTCTACTTTAATGTAGTGTCTATTACCCACTTTACCTCTTGTGTTGAAGGATCTGTCAATACTTTTGAAATGGACTCATCAGGTGTCATGTGGTTTGTGCAATCACTGTCAATCAGCCACCCTTTTGTGATATTTCTTTTGGTGGCTGAGCAGGAGATAGTAAAGATTTTATTCCTCTTGATCACAACCTTCTTCTGCAACTTGAACTTCAACTCTAGGCTGTTGAGGCTAATTTTGCTTCTGTTTGCCTTTGTTTTTGCAAACTTTCTCAACATGGCCCATCTGTTTGTAGATTTTGCACTGCACATTAGGTCTAAACCATCAATTTGCCTCTGGATGGCTAAGCCTTCTACAATGTGAGCAATGTGGATATCTTCTTCTTGCTCCATCTCTTCTAGGCTTGTCGGACTAAGTCTTCTTCCCTTTATAGCCAGATGAGCTCAAGGTTGGTTTACTCTTGGCTTGGAAGGCACCTTCTTGTTGCTCTTTCTGTCTGCTGGCTCTTCTTTGTTCCTGAGCATGAAGAGCATTGATTAGCTCAGTCAAAGAGATGCTTGACAGATCTCTTGAGTCTTTCAGGGAGGAGATTTTGGCTTCATATCTTTTAGGTAAGGTTGAAATAACCTTTTCCACTATTCTAGCTTCACTAAACTGGTCCCCAAGCAATCTAATGCTATTCACAACAAACATGATCCTGTCTGAGTACTGCTTAACTATTTCTGCTTCCTTCATATTCAAATTTTCAAAGTCCCTTATCAAATTCAAGAGTTTTTGCTGCCTTGTTCTTTCAATACCTTGAAACTCCTCCTTAAGCCTGTCCCAAGCCTATTTTGGAGACTCACAAGCCATAATCCTTGTGAAAATTAAGTTTGACACATTATTTTGAATGCAAGACATTACTTTGTATCTCACGGCTCTATCATCAGAGTACTGTCTGATTTGAGCCAGTGTGAGGTTGGCTCTTAAATGTGGTGGTTCAACATCAGCATTGACAACCTCTCACAAGTCAAATACCTGCAGGTAGGTCTTCATTTTCACTACCCAAATGTGGTAGCCTTCACCATTGAACACTGGTGGTGGAGCTGGAGAGAAACCAGATGAAAACATTGCTCTAGAGGATTGAAAAAAGAGAGGTCCACTAAGAAATCAACTCTTGATACCAATTGTTGGAACTAAGAAATCAGAATGTGAAACTTTGACAAAAACTTAAGCAACAACCTTAAATATCTTGCAATTCAAACAAGAAAATCGACTTGAGTTTTGTGAGCAAAAGAATTGCTTAACTGAAATCAAAATGAAGAAGAAGTTTGAAAGATTTCATTACAATGAATAAAGGCACAAAGCCATTACATATACCAAGTATTTTAGCTGGTCAAAAGATGAGAAATTACCTAAACATGTACCTAACTCCACTAAGTTGCATAGAAAATTGATAAACATAACTTGTACACTTGGTAAAGCTGATTTATCAATCCATTAGCACCTAATTACATCATGTATACTAATAACTTAGTTCATATTTAACTAAGTAACAAAACATTCATTTCAAGTAACAAAACGTAAGCATGATCTTCAGCAGCAACTTGCATAGTTCGGCCAACTTGGTTTGTTTCATGTTTTGTATGTAAGCTAACTTCAATAGGACATCTCTTGATGAAGCTCTATATGGGCAATCTCCTCCCTGCATCTTTCTTGGCTAGAGCTTCTTGAGTGGCTAGTGTGGATAAGAGCCTATAACATAAAGAGGAAACAACACAAATGCTCTAATTCCATATTCAAAGGGCCAAGGATAAAATGAAGCACGTGGCTAATAGGAGGAGTGACATGACCTTTGACGTTGATGATCTTATGTACTTGAAGCTGCAACTATATAGGCACCACACAATTAGGGCGAAAAAAAAAGAAATCCAAAGCTGGCCCCCAACTTCTTTGGACCATTTCCTGTTGAGGCTAGAGTTGGAAAGGTAACTTATAGGCTGACATTACCACCTGGGTCATGAGTTCGCTCTACCTTCCATGTTTCTTAACTCAAGAAACATGTAAGGAATACAATCCATCAACCTGATCTTCCTATAGTTGGTATTGATGGCGCTATGATTAAGGAACCTACTTGTATCTTAGACAAACGAATGGTGAAACGTGGGAACAAGGCAGTGATTGAAGTGCTTGCAGAATGGACGAATGCTTTTCTAGATAGTGCCACCTGGGAGAATTTATAAGAACTTCAGAGGAAGAACCCCTGTTTTGATCCTTGAAGATAAGGATCCTTCGAATGAGGGGCAAACTGTTATGAAAATTTGTGTTGTTAGTTCTGTTAGATAATAAGATGGGGAATTTTGAGTGATGTTGAGTGTTTACTGAAATGAGTGTTCAAGGGGAAGTGGGAGTTGTGTTACTGAAACTGGGCATTTTAGGGAAATTTTTGTAATAATTTTCATAACCGCCTTTTGTAACAACCCTTTTAACTTCCATCTTCCATTTCATTACACAGTGAGGAAATTGAGGGAAGGAAATTATCAATGAAATCCAACAAAATTCTTTTCTTTCTCTAATCATTCTTCTTCTTCTCTCTATCTCTTCCTACAATTAATATTTTAATGATCTAACTATCCAATTGCATATTAAACATGGATCATGTATGTGAATATTGTTTTATGAAAAACCTTTCAACTGCTCAATAAATATTAATATATAATATTTTTATCGGTTACATGATAAATACAATTATATTGATGAATTCAACAATTGGATCGCTAAAATATTAATTGTATAAAATATAAAAAATGTAAAATGATTTTAATTTTACACTAATAAGAATCCTAAGAACTATTTTATTGACCAGCAATTAGTAAATCTGATTAAAATCAAAAGGTAAAACTTCTTGTCTAAGTCAAGCAACTAATTAATCATAATTAATGGCTTCTATGAATAAGCACTAAAGATGAGGGTTTCGATAAAAAAGAAAAAGGGTTTATTTAAATATTAAAAAATATTCTATAAGGGCTCTTATTAAGCTATTATAGTTTAAAGGTAGTATATAAGTCTAATTATAATAATTGCATTGCTAATAAATAAATTATTAGTGTAAATATGATAATTATAATTTTAAAGTATAACATTTATTGTTTTATTGTTAATATATATATATATTTTTAAATAAACTTAAATTTTATTTGATAAAAATATTAAAATAATTAAAACAAAGAATGAATTAGTCTAAAATTTAAGATTACGCTGCCGTAATGATGTTACATTGACATCTGGACCCTATTTAAGAATATGAGATTACGAGGTGATCAGAATGTTATGAATCCAAGCACGTTTTAGACCTGCACATATTATTTTTTAAAAAGTTAAAAAATATATATTTATATTATTTTAATTTAATAGTTAATAATTTTATATATTTTTTATTTATTAAAATTTTATATATAGTTTTTTTTAACAATTTTTAATGTTTACATTATAGTAGTATTATAGATTATTATAGATTTAATTTTTGTGTTATAAATCACATAATATATAAAAAATAATATAATATAAAACATTACAAACTTATAAAATGGGTTAGCTAGGCTCAGGCCTTGAATGTTCAAACATGAACTCAATCCATATTTTAAATGGGCCTAATTTTTTAGCTCAAGCCCATTTTTTGGATCTAATATTTTTGTCTAAACCCTCCCAAATTTCGAGTAGTCTTTCGGACCTAGGCGAGTAGCCTAACCTATAAACAGGTCTAATCCCAAACCATGATTCCTTAGATCTGAACTGAGAACTAGGAAGAAGAGTTTGTTGATTAGTAGGGTCAAGATCATTGGAGATAGCAAAGACTTCAAATTTGTAATCTAACCCATGTAGAAGCAAGAGTTCAAAAAAGAAAGAGAGAGAGAGAGAGAGAGAGAGAATGGCAACCGATTTGTTGGTTGGTTCAGTTGGTTTTTTCCGAAACCAACTTAACTGACCTAAATCTATCAAAACTGAACTGATTGACCATCTTTGAGAAAATTGAAAAAAAATCAAACCGACATTAAGTCAGTCAGTTTGGTCGATTTTTCGTTAACCAACCTTTTTAATTTTTTTGTTTTTATTTGAAAATTTAGAAAAGAGATATTATGTGATAAGATTTGGGTTAATAGGGACTAAATTATAAATATTTTAAAATTTGGGAACTTGGGAGAAAAGGACTGATTTAAAAAAATCTAGAAATTCTTGGCTATTATTAGGAGAAATAGATTTTGTTTTCAGGGACTAAAATCGTAAAATAATAAAAATTGAACTTTGGGGGCTAAATCATGAGACTGGAAAACTGAAATTTTAGGGACTATTTTGTAAAATTTGTAATATTGAAAAATAGGGGTTATTTAGTAAATTCTGAAAAATATAGGAGTGGGTTCAACTTTTATTTTTTTTTTAATTGGGTTGTGTGTTATTAAATTGAATGGGTTTAGAGGTTGTTGGGTTAATGGTTTAAGTTATTGGGCCGAGTTTAGTGGGTAATATATTTATTATATTATAAAAATAAATATGTTTTAAATAATTTAAAATAATATAATATAAATCGATTTTTTTCGATCGATTTGATTTCGAAATTCAAAAGTCGAGAACTGATTGGTTAAACAAAAGAAAACTCTAATATCAAAACCGAAAAGATCACTAAAACCGATTAAATCGAAAAAATGGAATGTATTAACTTTCCGGCTAAAACTCGGTAGAACCTTAGACTTTATTCTATCATGTACATTAATTATTCTTATTGTATTGGTTAGAGAAATGAATTTTGGTCTATTATGATTTTATGTAGTTAATTTATTTTTATTTTCACAAATTATTAATATAATTATCAATATAGCCCTATTTTATGCTTACATGTTGTACACATAAATAATTTTATTTATCTAATAGAAAAATAAAATAATGTATTGATTTCTTTAAATGTGTACAGTTAAATTAAAATAAAAATTTTATATGTATAATTATATCAAATAAGAAATTATACACCAAATTACAGTAATATACCATAATTAAGCAACTAATTAAAGAAATGAGAATTGGGGAATGGTTCCAAAATTGCATCCAAGGTAATATTTCAACATATTTTATCTTATAAAATTCAAAGATAGAGGAACCTACTCCTCTTCTTTTCACTTATTTTATTCTATTTCCTTTGAGTGGAAAGGTAGATGTTGATTCACACTATAAAAATGTCTAATCGAGAGAACAGACAAGTATCAATTCAATGTATTATTTCAATTTGTATTTCTTTTGACAAATAAAAATCAAAGGCTTTTGATGATGAAATTTTCAAATCAATACCACCGGAAGGAATTTTAAGGTCCGTTGTAGACTAAAATTCTTAATCCTAGAAAACTTGGTCCTTTCAAGTAGTCCAAACAAGGATTGAGTGAGATCCATTTCCACACATAAATAAACAATACGAGATAGATGAACAAAGAGTTCACAAAAAAATCAAAGCCTAAATGGATGGGGAAATCAATAACTTGGTCAAGCTATGGCTGTCAATTCTAGCATCTCTTTTTTATTGCTATTTTTTAGCTTCAAAGATCCCCAAAGGTAAGTTTAGGCTCATTTCTCTTCTGCCAATCTTCATCCTTTTCACTGCCCTCCCTCTATACCTCTCATATGTCTTCCCAATAGGCCTAATAGCTTTGCTATTCTCTTGGTTAGGTAACTTCAAGCTCCTCCTTTTTGCCTTTGATAAAGGACCACTTTCAACTCACTCATCTAATTCCCTAATTCATTTTATCTTCATAGCTTCTCTCCCTATAAAAATAAAGGAAAATGAGAAATACCCATTTCTCAAAAGCCCCGATATACATCAAAATTCATCTAAAAAACATCCCAAATTGCCTCTAAATTGGCCAACCAAAGTATTGCTTTTTGCCATATTGGTGAGTGCACATGATTATAAACAAACTCTGCACCCAAATATTGTATTGCTTCTATACAGTTGCATGGTGTATTTATTGATAGACATAATTTTTGGTATATTTAATGGTCTAGTACATGCCACATCGGGGTTGGAGCTCGAACCGCCATCCGATGAACCTTATCTTTCAACATCGTTGCAAGATTTTTGGGGTAGGAGATGGAACCTCATGGTAACATATCTTCTACGCCACACCGTATACAAACCCGCTCGGTCATTTTTTGACAACATGTTAGGCTCCAAGTGGGCTCCACTTGCGGCGGTGCTGGCGGCTTTCATTGTCTCTGGGCTAATGCATGAGCTCGTGTTCTACTACGTCACACGTGTGAGTCCCACGTGGGAGGTAACATGGTACTTCGTTTTGCATGGGGCATGTGTGGTTGTAGAGTTTGGTGTCAAAAGAGTGTTTTCCGGCAAGGCTCAGCTGCATTGGGCGGTGTCAACACCATTAACAGTCGGGTTCGTGGTGGCTACCGCTATGTGGCTATTTTTCCCGCCGGTGTTGAGGACTGGTGCTGTCGAGAAAGCCATTGAAGAGTGCAAGGTCTTGTTGGATTTTGCCAAGGTTTTATGGAAAGTGAATTCTTTTTGGTAATAGAAAAGATTTATTTTACTGAAAATGCAAGATATGAAAGAGGGGTGAAATATTGGATTTTTACTAATTCAATAAAATCTGTTGACTTTTTCTATCAATCTGCCTTGCAACAAATACAAACTTCTGTCTAACAGCATTTGCCCAGAATCATGGTTATTTATTGATTTATTAAAATATGGGTATTTAATTTTGCCTTTTCAAAATTATTATTGCGAGCTAAAGGTTGGAAATTTTGTGATGTTCCATGTGCTGAGAACAATTTCTTTTTTGATTTTTGGTGATCCCCAGCAAGAACTTCTTGGCTCAGAGAATGGAAAATTATTGGCAACAACCAATAGCAAAATAGCAGATGATATTTGATAATTGTATACGTCCTTTATTGGAACTGATGAATTTTGTGGAGTTAAGTGAATGCTGAAGTTGCTTTCCTATGTCAATTTTTTAAGCAATTATTTCCTAGCGATGCACCCTAATTTTGTTTCAGAACTCCATATGGTGGTCGAAGCCAAATGGTGGTATATCGGATAATATTTCGAGAGCTCGCCCTGTCATTCATAACATCCTAAAGAAAGGTGTAAGATCATTACGTGAATCAGTTTTTAATATCTCAAAATTTTCAACATTAAAATTCGAGTGATCAATTGGAAGACCTAGGTGTGTGAAATTATGAGATGTGTACTCGAGGTATAGACTAATTTGGGGGAGCTTAGGAAGTGTTGTGTTAAAAGAGTGAATAAGCAAAGTTTTATTTTTAAAAGAGGATTAGTCGGATGGATTTTAATAGAGAATAGCCAAGATTTGTTTTAGCTTAGTGGGAAGGAATGATAACTACTCCATCTCGGATGGGATTATGACCATTGGATGAGTTATAATTATGGATTGAAGTATTAAATTAATCAAGGGAAATAGAATTATGTTAGTGGAGGAAACTTCTCAAACCTTCCTCCACATTCGCTCGGCCAAAAAGGGTTGAAATACATAAAAATTTCAGTAGTCTTTCTTCTTCCATTCCGCGAGAAAGACTCAAGCTTCAAGTGTGAATTTGCTTCAAGAAGTTGTATTTTTATCTAGGAGCTTCTAAATCAATTCTCTTGAGGTCTAATTAAGTTAGGAGGAGGAGCAAATTTAGAGTTCCGTACTTATTTTCGGTCAAGTAGTCAAGTCGAAGGAAGTGAGAAGTGATTTAAGATTCAATGCACCCATGTCTAAATTTCCTGAATTTTGAATACTTATATTAGGATAAGTTAGTAATTTTGGTTATGAAGTATTCGTTTGTTTGATTTTGAAGCTTAAGTCAAATACAAATTATTGGTGTGTGAGAATAAAAATAAATTTACGAGAAATTAATAAAAGCTTCAAAGTGTGTATCAATGTTGCTTTTCTTTAAGGTTCTATTCGCCCCCACCTATATTATGGTATGTAATAGTTACCGGCAAATGAACATTGAGGATACAATGAAGCCCAATGACTGTCTACGTTTTACACTGACAGTAACAGTGTACTGAGCATTGAGGAGCATAGCAAGAATACCAATTTCTATATAAAAAAAACTTTTGCAATAATTTTTTATAGAACAATCTAGTAATACTAGAAGATGGAAGAGAATAGATTGAAACATTTTGATGTGTTTTTAGTGTATCATACTAATGAAGTTTCACTCCTATTTTGTAACACCCTAAATCCGGCCTACATGTTCAATTGAATCTTGAGGAATTATATAAATTTGTTTTAAATTCCATATTTTGAACTAAAAAGTGTGTTTTTCAAAAAATGTTAATTTTGACAAGTCTCTTGCAATTTTCAAGAAAATACGCCTAGGTCTTATTTACTTAGTAGAAAAACATTTAATTTGTTTTAAAGTTGATAATTTGTAAAGCGCGATTTCAAAATGTGAAAATGAATAATTTTGCAAATTATCAAAAGCACAATCCAATAGAAAACCCACTAAAAATCGAAAATAAAGTCCAAAATATTTAAACAGTCCAAAAGTTCAAAGTTAAATTTAAAAACATAAACCGACTCATTTTACTAACTGAGAATCCAATCTGAGCTCCTGTACACCGCCCAGTCCTAAGTTTGTTGATTACTTGAGAAGATAAAAATATAGGGTGAGCTAACAAAGCCCAGTGTACAACTCAGCCCTCATGCAAATAAAAAATATCAGATAGTCAAACATAATTCCATAACTGAATAGACACAGATCGCATGACAATTTTATGCAATCCAACATAATAGGTAAATCAGGTACTGACGGCATGACATATCATGCGAAGCAACATATTTCATATGTCACTGTACAGAAATGTGCAGTCAAGGCTGCCAGAATCAGATAATTGTGGTCAAGCTACTAGAATGGTAGTCAAGTTACCAAAAAAGATATGTGGTTAAACCACCAGATAGGGTAGATCATTAAACTGCCAACACTTCCTCTGTCACATAATAATCTCACCCCAATGCATGTGTTAAAACATAACACATACTCAGATGCTCACAAATGAATCATGCTTTAATAGATTAGAACCATGCTAACAAAATTCTCAAATTTACAGATCAAGTGCAAAATTTATATTACAAACATGCTTTCAAATGTTACACATGCAATAGAAATACTACATATTTCATATATCAGAATCATACGTATCACATAACAGACCCTATGATGTAGCTAACCTTGAAATGCACTTCAAACACGACCCTAACTAAATTTCATTAAAAATTGGCCCACAAGCCTGTAAATTTGACACACACATAACTTTTTTCCGATGTCGACACAATATGTTGACTGTAGAACCTAGAACGACACCCAAATAAGTTGTTTAGCACAAACATAGCAAACCCGAAACAAAATTGGCCCTTACTTGATTACAGTATATGACCACAACACTAAAACACTCAGTCACTTACCCCAATGAAAGAATAATTTCTAACACTCTTGATTTTCCGAAAGATTAGTCACTACCAAATCTTCACCTAAATTAAGGATTTCAAACAATTAAAACTATTGTCACACAAAATAGAAAATCATAATCCAAGAACGTGAAAATTCCATTAACTAAATATCAATCTTAAATCGACAACCTTACCACACACAACCAACAACGATATCGAAAGAGAACGTTGGTATGGAATAGCTCAACAGCAGAGAAGAAAGAATGAAACAAAAAGAAAACGGCAGAAGGAAATTTCAGTATCAAAAGTGAAAAAGAAAAGAGAAAGTAGAAAAAAAATAGAGAAAGAAGGAAACATGGAAGAGAGAGGAGAACAAACTTGGGACAACAAAAGATGAGAGAGGGAGAGAATGAATGCTTGAGGGAGTATTTTGGGGAGAAAATTCTCCAAAAAGAATATTTTATTATCTATTTTTTTTAAAAAACCAACCACTAAATATGTTAGTTACCACTATTAGATTTCTCAAAACCCAAAATCAACCCGCTTTCAAACACATGAACGGCACATGCAAGGAATAGCAAAAATATTTATCACTTTCCCCACACAAGAATCGAGCACAAGATCTCTAAGTCAATTAAAACTTTACCTCTGAACCAACAGCCTCATTCTTGTCAACAAGTTCTCAGAATTTAAAGTTAGGCCAAAAGAGCTATGACAAGGGTTGAGACAAGAATAACAAAAAAAAAAAGAAAGAAGGGAAATGAATCAAACTCAGAACCTCAGGCACACAAACACAACACTTAACCACTGAATTGAAATTAATTTACTTGATATAATTTAACAATTCAAAAACAAGAATTTTGGGGCGTTACATATTTTATAGGAGGTCTCATGTTTCTTCATAGAGATATAACTATCCAAATAGATAGTCACATCTTTTAGTAATAAACATAATTATTCAATAGATATCTACTAGAATAATTATGACTCTTTATTAATATTAAGTGGCATAACTCTTGGTAACAAGAGATATAACTTCTCATTATCAATAGTGATAACTATTGGTTAATAACCAAGTGGCATAACTTTTGAACCACTTGTAACTTTTCAATTATAACTATTGGAACATTATAAATATTTTGAAAATGTTCCAACATTCTCTCCCTTTTAAAAATATTTTAGATTTTGATAATCTTGAAAATCGATTGCATAAATGAATGTGTCTTATGATTGAATTTTCACTTAGTGAAAATATGTTAATGTTAATCGACATTGCATAGTAGAGTATGTTTTGAACCTGCTATTCCATTCGATTAACTAAACACATCTCACATAATGATTTCAACCCTAGTCAATGCACGATATCTATGGACATTATTATGACCATGTGTCTGTAACCTCTTTTCATAATTGTTGTTAAAGCCAAACCCTTCAGCACTTAGAAGAAGCTACACTTCCACTCACATAGGTAGATCTCATTGAAAGTGTTCTTGTAATTATAACACTCTATCATATTTATGCTATGGGTCTATTAACAGTGTAATACTTATCCTTTCTCTTATCATTACATGTACCTAGCACTTTTCACCAAGGGATGATATATTATATAATATTTTATAATGCTAGCAATCAGATACTGATGATGTACTTTGTCTCATTGAACTCAGGACTTAACGTTATACCAAGTATTGATTTGATTTTCCATCACGAGTGACTCAAATAGTATGTACTTGTACCTCACCTCTAAATTTTCAAATTTCCAACAAAGCTATGTTAATTTTCTATATCAAATGGTGAAACTTTATATTTGTTTGTCTTGAAAATTCACAAGACTAACATCCTCACCATGTTTATTTATTCATTCTTTCGCAAAAGAATGCTATCAAGAATATCCTTTGTATGATTATCAATTCACAATGATCATTTTATTGTTATCCTCATGTCTTTTCACCAAGTAAGATGTTGTAAAGAGGCCTCAAATCCTTTGATGAAACAAGACAATATATTTGCTATTTTCATAGAATCTTATCACAGTCAATATAATGACTCTCTTTTTTTAAAAATATACATATAAGGGTGTTTCAGATATTTTTCGAACATAATCATATTAGAGGACCACCAATTGTCCAATCTTTTGATCATAACATCAAGTTTATACACCCTTTATAATGGACATTATTAGGCGTTTTCTATCTCAATAATTAGTCAAATTCATATGACCAATACGATTCGACCAGTCATAATCAAATATCAATTCATTAAATATCCCAAATTGAAATTCATCATATTCAATTTATCATTTCTTTACAATTTAGCCCATATCTCACTTTTTGTACCAAATTGTAAACAATTCAAATTACTATAAAACATACTCAAGTCCATAATTCAAGTATAAAACAATTTAAATATAATCATACCATATGAACTTACCTAGTTAAATCAGCAAACAAGTTGAAACTTTAAGGACTATTCAACAATTTTGTCTTTTCCTCGATTATTTTCAACTTAGTCCAATTTTCAATCGATACAATTATTCAATTCAATTTATCGGTTTCACACACCTTATACCATATTTACCTAGATTACGTAAAAGAATCTATGATAAAATATATTTAATTTTCATGTATTCAACGGTTAGCTATGATCAAATGATTTGTTTTTATTTTCTAACTAAATTTAATTCAAAACATAAATTCATTTTTCAGGTCATTTTCATTTTGGAGAAAACCACATTCATTTCCAAATGATTTCATTTCTCCATTTTCATTTTGGAAAAAACCATAATCAATTCCAAATGTTTCCATTTCTCCATTTTCATTTTCATTTTCATTTTGGAGAAAACCATAATAATTTCCAAATGATTTCAATTTCTCCATTTTCACAATTTCTATTCATTTATGTTCATTTGATTCAACATACAATTCATTTATGGTTTCAACGAGCCAATAGAGGGACCAATTGGACATAGGCGATTAAGGCTCAAATGATTTATAATTAATTTTTAGCTTTTTGCTTATTAATTATAAACTTATTTAGTCACAAGGTCATTCCACTATGGTATTGTGACTGAGCTCTCCCCAATGACATACTACTGCAAAAGCAACTCGATCAGTGCTCGTCTAATAACCTTGTCATAAGTGTGTTACCCTTATAGGATATTCTTAATATTTTTGGAATAATATCCGTTTCCTAATATGATCCTATTTTATCTTATGGTAACTATTACGCCTTCTTTCATGAAAAGTCAATTATTATCAAATAGTAATCAAATCATTCATCACAAAGATGAACGACTCATGGCCACGTTTACTTTTCATCAAGCATGTAATGCCAATGAGAGGATATCATTTACCCATGTCTCGGGCTATAAGTTCCACTGTTGTGAATTATACTATATACTGCAGAAGTCGTACACTAAACACACTAACTTCCCATTCTTTATCTATTTGAGCTCAGACTTTTACTTAATCTAAGTGTATGAGTCACGTATACATAGTCTGTCATCCATTCAAGATTTAGATATGCCACACTATGGACACCACAAGTGAATAAATCCATAAACTAATTTAGGATTTATTCTTCTTGGGTTTAGTCCGATATACTGCCAATCTAGTCAGTCACATCCATGTCTCTATCTTTTAGGAGTCATCCACTTCGATGTCTAAGACGAAACATCTCCCTAATTGGACTTGATAGACAACATATTAGTCTTTCAATTGGTTTACTCATTTTCGATTAGACTAGGGACATATTTAGGTTCGTCTACTAATATAAGATGTATTTTCGTATTACAATCCGGCCATATAATATCACTTAGTATTAGTTTAAACATTAAACAACCAGTGAGCAACATTTGCTCCTATTTTGCTTTGTGTACAAAAACCACATGAGGACATTATACAAAGTATTAATGTAATTCATGAATAATTTTATTTATCAACCTGTTCAAAAAAATTACAAGTGTACATTGACGAAAATACTACACTTAGGGCACCTAATCCAATAGCCGGTCAATGACATCTATGTCTCTATATTCTAGGAGTCATCTGCTCCGATGGCCAAGACAAAGCATCTCTCCAATTGAACTTGATAGATGACATATTACTCTTTTAATCAGTTTGCTCATTTTATATCAGATTAAGGATATCTTTAGGTTCATCTACTAATATAAACTATCTTTCTGTATTACGATCTAATCACATAATACTGTTTAGTATTAGTTAAACATTAGACAACCAATGAGCTAATATTTGCTTTCATTTTGCTTTGCATACAAAAACCATTGAGGATAATATACAAAGGATATTAATGTAATTCATGAATAATTTTATTAGCTAATATGTTTGAAAAAATACAATTGTATATAGACGAAAATACTACACTTAAGACACTAGAACCAACACATACATAGTCTATCATCGACTCAAGATTAAGGTATGACACACTATGAATGTCACAAGTGAATAAATCCATAAACGGATCTAAGATCTATTCTACTTGGGTCTTGTCCAATGTACTGTCAATCCAATCAGTCACATCTATGTCTCTATCTTCTAGGAGTCATCTGCTCCGATGCTCAAGACAAAACATCTCTCTAGTTGGACTTGATAAACGACATATTAGTCTTTCAATCAAATTGCTCATTTCCAATTAGACTAATGACATGTTTAGGTTCATCTACTGATACACGTTGTCTTTCTATAGTACAATCTGACCATGTAATACCACTTAGTATTAGTTAAACGTTAGATAACTAGTGAGTTAATATTTGCTTCTATTTTGGTTTGCAAGCAAAAACATTAAGGAAATATACAAAGGGTATTAATGTAATTAACGAATATTATTAAACCTATTGGTTCAAAAAATACAAGTGAACATAGACGAAAATACTACACTTATGACACCAGATCCAACATTCGCTTCTTGATCATTTGCCTTGTTTAAGGGGTAGGTGTCCCAGACCACATATTTATACAACTGGCCTGTAACACCCTTTACCCGTATTCGACGTCGGAATAGGGTACGAAGCATTACTAGAACACATACACTTTTAACCATAGTAAACCGAGTTGTAAAATTTCATCTAAATTAAAACTTTCAAGTTGTTATTCTTAAGTCGTTAATTAGGGTTTACTTGGCTAAACATACTCACAATTTTTCACTTCCTCATCGTATGAATTTATGAATTTTCACTTACTTGTTGAATTCGTCCTGAGTACCTGAATTGATCCATATCATTATATATTCTCATATCGTCAAATTGTCCTTTTTAATTATTGTAATATATCAAATGTTCACTATCTAGTAAGCTAATTGTCACATATATACATTATCCATTCATCTCCCATACAGCTTAACAAAATTAGCCACAAAGATAGTACAAATTTTCTCTGTTCAATATAAACTAAAACCTGTTATTTGTTTTCCAACAAATCTTAATAAATATACACTTTATACTAACCCAAGTGTTTAACCATTCACCCATGACATAAATATATTTTATCTATTATTGCCGAATATAGATCGCATCACAACTCATAATTCACCTTACATTGTAAGCGAATTCATTTTTATCATTTGTCAAATAAATTATAAAATAAGTTATATGAAAAAAGATAGATACATTTTAAACCACACAATTACACAAATTTTCATGGCATTACATGATCATCACATATCAAAGACAAATATTCTTGACATTTCCATCACATAAACCGAATTAATCAATGCAACTCAATAATATAATCATCCTGTAACACCCCTTACCCGTATTCCTTACCGGAACAGAGTATGAGGTATTACTAAATTTTTAAAAAATTTCGACAGCATTCCTACTTATTTTTGCTTAAACCTCCTGCAAATTTAGAACACATTCCAATATACCAACCAATTTCATTTGTATAAACACACATACAGATTAACTATTAATAAACACTACATTTAAAAGGGAACCATAACATATATTTACATGATGATCCCACATTACATAAATTGTCTATACATGCCATAAAATTTCGGAACACTAGTAGTAAAATACCCCAAATGTGAAGAATAGTATAGATGATTGTCTGACTTTGTTCCAATTTCCGAGTTGTTGGAAGTCACTATAATCAAGAGAAAAATAAAATCGAGTAAGCATATAGCTTAGTAAGTAAACACATGATAAATAAGTAATTACTCCCATAACTACACCAAAATATAAACTTATTCATGAATAACTTTATTGTTTAGGCAATTTCCAGCAAGCTGTTTTTCTGCGTCATAGTCGCTAATTTATTTTTAGCTAGAGCTACAGGGCTCCAAATTGAGTTCCGTAAATTTTCCCTGAAACTAGACTCATATACCATTTCACCATAAAAATTTTAGAATTTTTGACCCGGCCAATTAGTACAGTTTATTCATTAAACATTCCCCTGTTTCACTGCCCAACGGTTCTGACCATTCCTCACTAAAATTCACTTAAATCTCTGTACAAAATTTGAAAAATGGTTTTGATTGTTTCTAATAAAAATAGACTCAATAAGGATTCCAGGGATATAAATTTCATGCCATAATTATTTTTTTAAAATTTTTGGTAATTTTCCAAAGTTAGAACAGGGGATCTCGAAATCAATCCAGCGCTGTTTCAGTAAAATTCAGATATCTCCAAAAATACAACTCTTTTGCTTATTCTATTTCTTTCATATGAGAATAGATACATTCAACTTCAATTTCATATATTATTCAGCTTCCCATTCATTTTCCACCATTTATGGTGATTTTTTTCAAAGTTACCCAATTGCTGTTGTTCAACACAGTTTATAATTAAATCGTTCCTTTTATGCTTTTGATATTTTCTCCCATCTCATACATGGGTCGATTCAAGATTCAACTCAATATTTACCCCATAAAATTTTCCACCATATGGCAATATTCACCTTCCATACTTTTTCGTTGAACACTGGAATGTTAACCGTTATTGGTGGATCCCTGACTTAGCACCACCAATTGAATCGGGAATCAAGACTTAGCAACCCCTGGGAATCAAGACATAGCAACCCCTTTTCATTTCAAAGATATGGTGGATATCGCACTTAGCACCACCAATGAAATCGGGGAATCAGCACTTAGCAACCCCTCGGGGGAATCAAAACATAGCAACCCCCTTTTCATTTCAAAGATATGGTGGATATCGCACTTAGCACCACCAATGAAATCGGGGAATCAGCACTTAGCAACCCCTCGGGGGAATCAGCACATAGCAACCCCCTTTCACATTTCAAAGATATGGTGGATCACGCACATAGCACCACCCATGAATCGGGGAATCAGCACACAGCAACCCCTTTTATATACAACATACTCCGGCTTATTCCGAGTGTTCAACCCATAAACCATATATTGCAACCCTTTATCACCTTTCCCAATTTAACAACATTTTAGGATATTGCCAAACATTTATTTTAATTCCAAATAAATCTAAACATATATCAAATAATATCAAAATAATATATTAAGTCACGTGTTTACTTACCTCGTGCAAAATATCGTAATTTTGCACTTTACTCCACTATCTTTTCTTTTCCCGCTTGATATACTCTTCACGTCTTTCTTGATCTATAATAGCAAATTTCACTCGCTTAATATTCACATTTATTAAAATAATCCACCACCCAACTTTTTGAAAATTATATTTTGCCCCAAACTTTTGCATAATTACACTTTTGTCCCCAAGCTCGGAAATTAAACTTTATCACTTATTCTTAAGTTTTATAACATGCTGAACATTTTTCCTTCTATGGCAACATCAAATTCCCACTCCAACACATACTTTTGAATATTAATTATTTTACCGATTATGTCTATTTACCTGTTTTCGCTTAAAATTGCTTAGCAAAAGTTGTTTAACATAATCTCTAGCTTCATATTCCACCATAAAACAGAAAAATAAACACATTTCACCTATGGGTATTTTTCCAAATATGAACCCTAACACTAATTAATGGTAGAATAAGCTAAACCAAGTTCTTGGGACTCCAAAATACGAAGAACATTAAAACGGGCTTAGAATCACTTACTATGGAGCTTGAAAGGTTAAAAACCCTAAATATGGCTTCCTCCTTGCTGATTTCGTTCACCATGAAGAAGATGAGCATATTTTGCCATCTTTTTCCCATTTAATTCTATTTAATAACCAAATGACTAAAATGCCCCCATTTAAAAAATCTATTTCACCCATTTCTTAGGTCTATTTTTGTCCATCAACTAACTAATGGTCTAATTACCACATAAAGACCTCCAATTTAAAATTTCATAACAATTAGACACCTCTAAGATGTAGAACTCAACTTTTGCACTATTTACAATTTAGTCCTTTTGACTAAATTGAGTGCCCAAACGTCGAAATTTTCGAACGAAATTTTTACAAAAATTTTCCGTGAAATTGTAGACCATAAAAATATAATAATAACCATATTTTCCCTCGTCGGATTTGTGGTCCCGAAACCACTATTCCGACTAGGCCCAGAATCGGGCTGTTACACATCCATACATCATTATTATCACACACATATATATATATATATATATCATGACTAAATTTCTTAAACATTTGATCATTTGCTTTTCAATACCGCAATAGCTCCTTCAGTACCAATACGTATTTACCATTCAATTTAACATTTACCGATTATAATCGGGCATATGACCATTTATACACAATTCATTCATACATTTTATTGTCCTCCACCTCCTCTCCATCCCACATCCTTTATGTATATAACATGCTTAAATAGCATTATACATAATTTCACTATCCACTTATATTTAAATTTAAAGCTGTCTAATCTAGTTATAGTCACTAAATTATTTTTATCTAGAGATACAGAGCTCCAAATTAAGTTCTGTTAATTTTCCCCGAAACTAGACTCTCATATCTTCTTATCATAAATTTTCAAAATTTTTGGTTTAGTCAATTAGTACAGTTTATTCTTTAAACTTCCCCTCTTTCACTACTCGATAGCTCTGACCCCTCTTCACTAAAATTAACTTAACTCTTTGTACAGAATTCAAACGATGTTCTTGTTTGTTCCTCTTGAAAATAGACTCATTGAGAAGTTTAAGCATGTAAATTACAAGCCATAATTATTTTTGTACAATTTTTGGTGATTTTCCAAATTTGGAACAGGGGATTTCAAAATCAATTCAATCCTGTCTCACTAAAATTCAAATATTTCAAAATATACAACTCTTTTGCTTGCTCTGTTTCTTTCATGTGAAAATAGACTCATTCAGCTTCAATTTCATATATTATTCAGCCTCTAATTAAATTTCCACCATTTATGGTGATTTTTGAAAGTTGCACAACTGCTGTTGTTCAAAACTATTTTATTTCTAAATTTACTCTTTTATAGTTTTGATATTTCATAGCATCTTACACATGGGTCGATTAAGTATCAAACCCAATATTCCTCACATAGTCTTGTCCATTTCATATGTACATTCACTTTTCCAATTTCCCTGTTGAACACTCGAAATATTATCCGTTACTCGGTGGATTCAGCACTTAGCAACCACCTTAAATTCAGTGATACGGGGAATCAACACATAGCAACCCCTTTCACAATCAAAGATACAGTGAAATCAGCACTTAGCAACCACATTTATATTCAGTGATACGGGGAATCAGCACATTGCAACCCCTTTCACAATCAAAGATACCGTGGAATCAACACTTAGCAACCACCTTTAGAGTCAATAATTCGGGGAATCAGCACTTAGCAACCCCTCGGGGAATCTGCACTTAGCGACCCTTTTTTATCCAATGTATTCCGGTCTATTCCGAGTGTTCAATCGAAAACCTTGTTTTTTTTAACAGTTTACCACCTTTCTCAAACTTAACCACATTTTTATAATCTACATCAAATATTTAATCTATATTCACTCAAATATCAACAATATATTTAATAACATTAAAACAATATATTAATTCACATACAAACTTACTTTGGTGCAACAATATAGAAATTTAGCAATTTAGTCTTTAATCTTTTCTTTTCTCCGGTCAAGGTCGATTCCACTTATTTCTTGAACTATAATAACACATTTGACTTATTTAACATGCACATTCATCAAAACAGTCCTTAACTCAAACTTTAGTAAAATTACAATTTTGCCCCTAAACTTTTGCATATTTATAATTTTGCCCCAAAGCTCGGAAATTAAACTTCATCTCTTATTCTTATGTTTTATGACATACTGAACATTTTTCCCTTCTATGGAAACATCAAATTCCCGTTCTAACACTTACTTATGAACATTAGGTATTTTTACCGATTATGTCGTTTTACTCGTTTTCGCTGAAAATCGATTAGCAAAAATAGTTTAACATAATTCTAAGCTTCATATTCTATCATGAAACATCAAAATTCACACTTTTCATCTATGGGTAATTTTTCAAACATAAATTCTAGCTCGAATTAATAGTAGAATTAGATTAAGCAAGTTATGAGGATTCTAAAATATAAAGAACAAGAAAAACGGAGCTAGAACGGACTTACCATGAAGCTTGGAAGATGAAAAAACCCTAGCCATTGTGTTCCCTTGCTACATTCGGCCATGGAGAAAAGAATTGAAGAAGATGATAACTTATTTCATGTTATTTTGTCTTTATTCATTAATTAAGGCATTTTACCAAAATGCCCTTACATAATTTACTTACTAACCATGTCTATTTTTGTCCATAACATAAACAATGGTATAATTTCCATTTAAGGACCTCCAATTTAAAATTTCATAGCAATTTAACACCTCTAGCTTCTAGAACTCAACTTTTGCACTTTTTTACAATTTAGTCCTTTTGACTAAATTGAGTGCTCAAACGTCGAAATTTTCGAATGAAATTTTCATGATATCTTTCCGTGAAATTGTAGACCATAAAAATATAATAAGAAATAAATTTTTCTTCATCAAATTTGTGGTCTCGAAACCACTGTTCCGACTAGATCTAAAATCAGGCTGTTACATGGCCTTTTCGGATAACATCCTCTATGGCATCTTTAATTTAGACACATCGGTCCATAGTATGACCCCCGACATTGTAATAACGAAAATGAAAGGGTGACTCAACTCGATGAGGGTTAAAAGGCATAGTTGGAGGGTTTGGTAAGATCCTTTAGTACTCAACCTAGTCAAATATGAAAGTTGGGAAATAATTAAGTGGATGGAATGTGCGATGGCAATTATATGAGATGCGTTCTCACTAGTACTGGTTAAGGTGATTGTCTCTCACAGGTCCTGTGTGATGAGGAGGGCCTATAATATTAACCATGTGACTACCCCTTTCTGTGGAGGGTTATACTATTGGAACCACCCGTCACCTATCGGAGGGGGGCGAGTGTAACTTACCAAGAACTTCCTTGGTCGTAAACAATATGTAGTGGATTCTTAGTGAAATAAGGTATAAGAGTGATAAAAGCGAAGGTTGCTGGATACTCAAGGAAGTTGGACCAAGAAGTATGACATGACATATTAATTTAAGGTAGAGACTAAATAGTAAAAATGTGAAAACCATGGTATACATGATAAATAATATTTATAGATATAAGAAGTATACATGATATAAAAATCCTACTTCTAACAACTACTAGAGTCCTAAAGTACATCAAATTTATCTTAGTCTTAATGAACATCCACTTAATGATAAAATATTCATAAAAATATATTAATAATTTAATAATATATATATGTATATATCATTTTTAAAAGTGACTAATTTTAAACAATGCTTAATGTTCTATAAAAAATAAATTTAAACAGTTTATGATTTTAAACTTTAATTTTATATATTTATTAGTCTTGTAACATTATTTTTTACAAAATTGATAGATATAATTTTTAATAAATAATATATTTTATAAAATTTAAAATACCTTTATTCATATTTAGAATATAAAGTATTTTAATAATGTTACATAAGGTAGAACTTTTATTACGAAACTTAAAATTCCATCCTAGTTAAGGAAACAAATAAACACATATAAAACATGTTTAAAATAATTATTAACTTTAATAAGTTTTAATTTAAAAATAAACATTATAAATTGAAATCACATTCTTATTCGTTTATAATTTTTTTATAACATTAAGTTTAAATATATTTCATAAATATATATTTCAAATTGTTAATAATGTAGGACCATTTTACCAATAAAAGCATATTTCCAACTTTATTTACAGAAATGGGCCAATTTCTTCATTATTTACCGAAAAGGACCGAAAATGACAAAACCCGTCCACGTAGGAACATTTTTGGGTGAAATTTCAGCAAATCGTGTCCTTGGGGGAGAGATTTTGCATGTCAGCACAAAATGCATTGACGTGGAAGCGTTTTGCTGACGTGGCAAAATCGCTCCCCCAGGGGCGCGACTTGCTCCATGTTTTTTTTGCCCAATGGCCATTTAAAAAACTATAAAACCCCCTCCTATTTTTTTCACACAATATTTCTTCCAAATTTAGCAAAAAAGCTCTCAAATTTCTCCCTAAATTTCTCAAAGCTCTCTTTAATTAATTATTTCCTTTATTTTTCTTTCTAAATTAGTATTATTTTTTTCATAATTTCAAAAATATTTGATCGTGTTAGCAATAGCCGGGGAATTAATTCGTCTCGTTCATAAACATATCTCCGTAGAACAAATGAAAATGGTAAAGGGTTAATTTTAATTTTTGAATATTATTTAATATTTTTTTCATTTATGTAATTTTAATTATTTTAATTTTATATTTTTTTATAGCAGTCTGTAGATCGGGTGTTACAATGTTATATTTGTAATATGTCTGGTCCTCCATCCCCATTGATAGAAAATTACTTGAGGGAAGTGGGTTTTTCGCACGTGACCACTATAGGCCGGGGGTGCAAGTTGGACTCGACACTCATCAACGAGTTAATAGAGAGGTGAAGACTCGAGACGCACACATTCCATCTTCTATGTGGAAAGTGTACCATCACTTTGGAGGACGTGCAGTTACAATTAGGATTGTCGTGGATGAGTCCGTACTCACCGGGTCCGTTCAATCTGCTGATTAGGGAGCTATATGCTACGATCTTTTGAGTGTGATTCCGGATAATATTTACGGAGGTCGGATCGAGATGGACTGGTTACGAGACACATTCTCGGAGTCGGGGAATGATTCGACTGAAGTAGAAAGAATACGATATGTTCAAGCATACATTCTTGAGATGATTGGAGGTTATCTGATTGCAAACTTGTCACGAAACCTCGTACATCTGAGGTGGCTGCTGAAACTCATTGATTTTAAAGTAGCTGGCGAATTTAGTTGGGGGTTTGCCATGTTGGCAACATTGTACTAAGAGATGTGCGGGCGACGCCACCAAATAAAGCCAAAATCGGAGGTTACCTATCATTACTACAATCATGAGCTCGATTTCGCTTTCCATTTTTACGTCCTCAAGTGAACCACCCATATACATTCCCACTCATAATGAGGTAAATTTTATATTTGATTTTATAATTATTACATAGATTTAAAATATAATTGTACGCTAAAAATTTGTTTAATTAGGTGGAACCATTCGGCGAGTTATGTTGGAATACCTACCGCTCTTGAAGATATTCAGCTTCTATTAGACCAACGATCAGAAGCGCAAGTATTAAATAATATATATATATACATAAAATAGTTGTTTCATATTTAGTATTTAGTATTATGTATATAAATAATATTTTTACCACGTTCATATAGTTTCAATGGACACCATACGAGGATCCGATAATTCAGACAGTAATTCCGGATGAATTCTTTCAAAATCTGAACATTTGGCATGTTAAGGTCCCATTAGTCAACTATGCTACTGTCGAAATGCACCAGACGGGTAGAGTGTTGCGGCAATTTAGATTTTGACAACTAATTCCTAAGGCACTTGAGGTGCTCGATGATGAGCACAAAATCGACTTACGGTACTCGAATACGAATTGACCAATATTCTTCTCAGAATATATCAAATTTTGGGAAAATCGGTATGATCATATACCTACTCGCGAACCAGTTATCGTTCTAGAGTTAGCATGTGCCTTAAATTACATACCATGGTTTAGGATCCATGGCAAGCCATATTTGCTGTCGAAAGAGCAGAGGCGTCGGTAAATCGGTCTCGAAAGGGAACGATGGGGCCTTTTAAATCCTAGAAGAAGGGATGACGGTACACTATCACCGGACCCAACGCTTCAACTGACGACACCCACTCCACAGCCTCTTCAGATTATGCCAGGTGTGTATCCTAGCCCTTATATGTATCCTAACCCTTATATGTTTCCTTTTCTCAGTCCTATGCCAGGTTGGAATGCATGACCCGGTGCATCCCTTTTCCCAATGACTCCGACTCAACCGACAATATATAGGCCATTGTCCCAGGAGGGATCGCACGTGGCACCGTCGGGGAGCTTATCTCATTATCAATCCCCATCACCTTATGAGATTCAAACACCTCCGCATTCTTTATTCTATCAATGTGGGTCATCCTCCCAACACCCATATCTAGAACAACCACAACCCCCGCCGGAAGCTGAACTAATGAGGAATCCAGCGCGTAACCGTTGATCACCCCTATGTGGCATTGATTTCGACCAACACATACATTGATTTTTTTAAATATATTTGTACAAACTATTTTTATATTGTTTCATTTAATAAAATAAAAGTTGTTTTTAATAATTTAATAGTAAATTATTCTTATATTTTTAATAAAATAGAAGTTCTTTTGAATAATGCAATAGAAATAATGCAACATAATTTCATTACAGCAATTATCAACTATTTCGGTTTGGACATGATTGAATTGTATGACCTGTGTTCCTACACCATCTGCACAAATTCTGTTAGGTCGTTCTTTTTCGGATATCCATATTATTACGTATTCTATTTGAGCAAGGTTAACCTTTTGGTTTGCGACGTAATTTCCTATCCGGTAACAACTTAAACGAAGCAAGCGATACAGATGACCACTTACGTTCATTTAGGACTGGTGGAAATACGTGTCTCCACAAATTGTACATGTATTCTATTTTCTACACTTCGTCAACATATATCATGGGATCCAAATAAAGATTCTGACAAGCTGCAATTGCATGAGCATATGGATAATGAAGTGCGTCAAACATCACATAGTCGCAAGTCCTATTTCTCAGGTGTACACGATATTGCCCGCCAGTAATACCTTGGTTCGGTCTGTCAAACTCCGTCGCATGAAACCGTAGGTTGTTGCGATCGTGACACACTGTCGGCATGGTGTTGGTCTGCGCTTTCACCTTGTTAATTTCTTGCAATACATTCCGGCACCATACACGGCCTCCCTGCATTTGGCCTTTATAACTCGTTGCTCGCTTTGGAAATAGTACCTCCAAACAAAAATATATCTCTCGCACAACTGAGGTTATTGGCAAATGACGTGTTCCTTTTAGAATAGAATTTATGCATTCAGCCAAGTTTGAGGTCATATGACTATACCGTAGGCCGCCGTCATATGCTTGTGTCCATTGTTTGAAAGGTATGTTATAGAGGTGGTTTGTGCCTTGTTCGTTAACTGAACGCAAAATTGCCAACGTCTCATGAAAACGGTTCTTATTGATATCGTACTCTGCCAATATAAGTTGATAGAAAATCACATACCACTATTCCATTCAAAATAAATTGAATATTACAAACGAAATTATATTAATAGAGATTAAATACCCATGTTGATCACTTGTCGTCATTCAGTGGTAGACCGATATTGCTCATAGTAGTTGGACTCAACGTGCCTTAGACAATACCGATCGTGTGTGCGATCCCATAGGCTTCCCTATAGCTCAATTGTGGTTAGTATTCCAGTGCCCCAATCTGATATAACGCAGATATCAGGTTGGGGGCATACATGCCTCCTTAACCTAGAAAGAAAGAAATCCAAGTCATCACCTGACTCTCCTGGTGTTATTGCAAACGCAAATGGAAAGATTCTTCCAAAATCATCCTCTGTCACAGCTAGCAATAGCTGATGGGTATATCTACCATACATAAAGGTACTGTCAATTTATACCAATGACTTGCAGTACATAAATGCGTCCCGGCATTGCTTAAAGCTCCAGAACAGACACTTGAACACTTGGCATCTAATGAGCAATCAGTTGTTGTAGTACGCAGGGCCCGTTTCAAGGTCTGTTATGCAACCTGGGACATACCTCTCCAGCACCTGACACCACTGCCACACCTCATTATATGAAGCATCCCACCTACTATGCATCTTTTCCAATGCCATCTGCTTAGCTATTCAAGCCTTACGATAAGAGGGCGTGTACCTAAATTGGCTACGAACATTGGGATCTGCCTTCACCATCAGTAGTATTAAGCTAGCTATCATATCTGAATTCATCTTGGGATGATCTTGTGAAACACTTGTCAATGAAGTATGTTAAATAATGCAACATTAAGTAATAATAGTATTATAAAAAAACCCTAAACACCTATTGATACTGTATCGGCAACACAGGTATGTGGACTTTTATACTTTTTTATCTCCCACAAGCCTGTCTTTTTCCTAACCGAAGCCATTATTTTCTATTAACATGTATCGTCTTACATTGCACACTTGGCCTTGAACTTCTCGGATTTAGATTTAACCACGTTGTAGTTAACCTCATGATTGATGTTACGTTGTTTCAATGCACCAAGAAAACTATCATTACTGGAAAACTCCTTACCAATTTCCAATTCACCTGAATCCAATGACGAACTTGTACGGTCATGCCTTCTGTGTGGTAGATCTGGAAACTCCAACGCATCATCTGTCGGTAGATCGACATTATGCATGTGGACTGGAGGCGAGTACACCCTGAATTGCGGATCTTCTCCTTTTTCATCTGAACCCCTTTCAACGTTTTCAGGTTCAGTTGGAACATGATCCGGTTCAGAAAATAATGTAACTTTTGACCATTGGGGTCGGGCTCTCGAAGTAGATCCACATTAGACTCATCATCCAACCCACCATCATCTGCAGCGTACGAGATCCCCTCGCCGGTGAACATCGTATGGAGTACATCATCCCTTTTTGTGGACGTTTCGTAATGTCTCCAATCAGATGTGGATTGTCAACCACTAGAAGTTGATGTCATTCCCCAATACGTATTTCTAGCATCGAACATCGACCCACCGATGTGCATGTCCTATCCACTAACTAAGTGTCATGCAGGAGTTGTGTATTCCATACTGCCACCAAACATGGGCGTTTCTGTGTTATGCCTCCCACTAACGGAGTGTCGAGTAGGGGTCGTGTATTCCTCTCGAACAGTAGTAGATGTTGAAGTCGCAAATGCTTCATTTAGGAATGAAAATTGTACATATAACTCTAGATAGGTGATCCACTAGCGAGATGAGTCTGTACCATCGCCTCCAAGCTACGACCACCTTTGATATCAAATGAGTCATATGTCACGGGATCAACCAAAGCACAAAATCGATACTTAATAGAAGAAACCCTCATTGGCGTCATTCTAACGATTTTGTGCCTAATTCTTTTACGAAGTTCTGTCAAATCTATGTTCTAGTTAAAAACCAGTCGCGTTGTGTTCTCTGATAAAAAACAACGCCGTTCTCGGTGTCACGGACCTTACCGTCATAGTAAATAACATCACTAATACGTTCACTTATCTTCAATTTCTATTTTGCTTAACCTCTCTGATTTTTCTTGCTGTAACTTATGTAACCTGAGAATGAAATTTGGCTCATTTATAGCCTAAAGCCAAACATGAACTACTGTAGAAAAAGAGTGTCCATGTAGGAGCTTTTTTCATCAATTTCGCTGACAGTGAATCCTGCTTGAAGCATTTTTGACACTATTTGTTCAGAACCGTCTTCTCAAAATTATTTTTTCAAGAACTATTGTAGAAAAAGAGCGTCCAAGTAGGAGCTCTTTTCATCAATTTTGCTGACAGTGCATCCTGCTTGAAGCATTTTTGACACTATTTATTTAGAACCGTCTTTTCAAAATTATTTTTTCAGAAACTACTATAAAAAACTAGCGTCCACGTAGGAGCTTTTTTCAGTAATTTTGCTGACAGTGCATTCTGCTTGAAGCGTTTTTGACATTATCTTTTCAGAATCATCTTCTTAAAATTAATTTTCCTGAAAATACTGTAGAAAAAAAAAACAAAATCCTTATTGTCAATATAATTTTCCCTAAAACCTAAACCTAAACCTAAACACAAAATTATTTCTTTTAAAAATTAAACCCTAATTTAATTAATTTTCTTAAAAACGCTAAACCCTAATTTAATTAATTTATTTAAAACCCTTAAAATCTAATTTAATTAATTTTTAAAAAATATTAAACCTTGATTTATTTATTAAAATTCTTAAACTCTAAACCTAAATTATTTTAACAAAACACTAACCCCTACAACCTTAAACCTAAATTATTTTAAAAAAACTCTAACCCAAAACCCTAAAAAACTCTAGGGACTAAACATGCAAAAAGCCCTAACCCTAGAAAAACACGGAGTAAATTGCGCCTCTAGGGGAGCGATTTTGCCACGTCGGCAAAACGCATCCATGTCGGCGCGTTTTGTGCTGACATGGCAAAATCGCTCCCCCAAGGGTGCGATTTGCTGAAATTTCACCCAAAAACGATCCTATGTAGACACGTTTTGTCATTTTCGGCCCTTTCCGATAAATAATGAAGAAATTGGCCTATTTCCGTAAATAAAATTAGAAATGGGCCTTTATTGGTAAAATGGTCATAATGTAGTTTCTTATTACTTTATTTGTCAATTATCATGTTTAAATCTCTTTAACGTATTATATCTATAACTAGTGAAAATTAAAAAAAAAAGTACAAAATGACATAAGATGCACCGATAAAAAAAACTAGTTAAAATTTTCAACTAACGAGAATTTTCTTATTTTCTATTATATTATTAAATTTATATTTAAAATAAAAATAAAATAGATGTGAAAACTATAAATTTAAAAATAATTATAAATTACAATTAAATATATTAGTTAAAAATTGTATTAATTTTAAAATAGGTTTATTAGTTGAACAGAAGTACAGAACTTTAAATATAAAATATAGGAAAAAATTTGTGATAATTATAATTATAATAATTATTAATTATTAATTAAAAAATTGATATACAAAATATGTGGTACTAATTTTATTTAAGTAAAATAAAGGGCAATTTACCAAAAAAAACCGTTTTTTTCAAAATTTACCAAAATGGGCCGATTTTTTTATTATTTACCAGAATGGGCCATTTTCCGCGAAATCGCGTCCACGTCAGCGCGATGTCAGGGTACGTGTCAGGATATCGCGTCCACGTCAGCACAATTTGCTTACATGGACACAAATCGCGCCTACGAGGACGCGATTTGCTGACGTGGTATGAATAGTTTATGTTTTTAAGCTTGGAAAACTTTGAAAGGCCATAACTTTTCGCTCGGTTGTCCGATTGAGACGATTTTTTTTATTTCGAATAAATTTTTGAGATCTACGCGCTGACAAATAGCCAAAGGCGGTTTGCCGTAGTTTTCATCAAAAAAGATCCTTTTTGCCCCTAAATTTTGATTTTTTTCGGTTTAAAATTGAATTTTGAAACATTCAAATCATTATTTTCCTTATTTATTTGAAGTAAACACCGGATCTTTTTTTACAGAATTGTCTTATATCATCCTGTTATAGGTATAAGTCAACTCATTCCACTTTTGAGAAGTTCCCTAAAATTTTCCATTTTATTCAATTTAGTCCCTAAAACCTAAATAGTCATATTTTCAAATCTAAGCTTTGTTTTCAATTCAAATTCAATTTCATCCTTCCATAACATTCAAATATTCTTAAATACAAAAATTTCATGCTAATTTTGAAATAATTACACTTTAGTCCCTATACTCGTAACTAACAAATTATACTTTACAAATTAGTCCCTATTCATCTCTAAGCGGTTTATCGTAGCGTAGATCTCAAAATTTATTCAAATAAAAAAATCGTCTCAATCGGACAACCGAGCCAAAAGTTATGGCCTTTCAAAGTTTTTCAAGCTAAAAACATAAACTGTTCATGCCACGTCAAGAAATCGCGTCCTCTAGGGCGCGATTTCAAATCCACGTCGACAAGTCGCTGATGTGGACGCGATTTCTGGCGTGACTCGACATCGCATTGACGTGACGCGATTTCGCAGAAAATGGACCATTCCGGTAAATAATTAAATAGTTGGCCCATTTCGGTAAATTTTGAAAAAAAAAAGGGCTTTTATTGGTAAAATACCCTAAAATAAAGTTATTACTTAAATAGAATTCTAATTATAATAATTATCACTTATAATTAATATTAAATTTAATTATGCCAATTAATTGTTGTTTTGAATAATGTTATTTTGTATTAATTATATAAAATAAAACTACATTATATATTGAATATGTTAACTGAGCTTTAATTATATTGAAAAAAATATTATAAGATAAATGTGGGATAAAAAATTAATTTTAATAATATAATATAAGAAAACTACGTGGCGTTTCAACCAATGTATTGCACTCGTCGCTTAGGCTCTAACAGTATTTTTATTCACAATTCCGCAATTCAAACAAATCCATATTTCGATTAAAAAAAAAAACAGGTAATTTCAGTTTTTTCTAATACCTTTTATCTAACCGATCTTTAAAACTTCATCCTTTCCAGGTTTCCGTTTTCTTTGGGTTTGATCGAGAGCTCATTCAATTTTACCTTTCCTCGTAAGTTACATCTGAATTTCGTTTTTTTGTCGAATTTTGCGCTTTTTTATACGGGTTTTTGTTTAATTAAGGGAAAGGTGGGAATTTATTGATGGATTTTTTTTTTATATTAAGCTTCATTTTTAGCTTTATTTATACGTTGAGCTGAGCTCTTATTATTTTCTTTTTTTCATTCTGATGTTTAATCACGGGCTTTTAAGAAGAATGGGTTTTTCTTATAATTCAGCTTTATTTAGCATCAGTTAAAGGAATAGGGGATTTAGTTGATGATTGTAAATAAAGCTTCTAATACAAGATGGACAATTGGGTATCTTTATTTCTTAGATTTTGGGAATTTCTTGATTCATTCTTTTTTCATTGTAAGTTCATATCCAGTTGTAATTCTTCAAACGAAGTCAACACATGGAGAAGATAACAGGAAAGGTTTTTTTTTTTTTCCCTCTTCAGAATTAACCTCAGTGAACTTTGCAAGCTTAATGTAGGATCAGTTAGTTTTTATCTCTTCTTCTTTCATTGTTTTCATGGTGTTCAAGTGTGTTAATTTTATGCTTTCTTTGCATGATATTAAGTCCTGGTTTTTGGGTTACTTAGATTAGCTCTTGACTTGATTTTTTTGTTTAAGGTCAATGGCATCTTCAGACACGTGGATAAAAGAATATAATGAAGCGGCGCGAATTGCTGATGATATCAATGGCATGATATCTGAAAGGATTTCCTTGCCTGCGTCGGGACCAGAAACTCAGCGTCATGCATCCGCCATAAGAAGGAAGATTACGATTTTAGGGACCAGACTTGATGGATTGCAGTCCCTTTTGTCTAGACCTACTGGGAAACCCTTGTATGTCATCTTAATTCTTAATAGAGGTGCATATATGAGTGAACCGGTGTTGGATTGGTATTTTGATCATATGTCTACCGGTATATTTATAATATATGATACTTATATGTCCACTTGCAAATTGGAATATGTTTCATGCTGACAATAAACTGACTTAAGATTACGTGTTAATGCTTTATATTTTGGTTACAGAACAGATAAGGAGATGAATCGCCGCAAAGACATGGTTGCAAATTTGAGATCTAAAGCAAATCAGATGGCTTCTGCATTCAACATGTCAAACTTTGCCAACAGAGAGAGCTTGCTGGGGCCAGAAACTAAGCAAGATGCCATGAGTAGAACAGTTGGTTTGGATAATTCTGGTCTTGTTGGTCTTCAGCGACAAATAATGAAAGGCAAGTTGTTTTTGTTTCATTTTCAAATGGAATGATGCTAGCTTGTAAATTTGCTCAAGTTTCCTCTGTTTTATGAGGGTGTGTTTTCAAGCAGAGCAAGATGAGGGTCTTGAGAAGTTGGAAGAGACAGTAATGAGTACAAAGCATATTGCATTGGCGGTCAATGAAGAACTTGATCTGCACACCAGACTCATTGTATGTTTTTTATTTTCTTGTTCTACTATCTTTTGCCTCTAATTTCTTTAAAATAAATTCTCAGCGAAGATCAATTCATTCTCTGTAAATTTGACATTAGCTTGTGCTCCCTCTGTGCAGGATGACCTGGACGAACATGTGGATGTTACTGATTCTCGCCTCCGGGTAAATACTTGCTATTAATTAACATTTTAAATATATAGGCAAATATCCTCCCTTTTTTTCGTATGAAACATTTCCAGTGATTGCTGTTATATTGGAAATATATTCACCCATTCAACCATTCTTGCAAATAGCAGTCATTAAGCAGTATTTACCAAGATTATGCAAAATAAAAGCATTTGGGAACTGCTGATAATGTTGCAGTTTCCTTTACCTTGATATTGCCTTTGACCATTTGATTAATTTGTGGTGTGTGCAAAGATGAATTATTTGAAATATTACATGTTCAAAGGAATGCATCAAATCCTAAATGGTTAAACTTTAAACTGTTTAACACTTGCCATCATTAGTTTGTTACCAAAATAAGTTGTACTATCATGATGGATTCTGAGAAATATGTTTTTCATGGTTCATGTATTCTTGTAAATCAGAGAGTGCAGAAAAACCTGGCAATTTTGAACAAGCGCGCCAAGGGCAGTTGTTCCTGTATGTGCATGCTTTTGGCTGTCGTCGGAATCGTGATTCTGGTTGTGGCCATATACCTACTTGTTAAATATTTGTAATACCACCAACAGCAAACACAATTTGTTGGGTGTGGAATTGCTTTTCAATTTTCATTTATTACTTCCATATGTTTAGACTTTTTTACTTGCCCTTACCCTCTATTCTTCATATCTTTTTGTTTTTTGTGTGCGTGTGCAAATACTGAGATGTTCAAAACAACTTTATAAATTTGCAAGTAATTGAAGTCTTATCAGCACCCTTTAACTATGTATTACATCTTATGTTGTTCGAATTTGAGTGATAATAATCAGTTACACAGCTTCTTAGCTAGAAGCTTTTAAGTCTTCATGCTAATTTGCCATTCAACCATGGAAACACCATCTATTTCGGCGCACAATCATGAAACAAAATGACTGTAATACTTATAAGCTTCAAGATCTTCAACACAAAAAAGTAGGAAAAAATAAGAAATCAAAGAAATTAGAAGAATAGCCTTCTTGGAGATGGTCTTGAGGGGACGGTTGAAAGCGATGGTGATTCGAGAGGTAAGGGAATACCCTTGCTTTCTTGTCCCATTGTAGCTTTGTTAATCTCTTTTGCAGCTTTGGGGTCTGTCAATAATGTCTTCTGAAATGACTGTGAGAAGCCTGTAGCAATAATAGTCACATGGATCTCGCCGTTGTAGCGGTCATCCACAACAGCACCAAATATGATGTTAGCAGAAGGATCTGCCAAGCTTGTCACGACCTGCAAATATACAGAATGTTATACAGATTAAAACATAGAATTCTCCTGATGATATCTACCAACTATAAAGCCTCAAAAATTGGAAGAATATAAGCTTGAATGTTTTTCATTTTCCATAAAGATAATAAGATAGTTTGCAATTAAATACGCAAACAAGAAACCAATGGCTCCTAATGCTAAACTACCTGTGAAACTCGATTAACTTCCTGCAGGGTTATGTCTTTTCCTCCAGTGATATTATATACCACCCCAGTAGCCGACTGAATTGATGACCCTATTAGAGGAGCCAAAGTTGCTTGTTCTGCTGCTTCCACGGCGCGGTTTTTGCTAGAGGAAACTCCTACACCAAGCATTGCTGTTCCAGAATCTTTCATTACTGCTTTAACATCTGCAAAATCCACATTCACCAATCCAGGTATCTGAAAAAAGAAACAATTTTCAATGTGACAAAGCTCAAAACCACAAAATACTAGACAGGACAAACAATCATTAAACCGGTTTCACATGGTTTGAGCAGTTATGGCCTAAATGACAACAGTTCACGCATCATAACATATATTCAATAGTTATTGCATAACAAAATCTTGGTTAACTAGAATGGTTATATGACAAAAATACGTCCACTACAAAAATATGCTTGGCATGTAACAAAACCACATACCGTAATTATATCCGAAATTCCTTGTACTCCTTGACGCAGAACATCATCGGCAAGAAGAAAAGCATCCTGCAAAGGTGTCTGCTCATCAGCAATATCAAGCAGACGGTCATTGGGAATCACTATGAGAGTATCAACATTCTTTTGCAGCTTTTCAATAGCCTCTAGTGCCTGCAAATATAGAGATATAAGACGATTAAAATAGTTGAAAATTCAGTGGCATATCTACTTATTTGTCGTGGTTTTATTGCATAACCCTATGCTTCTGTACTACAGTGGAATCTCAAGCTAAAATATTTCCCACTATATGGAGCGTTAAAATGGAGGGGTTGAACGCAAATGCCTGCATGGTTCTTTTACGCCCTTCAAAGCTGAAGGGATAGGTTACCACACCAACAGTCAAATAACCAGCCTCTTTTGCTATCTGGGCAACAACTGGAGCAGCACCTGAACCAGTGCCTCCACCCATACCAGCTGTTATAAAGACAAGATCCGAGCCCTTAAGAGCATTTGCAATGGCATCTGCAGATTCCTCTGCAGCTTGTTCTCCCAAAAGAGGATTCCCACCAGTGCCTACATTTCAGTCAATTGATTTACATCATTAACAAATGTAAAGTCGACAACACAGCCATATATGAAGTCACAATTCTTTTTCTTGATAAGTAAAAGTGGCTTACCTAGTCCCCGGGTCAAAAGCTCGCCAATCTGAATTGGGTTCTCTGCAGAAGACTGTAATAGCGCTTGAGAATCTGTGTTTATGGCATAGAAATCTACACCCTAATTTCAAAACACAGCAGCAATAACTTCAGTAATAGCCTCCACGAATGTGTAACAATGCGGCTACCATAACTCATTTACTACCAAAGTCACATAAATCGTTTTCTCCCTTACCTCCATCTACCTAGTCTACACTAAAATCTAAAGTAAAGAAGACAAAGAGAGCCAAATTTTAATTGCCAAAATGGCTCTGAATTTATGCAAATGATAAGTTGAATTTGGCTTAAGGACACAACATAATTGAGAGAGCATTCCCAAGATTTCAAAGCAACGATAAGAACCCATTAAATGAAATTGCAAGCTAATACCTATTATAAAAATCACTTCAAAAACACATTCAGGTTACAAAGTCCAAAAATTGAGGGAAAAGACACTAGTAGTTCTCCAATTCTTCGAGTTTAAAGTTAAAACCGCTTCAAAAACCAACATTGTTTTAAAAGTACAAAACCCACAGAAATTCACAATTTTTTCAAATTTTAAGAAAACCCAGAATGAGATAAGCTGAGAACCAACCTGTAAACCGCTACCAATCATTCGATTAACAGCATTGCTACCACCTCCACCAACACCAACCACTTTTATCTTAGCAGTTTCCATTGAAGCAAAAGAACAGCTTATTCTTCCAAATCGGTGATACGTACTAAAAGAGCTTCTTTTCAAAGGCTTTTTCGAAGAAAAACATAGCTTTGAAGATAGCGAAGAAGAAGAGGAAGTTGGGGATATAAAATCCTTCGCGTGTGTTACTTGAAGTGTAGCCATTTTGTCAAGCTTGCAAACAAGTTTCTATACTCTAAAACTATACGTTGGGGTTCCCTTGGAGATAGAGAGAAAGGATTTTAGAGAGATTTCAGAAACATTCCATTTGCATTTGTGGAAGAAAAAAAACGAAAGGGAGATTGTTTTGACAGACTAGATTAGATGCGACATTTTTACCAATCCTTCGGTTTCAGCCGGCACTCGTAAATTGGGTGTTTGGGTCAATTTTAAAGGTTTTGAGTAATTTCAATACCATAAATTTAGGTTGGGTTTGGTTTGAATTGCTTCGGGTTTCAATCCTTTCACATTTAGGCTATAGCTTTTGGTTTTTTTTTTTTTTAAAAGTTGATATATTTTTAATGTTTGGATTATTTTATGTAAAATAATTTTTATTGTTTTATAGAATTTTTAAAATTAAATTTCAAAAATTTTTTAGTCCAACAAAGTAAAATCTAAGTTAAATTTGGTTATTGTTATAAAATAAAGAGATGAGAATAAAGAACAAAGAGAATATGACAACAATAGAGAATTTACTTTATTGATCAAAGGGATGATTACAATGCTTCATCGTAGTCTCTATTTATAGACATAAAAGTATAAAAAAAGTAGAGATTTAATTCTAATAACTATTAGAATTTAAAGTACACCAAAATTTTATTTTGATCACGATAGACATCCACTTAATAAGATATTCATAACACTCCCTATTGGATGTTCATTGGTAAATAATGTGCATCGTTAAAACCTTATTAGGAAAAATCTTGTGGGATAAAAACCTAATAAAGGAAAAAAGAGTACACAATCTATAATATGCATAATATGTTGCATTGTTAAAAACCTTATCAGGAAAACCCAATGGGACAAAATCTCGGTTAAGAGAAAAATAGTGCAACGCATATTTTCTCCTCCTCATGAAAACATCACATACTTTCTCATATTCTACGTATTCAATCTTGAATACTAGTTTTTCAAATGACTATTTGAATGTATTGCTAAACATTTATATCACCATTCTTCTGAAAATCATGAGTGAGGGAAAATTTTGGAGAAATATATTTTGATCTCTTCAAGAGTTTCAACAATAAACATAACAAACTTTAATCATGATCCTTCTATAAAAATACAAATAGGTATTTTGGATCATTTTATAATCCTCTTTCAACTACTATTGGCCAAGTCAAATTTACTACATATGTTCAATTATTTCAATTTATATAAATAAATAATTTCGAGAATTTCAATATGCTTCTAGCATTCTAAATCCTTCAAGGATTTTAATATAAACTTTACAATATAGTGATTTATAAATGTTGTAACAACAACCATTAGATGCAAGTTAAATCTTTTATGAATTGTCAAAATAATATGTCTAAAGATTATTGCATCCACTAAAAAAGAATATTATATCTTTTCATAATTAATACCAGTACTTAGCAAAAAACTTCATATTTTTATTCCGCTTTTACAAAACTACTTCATTTGCACCCTCACTGACTTTATACCTTTAGATATTTGGACTACTGGTCTAAAAACTCTACAAATTTAATTGTACTTGAGTTGCGTCTTTCCATTTTGATCAATTTATTTTATATCTATATTTCTCAATAGATTTATTCAAGATTCTCCTTTTATTTCATTATTTCAATAATAATATTGCATGCAAAATCATTGTCAACCACTTTTATTATTTGGTTCCACATTTTCTCGAATTGACATAACTTATTGAGATATTTTATTTTCATTATTTCTATTTTCACTTTTAGGTACCTGAATCTCTTCTTGAGTTTTATAATTAGTTATGTCATGGGTCTCTTCAGGAACCCCGCCTCCACTATATGACCATCTTAATTGTTTGCTCTCTCTTTTTTTTTAACGAGGATTTTTATCTTTGGAATCGACCGGTCTTCCACACTTCAGGCATGGATTACTTTCTTTTGCACTAACAGTTTGCCCTATTAGGACATCAATTTGTATTTAAGCATTTTTAGCTGGTATGTGAGATTTAATGAATCTGGCAGTTGATTTGTAAAATGAATTATCTGTTGAACTTCTGGTTCACATTGCTTTGTATGAGGATTTTAGACATACTTTATTAATTCAACTTTTTATTCTCTCCCCCTAATGTTAGGAAAACTGGCAACTCATGTCATAACCAAATATCGAATTAATAGCTCAAAAATATTATAAGGAGACTCATATAAATATAGATTATCAATCTCTTATGATGACCCATCTTTGCACGTTGTGGTGGAGCAGTTGGAACATATATCGCACATCCAAAAATTGTAAGATGAGAAATATTTGGCTCTTGACCAAAAATCAATTATAATGAGGAGTATTTATAATATATTTCCTTGATGCGTACAACATGTAAATAAATAAATCTCATGCTGAAATAGAAAGTTTTGTTCTCATAAGTAATGATTTAGCTATTAGTTGGAGGCATTTGATATACAATTCAGCTAAATCATTTTGTGTATGAACATTAGTTACAGGATATTCAACTTTTATCCCGATTGACATACAATAATTATTACCAACATAAGTAAGATGAATTGCATAATCTGAAATTAATCATTTAAACAAGCAATCTCGCAAACAACAGGTTGCGAGTTGATAACGCATGTGATTATTTTGTAGATGCATCTACCAAAATCATATAATGTCAAAATCATCCACATGGTGAATGAATGAGCCCATATTCATTTAAGAAATGCAAAACATTAAATCTCAACTTTAACCGGTGAGTTTGTAATAATCAATTAACATTGAGAATAAGCAACACATGAGAATTCTTTAAATTAAAGAGACTTACGGTTCTTTGATAAATGTTTATATGAATTCTCAATTAATTTTTGCATCATATATAATCCAAGATGGTCTAACTGGTCACACAAAATAGTGAATGTATTTGTACCAAGAAACTTAGTTTACTTAATCATGTTTTTCAATTTTAGTAATAATATAAATATAAATTTTGACAATTAATAATTTTATCGTCATTCTTTTATTTTGTATGAACATATAAGCAATATTGTGACATTTACTTCTAGAAATGTCTAAATCAATGTGAAGTCTATAATGACACTAAGTCAATAAATATAATTTTTAAATAATTATATGCAATATTCACTTGAGGAATAGCAAATTTTGTGCTTTTAGATATTAATATATTAGCTCTTTTGGAGCTTTCAACTAATTTTGTACTATCAAATATTGGAATAAGATTTGTTTGTTTTAGTACCAAATAAGATAAATATTTTTATCTATAATTATAAAATTCATTACTACATTCTCATATCCTTCCTCAAAGAATATTAACAGAAACAAAATATTTGGGCATATGCCACATATGTGGCCAATAATCTTTCATGTCACATTGATAACATAAGTTATCTTTACCCTTTGAAAAGCTATTTTGAGAACTCTCATTGTTCTCTTATTTATTATTATGTTCCCATTTTTAGTGGTCCATGATTATATCTTTAATTTTCTTTATATTTGCATTCACTTCGGGGAATGCAATAGATTTACTAGGACGAACTTATAAACGTCCTAATAGATTCTTTATTTCATAAACACCATCGCAAACAGGCGTAGGTTTTAAATCAGAATCTATCTATTCATGTTGTCATGATTAGTCTCCAATTATAATAAACATGATATAATAAATAAAATATAGTAAAATATACCTGGAGATCTTTAACATTATCATCATCACATTGACTATTATCACGAGCACAAATCTTTACTTTACCCATGCTCGTAAAATTATAAATCAAAGATCAAGAATAAGAACCATAATCCATTTTGAGATTAAATCTTTCAACATCCTAAATATGAAGTTGTAAGGGTGAAAGTTTAAGGGAAAAGGAATTTGATTTGTGGGACAACTTCGAAAGATTTTGAAAAATTAGAGAATCATCGTGCTGATAACGTGTTATAAAATAAAGAGAGATGGGGAGAATAAAGAACAAATAAAATATGAAAGCAATAGAGAATGTACTTTATTGATCAAAGGGATTATTATAATGCTTCATCAGAGTCTCTATTTATAGACATAAAAAGTATTAAAGAAGTAGAGATTTAATTCTAATAACTATTAGAATTTAAAATACACCAAAACTTTATATTGATCATAATGGACATCCACTTAATAAGATATTCATAATGATTATTAGTTTTGTAGTTTGTAAAAGTTATGGATTTAGTTTATATACTTTTATTTAATCAACTTTAGTCTTTGTACTTTTCGAATTGGTAGATTTTAGTTTATTTACTTTTTAAAATTTGAAATTTTATTCTTGGCTTAAACAGTAGCAATTAATTTCGTTTGATTAAATTCAGTTACTAGTCTTGTATTATGTGTACTTAGACTTGTCCATGGGCCGGGTCAATTGGCCTGCCCGAAAAGTGGGAGGGTTTGGGTAAAAATATAAGCCTGAAAAATGGGTTTGGAAAAAAAAATAATGCCCGTTTAGAAAACGGGTCAAGCCTCAAGTAAGGCTTTTTTGGCTTGGCCTATCCTGAATATGCAAAAAAAAAAACTATTTTTTATTAGATTGTAGTAGAGGTGCTCATGGGCCAGGAGGCTCGGCCCGACCCGAAGGCCCTCCCGAAATATGGCTTTGGGCAAAAAAATGAGGCCCGTTTTGGAAAATAGGTCGAGCATCGGGCACCACTTTTTTATCCCGAGCCTGGCCCGAATATAATAAACATATATTTTTAAATTTTTTTAATTTTAAAATATTTTTAAAATATTTTTTTTTATTTTTAAAATAAATTTTTCGTGTTTATTAAAAAATGGGCCGGGCCGGGCTCAGGCTTAGGAATTTTTTCTCGGGCAGAGCCTGGACAAAATTTTAAGCCCATATTTCGGGCCGGGCTGGGCTCGGGTCTAGGACGGGGGCCAAAATTTTTTCTGGGCCCGGCCCGAACCCGGCCTGGCCCGGCCCATAAGCACCTTTAGTTTGTAGCTATTTTTTTATTGTTTTGTTGATATTTTCTTGTTATTTTTTTCATTATTTTGCTACCATTTCACTATTATGTAACTCTTGTTTTATTTTTAATTTTGTTACTATTTTTGAGGCATTTGCTTGTTAGGTTGCACCTATCTTAGTATTATTTAAGTATATATATTGTTTTTTAATTTATTTAGTTTGGTGGGAAACATTTATTTTAATATTTTTAGTATTTTTTATGTATTATATTTTTTAAATAAAATTATATAAAAAAATTAATATGGAGGGGTCAGACCGGGCTTGTACAAAATTTTAGGCCCTTTTTCGGGCCAGGTTGGGTTCGAGCCTAAAATTTTTGTTGGGCCCAACCCGGCCTATGGACACCTCTATGTGTACTGTTTTAGGTGTAGTCCATTTTCTCCAATTGGATCATTCTAAGATCTATACATTTCAAATTTTAAAATTTCAGTCTTAATGCAAATGACAATCAGTAACCTATTAACTAGATTTTTAATGAGTAATATGTGGAAATAATAAGCTAAGTGACATTACACATATGATAATATGTTTAGCGCGTTAGATTTTGGAAATAGCAGAACTTTACTTAATGAATTTAGCATTTATTGCTTGGTGGGGATTGAGATTTTAAAATTTAGAAAGTACAGGGATTAAACCAAATAAAAGTATAAGCATTAAATCCACAACTTGTGCTAAGTATAGGAACTGATAGCAAAATTTAACCTAAAATTTAACATTATTTTTAGTTACATAATTTTATTTATATTTGAATTAAATAAAACTTTAAATACTTAAATATTTAAATACAATGTAAATTACATGTAGTGATATGTGTATAAATATTGTAGATACAACATCTTTCTCAAATGCACCAATTGAGAAACTATTAAAGACACAGTTATACATTTCAGCTTACAGTCGACTTAGCATCCAACCTCAATCCCGAGCTCAAGTGTGGTGATATTTCATTTTGTAATGGCATGTACCTAGGAAGTCTTTGGTTGTTAATTGATTTGTTGGTGTAATGTTGTTTTGGCTTAATATGAAATGTTGGCCTCTTGTATATATAGTTATAATTTAGGCAATGTTAGTATGGTAGCTTAGTTTAATGTTTTGGTATGTGCATAGCTTCAAAAGTTTGGTAACTTAAAGGAGTTGAAAGTTGGTTTAATTATGGCAAATGTGGTATGATTTGAAGTTTGAATGGTTGATTGCTCTGCTTGTATGCTTGATGATATAAAATGTGGTACCAATGAGGGTACATTGGTTAGGCACTTAAGATGGTTGTTTTGGCATGTTTTGAGTATGTTTAATTGTGTTTTGGAAAGGTTAAATGGTTGATATTTGAGTTGCTTAATGTCCAACCAAGTAGGAAATGGTAAACTTAAGTTTTAAGGTACATTTAGGTGCACACGGCCTGAGACATGGTCTGTCACACGGCCGTGTGTCACACACGGGTAACATACACAGGTGTGTGCCCTAAACGTGTAGAATAATTGCATAAGTTTAGTTTTCACATGGGTTGACATACGGCTTGTGAAACAACCGTGTGACCCAAGTCAGTGAGTTACACGGGCAGAGACACAGTCGTATGTCTCAAGTCAGTGAATTACACAGGCAAGGACACAGGCTGGGACACGACCGTGTGTCCCAACTTTGACAGTCACATGGCCTGGGGTATTCCATACGGCCTGGCCACACGACCGTGTGTCCTCTATTTCTAGGCATTTTGAAATTTCACCCTAAACTTCTAGAATTGTATCAAATTGGTCCCTGCCTATTTTTAGACTATTTTTAGGGTTCCGTAATCTCGTTTTAAGGACTGTAAGGGTAGATTTTACTCTGAATTGGTATGATATAACATGATTCGTTATTGAAATGTTTAAGACACGATTATAAGCATACATTACCCTTGTATCATGTGAGGTTAATATTTAACTTGTATCATTGCTTGCGATGGAATTAAATTGTTCTGATTGGTTGGTAATGCCGATGACTCTAATCTGGCAACGAAGAGAGGTTAGGGGTGTTACAGTAGGTGATAAAATAATTAGAGATTTAGACATAAATTTGTTGATCCTCACTACATGATGGCAGTGGAGTTAATAGATTTATTTTAATAGAGGTTTACAACAATCATTTGATAAAAAAAAAACACAAATTATGCATAACTCATAACACTCTAATCAAACAACTATTGTTCCTATGTCTATTATTTTGCATTACTTTCAAAAATATAGATCAGTGCATCTCTCCCCAAATAAACGCCCTGCATATTCATGTACATATGAACACATCAAGCATTATAATGGAAAAACTACAACTTAGACTTACACAATCCCTCACACTCAATCTCAAGAACCACACTTTAAGTATCACTTTATTCCTTGAACCAAACAAAAAACCAACATAATTCCATTGTTCAACATGTTTACCTATCATTCAAATAAAAAATTGCATAAAAATACAACTAAAAAATTGGTTCCAATAGCTACTGTTTTGAGAGCAATATTGAAATTGTATAAATGTTTCAATGCCACTTAATTTCCACTCTCAAAGGAATAATATATCTACAATTCTCGTCCAAAGAAAAAACACAAAAAATCATTAAAATTCCCATAAAAGTTTCTCCCCACCAAAAACCAAATTCAAAAAACCATTAAAAGAATGAAAATTCAAACTACATAGCAGTCAAAATAAGTTTAAAACTTCGATTCTTGTTTTTGTTTATGTAAATCAACAATAGTTGTAACAAGTTGAAGTTAATGAGGATTGAAACCATCATTGAAAAGAGAAAATAAAAGAAGGAAAATATGGAAAAATTAAGGGTGAGAGAGCAAAGAGTTTACGAGTTGAGAGAAAAAATACCTATTGCATCGTCAGTGAAAACGTCGATGAAAGAGAGGCCAAATGGTGTTATCGACAAGAGGAAGTCAAATAGTGCAAAGGAGGTGAGAAAATATGTTAAATGACTTACTGAAATTTGAAGCCTAAGTCATTTTTTTCCATATATTTTCCTGAATCAAACATTAGGTAAATGTTTTCTGTAAAATAAAAGTGATGAATCAAACACACCTAGATAGTTTAAGATTTGGATCATTGGTATTTTTTTAGATGGATCATTATTGATTTAAATCATTCCATGTTATAATTACTTTTAATTTTGATAATTTTAATTTCTTGTTTGGATAATTTTGAATTTGAATCATATCGAGTTCGAATCAATTCTAGATTTAAGAAAATTTAAGTTCAAGTTAAATGAATTTACTCAAAATGATAATTTTAAAACTATTCAAGAAATGGAACTAAATTCAAATAGCTTATAAATAATAATAACTCACAATTAACTCTTTCAATTGAGTTCGAACTCCAAACAACTTGAATAAGTTAGCATCGTTTATAAATTAAAGCGAGAATAACAAGAATGTGATGGAATTGGAAATGAAAACTTTGTTTAGGTTTTGGGTTTGGATATTTCCAACCAAAAAAGAGTTAATTTAGACCCAAAATTAAAGTAAATAGATTAATAATACTCCCCATATTGTGTTAAAGACGGCCTACATTGACTTTATTGAATAGGAAAGTGTGTTGGAGAAAAACTATCAGATGAGAGATGTTTTTCTTTACTCGAAGCATGAAATGAGTCTTTTGATGCATACACAAGCTAAAATATGCAGAGTCATTAATTAAAATGTACTTACGAAAGGATGACACAAGGTTAATACGGATGGTGCTATTTGTATTGAGACTGGGAACGCTATAGCAGGAGGCTTAATCTATGACCAGCATGGTAATTGGATAGATAATTTTTCTAAAAATATTGAATCTTGCCCTGTTATTAATGCTGAGCTTTAGGTTGCACTTGAAAGCTTCCAAGTAGCTTGGAATTTAAGCTTAAAACTAGTGGTTCTTGAGATGGATAGTGTTGCAACCATCTAATTGATTCAAACCATTTCAACTGAACACCATCATTCAACAATACTATGAGCTATCAAGGGGTTACTTCAAGTAACTTGGACGGTTCAGATTACATATGTTTTCAAAGAGGGCAACAAGGTAGTTGATAGATTGGCATCAATGGCTTCAAGGCCATCAGGTAGGTATATTTTTATTCAACCACCTGATGAAATTCTACGACTGATGCACAATGATTTTTTTTGTCATAATTTGACCTCACATAATTTTGCTGGTTGAGCCAACAGTCAAATAAATGCAGGTTTATTGATATGCTGTAACAAGAAAATTATTTAATTAATAATCCTAACAAATCAAATGAAGTTATAAGGATGTTTTTTTATGTTGCAAGGAGTTGATACCATCTATCTTTGGCATCCTTTTTACGAAGAAAAGCATTCCACTTCCAAAGTCGCCCGAACAACTTCATTTTGATGTAATTATAAGCTATCAGTTCTTATCGTCGCCAAATTCTTCACATTGTTTTCTTATTTTGATTTTTAATCGCACATCTGATATATGCTTTGATGACATAAGTATAGAGTTGGGGACTTGGGAAACACGTTCTCAACCATTTGAATGAAAGGACTTAAAGGTAAGTCAAAACAATAATTTAGTTTTCTATAACGGAGAAATGTACTTTCTTGGTACAAATGGAATCCCAATCGTGTTGATGGGGGGTTCCCTTGTAAGTTTTTCCATCAAAGCTTTAGGTTGTGTTTTTAGGTTTTATGGAAAAATGGCTCAATGTGGATCTTGTTGAAATGGTTTGGGTTGAAGTTGACAATGTCGGTGATACAACTGTTGGGAACTTGGTCAATCTGACTAAGTCTTGCTTGTTAATTTATGTCTGTTAGCTCTAATTTTGTTCCTTGATTTTAGCCATGATACTTGCTGAGTAAATCATGGATGCACTTTGTTATTTCTGTTTTGTAATGGCTTATAAAAGCCTCTGTTATGTCTTTAAATAAATCAAGTTTTTAGCTCTCAATAGTCTAAATACTGTTTTAGCTTTTGACAGTGGTATCCGAGCTATTAAAAGTCATAATTTTGAGAGGAGTGATTGTGAAAAAATGTGAATATGAGATGGCAGCTGAAAAATATCAATTTTGCTCAATCGAGTATTCCCAAGTTTGACTGTGACTATGATTATTGGAGTATGATGATGAAGAACCTTTTGGTATCAAAACAATACCGGAGTCTCATTGAAACTGGTTATACTGAGGTAGATCCTGAAGGAATGGTGACAACTATAAAAAAAAAGTTTTAGAGGAACAGAAGTTGAAACATTTGAAGGCTAAGAATTACTTGTTTCAAGCAATTGAAAAATAAATTGTGAAAACTATTATCCTGAAGAACACCTCCAAACAAATATGGGACTCTATGAAGAGCAAATATTAATGAAGCGCTAAAGTTCAGCGTGCTCAACTTCAGACATTTCGCAGGGAATTTGAGATTTTGGAGATGAAGATGTGTGAATTGGTCACTAAGTACTTCTTAAGGGTGATGTAGGTGGCCAATGACATGCGAAATGTGGGAGAAAACACGTCAAACGTGAAAATCATCTAGAAAATATTACGCATTCTTATAGAGAAGTTCAATTACATTATTTGTTCTATAGATGAGTCGAAAGATATTGATCTCTATGGATGAGTTGCAGAGCTCCTTGCTGGTTCATAAGCAGAAGTTTCGAAGAAATAATGGTGAAGAACAAGCTTTGAAGGTCACAAGTGAAGAAGTGCTTGGAGGGAGAGATCGTAGAAGTCATAGAGGTAGAGGAAGAGGACGACGAAGACAATATTTCAACAAAGCCACCATTGAATGCTTTAAGTGTTACAAGTTATGACACTTTCAATATGAGTATTCTTAGTGGGACAAGAATGCCAACTATGCTGAGATGGATGAAGAAATATTGTTCATGTCCTATGTTGATATAGATGATTCCAAAAGAAACGATAAGTGGTTTTTAGACTCCGGATGCAGCAATCATAGAACTAGTGACAAGGAGTTGTTTATTAAGCTTGACGAGTCCTTTAGAGAAATGGTAAAGTTAGGAAACAACTCAAAAATGGATGTCAAAGGAAAGGGGAATATCAGAATTCAGATTCATGAAACAACTCAGGTGATCACAGAGGTTTATTACACCCTTGAACTCATAAATAATTTAATTAGTATTGGGCAGCTTCAAGAAAAGGGTTTGGCTATTACTATTCAATATAGTGTATGTAAGGTTTATCATCCAATAAGAGGGTTATTTATACAAATTGACATGAAAACAAAAAGATTGTTTGTATTGCCTGCTTCTGTACCTACTCACACTCTTGAGAAATTTTGTTTTCAAACAACATCTAAAGACACAGTAGCACATTTGTGGCATAGGAGATTTGGACACTTGAATATAAAAGGGCTAAGAACATTGGCATACGTAAAGCTGGTGAAGGGTTTGCCAATTCTAAAAGCTTCTTCCAAGCTTTGCATTTATTGTGTTGTTGGCAAGCAACATCGTGAACCATTTCTTAAGAAAAGTTTGTGGAGAACCTCTCGACCATTTCTAATGTATGATCTGGTCTCCAAAAAGAATTTCATAAGTCAAGATGTATAGTTTAAATAAGAAGGAAAATAGAACTAGAAAAGGAATAGTGAGAAAACTCAATGCACTGATCTTAAATGGGAAGATGAAGAAAAAAATGGAAGAATCAGAGTTAGAGGAAAATGAAGAGAGAGAATAAGAAAATGAATGTGAGTATTCTAACTCACCTACATCAACCAATGTCACAAGTCCAGCTTCAGGGAGGAAAAAAATGAGCCGGTATGGATGAAGGATTATGCAAGTGGTGAAAGACTGTCCGAAGAAGAAGATGAAGTACAAAAACTTGTTATGGAGATAAAACTCTCCATTTTTGTTGCAAATGATCCAACAGCTTTTGAAGAGGTTGTGAAAAGTTCAACTTAGAGAGAAGCTATGGATCAAGAAATTAATGGTATTGAGAAGAATAGAACATGGAAACTAACTAACTTGTCGATAGGAGAAAAAAAGGTGGGTGCTAAATGAGTTTTCAAGACAAAGTTGAATGAGAAGGGAGAAGTAGATAAATGCAAAGCCCTACTCGTAGCAAAGGGATACACGCAGCAAGCTGACATTGATTACAATGAGATATATGCTCTAGTAGCACGTTGGGACACCATTTGGCTGATACTTTCACTTGTAGCTAATCGAGATTGTAGAGTATACCAACTTGATGTCAAAAGTACATTTCTGTACAGTGGGATTGACGATGAAGTATTTGTGTAACAGTCGCAAGGTTATGAAGTGAAAGGTGAAAAAAACAAAGTATACAGTTTAAGGAAAGCACTCTATGGACTTAAACAAGCCTTAAGAGCCTAGTTCAGCAAGATTGAGTCATACTTTATCAATGAAGGGTTTGAAATATGCTTAAGGGATTACACGCTATTTACAGAGAAGAATGAATATGGTATTCTCATAGTAAGTTTATATGTCGTTGATATTACTTTTACAGGAAATATTTAGCAGATGTTTGAAAAGTTCAAAAGTTCAATAAAAAGAGAGTTTGATATGTTTGATCTTGGTTGCGTAAAGTATTTTCTTGGAGTGGAAGTGGTGCAAAGCTCAGTGGGGATTTTCATAAGCCAAAGGAATTATACCAATGAGTTGCTAGAGAGATTTGGGATGGATTAATATACATCTGTAAAAAAAATCCCATTGTTCCTGGGAGTAAACTTACTAAAGATGAAGGAGGGGCAAAAGTTAATTCCACTATTTACAAACAAATGGTGGGAAGCCTTATGTACCTAACCATTGAAAGGCTTGATCTTATGTATGTTGTGGGTTTGATAGCTTGTTTCATGGAGGAGCCCATTGTTTTGCATCAACAAACAATAAAGAGGGTGTCTCAATACTTGAAGGGAACAACTGAGTTGGGAATACTTTACAAAAAGAGAGGAGAAGAAAGATTGCTTGCTAATTCCATTATGCAGGTGATCTTGATGGTCGCAAAGGAAGCTCGAGGTATATTTTCAAACTAAGTTCTGGAACTGTGGCATGAAGTTCCAAAAAGCAACCAATTGTGTCACTTTCTACCACCAAAGCAGAGTTCATTGCTGCTGCCGCATGTGCTTATCAGAATATATGGATGCAATGAGTCTTGAGAAGCTTGGGCTTAAGCAATGTAAGTGCATCATATTTTGCAATAATAACTTAGCCATTAAACTCTCGAAGAATCTTGTTATGCACGGTAGAAGCAAGCATATTGATGTGCGTTTTCACTTTCTTCGAGACTTGGCTAATGATGAAGTAGTAGGATTGACACACTGTGACTCAAAGGATCAATTGGTTGACATCATGACAAAACCTTTGAAGTTAGAGTTGTTTTTGAAGATGAGAGAGCAGCTTGGTATCCGTAGTATTCAAAGTTTAAACTGATTGTATGGTAACAGCTCAGTTTAAAGGAGGAATTGTTGGGAACTTGGTCTCTGATTCTATTCTTTGATTTTGTTGATGTTTCAACAAAGAACAGACAAACTCAGCTTTTGTCTTGAGCAGTAAGCCTCGATACTTGCTAAGCAAACAATCAGATTTGAAGCAAAGAAAGAAAGAAAAATAAGGAAAAATGGAGAGTATTTTGATGAACTAATCTGATTTCATTCATAAGTTGAACAATGGCATAATGCCAATACATAAACAAAGCAATTTACTTGTCAAAAAACAGTAAGCAGTCACCTAAACAATACCTACTACCACTAATTACATTGAAACTTGAAAAACTAAAACTTGTAAGCATGGACAAAGCTGAGTTTACAGCTCATATACTAGTTAATTACATCAATCATAAGCCTAACTTAGTTTAAAATGAACTAGAATACATTTCATCAACTAAGGATTACAAAATGAACAAAATAGAAATAGTTTAGCTCATTCCAACAGCTCCTGCATGGCTTGGTCTTCATGGCCAGCTTGCTGTTTGCTTTGTTGCTGCATGCTGACCAACATTCAATACTCCTCCTTGGTTAGCATGTTGCAAACTCCTAGTTTTTTTCTTAAATACTCAAATCTATTTGCATTAAGGGCCTTGGTCATAATGTCAGCAAATTGATCCTCTGAATTGTAATGAATCAACTTCACTTCCTGTGCCTGCTCCATTTCTCGAACAACATGAAGTTTAATGCTGAAATGCTTTGTTCTTCCATGGAACACTGGATTCCTTGCAATTGCAACAGCAGATTGATTGTCACAAAAGATCTCTGTTGCTTCTTTTTTATGCACATTTAAGGCAGCCATGATTTTTCTTAGCCAAATGGCTTGATTGACAGCACTTGCTGCTGTAACATATTCTGCTTCAGCAGTGGATTGAGCCACCAATGTTTGCTTCTTAGAGCTCCAATAGAACATGACTGAACCAAGATTAAAAGCATACCCTAAGGTACTTTTCATGTCATCCATCCAGCCATCCCAGTCACTGTCAGTATAGCCAACCAACTTCAAGCTTTCTGCTTTGCTATACATCAAGCCATAGCTTAATGTAGCTTTGACATACCTGAGCACTCTCTTTGCAGCCTAAAAGTGCTTCTCATTGCTACAATACAAGTACCTTGAGAGCAAACTTACTGCAAACATAATGTTAGGCCTAGTAGCTGTTAAATACAACAAACAACCAACTAAGCTCCTATAGGTTGTTTCACAAACTCTTTCAAAATCACCACTACTCGATAGCTTCTCTCCAACAACAATAAGAGTCTTTGTTGCTTTGTTGTTTTGGATAGAGAACTTTGTAAGAATCTTGAAAGCAAAAGCCTTCTGACTTAGGAATATCCCATCTTGTGTTTGTGTTACCTCCATGCCAAGAAAATAAGTCATTCTTCCTAGATCAGACATTTCAAACATCTCTTGCATTTTAATTTTAAAGTCAATCAGCATTGCTTGATCTCCTCCTGTCACCAACAAGTCATCAACATACAGGGACACAATGAGCTGTGTTTGTACCCCTTCCTTTTTAACATACAATGTTGGCTCGCTCTTGCTTTTATCAAACCCCAAACTAACTAGATAGCTATCGATCCTGCTATACCAGGCCCTTAAGGCCTGTTTCAAGTCATACAAGGCTTTCTTCAGCTTGTATAGCATATGCTCTTTACCAGTGACTTCAAAGCCCTGAGTTTGTTTAACATAGATCTCTTCATCAAGAAGGCCATTTAGGAAGGCTGACTTTACATCAAGTTGATGGATTTTCCATTCGAGTTATGCTACTAGGGCAATCAGCAGTCTGATGGTGTCAAGCCTAGCCACTGGTACAAATGTTTCCAGATAGTCCAAGTCATACTTCTGGCTGAATCCCTTGACAACCAGCCTTGCTTTTAGCTTGTTGAAACTTCTATCAGCATTGTGCTTGGCTTTGTACACCCATTTCACTCCAATAATCTTTCTTTTGACTGGTCTTTCAACCAATTCCCAAGTCTGGTTCTTCTCGATCATGCTGATCTCCTCAGCCATCGCTTGCTTTCACCCTTGCTGAGCTTCAGCCTCTTCAAAGCTGCTAGGTTCAGTTATAGCTACATGAGCCCTTTCATAAATCTCAGCCAATGGTCTAGTGCCCCTAACTGGTTCATCATCAATGTTTATTTCAGGACCATTTTGATCTGTCTCAGCTTGATCTGTTGCAAGATCTTCTGAAGCTGCCTCTGGTTCATTCTTTTCCCAGTTCCATCATGACTTCTCATCAAACACAAAATCTCTGCTAACTGACACTTTGCTTGTTGAAGGTTCCAAGATCCTATAGCCCTTCTTGACAGTGCTATAGCCTACCAAAATACCAGGTCAAGCTCTTTCAGCCAGCTTATCCCTTTTAACAGCAGGTACATGTGCATAGCAAATACAACCAAAGACCTTTAGATGAGCCAGTGATGGTTTGAATCCAAACCAGGCCTCAAATGGAGTTTTCTGAGTCAAAGCATTGGTTGAAAGTCTGTTTTGAATGTAAACAGCAGTGTTGACTGCCTCAGCCCATAAAGTCTTGGGCAAATTCTTCTGAATCATCAAGCACCTGGCCATATCCATCAAACTTCTATTCTTTCTTTCACTTACACCATTTTGTTGAGGGGTATAAGTGTTGGTAAGCTGATGTTTAATGCCTGTCTTATCACAAAAGGCTTGGAACTGAGCTGAGGTATACTTAGTCCCATTATCAGACCTTATGGTCTTGAGCTTGCAGCCAGTTTCAATCTCAGCAGCAGTCTTGAACTTCCAAAACACATAGGCCACCTCTGATTTCTGTTTCAAGAAGTAAATCTAAAAAAACCTTGAGAAATCATCAATAAACAATATGAAATACCTGCTTCCATTTAATGACTCAGTCTTCATGGGGCCACACACATCAATGTGCACTAGCTGTAGCCTTTCAGAGGCTCTCTAGGTTTGATTCGAGGGAAATGGAAGTCTGGACTGCTTCCCTAGCTGACATACTTTACAAACCTCCTGGTTTTGGATTAAACTTATGAAGTTTTCAACCAAACCATTTTTGCACAATTGGTCCATTGATTTGTAATTGGCATGTCCAAGTCTTTGATGCCAAAGCTTGGATTCATCTATTGTAGTTGTATAGGCCGTGTCTGAGTCCTTTGTCCAATCAACTACAAAGCTCTTATCAGCCATAGTGACTGCCATGAGTTTAGATCCACTCGGATCACTAATTTGGCACTGCTTGCCTTTGAACACTACAGAATACCCTTTCTCTAGCTGTTGAGCTATGCTGAGCAGGTTTCTGTTAATCTCAGGCACCAATAACACATTCGAGATAACTTGGCACCTGTGGGAGTGCATATCAACACATCACCCTTACCTTCTGCCCTTATAAGGTGACCATTACCAATTTTAACTCTGGTTCTGTAGCTTCTGTCCAATGACTTGAAGATAGCAAGATCTAGTGTCATGTGGTTGGTGTATCTATTGTCTAGGAGCCAACCATTTGAAAGCCTCTCTTGAGCAAATGAGCATGACACAGAAAAAACTTGTTCCTCTTGATCACTATCTTCCTTGGCAACTTGAGCCTCAGCCTTCAACTGTTGAGGTTGGTTCTGCCTTGGTTTGCTTTTATTTTTGCAGACCCTTTCAACATGTCCCCTCTTCTTGCAGTGTTAACATAAGGCATCTGGTCTAAACCAACATTTTTCTTCTGGATGACCAGGCCTTTTACAATGCCTGCAAGTTTGATCTCTTTTCCTTGCAGCATCATACTTTGGCTTGTCTTTCTAGACCTTCTTGCCTTTGTAGGCAGTATTTATCTTTGCCTGAAAGGCACCTTCTTGGTGCTCCTCCAGTCTACTAGCTCTTCTTTGCTATTGTGCATAAAGAGCATTGATCAGCTCTGTCAGGGAGATGTTGGTCAGGTCCCTTGAGTCTTCGAGGGATGAGATTTTTGCCTCATACCTCTCAAGTAAGGTTGAAATAACCTTCTCCACTATCCTTGCTTCATTAAACTGCTCACCAAGGAGCCTTTTGCTGTTTAACACAGCCATAATCCTGTCTGAGTATTATTTGACAGTTTTTTCTTCCTTTATCTTCAAATTCTCGAAGTCCCTTCTCAAGTTCAACAACTGTTGCTGCCTTGTCCTCTCTGTCCCTTGAAACTCCTCTTTCAACTTGTCCCAGGCTTGCTTTGGTGTTTCACAGGCCATAATCCTTGTGAAAATCACATCTGACACTGAGTTCTGGATGCAAGACATGGCCTTGTGCCTCTTGGTCCTTTCATCTGCATGTTGTCTGATCTGAGCCACTGTTAGATTGGCTCTAAGTGGCTCTGGTTCAACATCAGAGTTGACCACCTCCCACAGATCGAAAGCCTGCAGGTAGGTCTTCATTTTGACCACCCATATGTGATAGCCTTCTCCATTGAAGACTTGTGGTGCAGCTGGTGAGAAGTTTGATGATGACATCTTTTGTTCAACAGGTCCCTCAAGATTACAGCTCTAGATACCAATTGTTGGTGTTTCAACAAAGAACAGACAAACTCAGCTTGTGTCTTGAGCAGCAAGCCTCGATACTTGTTGAGCAAACAATCGGATTTGAAGCAAAGCAAAGACAGAAAAACAAGGAAAAATGGAGAGTATTTTTATGAACTAATCTGATTTCATTCATAAGTTCAACAATGGCATAATGCCAATACATAAACAAAGCAATTTGCTTGTCAAAAAACAGTAAGCAGTCACCTAAACAATACCTACTACCACTAATTACATTGAAACTTGAAAAACTAAAACTTATAAGCATGGACAAAGCTGAGTTTACAGCTCATATACCAGCTAATTACATCAATCATAAGCCTAACTTAGTTCAAAATGAACTAAAATACATTTCATCAACTAAGGATTACAAAATGAACAAAATAGAAATAGTTCAGCTCGTTCCAACAGCTCCTGCATGGCTTGGTCTTCATGGCAAACTTGTTGTTTGCTTTGTTGCTGCATGCTGACCAACATTCAACAGATTTTAGCCATGATACTTGCTAAGTAAATCATGGGTGCACTTTGTTATTTCTATTTTGTAATGGCTAATAAAAGCCTCTGTTATGTATTTAAATAAATCAAGTTTTTAGCTCTCAATAGTCTGAATATTGTTTTAGCTTTCCACAAAGACATTCTACATTAACTCTATATTGTTACGAAATATAACAACTATAACACAATTGTTTTAATTAAATATTGTTACAAAATATTTTTAGAACTAGATAGTTTAAATTTATTTTAATTAAATATTAATATAATATATTTTATATTTTTAAATACTGTTACAAAATTATATTTTTTTATAATTAAATAAGTAAAATTTATTTCAAATCGGGTTTAAAATGTATTTCTCAAATAATTAATTTTAAAACGGTTTTTAAGTGCTAATGCAAATTTTATTTTTAAAGAATTTATTGAATTCAAATACCATTTAATTTTAAAAAATTATTAAAGTAATTAAATTGAAACAAAATATAATAGTTACAAAACTAAAACTAATTCTTGAAATAATAGTTAGATTATAAGTATTTTAAATAAAATATATCCAACTTTAAAATAATGTTGAAAAATCATTTAAGTTTTATAAGTAAAGCTTAAAATTTTTATAGATATCATCTTTGAAAAATTCTTATAAAATATGTTTAGATTTTTATCAAATTATTTTGGTAGATTTAAATATTGTTTATAAACGGTGTTTAATTACCAATAAAATTAAAACATTTTAAAATATTATATTATTACCTGATTAAATATATTTTAAACATTATTTTAGAAAAAACTGTTAAATATTGATGTTTTTATCTTAAAATAGTGTTTCTAAAATTAAAATTATTCCAATTATGTTTATAGTTAAAATTTTTAAATACAGTTTAAACTCTTTAAAATTTTCACCAATGTTTAAATCATGTTTGAAATAATTGTTTACTAAAATAGTGTATAAATAAAAATAAGTAAAATTACAAATAAATTAATAAAAATATTTATAAAAATTACAAATAAATTAATAAAAATATTTAGAAAAATTAAAATTATAAATAAATTTTAAGTAACTTTCATAGAAAAACCTTTCTAAAACAAATAGATAAAATTTTATTTTTTAATTTTAAAATTATTTTAAAAAATTTATTAAATTAAAATTTCTAAGTTTTAAATATATTGCATCGCATTTTAAAATATTTTAAAACATAATTTTAAAATTTTAAAATATCATAACTTTTTAAGTAGATAAAATTTGTACAAAAATATTTGATAATATTATATGTATTTTTCATAATAAATCCACATATTTTTATTAACACTTATCAAATAATTTAAAATTAACATAAAAACCATATACATTTTTTAAAGAATCGAAACTCAGCACATTAGGGCACGTTTCCTCGAATTTCCAAACGCGAAACATTGCCTTATTTTAAATTTTTTTTAAAAGGATATTAATATGCATAATAAAATGTTAATGAATGCAATAATGCGAGCATAGATAATACGAACAATAGCAACAAAGTAAAATAAAAGGACAAGTTAATATCACATAAAATACAAGCATATGAATAAATAAAACTAAAACATTCTTCCCAAATAATAATGAAAATGTAAATAAGGAAATAAATAAAGAAAGTGAATAAAATTATAGCAAGTGTAAAAAGATATATAAGTATGTATTAATATGTTTATGAAAATAAAAATACATATAGATATATATAATAGATATGTAAACCAATTATAATATATATATGTATAAATATATATATAAGTATGTATATGCACGTATATAAGTCATAAAAATATGTACGTATATGTATATATGTATATGTATCATAAAATGCATATAATATATATACGAATTAAAAAGTATATAAAGTATAGAAGTATGCATATATATATATAAATCAAAGATATGTATGTATATATATATAATCAAATCTAAAATCTAAAAATATATAAATAAACAAATATATTAATAATAATAATAACAACAATAATGATATAATATGATAATGATAATAACATTAAAATAATTAACTAAATAATAAAATTGCTAAAATACAGACTAAATTGAAATAAAAACGAAAATGTGGGGGGAATTTGAAATAAAAAAACATAAAGGATTAAATCGTGACACGTGCAAAAGGAAGAGGACCAAAACAGGTAATAAACCAAGTCCCCAAAACGCTGCGCCGCAATGGACTAAAATGAAATAAAAATAAAACTATGCAGCTAATTTAAAATAAAAGAAAAGAAAGAAAAAAGGGTCAAATTGCAACGTCCTGCAGAAACGGAGGGACTGCGCACACAAATATACTCACCTTAAAAAACACGCGGATCCTCTGGTAGGTCGGTTCGGGTCGGTCCGATCCAGGTCAAAACGACGTCGTTTTGGGTGTCTATTTAAGTCAGTTTTTAAAAAAAAATTCATTCTTCTCTTATTTTCCAAAAAAACTTCAAAAACACTCTCCCTGCCCTTCTTTTCTTCGGCTAAGGGCCTGACCGTGGGCCACCGTGCCAACCGCCGATCACCAACACCGTCGTATGCGGTGGCCGAAAAAGGTGAAAACTTCGGACCTGGCCCCTTTTAACCTCCTAAGCCCGAATTTGCTTTTAAAATCCTCAAAATATTAACCAAAATGGCCCAAAAACCCAAGAAACCTTTTGTTTTCGGCCACCTATCCTCGGAGGTGGCTACCTCGGTTGTCCCGGCGGCGTTAGAAGCCAAACATAGGTGAGTTCCTTCCTTTTTCTTTTATTTCCGTTTGTAAGAAAAAAATAAAGATAAATAACGAAACGAAGTAATAAGATAAAAAATGTCAACCTTCGATTTTTCTAATTGATATTTTTGGTTCTCTATTGTATTTTTTTTCTCTGTAAACATTACAAAACTGATTGTTGTGGCTTTATAGCCACTACTTTACATTTTTTTACTACTGTTTATTTATCTGTTACTTGCATTGCTATTCTCGAGTTTGTTTTCCTTGTTTGTAGGTCTATGGCAAGGTCAACTTGCCATTTTGGTGCAAATCTTGGTGGAGGCGTCGTTATCGGGTGTGGTGTGTGCCGAGGGCGCACATGGGACAGCTGCGGTGCGAGAGAGAGGGAGGGAACCCTAGGGTTCCCTGATGCTGTTTAATTTTTGGGCCCTATTGAGCCGTTTAGGGTTTTGGATTTGGGTCGTTTTGGCCTGTTGTACCTGGACTTTATTTTTATTTGTTTTGGGTCTTTAGACTTAGGTCAAAATTGACCTGTTACAGCTGTCCCTCTTTGCTCGTTGTCGTGTAACGAGAATGGAGAAAAGACTTTTGGAAAGTCAATTTTGCCTGGTTTTGTCGAATCTTGGTCTCTTTGGGTGTTTTTCTTCTTCGGGTAGCCTTTTTCCAGTCCATTGTGTCTTGCTGCTTCGATCCACTCCACTGTACTTCAGAAAGATATTACTTCAATCTACTCTGCCGCAACTCCGTGGGGATGAGATATGTGGTTTTAGTATGTTCCACTGCAACTTCAAGGAGATAAGATTCATGATTTTGACCTACCCCGCTGTAACTTCAGGGGAATAATTTGTGATTTCAGTCTGCTCCACCGCAACTTTGGGGAGATAAGACTTGTAACTTCAACCTACTCCACTGCAACTTCAAGGAGATAAGATTCATGATTTTGACCTGCCCCGCTGTAACTTCAGGGGAATAATTTGTGATTTCAGTCTGCTCCACCGCAGCTTTGGGGAGATAAGACTTGTAACTTCAACCTACTCCACTACAACTTCATGGAGATCAGGTTTGTCATGATCTACTCTACTGCAACTTCGGAGAGACAAGATCTGAAATTTATAGCTTCAATCTGTTCCACTGTAACTTTAGGGAAATAAGATTCGCTATCTTCGATCTGCTCCACTACTGCTTAGGGAGATGAGATCTACAATCTTCTACCTACTCCACTGCTATTTAGGGAGATAGGACTTGTTGTTTTCAGTCTACTCCACTACATATTCAGGGAAATAAGACTTGTATCTTCAACTTGCTCCACTGCAATTTCAAGGAAATAGGATTCGAAGCCGATCTGCTCCACAGCGTCTTTAGGAAGATACGACTGGATGCGACTTGCTCTATTTCAACTTCAAAGAGATAAGGTTTGTGGTTTTAACATGTTCCACTGCAACTTCAGGGAAATAGGATTCATAGCCGATTTGCTCCACTTGCAACTTCAGGGAGGTAAGACTTGAGTGTTCAACCTACCCCACTGTAATTCCATGGGAATAAGGTTTAACATGACCTACTCTGCTACAACTTCAGAAAGATGAGGTTTATAACTTCGCTGATCTGTTCTTTGGGAAACATGACCTGCATAATCCATTTTATGGACCTATTGATGCCTAGTGTTTAGGATGTCATGATCAAGATGAACCAAATGCTCCTAACTAGATGTGTATGTATGATATTTGTAGAATGTCATAAGAATGATCCCTTTTTTAATGCTTAGGTTGTCATTGCTCGTTGTTCATCAAGGGTCTATCACTGATGCCATTTTGTTTAGCCGGCATCTTTGACAGAAAAACTAAATAAATAGTTTCAATTTAGACTATTCTTTCTCGAATGCCTTCGACCCTTAAGTTGGTTAGTTCTAAATAATAGCCCTATTTCAGGTCCTCGTACTATTTAGAAGCTTTCAGAGTAATATGGAAAACTTCTTTTACTTGAATATTATTAGTCCATTAATTGTTATTTCAATGAAAGATGCTTGAAAAGGATTATCAAAATGGACACGATGAAATTTTGTTGAGAGCAGATCTCTAAACAAATATATCAATCAAGATAGCAAATTTTGCTGAGATAGAAATGAATAAGATATACAAGGTTATCGCAATGGATAAGATGAGAATTTATTGAGAGCAAAACTCTAAATGAACAAATTAATCAAGATAGCAAATTTCGCTAAGATACAAAGATGAATACAGGTGCCCCAGATATCCCAGCATGCTCTTCTCCGTACAAACTTCTTGAGGACCCTTTTGAACTTGATATGTGTTTAGAAGTCCTAGAATACTTTGTCGATGCCCCAAGATGTGGCATCTTTTCTTCTTATTAATTCGGAGAGGACAAAACCATTATACGCCCCACCTTCGATCAAAATTTGAACTGTCCCACCTTGGCCTCTCTCTTTTTTTATTTAGGTGAAGTACTTCTTGACTGAATTTGAATTTACAGGATTAAGCATGTTCTTGCCATCCATCTCGGTCAAAATCAACGCTCCTCCAGAAAAGGCTTTCTTTACCATATAAGGTCCTTTCCAATTTGTCATCCACTTTCCTCTAAAGTCTTCTTGTATGAGGAGAATTTTCTTCAGTACCAAGTCTCCTTCGTGGAATTCCCTGGGACGAATCGTTTTGTTGTAAGATCGCATCATTCTCCTTTGGTACATTTGACCATGACGTATAGCTCGTAGCCTCTATTCTTCAATCAAATTCAGTTGATCATATCGGGATTGAATCAATTCCGCTTAATCTAGTTTCAGTTCTGATAAAACTCGGAGGGAAGGGATCTCTACTTCAATGGGCAAAATCGCCTCCATTCCAAACACCAATGAGAAAGGTGTTACCCCGGTAGAGGTTCTGATAGACGTTCGATAGGCAAAAAGGGAAAATGGTAACTTCTCGTGTCAATCCTTATAAGTCTCAGTCATCTTTCCTACGATCTTCATGATGTTTTTATTAGTAGCTTCTACCGCGCCATTCATTTTTGGGCGATATGGCGATGAGTTGTAGTGTTTGATCTTGAATTGATTACAGACCTCCGCTATTGTGTTGTTGTTCAAGTTCAATGCATTGTCAGAGATAATCCTTTCCGGCATCCCGTACCGACATATGATCTCCTTCTTTAGGAATCTACTGACTGCTGACTTTGTAACATTAGCGTAAGAAGTGGCCTCTACCCACTTAGTAAAGTAGTCAATAACTATAAATATGAATCGATGCCCATTTGAAGCTTTTGGCGAGATCGGCCCAATGACATCCATGCCCCACATAGAGAAAGGTCATGGAGAGGTGAAGGGGGCGCGTGAATCTTGTCTCCATTAATTTGGCACTTATGGCATTTCTTGGCATATTTGAGGCAATCTCCTTCCATGGTGGACCAATAATATCCGAATCTTATGATTTGCCTCGCCATTGTGAAGCCATTAGCATGTGTTCCACAAACTCCTTCATGCACCTCTTCCAAGATTTGCTTGGCCTCCACAGCGTCTACACATCTTAGCAGCACCTGATCTTTTCCTCTTCTATACAAGATCTCTCCATCTAAGACATAATTGTTGGCCAACCTTCTCAATGTTATTTTTTCATTTTCAGTTGCTTGGCCGAGATACTCGCGATTCTTTACATATCGCAATATGTCTTGATACTAAGGATTATCGTGCTTTTCTTCTCCATCGTCAATGTTGCAGCAATGGGCTGGAACCTCATAAATATTCATTTGGATAGGCTTCATGTCCTCTTGTTTATTTACTTTGATCATAGATGTTAATGTAGCTAATGCGTCGGCCATCTAATTTTCATCCCGTGGAAGATAGCAGAAGGTAATGTCATTAAACTCCTCAATCAATTCAAGGACCAGCTTTCGATAATTAATCAACTTGGAGTCTCTTGTCTTCTATTTGCCTTTGAGTTGATAAATTACCAATGCAGAATCCCCATACACCTCTAACACTTTGATTTTGCATTCAATAGTTGTACGAACTCCCATGATACATGCTTCATATTCCACCATGTTGTTTGTGCAATCAAAATTTAATTTACTAGTGAATGAGTAATGATCACCATCGGGAGATATCAAGACTGCCCCAATCCCATTGCCCACAGCATTCAAGGCTCCGTCAAAATTCAGCTCCCAAGGATCGTCTTTTTGAAAGTCTTTTTCTGCGATTGCAACATACATCAAATCCTCATTCGGGAAATCGAAGTTTAGTGGTTCATAATCATCCAGTGCTCTACTGGCCAGAAAGTCTGCTATTGCACTCCCTTTTATTACTTTCCGGTTCATATAGACTATATCAAATTCAGACAGTAGAATTTGCCATCGGGCCATCCATCTATTCAGAGCAGTCGACTCCATCATATATTTCAGAGGGTCCTGTTTAGAAATTAACCTGGTTGTATGATACAACATGTATTGTCTCAATCTCTGAGTCGTCCAAATCAGAGCACAACATAGTTTCTCAATTGGCAAATATCTCGTCTTGCATTCAGTGAACTTTTTATTGAGATAGTAGATAACTCTTTCTTTTTGTCCTGACTCATCATGTTGGCCAAGCACACATCCCATGAAATTTTTAAACTCTGCCAAATACAGTATTAGTGGTTTATTTGGGCAAGGTGGCATTAGCACTGCGGTATTGGACAAGTAATGTTTGACTTTTTCAAAAGTTTTCTGACACTTTTCATCCCATACATCTGGATTGTGTTTCTTAAGGAGACGAAATATGGGGTCACATTTCTTTTTGAATACGCAGCGGAGGTAGTTCTTATATAGCTTTTACTTTGTCTGGATCAATCTCAATTCCTCTCTCACTGACCACGAACCCCAGCAATTTTCCTAATCTAGCCCCGAAGGTGCATTTCGGTGGATTTAGCTTTAGCTGGAATTTACTTAACCTTATGAATAATTTTTTAAGGACTCGCACATGTTCCCCTTCTGTTCTAGACTTCGCGATTATGTCATCGACATAGACTTCTATCTCTTTATGCATCATGTCGTGGAACAAGGTTACCATGGCTCTTTGATACGTTGCTCCCGCATTTTTTAGTCCAAACGACATCACTTTTTAGCAGAATGTTCCCCACATTGTTATGAAGGTGGTCTTCTCCATGTCGTCAGGATGCATTCTAATTTGGTTATACCCGGAGAAACCATCCATGAAGGAGAACAGCGAGTAACCGACAGTGTTGTCTACTAAGGTATCAATATGGGGTAACGAAAAATTATCTTTGGGACTGGCTTTGTTCAGATCTCTGTAGTCCACACACATTCGCACTTTCTCATCTTTCTTAGGAACAAGGACTATGTTGGCTACACATTCCGAATACTTGACCACCTGTAAGAAACCAGCATCGAACTGCTTCTTAACTTCTTCTTTTATTTTCAACAAGACATCAGGTCTCATCCTTCGGAGTTTTTGTTGAACCGGTTTACATTCTTTCTTTATGGGGAGTCGGTGTACCACTATATCAGTGTTTAACCTGGGCATGTCTTGATAGGACCATGCAAAGACATCCTTGAATTCTTAGAGCAACTCAATGAGATCTCGTTTCGTCTCCGTGTCAATGCAAGGTCCAATTTTCACTTCTTTTCCCTCCCCTTAGCTCACAACTTCTACCGACTCTTTATAAGGTAGGATCTGTTTTTCTTCTTGTTCTACCACTCTTAACAAAACAGGAGATAAGTTACAGCCTCGATCATCTTCAAAATCCTGAGAATCTTCTATACCCATGTCTTGCTCAAAAGGGGACTCTGAGTTAGTATCAGTGTCGCTCATATCATTAATATCTGGGTATCTATTATTGAGGTGAAAAGTAGATTCAAAGAAAGAATCTAAGAATAATTATATGCACAGTGTGTTTATGAATGGAATGGAAAGAATAAAAGAATATTTGCTCAAAATGAGACTGAATGATATATTTCATTGAAATAAGATTTTAGACATATGCCTTTTACAAAAGATTCTTGTTACTCCCAGGCTCAGAGCAACAAGTGTGTTCTGAATATTACTCTGAATTGACTTTAAAAGTTACAGGGATCTCCTCGGCAGTCCAATTATTTAGAATGCTTCCCGGCTCATAAGGGCGAATGCCTGATGAATTCTCTTCTCTAATTTCTTTCTCAGATATGGCATTAATGCTTAGATCCCCTAACATCCCTTCTGCAGTTCCTTTTCTTGGCGTCCTTCATTCAGGGTGAATAGTTCCCCCTGACACGAATGTTTTGGATATGTGGGAATGTCAAGGATTCCCATTTTGTTTCCTCCCCACTCAAGTGTGCCATTCTTCTTTCCTGCTTCTTCTCCAACTCTTTCCTCTTTTGCTTTGCATCTGGCCTATATCCCAAGCCAAAGCAGTCTCGTTTGTCCATCAATCTGGGTATCTCCACCCTCCCTTGGAGGTATTTCCCAAGTCCTTTTCCAGGTAGAGCCCCTCTTCCAGCCATCATTTGCAAGCCCATCCTCGTTGTTTTGGATATTCTGGGTGTGAGGATCTTATTCCCTTCAACAATGAAGGTTGCGTTTACAAATTCCAAAGATCGGAATGAACATTCAATTGTTTCTTCTTCTATCCCTATATAAGGTGCATCACTAGTTATAGCTGCAATGATGTCCTCCTCTGCATTGATTGTCACCAGCCGACCCTCTGTTACCAACTTCAAATTTTGGTGCAACGATGAAGGGCTGCTCCTGCTGAATGAATCCAAGGTCTTCCTAACAAACAATTGTAAGAAGGCTTGATGTCTATTACCAGGAAATCTACCTCATACGTGCTTGGGCCGATTAGGAGGGGTATTTCAATCCTTCCCATTACTCTTCTTTTAGTACCATCGAAGGCACTCACTATGTTCTGGCATATTTTCATGTGTGAGCTATCCACGGGAAACCTATTCAGGGTAGATAAGGGTAAGAAGTTTAGGGTTGATCCATTATCAATTAGTACCCTTGTCAACGTATACCCCTTGCAGCAGGTTGTAATGTGCAGAGCTTTGGTCGATCCCATGCCTCCCGGCGGTATTTCATCATCATTAAAGAAAATAAAGTTATCAGCGTTTATGTTACCAACCAGACAGTCTAACTTGTTCACAGAGATGACATTAGCGACGTAAGTTTCATTTAATACTTTCATTAACGCGCTAAGATGTACCTCCGAGCTTAAGAGTAACGCTAGTATCGAGATACGAGCTGGTTGTTTATGTAATTGCTCTACGACATTGTATTCGCTGTGTTTTAAGAACTTTAAAAACTCCCTAGCTTCATACTCCGTTACTGGCTCGTTGACAGGTGATTCAATTCAGACCGCCTTTTCCTTCTTCCCTTCGACCACCAAGGCTTTTCCTTTTGCAGGCTCTGTTTTTGAAGTTGCTGGATAGTAACGCTTTCCACTACGTGTGTAGAAGCCATCATTATTACTCTCTTCTGAAACATTTATCGGGTTCTCCTCTTCTGGTATTGTCACGTTACAGTCATAATTCCAATGAACCTTTTGTTATCCTTATAGGAAAAGGGTACTGGTTTTTGGATTATGACTTTCGGTGGTATTTGTATCCCTACTTTATTGCTCATTGGCCGTGAAATAATCACTACTGGGTGATTGACCTTTTGGAACCTTTCTATGGGTCATTCCTTTGAGACGCAGATCTCTCTTTCTTCAAATTCTTTAAATTCTTCATAAAACTCCATCTCCTTATTCTCCATCAGATTTTGTACTATGGTCTTGAACTCTGTACATTCTTGGATATCATGACCTTTCTTGGCATGAAACTCACAGTATATTCCTGTCCCTTCAGGCCTTTCGTATAAATCTTGAGTGATTAGACCCCTACATACCATCTGTTCCCAAACACATTTCAATGGGGTTCTTACCTCCATCATGTCTGCGTTAATTCTTTTACTTCCACCCTCGGCTATCGTATTTACCCCTTTATCTGTATGATCAGGCAACGGGTTTCCTGCTACATTTGGTCCGGAAGGGTCATCTAACTTTACAATACCCATTTTGATTAGTCTTTCGACCACCTTCTTGAACGCAGTACAATTCTCAATCGAATGCCCCGTTATCCCTGCATGATATTCGCATTGAGCGTTTGCGTCATACCACTTAGGGAACGGGGGTTGCATGGGTTTTAGATAAAAAGAAGCTACCACATGTGCATTAAATAGATTTTGGTACAGCTCTCTATACGTTATCGGAATAGGCGTAAACTGGGGTCTTTCTGACCTCGAATTGGTTTCCTGCCTCGGAGGACCCGGATGACTGGTAGCTACCGTCTTTGGCAAGCCAACAGTGATTGGCTTTGAATATACAATATTTATCTCGCATTCTTTCTTCCTCGAGGCTGATCTCCTAAAGTTTTCCCCCGCATCTATTTTGTCGTTTCTCACTGCATTTTCAATCATTTCACCGATCATCACTATATCTGAGAAGCTCTTAGTGGCGCTTCCCAATATATGGGTGATGAACGGGGCCTTTAAAGTATTGATGAAAAGCATTGTGGTTTCTTTTTCCAAAAGAGGCTGCTGGACTTGAGTTGCCGCTTCTCTCCATCTCTGGGCGTACTGCCTGAAGCTTTCATTCTAATTTTTCTCCGTATTTTGTAGCGTGATCCTATCGTGCGTCATGTCTGCTACATGGCTATATTGTCTCATGAAAGCTCGAGCCAAATCTTTCCATGAGCAAATTTGGGCATGACCCAGCTGGTTGTACCATTTAGCCGCAGCTCCGATCAAACTGTCTTAGAAACAGTGAATTAACAATTGATCATTGTCAATATATCCCGTCATCCTCCAACAGAACATAGTGATATGGGCTTCAGGACAGCTAGTCCCGTTATACTTCTCAAATTCGGGCATTTTAAAGTTAGGCGAGAGAACTAAATCAGGGACCAAACTCAGGTTTTTGGCATCGATCTTGCAACGGTAATCAGCACTTTCCATTGCTTTAAACTTTTTCTCTAACCATCTACACTTATCTTCAAGTTGCTTCGGTAAATCTGCCTTTAGCTTCTCTACTTTTGCTACGTCGTCCAGACCATGGACAACAGGGTTTGTTGGATTATCTCCTGGGTTGGAACCTGAGCCTGTCTGGAAATTCATCGGTGCTGAGGCGCCGACTTGGTATTGAGGTCTAATATGATCACGCACTCCATGTGGACACATATCCGGTTGCGCTTGATTATTCTTGGGGCAAAACATGGAGGATAAACAGGGCTCTTTCCTTTATCAGCCAATAATTGTGGTAGTTGGCTCATCATAATTCTTTGAGATTCCAGCGCATCCAATTGTTCTTGCATCTTATCCTGCATTTCTTTTTGCATTTGTTCCAACCATTCTAACCTTTGATCCATTATTTTTGTCTTCTTTCTTATGCCGTAAGGATGTTCCAGGATAACTGTCATAGTTTTAATAAATTAGGGCCCTTATTTTAACGCTTTAATGCATATGATGCGATGCAAATGAATGAATGCAAAAAGGCATTGATTCTAATTCAATTTCATTAGAAATACTTGACTAGAAAACAAATTTCTTTACATAAAGTGGATTACATATACGGCTTTGCCTTTATGCTTAAAGCCTTGACTCTCCTAAGGAGCCAAGCTAACTCTCGACCCTGACTCAATTCCGATTCATATTTCAAACTCAGCATATTTGCCTGAACCGCTAAGGTTTGCAAATGATCAGCCACTTCCCGCACTTGAGTCACAGCTTCGCCCATAATGTAATCTCTTTCTCTAATTTGACTTTAAAAATGATGGAGCTGCTCTTGGCACTGTTCATTGCATCTTTCAAGAAGTTCTACTCGTAATTCAGAAACTTTGCAATTCTTCTTCAAGCACTCCTATCTTTTCCTTCAATTCTTCAATTTTACTCAAACTTGCTCTTAGCTCGATCATAGAGTTATGACTACGGCACAAGTGAAGTGACTTTTCTAACTTAGCTACCCGAGCTTTTAATCTTACTTTTTCATTTCGGCATTCCAGCAAAATTTTCTCCAAAGCACTATCTCGAGCTTGGGTGTCTTGAAATTTCTTTTCCTATTGATCAGCTTTGGTCTTTTCTTCCTTGATCTCCTGTCGCCATTGCTCCGACGTTTTACCCAAACCCGCAGTTCTTATTGACAGACGCAGCTTTTTATAATCTGTTTTTAGACTATCTAAATCCTCTTCAGCCTTGTTCTTCCCTTTCCTTAACTTTTCAGCTTCCAACTTGTGGATATCAACATCTAGTTCCAAATGCATCTTTTCCTCTTCTAGCTGCTCTATCTTCTTTCCAAACTCCGAACTTTTTTTTCGAAGTCTTGTTTGACGATCTCTAATTCTGATGGAACTACTCATAAATGCTCCTCTATAGATCGAACGCATTCTTCTCTTAGCCTCAGGATGTTATCATTAATCATCTTACTCCGCCACCCATGATATTTGGGAGTTGTCGTTGCTCCTACGGTAATCCTTTTCACCCGGTGAATTTGTTTCCAAGCGTTAGACATCTCTCGAATCTTTCCCCTGTAATTATTACCCTTATAAGAAAACTCACACTCGGCTAGCCCTTGCGTTGCCGGTATGAACTGTCTTGATCTATATTGCCTTAACACGAGCAGAGGAGTATATCCGATAGCTCCCTAAATTCCAAGTAAGGGGACCCAGTCGAAGTCCTCACATCGATACCAAATCTCGTCGGGCACCATCCAAGGAGCTCTCCATTCAACTTCTTCATCTTGGAGATTTTGAAGGATCGTCATCCATCTTTCCTCTGTTATGTCATCGCGTCTCGACGTCGCTGCTAGTTCCTTCAAAGGAGAATAATTTTCTAAGAAAAATTGATAAGAAACCTTATCCACCTTCCAGAAGTGGCTGTGGAATGAAACTAATAGGAGTTGTGCACAACCAATAAATCTTCCCTCTCTCATTCTTCGACATGCGCTCAAAGATCTGAATGTTTCAGCCAAAATTGTTGCGACGGGTGTGACTCTCCTATCAAGTTGATCGAACAAATCTGTAACTGCTTCGTCTATATGCCCTAACGCTTTAGGAAAAATAACCAGCCCGTAGATACTCAAAGCAAGAACATCGACCCTCTTCTTCGTATCAGGGTGTGCCAAAATCTGATCTCGCAAACTTTTCTAAGGGATACATCTGTTTTCTCCCTTTTGTTTGATTCATGCCGTGACCCATTGCTCGCTCATTTCGGTGATTTTCGTTAACTTCTTTGTAAAATTCAGAACATTGGCAGCTCTAGAATAAACTTTGTCCACTTGGATTCTCAGACAACGAAGTAAAGCTGTATACTCTTCCACAGTAGGCACCATGTCTACCTCCCCGAAGGTGAAGCAGCTATAAGCAGAATTCCAAATTTGGGCCAGAGCTCAAAATAAATGCTCATCCACCTTGATGTCGAGTAAGTAGGGCAAATCACCATAATTATAGCAAAACAACTGTTTGACTTCATCATCCCATTGAGCCCAAATTTCTTTCAACTCTTGAAGATTATTCTGGGTTACGTTGATACTAGTGAAATCTCATAATTCTGATGTGTACCCCCTCGTCAGACTATCACCTTTCTCGAGTTGCATTTTTTCTGACCATATCCGGATAACCGCATTATCTTCCACTTTATCAAGAAATTCACTTTCCATGATTGGATTTTCTATCTAGTAACCGAATGTGAATCAACGCCTTTTAATGAAATGCCATGTAGTCAAAATGCCATGCAGTCAAAACAAAACAACAAGTTAGTATCAAAATAAAACTCAATACAAGCAAGAAATAATAAAGCACCTATTTGGGTATCTACTAGGGGTTCGAAGTGGTTCTTACCTAGGGTGGGTTCTTAAGGTTCACTATATGTGGTTTGGTTCTAAAGTAAAGGTACCTGAACCAGCAGATTCCTCGATCCTCACCCATTATAGGCTCATATGGACCGCATTCGGTTCAGGGGAATACATTTCCCTATGGCTGCACGAAGATGAAAATCTCACGAAGACATAGGTACGGATGTATCTCGAAAGCGATCCACTATCCTGCACGGAAGTGAAAACCTCACGAAGGACTAGTTTTTCACTCCCACTTAAAAAGGTGTGACCAACGGTCATGCAATGCAATATGCAGAAATATATCAAAACTTAAACCAACATTACAATTATAAAACCACAATGATTGTAATAAAGACAAATGAAATGCAATGAAAGGATCGTAAATTTAAATCAAATTCTCCTTTTTTGACAAAAAGACAAAAAATAATCAACCCATGGCTTGATTCTCTTTTTAAGTCCCCAGCGGAGTCGCCAAGCTGTTAATACCATTTTTTGACAAAACGGGGTCAACTTGGATTTTAAAAACGAAAACCAAAACGGGAGTCGCCACCAATATTTTTTGATGAGGTGTGATCGGGTCACCTCGTAAAAATGGTTATTTTTAATAAACAATTTAATTTTATTAAAAGAACGAGTTTGGTCCGCGAAATTCAGAAAAGACGGGTTCGGGAGTCGATTACGTATGAGGAAGGGTTAACATCCTCATAACGCCCAAAATTGGTACCTAGTTGATTAGTTAATGTTTTAATGTCGAAAATTGAAAACTTTGAAGAATTTTAAAAATACGATCCTTAAAAAACTTGAATAACATGGATTAAGATATAAGAGGATATTTGGCTATTTGGTCCAACGAGAAATTGAAACCCAGCACATTAGGGCATGTTTCCTCGAATTTCCAAATGCAAAACATTGCCTTATTTTAAAATTTTAAAAGGATATTCGGCTATTTGGTCGAACGAGAAAAATCAAAACCCAGCACATTAGGACACGTTTTCTCGAATTTCCAAACGCAAAACATTGCCTTATTTTTGAAATTTTTAAAAGGATATTTGGCTATTTGGTCGAACGAGAAAAATCGAAACCCGACACATTAGGGCACATTTTCTCGAATTTCCAAATGCAAAACATTACCTTATTTTGAATTTTTAAAAGGATATTTGGCTATTTGGTCGAACGAGAAAATCGAAACCCAGCACATTAGGGCACGTTTCCTCGAATTTTCAAACACAAAACATTGCCTTATTTTAAATTTTTTTAAAAGGATATTAATATGCGTAATAAAATGTTAATGAATGCAATAATGCGAGCATAGATAATACGAACAATAGAAACAAAGTAAAATAAAAGGACAAGTTAATATCACGCAAAATACAAGCATATGAATAAATAAAACTAAAACATTCTTCCCAAATAATAATGAAAATGTAAATAAGGAAATAAATAAAGAAAGTGAATACAATTATAGCAAGTGTAAAAAGATATATAAGTATGTATTAATATGTTTATGAAAATAAAAATACATATAGATATATATAATAGATATGTAAACCAATTATAATATATATATATATATAAATATATATAAGTATGTATATGCACATATATAAGTTATAAAAATATATACGTATATATATATATGTATATGTATCATAAAATGCATATAATATATATACAATTAAAAAGTATATAAAGTATAGAAGTATGCATATATATATAAATCAAAGATACGTATGTATATATATAATCAAATCTAAAATCTAAAATATATAAATAAACAAATAATATTAATAATAATAATAATAACAATAATAATGATATAATATGATAATGATAATAACATTAAAATAATTAACCAAATAATAAAATTGCTAAAATACAGACTAAATTGAAATAAAAACGAAAATGTGGGGGGAATTTGAAATAAAAAAAACATAAAGGATTAAATCGTGACACGCGCAAAAGGAGGAGGACCAAAACAGGTAATAAACCAAGTCCCCAAAACGTTGCACCGCAATGGACTAAAATGAAATAAAAATAAAACTATGCAGCTAATTTAAAATAAAAGAAAAGAAAGAAAAAAAAGGGTCAAATTGCAATGTCCTGCAGAAACAGAGGGACTGCGCACGCAAATATCCCCACCCTCAAAAACACGCAGATCCTCTGGCAGGTCGGGTCAGGTCAGTCCGATCCAGGTCAAAACGACGTCGTTTCGGGACTATTGGTGCCAGCCCTAAACGACACCGTTTAGGGTGTCTATTTAAGTCAGTTGTTTTAAAAAATTTTCATTCTTCTCTTCTTTTCAAAAAAAAAACTTCAAAAACACTCGCCCCACCCCTCTCTTCTCCAACTAAGGGCCTGACCATGGGCCACCATGCCGGCCGCCGGTCACCGGCGCCGGCGCAGCCATATGCGGTGGACGAAAAAGGTGAAAACTTCAAATTTGGCCCCTCTTAACCTCCTAAGCCCAAATCCGCTTTTAAAATCCTCAAAATATTAACCAAAAGGGCCTAAAACCCCAAGAAACCTTTCGATTTTCGGCCACCTATCCTCGGAGGTGGCTACCTCGGTTGTCCCGGCGGTGTTAGAAGCCAAACACAGGTGAGTCCCTTCCTTTTTCTTTTATTTTCGTTTGTAAGAAAAAATAAAAATAAAAAATAAAGATAAACAAGGAAACGAAGCAATAAGATCAAAAATGTCAACTTTCGATTTTTCTAATTGATATTCTTGGTTCTCTATTGTATTTTTTTCTCCGTAAACATTACAAAACTGATTGTTGTGGCTTTATAGCCACTACTTTACATTTTTCTACTACTGTTTATTTCTCTGTTACTTGCGTTGCTATTCCCACATTTGTTTTCCTTGTTTGCAAGTCTGTGGCAAGGTCAACTTGCCATTTTGGTGAAAATCTTGGTGGAGGCGTCGTTATCGGGCGTGGTGCGTGCCGAGGACGCACATGGGACAGTTACGGCGCGAGAGAGAAGGAGGGAACCCATTCTGTTTAATTTTTAGGCCCTATTAGGCCATTTAGGGTTTTGGATTTGGGCCGTTTTGGCCTGTCGTACCTGGACTTCATTTTTATTTGTTTTGGGTCTTTAGACCTAGGTCAAAATTTACCTGTTACAATCACCATCTTGTACTTTTTGATTATTTTCTCATTAATGAAGTCTATTTTTTCCGTGGTTTTTTATCCTCTTAAACGGAGAAGTTTTTCTACGTAAATTTGTGTGTCTAATTTTCTCTATTCTTTCTTGTTCGTTGTTTATATAGGTCGATCATCTACAAATTGGTATCATAGCTTTGTTAGGATTCAGCAATCAACCTATTTATATATGGCGACGATGAGATTCGATATCGAGAAGTTCGATGGGATAAAAAATTTTGGTTTATGGCAAGTTCGAATGTCTGTAATATTGGTCCAAAACGGCCTGAAGAAGGTCGTTATAGGGTAAAATCTCACGAATTCGGATCAGTCGGAATGGGATGAGCTTGATAATAAAGTCTTGTCAACAATCCAGTTGTGCCTTACAAACAATGTGTTACAAGAAGTGCTTATGGAGAAACGACATATGTCTTATGGATGAAGTTAAAAACCATTTACATGACAAAGTCCCTGACTAATCGATTGGTGTTGAAATAGTGCCTGTACACGTTCGGTATGGTTCCATTATGGCTCACATTAGTGAATTTGTTACTCTCTTTAATGATCTAAAGAATGTCAAGGCTAATATAGATTATGAAGATTAAGTTATGCATTATTGTGCTCTTTGCCCTTTCATATAAGACTTTCAAGGAAACCCTAATTTATGGTAGAGATAAACTCTCGTTCAAGGATATGAAGGGAAACTTGTTGAGTAAAGACACGACAATGAGTTAGGTTCAAATAGCAAGTCAGATGGGCAAGCCTTGATTTTGGTTGCGAGAAGCAGGACTAGATTGAAATCGAGGAATCAAGACAAGACATGTGGCTACTGCAAAAAGTTAGGTCATATTAAGGAAGAATGTTATAAGTTGTAAAATAAAAACAGGAAAGCTACTGAAAACGAAGAGAAAGGGAAGGAGAAGGTTGAGGTAGCTGATGCTAGTGTGGTCGAGGATAAGGGTGATGACGGTTGTTAGTGTATATGATCGAAAGGTCTAAGCTTATGACCGAATGGATCCTAAATTCGAGGCGTTCTTACCATAAATGTCCCAACAAGGACTCGTTCTCCACATATAGTCCAATTGAAGGTGGAATTGTGCTCATGTGGAATAATTCATCCTATAAGATGATCGACATTAGTACCGTCCAGATCAGGATGCACAACAAGATTATCAGGACACTGTTAGGTGTTAGGCATGTACCTGATTTAAAGAAAAATCTCATCTCCCTGAGTATGTTAGACTTGAATGATTGTAGAATCATCATCGAGTCAAGTAGCATTAAGGTATCGCATGGAGCTCTCGTCTTAATGAAAGGTCAAAAAATCGACTGTCTATATATTCTGCAGGGTTCAATAGTGGCTCGTGCAACAATAATTTCCTCGACTATTACGGAGGTGTAGTCAACTTGGTTGTGGCATATGTGACTTGGTCATATGAGCGAGAAAGGCATGACCGTTTTGAATAAGAGCCTTCCAGTTTCCAAGTTTAATCACTGCTTGGATTTGGTTAGTATCCTACAAAAAAAATCAAGTTAGGCCCATGACAGGGCCCGACAAAGGAGGCATGTTAAAATACGAGTCAATGTGGAGATTTGTGGAGTGTATATCACCATTTCAGTCAAACCAAAATCAAAATAGTGGCGACGTTGCAATGAGGAATCACGCAACGTCGCAACGACGCTACAATGTTTAAAACAAAGACAAAGCAGAGGCGACAATGCGACGGATTCTAACGTAAAATGGCCCCGTAATTAGACTCTTAGTAGCGTTATTTTTCCCAATTGAACTCTAATTATACCCAAAATATTTTAGTATGATTAGACCTCTAATCTTAGCCTATAAAAAGAGCCTTAGTAACCCTAGAATAAAGTAACATAACACAATATTAGAGAGAAGATCAAGAGAGAGTTTTGAGAAAGCTATGTATTCAAGGTTTAAGGTTTGTTTTGAATATCTCCATCTTGTACTTTTTGATTATTTGCTCATTAGTGAAGTCTCATTTTCCCGTGTTTTTTTTTCCTCTTGATGGGAGGAGTTCTTCCACGTAAATTTGTGTGTCTAATTTTCTCTATTCTTTCTTCTTCGTTGTTTATACGAGTCGATTCTCAACAGTGTATAGTTAGGCCTCTTGATGGTGCTTTGAGCTCTTTGGTGGCCCTTATGGATGTCAAATTCTGTCGCGACGTGACACAAGACCATGCTCTTGTTCATTTTAGCCAAGATAAATTGATACCTTCACGCTTGAAAATTTTTATATTGAGGTTATTTGTCTTAGTTTCTTGTAAAAACAGACTTGATAAATTTTGGATCTTCACTTCATGATATGTGGGAGGATGCTAAAACTAGGTCATTGCTCATCTATGGGCCCTTGAAAACAGTGAGTATCATGTGTTTTTTGTTGGATCGGGTTTGATTGGGTATTAATATTAGAGATTAGGTATTTAGTTACTTCGGCTTTGACATGGATATGGGTTTAGAAATTAGTAATTATAAAATTAATTGATTTGAAGATTTAAAATTAAAAATCAACCAAATAAACTACTAAAATCGATTAATCATACTGAATAAATTAACTAAACCAACTTATTTTAATTTAATTGGCTCAATTCACTTCAGTTTATTTAATTAACCCATTTTTTGCTTACCTCTATTTGAGACATAAGTATGAGCAATCATGTAGAACATAAAAATAACTATCAATACAAGCCGAAGAAAATGAAATAAACCAAGCCTCAAGACAGTAAAACCCTATCTATATATCCTATAGTAATCATTTTATGCCATTATTTGTAATTAAGTGATTATTTTTAGATCGTAATTTCTTAGATTTTTTATATATAATGCTTAAAATTAGTCATAATTTCACACATTTAAATATGAGGATAAACATGCTTTAGTGCACTCAAATTTGCATTCTCTTGTATGTACTAAATTAAGACTCGATCAAAGCTGAAAAAATCTTAAATCTTAAGATAAAAACTAAATGATAATTATATGTACTACTTAAGTTAAACTAAAATGGCAGTGGCAGACGTGTCCGTATAAATAATTTTTAATTATATAAAAGATATTATATATTTATATAAATTTATAACCTTATTAGGAAATATGAACAACAATAATTCATTATTCTTTTAGCAGTAGTTAATTAAGTCACTTATCTTGTATCGCAAGCAAGCATGACATCTTGGAAGTTTGATAGATTAGAACGAGAGGGAAAAAGAAAAAGGATTAATGAACACTGCAGCAACTTGCAGAGCTTTTTCCTAGCAAGAAAAATTAAAATTGTACTTATATATGGATAGCATTGACCAAAATCTTTTGTACTTAAGTTCAGGGATCCAATCACTTAATTCTCATTTGAAAATTGAAATATGAAAAAAAAATAAAACCCTAAATTTCATGCAAATCATAGCTACTATTCCCAATACCCCTAATTCAATTCATGCTGCTATATGCAAGCAGGGGAGCAAACAGACATCTGCATTTAAAGCCTTTTGGTAGCTTCTGATTTATCCAAAATTTTAAGCTACATGTAAAGGGTAAGAATATGTGTATATATGTTTTTTAATCCACTATTAATAGGCATAAATTCATAGGAATTAAAGGCCTTGTGAATTGTAACTCAAATCAAATCCCCATGACAAAGAGAAAAATATAAGAAAAGAAAGCATTAATTAATATATATATATATATATATAAATTAAGGGTAGAATCTATAAACCTAGTAAGTGTTTCGTTGTAGGGTATTTTGACTCTTGACTTGTTTTGTCCATACAGATCCCAACCTTGTGTTGGGAATTTGCCTGATAAATCCAAAACCAATAACAATTCCCAATCCATGAATGATTCACATTGCAAGCTCATGCTTTTGGATAACAAATGTTCAACTTTTCGGCCTGAAAGAAGCTAAAGAGTTTTGGTGTACAAAATACTCAAAGTTATGATGATTAGGTTTCTGTGATCTCACCATTGAATTTCATTACCTGCTGCAAACTATCAAACATTTTTGGTTAATTACTCCCAATAAGTATATTCAAAGTAATGTATATATATAACATAATATGTTGGAAGTTGGCGATTTCCAAGGATTAGAACTTGCCAAGGGGTGTTAGCTCAACTGGTAGCATGCTCTCCCATCAATGATCTATAGGTCATAGGGTCGAGTTAGAATGTGTAAACTGATTTTGCCTATTCCTTCAAGATAATCCTACTTTATGAACCTCCCGTTAAGACTTTTAACACAGTCGGAAGAAAAAAGTCCAATCCAAAATAGTATTGAACTTATTAATATACTCTCGCTTGGTGAATCGAACCTCAACTTAATGGAGGTATATCAACAAAACTTAATTTTAAACACTAAAAAAAGTTGATGAAAATCCAGCTTCCATGTAGGAGAAATTATAAAAGTAGCTAAATTCCAAGTTCATTTGACCAAGGTAACGATCAGGGCGGTGCAGGGACCATTTTCTTGTCCAAAACCTTTATCTTTTAGCTCTTTTTCTTCTTTCTTTTTTGGTTAACGAGGATAAATTCAAATCTATGTAGGTGAAAGAAAAATTGAAAAAAGTTAGACAAAAAACCCATGAGTTATGACACAATTCCATAACATAAATTTAACTACCATCTTTTTTGACCATTCCAACTTCACTTTTAACCAAACTCCAAACCCTTTATTTATTTTTTCCTCTTAAAGAACCAACAAGTTAAAAAGTTAATCAACTGTCCATCAATCTTTGATTATATCTAAAAAATGAAGAATGGCAAGCAAAAATTCAAAGCTAGGGTAGGGGCTAAATGAAAACAATAAAATAATGGGGAAAATTGCATGTTGTTAACTTTTGTGCATGGGGGTTATTGTATTTGATAATTAACCATTATAGAATTGTGTAATAGAAGCAAAGACCTAAGCCACATAGGTAAGCTCACAGTTGGAAGTTAAGCCATATAGGTAAGCTCACATTTCGGAAAGAAAGAACAAAAACTGGTCCGACCTTGTTTCACGTGAACTTCCGACCATCACGCCCATGGTTTAGACTTTAAAGGATAATTGCCCTAAAAGGGATCACAAGGAAGAAAATCATAACAAGATTCCTTGACCCTTTTTAAAAACTTTTAATCAAGTAAAAACAACAACAACCCATCTTGTATGTATATAAAATGAAGTTGAATTGTCAAAAGATGTACCTCTTTTACTTTCGTCTTAAAGCATTTAAGGATGCATCATATACACATTGGAGTTTAACTAATTATGTGTTTATTACCTCTAATTATAGTGTAATTTTTGTTTTGCATGAGTCCTCCAATGGGGATACAGATAGTTGGCACACTTGCAAAAAGGCAAAGTTTTTAGCCATGCAAAGTAATATATGTAATAACAACTATTCATGCATGCCTGTGTACACCATGATTAAATGGATTTTTTGTGACATTTCAATATCAATCCTATTATTAGTCATGTGTGTCTATGCTATAGCGTTTATTACATCACATGTCTTTAACATAAGTCCAAAAGTATTTTATATTTATCACCATCACAAATTTAGGTCAAATCTTTGATTTAATCATTATATTTTGATTTAGTATAATTTAATTTCTTTTCACGTTTTTCGAGGGGTATAAGTACAATTACACCATATCACAAATATAAAGACAATATATCAAAATCATTACAAGCAAATTTACTCGCACAAAGCAAATATAACTTAAATCAGAATAACTTTTAACCGAACCCATACTTAGCAAGATTCCCGTTAAAACAATGACTTGAATAGGAATTTTTTTCAATACAAATGTCTACAATCACCCATAGTCCCTCTTTAACCCTTATAAATAGAAAGATAAATGCGCTTCAACGCATTAAGCGAGCTAGTATTCAATCAACATGAAAAAAAAAAAAATTTTAATGTCATTGGTTAATCAAATAGTTATTATTGTTAAAATTAATATGAATTTTAAAAATAAAAATAAAATAACAGCCCCTCCAAACACAAAAAGTTTCGCAGTGTTTTTTAAAAGAAGTTCCGTCATTAATGTAGCAAAAATAGTTAATAATATTACAAAAGTGGAACTAAATCATTACAAATTAAAGCCTAAATCTCATATATTTAAACATAATTGAGAGGCGAAAATCATAATTTGACCCACAAATTTAACATCTCTTTATAGATAACATTAACATGTTAATCCTTTTAACTCACAAATTAGTACATTTTCACTAATTGTTTTTATAATAAACTATATTTTTAGTTATATATATGATCAAGATTGAGTCGCATACAACAGTTTAGTTTTCCAATTTTTTCATCTATAATCTGATATAAACAATCAATTTCTTTTTGAAAGAAACAATGTAATGTATGGTTAATTAGGGGGAGATCCTATTAATTAATAAAGATGGTAAAGTGATTTTAAGTTTGTTGAGAGCCACGCACTAAAGGAGAGAGTTAAAGTAGGCTCTAAACACTAATCCAACAAACATTGGCTTTTTTCAGAAATATTCCGAAAGATTTTATTATTTACGAAAATGGCTCAGGTTCAAAATCTAAAACAAAAATTAACTGAAATCTACAATGCCAGACGGTGAAGGCACACCGATGGCCAACACCAAAGTGAATCATCGTATAATCATTGCAATATGACTGGGTTGGGGATAAAAAAATTATTTTTTTTTGGTGTTGGCACTACAATGGCCAACACCCGTGTGTATTTTTTGGTGTGCTTTTTGAAAAATACAATTATTTTTCAGTTAAAAAATATTTTTTTATTAGGTGTTGGTGTCTATGTGGGTGGCACAGAAAAAAAAATTTAAAAAAATTTCGATATTTTTTGGTGTCGACACTGTGGTGGCCGGTACTCGTGTCAGAAAAAAATTTGATCTCGTGTTTCTCTAGGTCGGGACCCGTCTGAAAATTAATTTTTATGGTCTTGAGATTCCCTATGTTGGCACCAGTGTTCAAAAAATATTTTTTTTGGTCTCAGCTTTCTCATTATCGGCACCAATATGCTATATATACCAACCGTGGTTGAACATTGGTTTTGAGAAAACAGAAAGAGAGAAAAAAAATTTCAAATTTTCTTGATGAAGAGATAAGGGAGAGGGAGAGAACAGAGAAAAAAATGTAAGTCTTGAGAAATGGGGAGAGTGGTTGAAAGAATGTTTTATTTAACGGTGATCCGACAAAATTTGGAAATCGGCAGGAATAATTCATTGTTTGGAGAGTGTACCATCACCTAGAGATTTCATCTATCTAATGATAGTTATGCGGTAACGGGGTTGAAGTATATATTGTCACGAGTACCACAAAGTTTATGTTGTTAAGGGGCAGAGGTGTCGATTACGGTTTACACGAGTTGGTGATAGTTTTCTCCAACCGAACCTTGTATCATGAAAACCCACCCTTGGGGCACAGGATTCTCGATGGAGCCAATTGAAGCAAAATCTTTCGGGTGAGGCAATGAACCTTAGGGCACTAAATTGATGATTGACTCAAATCAACGTTGTGTGGTTGGAAGCTCTGATAAGAGAACTCATTGCTATTTCTGCGTAAGTAATAATAAAATTAAGCAACATCGGTGTATTTGATTGAGGGCGACCGAACCTAGTCTCACTAAATGCATCATTGGGTCACCGGATTCACGATGGACCGAAATTAGCAAAGTTGAATATTACGAGATTCTTAATGGACCTAATTCAAGCAAAAGATGAATGAAAGAAAATACTTTTTAAAATATATTAGCAACTGTGTTGTGTGTTTAATCCAAATTTAGATAGTATTATTGCACATGGAGAATTTTCGTAAATTATGAAATTAGTTGGGTCAATTTTGTAAAAAGCCGATAATAGTAGAGATAAATATGTTTTCGAGCAATTTTAATGTAAATATTAGTATGATAAAAAGAAATAAAAGGTTTTAAATTAGAAACAAAATTGATTGTTCTTAAGGTCGAAAATTTTATCCGCAGCCGAACTAATATAAAATCAAGAATAATAAAAGAAGTCGGGATGCAATGTTTTAAAATTGAAAAAATGGGTTAGAAAATTAATCATAAACACAATGTTTTTGTTCTTTATAAGTATGAATCATAATCATAAACACATATTCAAGTAATTAAAAGTAAAAAAAAGTGCTAAAAATTTAAGAATGAAAATTTTAACTAAAAATGATAAAACTAAAATCCAGTATTATAATAAAAGAATTTAGTATCAAACAAAACTAAATCAATCTATTAAGTAATTTAAAATTGATTCTTCTTCCCTCCCTTTAAATAGCTTCAATGGTCCCCCTCCACCACCACACTAGCCGACCGACTCCCCCCTCACCGAAAATTTTCTTTTTGAATTTATTTTTACGTGTATTAAGTTTGAAGCATTAAGGTAAGCTAATATTTTTTTTATAACAATTCGTTTAATTATATTTTGTTAATTTGAATGGTGGTTGATAACGTTATTATTAATTACGCATAAATCGCAATGAGTTCTCTTATCCGAGCTTCCGACCAACAACGCGGATGATTAACGAGCGGGTAAAATGTCAAAAATTATAATTATAAATTGGCGGTTAATTACAAAATTGACTTAGCTAATGGATATTTGTCTTTGTCTTAATTTACTCTCTATCACGTTTTCCATAGCTTTTATGTTTACAATTTAGTGTCCGTTAGTTTGTAGGTCAAACAATTTATCCCTTACTTTTTTCTTTTTTATTCTTTAATTAGTTTTGTTATCTTTCTTTATTATCCTTAGATTGTGATATATTTCAATTTGAATTCATACAAGCACTTGAATAGTCAATAAAAACCATTTATTTTACTTTTTGAAAAATGTTGTTGGAGTCTGTTTTTAAATAATAAAAAATTATTATTCATTACTTGTGAATATTCAAGTGGTAAAAATTAACATATATCAATTTTATTATGTGTATTAGATGAGTACTGGGTCTTGAGGCCTTCACTCCATGGTTCGGGACATATTCCCGACAATCAAATTATAATGTACTTGGATGTCGTTGGATTTGGCACATCGGCATTCATTTGGATGTTCAACTTGAGGTCAGACTTAATATCTGCCTTGGTTGAGCGATGGCACTCAAAAACCTATACTTTTCATTTGTTATGTGGGGAGTGCACGATTATACTGGAGGACATATCGGTTCAACTCGGGCTCCCAGTTGATGGAGTTGCGGTCACGGGGCCAAGGAAAGTGGCTAATCCTTGGGCTTAGCAGTATTAGTGACATTGTACCGTGAGCTTTGCCGAGCAACAAAGCATGAGGCACAAAATATAAGTGATTGTCTGTTACTGATGGAGTCTTGGGCTTTGTACAGGATGCCATTTCTAGCATCAGTAAGTCACCAACCATCCGTGTAGTCACTTGTAAATATGTAAAAAAAATGAAAATTTGGTTGCAATATAAATTTATTTTATGTATGCGCACTTGCTAAAAATTGCGATTTATTTTTAGATGGGTGACGACTCCAAGAATCAAGAGGTTTGGTGTAACATCCCGCCTGACGAAGTGTAGTACTCAAGTATTGTTAATTGAACTAAGACTTGTAACGTGACCCCCAAGTAAGGAAAATGTTAGAAACTTATCAATTATTTAAGGACTGTGAATGTGCCATTGGGCGAAGTCCTGATTAAGACGAGCTCTGAGGCTTGGCAAACACTTCGATAGAGTATACGTCCCAGCGGATAGTTGAAAAAAATGAGTCCTATTGTTAAACCCCTAGTCTAATAGGAACGATGAATATATTGTTATCTTATTCTCTGATTAAACCATTTAGTTGGCCTAATGAGGACTAGTCAGGATTGGACAATAGTTTCTAAAAATGAAAGGACATGCATTTAATATAAGAGAGAAAACTATTAGTCATAGGTACCAAAGGAAAGTTAGTAGAGGGAAATAAAATATTCGAGATTAAAAATAAAATATTAAAAAAATATCTACAAATAAATTTAGAAACGAGATTTTTTACCCATGTTCATAACTTCTTTGCATCAATCTTTATTTTTGTACTCCTTTCAGTGATGTGTCGGATACAGTAGATGGACCTCTACGAAATCCTGGAATGCTTAATCGTAGCAAGTAGTCCATTTGATCCGTCGGAGATAATGCAAATGTTGTCTTTCTTGACAAAATGCCTCCACAAGTTCCTCAGGAAAAATTCCTATAATTCGAAGTTCTCGGACTCCACAATAGCGAAAACGGTCGACAGTATGTTTTGGTTGTCATCTTGTGCAACCACAATCAAGATTATTTGAGTATATTTACCATAAAATCAGGCACCATCAACTTGTACCAACGACTTACAGTGGGAGAAGGCCCTAACACATGGATCAAACATCCAAAACAATCAGTGGAAAATTCGTCTCCCTGATTGTAGTTCCTCGTCTAGGCCTTTGGAAGGCATTGTTTGCAAATCAACCACAGTACCCTGCACGTATTCTTTCATCGTGATTATCCACCCTTGAACTTCACTGTATGACGCATCCCAATCATCATACAACTATTCTATCGCCATTTGTTTCGCCCACCATGCTTTTTTGTAGGACACCCTGTAATTGAATCAAGCTTGTATGTTGGCAATAAAGACTAATACAAGAACGGTGGGCATGTTTTTTACCAACAGCATGGTGCAATTACAGATTATTTTTGAATCTAGTTTGTGGTGGTCTTGCATCATACGTTCAGCCGTGCATGTATGAGGCCCTTCTAATTTTTTGATTGTCCACATTTAAGTCCTTTGCATTAATGCAGGTTGAACCCGCTAGTTGCACTTGTCTTCAACCCTCCAACATTACCCAACATATAAAGTCGATGTAGACTTCGATACTTTATAGTCCACTAACAACTTCATGTTGTATTGCTTTATGGTAAATACGCAGTCCGCCTTATTATCGCATGCAACTACGAATCTACCCCCATCAGATGAGCATGTATTATATCTGGGTATTTAGGGAAATTGCGTACAAGCATCATATCGGGGTCTACACTCAACATGTAGTCACAAGGATTATTATGTATAATTATACCACGACTCCTGTTCTCGTTCGAAGGGAGGTGTACATCTTGACCCTCTACCGCACCTTCATCGTCGATATCTTCCAAGACTTTATCTAAATCGGGGTCACTAAATTCTTTAACATCATGGTGGGATTGATCTTCATTATCGGACCCTTCATCATCGTCTATTATGGTGCCCAACACCTCTAGATGTATCTCTAAATGGGGACCCGGGATTAGGTTATACGAACATCCACCTTACTTTGGATTTTCGAGCGTTGCGATGTCCCTCCACAACCCAAAATGATCTTCCCAACAGACACTAAGATCAAAGTCAAGTCCTTGATGTTGACTTACTAAAGGGGCAATCTGAACAAGTTTGGGATCAGCTAACTCTGTGAATAACTCAACTAGTCGGGTGTTCTTAATCTCAAGCGGGCAATAAATTACGATTATTGTGGCCACATCATCATTTACAAGTTCCATATCCGAAAACTTCAATGGATCTGTTGAAACTGGAAATTTGTAGAACAATCTTGACATTTGCTTCCCACAACGGGTAGCTATCTTTGCACTGATCTTCCGTTTCAGTTCCACCAGCATTACAAGCTTATTGAATCTCATCCTCATTTTTTGGGAACTTTGAAATACACAACATTCTTCAATTGTATTTACCATTTCTCCATTGAAATGAACATATAGTAACAACATCTGGTTATTCATCTCCAACAAAATTTGTTTCCTCCTCAACAAAACACAGATATTTCTTTGTTTTTTTTTTCTCTTAAACTGTTAAAGTAAAACAAAAAGAACTCAAGCAAAACACAGAAAAATTAATATATATATATATATATAGCCTGCTGGTGTTGACAAATTGTTTTTGTTTGGCACGGGTGCCAGCCACCACAGTGCCAACACAAAAAAATATCAATTTTTTTTTAATTTTTTCGATGCCGGCCACCTAGACGCTGGCACCTAATAAAAAAATTTTAACTTAGTAATACCCTTATTTTTCAAAAAGTACACTAGAAAATACATACGGGTACTGGCCATTGCAGTGCCGTCACCAAAAATGTATTTTTTATCCCGACCCAATCATATTGAAATGATTACACAATGATTCACTTTGGTATCGGCCATCACTGTAGATTTCAGATCATTTTTGTTATAGATTTTAAATCTGAATAATTTTTATAAATAATAAAATCTCTCAAAGTTATATCTTAGAAAAAAAAAGGCCACAAACACTAGTAGTCTAATTAGCGGTTTAAAAAAAGGGTTAGGTCCAAAATTAATGAACCTTCATTTCTGCCATAATATATCACTAAATTAGTCACCATCATTTGGCTTTTATGGGATCTCTTGGATTTCTCAAAAGTAAATAAAATAAAATAAAAAATGAAAGTTGGAGTTTGCACTAATTAATCCGAGTTTAAACTGTTGTAACAGAAACCACCTAATCATTCACCTAAACATATACAGTTAAAAAGCCAAATATTATGAATGGATTAAAGAACATAATTGTATGTTGTGTTTTACTTATCAGATTATTACTCAATAATTTCTTCATTTTAATCTAATCCTGGTTTATATAAATAATAATTTCTACTTTTCTATACCAGCTGAGTTGTGTCGTCTACACATAAAAAACTTTTGCATGTATATATATCTAACCTTTTCTTTCTTAAAAGGGGAACAGAATGTACTCAAAAGCATGCTAAAATGACAATACAATTCATAGTGGGAGCAGCTTAATTACTGTTGTTGTTATTATTATTATTATTATTATTTACCCAATTAATGGCTTTAAGCTTTTAACCTTATCCATACTGATTATAACAAGTGGAGGAAAATATGAAAAACAAAATAAAACTCTGCCCTAAAGATTAAAGGTAAAAACGAAAAGCAAAATATATATATATATATATATATATATATATATAAGTTTTACTTTTAGTAGACTATTTCTATCCTTTAAAAAAATAATTCGATTGGCGTGAGTATTGTTGTCAATACTGGAGGACGTGTGTTCGAGTTCGTTGAAGCATATTATCCTCCTATTTATAAGTTGAGAAAGGGTTATGGATAATTCTAAGTATTGTGTCAAAAAGAACAAGTATTTATATATATATATATGTTCGGTTTGTATATATTTCAAAATGTTTACTTAATTATCTAGGTAATTTAATTTCCACTTGGAATATTTGTACTTACTGTGAATTGATAACTTTGCAGTCAACGCATTTTTTTTCCTTATACCCACGACTTAATTAATGGCCCTTAATTAAGGGAAAGTTAATTTTTTAAAAAAAAGGAAAACTATAATTTTAAAATTTATTAGAATTATTAACAAGGTATGAAATAATACTTTTCTTACCTTATTAGTTTGGAATAATTTTATTTCATGAATAATTTATATGAATAGTAATTATAGAATTAGAAAGAAAAGGTCCTTATGGAAAAATTCATGATTTATTCATCTAATAATATGATTTTGTTTCCAGTTATTTTATTAGAATGATCTTTTTTATTAATGAATAAAGACAAATATATAACAGGTTCGTATTTCATAGCATATTATTACGGCTAAATCCATATATAGCTTAATTAGTGCTATACCTTGAGTTGAATTCGCCGGCATCGGAGACCGGAAACAAGAAAATCCGGCGACAATCTTGGGCTACTTATACACCCTCGCTATTACTTGCATGTGAGTCCCGTAAGTGTGGATTTTATTTCCATACAATTTCACCTCCTTTATTATTTTGTAATGTGTAATTTGATTCTAATATAGGATTTGCATGGTTCAAGTTTTAAATTCAAAATCATTTTAGATTTTCGAAAAGTTAATACTAATTCAAAATTTTTAATTTATATGCTAATTGAGTCTTAATTCAGCTGGCATTGATATTGTTGTCAGTGTAATGGGTTTGAGTATGCTAAAACGCATATTATCCTCTTCTTTAAGGATTGGGGAGGGGTTATAGGTAACTCTAGACAATATTTTATCAAAAAAATAAAATTAAAAATCGTGATGCTTCACTCATATGAAAGGAAGTAAATAAAAAAATAAAAAATCTTAATTTAAATATTTTTATTATATACATTATTATCTTTACTTTTTTAAACCCCTATTAAAATTTGGTGCTAATGTAAAATTAATTTAAAGCCTATTTCCTTATTATGTATTCTTTTTGGTGAATAACAAACATGGAATTCAAACCCAAACCCCATCTGGGACACAGTGAATACTCTTAACTATCATGCCATCACATGAAATATTAATTAATTTAAATCATGTATTTACATGGCCTGACATTATCTAATATATAAATATTTATTTTATTTACCGTACCCGTAATTTACATTTTTAGAAATTATCTCCGTATAATAGGGTACCCATATATTGTTAGTCCAATTTTGTCCTTCCAATCCTAGGCACTTTGGTTTTTCTCTATATATACATAGCTTCACTCAAAACTTTCCACCAAGAAAGCTACAGGGCATTCAAAAATGGCTCCCATGGGAGACAATGTTGTTGTTTCTAACGTAAACCTTGAGAAGCTTCTTAGCATGAAAGGAGGCCAAGGTGAAGCCAGCTACGCCAATAATTCCCAAGCTCAGGTCTTCTTCTTCTTCTCCTTTTTCTTTTTTCTTTTTTTGATTACTGAAACTTAAAACACTTAAACTATGTGTTTAATATTATCCATGCAGGCTTTACATGCTCGTTCGATGCTTCACCTTCTTGAAGAAGCCCTAGACAGTGTTCATTTAAGCTCCCCAGAGGTACCCTTCGTGGTGGTCGATTTGGGGTGTTCCTGCGGCAGCAACACCATCTACATCGTCGACGTCATTATCAAGCACATGGTGAAGCGGTACGAGTCGTCGGGGTACGAACCGCCGGAATTCTCTGCGTTTTTCTCCGATCTTCCTAGCAATGATTTCAACACCCTTTTCCAACTCCTACCTCCGTTAGCAAATAACGGCGGTAGTAGCATGGAAGAGTGCTTAGCCTCGAATGGACACCGCTCCTATTTCGCTGCCGGAGTTCCTGGATCCTTTTACCGACGCCTTTTTCCGGCTAGATCCATCGATGTCTTCCATTCCGCGTTTTCATTGCACTGGCTATCACAGGTTTATTATTTTTCTTCTCTCATTCCTTCTACTTTCAACTGTACTAGTTTGTTGGTCATGCCGCTGTATAATACCAAGTCTCTAAGCAGGCGCGTATCCGGCCCGTAAATGAAAATTTCTTATTTAGTCATTTTAAAATTTCATATATTAATAAAAGTTGAATTACATTTTAGCCCCTAAAAAAATAAAAATTTAATTTAATCCTTTAAAATTAGAAAATAAAATTATATTTTTATTATTGTAAACCTCTAAAAGGTTTTCTAGCATTGCCTGTAACTAAACTATTGCACATATAAGAGAGAGAGAGATTATTCCCGAGGAGGATTTCAAAGGTGAAAACAATAGGAGAAAAAACATAATCTTCAAGTTAATGTCATTTCATGATACAAAAGTTTAAGTGATTTTGAATGATCTTTAACCATCCCATTTTGGCCGGCATTGAGTCGGTCAAAAGTGAGTGCACAAAATGATAATAGTAGGTGCGTATACATATATACATATATATTTGTCCTATTCCCTCTTTTCGAAACTTGAAACCAATTGGAACCCTAATTTCCTTCAAGATGTTTTGACTATATGTGCTATTTTTCTAATTGGGCCTAGAATATTGTTAGTGACTCGTATGATTTTTCTTTAAATAATTAATGTGTTGTCTTGTGAATCTGATAAAATAATGCATTAAATAAGGTGGTTTCTAGAGAACCGAAATTTGAATTCCCAGTAATTTGTAGTGGTTAGTTGAGAGATTTATCTTTAACTTTTCCCATTCTAGACTTGGGTTAGTCTATCTTTTTTTTAAAAAAAAGACTATTTATATAGAACATAAGGAAATCCAAAAGTACTGTTACAGTCTGCCTTCAATTCTATTATATATATTTGAATGTGCAACACAAAATTAAGACCAGACAAATGTTGTTGTGGTATGTAACATGGGACCCAGATGCCTGAAAGTGTGTTAGACAGAAGATCAACGGCTTACAACAAAGGGAGGGTGTTCATCCACGGTGCAAGCGACAGCTCAGCCAATGCTTACAAGAAACAGTTCCAGACAGACCTGGCTAAGTTCCTGAGGGCAAGATCCATAGAGATGAAGAGGGGTGGGTCCATGTTCCTTGTCTGCTTAGGCAGGACTTCCGTGGACCCCACAGACCAAGGTGGGGCCGGTCTCCTCTTTGGGACCCACTTTCAGGATGCTTGGGATGATCTTGTCCAAGAGGTACCTTCACAACACTAATGTTCACACTAATCACCCATCTTTACTTAAAGCTCTTCATTTTTACATGTGTCAACAGTGCTCTCCAATTGTCCCTAAATTATATCTCACATTATTAGATTCTTTCAATCACATCCTTTCCATTATTTACATTTCACCATAACATTATCTTTTGGTCGGTTCTGGTTTAAGGTATTTACATAAGAATTTACACGTCATATCAGAATTCATCTTAAAGAATTATTGGCAGAAAAGTTGTTCTAGGTAGCATAAAAGTAATCTTAGCCGGACCAACTTTCCTGCTAATATATCAACAAAAATGCATTCAATTGGATATGTTTTTGTACTCTTTTTAAAAATAACCTATTTTTTAAAAAATTTTAAAATAATTAATTTATTTTATCAATTAAAGTCTTTTTCGGCATATTTGGCCAAGAATAAGGAATAATAATTTGTGCCTATGGTCTGTTACTGCAATTTGGCAGACCAAAAAGCAAAGGGAAACACCATGCAAAAGGGGAAATGATTAGGTGTGTTGAGGCTTAGTGAGAGCTTTATGATGGATTGTCACCGATCATGATTAAGTTGTTCTAACGCCAGCCGTTGGATGGTCTTGGTTAAGAGAATCCGCTCTAGCCCTCCACTTGTCTCCCATTGCCATGTCGGCAGCAATATGATAACCGCAAGGCAGCGGTCCTGGGGGGGTCCACATATGCGAACTGACCACCACCGTTGGATCAAATTTCTTTTAAAAAAATGGATGTTTGACATAATCATGGCATTTAACAAGACGACAATAACAGTGATTTGGGTACATTTGATCATTGTTGATGAAATTAATCATAAAATGTTTGGTGGGACCAAACATTCTGTTGCAGCAAAAATTGATGCAGTAGATGATAGTACATTTACGTATCATCCTCTCCTTTAATCAACTGTTCTATTCAAGCTGCCACAACGATTATCGTCATAAGTTAATAATAATGTTATTTATTTCCAATACATAATTGATTGTAATGGTGCAACAGGGTCTTATAAGTGCCGAGAAGCGTGACAATTTCAACATCCCAGTGTATGCCCCAAGCCTACAAGACTTCAAGGAAGTGGTTGAAGCTGATGGTTCATTCACCATAAACAAGCTTGAGGTATTCAAAGGAGGCAGCCCTTTGGTCGTTAGCCGGCCAGATGATGCATCGGAGGTAGGTCGAGCGCTAGCCAACAGCTGCCGGACTGTTTCCGGGGTGCTAGTCGATGCTCACATCGGGGACAAGCTCAGCGAGGAGCTGTTCTTACGGGTGGAAAGCCGAGGCACGAGCCATGCTAAGGAGTTGCTAGAACAGTTGCAATTCTTTCACATTGTTGCGTCTCTTTCTTTTGCTTAAAGTAAAAAGAAAAAATGAAAAAGGCTTTCATATCCTTTTTTCCCCTTTCCCTTTTGTGTGTTATTTCATTTCCCATTGTAATGAAAAGGAATATAGTATTAACTAATTCACACACAAAAGAGAGAGGGGAAAGGGTTTCTTTTGTTTTTTCTTTCTTGTTAACTTTGTTTTGCGTGTTTTTTTTGTGTGTGATTACAGTTAATAAATATTAATTATCTATGTTCCCTTGAATCCAAACTATTTAAATAAAGCCACATAAATTCCTTGTTCTTATTATTTTTGGTTTTTGGTATAAATAAAATCAACAAGGATCGATACACAATATCAACGGTAGTGATCTAAGAAGAGAAGAGTGTTGATTCAAGAAAAGAGAGGAAAAAGAAAATCAAGATGGGATCTTTTTCTGTCACCCTCCCTTAAATGGAGTGTTTTGGGTTATTTAAACCATGGATATTTTGAGTCGGATCTCGAGTTAAATACCGAATCAAGTTATTATAACCGTAAAACAATAACAAAATAAATAAATATTGAAATTCTTATTAAACTCACTTAAAAAAATATTTTTTTGCCCTTTCTTTTTAAGAGGGGTGGGGTTCAATGGTAGTTAATTCGGTTGTAATGTTATTACAGAGTAATTTTTCCAAATATTATTCTTGTCTAAAGTACTTTAAGACCATTGTGGCTCTTGCATACGCCTTGTTTCCCTCTTTTTATTCTTTGACTACCAAAACATTCCTTTAATCCTTCTAATCAAGTTTGAATTTTTTTAATTTCTTCATTATGTTTTAGTTGATTTTTTAAATGTAATTTATAATATTTTTATGATTTTTTAATTATTATTAATTTGTTCTTTTTACTTTGTAGAGTTGTTAAACCGTCCACTTCGAACCGAGAGCCAAGAGTGCAACCAGATGGCCTCCAGTCAAATTCTTTCAACATTGCCTGTTAAGTAAAGACAGGATTTTTACACCAGGAATCAAATTCTTGAAATAATCAAATTACCCTTTTGGTAATTATAGAATTCTGATACATATCTGATAGTTCAATTGATGTTTAAGCAACCACTCGATCTATTCTTTCCAAACTGCACAACCAAAAGCATGTAATGTAACAAACCAGTAAGCATATACTACCCAAACTGATCATAACAAGCAACAAATTTATATATTAATAATTTAAGCTCCTTCTATTCAGGTGCTGCTGCTTCTGGTGAAGATGAATGAAATATGAAAATATCATCTTCTTCGGGTAGCCTAAAGCTCACCCTTTTCTTTGACTTCCCACTTCGGGTCATGCTGAATGAAACCTCACTTTCTTCACCTTTCAAAAGCCTCTCCTTTGAGAAGCTCCCCCTTGCTTTAGAGCTGCTGCTGCTGCTGCTTCCATTTTCATTTTCTCCCACACAAGATGGGAATACCCTCTTGGATGAATAATGCTTGAAAACATGGTATTCACCCCCTGATGTGGTCCCATTTATCTTTTGCAACCCTGGTGAAGCAATGAGCCAATCCTCCAGTGTTGGTTCCTTTTTTGCCTTGTTTACCTCCTTTTGTTGCTGTTTCTCTTTCACCTGCAACAATTGCCTCTCTTTTGCTTCGTTTTTCCACATGCAAACCAACATCAGCAAAGACAATACCGACCAAGAACTTGCTTTATGCTCATTCTCATGTTCTGTTTCCTGTTGATCAGACAATCTCTGGGGGCTTGATTGTCCCAAACAAGAGCATCTAGAACCCATTTTTTTCCTTTCCTCTAGGGTGATACCAATAAAAAAATTGTCATATTTCTTCTTGGTACAATAAGGTTATATATAGAGGATTCCAAGATGGATTCTCCAAGGGATTAGGATAAGAATTTTCATCAATTAACAGCTTTATTCTTATCGATATCCACTAGTTGATTGCTCCAAGCTTAAACTTGTTTGTGTCTGCGTTACACTTTTGTTGTAGGATTATGGAATCTGAATCTTATTTCCTTGTCAAATGACCAAAACCCCCTTGCTAAAACCATTTGATTCCATATTTCCATGGGCAGAACTGTCATTTTTGGTAATAGTTAAGTTTTCTCTTAAATGCCATCAATAAAACAGACAGGTTAGAACGCACTGTCTTTGACTTAACCACCTTCACGTATATGCTGCCAAAAACTTTCTTTGTTAAATTTGGTGAAGAAGGCAAGAAAACCAACATAAGTAGCTAGAAAAGTTGTCAATACACCCAAATAAGGAGTGATTTGAATAATAAGAGCAATATATTACTGGTTAGCTCCATGTGATGGAGCAGTTCAGAGATCCTTTGCATTTATCTCCAAGTTGCCAAGAACTAAGAATTTGGATATTTCTTTCCCTAGTTCTGAAAAAAAAATAGATTATAAATATATGTAAATGAAGGCCAAAATACTTTTTTAAAAAAAGCCCATAAGTATCCAATATTGACTTAGTATGATCAGGATATAGTAGCAAGCAAGCATGCATGCATCTTGCTTCTGCATTTGTTGCAGTGTTGCTTATTTCCAGTTAATCAAGTTCTTAAAGCTTTTAATATCTGTTTGAATAACTTGTTTATAACAGATATATGATTAAGGATTGATTTCTGGCAATCATATTTGTGTAGTGATTGATATCTGAGTTGTTTATGTTTTTCCTATGTTTTTGGATTTACCTTGTTGATTTCTTACTGGAAAGGAAATGGGAGGAAAAAGCAAAACCCTGCTGAATCTTTAATGGAAAACCACATGAAATATTTTGATTCTCAAATGAAAATTACATGGCAGGTAACAGATGTTCACAATCTCCAATAAAACCTATACAAATCAAATCATATGATTCAAAAGAAAAACCATGTGAATCTGTCCACTAGGGGTAACAAGCTTACTGACCGGCTGATGGATTAGTCAGCAATTCAAGTGATTTTTTTAAGTAATCTATTGCAACTGACACATCATCAAATGCTAAGGCTCCAACCACAAACCGTGCAGCCTTGTGTGCCTCAGCAATTTTCTCCGGTGGTGGCTGGTAATTGATGTCATATTGGTGTTCTTGAGACATAGTTGGTGCAGGTTCTGAGACTGTCTCATTTCTGCTAGTTGAAGAGTATTGGGATGTTGATGAATAGCTTGTTGTTGGAGGAGCAGACTGGGGAGTGTAAGAAATCTCAGCACCTTGATAGTAAGAAGGATAGTGAGATGGGGCAGAGGGTAAACTACTCTCAGAGAAACTTGGATAAGACTGAAAATTAGGATATGAATATGGGGGAATGTCAACGGATGGGAAATTATGTGGCAAATGTTGTTGCGGTTCTTGCGAATAGGGTTGATGGAGGTATGCATGGGGATATGTAGGATCTTCGGACTTGCTTGTGGGAGGTGGTGAAGGGAAGCGTCTTTGGGGATCTTGTGGAAAGGATTGTCCATGAAAAGGGTAACTGCGAGGAGGAAATGATGGATGTGATGCTAAAATATCGAAAGAATGCTGCCGGTCAATCTTATCATGGAACTGAGTTGACGGTGGAATATTAGCATGGTGCTGGTTATTTATTTCATCATGGAACTGTGGTGACGGATCAGAATCTTGCCTGGGACTGGTAACTGGAAGTTCACCAGGTCCATGATCCTGCAAGGATAAACATAGATGAAGGTTATCCAGAATTTTAGTTATGCATCAACACCATTCTGTTTATTTAATCAAGGCCAAGTATTGCCATTGTCCCTATATTGCTAATGACTAAAGCACTGTTCCGATAAGAAACATACATATGAACCGCTATGTGTACTTGATAGAACAGACAAATCTTCATCACCATTAGGAGGGCCACAGGTGGGCTTTCTTCCTTCTTTCAAAGCTTTCCTAATATCAGCAGCTTTCCAGGCGGCATACTTCTGTTTCTGCTCAAGCTGTATAATAAAACCATAAGAAGTTCAAAGCAAAACTAACCGAGTAATGCATCAAAAAAGGAAGAAATCAACATTATTAGCGCAAAATTTTAATGCGACTCTATAACAACTAGAAACTCACATCAGGCTGAAGAGGACCAAACTGGCTAATAATCTCAAAGAAAATGCTCGCAGCATAAAATGTCTTTGCTGTATTCCTGAACCAAGCACCCAAAAGTTAAATCTTAAGTCATTTATAGAAATATCAAAGTACTAAGGTAAGTAAAAGGTTGTAATCATGTAATGTAGCAATTAACAGAACTTTCTCATAATTTAGAGGGTAACACAAAACACACTAACTAAAACTACAAACATGCCATTCAGGTTATCAAATGAACTGCTTTTGCATCTTCTAGACAAAATGCAATTTAGTGCAACATGGATATATGAGAAAGAAGATTTGCTTACAAGTCTGCTCGTCCAGCACGATCTTGTTTGTCCGCCTTTGCAAAGACATTCAAGGCAAATCCCTCTAGATACAAGTTATCCTCAGATCCCAACGTCAATGACTTCTTATCCTGCAAAGTACCAATACCCTTAGACACTGATGAGAGTTGATTTATAGTTTATCTATAAGCTCCATATATATCATACAACAAATAATGTCATGGCAATGATCAATAAATAACTATATGATTCTAGTTAATGAGGATTGTTTAACTAGTAATCTGGAGCTTCAGTACTACAGCAAATACACAAAATAACAGCAACTCTCAGTATCCAAGTTAGACCCAGTAGAGAAATACCAAGGTGTTAAATTTAAATATTTTCTTGTAAAATCACATCAATCAATCAATAACAATATCTAATTCAACATATCCATTAAATTTTCTAGGAAAGTAAAGTAGACCCAACTCATTAAACAGCTCAAATAACACAACTCATAATTCAAAATCAGCTAATCATTAAAGAGAGAGAGAGAGAGAGAGAGAGAGAAGAGCAGACCTTTTCAAGCTGTTTCATGAGAGAAACAAGAAGAGCACTGGTAGTTTTGGTTCTCTCACTGACGGGTATCTTCAATCCTTTTTCCATTGCATACAACCGACCTTTACAAAAGAAAAAAGAAAATTTCTAATTAGCATCTACAAAAAAGATTAAAAAGAAAAAAAAAAAAAAAGAAGGTTTAAGATGTAATTTTTATTTACAGTAATAAGCGACAAGAGGCTCGTGTTTTTGAAGCTCATCGGCTCGTTGAAGGTACGGTAAGAGCAGTTTTGCTGGCTCATTCTCGTTTGCCATTGCCTTTGAGAAGGAGAAATGGTTTTCAATGTCGTTTATAATGTTACAACTCTTCTTAGCTAAGTTTTTGAAGATTAGATGACAACTTTGGAAGTTGTTGGAAGAATTGCTAGTTTAGCCTCTTTAGATTGAGGACTTTAACAAAACACCCAATAACTTTTCTTTTTTCCATAATTTGCAAACAATAATAGTGCAATTGTTATTGTTGTTGAAGTTTTAATGGAAAATAGGCAAAATTATGTTCCACGAATATTAAGGGTTAATTGCATTACACATCTCTACATTTGAAAATGTTATAATCAAATCCTTAGAGTATTAGTATTATATTAATCAACTCCCTCTGTCGACCTAGTCTTCAGTTTTGACATGAGGTGGAGCATTTAAAACCTATGAATCAAATTGTAAATAAATGTGTACATAATATATAGATAGTTTGAATTTATTTTTATCAATTCAATATTGAGAAAGGAAATGAGAGATGAGAAAGCATCAACCTCTATCATCTAAGTGTCAAAGAAGAGCTCTAACCATTGTCAAAGAAGAGCTCTAACCATTGTTCTAAAAGTCTTAGTATAGACCACTTGAATATGATGTATTAAGCACGGGAGTTATTTCTTTTCCCTTTTAATATGTCAAAACCAAGTAGTTCATAAGATATATATACACCTATTTGCAACTCAATCTACATATTTTAAATATGTTCCACACTATATTTAAATTGACATTTAATGTCAATGACAAAGTTGATAGAACAATATCGATAATTTAAAAACTCAATTAGCAACTCTACTATCAATATTTGAGAATAAAAAATAATAATAATAATAATAACTCTAATATCAATACATAACCGCCCCAATAGAGAATATGAGTTTTAATGTACAGCATGTTGATCCTGAATTAGAATAAAAACAGGTTCAAGTTGAATGATTTGAGTGAGTGCTTGAAAGGTTTTCAATGCCAAAACTGACTTATGGGGAAGAAACTTGTACTTTGTTGCCATTTCACCTCTTTCATATTAGAAAATATAATAACAGATCTGACTAATGCAAAGGTAACAACATGAATCAAAAACCACCTTCCAAATGCTAAATATCACAAATATTACACAGCTAATAACACTGACTATATCCCTCTACTACAACGACAGCTCTTCGATTCAGGCCAATTCACTAATAATATCCGGTAATAACACTAAAAACAAGACAAGGGTGTAAAATCTATCAATTTATTATTAGGGTGATGCTGGAACTGGACCAGCTCCCGATACATGGGAGGCAGCGTCCTCTTTTGATATCGCTACGAAATTGGCAGGAGCTGCGAGTTTCATGCTGTCCCTCTTCCCATCTTTAGTTGCAGACCTGCTTCCATTTTGAGTAGCATTTAGAGACAACCGTCTGCTAGGGGTTCCATTGGTTCCTCCATTTGCTCGAGGACCCACCACCTTCTTTGGACCAGATGGTCGAGCAGGGCTTGGCTTTGAACCGAAGATGGCTTCTTGTTCCGTGTTTTGCTGCTCACCGTACTTCTTCTGATCCTGCAAGTCCATAAGTTAAACCATATTTAGCAGGAGTAAAAGGAAAAAAAGAAAAAGGACACTGTCTACATGCAAAGCAAGAGACATTTAGCTGAAAACTCTTTTTTGAGTTTACCTTCTTCCTATTTAGATCTAGGTCATGCTTTAAGTTATATAGTTAGAACTAAAATGAATCAAAACCTTACCCTAAGCCTTCGCTTTTCTTCTTCTCTTTCTTGCCTGAGCATGGAATATTCATCTAGCATAGCAAGGAGAGGAACACCGTCATACGAAAACGATATGCCGCGATCTTCTTCCCAAGCCCGAGTTTTGGCAACCAAAGTGTCAACCATACCTACCAAAGGCCAATAAAACCGATTAGAGAGGAAAATAAGAACTCAGGCCATACATGCATGATATGCAGATCTAATGTGGTAGCATTATAGCAATTCTCCCCTATCTCATAAATGTTAAGGCAAACATACCATCAATGGATGGAAACTAGGAACTATAGACTTCAGGGAAAATTTCATCTCTTAATATTGGAATCCCATGCAATTGCTGTATTTTGAACGCCTAAATTCACATTAATTTTATCCTCAATAGAACATTCATCTTTGAGATTCTTTTTTTTATTTGATTACCACATTCTAGATTGGTAAAAAGAAAAATGTAGGGAATACTTTCTATTGAACCTAATCAAAAATAGATTAGAAGAAACTTTAAGACCAGAAAATGAACTGCTAACGATGGTTCAAGGTGAAATGCACATGCAGATGCAAACAATATCTACCAATGGCATATGAATCATCATCCTGTAAATATGATTCTAGATGGCCCTACCTGGAATTTTGTTGACCAGAACGCGAGCTTTCTCGGCACGCTTGAGATTTAAGTGTGCGCCCCTGCTTGAATTGTACCTGTTCTCGTCCTGTCTCAGCAAGAAAATATCAGTAGAAACGTAACACTCAATGTCATTAGAGGTAGTAAGATATGAGCAATATTAGGAATGCTGACGAGCATGCAGTCACTAATATTTTAAGAGTCCAAAACATTTATCAGGGGACATTGGAATAAGACGAGGGATTCAAGGATCAGCATTAAGGCTCAGGCCACAGCACTCAGGCCAAGATTCTTAAAGGTATCATGTTAGTATAACAGGTTGGACAACAATATTATGGCCAGATTATTCTTTTCTATTTCCTAATCTTAAACCCAAATCGATAAATCCACCAACAAGGGAGATAGGGGTGGGAAAGAGAAGCCAGAGAGAGAAATGTTGAGGAGAGATTAAAAATACCCGATTGTAGTCTTCAAGCCAACTTTCTTCTTCACAAGCTGACATCCATTTTTCAACCCTATCCAATATTTCTTTTCTACTAAGGACTTCTTCTTTTGCTTTAGCTATCTGATTATCCATGTCAGCTAGTAACTCAGTAGGCTCAACATTCCCAGAATCAATCAGAGCCATAATTTTCTCCCTAGCGGCCTCTGGATCTATCTCTATATGAGCACGGGCAAATATCTCCTCAAGCTCCACTTGTTTTTTGAAGGCAATTTCCTTCATCCTGCTTGCTTTTAGCTGATCAAGCCTTTCAACTTCAACCTCCGCCTTCAGTACAAAAGGAAATGAGAATAAGTAAGCAACTGTTCTCTATCAAACTTGGACACCAATTGAGAAACTTGATTTACCTGCTCAATCAGATCCAGAGCAAGAGCACCAGGAACAGTCACTCCATCAACTGATGCAGAGGTGTGGCAGGTGACATGGTCAAATAATATTCTTTCTTCTTCAGGAGTGTCCATCAAATTCCAAAGATCAATTAGCTGAGTTGCTAACTCTTGAAGCTGTCAAAAGGGGAAAAACGTTAACCTTGTAATTTCATTTATTGGAACAAAAGCATGAAGTGAAGAAGAATATATTAACTCATATATCCATGTCCAATATAAAGATGATTCCATAAAGCCTTATATCAATGTGCAATGGTTCAAGTAGCAAAGCATCAAGAAGAAAAATGGATAGTACATTTTTGAACAGGGAAAAAAAAGGGGAATGAAAAGAACTGCTACATACAACAAAGATACCTTATGAAGCCTCTGTTTCTTATCTTCGTTTAGAGTTGAGACTGTCTCGGCCAACCTCAATAGCGTGTCATTGCTGATGCTTTTGGACTGCACACCGGTAGTGTCATCTAAGCTCGGATGAACTTCAGTTACAGTACTAAAGAAGTCCATTCCAAGGACAGCACAGAGATCATGCACAGTGCTGACAAATTCAAGGACTTTATGCAGTCGATCACTCTGCAATGCAAATAAGTTAGTGAGTGATCCATGTAAAGACTAGAAACCAGGATATCCAGGGAAATAGATGTACCTTCTCCTTTTGAAGTTCTTGAAGCTTTACTTGATATTCATTCAACTTCTTCAGGGACAAGTCAGACTCATCCACTGCTGGAGCACCTGTCTGCTCACTGGCATTCCCAGCAATTTCCCCACATATCTTCTGAATCTGAGACTGTACATCAGAAAACTCCTTAACTCTCTCCTCTTTCTGTTTCAACAGCTGTTCGAGTGCTGGTGCAATAGCAGCAAGTTGTTCATTGATTGTTCCCAATGTCGTCTCAGGCTGTAATCAAACCCAAAGCACTAATGAGAATGCAGCAAACAGTATTTTATGCGAAACTTGTAAACAGCATTAATTTGCATATAAAGGAGTAATGACATCCTATTATCTATAGTAACTTTGAATATAGGGTGAAATAAATGAGCACTAACAATGCTAATGAAACTTTTGTCCCCAAGAGCTGATACAAGAGTAGAAAGCTCAAGCTTAGCATCTGACAAGGCCTGAAGAAGTTGCGCTCTTGATTTTGCAGCCTGTTCAACCTTCCTCTTGTATACATCCAAGCATTCTTGTTCTATCTGAAGAAGCATCTTGTCTCTCTCTTCGTCACTTTCACCAACTTCATCCCAAATTTCCTACAATCAATTTGCAGAACATTTTACCAGTTATATTCTACAGACGAGTACTAGAAACAAAGATTTGAAGGGAGGGAACCAACTTAAAAGCCACATTACCTGCAATTTCTGCAGTAAAGAACCGCAAGTGATTTCTCCTACAAGAGGATTTTCTGCCTCCGTTACTGCCATTGACCCTACCACGTCAAACTAGCCTGCACCAGGGGAACCATTTAATAGACATTTAACACAATTTTCCTTTGAATCTGGAGGCACACGTGAAAATAACAAACCAGGACTAAAGAACAATATGTACATCTCACTGACCAGCTAGAAACAGTACTGTACAAAATTAAATGACATGAATACCTAATAGAAAAAATCGAAAGAATGGCAAACCATTAAGTTAGGAGAAGCTTCAAGAATTACAGTAGTAACCAAAGAATATCATGGCAATAAAAGATTTAAATCTACAATGTATAAAGACATCAAGTGCTAAGGCATTGACATATTGAATTGGTATAAAAGAACCTCAAAGGAGTATACAACGTATGGTGCAACTATGGCATCTAGCAAACAGACTAGATAATGCCTCTTATTTATTGTTTTTTAAGAACTGCAACAAGCTGACTAATAGGAAGTATTTTTCAATTCAGGTAACACTAAAGAAGTTCAAAGAAAAGACTTAATCAGTGACATAAATTGCACAAAGGTGCAACCATTGAAGCATACTAGCAGAAAATTTGGCTTCTCAAACACTGAAAAATTTACAAAAGTGGAGAAATAAATCTTTAATAACTTGTAGCAAAATCATCAACAACTCAGCATTAGAAAAAGTGTTGAACTCCTTCATCCCCACATTCCTCGATCAACAATCAAAGAAATCCTTACTTTGATTCACTAAAACCAAACAATCAGCTTGAACAATAAAAACCCAACCTCACAAATTCACTCATTTCTCATTATTCACCTAACAAAATCCAAGCTCCAAAACTTAAAATTTTCCAAATAAAACAACACACATTTAGGAATAACAAGTGCAAGAACAACTCCAAAAACACTCTAGATCTCCCTTAATGCTACCAACAAAAAGCATACTTTGTTTAACATCAAGATCAGAACAGCTGAAAATGCAGCAAAGGCAACAAAGAAGCCGAAAGAAGAAAAATTAAGGCATACCCAGATCTTCCTTTCAGCAAAGATTTCTGGGTGTTTTTTTTTTCTCCTTCAGATCTAAAGCTTTGATATTTGCAGAGAGCAAGTATGTGAGAGTGAGAGAAGCTTAGAATTAGATACAGAGGGGAGGAGTGGAAAATGCAGAGTGTGGGACCCACTAATATATCCAATGTCCAGACAAATGCTTTTGATGGATAAGTACCCGTGTTTTCTGGATTATTTACGATGATGGCACTACATCAATGTCTATCGTAATGAATTTACTTGTTTGCCCCCCTATTGAGATTTTGTTTTTTAATAAGAAGAGATAAGGAGGAGTGTTAATGAAGTGAAATTATTTTATTTCGAATTTTAAGTTATTAAAATTATGTGTTAATGATAATAAAAAATTTATTAAAATATTATTAAATAATTAAAAATAAACTAAGAATGATATACTAAGAAAGGTCCATAAAATAAATTCTCGTAAATAAAATCGTGGTTATACATAAAAAGTTATAATTACAAGTAAGGTCCAGCTAGAATTAAGTTGATTTCAAGGTTGAATAAAGAAATGGGTGGGCATTGAAAGGGGACAAAGAAGGGTGATAGTTGCATAGGTGGCATCACGAATCCAACACTTACAGTTGGTGTCTCTAACCGCTAGCTTACACATATAAATCAATAACATGCAAAAAGCCGAGATGGGTATTTATTAGTAGCTCTACATATTGCTGTCATAATTAAAACTCTTGCATGGGTCTTTTTTCTTGTTTCTTCTTTTAGATTATTATTACTTTGTGTTTTTGGTTGTTAGATTTTCCCAAACATATCCATGCACTTTTTTATTATTATAATTTTTTTACATCTTCCTCTCTATAATTATGTTAAATAAGTGGGATTTATAAATTATAATTATAAAAAGAGGACAAACTATATATTACATTCTTTTTTTGATTTATTTAGAATAACAAAATATTCACATAAGATGTGTCATGTGAATTGTTTGGTCATTATTTAATTTGTGTAATGACAATAAAATCATTGTTAAACTTTCTTGTGACTAAATAATTTCCATTGCATGGAGCAAGAAGAGAAAAGACAGTGGCAGAATAGTTATAGTCTCCATGAAATTTTATAATGGAAAAACTTGTGCACTTTAGAGATTTAAAAGGAATGATTTGATTAATTAAGTGGTGCTTAGAAAATCCCATGCCAAAAGCAATGGAAATGAAAGTTTGACTCATGTTTTGGATGTTCAGCATTTGATTGACTCAAAAACATGTGGACTATATTTTAATATATATCTTTCACCCATTATCATGTTTTGTCCTCAAAAATCTATAATAAAAAAAAAAGATGGGGACAAATGAGAAAAGAGATTCTTTATTTTCTTTGTTATTTGCTTTAGGTAAATTGTACAGATGGTCACTTAACTTTTAAAATTTTCAATTTAGGCATTAACGTGTGAATTCGTTCCTATTTTAGTCTAATTGGTATAATAACACATTTAGTCCTCAATACTTAGATATTTTACCAATTTGAAAAACTCAAAAAAAATTCTCCAATAAACCAAATGGTTAGGATATAGTGTGCATCTTATATTTTAATTTAATAATAATTAAAATATTTTTGTAACTAATTAAATTTTTATTATTTTTAATTGAATATTATTGAAGATAAAGATGGAAGATAACAAAATAAATAGAATAATGATTAATTAATTCTTTTATTTCAAACTCATTTAATAAATATAGTAGGGGCTAGTGGATTTTTCATCAAATCTTAGGAGAGTGATTTGGTATTTTTCAAACCACAAGGGTAATTGGATTTTTATCAAATGATTTTAATAATTTTTCTACAAATGTTTATTTATACTCGGTGGTACACCGAGGGTATATAATTTTATTTTTATCCATTACTAATGAATCAAATGATGACACATCAATCAAAATAAAATTAAGTAATTGTAAGCTAATTTATTTTTGAAAATACTAAATGATGTATTATCGTATAATTTATTGATAATACATAAATTATACTATAAATACAACAAATTTAACTTATATATATTATGATTATACTTCTTTAAAGATTAAAACCGAAGACAAATATAAGTCCATTAAACTCAAAACCGAAAAGCTACTGGTCCAAAACGTAAGCGTCATATGTCCACTCAATACTTGGTTCAATGTAAAACATAAACATATATCATAGTTCTTTTTATCGAAAAAGGTATTTTTCTTTTTTGGGTTTCACAAAATTATAGGCGTGAAATGCATTTGTTTTAAAAGCTAAAGACTTTGATTAAAAAGTTTGGGAATCAAATTGATAGAATTTGTTAATGTGAAGGGTTACATTTATTGAATCAAATTGATAGAATATATAAGTAATGAGAACTATAATGTGTTATTATACCAGTTAAAAAAGATTTTTCATTATCAATTTAACGGTAGATGATAAAAACTGAATAAGTTTAAACATTAATGCTCAAATTTAAAAAAAAAAAATTTAGATGACTAAAACAAAAATATAAACATAATTGAGTGACTATTTATACGGTTTACCCTTTACTTTATGATGTATGGATGGAGTAATGTTTTGGGGACAATTTTCACCACCCAAATCCCTCACATGACTTTTGTCCTTGTTTACATCAGCTCAAAATTACAAATATATCCATCGTTTAACATTTTAATGACTTCTTCGGATAATATTCGCAAAAGTTGAAGATTTGATTTCAGTACTTGCATTTATTAGGCGGTTTTTAGTCTTATGTACCAATTTTATCGGTCTATTTTATATTAATTTAATTCTATTTTATAATTATATTATAATTCTACTTTTTAACTTAAAAAATAAATTTTAAGAAAATTAATAAAGTTGATGGTTTAATTGAGTATTTTGGATTATTTTCAAACGTTCCCAATAAAATTTAGTTGGGTTTATTTTCTGAAAAATATTTTGATTTCCGAAAAATAAAATTGATATCTTTTAGTATTTGGTTGGTTTTACGTAACTATTTATATTGCTTTGATAATTTTTAAAAATCATTTGTGAAAAATTATTTTCAATAAAACAAACTTGGCTTAAATTATATTTGTTAGAACAAAATATTATAAAACATTGTATTTTGTAAATTGAAATTTATTTTATAATAATTATCTTACCTTACATATATCGATATTTAAAGCCTAATTAAAAACTTAATCGTATGTATGTGAGTTATAGTGGCACATAGAAGTTAAAGAGGATTAACGCAGCATTTGAAAAATACTTATATTTGATTCGATTGTATTATTAAAATATTCATACTTTATATTATAAAATATTTGTTACTGAATATTTATATATTATACTTTCTATTTTATTATTAAAATATAAATATAAAATATTTTTCAATAAAAATATTAAGAAGGTTATTTAAAATTTAAATTTCGTATGAATTCTGAAATTTATTATTAAATATCAAATAATTTCATTTAAGTAATTTATTATTAAATATACGTTCATGTGTATACTTTTCTATTTATAGCCATTTTATCATTGATTCTTTCACGTGATCTAATTTTTAGTAAGGGATAACAATTAGATTTATCGACGATAAAAGGAACAACAACAAAATAAATTTAAAGTAAATAAAATGAAAATGAAATATTAAATAAAAATAAATCAATCCATCAACAAATGCTACTCTAGTGTCAAATTTTGCAAGACTTGCATTGATCGTTTCTACTGGGAGATGAAATTCACTTTCAAAACCAATTAATTTTCCTGAAAAAGATTTATACAATTCATAATATCTCTAAAACTTCAATCAACTATCAACTTTTGGATGCAAATAAGAGGTCCTACCTAATAACATCTTATTTCTATCTCTTTAGATTTAATAGCATACACGCACCTCTTGATTTATCAATAAAAATGCACAGCTTTTATTTGAACTAACTCTTTCAATTATAATTTTAAACATCATAATTAAAAGAGTGACTTGTAGCTATTCATCTTCCATTAATTGTCATATTTCAAGAAAAGTGAATAATAATGGTGTAATATATAGTTACAAAGAACTAAATAATATATAAAAATAAAACAAAATTGCATGGACAACATTATTGGCTTAAAAATACTCTTGAATTACCTACACAAAGATGAAATTAAAAATATCCAAAAGTTAAGCAAAAAGAAGAAAACTTGGCTCCAGTTGCTTTCAGCTTTAGTGGATAAAAACAATCTCCAAATGAAAGGTGTTTTTACTTTTTAAATTTACATAAAAGATAAACTACTATTGTTTAATTTTTTTTGGTCACTCAACTATTGTTCATTTCCTTTTTTGGTCAACCAAATACCAATTTTTTTAATTTGGTCGCCCAACTAATCGAGATTTTTTTTGGGTCCATTTCTATTAAGTGTCGTTAAATCTTTGATGGGAGGGTGGCATAACAGTTAAAAAATCGATATAATAATAAATTTAGCCATCAACTTTTACATCTAATATCAATTTAGTTATAATTTTAAAAAGTTAACCCTCAAAAATTTACAAATTGTCTCAATTTGATCCTCAAAATTTACCTTCTTCTCCCACCACCACTACCATCGTTGCCTCCACCTCTAGTTCCTCCACCTTTCTCAAAAAAAAAAACTTCTCTTTTTTCTTTCTATTTGAACTTAATTTATCGTTAAATAGTAGCACATATATTGAGCACAAATAACTTTAGTTCTTCAAAATTTAACGATAAATTAGGTTTAAATAGAAAGAGAAAAGGAAGTTTTTTTCTTTTGGAGAAGGGTGGAGGTGGAGGTAACAATGGTAGTGGTGGTGGGAGAAACATAAGAGGAAGGTAAACTTTGGGGATTAAATTGAGACTGTTTGTAAATTTTAAGGGTTAATTTTTTAAAATTATGACTAAACCGATATAATATGTAAGAGTTGAGGGCTAAATTTGTTATTATTCCATTTTTAAATGTAGCAATAGTTGGGTGACCTATGATGCAGTTTACCCTTTTAAATATTGGCGTTAGTTTTGATTTTTTGATTGTATTTATTTTGTTTTAATGTACTTTTAGTTTAATTGCTCATTTAAATAGTTCATTTTAATTTTTTTATAAGGTTTTAAGTCATTTAGGTAATATTTAATCATTTACACATGTAATTAAGTACCAATCACATTCAATTTATGCTATACAATCATTTTCGGGTCTTATACGAGCTTACTAGAGCTCTTTTGTTAAATAACACCAAATTATAAAATTTGAAAAATCTCGGGCTGATGTCACGACCTCACAATTTTCACGTTGCGATGTCTTCAACACAGTAAGTCATGTCGTAACTTCATGCATATCGACGTCGTGACGTCATTTCACTGTTAGCCAACGTTACGACGTGGGATGTTAGTTGTCGAGACGTGAAAATGCACATTTTGGTACCTATTCCATAGCTTCAAACCAAAACCTTTCAACATTAACAACTAACTAGCAATCCTACCTAACCAAAACATGCCAAACAAGTTCATTACAATTTCAATCAATCATTTAACATGACATTCAATACACATTCATCATTTAGACCTAATCGAATTTCCAATTCAATCATTCATGCATTAATCATTTCATTTACCATCTCAAACCTGTTCAATATGCAATTAAGAACCAAGCAACTTAATAAACTTGACTTGAAATACCAAACTATATAACATGCTTAACTATATATATATACCATTTATAAGTTCATTCATCCAACTAAATATTCCAACTAAAACCTTTGGCATTCAAAACCACACCAAAAACTTATGATCATTAATCACAAAGGCATCAACTGTGACCATTTACTCAAGAAGATACTACTATATACATACCGCAATGACTAAACTCAAAATAGACACAAATCTACTGTCTGTTGATAGTGCATACTTCTTCGTTGATTCGGCTTGACAAGTTCCACAATGTGACAATCTACAAGGGAAGGAAACAACAAGAGTAAGCATTTAGAATACTTAGTAAGTTCAAATGGAAAATACTACGCTCACTTTATTTTTACAATAAGCATTAAAGCTACCTTAGTTTGACCTAAATTTGGTTAGAACATGGCACTAAAAACATCAACAAGATGAGCAAATATTTGTAACATGGACTTTAGATGCTACATGTAACTTAGCATACCAATTTATGTTACTTTCATGTAACCTATCAAAATGACAATTTCATTCAATAAATCATAAGATTATATCAAGTTTACATGATTCAATTCAATCACCTTTGCTATCAACAACCATAAGAATATATAATTTATAATTCAATCCATTCAATGACTTTTCAATTTGAATATCAAGTCCATTTAGTCACATTTCCAATTTTCAATCTCATTTATACCATTTGCCATATGAAACCTAGTAAATAGACTCAGATACACAGGTAAAATACACCATACCAATTGCTCGTCTGAGCTGAGTATATATATCAGATTACCCGTTCGAGCTAAACCTATATCACAACATATCAGGTTAATCATCCGAGCTAAACTTGTGTCACATAATATCCAAGAATCCACAATGAATGTTGGATCTCATTAACATCTGTGATATATCCCGTACAAGCGCACACAAAACCTTATTGACATGTCAATCGTATCCTAACTTTTACTAAGTTCACACGGGCATCAAGTTTCCACATATTTCAATATCAACCTTGTAATCATTTATATTTATATAACATACCCTATAAAGGGGTCACATAAGATGTTTCCATATCATGTAATCATCCATGTTTACACATTTATATCCTGTATTTTTAAATAATAACGTACATTACAAGTAGTCCAATTCAGTCCATTATTAGTCACTATATCAAATTCCATGATATTTAAATTATATACAAATATTCATATACTAAATTAAACACAAGCATACACATATAATACAAAGTGAAATAGTAAGTTCCATATGAATTTACGTGATCAAAACATCAAACAAGTTGATTCTTGAGGGACTAATCAACAATTTTAGTTTTCCTCAATTAACTCCGCTTTGATTTTATTCTTGATCTATACAATTATTTTATACATTCAATCAATACTAACTATTTTCATATTATGCCATGACATGAATGAACCTATACAAACTCATTTTATGATACTCCTAAAATTTTATATTTTATTCAATTTAGTCTCTGAATTGAAATAGCCATAACTTCTAATTCCTAGCTTGAATTAGAATCCGATTTCACATACTTTCATTAGGGACTTTATACTTTCTATTTCTAACATAATTTCATGATAGATTTTAATTTATTCAATTTGGCCCTAATGTAACAAAGTTAATAATTAAGCTAGATTAATTTACAATCTAGTCATTTTCATAATCCAAGCTTAAAATATATCAATTTCACACCTAATTCTTCAAGAAATCAATAATGATAACTTTTCAAAACTTTAACACTTTTACAAATTAGTACATAAGCTAGCTAAATCAAACTCTTATGAACTCAAGTCTATAAAAATTACAAGAAAAAAAACTAATTTTACTTACCTATTTATGGTCGAATATGTTTGAAAGTTTGAAGCTTTTCCTTTTGTTTTTCTTTCAATTTGGACGGTAATTATCATATTCATATATATATATATATATATATATATATATATATATATATAAGCAAAAGGAAATGCAACAAAATATCAAAGTTCAGATAATGGCACATAAGATAAGGCTATTAAAGTTGAAGCAATGAATCACCATCTCTTCAAATCCAAAGAAAGAGAAAGTTTTGGACCCACAATTCAAATGTAGGTTGTTTTTGGATGGATTGTGTGTTTATTTATTGTTAATATAAAAATAGTGGTAATGATGAGATTTAATACTATAAAATAAAATAAAAAAAAGTAACGCATCACACTAGAGATAAATACCAATGGAAAGGAACCTTTAAAAACGAAGCTATTCTGATTAGTCAAAAGGCCCATCTTCAAAAATCATATTATTTAGCTTCAGACTTGATCGGTGATTTTTGCCCATTTGAATGATGTTGGGCCAGAACAGTTTAGAGATGAAATTACACGTGGCCACTAGAATGGAGGAATCTACGTGGCAGTCTAACGGAGGGAGTTGCAAATCATCTGGGTCCCGTAAAGAAGAGTAGAATTTGTTCATGTTTCTTCCTTCACTCTCTTTTGTTTCCTGTCCCATGAATCGGTGGAACAACCAAAATCCATAATAACATTCTTTCACTTCCTTCTTTCTTTTTCTCTTTTCCATTTTGATCCCTCACAATTTCTGGGTCTGCAATCAAGGACGTCTAAACCTTTCACATTCATCACAACCGTAAGGCTTCACCTTGATTCTTTGTGTATTGTAATCGATTTGCATTTTATTGTTTTCATTTTCTATTATGTTGAAGATGTTGTGTTTCAGTAGTATACGTTTTTGAGATTCTTGAAAGAAAGTTGAAAACACAGATATAAGAAAGAGCAGTGAGTTGAATTTCCCTTTCAGGTTTTTTAAGAAACAAAGGAAGAAATCTAATCAAATAAATATGTAAATGGGTCAATACCTGCTACTCTAATTTTATTCCTAAAAATTGCATTCTTGCAGTGGTTTCTTTCGTGTGTATGTTTGCTTCACATTTCTTTGCCTGATTGGTATGCAGGGGTCTGTTTATATTGTCTCAAAGGTTATCATAAGGCTATATAATAATAAAAGAAACATGCAAAAGGATAACAGTGCACCATCTACACCTACTAGTGCTCGAGCTCGGCACCGAAGACGGTCCAATGAGGTTCGTACTCTATTACTACAGAAATATATGCTTATTTTCATGTCCTGTCTCTCTCTTTGTTGCTTGGCATAGTTCAGGCATGTTTGTAGGTGCTTTTCGTATGGATTTGCATATGAATGAGTGAATGAAACATATAAGTTAGAAGCAGAGTTTGGACGGTGTTGTGCTATTCGTATCATGAATTTCAGAACTTGGTTGGGAACTGAACATCTGTGGCGAGTTCGGATGCATGTTATGTTGTGCCATTTGTGCTTTTTTAAGTGCTAAGATCCCTTTTTCTTTTGTGCTTTTTTAAGTGCTAAGATCCATTTTTCTTTCTGTTTTCTCCTTGAGTGGTGAAAGTGTCATGATGATTGATGATGGTGTTCTTTGCAAGCAGTTTCCGGCTGATGAGAGCAAAACAAACGGACATCTTTTACTAGTAAATGATCACAACAAATACCGGTTAATGTGGATTCGAGCTTGTTCATCTCTGTGGATGCTGGGGTTCTTCCTCCTGGTTATCTATTTGGGTCATCTTTATGTATTGGCCATGGTTGTTATTATCCAAATATTCATGGCAAGGGAGCTCTTCAATCTACTCAGAAAAGCTCATGAAGACAAACACCTGCCGGGGTTCAGGCTCTTGAATTGGTAAGAATGATTATGATGCAAGTTTCTTGTTGTGGTAAGCACCTAAAAAGACTGATATCTGGTTGCGTTTTATGTCCTTGCAGGCACTTTTACTTTACGGCTATGCTCTTTGTATATGGTCGCATTCTTAGTCACCGGCTCGTGAATACAGTAACTTCAGATAAAATTTTCTACAGGCTTGTGAGTAGGCTCATCAAGTATCAGATGGTTATTTGTTATTTCTCATACATAGCAGGTTTGTATTTATTTCGATTTTGAGCAAGACACCCGTTCCCTGTGCATATAAGCCCCTGAACAATTTCATCTTGATGTCTGTGCTTGTTTTTTTTGAATTATAATAGTGTATATTAACTTGCCTGGCTGTCTAGAAATTTAGGTCTTGTGTTGCTTTTCAGTTTTCTGGAATTTGAGTCAATCAGAATAGTAACCTGCATTCCCTTGTTATCTCCATTTCCTTGATTATCTTAACAATCTGTGAACTACTGAACTTATATTCCCTTCGGAATTGAAAGGGTTTCAATTTGTTTCGGATTCAGGTTTCATGTGGTTCATTCTTACACTAAAGAAGAAGATGTACAAGTATCAATTTGGGCAATTTGCATGGACACACATGATTCTCATTGTTGTTTTCACTCAGTCTGCATTTACTGTGGCCAACATTTTTGAAGGCATCTTCTGGTAATTTGCAAACCGAAATAACATTTTAGTTGCTCAATTAATTTTATTTGCACTCCCATATATAATACGGGCCATAATTAATTGCTGATTAATTGATTTGTTTCATTTATGCAGGTTCCTTCTCCCAGCATCACTAATTGCTGTCAATGATGTTGCAGCATATTTCTTCGGTTTCTTTTTTGGGAAAACTCCTTTGATCAAGATATCTCCTAAGAAAACGTGGGAGGGTTTCATTGGTGCATCGGTTGCAACTACAATCTCAGCATTTGTGGTAAGAATTTTTACTTGTCCAGTTTGACAAAGTCTTCAACTTGTTTTGGATAGAACTGAAAAAAAAAAAAGATTCCTAATTCCTGGTTCGTTTTTGTTCCATTGATGTTAGTTTGATTCTTGAGATATAAGCCTTTTATGCTGCAAACGATATGCAGTGTGTGCTTGAAATAGGTGTTTATAAATCTATCAATTGAGTCTAATCACAAAGTGCTTTTTATCATCTGGGGGAAACCGTTTATCTGAATTGTGTTGAAAATAGAACTAGTAATAAATGTTGTCAACATCTGATTTATCAATGGGAACCGGGTTGAATCTCTCAACAACCTTACGTTCCGTGATGTATTGGTGACATAGATTCTTCACAATCATTTATGCAGCTCGCAAATATCTATGGTAGCTTTCAGTGGCTGACATGTCCTAGGAAGGTAACACATCATGGAACAAATTCATCTTTAATCAAGAAAAAAGTCGTACTATTCTGATAGTGATAATATGACTTAAACGCATGCAGGATTTATCAACCGGTTGGCTTCACTGTGATCCTGGTCCACTTTTTAAGCCAGAGTATTATCCGTTGTTACCATGGGTGAGTGAGCCATCTAGAAACAGTGATATGAATGGTCAAATTAGATAAGCAACCAAAATGAAACAAGCCCTTCAAATATGTTTACGTCATTGATAAATTTTCCTTGACTGCGGGATGTTGTCTCACTGGTTACAATACATGGCACTAGCAACATCTATACCTAACGATTTGCATGTAGAAGAACAAAATGGACTAACAAGCCCCACTTGTTGTAATAGCCCAGTATAGTCAATGCTATCCATGGCCGAGTTCTTGACGTTAGAATTATGATTTTTAATCTGTCTAACAAAATATGAGCTGCTCAGTAATTTACTTTCGGTAATATGTTGCAGTTGCCATCGACAGAGATAGCAATTCTGCCAGTTCAGTGGCATGCTTTATGGCTGGGCCTATTTGCATCAATTATTGCACCATTTGGAGGCTTTTTCGCAAGTGGTTTCAAGAGAGCTTTTAAGATTAAGGTGAACATGTTGTTTACTATTGCGCTGTCTAAATAGTAAAACTGAAGAACTTTTTTCATGCCCCTGCCAACCTCATTGACCAACTTCTTGTTGGGTTACACAGGATTTTGGAGATAGTATACCTGGACATGGTGGACTTACCGACCGAATGGACTGCCAGGCAAGCTGCTAGTTGCATGACTTGATTTCTAAAACATAACGGCATCCTTGTATTCTACATATCAATTATCATGTTTTTGAATTTATCTCCCTGTTCTATTGTCTCTGGCTAGTTTTCTGTATCTTTGCTTCAGTTAAATATGGTTAATGTGTTGTATTCCAGATGGTAATGGCTGTTTTTGCATACATCTATCATCAATCATTTGTTGTTCCCCAAGATTATACAGTTGAGACGATTATGAGCGAGGTAACCACTTATTCTCATCATATATGGAAATTAAAAGATTCAGTTCTTCTCTTTTTCTTATCTAGTTTCTGACAAATGAGGTGTCTTTTCATACAAGAACCGAGTATGATCTTATGTTTGTCTTGCTTTCACCCCCCTGCTCTAGATATTAAGCAGCCTTACTTTGGAAGAGCAGCAAATACTGTATATGAAGTTAGGACAGATATTGCAGGAGAGAATGTTCGGACGGAACTGAAGTTTATTCAAATGCATTTTGAAGGTGATTGCAATCAAAATTTCTTGTGGATGACGGGGAATAGTGTTAACACTTTTTGCTTCTCCAGTTATGGTTGGGATTACAGTCTTCGGATGTCTCCTGCATGATCCTTCCATCTTCAACAAGGTAAACTTGTACAGTTGGTGAACTTAGTCTTATGACACCAAAGAGTAGGATTACATATTCATGTTTATGATGAAAAAGAATATAAAAATATAGGACCTAAGCAAACTTAGTACTCGGGAAAACTCGATGTTTCGAAAGATGTTTGTTCTAATACAAGGTTGATCACAAATTGAACTGCTTAATCTTTTAAAAGAACCTACATCTCATAGTCTCTCAACCAAATGCAGATTCTATTCTGCATAAATGAAGATATTACTTTTCGTCTGCAATTTGACAGTCACCCCTAATCCAAATGTGCCTCTGATTCGGTCCAGGGCAGAATTTTCTTCTTTCTTTTATGTTTATCTAGTTACATACTGAATATCTGCATGTTCTTTAAGCCATTCAAGCACTTTTGCACCCTCTAGCACATCTTGTACCTAAACAATTTCAAAAGGACATCATATCATCACTGCACTAAATAATCTTCTAGTCGAAAACAAGGAAGAGTGGAGCATGTTTCGCTCAGTTTAAAATGTGTAGGGAGGTAAAAGAAAAGAAGTGAATACTGGACCTGTTCCCTCACGCGTTCCTCATCGTATTCTTGCTTGTGTCGTTTGAATTCGGCAACCGAATTCTGTACCTCTTTCACAAGCTCCTCAGTTGAAAACTACATAGAAAACCCAAGAAGGTGTTGAAATATATGAAACCTTTGGGATATATTTTAAAGTTATTTAGGTAGATAAATCTTAGAATAAATCATTTGAGATATTCTAAGAATATTTTATTTTATCTTTTAGTAGTTTATTAGAATAAGGGAATTATTTTCCTTATCTTTTAGTAGTTTATCAGAATAAGGGAATTATTTTCACAATTAGGTTATGACTCTTTTCTTTATTTAAATTCAGTTGTTTAGTCAATAAAATATAGACCAGTTTTATTAAATGCTCTCATTGACAACTTTCAGAAGGAACATATTGAAAAGGAATTTTGATGTTCAATTGTCATTAGTTACAAGTCAAACATATCGATTATATCAAAAGTTGGAAGCAATATACATTACCTGCAAATTTTCACGTTTGAAAATATCTCCTACTGCGAGATTCTGCTTTATCAAGTTTATTATGTTCTCTCTCTGGTTCTCCAGAAACTCATTCACCGCCTTAGGACTTGACAGAGTAGCCAACTGTTGTTCATTTAGCTTTACATTCGCCTGCCAATGCCAAAATAATGAACAAATGAAAAAAGCAGATAAGAGACAAACATAAACAGGTAAATGGTTTTTATTTTTATTTTTTATTTTACCTGAATCTCTAGAAGTCTAGCTCCATAAAGCTGCCTACCTTGTTCCTCAAACAAGGATTGGGGAATATCGATCTCAACCATCTGATTCAACATCATGGTGTAAAAGTTTAGTATTCTAGGAAAAGACAAAAAGAGACCTCAAATTACATTAAACTAATAATCGTCGGTATATCAATAACCTTGCAAAGCTGGTCTAGAATTGCATTATCCGTTGCTTGGTCTTTCGCAGCTTGCTCCATTTCTTGGCACTTTTGCAATAACGACTCCTTGACCTGCAGATTTGTGCGGCGGAAAAAGTTTGTGTAAATGCATTTGTCGGATTTAGAATTGGAAAATAATGGTGAGTGAGTTCATATCATATCGATAACCTGGTTTAAGTCGGTGCAACCAGGAAAAAGCTTATCGGCAATAGAGTCATTTAACTCGGGTAAATCCCTGTAGAATAGTTCTTTGCATTCAACCTATAAGAAAACCAAGAAAGGTAATAAGATGAGAGTTTCAAACCATTGCATATAACATCAAATCAATTACCATTGCGTGTCAATTTCCTTTAACTGATCTTTTTCGTTAAACTTAGCAAATGAGAAAATCTATGACAACTTGGAAACCAAAAAACAAAATGGAACTCACAGTAAATTGAGCTTCAACACCCCGAAGATTTTCTTGTTGCCATGTTTCTGGAAATACATACGGAAAGGACTTGGTTTCACCTTGTCGAATACCGATTATTGAATCAAGGAAACCGGGAAGTACTTTATCATCATCTTCTGTATCAAACTGAAAACCTAAAAAAAGAAGAAAAACAGCTAGTAAACAGATATGCAATATGCAGAAACAGTATTGGAAACATAGAGACATAATGAGATCGAATGCCAGAAATTTTCAACAAGTCTTTGTAAATCGAAAGAAATGGCATTTTTCTTTTCAAATACTCATTCTAATATCAATTCCGACCATCGATATATTTTGACATTCTGGAGAGAATTGAATAAAATAAAACTAGGGTAGACATAAACATGCTTTGTGCAGCAAAAACGAAAAAATGGGCAGTTGGACTCGTATTGGCAGACCTTTACTCTCTGCAGCTGGAACTTTTTGAACATTAGACTCATCTTGATCAATAGTTGTTGCTGATATATCAAGGACTGCAAGATCACCAACCTGAAAATATTTGAACCTTCCATAAGTTATAAGACCTCTATGATAACCATCTAATTTTCGTACTCGTATTCTAAACAAATATGAGACAATCGAAACCGAAAACATCGATTGCAAGGAAAGTTAAAGCGTCAACGGTTAATACTATTTTGAACAAAGAAAGGGTTTTTCTAAAAAATGAGTAACCTGTAGTCCTCTATCAGTTACAATTTTCAGTGTGCCTAAGGACTTGTGGCGGCGTTTTATTTCCTCTTCACAGGCTTTTTCAGCTTCTATGTCATGGTCTATTTCGACAACAATCTTCATGCTTTTGTATCCATTCTCGGATATCCATTTTACTTCAGGTGCCACATCTACAATCACATCGTAACTGCAAAAACAAATCAAATTAATATCGATTTGTATCATTGCTGGTAGAGGCATATGCATACTAATAATGCAAGTCTTGCCACCTATTAAAAGCCTCTCCCTGTCTCTCTCAAGTATCTAACAGGAATGATTTTGAGCATATGAAAGTGATATTTATGGATGTAATATTTACCAACCTAAGAGAGCTAAGAGAAGAATAGCTTTTTTCCATATCGGAAAATTTGGTGATTATTCGAACCGAATCTCTCAGAGCTCTTCCGGTTACCTATAGAATAAGATCAACCAAATATCAGCAAGTTGATTCTTAACAATGTATAGGCCGAAGCTCGGGAACAAAAACCAGACCAGACCGGCCCAATCATTAGTAAACATACCGTAGACATCGCATGAGGGAGGGTTCTTTTCAGAATGGATTCTACTGTGGCCTTCTGAACACTTTCCTCACCTACATAATTAAGAAGAACACTCTCCGGGATCTTCCCTGGGCGAAATCCGGGTATCTGGTTCATGTTAAAAAGGAAATGGATTTCAGCATTCAAAATGAATCTAGCAAAGCAAACAGCTAACATAAGAACATCTCAGCATACTAACAAAGAATGTTCTAGTACTACATATAGCAAAGTGGGGGAGAATTAAACAGCAAAACTATGGACATTATCATATAATCCCATAAAAGTTTGAGGCATGAGATCAAGAAGCTGTAAACGAAGAAGGCTTTATTATGAACCAGATGACCTTACAAATTACAAAACTACAGCACTACTTAAAACTGAACTTTGGCCAAGAAATTACCTTCGCTTGCTTCATAAACTCCTTTAGGACCCTTTTGTAACAATCCTCACCTACTGCAGCCGGAACTTCTACACTCAACCTTACCTACAAAAGAAGTCAAATAAAATAAAGAAAACAACTATTAAATGTCTCAGTAAAAAAATAAAAAGAAATAATATTAAGAAACACAAACTTCAAATTATGAAAATATCAATAGAACAGACCGCTAAAATCTTACTCTTGAATTAGGCTCTTGAGTCTCAGTGACCATTATATCAGCTGGAAGCTTATCTGTCTCGGCTCCAGAAGTCGCTGAAGAAGCTGGTGAAGCCTTAATCCGAGATGAGATTGGCCGTTGAAGCGATCGAATTTGGCGGGAAAAACAAGAGCGTTGGTTAAGAGGATAATTTAAGGGTCTTTTTTGGACATTGTTATTGAATTGGAGAATTGGGTTTTTGAAAGAATGAGAAATGGAGTATCTGGGAACGAAAAGACGGGTGTTTTGGTTCAAATTGAGGAGTTTTGTGGAGTTCACACAGACCTCCATTGTGGCTGCTCTGTGGTAAAGCTTGAAGCTTTGGCTGTTGAAGATAAAAAGACTTGACAACTTTGTTGTGTGATATTTATTTTTGATAGGATTTTCAATTGAAGTAAACGGTGCGTTTCATTAACCATTTGATTATGAACAAATAAATTGCCTTCCGTCGTTTTCGGTTGGGGGTAAATTTCAAAATTATATATTAATTTTGATTCAATGTATAATTTGATACATAAACTACAATTTGATGTAATTACACACATAAAATTTTGATTGCTGTTTAAATATATACATGAAATTTTAATTTTGACTCAATCATACATATTTAGATAAATAAATATATATATTAACAATTATGTTAATGATTTGTGAGAATTGGATCAAATCAAAATTTTATGTATAAAATTGCACATTAGATCAAAGTTTATGGATAATTTTGAAAATTATCCTTTTCATTAAACTTTATTTTATGTTTGCTTAACACGTGGACTTAATTAATTTATTACAGGCCTAACCACAAGTACAAACTGAACCGAAGCTGTTCTCTTACAGGCTTGATTATTGTCTTTATTAATCTCTTGTCTGTCTGTTTTTAATTACTGAACCGAACCCAACACCTACAACTGTACAAAACGAACTTAACACTTTTACACACTTCCGCTTTCACTCGAAAAAAAAATCTTCTCTCTGCTTACAACTCCTGATAATTATCTTCAAACTTTGGAATATAGAAATGGAAGGAGTGGGCTCCACCAGGCTGGGCCGAGCTTCCGCTAGGTACGGTGGTTCAACGGCGGTGTTCAATGGACCGGTGAGGAAGTGGAAGAAGAAGTGGGTTCACGTGTCGCCTTCATCCAACGCTAAACTCTCTCAGTCCAACGGGAACGGTTCCGCCGCCTCCAGCATCCTTCTTTGTAGGTGGACCCCACTCTCCTTTGCTGATTCCGGGTCCTCCGCCGTCGATGGCGAGGACGAGGAGCAACCCCCAAAACGCAAGTACCGCTATACCCCTGTAAGTGTGTGTGTATGAATATACGTATGTATGCTTGTAAGTACACGTATCTGTCCGTGTATAAAGCTTCGTGTCCTTTTTGTGGTGGTTTTAGCTAGGGTTTTGCTTACTGTTATTTAAAATTTCATGTTTTTGATTCAATTTGGAGCTAAACCATTAACTTTTCTTTAGTAAATGATAACCTGTTTACCCCTTTTTTCATGCAATCAAACATAAGACTTTGAATTTCCAATATATTTTATTGTTAAAAATGGGTTTTTTTCCCCACTGTAGTTATTCCACTAATTTGTTTATTCTGCTTGAATATTTGTACTTATTTTATTCTGACACGGTGTTTTGGCTTCTGTTCTTTAAAAAAAAAAACAGTAGTAATCATAAAAATGGTTGTTGATCGTCATTTTTGCAGGTTGCTGTGTTAGAGGAAGAGCGTAGAAGGGCAGCTGCTGCGAAACAGGTTGAAAATGAAGCTAAGACAGATGAGAATAAGACCAAGCGATCCCCAGATTGGCTGTCTTCCAAGACTGATAACGAGCTGAACATGAATAACATTTTGAAGAAAGAAACTCAGGTATCACCTTTAATTCTTATTTGAACTGTCTTAATTGCGTTTGAAAGTTGAACTTAACTGTAATATGACCTTTTTAAATGGAAGTAAGAATTAAAAATGGTGGTTGACAATTCTTGTCCGGAAAATTTGACTATGACAAGAGCTAACAGCACCTCTTAAATTTGTCATGGTTTATGGAGGAACATTCTTGTCCCGTAGTTGGTATTGTTAAAATAATAGTTGAGTTGCTCAAAGTTGAAAATGAAGCATTGAATTCCCTTTCAAGACTGGATTAAGATAAAGACCTACCTGGTTTGCAGGATTCAAGCATGGGTAATTTGGACTTGGGTTTGTGTCTGAAAGGCCATGACGGCAGCCACAATTCTGTTGGCGAGAAGGTGGATCAGGTGAAGCCAGCAAGCTTGACAGGATTTTGGGCAATCGGTTGACTTGTAATTAGTTCAAGGGATAGGGTTCATGTGCTGAAAAGAATCCGTATATTTGGTCACTCCATATAGTAGTAGTAGGTACATACATATGCTTGATCGTATAATCAGTGTGTGGTGTATATTCAAGCCTTAGCAGTCGTTTGCAACTTATCAGACCTTGTCATTGTAGCTATTATACATAGAATAGAACCCCTAGATTTGATATATATATCTCCTGTCATCATGTGGATTATGCTCTAAGGCAGAAGTATTACATAAAAGCTTAGCCTATTGTGACATCTTTATTGGGCAATGAAACAAGATATTGATGGGCAAAAATTTTGATAAGGAAACAAGTTTTCAAAGATGAATCTTTAACATAAGTGAAAACCTCACTATGATATATAAATTCTTATGACATAGGCGAAGTTTTTGAAAATTTGCCAATGGCAACTCTACCATGTTTATCATCAAGCATCAGAGTCTTTGTTACTTGTGTTATTCTTGTCTGCATCAGGATCCGGTGCTTGAGTAACACTGACCTCTGCTGGTCGAATAACTCGATCGTAGAGCATGTATCCTGCCTGCAACAAAGGAGGCAAGATCACTTAAGGCTGTTTGAATAGCAGCAAATGGTTAAATTCTATCTGGTAAAAGATTATTATTATACTTGAATAATCTTCTTGGTTATCAATCATATTTCTTCACCCAGATTTAATGTTGAATCGACTCTAACAGACACGTAAATGGAATGGTTTCAATAAAACTGGATTAGAAAGAGATACCTTCAACACATGAGCAACAGTGCCCGGAGGCTTGGAGTTATCAGGAACTTGGAATACTGCATTGTGCATGTTTGGATCAAATGGTTCATTTGTAGGGTCGAATTTTTTGACCCCGTACTTTCTAAACACCTGAAAGCAAAAACATTTCTAACTGGTCAGTAACAATTCTAACATGTTATGGAACACATGTTGAGTACAAACATTGTCAAGAGTGACAAAAGAGACAACTTGTTGCAAAATTAACTTCACAAATGGCTGTGTATAACAAACTTTCGGATAAAGCTGCAATGGTTGAATTGATTTTAGTTTGCTAATTTTGCTCTCTTACTAAGAACAAATGCCGAAATCAAACCTACTAATTCAAGTATAGAAAATTACCAACTCTAGCTTGGATGGACGAGAACTCACAACACCATAGGAAGCTGTGAAACAAACTACTGAGTTTTGGTTAAGAGTCACAAAAATTACCTCTGCAAGCTGTTTCTCAGTCATTTCAACTCCTTCGAGGAGTGTCTTAAGGAGTGGTACAGCTCCGGCAGTATCATTGGATTCGTCAATCTTAGAGAAACTACCTTTAACATGGGTAGAAGCCCTTCCTAAATTGTCTGCAACATCTAATAGGTCCTTCGCAAAATTCTGCAGCACATTGACAAATAATTCTCATCACTTTCATAGGATCCCGAATACAATAGAAATCAAGAGATGTTGAGTCACCAACAATACCTGTACAGCAAACTTTTTTGAGTTGTCTGCTTCACGTCGTGTTCTGGCCATAACATTCTCCATTTCTGCGAGGGTTCGAACAATTTTGTCCTTCATTTGTTCAATCTCCTTTTGTTTTTCCTCCAAGAGTCCATCTTTTTCCTCCACAAGTTTGATCATGTCAGCCAATGATAAGTCACCATCACTCTCAGAATCAGAATCGGAACTTGAATCTGAATCAGAAAATACAGTCCGTTTAGCAGCTCTTCTTCTTTTATCAGATTAAGGCATTGTATCTTGGAAACCTGGGTTAAAACCTGATTCTTTTGTTTGATCGGTAACTTCAGCCCCTCCAGGATTTGTCCCCCCACTTCGCCTTGCAGGCTCTTCACCATTACTTTGTGCAGAATTCTCATGCTCCCTTTTTGGAGGCTCAGGCGGCGAGGCAGACGAAGAGATTCCATTTTGTTGGAATGCAGAGAAATTAAGGCTTGAATGATGCAGCAGAAACACATCATTTGTAACCAACTGCACAGAGAAGAAAGCACATACAGCCTATAATAGTGCATCAAACCTCAAAGAAAAAGCAATATAATGAAAAATTATGTCAATATGTAAGGGTGATTATGTTTTGCAAGAACCAAAAATATGGGTTTAGGATCCTAATTCCTATATGATCACTCAATTACTTAAAAAACATGAGAACCTTAAAACTAAACAAGATCTTAATCAAAAGCATATGAAGAATGAGTTTACAAGTTCTAAATCACTAATGAAATAACTGCATTAAGGCAATTAGTAAAATTGCTCCTTTGTTATGTTTCATCCATAGCAACAACAAAAATTATATCTTTTACTCCTTTGTGTTAAACTTTTACACAATCAAAACATACAATTTAAATAAGAAGGCAGCAAAATCGATCAAAAAGACCAAAGAAAAGGGGAAAAAAAAGATACTGTGAACTGTGAATCTTAAGATCCTAAAAGGAACTTAGTTGCATAAGAAATTAAACCTTTTAACTTGCAAACAAAACCAGCGAATTTCAACATGATAAAACAAATAATAGACAATAAAAAGCCAACGCCCCTATGAAAAAAATAATAAAAAAATCATCAAAATTGAGCTAATTGAACGAAACCCTAAACCCTATCAAAACCCTCTCAGAATTAACCATAAAAATACAAGGGTTTTATCTTTTTTTACTTCATTTGCTGAAAATGTTTAGTACCTTATTCGAAGATTGACAAACAAGAGAGTGAAACTGGGTGGGAAAGCTTGGCGTTTGAAGCTTCTGCGGAGCAGAGAGAAGCAAGGAGCGTGCACCGACGCTCTTTGAAACGCGTGACAAAGCCCTAGACATCAAGTCTCTGAAGATGAAGGATGACGGTTTTAGAGGGTCAAATTTGGAAATAAAAAGACAAATGAGGGGTTTTTAGAGAGAGAACAAAAAAACAAGGGCGAAAGGAATTAGAGGCAAAGAAGGCGCGTGAAGAGATGGAAGTTGATTTTGGGCTAGTTCTTTATTACTTTTGAGAATTGATTTTTGTTGTTGGACTTAATCATCTCTTAGTAAAAATAAATCGACGTTGTTTTGATATGCGAATTGGTGAATTTCGACATTTCCTATGTTATGTTTTTGCCTTGTCAAGTTTTTAATTTTTAATTAACATTTGAAATAGTATTTGTTATACTGTCAAAGTTTTTAAACTCTACTTAGAAGGAAGAGTAAAAGTTGACAAGTATTGGAAAATTTTATTTTACGAGTCTTTTCCATCACATTATTTATGCTTTATTTTAATTATTCAATGATATTTCACTAATTTTTTATATCATTGACACATAATTTAAATAGTTTTTCATTCTTAACTCCAAACTCGAACATTAAATTTTGAATTTCAAATCCTAAACTTTGAACCCTAAACTCAATTTCAAAATTAAGATTCAAGATTTGGGATTTAAGGCTAATGGTTCAAGGTAAAAGAATGTCAAAATGATGTATAAATTATATGAAAAAATTACTGAAATATCATTAAATAATTGAAAATAAACCATGAATAATGTAATGGGAAGGGTCTATAATATAATTCTTCATCTTATAAAAATATAGTAAAATATTAAATAATAAAAAAAAGATGACATTTTTTTATAACTTATTTTAAGATTGAATCCTAAAACCACATAGTTAGTTTGGGAAAGATGGAAAGTAAAGAAATGGGAAGTCACGTTTGACATGTGACTCAAGGGTTGCGTTGCAATGCCAACTTACAGAAACAACATCATTTCTTCTGGGTTTATTGTAGGCGTTACAAACTTATAACTGCATGGATTCTTATCCCCTTATAGAAGCAACGTTTAAAGCTGTTCTAAAGCAATTGGCCCTCCCTTCATCACTACCTCTCCTCATGTGGGTAGGCAGGCTCAACTGCTCATTTGAATTTTAATCCCTCAAAATTCATCACTTATTTTTTAGGGCTACGCACTATAAACAAGTTCGTATTTTTCTTAATTAGTATTTTGATGGGTTTACAAAATGGAAGTATTTTGAAATACTTGAACCAGCAAAACCATAATAAATTAAAGAGTTTATATATGGTCTAGCTCGACTTCATGACCTTTGGCATTTAGGTCAGTGACGAGGGAGCATATCACTTCACTATTCAAGCACTACGAGATACTCTCATTATGTAAATCTGTTAGGGTTTTCAATAAATTTGAAAGACAAAACTTAAACAGAAGACAATATTCGATTTGTGAAATGTGTGCTGAGGCACATCAACAAAAAAATAAAAAAGTATTAGCGAATGCTTTAGTTTACGATAGTTTTCGTTTGTTTAAAGATTAAAAAAATTTCTAATCTATCAATTTACCAAAACTCTCCACTACAAAAGAAAAAACAAAATTTGATCAAGAAAAATACCAAACTCATAGAGAATCCGACCATCAACAAAAAAAATAGGCCAAATATTGCATATAAATATTTCCCAATTTATTAATTACCGAATAAAAATCACAATTTATTTCATTAAGAAATATTGCTTCAAACCCATCATTATAATTGGTATAAATACTATGTAGGGAACTCAAAAACAAGTTGGTTCATTCCAGCCAATAAAACATTGTTATTGTCATGAATGATCATTGTCTTAAATAATACAAAGCTCTTTCACCTACTTTGAGCAAAATTTAAAGTCTCAACAAACTTCATCTGTCTAATTGTCTATTAACTTCCTCTCACTCTTCACTTTCATCAATATCGCACCAGCTTCACCAAACCCTTGTTGTCTATTTATATATACAAACCTGCAATTTTGGAAAGAAATTAAATATGGCAATTAAGGTCTTCTCATTCTTCTTCTTTGTTTATCTACTTGTGGAAATGCATGAAATAAGTGCAATGGTGCCTGCTGTTATAGTCTTCGGAGATTCTACGGTGGATCCAGGGAACAACAACCAGATATCCACTGTTTTGAAGAGCAATTTTGCGCCTTATGGTCGGGATTACTTCGGTGGTCAGCCAACCGGACGTTTCTCCAATGGTAGGATTGCCACGGACTTCATTTCGGAAGCATATGGTATCAAGCCAGCCATACCAGCATACTTGGATCCCAAGTTTGACATAAGAGATTTCGCTACCGGAGTCTCGTTTGCTTCGGCTGGAACCGGTTACGACAAAGCAACTTCTGATGTCCTAGTAAGTCAAGCCATGGATGGCTGATAGTTATAAAATTATCGGTTTCTTCAGCTACTTTCTCATTTTTTTTTCCCATTGATTTTGCAGTCAGTGATACCATTTTGGAAGGAAATGGTGTACTACAAAGAATTTCAGGACAAACTAAGAGGGTATCTAGGCAATGATATAGCTAATCATCACTTGAGTGAATCACTGCACCTGATAAGCATAGGAACCAATGACTTCCTAGAGAACTACTATCCTTTTCCAACCCGATCTTCGGAGTACCCTGTCGATAAATACGAGATTTTTCTAATAGGAATTGCCAGCAATTTCATCAGGGAGCTTTACAATCTGGGAGCTCGGAAGATAGCAATAAGCGGCCTTCCTCCGATGGGATGTTTACCGTTGGAAAGAACGACGAATATCATGCACGGAAGTGCATGTATCGAAGAGTATAACGACGTGGCTAAAGATTTCAATCAAAAGTTGCAGGATTCTGTCACGGAGCTGAACCGGGAGCTCGGTGGAATCCAACTCGTGATGTCGAACCCCTACTATAAGCTCTTAGAAATGATCCAAAATCCAATTCTGTTCGGTTAGTCCTTAGCAATAGTTCATAGTACTTGCATAGAAAAGGAAAGTCATAGGACAAGGAGATATATGTCTACTAATTGAACTTCATGCATTAAAATGGTAAAGACATAGAAGGACAACATAAACTACACAACCATATTTGTCTGAAACATGAAATCATAGTTAAACCTGCATGTGTTTCTCGACTGATGAAATTTCTACGACATGACAGGATTTGAGAATGTGGCAACAGCATGCTGTGGGACAGGATACTTCGAGATGAGTTACATGTGTGATAGGATGAACCCATTTACATGTTCGGATGCCAATAAATACATATTCTGGGACTCCTTTCACCCAACAGAGAAAGCCAATTTCATTTTGGCTGATCATGCTTTCAAAACTACCCTTACCGTGTTCCGATAATTACTATAAAGCACAAAACAAGAAGAAGCAGTGTTTCATTGTTGTAGAATTCAACATACTATTATTATTTTCATTGCAAAGAAATGGGTCAAGCTTTTAACCACGTAAGATTATTATCGATTGAAAATGACTGGAGCCTCCATCGCCTGTCTCCATCAAACACCCTCAGTTGACAATAACTATACCTTGTAATGTTTATTCCTATGATCCAAATGCCATTATATTTATAGTATATATGGCTGGATGTACAAGGGAAATAGTTCTGAACCTTCTTCACAGTTTCGTTGAAATTTCATCTCCTTTGCAAATTCATCTCCTATAAGTCATACACGTTCTATTGCCGCTCAAAATGAAAATTTCGAAGTTCTATTCATTTCCAGGGTTCTTTTTTTTCTTTTTATTTTCTGTTTTGTTAAATAAATGGGATCTAAGGTCTCTAGTCCGAGAGTTAAAAATGGCAGCGGTTTGGGGGAAAGGGAAAAATCAACTAAGCCATCAGAAAGAGTTGAAGCTAACATTAATGGTTCGAAGGGGAATAAAAGAGATGGGTATGCAAAGAAGGCATTGTTTTATGTAAAGAATATGATAGAGAGGTGTGCATGTAAGTTGAAGATCAAAAAGTATATTGGAAAATCTGGGCGCAGTAATAGCAAGAAGAAGTCTCCTATGGAAAGGTCATGTTGTGCTTGTATTTCATCAGAGAAAAGGACTCAATTGACAAATAATTTATTCAAAATGAGAACATTTTTGTTGAAGGTTGGAGGCGGTCATGATCATGGAGGAAGCAAAGCCAATAACATCAACGGTTGCAACAATGGTGGAGGGAATCATGGAAAGGGAGATACTGATAAGAAACAGATGTAAATTTCACCCTTTTATTCTTGGTTTTCCTTTCACTTGTATGTTTTTTATCAGGACCAGGATTTGATTTTTTTTTTCTTTTAAAGTGCACTTCAAGTCCTTAGCAAAGTAATAAAGTTAATGGAATTCTCTTTGTTGTAAGATTTGTTGACATCGCCTCAACAGGTATGGTTGATAATTGTGGATTTACTTTTGATTTTATCGTAAATGAGAGTATTATATTATCTAAATAAATTTTATCATGACAAATTGAAGAGTTTGTGCACTTTGAGACACTCTCGCTCTATAAACTAGTAAAGGCTCTCGATAGAATTAGGAGAGAAAATCCATATTGGATATTCTTCTTTATTGAAGGGTTAGACCCTCAACAAGTCTACGACGCACATGATTCTAACTATTTAAGCATTCTATTGATTCTAATTATTTAAGCATTCTATAAAATCAACGAGACAGGAAAGTAGAAAGATAAAACCCCAATTAAAAATCATACGAAAGTTTGTAGCCCTTAACAAAAAAAGAGCTCTACCTCGGCTAGTTGATTGCACCTGTTCAGGCACAAATTACACTCTTACTTTGTTAATCCACCATAATTTTCAATAGTCGGAAAACAATACCATAACGGGAGACATGTTAAGGGTATTCCTCTCAATAAGAATGCAAATTTTCCAAAAGTAAAAGATTGGCTTCTTCTAGCACATATTTTTACACTTTTTCTTTCAAAATCATGGTCGCAATCTGATACGAGGACAATTCGATGGACCGTAAGACTTCCAATAGAAGAATAAAAATCCTCAAAAACTATATCAATTACAAAACATTTAAGAAAATTTAACTTTTATTGCACTTCTAGTGATAGTTTAAGGTGTGAGTATCAAACCCACAAAATCTTTGATCCCATAATTATGTCGTAAAGCTATCAGCTTAATTTAAGGAACATCGTTTTTTACATGTTTAAGAAAAGTCGAAACATAAAACTCGCCAAGAACAGCAGCTCTAGGAGCTAATACAAGATATAATCTACAACAAATCTGGCTCAAGATTGCTAATGTAGAATTGAGATATTGTCGTTAATCGAATCAAATATTGATCATGATGTTCGGTATAAGAAATTTGTAGCAGTCGTTAGTCATAGGGATTCCTGAATGTCTTCAAAAGTTCAGGGATATCATAACCCAACATGTCATCAACAGCTTGAATCATTTTAGGTTTTAGCTTCTCGAATTTGTCAAAGTTGTAACCAGACAAAATCTCCTTAAAATGTTCCACATTTGGAAAATCCCCTGGTGGTAGGTGATGATCTCTTTGAACCTATATAACAAACAGATTTTTTGCATAAGAAATTGATGCATGATAAACAAACTTAATATTCAATGTAAACTTGCAAGCACTGATACATGCACGCACACGCGCGCACACACAATAGAGAAGAGAGAATACTTTTCCAAATTCGCCTTCCAAATTATCGATCAGTCTCTGTTGAGTTTTTGCTTTCCCAATCATAGAAGGCATTTCCTTCTTAAGGTGGGCGATGATATAAGCATGTATCTTGGCAGCTCTAGCCCGCTTCACAAACTCATTTATCTGCAGGTAAACAAAGTACCGAAACTTCTCCTTAACACATATCCATTTTTTAGAAAACTTCATTTCTTTTCAGAGGAAAATTAGTATAATGAACTTACTCGACGATCACAAGCCTTCTTTGGAATGTCTTTCAGGTCAGAAAGAAGGTCCTCCTGTTCTTTTTCGAACAACTCTTTCCCAATTGGTCCTGTTGCAGCTTCATTTACAGGCTTGTCATTGAATGAACTGCCAAAGATGAGATATTAACATCAAAAAGTTTAAGACCAAGATGCATCATAGTTTAAAAGAAGTTTCAAGTAATATGCAACAATGAACATTTGGACACATTTGTTTCAGTCATAAAGATTGACGAGCAGAAAGAGCTTACCCAATATACACACGCACAACCTCTGGGGTGTTAAGGACTTTCCCAAGTGACCACATTAAGGCTCCATAAACCCTCATCAACTACAATAAAAGGCAAAGATGGGTACATGAAAATCCAACCATCAGTAGTTGCATCTAAGAAAGACTAGTGGTTCAGAAACATGGCTGCCAAAATGCTTACTTGTTGCGTATCAACTTGATCTGCCTTGTTCAAAACCACACGAATCTTATCATCGTGACCACGCAGAGAATATATCACGCGCTTGAATTCATCACTTACATCTAACTTGTGAGGATCAAACAGAAGAAGAATAAGATCGCATTTTGCAGCAAACCATGACGTTACACCAGTAAAATCATAGGCTCGTTGTGTTCGTTGTTTTTCTCCTGATAACACTCCAGGAGTATCTACAAAAGTTACGTGCTCCAACAGCTTCAGACATGAAAAGAAGGTATTAAATTCTATATAAGCAGAAAAATTAACTATCACAGCAAACTAGAATTGAACAATTAACTCACTGGATGTGGCATTTGAGAACACTCAAACTTCGACAAAAATGCAGTTCCGAAAGTAGTGAGGCCACTGAATGGCATGTCTGCCTGGACAGCGATAGTGTTCCCTGGAACACTTCTTTCATCAGTTCCCGACTGCATAAAGGGAAAGAGAGTATGTGCATAACACGCGAGATCAAAACAAAATTCCACAATTACAACAAACATCAAATGATAACAAACAAAGCAGTGTAGACAGTATACAGAAAATTAAGATTCAATTTCCATAATTGATTCTAAAACCAACAAGTAATGGAAACTCTCCAAGCTAGATCTGCAGAACAACAAATTCTGAATTACCATAACAACAACAAATCTGTCAGTCGTTGGTTCAGGTCCAATGTGAGCTCCTGAAAATGATAACAAAAATATATGAATGAAAACGGAGGGGGGGCTTCTAAATTAGTGATTTGTCTGAGTGAGAGTGAGAGGGAGAGGATCACTTGCCTGGATAACTAGTCTTAAGCAAATGTTTAATGAAGGTTGTTTTCCCAGTGGAATATTGACCCAAAAGCATAACCATTGGTTTGGCATCAAAATCACTATTTGTCTGCAATAAACGAAAATCAGAACCAGCTGATTAGCTTTACAGAGCTGTTAAATAGAACTTTTAGCACATAGTCAAGGATAGTTAAAACTGAGCTGGATCTACAACTAACTCACCAACAATGGGGATACAAAATCATTAAAATGATATGTAACTTCTAAAGGCTTCAACTTCTGAAGGTACAATCTCTTTAAGCCGTCTATAATTGAAGTCACAGAGGACAAAGATATCTGTTCTACACAAGAAAGGATTAGTTACACATGCTAAGGATGCAGATAAATAAAAACACAATAAAAAATAATCAAGTAAAGGAATTAGACAGATATTAACATCATTAACAACACAAATACCAAAGCTAAAAAACGTAAGTGTTATGGAAGTAAAATAAAGAGACAAATATGAATTTGATATAAATAAAGGAATTATTTATAACCCTAAACCCTATACCTAGACTAAAATGGTAGTAACAAGAGCATCAGCAGCAAAGGAAGATCAACTATAAAATGACAAAACAAACCTTCTTTGATGATTTTGAAGAAAACCATTGAGATGCAGGTGATGTTTGATTTGAAGAACTACCTGCAAGCCCCCAACTAGTAAAAATAACATATGATAGTGAAATCGGAGTAAACTAATCATCAAAGGTTACAACAAGAAAGTCATACCATTGCTTTCAAGGCTACTTGACTTTGAAGATTGTTTCTTTCTCTGAATAAATCAAGCAAAATGATAAGAAATTCCAGACGCTAAGCATATGGAACATAGAGTTTAAGAAGGTAAAAGAAAGAAGCCACATACCATGATTAATGCATCTAAGCCTTCCATTACAGGAGGTTTAATATTCTCAAAGTCTACTGCAATATATCAGCATACCTTAACATTAGCTCTGACTATTATATACGACTATAAATGTACTGGCAAAACAACCAAAAAAAACAGTTTCTAAATAAATAAATGCACCTCAAAAGTTTTCAGCATGAAATAAACATTCAAACCATGCAATTCAGAAAGAGGGACATGCTAAATCATCATACCATCACCATTCAGGAGATCATGTGATATTTGATGACCTTCTTGCGCCAGCGAAACCAGCTAAGCATTAAAATTAACAAGTAGTCAGATTAGAAGAAATCAATAAGCAATATATATTATATCATAATCCAAAGAAACTTGCAACTCCTAACCTGCATAGCAAAAACAAATTCTTTGAAACCAAGAAATCCCTGTCTCTTAGAATCAGCAGTCGCCCACACCTTTAAGGAATCAAAACAAGAATGTAGCTGAATCATTTAGAAAATAGCATAAAGGAAACAAGAACAGTAATCAAACTCTAAGTTCCCTTGGATTTTGCTAAATTTACCGAAAATCAAACTTCAATTATTCAATTAAAGATCTACTTTTGGAGATTATGATCAAGTAACAGAAGCAATTAAAACTTCCCTTGTGTTTTTTTTTAATAGATACTTCAAGTTTAAGCTGAACTTAAATATATAAATAAAAATAAAAATCACCAAAAACGATGAAAATAGAAGAATATTGACCTGCTTGAGATCTGGTCGCGATAAATTTGACATACCAAAAAACTTGATTGCATCATTTCCGGTAATGCGTCCATCATTATCTACCGAAAAGACGATATTAAAAATTAGTAAAACGAAAATTTGAACAAAAAGTAAAGCTAAAATCGTACCTGAATCAGCGAAGTTGAACCACTCTTGATAAATTTTCTGGTGTTCTTTAGAGCAGGAACCGATCCGACCGGTCCCAATCTCCATTGCTGAAGAGAAAACTGTAGATGTTTTTCTTTGAGTTACTTCAAGCGTTCGATAAAAGAGAAGCTGGCTTCGAAACAGTGGAGAGAGAAAGAAAATATAAGTAAAAAAAAATCGAACAAAACTGAAAAAGGAAAAAAAAATACACAGCCGTAGCCGTACCACCGTCCGCGTTTTTTCCTGCGAGGGAGAGAGTGCTTTAACACCACGAAAAGGGGAAGTTCATACGTCGTCGTATAAATGCTTCGAGTTTTAACGGCTTTTTGAAGGTTTGTAGAACGACAGCGTTTTAATGGGTTTTTTAATAGTTGCTTTCTCTTGACACTCGCGCCAAGAGTGGTTATTATTGAAAAAAGTAAAAAATGAAAATAGAGCCGATTTGCGGTAACTTGAAGTAAATGCATTTTTTTTAAGAAAATGAAACTACATTACATTTTTCTTGCTTGAATGAAAAAACATAATTACATTAAATTAAGTTCATTATGTACTTATAAAAAACCTTAAACAATTTACATTAATATCTTTTTGAAATAGGAATTTGATTTAAGATAAATAAGAAATTATTTATCTAAATCCTTTAAAATTTTAAAATTTTAAATTAATAAAATCAAAATTATACTTTAACCCTTTAAAAGTGATAAAATTTGATTTAATGTTTTAAAATTACAATTTACAATTTAATTTCGATCCTTAAAAGATTTTCGGCAATAGATTAATTAATATATTTTAATACTATGTGGAATAAATAAATAAAATGCTCCTCTTCATTTGGCTGCTTAGTATAAAATCATAATAAATATTAAAATAATGTAATAACATCACTAAAAATAGTTCATTGTTGAATTCAAAAAACAAATGCAAGTATTACTTTATGAAATGGCATTTTTATCCTTAATGAGAAGAAAAAGAACCCAAAGAGCTTTGTGAAAGGTGGGTGTGCTATGCGTGGGAAAATATTGATGGAAATTGATTCGATTTTGTTATAAAAGAAAGGAAAATGTATATTTGATTGAAATTAATAAGGATATGGTGCTCTTATTTATGAAATGATTAAATGTTGATAAAGAAATATCTAAATTAAATGATTCTAAGTAAAGATTAAAAGATACTAGAACAAGTAAATATTGTAATTGCCTAAATTCAAGGTTATCGAACAGTGGTTTCTAACCACAAATCCGATTTAAAGAGAAATTTATTTTAATATTTTTGCATGAATATTGATATGATAGGAAAATCGTATGAAAATATCGATAGAAAAATTTTACCAATTTAGTGGTTAGTTAGAAAAAGAAATTATTAAAGAAATTAGGTAAAAATAAGGTATCGAGACCTCGATCTCATAAAACCGAGTCAAAAATATTTTATAAATATTCATGAAATGTTAGTAATATGGTATTAAAATTTCGTTAGAAAATTTTAATATTTGGGTAATCAATTAAGTAAAAGGACTAAATTGAAAAATGTGTAAAAGTTACTAGAAGGATTAAATAGCTCAATTGTTAAATGAGAAGGGACATAAATTGAAAATAAGCCCAAAAGGAGATATTTTGGGCGGCATAAGCTGAGAAAAATTAGGAGAATTTGTGAAATAAGGGTAAAATGAGAAAATAACAAATTTTACTAACATAAAAATGAGACCAAATTGGAATATCTAGAATTATCTTTATTTTTCTGCATTCTCATCAGCCAAAAACGTCCTAAGGGTTCATTCAAACTGGTTTTTCATAATTTTTGCATCAAGTGAGTTAATTCTTTCCTTTTTCTTGCCAATTTTGTGTTTCTAAGACTTTTACAACTAGGTCGTATTACTAAATTTATTAGTTTTTGATTTTATGAATGAAATTGAAAGTTGCTATGAATAAGTGCTGGAATTTTATGATGAAATAGTATGAAATTGAAGCTTTAATTTGTTTATGAGATGATTTTATTTGGTAATTTCAATAGAAATTGATTTGTAGGGCTTAATTGTGAAAAAGTTTGGAATTAAAGTCTAGTGCTAAAATTTTGATTTCCAAAGATTATAAAATAGTTTAAAGTGATGGGATAAAGTGTTAATTGAGAAAAATCAGCTCAATTGAGAGGTTAATTGAGCAGAGATGAAATTATCATTTATTGAAAGCTTGGGGAAAAATGGTAATTAACATCATGCACTAAAACAGTTTTGGACAGCGGAAGTAGTCTAACTTTTAAAAATCACCAAAAATTGTAGAGATCGAATTAGAGGATGAATAAAATATGAAATTAAATATTATTTAGTCTAGTTTCTTATAAAAGAAACGATGTAAGCAATGGAATTGTAAATCATGAGATATAATAGATTTTGTGAGACAATGTCAGAATAAATTCGGGTTCCCCTGTTCTGACTTTGGAAAATCATCAAAAATTTGAGAAAAATAATTAGGGGCTTAAATTTATATGTTTAAAATCCTTAATGAGTCTATTTTCAAAATAAATAAGTGAGAATATCATCCGAATTCTGTAGAATAAGATAATTAATTTTTAGTGAAGAGGGCTCGGAACTATTGAACAGTGAAGCAGGGGAAACTTTAAAGAATAAACTGTACTTATTGGCTAAACCAAAAATTCTGAAAATTTTATGGTAAGAAGATATGTGAGTCTAGTTTCGGGTAAAATTATCGGATCTTAATTTGAAGTTCTTTAGCTCAAGATATAAATAATTTAGTGACTATGACTCAATGAGACAGCTTTGAATGCACTATAAATAATAATGGAATTATAGAGAATGTTACATATGAACATGAAATGTATTAGATTAATGATTAAATTTATTTATTTAGATCCAGAAAATTAAAACACGAAGCTAGATCGAGGAAAAGAAAAAGTTCGGGATTAGTAGATTTTTGTTTACGAACAAGTATCGAGGTAAGTTCGTGTAACTTGAATTATATTCTTAAATGCCTGAAATGTTTGTTATTGATGTGAATATGATTTGAATTTTCATTATATGAAAATTGATGAAACATTAATATATTTGATAAAAAGGGGAAGAAATCCCGGTTGAATGGAAGGAAAATTCGATGGATCTCTGAAAAGGAATTGACGGTAAAAAGGATCTAACCTGGACGGGTGATCCTATTCTGATATAGCCCTCCCAAAGAATATGTGGAAAATGGATTTAGCCCGGACGGGTAATCCGAATTAGGGTCTGAGTTTAGCCTAGACTGGTAATTCAGATCCAAGCTCATTAGAGTAATTGTCGTTGCAGGGGATTTAGCCTGGATTGGTAATCCCGACAATACTCTATGAGTTTATATTACAGGGGATTTAGCTTGGGCTGGTAATCCCGCTGTAAGGATGAGGTTCGTGGGAGTGTGCTCTCTGAAATAGAAATGTGCGCACATGAATATGAATTGACGGACCCGGAATTGTACATTAAAGTGTACCTCTGAAAATCTATTGAAATTCCGAGAAATTTAACGGGATAAATATGGAAAAATAACAAGGAAATAGAAATCATGGTATTGATGAGCTCATCAATCATGGTATATATATTGTTGATACATGAAAATTATTGAACTAACTTGAATGTTGAGTTTGTGCATGTTAAAGGAATAATGCATTGAATGGATGTATGAATGTTTATTGCATTGTATTGAAAATATTAGGTAAGTATAATTCTTGTTACATGAGCTTACTAGCACAAAGTGCTTACCTGTTTCCTTTTCTCATGTGTTGTACTGTTAAGAGCTATAAGGTTAGATTTGGTCGGAGACACATCACACTATCAACCTCAAGATGTCGGTATATAAAGAAACTTTATTTTGGAAATCAATGGCATGTATAAGCTAATAAAGTAAATGTTAATGTGAAATGAATGTATGGTTAGTCATTGGTATGGCTAACAAATTTTGATTTTGGTATGTGATAAGGTTATCTTATGAATATGTTAAATCTATCTTGAAAATATGTTGAAATGGATTGGTTGTGTTGGATTGGTCTCGGTTTAAAAATTGCAGGGAAGATTAGATATTTATAAAGGGGTTATATTGAGTTCATAAAAAAAAAGACTTTGGGATTTTGCGAAAAATTTCTTATGGTTTCGATTTATTCCTGATTTGGTCCTGATGTATGTTTTGGGCTTCGGAGGCCCAACCAAGGGACGTCATGACATGTTTTGATAAATGAATAGTATTTAACTTGTAATAATGGAAAATTAATTCGGTAAAATCTGGTAATGCCTCATACCCTATTCCGGCGACGAATACGGGTAGGGGGTATTACAAATATCCTCTTCGATTTTCTTAACAATTACGTTAAAATCAACAATCAAAATAGATTCTAAGCGAGATAAAAGAAAAAATATTTGTTTTTAGTATTTTTTATAATTATTTGACTTAAGTTATGACAGTATAAAGTAAATGATTTGTTTTTAGCTTTTCAGGGTTATTTTCGTCTGCACAATCAAACTTTATATAAAGACTTAGGATGTACCGAATACCTAATTTGAGTTGCTAACACTTCAATAAATAAAGACGTTAAGGGTTTGATATAACTAAGTCGTCTTAAACGCATCTAAAAACCTTCGTAATTTAGTAGCAGGATTAGATTTAGTTTTTTTTTCTTAAAAGATTTGTTCTTTTCTTTTGGAATTGATTTCGATCCAAGATTTCTTTTATTCAATTAAAGTTATTCAATTTATTTTCCTTTGTAAATGGTGAGATTTGTTTTCCCAATTGAGAGATTTGCTATTCTGCTCTTAATCGATACAAATCAAGATTATTCTATATCTCTTTTCTCTTTTGGTTTATTAGTATTATTTACATGTTTATATTAATTGAGTTTGGGATTATGAATAACATGAGTAGGTAATTCCATTAGGGGGAGATTAACAAGTGGATGGAGGAGTGATTAACAGAGGATTAATAGTTTCCTACAGAATTAGTTGGTATAAATTACGCGTTCTTAAGCCCTAGGCTTGACAACCCTAGGAAGTAATCAAAAGTTAAACGAGGTCGGGAGATAAGTTGGTCGAGTAAATCATAATTTATTTTTGGTTGAGAAAATGATGTCGGGAGATAAGTGAGTATCAATCAATTAATTAATCAGTTAGAGTTCGGGAGGTAAACAAGTTGTCTTTTTGTATTATGAACCGACCATATAATACTGTTTAGTATTAGTTAAACGTTAGATAACCAATGAGTCAATATTTGCTTCCATTTTTCTTTGCATGCAAAAACATTGAGGACAATATACAAAAACTATTAATGTTATCAATTGAAATTTTATTAAACCAATTTGTTCAAAAAATACAAGTATACAAAACGAATATACTACGCTTAGGGTATTAGATCAAACACTAGAAACATCTCTAATCCTCTTAAAGTTTTATACCTCAAAACCTTGAGTATAATCTTTACAACTAAAAGAAGATTGGCAAACTAATAATCAACCTCTAATAGGTATATGTTTGGAGTGAAGCTATAAATTCAATTATATAAGAGTAAGAAAAGATTTTATAATAAGTAAAAAAACTATGCACAAGAGAAAAATGAGAAGTGAAGAATTTGAAGTTTTTCTCTTGACTTTGATGCTTGCACATGTTTCGTATCTCTCTTCAAGTGTTATTGACCTAGATTTATACCCTCTCATTGATTTGAAGAAGTTTGAAGTCATTGGAGGGAGCTTCTAGCCATTGGAGACATTAGTTTTGCACACTTAATACAGTTTGAAGGATCAAGACAATGTATAAGTCTCAATACTTTTTTGAATAGGTCTCAATACTAAGAAGAACATGTATCGTGACCATACTGTTCTCAAACGCCTTGTGGCTACTGACTTTGAATGTATCAATACCATACTTTTCTTAAAAGATTTATTAGATTCTCTTTGAGAGATCTTGAGACTTAGCTTAGAGATTGTTTTTTAAAGGCTTGAACTTAGGAGTACTCAAAGACATTTATAATTTGTTTAAAATATTTAGAAACTTGTTTTTTTTTGTTTTTTTTAGTTTTCAACAGTTGAAAATAATTAATGTGTTGTTAAATTAATTTTTGCAAATTTGATACCAAAACATTTAAAAATAAAAACTAATCGTGTAAAAATAATTTTAAATTTAAATAATGTAGAGTGTAATTGGATTACTACAATTACATTTAATTAAGTGAGACCCACTAATTATAGTAGTTATCCAAACATGACACAAATATGTAATTACAAGCAATTATGTCCTCAATTCATTATTAAATGGGTTTTCAAACTGTCATAAATACATTAAAACAAGACAATTTTATAATCTCGCTTGTGGAATAAAAAATATTATCACGAGCGCATCGAATAATAATATTTTTAATAGTTAATCTTTTATTTTTTACACCAACCTAAATGTGATACGTGTCACCATTTGAATCTTACTTGAAAGAGAGATTATTATACCAACATTTCCTACCACCAAGTCCAGCTTATTAAATTAATCCACGTCATATTTTTTTCCATGTCATCCTAACTACTAAGCCCTTCAAATTACTAATTTATTTTCACTTAGGGTCTGTTTGATTGCCAGTAAATGTTTTCCGTAAAATGATTTCTGGAAAATGTTTTACTTTTCTGTAAAATGATTTACTGGAAAATATTTTCGGTGTTTGATTGAATCATGTAAAATATTTTTTCTTTGTTTGATGATTTCTTGAAATATTTTCCGAAAAGTTGTTTTACATATATTAATATATTAATAATTTTTTATATTTTAAATTGTTTTTACATATATTACAATGATTTATTTATAATAATACTCAATTATTAAGCTACAATATTAATCGTTATAAATTGAAAAAAAATACTTTCTTATTAGTTGGAAAAAAGTGAAGAGAAATGGCTAAATTTACCTTTTTATTTTATTATTTATTAAATGGGAAATAAACTTCATACAATACAACATTCTTGAGCAAAATTAAATTCCCAATAGACTAAACTTGTGATTAATTTGGTCAAAATCAATCAAAGCTTAGGAGTTTGACACAATTAATTCAACCTTTCTCTATAAAATGAAGTATAAGCTTTATGGTAATCAAACATCTCTCTTAAGATCATCAAATGTTTTGTGAGAGTCAAAATTTCTAATGGTTAACCATTTACAAATGATGAAGTATTGTTGTCTAAGAGAGAGTAGTGATATATGTATACTATATAAACATACACTACTTTTTCTAAATGTCTGTACATATTAACAAACTTTAATACAATGATACAACTACATGTTGTCTAAGAGAGAGAGTAGTGATATATGTATACCATATAAACATACACTACTTTTTCTAAATGTCTGTACATATTAACAAACTTTAATACAACAATACAACTACATGCATGGTATTGATCCTTTACCTCCTTTTATGTATGTATATGTACTAGTTGATGTAGAATTTTAAGGGCAAGACTGGCTTGAAGATTCTTCTTAAGTCGGCTCCTTCCTTCATGGGGAAAAAAATATAGAACGAAGCTTGAATGAAGAAGAAGTCTCAACAACTTCAAGCTGCATCATGATGATTGAGAAATTCTATTTTACAAGGATACACTAGATCTACGGCCTGCATCAAAAGGAAGTGTAAATATTTAGGAGAAGCTAATTATGTTGCATCATATATGAAAGTATTAAATCTTACCCGTTGGGCACCCACTATATCATAGTGAGCAATATGACAGTTAAAAGCATCAATGCCAGAGTCTACATTTAGCATTTGTGCATTATCCTGGAAGCCAAAGGTGAAGCATATTTTCTTACCGAAGTTTTCCGTAACAAGCTTTTCAAACAACTTTGGCTGCAACATGTCCGGGGCAGAAATTTGAGGACTCAACCAAGACAGGAGGTAGGGAAGGTTAGCTGCAAAAGGATGGGCAGCAGCAAGCAATGTTCCAATTGGAATAACAGGAACATTTAGGACCTGTGCAGGGTCTGCCTACTCACCGAAGAGAAATAACATCAGATTATTGTCAACATATATACAAGCAGATAATAACACTTCATAGAGAAACAATGCTTAAGCAATTTCGCTTCAATAACACTTGCCAGGGGTAAAAGCAGTTTGAGTGACGATCTAGAAGACATATAGTCCAATGATGATGCCAACGTAGTGACTGCTGCCAATCCAGAATCCTTTCCTTCATAACTTTATAAAAACAAGACATTTTAGCACTCCTATATATTGTTCAAGATACAAAGTCAGAGTAAGATGAAAAGTTTACTGATTGTTTTAGCCAACAACAGTGTAGTTGGTAGAGTACAGACTCTTTATTCCAATGTTCAGGTTTTGATCCTAGCAATGCCATGTATCAAAAGAGAGAGAGAGAGAGAGAGACACAGCCAGAGAGACAAACGTTCTTTTTTGAAGTTGTGACTATGTAAGGAACTTTTTCTTTTAAATTGCTTATAAAACTATTCCATCAAGTAGCCTACTAGGACATATAGAGCTCTTTTGGACTTATACAGCAACAATTTTGATTCCATCTAAGGGCCTTAAAGAGTTCAAAATTAATTGGCTCTACTCATAAATGACTCAAAATCATCCTGGTTGACATGCTTTAGTTGTGATAATTAAAACGCAACAGTTTGAACTCTTAGATCAGCCTCAATAAGCAAAATAAAAAGGTTCAAGCATCAGATAGTTGAACCAAGCGTAGCATTTTCTTTTGTGAGTTTAACCAATATTATCAGTACCTAGATCAACATAATTTGTACACAAAGTTTTCCATTCTTTTATCTATAAATAAATTGCTATTAAAATGTTTAACCGGTCTAAGAAGTGATTATAAACTGTTTACAAGTCTATTTCAGTCGGTGCTGTGTCCAAAAGAAATGAAATTCAAGTTGGTCTTAGCTTCAAAATGCTAAATAAATTCTAATCATAACAGAACAGAGAAATTAAACATGCTGTTATGTGTTAATATAGCAAACTATTTTGCAATACCAAAAAGGTAATAGCCAAAAGGATATGCAGTAATAGGTTTTACATAGGTCATAAATGTAGATGAACAAACAAGTTTTTACAGAATCTTACCACATCGTGATAGCATCGCATATAGCAAGATACCGCCCATAGAATGACCAATTGCAAGTAACTTGCCATCATTTGGTTCACTCTTATCCTTTATGTATTCCATCTAAGATAAAAATTTTAGTTTAACAATACTCAAGTTAGTTGTCATGGCTTACGAATTGTCAGCTGGTGTACGCATCGCAGAAGGGATGGCACCTCACCGCAGCAAGGACGTCTTCTTCTAGGTAGTTGTCAAAGTCCCAATCATACTTGGAAATAAGATCAAGTTGTTTCTGCATATCTTTTAGTGCTGTAGAAATGCTTTTTTGCATATCAAAAGCACGTACTGGAGATGATCTTTCAGCTTCTTCAATTATATTTACAAGCTTTACAATTAAATCCGTAATTTGACTGGAAAAAGCATATCTTTTTTCTGTTTCTGAAAACCTCTTATAATCTGTACCCTTACCATAAAAATCCTTCCTCTGAGAAATAGAATCTAAAGGGTCTATATATTGTCCAAAATTCATTCCTTGTGTACTCAATCCAACACCTTTGAGTTCAAGAATCTAGGTATCATATCCTTGACAGCACATGAAGCGTGCGAATGAGGACTGAACATGAATTTGCATCATCAATAGACTTAAAAACAAGAACCCCAAGAGAGCTAAAAGCTTAGAAATGACAATCCAATGGAAGAAGCTCTATAAACAGAACAAGCGTAACCCCACAAAGCCATAAGCTACGAAACCACAATCCAATGGAAGAAAAGTTAAGAACACCGAGAAATACAATTAAAAGCTAAAAAATTAATAACAAAAAGAAACCCATAAAAGCTATGAGGTTTAGAAAATTACAAACCCATCACGTAGAAGCCTGGAAATTGCATTAATTCACCAAAAGAAATAATTCAATGAGAATTAAGAATGGATTGGAATTCGGGTACAGGGTCGGAGCGGGAAGGATTGAGGGAATCGAACTGAAGAATGGATTGGAATGGGAGAAGCCACAGAAAATGAGTAGAAATGAAAGTGGAAATAGAAAACATACCTTTCTAAAGAAAGTCTGCAAAGGAATTTTTGAAGCTGAGACGATGAGAGTGTAGAGAAAGGAATGGAAAATGTCTTACGGAAGGAAAATCGGTAAGACGTTTTCCAAAACCAAGGAAGTGATTTTACCCGTGTTTGTAAAAGGTTTTCTTGTGGAATTTATTTTCCACCAAACAAACGCCGGAAAATTCGGAAAATAATTTCCGGAAAACCAAATCCCACAATCAAACGGACCCTTAATGTTAACAACAAACAAAAAGAAATTGATGGGGGCGGCCGTTAGCCAATAATGGTGAAATTGATGATTCTCTTACGGATCAAAATGCAACGAATCAAGACAAAAACTAGTTTAAACCCAACCCTAAACCTTAACCCTTAACCAATGAATTAATACACGGTTGACACAAGACAATTAAATTGGGGTGAACCTAAAGGATGAATCAAACCTAGAAGTTAAGAATCCTAAGCAACTGAAGAAGACATGAATGCCCATGTTAAGGGGGAAAAGTGGAAAATAAGTTGAAAAGTATAGTAAAGAAGGTAATTTATCGAGGTTTTTTGACAGATTTATTAAACTTAAGTGAAAAGTGTGATTGGTTTTGTTTAATGGTGAATATGGTTTAGATTGAATATATCAAAAGAGCCAAATAGTGGCAGCCAGGTTTTGCAGCTCATGTGTTAATTTAATAGGAGCAAAGTTTCATATATGGAACTAAAAACTCCTTTATAAACATATCAAATAATTTTCCTTCTACCAAATTACAAGATACGAGGATTAGAAATAAAACCCATACACAAAAACTGTCCCATGAGCTCAAAATCTTAAAAAAAACAAAAAAAAGTTGTGCAAGAAAGCATTTGATTCAATAATCGATCTAGTTGAAAATCAAGAAATACCAATGGTCTTTCCAAGTATCCATAGAACAAATGATAACTCAATCCCAAAAATGGTGTGCAGTGTGCTCCTATCCAACGCTATCCCATATACTGTAATCCCACCTTGATTCTTCTCAAAATACGTCACTGTCATCAAAGCAACCATCAATGCAAATCAACACCTATACTAAAACCAACACATTCAGCTTCTTCTTTTTTATTAAAAAAGTGACATAAAATATATTACCTAGAGCTTGTCTCTTGTGGTATGAAATGGTACTATAAGCATGTGCTGGGATCAGCTTGCAGTTATCCAACTCGTCGTCTTCTTCACCGGGATCGTCACCTTCAGATTCACCATTTGCACCCACGTGTGGTAACACTTGTTGGTCATGGATGGCCGGAGTCCTCGGGGTCTCGCCTTCATCAAAGGAATCTAGTGTTGCACAAACATGCCACTTTGAAGCAAGGGATGTAACTGATTGTGCTTTGTGTGTTATCTTTGTTGCACTTCGAAGCAATATACAGAGTCCTGTGAGAAGAGTTATAGAGCACAACTGCAACAAAAATGAAACAGATGAATCATATATGTTAATCGAACTCGGGTATGTTTTGATTTTTTCGATCGCAAACTTACAGCAAGTTCTCCAGCTTTGTAAATATTCAATCGAGAATTACTCTTTGTAGTGATAAGCAATGAAGTGAATTGGCTGAAAGTGACCAAGATGAGGCACCATACTATGAATGCTCGATACCTATGGCTAATGATCCGCAATTGCCGCCTGATCCTGAGGTGTTCGCGCAACACCGAGCCCACATCGGAATCGACATTGAAAACCTTGGCGAAATCGTGGAGCCGGAGAACCTGGAGATTGCAGATGAGGCGAAACAGGACACACACGAGGAAGAAGACCGTGGTTCGGTAGAGCCAGGAACATAACTCCATGACACAGGCCACTGTGTCACTCAACCACACAATGCCTAAGAAAGGAATTTGGGAAGCACCAGAGGCATACCACCATACTTTGTATGCAGTCTCAGCTATGAAACACGGCAGGACAAAAAATGACACAATCTTCAGTGACCTCTGCATATATTGAATTAAAGAACATCCATAAACTTTCAATTAAAAACAACAGGCATGACAGCAGAAATTTTTTAGGAAGAAAAAAAACATACATTGAGCTGAACAGTGTATTGTTTCCTAACAGTCTCACTTTCATCACAAAGCTTATCAAGGAACAAGAACCTCCTCAGACCATGTTTTTTCACGAACCTCGTCAAACAAACGAAAGACAAGGCCGAGACACTGCTTAACGACAGCTGAACCACCCAATCATAAGGCCTAGTATGTGTAGCATCACAAGTGGAACAAGCTAACATAAAGTGGGACACCAAAGGAACAAGGAGACCGAACACGATGAACATAAACCAAGACAAACAACCCATCCAAATGTTGGATTGATCAACGCACATCCATCTCAGGTATGTTCTGAAGCTTTGTAACTCGTCTTGTGCGTGAGAAATGGTTCTTGCAAGCCTAGTTCGTTCCACCAACGGTTCCATGTTGTCCCCCTTGAATGAAGGGCTTGTTTGAAACACTGAATTACATATAAGATCAAGTGGTTCTTTGTTGTTTACAGATCATCAATGAGACAGCTTGGAGAAGGGACTTAAAAAATTAATGGAGGGGGTAATCAGCCTAATCACCATCACTGTAGATGGCAAAGATCTATCTCAGCACATGATACTGCCACATGGGAAGTCAGACAATTAATTGTTTATTACTATAATTTGTAAGACTTGAGTTATAGGTGTTGATAGTTCATTCCAGATTTAGGTATTTAACAGTTGATTAATATTATAATAGTTTAGAATGGGGGAATAAAGCTGGTTGGAGGTGGGTACCTTTGCTACTCTGTGATATGGTCATTGGGTAGGGGCTATTGATTGATTGATTGCTAGGATGATAAATTATCCCTAAACCATTGTATTCCAACCAAATCTTGGTAAATATTGGTTTGGCCTTTAGATGATCTTCTTACACGACATAAGTCCAAAACACTTTGTTCAAACTTTAAAATTTTTAAATTAATAATTAATACACACACCAAAACTATAATCCCAGGATTGGCACTCCCTTTCCACTTATCCTCTCATGCTTTCAAACAAAATTGTTATTACGTCACAACTTAGATCCAATTTATATTAATTAATTAATTAACTAATTTTAAAAAATATTAGGATCTAATTTTAATCTTACAAATTTTAAAAACTTAATTAAACTCTTCAGATTTTAAAGGACATACAAAGAATTTTAAAAGGAAAATAAAACATCTAATTACAAATTTTAACACTGAAAAGGATTTCTCAAAACTCTTCTCAGGTTTTAATAATGAAAATGTTAAGATATGTTTTAAGTCTATAATTTTTTTATAATTTAATCCTTTTATTTTGAAACTTTAAAAGTTTAGGTTCAATTGTTAACACCATTAAATTTTTCTGTTAAATTTACTAATGTTATATTTTTAAATTAAAAAAACAGTCTTGATAGTCATGTAAGAAAAAATGCATTTGTAATGGACCTTAATTTAACAAAAATTTTAACAAGATTGCGCTTTTAGAAAATTGTATCAATATTTTAATTAAAATAAAATATTTAGACTAATAAATGACATTATAAAAGTTGAGATATCAAGCTATCAAAATTAAAGTATCAATATTGAATAATAAATTTGAGCATAATATAAATACAAAATTGAAAATTCGCCATTATTATATAATCTAAAAGAAAATATAGAAAGGTTTTGAATAGTGACATGTGTCACATAAAAAATTGATTACATCATAATTTTTTTACATTAATGTCATGATAAGTTTTTATTATATATGCTCTTTTTTAAATAATATTTAAAATTATTTATAATCCCTCTCCAATCCTTAAATAGGAGGATAATGCACTTCAGTGCACTCGAACTCACATCCTTTTACACTGACAACAATATCAATGTTAATTGAACTAAGATTCAATCGGCATGATTAGATCACAATTTTGAACATACTATAAAGATGAAAACTAAAATTCCATCATTACTATATAATTTTAAAAAAATAAAATAACATGTTGCGTGTCAAATAAGGAATGACAATAACATTTAATATAGACATAATGATTTATTTAACCTCTAACTTTACAAAAAAATCACTTTAATCCCCATTTAATTTTCATCTCTTTTAGCTCTTAAACTTATATTATTTGTCAAATCATCCCAAAATAGATATAAAATTAATGTCCATTAACTTTGTTGATGTGGCATTAATATGGCAATTCACATTTATGTCACGTTAATAATTAATTAATTTTAAAAATTAAAATATTAAAATTTTATACTTTTTAATTTTTAAAAATATATTATTTTATTAATTTTTTTGAATTTTAAAATTTAAAAATTAATTAATTGATGATGTGGCATCCACGTGTATGTCACATCACTAAAGTTAATAGATGTTAACTTTTCATTCATTTGGGGTGATTTAACAAACAACACAAGTTTAAAAGCTAAAAAAGATAAATAAATAACTAAATCATTATGCTTTTAAGAGATATATATATATATAAGGGAAAAAAGAGTATAAATATATTAAAAATTAGAAGAAATTAAATGTATAATATAAGAATTAAAATATTATTATATTATCTAAAAAAATCATGACTTGGAATGCCTCCTTACTCCAAAGAAAACTTGTTCATGACTTGGGCTACTCGAAAAATGTGAAGCTTAGGCAAAAAGATAAGGTTCGTTTAAAAATATGTCAGGCCTCGAGTAAGGCATTTTTTGCCCAGGCCCAACTCAACCTGGCCCAAATTTGTACAAGAATAAAAAATTATGTTATTTTCTTATTGTTTTATCCCTATTTTGCTATCATTTCACTATTGTATTACTACTATTTTATTGTTATCGTTTGGATATTGTATAACACTTATTTTATTATTAATTTTGTTATTATTTTAAAGGCATTTACTTGTTAAGTTGTATCTATTTTAGTGCTAATTTAAGTATACATATATTTTAAAATTTATTTTCAATTTGCTAAAAAATATTTATTTTAATGTTTTTAGTATTTTTGATATAATATATATATTTAAAAATTATATAAAAAATTAATATGGGCAGGCTGGACTGGGCTCGGGTTTTAGCATGTTTATCTAAACTGGGATTGGACAAAATTTTAGGCCAATTTTTTAGGCCTAAGCCTAACAAATGGGCTTAAAATTTTTGTTAAACCCGACCCGGCTTATAAATACCTCTACCCCAAAGTAGATGTGCTTATGGGCCGGGCTGGGCCGGGCCCAAAAAAATTTTGGCCTGGCCCGAAATATGGGCCTAGAATTTTGCCCAGTCCGGCCCGGGAAAAAATTCATAAGCCCGGGTCCGGCCCGGCCCGTTTTTTAAATAAATACCAAAAATATATTTTAAAAATTAAAACAAAAAATAAAAAAAGTATTTTAAAATTAAAAAAATTTAAAAAGTATTTTTAAAAAAATTTAAAATTTAAAAAATTTAAAAAAAGTATTTTAAAAGTATTTTAAAATTTTAAAAAAATAAAAAATAAAAATATTTATTATATTCGGGCCGGGCCGAGCTCGGGCCAAAAAAGTGGTGCCCGAGTACCGGCCCGTTTTTAAATCGGGCCTCATTTTTTTGCCCAAGCCCATATTTCGGGCCTATATTTTTACCCAAACCCTCCCATATTTCGGGCGGGCCATCGGGCTGGGCCGGGCCGCCCGGCCCATGAGCACCTCTACCCCAAAGGCATTCCTTTTACATAGAAGATAAAGATTAAATAATAAATTTGAGTATATAGACACGAAAATTGAAAATTGATTATTACCGTATAATGTCAAAATAAAAACGGTGATGCCTCCCTTACAAAAAAATAATAATAATAGCGACGCCTTCCTCGTAAATAAACCTTTGGACATTTTTAATTTAGGATTAATATGTAATTTATTAATTTATCCAAAAGTATTTAATTGGTTTTGAATTTTATTTTACTTAGTTAGCACCTAAATTTGTATTTTGTCACACATTGTCTCAATTTGTTAACTTATTTTTTAAGGGTTAATATATAGCTTGCCCCTGAACTTGTTCGAAAGTATTTAGTTGGTACTTGAACTTATTAAAAAAAGTACTTAATTGATATCTAAACTTGTCCAACAAATTATACTTTTTTAAAATTATCTTATATATTTTTTAAAAAAGTTTACTTTTTTATTTTGTATTCGCCATGTGTTATATTGAAAAGCTGCCATGTATCACTATAGGATGCCATGTGCCACGTCAACCCAAACTAATAGTGTTAGTGTGGAGGTACCAACTTGGTTGATGTAATACAAATTTAGGTACCAATTAAAATGCGTTTGAACAAATTTAAAGGACAAACTACGTATTAACCCTTTAACTTATAATCTATAAACATACAGACGAGAGCAATGGTGAAACTAGGGGCTAGCAGGAATGGAAAATTTTTCCATATAATAAAGGTAAAATTACACTTTGACTCCCTAAAAATATAAAAATTTTATTTAATTCTTTAAAAATTATAATTTAATTTCAAACCCATATAAAAGAATTTCTGATTTCGAGAGATGCACCTATGAATTGAAGAAGGTTTTTCTCCCTTTAAACATAATCTACAGATGTTTTCTTTGACAAAGAAAGTTGTTATGCATAATGCATTGATTCATTTGTTTTGGGGCTCGAAAATCATTCTGCCAAACTTCTACTTTTACAGCCACTTATTTTTTTCTTTTTAAAGAAAATGCCTGAAACTTGGTGGCTAGTATGGATCAATGGAGAATATGATTAAAAAAAATCACTCTAAAGCCAACCAAAGGCGATCAATAACTTTTTAATATTCCTTTTTTGCATTTACATATTTTGACAGCACAATAAATTATGTTCATAGGTAAAAATCACATAAAAATGGATTAATTTTATCCTATACATAAAAGTGGTTGGAAGGACTTAGGTGTATAAATGTTTATATAAGACTTGCTTAGAGCAATAATTAAAGTTTTCGTTTGACATTTAAATGAAATAAGTTTTGACATTGTCATTTTCTCTTAAAATGAGTAAGTTTACATTTCGTCCTAACTCAATCTTTCAACTAATATTGAAAGAGTTTAAAGTAGGTAATAAAGGAATAAGGTAAAGAGAGAAAGAGACACACAAGCTTTGTTAACACAGTTTGAAAAACAATCCCACTTTAGAAAGCTTAGCTTGGTGAATAATTTATTCAACAATCGATCCAAAAATCTATCGACTAAAACCCAATTCACACTTACACAACAAACAATTGCATCCTAGTGGATATCTTTAACCTGCTACAACCATTCACCCCAATTACCTCACCTACAACAAGTTTCAACTCTCCAAAAAAGACCTGTATAAAGAGTGCAAAGTAACAGAAGCAAATAAAGCAAAAACACTCTCCCAAAAGATGGACTCGACACATGGATAGGTAAAATATGACAGCTTCTCCGAGTTACTTTGAACAAATAAAATCACCATTTGAATTGGAGTATTATCCAAGATAATATGACACTGAAACTAAAGGCTTTAGATGTTATTGGTTTGGGTAAAGCTGAGTGTATTACCCTTGAGCCAAGCCACAGTTTTAGGTGGCCCAGTATAGAAACCTAACCACGAATAAAAAATATAAGTTGGGATTGAACTGTTAAAAACTTGCTATATCTGTGAATTTCCGATACATCCCATTTTCCTGTGAGGGTAAGAAAATGGGGCCTAAAACTATGAAATTATAGTATTGAGTTGAGTAAATAGAGAAGGAACCATTTAAACAGTTACCTCTATACTTCCTGGTTTCCAATGCTACACAAAGGAACTTTCCTCCTTTTTTATCATTTGGGACCCTTAATGTGCCCTATTTCTCCTCATCTTCTTAACTGAATTTGTTCTCTCTTTATCTTATTGGAAAATAATATATATACCAACTTCACCAGGCTTTCTTCAATTGGAATTTGGAACCATTTTGTTTGCATATCATAATAATTATGACCCAAAATTTGGTACACCCCATTTAGACCTCAATCACAAAAATCTGATAAGTTTGTGAATTAAAAAAAAAAAATATATATATATATATATATAAATATAGCAGAAAACCATCTCATCAGCTCACTGGATGGCATTGGCAACAGCTGCAAAGATGCATATGATTGGTTCCCCATCTCCAACATCAACTTTTTCAGCTCTTTAGCTCTTTGTTTAATTTTTTTTTATATGATTTTACGTAATGTTATTAGATTAATCAGAACATTTTATGCTCAAATCCATAAACAAGGAACACCGCATCAGAAAAGAAAAGAAAAGGACAAATGAATGAATGCATGAATGAAGCACCAAAGAAAGGTGAAATTAGAAAAGCAAAAAATGCAAGGCATATGCCATATGAGCTGAAGTATCCTTGAAACATCTCAATCCTGAATTTTAGGTCATTTTCAGTCAAAACCCAGAAGAAAATAAAGGAAAACAAGTCCATAAACAAACAAACCCACCAACAGTGCAATTGGAAATTTCCATCAAGTTAGATCAAATTTCAAGGTGCCTTCCGATTTAAACCAATGTTGATTCAAAACAATCAACAATGCAATGCAATCATCATTCTTCTTCTTTTACTTTTATTGGAAGCAAAAATGATCTGAAGAAAGTTTTTTAAATTGGTACATTAAATTGATTCACAGCTAGGGCATGAAAAATCCTCTATTGTCACTGAATTTATTGCTTAAATTCTATGCATCTACCACATTTATTATTTTACCCATACATCAAAGATGCAAGACTTCCAAAATCTACCCAGTTTTTTAAATTAAAAATTAATACATTGTATTGTTGGAAAAAAAAACCCAAAATACAAAATCAGAGCTAACAAAAACAAAGCACATAAATGTTTTGAATGAAGATTCAACCCAAGAAAATGAGACAAATTTGAAGAACAAAAGCAAGATGTCAAGAACCCTAAATCTAGATCTGATAATAGCATCATCATTATCATTGAATGATACAATGAAGACCCATTTGTTCATTTTGATCCTTGTTTCATATTTTTACTTTTTTCTTTCTAAATAACAAACAAAAGAAAGCAAAAAAAAAAAAAAGCAGTAAATGGAGGGTTTTAATCCATTTGTGAGGGATATTATACAAAGAAAGATCCGTAACACCACAAACCCTAAATCATCATCATATTTCTAGCAACAAAGATATCATCATTTGATAAAAATCAAAGGGATTCAATTTCATACTCATAGGGAGATTAAGACCATTTCATCTTAACCATGTCTCATATTTTTTTTCTCATCTTTTTTTTTCCGCTTAAAAAAAGCCAACATTTTTTAAAAAAGAAAAAGAGATCCAATAATCGATCATCATCATTCATCACCGGCATCGTGATCAAAGACATAAAGCGGTACACTGGAGATCTTCATCTTCATCCAAGGGTGGAAAATTGAGATCGAAAGGCAAAGTTTTCCGACACGAAGACAACGCGATATCCCCATCATCAACCACCGACGATGATGAATCACAGTCACTATGACAATCCTCTGGCTCTACTGGCGGCGGCCTCGGATAGTACTTCCTAGTCGAAACCACCGCGAAGTCCGCCGACTTTTGCGGTGGTTGGGCCGGTCTGGGTCCACTAAACGACTCCACCGTGCTACTCATGCTACTCCTCGTGGGTCTCTGTGGATTCACTTCGGGGTCATGAAATTCGCCCATCGGATATAACCGGCGTTGGTCGATGAACCCTTCGTTGTGGTGATGATTGGTTTCGAAAGGAAAAGCCGGGATATTAGAAGAATTTATGGGGAAATTTGTTTTAGCTTTGGGTCCACGGAGCGTCCTCGCCGCCGTATCGTAGGCTCGAGCGGCTTCTTCGGCTGAGTCGAACGTCCCTAACCAGACCCTGGCCTTCTTCCAAGGGTCTCGAATCTCGGCCGCAAATCTGCCCCATGGCCTTTTTCTAACACCTCTGTATCTCGGCTCTTTAATAGATCCGCTGGGTTGCAGTGCCGGTCTCCTAGCTACGGCGTTTGCAGCGGCGGCTGCTGCCGCCGCTGCGGCACCTCTCCCTCTCCTCATGGAAAAAAATATTTAAAAGATTAAAAGAATAGTAACAATCTATATAACAATCAAAAGGGGTTGATGAAAAGATCACGATGAACCAAAAAAGAAGGGAAGTGAGGAAATAATCAAGCCAACCAAAACGAACTTATCTATGAATCTAAGAAAAAAACAGAATAGAAAAGATTGAAGATAAAGGGAAGATAAAGCAAGAAGACAAAGGAAAGAGGAAGGAAAGAAGGAAGATGGAAATGGGCAGGAAAGGGAAACAAGGGAGGAGGAGGAAGAAGAAGATTGGTGGGCTAAGAACTGGATGGCACCAGAAGAGAGGCCCTTCTCTTCTACACACACCCAAACAAAATTATGATATTATTAATTTTCTTTTTTTTGGGGAATAGAGTGAATATTTTATGGCTAAAATGGGTTTTCCTCCTTTTTCTCGATTGTCTTGCCCCCACATACCGACTCGCTTCTTTTTTCTTTTAAATCTTGAAGAAAATAATGTGATAGATGAAATGACATAGAAGCCCTTGGTCTTTTTTAATTAATTTTGTCAGTAATCCATCTTTCTTTGTTTCCATGGCACCCCAAGGGTTTTATCGAGTTTTGAGTCTTTTGACCAACTTTGGTACCATTGCGTGGCATAGGAGTTTTCAAATGAGGGCCACTTATTCTTTCAAAAAGAGGAACTAAAAATCTTGGGTTAAGAGAAGGTTTTGATTTCATCTCCTCCTTCCACCCATTTTGCAGCTTTTTCCCGCCAATTTCTCTGCATTTCCTTTTATCCTACTCCATTCTTTTAAGCCCTTCTTTATTTTTACCCCACCCTAAAACATCAAGAAAAGGAAGAAGGATTTGAAGTGAAATAAAAGCAAGGTAATGTTGAAATGTGGATTCAAGGGGACCAAAAAGGCATTATATAAAATTATGAATGTGATGATGGAATTGGAAATATTGAGTCCAATATGTTGCTTTTCTGAATGACCTGCCATAATTATTCTTCAACATTGTGCACAACTTCTAATTCTCAATATTAAATTAATAATCTTCATTGACTTTTAATTTTAATTTTTCATCTTGTATTTATTTAATTTAATGTTTGTAACTATTCACATAGTAATTTTAACTAAAAATTAAAAAATGACGAAAAATTCAAAAACACGTGAAAACATTCATCAAAACTCAACTTATTTTAAACTCAACCCAATTCAAAAACCATATATTATTTTTCTTAATTTTCTCTATGCTTTATATAAAACAGTTAATGCTTGGTAAACCTCTACAATGCCCAATCTCTTACAAGAACAATAATAAATAATAAATTTTATATAACTAGATGTATTTTTGTAATGTTTTGAGATAATAATTGATTTATTAGCCTATTTTAAAATTTATAAATATAAATGTAATTATAAAAATATATCTGAACAATTACAATATAAAATCGAATCAATACATAGATATTTAAAGACTTAAAATCTGTATTCATGTCTTGTCAAACCCTACAGTTATCGGTATAACTACCGTCCATCATGGCTCGCCTGCCCCATTTCTATCATATGCTTGATTTTAAATGATTTTATTTTTGGTTTATTATAGTCCAAGCTTCATTTGAGAAGACTTTCCTTTTGTTTCCTAATTATTGTATTACGTGAGAAAATATGCTTTTTAAAATATAAATAAAAATTTAGAAAATACGCAAACATCGTATCAACAGTGTTGGTCAAAGTTGAAATTTAATTTAGGATGTTGTTTATGTCCTTAAGCACAAGGGATCCTATGACTAGATTTATAGTTAAGGTGGGGGTAAAAATGGGATTTTAATCTTTATGTGGATTTTGTGTAAAAGAGCAACCAACCAAAGTCTTAATGACTATAGGTTTTAATTAAGGAGAGTTGCTCATCAACTCTAATACCTACAAATTCAATTTCACTTTTTCATTATATATACGAATTTTATAAGGAAATTCTAAATACTTATTAAAAATTATAAAGAAATTAGAAAATAAAAACTTTAAAATTTTGAGAACTTATTTTGAAATTATAAAATATATAATTTTTTAAAATCATGTTCTTAATGAACTTGGACAAAAATATTTAGGTATGAAACAACTTGAATGCCCATTTTTTGAGAATAATGTAAATCTTTTAACTATTTTTAAACTACTTTCTAGAATCTTTATAATTTTCTATAAATATATTTTATAAACATTTTCAATTTTAAATATTTTATATTTAAAAATTATGTGATTACATGATATTTTAAGAGAATCTCATGCAACGATGTTTAAAAATTATATTGTTTTACAGAATTAAAGATTACAAGTTAATATAAAAAATACAAATATTAAATTGAGAGAAATTATCAAATTTAAAATTTAATTTTACTTTATTCTTTTTTAATATTTTTATTGCCTTTATAATTAAAATATAATAGCAAAACACTTTTTTTTTTTGCCCCTCATGGATCAACCTTAAAATTTTAGGTGTGCAGAATTTTTTGTCTCCTTATCGAAGAAAAATATTTGTCTATGTGACAGATTTTGTTCTGGTCTTTTATTTTATGGAGCTTTGTAAGGTGCGTGGATTAATTATGCGTATTAATTTTATTTTTAAAAATTTTGTACATTTTTCATTAATTTTAATATGATCATTATACACTATCTTTTACATCTTTGATTTATAATTCTTTATTCTGTTTCATCATCTTTACATGAATCCTATTTATAGACCTTGATGGATGCATAAAATGAAAGGAAGAAGGGTGGGCTTTGAATACTGACTCTATTTTATATAAATTATCCCTTAATTGTTGTGATTTATTTCCCATTATTTTTTACCTTAATTTTTGTAATTTTTTTTTTGAAAAGAAACATAACAAAATTAAATTACATGAAATATTCGAGATATACAAAAATTTCTCTCTTTATCTGATTTAAGGAAATCTAACACGACATCTGGAGGGGTTTCAACCAGTTGTAAATCCTCCTTCGTTTCAAAGGCCAATTTGGCAAGATAGTCAACACATTGATTCTCCTCCCTGGGGATATATCTTAAAGTCCAGTGACTTTCTTGGGACAAAATACGGTGTATTCTTCTAATCAGAGCAGAGTTTGAAATCTTCGAAACATTGCCATGAAAAGCTTTAACTACCTCCAAGCTATCTGAGTGAATAACCACATTGCTATGACCTTTACGTTGGATGACTTTTAAGCCATCCAGAATGCCCCAAAGTTCTGCATCAAATATCAAACAATTCCTTAGGAATCTGTTATAACCAATCACCCAATCACCAATACCATCTCATACCACTCCTCCAGCAGCTGCTCTTCCTGATGTTACTTGAACAGCACCATCGGTATTAAGAAAGGTCTAATCCCTGGGTAAAAGCTCCTCATGAGGTAGAATTGTGTTATCAATCAAACCATCTCTAGGAGCCAAAGAAGATTGTTTGGCCCAACACATGGAAACTTTAATGATCTTGCTAGAGCTCCAAGATTTCTTTTAAAAGATGAAAAGATTTCGATTCTTCCATAAACGCCAAGCTAATAATCCGAAGAGGCAAGCCCAACTGATTTCCCCATCATGAAGCATCAAAGTTTCATGCAAATTAAAAGAGATCCATTCGTGCAGAGAGTTAGAGAAAAAATAAGGTTGTTGGTTTCTTGGGACTACCTGTTTTCAGACTTCCATAGCCACTATTCAATCTCGAATAATGTGCAAAATGTCCTTAGAATCATGTCCACTAGAGGTGATCATAGGTTGGGCTAACCGGCTCGCCCGAAAAATAAGAGGCTTCGAGTAAAAATATAGGCCCGAAATATGGATTTAGGCAAAAAATGAGTCCCATTTAGAAAACGGGCCAAGCCTCGGGTCAAACTTTTTTGGCTCGAGCTTGGCCCGGCCCGAATTATATATTAATTATATATATTTTTTATTTTTAATCAAATATACTTTTTAATCAAATATATATTAAATATATACTTTTTGGTGTCATAAAATTTAATATGTGTCGGGCCAGGCTGAGCTCGGGCTTAGCAATTTTCTTTCGGGTCTGGCTTAGATAAATTTTTAGGCCCATATTTCGGGCCGAGCCGGGCTTGGGCCTAGAAAATAGGCCTAAAATTTTGTCTAGGCCCGACCCGGGTTGATCACCTGTAATGTCCACAGATCAAACAAGAAGAATCTATAGCTAAGCCACGCCTAACTCTTTCCACATTGGTGAGAAGTCTTTGCTTAAGAACTGTCCAAAAAAAGAAACGGACTCTTTGCGGACCCAAAATTTTCCATGTTCTCTTCCATAACTCGTCTCTAGAGCTCTAAGAGTCCTCCTTCAACAGCTTGTACACGCTTTTAATAGAGGAAGCGCGAATTGAAGTATGACGCTAAGACAGTCTATCATGTCTTTCAGCTGGATGAGGAGGAGGAATTCCCATAATGTGAGTAATAATCTCCTCTGGTAGCTAAACCTGCGAAAAATTGAGGTTCCAGTTGCCTTCTCCTGTGACCAAATCACTAAAGCAAACAATCAGTATTAACATTAGCACAGGCAGGTAAATAGTTAATCAAAGGTCCAACATTAGGAATCCATTGACCTGTCCAACAACGAATTTTATTCCCATCACCAACAGACCATATCGGATTTTCACGTAAAAGGGTCCACACTTTAGAAAACGACTTCCATAGAAAAGAGCTTCTCGCCTTCGCTATACTAATTGGTAAAGAACCATTCAACCCATACTTAGATCTGAGAACACGAACCTTAAGAGCTTCATTATCAGAAACCACTTTATAACAAAGTGTCAGTAAAAAATAGATGTTCTATTCCCGTAATTGTTTCATGCCAAGTCCTCTACACTACTTGGGTTGGCATATAGAATCCCAACCTACTAACGACATCTTTTTCTTACCATCAGAGGTCCCCCAAATGAAACGCCTCACTAAGCATTCAATCTTGTCGCAGATTTTCCTGAATCATCATGGACCGCATGAATTAACTGGGTATAGCTAGAAGAACTGACTGCGCTAAAGTAGCCCTACCAATAAAATGCAACTGACGAGCATCCCAACTTTGTAGCTTCGTTCGATCTTTCTCAATCACAAAATGTGAGGTACTATTAATGACTCTCTTATGGAAAAGGGGAACTCTAAGATAATGACCAATATCGTGCACCATTTGGAAACCAAGCAAATTACTGAGTATACTAGCCATAGACTCCTCAACTCCTTTGGAAAATAATATATTAGTTTTCCTAGGATTAACCTTGTGTCCTGAAAGCTTACAAAAATCAGTCCGAATTTCCTTTAATAATCCTCCATGCTTCTCATCCGCTTTGCAAAAAATAACAAGATCATCGGTGAAGAAAAAATGCGAATGAGCCGGTCCCGAACGAGATAAACATATGAGGCTCCAATCCCCTTTAGACAAAGCTGGGGTAATAGAATGCCCTAACCATTCCATACGTAGTACAAAAAAGTAGGAAGAGAGAGGACAACCTTGCCAAATTCCCCTGACAGGCCTAAATTTAGACTTTGGAGCTCCATTCCACAAAACCTGCATGGTAGAGTTAGAAATAGCATAAACAATAACATTTCTGATATAACTAAGGATATCTTCCGTTTGAAGAGAAGCATCAATAAAATCTCATCGCACACGATCTTAGGCTTTTTCCAAATAAATTTTTATCGCCATCCACTTCCTACTTTTGCAACTCTTCATAGAATGGATGACCTCTTGTGCAATGACAATATTATCGGTGATATTACGTCCTACAATAATTCCTATCTATTCCTGCGCAATAATTTTTGGAAAGATAAGCTTAAAATGGTTAGCTATTACCTTCATCACCGACTTGTAGAAAACATAGCAAAAATTTATGGGAAAAAACTAAGAAAACCCCTTAGGACTCTAAAACTTGGGAATAAGAACAATCAATGTGTTATTAAGCTCATTATTAATAACGCCTCCATTAAATACCATTTTCACCCAATCACAAATAGCTGGGCCCACTGTACCCCACTGTTTCTGGAAGAAGAGGGCATGAAAGTTACCACTGCCCAGAGCTTTTAGAGGAGCCATGTCAAACAAAACCTTTTTAATTTATTCATCAGTAACCACAGAAAACCCTTCAAGACTCTAAAACTTGGGAATAAGAATAATCAATGTGTTATTAAGCTTAGTATCAATAATGCCTCCATTAAATACCATTTTCACCCAATAACAAATAGCTGGGCCTATTGTACCCCACTGCTCCTGGAAAAAGAGGGCATAAAAGTCATCACTACCCGGAGCTTTTGGAGGAGCCATGTCAAACAAAGCCTTTTTAATTTATTCATCAGTGACCACTCTTTCTAAAAAGTTGATATTAGAAGAATCAAGTTGAGGAAACCCATTAGGAGGCAAAGATATCATGGGCCCAAGATTTTACCATACAAATTTGAAAAAAAATTGGACGCCTCCGATTCAATAGCCTCCGGATCAAACAACCAATCACCAGAAGAATTACGAATGGTAGAAATACGGTTATTTTTTTCACCGTTGTAAAGTGCGAGCGTGAAAAAACTTAGTATTTTTATCCCTCAAATGTAACCAATCGCATATTACCTTTTGCTTCCAGAGAAGTTCCTCGTGGTGGAGCACATTTTCTAAATCCTGTCTGATGTCCATTTCTATGGAGGCCAAACGATTAGAACCTGAGAGATCCGTTTACTTCTGAATGGCCAATAACTTATATATCAGGTTTATCTTATGAGAGGTGATATGACCGTAGGTAGTCTTATTCCAATCCTTGAGATTTGCTGTAAACTTAGCTAAAGAAGCTGACTTGTTCCCTTGAAAGTCCCACCGATCTTTCACGAGGTCACCAAATTCAGGGTGCTCAACCCAACCCACCAAGAACGGAAATAGTCTCCCCCTAGGCAAGGCAAAATCTGAATTAAGGTTGAGAAGAAGGGGTCTGTGATCAAACTTAATCTTCGAAATATGAGTGATTAAACTATTTGGAAAATAACTAATCCAAGCCTTATTCCCCACAGCACGATCCAATCTCTGAAAAAGATTAAACTTGTGCCAAGTAAAGGGAGGTCCCCTGAACCCCAAGTCGTGAAGATTAGCAAAATCAAAAAATTCACCAAAGTGAGGACATCTCTTACCAGACGAGAGATCACCTATTTTCTCATTAGAGGATAAAATAGCATTAAAGTCTCTGATCGCCATCTAAGAAATTTACCCTACAGGAAAAGAATCTCTAAGATCCTACCAAAGGTCGTTCTACTTTTGACGATTGGGCTCCCAAAAATGAAGGCAATCAAAATCGATTTTGAAGAAGAGTTATGCCAAACCCGAGTTAAGATAAACTGGGGATGATTCTGAATAACTTCAACTTAAACAGAATTTTTCCAACCAAGCTAAATGTCCCCAATGTAACCAATAGCCTCCACACTGTGCGAATATTGAAAACCCAACTTTGCAATAATTTTATCAGCTTTGGACCCACTAACTCTAATTTCCAACAAACTAATGATATCTGGTCTATGCTACATACTGTACTCACGGAATATGCGAGAAAATCTGACATTGGTATAACCCTGACAGTTCCAAGAAAAAATCGAGAGATTCATATTGCATAAAATTATAAAGAAAAACATACAATTACTGTCGATGAGTAGTCGAACCACTAGGGACAGATTCAACTTGCACTCTCATTTCCACTTCATTCTTCAGTTTAGAAGAGTTAAGCTTCACCACCTCTTCCATAGAATCAGCTAAAGTTAAGCTTCACCACCTCTTTCATAGAATCAGCTAAAGGAACTCGTGAATTTCCAGAAGCTTTGAAGCGACTCCCTCATCCCCTTAAAGCATTACTATTTTTTCATCCTCCCCTAGCAATGCCAAATTTACCATTAATTTTTTGGTCCTTATTTCCTGTACTACCTACAACCAATTACTAAACAAGACGACCTTTAGAATGATCAGGGGAATTGGGAATTTTTTTTAAATAACAGCAGAGTGCTTCCCATGATCTAGAATAATTTCGATCAACTGAACTTCAAACTCTACTGGACCTTCAAAGGCCAGGTTGAAATGTGCTTTAATGCCATCCAACTTATTGGCTTGTATTTTTGTAATCAATATTAATGACTTTTGTATTTCCTTTTACATTGAAGTATATATATATTTGTATTTATTGTTATATGAAATTAATTTACTTAAAAATTAATGTTTGACTACTTTAAAGACAAGTGGTAGCAAATAAGATTTAATATGAAATGAATAAATATATTCACTATCTATTACTATGGTAATCAATCGATTTATTTATAAATTGTATTAGTAGAAAATAATAATCCAAAATAGAGTATCAATGATAAATAATGCATAGAAGAAAAAAGTATATTGAGGAGTTATTTATAATATTTAATAATTTGAATTTTATAATTAATGTAATAAAACATAATTAATGGCACGAAAATAATATTTAAAACTTAATTTTAAAAGTGAGACCCAATTTGTTTTTTTTTTTTTTGTGATAAGTTAAAAAAACCTAAAAAGATTACAATAGAATAAAATTAATGCCCTGTAGGGCCTGAAGACTTTCTCTCTTTTCTTGTACTAATTTTGTAATTTCATCAGCTTCTCCATTATCATCCCTAGGAATATGTCGAATGATCCAATGTTCTATACTTGATAAAAGTTGGTTTATTCTTCTAACCAAGGTCAAATCTAAATCGTTGAATGCCAGACCTTGAATAACTTGGATTGCGTCCATGCTATTTGTTTGAATTAACACACTATTATATCTTCATCCAAAAGAAGCTTTAATCCATCCATGATGCCCCACAACTTAGCCTTAGTAACAGAACAAAATCCCAAATATTTGTTATAACCTAGAATCCACCTTTCATTTCAATCCCTCAATACTCTTCTAACTGCAACAAATCCAATATCCACTTTGACTACACTATTTGACCTTAAGCAGATCCAGTTATCGTCCAAGGACAAGGGTGGGAGAGTATTTTGCCTCTCATATCTTGTTGCCGTAAAGTTACAGGAGACATATTGTTTGGCCTGACTGAAAGAAACTTTAAAATTTTCTTTTGTACTCAATGGAATACCCTGAAATGTGAAAAGGTTATGATTTTTCCAAATACATCATGCAATGAGACCAAAGAGACATTTCCATTCAACATCTCCTAACTGTATTTGATGATGGTTTTGCAAAATTTTATTTAGCCACTCGTAAAGATCTTCTAAATAAAATAAAGATATCTTACCAGTAGGGATTATAAGGTCCCATATATCTCTAGCTGCGGGACAATCTCTTAAAACATGTAAGACATCTTCAAACTCCTGATGACAGAACCACAAAATCTATCAGCACCAATTTGCCTTCGCACTCTTTCCACATTAGTAAGAAGCCTTTGTAGTAAGGCAAGCCAGAAGAAATGTAAAACCTCTGGGGCACTAAATTTTCCATCAAAGTTGCCAAAATGTCTCTTTTGGGTTCAATTGTAACGACCCAATAGTCACGGGTATTGGAAAGTGAATTTTTGGTTCTCCGTTTTCAGAAAACAGATTCGTAAATATTTAATAAAAAAATTTACGAAGTTAGTTGTGTGGTTAATTAGATTTTGATTAGATGAATTTGCTTAATTTAAGAGTAATTAGCTACAAGCAATAGATTGCATATAGGGAGAAAGTTAAGTTATAGATTAGAGAAAAGTGAAGGGACTAAATCAGTAATTAAACCTCAAATTAACAAGTGTGTGGTATTGGTAATGACATGTGTAACATTTAAATACATACATTTATAATAATTATTACTTACTTATTATTTTAAGTAAATATTATTATATTATTATATTATATTGTTATAATAATTAAAACATAAAATAAATGAAAGAAAAGAATAGAAAAAGAAGAACAAAGTAGAACGAAATAGAGAAGAAAAAGAGAAAGAAAAAAAAGCAAAATGAGAAAAAATTAGGGTTTTCAAGGGTTCAAAGCTTAATTGGTAAATTAATTTAGACCATTTTCTTATAATTTTATGTTTTAGAATCCTAGTATTGAATTCTACTTAGCCTATGTTGAAATTTTAGAAAATATTGAATTTTTAGATGTTTTCATGTTGAATAATTTAAGTATTTGGGATTAAATTGATAGAATTTTAAGTTAGAAATGAAAAGGGATTGAATTGTAAAATAAATTATAAATTTTGAGTATTAGGGACTAAATTGTAAAATTTTCAAAATTTAGGGATTTGAGTGAAATTAGAGAGTTTGATTTAGTCTAAAGTGGAAATTGAAAGAAAATATGGAATTAGTTTTGAATAAGTAAAGTTAGTCTCGGTTTATGGACTAAATTGGAATTTAGATAAAAGTTTCATAAAAATTGAAATATTCAATGTGAAATTGTATTGTATTGATGAATTTTAATTGTTTTAATTTTCGTAGCTAACGCCGTACCAGAATTTTCGACTAAGAAAGTAAAAGATAAAGTCGACGAGGAGTAGCTCAGAAATTCTAGTTTGTATTTTTATAATCCGAATTTAATTATTAATTGTTGTATTTTGATTTAAATGTTTATGGTAAGTAAATAAGGTAAGTGTTAGCATTTTTTATATTGAATTGAATGTACGTGAAATTGAGATTTATGTGATAATTGAGTATTGGATAATTGTGGCATTAGAAAAGTGAATTGAAACCCTATTAACTGTATCGGGCGGAGTTGGATATAGATGGCATGCAATAGGATTGGAAGAGTTTAGGGATACTTCGACTTTGAGTGGATGAGACACTAGGTGTCAAATTATTACTTCGGATAAATCCGATGAGGTACTGGGTACCAATTTACATTGGCATGGCCGATGACACACCGGGTGTCAACTTATTGCTTCGAATTAACCGATGAGGCACTAGGTGCCAAACTGGTATGTTTTGGTTGGATCCATATATCCGTCTGAGCCCGTGTCATGTTAATAGAGGTTATTGAATAAAATAGTGTTATGATTGATATTTAGTGGTAATTTGAAATATGGTTAGAGACACATGATTTGTGTATTTATGAATTGAATATGAATGAACAATATTGCTGTTCAAATGATTTGTGTTCATATTGTGAAAAGCTATTTGGGATAGCAAATGATAAAAATTGAATGTGTTATAGATACCTTATTTATGAATTGAATAATTGTATGACTATAGTTATTGTATGTTATATTATTTTACTTTTAAGCATTCAGATTATAGAAATACCACTGAGTTTATACTCAGCGTACGATTTGTTTTCCATGCGCAGGTTAGCTAAAAGTCAGATTGTCGATTCAGCATCCATCAAACGATCTCGAACTCAAAACGTGGTGATGTATAGTTCTTTTTGTGTCAGCATGTACCTAAGATGTCTTATGCTTGTCATTTTGGGAAGTGAATGTAAATGATGTTATAAGATGATATTGGTTAGTTATACACATGATTATACATGTTAAGTTGAGGTTTAATATGAAATGTTTAAGTTGATGCATAAGTGAGAGTGATATAGGCAAATTTGGGTTGAGATTGGTATAAATTTAGAATTAGCTTAAATGGTGTTTTATTTGATTGTTTTGATAATATATATGAAGTACCTATGAGGGTACATTGGTTAGGAAACTAGGATGACTGTTTTGACATGTTTTAAAGGTATTAAATTGTGTTTTAAAGTGATTGAACGATTGGTTTTTGAGTTGCTTGGTGTTCAAGGTTACAGGGAAAGGTAAACTTGATGTTTAAGGTTCATTTTGAGTTCACACGGCCAGACTCACGGGCGTGTGACTGGACCGTGTGAGACACATGGATAACATATGGGCATGTGTCTCCTGTTTCTTTGAAAATTTTTGATATTTTCGAAAAAAATTCCTAAAGTACCCGATTTGTTTCTAACACATATTTTGAGCCTCAGGGGCTCATAAAAGGGACAATATGATTAAATTATAATGTGTATGCTAGATGATTATATAATGATCATATTTGATTTGAAAAGTTTGGTAATACTCCGTAACCTTGTTCTGGCGACAGATAAGGGTTAGGATGTGTTACATTTCGTGGAATTAGAGCTTTGCAGGTTTAGCCAATTCTCAGATTAAATCGAGCTCGTAATTGAATCTAGAGGTACATGCCATAACTAAGTTGAATTGAGTCGGGATTTGGATGCTGATATATGTATTTGTTTTTATTTTATAGTTGAAAATGTTGGATGAATATATTGATGATATTGATCAAGAAATGTATATTAGAGATGAAGAGTCTCGTGAATTAGATGGAACTGAATCGATAACACCGAGTGTTAACTTAGTGGGTAATCAACCTTCTAATGTCGAACGAGGTAATGTTAGAGAAAGAGATGATTCACAATTACTTAGAGCTATTGCTGATGCTATTCAACGAGTAGCAGGAACTGCATCTGCTACGACATCTACCCCTACTGTCCGTCGAGCTCTAATTAAAGAGTTATGTAAGTATGATGCAACTGAATTTATGGGTTTGAAAGGAGTTGATCCTTCTACAGTTGAAACTTGGATTGAATCTACAAAAAGAATCTTGCAACAACTTAAGTGTACTCCACGAGAAAGTTTATTATGTGCTTTTTCTCTACTGCAAGGAGAAGCATATGTTTGGTGGGAGTCAGTAACACGTCATGTACCCGCAGAACAGGTAAATTGGGAATTCTTTCAAAGAGAATTTCAATAGAAGTATATGGGTGAGTTGTATATTGATGATAAGAAACAAGAGTTTTTTATGTTAAAACAAGGAGAAATGTTTGTGGTTGATTATGAACGGGAATTTTCACGACTCAGTAGATATGCTGTTGAATTTGTGTCAACCGAAGCTGACAGTTGTAAGCGATTTTTGTGTGTTCTACGCGATGAGCTACGAGTGCAACTGGTATCACATAGAATCACTAAATTTGCAGATTTAGTTGAAATGGCAAAAATGGTTGAACAAGTATTGAGATTTGATAAAAAGGTTAAGAATCCCTGTCCGGTTGGAAAACGTTCTAGAGCTACTAGTTCAAATTCATAACCCAAAAGATCAAAAGAATCCCGTGGTAGTTGGAGAGCAAGTTTCAAATCAGACAGAATTGATAGAAACCGTGAAAGACAGTTGACAGTTTCTACAGGTAGTGTATGAGGTCCATCTCGAGATACTGAAATTTCGAATTGTGAACATTGTGGGAAAAAGTATCTAGGTGAATGTTGGAGATTGGCTCGAGGCTGCTTTCATTGTGGATCTATAGAGCATTTTGTTAGAGATTGTCCGAAAAATGAGAATGTTACATCTGTTATTTCTAAGCAATCTGTGCCTGCTTCTAGAGGTCGTGGATCAAGTCGAAGTGGTTCGTTTTCCAGGGGTGGTGCTAGAAAAGGAAATGATGTTGTTACTCAACGATCAGATACAAGAAGACTAGCTCGAGCTTATGTTGTACGAACCTGTGAGGAGGGTGATGTAAATGATGCTGTGACAGGTATATTTTTATTGCATTCAATACTTGTTTACGCTTTAATAGATCTGGGATCTTCACATTTTTATGTTAATACTAAATTGGTTGAGTAGGGAAGTTTGAAGTCTGAGATGTCTAGAGTATCAATAGTGGTGTCCAGTCCATTGGGGCAATCTGTGTTAGTGGATAAAGTGTGTAGGAGGTGTCCGTTAACGATACAAAACATAATATTCCTTGTTGATTTATTGATAATGCCATTTGGCAATTTTGATATAATTTTGGGTATGGATTGGCTTACGGAGCACGGGGTGATTCTGGATTGCTGTAAAAAAAGTTTATTGTTCAAAGTGAAAATAGAGATAAGATTGAGGTGAATGGTATTCGATCCAGTGGGTCAACCTATATTATTTCAGTGATTTAGGCTAATAAACTTCTTCATCAGGGTTGCGAAGCTTTTCTAGCTTATGTTATTAATTTAGAACTTAATGTTTTCATATATGCTTCTATTCTTTCTTTTATATGATATATATATATATATATATATATATATATAATTTATGATGTATTTCTTTCATGTTGGATGACTTACAAATATTTTCACATTTTTATGTTTGTTTGACTAAAATATTTTAGTTAACAGGAAATAATCAAAAAATAAAACTTACAAAAATTCCTTTTAAAAAGTGCAAAATAATTTTTTGAAAAGAATCTAATGGGGCATTTGATGTGCCTGGAAAACACATTTGATGAAGCATGTATTTTGCATACGTGACATGCCTCATAAATTTTGAGTGTTATTTGTATAAATAAGAAAATATTATATTTAAAAGTAAAATTAATTTTTATTCTCGCTTACGAGTTAGATTGTATGTATCAATTTTAAATCTTACATTTATTAGTTAAAAATTTGTAACGTTTTAATAATACTGTGAGTTGAGAAAGTAAAATAAATAATATAAATATTTATTTTAAAACTAATACAATTTGTATTATGATAAATATAAATTAAAAACAAAATAAATTGAATGTTTGAAATAAACTTCAACTAATTATTGATATTCATCAAAACGATAAAAAAATTAGAATCTTAATAAATAAATTATATATCAATGTTTCATATATTCAATTTCTACTCTATATAATTGTTTCAAAATATTGACTTTGATTTTAGAAAATAAAACTAATAATTAACTAACATGTGTAATATCTTGAAAATGCATCTTTACTTTAATTAAAATGACATTGTATCATTTATTGCAATATTAGCATAAAAATAATTGTTTAATAAAATGTGCGATATTATGTACCAAAAAATAAAATGTGTAATATTTATGGGTATTACACATTTTTATAACAAAACTAATAAGCTTTTATACACTTTGTGTTCATAAAGGTACCAATACTAAAATAGTTGCAATATGTATGGTTACTATGAGAAATGAAGTAGTTGTCATTTGTATGGTAATGGTGACCCTTAATAAAAATATCGTGTAAGAAGGGAATTTTGTTAAAAGAAAATAGTTGTAATACTTACGGTAATGAAATTTTTATTTACTAAGTAAATGTAGTATAAGAATTAAATAAAATTTTGTGTAGTTTTAATATTAATAAAATTATGATTTTTGTCTCAAAGATAAATTTTAACTTTTCAACTACATGGTAAAGTTACTTTCCCACCAATATTTAAAGGAATCACATTCCCATGACTAAAGAGAAAAGTAACTCTGAGAGGAAAGTTGTATTCTAAGGAAAATTAATAGTTTTTAGCAAATCAAGCGCATAAATCACTCTCTCACCAATTAAATTCTCAGGAGAGTGATCACTTTCCATCATGTCAAACATCCTTTAAAGCTTAACCTTAAAGGCGTTGCACTAACCAATATTTCTTGTGAAACCCCATATCCATATACCAGTTGAGTCTTTGATTAACCATCTAATATTTGTTGCTTCCATCCTGAACATGATGGCACCATCAGTGTTAATTTTCCACTTTTTAACTTCAATGAGGCAACGAATAGATTGAATGTCATACCCTTGTCATAACATTCTTGCAAGTATTCAGAGGCAAATATCAGGCATAGACAACCTTTGTTCACATCCTAAAGTTTCGTTTCTAGTAAGCTTTCAACCTTTATAAAGTTGACATTGAAAATCATATTAGTGCATCCTTTCTAAAGACCCTAACAAATGACACCAAAAAGTATATCCTAATCAATGAGCTTAATAGCAAAATACTTCAATCGTGACAAGTTTAGGTAAAGCCACTCATTCAAATTCAAACTAAAAAAATCATTAAGCTTATCATGTTTAATGAGCCTTGATCAAATTGAGATGGAAATTAAATAACCCCTAAGTATATGGTTGATGTTTTCCATTAATGCAACACCCCATTACCCAACCAAATCGTTAGGTCCAAGTTATAAGGTGCAACATTCGTTGCTGGAGCAATTACGATCAAATTATGTTCGATTAATACTATTAATGATTAATTTCAACCAATACAATCATACAATACGATATAAAGTCATTTTCGGGTTTTATATGAGCTTACGAAAGCTTTATAGCTAACCCGAGGTTGAATTATGACCAAATTGTAAATTTTTCAAAATATTGAGTTGATGTCAGGATGTTGGGGGTTCTCATCACGACGTTGGGGGTTTCTCGTCACGACATAACATACTGAGTAGGTCTCATCATGACCTCGAATCACGTCTTCGTAACGTAAATCCTGAGCTACTCTTCGTCGCGAGTGACATACTATTTCCATAAAAATCAACATGGTACAAGTTTGGGAGACCTGTAATAATACTTTTCATTTCAATTGCAACAATAACAACAATATGCCAATTGCATTCAAGCTAAAATATGCCAAAATGATGCTTCAAAACATCATCGAGCAAGCAAGTTTTAAATTTAACCATTTTTGATACAAAACCAACTTAAACCCTAAGTACACGCCATATACTAATCAAAAAAGAACTTTACAAACTTTGCTGAGTCGAAGATCGCTTGCTGGGTGTTAGATCAACTGCTCGAACTATCTGGAATCTACTATACCTGCACATAGAGTAAACAAACCAGACATTGAGCAATTATGCTCAATGGTAATTTCCATATTTCAAGTCACAAAATAAGCATAATCAACCCAAATATGCTACAATTCAACTAAAATAATTTGTATATTCATTATTTTAGAAAAGCACTTGAATTCGAAAAACACAAACTTTAAAATTCAAACTCAAGATTGACTCGATCCTGAATTCCAAATTTAGTAATAATAAAATAATCACACACTAATTAAATATTTTATAAAAGTTTTAATTATTAGTTTTATTCTAATATTTTCTTAACAAATTAATTGTTTATTCATATGTAATGAAATAGTAATTTAATTATTTGTTATTTCATTTCATTATTTTAGTTTATGATTCTTGAAATATAAAAGATTAAATTACCACCATCACACAAACACAAAATCTCTATGATATTAATGCCTACTTTTTGTGTACTTTAATTATTTGTTATTTCATTTTATTTCATTATTTTAGTTTTTGATTCTTGGAATATATATTTATACTAGATCATTTAATTCTTAATTTTGATGATTTAAATCTAGGAAATATTTATATATTATCTAGCAACATATGTTATTCATGAATTAATTAGAGAAAACATACAAGTTGAAAACCACATTAGCGTTCAAACTGTTGTGTTATCAAAAGAAAAATAAGGTTTAAAATTTTATCAATTTGGACAATTTTTAGGTAATAAAGGTTTGATTTAAGGTTTTATTAAAATATATAATTTATGCAATCAAATATTATTATATGAAAATATCACGTATTTTAGAATTTAAAGTAACATATTTTTATATGAATATTATATTTATTCAAAGTTTCATTTTAATTCAAATTATAATGTTTTTAACAATAAAAGTTGAATGACAAAGTTATCACTTTTTTAAGCATAAATTTGCAAGAAAGGTAAAAGAAAAAAGAAACTAGGATAAAAAATGAATAACTAAGAAACGTATAAACATGAAGAAGAGAAAATATGCAAGATAAAACTCTATTCCTATCATCAAAGGTCTTGATTTACACTGGTATATATACAAGGATAATACAACTACTAATAACTCATGTAATGACCTAACAACCTCAACATATTAACAATTTAATCAAAAGTTAAATCAATTGCTTAATAACTCAATCAAATGTGCTCACTAATCACATGTTCATTCTTATTATATTCCAACATTCCTTTTCCTTTTTGTTCTATGAATAGGCAAACAATTAACTTAGAGCGTAATCTAGTAAATGAGACTTTAAACAAAGGTTTGGTAACTAAATCAGCAACTTACTCCTAAGTTGGGACATGATTAATTTGTAGTTGCCCTTTCACGTAAAAAGTGCACAATTAGTTATACATGTTTCATTTGAGTATGTATAATTGGATTCATTGTAATTTGCGCTGCAACTATCTACTACTCTATAATCTTAGTTAACAGGTGAGCAAACCATGAAAAATTAAGAACTATGTGCTAGGCTGTAATATTCTACTTCGAAAGTAAACTTGGACGCCACACTTTGTTTTTTAAAAGCCAAGGTAAGAATGCTACCTCCCAAGTAGACGTAAAACCCTGAGGTGAACCTACAACCTTCAATAGAACTACCTCAATATGAGTATGTAAATGCAATGAGAGTAAGTTGATAAGCTGGTAGGAACCATAATCTATGGTTGGCTATACCATGAAGATATCCTAGGATTTATTTTACAACCTTTCAATGCTTAGTAGTTAGGGTTTGCATATATTTAATTGTTAACAATAAAGGTAATTTAGGCCTTATCAAGCAAGTATATTACAACCCTCCTACAATGCCCCTGTACTTGATAACATGATCAAGTGACAATAGATGTAGACACAAAGATGTAATCATATGTGTAGGCACAACGTTTAGAGTTGTCATTGAAGCTTTGTTCAACAAATCTCCAATGCATTTTCTCTGAGACAAATGCAAATCATCATGTCTTTGGATCTCCATACCAAGGAAATAATTGAGCTCACCTAAATCTTTTGGAGAATTTATTGTTCAACTGTTGTATAATTTAGCTTATCTCAATTAGGTTTTTTCGTGTAAGATAATACCATCCATGTATACTAGGAAGAAAACACATGAGAATAATGATGGATCAACAGTAGAGGGCATAGATGTTAAATCAACAATTAAAAACTCTATCAATATATGAAACTAATCTCGAAGAGCTTGTTTAAGGCCACAAAGAGCCTTATTCAACTTGCAGACTAATGGTTTGCCACTTGCATCAACCTGCTCGAATCCTAATAGTTGCATCATGTAGACTTTTTAATGAAGTTCCCTACTGAGAAAAGAATTGTTAACATAAATTGTCATTATTTGCCATTTATGAGTAACAACTAAAGCAATGATAGTTCACATTGTGCAGGCTTTAGCCACTGGATCAAAAGTATCTTGGAAATCATAATCAACTCTTGTGTATACCCTTAAGCTACTAAATGAATCGTATATCTTTCTATTGACCCATTAGAATTTTTCTTCACCTTGAAAAGCCATATACACCCCATAAATTTTCAACTTTCAGGTAATGACACTAATGTATAAGTTTGATTCTTGGCCCATGCATTTAACTCATCTTAACTTATTTGTTTCCATTGAGGATACTTCATGGCCAAATGAATATTTTCAAGCTCAAAAGGCACATCAATAGATAGATAAATAATAGAATAAGAAAAGAATTGGGCTTTAACAATACCATCTTTCCCTTTTATGACTATGGGATGCAAATTGGTGGTGGCTTGTTAAGAGATAAAAGAACATGACACAACAACTGAATCAATTTGTGCATAAGAAACTTGACTATTATGTAAAGTCTCAAAAGTATTAGTAGAGGTACGTGACTATGCAAAAGTATCAACATAAGCATCAAAGGTTACACTGTGAGAAGGTATGGACTTAACAAGAGAAGAAGAACTCTATGATACCACTAATGAAGAACGAGAAATAAAATCTCTAGACTGAGTAGATTCCACTGAAAGTTGTGTAGTTATGAATGGTGTTCAAATGGATAAAGTTGAACGTGTAGACTATTTTAAAAAAAATTAAGATTCTTCAAAGTGCACATGCCTGGAAATATAGATTCTCTCATTTTATGCCATACATTTGTATCCTTTCTAAGACTTATGGTAGCCTAAAATGTGCATAAAACAAACTCGAACTGCATCTTGTGCTTATTATAAGGAGTTAACAGAGGATAACATCTACAATCAAACACCTTAAGATAATCATAATTAGGTTTATTTTTATATAATTTTTCAATAGGACTGACATTACCTAGGGATTTGGTAGGCAACACATTGATCACATGCATAGTTGAAACAAAGACATCGTACTAGTGTGATGGTGTCTTGGAGGCTTAGATAAAAAAATAGAAACCCTATCTCAACAATCTATCTATGTCTATAATCAATTAACCTATTTTGTGCTAATGTATAGAGGTATGTAATCGTATGGTAGATTTCATAAACTTGAAGAGAAGGAGAAAAATATCAAAATTCACCTTTACTATCAGTCTGTATAGCTTTGATCTTGTGTCCATGGGTCAATTCAACCTTTTTTTTTAATACAAAGAAAGTTGACAAGGCTTCACTTTTCCCTTTCAAACAAAATAGCCAAATATGATGAGAATAGGTAGCTATAAACGATATGTAATAGGTTTATCCATATGAAGGACATGGAGTTGGGACCCTAAATATCACATTCAATTAATTGAAAAGGAGTTGCATACATAATATTTGACTTTGAGAATTAGGTTTTATGACTTTCCCCTAATAGACATGATGTGCACAAAGGTATGCCTTTTTTTATCTTTAATGGTAGATTACATTGAGAAAGAACTTGAGGCATTACATTTGAAAAAGTGTAGCCTAATCTATGATGCCATAATTATTGAATTGATAACTTGGTACATCTATTGCATTCCACAATGTCAACAGTAGTAGCATGTACAAGTCATTCACCTTATTGTCTTTAGCTAATATCTTATAAGTATGTAAGTCCTTAATATAACAGTGTATAAGGAAAAATTCAAAAGATACTCTATTGTCTTTTATGGATTGATATGCAAAAAATAATTATTTATTAATTTGTGGCACATAAAATAAATGTTGGAGATAAAATACTTATTCTTGGTTAATACGAGTACTTGATGAACACAATTTATGATATTATGAACACCATTACCAACTTGCACCATACATGAGGAGGAAGTGGAGTTTGATAGTTTGTATAGATCATGAGTAAGGTGACTTGTGGCACCTAAATTAGGGTACTAGGTTGGGTCATTAACCATAGTTGGAGTAGCAATGATAAAAGCTGTTAAGGTAGGAGTTGCATTGGGGTAATTAGGCATATGAGAAACATTGTTAGTGGGGCAATAAATAGGTGAAGAAGGTTATATATTATAAGAAAAAAATATTTTAAGGTAGTATAGAATGAAAAGATGAACCAAGTATATTTATTGAGTGATGATTGTATGAGGTATCCAAGGACATGGTATTATTGGTGTACAAATACTTAATGATAGGATTATGAAGCAGTATTTCCTCCTGTAAGGTTAGTAAGCAAGCTAGGAAAAGAAGCATCAAATTTGTAAAAACATTTTGCAACAACATGTCTTTTTTACCACAAATTTTACATTGTGGTACCTCCAAATCTACCTCGTCCTCAAGGCCTGAAATCACTTAGTGAATGATCACATGTTTACGCTTGCTGAAAATAAGACTATTGGCCTTGATACATGTGTGATGAGGTCGATAAGTTGGAATTCCATTTGAATCTTTAACTGGTTGATTTCCTAAAGTATTATACACATTTTTTATACTTTCACATCAGTAGAAAGATTAATCTATGTGGATAAAATGTGACACCCCTAACTCGTCCCGATCGTCGGGACTGAGCTATAGAATGCTACATTACAAAATAGAACATTTATAGACATTTAACATATAATTCGAATAAAAATATCATTGACTACCATCATATAAGTCATTCAAAACAAATTTAACCTTTCTCGAGCTTACATGAGTTCTAGAATTAGCCTGGGATCAAACAAGGACAAAAGTGCAAAGATTTTAAAAGTTCAAAATGACGTCATAGCGTGAAGGGGTTCATCGTCGTGACATCGCCAAAATAGTTTTTCATGTCACGACATCAGTATGCTCGACGTCGCAACGTAACTCACTATTTTGGCCTCGTTGAGGCAATGGGGTTCCTCGTCTCAACGTGACATTACATGGCTTTTTTTGTCGGGACGATCACCATACGATGTTGCGACGTGAATCCTGTTTTTGGTACATTAAGGCCATTTGATACTTGTTTCAAATCAACTGTTCAATTAAGCTAAAGAAATGCTTTTAACATCATTTATACATGTTCAAAACATGCCAATTCCATACTAAAACTTATCATATGATCACATATTCAATCCACAAGACCAATATGTCACATTTAAAACCAATTTACAACAAAGCTATGTATATCATTACATGGAATCAACCATTCAATTCCTCAATTCAATCATGTTCGTTCTTGTATTTATAGGTACTAAACATACATATTCGATCATGCTATATATATCTTGTGCACATATACCGTACACAACTTCCATACCATTCATTTAACAATTAGATCATGCATACTTTCCTTTCTTAATTTCTAAACCATGCATGTGAACCAAAAAGCATTCAATTTGTAAACATAAACTATTTGACATAGGTGTTAATAATAAATATGTTTCAAAACATACTTAACATTACAAATAACAAGACACTCCTAGGCACTGCCATATATAACCAGGTTCAAACAATTAAATTCTACCAAATCAGAAGATAGATAGTGTGAGCTCCTCGAGGATCCGATTAACACGTTCTGAAGTCAAAATCTACAGAAAAAGGAAAAACGACAGGATAAGTATTATGAAATGCTTAGTAAGCTCATATGATTATAACCAGTCAACTTACCTTATAGAATAAGTACTTATAATAAACTAATGTGTGTAACTCATGTTTACCTAACATATCAAAACATAATCACAATAAGGTGAGTTTAACTCACATTCAACACATAGCATTCAACTACTAAACATAACAATTCATATCTTTGGACCACATAAGTATACTAAAACTTGTCCTTAAATCACATACCTACCACGTTTAGGCTTAGTTTGGATGGGTTGTGCGTTTACCTCCAGTAAAGTTAAAAATAACGATCGTGGTAAGATTAGTTATTGTAGCGATGAGATTGAATATTGTAGTTTTGAGATCAGAAACAGCAGTGGGTGTGTGTTTGGATACAAACACAGCTGTAGCGGTGAGGTGAGAATAGAAAATGACTATTAAAGACATTAGATTAGAAATGATATATAATAGAAGTTTTTTAAATTATTTTACTTTTACGAAATTATTAAAAATTTGTGAATTGATAAATTCATTTAATAAAATATTAAAATGTATCTTCATGTATTTTATTATAAATATTTTAATTTATAATGACCCTAAATTCACGGGCATCGAAAAAGTATAATATCGGGCCTCTGTCTTAGTAAATTGAGTTCGAAAATAATTATTAGAAATATTTACGAGACTAGTTGTGTGTTTAATTAGGTTTTAGATAGGTGAATTTAGCTTAATTAAGAGTAATTAGCAAAAGGATTAAATTGCAATAGAAGTGAAAGTTTAATTATAGATTAAAGAAAATAATAGGGACTAAATAGGCAATTATGCCAATTGCCAAATTTGAGTTGGCATAAGTATAAAATCTAAGATTTTTATGTGTAAAATATATTATTAATTATTATTAATAATAATATTATTAATATTATTATTATATTGTGAAATAAATAAGATGATGACAAATGTATGGTAATAATTTACACATGTGTCATGATAATGATTGTATAAATACACTTGTATTAAAATTATGTAATTACTTATTATATAAGAAAATATTATTATATTATATTATTAAAATATTACATTTATTAAATAATAAACAAAACATAAAATGAAAAAAGAAAGAAACATAATGAGAATAGCAAAGCGAAACAGAGAAGAAACAGAGGGAAAGAAAAATAAAGGAAGAAATTTAGGGTTTTCAAGGTTCAATTTCAAATTGTTAAGTCAAATTAAGTCATTTTCTTGTAATTTTGAGTTTTTATGAAACTAGAACAAAATCTTTATTAAGTATGTGTTGAAATTTTGGAAGATATTAGATTTCTAGACATTAAATTTTATTGAACAAAAAGATGAATTAGGGATTTAAATGAATGAAATTCAAGTTAGAATAGATAAAGGGATTAAATTGTAAAGTAAGCTATAGGTTTTATGTTGTAGGGACTAAATTGAGAAAAATTTGAAATTAGTGAAATATGCTGAAAATTTAATAGTTAAATTTGAGTTTGGATGAAATTTGAACAAAATGAATTGTGAATTAAATTAGAAAAGTAAGTAAACTTAGTTAAGATTAAATTGTGAATAAGGTAAGAATTGATTAGAAATTCAATTATTTATTTTAATTTAATGTTGTAATTTATAGCTAAAATTATTATTATTTTGTAGCTAACAAAGAACCCGAGACATTGGCATCAAAAGAAAAGGAGAAAGCTATTGAGGACTAAAACGGGAGATTTACGGTTTGTATTACTATAATTTGAAATTATTTATTTTCAATTGTTAAATTTCAATTAAAGTACTTGGTAAGTGAAATTGAGGTGAGTATTAAAATATTGCATTGAATAAAAGTGAATGAAATTATGAATATGTGTGAATATATGAATTGCATATTAATTGGAAAAGTGAATCGAAGTGAATTGAATCGAAGTGAAATTATCTGAACTGTGTATTGATTAAAAAGTGGAAAGTGAAATTGAATTGAATTGTGATTGAATCGAAAGTGAATTTGAAATAGAAAAATGATTTGAATACCCTATTAACTAGTCGGGCTGATTCGGATATAGTTGGCATGCCATAGGCTTGGAAGAGTTTAGGGATACTTCGACCTCGAGTCGATGATACACTGGGTGTCACTATATTTCTTCGGATAGATTCGATGAGGTATTGGGTACCAACTTACTTCGGCTTGGTCGATGAGACACTGGGTGTCAGCTTTGCTTCGAACTATCCGATGAGGCACTAGGTGCCATTCTGGTGTGTTTGGTTGGATCCGTGTATCCGCCAAAGTCCGAGTCTTGTTAATAGGGGCAAATAAATGGAATAGCAAAAATCGAATGAAAATGATCGACTTTATTCATGAAATGGAAAGTGAATTGAAATTGAGAAATGAGAATGAAAAGAATGAATCAAAGATTCATGAAGAGATTTATGTTCAAATGAAATATTATATGATATTAAATGGATGAATAGCCAAATTGAGTTGTTATTGTTGAGAAATGAAAGTTAAGAATAAATTAGTTTATTTATGAATTAATTGTTATATAATTTGACATGTTTATTTGTTATTTTACTTAAATAATTTAAATTATAGTAATACCATTGAGTATGAAATACTCAATGTGCAGTTGTTTTCGTGCGCAGGTCAATAGAAGTCAAAGGTTCCGGTTCAGCATCTAGATCAATCCCGACTTCAGCATAACTTCGGTGATGTATTTTTCCTTTTGGTAAATGTGGCATGTACTTAGGTCTTATTAAAGAGTCTTCTAAGTTTTGGTTGTAAAGAATTGGTTTCTAATCTTTGAATGATAAACGAAACAATAAGTTATAAAATGGTATGTTCAGTACTAAAGTTGAAATGAGATGAACGAAGTTTATTAGTTAACTTTTATAAAGTATTATGAATATTGTTGATCAATTTGATAAGTAAATGTTTAGGCATGATTTAAACATGTTTGAATGTGAAAATGTGTTGGTTTCTGTATTGATTGTAAATTGGTTGCGGTTGAATTTGCAGGGAATGTTAGATAATTATAAAGGGGTTATATTGATTTTTTTTTAAAAAAAAAAGAAAGAAATGAATGAAGTCAATTAGTAAAAAACATTTGAATTTATGGTTATATTTTAATATGTTTGTCATTTATTTAAGAATTATTAGTAAATTATTTAATATGTCCGGTAATGCCTCGTAACCCTGTTCCGGCAACGGTTTGGGGTTAGAGGGTGTTACATAATTAATTATAAAATCAATTAAAATTATTTATTAGATAAAATGATAATTATTTAAATTAAAATCTATGCATATAATAAAAATTTTAATTTATTTGATATTTGTACAATTAATAAATAATGAAATTTTACTAAACTTATATATTAAATAGTTATTTTACTAATGAATTTTAATATTATTCACGTGGTTTTATTTTTATTAATTATTATTAATTTTATGATAAAAATATGTTTAATTATTATATAGATTTTTTAAATCTATAAGAAAATAAATTTATATATTTATTATGTAAACAATAATTTATTATATATGAATTTCTTAATTAATACAAAATCTTAGTTTTTCTGAAAAATTAAACTAAAAGTTGTTGGGAGATGTGCCCATATTGTAGTAAACATATAATTGTTTTCTATATATTTGAATGATGAATAAATAAATAAAGTTAAGTTCACATTTGTGTTTCTTTCTTTAATTTTTTGCATGCATAGCAAATTTGTGACCAGAAAATATTAACCCATTGATTGTCTAAGTTCAAATTGATGATGAGTGGCACTGTAAGAACGTTTACATTGCGAGAAAGACAACTTACTTCAGTAGAAAATTTAAACGAGTTTGTAATCCTGTTAAATAGTCAAAGTTAACATTTGATTTAAATATTTAGAAAGATTATTATGTCGTCTACAATTTCAATTGGGGAGATGTCTAGTCTTGGCAATGGGAGTAGTTGACTCAACAGGTAAGGATATAGATGTATTCATTGGAAGAATGATGTATTGCACTGGACCCAAGATGAATTAATTTTGAATCTGTTTGTAAATTAATTCACTTGTGACTTTCATGGTGTGATTTACCTAAGTCCTGAGTTAGTCACTGACTATGTGTATGTAACTCATGTGTTTTGATATAAGTGAAGGCTTATGATCTAAAGATGATCGAGCCCATAGTTGGTATGTTGGGTATATGACTTGTGTATGACATGACTTTGCTAGCAACAATGGAATTCATAACTCGATTAAAGAGTTGAATGTATCCTCTTATTGGCATTGTGTGGATTGATAAATATGGAACGTGGTCATTGGTTGCTTGTTCTCGAACGAGCAATTTATCACAGTCATTTATTGACAGTGATCATATTAATCATTAATAAGACAAAATTATGACAATAAGATAAAATAGGATTGTATTAAGTGAAAATAACTCAAAGGAATCAAGGATATCTTATGAGGGTAACACACATATGACGAAGTCATTAGAAAACGTAGTTGGATGAATTGTTTTAGTAAATAGTATATAATAAGGAGTTTTCAATTATGGTATTTCTTGTGAAATGACTCCATGATTAAGTAAATTGCAAATTATCATAACAATGCTTTTGGATATAATTGCAATTACTAGAGCTTAATTGTATATTTATTATACCATGGGTGTCATGCTTTGCACTGAGGTAATATCTCGCCTTTCATATCTTTTGTACTAATCTCACGTTTCTCATCTTATTCTTTCATCATTCCTTAACTATTTCCGTTGTATAGGATCTTATAGACAGAATACCTTTGGTTCGCCGCTCACATTGGTGCACTCAATCTTCTCTGTTCTTACCTTGATACTATACGGGATTCACCTTAACACTTCTTACAAAACTATCCTTTCAGAGCTCGCCATACTTATCGTTCATTTAGAAGACTTCTTATGTCATTTTATCAGAGTTCATCATGGGTTCTTTTCTTTTCATTCAAAGTCAGCCATAAAGGCATTTCTTTCAAATGGTTGTCACAAGGGTTATTCTTTAGATGGCGTCGTGAAGGCATTCCTTTTTAGAGATAGCCAAAAAAGCTTCATTATCCAGAGATTGCCACAAAAGCGTCATTTTCATTAAGTACTCGCTACAAAGGCTTTCCTTCTAGAGTCTCGCAACAAAGGCATCCTTTAAGAGGTTCGCCACAAAGATGTATCCTTTCAGAGTTTTGCCACAAAGGCTGCTCTTTTATTGGTGTTTTACAGGATAGGGAATTGCCTAAACTCACACTTAGTGAGGTTTTCCCCTCATCATTCTGGGCACACAGAGAACTACGTTAGATAATAACCTTTCTTAAATTTTCCATATGATGTCATAACCCATCAATTATGGTCTTACATGATATGGTATTCTTTCCATATGATTTCATAACCCACCAGTTATGGTCTTACACGATATTGTCTTCTTTCCATATGATTCCATAACCAACCAGTTACGGTCTTACAGAATATAGTCTTCAGTGCCATGGCCATGGACTTGTCCTTTTAGATATTCGTGTTTTTAGTCCCGATGGACCCCTTTAACGACTTCGAAGGCAGACACAGACTCATCATGCATTGACTCATCATACAATGACTTGCTCATGACAAACATATTTTATAGAACCTCAAATCCGGCCTAGAAGCTAAGGTCGAATTATGGAGGTTACAACGCTTATAAAAACATTGTCGATTAATTTATGCAAAAACTTAGTTTTAATTCTAGAGCAATAAAGTTATTAATTTATCGAAAGCATAAGTTTTCATAAGAACGCGTGTAAGTACTTAGACGAAAACCTTGTTTTATTAATTTTATAAAAATAATTCCGAATGTTTAACTGATTGATTTGTAAAAAGTCATAATTAATTTCAAAACCTTACAACGAAAAATACTTTTAAAATTATTATCTCTTAAAATCATAAGGTCCAATAGTTATGTCGTCTTGGGTGAGTTTACGAGTTTTAAATAAAACATTCGCGAAAACAAATACCAAAACCAAGAATTTAACATTCCAAAAAAAATTAATATCTGGAAAATCGTAAAGTCTGAAATTAAAAACCAAATCAACTTATACCAAATTGTGTGAACTGAGCTCCGAAGTCGCCGCCAAGTCCTAAGTCAGAAGTATACCTAAAATAAATCAAACAAATGAGTAAGCTAGAAGCCCAATGTGTAACTCAGCCCACAAACAAACGTACATAAATAACGGACACGTTATTAGTTACAGATTTAACATATACTCACATACAGAATCAGATATATATATTTATAATCAAATACAAATGCAGACACCATTATCGAAATATGTTATTTCTCATAACGTACACATATGCAAATAACATATTAAAATGTCAAAACAGATCTAGAAACATATATCGTGTCGGACAGTCATAATTTTTAGTAATATATATATTGGATCATAATGTCATATTAGAACAGAACAAATCCTACCCCCATCCGCTACAAACCAACTCCGTCCAAATATTATCAGTTGATGCAGCTGAGTTGCTAGACAGATATTGCGAGTTAACCGCCAAAATTGCAATAATACTGCAAGAAAACACTTCTTCCATCATATCAAAATCCACCCCAATGCATATGCAAAATCATATTAACTTACATACATAACACATAGGTGGTATGCCATGAATATCCAAACACATATTTTACAGAGCATAATACAAACATAACATATACAGATCATATCTTATCTTATTTATTATACTAACAGTTATTCTACATAAAGATGTCATGCGTAATCAAACACAATTACGTTTTCAGAGTTACCAGTACACAGATTGTATTTACATTTTTCACGTACCTTAACCACATCACGTACTGACACATGTTGACAACTGTCACATCTCGGGTCATATATAAGTTAAATGGACCCCACGAAAGATCTAATTACGCATTTTTATGTCTAATGGACCTAAATAAAAATTTTCTAAAAAATGGGCCCACACAGCCTACCTAACCAGCCCATGTGCCCCACACGGCCTACCCAAGTTGCCCATGTAATCGTACATGTCCGTGTGCTCCACACGACCTGGCACACAGTCGACCACACGTCCGTGTGGCATACACGGCCTGACACACGGCCAACCACACGTCCGTGTGATGTAGATTACAGTTCGAAAACAAATTTTTTTTCAAATTTTTTTAGTTTGAATCAATGTTTTTGGATTAGAAACACACACCTGAGTTGGTTTTGATGAAGATTCACGAACGAACAACCCTGTAACCTAAACCGACATCTCACACAAATTAATTAACATGATTCTCGCTAACCCAATTGACCAAATCAATACATCCATCATCAAAAAAACCTTATTTACAGAACAAAGAAACTTCTACCACAGCTAAACTACTTACCCTTGTACGAAATAACAACTTAAAAAAGGAATTTAATTCGCCGGAGGATCGATTGTCTCATCATCTTCTCCTAATTGCACCAAATCACATATACCTACATTATCATCACCTTCTATGCAAATAACTCAATAAACACGAAATAAACATTATTTAAAAGAAACTAGAACCTTATCCTACACCTTAAAAGCACTACATTTCGATCAAAAAGAGAAGGAAATACAAAGAAAGGCTTTGCATGATAGCTATCTTTGAGAAGATAAACAAATTTGCGAAAGACATTTTGAAAACCAAAACAAATCTAAACAGCAAAAAGAAAGAAAAAATAAAAATAAAGAATAAAGAAAAAGAAAGGAAAAAAAGAGAATAAAGACAAAGAAAATGGGAACTTGAGCGGGGAAAATTTAGGGAAAATAATTAATTTTTTATTATATTAATATTATTTTTTAAAAGAATAAAATAAAATGAAAAATTTAAACAAATTTAAACAACCCAAAACTCCACTATCTAATCCTTATCCAAACATATTTTTCTTCAAAATTTAAAACAAAACATAATTTCCACTTTGCACACATGAGAATTCAAACACGGGATTAAAGAGTAAGCTTACTCCTTCCCACTAAACCCGCAAACTCATTCTTGTCATCAATTAATTGAAAATATTATTTATGCCAGATGGTCAAGGATAAGGGTTACAAAAAAATTACTAAAAATAAAAAAAAAAGTGATTTGAACACAAGACCTCTCACCCACACACATTACACTTAACCACTGAACCAAATCACTTCACTTTTCAAAAATTTCACAATAATAACTCAAAATCAAGGCGTGACCACTCTTGGTATCACTAACCCAATTTCATCTAACCCGATTTTCGGGATGTCACATATTCATGCTTTCAGACACATATGCACACCATAATCATTCAGACTCATGCCTCATACTTAGACCATTAAACTTCATACATTTCATACATGCATGATCATGAACCTTTCATTTTCACTATTTGGTCACTTAACATAGATTTTTCTAGAACATGCATACTACATACAAGAGTCAGCCTAATGACTCACTTGGTAAAGATGTTTAGCACCTTGGGCTCCAGGCCTAAGGTCTTTTTAAAACTGTAGCGACCACTGCCTTGTAAAAACATAAGATTTTCCATTAACACTAATCCAAATAACCTTTACAATCATCTTACCCAAATAATTCTCTAACAGAGCCTTATTTCTTCTTGCACTCATACAGGTCTACTTTTATAGAGCAATAGGACTTACCTTGGCACAGAGAAATCACCGATAAAATCTAGGGTCTTAGATCCAGCTTAAAGAAATACTGTTGTTCCCTCCAACTTTTGATCTCAATAATTTTTTTAAGAGAGAAAAAGAGAACTCACTTTATTCAAACTTGAAGACTTATTAATATAATCTAAATTTTCATTGGAACTTGAAAAATGTCACAGCACTATTGAACTGTCTTATCAAAGTCTACTACTTCCAAAAAACCTAATTGAGTATTTCCCCTTATCTTTCGACTATCCTAGTTCATGTTAAGTTAATTCCTAACCAAACTTTCTTATAACTTAACTGGTATGGGAACACAGTTACGGGGTCACTATACTACTAGTGTGACACATTTTAAAAAGAATTCATCTTACTTAGCCACAATTCCCATTCCTTTAACCTTAGTAGCCTAACATGGAAACTTTTATTCTCTTGTACTCATTTTGGGGTTTACCCACACCATGCGCCAAAATGTATTTGGGCAAATATCACTCTGCCAATTATACTCCTATAAGATTGTAAGCCAAGTCTCGTGTCCGCCAGGACAGAAATGTTTATATGCCTTACTTTCATAAATAGTATTCGTACATTTGGACTTCGTTGGGCGGGATGTTACATGATAACCTAAAAAACTGGGCGTACAATACCTTTGGCGATAACCCAATTCACCCAAAAATCCTTCTTACCAGTCTCTTCTTCTTTACAACTCAACACATTCAAAGAATAGTCTTTGCATAATACTCTAACGTCAACCATGTGCCCGACCTATACACCAAAAGCATCAATTGGGTGGATAGGACTTCTCCACTCAAACTACTTTCAGGTTACTCACCAAAATTGGGTGTTACAAGAAATTTCAAAGAATGACCATGGATTAGTGGCTCTAATACCATGTAAGAAAACTAAAAAAACTAAAGAACTAGAATAGATAAATAATAACAGAGAGATGTATAAGAGTGAAGAGAAAATATTGAGAGAAAACTCAATTCCCATAAACAAAGGTCATGATTTACATTAGAATATATGCATTGATAGATGAGCAATTATGCAACTACTATCAACTCCTATAACAACTTATCAACTTTAACATACCAATAATTTGAGCAACAGTTCAATCAAATGTGCTCATTACTCACGTGCTCGTTCTTATTATATTCCAACAAAACTTTTTCCATTATATAGATACACATATAAACCAATTTCATTTGGTAAAGTTCCTTATTTTATAGTGAATAATAATATACATTGCAAAATATTATTTGAGAATCGGGTTATCTAAACAATTGTTTTCAAAATCAATATAATTAACTTACAATATCATATATTTATTATAAAATTATTTAACTCAAATGATTTTGAATAGAAATTTAATTTTATATCATTTTATGTTAATAACTAACAAATATAGTTTTCGGTAAAAAGTATAATTAAAAATATTAATTTACAATACTTAAAATATGATAAATTAATAATTTATACTGAAATATAAATATTTATTTTTTATATAGATATATAAATATATCATATATAAAATAAATCCGAACTCAAAACTGAATCCAATATAAAAATTGAGTCCGTAATGGCCCAATCCCATCTAATCCGATTGCAATTACTTGTGTGAGCTAAATCTCAATTTATTTGAGATAGATAATAATAATAATAATAATAATAATAATAATAATAATAATAATAATAATAATGAGTGATTGTGAAGCCCACTTACTCAACCACATTAGCTGATTGTCATTCACCTATTAAAAGTCGCGTCTCCAAAGGAAAAAGGAAGGAAAAATAAAATAGGTTTAAGGATGTAAAAAGCTCTTAATTTTTTTTTCTAAAAAAGTAATTAAGCCATTGCTTTTATTTTTGCACTCAATTGGTTAATTGAACTTTCAAAATGTATCAAAAATGCTCTCAAATTAAAAAAAAATTAAGCCCCTGTTTTTTTTGCACTCAATTGGGTACTTAAACTTTTAAAATGTATAAAAAAAGCCCTTAAAATTCAAAAAAAAAAGAAGCAATTAAGCTCATTTTTTTTTGCACTTAATTAGGTATTTGATTTGTCAAAATGCATCAAAAAAATATTTTGACTGTTAACTTTAACAGTTGACCGTTAAAGTTAACTGCCATTAATTTTTTCCAGTTAAAGTCACCTCGTGTCACAACCACGGTGTGACATGTGGCAAAAAAATAAAAAATAAAAAAAATAAAATTTATTAAATTTTAATAAAAATATAAAGTATATTAAAATTTTGTTAAAATTAGAAAAATTGTAAAAATTGTAAAACATATAAAAAATTGTAAAATTTATAAAAATTATAAAAAAATATAAAATGTATAAAAAAACCCTTTAACCATTAACTTTAATCGTTGACTGTTAAAGTTAACGACCCCAGTCTTTTTCCAGTTGCAACACAGCATGACATGTGACGAAAAAGATAAAAATAAAAATCAATAAAATTTATAGAAAATTATAAAATGCTTCTTTTAGTACGATAATTTTTATAATTTTTTTACAAATTTTATATTTTTTATAATTTTCTTACAATTGTATAAAAGTTTATAATTTTTTAAATATATGTCTATGTATTTTATAAAATCTTAAAATTTTTTATAATTTTTTACTATTTTTATAATTTATTTTTCTAATTTTTAATAAAATGATTTTTTTGTTTTTACTAAATATAAATAATTTTATAACTTTTATTTATTTTTATTTTTATCATTTTTGTCACATATCACACTTGTGGTACATGGTAGCTTTAATTGAAAAAAATTAAGTGTGGTTAACTAACATTTAACGCCTAAATTAGCTGTTAGATTGATTGAAGGACATGATAATTATGCTATTGATACTTTAAAGACTTAACTAAGATTTTTTAGAATTTAAGGGGTAATTTACAATTTGAACTATAATTTTCAGGCGTGTGCCGTAATTATTTTTTCAAAATTTTCTCATAAGGTAAACCGACAGCAAGCGGTTACCCGGTGAGTAGTAGCCGGTTGATAGGACAGACAAGAATACAGGATATAGGGCTGTCCTTCTGACCCGTCTCGTGACTCGAGAGCACGCTAACCGACAGCTGTGTTTTCCTTTTAGGCGGCGTCAAACCATGGCAAGCTAACACGTGTATACAATTATTTTTTAATATTTTGATTGGACAGTTTTCCTGCTTCCCTCTTTTGCCTTTTCAATGAGAACATTAAAACCCCGTTTTGCCCTCACTGTGCTGTGCTGTTCTGTTCTATTTTGTTTTTTATTTTAAATAAATGAAATAATTCAATTATTATATATAAAATAACTTTTCTTGGAATTGTGGAAAGCAAAGGCCGGGCGGGGGGTGGGTGGGTTGGTGGGAAAGTGGGTCCCAAGTTTATGTGGGTAAGACGCAAGAGTCAGGATAAGCTTACCAGTTGACCAGTAATCCCGTGCCATGTCATCATCATTTCAGTCTTTTTTACTAATGATTTATTATTCAAAAATATTTTATTTTCTTAATTAAACCTTTATTATTTAATATTATCGCAATTTTTAATAATTTAGCTTCGTTTTTAGTTCAACTTAATTCTAAATTTTTGAAAAAGCAAAATTATTTTTAACCGAAAATGTTAACTCAAATATTAAATTATTAATAATATTAGGGTGATAATCCGTATTTTATGCTGACACGACATCATTTATTATATATTTCATATTAGTAAAAATTTAAAATTATATTCTTAAAATAAAAAATTATTCAAATAATTTATAAAAATTAAAAAGTTAATAATATTAATTACCATGTTTAAAAACTTAACATTTTAATTAATTTTTCATTAAAATGATAATGATTTAACTTTTTCTAAAAAATAATAATTAAGTTTCACTCTTTTCAAAAGTTAAGAATTAAACTTAATTAAATAAACCAATTTAATAAAAAATTAAACATTAAGAACTAAAATTTTCATTATAACTTTAATATTTAACTCTTAATCTTCATGTAAATTCTTCTTTCCAACAAAATACGATAAAAGAAAATTATTCCATACAATTGGTGCTTAAAAGAAAATGTACCAATTGGTAGATTGTTTAGATTTTATAAATAAGGTGTAACTTGTCCCCATAAATATAGTTAAAATAATTTAAAGGTTAAATATATAAAAATTTGGAAATATTTTAAAAAATTATAGGTTGTGTGTAAAATAATTATTGATACGACAATTTAAAGTTAAAAATATGTTTAAATATAAATTTAAAAATAAGGTATATCTAATAGAAATGAAGTGTAAAATTTAATTAAGAAAAATATGATGAAATTCAAAAGTTGTCTCTTTTTTTTTTTGTTATTTTAGGCCATTAATTTTTTAAAATTAATTGCAAAATAAATTTTCTACGACTTCCATGCGCATGCTTTGAATGATTTTCAAATTCAATTGTATTATTGAAGACAAGCTTTTACAGTTTTAAAGGTATTAGAACTATTTTCTTTAGTTTTTATTTTTGCCGATTTTAAGAAATAACTAAGAAGATGAGAGATTGTTTAGGATATCAACCCGTAGAAATTTTATCATACACGTAATTTTTCTAACCGAGTTGGTGTCTGGCTGAATTGTGGCACCAATTCCGCCAAAGGCTTAAATGATAGTATAAATGATACATGAAATTTGTACAATATTAAAATAAAAAATTAGATTAAATTATGAGTATAACGACATTTAAACACATAAATACATCAGATAAATAATACTAAATGAAATATATTTATTTATTATAGTTTTGTCATCAATTGTGAGTAATTGTCTTGCTTAGTGAACAACATTAGAAAAACATTAAAATAAAGTTTTGATTGAGTAGTAAATTTAAGATTTTATCAATTCAATTGGCACGTGCTTAAATCCTAACATGTGCATTTTTTAATTAAAATGGAAAGACTAAAATATCGTTAAATAATATGACTTATTTTAATTATGGAAGGATACTTGTATATTGTCTTAACTGAGTCAGCATTCAGGTAACCCGTGAAACCAACTCAATCAGAGGATTTATTAATAGTATAGATATACAATTGATGAAAATAGTAAATTGTGAATATTGAAATAAACATATATAAAAGCTATTAAAACAAAGCTTTACTTGAATCGTAAATGAAATGTTTAACTATTACAATTGGTTTAGATTTAAATTCTATTATATTTATATTACTCTTGAATAATATAACATATTTTAATTATAAGGAGATATTTCCATAATTTAACAAATGAACTGATGACTTGATTACGGGTGAATAAAAGTATAAATTATTATTTGTCCACTCACATTAGTTACGAATTTGAATTTTAGTTCATACAAATTACGATTTCAGTCTTTAAATAATTTCTTATATCTTTATAGAAAAATGATTAAGGTTCAAAACAATATATATAAATTATAAAATAATAAATTAAAAAACATTATAAAAATAACACTCGTTAACAAATTCATAGAGAAAACTCATTCTTTGAATTGGCTAAAACAAATTTTAAATAAAAAATGAATTTCAAATGATAAAATTTCTGCAGGAAAAAAAGACAAGGTTAGTGGGTAAAATTTGACATAGCAATAAATATAATAATACCAAAAATAATGATAGTATTCATACTATTTCTTTGTCTTGAAGCTAAGGGAAAAATAAGAATATACAAAACATGACAAACAAAAGAACACAAAATGGTTTAAGTACATACCTAATTAACATTATTAAAAGAAGATATTATTAGGAGTGTTGGATTAGATTAAAAAAGATAAATAAATTTGGTGAATTTTGAGAATTCAATTTAATTTTATGAATAAATATCTCTCTCTATAGTATTGATAAAAGAAAATAAATTTGTTGCCTGTCTTGATTTAAATAAAAGATCAAATGAGACAAGATGCTGTGTAAAGCATGTACAACATGTTCTGCTGCCCCCACGCAGTAATTATTGCTTTACCTGTAGGATACGAAAAGTAAATAACTAATAAATATCCCTGCCACTTCTAACAACACTACACTTTGAGAGGGAAATTTATGCTTTTTCTCTTTTGAAAGTTTATTCATTAATTCAAAGTTGTAGCAGTTTTTCATTTATTTTTTTCTATTCATGGAGGAGGATATATGTTTTGATGTTTGATCAGTGGGTCTATGAGCAGCCGCTTCTTGCTTATTTATCGGTTATTGGAAGATTTCTAGCTTCAACTTCACAACTTACCTCTTAGATTTGCTTCTCCAATTCTACTAGCAATGTCACGATGTTATTAGTCAAACGAACTTTTAGAATAATTATATTTCGGTCGGATATTAGACAACCCTTTATGTGGAAGAAAGAGATTCAAATAGAAGGGGATAAATTGGTGAGTGCTCGTGGATTGCCCAAGCCCCGTTAGTTCCACACTAGACAATTCATGGCGGAGGAATTACATTTTGCTCGCGATTTTAACTCGTGTGTTTGTGGATTGCCCAAGCCTCGCCAGTTCCACATTAGATAATTCATGGCTCTTGATGAGTCTCTAATGGAAGGTTAACCAACAATAAAAGAGTTGAGTTAGGGTTGTGTGTCCACTACAACACATTCTATCGATAGTAGTATTGTCCTTGAAATTGTCAGGCTTTTTTTTTTTAACCTCAAGCCATAGAATTTTAGCTTTTCAATAACAATCAACCCAACTTTTAGAACTTATCTCAATAATCTTTTAGAAGTCATTTACTTTTAAACTTGAATCAATTAACCTTCTGCGCATGAAACAAAGTTTTAGCTAACCTATTAAAGGGAAAAATAAGTGCTCATTCTAGGTTGATAAAAGCTGTGTTTGGCCTCTCCAAAACAAACAAAAAAAAGAAGTTCCTTCGACTAATAACAACGTAGTCTAAGAAGGAAATACATATTGCTCTCAATTTTAACTATTGTTTCTATGTTGATAGACTTGGTCGTGGTAAAGGACTTGCTAACTATTACAGGGTATTCCAATAATCACATTGATTTAATAATTAAGGTTGCTTACTGTTTAAATGGCGCTTAATAGGTCTCAATGGCTATTCTAAGACTACTAAAAAGCGAGCTAACTAGGAGCTTTTGATATCTCTTTTGACACTTCATAATTTTCCTTAGGTTTGTATTAGAGACTTCAATAATATTCTTTTAGTCAATGATAAGTGGGGTGGACCAACTTACCCTTCTAGCTAGTTTGATGGCTTTTGTAAATGTATTTCATATTACAATTTTACTAAAGTTCCCTTGAGTAGCTATGGTTACATTTGGTAGAGGGAAGAAGTCAGACTTGTTTGTCTTAGATAGACCAAAAAGAGCTTTTATCAACCTAGAATGTGTACTTTTTTCTTTTCATAAGTTATACAATTTGATGAGTGTTACATTTGATCACAATACAATTAAACTGGTGGCCAAAACTTTGTTTCTCGCATAGAAGGTTAGTTGATTTAACGTCGAAAATAAATGGCTTCCAAAAGATGGTTTTCTTGAGGTAATTTCTAAAAGTTGAGGTAATTTTTTTACCTAGTGTTATTCAAAAGTTAAATTTTATGGCTTTAAATTAACAGCTTGGTACAAATCAATGGGTAGTAATTTTGTTCCTAGGATAAATGATGTGAAAAAGAAGATTGCGATGACATGGGCTTAAGGGGTAATGGCACATCTTTGTTTGGGTTGAAATTTGAACTCAACAATCAACTAGCTCAAGAATCTATGTATTGAAGACAACGCACCAAAATCTTTTGGATGCATTATGGGGAAGTAAATTCTAAATATTTTCATACTCAAGCATCGAAACGTAAACGAGTAGAGAGTCATAGATAACCATACAATGACGAAAAGGGGACGTGTTCAATCCTTTCTAGTTACTTTGAGAACTTTTTTTTGGCTTCTAATGGTTTTGAGTTTTGATATTTTACGTATTTGCCCTTTTGATGAAGCAGTAGTAGATTTGGCACTCGATCTGGCATTTTGTTATAGAAATCGACTAAAAATGCTGGCAACAAAGGCGAGAACGGTGATGCTACAGCAGAAACTCAAGCAAAGATCTTTAAAATAAGAAAATAGCGCACAAATCAAACAAAAACTCAGAAAGTGGAGGACTTGACGATCAAGAAGGGCAATGTAGAAACAAGACACGAGAAAAGATTTGAAAAGTTGCAACAGTAGAAATGATTCTAAGGGCAAAGAGACAAATGATATGTAAGGTTTTCTCCTAAAACGCATTGTTTCATCATCTTCTCTGGCAACCAATGTCGACTCAACACATGTCACCTATAAACTCTTACTTATCATTGCCTCCACTCCTTAGGCGTAGTCGATTTAGTCCAACATTTATGGCTAATATTCTAGAAGATTTTAGGCAACCCTTCACCTGCAACATGCCGCATACACCTCCCAAACCACCCATTGTTGCACCTTTCGATTTCTCCAGTTCTCACACAATCTACAAGAAGAAATGTCTCAAGGAAGGCTATTTTATAACCTATATTGCAACTAAGGGAAGAACAATTATTATACCCCTATTCGGACTAGACACGTGGAACTTCTAGAAAGCACAGGATGGATTTTTGGAGATGATTGTCCACCTCTTATCCACCGTGCTGCCCTCAACTGCTCAGCCTCCTAAACTAGCCACTCACCATGAGATCACCCGTTAATAGAGGGAACATCCCTTGTCATCAAGCTACCAATTTTTTAGCGTGAGTACTTCTCTAAGTGTGAATGCTCTCTTCAAGGACCACTAGGCCCAAATGAACATAATAATCTCGTACTCTCTCAAAAGGAATAATAGAATGGGCCCTACCTTATACGTCCTCACCTACTCAATGATGACAACTTCTTTATAACAACCTACCATGTCACCACTACCAGACAAGAGGACTTCTCCTATAAATACATTTTAAGACGATGAGAAAGGGATCTTCTTCCTCATTAGCAACCTTGAGCACTACTCCTATAAATAATCTCATACTCTTTCAAAAGGAATAATAGAATGGGCCCTACCTTATATGTCCTCACCTACTCAATGATGACAACTTCTTTATAACAACCTACCATATCACCACTACTAGACAAGAGGACTTCTTCTATAAATACCTTTTAAGACGATGAGAAAGGGATCTTCTTCCTCATTAGCAACCTTGAGCACTACTCCCTGCAATCAACCTTCTTAGCCTTCATAATGATCTACCTCTTTCTCTTATCTTTCTCTAATTCTCCACTTATTTAGGTAAACTGACCCTTTTTAGCACACCTCCACCCTCTCCTCTTTGTCTTTGCTTATTATTAGCCTCAAACTTTTTAAAAAAAATCAATTAAGCCCGTCCAAACTTTTCACACCTAATCTAACCCTTGAACTAACAAAACTGCTCGAATAAGCCCATTAACTAATATTGACTGTTAGTAGTTAACGAAAACGATGATGTGATCATTAATAGATGCCACATTAGCATTATTTATTGACATGGTAGTGCAACATCATCATTAGTCGCTGACGTGGCAGTTTTACATCATCACCGAAGGTTAACATGGCAGTGCCACATCACATATAAAAAATAAAAAAATTAAAAAATAATTTTAAATAATACATAATGAATTTGGACAATGATTGTCTAGGTTCATTTGAATATTAACCTCAAGTTTGTCTAAATTCATTCTAGATTTATAAAAAAAATCTTATAAAAATCATTAAATTTTATAATAATTACTAGAAATTGATTAAAAACCATAATTTTTAATATATATATTAAGTTATTAAAAACCATAAAAATTATTAAAAATCATGTATAAAAATTGTTAAGAAATTAATTAAAAATCATAAAATTTTATTAAAAATAAATGGTTTGTTATAAAATTTTATAAAAAAATATTTTTCTCATTATTATTAAATTATTTGATTAATATAACATTTTTTAATGTATCTAGGCATTTATTAAACAAAACAAAACAGAGTCCAACAAGAGAAATAATAAAAGAAAACCAGCTCAAAACACGGGCAAAAATTGAAAGAAAAAACAAAAGAAACCCAGCCTGGGCAGCTCCCACCACAATAGAGAAACGAAATGAAAATCCTAGGAGGAGTTGAAAAGCAAAAGCAAGCAGAAAAAAAAGGAGCTTCAAAGGTTTAGCCTGAATGACGCCAGTTGTCTAAAAGAATGAAGCAGATAAATCTGAAACAGCAGTTACCAACAGTGATCGATTGCGCAACCCTAACATAGGTCTCAGAGTGACGAGATCCCCCGGCGATAAGCCAAACACAATTTTCACCGCTGAAGCCAAAACCCACTAAAGAGATCCTTGTCAACAACAATGTGAGGAAGCCCAATCGGACCCAATGCAAAGTTAGTCAACCGCAACCATCCCGAAAACCCGTCGATCCCCGTCCACTACTAGAACAACAAAGCTGGGAACACCATTGCGCATAAAGGAAGTACCACCCGTGTGCAATCCTATAGTAGCCAGAAGGTGAGCAACGGTGTTACCTGTACATAAGACATAGGGGAAGCAACAACTGTGAAAAGAAGCAACCAGCACCTGCACATCACGAATATAAGCCCCGATAGCAGAGAAGTCCGGAGAAAAAGAGTTGACCTTACGAATCACAGAGAGTGAATCACCCTCAAACATCGCATCCTGTAACACAAGATCCAAATCCAACCGAACAGCCTGATAACAAGCCAACACCTTCGCTGCAAATGCCGTTAGAACATGCGAGGTAAGCACCAAGATCGACTCGAAAACCTATTCTAAACTATCTTTGATAACAAATCTCGTGCAGGATAACAATGAAGGTGCATTGAAGGCAGCATCAAAGTTTACTTTTAACACAGTGCCTTCCGATGGCCGCTAGTGCTCTAATCCAATGAGACGACCAGGTAACTTTCCGTGTATGACATCAAATTTTAGGAGATAATTTCTGACCTTACGAACAATATCATGTACCTGAACAATATTATTATCATGGACATGTTGGTTACAAGCATGCCATATGAACCATAATGCACATACCATTTACCTAGAAACAACAAGATTAGAAATAGCCAAAACATAGTAAAGCCAATCTTAAAAAGTAGTATTAGAAAAATCATCTGGCCATGTAATTTGCAGTTTATTCCAAAGACCGGTAACCAAAAGACAGTCGCAAAAGATGTGCTTCAAAGATTCAAGGGAAGCAAGGCACCGAGGGCATAAAATAGAGGATCGTAACTTTCGATTATAGAGGTTATGGTAGCTAAGAATGTACTTTTTGTAAATGTGCCAAGTTGTAATTTTAATTTTCGTTAGTAGTTGTAGTTTCCAAATTTTCTTGTACTCAAACCTGCCAGAGTCAATAGTACTGGTGGAGGCTGATGATGTAAGAAAGCGGTATCCACTTCGAACCAAATACACTCCTGAGCCATCCATACCCCACAACAAGAGATCATCGTATGCTTCTCGAGGAAGAGGAATACAAATAACCCTATCAGCCACATCAGAACCCAACACTTCGGTAAGCAAATGCTCATTCCAAATCCTACTGTGATGATCAATGAGGTATGATACATATATGACAGTCTGATGAACCCCTTGTTGTAAACGTCGCATAGGTAGGTTGGGAACCCATACATCATTCCACACTCGTATCCTGGTACCAGTACAGATATGCCATACACCCTCGAATAAAATAAGCCCTTTGCGGCCTAAATGCTTTTCCACAGATAAGAAGGATAAGTCCCTAAACTTGCATTCAAAAAATCACAACGCGAAAAATATTTTTCTTTAAGAACACGTGCAAACAAAGAGTTCAAAGTAGTCATTAAGCGCCATCCATGTTTCACCAATAAAGTGATATTAAACTTTGACAAGTTCCAAAAACCTAAACCCTCGTATTTTTTAATGTACACAAATCTGCCCAAGTACACCAATGAATACCCCCGACCACCATGACACTTCCACCAAAAACGACTAAGAACACCCTCCAACTCGACATAATAAGATACGGGTAAAATAAAGGACATTGCAAAAGTAGGAATAGATTGTAGGGCGCTCTTGATAAGAACTTCCTTTCCCCCTGAGAAAGAGGGCGGACACACCAACTACCAATTTGTGCTTGCATAGATTTTTCAATTCCTGAAAAGCTCGTCGACTGTTACGCCCTACTATATTAGGAAGTCCCAAATACCGCTCTGGTTTAATACAAATTCGAACACCCAAACAATGAGAAATTGTACCTACGAGAGAATCAACAACTTTCAAACTAAAGTAGATCAAAGACTTTGCAAAATTGACACATTGCTCGGAAGCATATTCATACTCCACTAAAACATCCTTGAGGGCTAAAGCGCCTTCGACTAATGCATTTCTAAAAAGAATACAATCATTTGCAAACTTCAAATGGGAAACCTGAGGACCCTCACGACTAAGCCTAGCCCCCTAACCAAATTGTACCGAGGTGCTTGTCATATAAGAGAAAAAAGTCCCTCACTACAAATAAGAAACAAATAAGGACTCAAGGGATTCCCTTGGCGAAGGCCTCTGCCCGGTAAAAAAATATGACCCACCTCATCGTTCAAAATGACTGAATAAGAGACTGAATTTATGCAACCGAGAACAAGATTCACCCATTGCCTAGAAAAACCCATACGTAACATTAGAAGCTTCAAGAAAGACCATTCTACCCTATCGTACGCTATGCTTATATCAAGTTTCAAGAAAAATATCCTCTCTTTCGCATACGTTTCCTATGATAGAAGTTAAGAATCTCATATGCCAAAATGATGTTATTTATAATCAAACGACCAGGAATGAAAGCACTTTAAGCCTCGTCAATACACAAATGCAAGACAGCCTAAAAACGGTTAACCAGAACCTTTGAAATAAACTTGTACAACATTGTACATAAACTGATTGGGCGAAATTGTTGCATACTGGTAAGGTTCGTGACTTTGGAAATAAGAACAAGATGTGTCTTATTAATATATGTAAGTGACAACCCATCATTCAAAATATTCAGACAATAAGACCCGATTTTGTCACCCACAATATGCCAAAACTTCTGATGAAAAAGAGTAGGGAGCCCATCAGGACCCGAGGCTTTTGTGGGAGCCATAGATTTTATAGTCTTATACATCTGTACTTTTGTGAATCTAGCGGTAAGGGCCGAATTTATATCCCTCGTATTACACTCCGTAATCTCCTCAAGAATATGACTAGGATCTCCTTGACCTCTAGAGGTGAACAAATTCTCAAAATACAAAGTTGAAGCATCAAACAGAGCCCCTGTGTCCCACAGCAAGCTACCATTATCCTGCGTGAGACAAAAAATTTGATTTGTCTGTCTCTTTTGAATCGTTGAACGATGTGAAAACCTTGTGTTCTTATCACCTATTTTCAGCCAATTTACCCGCGCCCATTGTTCCCAGTAGATTTCCTCCTTATCGATCTTCAAGTTTATATCAAGGTTGGTAGTCAACATCTCCATCAAAGTCTCATTAGAGATGTCCCCCGCTGAAGATCTGAAAGACAATTACGCAGATGCCCCAGCAGGCCTTGCTGTCCATGTCGCAAACCAACAGCCCAACATTGTAACTCGCAACAAAGAAACCCAAGACGCATCAGATAACTACCCGCACTACATGCCCAAAGCCCAAAAACTTCCAATTCACATGGGTCTTCCAAATCCCACCAAGATTCAAAACTAAAAAGACGCATAGTCGGTCGCAAAAGCTGGGTAATGTCAATAAGGAAAAGACAATGGTCCGAAAAAGAGTGTGGAAGATGCCACAGAGAGTAAGATGGAAAAAGATCCCACCAAGCCGAGTTTGCTAATCCTCTATCCAGTCACTCCCTAATGTTATTATCAGCAATGTTACCCCGTTCCCATGTAAACCACAGTCCAGTATACCCTAGATCGTCCAACTGACAATCTGCCAAGATAGATCGAAATTCCTCCATCCGCCGTTCCTCCTAGAGAGTGTCTCCCTACTTTTTAAAAGAGAAGAGAATCTCAAACATTGAAATCCTTTTTTTTTTCTCATACAAACTATTGAAAGTCCTAAAATGTTAGGCATTGTTAATGATGAATGGATTTTTTTAAATTAATGATCAATGATTGTACTTTAATAAAACGAAAAAATAAATTTTTATGAACTTTTATAAAATATTTAATTTATTTTTATAAAATTTTATGGTTTTAATTAATTTATAATGATTATTTTGGAATTTAATTATTTTTAATTTTTAATTTTTGTGATTCCAGAATGAATCTAGACAAATGTATGTCTAGATTCAAATGAACTGGGTAACCATTTATTTAGATTCTTTCTATACTTATTTTAAGAATAATTTTTTATTTTTTGAAAATTTTTATTTTTGTTGACGTGGCACTACCACATTAGCCTTCAATAATGATGTGAAATTGCCATGTCAACGATTAGTGATGATGTGGCACTACCACGTCAACAAACAATGTTGATGTGGCATCTGTTAATGGTCACGTTAAGATTATTGTTAACTAGTAATGGCCAATGTTAGTCAAAGGGCTTATTCGGCCAATTTTGTTAGTTTAGGGGCTCAATTGGGTGCAAAAAGTTCGTAAGAGCTTAATAGATTTTTTTGAGAAAGTTTGAGGCCAAAAATACCATTCAACCTGTTATTTTATTATTAAAATTTGAATATTGAAAAATATTTATTATATTTAGATTTAAGGGTAAAAAAGGTCCTTATAAAAAAAAGCAATTAAACTCTCAATTAAGCTCTTAAGAATGCACTCAATCGAACCCTTAATGACAAAAAAACCAACTAAGTCTTTCTGATAATTAAAATCGTTATTAAATGATTTGACTGTTAATAGACACTTACGGGACTAACAAAATGAATGAGAAACTAATACATGACATGCCACTTGGACAAATATACGTACCATATAATTAAAAAATTAAAATCCTAAAAGTTATAAAATATATTTAAAATACACATCTAGAATGAAGTGAACAAATGAACATTTAAGTTTATTTGAATTTGGAGATCTATATGTCAAGCTCATTCTAAATGTAGTTTAGAATATTATAAAAATTTATATATTATTTTAAAAGTTGTAAAATATTATAGAATTATAATAATTAACATTAATTCATAAAAGATTTTATAACAAACTACAAAATATCATAAAATGTTTTAGATGTTAAAAGATAAATAAAATATTATAAAATATAAAAAATCATCAAAATTTTGTCTATGTCATGTGCTCTTATGTAACCCCATTTTGCCTTGCTATAGAATTTTGGAATTGCTAAAATAAACACAAAAGTCATGTTATTTGATTTTAGTAATTCAAACTGGCATTCATCAAAATATCTCAAATTAATAAGAAAAATTGTTTTAAGAGATTATTGTGTTCATTTTTTATATGAATTATGAGTACAATGAATACATACAAATTTGATTTTCATTAACTAAAAGTATAATAAATTTGTTATGTAAGTTTTTAGGCTTAATTTGATTTACATATCATTAAATTAATATATTACATCATTGTATATATTATATAATCATTAAATTTAAATTTTGTAAATTTGAATAATTATTAACTTTGAATATTTATTATACATATATAATAATTGCAATAATTTTTGTTTTATATTCATAATTAATGTTTTTAAAATTTATTTAATTTAAAATTTATAAAGATATACTGTTATTTATAATTTTTTAATATAATTATATAATATTTAAAATATATTTTCATAAATTCGGACCTTTTTGGGTTTTAAGTAGGATCTATCTCGGGCTTAAGCTTAGATCGATCTCAAGTTTGGATCTTCTCGAACTCAAGTTTTCTTAAGCTCGAATTGACACCGATGGGTTTTTAAGTTCGAGCTTACTTTGACGGTTATGTTTACAAAGGGGTGGACCATGTTTAACTTTGTTTTTAATCACAAATTAATTATTAATCATAAAAGATTTGATACAAACCTCCAACCTTCAAAGTATAAGAAAGAAAAAGTGCAAATCATTTGTTAAGGCGAAACGATTATTATTCCAGAAAAAATTTCTAGGAAAAGCTTTCCAATTCTAATATATGTAAGAGCTGATGACATGGTGAGTACGTTCCTGGAGAGTCATGTCTATAAGCAGCCCTGTAGGAGCTCCATTCGGCTTGGAATGACGGTTGAAGACTGCTAGATGATGCCATCATGGCTGATAAAGATTGAAATGCTAATAGAGAAGTCCAATCTTAAAAAACCAAGAAGCATCATGATTTTATATGCTTCAATAATCCATACAGTACGTTGTTGAAGTTAAACAAATGAACAAAACCAAAATCTTGCAAAACCCAGAAATAGTTTTCAAGTATAGACACCAAAAAGATCAAATCTTGGAGTAAAGAGTTGATATTTTTGGTACATTGTTTGTTTGAAGGATAGGTGTCGTAGAGGGTTCAAAGACCCTGACTTTGAGGGCAAAGTTTTGATTTTAATTTTATCATGTTTTTTCAAGTGCAGTTTAAATAATCTTCATGTGATGTTTGTAAGAATCTTATGTGGATTGGTGGTGACTTCTAAAACTCTCTTGATATGTATACATCTTATACCAAATAAGATTTTAGTGAACAAATTTGGTGAGAATTTTAAGTACTGTTTATGGTACAAGTTTTAAATTTAGTAAGTAGCTAACCTTCTCTTATTTTGGGTAAGTATATTTGTATATCTTAAATGAAACCTTGCCTCCTTATATATATTTGCTTAATTTAGATTTTCTTTTTCTAATTTTGGAAAATATTACCATATATATAAATTGCGAGATAAATTAAAATTTTCTTTTCCCGGTTTCATGTCTTGCTTTGTTTATTTTATTATAATTTGTTTGCTGTATTATTGTTGATAAGGGAAAGTGATTGCTTTTGATTTTCATTTCTAATTTTATTTGTTTACGCAATAACAACATCATTCTCTTCTAAGGTATTCTGATGATTTTAATTTTGTTTTCAATGATATTTACATAAAATTATGAACATGTCATGATCGTGGCAACCAATGCCTTCAACATTTCCCATTCTAGATTTTATAATATGTATTATGTCCATTTCGTGAATTAACTAATTAGTAGGCAATGAAGAAGAAGCTACTTATTATGACTTGTAAAGTCCAATTCACGAGCCTATATATTATAATTTAAAAGAAAAGGTTTTGTAAATTGGTCCAACCCAACTACTAGCCCATTTTATTGTTTATTTAGTAAAAAAAGTATAAAATTGGGAGCCCAATTTCGTATTACACTTTCCCATTGGGTCTTCTTCATTGATACCAACTCCAAACCCTATCAACCTAATATTCCTCAAATGTTCCAACAAAGCTTTAATACTGTTTCAATGTCCTAATAACATCTTGGTGTGAGTTAGGAGAGGGATGGTATGAATCTGTAATTTTACATTATCTTTGTTTCTTTTTAATTTTTTCTTCTAATTTTCAATTTTTTTCCTATTAGAAATGGGTAGAGATAACGTAGAATCATAATTTCATTAAAATCATTTCTCGTGATGATTTTCCATTGATTAACCATAATTGAAATAGGTTTTGTGATGGAGATTTAGTTAACCATAGATTTTAAAATTGGTAGAAATCTAGATTTTGATTATGAGAAATCATAAGATATGATTACAACCCTCATCCTTGTCTATTATAAACTACAAGTGTTGGCCAAAGAAAGCTATTGCTGAAATTCACCAAATTGGTCGCCCACATTAATATCCTGTGGGAAATTGACAGTTCCCAAATGCTGCAAAACCAAGACATGAAAAACTGCATGAGTGAATTAATTTGAAGGTAAATAAGATAAAGGAGAGAAGAAATACGTACAAGGAGGTTGGGTGGAGACGTAAGCGGTACCGCTGAAAAAGCATGACCCACTCACACGTGCCTTCTTTTGATAGTAACTATTGTAAGCATACGAGGCATGTGCGACGAGTGAATTTGGATTATAACAAGCACCATTTGGTTGAATTGGCCCACAATCAGCCCCTCCCTCACCACAAGCATAATCCAACCCCTCCTGCAGCTCCTCCGCCTCAGCGTTGGGGCTCGCCATGCACCATGTCTGCCCTGACGTCGCCTTTGACACTCCTCCCCAGTTGTTCACAGGCGCCGTCTGATTCACGTTGCTCGCCGGTGGTGACTGGTTACCATTCAGCCCCTTTTGGGATAACGGTATGTTATATACCCTTTGTTCATTAGGGTAAAATAACCCATAGTTTCTCTCTGATGTCGGACCTGGTTTTTGGTTCTCGTTAAACAAAGCAAATATGTATACATTAAGTGGATCGTTGGGTCTCAAAGGGGTTCCATTTCCGGTCAAAACTCTTCGTACTAAGTTACCATTATACGCCGCCGCGTTGTCTTGGCTTGCACCAACTTCAGCCGCATCCCCGGCTGAAGGCCACCCTGTCTCCGTCACCACCAACTTTAAGTCATCATATGTAAGAGCCGACATGGCGGCATAAACGGCGTCGACTTGAGCTTCGAAAAGGCTTTTGTATCTCAACCCGTTACCCGAATCAACCACCCCGGGATTGTCTTTGAACAAAGAGTAGTCGAGTGAGATTGTTTTACTGTTATCTTTGTATGCGAAGAAAGGATAAACATTGACCATGAGGTAGGACCCGGTTTCTCTCAAGAAATCCAACATGGGTATAATCGTAGATTGTACCTGGTCCGTTTTGAATGAACCGGCCGATGCAGGGTACGAGTTTCCCAAGCAACTGATAGCAACAGGGGATGAGACTTTGATGTTGGAATCCAACTTTAATTTAACCAGTGAAGCCTGGATGGTTTTCATGGCGGGTACAACGAATTTTGTCGTGTCAGTTATATTCTCCGCGATAACTTCGTTTCCGATAGCTATGGCTTCGATCTTCGTTGCAGGGTAGTACTTAGCTATGTTGGCTTGAACCCAACCGTCGGAAAATGACTGATCATTGGCCGCCGAGGCGAGCTGTTCGTTCGGAAGACAGACAACCACGCTGATCCCCGAGTTTGCCAAAGCTGTTAGGACCGCAGAGTCGCTATCGAATATCTTCACTTTCGCCACGCCCTGTGATTTCAACAGTTGCACGACTTTGTCCGGTGGTGGCAAGTTGTCGGCCACTCGACCATAGTTAATCCCAACCGAACCAGCATCTGCAAAAATGAAAAGACAAAACATTGAGTTCCATAGTTAATCTACAGGGATTGAACTTTAAAGTTCATATATATATATATATACCTGAAACAGCAATGGCTGAAAGGAAAAGAATGAGAAAGGAGAAAAAAGATAGGGAAGCCATGCCCTGTTCTTGGGAAGGAATACCAAATCTAATGATAGAGAAAATGGGGAGTTTAAACGTAGTTATATATAGTTTGGATTGAAATCCAATGGAAGCCACCAATCTAACCCTTTTGTCGCTACTATTTTTAGGTTAGTTTTACATGAGTCGACATACTGTTTCTCCGTTTCATTTTACATCAGTAATAGTAGTTCACTTACGTCGGATCTCATCCATGAATTGTGGAAGTTAAGTTAGCTCCCATTAGCAGCAAGGACCTATGATCATAGCCATACATCATAAGCCAATTACAAGATTGTTAACCTCATGTTTTACATTGATGATTGTGGAAGTTAGGAGTTTTACTTAAAAAGCTAGCTCTCCTCTTAAATTCGTAGGTTGAGTTGACAACCAATTGATGTTTGGTTTTGTTATAGGATCAAATTGGAGTAAATTCCTCTAAAAATCATTAATGCGGTTGGGAAGTGACAAGTTTTTGCTATTCCAAGTTAACTATTTTGCCTATCTTCATTCCCAATAATAATAATAATAATAATAATAATAATAATAATAATAATAATAATAACCAACCATGTTGGGTGGGTCAGTTGGTAAGGAAATGAATTCAATTTTTATGAAGAACATTCAATGTGAAATTTTACGTAAGTACAAATTTAGTTTCCATACTACGAGATGATTGTAACTTTTCTTAGTCACAAAGATTTCACTTGAAAATCATGTTTGTTTTTAACGTTTTCCTTCATTTTGATTTAGGGTCTAAAATGTACTATTATTAATTAAAGCAAGAGTCTAACCAAAGTTTCATCTTATATATATACTTAAAATAAGTTTAATGGAGTTTATACCATAATCATAAAGATTATGTTTTACCATACATATTGCAAAAAGGTGAAAATTACAGGTCAAGCCATTGGTAGTATAGGAAGATCATATCATGATTTGTTGCCCACCCATTACCTATTATATATTTGGTAGACTTTGTATCCATTAATGGGTTTATACTATCACACTAGCTAACAAGTCTTCCAATTTCACATGATTGATTCAACCATTTATTTCGGTTGTAAATATATATAAATAATTTTTAGAAATATACTTTTAAATAAAGGATATCTATGTAACTTCTCTTTTAATTTCAAATTTAAATCCAAATATAAACTTGTTTTTTTACAAGAGTTCAAAATTTTGGCAACCCAATTCCCATCTTAACAGCCATAATAAAGAGAATGAATTTGGATAAGATTTTTTTAAATAATAATAAAAAAGAGAGTATGTTTTCAATTTCGTCTTCAAGTTTGTAGAATATCAAATTTCCAATATGGAAAGGACTAAGATAAGATAAGAGCTGCAATTTGCATATAGCACTCCACTTTCGGCGTGAAAATATTTGTAGGGGGTGTTTATTGGTTAAATTGAGTGTATTAATTGATAGGTTTTTGAAAACTTTTTCCCTAAGACTTTGTCCAATTTATTGGTATTTAATTTTTTTTTTTTACTTATAAATTTTTTTTTATATATAAGGATTGAATGTGGGAGTTGTTTAAGAATCAAATTTAGAATATAATTGAATATTTGAATATATTATTCTATGCGAGTTAAATTGGTTTAACTCATAATTTCTTCTCAACTTTTAAATCGAAAGGAAAACGTGTTTAAGCGCATTCGAATCTATATCCTCCTTAATTGTTGCAATAATAACGATGATGACTTAGCTAAGACTCAATCGACATATGTACTGTTGGGGATCGACTTGTATATGCAATGAGAAAATAAAAGTAAAAGTAGAGAAGATCAAATACACAAATATTTACATGGAAAAATTCCTCCAAAGAAGAGAAAAAAAACCACGAGTAAAAGAGACTTCACTAAATGAGAAAAAATTGAAAAAATACAAGATGAAGATAATCTCAACAAATTACCCTAAATCCCGAAAGAACAAAGCACTCTGGTTAAAACTTGAAATTCTCTAAAACTAACAAAACTCTTTCGACCTCAAATATGATAAAGATGATTAATCTAGGTTACAACAACCCCTTTTATAGGCTAAAATCATAGGTTAAACACAACTAAGTAACCATAGACTGATCAGAGTTTAATTGGGAAACAATAGCAAAGTTTAACTAGGGGAAGAAAAACCCGATTGAATTGGGGAACACGTTGCCACATCGTATGTCCCTTGTCGGGACGTCATTTTCTTCTCATCAGGAGGTCGACTCTTCTTTGTCGCACTGATTCGTAAATATGAGGCACACTCCACAAATTTCCACCTTGACTCATATTTTTTCATACCTCCTTTTTTGAGCCCATTATGGGCCTATCTAAACCTTTGCAGGATACCCACCAAGTCTAAACCGGTGTTTGAACTTGAAAACTGGAAGACTCTTAATTGCAAATTCATTGCCTAACCTGAAAGAGTCAAATTTCTTAAGTTGACGTCGAGTCAACTCTAACTTCGTAATTGTCAATGAAATTGTTGCTACACTAGTCAAGATTGAACCTTGAAGAACATCTTTCGACATCTTATCAAAATGAAAGCTCCATAGGATACATTAAAGCCGCTTGACTCGATAACGATTTTGCAATTTTTTTAGTCCAACATACTCAAGGAGATGAGGTTTTTCTCTAAATCAGACACATGCTTGACATCTGACAGTGTCCTGATCTAAATGGTACCAATACTGATTATCTTATAGAGTGATCCATTCCCCGTATGCACAACTCTACCTTCAACTGAACTATATGTGGAGAATCAGTCCTTATTGGGACACATGTGGAAAGAACACCCTGAATCCAGGATCCATTCGGACGTAGACTTACACCTTTCAGTCGTAGACACCAATAACCAATAATCATCCTTGTCTTTGACCATATTATCATCAGCTACTTCATCCTCGTTCTTCTCAGTAGCCCTCTTGTTCTTATTTTGCAGTTTGTAACAATATGCCTTAATGTGACATTTTTTTTTGCAGTAGTCACATACCTTGTCTCGATTCCTCGACCTCAAGTCAATTCGGCTTATCGTAACAAACCTGAGCCAAAAATGCCATAGGAGAAGGTTTAAGCTGGTTTTATTTATTTTTACTTCATATAAGTCTAATTCTTGCTCTTTTCTTGAAATTTTTGTGTTTTTAAGACTTTTACAATTAGGTTCAACTATTTGTGTCATTAGTTTTTTATTTTATGGGTAATTTTGAAAGTTACCATTGATGAGTGTTGGATGTTTATGATGAATTAACATGGATTTAGAGCTTTAATTTTATTATATGATGATTTTATCAAGTGATTTCAATAAAAATTGATTTTAGGATAAATTGTGAGGACTAAATTGTAAAAATGTAAAAGTTAGAGTAATTGTGTAATTTCAAAAATTAAGGGTATTAATTATGAATTGAATTGAAACTGAATTATATGCTAATGAATGAATAATTTTATATTTTAGATTAAGAGCCATAGATAATCGTAAAAAAGGGAAATTAGCAAAATAGTCCCTGACCTACTACAAATTCCACAATTTAACCCAGGTAAGTTCGTATGGTTAAAGTTTAATAATTATATGGAAGTTGATGAATGACGTTATGTATTTAATATATTGTCGAAAAATGGAATGTTGTTAAATTTATTATGTATTTAATATATTATTGAATAAAAATGAAATATTGTTGTATTATGAATTGGAATGAACATCCGACTAAAGTGGAACGCGGGATTGAGAATAGTAGTTCAATGCAAATGAGGAATTGACAGTAAATTACCCAAGTAAATCGAGGTTCAACATTTGTTGCGAACTTTTGTGTTTACTTTCCGTTTAGCTCTCATGAGCTTCAGTTAACTCATATGAGTTTCCATTTAACCCTAATGAGTTTCAGTTCAGTTTTTTTGAGCTTCAGTTTAACCCTTATGGGTTTTTGTTAAGCTCTTTTGAGGTTCAGTTTAACCCTTGTGGGTTTTCATTTAGCATGTGTGTGCTTTTATGCAGCCTTCGGGCTTCTATATACGATGTACTCATATCCGTAAGTCGTTCTCAGATTCAGTAAGGTTGGCAAGTGACATATGAAATTAGCATATGAGGACTTAAAGTTATTGGTAGTTTTGATGTTAATTAAATGAATTCGTAAATTGAAGTTGTGGTTGGCAAGAAATGTAATTTGAATGATTTATTTAGTTGATTTGGTTATAGTATGTTTAATGTTTAGTAAGATTTATGTTTAAAACCAACGAACTTACTAAGCTTCATTTAGCTTACTTGTGTTTGTTTAATGTCTTTGTAGATTAACGTAAGGTCAGGGAATCGGATCAACATATCGAGTCACACTATCAAACTTGTTCTGGTAGTTTTTGCAACGTATATTTTGGTTTATATGGCCTGTATAGGGTGATAAAGGTTTGTGTAGATATTAAGAGTTATATTTTTCTTACATTTCAACCCAACTTATATGAGTAAGGATAAATAATGTATTAAGCATGTTTGAAATGTTTAGATGATGGACAATTAATAGGTCTATTGAGGCATGGTTGCATATACACCTAGGTCTAAGTTGTTAATTTGGTAAGTTAAGATATTTGATTTTATGTGATGATATGTTAGTTATAAGAACTTGTTATTGGCTTGAATTGAGGGTCTTGTATGATTTGTGAGTGTAAAATTTGTTGTGCATAGGTTGATACCAAGATTGGGTGAGAAAAGTGGCCTTAAAATGGTTTATTTTCGTCCACACAGGCGTATATCTAAGTCGTGTGTGGTCTGGCCGTGTGTTCCCTGCACCTTGAATTTTTGAAACCGAATGTTAGATTTTTGTACACGGCCTAGCACACGGGCGTGTTACTTAGCCTTGTGACCCCTACACCTTACACACGGCCTATCACACGGGCATGTGGTTGGCCGTGTGACCCAAGTCAGAGAGTTACACGGGTATGGACATAGGCTAGGACATGGTCGTGTGCCTCACATTGAATGCCACATAGCCTAAGACACGGACGTGTGTTTTGGCTGTGTGAGCCACACGGCTGGCCACACGACGGTGTTCCCTGCTCCTAAGAAAATTTTTAAAAATTTTGGAAAAACTTTCCTGAGTATCCGTGTTAGTCCCGATTCACTTTCATGAACCTGTTTCTAGATCTCTACTTTACGGAAACAATATTATTTCTGGTGCCATTATTCCTACTTCTGCAGCTATAGGTTTGCACTTTTACCCGATCTGGGAAGCGGCATTTGTTGATGAATGGTTATACAATGGTGATCCTTATGAGTTAATTGTTTTACACTTCTTACTTGGTGTAGCTTGTGTAATAGCCCAAATTCGCCCGGCCCAAACTAAATAATAAATACAAAAAATAAATAAAAATAATAGTCTAATGTTTAGTGTCCATTTACAAGTAACGGACTCAATGACCCAAATGGCCCAAATCACTAACCCGATATACCCTAGCAACCCAAATTACAAATCAGCCCAATAACCAATTACTAGCCCAATTCGGCCCACTAGCCTAAATACCCAAGGGCCCAAATCAGCCTAAAACACAGAAACACAAGAAACCTTATGGTTTCTGGAAATCCTAGCGCCGTAACAGGACACCTCTCTGCTTTCCCTCGAACGCATGCCGAGCCTCCACACCACGCACGCCCCAGCTGGCCTCCGTATGTGCCACGTCCTTGACGCCGTACGTCGTACCTGCGAACGCAAACAAAATACAGCAGAGAACAGGCCAATTGGATTTTTTTTATTCTTTTTTGATTTTTATGTTTTTTTCTTTCTTTCGGGTTCTTGCTCAAAAATGAGAGTATAAGAATCGAAAAACCTTTGTAAATGTTACACATTCAATACACGCAATCAAGAATACAGAAAAAAATTCCAAAAGGTGATTTCGGTTTTCTTTCTGTTAAAGAAGAAAACAGAAAATAAAAGGGGGAAGGAGACATACCTGACGGCCGGATTTTTGCTCACTCCACAGCCATTGGAGTTGGGGCGAAGATCGGGAGTCCTCCGAGGCAATGAAGCCCCAAAACGGCGCTGAGCCTTTTTTTTTGTTTAGGTTCTGTTAGTGTAAACAATAGGTTTAGGGTTTATTTTAGTCTTAAGCACGAAGACTAAACGTCGCCATTCAAAGCCAATACAATGGCCTTGAAACGGCGTCGTTTGATGACTCGATCCAAGCGGTGACCCGATTTGGGAAGGATCCGCGCATTATGAAGCGTTTGGTTTATTTATGCGGCTGGTCCCTCTGCGTTTACTGCATTTGTAATTTGTACCATATATTTGTTTCCGTGTTCATTTAGGCCCAGATTTAAACGGTACCGTTTTGTGGATGATTGAGATTACTTCAATACTTGTGCTTAATTGCTGGATCAATCCCTCAGTTTTGAAATAAATTTCGATTTAATACAAATTCGTTCTTTCTTTGTTTTCTTTTTCAACAATATTTTTAGATATATATAATTAATTCTACTTTCATATATTATAGATCTTAATATTACTTATAGTATTTAATTTTGATAATGTTTAAATTCATTATTATGATAGCTTAAATTGTAATAAATTATTATTTTAGTCTATATTTTATATTTTGAATTCATTATACATTAATACTAAGCTATCGTATTTTATTTAACTTTTATTCCCTTTTATTGTTTTAATTTTATTTAAGCCTAGATTTAAAATTGGTTGCTTATTATTTTTAAAATAAAAATACGTTTCATATTTAATTTTGATTTCTAAAATTCTTTAATGAATCATTTTTTGTATATATTAACCTTTTATTTTAATTTTGATTTTTACAATAATATTATCTCGATTATTAAATGCATAATTTATATGGAATTTTCTTAATATATATCCATATTTATAAAATGTATTATAATTTAAAATTCATAAAATTTTATTTCATGTTTTAAAATTTTATTCATTTTATTATTTCAATTGGTTTACTTATGATAAAATTATTTTATATTAATTTTGGGTTATTTGTAAGAATGGTTATTAGTTTATTATTAAAATTGATGCTTTATGTGTTTGGTAGCTCTATATTGTAAATTTTAGTTGGCTATCCATCATATGTCTTATATGTTGTTAATCAATCACATTGTTTGTAAGAATTTCATTTCATTAAGATATTATAATCGTTTCATTTCAAAAATTCAAAAGGGCTTGGTGTTAAATAATTCTTGAGAGAATTGTGCCCTAATTTCTTGGGCTTTAATTCTTCTCGATGAATTTATATCATCAAGTATCTATTTTTAAGACGTATATTTTAAAATAAAATTCTTTAGATTTCAAAATGTTGGATCCTAACTTATTGGATATGACATTTTGTTGTCTCGTTTTTAAAATAAAGGTAATATTTGGTGTTTAGGAATTTTAAGAAAATTGAACCTAACTTACCGGGTTTTGATTTCTCGATGATCTAAATAACCAAATATCCTTCTTAAAATGTATAATTTTTTTTTTAAAAAAAGGGTGATGAATCTAGCTTCGAAGATTGAATCGTTGCGCTCTAACTCACCGAGTGTGACGATTTATTTCTTTAAAGCGGATAAGTCTTATTTTCCAATTCGGTTACTAAAATTTTCTTTTCAAAGGACCGTATTATAAAATCTTTTCAAGTTTTGACACTAAGACATTAAACAATTGATTCGGTACCAATTTTGGGCGTTACGAGGGTGCTAACCCTTCCTCGTGCGTAACCGACTCCCGGACCTATTTTTTAAATCCCGCAGACCTAAAATTTATTTTTAATGGTGAACCGATCACACCCAAATAAAAGATCGGTGGCGACTCCCAATTTTTTATTAGTCGATACCAAAAATTTTTGTTTTTTTCAAAAAAAAAATAGTTTCGACAGCTTGTTACATGGGAACTTAGTTTCCGTCTGGGTACGCACCCTTAGATCGCTGTTGCATATTTAGCTCTTGTTGCAGCTGCTACCGCTGTTTTCTTGATCAATCCAATTGGTCAAGGAAGTTTTTGTGATGGTATGCCCCTAGGAATTTCTGGCACTTTAAACTTCATGATTGTTTTCTAGGCTGAACACAACATCCTTATCCATCCGTTTCACATGTTAGGCGTAGCTGGTATATTCGGCGACTCCCTATTCAGTGCTATGCATGGTTCTTTGGTAACCTCTAGTTTGATCAGGGAAACCACAGAAAATGAATCTGCTAATGAAGGTTACAGATTCGGTCAAGAGGAAGAAACTTATAATATCGTAGCTGCTCATGGTTATTTTGGTCGATTGATCTTCCAATATGCGCTTCTAAGGTGTATATTAGGCCTCAAGGGTTCATATAAGGGACAATATGAATAATTTATGATTGGTTTCGGATATGTTTATTAAATATTATGAAATATTCGTATTTAATCCGTAAAGTTTGGTAATGCTCCGTAACCCTGTTTCGATAACGAATAAGGGTTAAGAGTGTTATATTTAGTGGTATTAGAGCTCAGTTTAGCCGATTCTCAGAACGAACGTAGCGTGTAAAATGTATACAAATACGTGCCATATAAATTTGTGATAGTGTGGTGTGTATGATCCGATCTAACCCTTGTTTTTCTTTTAGATTGTAAAGATGTCAGGTAGATTTAAACATGCTGAACATGATGAGGCTAATAGTAGCATAACTTGATCTTCATCATCAATCTGAACCTCGATGTTCTTCAAATCATTCAAGAGAGAAACAAACTCACTGATGTGAGCCCTAACAGAGTCATCTTCTCCCAAATCGAATGTATATTGGTGCTGCTTCAACACCAAGTGATTAACTAGAGACTTTGCAATATATATGGTTTCTAACTTTGCTCATTTAAACGCACAAATATTTACGTGGGAAAATTCCTTCAAAGAAGAGGACAAAAAACCACGAGCAAATGAGACTTTACTAAATGAGCAAAAATTGAAAAAAGTATAAGATGGAGATAATCTCAACAAATAACCTTAAATCCTGAAAGAACAAAGCACTCTGGATAAAACCTAAAATTTCCTAAAACTCGCAACTCTCTCAATCTCAAATTTGATTAAAATGATTAATCTAGGTTACAACAACCCTTTTAAGGCTAAATTCGTAGGTTAAACACGACTAAAATAACCCCTAAACTAATTAGAGTTTAATTGAGAAATAATAGTAGAGTTTAACTAGCGGAAGAAAAACATGGTTGAATTGGGAAACACGTCGCAACGTCGTACATCCTTCGTCGGGACGTCGTTCAGATGTCGAGTGTCATGTCATCGGGACATCAACTCTTCCCCATCACAACGTCGATTCATAAATACAAAGCACACTCTACACGTACCCATAGTTGAATTCAAACAAATAAAGTAATATATAATGATAAACCATACGAGTCATATATTTATGCACCAAAATATACCATAAGACAACTAATCAAAATTCCATTCCTTGTTGAACTTGGAAACAAGTATATATGGTTGAGTACAAATTGAGTTTGATGTTGTTTGGCTAAGAAGTTAAATATGTAGTACAAAGTTCATTAAAAATTTCAAAACAGGTACTTGTTTTGCAATTAAACGTTTCTAACTCAAAACAAATATTTGGTCTGAAATCAATATGGTCCCCCAAAATCCAACTGCTTGTTTGACAATAAATTTGATCATACATAATCTCTCTTGGTTTCAAACGTCAGTGTTTTCATATTTGTGAGTTTGAAGTTTGGCACACTACCGAAAAGACCCATTATAGGCCACACCCTAGGTAGATAAAATAAATAAATGAATTTATATTTCTAAAAAAGTAAATATTAATCAATAATGCATTTGGATCAATATGTACAATTCAACCCAAAATCTTTTGAACAATGAAAAGTATTCCATGTAAAGAGGTTTGGCATTTAACCCTTGAATTTCTTTTTAAACAAATTTGACCATTTAGTAAAATACATATTTTAAATATATTTTTATATTATTTAATATTTAATATAACTAATTGGTTTAATATCTAATCAATTAACCTATGATTAATTTAACTTTTGATTTGATTTAAAAACATTATAAATAATTAGGGATAACAACAGAGAAAGGCATGAATGGATATTGTCAAATTCACATTGCTCCATAACTAATACACTCTACTCCCTACCCACCCTACTCGAATGCATAATCTTTAAAACTACTACCACATTCATGAATGATTAATACATTCGTTCTTGTCTCACCCCGATTTTTTTTTAAATAACTAATACATTATATACCCTTTTAAAAGTTATATATTAAAAGAATTTAGGGTTTATTTTATTATGTAATTTTACATTTTTACCTTTTTAACAATTATATGCAGGGGTAAAATGATCATTTCATTTATTGGGGCAGGGCAAGGCAAACAATTACCATAATTGCTCCGCAATTGCCTTAAAAAAAAAAAAGAACACTCACCTTGGCTTTGCTGTTACAAAAAAAAGCTTGTTATGTCTCGAGCAATTCAATCTTGACCATCCCTACAATTAGCTTATGACAATAGCCTATTTATCAAATGATTTTTTTAATTTTAAAAAATAATTTTTAAAATGAAAATAAAAATATTTTCAGAAATAAAATTGAACTTAAATTTCTCATATTTACTGATTTTTTTACCATAAGATATTTATTGATTTGAAAATATATAATAAAAATATAATAACTTAAAAACAACTAATCAGACGTAATTGAATTTTTGAACATTAAATAAAAATTAAATTAAAAATAATTAAAATGTAATATTAAAACATAAAATTATAAAATTTAATTAAATCTTGTAATATTAATTTTCAATAAAACCCAATTTATCTTTATTACATACTATATAGATCTATAAAATCCAATTTACCCTATTAACTCATAATCAAGGTAGTCAAGACTGCATCAGTAAATACATCATTTTTTTCTATTAGAATTAGTGTGTATTAATTTCAATTTATTTTGTGCATCATTTTAGATTTATCGATATTTTTTAAAACATATATATGTATATAAAATATTTACAAATATCAAAATAAATTATATTAAATAAATTTCAAATATAAAATATTCATGCACCGATTGATGCATAATGATTTTTAAATATTATTCATGCATCAATGGATATATAATGTTTTGACCAATACGGTTAAAAGTTAAAATTAGATGGAATGAGTTGATGCGATTTATATGTACCGAAATTTTAACAAATGTGAAAAAAAAAAAGAGTTAATTGTAGGATTTATTTATGGAACAATGTGGCCTAATCGAAATTACTGTAATTTGTGAGAAATCGACTGAAAGAAGGTGAAAATATAGATTATATAGAAATATGGACAATGTAGGTAAGCGACAGCATAGATTAGTATGGACTAAAGTTGAAGAAAATGCAGCTTTGTTTAATGTAAGCATTAGAAATTGGTGAATTTTAGATGAGGAAAAATGAGGACAATGTTGAAACCATGGATTTCCACACAAATCTTTCAATTCCTTTGACTTATTTTACGAGGTGTTTGTCTCCGTTGTCACATTACCAATTCTGACTCTCCCTTTCTTTTATACATATTTAGAGAGATCATAGTCCAAGAGCCTATTTATTTAGCAATTGGCTATGTTGATTGATAGTTGGTGCTGAAACCTTTTTTTGAAATTAACTTTTTTAGTTTAAAATGAAAATAGAGTCGTCACCGATTCTTTTCATTAGGTGTAATCGGGTCACCTCAAAATTTAATCATTTTAATTAAGGATTAGATTTTACTAAAACGATAATTTTTAGCCTACGAAATTCAAGAATACGGGTTTGAGAGTCGGTTACGTATAAGGAAAGATTAGCACCCTCATAACACCCAAAAATGGTACCTCGTTGGTTACTTGATGTCTTGATGTCGAAAATTGAAAATTCGAAGAAAATTCAAAATACAATCCCTCTTTTCATGATTTTTTTTATTATTATCAAAATATCGCTTACCTAAAGTAATCTTCATGAAAATGCCTTATTTCAAGTTAATCGAGAAGAAAATACCATATCTCGTAAGTTAGGACACGATGCTTTAAATCCTCGATCATTACTTAAATTTTGGTCTTTTTATTTTCGAAAGGGATATTCAAAAAAATAATAACGAACCTTGCCTTGGTTTTCAAACATTTCTTATTCGTTAGGTAAAATGAATGCAACTTTTTTTTTTAAACGATATGCTTTTTAATTTATCTAGGCTTAATAATAAAATTGATGAATATGTTTTAACACGATATGCGGTATGGATGTTGGCAAAATAAAGTAATATAGTAGCGGGTAAAAAAAAGAAATGATGATATTAAAATGATAGGCAAATAAATAAATGAACAAATAAACAAATAAATAAAAGATAAAATAAAGATGCCATGCTAGTAAGTAATAATAATGTAACCATAATGATAAAATGTCAATTTATAATAATAATAGCGATAATCATAATATTAATATGAATACTAAAAATAATGATAATAATGATACAACATAAAAAATACATAAAAGGAGAATTTCAATAACATAAATTTTAAATATTTAAAAAAGGGTAAGGAAATAATAAAAATAAAATAAAATATAAAAAAGGTCCATAAATGGTAAAATAAGATAAACGAAGGATTAAATTGAAATTAAAAATGAAAATTATAAAGAAAAACTAAACAAACAAATAAATAAAATGCCTAAAATGAAAACGCAAAAACAAACAGGGACCAAATGGGCAATTATTCCAAACCTCAGGACACGTGTCATTTCCCCAGAAGATCAGCGAACCGAAGACTAATTGAAAGCGAGTTAAAATTGAATGGCATAATTTCTAAAAAGAAATAATAGTGAAATTAGGACCAAATTAAAATAACTCAAAAGGCAGAAGGACTAAAGCTGCAAATATCCCCCTAAAAAACATGCAGATCCTAGGATGGTTCGGGTCGGGCCTCGGGTCGCTTCAAAACGACATTGTTTCAGGTATCCATTTTAAAAAAATGGCCCATGGACCAAAATGAAAATAAAACAGAATTAAATGGCAAAATAAAAAATAAAACAGGACTAAATTAAAACAAGTCGCAAAAGCGGAAGGACCCAATGAACAAATAGACGCCATACCAAAAATGCGCGAATCCTATGCGGTTCTGGTCGGGTCTTGGGTAGCGTCAAAACAACACCGTTTTGGGACCTAAGAACACTGGCCAAAACGACATCGTTTAGGCCTGCCTATATAAACCAATTTTTTTTTTAAATTTTCATTTTTGTGTAACTTTAAAAAAACAATTTGAAACCCTTTTTTTTTCTCTCTAGTCACCCTTGGGCCGACCCACAAGTCCGATGAGCCCCCACAACGGCCACTGGCCGCCGGCGACTGGCTTCGCCATTCCCGGTGTTCGGAATCCACAAAACAACCCCATTTTTGAGTGTTTCGGCTCCCAAAATCTAAATCTGGGGTTGATATTTCCCAAAAATCTGCCAAAGGTCACAAAAATCCCCAAAGAACCCTTCGGTTTCTAGGTTTTGAAAACCTTTTCATCAAAAAATGAGTCACCTTTCATTGAAGGTGACAACCTTGTAGCGATTGCGAACATGTAAAAAAAATTATATTTTTATTCTATTTTTCGAATATAAAAAAAGGAAAATAATCACCTTTTTCTTTTAACCTTTTTTTTGTTCTTCGTATTTTCTCTGTATTTTCTCCGTAAAAATTTACAATATGTGGTTATGGCTTTTATAGCCATATATTACATATTAATTATTTTTTGTATTTTTTCTTGTTGCTTCTACTGTTTCCACTATTTTTGCTCTCTGTCATTTTCGTTCTCTCTTTGTAGGTACCCACGGCAAGGTCAACGGCGCTAGAAGGTCGCGCATGGAATCAGACCTCGGGCATCAAGGTCGCTAACAAGGCGAAAGTGGCGGCGCGCAGAAACCCTAAAGTTTTTGAAAGTTTTTAGATAATGGGCTTGAGGGTTTTTGTGCTATTAGGCTTTGTTTTTGGGCCATTTTGTAATTGGACTTTTAATAATGGACTTTGTTTGTTTATTTATTTATTTATTTTGGTTTAGTTTGGGTTGGGCCGAGCAAAATTGGGCTGTTACAGCTGCCCCTATTTTCTCGTTGTCGTGTAACAAGAATGGAGCAAAGACTTTAAAAAGGACCAATTTCGTCTGGTCTTGTCGAATCTTGACTTCTTTGGTGCTTCTCTTTTTCAAGTAGCCTCATTCTAACCCACTGCAACTTCAGGGGTATAGGAATTGTAGTTTCAATTTACTCTACTGTAACTTCAGGGAAATGAGATTCGTAACTTCAATCTGCCCCACTACTACTTCAGCGAGATATGACTTGTAGCTTGTACCTTTAATTTGTTCCACTGTAACTTCAGGGAAATAAGACTCGTTATGGTAGATTTAATTCGACCCACTGCAACTTCAGAGGTATAGGATTTGTCACTTCAATCTATTCCACTGCAACTTCAGCGAGATAAGATTTGTAGCTTCAATTTGTTCCACTGTAACTTTAGGGAGATAAGATTTGTAACTTTAATCTACTCCACTGTAACTTCAGGGAGATAAGATTTGTTGCTTCAATCTACTTTATTGCAGCTTCAGCGAGATAAGATTTGTAGCTTCAATATGCTCCACTGCAACTTCAGGGAGATAAGATTTGCTCAATCCGACCTACTGCAACTTCAGGGGTATAGGATTTGTGGTCTCATTGATTTGTTGCACCATTCTCTGGGGAACATGACTTGTAGAATCCATCTCATAGGTCTATATTTATACCAAGCGATTAGGATGTTATGATCAGAATGAATCAAATGCTCCTAACTAGATGTATATGAATGATATATGTATGACTGCAGAATGTCATTTTTGAAAATGATCCCTTTTTTAGTGCTTAGGTTGACATTGCTCGTTGTTCGTCAAAGTTCTATCACTGATGTGTTACCGTACCTTCTTGTTTAGATCTGGTATCTTTGACAGGAAACCCGAAGAATTAATCACAATTTAGACTATTCATTCTCAAATATTTCACACCCTTAGATTTGGTTAGTTCTAACTAGTGGTCATGTTTCAGGTCTTTATACTATTTAGAAACCTTTTAGAGAAATATGCACAAATCCTTTTACTTGAATATTGTTAGTCTATTAATCATTATTTCAATGTAAAAATGCTTGAAAAAGATTGCAACAATGGACAAGATTGAAATTTATTAGGAGCAAAACTCGAAAGAAATAGATTAATCAAAAATAACAAACGTTGCTAAAATACACAATGAGTAAGATGAAATTAGGTGCCCCAAATATCGTAGCATAAGCTTTTCTTCACTAACTTCTTTGAGGACCATTTTGAGCCTGATATGTGTTTAGGAGATCTAGAGTACTTTGCTAATGCCCTAAGATGTAATGTTTCTCCTTCTGAGAAGACATGACTACCATATGTTCAATCTTCGATCTAAGCTTGAGCTGCCCTTTCCTGGGTTTTCAACTCAAAGCCCCTTTAGTCTCAAGCGCCCTTTTGCGAGTTTTCGCATTGGCCTCTCATTTTTTTTAGGTAAAGTATTTCTTAACTGAATCTGAATTTATGGGATTAGGTAATTTTTTGCCATCCATCTCAGTAAGAATCAATGCTCCTCCAAAAAAAAATTCTTTATCATATAACATCATTCCCAATTAAGCATCCATTTTCCTCTGAAGTCTTTTTGTATAGGCAATATCTTTTTCAATACCAGGCCACCCTCATGGAATTCCCTAGGGCGAACCTTTTTGTCATAAGCTCGCATCATTCGTTTTTGGTACATCTGACCATGATGGATAACTTTCAGCCTATTCTCTTCAATCAAGTTCAATTGATCATATCGAGATTGGATTCATTCTAGTACATCTCGACTTCAATGGGAAAAACCACATTCATTTCATAAACCAATAAGAAAGGCGTTACCCCGATGGAAGTTTTGATAGACTTTCGATAAGCATAAAGGGAAAATGGTAACTTCTCATGTCAATCTTTATAAGGCTCTGTCATTTTCCTCACAATCTTCTTAAAGTTCTTATTTGCTGCCTCTACTGCACCATTCATTTTTGGGCGATATAGTGATAAGCTGTGTTGTTTGATCTTGAATTGACTATAGATCTCTGCTATTGTGTTGTTGTTCCAATTCAATGCATTGTCAGTTATAATCCTTTCTGGCATTCCATACCGACATATGCTCTCTTTTTATAAGAATTTGTTGACTGCCGACTTCGTGACATTGGCATAGGAAGTGACGTCTACCCACTTGGTGAAGTAGTCGATGACCACAAAGATGAATCGATACCTTGAAAGCTTTTGGCAAGATCGGCCCAATGACGTCCATAAATTTAGCCATGGAGAAAGGTCATGGAGAAGTCATAACATAAAGAGGTTAATGAGGCACATGAATTTTGTCTCCATAAATTTGGCACTTATGACATCTCTTGGCATGAAGTGATCAGATTGGGGCATGTGGTGATCCTGCTATACCTGAAAGGGTAGGGCGACATCTTAGGGCATCGACAAAGTCCTGTAGATCTCCTAAACACATGTCAAACTCAGGAAAGTCTTCAGAAAGTTTGTACAGAGAAGTTCAAGCTGTGATATCTGGGGCACCTGACATTCATACTATTTATAAATTGAATTTGTCATTCTTGGAATACTTCTTTCTTTTTCAAGATACATGTTCTAATCAATTCATCTTTTATTCTTGCTATCCTTGATAATTTATTCATTTCGAGCTATGCTCTAAAATCAATTCTATTTTATCCATCATTATGTTCTTTTTGCAAGCATGTTGCATTGGAATAATGATTAATGGACTAATAAAACTTTCACAAGGGAAGTTTTGCATATTACTCTAAAAGTTTCTAAATAATACAGGAACCTGAAACAGGACTATTGTTTAGAACACACCAAGTTTAAAGGTTGAAATATCTAAGAAGGAAGAGTCTAAATAAAGACCATCCTTTTGGATTTTGTCATCAAAACATTGATTGAACAACATGACAAGATGTCGTCTTGGTGACAAAGCTTCAATGAACAAACAAGCAATGATCACCGAGTGATAAGTAAATGTTTTCTTGGAGAATAAAATTTTGCAATTGTGCATGAACATTTGGTATGACACCTTGGGAATGAGGTAAAGGACCAAAGAGCTTCACATTCTGTATCCTGGAATTGAGATAGGAAAAGATTGAGAAAAGCCATATCTTTCTACCCTTGGGTTACAGTGGGAGATTCATGGTACAAATTTTATGTCCCAGTGGATTGAACTTTGACGTTCACGGTAGGGGGCAATCGGATTAAGTGTTTCTTTGGATATGCCAGTCGAGCAAAAAGGCGTTGTAGCATGTCAGTGATAAAGCCTTAATAAGCTTTTGCGTGATGATAACCTAAGCATTAAGGAATCATTTTCGTGACATTTTGCATTCATTCAAATGTCATTCATACACATATAGTTAGGAGCATTTGATTCATTATGATCATGTCATCCTAATCACTAGGCACAATTAAGTTCATAAAATAGAACATACAGGTTATGTTCCCCAGAGAACAGATCAACGAAGTTAAAGATCTTGCCTTCCTGCATTGACAATGAAGGTGTCGAAGACACAAACCTTACCTCTCGGTTGTGATGGAGCTGGTTGAAGACAAAAGATCTTGCCTTCCTGCATTGATTGACAGTGAAGCAGGTCGAAGACACAAACCTTGCCTCTCTCGGTTGTGATGGAGCTGGTTGAAGATAATATATCTTGCCTTCCTACATTGACAGCGAAGTAGGTCGAAGACACAAACCTTGCCTCTCTCGGTTGTGATGGAGCTGGTTGAAGACAAAAGATCTTGCCTTCCTGTATTGACAACGAAGCAGGTCTAAGACACAAACCTTGCCTTTCTCGGTTGTGATGGAGCTGGTTGAAGATAATAGATCTTGCCTTCCTGCATTGACAGCGAAGCAGGTCGAAGACACAAACCTTGCCTCTCTCGGTTGTGATGGAGCTGGTTGAAGACAAAAGATCTTGCCTTCCTGCATTGACAGCGAAGCAGGTCGAAGACACAAACCTTGCCTCTCTCAATTGTGATGGAGCTGGTTGAAGACAACAGATCTTGCCTTCCTGCATTGACAGCGAAACAGGTCGAAGACACAAACCTTGCCTCTCTCGGTTATGGTGGAGCTGATTGAAGATAGCAGATCTTGCCTTCCTGCGTTAACAACGAAGCAGATTGAAAACAAAGCCTTGTCTCCATCGGTTGTAGTGGAGCTGATTGAAGATAGCAGATCTTGCCTTCCTGCATTAACAACGGAGCAGATAAAAAACAAAGCCTTGCCTCCATCGGTTGCAGTGAAGCTGATTAAAATAAAGGATCTTATCTCTCTGAAGTTACAGTAGAGCAGATCGCACCAGGTCTTATCTCCCTGAGGTTACAGTGGAGTAGACCAAGACTTTCGATCTTATCTCCCGAGGTTACAATGAGCAGATTGAAGACATAATCCTATCTCCCCGGGTTACAGTGGAGCGGATTAAAATAAAGGATCTTATCTCTCGGGTTACAGAGAGCAGATCGCATGTGTCTTATCTCCCGAGGTTACTGATGAGAGTAGATCGAAGAATTTCAGATCTTATCCCCCTGAGGTTACAGCGGAGCAGATCGAAGACACTATCCTATCTCCCTGAAGTTACAGCGGAACGGATTAAAACCACAGATCTTATCTCCCTAAGCAGTAGTGAAGCAGACGAAAGAAACCAGATCTTATCTCCCTAAGCAGTAGTGGAGCAAATCGCATCAAGTCTTATCTCCCTAAGCAGTAGTGGAGCAGATCACAGCAAGTCTTATCTCCCTGACGTTGTAGTGGAACAGACTTAAACCATAAATCTCGTCCCCCTGAAGTTGCTGCGAAGAAGATTGAAGCTACAAGTCAGATTTCCCTAAAGCGCAGTAGAGTGGATTGAAGTGACAAGACACAATGGACTGGAACGAAGCTACTTGAAGAGAAGCGTCAAGAGAAGTCGAGGCTCGGCAAGACCGGGCAAATTTGGTCTTTCTTAGTCTTTGCTCTGTTCTCGTTACACAACAACGAGCAAAGAGGGGCAGCTGTAAAAGCCCAAATTTGCCCGGGGCCCATTATAAATAAAAGACCCAATACCCAATTACAACCCACAAGCCCACATTACAATACCAGCCCACTACCAAACTGAAACCCTAAGCCCAAAACTAAACATTTTCAGCCAAACAAAATGAAAGAAAAAACCCTAGGCGCCGTACCTAGGGCCTTCAGGTCTCTTCTAGCCTCTGCCGCCGCCCTACCCTACTATGCCCACCTGCCACTACGCCTCACACGCCTCCGTCACGTCACGTCGCCACTGACTCCACCTGCAAGGGGAGAAGACACGTAAAGAACAAAAAAAGAAAAATAATAACATGTAATCGGCTATAAAGCCAAAGAAAATCTATTGTAAAGTCTCTCTTTCACGATTTTAAGAAATAAAAGAAAAAAAACAGATTCAAGAAACTTTTTTCGGTATAAGATCTATTTCCTTTCCTAATTTCCTTTTTATTTTTCTTCCTTTCGAAACTGATTGTATTCGATTTTATTTCTTTTATTTTACAAATATAAAACGTATAAACGTAAAAAAAAGCAAAAAAATACCTTTTTTAGATTTTCGGCCACCGTGTCTGGTGGTGGCCAGCGACGACAACGCCGATAATAGAGCACTCATGGGATGTTGAGCGGAGTTTAATGAAAGGAGAGAAGGAGAGTTTTCAAATTTTTTAAAGAGGATGAAATGATTTTTTAGGGTTTTTACTTATATAGGAATCCAAAACGGCGCCGTTTTGGAAGGGTCAGAAAGGCCCCAAAACGACGTCGTTTTGCCCTTACCCGAATCTCAACCCGACCATGCCAAGGTCCGCGTGTTTTGCGCCTTATGGGCTATTTGCGCTGCGAGTACTTTCACATTGTCACCCTCTTTCAATTTACTCCTTTGGCTTTTCGTTTTGTGTTTTAATTTGGCACCATTAATTTGTTTTGCTTTCCAGTTTGGTCCCTATTGAACCTGCGCGTTTTGGAGGATGGGGATTATTTCCCATTTGGCCCTCCGTCCTTTCTCGCGAGTCACATTTTGGTCCTTTTCGTCTTTTTTATTTCAAATTCGCCCAGTATTTTTATTTTATTTCGATTTAGTCCTTTTTTCAGTAGTTTTATTATTATTATTATTTTTATTATTTTTATTATTAGTATTATTACTAATATTCTTATTACTATCATTATATTTATACTTATATTTACTTATATAAATCTTAGATATATGTGACATATTATATTATTATTATATAATTGCTTACATATATATATATATATGTATATATATTTTTATTTTTTATACATACATAAATACTCATTATATATATATTTATATATATGTATATTTATATTTATATTTTTTTCTCACGAATATGTATATACTTACTTATATATATATTTTATATAATAATTTTAAAATATGTGCATATGTTTTTATTTTATAATTTCAAAGTATATATATATATATACACACGTTAATACATTTATATAACATATTTATACGTACATAGTTCTCTTTTATAAAAGTATACACATATATACATACTTTTATATACGCATCTTTTATATTTCCATAATTTTATGTATATACATACATATTTCCCTCATATGTACCTACCTTTTTATATTTTATAATTTTCATATATTTTCCTTTAATTTTATGTTCACTTATGTATTCATTTATATGTCCATCTTTATGCTTTAGTTTATTTATTTATTTGCTATGATATATGCATGATTGATTTATTTTATTATTTGTTTTGTTCATTTTATTTCACACTATCATATTTATTGTTCCACTGCATATTAATATCATATTTTAAAAAGGAAAATATTTCTAAATAAGGCAATGTTTTGCGTTTGGAAATTGAGAAAACACGCCTAAGGTCTTTGGGTGTCGATTTTCTCATTCAACCAAATGGCTTAATATCATTTAAAAATTTCAAAATATGGCAATGTTTTATGTTTGAAATTGAGAAAACACACCCTAAGGTGCTGGGTGTTGATTTTTCTCGTTCAACCAAATGTCTTAATACCCTTTTTTAAAATATATATATATTTCAAAATAAGGCAATGTTTTGCCTTTGGAAATTCGAGGAACGTGCCCTAATGTGCTGGGTTTCGGATTCTCGTTTAACCAAATTGCCAAATATCCTCTTAAATTTTAATCCATGCCATTCAAGTTTTTTTAAGGATCGTATTTTAAATTTCTTTAAAGTTTTCAATTTCCGACATTCAGACCTTGAGTAATCAACTAGGTACCAATTTTGGGCGTATCGAGGGTGCTAATCCTTCCTCGTGCGTAACCGACTCCCGAACCTGTTTTTCTGAATTTCGTGGACCAAAACCGTTGTTTTAATAAAATCAAATCATTTATTAAAAACAACCACTTTTTGAGGTGATCCAATCACACCTCATTAAAAAATATTGGTGGCGACTCCCATTTTCGTTTTCATTTTTTCAAAACCCAAGTCGACCCCGTTTTTATCCAAAAAATGGTGTCAACACGGGGTGATGTCCACAAAATCAACTAAAAATTTGACAAAGGCAAATGCACATACCAATTAATAGTATAGTTACAATGAGCACAGATATCGTTTCCACGAAGACTAAAAGTACTAGTAATTACCGTCTTTCTATTATTTAACCGACAAATTAGAGTGATTGATTAAAACTAAATTAATTAACTAAAGAACACAACAAAGAACAAATTAGGAAAATAATCGATTAACAACCAAGAAGCGAGATAATACTCAGGAAAGAATCTACCTAGATTTCATCTATCATTATCAATCTGAATTAAACAATTTCTTCACTTAGCATCTTGATTCGTAGAAATCCCTAAATTATGCTTATATCTCTTTCGAGAGTAAGAGCAACTAACTCTACGTTGATTAATTAAAATTTATTTATAATTAAAACTCCTATTATCGCATTAACTCGATCTATGAATCCCCCTATTAGATTTGACTGTAATCTTGTAGATTTATGTTGTTCTATTTCTAGGATTGCATGCAACTCCACTCAATTATACTAGATCTCCTCTTAAACAGAAATTTTTCCTCCTTTAATTTAAGCATATGAGTTAATAGTCCAGAAATATTAAACCAAGAATTAAACACACATAATTGAGAACAAGATTCAAGTATTTATTACGTAAAACAAAAATCAATAGACAGAATTCATCATAGGGTTTATCTCCCCTAGGTATTTAGAAAGTTAGTTCATAATCGCAAATAAAAACATCCAGAAAACAATATAACCACAAGAAATTAAGAAACTCATAATAAACTTCAAAGAAATCAAAACGAGATCTTTAATCTTGATGGAAATCTGCTTCAGAGTTAGCTTCAGTGGTGTTTTCCAAGTTGTTTTCTTGAGTATTCTATGACGACTCACTCCTCTCTTCTTATCTTTGTTGTATATAGGTCTTAAAATGCCCTAAAAACCTAAAAATTGCATTTTTTCGTGTATTTAGAGCACGATTCGTGATTTTCACACGATTTGGCATGTGGTCGTATGGTAGCCCGTGTGGCTCACACAGCCTTGTGCCCAGCCCATGTGGCTCCTAAAACTTGCTCCGATTTTCGCTTCTTTCATTATCAAATGCTCTCCTGAGTATAGAAACATGAATTTAAAGGATTAAAAGCATAAAATTCACCATTTTAAATCGAATAATCATCTAAAAATGCATTAAGAATGAGGCTAAAACATGTTACTTTTGACATTTATCACGGGGCGAAACGGGGTGGATTTTTTCTTTTGAATAGTGGGTATGGAATGATTATGATAATTACTTACCCCACTCCGACTTGCTCCACTATATGAAATTACTATTTATCATTGTATATATAAACTATTAAAAAGGTAAAAATGTAATAACATAACATAGAAAAATTCATATATTTTATGTTTAAATATTTATTTGACTTTAAAAAATTGAAAATATTAAAGCCAAGTGGCAAAAATTAAATTGAAGCGAAATGAAGTGGGACGGGGATGGATGTATCCAACATCTACGGAGGTGATAGTGGTTTTTAAGATTAAGCATCGAGAGTGGAGAAGAGTGTCATAGGTCGCAAATCAAAGCCAGTGACAAATGCACACAAACCGTCTCATGGAGGTTAACTGGTCAAATATAACTTAAATAATCCACTGGAACCGGTCTAATTTGTGTAACATATGGAGAAACTCACTAATTGAAGCCTTGGTGGTAATAGTTTTCAAGATTATGCATCGAAAGTGGAGCGGTGCAGGTGATGAAGCAGCACGTGCCAACTGTGAAATGATAGTAAATTTAATAATATTTGCCCCCACCTCACTCCCGGAAAATAGATTTATCTTATGCTTACAAGCATATATATATATATATATATATATTAAACAATAATATTTAAAATATATAAATAATATATTGTATTGAATACGATTATAAATAATTATATAAGCTTGTTTCCTTTTGAAACAATATTCTTTAAAACTTATTATTAATTAGTTAATTTATTTTGTTTTAAAAGCCAATAAAGTGGAGTAGTATTTAAACGTCAAACACCCATATTTATAAGATTAATCACTTAAATTTTCATTATATTCTTTTTCTACGAGTGTATATATTGTTTTATTACCTTCCTTTCTTTTTAACCTTATGGCCATTTCCTATTCTTTAAATATAAAATATAAAACATTTTCATTATTATTCAATTACACCCAGTCAAATAAAAAGCAATATAAATATTAAAAATATGTTGAAATCTTAAAATAAAATAATTATCAAAATACACCATTAATGAAAAAATTGACTCCAAAATAATACCACAATTTCTATTTTAATTGTTTTACTAAAGCCTAAATAATATAAAATTCATTTTCAACCCTACCGTAGGTGATGAGTTCAAAACAATAATTTCTGAATCATAATTAGATACATTATATTTAAAATTAATTCAATGACAACAAATTTTGAATCCAACATACTTCGGTCCAATCCAATTTATTAAAGTTCGATTTTTTAAATAAAAAAAAATAGTTTCGAGACCAATCCCATTGATTGAACCCATTCCAGATATTTACAATTTAAAATTCAAATAAAACTCTTAGTCCGAATAAACACTCCTTCGAAAATTCCCGAGCCACCCACCTCTTCAGGACCCAAGCGCCTTCAAGTTGCCGAGAGACCAGGAATTTAGCTAAGGTAATTTTTGATACCCTAAACTTAATTTAAACATTGATTTCTACTTGAGTCATCAGATTTTGAGTTATGGCAGGCTCGGTTTCTGTTTCTCGTCTCTGCGTCTGCTGCACTGCTCCCATCGATTTTGCTGAAATAGCGGACTTGTTATCGCCGCTATTTCCCGTTACACTGCTACTTGCGGCTGCCATCCGCTGCATGTTAAATTTGTTGAACTGTGTTTAGTGGTGTCGGGGGCGCCGCTACTGCGAAATAGCGGCTGCGAACCACTATGCCACTGCTATTTTGAACCCTACTAATCCCGTATGGCCCATAGATAGAAGAAGATGTCAGGAGTAGCCAATCAAGAAGGAGGCAAGAAGCCTGCTGATACGGCTCACATCAATCTTAAAGTAAAAAATTTCCTATTTCCCCCTTCTGTTCAATAAGTAGGGGGTTTGATCTTTTGCAGTAAAACAAAAATCTTAAATTAGTGTTGAGTACTTTTGTCTTACATTTCTATTATGTTGTTTAAATTGGAAGATTTTGAATTGTAATTTGGTTTAGATTTCAAACAGGTGGTGGTAAGTCCTACTAGTTGGTTTTTAGGTTTATTTATGCGGTAGAATCAAAGTTATAGAGTAGTGAAAACTAGGATGTATTAGATATAAACCTCTGAAACTATGTGGTCTCTTACAAAAATATGGCCTATGGGTTTTTATGGAAGCTTTTTTATTGTTCTTGTTATGCTCTGGCAATACTTTGGTCACGAACGACTAATATCATGATTGATGTCCCATTAATTTTGCATTTCAATCGCATTCTTTTGTATGAGAATCTTGCTCTTGCATATGACTGTTTCGAGTATATGGAAGAACCATTATTTATTGAGTTTTGACAATGATTTAAAACACCAAACAGTTTTCTTAATAAAAATTTCAGGAAAATGCAAACAACTGGGGAGTTCTATCGTAACGTATACAAGGCATTTATTTTAGTTTCCCTTTTGTGAAGAAAGCAAGCAGATAGTGCATATATAAGTTGAATCTTTAACTGGATTCTGTTCAACAACTTCAACTCCTTGATGGTGAATGATCACCTGTTAGGGGCGGAGGCAAACCAGGAGGGCAAGTCCTGGGCGGTGGCCCTGGCTGCGTAGGAGGGCATGGTGTTGGCTGAGGGCGATGAGGATGAGGAGGAGGGAATGGTCGTGGTGGATGAGGAGGGACCGGTCGCGGCGGGTGAGGAGGGAATGGTCGTGGTGGGCGAGGAGGGAATGGACGAGGCTGTGCATATCCACACATCCCAAACGAGCATTGAACCCTAAATGGGCATCGGTTTCCACAGCGACCACAATTCAGAGGACTAATATTCGTATTAATACAGACCCCCCTGCAGCATTGCCAAGTAAATGGACATCTAAGCGCACATAAGCCACAGTGAGCATCATCAGAGTTAAGGTCAACACATCGGTTCCTACAACAACGCATCCGAGCTGTTGGCGGATGTTCTCCCTGTTCACATATCCACGGCCTGAACATGCATCCACCAGGTCTTGGCCTCGGATTTGCTGCATTCCTGAGCCATGGCGACGCTCCATCAGTAGTCTCATTCTGTAGCACCCATTTCGGTTTTACATTAGCTTCTGCCATCGCAATTGGCAGTAACACCAACAGTTGCAGCAGAAAGGGAAGAAACAAAGTTTTAGCAAGCCACTCCATTTGAGGATTGCACAAAAAATTGCAATGAACCTGTGGAGTTATAAACTCTATATATATACAAATAAAAAGGTAAACTACTTTAGTAAAACTTGGAAGATTGATTTAGAAGTTCATTTTCTTACACTAATCGATGTAACAAGAAATCGTACTTGATAAACTATTTATGATTAAAAGTGTGTAAGGGCGTGATCAGTTTTGGCTTAAACACAAAATTAAACTAATTATTCACAAAATATATATTAAAAAAAGGGATTCCTTTTTTCCTGGTGATGGGGAGGATCCTCATATGGTAAACCTGAGGGCTTCCATGGACCTCAAAGCATGTTTAGCAGTCTCAGCCCTTTTGTCACATGCTTTTTGCAAACTCTTCAATTGCTACCAATACGTAATGTAATAGAAAATTTTCATACTATTTTTCAGCTTATTACCACCAATTTCTTCCTCTCTTATTTATTTGTTTACCCTTTAATTGCTTATTGATAGACGACATCTTGAAACAAATAAAAGAAAGTAAAATCTTAGCGTAAATATTGTTAAACAGCAGATGAGTATAAATTTATTAAAGGGTATGTGTTGACTTAATAAGAATGCTGTTGGTCAAGACAAGATTCGCATCGGATTTCAACAAAAACACAGTCCATAATAGATTACGTTTGCAGCTTACGCTGTTCTTGATTAGTGTTCAAACTAAGACTAGTGTTATCATGAAATTCAAATTCAACCATGCTTTTGTTGTTAAATAAAATAAAAAACTTCAACAACACATTATGTTATAATCACGATGTAGATGTCGGTAAACAAATACATTTCACGTAAAAAAAAAAAAACATTCTTAATAAATTTTATTTTAAATATATATTTTTTTAATTTTTTATTTAAAAATTATATAAAAGTATGAAAAGACAAAATTTTCATTACAATAATATTAATTATCATTTAAAAGGAAGGGTTTTTTAGGGTTTTTCCATTTGAACTGGTACTCGGCTACCCCTTGACACCGACTCAATCAAGGGACATACAATAATATATATAGGTAAGAGATAAATATCAAATTTACATTTCCTCTTTATTGATGTGTTTGGTATTGCTTGATAAATAAAATAAAATATACAATTTCAGTACAGCCTCCACTATTTTCTTGTACTACAAGACATATCCTAATATTAATATTTGAAGGACTACAAGACATATATGCAGATGAAAAGATAGCATTTTTATTATTTTCTTTTCACTAAAGCAATTTATTCCATGAAAAAGAAAATACAGAAAACCAGTTTTGAAATTTTTAAATTTCAGAAGCAAAAGGTAGACAATTTGTGGACATAGAAGAGGGTTGCATTTCAAGTTTAATTAAAATGATTTTAGAGATAAATTGAAAGACAGTTAGATGGAGTAACATCAGATTTGGTGAGAAAAATGACATAATTTTAAATACCAAATATGGTATTAACATGTTAATTGGCATATGTAATCTTTGTTGGTATATGTTTCATCTCCATATTCTTTGATTTGATATCTAGTATTAGTACACCCTCCACTATTGTCTTATAGTCCTTGAAATAATAATATTAGGAAATTTATTAAATCTATATACAATCATAACCATGCACTAATTTACTATTTCAGTCGCCTTTAAGGGCTAAAACCTAATTTATCCCATTTTATTATTAATCAAAATTTTAAAAGAGTCCAAATATCAAAACAATTTTTCATCTCAACTACAATAACCCCAAAAATAAAACAATTTATTGTGTGATTTACCCTTTACAATTTCTTCTTTTAACTACAATTCAAATAATTTATCTAATTAAAATTTCCTAAACTATGTCTTTGTTTTCTTTTTAATCTTCCAACTATGAAAAATATAAAATGGCCATTCACCATTTAATTTTGATTTTTTTTGTCACCAATGACTAACCCAAAATTGAAAACACCTGAAAATTCAATATAATTGGGTGACCAAAAAGACAAAAATAATAGTTAGTCGACTATTTTTTAATTTTTTATAGTTGGACGACTAAAAAGATATTTATTAATAATTGAATGATAATTTTGTAACGTTTCATAATTAAATGACTAGAAAAGAAAAGAAAAAACTCGACTATTGACTACTAATATAATTCAAAAAATTTAAATAAAAAATGGGATGGTGGGAGTTGTAACACCCCTAACCCTAATCCGTCGCCGGAACAGGGTTACGGAGCATTACTAGACTTTTCAAATCAAATACAAACATTTCATATCATTTAACATACATATTAGAAACTAATCATAATCACTCATATTGTCCTTTATATGAGCCCTCGAGGCCCAAAATTTACGTTAGAAATGAATCGGGACTAAATCGAAAACTCAGAGAACTTTTCGCAAAATTTCAAAATTCTTCCTAGGTGTAGAGGACACACGCCCGTGTGGCCAGGCCGTGTGAGCGGCAAAGAGACACGCCCGTGTCTTAGGCCATGTGGGCATTCGATGTGGGGCACACGGTCATGTCTCAGCCCGTGTAACTCTCTGACTTGGGTCACACGGCCAAGCCACACGCTCGTATGCTAGGCTGTGTGAAAATATCTGGGCATTTTGTTTCTCAATTTTAAGGACGCAGGGGACACACGGCCAGAACACACGCCCATGTGCCAGGTCGTGTGTCACACACAGCTGAGACATACGTCCGTGTCTCTACCCGTGTGGACGAAAATAAGCCATTTTAATGCCACATTTCTCACCCATTTTTTATTTCAACCTAAACTCTTCAAATTTCATACTCATAGGTCATAACAAGACCTTCAATACAACCAATTCTTAGCTCTAAAAATGTCATATTATCACATATATCCTAACATTCAAAATTGCCACATCAATCAATTCACACATTTGGTTACTTATAACAACCATATTTTACCAACACATTCACCAACATGCCCATAAATTATCCATCAATTAATCACACCCAAACATATATCAAACAAGATAAGACTACACATACATATATAAGTTGATTAGAAATTTAAACAAAATGTAATTCATGATATTTACACAAACCAACTTTACTCAAAACAATTCCAACCCTATACATGCCATATAACCATAGTATAAGTTGCAAAAACTACCAGAACAAGTTGGATAGTGTGGCTTGATGTGTTGATTCTATCTCCCGACCTCACGTTAATCTGCAAGGACATTAAACAACACAAGTAAGCTTAATGAAGCTTAGTAAGTTTGATGGGTTAAACATAAATCTTACCGAACCTAATATAATAAATCAAATAAGCAAATTATTCATGCAATCTCCCTGTCAATCAAAACCTTAATCGATGAACTCACTTCTTTCAAATCAATATCAATAAAAACCAATAAATCTTTCAATTTCAATTACATAAGTCACTTACCAAATCTTACCAAATCGGAGAACGGCTTACGGATAAGAGTACATCGTTTTCAGAAGCCCGAAGGCTAAACGAAAGCACATAAATGCTAAACAGAAACCCATAAAGGTTGAACGGAACCTCATAAGAGTTGAACGGAAACCCATAAGGGTTAAATAGAAGCTCAAAAGAGCTGAACGGAAACTCATATAAGTTAAACAGAAGCTCGTGAGAGCTAAACAGAAAGTAAACACATAAGTTCGCAACGAATGCTGAACCTCGATTTACTTGGGTAATTTGCTGTCACTTTCCTTCAATGCCGTCAATTCATCAATTGCTGAATTTACTCATATCCCGCGTTCCATTTAGTTTGAATATTCAATTTAATTTTATAAATTTATCAATATTTCATTCTCAACAATAGAATAAATAAATAATATCATTCATCAAATCAATATAAATATTTAAGTTTAACCGTACGAACTTACGGATTAATTTGTAAGATTTGTAAAAGTTTAGGGACTATTCGCTAATTTTCCTTTTCACGAGTATCTATGGGCTCATGATTTAAAATATAAAATTATTCATTCATTAGCATATATTTCTATTTCAATTCACTTCACAATTAATACCCTCAATTTTTGAAATTATTCAATTACCCCAACTTTTATAACTTTTACAATATGATCCCTTAACTAGTTAGTCTATCAAATGAACTAATTTTTCTCAATTGATAATTTATCTAAATATTCTAGGCTATCATACAACCCTTAATAGATAGAAATTTATACCAAACCCTAATATTTAACATTTTCGTAATTTGGTCCTAAAATCAATATCTATCAAAATCACTTTATAAAATCATCATACAACAAAATTAAAGCTCTAAATCCATGTTGTTTCATAAAAATACATCCAGTATTCATCAATGGTAATTTTCAAAATTCACAATAAAATCAAAAACTAATGAAATAGCTAGTTGGATCTATTTGTAATAGTCTTAAAAACACAAAAAATTCAAGAAAAATGCAAGAATTGAACTCCCATGAAGAAAAATAGAAAACCAACTTCTTAAGAGCTCTTCAATGGTGTTTTTAGGCTGAAATTTAGAGATGAAATGTCTAGAAATGATTTTAGTCATTTGTTTTATTTTTCTTAATTTCACCAAATAACCATTTCGCCCTTAAATCACATAATTTCATTATTTTTTTCTGCTTATGCCGCTCCAGCCTCCAGCCATCCCATGTGTGTCTATTTACCCTTTTAGTCCTCCCTTATTTACCATTTAGACTATTTAATCACTATTTCTTTAATTAGCAAGTTTTGCACCTTTTTTAATTTAGTCCTTTTTACTTAATTAACTATCAAAACGTTAAAATTTTCTAACGAAACTTTAATACTACCTTAATGACACTCCGTAAATATTTATAAAAATATTTATGACTCAATTTATAGAAACGAGGTCTCGATACCTCATTTTCTAAAACCACTTGACCTAATAAATCCTTACAAAACATAAATTACCAATTCAAAAATCTTTCTAAAATTACGTTTTACTTGTAAATACTAAATAATAAAATTTACGAGCTTACTCGTCAAATTTGGTGGTCTCAAACCACTATTTTTCGACACCATTAAAAATCAAGTTGTTACAACTCTTCCCCTTTTAGGAAGTTTCGTTCTCGAAATTTGTTGCCTGGGAATAGGTTCGGATATTGTGATCTCATTGATTCTTTTGTTTCCCAAGTAGCCTCCTCTAAACCATGACGATGCCACAATACTTTTACTATTAGTACTCGTTTATTCCGCAATTCTTTAACCTCTCGAGCTAAAATTCTCACTGATTCTTTCGAATACGTCATATTTGGTTGTAGCTCAATCTCACTATGAGGAATCACGTGTGAAGGATCAGACCTGTACCGTCTCACCATCGATACGTGAAACACATTATGAATTTTTTCAAGTTCAGGGGGCAAAACTAATCGATAAGCTAGAGGGTCGATTCTTTCAACAATTTCATACAGTCTGATAAATCTTGGGCCCAGTTTCCCTCTCCTACCGAATGGTAACACATTCTTCCATGGAGAGACTTTTAAGAATACTCGATCACCAACCGCGAATTTTATATCTATTCTTTTCAAATCTACATACGATTTCTGACAATCAGAAACAACTTTCAAACTGTCCCGAATAATCTGAACTTTATCCTTAGTCTCTCGGATCAAGTCAACTCCTACTAGTTTGGATTCACTCAATTCGAACCAATACAATGGTGTCTTTCATTTCCTCCCATAAAGAGCTTCAAACGGTGCCATTTTTATACTGGATTGATAGCTATTATTATATGCAAATTCAGCTAATCGTAAATACCTTTCCTAGCTACCTCCAAACTCGAGTATACAACATCTCAATATATCTTCCAGAATCTGAATCACTAGTTCTGATTGCCCATTAGTCTGATGATGAAATGTTGTACTGAAATTAAGTTTAGTGCCTAGAGCTTCTTGCAATTTACTCCAAAATCTCGATGTAAATCTCGGATCTCGATCCAAAATAATGGATGTTGGAACCCCATGTAACCTCACAACTTCATATATATATATAATTTCGCTAATTTCTCAAGTGAAAAGTCTGTTCTGGCTGGAATAAAATGTGTCGATTTAGTCAATCTGTCAACAATCACCCAGATCGAATATTTCTTTCTTGGAGTTACAGGCAAACCGGATACAAAATCCATCGTGACATGTTCCCACTTCCATTCAGGAATCATGACAGGTTGTAATAAACTCGTTGGTACCTGATGTTCTACTTTCACTTGTTGACAAATCAAACACTTAGCTACAAATTCACAAATTTCACGTTTCATACCCGGCCACTAATACATCCGTTTCAAATCACAATACATCTTTATACTACTCAGATGAATGGAGTACATGTTATTATGAGCTTCAGAAAGAATATCATTTTTCAAATCTGAATTATTCGGAACACAAATTCTATTGCGATAACGTAACATACCACTATCATTAATGTTGTACTCTGAACTCAAATTGTCCTAAACCATTTATCGTTTTAACACCAATTTCAGATCATCATCTTGCAACTCCCGAATTCGTTGAAGAAACAGAGGTTTCGTTCTCAACTCTGCTAATACAGAACCATCTTCACTAAGAGATAAATGAGCGTTCAACGCTCAGAGTGCAAACAATGACAACTTTGGACTAAGTGCATCCGCAATCACATTAGCCTATCCCGGATGGTAGTCAATAACCAGATCATAATCTTTCAGTAACTCTAGTCACCGTATCTATTTCAAATTCAGCTCTTTCTAGGTTATCAAATATTTCAAACTTTTGTGATCTGTAAACACGTAACATTTTTCGTCGTATAAATAATGTCTCCAAATCTTCAAAGTGAATATGATTGTAGCTAATTCAAGATTATGTGTAGGATAGTTCTTCTCGTGCGGCTTTAATAGTAAATAATAAAATTTACGAGCTTACTCGTCAGATTTGGTGGTCTCGAACCACTATTTTCGACACCACTGAAAATTAGGTTGTTACAGGAGTAGTTAGTTGCCTGAATGCCAAGAACCATCGAATGTTTCCAAGTTATGTAAACCATAGCGGCGTCCATGTTGTTTCAAATCCCTAATTGTCCGTCCAATCCAACAACATGGATTATGATCTCCTTGTCTAAGCCAGGTCCTTAACCATTGCCATTACAATTATTATACTACAAAATAGACAAGTGGATCAAAGCTTCGGTTGTCCACATCCTCCCCACTTTTCGTCCTTCTTTAATTGAGTTTACGATTTTTTACCAAAGTTCTTACTTTACACCCTTGATAATAAGGGGAAAAGCTAGAAAATCATTTTAGGGATCGAAATTAAATTGTAACTTTAACAATACTAAAAAAATAATTTTACTATTTTAATAGCCTATATTTTTATAAATTTTAAATGATTAAATTAAATTTTTATCATTTTTAGAGGGGGCCAAAGTGCAATTTTACTTTTACTAATTTTAAATTTTAAAAATTTTAAAGAACTTAAATGAAAATTTTTTTCATTTTCGGGGGACCGAAGCCCTTGCCAGCCCCCCTAGCTACGCCTTGCTTGATAAGAAGTCAAATAGAAAAAATTTGATGAAATAAAATAATAGCCTTACAAATATTATTTGGTCTCTAAAGTATATCAATTTTTTCACTTTGATACTTAATTTTTTTTGCTTGGATTAATATCGAAATTATATTTTATTTACCAATTTAGAGCGATGGTGTTAACGATATTAAAAAAGTGATTGACATGTGATCCAATTAAAATACACCATGTGACACTTATATCCAATTATAACATGACACGTGGCTTCCTTGATAATATTCATATATAAACTTTAAAAACCTTTCAAAATTTAAAAAATCTAGAAAAATTGAATTTTAAAATAAATTTTAGGAAATTGTAAAATATATCAATAAATTTTCTAAAATCCAAAAATATATAAAATGAAAGTTTTAATTAAATCTTATAAATATCACATAGACATATGGAATGAGGTTTTCAAAATTGATATTTTAAACCATCACATTGAAAATTTTACTAAATTTTTAGAGCCATTCATAGAATTATCCCCAAAAATGAAAAATATTAACTTATTTCAAGTTGATACTCATATTTAAAATAATGGTTAATATTTAGTGTATATTTTTATTTTATTTTATAAGTACTCTCAAAATATTGTCATGTGTCTTTTTTTTCTTTAAATATTTATTTTTAATATTTTTATACCCTTAAAGAAATACTTATTAATTTTCTGATCGAAAATTTCAATAGCATTGTAATAAATATTTTCCATTAAAACAAATCATTTAATAATAAAATAAAATTCAACTCTTGCTAGACTTATTAGGGTTAAGATGGATAAATTTTCTATAATTTTGATTAGTATGACTTGAATTTTCATGAAATATATTAAAGTATATCATCCAATAAATTATTAATTTAATATATATAATAAATACTTATACCATGTATAAAATACATATAACTTTTATTGATTTTCTTAATTTTAAGTTAAATCTTTTTTCCTTATTTTAAATTTTTAAAAGTGTTAAAAATATAGTACAATCAAAGTACAAAAATAAATATATCTTCAAGTATTAAATTGTTAGATCACAAATAAATTATTCGAGTAATCATAAAATAGAATTAAATTATTATATTCTAAATGGGTTAAAACTGAGTACAAATTACACTAAAACAAACGCTTGACAACTGAGGATATGCAAATATTTATTTAAAACTTTTACCATATCGTCTGTGAAATAGATGGAACTCATATACGAACATAGAAAGAAAAAAAAAACATTTGGCCTCACGCAGTCCAACTCAACCTATTGCATTTAATTCTTATGGCATAAAGTGACATGAAAAGAGTAAAATATTGAAAAGCAAAAGTAAATTCGGCAAGTGACATATCAGAAATTTATGAGCCCATGATTAATTTTATTACCATATTTTATCTATATATACACACATATACAACAGGAGAAAAATGAAAGAAAGGAAGGCAGGCAAAGGGAGAGAACTTGGAAGAAGCTCCAATGGAGGAGAAAAGGCGATGCTTCAGTTTAAGTCAAAACAAGTTTCTTCAGCATTGGTGCGTGATTCTTTTCATATCTTCCTTGGCCATTTTGCCTTTAACTCAATCTTTCAACTATGGCAAAGCCCTCTCCAAAAGCCTCCTTTACTTCGAATCCCAACGCTCCGGCCGCTTACCCTATAACCAAAGAGTCACCTGGCGCCACCATTCTGGCCTCACCGATGGCCTTGAGCAAGGGGTAACTCCTCCATTTCAGCCTTATACATACAACATATTCACGAAGTCATTCATATACATTGTGATGTTTGATATGTGTATTTCTAATTTGTATGAACAGGTGGACTTGGTGGGAGGGTACTATGACGCCGGAGACAATGTGAAATTCGGTTTGCCGATGGCTTTCACCATTACCATGCTCTCATGGGGTGTCCTTGAATATGGAGATGAAATCTCCAGTGCCGGAGAGTATACTCACGCTCTCGAAGCCATCAAATGGGGAACTGATTATTTCATCAAAGCTCATACTCACCCAAATGTCTTATGGGTTGAGGTATGAAACCAAAATATATTAAACCACCTTTCTTTTTCATTTTTTTTCTTTCTTGGATGAGTTGACGATAATTATATTATGATATATTCAATGAGTTTTAATTAGGTGGGAGATGGTGACACCGATCATTACTGTTGGCAGCGACCGGAGGACATGACAACATCCCGGCAAGCCTACAAGGTGGATGAGAAGAATCCAGGATCGGACGTTGCCGGTGAGACTGCAGCTGCAATGGCGGCTGCCTCCATTGTGTTTAGGAAAACAAATCCACATTACTCTCACCTACTACTGCAACATGCAGAACAGGTAAAAACTATCTAAACCTTAATGACGTTGCCATATTTATGACATATAACATTTTGTATTTAGTAGGTATACTGTTAACCAAAAACATTTAACTTTTTTTTTTTTTTGCTTGTTAATATATAAAACATGGGTTCTTCCCCTCTTTTCCTGAATTAAATTATGGGCAGTTGTTTGAGTTTGGAGATAAGTTTAGAGGGAAGTATGATGAAAGTGTTAGGGTGGTGAAAGGGTACTATCCGTCGGTGAGTGGGTTCAAAGATGAGCTGTTGTGGGCAGCTTTGTGGCTATACAAGGCCACCGACAAGGAGGATTATTTGAGTTATGCTTTGGAGAAGGCAAATGAATTTGGTGGGATCACTTGGGCCATCACTGAGTTCAGCTGGGATGTCAAGTTTCCTGCTCTTCAGATCATTGCTTCAATGGTACAACTATTTTATACACATTTAGGATCATGTACACACGTTTAAGATTGAGTTCATTATCATTTCATTATGCTTATGCAGTTGTTGACGGAAGAAAATCATAGGGAGATGGGGTTCAAGCTCGTATTCGAACAGTATCGTTCAAAGGCCGAGTATTATTTGTGCGCTTGCCTTAACAAGAACAATGGGAGCAATGTGAACCGCACCCCAGCAGGTCTATTGTACATCCGACAATGGAACAACATGCAATATGTATCGAATGCAGCATTTCTTCTCACAGTTTATTCCGATTATCTTCGAGCGTCAAATCAACGGCTGAGATGCGACCGCGGCAAAGTTGGTCCGGAAGAAGTCCTCTTGTTTGCAAGATCACAGGCTGATTACATCCTGGGAGCTAATCCAATGGGCATGAGTTACTTGGTTGGGTATGGTTCAAGGTACCCTCAAAGGATGCACCATAGAGGAGCATCAATTGAATCTTATAGAGAGAACAAGGGATTTATAGGGTGCACTCAGGGGTATGATTATTGGTATCCAAGAAATGATCCAAACCCTAATGTTGTTGTTGGGGCCCTGGTTGGAGGGCCAGATCATATGGACCGATTTAGTGATGATAGGAAAAATTTCATGCAAACTGAGGCTTGTACCTATAATACAGCAAGCCTTGTTGGGGTTTTGGCTAAGTTGCATGGTGTAGAAGAAGAAGATGGATATTTGAACACTCCTTTACTTGCTTCTAGTTAAACCCTTAAACGAAAAACTGGCCTAACATCATGCATTCAATCATATATATACAGGAATAGGAACAGAAATAAATGTTTTTTTTTTTCCATTTTCTTATAGTTCAATATTTGTGAAATTATGTAATTTTTCTTCTCCAATACATTCAGGGGGGGGGGGGCATCCTTAAGTTTTGTCTAAATCTAATGTCTGAAATCGAATCTCCATTTCATACGATCTTAAGGATGCAATCAATCGTCATGTAATGTTTGTGGGTACATTCAACATTTGATTTGGTTGTACTTGTGGATTTGGATGTATGTTGTTAGCTCTACACCTACCAATCATGTTTGTGATCATTAATAAGGGTAAGAAAGTAAAGTAAGTCAACAAAGCCTGAAAGCATTTGAGGGTCTTATTTTTTATTTGTTGGAACTACATATATATATTGTTGTACAAAAGGAGAAAATAAATAAAATCTTACAACACCCTCACCACAAACATCTGCTTGTAGTAAAGATTGAAAGGCTGTGGTAGAAGATCCAAAAATTTTCTTATATAACCAAACTGGTAAAAAATAGTGGCTCAAGTACTTATTTGCAAAATTTCAGTTCTATTGCATATTAATACAGCAAAATGGTGTGGTTTCAAGAAGCTACCATTGGCTTATTGTGTACCAAAGGAGGTTCCTATTGCATATTTTCAGCTCCATTGCTTATTTTTTTCTGCACGTTTTCAGTCCCTGGTATCATTGGCCATCTTCAAGCTCTTAGAAATCATTAAAATTGCAAGTTTCTATCACTATTGGGATAAATGGACTGATTGTGTGAGAGCAAAATCATTGTGATCACTCGAAGTTTTGAAGGTTGCCTCCATAATAAGTTCAATTCACCCTTATGAACTGCAAGGTCTCCTTGAAGACTGCTTTTAAAAAATGGGCTTTTAATGATGGTAATGAGAGACGGCATCTGAATCTCATGAGAATCGGGGAAGAAATTGTACAGAAGTATATAAGTATTCCTTTGGCAGTAAGAACATTGAGAAGCCTACTGCTTTAGAAAATTGATGAATCTGAACGTGTCTTCATAAGGGATAAGAGATAGTGAAATATGGAGACTTGAAACATAGTAAAATATCATTTTCACTTTGCTCAAGCCTCCATATTGCACTATCTCTTATAGAAAGACAATCAGATTTATCAGTTTTTTGAAACAATATGCTTTCCAATATTCTCACTGACAAAAGAAAAATTTGCACTTTTGTACAATTCCTTTCCGATTCTCATAAGATTAGGATGTTGTCTCTCATTGCCTCATTAAAACTCATTTTTTAAACAAAGTCAAGCAGTCCTCAAGAGTATTACTCTTGAGTTCATAAGGGCGGATTGAACTCATTATGTCTTTAGACTTCGAATCGTCTCAATGATTTGGTCTCACACACACAAACGATCCACTGATCCCAATAGTGACAAATTTGCTTTTCGTGTACAGGATCGCTTGTTGCCCTAGTCCGAAAGACCACTACAGGATTGGTTTGATCCCAAGTCGCTGAACATTCCGTGAGCAAGCTTGGAGGCTATGCTGGCTGCCTGAAATACCTTGTCAGAAAGAACACTGAAAAATCGTCATCCCTGAAATACCTTGGAGGCTAGAATAACCAGCATTGAATCAGTTGGTAACCAGTATGCAATATGCAGGACAAGTAATGAATATGATTCACAAATGGCAGTGAAATACCTAAAGAACATTAGTTTCAATTTAGCTAAGGATACTGCTAGGTACATGAGGTAGATCCAACTTTCCTATGTATTAGTACTATTAAGTTAACTTTTTGTTACACCGAATTTGAATCACCATTTTTGCCAGTAAGCTTAAAGCATAAAAAAGAATGGTGGAAAAACTCAAAACAAGATCTGAAACAAGTATTTTATCAAAATGAGGATGTTATAAAATTCAGAAGCAAGCTGATTAGTGTAGAACCATGAACACTAACAAAGTAAACCAGAAAAAATAACAATAATAATTATAATAAATCAATGTAGAATCCAAAAGGACTAACATTCCTTGCACTAGAACAGGGACAATTTTCATTACAAACAATTAATCGGGAAAGATTTTGATGTCGAATAGAATTATAAGAACCAAAGCACACAAAAAAGGCTACCTTTGATTCATATGTAGATATTTCTTCCATGTCTTTTAAGGAGTAAAAAAGAAACCAAACATTTTAGTTAACAAAAACTTAATTGAAATCAACCACAACACTGTAAGAGTTCCACAACCCAGATTCTCAAATGATCTTACTTTCCTCATTCACCAAATTTGCGAATCTGGGTACATGAAAGATATGAGGAAGGGTAAGAACTTCAAGCAAGTTCCAAGCAGAACAATAGCAAAGAAAAATAGAAAACCGTACTTGTTGATGGAATCTGTTGTAAGTAGACACGATGGCAACGCCGGCGAAGCAGAAATCAGGCGATGGAGCAAAGAGTGAGTGGCGGCGGTCGAGAGGGAAGAAACAAGGGTTAAGGAAGGTGTTTTTTTTCTTTTCATTAAGAAGAATAAATGAAAGAAAAAATGGACTTGGTTGAGGCCTAAGCCCTAAGGGAGGTCCAATATAAAATCTAATTTTATTTCATGTATTAAAAAAATTTCTTCATAAATTATTGGAGTTAGGGATGGTAAAGGTCTCTCTTTCCTTAATTAGTAGTTTAATTAGTGTTTGAGGATTCAATTCTTGTCTCTTTTTTTTCTATCTTAAATACCTTTTTTAATTTTTATATATTATTTTGACTTTTAAAATTTATAATTGTAATTATATGGTTTGGAATTTTATAAAAATTATTTTTAAATTATTTTATACATTATATATGATTTTTACAATTTTAATCAATATAACATATATATATATATAATATTAGAAAACAATAAATGACATGTGTATTTTAACAGTGCCACGTGGCTAATCAATGCTAGTCAATGTCACAATCAACATTGGTCAATGATCGATCAAAGCCAAAAAAATTTTGGTTGATTGAAGTTGACTGGCCATTGACCAATATTGATTGGTGTTGACCTGTCACTTGGTACCATTAGAATATACTACATTTTCTTTTAATGTTATATATATATATATATATATATATATATATTATATTGACTAAAAATATAAAAATATATATATAATTATAAATTTTAAAATTTAAAACAATATGTAAAATTGAAAATGTTATAATAATAATAAAAGTATTTAAATTTCAAGTAATTGAAATTGAAATACCTCTCTAATATTATATATTTTAGAATTTTATAACAAAATTATTTTTAAATTTCTTTTTTTTACAATTTATTTTTTTCAAAATTTAAAATTTATGTAATAATACAACTAATTTATTTGTAATTATCATATTTTTAAAAATTTTACATTTTATATTTTTAATGTGTATATACATTAAATAAAAGAAAATATTTATTTTCTTACATTAAAAATGTCACGCTTTGTGATAGGTTATAATATATTTTCAAGGTCCATAAAAATGAACGAAAGCATACTTTAAGTATTAAATTGAAATAAAAAAATAAGAAAATAAAAATAGTGAGTGCAATAAGCCTAAAAAATAAAATAATCGAAAATATTAGGGTAGGTATATATATAGAGGGAAGATGAAAGATAAGTTGGTGAAATAAAAAAATTAAAGATGAAAATAAGAAAATAAAAATATTTGGTGAATTGACATTATACCAAGTCAGATTAATCCAACATCACAATTATGTGGCTCAAACACACAATTCCATTATACAACTCTGCCTACAGTAAGCAGAGATTATGTTAAAACACTTCACAACTTCTTGATTACTCAAAGCCCAAAAATTTATATTACTCTCATGTTATGATATTCTTTTGTTTTTTTTTTTTGTCAAATCAATTAAGTTTTATATTCAATTTTCAATTCAATCAACTCGAATAGTTTCAATTGTATTTTTAAATTTTTATTTAAAATAAAAAGTTCTTCTAAATTTTCCAACAAAAAAAGTTGTTAAATATTCTATTGGTTTTAGATTTTTCTTTATATAATTTTTAAGATATGAATGAATTGAATTATATTTTAATAATAATAAGAGTAAATAAAAGAACTTAAGGATGATGGAAGATTAATGGGCATCTTATGTTCTTTTCATCTATACTACTACAAGTCCTTGACTGTCCAGAAGTCTATGAGAGCCATAAAATTTTTGATCCAGGATAAGAGGCTCTATCAAAGACATGTGATGCTAATACATCCAAACATACTTTTTATTACTGCCATCATGTATGTGGATTTTAATCTTTTAGCAATTTAATCTTTATTTTTTGAGTTAAATTTAACTTTAATTTTTTCTTAAAAAGTCGTATTTAACCATCAACCTTTAAATACCGACTAAAACGTTAAATTTTTAAACATAATAGTCTTGACTTTCTACTGTATTTTTGGTTTTGAATTTAATTGTTGGTGTGGTATATAGATAATAATAATTTGATGTGAATAGGTGGGTAAAGTGTTTCCCTTTATCCCATGAATCACAAAAATAACAAGGTAGGTAAGGTTCGGTCAACTATATTTTGGGTTAAGGGAAGCAGTGACCTAGACACCAGCACAAAAAGAAATATACTTAACAGCTCAAACTACACAAACATTAATTGGTATTTTACATTATCCAATCATAGTACATCATCAAATCAACAAGTCCAAGGTTTAATGAAAAACTTACACCACCGCAAACTATGTTTGCTTTATTTAGGCTACCACTGCCATACACAATCATACATGCCAAACGGGCTTAGTAGAAACTATAACATAGAAGAAACATGGTTCTGTTTGTGGAATGCCAGTTCCTACTGCAGAACAACGCATTCTTGTGTCCCACCCACCATAGCGTGGTGGGAGGTTTTGGTGATGGCGCTTTCTTCTTCAGTGGATTCAGCTTTAGTATTGGGCTCCTTAGGCAGACTCTTAGCAGCATGTTCAATGCCATCTTTGCCACTGGCAATGACTTCAAAGATGAGTGCATTCACTTCCCGGAACCTCTCATCAGAGAGAGAAACCTCAGCCAGGAGCCTCCAAGCATTTTCATCAGACGCCTCATCATAGTCCTTCCTCCTTTTTAACACCATATGCCCACTAATTTCCCACACAGCTGGGTTCACCTGGGTATCCAGAAGCTCTGGACTCACTTCCCCGAGAGCTTGTTTCTCAGCATAACACTGTTAGTTCAGTTGAAATTTTGCAAAATCAATTGTAAGAATTAGCAATATCATGGAGATAGCCAAGAAGCATAAATTACACTTAAGCTTATTACCTGTGGAACGAGAAAGATCCGCTTTCCACAATCGGAGATGAGGACGTTATATGGTATGTTGTTCTCTTGAAGGCAAATGCAGGCATCAGAGACAGTGTCAGACAAGGCCTGAAGAGTGTTACCACCCTCAAAGACAAGACCCCTGACCGGATAGCTTAAAAGCTCTGAGATTATCACTTCATCATACAAAGTGGTTATCTTCTTCGTTGGAGCTTTCTCGATGGGAAAGGGCACAGCCAAGTAGTAAGCCTGCAACAATTGGAATAGTTAGTCGCCTAAACCATATCTAACAGATAGATATATCTTAGTCGCACAAAGTACATTAAGTACCAAATTGAGAGGTTAGTACCTGGAAGTGAAGGTGGTTGATTGTAGCAAATGCACCCAAGCTGTTATAACCCAATCTGAAATATGGATTCCCAGCTTCAGCTGTCATATAAAGTGCAAGCAAGAAGCTCTCACGGTCGATCCTTTGGGGCAAGCATTCAAGGATTCGAGGAATCAACAGCACGTGTCCATATTCAATAGGACTGACCTGTCAAATTGCATGCGAACAATGTTATTTTTACAAGTCTAACACTCTTGCTCAGATAGTTATTCTAGTAGCGTTAACATACATTTATGGCAACAACACTTGGAGAATTCTCAACATCAATGGGAGCACTTGGGTAGAACTGAACTTCACCATCTTCACTTGCTTCAAACTGGAAGAGAACCTCCTCTTGCCCGACCTTGGTGAAGTTGAACTTGTTCCCATCGAAGGGCTGGAGAACCTTATCAACACGGAACTCAGTTGGCCTCTTCTTAAGGTGGCGACCCTCATTCAGCTGGGCAATGAAGCCATATTCACCAGGAATCACCTAAACAATGATAAACGTACGATACTTTGATGGTACTAACAACTCAATTAACCATAAAATTTCTGCTTGTTTGCAGGTAAACAATTGAAGCAAGGAATAGAAAAGGGGCCAAACGAGACCTTGGTTTCACAGGCAGTAACATCATAGCGAAAGAGCCCTCTTTGCATCCGATCTTCCCACTACCATAAAACCATATTAACAATCATCAGCCATGAAAATGATCTTAATCGTAATCAAGACAAGCTTAATAGAAAACTTTTACCTCCCCAAGAATGAGCGAGTCAAGAAAAGCAACAGGGGGATCTTTGTTCTCAATTCCAAGCACAACATTTTCACTCTCAATATTGTTCAGTTTCCTGAAAGCATATAAAGGAAGCTTTGCTCCTATAAACCAAAACCCAGTTCCAGTTAAACTTCATCTCTACAAAACACACACACACACACACACACACAATCTATTCAAACAAACAAGGTTACAAAGTAAATTTAACGAACACCTGGGATGCAGCAGCTTCTAAGGCAATTCTTTCCACACCCACTGCTGCGGCGAGCAGTCTCTTCCGTCTCATCCTTCTGGTAATTCGAAACAACAGTCGGAACCCTCTTAATCCTGAGCATCATCTTGCTACAACCTCTTTCTTTGTCCAATAAAAATTCAAATAAAACGAAAACCCACAAAGAACAACAACGTCGACTACGAAAAACACCACCACCACCACCAAATTATTCTTACGAGCGATCTAAATAAGCTTCCTCGATAGTAATTTTTTTTCTTTTTTTTTTATACTAAAAGCTACCTATACCAACTACTGAAACTCTAAAAGACAACACCGCCGCCAGCAAGGAAGAGGAGATCGGAAGGACTACCGCCTTCAGAAGGCAAAGCTCCACGCCCGCCGTGCGGCGCAGGGTTCCTCTCGATCACACAACTCTTACGTCGTACAGATCGGGCATGAATAAGAAGAGGCCGGTAAACTCTGTGTATAGCCGTGATGTCCACAATTTGACTAACCTGGGTGTTACCCCAAAATGGAAAACCCAGAACTCGAAAGCCCTTCAAACTAATTTAAATCTAATACCCAAACTCTCCAGCATCAGAAAAAAAGGACCAGATTTGCAGATGAAAAGAAAAAAAAAAGGCAAAGTTAGAAGCTAAATTGTGATTTCCTTGGTGAGGAGAGGAAGAAGAAGAAGAAAAGGAGATATATAGATAAGAGGGGAGTGAAGGAGAAGTTGGGTTTTTGGAAGGATTGCAGGCAACAGTTGTAAGAAATAGGTAGTAGTTAAGTAAAGAAAGCAGGTGGCCCTTGTACCTTCTTCTGAATTAGCTCTTTTTTTTCTTTTTTTTTTGGCTCAAAGACAAGCATTTGACACAGAACTATGAAAACGAAAGGGAGAGAAAGAGAGTGAATATGCTTCTCCCTGTTGATGATGTTTTTTTTTTTTCTTAATTTCTTTTTTCTACTTCATCCGTACGATACGAGCCTCAAAAGGGGGAGTAGAGGAAGTTGCCGGAGATGGTGAGCTCCGAGGTTGGAACCCCAGTCGGGCCTTACGGACGGGGCTCGGAAGGACTGTAGGGTGGCTCTGCTGTGGTTGACTCGTTCAAGATTTAAATTGGATTTGCTCACTTAATTATAATATAATAACAAAAAGAAAAGAAAATGATGTAAGAAAAATTAAAGATGAAATGTAATCAAATCCCAATTTGTTGGGAATCTAATTTAAAACCACAAACCAATCCACTGTAGCGGCAGGCGGAAAAGTAGACAAATGAAAATTGAAGGGGAACACGTAAAGTTTATAAAAAATTCATTTCAAAATATCCACTTAAATTTTTTATGAGAAATAAATTTTTACTTGGAAGAATCGGCTCCTTTCGCGGCTTGGAAGGAGGCAGCGATTAGGACGGTGGCCCAAGTATCACCGGTTTATTGCATGAGCGTTTTTATGCTTTTCCTCAACATTTGAGATAATTTCCAAAAGTTGATGAACTCGAGCTCAAATTCGAGTAACTCTGCACGATTGCATTGGGCTTCTTTGGGTAGGCTTTGTGTGGCAAAGAAATTCAACAACATGGATTTTCGAAATTCACATTGCAATACTTGGTAGGCAAGAGTGGAGGATTCTCTCCAACCTAGATTCTCTTCTTAGTAGACTCTTCAAAACTAGATATTTTTTGTGGGATGAGTTCTTAGCTTCTTCTAAGGGAGATAACCCCTTATCTGTGTGGAAAAGTAGTTGTGCAGCTGAACTCTTACTTTTGAAAGTACTAGGTGGTGATTTGGAGATGACAATCGGATATCAGTCTACAATGATTTGTGGCTTGTTGACAATTCTAATTTCTTTGTTACTTCAACACCCCTTAACAACATAAAGGATTTAGTTATGGTGATTTCCTTCAAGCTGACCATAGAGAGTGGGATAGGGACTTGGTTGAGGGCTTGATGGTCACGATCGATGCTAGGCATGTTTTGCAACTACCAGTCAACTTGGTCTAGCCTCTTGACTCTTTAATTTGGAACTACGACAAGCGGGTATTTATATAGTGAAGTTTGGCTACCCACTTGCCTTTGATTATTTAGCTAGTTCTTTAAGTTGTCAAGTTGAGGGCCCTTGGTTGCAGATTTGGAATTCGCTCATTGTACCAAAAGTTAAAGAGTTATTGTGGTATTGTCTACATGCTTTTCTATCAACACATTGTCGATTAGCTGAATGGGGTTGTACTATCTTGTTACTTTGTGCATGCTGAGGAGGACTTGAGGATGTCAACCATATCTTCCTACGGTGTCCTCTTATTGTCAATGTGTGGTCCTTATCTGACATTGTTCCATCTCTTCCAACCTTAGTTGCGTGGCTCTAAATTTTATTGCTGCTCTATGATAGTTCTTTGTTCGAAACTATTGGCATGACCTATTGGAGTAGATGGTACTTTAGGAACTTGCTTCTTTGGAATGCTATTGATACCTCTATTGCTTGGGTTGTTGCTTTTATTGCTTGCTATCACCAGGATTGGAACGATTCTAAGGTTGCCTATAGACAAGTTTTGGTGTGATCGCTTGCGTTGTGTGCTACGACTAAGGTGTGGCAGCCAATCTAGCCGATTCCTCATCAATTCGGTTGCACCGGTTGGTGTACACCATTCCACTAATAAATCGAAATAGTTGTTTTTCTTTTCCACACCGATAAATTTTTTTGTCTATATTATTAGAAAATGTTTGGTTTGAAAACGGTTTTTTTGCATAACAAAAAAATAAAATTCTAAAAACCAAGTTAGTTTCTGATATTTATAGCAATAAACTTTTTGTGGTGCCCCAAACTTGGCCAGAACAAATTGACTCAAATTCAGAACATCACATTAGTCACTTATGTGACTTTTTCTTTACCAGTAATCCAAACACATCATAAAACCAACCATCACACCATCAAACCATGTTTAATCAAGTAGTTCTAGTCATGCAAGCCTAAATCATACTTCGATTAACACAAATTAGCGATTTAATAGCAGAGGTAAAATTGTCATTTTGTACATCATTGGCGAAAAACATATAAATCATAAAAGTAATCCAACAAGTGTCCTGGGCATTTTATTTTAAACCATTTGTGAAAATTTTAGCTTAAAGCGACCTTTAAAACTCACTTAATTTCAAAACCAAATTTAAGGACTAAAACATAAATTTTACAAAATATCCAGATAAACCATTTTAATAAATGGAAGTTAACATATTGAAATTTAATTTTTAAATCCATGTCATGTAAATTTTTAAAGCATTTTGTGGTGTTTAAGGCCTCCAATTTTATTGTGTAAAAATCAAGACTTATTTGCAACAATTTCAAAATATGCCCAAAACACTCTGAAAATCTTGTTGCGACCATGCGATTTTCACGTCGTGAAATCAAGCCCTCGTTGCTACATCCTATAGGTCTTGTCGCGACACGACTGGAAAAATTACAGAAAAATTTTAGCACTTACATATAACACTTTAACACTAAAATGCACATACCAATTCGTGGTTTCATGTCATTTTCCCTATTCTAACATATCATATAGCATACTTAAATCATATTAATCATGCTCAAACACACAAGATCACACATTAACATGCTTTGGCATCCAAATCAATCTCCTAAGCTAACATGCTTTTCTAAAGTTTCAAACCAATTTATTCAACACAACAAATTTGCATATAAGGTAATTTAAAGTGCAATAAAGGTACATCCTTGCCATTTGGTCATTTTGCATCTGTCCAAGCCCTCAACATATCATTTAAGCCATTTTAACCATAAATCAATAAATCACATGCATGCTATTCAACAATTTAACTAAGCATTCATCTAACATACTTCATGCAGTTATCCAAGCAATTAAAACATCTACAAAATAGTTATAAAAGTCCTTAAACAGTCCATGGAAAGTCCATTTAGAAACCAAAACAAATCCAAAGTCTAATCCTTTAATATAAACCCACATTGACATCCCTTATTAACCAAAACCATCTCGCATGTATAACTGAGATGCCTTTGCCTTTGGATATCAAACTTGCCCACTTCAACACTCCAAAAAAGTTATTTCTTTGCAAAAATAGACACAAGAGAGTGTAAGCTTAGCTAAGCTCAATGAGTACTCAAGATGCTACAATAATTCACAAACACAAGAGTTAAAGCAAGCATGCTAAATAAACTTATGACATAGCATCATCAAATATCATATCAACTGATACATTGGCAAATTGTGAAGATGAAAATGCATAACAATGGCTCTTATTGGATACTCGAATCTATATCACACTATGACTCAAATGAGTCTACATGTCCCAAGTAAGTGTAGCATAAAGCTAACACTTTCCAACACACCAACATGTCCCATGAATGGAGCAATGCTTTACATTCCCTTATCCCTCCACATGTCCAAATAACAAAACATATAAATGAATACTCAAATCCTATGGCATTCCAACTATATCCAATATTTTCAAAGGGTCACAAGGCCAATATATCCATTTCATACATTTATTTTATGGTTTATACACACTACACATATCATGCTTTACCATGGCCAAACACTTACACATGTTTACATATTGCACTACAAGTGCTAGCACTTTGCTCATTGAGCCAAATTTACTTTCATATCAGAGATGCATGTAATACCAGCTATCCACAAGACATATTCAACCATATATCCAATACATATATACATATCGCACACTTTAGCATAATATAACACAAGTAAGCTTGTTTATAGATTAACAAAGATAAAGTAGGAACACTTACTTCAAGGACTTAGATTAGATGATTTGATCACCTAAGCCCCATTTAACTCACGGTTTTGTGCATTAACTATAGCACACAAGATCACTCACCTTAGCAACTAGCTTCCACAACAAGCTTAAATGAGCTTTTGTTTGCCTTTGTCCTTGCTTGTTGAGGCTCCCAAATGAGTTGACACTTTACATACACATAAGACACAATACAAAGGCATTACAAACAATAGCAAATAAGATTAAATCACTCTAAAATTACAGATCAAAGCCTCTAGATCTCTATACTGAAAACTTAGCTAGTTTTGTCGAAAATACGATTTCACCACTCAAGTCTTATTTCTAAACCTTAATTTCGATCCTAATCTTCCTAAATATGATATAATTACATATTTAAACCTTCAATTTAGTCAAATTTTATGGATCTCATTTTTTCGAAAAAATTAAGCCAAAAGAATTATAAAGTGAAGAGATCATTCAAATCTATCAAAATCACCTAAAGATTTGTTAACTTAGGATTAAAAACCTTCTAATAGGATCAAAATAAATTGAAAAAAGCTTTGAAACAATACTTTAACTCAATAAAATGGGATCCACCATTTTCGAGCTTGAAATCAACTTAAAATCAAAGGATATATTGAAATCGTGAGTTAATTGATTAAAACTCAATTTAAAAAGCTAACACACTTAGTTTAATCATGAAAAAGTCAGAATGTTACCTCAATTTTACAAAATCGATGAGCTATAAAGCTAATTTGAGTTTGAACATGTCAAGAACTTTAGAGAAATTGAGGATGAAATCATAAGGATTCTTTGAAATTGAAAGGATATTTTGTGTTTGAAGAGCTTAGAAATAAAAAGATGAACTAATTTCAAGAGAAAAAACAAGAATTGGTGTTTGGCAAAATTTTTGAAGAGATGAAGAATGAGAGGGAAGAAACGTGGGTGGTTTTAAATAGCCAACTAGATTTTAAAAATTAGGCATTTGCCCCTTTGACCACTTACAGTTTTCTTCCTTTTCCAAATTGGTCATTGGTTTTCAATTAAAGCCAATTTCAAAATTATTTTCAAATCAAGTCTCATTTTTAAATTCGTTTTAACCAAATTAATTCTCGAACACTCAATTTTAATTTCTTAACCTAAAATTTTTAATTCTAATTATTTTAATATATTGTTTAACTATCCTTAATTATTTAATTATCTAACCTAATTACGATTTTCAATTCACTAACCCCCGATTATACTAACCCAATTTTCGAGATGTGACACTTTTCCCTAAAAAATACGTGTGCTTTGAGTGAGACGGATCCTAGACGTTCTAGACTTTCAACCGAACGACCTTCTCCGTCATTCTCATACCACGAATTGCTTCAAGTGTGGACTCGAACAATTTCGAATCAAACACAAAACTATAAATAATTTTCTTACTTTCCGTAGAAAATAAATCTCTCTCTCTTATGGAAACCGATAAAATTGTTATTCTCAGAAAATAGAATTTATACTTAGAAATAAATTCTGATTATTTTCGGGCCGAATAAACAACATCTCAAAGTTGTATATATCTTGTTGTATGTTTTTGCCCTACTGATGACATCTATTTATAGGGAGAGAAAAGTGACACCCTAGTTAAATTAGTAGAATACAAATAATACTTGTTTAATAGAAAAACTGATCTCCTAGTTGAAATAGGAAAAATGGGCGACTAACCCTAGTTAATAATACTAGGGTTGCCACCCCTCATACTTAATATGAGGAGTTTAAGGTCTTTTCTATATCGAATCCAATTATATGTGCTTCTTAGACATTTAACCAAACACTTTATAATTTAATCCAACCCTATACATGTTTTTCTATTTCCCAAAATAAATATTATTTATTAATTTAAATAAATTATTTTTTAATTAAACAATTTTCTCAACCCAGTTCTAATTTTGTTTAAGTGATGACAACATTACCGTAAAAGAATCTATAAGAAAAATATATTTAATTTCTATATTCAACGGATTCACCATGATCAATTAATTTAATTCCATTTTTGAAGTTCAATTATTTAATTAAATAATAATTTGAATAACTTAAATTAATTCTCAAGTCATTTCCATACTTAGTAAAACCACATTCATTTTCGAATGTAACACATTTCTCTAACTTTATCCTTTTATATATTTTTGTTCATATGATTTAACATGCAATTCATTTATGGTTTCAACGAGCTAACGGATGGACCGAGTGGATATATATGAGTAGGGCTCAAATGATTTATAATTAAGTTCCAACCTTTTGCCTATTAATTATAAACTCATTTAGTAACGAAGTCATTCCACTATAGTATCGAGACTGAGCTCTTTTTAATAACATACCATTACGAAAGCTACTTAATCAGTGCTCATCCAATGACATTGTCAAAGGTGTGTTACCATCATACGATATCCTTAATCTCTTTGGGATAAATCCATTCTCCCAATATGATCCTATTTTATTTCATAGTAACTATTACACTTTCCTTCATGAAAAGTCAATTATAATCAAATAGTAATTAAGTCATTTATCACAAATATAAACGACCCGTGGCCACATTTACTTTTCATATATCATGTAATGTCAATAAGAGGATATCAGTTAACCATGTCTTGGGCTATGAATTCCACTATTGTGAATGATGCTACATACTGCAAAAATCGTATACCTAGCACACCAACTTTTAGTTCCTTATCTATTTGAACTCAGATTTTTACTTACATCAAAGTATACGAGTCATGCATATATAGTTCATCATTTATTCAGGATTAATGTATGTCACATTATGAACTTCACAAGTTAATAAATTCATAAACAGATTCAAGATCTATTCTACTTGGGTCCTGTTGATGTACTCTCTATCCAATCAGTCACATATATGTCTTCATCTTCTGGGAGTCATCCTCTCTAATGCTCAAGACAAAGCACCTTCCAAATTGGACTTGATAGACAATATATTAGCCTTTCAACCATTTTGCTCATTTCCGATTAAACTAAGAACATATTTAAGTTCATCTACTAATATAAGTTGTCTTTCTGTATTACGATCCAACCACATAATATCACTTAGAATTAATTAAACATTAGATAACCAGTGAGCTAATATTTGTTTCCACTTTACTTTGCATGCAAAAACCATTGAGGACAATATACAAAGGGTATTAATGCAATTCATGAATAATTTTATTAAATCAATCTGTTTGAAAATAAATACAAGTTTACAAACGAAAATACTACAATTAGGGCACCAGATCCAACACATATCGATTGCACTGGCTCGTTCCGCCCAATTCGGTTGCACCGGTTGGTGCATGAATTATATTATAATATATATAATTAATTTTTTTGGGAAAATATTTGGTACACTGCCAGTGGAGTTTTTAGACTCCACAAGTAGGGTTAGGGGTTGACAAGTGTCGTATAAAAGTATAGTAAAATATTTGTAAAAAAATAGATATTTAAATAAAAGAAACATTTTCAATTTTTTAAAGCTACTTGTAGAATAAATAAATAAACACTGCCAGTATACCTAATACTCTTCCTATTTTATATAACAAATTTTAAAGTAGAAAAACTATTAAATAAATATTAAAGAATTTAGATAACAAATAAACTAAAGAAAAAAAGACAAAATCTCTAAAAGTTTCACGAACACAACTTTATGTGTATGTTTTATTAAACATTCATTTTATATATTTAGTAAAGTATGATATTATTGGAGATTTTTTAATAATGTTATGGATGATTTTGTTGTTTAATGTGTGAGATGATTTTGTTAGCTCGGAAGGACCAACTCGAGAATCTTGATAGAGACGTTGAATTAGCCTTTGAAATGTTGTGGTGGAAGCAATAAAATTGTGCAAGAAAGAACACAAAGATTTATAGTGGTTTGGCCCTAATTGCCTACTCCACTACTTTAGCTTACCACAATTAAGGATTTTCCCAAATTCACTAATTTGACAACTTTTGAGGATAAGGTTTAACCTTACAATCTCCTTAAGATTTATACCCCAAAATCTTAATATACGACTCCATTAAGATTTCTACCCAAACCTTAAGAATTAACCCTCTCTCAAAAAGAAACAAATAAGCAAACAAAGAAATAATTCTTATAAGAACAGGATGTTTGCCAATTAAGCACAAATACAAAGAAGAACACTTGAGCTAAATGAATACAATGAAAGCTCACAAGTGTTTATAAGAAAATGTATGAAAGAATTAAGCTCTAGGTTGTTTTGATTTATCTTTAAACTTTGCACATTGCTCTTGTTATTGCTAAACCTTTGGAAGATGATATTTATACCCTCTAATTGCTTTCTAACCGTTGTGGTTGTTGTAGAAGTGAATATTGTAACAGCCCGATTTTGGGTCTAGTCAGAACAGTGGTTTTGGGACCACAAATCCGACGAGGAAAAATGTAATGGCCTGAATTTTTAGAGGTGTCGGAACGGTGATTCGAGATCACTAAATTCGACAAATGGGTAGAAAATATTATTAATTTAGTGAGTATAAGTTAAATGTGAAGTTAGGAAAATTTTGAAATAGTGAATAGTACACTAGAAATAAATATTAAAATAATTAGAATCGAAAATGAGGTATTGAGACCTCGTGGATTTTAAACTGAGCCATAAATATTTTTATAAATATTTATGTAGTGTTAAAAGTTAGTATTAAAGTTTCATTAAGAAATTTTAAAGTTTCGATAATTAATTGAACAAAAGGACTAAATTGTAACAAATGCAAAATTATGGGAAATGATTAAATAGCTTAAATGATAAAAGGAAGAGGGTTAAAAGGCAAATATCTTTGGGATAAATCCATTCTCCCAATATGATCCTATTTTATTTCATAGTAACTATTACACTTTCCTTCATGAAAAGTCAATTATAATCAAATAGTAATTAAGTCATTTATCACAAATATAAACGACCCGTGGCCACATTTACTTTTCATATATCATGTAATGTCAATAAGAGGATATCGCTTAACCATGTCTTGGGCTATGAATTCCACTATTGTGAATGATGCTACATACTGCAAAAATCGTATACCTAGCACACCAACTTTTAGTTCCTTATCTATTTGAACTCGATTTTACTTACATCAAAGTATACGAGTCATGCATATATAGTTCATCATTTATTCAGATTAATGTATGTCACATTATGAACTTCACAAGTTAATAAATTCATAAACAGATTCAAGATCTATTCTACTTGGGTCCTGTTGATGTACTCTCTATCCAATCAGCCACATATATGTCTTCATCTTCCGGAGTCATCTCTCTAATGCTCAAGACAAAGCACCTTCCAAATTGGACTTGATAGACAATATATTAGCCTTTCAACCATTTTGCTCATTTCCGATTAAACTAAGAACATATTTAAGTTCATCTACTAATATAAGTTGTCTTTCAGTACACGATCCAACCACATAATATCACTTAGAATTAATTAAACATTAGATAACCAAGTGAGCTAATATTTGTTTCCACTTTACTTTGCATGCAAAACCATTGAGGACAATATACAAAGGGTATTAATGCAATTCATGAATAATTTTATTAAATCAATCTGTTTGAAAATAAATACAAGTTTACAAACGAAAATACTACAATTAGGGCACCAGATCCAACACATATCGATTGTAACCTGGCTCGTTCGCCTAATTCGTTGCACGGTTGGTGCATGAATTATATTATAATATATATAATTAATTTTTTGGGAAAATATTTGGTACATCGCCAAAGGAGTTTTTAGACTCCACAAGTAGGGTTAGGGTTGACAAGTGTCGTATAAAAGTATAGTAAAATATTTGTAAAAAATAGATATTTAAATAAAAGAAACATTTTCAATTTTTAAAGCTACTTGTAGAATAAATAAATAAACACCGCCAAGATACCTAATACTCTTCCTATTTTATATAACAAATTTTAAAGTAGAAAAACTATTAAATAAATATTAAAGAATTTAGATAACAAATAAACTAAAGAAAAAAGACAAAATCTCTAAAAGTTTCACGAACACAACTTTATGTGTATGTTTTTATTAAACATTCATTTTATATATTTAGTAAAGTATGATATTATTGGAGATTTTTTTTAATAATGTTATGGATGATTTTGTTGTTTAATGTGTGAGATGATTTTTGTTAGCTCAGAAGGACCAACTCGAGAATACTGATAGAGACGTTGAATTAGCCTTTGAAATGTTGTGGTGGAAGCAATAAAAATTGTGCAAGAAAGAACACAAAGATTTATAGTGGTTTGGCCCTAATTGCCTACTCCACTACTTTAGCTTACCACAATTAAGGATTTTCCCAAATTCACTAATTTGACAACTTTTGAGGATAAGGTTTAACCTTACAATCTCCCTTAAGATTTATACCCCAAAATCTTAATATACGACTCCATTAAGATTTCTACCCAAACCTTAAGAATTAACCCTCTCTCAAAAAGAAACAAATAAGCAAACAAAGAAATAATTCTTATAAGAACAGGATGTTTGCCAATTAAGCACAAATACAAAGAAGAACACTTGAGCTAAATGAATACAATGAAAGCTCACAAGTGTTTATAAGAAAATGTATGAAAGAATTAAGCTCTAGGTTGTTTTGATTTATCTTTAAACTTTGCACATTGCTCTTGTTATTGCTAAACCTTTGGAAGATGATATTTATACCCTCTAATTGCTTTCTAACCGTTGTGGTTGTTGTAGAAGTGAATATTGTAATGACCGATTTTGGGTCTAGTCGTAAGCAGTGGTTTTGGGACCACAACCGACGAGGAAAAATGTAATGGCTCAATTTTTAGAGGTGTCGGAACGGTGATTCGAGATCACTAAATTCGACAAATGGGTAGAAAATATTATTAATTTAGTGAGTATAAGTTAAATGTGAAGTTAGGAAAATTTTTGAAATAGTGAATAGTACACTAGAAATAAATATTAAAATAATTAGAATCGAAAATGAGGTATTGAGACCTCAGGGATTTTAAACTGAGCCATAAATATTTTTATAAATATTTATGTAGTGTTAAAAAGTTAGTATTAAAGTTTCATTAAGAAATTTTAAAGTTTCGATAATTAATTGAACAAAAAGGACTAAATTGTAACAAATGCAAAATTATGGGAAATGATTAAATAGCTTAAATGATAAAAGGAAGAGGGGTTAAAAGGCAAATAGACCCAAGGTCTATTTGGGCTGGACGGCAAAGGCATGAAATCAGCAACAAAGTAAGGAGAATTAAGGGTAAAATTGGAATATTGCAAAATTTACTTAATAAAGTTAGGACCAAAGTGAAATTATCTAGATTTCTCTTTATTTTTCTGCATTCTCATCAGCAAAAACACCATAGAAGGGTTTGCTTAAGCTGGTTCTTCCTATTTTTACTGCAGGTAAGTTCAATTCTTGATTATTTCTTGAAAATTTTATGTTTTTGTGACTTTTACAACTAGGCCCACTTGTTGAATTCATTAGTTTTTGATTCTATGAAAGAAGTTGAAAGTTTCTATGAATATGTGCTGGAAGTATATGCTGATTTTATTGAAAGAATTGAATAAAAAGTGAATGTTTGGGACCTAATAGTAAAAGAGTTTGAAGATAGAGTTATATGTGGAAATTCTGAATTTCAATAGTTGTGTAACAACTTATAATGTCTAGGTAAGGTATTAATTGAGAAAATTAGATTAATTGAGCGGTTAATTGAGAAAGGACCGAATTGTATAAACTGTGAAATTTGGGGCAAAATGGAAATCAACATTTTGCACTAAAGCGTTTTGGACAGCAGATAGTCTAACTTTGAAAATCACCAAAATTGTGGGAATTTAATTAGAGGATGAATATAATATTAAATTAAATCTTGTTGAGTCTAGTTTCTCATAGAAGAAACGGTGTAAGTAATGGAATTGTAAATTTTGAAATATTTGAAGTTTAGTTAGACCGAGTCAGAATGAGTTCGGAATCCCCTATTCTGACTTTGGAAAATTGTTAAAAATTGTACAAAAATAATTATGAGTTATAGTTTATATGCTTAGAATTTTTAATGAGTCTATTTTCAAAATAAATAAATGGAAACATCATCCGAATTCTGTACAATGAGATAATTAATTTTTAGTGAAGATAGGTCAGAACTGTCAGACAGCGAAACAAGGGAAACTTTAAAGAATAAAATGTACTATTTGGCTAAAACGAAAATTCTGAAATTTTTATGGTAAGAATATATGTGAATCTAGTTTCGGGAAAAATTTACAGATCTTAATTTTAAGTTCTGTAGCTCCAGGGAAAAATAATTTAGTGACTTTAACTCAGACGGACAGCTTGAATTTTACATACAAGAAAATAGTGAAAGTACGAATAATGTTGTTTAAATGTGTTATACACATTAAGGATGAGGAATGGAGAGGAGGTGGAGGAAAAATGGGAAATATATGAATGATTTGTGTATAATTGGTCATATGTTTGATTATAACTAATAAACGATGAAATATGAATTATGCTTATATTTGTGTATTATTGGTCATTGTTTAAGCTCATGTGTGAAAATAAAATTTCATAGTATGTGTGTATGGTATATTCGGTATATGATTTGGCATGAAATAATGTCATGAATGGTTTATCATGTGGTTAGTTCCAAAAGAGTTATGTTTAAATACACTAGCTTGCAACTATGGTTGAATGATATGTTTATATCTTGTGTGATGTGCATAGGAACAAGTGTGGAAAGATAATGAAATAGTAAGTTCATATGGCTGAAATTTAACGATTAAATGTTAATTTCATGAATTATATCATGTATGATGAAATATATATTTATTATTGAAAAGAGAATAGAATAAAAATGTGAAAACTGAATAAATGATCAAATTGAGCGGAACGCCGGATTTGAGTACTTCTGATCAAGTGACAAAGTGATAAGTGGTAGCTTTAGCTACACTTATCTGATCAAGTGACAAAGTGATAAGTGGTGGCTTTAGCTACACTTATCTGATCAAGTGACAAAGTGATAAGTGGTAGCTTTAAGCTACACTTATCTGATCAAGTGACAAAGTGATAAGTGGTAGCCTAGCTACACTTATCTGATCAGGGACAAGTGATAAGTGATCATACGTAAGACCATAGTTATACTATGGCCAAGAGGAAGTGAAGTACTCAATTTTCCGTAACCATTCCCTAATTTGATTAAGGATGGTAAGTGACAAATGGGCCCAAAATAATTAAAGCAAATGGATAAGTGGTTGTGTATTTATAACAGGATGATGTTGTTATTTAAGCTAAAGTGATATTTTCATTGCAAAATTGAGAATTTCATAAATGTGTTATTGAATGGTATTATCGATAAACATTGAGATAAATGGTAAATACGTATTAGTGTTGAACTTAATGTCATTGAATTGTATGTGAATTAAATGGAAATTGCTATTGATATGATTTAAATTGTGAGCATGAGAAATTGCAATTGAATGAAATGGAAATGAAGCATTGAATTGCATGAGTATGTATTGGGTCTCGTAGGCCCTAATTATTATGATTATAATATTTTGAGGATATATTGTGAAAAGTTATAGAAGCATGTTAATTATTTTAAAAGTTTTAATTTAGATGAAATTTTATAACTCGGTTTAATACGTTTACAAGTGTATGTGTTTTGGTAATGCCTCGTACCTTATTCCGGTGTTGGATACGAGTAATGGGTGTTACATTTAGTGGTATCAGAGCTACGGTTTAATCGATTTTCGGACCAAACGTAGCATATGTGAAGTTTGGAAATACATGTCATTATATAACCTGTGATAGTGTGATATCTTTCGACTCTGATGAGATTTGTTTTACTCATAAACAGGAATGCTTTCTCAACCGAGCTAATTTCGATAATGTTGAAAACGATACTCAAGTATATGAATTAAAAAGAAGAAGAAGAAGAAGAACTAAAAGGTCAAATTGAGTAGAATGCATGAATGAGTACTTTTGTTTAGTGATATGTGATGAATTGACAGAAAAGACATGGTTTGACCATGGCAACATGTGAAAATGTTATTATTGCTTCCGTGTAAGACCATAGGTAAGCTATAGCTTCGGTGTGTGATATGTGACGATGTGCAAAACCATAGTTATATTATGGCGATGTGAAAATGAAGTACTCAATTCCGTAAGACGTTCTCTAATTTGACAAATTGTGGTAAGTGTTAAGTAAATTTTATGTGATAAAACATATTGAACGGTGAAATTGAGCTCAATTATGTGATCTCACCATTCAGAGATCATGTTTGACAAGTTATGTTAATAAATTATGTGTATGTGAATTTAAGTGATAGAAGTTAAACAGATAATGGTATTGAGCTCATTTACATGAATCTGTCATTTGAAATTGTGATTGACAAGAAGAAATAGTGATCTGCATGCTTATGTATGGTTATATGTATTTATCTGAAATATAAGAAAATGATGATTATTGATATAGCTATAAAATGAACAAATGGTGAAGTTAAAAGATCAAATGGGTGAAAAATAAAGCTTGGAAAATAGCCTGATTTTTTTTTCATACGGGTAGACACACAGGCGTGTGACCCCTATATGTGAGAAAATATATGCATGAACTAGGTGGTTATGATGGTATTACATTGATGATGAATGTTAAGTCTTATAGATATATGTATGTATTTATGAGAATAAGTTAAATGCTTTATGACCTTACTATCACCCCCTTATTAGTATTGCTTTATGACGAAATTTATACGAGAATCATGTTGAATAAGCTCATAAATGTGAACTAAAGAGTTCAGTGGTCAAATAATTAATAATGCAAACAGAGTTGAGTATAGTGTAACAAATGAACTCAGTTTTAAAAGAAATATCAGATTATTTTAAAGATTATACGGATTATGTAACGTCACGGTTAAAGAAGAAGTTAAATTTGATGAGACAAAATATTCAAGTATGATGCCTAAAGAATGTATGCATTAATTGGAAGTTTTTCTGAATTGATTTTTGTTAGTGAATAGAATAATGTAAGGTTTGTGATAACAGAATTAGTCAGAGAAATGATAATTAAGTGGTAAAGATGCCTGTGTGTGACGATTACAGTCGAAATGAACACGATGATCTTTTCTAGATATTCTATATATTCTTTTATCCCCAGAGATATGTGTATAATTGTCCAGTTCTGATAGAGTTCTTATGTTGTGAGAATGTTAGCTAACGAAGATGTTAGACGAAAGTCCTGTTGGTCTAGTCGGTGTATGACCCGTTATTGTCCTGTTTTGCATGCATATTTAGAAAGTGTGTTGTTTTGCTACGATGAAATTCCAGAGCTGAAATGTGGTGATTCTGGTATCTAGACTTCACTGATTTTTGTGTAAGGAATTGTCATCAGCAAGGGTATAAATAATGAGAGCATAAGCTCAAAATTGTATGATGGAATTTTTCCTCAGGTAAATTTGAATAAAGTTAATGAGTTCAATCAGAATATCTAATTCCTTGAACTAATACGGTTTAAAGGATCTCTGATTTGCATGCTAAAAAAAATGTTGAAAGATTGTGTGTTTGAGCTGTATCCTCAGCATGAAGAAAAAGAGTATTTTGACATGTTAGTGTTTGATAATTGAAATCAATTCAGTTGTTTTATTAAAATAAACTGAATTATCGAGATGTGATTTGAGTTATATGTATTTAAGCATGTCTTCAGCTAAGAAAATAAATTCTATGCATTCACGAGTATGAAGATAGATAGTCGGAATGAAAAATCTATATTTCAGAAAGTATGATATAGAGATATATTTATTGAAAAGAGATATGTAAGATTAAATTGATTTGTGATTCTGGAAAGTTAGTGAAAGTGTTTCATAAGAGTTGGAAGTAACTTCTTCTGGTAAGATTTTTGGGGACGAAAATCCCTAAAGGGGGGGGAGAGTGAATATAACCGTTGGGGATGAAATACCAGGTTATTAACTTCACCTACAGCAACAAGTATAGATACCTACTAAAAGGGTATAGATATTTTTTGTCATCAATGCTGATTTTAGTAATCGTTGGAGCAGGAATATCAATACCTGAGGGATTTATCAATACTTTTATAAACAGTATCGATACCTAGCAGAGGTTACAAATTCCAGGATGTCAATTTGATATCGATTAACAGAGAGGTATCGATACTTAGATAAAAAGTATCGATATTTTTTACCCTGGAGTATTCTAACTTGTTTGAAAATGATTAAAACATATTTGAAAATGTTTGACTCAATTGAAACCATTTCAACTTTACTTTTATTTAAAAATATTTTAATTTATTATATAAAAACATATTATACAATAAGGCTTAGTTTAACAATTTTTCCTTATTTATTTTACATTGGCTTTATTCACTAGCCTCTTAACTATACTGTTTTCATCATTTCTTTATCCAAACGAAAAATAAGTAATTAATTTAATTAATTAAGAAGATATTTTCTTTGTTTTTAGCTAAGTAGGGAAGATTTAAGATTATATAATTAAAAGAAAATTAAGTTTCAGAGACAATTATTAAACTTGAGTTATTTGAGTTGATTTTGTTAAAGATAATCTGAAAATATAAAATAAAAATTTAAAAGTTAGAAGGAAATTAAATTAATTAATTTTAATATTATAGTAACAAATTAAATGACATTATCAAGGGATAAATTTTGTCCAACAATTTATGTAATTGATTTTGATGTTTTAAAATTTAAAATTGAAAAAAAATTTAGAATTTTCGACAATGGGATAAACAAATACAAATTGATAAATTTTTAATGTGTTATTTTTTTTGTACCGATTTTCACTTTAATCCTTAAATTTTTTTTACCCAGATCAAGACTTTAAAAAGAATTTTTTTTTCAGTGACCAAAATGAAAGCTACCTGGAAGTTGGGTGACCAAAATGAAAGTGTAAACATGATATGGACACGATTTGGTGTGTACAGCCTTAAAGATTCAACGCTTAGGTGAATAAAATGAAAGCACCATAAAAATTAAGTTACGAAATTACAATGATTTTTTTTATGGCAAAAATGAAAACGTCCTAAAAGTTAGATGAGTAACTAGATAATTTACCTTAATATTAAAAATAAACAATATAGAAATATGCAATGTGATTACGAGTAATTTCATAGTGAAATCATGTGTAAACTTTTAATAATTTTACATAAAAATAAAAACATCTTCATAATAATATAATTTATTTTGTAAAAAAATTTAATTATTTTTCCGTTAGATAATATATTTAATTTAAATGTTAGATAGGTAGAAAATTCATGATTTTAACTAGAATTAAAATGATGATATTATTTTAAAAAAAAAAAGTGCTTAAGTATTAACCAAAACGTACATCTAGAAAATATGAAGAAAATATAGATGCCATTTTATAAGAAATTTCCTGCCAAAACATTTATTTTACATTTGTCCATTTGAGAGGGTCCAGTGTCCCAAACAGTGGTCCAAATTAGGAACTGACCTCACATGGCTGATTGACAAAAATATCTGGCAATCTTTCAAGAATATGGCCAATGCTTTGGTCTCTTCTTAACCTTGCCATTACCGCATATCCAACACGAAATAGACATCAGTTCTAGGCTCTTTTACCTAAATGATATAAAAATTATTAATTAATTACTCAAATAGAATAAAAGAAAATTAATTACCAAAATAAGCCTTTGTTACATTGTCTTCTCGATGCGTGACTAACCGATGTTATCACCTCTACTTCTCCCCAATCATTTTAGTATGATTAGGTTTTCTTTTAAAAGAACTTTTTTGGTGTCGCACTGTGTCAGGCGGCATTGGTAAAATATTTATTTAATTGGTTAATTAACAATTTATCTTTTAAATGTTAGTGTTTTTATCCTTAAGTCTCGAGTTTAATTTCTCTCCTACTCATATTTGTATTTTTTATTTCATATTTTTTCAATTTTTATTTTTAATTAATATTTTTAACACATTAATTTTTTGGTTAGATGGTTAGATAGTTGTGATTTCATTTTGAGTCTCAAGATCGATTCCCTTATACACATTTTTAATTAATATTTTTAAAATTTATTTTGGATAACTTTTTAAAAAATTTGGGCTAAATTAGCCAAAATGCCAAAAAATATTTATTGGCCAAATAGATTTTTTTTTAAAAATTTAAGGAAATAGGCCGATTTTGAAGAAAGTGTGTGGGTAATATTTATATGTCAAATATTTATTTTCTCCACGTATATTGTGGGTATGGTGATTTCTAATATTATAAGATAAAATAACTATTTCAAATATAATTATTATTTTTATATGTAAAATATTTCAAACATCATTGTTTTTCATCTACATTGTAGGTATGCTATTTCAAATATTTTTATATGTGAAATATTTTAAATACACATACAAAAATATATAATACTAAAATTTACTACTCATGATATGGATTGAAAAATAAATATTAGTCATATAAAAGGTATATTTACTAAAAATAATGATATTTGTAATAATAATTTGATTTTATGAATAAAAGAGATATTAATAAAAAGATGAATTACAAATAAAAGTAATTTAGATTGGAATGATAGATGTGTTATGTGAATTGGGGAGGTCATTAGTTGAAGGTAGAAAAGGCAGTTCCAAATCTTAGGGCGTTTTAATTAATATTATAATTTGTGTTTGTTTAACATCAAAATCCACATGTCATTACAATGCCAACATTTATGGATGTCAAAATCGATTTATATTAAAGCTTAGGCTAAATTCTAAATAAGTAAATATAAATATCTAACAAAAAGAAAAGAAAAGTATATCTTTTATTAACCATATTTGTTTTATCACTTTTGTATTTGAATTATGCTTTGTTATCCAAATTAGTCCATGGTGTTAATAAAATTAAAACCAACACGTGACACTATTAGAATGCGCTACGTCAATCTTCTTTTATCTATATTGTATTGACTTAAAAAGTAAAAAAGAAATAATATATAAATAATTAAAAAATATAAATATAAATGTTAAAAAGTCATAATAATATATAATTTTAAATTTTTATAAAAATGAAGAAATATTTAAATTTTATAAAATTAAAAAATTCAAAAATATATATTGTACAAAATTTTAATGAATTTTATTTTATTTCAAAATTCTAAATTTTAAAATTTCAAAAAATAGAAAAAAATTAGCTAAAAAAGCTTAATGTTTAGAATTTGAAAAAGTTTAATTTAAAAATTGAAAATGAAAAATATAAATTTAGAAATATATATTTTAAAAATATATGGAAATATTTAAAGCATTATTATTATTTAATTACTCCTAAGTAAAAATGATTTAATATATTATTTTGGCGGCTTTTGTAAGTGCGATGACGATTTGAATCTTTTAACATAGTGCTGTTTTCGCTTTTGATTTTAAGGATTTGATTGATTTTTTAATTATCATTATCTAATTATTGTATGATGATAACTTATCTTTTAATTTATAAATAAATAAAATATATTTCATCCACAATGTGCTTAATTAATGTTCAACCAAAACTGTACATTTCTCCACTTGCATATATGGAGAAAAAGAATAAAAAGTAATTGTTGATGGACGAAATAATGGCCCCCTTCATCATGTCGTTTATAAAGCAAGTCTCCTTGCCACTGTCTTCCTCTAATTTGTGACTTCTTTAAATTTTTTGTATAGGTATGTGATGATACCATAAATATATGGTGAAACTATGAATCAGATTAAAAAATAAGTAAATTAATTCCTATATATTAGTATCACGTGAAACTAGCTGTTTATTTCGTCAGTCACATCAATTTTTAATAATAGAAATGGATTAGTTTACTTTTAATTTGCTTCTAAGAAAGAGACTTCTATAATACACATACGGTGAAACTTGTTGAGATAAAATTACATGATACGTGAATAACAAGTAATAATGACACTCTCTTGCTTGATAAAACATATTTAATAAGGGTATTAGCTTAACAAAGTGTGTTGTTTACCTAGCAAAACAACAAACCTCATTTTGTGAAGAATTATTTTCCAAAGCATTTATTTTTCATATGTATTTTTGGTAGGGTCCAATGCCCCAAAGGTACATAGTAGGAAATTTCTTCACAAGTCACATGACTAAGTGACACAATGTCTATAGCCAATTATTTGGTCCCATTCCTAACCCTGCCATTGCCACGTATCCCACATGATATCATAATCCATAGATATCAATTATGGTACTTAATATCATAATCCATAGATATCAATTATGGTACTTACATTTTTTTTATAACTAATTTCATTAATTCTTGGGAACTTACTTACCTTTAAGAAGAAATCCCAACCTACTAAGGGATATAATGGAAATTCCATATCTTAGGGTTTTTAATTTAATATTATATAACAATAAAACAAACTTGTGTTTGGTTAACATCGCAATCTACATGTGATTAATTTAAGTGGTAGGAAAGAATCTTTTAGAATAAGTTTTCATCAAGCATCAATGATTAACTTTTTTATTTTTATTTTCGGACTTTATCTTTAGTCAAAAAATGGTGGATGAAGTCATATGGTTCACAATTATTATTTTAACTATTTATGTTAGAGGACAAAATAAAAATAATTAAAAAAAGTGGGGTACGTTTTAGAAAATTGAGTCACGAATTTCATGAGTTGCTTTTTTTAAGAAATAGAGATCTTGAATGATATATTTTTTACTACTTCCAAATTTTGACAATGACAATGGAAATTTCTTACCCTTGTATCATATTTTAAGATATGTAAGTTTCCCCTCACTTATTTTTCAATAAACAAAAGTTTGAGGGCATTTAATATTAAAATCTGGTACAATCAGTCTATACTAACTTTTGAATCCACTGGTTCAATGCTTTTCTTTGGACCGATACTTCAACCAATTCTCAATCCAACTAGTATGATTGGCTAGCCTAATTCAATTCAAACAACTTTGATTTTTATTTACTATCCAATAGCTATTTCTTTACATAAATCTCTTGAAATTCTTAAATTGCAACAAATTACATTTGTTGAGCTGATTGAATCTTAGCTCGATTAGCATAAGTATTGTTGTCAATGTAGGAGAATATGGGTTCGAGCGCACTGAAGCGCATTATCCTCCTATTATGGGTTGGGGAGGGACAATGAGTAGTTTTAGGCATTGTGTTACAAATAACATATATGATTAGAATTTATAATGGAATTGTTAAAAAAAAACTTACATTCTTTTAGATATTATAATGGTAACAGTGCCAACTTGAGTTAAGACTTAATTAATCATTTTAAATTAAATGGATAAAATATTATTATTTCCAATAAATTATGTAAGCCAATCAATTCTTTTATTTTTTTTTATACATATTACAATTTTACACCCCGGCTCTTACCTGGACCGCCCGTGAGCCATAGTACTGTTATTTTGTGTTCCTAAAGCAACAATAAATTATATTGTGAGAATATTTGGTTTATTGGTTAGAGTTTCATGTAACATTAATAAATAATAATATAATATATTATTATTAAAAATACTCAAGAATTTATAAATAAATATTAATAATTTTAATTAGACATAATTAACAAATAATTAATTACATCTCAAACCGTAAACTTTAAACTTAAAAACATAAATTTTGAATACCAAATTTTAAACTCTAAACTCAAAAACTATTATTATTTCAAAATATGGAACTGACAAATTAAGAGTCAAGAGAGTGCTCACTCCCTCACCACTAAAATTGTGTTATGATAATTTCCCTATTTAAAGTGTTGGCAATTTATTGAATGGTTTTTATGGGCAATGCCGAATATTTTGATGATATCTAACACATCATTAAAGATCATATCATACTAGAAGATGTATTTTGGAGATTGGATCGAATTGGATCACCCAAGTCAATCCTTGAATCGTGGATATTTGATTGGATTGTAACTTTGATTGATTAGCTGCCAAGAGTTCATATTTATACTATTTGTTATTATTATATTGTATTAAACTAATCTTATTGGTTTTTTAGTGGGATTATGATACGTCTTCTTATGTTAGCAAGTCTCGAGATAATCTACTCTATTGAGAAACTTGTATAGATTAATGTATAGAGAAAATTAAGCACTTAATGTGTTCTAGTGATGAATATTATCGTATGAATGCATCTTGATAGTAAAACATTGGTGTTGCATTTTACTTGTTGAATTCATGGGGTGAATTTAGTGATGAGAGTATTAAGTCTTCAAGGTACAAAGTAAGGAAAATTGTCATGGGGTGTGATAGATTAGGATCATTTGTTGTAATTGTTGAAAAGAGCGGATATTTTTTATTAAGTTAGGCTCTGCAGACAAAAAAAAATCAGATTGTGTAAACAACTCGTTTGTGTTCTACTTTTTTACTAACTTCTATTTTAATGGTAGAAGAGTGTCCGTTCTCTTATAACTACTTCAATGTGACAATTTGCTTCTTAGCAACTGTTTGAGGGTAATAGTTATAATTAATTAATGTTTAAATAAAATTATTAGTCTTTCATAATTTTCTGTTTTGTTTAATGTTCATGAGTTATCATGTTATTATTCATTGATAGTGTAAGATACTCATGTACCAACGATGGTGCATCAAATATATATTTTCTATTATTTTATTTTATTTTTACTTTTTATTCGTCTTAAAATTTCCAAGCAAAATCCTTTAAAAATAGAATTGCCCATGAAGAAAAGCCAATCTAAAGAGAAAGTGCTTTTGAGGGTTTGGGTTTGGTCCATGTTATTAACCTCGTATTCGGTTAGACCATATTGGATGTCTTAAGGCCCAAAAGAAATATTCGGAGCTGGGACAAGGCTACATCGGCTCATATCTCATGTGCAATGGTTAAAGGGTTTTCAACAAGGGATGTTCATTTCACCCACACCTACTTGATTAAGTTCCAAAAAAACATACCAACGCACACGACATGTGCCTAAGCTTGAGCTGCTAAAGGCCCAATAGCTTATTTGATAAGCAGTATGGAAGCATACATTACAGACAGAAGAAAACATGCAAGTAAAAGTAAAACTAACAAGCATGCTTGTATCATTTTATATGACTTCGTTATGTATGCCCGATATATATCAACATGGTGTGAGTAATATACAACATCCTTTAGTTATCAGTAAAAAATCCATATAATTAGTTGAGCTGTTTTTGTTTCAAATTTATCTGATATATTATATGATGGAGTTACACATGCAGAGTTGTCTTCGATCACTCTATGCGACTATTTGTGAATAGAATAGGATAATTGTGAGCGATGAAAAAGGCTATTAAGTCTAGGTTCAGGCAACCTTACCTTATAATGGAAATGGTATCTCTTTATTTGCTACGATGATATATATATACACACATATATCTTTATGTAGGTTAACATATAACGAATTTGATAAAAATAAAATTTGAACATTTAGAGTAGGATGAGAATTGTTCATTATTTCGGTACGAAGTCCAGGTTCAACCCTCTCTAAAAAGATGGTAGTATCCATCGGCACAAATTACCCTCTTTTAATGCTCACACTGTGTCACCATCAAGCCCACCAAGCACAACTACGAGAAAAATTAGATATAAAGGAGTAAGTAAAACATTGTTTAATCCAATTTTCTTTAAGCATTATGACTTTTTTTAATTTTATGAATTTAGAGTAATTTGAGTGAAATTAATTCTCAGTTGGATTAAAATAAAACCCCTCTAATAAATATGCTTTTTCAGATTTAAAGTTGTATTCTCACTTTAATTGAAACGAAGTCACTTAACCTCAATTCAACCAATAATTTATTGATACTTTTCCTTTTATTCATTCCTTTCTATAAACCATATAATTCTTTGAATAATTCTCCTAGACTTGGATTCCAAAGCCTATTCCGATCAAAGATTTGACATTCTTTTTGACCTATTTTATAGTTAACAAACTACACATGGATTAGCTTTAAAGTGTTAGGATAATGACTAAAAACCAGTCTGATGATCATATTTGCAACAAGTAATTAGCTGTATCGGCGGCTAATGTTTATTAATTTAAAATAAAATCGGTATTAATTTAGCTCTTCCAAAGTTAGAATATTGAGATAAGGAATCCCTCTTTTGTTTGGCAAAAGATGCTTCTTTTTAGATTTAGGGTTTATGTATATGTTACTTATGTGGACAAAAGATAAAAAATGGCAAAAATATAGTAGGGTAAAATCTTTTCTCAGATTTATGTGAAAATTTATGTAGGTTTAAGTTTTTTTTTTTTTGTTTTGGTTTCTCAATGTATTTATTGAAACGAGTTCAGTGATTAATTCTATCTTCCATGTTTTGTAAACGCATTAATGGGATAGACGCTGGCTGTTAGTTTTAAAGCCGCCCCATATTCAAAATGAGGATCAAACTCTCTATTATTGATTAAGGAAAGAAAGACTCTTATCATATCACCTAACCTATAATTTAAAATTTAATATTATTGACAAATAATGTTTAAACATACTTCCAATATACCCATATTATTATTGAATTGATTTGAAATATAGATAAATTTAAGTAAACATGAGAAAGGATTGACATATATAAAGCAACTTCAGAAAATTCAAAGGGATTCTTTAGCTATCTTGGTTGGGTAAATTATCCAAAATTCTGCAATAGGAACCCAAAAGCAACTTTGAATTTGATGACCTTTTTGCATGAGAGAGAAAAAAAAAAGCTTTATTAAACATGATACGATACTAATTACATCATTCATGCTGATGAATATAATAATTTATTATAACTTTTTGGTATTTTCTATATTAATTTATAATTATCTTTCTCAATTGTTGAGTAATTTAATGTAAAGTTGTCTATTTAAAAATATAATTGATGAGTATTTTTTTTTTGTGTTTTATTAAAGGAAATAGAGTATTTATACATATTTCACTGTTCATGATTTGGTTCTACTGGTCATGACTTAACCCCACTATTCATAGGATTGACACCTGAGTGAGCCTTGGGCATGTTGGACATGTGTATTGTTCCAGGTCCCATGCTAGAGTTCGCGGTCTCCTCCATGCGAATTCCTTGGGTGTATGCGAGCTAGGACCGCGAAATCCCTTCGACTCTTGCGAGCCGATACTGTGAGCTCCCTTCAACTGTCTTCTCGTTGTACGTCTCGTGTGTATCCATCTGGTAGGGTTTGACCAGATCACGGGTAGACGTCCTGAAGCTTAATTAGGTCTTAGGTCAGTGAATCTTCAGTCAGTGACTATTACTGTATGATAATAATATAATTTAGTATTGATTTGATAACTAATATATGATAGTATTGTTTTTAATTAGGGGTGAGCATTCGATCGAATCGAATCGAATCGAATCGAATCGAAAATTTTTGAGTTAATCGAGTTTTTGAATCTCATTTTATCATCCTAACTTTATTTGAAGTTTTCTCGAATCGAGTCGAGTGAGATGGAATTCGAATCGAATCGAATCGAATATATTTGTTTGAGTTAAATTTTAAAAAATAATTTTGTGTCCTTGTAACCATTGTCACCCATCGTAATAAAATTTGTCCACCTTAATCAATTTTTTTATTAACTTTCATCACTTCATAATTAATTTATTAATTTTTTATATACTGGTTAGCTTTTTGCTTGCTTAGTTGTTTCAATTATCTTGATTCTTGTCACTATGTATTTTAGAATTAAAAATATATTAAATGTAAAAATATAATTTTTAATAAAAGTTATTTTAAAAATAAAATGTGAAATTGATACCAATATAAAATTTTAACACGAATATTTTATGGCATAATTAATAATTCAATTTTAATATAAATATTTAATATGAATAAACAATTCAATAATATAAATAATATAAAATGTGAAATTTAATTTAATAATATAAATAGTAGATATAAATAAAATTATTACTATTTATGTTTATTTATTTTTTGGATAATTTTGATTTTTAATTGAGAGTAAAGGGTGAGAAGTAAAAGTTTAGGGGAAAAATAAAAAGTTTTGGGGAATAAAAGTTTGAGGGAAAGTAAATAGGGGGAGTACAATTTTGGAGGGAAAATATTAAAAAAAATGGAGGGGGGAGGGTTTGGGATAGATGGGAGGTGGAATGGGAAGGGAATAAAAGTTTTAGGGGAAAAGTGGGAGGGAGTAAAAACTTTGGGGGAAAATAAAAGGTTTTGAGGGTTTTTGGGAGTAAAATTTTGGTGGGAAATGGATTTTGGGTAGATTGGGGGTTTGGGAGGGGAGGGGAGTAAAAGTTTTGGGGGGAAAGTGGGAAGGAGTAAAAGTTTTGAGGGAAAAGTAAAAAGGTTTGAGAGTTTGGGGTAAAAATGTAAAATATTATAGTTTGATATTCGAATTATTCGAGTTATTCGAATTCGAAAACTCAACTCGATTCGAACTCGAAATTCGAAAAAAATTCGAGTTGATTCGATTAACTCGAATAACTCGATTCGTTTAACTTGAAATTCGAATTTTTTTTTTTATTTTTTCGAGTCGAATCGAATTTTGCTCACCCCTATTTTTAATCATATCTTTGTCATGGGTAGAGAGTCTACCATCGTATTAGCCTCGACAGCCAACACTTTTGCTTACTTTTCTCTAAATAAATTAAAAAAGCCCAAAATTTTGGATATTTGAAGCTTTTAAAGATGCAATTGAGGACCACAAAGGCACCAATTCAAATGGGTAGAAATATTCTTGAAGGAGTCCAAAATCAAATTCCAAGGTTAAGGAAAAAAAGGGAAGAAAACCTTTAAATAAGTAAGGACAATGGCCGCAAAGGTGGGGTCATATTCTTCTAATTTAGGCCATAAACCTCACGTTTGCATATAGGCCAGTATTTATTCAAAATCGAAAAAAATAAAGAAGGTGCTTTCACGGAACATGCTTTTCACCGACCTTATCAAGCCTTTGTCCAATAATATCCGAAGCTACTACCTCTTGCATGTTCTGTTGTCTCTACATTTTTATCCTTTTTTGCTACCTATAACTTACATTTAGCTTTAATCCAACTCTAATTTTTCTATTAAGATATGTATGTGGCATATGTGACATTGGCATCTTCAAGTCTTGCCCATTATTTTTCTTTTCATTTTCAATAGATTTAAGGAAGCTAGGAGATTAACTTATAAGCAGTAAAAACATGAGATCTATATTTGATGTTGTTTTCGGTGCTTATTATTTTGTTCCTATTATTGTGCTAGAGTGTGTCCACAACTTATAATCAAACATATTTATTTATCTTTGATTAAATTTGAACTTTATATTTGATATAGTATCGATGTATAATTCTGAAATGAAAGTAAGTGAATTTATTTTTAAAAAATTTTAGATGATACGTTAATATTTAATTTACTAAAGAACCGTCAATACATATAATGGGAAGCTACTGTATCTAAAAAGTTATACATATTCATACTCTTATGCTCCAATTTAATTGAGAATATGTTGTTTTGCATCATCGTGGTGTTAGTACAAATCTCCGGTGAGGAAAATTCGAACATATGAACAGAACTCAAACAACAAAATGAAGAAATAGGACAATGCTCCAAGGCGTGTATCAAGCCACTATCTTTAAGGTTATATTCGCCCCCACCTATATTCAGTGTGCAAAAGAGTTTTAAGTAAATTAACCTCGAGGATACAATGAAGCCAATTACTATTTGCGTTTTGCACTGACAAGAATAGCCCACTATGCACTGAGCAATTTATAACAAGAAACTCAATTTCTACAAAAAATTCCTGCAGTAATTCTTTATAAAATAATCTAATAATATTAAAAGGATGAAGGAATGATAGAAATAATATTAGAACTTGTTGGTGTGATTCCAAATGAAATCTCATTCCTATTTATAGGAATTTTTATGTCTCTTCATAGAGACATCTTTCAATAAGTGTCTTTTATGAATCATAATATCTTTAAAAGACACATAATTATTCATTTAATATTATAACTATTTAAATAATATTGTTTGAATGGTTATAATTTTGTCAAAAATCAAGTGATATGACTCTTAAACAATAATCAAAAGATTTAACTTTTGATTAATTACACCATTTCATTTATAGTTATTGGAACACTATAATATTTGAAAATGTTCCAACAATCTCCCCACATTTTCAAAATATTTTAGATTTTGATATTCTTGGAAATCAATTTGCATAAATGAATATGTCTTACGATTGAACCTTCATTTAGTGAAAACATGTTAAAGTTAATTGAAATTGCATGGTAGACTAAGCTTTAAACCAGTTATTCCATTTGATTAATCGAACATATCTCACACTATGATTTCAACATTGGTTAATGCATAGTATCCAGGGACACTATTATGGCCATGTGTTTACGTCCTCTTTTCATAAGTGTTGTTATAGCCAAGCCCTTGAGCTCTTAGAAGCGACCACACTTCCACTCACATAGGTCGATCCCATCAAGAGTGTTCTTGTAATTATAACACTCAAACAAAGTTATGTTATAGATTCATTAAGAGTACATTACTCATCTTTCCTTTATCATTACGGGTACCTAGCACTTTAATCTTAGGATGGATTTATTTATAGTGTTAACAGTCACATACTAATGATGTACTTTGTCTCATTGAACTCAAGACTTGACGTTATACCAAGCATTGAGTTGAGTTTCCATCATGGGTGACTCTAATTAACGGGCTTGAGTCTCATCCCTTTTGTGGTCCTGTTGACTATATCTCTAGCAATACTTTTTGTTAAAGGATTCGCCAAATTTTCACTTAACCTCGCATAATTAATAGTGATTACTCCATCAAAGATTAATTGTCGGACATAGCTATGTCTTACTCCAATGTGTCTAGGAGTTCTATTATATGCTTGACTATATGCCTTTGCTAGAGTAACCTTACTATCACAACGAATAGAAATAGGTGAAATTGACTTGGGCTATAGAGGTACATCATAAATAAAATCTCTTAATCATTTTGCTTCTTTAGATGCAGTGGCTAATGCAATAAATTTTATTGCCATGGTGGAATAAGTAATGCATGTTTGTTTCTTGGAACACGAAGAAATAACTCATCCACCAAGTATAAAGATCCATCCACTAGTGTCACGGGCTGCAGTTCAAAGCCCGTGATCATCGCACCAAATGCATCCAATGGAGGTCTATTGCTCAAATGGGGATCATTTAGCCCACAAGAACTGGCCCGATTCAAAAAGCTATTGGATAAGCCTCTCAGATTGAAGCCTGGTTGGCCCGATAATGAAGAGATGACAACTTAGGCTAATACGATAACTAATATTAGAAGATAGAGGGAATCATATCTTGTAAAGATTAGATTAGATTAGATTAGATTAGATTTGATAAGGCATATCTTGTAAATCCCTAAAATTAAGGGATATGGTTAATCTCATCCGTCGATGTAAATGTATCTTGACCGTTGGTTTTGGGGGAGTTCAACTATAAATAGAGAGCCTCCCCCTCATTTGTACTCACTCCATTCATTGTTTCATTATTCTTTGTGAATGAGAGAATAGAGAGCATTTACTCAAACACTTTGCGAGCGTTCTTTCTGTTGTTCTTCTTTTGGCATAAATCACTTTCGCTCTTCAATTTGGTGTCTTGGAAGAGTTCTTAAGGAATTCTCACTTGAGTTAAGGCTGACTTAGGCGAGTTTAGACGAACGGATAGCCTAAGGCCGCACGGATCACAAGAGAAAACTCTAGCCCCGTGACAAGTGGTATCAGAGCTGTTGGTTCGAACCAAGTGTTATTTGAGTTATTGGTTCGAAGGCACCGTTGGGATGACGAAAGAAGAGTTCGAACAAATGTGGGCGAGGAAGTTTTTGAGTGAGATATTATCAGCAGTAGAGGAACGTGTGGGTAAACTCGAGGGATCCATGGAGGATGTAAAAGAGGCACTCGATGGGGTCGAGGATCGCATAGCAAACTGGAAGGAGCAGTCCAGAGACTATGTAAAGATGTCTCTTAATTCCATCATGGATAAGGTAAACGAGTTGTTTAATTCACACATGGATAAGCTGTCGGAAAGGAATGATGCTCTCGAGGCAATGATGATGGCTTTGAAGGAGGAAACAATGGCCACGACGAGTGCTTTGAGAACAAGAATAGAGGAGCTCCAGGGAGAGCTAGCCTTGTGTCGAGCAGCCGTGGGGAAAGGAGTGGCAAATGCAACACTCAGTAACGAGGATGTCCCGAAGCCGAAAGAGTTTGTGGGGACAAGAACTGCATGTGATATAGACAATTTCTTGTGGAGGATGGAAAACTACTTCCGTGCCAAAGGCATCATGGATGATGCGGTTAAGGTAAACACTGCTTCAATGTTTCTTACTGACATTGTGCTTTTATGGTGGAGAGGCAGGACCACAGATAAAAGGCAAGGTGAGATTGGGACGTGGCAAGAGTTCCAATACGAATTGAAGGGACATTTTTACCTAGAATTTACCGAGGAAGAAGCTTGGGCAAAGTTGCAAGGGAAAACGCAACGGGGCACAGTGGAGGAGTATGTTCGAGAGTTTAAGGAACTCATGCTCCAAGTTTCAGAAGTGACCGAAAGAGAGGCATTGCTTGCTTTTCAGAATGGATTGAAACCATGGGTCAGACAGGAGGTGGAACAAAGAGGTGTCCAAAAGCTGTCGGAAGCCATGACGGTAGTTGAGTCCATGGTCAAGCTTGGTCTAGGGAAAGACAAGCTTGGGTTTTCCAAGTCCGAAGAAAGGGGCGTATGTGAAATGGATCACAAGGAAGATATTGTTGATTGCAATGGCAACGGCGATAATGGTGGTAATTGGAAACCACGAGTTGGGAAGAAGAAACCCAAGAAGAAAAGGGACAAGCTGAAATGCTTTCTTTGCGACGGTCCACACATGTTGAAGAAATGTCCAAAGAAATCCGCGCTTAAGGAGAAGCCGGTGGGTAAGGCCTTGGTGCTTGGTTCGAGCGCAAGGGGTGTCGAAGCCAAAGAGGCCGAAAGCGAGAAGAAGCCAGTGCAATGCTTCTTGTGTCATGGTCCACATAGGTTGCGAAAGTGTCCGAGAAAGTCTATCATCGAGGGGAATGATGGAGCAGACAAGGAGCCCAAGAAGCTTGGTTCGAGCAAGGGAAAAGCCGAAGGTAAGAAGGCAAAGAGGAGCGAAAAGAAGCGAGTAAAGTGCTTCTTGTGCTGTGGTCCGCATGAGTTGCGGAACTATCCAAAGCAAGTCGGAGTCAAAAGAAAGGCAACGTCTGAGCTTGGTGAGTTATCAGAGGGGCTCCCACCCAAATAAGATGTGAGTTTGTCATCGGACTTAGAGGAAAGAGATGAAAACAGTGAAGCTGGGACCAATGAGGCTCAAGTTGAGTGAAGCGTCGGAGTTGGCCGAGTCATCGACAAGGCTTCCACCTATGGGAGAGGTGGGTGGTGCATCGGGTTTTAAGGGAAAAGAAGTGATAGATGTGAGACAGTTGACCAAAGTAAATGCAAAGGTACATTCCGAACACTGTGATAGTGTTTTGCATTCTAACTTGACTTGGCAAAAACGTAGGGACCCTTTCGAAGTTCTTGAGCAAAGAGGCCGAGAGACTGTGGGCAAAGCGAAGCCAAGTGTGGTGAATCAAGAGGATTATGTTCGAGTCAAGTTAGAATGTGGACAAGAGAGTGACATAACTTCTTGTCATCGAGATGTACAAACAAGTAGGACGGTTTGAGTTAAGAAGCGACATAAGCCGAGGCAAAAGTCCTGAAGGAAGGGGAAGGCTAAGGCGTTGAGACGAGACCGAGGCGAATCCAGTTAGTGCCATTCGGAAGTCGCAACGAGGACGTTGCAAGAATGGGTGAGGGAGAATGTCACGGGCCGCAGTTCAAAGCCCGTGACCATCGCACCAAATGCATCCAATGGAGGTCTATTGCTCAGATGGGGATCATTTGGCCCACAAGAGCTTGTCCGATTCAAAAAGCTATTGGACAAGCTTGTCAAATTGAAGCCTGGTTGGCCCGATAATGAAAAGATGGCAACTTAGGCTAATATGGTAACTAATATTAGAAGATAGAGGGAATCTATCTTGTAAAGATTAGATTAGATTTGATAAGGCATATCTTGTAAATCCCTAAAATTAAGGGATATGGTTAATATCATCTGTCGATGTAAATGTATCTTGACCGTTGGTTTTGGGGGAGCTCAACTACAAATAGAGAGCCTTCCCCTCATTTGTACTCACTCCATTCATTGTTTCATTATTCTTTATGAATAAGAGAATAGAGAGCATTTACTCAAACATTTTATGAGCGTTCTTTCTGTTGTTCTTTGTTGTTCTTCTTTTGGCATAAATCGCTTTCGCTCTTCAATTTGGTGCCTTGGAGGAGTTCTTAAGGAATCCTCACTTGAGTTAAGGCTGACTTAGGCGAGTTTGGACGAACGGATCGCCTAAGGCCGCATGGATCGCAAGAGAAAACTCTAGCCCTGTGACACTAGTAGATACATGATCTTCCAAACTTGTAATCCAACTAGCATCCGAATATCCTTCTAAAACTGAAGGATATACATTATAACACAACCCATAGTTAATAGTTTTCTTCAAGTGCCTAAGTACTCTATTAAAGCTTGCCAATGCAAACTATTCAGATTACTTGTGTACCTACTCAATTTCCCAACAACATATGCAATATTTGGTCTTGTACAAGTTATTATGTACATAAGACAACCAAATAGACTTGCATATTTCAATTGATCAACTTTCCTAGTAGCATTAGATACTAATTTTATTTGAGGATCTATGGGTGTAGATGTTGATATTCAGTTGAAAAGATCAAACTTTTTAAGCACATTTTCAATGTAATGTGATTGTAATAAAGCTATAGTGTTTTCATCCCGGGTTATTTTAATCCCAAGTAGGGGTGAGTAAAATTCGATTCGACTCGAAAAAATCGAAAAAAAATCGAATTTCAAGTTAAACGAATCGAGTTATTCGAGTTATTCGAATCAACTCGATTTTTTTTCAAATTTCGAGTTCGAATCGAGTTGAGTTTTCGAATTCGAATAACTCGAATAATTCTAATAATTTGAATATCAAACTATAATATTTTACATTTTTACACCAAACTCCCAAACCTTTTTGCTTTTCCCTCAAAACTTTTACTTATTCCCACTTTCCCCCCCAAACTTTTACTCCCCTCCCCTCTCAACTCCCTAATCTACCCAAAATTCATTTCCCACCAAAATTTTACTCTCCCATTTACTTTTTCTCAAAATTTTACTTCCAAAAACCCTCAAAACCTTTTATTTTTACCCAAAATTTTTACTCCCTCCCACTTTTTCCCTAAAACTTTTATTCTCTTCTCATCCCACCTCTCATCTACCCCAAACCCTCCCCCTCTAATTTTTTTAATATTTTCCCTCCAAAATTTTACTCCATCTATTTACTTTCCCTCAAACTTTTATTCCCCAAAACTTTTTATTTTCCACCTAAACTTTTACTTCTCACCCTTTACTCTCAAATAAAAAATCAAAATTATCCAAAAAAAAATCACTAAACATAAATAGTAATAATTTTATTTATATCTATTATTTATATTATTAAATTAAATTTCACATTTTATATTATTTATATTATTGAATTGTTTAGTCATATTGAATATTTATATTAAAATTGAATTATTAATTATGCCATAAAATATTCATGTTAAAATTTTATATTGGTATCAATTTCACATTTTATTTTTAAAATAACTTTTATTAAAAATCATATTTTTACATTTAATATATTTTTAATTCCAAAATACATAGTGACAAGAATCTGAAGATAATTGAAACAACTAAGCAAGCAAAGAAGCTAACCAATATATAAAAAATTAATAAATAAATTATGAGGTGATAGTGGTTACAAGGACCCAAAATTATTTTTTAAAATTTAACTCGAACAAATATATTCGATTCGATTCGATTCGATTCGAATTCCATCTCACTTGACTCGATTCGAGAAAACTTCAAATAAAGTTAGGATGATAAAATGAGATTTGAAAACTCGATTAACTAGAAAATTTTCAATTCGATTCGATTGAATGCTCACCCCTAATCCCAAGAATAACATCTATTACATCCATATCCTTTATAGCAAAGTTGTTTGACAAGAATTTTTTTGTATTTTCTATTTGTTCCAAATCTGTGCAAAAAATGAGCAAGTCATCTACATATAAGCAAATTATGACACATTTTCCATTTTCAAATTTGTTAAATATGCACTTATCAGATTCATTTATTTTATAGCCATTAGCTAAAATAACCTTGTCAAACTTTTGGTGCCATTGTTTTGGTGCTTGTTTAAGCCCATATAGAGATTTAACAAGCTTACAAACGTTATCCTCCTGTCCTGGAACAACAAATCCTTCCGATTGTTCCATGTACACTTCCTTTTCTAATTCACCATTTAAAAATGCAGTTTTAACATCCATTTGGTGAACAACCAAATTATATATTGAGGTAAGTGATATTAAGAGTCTAATTGTAGCAATTCTTGCTACTAGAGCATATGTATCAAAGTAATCAATACCTTATTTTTGTGTAAAACCTTTGGCTACCAACCTTGCTTTTAAATTTATCAATGGTTCCATCGACCTTCATTTTCTTTTTGAAGATCCATTTACAACCTACTAGTTTGGAACCTAGTGGAAGATTAATTAAGATCCAAGTTTGATTTCCCATTATTTAATCCATTTAATCATTTATTGCTTTTTTCCAAAAAGTAGAGTCTTAAGATTTCATTGCCTCTTCAAATGTAATAGGATTAGATTCCGTATTATAACAATAATGTATCTTATTGCATATACTTTCACCTTTTCCTTCTACAAGAAACATAATGAAATCTGGGCCAAAATCTTTGACCTTTTAATCCTTTTACTTCTTCTTAATTCTTGACAAGATTCATCATTATTATCAATTTTTTCTAATGAAATCTCATTCTCATTTGAAGAATGAATTAATTGTTGTGGTGTAATTGTATTGAAATAAAATAAAATCTATTTTAATAAAAATAACATATCTTGATTCAATAACAGTATTAATTGAAATTGAATCATTTGGTTCAATTACCATGAACCTATATGCCTTGCTATTATGTGCATATTTTATAAATATGCATTCAATTCCTCTTTCACCTAAATTTTTATGTTTAGGTGTTAGAACTTTGACAATAGCTCTACATCCCCAAACCTTCAAATAATTAAGGTTTGGTTTCCTTTTCTTCCATTGTTCATAGGGGATTATTTTAGTTTCCTTGTTAGGAACTCTATTCAATATATGATTAGTTGTTAGAACAACTTCTCCTCAAAAACCTTGTCCAAGACCTGAATATGATAACATTGAATTTACCATTTCAGTTAAGACTCTATTTTTCCTTTCAGCTACACCATTCTGTTGTGGTGTGTAAGAGCTTGAAAATTTATGGACAATTCCAGTAGATTTAAAATAACTTGGATTATAGTATTCCCCACCTCTATCCAATCTCAAGCACTTGATAAATGATTCACACTAAAGTTCAACTTCAGATTTATAAACTTTACATTTATTACGCGCTTCATATTTTGAATGCAATAAATATACCTAGCAATAACTAGAATAATCATCAATAAAATTAACAATATATTTCTTTCCACCTAATATAGGAGTATTATGAATGTCATATAAATCAATATGTATCAAATCAAACAACTTTGTTTTCCTTTTAACCTTAGGAAAATGTTTCTTGTAATTTTAGTCAATATACATGTATTGCATTTTCAATATTATTATTAAAATAAGAATTAAATCTAACTTATGCATGTCATTCAATTTTTACAATTTAAATGACCTAATCCTTAATGCTATAAACAAGAAGATTCAACCATATAAGCGAAATAGTATTTTTATTCTTATTAATAATTTTGAGTTTGAACATGCTCTCATACATATATCCTTTCCCTATAAAAATTCCTCCATTAGACAGAATAAACTTATCTGCCTCAAAAAAAAGTTTGAAATCGAACTTATTCAACAGACTTTCAAACACTAAATTTTTCCTGACTTCTGGTACATAATATACATCATCCAATGTTAAAACCTTTCCAAAAGTGAATTGTAGTTCAATAGACCCTTTTGCCTTTGATTGCTGCAGTGGAAGAATTTCCCATGTACAAGACATTGTCATTTTCACATTGTGTAAACTTTGTGAAAATGCTTGTCTTTATACATATGTTTGGTTGCTACGGTATCAATCCACCATGCAATATCATCTTGTGTCATATTAATTTCTGATATCATTGCAATGAACTTTTCGTTATTATCAGCCTTACAAGATGAATTCTTCTTTTAAAATCGACATTTATTCTCGAAATGTCCCGACTTACCACAATGATAGCATGAACCCTTTTGTATTTTTTGAACTTAGGTGCTTTATCAGTCTGTTTGAACTTTCTCTTAGATGATTTAGTAGTCTGTACTTCCTCCGTAACATGTACTTTGGCATTTTCAGAATTTAGGTTCTGATCTTGCTTTTGATATTCTTCTTCAATACGAAGATGATTTGCCAAAGCCTCAAGAGATATTTCCTCTTTCTAATGTTTAGACTTCTCTTAAAGCCTCTCCAAGTATTATGAAGGACACAACAATCATTTCATCCATTTTTATATCATAAATTGATTGAACATTTTTCAATATCACGAAATTTTTTCATAACAGAACGTCCCATCAGCCATTTGATAATTATTGAAACTTCTAACAAGAAATTTCTTAATTGTAGCATCTTCGGTCATATATCTTGTCTCCAATTTGTCCAATAATTCCTTAGCAATGACCTCGTTTTGGTAGGTGTCGAACAAAGCATCGAATAAACCATACAATATGTGGCCTATGCATATGTAATAAGTATTTTCCCATTTTTTCCTTTCTCGGGTTGCAGTAACAGATTTGTTGTAACACCCCAAATCTGACCTAGACGTTATGGCCGAATCCGGAGATATCACAAAGAAGGGTTTAGAAACGAAGTCGATACGATAAATCATTCGAGTTTTATAACTCATATTCGCTTACATCAGTTGTCAAAAGCATCATTTAATTAAATAATTTTCCATAACGTGATTTACAGTGGAAGTTATAGAAAACGTTGTTTTTGAAAATCCCACTCGTAATTTTGAAAAACCTTTATTTTCGTAAAAACCATGGTTTTAGATATATGTTGCAAATAAAATGTTAAAACAAAAATCCAAATCCCAAAATTTAACCAAATAGTCCTGAGAGTCCAATTATTATAAAACTCAAAAAATAATCCTTAAATTAAAATAAAAACCATAAACTTAAACAACTTACGAACTCATGGTCACCGTGAGGCTCTGTCACACCGATCGGCCTAAGTCTGTAGATTACCTGAACAGAACAAACAAATAGATATAAGTTTTCGTAAACTCAATGTGTAACCCAACAAAAATAGACATGCTATTCATACAGATATCACATACACAGTCAGATTCAGATTCGGACTTAAGTCCTTTACAAATTCAAATAACAGAATCAAATATGCAAAATAGATATACAGAATCCTACCCCTATCCTCTACACACCAACTCTAACCATCCCATCAGACCATATGGGGTTAGAAACACCACCAATCCCTACACACCATATCGTGCCATTACGACATATATCAGATCATGTGCAGCCATATAGGCGATGGTCACTATACAGAACATTTCCTCTACATATACAAAACCCACCTCAGTTACAGATACAGATATAATAAATCCAGTAATCCCATGCATAACATGCTCATATACAGGTGTCATATATATAATTAACAGAATAATCAAACATGCATAACAGTGTCCTACTCAGAGCAGAATCTTAGAATATTATATCACTAAATTTTAGGGTTTGGTTAGCCCTTACCGACCCTATGGTAGGCCCACAGTCGATTGAAACAACCAGTGCAACCTTAGGGAAATTTCTGAATTATTATCCCACATGCTCATATGGGCCCACACGCCCAGATTGGCCTCACTCGTGTGACCCACACGGCCTGACCCAAAACCTACATGTCCGTGTTGGCCGTAACTTACGGCCATGCCCTCGTCAAACATACGGCCGTGTCTAGCACACGGCCAAGCACACGCCCTTGTGACGTCGACAGTAAGGTTTTTCAGCTTTCATCGAAGCTCAATTTTCTGCGTTTTAGGAACACACCTGGTTCGATTTTGATGCAAAACACCTTCGAGCCACACAACACCTAAAATTGACCAATAAATCATCGAATTAGTCACTTAAATCGTTACTAAACCGAACTATATTGAAATATAAAACCCTTTAATCTACCAAAATCTTTACCTTCGAACGAATATCAGTGATTTCGCACAGTTAAAGCACCGATTGGAAGCCCCCAGCCCCTTGAACTTCTCCTAAGCACCATACGAACCCCATTAACCAACGATTCAGTAACAAAACAATAATCACACTCATCACACGTACCAGAAAAGCACAATGAACCCGAAAGATCAAGATATAAAAATAAGATAGCAGATAGAAAAATGAAAAACAGAACCGCCAAAAAGGAAAAGGAAGGAGAAAGTGGCAGAGAATAAAAAGAAATAAAATAACGTCACATTCTTTTGGGAATTTTTGGAAGAGAGAGGAAATTGAAAAAATAAAAAATAAAAAATAAAAAAAAATATGTTATCAAATCCCAACTCCCTCACTAGCCACTCAACCTCAACTACCTCAGAATCGCAGAACCACCGAAACTCTACCATGGAACTGAGCAAAAATTAACATCTACGCTTGCGCAAGGATTCGAACACAGAACCTCCAACATATTAACCCCTTACCACTCGAACCAATAGTCTCATTTTAATATAGATTAACAGACAATTTTATATAAGCCCACTCAACAAGGGTAAGGCTTAGATAAAAAATAACAAAATTTGTTAAAAGTGAGACTTGAACCCAAGATCTCATACACACACCTAAAACACTTATCCACTGAAGTAGATATACTTTTGTGTCAGATATTTACTGACATAGAAATAAATTATTCAGGGCATTACAACTCGACCCTTAAAAGAAATTTCGACCTCGAAATTTACCTGATCAGAACAGATGAGGATACTACTGACGCATCGAGTCCTCAGGTTCCCACGTGGCTTCCTCAGTGCCATGATTCTGCCACAGAACCTTTACTAACAAAATAGAATTTTTCTTCAGAACCTTAACATGTCGATTTAAAATTTGAACCGACTCGTCCTCAAAAGTCAAATCTAGTCTAACATCGATCTCCTCAACAGAGAAAACGTGAGATGGATTAGACTGATATAGCCTCAACTTCGACACGTGAAACACATAATGGATATGGTCTAACTCCGGAGGTAGCTCCAACTAATAAGTGACCGGTCCCACATGCTTCAGAATTCGTTACAGCCCAATGAACCTAGGGCTCAACTTGCCCTTACGACCAAATCTCAAAACTTTCTTCCACGGAGAAACATTAAGAAATACGAAGTCACCCATAGAGTACTCGATATCTCTCCTCTTCAGATCTGTATAAGACTTTTGTCTATTAGAAGTCGCATTCGAATGATCCCGAATCAATTTAACTTTATCGTCAGTCTCGAAGACCAACTCAGTCTAACATAGCGAAGTACGACACTTACGACCATACAAAGCCTTGTAAGGTGCCATCTGGATGCTAGACTGGAAACTGTTATTGTAGGCGAACTCAGTTAGCGGCAGAAAATCCTCCCGACTACGTCAGAAATCTATCACACAACTCCGAAGCATATCTTCAAGTATTTGAATCACCCTCTCAAATTGACCATCGGTCTAGGAATGGAACGCAATACTGAGGTCTAATCTCAAACCCAGAGCCTCATGTAATTTCTTCCAAAATCGAGAAGTAAAACAAGGATCCTTATCAGAAATTATCGAAACAGGAATCCCATGCAGTCTTACAGTCTGATAAATGTAAAGTTTCGCTAACTTTTGTATGGAGTAGTCCACCCGAATTGGGATAAAATGAGCGGACTTGATGAATCAATCCACGATTACCCAAACAAAATCCTTCTTAGTGGGTGTCAAAAACAACCCATTAACGACGTCCATCGTCACCCTTTCCCACTTACATAAAGGAACTTTAACGGGTTGGAGCAAACCCAAAGGCAACTGGCGCTCAACCTTAACCTACTGGCACGTCAAACAATGAGCAACAAAATTCGTAACCTCACGTTTCAAACCCGACCACTAGTACAATTCACAGAGGTCCCGATACATCTTATTACCATCGGGATACATAGCATAAGGGCTACTATACGCCTTCCTCAAAATTGACTGCCTCAGATCAGAATCATTCAGCACATAAATCTGTCCTCGAAAACACAAAACTCCATATTTATTTAGCCCAAAATCATAAGTATTGCCATTTTTAATCAGACGAAATTGTAAACCCAGAGACTCATCCCTTAATTGCTTATCCTAAATTTGGTCAATCCAAGTCAGCTTAACTTGCAACTTGGCTAACAAACCTCCTTAATTAAACAGACTAAGACAAGTGAACATTAGCCTTACTAGGATGATACTCAATCGTACAGTCATAATCTTTAAGCAGCTGAATCCATCGACACTGTTTAAGATTCAACTCCTTTTGGGTAATGAGGTACTTGAGGCTCTTGTGATCAGTGTAGATCTACACCTTTCACCATACAGATAGTGCCTCCAAATCTTTAACCCAAAAACCACAGCAACCAACTTGAGATCATGCGTCGGATAATTCCTTTCGTGTGTCTTAAGCTGACGGGACGCATAAGCCACAACCTTACCATCTTGCATCAGTATGTATCCCAAACCGACATGCAATGTATCACTATAAACCACAAACTCTTTACCAGATTTAGGCTGTATCAGAACAGGAGCCTCAGTTAGAACAGACTTGAGCTTTTCGAAGCTCGACTGTTGCGCATCAGTCCAGACAAAAGGAACACCCTTGTGCAGAAGCTTAGTCAAAGGAGCTGCAATCAAAGAAAACCCCTCAACAAAATGCCAATAGTATCCTATAATACCCAGAAAACTATGAATCTCAGATACATTCTTTGGTTGTTTCAAATCAAGCACTGCCTCAATCTTTCTAAGATCAATTCGAATCCCCTCAGCAGAAACTACATACCCTAGAAAAGTTACCTCCCGCAACCAGAACTCACTCTTTCTCAACTTAGCATAGAATTGTTTCTCTTGGAGTATCTGAAGCACTAGTCTAAGATGCTCATTATGCTTATCCTCGTCTTAGAGTAAATCAGAATATTGTAGATGAAGACCATGACAAATTGATCCAAATATGGCTGAAGCACTTGATTCATCAAATCCATGAATGCAGCCGGAGCATTCGCCAAACCAAATGGCATAACTAGGAACTCTTAATGCCCATAACGAGGCCTAAATACAGTCTTATGAATATCCACTTCCTTGACTCTAAGCTGATGATACCCAAAACAAAGATCTATTTTTGAGAACACATAATCCCCTCGGAACTGATTAAACAAATCGTCGATCCTCGAAAGTGGATCTTATTCTTCACAGTCAGTTTATTCAATTGCCGATAATCAATACATATCTTTTTTTTTACAAATAGAACCGGTGCTCATACAGAGACATACTAAGGTGGATGAAACCACGATCCAGAAGCTTTTAAAGTTGAGTCTTAAGCTCTGTAAGCTCTTTCGTTGTCATACGGTATGGAGCGATAGACACTAGAGTTATACTCGGTAGAAGCTCAATGCCGAACTTAACCTCTCAATTCGGAGGTAAACCTAGTAGCTTCTCAGGAAAGACATTCAAAAAATCTCTCACTGTTTTGATATCTTTGATAGAAAAGTCCCTAGAAACTGAAACACTGACGAAAGCCATATACGCCTCACACATTTTTCAAACTAATTTCTAAGCAACAAGAGTGGAGATCATATTAAACATATAGTCTCGATGCTCACCAATCACAACCACCACTATAGTTGAGCAATCCAATCTAACTCGGTGCTCAACCAACCAGTCCATACCCAGAATCAAGTCAAACTTCCCAAATGGTAACTCCATCAGATTTGCTAGAAGTACAATCCCTTGCACTGGAAGTGCTCTTAAGTCTGCCCCAACGGACTTAGTACATTAATCTCACTGGAAGTGCTCTTAACAGAAATCCCCAGGTTTTCAAAAATAGTACTAGCTACACAGGAGTGTGTAGAACCTATGTTTATCAGAGCACTATAAGGTACATCAAAAATAAAAAACATACCTCTAATAACATTAGGAGCGTCTTTATCCTCTCGGCGTCAAGCAGCATAAACTAGTACAGGCTGCCTCGCCTCAGTCTGACTAGCACCTCTGCCCGGTATTCTCTACTCTCGGCTCATACTGTTACCACCTCTAGCCGGTCCACAGCCTCTAGGTAGCTACTGAATTTCCCTCTAAAGCTGTACTGAACCCGGTCCTGAAACTTTATCTGATCTGTCCGCTGTCGACACTTTCTAATCCGATGCTCCAAAAACCCATACCTCAGACAAGTCTCTAACCTCCTTCAACACTTGCCCGGATGGCGACTACCACAATCCCCACAAGGCTGAATCCTAGTAGGGGCAACAGGAACCCCCACTCTAACTGGCCCATCAGGTCTGGCCTGTTTCTTAGGCTTCTGAACAGAACTAGAGGGCTCCGAATCCCTCTTATTCTTACCTCTCTCTCGGTCCTTATTCTGGCGCTCCACGCGCTTAACCTCTTCGACGATCTTTGCCTTATCCACTAGAACTTTGAACTCTCGCTCCCTCTATGGAGCAATCAATACCCTTAGATTATCCTTCAAGCCATCCTCAAAATAGACGCACTTCTTACAATCAGATGCCACCATGCCTCGAGCGTAGTGACTCAACCTCAGAAACTCGACCTTATACTTGGCCACAGATCTATCACCTTGCATGTGATTCATGAACTCACACCTACGAGCATCTATATAGCTCGTCCCCACATACTTTTCCTAAAAAATAGTCTTGAAGAAGTCCTAGTTCAGATGATTAGGTTGAGTACCCTCCTCAACCGATAACTACCATTGATATACCTCGTCACAAAGCAAAGAGACTGAACCCTTAAGTTTCTACTCAAGAGTACAGTGGATGTCGTTCATGATCCTCTCAGTGGCCTCAAACCAATACTCAGCCACAATAGGGGCGACTACAGTGACCCCCCTAAACAGCTCAGCACCATTAGACCGGAGTCATTCAGTTATCGACTCACGGCCCCTAGATCCAGAATAGGATTTAACGACCCTCCCCAATACCCTCAACATGGCTTGGGACAATGCGTCGTCCCCAGCCGAACGAATTTGAGACCTAGTCTTAGTAGCAGACGAAATCGGTGTCTCACTTGTGTCTAGATTTGGTATACTACCCAGTGAGAAATACTCAGCTCGAGCCCCCTACAACCTCTACCACACCTACGAATACCAAGACCGCGAGTTCCACGAACGCTCATCGTAAATTTCAAATTTTTTCTACATTATAAAATTTTATGCATAAGTTCTAGTATTTATTAGTAGATATTTTATGCGTAAATTAATAGAAGTTCAGATATGTTTTCAGAGGTTTCAGCCTCTAACTATTTCAGCACAGTTTCAGAAAGTACTAACTACAGTTTTTTCAGGATATTCTATCTAAGTTCATAAATACTTACAGGATCGACTCCGGAGACTCGGTGTACCACATACTTTCTCAAGATTATCCAAATTATTTGAAAATCAATTATTTTTGAAACATAATTTTGGAACCCAAAATTTTACAGCCCGAGTTTTGCAAACCTAGCTCTGATACCACTAAATGTAACACCCCAAACCCGGCTTATACATTATGGTTGAATCTGAAGATGTCGCAAAGAAGGGTTTTAAAACGAAGTCGATCCGATAAGTCATTCCAGCTTTATAACTCATATTCGCTTACATCAATTATCAAAAGCGTCATTTAATTAAATAGTTTTCCAAAACGTGATTTACAGTAGAAGTTATAGAAAATGTTGTTTTTGAAAACCGCACTCGTAATTTTGAAAAACCTTTGTTTTTGTAAAAACCATGGTTTTAGATATTCGTCGTAAATAAACTGTTAAAACAAAAATCCAAATCCCAAAATTTAACCAAATATGTCGAAGAGTCCAATTATTACAAAACTCCAAAAATAATCCTTAAATTAAAATAAAAACCATAAACTTAAACAATTTACGAAGTCATGGTTGCTGTGAGGCTCTGTCACACCGATCCGTCTAAGTCTATGGATTACCTAAACTGAACAAACAAACAGATGTGAGTTTTCGTAAACTCAGTGTGTAACCCAACAGAAATAGACATGCTATTCATACAGATATCACATACACAGTTAGATTCAGATTCAGGCCTAAGTTCTTTACAGATTCAAATAACAGAATCAGATATATAGAAGCGATATACAGAATCCTACCCCCATCCTCTACACACCAACTCCGACCATCCCATCACACCATGTAAGGTTAAAAACACCCACCCATCCCTGCACACCATATCGTGCCATTATGACACATATCAGATCATGTACAGCTAAGCTGCCAAAATATAGGCGATGATCGCCATACAGAACACTTCCTCTACATATACAAAACCCACCTCAGTTACAGATACAGATATAACAGATTCAGTAATCCCATGCATAACATGCTCATATACAAATGTCATATATATAATTAACAAAATAATCAAACATGCATAACAGTGTCCTACTTAGAGTAGAATATCAAAATATCAGATCACTAAATTTTAGGGTTTGGTTAACCATTATCAACCCGTGTAGGCCCACACTCCCAGGTTGGCCTCGCTCGTATGGCCCACACAACTTGGCCCAAAACTTACATGCCCGTGTGGCATGCCCGTTTGGGCTCACACGGCCACACTCGTACCATCACACGGTCGTGTCTTGCACAAGACCATGCCCTCGTCAAACACACGGTCGTGTCTTGCACACAGCCAACCACACGGCCAGGCAAACGCCCATGTGGCGTTGACAGTAATGTTTTTCGGCTTTCACCGAAGCTCGATTTTCTGTATTTTGAGAGCACACCTGATTCGATTTTGATGCAAAAACACCTCAGAGCCACACAACACCTAAAATTGACTAATAAATCACCGAATTAGTCGCCTAAATAAATACTAAACCAAATTACATCGAAATAGATAACCCTTTAATCCACCAAAACCCTTACCTTAGAACGAGTAACAGTGATTTCACACAGTTAAAGCGCTGATTGGAAGCCCCCAGCCCCTTGAACTTCTCCTAAGCACCAAACGAACCCCATTAACCAACAATTCACTAACAAAAAAATAATCACACTCATTGCACTTACCAGAAACTCACAATGAACTCGAAATATCAAGATACAAAAATACGACAACGGATAGAAAAATGAAAAACAGAACCAACAGAAAGGAACAGGAAGGAGAAAGTGGTAGAGAACAGAAAGAAAGAAAATAACGTCAGATTCTTTTGGGAATTTTTGGAAGAGAGGAAATTTTGAAAAAAGAAAAAATAAAAGAAATAAAATATGTTATCAAATCCCAACTTCCCCACTAACCACTCAACCTCAACTACCTCAGAATCGCAGAACCATCGAAACTTTGCCTTGCAACCGAGCAAAAATTAACATCCATGCTTGCGCAAGGATTTGAATACAAGACCTCCAACACCATAACCCCTTACCACTGGAACCAACAATCTCATTTTAGTATAAATTAACAGGCAATTTTATATAAGCCCACTCAACAAAGGTAAGACTTGGACCAAAAATAACAAAATTTGCTAAAAGTGAGACTTGAACCTAAGACCTCATACACACACCCAAAACACTTAGCCACTGAAGCAAATACACTTTTGTGTCAAATATTTACTGAAATAGAAATAAATTATTCAGGGCGTTACATTCGTTTTCATTCTCTTCTGGTATTAGAGTATAAAAAACATAAGGAATCTTCAAAGTTGTTAATAAGAAGTGCATATTTTTCTGCCATTGTCGGAAATTTCCACCATCAAAACGATCAAATTTGACAAAGTTGGAAACCAACTTCTTTAGTGTTCCATTTTCATGCTTTGTAGTAGTCATCATGGAGTATAACCTTAAAATTGTTAGTACAAATCTCCGGTGAGGAAAACTCAAACACATGATCAGAACTTGAACAGAAAATAAAGAAATAGGACAAGGCTCCAAGGCGTGTATCAAGCCACTATCTTTAATGTTATATTCTCCCCTCCTATATTCGATGTGCAAAAGAGTTTCAAGTAAATTAACCTCGAGGATACAATGAAACCAATGATTATTTACGTTTTGCATTGACGAGAATAGCCCACTAAGCACTGAGCAGTTTATAACAAGAAACTCAATTCCTATAAAGAATTTCTGCAGTAATTCTTTATACAATATCTAATAATATTAAAAGAATAGAGGAATGATAGAAAGAATATTAGAACTTGTTGGTGTGATTTCCAAATGAAATATCATTCCTATTTATAGGAATTTTCATGTCTCTTCATAGATGCATCTTTCAATAGGTGTCTGTTTTGAATAATAATGTCTTTAAAAAGACACATATTATTCATTTAATATTATAACTATTCAAATAATATTGTTTGAATAGTTATAATTTTATAAAAAATCAAGTGATGTGACTCTTAACCAATAATAAAAAGATTTAACTTTTGGTTAATTACACCATTTCATTTATAGTTATTGAAACACAATAAATATTTGGAAATGGAACGGAATGGAAATGAAATTTGAAGAGGATGCATCAAACAGGTTCTTGCTGCCGTGGATATCCTTTTGTACTTTTGTACTTTTGTCGACTGATAAATTCATTTACAGCTATGCAACCATCACCGTTAATAAATGATACAAATCCACTAATATATGAATCTTCTTGCTTTTCTTTTGTTCTATATATATCTTCAAAAGCTTCTTCTTGGTCTCTACTTGCAGTAACTCAAACACCAAATCCTTTCCTTTAAGCTACACCGATCAATCCCAAATTCATTTTTTCCCATTTCATTTACTAGGGAAGGTAGCCATGAACAAGTTCAAGAAATCTCAAATTCTGACACTATCTATTGTAGCAGCACTTTTATTTATTGCACCACTTTTATCTTCATCCTTGAGGCCAACTTATCTTTACTTTATCCTCAATCTTCTTATCATATCACTCGGAGCCGAAGCCGGGTTAGGATTAGTGTTTTCTAGGCCTTCTTATGCTGCAGCAAGACCAGATACAACCCAAGAAGTTAAGGGTAGTGTTGAAAGTACAGATGTGGCTGCTCATACAGCAAGCACTGAAAAGAAAGGTAATAAAGTTGTTGAGAAATCTGTGTCTGAGAAGAACATCATTGTTGGGTCTATCAAGGTGGATAAAGTAAAGAAATGCCCTTCAACTCCAAGCCTTTTCTTTATAGGAAGTGGAGAAACTGAAGCAGAAGCTGTTAATAGGGAAGAGCTAGACATGGAAGAAGAAGAAGAAGGAGATGTTGGAGGGCTTAGTGGACCTGAGTTGTTTACCAAAGCTGAGATTTTCATTGGCAACTTCTACAAGCAGTTGAAGATGCAGAGGGAAGAGTCTTGGAAGAAGATCCATGGATTTTATCAAAAAGCCTTTTAAGTGATCTACTGCTCTACAAATCTTCAGCAGATCATATAGTATTATAATTATCTTGGTCAGTATAGATAATGCATGATTTTCTCTCATTTTCCTGCTAGCCAAGCAGGTGAATGGATAGTCTCTTTCAGGCACTTCAAACCATATTTCACCTTGAGGAGTCATGAAAACAAGAGACATAGATTTCCAAGAGTTGTACATATATATAATATTGCAGATATATAATTTAGGATTTGGCCATATTTGTAACATTATTTGTTAAAAATGTTAAGAATATCAGTTCTTGAAATTTGATGGTACTGGTGTTTGCTAAGTAAAATTAATATTTGACCCGTTTATCTGACAGAAAATAACATAGACTGGTCAACTAACCAATGAGTTTCTTACCTTAAAGAAAAAGTTCTATAGTAAGTACTCAATAATCTCTTTTGCTATGTTGATTGATATAATAGAGTCTTCAACAAGCTTTTAGTGCAAGTAAACCCGAGATTTAGCTAAATGGTTTCAGCTTTAAGAACCGATTTGAGATTCAAATCTCGACATCTGCAGTCTCCTTTCATATGAAAAGTGTACAAGTTAATGCAAAGGCCACAGTGAGCATGTAGTGTAGGTTGATTCACCCTCTTCATCCAGACACATTGTCAATTGATGGTAATAAATGCAAGTGCCAGATGCTTTGCTTGACAAGAAACCTGTTCAACAACCTTTTGGTGACCATATATTTTTATGTGTGGGGTTAACTTGCCTGGAATTAATGTTGTCTTAAAAATATTTTATCATTTTAGATGTTTCCAAAATTTCTATCATAGAAATGTTACAACCCCCTCTCTTCACTTATGATTTATGTTGTAAAACTCCACTTGTGCCGTGTGGCCTGTGGTGGTCCTAGCTGTGGCTGCTAATGTTGGAACCTTATCTTACTCTCTTTTTTTCTTTCCCCTGGTTCCATTTGATATTCTTGTGGCATTTTCGGATGAGGACAGCCACTCTATTATGTAAATTCGTACATGTGTTTGACACGGTATGTTGATTTTTTTTAAATGGATCATTTTTTTATATTTATGTTCGAAAATATTAATACGGATAACTAAAAAAAAGAGTGAAGAATTAAGTCTAGAAACTAACCTTGAGAAACCTTTTATACGAGTAACATTGGCTGATCACTTTATCTTTATCTGATTCCAATATAAAATATTTATTTATAGCATCATTTCATTGTCTCACATTTTAATTCAACATCTAATGTGAAAAAAGAAAAGTGGAGCATGAACAGACATGTCATTTGGGTGTACATCTATGAAACTTTGTCTCTTGATATTTGTCTTTCTCTTAAGATCATGCAAATAGCATTGCAAGAACTGTGTCCACTACAATATACTACCTACTTTTATCTTCAATTTTATTCTTTGAGAAAAGATGCCTCGGTATGAGAAGGATGTCATTTATTCTACAGTCACAGTCCTAACTATAAGAGCTTTTGCCCATTTTGGCCTCTTTTCAGTAGACCCTTGATGTTGGAGCAAACATCCCTCATTCCTCGAAGGGCTAAGGCTGTAAAATTTCCTACTCTTCGAAACCAAAAACCTTAGGCAAATTTTAAGGCCTAAGACAGAGCTTTTATATGGCAGTCTATAATCCATTGTCCATCATTCTTTTTGGGCCTTAGTGAATGTGGGCTCTTTTAGAATAAATTAATATAAGAGTAAACTATCTAGTTGGTCATCTAACTTTTAGTCATTTAACCATTATCTTTTACAGTGAGTGATTGTATACACCAAGTTGTGTCCACATCATATTTATACTTTCATTCTGGTCACCCAATTTCTAGGTCACTTCTATTTTGGTCACCGAAATAATTTTTTTGTCTTGATTCGAATGAAAAAATGATTAAAGTGAAAAAGAGAGAATAAAATAATGCATTAAATTTTTTAAAATTATACTTGTTTATCCCATTGTTGAAAATTCAAAATTTTTCTTTTTCTTTTTAATATTAAAATTTAAATTTCAAAATATCAAAATCAATTAAATAAATTGTTGCACTTTTGACCCCTTGATATTGTCAACCAATTTATTACTATAATATTTAAACTAAATAAATAAATAAGTAAATTAATTAAATCAACCTCTAAATTTTACTCAAATAAATTATATTTAATAATTTTCTCTGAAACTTAAATTTCTTTTTATTATATAATCTCAAATATTCCATGTTTAAATAAAAGTAAAGGAAAAATCTTTGCAATTGATTAAATTAATTGTTTGCTCTTCATTTGAGTAAAAAGTGATTAAAATCATTTTAAGTTTTGTTTGGCATGGAAGATAAAATTAATTAATTAAATTAATTGCAAAGTATTTTTCTTCGCTTTTAGTTTAGCATTGAAGATTCAAGATCATATAATCAAAAGAAATTTGGGTTTCATAAACAGATTGTTAAAATGAGTTATTTAATTTTATTTTAATTTGGAAACATAAAATAAAAATTTAAAAATTAGGAGATTATATTAAACTAGTTTAAATATTATAGTAACAAATTGGGGTTTTAAATGCATTATTTTAGTTTATACCGCATTTTCACTTTAATCCTTAATTTTTTATATTTGGATCAAGACTTAAAACAAAAATATTTTTTCGGTGACCAAAATGGAAGCGGCCTAGAAGTTGGGTGACAAAAATGAAAGTGTAAACATGATATGGAAATGATTTGGTGTGTACAGTCAACTGTCATTAAGGATTTAATGGTTAGGTGATTAAAATGAAAACGTCCTAAAAGTTAGGTAACATAATTACAAAGATTTTATTTTAAATGATCAAAACGAAAAAACCCTAAAATTTGGATTATCAGCTCAATAATTTACCCTAAAATAAATTATAAATCTTCCCCATTAGTAGCCCCATTGGACCTAGTCGTCCAATTGATCTAAACCTTCATTTAAAAAGGAGTTGGTAGCCATTGTCATTGCTGAGGAGATTAGGTGACTATGTTTTCTATGAATGGGGTTGAAGCTTGTTAGAGTAGGTGAATACGTTAGGTTGTTAGTCTGTTATCAAGTCTGGTATACTGTTAGTGGATTAGTTAGCAGCAGTTAGTCATACTTACTCATGTATATAAGTCCTATCTTTGTACTGATACAGGCAGATTATGAATACAAAATATTCAGTCATTCTTTTCAATATTCTCTCTATTATTCAGTTTTATAGAGTCACTAACATGGTATCAGTTGCCTGATTTCCTGGAAGTTCTTCCCGTTGCCGATCTATTGCCAATTTCGCTGATTCTACTACTGTTGACCGTGGCAGTCTCACATTCTCCAACTCTCAGTTGGTTTAGACGTTTCCTCGTCATGATACGGTGAAATTGGATGAAGAAAATTTTGTACAATGGAAATAGCATATACGATTAATAATTGAAGGATATGAGTTGCTCAGATATTTAGAAGGGACGTTACCTACTCTGCATCGATTTGTCGCTTCTCTTGATGGTGTTCTAACTCTGAATCTCGATGCCTCTTTATTCGTTCAGCAAGATAAGCTTCTTGCTTCTTGGTTACTTTCTACCATTAGTTCTTCTTTGTTGTCTTATTTTGCAATTGTAAAATCGGCGTGTGATGTTTGAAGCACGACCAATTATCTTTTCGCCGATGCCATTGGAGCAAAGTTATCATGAATAAGGCATGAACTTCACTCCATCAAGAAAAGCATCATGTCGATCAAAGAGTATATGGCTAAAATACAGAATACCTCTGCGTTGCTCGAGGCATCTGGATCTACGGTACCGAGGGCAAAAAAGGTAAAGATCATCCTTGTCGGACTTTCGTCGGAATATGACGTTGTTTTAACATTGGTCACGTTCTCAACTGAATCTCTCCCCCTACAAAAGCTTATCAATGTGCTTATGGAGTTTAAGAGTCGTCAAACTCGTGTGGTGACCGACGCGTCATTTCATGCGCATCTGGTTAAAGTCGTTTCGACGACACTAGTGGCGGACTCCGTGCATGGTGGCCATTCATCTTCTTTTGCTCGTGGGTAAGGTTTTCAGCCCTGACTCCAGTGCTAGATCTGCGGTAGATATGGCCATATGGCACAAAGATATTATTATTGTTTTGATCGCGAATACGATGACACCTCTACTCCAACCATGGCACCGACTAGACGTGCTGGTCAAGGATTGTGTGAAGAAACCTTTAGCAAGACTAGATGGTGGTCGTCTACTCACGGTGGTCAAGTCACATTCAGTGGACCTGGGCAGTGCATCGGCCCTTCAGTAGTGGCCTCGATAGCGTTCCTATCTAGCCCTTCGTGGAAAAATTTACAAAATAATCTCTCTGTGCCTACTTAGACACCTTTTCTAACCCTTTTACAACTACTCATGTTGCTGACGCAGGCCACATGGTTGGGCCCACCGGTGGACCAGACCGTCTTATGGTGCTCCTTCAGTGCTTTCAATGCCACCATGTTTTTGGCTATTATGGTGCGTCTAGGCCACATACTTTAGGCCATGGGTTTGGGCCTTATGGTAGGCCAGTTAGTGTGTACCCGACTACTGGCCAGAATAATAGGCCGAGTGCCAACCTTGTTGGGCTTGAGGCCACTGGTAATAACTCCCTACAAAATCATTGTGTGCCGTGATGAACTAAACCAAGGCCACGTGTTTATGATGTTGACACCTCGCCGTGCGTTGGCTTTCCTCGTATTTCTAATTTTAATGCATCTGATTTTTTGACCACTTCTGGGTCCAATACCAATACAACTCAATATGGATCTAATTTTGATAATGAAATTCTTATATTCCTATGCCTGTAGGGACCACATCTTGGTGTCCCGATTCATGTGTTACACATTATGTCTGTCGAGAGGCCACCGCTTTCCACGAGTCCACGCCGTACTCAAGTACATCTCCTCTCCTTATGGTTGATGGGACTCCTACAAAAATATCGTGTGTTGGGAATTCTAATTTACCTACAACGAGTAAGATGCTTTATCTGTCTAATGTTCTTTGCGTTCTAAATATACAGAAGAATTTGTTATCTGTATATCAGTTTGCTAAGGACAATAATGTGTTTTTTGAATTTCATCTAATTTATTATGTTGTTAAGGATATCCCGACTCGAGAAATTTTGCTACGGGGCCACACTCGTGACGGGCACTATTATTTTTCATCGGTTACTTCTGACCCATCTGTTAGTTATCCCTCTGTCATCAACATTAGCCTACAAACTTCCAGTGATGGTGATGATGTGTTTGCCTTATGGCATCGCAGACTTGGTCATCTGTCTGTTCAATTATTAAAATTGTTATTGATAAGTGTAAAATTGTCTCCAATAAATGTGCCTTGATAATATTTGTATTGCATGTCAAAAGGGAAAATCTCATAAACTATATTTTTCAAGTTCTGCTACTAAATATAAGGATTTTTTGACTTGGTTGTCTCCGACTTATGGGGCTCGACATCAGTTGTATGTGTTAATAATCTGTATTATATTTCATTCATCGACATGTATAGTCAGTTTACTTGGATTTATCTCATTCAACGTAAGTCTCGGACAGTGGAGTGTTTTCTTCAGTTTCAGAAAATGATCCAAACTCAGTTTAGAAAAGGCATTAAAAGGTTTCAAAGTGATTGGGGTGGTGAGTATCGTGCATTCTAGCCCTTGGTCTCAACAGACGCTGGTGGTTCATCTGTTTAGGGCTCTGCTCCAGGTCTAGTCTCTTCGGCTCCTTCGTCTGTTCCACTGGGGAATACTCATACTATGGTTATTAGATCTAAGGCTGGGATTTTTAAACCCAAGGCTCTGTCGGTTGAAACCGTTGACTATGAACCACGCACGGTTGAGGAGGCGCTTACTGATCTAGAATGAAAACTCACAATCCAAGCTGAGTTTGATGCTCTTATGGGTAACTCCACTTGGGAACTTGTTTCTTTGCCTCATGGACAGAAGGTGATAGGGTGTAAGTGGCTTTTCAAGATAAAGAAAAATCCTAATGGGACCATTGCTCGGTGAAAGGCTCGACTGGTCGCGAAAGGGTGTTTGCAGGTTCTTGGATGTGATTTCAATGAAATGTTTAGCCCTGTGGTCAAACTAGTGACTATTCGAACCATATTGACGGTTGCCATTTCTCGTGGTTGGTAACTTCTTCAAGTCGATGTCAATAATGCTTTTTTAAATGGTGATCTCACTGACGAATTTTTCATGCAATAAACTTCAAGTTATGTTCAGTCTGGTCCGACTGGTGAGCAATTGGTATGTCGTCTGACAAAGGCATTATATGGGTTGTGTCAAGTGCCACGTGCCTGGCTTGATAAATTAAAGTGGTTTCTTGTTTTTACAGGATTTTTCGTGTCTGATTCTGATGCGTCTCTGTTTGTTTGTGTAACGACCGAGTCTATCATCTATATTCTGGTTTATGTGGATGATATTATTATTACAGGGAGTACGAATGACAGTATAAATGGTTTTATTCAGCTGTTACTTCTTAGGTATTGAAGTTACTCGATCTTCCACTGGGAGTCTACACTTATGCCAGTGCAAGTACATCAGAGTTCTTGACAGGAGCTCATTGACTAATGCAAATAGTGTTCATACACCAATAATCAGTTTGTCCATGTTGTCTAAAGATGAGGGCGAGTGTCTTGTTGATCTTATAGAATATCCAAATCTTGCTGGTGGACTTCAATATGTGGTCTTGACCCGGCCTGATATTGCTTATGTTGTGAATCGTGTCTGTCAGTTTATGCATGCGCTTACTTCAGTTCATTTAGTGGCTTTAAAAAGAATCTTACGGTATATACGTGGGACTATTGATCATGGCTTGATTTTTCATCCATCCGACAGACTATCTCTCATTGGTTATGCTGATGCCAATTGGGGATTGGATTTTGATGATCGCCGGTCTACGACAGGACATTGTGTGTATTTTGGAAATATGCCCATCTCGTGATGTTTGAAAAAGTAACAAGTTATTTCTCAATCGACAGCAGAAGCAGAATATTGAAGTCTTGTTGCCGCTACTCGTGATATTACATGGTTAGTCTCTCTGCTAACGGAGTTACAGATTCATTCTGTCGATTCCCCTATTGTTTGGTATGACAATTCTAGTGCAGTAGTGGTTGTTGCTAATCCGGTCTTACACTCCAAGTTTATACATGTTAAACTTGACCTATTTTTTATCTGTAAAAAGGTAGCTGACGGTTCGCTCATTGTCGGTGAGGTACCAGTATGTGACCAAGTTGCTGACATTTTTATAAAACCCTTGTCTGTCTCTTTGTTTACTCGATTTTGTAATTTTTTCGGGTCTTACCTATTGAGAAGTTGGGTGAATGTTAGAGTATGTGAATACGTTAGGTTGTTAGTCTGTTATCAAGTCTGGTATATTGTTAGTGGATTAGTTAGCAGCAGTTAGTCATACTTACTTATGTATATAAGTCCTATCTTTGTACTGATACAGGCAGATTATGAATACAAAAATTAAATCATTCTTTTCAATATTTCTCTCTATTATTCAGTTTTATAGAGTTACTAACAAGGCCCTTGGTCTTGATGGCTACACAACCAAACTCTTTCAAGCTACATGAGATATTGTTAGGATGGATGTGGTGAAAGCTATTTAGCTTTTCTTTCATTTAGGAGAGTTGCTTGTTGCTTTCAATTATAACATTATTGCCCCAAATTCGAAGGTTTAAAACTTTATGAAAGTCACTGATTTCAGGCCAATTTCATGTTTCAACACTATTTATAAATACATTACAAAGATTCTTACAAAAAAAAAAAACTCTGCCCGCTATTATTTGTTCAAATCAGAGTGCTTTTCTTGAAGGAAGGGAGTTAGTGGACAATGTTTTGCTAGCATAAGAAATTGTGAATGGATATAGGAGGAAATATCTTTCACCAATGTGTGCTCTCAAGGTGGATCTTAGGAAGGCATTTGATTCACTTGAATGGGGCTTTATCAATTTATTTTAAAGGGTTTTTGGTTTTCCAGTGGTGTTTAGGAGTTGGATTATGGTATGTATTACTCACTCTAAGTTTTTAATTCTTTTAAATGGTGGGTTAGTGGGTTATATTTCATGAGCTAAAGGACTAAGGCAGGGAGATCCATTGTCTCCCTACTTGTATATTCTTGGAATGAATGTCTTGTCTTGTTTACTCAATTTGGTTAGCTCTTAAGGGGTTTTGGAGTATCATCCAAAGTACAAAAGAGTTCAACTTACACATTTGTGCTTTGTTGACAACCTGCTAGTTTTTACCAAAGGAAATTGTTGTTCCATTCGAGTTGTTTGCATTGTGCTTGATTTTTTTCATAAAATTATAGGGTTGCAAATGATTTCTTGTAAACATGAGCTTTATAGCTCTAGTATTAGTGGTGCTTGTTTGGGTGAGATTGTTGAATAAACAAGTTTGAAGCTTGAGAAACTACTTGTAATGTATCTTGGAGTACCCTTAATCACTAGAAGTCTCAAGAGGAGTAATTGTAAGGTTCTTATGGAGAAGGTAACTAGCGGATTTAGAAGTTGGGCTGCTAAAAGTCTCTCATTTGCTGGTAGACTTCAGTTGTTGAATTCAATAATTTCCAGTTTGCAGAATTTTTGGTGTAGAATTTTTTTTCTCCCTGCTAAAGTGCTTAAGAATATTACAAAACTGTGTAATGTCTTTCTTCGGAAAAGGGATGAGACTTTAGCTAAAGGAGCAAAGGTTAGTTGAGGAAATATCAGTCACCCTAAAATAAAAGGTGGATTGTGGATAAAAGATTTGTTGGTTTGCAATAAAGCTTGCAGGATGAGGAACTAATGGCAGTTTCTTGTTAATGTAGGGTCAATTTGGGTGGCCTGGATTAAGGAGTATATGTTGAAAGGGGTAAATGTTTGGCATGGTCAGCCACTCTAATGGCATAGCTGAACATGGAAGAAGATTTTAAAATTAAGAGATTATTTTCTTTCTTTTGAAGATCCTTTTGCACCATACAAAGTAAAAGCTGTTTGGGATCTGTTAAGACATAAAAAAGAAAAGTTGCTCTGGCATAAGATTGTTTGGGGAGGGCTTTCAAGTCCTAGACATGGTTTTGTGCCATGGCTTCAACAAAGGATAGATTGGCTTCTTGGGAGTATCAACTAAGATTGGCTTCTTGGGAGTATCAACTACACACTGTGTGTGCTATGCAGTGAGGGTAAAGAAAGTAGAAACCAGTTATTTGTCTTTTATTGCTAAACGAGATTGGAAGTTTGTGCTGATGGCTTTTAATGTGGAGCAATAATTTTATTCTTGGTAGAAGCTTCTGGATTGGATACAAAGGCATGGAAGGGGAAATCTTTTTGCTCTACTGATTTTCTACTTGCTTGGAATTCATGAAACCTTGGAGAAATCCTTTGGATGTAGGAAGTTGTTGAATGTTTCAAATATAATGTTTAGGGATTGGGGACTAATTGAAAATTAGGTTTCTCTCGAGGTTGTGTTTGTAGCAAAACTTTACTAATGAAAATACTTATCCAAAAAAAAATATTATTAAATGGATTATTCACAAACAATATATTTAATTATATAAACATAATATTTATAAAATTTTATATATGAAGTATATAGTTACTCATTTTATATATAATTAAAATTTGATATTTTTGTTTTCTTCATGTTCATTTTACAAATTATTTTTAGGATTTATTCTTGTCTCTACCAATAATATTATTTTTAATGTTCGAACTTACATTTTTTAGGAGTACAATGCACCTTACTACTACACTCATTAATATTTTTGATTATAAAATTTAATATTTAAAACCAAAATAATATAAATATAATTTTACTTTTTACTTTTCAGGAACAATACTTCAAAGATAAAAGTAATTCGAAATAATCTTTTAACATTTTCATTTTAATTTATTATTTTATTAGATGGGGAATGAGTTGGCTTGAACTTTGGTTTTGATGTCGACAACATCTTAAGCAATATTAGTTAGTTACCATTAATGTCACGGGGCTAAATCTTTCGTTTCGCGATCCGTTCGGCCTTAGGCAGTCCGTTCGTCCAAACTCACCTAAGTCAGCCTTTACTCAAGTAATGATTCCTTAAGAACTCCTCCAAGGAACTAATTTGTATAGCGGAAGCAAACTATGCCAAAAGAAGGTACAAAGAACAACAAAAAACCACAGAAAAGAATGTACGAAAGGTGTTTGAGTAAATGCTCTCAGAATTCTATTACTCTTAAGAATTCAACATACAATGGAATGATTTACAAGTGGGCGGGGGGAGGCTCTCTATTTATAGTTGAGCTCCCCCAAAACCGACGGACAAGATTAAGTTACATTGACGGATGAGATTAACCATATCCCTCAATCGACTCACTTTTCTGGCTCTTCCACGGGTCTCCATTAGCTCACTCTAGCCAATAACTTCTTTCGAAATCCCAACAGTGCCTTCGAACCAATAGCTCTAATACCACTTGTCACGGGGCTAAACGATTCCCATCTTATCGACAAACCTCCACTGGGCTCATCTTGTGCCATGGTCATGGGCTTTGCACTTTGGCCCGTGACACTAGACCATAGCTAATTAACATCATTCTTCTTCTTCTCCTCCTCTTTATTAATATTAAATATCAAGGGTCACCTTAAAATAGTATTGTTTTTATTTCGATCACTTAATTTTTTTTGTCAATTTAGTTACCTCCGTAATTAAAATTAACCAAAATGGTCACCTAACTATTAAACCCTTAGCGGATTGTTAACTGTACTTGCAAAAAAAGAAAAAAGATATTTATTTAGTCCCCTTAAAAATTAAAAAAAAAATTAAGTTATCCCCTTAAATCTCCATCGAAATTAAACCTATATTAATTAACATAAAAAATACTAGATCCAACCTCCAATATGCTTCTACAGCTGTCTTCCCCCACTATCTCCTTCATTTCCTCTTCCAATCTCGACACTGAGGTAAATTTTTTAATTCCATGTTTTCCCATTTATTTATTTTCCAACTAAATAGTTTAGTTGCACACGTTTCTCAAATGCACCATAATATTCACGTTTTCCCATTTATTAATTTTCCAATCAAAGTCAATGGTGACATCAACGATGGAGGAAGAAGAAGGTATTGAAGCAATGATGACATTTTTTAAGGTGGAAACCATGACAAAGTTTTCTTGTTCGGGTGAAAGACGACGGAGTTGATATGATGGTGACGTCATAGAGGGTGGAGCTACGGTAAATCGATGTGTTTTCCTTTGCCTAAGCATAAAAAATTAAAACTTCATGGGTATATCAACGATGTTAATTGAAATTTTGTAATTTTTAAATTGACAAAAAGAATATTAAAATTTTAAATTTAACACCACTAAATTTTAAAATTTATCCAATCAACATTTCACTAGTGTTTTTTTGATTCAATGTTTCTTTTAAATAAGTTAAAAACTTACTATTTTTTTATTACTTCTATTGTACATAATATAATATTAATAATTTTAAAAGAAAAACTTAAGTACGAGAACCAAAAAATTGAAGAACCCATTGCATTTTTCCTGCTCTCTTCCTCTCCTCTCTCTTTCAATCTCCATTTGGTACATTAAATCAAAATATTATCTATAAATATGATTAATCTTATAAATAATAAAACTTAGTAAATGAAAAATAAGATATTAATTATTCAAAAGATTTCTTGTACTTTTGTATATGTGTGAAATAATTAGATTTAAATTTTTAATCATCAAATATATATATAAATAAGTTTTGGATTGTTTTAACCACCAAATATATATACTAGAATGAACATTGCAAGTTTTATAATTTCAAATTTATGGTAAATAGTGATGTTAAATCGTGGGAGCCACGAAACGAAGCCAATAAACAAGCAACAACTATCAGGAATTAGTAATTAATAATTTAAAAACTACTGGTCAACTATCAACTACCAACAACCTTATTCTAAAAATATAAACCTAGTTATACAACCAATTATTCTTGAAGAACATAATTCAGCAATGCAGCTGAAGCTTCCCTTTCATTGGTTAATAATTATGCCTTAGAAAGATCCAAATGCTAAATATATTATATGATGATCGGAGGCTAACTATATGAAATCTTAATATTTTATTTACTTTTTTTTGTTTGAGGTTTTTCAAAGGCATTCATTAGTATCAAACAGTTTTCTTTTTCTTTTTGCAGGTTGAAAGATGATGGAGAAGGAATCAGGGAGGCTGGTGAATTGTGCAACTTTACCTATCTGTTTAGTGTTAATCAGTCTGGTTTATGCTACGTTTTTTCATTCTAATGACACCATTCTTGAATCATGTAATCATCCTTTAGCAATTAAGTATTTTGGTATATATTTTCGTTTATATATTATTGGCTGATTTGAGACTCTTTGGAAATGAAGGGGGCAATCTCAGCAGTGAAAAGATCAATATTGATGCAGTTGACCCTCAAGAATTTCTATTAAGGAGGCTTGTTAGAGGTTATCTCTTCATCTCTTTCATTTTTTTGAATTAAATACATGCCAATTCACAATCAAGAGTATTTTAAGACCATATATTATATATATTGTGTTGCGTGGAACAGGAGATGATCGAGTTCAATTAGACTCCAATGGATTTTCATGCCGCGCGGATGTTCATACACAAGTATGCGTTGCAAATAAACCAGTAAGGATTTACTACAAAGGGTTGACAGTTTATGTGCCATCTGATTCTGACCAACCTCAAGTTAAGAGAATTGTTAAGCCTTACGCAAGGCTGGAAGATGAAACCGCCATGAAACGTGTTTCCCCAGTTCAGATACTGCATGGGAAAAACACCATTGATCCACCAGCCTGCAATTTCACCCACAATGTCACAGCTGTTGTCTTCTCTTCCAAAGGCTTCACAGGCAATGTTTTTCATGAGTTTAATGAGATTATCATCCCTTTATTCATCACTACTCGCCATTTCCGATCCAGAGTACGGTTTGTAATCACAGATTTCGAGCTTTGGTGGGTTCAGAAGTACAACAGATGTCTATCTCACTTGTCCGCTTATGAGGTTATAAATCCTGGAACAGATGATGGAAGCGTTCATTGTTTTCCAGGGGCTGTTATAGGGCTTACATACCATGACAATCTAGCCCTCAACTCTACTGATATTCCAGGAGGTTATTCCATGTTTGATTTCAAGCAGTTCTTGAAAGAATCATACAATCTGAAAATAAACCATGTGTCTGAGATACAAAAGCCAATGCTGATGCTTATATCACGCCGTAAAACGAGACGGTTTTTGAACGAAGATAAAATGGTGGAGATGATAATGGAACTAGGCTTTCAAATCACAAGGGTGGAACCGGAGTGGATGTACAACTTGGACGAGTTTGCTGAGGTGGTGAACTCTTGTAGTGTGATGCTTGGAGCCCATGGTGCTGGGCTAACAAATGAGATATTTTTGCCCACTGGAGCAGTGATGGTTCAAGTGGTGCCACTGCAAAATGAATGGGTGGCAACCACCTACTACGGTGGACCAGCAAAGGAAATGGGTGTCCGATATTTAGAGTACAAGATTGAACCAGAAGAAAGTTCGTTGTTCGACACTTATGGTAAAGATCACCCTGTGTTTACTGATCCAAAATCTATAATCTCTAAAGGATACAATGCATTCAGGTCTGTGTATTTAGATCAAGACCTAAAGATCAATTTAGAGAGATTTAAGAAGACCCTTATTGAAGCTAAGCAAATTGTTGAAAGCTCAACTCCCATTAATTGATGAATGTAAATTCAATCAAGATACAGCAAGAGATTTAGCTTATATAATTCATTTTATTTCACAAGACTGCCAATAAAAGCAATGAAAATTGGCTTAAATGTAGCACAATTCTTCATCATAGTAAGCCCATTTCAACTGCATATTCTACTTTCTCAAAAGCTTGATATTATCAAGGGTTTTTTACCAAAATATTACAAAAAAAATAAAAAAATACTAAAATAATATACAAAAAAAAGTTTATTTACCAAAATAATACCAAAAAAAAAAAACAAAACAGCTGAATGGAGGGCCTGCCAGAGGCGGCACCAATGGTGCCTGTGGCAGAGGCGGCACCAACATGTTCGTATTTCAGCCCTTTGTTCATATTTTTTTCCCGGATTTTATTACTTTAAAAAAATATATTATTTTCTAATTTATTATTTGACATTATTTTAGTACATTATGCTTGAAATATATTCATTTAGTGTGTTTTTATTGAAAGTAATAAAATTGGGAAAAAATACGAACAAAGGGCGAAATAAGGGTGTTTTTAAATTTATTTAAAAACACAATAAATAATACATTTCAAACATCTTGTACTAAAATAATGTAAAATAATAAAATCCGAAAAAAATATCGAACAAAGGGCGAAATAAGAGTTTTTTAAAATTTATTTAAAAACACACTAAATGAATACATTTCAAACATAATGTACTAAAATAATGTAAAATAATAAAATTAGAAAATAGTATATTTTTTAAAAATGTATTCATTTAGAGTGTTTTTAAATAAATTAAAAAAACCATTATTTCAACCATTTGTTGTATTTTTTCCTAGATTTTATTACTTTTAAAAATATACTATTTTCTAATTTTATTATTTTAAATTATTTTAGTACATTATGTTTGAAATGTATTCATTTAATGTGTTTTTAAATAAATTTAAAAAACCTTTATTTCAACCCTTTGTTCGTATTTTTTCCGATTTTATCACTTTCAATAAAATATACTATTTTATAATTTTATTATTTTACATTATTTTAGTACATTACATTTGAAAAGTATTCATTTAGTGTGTTTTTAAATAAATTAAAAAACTCTTATTTCGCCATTTGTTCGTATTTTTTCCGGATTTTATTACTTTTAATAAAAATATATTATTTTCATATTTTATTATTTTACATTATTTTAGTACATTATGTTTGAAATGTATTCATTTACTGTGTTTTTAAATAAATTTAAAAAACCCTTATTTCGCCCTTTGCTCTTATTTTTTCCCCGGATTTTATTACTTTCAATAAAAAACACACTAAATGAATATATTTCAAGCATAATGTACTAAAATAATGTAAAATAATAAATTAGAAAATAATATATTTTTTTAAAGTAATAAAATTCAGGAAAAAATACGAACAATGGGCTGAAATACGAACATGTTGGTGCCGCCTCTGCCACAGGCACCATTGGTGCCGCCTGTGGCAGGCCCTCCATTCAGCTGTTTTTTTTTTGTATTATTTGGTAAATAAACTTTTTTGTATATTATTTTGGTTTTTTTTTTTTTTGCAATATTTTGGTAAAAAACCCTATTATTAAACATCCATCCTTTAGTAGCATAATAGTATCCAATATTAACATTAGCTCTTCCAAGATTTGAAAACATATGCATCAAAACAATTTTGCTTAACCAAGCTCCAAATTAGGCCACACTCTCACCAGCTATTTGGGTCCAAAATTTTGATTAATTACTTTATTCTAAATTGAATTAAAAATTTATAGCTTCTTTTGGACTTGGCATAAATAAAGGCTTTAAGAAAGACTATTGAAACTATGATTTTGGGTTTAATGTTTGATTTGGGTTTTTGATCTCTTGCAAGTTACATTCTTTATTTCTCCTACTCTCTTACTTAAAAGGGGTAAATATGAAATGGTTTTTGCATACGCATGCATCTTAGCTTAAACATCTCGAGTTTAAATTTTGTAGATGAAGAAAATAATATTGGGAGAGTTTTTTTCTTTTATTCATTAATTTCCTTCAACTTTTTTTAATTTAAATCATAAATTGATATTTAAACCATACTTATTTCTCATCTTGATACCTAAACCTTTTTTTAAAAAAAGTTGGTACCTAAACTTCTTTTATTATTGTTAGAAGTGGTATCTAAACTATATTTTTTTTCCATGTTGTTACCTTCATTAGTTAATCATTAATCAATGATGGCTGTCGAAACCATATTTTGATATTTGAAAAATGGGTATCGATTTTGAAAATGAAAATGAAGCCGCCACCGATATTTTATTAAGGTGTGATCGGTTCACCATAAATTTTAGGTTTGCGAGATTTGAGAAAATAGGTCCGGGAGTCGGTTACGCACGAGGAAGGGTTAGCACCCTCGTAACGCCCAAAATTGGTACCGAATTGATTATTTAATGTCTTAATGTCAAAATTTTGAAAAGATTTTAAAATACGATCCTTTTATTTTGAATAAAATGAATTGGAAGATAAAACTCATTTATTTTAAAGAAATAAATTGTTACACTCAGTAAGTTAGAGTGCAACATTTTAAATCCTCAAAATTAAGCTTATCCTTTAATTTTTAAAACCTGTGCATTTTGAGAAGGATATCCGATTATTTGGGTCAAATGAGAAAATCAAAACCCAATAAGTTAGGGCTCGATTTCACAAAATTCCTAAATATCGAATATTGCCTTTATTTGCATTTATTGGAAAAATCCTCGTCTCGAGAGAACAATATGTCATATCCAATGCGTTAGGACACCACGTATCGAATTCTCGAGAATGAATTTTTTATTTATGTTTTAATCAAAAGGGATATTCTCGATTATTTAGATTCGACGAGAAAAATTGGAACCCAATACGTTAGGGCTCCATTCTCTCGAGGATTCCACATTCGAGTATTGCGTTATTTTGAAAGTTTTTTTGGATAGATTGGTTTTGATACTTAAACGATATTAAACGTGATTCTTTTAAGGCGAATAAAGTGCGATGGAATGACAATGTGAAGTGATAACTCGTAGACCAAAGTATACACTAATGAACACAAACAATCAATAGACAAATACAAGCAAGCGTACCAACAATAATTTCAATCATGCATTATACAAATACCAATATAAATATTCAAAAATTAAATGGATTAATATTCAATTTTAAAAGATATACTAAAAAAACATCAATAGCATGAGGAGAAATTACAATCAATAAATTATGCATACAAAAGTTTTAAAATAAATAATATATATATGGGCATTAAGGATATATTATAAATAAAATCATAAAAATGTGTACAAACTATGCTAGGCTCATAAAAATATATAAAATAATACATTATGAAATTAAATAATAATATATGGAAAACTTAAAATAATACTACATAATAAAATAATGTATATAAAAAAGGCTAAGTAAATTGATAAAAAAATAATACTAATAATAATAATAGTAATAATAATAATATTAAACTAAATAGTGAAAACGCAAATACAAAATGGATTAATCTGCAGTCGAAACAGAATTAATGGGCCACAAATAAAATTTAAAAGAAATAGGGGATTAAACTGCGATTTGCGAATTACGAGGGGGCCAGATTGGAAATTATTCCATCCCCCAAAACGCAGCGCAGTGACGCGGACCGCAATAAAACAATATCAAAATGCGGGGGGCAAAAAAATAAGAAATAAAAAGATCGATTTAAAAACCCTGCAAGATCAGAGGGACCAATTGCGCAAATAGGCCTTCAGACCCAGAACGCGCGGATCCTTCCCCGGGTCGGGTCACCGCGCGGGTCAAGAAACCAAACGGTGTCGTTTTGGCGCTGGTGCCCTTGTCTCAAAAACGGCGTCGTATTGCTTATTATTTAAACAAAATTTTCATTAAAAAAATATAAGTAACATACGCCCCAAAAAAGAAAAAAACTGCTTCTATTTCTCTGCTAGGGTTTTTCCCTAGCTTCTGCCGCCGCTCGAACGTGCCACCGTTCGGAAACTCATGATCCTATCCAAACTTCGATCGCGAGGAAGCGGACAGGGATGCGACGGCCGTCCTAAAGGTAAATCTTCACTTCTCTTTCTCTTTCTATTATTTTGCGTAAAAATGAAAACGAAGAAGGAAAATAAAAAACTGAGAATCACCTCTGAAAAAAGGATCAGTCGATCTTTTTATTTCTGTGTTTTTGTATTTCAATATGTCTCCCTCTTTTTTTTTTACATTCGATTCCCCCCTTTTCGTTTATATCTATATGTATACGAAAAAATGAAAGAACCGGAGAAAAACGCAAAGAAAGAAAAATAGAAAAAGAACCACATTTGAAAAATCAATCGATCTTTGATTTCTCTCTGTTTTTTTTAATCAGTCTTTTTTTGTATTTTATACAATATGCGTTGTGTGTCCAAATACAAAGGGGTTTTTTTTCGGTTCTTATATCCTCATTCGATTAAGAACCGAAAAAATCAAATAAAATCAACAACGAAAATATAAAAAAAATCCTCATTGGCTCGTTCTCTGCTGTGTTTCATTTGCGTGTCCTTCTTGCAGGTACGGCACATGTGGGCGCGGACGTAAGCGTGTAACGGAGGCAAATGCACGAAGGTGTGCATGGTCAGGCAAAGAACTACCATTGAAGCAGACTAGGGTTTCTTTGTTTGCACCTTAGCCGGGCTAGGTTAATTGGATTTAGGTTTGGGCTAGGCTAATTGGGCCTACTTGAATTTAGGCCTGCTAATGTAAAGAACTAGGCTGTATTATTTTTGGACTTTTAATTTTTAATTTGATTTATTTTATTTGCTTTTGGGCCCGGGTAAATTGGGCCTATTACAATGGCCAACAATGATGTGACTCAATCACTTAGGACATGTGGCATAAAAGCCATATAAGCACTAACTTTTGATGACATGTTGATCAAATGTTGCTCGAAATTGACTAGATTTGAATATTTTTGGGATTATACTATCTCGAGCTAGTGCTATTCTAAGTTTAAATTTAGATTATTTCATACTTGAATTAGTTTGGGTTGAGTAGGTTTAGATGGATTTTAAACTTTTATAAGTTATAAATATTTTATTTAAATGTCATAATTAAATTTACTTTTAGATAATGATAATACAACCAAATATGTTTCTTAAAAGGCCAAAATTTTATACATATGTTTTATTATGGTATAGATATTGAGAAAATATTTGGTACATTGTTAGTGGAGTTTTTAGATTTTACAAGTAGGGTTGGGGGGCAATTTACCATTAAAGCCCTTTTTTTCAAAAATTACCGAAATGGGCCAATTATTTTATTATTTATCGGAATGGTCCTTTTTCGGGAAATCGCGTCCACGTCAGTGCGAGGTCAGTGCACACGCCAGAACATCGCGAGTTGCTGACGTGGCAGCAAATCGCGTCCCCCCCAACGGTAAAAAAAAAACTATAAATACCCCCACCCCTTTTTATTTTTTCACAAACAAATCCTCTCTCATATTTCCTCTCAATTCCTCTCAATTTCCTTCCAAAATTCTCTCAATTTCCTTCCAAAATTCTCTCAAATCTATATTTAATTTCAATTTCCTCTCAATTTCCTTCAAAAATTCTCTCAAATCCATATTTAACTTTAAAAACCCTAACCTTAACGTAATGTTAGATTTGGAAAAATGTTTTGACTGGTACTAACAAATAATAATTTTACATAATTTGATAATTTTACTAACCATTAATACAATTTTTGACTTAATAATTTTACATTCACATAATGTTAGATTTGGAAAAATGTTTTGATTGGTACTAACAATTAATAATTGTATATAATTTGATAATTTTACTAACCATTAATACAATTTTTTGACTTAATACAATTTATCAATTAATAATTTCACAAACTTAATTTTTTTACAATTACATTCAACTATTGCGATTAGGGCATGATCGACTTGTATGGCCTGGATTCCTACACCATCCGCACACACTACACCAAAACAGGCTTTTAGCGGCACTTTTAGCGGTGTTTGGACAAAAAGCGCCACTAAAAATCGAGAATTAGCGGCGCTTTATGGAAATCGCCACTAAAGATCTAGCATTAGCGGCGTTTTCAAAAAACCATAGACCAACAGCGTCGTTTACTTACCTTTTGGGCTTTAGCGGCGTTTTCAAAAAAGTGCCGCTAATTCTCAAGGCTTTAGCGGCGTTTTTAAAAAAGCGTCGCTAATGCTCGGTGTTTTAGCGACGTTTCTTGAAAAGCGCCGCTAATGCTGGGGGATTTAGCGGCGTTTTTTGGAAAGCGCCGCTAATGCTGGGGGCTTTAGCAGCATTTTTGGAAAAGCGCCGCTAATGCAAGGGGATTTAGCGGCGTTTTTGAAAAGCGCCGCTAAAAACATTTTATCTTAGTTTATTTATATTAATTAAATAAAATTCAATTTATTTCTAATTGAATATTTAAAATCTTCAGAAAAAAAATAATTACACGAAGAAATAATTTGAAATAAAACACATAGAAAAATTAAAATACTATTATTTAAAATAATTTTAATTTTTTTGGGTACATGATTACTGATTATTTTTTAATTTATATATTAAAAATTTTCTTATATAATAGTAAAAGAGATAATATTAATTTTAAAATATTGAATTAATTATCACTATAGTTTAGGATTTTTGGTTTAAGGTATATGATTTATTTAAGATTTAAGGCCGGTTTAGGAGTTACTTGTAATCACTGAATTTTGTCCGGGAATAATTTTGTGTTAAAAAAATTAATTAAAAAAATTAAAAAATTGCATTTTGACCCCTATACTTTCTCGAAATTACATTTCAACCCCTAAACTTTTCTAAATTACATTTTGACCCCTAAACTTTCTCTAAATTACGTTTCAGCCCTAAAACTTTTACTGTATTTACATTTTGGTCCCTCTGACAGCAATCAGCCCAACTTGCGCCTGCAACGGCGGCGGCCGGCCTACCTCTCCCTAGCCCACTTGCTACCTGCAAAAAGAAAGAGAAATCAGCTATAAAAAGGGGTTTAAACCCCAAAATCAAGGGGGGAGATTTCAAAAAAAAAGAAAAACAAAAAAAAGAGAAAAAGCTTTGCCAAAAAGAGAGAAAGAAAGGAGAAGAGAGAAGAAGGAGGAGACGGCGGCGGCACCGTGGCGTCGGCAGCAGCAAACGACGGTGGCGCAAGCAACGGTGGAGACTAAACTTTGAAGAAGAAGGAAGAAGAAAAAGGAAGAAGAAGAAAGAAGAAAGAAAGAAGAAAAAAAAGAGGAAAAAAAGATTCAAAAACCGGGCCGACCCGACCCGAACCGGCCGGCCCGGCCCGACCCACGACCCGATCCGGTGAACTGACCCGACCCAGCAGCAGCAGTCCCAAGCCCAAAGCAGCCCAAAAAAAACAAACAAAACAGAAAAAAAGCAGGAAAAAAAAAGAAAAGCAGTAGGCCTAGCAGGCCTAGCAGGCCCCCAGGCCCAGCGCAGTGTGCAGGCAGCCCCACAGGCCCAGCGACGTGGCCCAGCAAGCAGGCCCACTTTGTGCAGCCCAGTAGCGCAGCAGGCCACTGCCCAGCCAACAGTAGCTGACCCAGCAGACCAGCAGCAGATTCGGCCCAGCAGACTGTCCAGCAGGCCTAGGCCCAACGCCCAGCAAAAAAAAAAAGAAAAAGAAAAAAGGAAAAGGGGGGCTTTTGGTAATTTCTCAATTTTTTAAATTTAGTCCATTTATTTAAATATTTTATTATTTCAATTAAATTAACATTTTTTTAGATAGTTTTTAGAAATATTGTTACATTTATTTTACTCGTATTTTAAAAATAAAAAATATTTAATGCATAAGGCAACGAACTGATTTAATTTTAAGTCATCGAATTCATTGCTATATTGGGTGAATATCGATGGCTTATGTTAAATACGGGACGCCCTTCTAAAAATCGAAAATATTCAAAATTCCTCGTATTTTAATAAAAATTCACGTGTTTTATTAGGATCCCGATTAAAGATTAAATTGAATTGATTTAACACTAATTCGATGGTATCATCGCCATATCGGGGTGAATATCATCGATTCGTGTTAAATACGGTATTTTTTTAAAGAAAAAAATCGTGTTTCAAAAATTTTCATATCTTCAAAATTTCTCATGTTTCAAAATAATAATAATAAAATTTCCATTGTTTCAAAAAAATATATTAGTGTTTCTTTCTTTAAAAAAAATTCCGTGTTTCAAAAATTTTCGTGAATAAAAAAATTTCGTGTTTTCAAAAATCCCCGTGTTTTAAAAAAAATTTTCGTGTTTTCGTGTTTCAAAAATTTTCGTGTTTTCAAAATTTTTATGTTTTCGTGTTTTCAAAAACTTTCTCGTGTTTTTAAAAAAAAATCGTATTTAAAAAAAAATTCATGTTTTCGAAATTTTCGTGTTTTCAAAATTTTTAGTGTCAAAAACTTCTCATGTTTCAAAAATTTTCGTGTTTTCAAAAAAATTTCCGTGTTTTCAAAATTTTCATGTTTTCGTGTTTCAAAAAAAATTTCCCGTGTTTTCAAAAAAATTTACGTATTTCAAATTTTCGTGTTTTTAAAAATTTCTCATGTTAAAAAAATTCGACCTTTCACTTTGTTCAAAAATTTCGTGTTTTCAAAATTTTATCGTGTTTACAAATTTCTCGACTTTTCGCGTTTTTCAAATAATTTTCGTGTTCACAAAAAATTTCTATTTTTGTGTTTCTAATATTCTCATATTTCAAAAAATTTCCGTATTTAAAAAAAAAATCTTTCTGTGGTTTCAAAAATATTCGTGTTTTAACAAAATAAAAATAAAAAAGATTTCGTCTTTCGAAATTCTCATGTTTTCAAAATAAAATTCCATTTTTTCAAAATTTTTCGTGTTTTCAAAAAATTTCTGTGTTTCAAAAATATTCGTGTTTTTAAAAAAAATTTCCGTGTTTTTTAAATCGTGTTTCAAAAAAAATGTCGTGTTTTAAAAATTTTCGTTCTTCTAAAAATTTTCGCGTTTCTAAAATTTTCGTGTTTACAAATTCTCGTGTTTTCAAAAATTCTCGTGTTTTAAAAAAAAACTTTCGTTTTAAAAAAAGAAATACTGCGCTTCAAAACTCTCGTGTTTTTTTTTTAAAAAGGGTTCTCGTATTTCAATCGGATCACAATTAAATATTAAATTGAACTTGTATTTTGAAAATTAAGACAACGCGCGTTTAACGAGATACCAATTTTGGGCGTTGCGAGGGTGCTAAAACCTTCCTCGCGCGTAACCGACTCCCGAACCCTAATTTTCTCATGATTTCAACGCAGACCTAAAATTACCTCTTTTGTAGGAAAATTTAAAAATAAATTTTTCTTCTAAAAAGAGAATTTATTAGGTGTCCGAACATACCTAAAAAAGATCGGTGGCGACTCCTTTTGCAAATAAAATCGAAACTCTATTTTTAAATTTTCAATAATTAATTCGATTAGTGCCCGTGCCTATCGCCAAATTTTTAGGTCGCTACATTACTATTTTAAGGTTTAGGGAGTATGGATTTAGGGATTATGGATTAGGGATTATGGTTTAAGGGTTGGGATTTAAGGTTTAGGGGTTAGGGGTTTGTGTGTTAAGAGCTAGGGATTTAGGGTTTAGGGATTCATAGGTCAAGTTAGGGTTTTGGGTTTAGATTAATTATTTTTTTAATTTATATTCTAAATATGTTTTTAATTTATATATTAAATAATTTCATATATAATTGAAAAAGATAAGATAGTATTAATTTTAAAATATTTAATTAATTTTCATTATAGTTTAGGTTTATATAGTTTATAGTATATGGTTAATTTAAGATGTAAGGCCAGTTTAAAAGTTACTATTTTAAGGTTTGGGGATTATATATGGATTTATGGATTATGGTTTAAGGTTTGAGATTTAGGGTTAGGGTAAAGGGTTAGGGGTTAGGGGTTAAGAGTTAGAGATTTAGGGTTTCAAAGGTTGGGTTAAGGTTTAGTGTTTAGATTAATTAGTTTTTTAATTTGTATTTTAAATATGTCCTTATATAATTGTAAAAGATATAATAATAAATTTAATATATTGAAATTATGAGTATAGTTTATATTATTTAAGAGATATATAATAGATAGACTTTATGTATATTGAATGGTTAATTTAGGGTTTAAGGTTTATTTGAGATTTGTTAAATGATACAACTTTATACAATTAATTAATTCTTTTATATTTAAAAATATTTAATCTAAACCATTTGATATATTTGATATGGATATTTACGTAATTATTTAATTTGGATAGGACCAAATTATAAGAAAAATAAAATACAAAAATAAAAAATAAAATAAAAAAACTAAAATTTATAATTTTTCTAATTCTTTTAAACATTACTTAAAATTTTAATAATTTTTTATGTAAAATTTATATGAAAGATACAATAATTGAATATAAAAAAATATGCGAGCTTTAGCGGCGTTTTCAACAAAAAAACGCCATTACTACGTATTAAAATTTCCCAAAATGGTGCCGTTTAAATAAAAGAGTTTAAATTTTTTAGTGGCATTTTCAAGAAAAACGCCGCAAAAAGTATACACTACCGGCATTTTGATAAAAAACGCCGTAAACATATATTGCAATTTTTTAAAACGGTGTCATTTCAATTTAGATAGTGGCGTTTTTTTCTTTAAAACGCCGCAAATATGAAAGCAAATAAAAGGTAATCAAATCCCGCTCAGTCTTAAAAAAAATTTTGGTTATCCGCTCATTACTCCCTCTTCTTCTCATCTCCATCGTGCGCCCTAAATCCCCCAAATAAAAGTTTGTTTTTCTTCAGCCGAAATCCCCCAAATTTCCCATTTCCAACAACAGACTTCAAGGAAGAAAACCAGAAGATGGGATGGAATCACCAGACATATCCCTGGAAGAAATGATGAAACTGATAGAAGGGTTTGTTGATATCCTGGTTTTGTCTTCTGGGTATCAATCCTCTGGTCTTCCCGCTCACTGGGACTCTAATAACATCAAGCGAGGCTTTCAATGGGCCCTCTTCTTTGAAAATGTTTATCAAGAGTCTATTCAGGAGCTTGATGCAGCTCTGTCCAAAATGACATCACATCCGTCCTTTCCTCAGGTTCTGGTCTTTATATATGCTGGTATTTATACATGCTGCTTTCTTATTTACTAATTGTTACTCTTAGAAAGGCAAGAAGTTTTTTGTCGGAACACTTGCTCCATAATTTACCATTGAGGGATTCACATCTAAGAGCTGTTATTATAGTAATTGTGGAGATGGATCTTAGTGACCTTTCGCAGACAAAGCATGACTGTCTCAATGCATATTTGAATAATTTGACACTACAAAGCAGGATTTGTACGAGGGATACCAGTACATCATCTCCAGATTTGACTCTGACTGTTCAAACCGAAAAGTCTGGTATTGCTAATTTTACTAAAATTGCTCTTCATGAACTCTTCAGGAGACAATTTTCTGTGTCATGCATTTCAGTTATTGAGGAAGAATTGGATTTTCTTTCTAATGCCATGAGACATAGCAGCCGGACTGACTCTGACTCCAGCCTATTTAGGGAGCAAATGAATCATGAAATAGTACCAGCTTTGTTGCGGTAGGTAACAATATTTATTGCTAGTAATTCCTAGTTGGAAATCATGGAAGTAGAGAAATATGAATGGTGAATCATAGTTTGTAAAAGGTGATGGAATCTGTTTAAGTTCTTAACATCACCCTTTTAGAGTCTAAAAAGGCCATCCTATTGTTCTCTTTGTAACTCATGGATCTCCCTAGTTTATATTTCAACTAGCAATTTTCTGATGTGGTATTTGCAGTCTGCAAGATTCTTTAACAGATCAAATGCTTACTATTTATCACTTTCCATAAAGTCTGAGCCAATGCACAATGGAAAAAGGTGTTTGGGCAGGTGCACATTTCTGACAAAAGTAGAAAAAATGATCTGCACCAGGCAATTGTAAGTTCGTTCTACTTGATATAAATAGTAATGATGGAAGCTTGCTTTACCATGGTTGATGTGTATCCTAGCAGTGAGTGTACCATGGTTGTGCATGGCAATTACTTGTCTAGTTCTTGCACTTTATTTATTCTATGTTTTTTGGCCGTCATGTCATGTGTCCATCTAATATAGCTATGATAGATTTTAAAGCCTGGGAAGTATGAAGTTTTGGTATGCTATGGTCTGCATTATTTTCCTTTTGCATATTTGGACTTTGAATGTACATTGGTAACTTAGACAGTATTGAGAGAAAAAAGAGAAAAAGTAAAGCTTAGAAGCAGAGTGTCAGTGTCACGAAAACACAAATGGGGGAGAAGATGGATGCTGTTTGTTTTTAGTCTCTCTGTCATTCATTGTACTTTTATGCCTTTTTTTAAATATTGTATTTATTATTCAGAAAAATAATCAATGTAAAGAATAATTTAGGGACTTGAATTTTGTAGTTTATTTTAATTTGGTCTTCGAACTTTTTTATCCATATTAGTTTTAGACTTGATATTTTCTAAATTTTGGTTTGTGATTATATGATACTTTTTTTATTCATATCAGTCCCTAACATGGATTAAACCAATCTATTGGCCCTTGATTTACTGACTTATTGCAAAATGTAGATTGCTATGATAGAATCCTATTTACGGACTAATAAGATGTTTGTAGACTACGAGGTAGATATACACCATATGTTCTTTCTTCTATAGTACCTGATTGAGAAAAGACTTTTAAGAGGATTTAATATCATTGAGTTATTAAGGTTAAAGGTCTAACACATATGTGTTGTCATCACTTGCTTGACTTAGTTTGTGTTTACTACATCTGTTGCAGAGTATCCTCAGCGGAGGAGAAAAATCATCTGCTATTTTTAAAATTGATATTACTATTTTACTATTTTACCTTTTTAAAGAAGATCATTTTTATTTTTTTATTGTTTAATGTACCTCCCACGATAGTAAAAAAAAAGAAAGAAATAGACAATAAGATTGAAGTAATTTTTTTCCAAAATAATCAGCATGCATGCATGCATGCATGAGAATTATTCATCGCCATGTGCTAAAGACTTGGACTGTTTGTCAAAGTTTTCTTCAAAAAATCATGTAACTCACAATGAAAGTTTATACATATATAAGCATAGTCAGGCCAACCAATGTAGAAAAAAACTAACATGATATCATCTTTTCTTATTGCCCAGTATTTATTTAGCAAATATTGACTGTAATATTGTCATGATTAGACCATATTATTTTTGGAAAAGAACAAGGTCATTTCCACACAGGTAGAAGTGCAGTCCATGCTCATAGCCTGCTTACGCATTTACAGAAAACAAAAAAGAATTTAGGTAAAATTTGATGTTAATATTTCAGTAAAGATTAAATAGTTGTATATGATATTGATATCATAGATAGATGAATCGACTTAATTTAAGTCGGTTCAACTTATAAATACTTCTAGTATGTTTATGCAAGGTAAATAATATAGCAGATTGGCATGCTTGCTTAGACTACAGAGTTGGATTCAAGGTATGATCTCTATAATTTAGGTTAGGCTCTGTAATATACTTCTGTTTAGTTGCTTCTTATGTTTATCATTGGAGATTTTAGAACTTTAATTGAATTATTGAAAGTGGCTTAATTTTTAGTTTTGCAAGTTTTTGTTGATCAGCAATTTATTTATTTTCTGTGTGTAGTATTTTACTATAATCTTTCATCATGCTATCCACCGCAGTTAACAAATTGCTTGTGGAATATGTGATTTGCCTTATCTTTTTCGATCTCATTTTGTGTCTTTCATAACTGGATTTGTTATAATACTTCTTATCTTGTGTGGAAGACTGCAAAGGTCTCAGTCTCTTTAATTCGTTATCTTATTTGATCAGGTGCTCTCACTTTGCCGATCCAATTTCTTTTTATAGTTATGTTTAATTATAAGTTGTTTTGCTCCTGGAGATACATCTCAGTGGAAGTTGAGCTCCAGCATTTAGACCTGCATGACATGGTTCTTTTCTTTTTCAAGTTCTAAATTGTTTAACAATAGGTTCTTTGTTTTCTTAAGCAGGGATGATGAAGATGATTCTGTTGCCAAGATGAAGACAGCTGAGGAAGCCTTGGAAGCAAAACAAAAAGTAACAAATAGCTTGTCTGCTACCTGTTCTTTTTTATTTATTTATCATGTTTTATAATTTTGTGACAAATTGTTCTTGGTACTCTGAAGATATTTATGGAAAATTACCCTATGATTCTATTGTATTTATACTGCATGGCTGCACCATGTATTTCTTAACTAGTTTGATAAATTTTATGTGTGGTGTTTAATTTTTTGTTACTGTCTGTGTTTTAATTTTTCATATGTATTATTTATTTTAGTTTTGATTCTAAATTTTTATTTTTACTTTAATATTTATGACAACTTGAGTTCCAACTTTTGGATTTTAATTGTGTTATTAATTTATTATTTTAAATTTTCAAATTAAATTCATTAATTTTTATATTTAGTTTTAAAGTTAAAATTTTCATAGAAAATTTAATTTAAATAATATTTTTATTTATCCTTAAAAAGTATATTTAAAGTTCAAATTTTAAAATAAAACATAATATAATATTTATCATAAAAATAAATATTATTTGATTAAAATAATTTTTTTAAAGGTTATATTTTTAGCGGCGTTTTTACGAAAAGTGCTGCTAAAGGTTGTTTTTTAGCGGCGTTTGTGATAAAAGCGTCGCTAAAGATTATGATCTTTGGCGGCGTTTGTGCTAAAAGCGCCGCTAAAAGTCATGGTCTATAGCGGCGTTTGTGCTAAAAACGCCGCTAAAGATCGTGGTCTATAACAGCGTTTGTGGGAAAAGCGTTGCTAAAGGGCGTGGTCTATAGCGGCGTTTGCTGGAGAAGCGCCGTAAAGGTCTTAGCATTTAACGGCGTTTGCGGGAAAAGCGCTGCTAAAGGTCTTGGTCTTTAGCGGCGTTTTCTCCGGCGCTTCTCAAAGCGCCACAAATAGCGCCGCTAAAGGCCTAAAAAAGCACTGCTAAAAACCTGTTTTGGTGTAGTGACAACTTCGTTTGACTGACTGTTTCTCGGATATCCATATTGTTACGTATTCTAGTCGAGCAAGGTCGACCCTTTGGTTTGCGACGTAATTCTCTATCCGGTAACAACTTAAAAGAAGCAAGAGATACGGACAGCCACTTACGTTCATCTGGGACCGGTGGGAAAACGTGGTCTCCATACGTTGTACATGTTTTCTAATTTGTACACTTTGTCCACATAACTCATCGGATCCAGACAGAGTTTCTGACAAGCTGCAATAACATGAGTGCATGGATACCGAAGTGCATCAAACATCCCACAGTCATAAGTCCTATTTCGCAAGTGTACACGATATTGCCCGCCAACAACACCTTGGTGCGGTCTGTCAAACTCTGTCATGCGAAACCATAAATTGTCTCGATCGTGACACACTGTGTGCATGGTGTTTGTCATCGCCTTAGCCTTGTTAATTTCTTGAACTACTTTACTGCACCATACATGGCCTCCCTGCATTTGGCCTGCATAACTTGTTGTTCGCTTTGGAAATAGCGCCGCCAAATGAAAATATGTCTCTCGCACAACCGATGTTATCGGTAGATGGCTCGTTCCTTAAAGAACAGAATTTATGCATTCTGCCAGGTTCGACGTCATATGGCCATATCGTAGGCCGCTGTCGTATGCTTGTACCCACTGTTCGAAACGTATGTTATAAAGGTAGTCCGCCCCTTTGCCGTTTTGGGATCGTAAAATTGCCAACATCTCATGAAAACGATCTTTATTTATTTCATACCCTGCCAATATAATATCATAGCGAATAATTTATACCACTTCTACCAATAAAACTAATTCAAATTGACAAACGAAATAACACAGATATAGACTAAATACCCAAGTTGGTCACTTGTCGTCGTTTGCTCTTAGATGGATATTGCCTGTAGTAGTTCGAAGCAACGTGTCTTAGGCAATATCTATGGTGTGTGCGCTGCCATAAGCTTCCCTCTCGATCAAATACCGGCACCCTGATCTGAAATAACACATATATCAGGTTGGGGGCACACATGCCTCCTTAACCTAGAGAGAAAGAAATCTCAGTCATCAGACGACTCCCCCGGTGTTATTGCAAATGCAATTGGAAGAATTCTCCCACCGTCATCCTGTGCCACTGCAAGCAATAGCCGATGAGTATACCTACCAAACATGGTACCGTCAATTTGTACCAACGGCTTGCAGTATGGAAATGCGTCTTGGCATTGCTTAAAGGTCCAAAACAGGCGTTTGAACACTTGGCATCCACGTAGCAATCGACCGTTGTAGTACGCATGTTCCGTTTCAAGGTCTGTGATGGCACCGGAGATGTATCTCTCTAGCACCTGACACCACTGCCATATTTCATTATATGAGGCGTCCCACCCATTATGCATCTTCTCCAACGCCTTTTGCTTAGCTATCCAAGCCTTGTGGTAAGAGGGCGTGTACCCCACTTGGCTACGGATATTGGCAATTAACACCGGCACTGAAGTCCTAGGATCTGCTTTTATTGTGGGCAGTATCAAGCTAGCTAACATAGCTGAATCCATTTTGGGATGATCTTGTGAAACACCTACAAATGGAGTACATTAAATAATGCAACATTGCATAATAAAAGTATTATTCAGATACAGTCAATACTATACCTGCAATACATGTATGTGGACCTTTGTACTTTTTTATCTCCCACAACCCTGTCCTTTTCCTTAACGAGGCGCAGATTTTCCATGAACATGTGCCGTCTTGCACTGCACACTTCGCCTCAAACTTATCAGATTTTGATTTAACGACGCGGTAGTTAACGCCGTTTTTGATGTTATGTTGTTTCAAAGCACCAATAAAACTATCCTTGTTGGTAAACAGATTACTAACTTCAAGTTCACTAAAATCTACCCTTGAACTTGTACGATCACGCAACCGGTGTGGTAGAATCGGAAACTCTAACGCATCATCTACAGACAGATCGACATTATGCATGTGGGCTGGAGGTGAGTATGCTCTGAATCGTGGATTTTCTTCCTCATCTGAACTCCTGTCAGCATCTTCAGCTTCTGTTAGAATAGGCTCTGGTTCAGAAAATAAGCCAACTTCTGCACCATTCGGCCCGGGCTCGCGAGGTGGATCCACATCCGAGTCATCTTCTAACCCACAATCATCTGCAGTGTACGAGGTCCCCTCACCTGTTGACGTCGTAAGGAGTACATCATCCCTTCTTCTGGGCATTTGATAACGTCCCCAATTGGATGTAGATTGCCACCCGCTAGAACTTGATGCCGCTCCCTAGTACATATTTCTAGCATCAAACATCGAGCCACCGACGTACATATCCCATCCACCGACAGAGTGTCTTACAGGGGATGTGCAATCGACACCGCCACTAGAACATGGGTCGTTCAGATTTTGTAACCCCCGACCGAAAGTGTCGCCAGGTGGTGTATACATCTCGAACACCGGTCGCTAGTACATCAGTTGGCGATGTAAATTGTACATATAACTCAATATAAGCTGCTCCACTAGCAAGATGAGTCTGCACCATTGCTTCCAAGCTACGAGCACCTTTTATGTCGAACGAGTCATATGTCACCGGATCAACAGAAGAACAAAATCGATACGTGATAGACAAAACTTTCATTGGCGTCGTTCCAAAAATTTTACGCCTAATCCTTTTACGAAGTTCTGTCAAATCTATGTTCTGGTTAAAAACTAGTCGCACTGTATTCTCCGACAAAAAAACAACACCATTCTCGGTGTGGCAAACCTCACCATCGTAGTAAATAACAACACTAATACGTTCACTCATATTTGAAACTCTAACCTTCTTAGCCTCTCTAAATTGTTTACATTGTGACTTATGCATTCGAGAACATTTTCGCCTAATTTATAGCCTCACCAAACATGCTATCAGTAGCAAAAGCGCGTCCACGAGTAGCGATTTCATAAATTCTTCGAAATAGCATCCCGCTAGAAGCGATTTTATATTATTTGCTCGAAACGTCAAAAAAATTATTTCTTACATGACCCATCAGAGCAAAAAGCTACCGACGAGGCAGCATTTCACAAGTTCTTCTCAAATAGCATCCTGCTAGAAGCGATTTTATACTATTTGCTCGAAACGTCAAAAAATAATTATTTCTTCCGTGACTCATCAGAGCGTAAGCGCGTCCACGAGGGCTCGATTTCACAAATTCTTCTCAAATATCATCCTGCTAGAAGCGATTTTATATTATTTTATCAGAAACGTCAACTCGAAATTATTTCCTCTAGGACCTAAAAACCCTTAAACCTAAAAGCCAAAAAAACCTAACGTGGGAGAAATCGCGTCCACGTCGGTAGCGATGTCGATTGCAGCGCGCCAGACATCGCGTCCACGCCAAGAACTTCTACCGACGTGGATGCGATGTCCGGCGTGTGTAATCGACATCGCAACGATGTGGACGCGATTGCATTTTTGGACCATTCCGGTAAATAATAAAATAATTGGCCAATTTCGGTAATTTTTAAAAAAAAGGGCTTTTATTGGTAAATTGCCCGGGTTGGGGTGATGTTAAGTGCCTATTGGGTATAGTAAAATATTGAAAAAGTAAATATATAAAAGAAATGTGACATGATAATTTTAAGTCATTTGTGTAATTAAAAAATACATTATCAATGTACAAAATACTAACTCATAGATATTATTTAAATATCCCTAGATTAAATATATATTGGATAAATATATTTCATATAATGTAATTTAATATAATTAAAATTTTAAAATGTTTTAAGCAATGCTAGTTATATACATATACAATAATGTAATAAAGGTCACATAACTAGTTATATTATAATGTGTAATATAATATAATATAATATTATAGTATATTGTAGATACTATAATTTTTAGCAAAAAATTATATAATCTAGGATTAATACATAATTTTGTATTTGAGTTTGATATTTTCTTTTAAGTTGGTACGTTGTTATTTTTGGTTTAATGTGATACTTGTATTTTGAAAAAGTTATACATTTTGGAACTTGGAGATAACATTGTTACTTTTTAGTGTTTAACTTGGATTTTGAGTTGATTTGATGAAAATTCATAATTAGCTAATAATATTAGCAATTAATTTTCATCAAATTAACCCTAAAATTTAAACTAAATCACATCCATCGGATTGTATTTGACAAATTAAATGTAAAATTAAATAAATTCACAACTAACATAAATTTATTTTATTAAAAATTATGAAAAATTCAAACCTAATTGACAGTTAACTTTTATCAAATCAGTTATAAAACCCGATTTAAGCATTAAAAAGTTAGCACTTGTTACTTAAGGGTATCAAAATATATAACTTTTATCAAACACATGTATTAAATTGGACAAAAAGAATACAAATACCACATTAAAAGAAATCAAACTTAAATACCAAATAATATATTATAATCTACCATATACTATAATTATGTTATACTATGGCATAAATCTCATTACAGTATACAAGAAATAACATTATATGTATTATTTATGATGAGTGACATTTATATCAACTTTATAAAAGCATGATTTGTATGTTAACATTATGAATACGGTTGCGAATAATCCAAATTTAATTAGGAAAAAATCCATTAAAAGTTACATGTCAAATTAAAGAGGTTAAGTTATTCACTTTTTAAGTCAACTTGAATAAATAGTTGAAGTTAAACGGCTTTACTCGGACTTAAAATTACAACTTTGAGTTATTCAAACACTCAAACTTATAATTAACAATAATTGAATCCTACCTATTGTGTACAATTTTGATCAAGTCAACATTCGGAAGATCATTTTGATCGGTGATAGTCAAGGTTGAAGGTAGAAATTTTTTGAAATCTTAATTTTTATGATAATAAAGATGTAATTTTACTATTTAAATAGCTTATATTTTTATAATTTTTAAATGATTAAATCAAATTTTTATCATTTTTATGGAGGTCAAAGTGTAATTTTATCTTTACTAATTTAAAATTAAAAAAAAATTAAAGGGTCTTTCCATTTTAGGGGGTCGAGGCCCCTGCCAGCCTCCTCGGGCTACGCCCTTGGTGATAGGTGTATAATTTTCTATTTATTTGTTATATTTTTTGCCTTAAATTATGTTATTATGTCTTTAATTATATTATATTATTTATATTTATATTTTATTTATTATTGGTTTAGTTCATAATTGGAGAACAATGAGCTCAAAATTTATTTTTAATAGTTTTTGCGGTTTGAACTTTCAACACGATGTTGTTTTCTTTTTATTTATTATTGTTGAACTTTTTCTTTTCTATTCAACTTTTGATATTGAAATTTTCTCCTATTGTTTTCTTTTTGTTTCTTTCTTTCTTCTTTGTTGTTGAGCTATTTTGTACCAGCGTTCTCTTTTGGTATTGTTGCGGGTTGTGTGTGGTAATGTAATAATCCCATTTTTTAGTGGTGTCGGAAATAGTAATTTCGAGACCACAATTCTGAAATGTGGAGTCGTGTTTTACTAATTAATTACTAATTGTAGAGTTACAGTAAGGTCGTATTAATTTTTGGTGAAGAAATTTTAATGTTTACCTAGTTAATTTAGTAAAAAGGACTAATCTGTAAATGCTGTGAAAGTTAGTTGCTATTAGTAAATTGGGCTTAATAGCTTTAGAAATTTAATTTGATGGCCTTAAATGGTAATTAGACCATCATAATCCATGATGGACGGTAATAGGTTTAGGTTTGGCTTACTTGAGCGATATATTATAAGGGTATTTTAGTAATTAAAGTAATATGACTTAAGTAAAATTAAAACAAAATGAGTATCATCTTCCTTAAAGCATTCCCCCACCGAAAATAGAAAAGAGAATTCTCCATTGTTGTGCTAGCAAGGTTCGGTCAAGGTACTCTTTGCATGTAAGTTCAAATTGAGCTTAATTTTTGTAATTTTTATGTTTTTGAGATTGTTACAATTAGGTTCATCTAACTCGTACCACCGTTTTTTAAACTGTCAAAGATTTTAAATGATATAATTGATGAAACCTTGTTAATTTGGATGTTATTTGATGGAGTGGAAAATTATAGGTGTTAATTTGAATTAGCTTACAAAGTAATTTTGTTAGTTTTTTTTATTAAAGGATTGAATTGAGTGAATGTTAGAATTCATGGGAAATGTTTTGAATTTAGAATATATTTGGGATGGAAATAAGAGGATAAATATTTGGATATCATGAATAAATGACAAATTTTGCTAAAATTGGAGATTTTAAGTTTAGGGACTAAATTGTAAAAATGTAAAAATTCAAGAAAAATATGTAATTAGTGAAAATTTAAGGGCCATATGTATTGAATTGAATACAAATTTAATATATTGTATTTAATTACTATATAGATCAAGATTTGAATAAAAAGAGAATAACCGAGGAAAAGATCTATGTTTAAACCGAAGTGTTTTAGAGGTAAGTTCATAGTTATTGCAATTTAATGTGTTTCACTTGTAATTTATATGATTTTTATCTTGTTAGTTGATCTCTTTGTATGTACATGTGAATATAATTTAGTTATTTATATAATTATTAGAAATGCAAGTATTTCATATATATATATGAAATTGAGAAATGGTTATTAGTAGTATTTCTTGCATATTATATGAATTGTATGAGACTATAATGAGTTCTAATATGTATACAGAAATGTTGAAGTGCCTTCAATGCACCTCGGTGCCCCTATAAACACTTTGGTGTCCCTGTTTGCACAACTATGCCCCTAAATGCACTCTGGTGCCCCTGACAGCACATTCATGCCCCTGAATGCACTCCAATGCCCCTGATTGCACTTTAGTGCCCCTGTTTTGCATCTATGATGCCTCTGAAAATGAGTGAGGTTCGAATAGGTGAACTGGGTAATGATGAACTTAATTAAATAATATGAAGAATTACTTGGAGTTGACATATTCTAGTTATGATAAATTCTTGAAAGCTTATAGACAAATCAATTGAGAATTTTAGTTATCATGATATAATTTTTAATTGATTCTTTTCCTAAAAGCAAGTCAAGTGGAATTTACACTATGATCTTACTAAGCCATTTAAGCTTAATGATTTTTCTCATGTCATTTTGTAGTTAACGATTGCAAACGGCTCGAAGGATCGACATCAAAACTCACACTATCCATTTACTTTTTGTAGCTTTTATATCTCTTTTTGGGTTGTGGCATGTATATAGGTTTTGTTGTAAGAAAGTTAATATTAGACGTTTGGAAGATATGAAAAGTTATTTAGTATTTTTGATTATGTTATGTGTTGTTGAATGGTAAAATTTAATAGTATGTTTAGAAGATTAATAGTGTGGTTGGTTATGAAAGTTGATTTGAGGTGTGTTTATGGATAAATTTTTGGTGTAATGTTTTGTTACAATTGAGGTACCTATGAATGGTACATTGGTTAGAAGTTTAGGTTATTAATTTTGTTATGTTTTAAGTGTATGTTTTGATTGTTTTGGTCATGGGATGGTTTGTGTTTTAGGTGTACCTTATTGGGAAAGTTTTGGCTTGATTTTAGCTTGTTTAAAGAGTTAATTTGGAAGCACACAACTTGGGACATGGGCTGTCACACGACCATGTGCCACACACGGTCACCCCACATAGTCGTATGTGATCTGTTAGTTTTAGTGCAGGTTTTACACAGTCTGAGACACGGTCGTGTGTCTCAAGTCAGTGAGTTACACGGGCTATCATACGGCCTGCGACGCAGTTGTGTGAGCCAAGTCAATAAGTTACACGGTCTATGACACGGGCTGAGAAATGGTTGTGTGTTCTTAATTCGAATGTTCACACGGTCCGAGCTCTGTCATGCGGCCTGTGTGACCCCTATTTACCAAATTTTCAAATTTTTCCTAAAATTTATGTTTTGATTCATTTTGATCCCTAATTGCTTTCAAACTAATTTTAGGGCCCCGGAAACCCGAATTAAGGCCCATATGCATATTTATTCTATGAAATGATATGTGTTTAAAAATTAATTGAATACTTGTTTTAAATTAAGATAAATTGTTATATTTGGTTCTGTAACACTCTGATCCTTAATTCGGTAACGGAGAAGCGATATGGGTGTTACAGGTAAGGTTGTCAATTTAATATTCGTATTCTGTTTGTAACACCCCTAACCTATATCCATCGCCAGAACAGGGTTTAGGAGCATTACCAAAATTTACAGATCATATTCAGATATTTCATGTTATTTTACAATTGTATCGGAAATTAATTATAATTTAACCATATCGTCCATTCTATGGTCCCTCGAGGCCCAAATCATACATTAGAAACGAGTCGGGACTGAATCGAGAACTCAGAGAATTTTTCACAAAATTTCAAAACTTTTCCTAAGTTCAAGGGTCACAAGCCTGTGTGGTCAGGTCGCGTGGCTCACACGGCCAAGTGACATGCCCATGTCTCAGGCCATATGGCATATGAGGTAAGGCACGCCCGTGTCCCTAACCTGTGTAACTCTCTGACTTACAACCTAATTAAGTGCAGGGGCCACACGGCTAAATCACACGCCCGTGTGCCAGGGCGTGTGATCAATTTCAAGTACTCTGTTTTAAAATTTTAAGATGCAGTGGACACACGGCTAGAACACATGCCCATGTGCTAGGCCGTGTGTCACACACAGCTGAGACACGCGCCGGTGTGGACAAAATAAGGCCATTTCCAAGCCTTATTTCTCACTCATTTGATCATTCACCTACACAAACATTTCAACACATCCAAAAGCCAATCCAAAACATTTAAAAACATGCAAAACTCAAGTCTCATACTTACCATATCACTTCATAATCCATGTTTGTGAATTTATCTATTTGACCACATTTACTTAATATCATACTAATATTCATAAACCAAATTAAGCACTTATACCAAACATGAAATTAACTCATGTGTTAATATGCCAAGCCAAAACACATTCATCAAAAGCCATTCCAATGGCTATTTACAACCAAAATATTTGTATGCCAACTTTGGCTAACCAAACCTATACATACCATTATATCCAAAAATAATGTCATAAATATACCGAAGTGAGCCGATGGATAGTGTGAGTGATCTCCGCCAAGCTTTCAACCCAACGAGCTTTCGAATACTATAAAGCAGAGAAATGAAACAGAGTAAGCATTTAGTGCTTAGTAAGTTCGTATAACGAGAAGTAAACTTACCATTCATTTGTACACTAAGTAAACATACTCATGCATTCCAAACTACTTGGCCATAGCCTAAGCACATAATCTCATCAAATATGTTAGTTAATCATTTCATGTAAATATCAATACCAAATATGAGCTCATCAAATGCCAAGTTCCATGCATTTCATGTATTTTTCAGATATTGATTTCATTTTGATTTTCACTTGTCTTCATGTCAGAATTTCACATGTTGAATCATTTGAAATCTCGATAGATACGAGGGTTGTACACATAAAGTGTACAAATTAGAAATCCGTCAATTCATGTCCGGAAGTACTCATTAGAGCAGTTAAACAGAAAGCTCTCTCTCAAGAACTATAACAAAAAGCTCATTGAGCCATGTAATGGGAAGCTTATCCAGGCTTAATAACGGGAAGCTCATAAAGAGCCTTTATCGGGTAGCTCCGAAGAGTACTTAACAGAAAGCTCCGAAAAGCACTTTAACAGAGAGCACCGGATAGCCATATAACGGGAGGTTTACAAAGAACCTATAAACAGAACGTCCATAAGAGCGTAGGTGTGTCTACAACATATGCAGAACACAACCAGTTAGGATTCTCAGAAGAGCAATTAACGGGAAGCTTGCAAGAGCACTATAACGGGAAGCTTGAGAGGGCTTGTAACGGGACGCTCTTTCGAGCTACGGTACGTCTGCAACATATGTAGGAACATTACCATTTCGGGAAATAGAACCCTATATTCAATCGAGTTTCATTCATTTTATCGGGACTTATTCATTTATCAGGAATTATCGGATATGAGGTAAATTATATACACATACATGAAATTTATACAATTTACATATTCAGCATTCAAATTTAAGCATATAAATATACACAATTTAGTTACACGAACTTACCTCGACAAGTGTTCGTGAATTGATGTCTACTAATCCGTCACTTTTTTTACCTCGATCTAGCTCCGTATTTAATATATCCGAATATGAAGCTAATATATGAAAAACCAGCTTAAACCCTCTTCAATGATTATTTTTGAGCTGAAAATGATGATGAATTTGTCTAGAATTTTCAATTTCCCATTTATTTCTTTTTAATTTGGCAAAATTTATAATTTTGCCCTTATTTCACATAAAATCCTTGATTTTTTTCATGCTATGCTGCCTCATCCATTCATATCTATTTTCCTTTTAGTCCTCCTTTATTTACTATTTAGACTATTTAATCACTTTAGTAAGTTTTGCGCCTTTTTCAATTTAGTCCTTTTTAATTAATTGACTAGCAAAACATTAAAATTTCCTAACGAAACTTTAATACTACCTTATTGACACTCTGTAAATATTTATGAAAATATTTACGGCTCATTTTATAACACCGAGGTTTTGATACCTCTTTTCTAAATTAATTAATCTAATAAATCCTTATAACCACAAACTTACTAATTCAAAAATATTTTAAAAACTTCATTTGGCTTGTAAATATTAAATAATAAAATTTATGAGCTCATTTTCTGGATTTGGTGGTCTCGAACCACTGTTTCCAACATCATTAAAAATCGGGCTATTACATTGTTAATGGAATTTTCACATTCTTGGATTATGGTTTCCTGTTTTGTGTGACAATAGTTTTGATTGTTTGAAATCATTGATTTAGGTGAAGAGTTGGTAATGATTAATATTCTGGAAAATTGAAAGCGTTAGGAATTATTCTTTTGTTGGGGTAAGTGACTAAGTGTTTTAGTGTTGTGGTCTTATACTGTAATCAAGTAAGGGCCGGTTTTGTTTTGGGTTTGATATATTTGTACTAAACAACTTATTTGGGTGTCGTTTTAGGTTCTACAAATGCTGTTGTTATGTCGGCATCGAAAAATAATCAGGTGTGTGACTCGAACTCGTAAAAATAGTGAACGATGCAAAGCCAAAAACCACACTATCGATGCCACACGGCTATATGCTAGGTCATGTGCTAGACTGTGCGAGCCACATGACCGTGTGCTAGGCCGTGTGGGCCACACAGGCATGTGGGCCCTTTTTTAGTAAAATTTAGTTAGGGTCACGTTTGAAGAGTGTTTCGATGTTAGCTACTTCGTAGGGTCTGTTATGTGATATGCATGACTCCAATATATGAAATCTATTGTACTGATATTGTATGTGTAGCATCTAAAAGCATGTCATTAGAATAAATTTTACATTTGATTTTTAAATTTAGGAATTTTTTTAAAGCATGATTTATCTGTGTGCATCTGAGTATGTATTATGTTTCAACATGTGCATTGAGGTGGGGGTAATTATATGATGGAGGAAGTGTTGGCAGTTTAATGATCTGCCCTATTTGGTGGTTTAACCACATATTTGTTCTAGTGGCTTGACCATACTTATCTGATTTTGGCGGATTACCACATTATTTTTTTGGCAACCTTGATTGCACATTTCTATACAGTGACATACGATCACTTATTTGGTGTGTGGGTTGGATAAGCATTCATGACCTAATTGGTGTGTGGGGACGGACGGAGATGGTGTGAAGCGAATAGGGGTAGGATATGTATTTTATATGTGAAATATGTTGCATCGCATGATATGCCATGCCATGCCATCTATATCTGATCTGTCTGTCATGTTGCATTGCAAGATACGCCATGTTTTGTATCTGTTCAATTCATGATTTCTGTGTCATTATTTGCAATCTGATCCATTTGTATGGGCTGAGTTGCACACTAAGCTTTGTTAGCTCACCCTATATTTTTTTATCTTCTCAAGCAATCAACAAACTTAAGACCGGGCGACATGCGGGAGCTCGGATTGAATTCTTGGTTAATAAAATAAGACGGTTTATGTTTTTAAACTATTCCTGGATTTTTTTTGGACTGTAAAACTATTTTGGACTTTACTTTCCAGTTTGGTTTGTTCTGTCAGATTTTGATATTTTTATCAGATTTTGGATTTAATCTTTGTTCTAGTTCAAAATTTGGGTTTAAGACAAGTTTATGTAATTCCTTAAAATTCGGCCATAACGTCTAAGCCGGGTGTGGGGTGTTACAGTAAAATTGAAGATTTAGCTCATATTCTTCAATTAGATCATTCGAAGTCTCTAAATTTTTCGAATTTTAAAATTGAAGATTTAGCTCATATTCTCTTATTAGATCATTCCAAGTCACTAATTTTTTGAATTTTAAAATTTTAATCTTGACACATATGATAGTCATTAATCCATTAATTGAATTTTTAGTGAGTAATATGTGGAAACAACAAGCTGACATGGCATTACACATGATAATATTTTTTTCCCATCAGATTTTAAAAATAGCAAAACTTAACTTAATGAATTTAACATTTATCGCTTGATGAGGACTGAAATTTTAAATTTTAAAAATATAACAACTAAAATGATCAAATTAACTAAAGGAAGTCTCCAATTTACAACACTTGATATATATATATATATATATATATATATATATATATATATATCTCCTTAGTATTAGGTTCAGGTTGTCCTAAAAAAAAATCATAAATATAGACCTCAAGGCTCACCGCTATAAACGGACTGCATGCAGAAACTGTATGAAATTTGATAAACACATCTCTGTGTTGCAAACTTGCCAAATATATAAGTTGTTTTTTCCTGACCCTGAATTTGACTTCACCTGCATTTTATAGATTATACAACAGTCACATGGTGTTTATTTTCAGACAGCACCTAATTTTGGGGGAAATTTGACTTTTCAGTTCAGAAAAATCGAGGGATTTCATTAATTCAGATAGCGAGCTTGCTAAGTTTTTCAAAATCTGACCACCAAAATGATTTAAAAAACCCATTAATCTGCAACTTTATTGATGCATTCCTGCCTTCCCTACGCGTACTTATCCGATATATCACATTTGAGGAATGTAGTACCTTTTGCAAATTTGGTCTTCGCTTTTCGTCAACTTGGTTTATTAATTATTTTATGCACAGAGCTGACCCTTCCACTAAGAGCTAGCAAAAAGTTCAAAGTCCAACCCCTATACTTCATCGTTAGTTCCCTATAAATACTAGTTCTCTTTGCCACTCAATTCCTCCATCCCATAGAGCTCTCTATTTTCAATTCTCTTCAAGTCTTCACCGTCTCTAGTTTCTCTATCCCTACATACAGACAATCTCTATGAAGTTCAGAAAGCTAGTTTTCGTATCGGTTCTCGCCATAGTTCTAGCCCTAAGCATTTCAGCAGCATCAGATGATCGTAAGGATGATGTTAATGATGCAACAATAGAATCATCAGACTACTCTTCAGCACAAGGTCGTTGGCTCTTGCAAACCAAACGAACTCGTAGGGTTACTTGTAAGAAGTTTCCGGGGATTTGTGATGCAAAGGGGAGCCCTGGACCTCAATGCTGCAAGAAAAAATGTGTAAACATATTGACAGACAGGCAAAATTGTGGAAAGTGTGGGAAGAAATGCAAGTACAATGAGATATGCTGTAAAGGAAAATGTGTGAATCCATCTTTCAATAAGAAACATTGTGGTGGATGCAACAACAGGTGCGGAAATGGAGAGTATTGTGTTTTCGGTTTGTGCAATTATGCTTAGAAAAAAAATTATTTTCTTCATATTCTTTTGTCGTTGTTGTTGATTATCAGTTGAATTTGTTTGATTTGTAAAATCTAAATATAGTTAATTTAATGAAAATTGTTATTAACAATAGTTATGATGTGATGGTTTTTATTATTATTTAGAGCATCCCATAATTCACTCAACTCATAAATAGAAGGATAATGCGTTTCAAAGCACTCGAGCCCACATCCTACTATATTGGCAACAATGATCATATCAATCGAGTTAAGATTCAATCGACAGCTATAGTGTGATAGTTATTAGTAATGAGATTATATATTTAGATTCAAATATAACTTTCGTGATGAGATGAAGATTTAAAATGACCATTAAATACTTTACACTAGAAATTATATATAAGAAATTCTGAAATATTAAATATAATCTTATTATTTTATTAAAATTGAAATAAATAATTTTAAAAAAATTAAAATATTCAAATTACCATATCTATCTTTCATCTAAAGCTATCTAATATAATATAAAATATTATATTAATAAGATTAAAATAAAATAAATAATCTTTTAAAATTAATAGTCACTTTTATCAAGCAACATAATTATATTCAAAACTTATATTTATTAATTTACCAAACAATTTTATAATATAAATTTAACACTAATAAAATTTAGCAGTGAAATTGAACTTCATTTTTCTGCACTTAACTTTTCAGTTTATCAAACACTTTTTTAATTTAAATTACATATATTACATATATAAGAGAGTGATGGTGACACATTAGAGTTGGAAGAGATAAACGAAGCTAAGCATGATTTAGGTAAACACTCATATTTATATATTTAAAACATTCATAAATTATACTATAAAAGATTTATTATAAATATTTATAAATTGTATTATTAAAATATTAATATAAATATTTTTAATATATATTAATAATATTATTTAAAATTATTGTTAATTAAAACTATAATATTAAATAATTTATTAAAATGATAAATTATATTAATATATCAATAATTGATTATATTATTAAATATAAATAATTAAGTATTTATATTTTATGATATAAACAAATGCAAGGGTCACGGAAAAAAATGTAGTGTACGGTGTAGGTGTTCCACCATTGTCATTAAAGGCATTACTGTGGTGCGATTGCATAAAAAATCATGCAAAACTCACTGAAACATGAAGTTAGTGAAATCTAAAAACAAGTTAAAGTTAAGTTTGGTTTGTGAAAATGTAAAACTATGGTGCATAATGCTTTCTCCTGGAATGTGTAGATTATTAATGTTTCAGCTATTCTGTGATCTCATAATATAAAATAGTATTAAATTGGCGTAATATATAGTGTAATCTCATTATAATACATTCTTTAAATTAACTTAGATTACGGACATAATCTTAAATTTTAGATCAATTTACTTTTTACTTTTATTATTCTAATCAATTTAGTTTTTTTTCTTAAATAAAGTTTAAAGCATTGGTAAACCATTGAAAATTAAATCATTGAAAATTAATATTTTCAATGATTTATTTTATACATGTTCGTAATCGAAAATTAAAACAAAATAATTTTTTTACAAAATGCCTGGAAAATAATAAGGTGATAAAAGCTACTTATCACTTAATGAGTAATATTTTCAATTAATTTAATATAAATTTATTTATTTTAATTTGATATTATCTTATAAAACTTATTGTTTTTTTTTTGTCTAGGATAAGATGAAATGTTTAAAATTAAAGATAAAATGTAGAATATAATATTTTATAATTTTAAATCTATATTTATCACACGGTCTAATTATATTCAGTAATTAAATTTAAGTACAATATCAAACAAATTTTATAACTTAAATTCAGTATTTAAATTTTCAATACTTCATTTCTCTACACTTATTTATTCGACACTTAATTTTTTAATTTATCAATCGGGACTTAAAACTAATCAAAACAAATATATATATTGATAAAAGACCACTCTAGCCCTTTCAAAAAATTGGAGCAATTTAATCCTGAACAATTTTGAAAGTGAGCAATTAAGGACAAATAATCACGACGTTAATGTATTTTTGTCAATCAGTACATAATTTTGATTGGTATAATAAAAAATTAGCACTCAAATTTTACACATTTTGTCAATTTGGTAAAGATTAACAAATTTAGACGTTTGTGCTAAATTTATTAATTTTTTAAAATCTAAACCAAATTGACAAAGCATGTAAACATCAAGAGCTAAATTTGTTGTTATACCAATCAAAATTATGTATAATTGGATGAAGACATTAATGTCATGATTAATTGCTTTAATTACTCACTTTCAAATTGGTAGAGATTAAATTGCTCCAATTTTTAAAGGGACCAATTTACTCAATGTTGAAATTGATGAGAATGATTGAAGAGATTTTTTACTTATTTTTCTTAATAGTGAACCAAGAGTTGTCATACGTTACAATTATAATATTATATTTTAGTTAATAATTTATTTATTTATTAATATATCAATTATGGTTATAAATTATATTTATGTTTGGTGCTACAATAACTTTTAATAAATTATTATAATTATAATTTATAAGTTTATTTCAACATCATATATTTACTTATTAACAAAAAAAATTGTAATGAAAAATAAGAATTATAATAATTTATCATAATTTTACGAGAATTGAGGCTAAAATTAAACAATGCACATGATACACCTGTGAGTATGATAGTACACATACCTATATCATCTGTCCAAATAAAAGCATTCCTCTTTCTCTTACTCCTTTGAAAGCTCGAATTTGATTGAATTTCATAATTAAACATATTTAATCACCAAACCAATGATAAGAGTAAAATATTATATTAACTTGTTGGTGCCTATATGTAGATACAAGCTCAAAGATTTATAATGAAGAATGGGAATCATAATTAAGATCTTTTGATGCAACCTGTCATTTCCATAGAATTCCCTCAAGAATAAAATCTTGAGTTTTAACTTTATTTGGAGCAATGAAATCCACCACAGCATTAAGTTTTCCTTTTAAAAAATCACATTTAGGGACGGTTGACTCGAATTCTCACTCACATTGTCAATGCTTGAATAAGAAAGGAATTTGTTTAAATGAGTACACATTTTCGGTGCTTCAGCTCAGCTTTTGAACCTTTACTTTTTCCTGTTTTAGCTATAATTATTTTTTATTGTTTGAATTTGGAGAATACAACAAATCACTGCTGTTTTCTTTGTGTTCATACATAGAATAAAATCTCACTTTTATTTGTTTAATAGTAGATGAATCATTTAGACCAATTATTCCTACAAGGCTTTTTTAAACATTTTTTAGAAAAGGAATACTTCTTCCATCACAAACCTCTAAACATCCTTCTTTCCCCAAAAATTTAAAAAAATATTAACATCATAATTACTTATTATTTACTATAATTTATTACATAAAGTATAGGTCAAATATATGTAGATACTCCAATAACTAATTTCTAATTGATAATTGATGATGGACTAATTAGAAATTAAGATTAATGTGCAAAAAGTTACATATTAATGTTATGGTTCTCAAATTTCACATGCGTAACTTTTTTAATATCCAATCCTTCAGAAAAGAGAGTGAGTCACTTTCTCTAAATTAATTGTGTATTAATTTAGAGGACCAAAATCACAAAACTTGAAGATTTCAAAATACCAATTGTTGCGCAGAAGCATGTAAAAGAGTAAAATTATTGTACTAAAAAATCACACTAAGGTTCTGTTTGATTGCCAGTAAAATATTTTCCGTAAAATGATTTCGGGAAAATGTTTTACTTTTCTGTAAAATGATTTACTGGAAAATATTTTCAGTGTTTGATTGAATCTGTAAAATATTTTCTACTGTTTATGATTTCTGAAATATTTTTCAAAAAATTGTTTTTACATATATTGATATATATTAATAAATTTTACATTTTAAATTATTTTACATATATTGCAATGATTTATTTATAATAATACTCAATTATTAAGCTACAATATTAATCGTTATAAATTGAAAAAAATTAATATCAAATAAATTATTTGTAATTGTGTTAAAAAAACAAGTATTGAATAATTAAAAAAACAAGTTACTGGAAAATCGATAAACAGAAGCAATTTTTTACCGGAAATGAAGGAAGGAATGAAGGAGGCGATAGAGAGGAGAGCACGGAAAATGTCTTACGGAAATTGAAAGGGTAAGACATTTTCCCTAAAATGTAACCCATTTTCCCTTGTTTTGGAGTTCATTTTCCAAATGGAAAATGTTTTCCGCCAATCAAACGTTGGAAAAGTTGGAAATGATTTTCTGGAAAATCGATTCCTTCAATCAAACAGACCCTAAGTTCAATTCCCAAGAAAGAGAGGTGGATCACAATGATCACTTAAGTACCAGGTCTTTCCTAGCCAGAATATCCCTCTATCGTAATTTAATAGCACAATAAATCACTACAATCACACTCGCAAAATAAACAATAAAGAACATTAGAATTTTAACGAGGTTCAGCAAATTTTGCCTACGTCCTCGGGCACTACCAAATATATTTCACTCCAAAATACAAGTGAAAATTTACAAATAAGGAGAAAGAACAATGCCTTAAGTAGAGAATGGCATATGTGGGATATTGAAAATGAGAAATAGTTAGGCCTATTTATAGTTGGGGTTCAAGGATCAACTTGTAAAGACAATTAAGGACCAAAATTGCAATTATCTCATGCCAAATTTCAACCCAATTTTCGATGCCTTAAATGCTCAGATTTTCGGTGCCAATTTTCTCACACCAATATCTTTGACTTTTCAAAGATGGATGGTTGCCAATAATCTCCACCTTGAAGATTTGATTAGGATAATCTTATCTTCACACAATTCTTTTTGCCTTTGACAACAATACTTGATAGTGCCTTCTTCAACTATTTAACTTGCAGGATATTGATCAACTTCAAACAATGTTCGAACTTCATTGTTGTTACCACCTTGGTCATCATATCTACGGGATTATCTGCAGTATTAATCTTTTGAAGATGAATTTTCCCTTCATCAATAATTTCCCGCACAAAATGGAATCATACGTCGATATGCTTTGTACGTGCATGATAGACTTGATTCTTTGCTGAATGAATAGTACTTTGACTATCACAATACACGTTAATATGCTCCTGAACCAATCCCAAGGTTTTAACCATACCTTGTAACCAAACAGCTTCTTTTACAGCCTCTGTTACAACCATGTATTCGGCTTCTGTGGTTGACAACGCAACTGTAGATTGCAGTGTAGGCTTCCAACTTATTGGTTATCCAGCAAGTGTAAATACATAATCGGTGGTTGATCTTCGTTTGTCCAAATCACCGGCATAGTCAGAATCAACATACCCAATAACACCTTTACCAAGTGTAATATCCTGCTTGAACAGCAATCCAACATCCACGGTCTTCAGAATATACTGTAGAATCCATTTCACAGCTTGCCAATGTCCTTTTATAGGATTATGCATATACCTGCTCACTATACTAACTGCCTGTGAAATGTCGGGTCTTGTACACACCGTTGCATACATCAAGCTACCCACTGCATTAGAATACAGAACTTGTAACATGTATTCTTATTCCGTATTCGTCGAAGGAGATAGTTGTGTAGAAAACTTAAAATGAGAAGCCAACGGGGTACTTACAGGTTTTGTCTGCTCGTTCATGCCTAACTGCTGTAGTACTTTCTTCAAATATTGCTTCTGCGACAAACTAACTCTGCCATGAGCTCTATCTCTACATATTTCCATGCCAAGAATCTCCTTAGCTTCACCTAGATCTTTCATCTCAAACTCAAGATTGAGTTGAGTATTCAATTTCTCAATCTCAACTTTGCTCTTAGATGCTATCAGCATATCATCAACATATAAGAGCAAGTATATGAAAGTTCCTACTTGTAGCTTCTGAAAATACACGCAATGATGAAATTTACTTCTTGTGTACCTTTGCCCTTTCATGAACTGATCAAATCGCTTATACCACTGCCTTGGAGATTGTTTCAATCCACAAAGTGACTTCATCAGTTTGCAAACCCAATTTTCTTTATCAGCAACCTTGAATCCATCAGGCTGAGTCATATAGATTTCCTCTTCCAAATCACCGTGTAAAAAAGTCGTCTTCACATCAAGTTGAACTAGTTTAAGGTCATATTATGCAACCAAGGCTAGCAAAATTCGATTAGACGAATGCTTCACAACTAGAGAAAACACTTCATTATAGTCTATTCCTTCTTTCTGAGCGTAACCCTTTGCTACCAATCTAGCCTTGTATCGAATTTCATTTTTACCAGAAAATCTTTCCTTCTTTGCATATACCCATTTGCATCCAATTGCCTTCTTTCCCTTGGGCAGTGTCACCAACTCCCAAGTCCTATTTTTATGAAGAGACTGCATTTCTTCATTCATAGCTTGCTTCCACTTTACACCATCAGGGTTACTTATTGCTTCTGTGTAAGTAGAAGGAACATCATCATCTGCAATTGGAAGTGTGTAGGCCACTATATCATCAAAGCGAGCAGGCTTACGAATCTCTCTTCTTGGCCTCCTATATGTAATTGAATCTTGTTACTGTAGAAGTTCTTGGGTCGAAACTTCATCATCATTTGTTCCTTCAATATTAGCTGGATCATCATTAACCTTTTCAAGCTCCACCTACTGCAAAGTACTACTAGTTTTGTCATCCTTTTGTGAATCCTTGTACTTTATCATGGTTGATTCATCAAAAGTCACATCTCTACTGAAAACAATCTTCCTTATATCAGGACACCAGAAACAATATCCTTTTACTCCACCGGTTATACCTACGAATAATGTTTTCTTTGCTCTTGGGTCTAACTTAGATTCTTTTACATGATAATATGTAGTGAAACCAAAAACATATAAAGAATCATAACCAGTAGCAGGTTTACCAGTCCACATCTCCATAGGAGTTTTTCCATTTATTGCAGCTGATGGTAACCGGTTCATTAGATGGCACACATATATAACTGCCTTAGCCCAAAATTTCTTGCCTAACCCAGCATTGGACAACATACGTCGAACTTTCTCCAGTATAGTTTGATTCATATGTTCTACCACCCCATTCTGTTGTGGTGTATCCCGAACAGTGAAGTGTCGCACAATGCCCTCATCCTGACATACTTGTAGAAATGGATCATTTTTGTACTCAGTACCATTATCTGATCGAAGTCGTTTGACCTTTTGACCAGTCTAAATCTCCACCATCTTCTTCCATTTTAGAAATGCATCCAAAACTTCACTTTTTCTTTTCATTAGATACACCCATACTTCTCTTGAATAATCATCAACAAAAGTAACAAAATAGTGCATACCTTCCAAAGAAGCCACTTTGGTAGGTCCCCACACGTCACTATGAACATAGTCCAGAATTCCTTTCGTATTGCGAATTGCTAAACCAAATTTTACCCTCGTCTGCTTTCCCAGAACACAATGTTCACAAAATTTCAATTTGCAAGAATTTACACCTTTCAACAAGCCTTGCTTCGCCAAAGTCTGCAAAGCTTTTTCACCAGCATGTCCTAATCGCATATGCCATAAACTGGTAGCCTCTGAATTTGTGATAGCCCGAAATAGGGCCCAATCGGAATAGTGGTTTCGTAACCACAAATTCGAAGTGAAATAGTTTAATTTTATAAATTTTTATTAGTTACTGATTGATTGAAATATTGTGTGAAATATGAATAGAAAATTTTAATGATTTAGTGCCTAATTGAAATTTTAGGACTAAATTGAGAAAAATGCAAAGTGTGTCTAATTAGTGATTAAATGACTTAATTGAATTATTGCATGAAATTGGAAGTGTTTATGTGGCAATTAGACCATAAATTAGTGATATGGACACAAAAGGGTAATTCTAGAAAAATATCTAAGTAATGGGTCAAGGGCATTTTTGTCCAAATTGAGTAAAAGACAAAATAAAGTGAAAATAAGTGTCCATCTTCTTCAAAATCAGACGTTTGCTGCCAAAAAAATTCATGTGACCATAGCTAGGGTTCTTGATCTTCCTAAGCTCAATTGTAAGTGATTTCTTGCCCCGTTTTTAATTATTTTCGTATTTTTATGCTTATTGATGCTTGAATTTCATGTTTCTACCATTTAATTTAAATGAAATTAAAGTTTAAAATTTGACCCATTCATGATATAATTGTAAATTGATTAGTGATGTTAGATAATGAATGTTTGAAGTGTTAATTACAAGTTTTACTAGATGAATTTCAATGAAAATGTTGAAAAAGGGCTAAATTGTGAAAGATGTAAAGTGTGCATAAAGTTGTGATTTTGTGAAATTGAAGGCTGTTATGAGCATGAAATATGATTTAGTGAAGTTTTAAATTTAATAATTTAGTGAATTTTATTTTTACGAGCTTAGGGACAAAAGTGGAATTTTGAAAAGTTTTGGGGAAAAATGTAAATTTTCCAAAATGTTGTGTATGAATTGTATTTGAATGAAATGTTGATAAAATGTATTAAATTGTTTTAATATAGATCAAGAAAGAAGAAATAGTGGAAGTGATCGGGAAAGAGAAAGTTATCGACTAAATTACAAAAATAGTCGTTTTACATCCGAGGTAAGTTGCGTGTAAATAATAGTTATATTTTTATAAATTGTACAGAAAGAATTATGGGTCATAATTTATATGTATAGATTTCTTAGTGAGTCTATTTTCAAAAGAAACAAACGATAACCTTATATGAATTACGTGCAATGAGATAATTTATTTTTAGTGCCAAGAGGTCGACATTGCCGAAATGTGAAACAGGGGATACTTTAATGAATAAACTGTACTAATTAGATAAGTCAAAAATTCTGAAAATTTTATGGTAAGTAGGAATATGAGTCTAGTTTCAGGGAAAATTTACGGATTTAAATTTTGAGTTTCGTAACTTGAGTTATAAGTAAATTAGTGACAGTCACGCAGGTGGACAGTTTTGTTGTGAACAGTGAATTTAATTTTAAAAGCAAATTTTTATGCTCTGAATTGGTAAGTTAAATTGGATAACATCTCGTACTCGATTCCGGTGACGGTCTCAGGTAAGGGGTGTTACATTTAGTGGTATCAGAGCTACGGTTTAGTCGATTCTCGGACTAACGTAGCGAGTGTAATAAACTATCTGTACATGCCATAATTGAATAATGATAGTGTGACGACTCTTGACATCTTAAAATGTTTTTTTATAGTAATGGATTCTAATCGAGATACAACTGATGATGCTCAAAGTAATGTGCCTGTTGAAAGTCGACCGGAGATTCAGGGTCAAGGAGATGAGGCTCGGGAAGCTTTTCTCCATATGATGAGTAATTGGTACACTGAGTTTGTTAGAATTAATCCTAATGCTCAACCTCTTCCGCCCCCTTCTATTCCTCAAGCTGTTCCCATAGCTCCTCAACAAACTGAAGTGTTAAGATTGTCAAAGCCTCCAGTAGACAAAATTCGAAAGTATGGAGCCGAAGAGTTCCGAGCTAATGTAAATGATGATCCTGAAAGAGCAAAGTTCTGGCTTGATAATACCATCAGAGTGTTGGATGAATTATCTTGTACTCCAGAAGAAAGTCTCAAATGTGCTATCTCATTGCTGAGGGATTCGGCTTATAATTGGTGGAAAACTTTAGTGTCAGTAGTGCCTAAAAAGAAAGTTACATGGTATTTCTTTCAAGAAGAATTCCGGAAGAAGTATGCAAGTCAACGTTTCATTGATCAAAAGAGAAAAGAGTTTCTTGAATTGAAACAAGGGAGTATGACAGTAGCCGAATATGAACGAGAATTTGTCAAATTAAGCAAGTATGCCCAAGAGTGTGTATCTAATGAAGCTACATTGTGTAAAAGGTTTGAAGATAGATTAAACGAGGATATCCGATTGCTAGTGGGAATTCTTAAAATTAAAGAGTTAGTGGTACTAGTTGAAAGAGCTATCAAGGCTGAAGAATTGAGCAAAGAGAAAAGAAAGGTGGAAAGTGAAGCAAGAGATGCAAGAAAAAGATCAATGGGCAAGTCATTTCAATTTCAAGCGAAGAAGTCTAGAGAAATGAATACTCGATCAAATGTTTCTAGTGTGAATTTTCAAAGAGATCGAGGAAGACAATATTCAGGTTCTAAAGCTCAGGCGACTTCTATGGCAAGTGTATGTAGTGTTAAACCTACTAGACTGGAATGTCAACATTGTGGAAAACGACATTTGGGGGAATGTTATTTAATCAGCCGAGCATGTTTTAAATATGGATCTCAAGATCATTTTGTGAAAGATTGTCCAGAAAGAGAAGAGATAGAAAAGTTTCAGAATGTGAGATCGAGCAGTGTGACTATTAGAGGAAGACCACCGAGAAATATGGGGGCTGGAACTAGTGGTAGAGGTGTAACAAAATACACTACTGTAAGATCTGAAGCGAGAGCTTATGCCATCCGAGCTAGAGAGGAAGCATTATCTCCTGATGTAATCACTGGTATATTTTGTCTTTACGACACTAATGTTCTTGCATTGATTGATCCTAGTTCTACTCACTCGTATGTATGTATGAATTTAGTGCTGATAAGAATTTGTGTGTTGAATTGACTGAGTATGTGATTAAAGTGTCGAATCCTTTAGGCAAGAATGTGATAGTTGATTAAATATGCAAAAATTGTCCTTTGATGATACAAGGTCAGTGTTTCCCTGCCAACTTGATGTTGTTGCCATTTGATGAATTTGATGTTATTTTGGGAATGGATTGGTTGACATTACATCAGGCCAAGATAGATTGTAGTCAGAAAATTCTTGAGTTGAAGTGTAGTAGTGGTACAGTTCTTCAGGTTGAAACAGATAAGTCAAATGTGATGCCAATTGTGATTTCTGCCATGTCTGCTCAGAAATGTTTGAAAAATGGTTATGAAGCATATCTTGCTTATGTGTTGAATACAAAAGTGTCTAAAATAAAGATCGAATCAGTGCCAGTGGTATGTGAATATTTAGATGTGTTCCCAGAAGAGTTGCCGAGTTTGCCTCCGATTAGAGAAGTAGAGTTTGGTATTGAAGTAATGCTAGGTACTGCTCCAATATCGATTGCTCCCTACAGAATGACACCAACTAAACTAAAAGAGTTAAAAGTGCAATTACAAGAGTTGACAGATAAAGGATTTGTAAGACCAAGTTATTCTCCGTGGGGTGCTCCCGTACTATTTGTGAAGAAAAAGGATGGGACATTGAGATTGTGTATTGATTATCGTTAACTTAATAAAGTGACAGTAAAGAATAAGTATCCATTGCCCCGAATAGATGACTTGTTTGATCAGTTAAAGGATGCCACAGTGTTTTCCAAAATTGATTTGAGATCCGGATATTACCAATTGAGGGTTAAAGAGTCAGATGTGTCAAAGACTGCTTTCAGAACCCGGTATGGTCACTATGAGTTTCTTGTAATGCCTTTTGGTCTGACTAATGCTCCAGCTATTTTTATGGATTTGATGAATCGGATTTTTCGACCCTATTTGGATAAATTTGTGGTGGTGTTTTTAGATGATATTCTTATTTATTCTCGAAGTGAAGCTGAGCACGCCGAACATTTAAGAATTGTGCTACAGACTCTGCGAGAAAAAAAAATTGTTTGCTAAATTTAGTAAAAGTGAATTTTGGCTCAGTGAAGTGGGATAGAATTACTATGGATTTTGTTTCCGGATTGCCATTGTCACCGAAAAAGAAAGACTCAATTTGAGTTATAGTTGATCGATTGACTAAGTCGACTCATTTCATTCCTGTGCGAATGAGTTTTTCACTTGACAAGTTAGCTGAATTGTAAATTGCTGAGATAGTCCGATTACATGGTGTGCCTGTGTCTATTATATCTGATAGAGATCCACGGTTTACTTCAAGGTTTTGGAAGAAATTACAAGAGGCATTGGGTACTAAATTTGGAAGAAATTACAAGAGGCATTGGGTACTAAATTGAATTTTAGTACAGCATTTCACCCCCAAACAGATGGACAGTCTGAAAGAGTAATTCAAATACTCGAAGACATGTTGAGATGTTGTGTATTGGAATTTGAAGGTAATTGGGAAAGATATCTACCTTTGGAGGAATTTGCATATAATAATAGTTATCAATCAAGAATAAAAATGGCACCTTATGAAGCCTTTTATGGACGAAAGTGTCGGACTCCATTATATTAGACTGAACTTAATGAAAATCAGTTACATGGAGTCGATTTGGTAAAAGAAACTGAAGAAAAAGTGAAGATAATCCGTGATTGTTTGAAAGCTGCATCGGATCGACAGAAGTCGTATGCGGATTTGAAAAGAAAAGAGCCTGAGTTTCAAGTGGGTGATAAAGTATTTTTGAAAGTGTCTCCATGGAAGAAAATTTTGAGATTTGGCCGTAAAGGTAAATTAAGTCCAAGATTTATTGGTCCGCATGAAGTGATAGAAAGAATTGGTCCAGTGGCTTATCGATTGTCTTTACCACCGGAATTGGAAAGAATTCATAATGTGTTTCATGTTTCTATGTTGAGGCGATATCAATCGGACCCATCGCATGTGATTTCACCGACTGAAGTGGAAATTCGATCGGATATGACATACGAAGAAGAGCCGATTCGAATATTAGCATGAGAAGTAAAACAATTGAGAAACAAAGAAATTGCTTTAGTGAAAGTGTTATGGCAACGACATGGGATGGAAGAGGCAACATGGGAAACCGATGAGGCTATAAGGAAACAGTATCCCAACTTATTCACTGGTAAGATTTTCGGGGACGAAAATCCCTAAGGGGGAGAATTGTGATAGCCTGAAATAGGGCCTAATCGGAATAGTGGTTTCGTAACCACAAATCCGAAGTGAAATAGTTTAATTTTATAAATTTTTATTAGTTACTGATTGATTGAAATATTGTGTGAAATATGAATAGAAAATTTTAATGATTTAGTGCCTAATTGAAATTTTAGGACTAAATTGAGAAAAATGCAAAGTGTGTCTAATTAGTGATTAAATGACTTAATTGAATTATTGCATGAAATTGGAAGTGTTTATGTGGAAATTAGACCATAAATTAGTGATATGGACACAAAAGGGTAATTCTAGAAAAATATCTAAGTAATGGGTCAAGGGCATTTTTGTCCAAATTGAGTAAAAGACAAAATAAAGTGAAAATAAGTGTCCATCTTCTTTAAAATCAGACGTTTGCTGCCAAAAAAATTCATGTCACCATAGCTAGGGTTCTTGATCTTCCTAAGCTCAATTGTAAGTGATTTCTTGCCCCGTTTTTAATTATTTTCGTATTTTTATGCTTATTGATGCTTGAATTTCATGTTTCTACCATTTAATTTAAATGAAATTAAAGTTTAAAATTTGACCCATTCATGATATAATTGTAAATTGATTAGTGATGTTAGATAATGAATGTTTGAAGTGTTAATTACAAGTTTTACTAGATGAATTTCAATGAAAATGTTGAAAAAGGGCTAAATTGTGAAAGATGTAAAGTGTGCATAAAGTTGTGATTTTGTGAAATTGAGGGCTGTTATGAGCATGAAATATGATTTAGTGAAGTTTTAAATTTAAGAATTTAGTGAATTTTATTTTTACGAGCTTAGGGACAAAAGTGGAATTTTTGAAAAGTTTTGGGGAAAAATGTAAATTTTCCAAAATGTTGTGTATGAATTGTATTTGAATGAAATGTTGATAAAATGTATTAAATTGTGTTAATATAGATCAAGAAAGAAGAAATAGTGGAAGTGATCGGGGAAAAGAGAAAGTTATCGACTAAATTACAAAAATAGTCGTTTTACATCCGAGGTAAGTTACATGTAAATAATAGTTATATTTTTATAAATTGTACAGAAAGAATTATGGGTCATAATTTATATGTATAGATTTCTTAGTGAGGCTATTTTCAAAAGAAACAAACGATAACCTTATATGAATTATGTGCAATGAGATAATTTATTTTTAGTGCCAAGAGGTCAGACCTGTCGAGCTGTGAAATAGGGGATACTTTAATGAATAAACTGTACTAATTGGGTAAGTCAAAAATTCTGAAAATTTTATGGTAAGTAGGAATATGAGTCTAGTTTCAGGGAAAATTTACGGATTTAAATTTTGAGTTTCGTAACTTGAGTTATAAGTAAATTAGTGACAGTCACGCAGGTGGACAGTTTTGTTGTGAACGGTGAATTTAATTTTAAAAGCAAATTTTTATGCTCTGAATTGGTAAGTTAAATTGGATAACATCTCGTACTCAATTCCGGTGACGGTCTCGGGTAAGGGCTGTTACATTTAGATTGGATAGCATCTCGTACTCGATTCCGGCGACGGTCTCGGGTAAGGAGTGTTACAGAATTTGCATCTTTCGCAGAAACTGTTGATGTTGATCTAATAACTGTACTTCTATTTAAATAGTACAAGTTATTTCTTCTAATACATTTTATCACCATCAATACCCTAGCTACTACCTTTAGTAATTCATCTCTCAAAGTGATTGTGGGCCTTTAGATTCTAGGGCCCCTAATGAGATGAGATTTTTCTTCAAGCTAAGTACATAGCGAACATCTGTCAAGACTTGGATTGAGTCGTCGTGATTCTTCAATTTGATTGTACCTACTCTCATTGTCTTACAAGCACTGTCATTGCCCATAAAACAACTCCACCTTCTAGTTCTTTAAGACTAGAAAACTAGTCCTTATTAGGACACATATGGTAAGTACATCCCGAATCCAAAATCCACTCATCCGTATGACATGTCATTCCCATGCCAACCAAGCTAAAGTCCGACTTCTCATCATGCTCCGCTACACATGCATCAGAAATAGCCTTTCCCTTTTGTAACTTAGGACAATTCTTTGGCGGGTCTCCCTTTGGACTTACCCCTTCTACCAGGTTTGTTACTGTGTGAACGTCCTCTCATGTCAAGACTTCTACAGTTGTATCTCTGTGATCTCTTTTATCTTTCTTTCGAGTCTCAAATCTATACAACGCACTACAGACTGCATCAAATGTGATCGTATCCTTCCCATGAAGCAATGTGGTGGTAAGATGATCATGTTCATCAGTAAGAGAATTCAACAACAATAATGCCTTGTCTTCATCTTCAAATTTCTCATCCAAATTTAGCAAGTCAGCTAAATTTTTATTGAATGAGTTCACATGGTCATTCATCGACATACCGGGTGCATACGTGAATCGATAAAGTTTCTTTTTCATATAAAGCCTATTTTGAAGACTTTTCGTTAGAAACTTTTCTTCTAGTATATCCCACAACTTCTTCGCTGATGTCTCCCTCATGACAGAGTACTTCTGCTCTTTGGCCAAACATAGGCAGATTGTACCATGCGTCTGTCTATTGATCTTGGCCCACTCATTGTCGTCCATCTTGTCAGGTTTTTCTTCAAGGGCTATATCCAACTCTTGCTGACATAAGACATCTAGGATCTCACATTGCCACATACCAAAATTATTGGTACCATCAAATTTCTCTACTTCAAATTTTGTATTGGTCACGGTAGTCTTTGTTGATGACGATGCCTCTGCCATTTTTCTCCTCAATCCTAACTCATCAGATATCGTGAACAAAGACTGCTCACGTGAATAGTGTCATGGATGAACAATACCGTATACGTAAATAGTCGTATTCCCCAAGTACGAATCTAGCTCTGATACCAATTATTGCGCGGAAGCATGTAAAAGAGTAAAATTATTGTACTAAAAAATCACACTAAGTTCAATTCCCAGGAAAGAGAGGTGGATCACGAGGATCACTTAAGTACCAGGTCTTTCCTAGCCAGAATATCTCTCTATCATAATTTAATAGCACAATAAATCACTACAATCACACTCACAAAATATGCAAAATAAATAATAAAGAACACTAGAATTTTAACGAGGTTCAGCAAATTTTGCCTACGTCCTCGGGCACTACCAAATATATTTCACTCCAAAATACAAGTGAAAATTTACAAATAAGGAGAGAGAACAATGCCTTAAGTAGAGAATGACATATGTGGGATATTGAAAATGAGAAATAGTTAGGCCTATTTATAGTTGGGGTTCAAGGATCAACTTGCAAAGTCCATATACAATTAAGGACCAAAATTGCAATTATCCCATGCCAAATTTCAACCCAATTTTTGGTGCCTTAAATGCTCAGATTTTCGGTGCCAATTTTCTGACACAAATATCTTTGACTTGTCAAAAATGGATGGTTGCCAATACCAATGGATTCAGATATGCTTTTACATCTAATTTTGTTACTAATTTATTTATGATAAATCATAATTTATTAAATTTTATATCAAAATTTTACAATTCTAAAACGGGAGTTTTTCGAGCTATAATCCTAAGTATTAATTCATGCAATGTAAAATGTATAACAAGAAGAGCTAACCGTCGATTTTGACATTAATTTTGATGGGATTAATTTAAAAAACTAAATTGCTTTAGAAAAAATTATAATTTTGTCAAACATGTTATTGCAAGTGTTAAATAACTTTTGTTATCAGGTGACTTTTCTTTGTTTCTTGAGATTCTAAAATTATTTAGATGAATTTATTTTCATGATAATCATATGTAATAGTAATATACCCTAAATCAAAATATAGGTAAAAATATTAAAAATAATTAACGATTTAATCTTACATCATAGTTCAAAAGTCATATACTTAAAAGATTTTTCAATAAATCACAACTACTGTAATTGGTTGAAAGATTGTATCTATTGAAATATCTAAAATTGAAGAGTTATACCAAACAAAAGTGAAGAGTTATATTAAGCTCAACGATATCTTTTTGATCAAAGCATCAATTTTCTAAATTCTCGGGAACTCTCAGAATTTTTTCCATGGCCTATTGAATTAGTTTTATAGATTACTTCATTTTATTGATTCGAACTAAATAACGAGCTAATGAATCTTTGCTTCTTCTTTTTTTGTTATTAGATTTTCCAATCAATTTTCAAAGATCCCACAACTTTTAAAATATATAAAACTATTTAATTTATTATACAATTAATGACCACTAAAATAGATAAAGTACTTATTTAATAATAGATATTCTAACATTCTCCCAGATTATTTTAATTTTATAACATTGTATTCAATAATAGTTTTGTAAACCATATGTTTAAGTAGAAAATAAAATCGCATGAATCATGACAATAAATTCTCATTTAACCGGGCATTCCTTTCATGTATTACTATACAAATTTTTTTTCTTCTAAATTAACTCACATGTGTAGAAAATTACTTTATGAGCACTCCTTTAATGTTTTGTTCCGAGTTCTATCAATGTGTTTGTTTTTCTCAATCACACGTACGAGAAAACAAAGTAAACAACAAAGTTTCAACTGGTATTTTATAGTAAAAAAGTAGTCCAGATATTTAATTTAATTTCAATATTCAATTTATACTCAAACGAAATAGTATTATATGATTTAATTGGAAAAAAACTTAAATAACATTAAAATCAAATTAAATTGAGAGGAAGAAAAACTAAAGCTATATTAAATATTAAAACCAAACCAACTTATATTAATTAACCTTACGTGATTGTGTAACTCTAGTATGGCCACCTTATTGATAAATTTTATTTTAATGAGAAAGCAAAAAAGTTTACGGTACTTGAGATATGACTATATATATCCATAGTATTAGCCATTAAGGTCAGTTTAACCTAAAACAAAGTCCATCTATACAAATGCAGAAACTACATGAAATTTGTCAAACACGTCTCCGCTATTGTAAACTAACTTGCCAAATATATAAGTTGTTCTTTTCTGACCCTGAATTTTATAGATTATAGTAAGAAGCCAAAAATAGTCGCATGGTGTTTATTTTCAGGCAACACCTAATTTAGGGTGGAAAAATTGACTTTTTGGTTTAGAAATATCTTGGGTTTTCACTAATCCAGCTAGCGAGTTTGCAAAGTTGCCAAAATCTGACTAACAAAATGATTTGTTTTATTTATTTATTTATTTATTAAAACCATTAATCAGAAACTTTTTTGATGAATTCCACCCTTTCCTACGCGTGTCTGATATATATAATATCATATTTGATAAGCATTTGAATTGGAGGAATGTAGTAACTTTTCCAAACTTGGTCTTTGCTTTTCTTCAACTTAGTTTATTATTTTATGCACAGGGCTGACCCTTCCACTAAGACCTAGCAAAAAAGTTCAAAGTCCAACCCCTACGTCTCGTAGTTAGTTCTCTATAAATACCCTTCTTCTTTGTCACCCAACTCCCCATCCCATAGAGCTCTCTATTTTCAGTACTTCTCTTCAAGTCTTCACCATCTCTAAGTTCTCTATCCCTTCTTACAAACAATCTCTATGAAGTTTACAAAGCTAGTTTTCGTATCGGTTCTCATCGTGGTTATAGTCCTAAGCACTTCAGCAGCATCAAATCTAGACCATCAACAAGATACTACTGATTTTAATGATGCAATAATGGATTCATCAGAGTACTCTTCAGCACAAGGTCGCTGGCTCTTGCAAAACAAACGAACTCGTAGGGTTACTTGCAAGAAGTTTCCCGGGATTTGTGATGCAAAGGGGAGCCCTGGACCTCAATGCTGCAAGAAAAAATGTGTGAACATATTAACAGACAGGCATAACTGTGGAAAGTGTGGGAAGAAATGCAAGTACAATGAGATATGCTGTAAGGGAAAATGTGTGAATCCATCTTTCAATAGGAAACATTGTGGTGGATGCAACAATAGGTGCAGCAATGGAGAGTTTTGTGTTTTTGGTCTGTGCAATTACGCTTAGAAAGAAATTTATTTTCTTTATATTCTTTTGTGGTTGTTGTTTATCAGAAGAATTTTGTAGTTCTTTCAATGAATATCATTGATTTTTTTTTTAAAGTAGATTTAGCTATTTGATTGCGAATACTTTTAAAATATCAAATTTAAATATTATTTTAATTTAAAAACCAAATCGATTATTCATAAGTATTTTAATTTATATTATCATCGTGTAATTTTTAACTAGTCCACTTTATTAGTAGTAGTAAAGCACGTCATACTCACAAAATTCGAATCTTATAGTGGCACTACACTGAATATCAACAAAAAATTAACATGAAAATATATACTAAAGTTGAAGGGGGCAATGATGTATTTCGAAGACCCTGAACAATCCACAAAATATATGAATTTACGTTAATTTGCTATCTTGGTGCCAATCCTCGAAAAAAGGAGTTATGGGACCCTGAACAATCCTCGACAGGGACTTGGAAGATTGACATATAATAGAGTGGGCGGGCAGAAGGGACAGCATCCGAGTCGCAAAACTAAGGAGTTTACGTTTCTCATAACTAACGATAGTGAAGCTTAAATCTCACCCCTTTAATAATAGGTTCTCATCACTCCCTTTTCCGAAGATTGGGACCAAGATGGTAGCCTAAATATTTAAGTGGGAGTGACCAATCTTGTAGCCGCAATAATCACCTAGGGATCTCACTAATATGAGAGTTTTTAAGAAATATTATTAACCATTTCAACTGTACAATGATGATTTCATATGAGAGTTTTTAAGAAATATTTTCTAATATTTTTTATATCATTATCAAGTGAATATTTTTCTAATTTCTAAATGTCACACCAAATAAATTTAACAAGAACAAGGTTTAATGATAAATTTAGCCATTAATATTTACGTTTTGTCAAAATGGCCCTAATTGTATTTTTAATTTTTTTGCCATCAACTTTTGTTCTTTCTTTCAATTTGCTTTTTCTAACAAATTTAATAAATAAATTCAATATTTTAATCTTTCTTTTCTTTTAAAAAGTTTCAATCTTTCGTATGTTTGTTTCTTGAGAAGTTTTTCTACTTAGTTAATTTTTTAGATAATTATGTTTATTTTCTTTAAACTAAGGGTTATTTTTAATTTAATGTATTATTTTTAATTTTTTATTTTCCACATGTAATTATCTAAGTAATAAATTACATCTCATTAAAAATATTCCACATATGAAATTTCACATCATTCCGTTAACCTTTTAATAATAATTTAATTAAATATGTTAGAAAAAGCAGATTGAAAAAATAAGGTTGATAATCAAAAAGGCTCAAAATACAATTAGAGCCATTTTGACAAAAGATACAAATATTAGTGGTCAAATTTGTACTAGATCTGAATTTTAAATTTAAAATAAAATATACAAAGTATTTAAAAACATCAAATTTTACGATATAATTTTACATAAATAAATAACCGATGGGTTATATTAATTTATTAGTACCATGAGATAGCTACAAACCACTGCGACGCGTCCAAAGATGTACATTTAATGGGATCATAATTAAGATCCTTGAATGCAACCTGTCATTTCCTCAGAAGTTGCTGAAGAATAAAATCTTTAGTTTTAACTTCATCTGGAAATGCATCAGCGGAGCACTAAGCCAGATTTATTTAATACGAATATATTTAAATTTTATTTTTTAAAATTTGAAACCTTAATTTGCACAATATATATTCAAAGAGTAAACTAGTTTATATTTTTTTTCTAAATTGTTAATTTTATTATAAAGTTCGATCATAATTTTGAGGACTGGAGATGGTGTGAGGTGGTGTGTTGAGTCTTGTTGGGTAAAGATGTTACAATATTATTGGGAAACATTGGTAGAGTAAGGACTAAATTGACATAATGTATGATTATTAAGGATTTTTTTTTTAGAATTAAGATTAAATTCACCTATTTTACCTTTATCTTTTCATTCCAATTAACTGCATTTAGTAAAATTGGACCATTTCTTTTTCCTGTTTTAGGGTGAGTTTGGATGGGCGATTAGGTGCGGTGCGGTGCGGTGCATTTAGCTTACTTTTTGTCTCACACTACAGTATCGCTACAGTATCTAATTTCACCGCCACTGCTGTTTTTACACTAACTGCAGGTAAACGCACCGCCCATCCAAACTCACCCTTAAACAAGCTCTCTGGCCTTTTATCATCGTCATCATATGAGTTTGGGTTTTTTTTTTTTTTTTTGGTTTAATAATAGATGAATAGTTTGCAAATGAAGACTTAACAGTATTGGTAACAGGAGCGGTGAACCGCTGGACTCGTGTAAGTTATTTTTGGATTTAGATTATTTCAGATTTTTTTATTCTTGATATTTTTTGAGTTTGGGTTATTATCAGCTCAAGTCTTTTCAAAGTTGATTTTTTTTAAACTCGAATTACTTTTATCCAAATTAATTTAGGTTCCTCTTTGACAAATTTAAATAATTTTGTTATTAATTTTTTTCGAATGTAATTATTAATTTTAGGGTAAACTATATTATGGGTCACTCAATTATGCTTAAGTTTTTGTTTTTGTCACCCAACTTTTAAAACTTTCAAAATGGTCACTCAACTAATTAAGGTTTTTTTTTTTTAATCTATTTCCATTATGTGTTTGATGGAAAAGTGAGGTGGCAATTCAAAAAATGGTATAATAATAAATTTATCCCTCAACTTATTAATATTGTGTCAAGTTAGTGGTCGAAACCATTTTTGCAAACGGGATCGACTTTTGTTTGAAAACAGAAATTAAAACGGGAGTCGCCATCAATCCTTTTTTTATGAGGTGTGATCGGGTCACCTCGTAATTTGGTTGTTTTAATAAAATATTTTGATTTATCAAAACAATAATTTTAGTCTACGAACTTTGAGAAAATGAGTTCAGGAGTCGGTTACATGCGAGAAAGGATTAGCACCCTCGTAAAGCCCAAGATTGGTGCGTAGTTGATTAATTAATGTCTTTATGTTGATTAAAATTTTCGAAAGAATTCAAAATACAATCCCCGCTATTTTATTTTAAAAGAATTTGCTTGAATAAATCAAAACGAATGCCAAAGACCTTCTCGTCTCGAGATAACAAATGTCACATCCCATAAGTTAAGACACGACATTTGGAACCCTTGAGAATAAGTTTGCCTTTATCTTTTATTGAAATTTCATGTATTTTGAAATTTAAAAGGATATTTTGCTATTTAGGTTTAACGAGAAAATCGAAACCTTGTAAGTTAGGGTATGATTTCTCGAATCTCCAAAACGCGAAATATTGCCTTAATTAAAATTTTTTTTTTGAATAATAGCGAATACAATACTTAAACGATGTGTATTTTATTTATTTAGGGTAACATAAACGGTTTATTATGGGTATATAAAATACATTAAGTGCAACTTTTGAAATAATGGAATGACAATATAGAACATGGAATAACAATTTATGAATAAAATGTTGCATCAATGAATGACAATAATATGAAAATACTGAACGAACTAGTTATAGTACACATGATGGCAATAATCACACAATGTACATCATTTTAAGTATTAATTAATAATCAAAAACAAATTATGTAAAATAATATACAAGAACAATTTAAAGTACATAAAATAAAAATAATTCAACAAAAGGTTCAACATAAACAATAAAAAATTGACATAAATAAAGTATAAGACAGTTTGAAATAAATAATTCAAAGCAATTTAAAATAAACAATACATAAAAGAATTTAAAAGAATAAAATATAAAAAATCTAATATAAATAATTTATAAAACAATTTAAGATAAAATAATGTATAAAGCAACTCAAAATAAATAATATATATGAAACAATTTAAAATAGATAATATCAAACAGTTTAATATAAATAATATATATATAAAATTTAAAATAAATAAAATGTAAACTGTTAACAATAATAATATATATAAAAATTTAAACAAAATAAATAAATAACAAATTAAAGGATTAAAATCAGGTAGACTAGGGACTAAATCATAACAAAATGAAATTTAAAAGTAAAATTACAACAAAATAAATATATGAGGACTGAAAATAAAAACACGTGAAAAGTCCGAGGACCAAATGGGCAAAAAAAACCAAATCTGGACATGTATCAATTTTCCAGAGCATCAGTGGGCTAGGGACTCGATTGAAAACCAATCAAAATTCTAGGGTCCAAATTTAAAAAAAATAAAAAAACAAAGGAGTAAATTAAAAGAAGCATAAACGCGAAGGGACCAAGGTTCTAAATAACCTATTTAACGAAACGCGTGGATCCCCCTGGAGCGGGTCGGGTCGCGCGCGGGTGGCCCTATATGGCGCCGTTTTGAGGCCACTGAAACAGGCCTTAAACGACGCCACCCTAAACCCTTTATAAAAGTAATTTTTTTAAAAATTCATTTTGCTATTCTCTTAAAAAAAACTCTCATAGCCTCTCAACTCTCAACCCCTCCCCCTTGACCGACGTGGGTTCCAACGGCGATTTGCCGCGCAGCCGCCGTGGCCAGTGGCCGGCATGGCCCAAGGCGGCCCCCTATTGAGCCCGGTTTTAAAACACCCAAAGGTCGAACCTCCTCAACCCTAGAGACCGAAGGAAAAGGACCTGATCCCCCTTTTGAGCCCGAATCCAACGACGGCGAAAGGACCACCAACGGCGGGGCTGCGGGCCGATTCAGGTAAACTCTTCCTTTTTCTTTTTCTTTTTATCACTTAGTATGCAAAATAAAAAAAATAAAAGATAACCAACAAGAAAATAAAAATTTCACCTCTGAAATCGATATTCTGTTTCCTTTTTTTTATTAATCTCGTAAAAAAACAAAGATGAGATTTTTGGCTTTTTATAGCCGAATACAACTTTTTGTTTCCTCCTTTTTTGTTAGTTTCCATGTTGTTTCTTCTGTTTGGCCTTTGTTGTTACGTGTTCTTCTTTTTGCAGGTGTCAGACGCATGGATGGCCAGTGATAGGTGAGCGGCGGCAGCAGGGCCAGAAGACCTAGGTGCGGCGCACCTAGGGTTTTTCTTTACTGTTTATTTCTTGATTTTGTTGGGCTTTGGGCTAGGGTTAGTTTTGGGCTATTAGGTTTTAGTTTGGTTTGGGCTGCTAATTTGGGCTTGTTTTATTTATTTGGTTTGTTTTATTTTGGAATCTGGCCCGAGTAAAAATTGGCCTATTACATTAGTTATACTTTTTATAAAAAAAATTTAACTTTTAACATTACAATTTATCTCACTTTGGTCCTAATTCTAAAAAAATTCAAATATATATGTAAAATCCACATGAGTCAAATTGAGAATATTTATGTTTTTTTTTTATATATTTTGAACTTTTAGAATTAGGACTAATTTGAGATAATCTATAATGTTGATGGTTAATTTATTTAAAAATTATGACTAAATTGACACAATATATAAAAATTGAGAGCTAAATTTGTTGTTATACTAAAATTTGAATTTCCACCTCACCCTTCCATCCACTAAAAAGGAAACCTAAGCATAGTTGGGCAACCTATAGTGTTGTTTACCCTTAATTTTACTTTTACATTATAACACAATAAAATTGAGAAAATATTTGGTACACTACTAGTAAAATTTTTTAACTCCACGAGTAATGTTAAGAGGTTGACAAATGACTTATAAATGTATAGAAAATATTTAAAAATAAGTATTTAAAAAGATAGATGGCAATTTATTAAGGTTGGTTGTGAAATAAAAGAAAAGTAAACTCTCAGTGCACTAAATACTAACTCAAAGTAGGAATTTTATATAAATGTTTTATCATAATAGAGACATTTTATATAACATAACTAAATGTGTTTTTATATGTAATGCTTATGATTATATAATATATGAATTTTATAAATATAATTAATATTATTATATGATATGCATATAAATATTATATATTAGAATTATTATCTACAGTATAAAGTATTGATTTGGAAAAGCTTTTAACCAAATAAAAATACTCTTTATTATTTATTTTATTACTAACATTTGAATAATTTTACTTTTATTATTAAATTTTAAATATTAAAAAATATTTTATTAATTTTAACTCAATACTCATATTCTAAAATTTAATCCAAACATGGGCAAATAAAAAAGTCTGCTACCCTAGCACGATATTGTCTGTCGTCCCTAGCATGAGTTTTTAGGTTTTTTTGTCTCTAGTTTTTTATTTGCTTTCTTGTTTTTGTAACCGGCGTCTTCAGGCTACTCCTATTCAGATGACTGGGAGTGTGGGATAGTGTTCTGGCTTTCAAATCTGCAGTCATGGAAACTGAATTAGCACAATTATCGATCAATGAGGAAGAAGAAGAAATCTTACAGATCCAAGTTGATCCGAGTACGCAAAGAGAAGTGGGGGATTTTCAGCTAAGGGATTTTTAGCTTGTAGGATGCTTCCTAACAACAAGTATAATTCATTATTTGGCTATGAAAAGCACGATGGCAAACTTGTGGCATCCTGTCTGTGAGGTTCAAATTCGAGATCTGGGGGGAAAATGTATCTTTTTCAGTTTTTTCATAGTATGGATATAGAGAGAGTTTTGAAAGGTTCACCATTGACTTTCAATAATCATTTATTAATACTTTACAAACTGGAAAGGGGTGAGGATCCACTAAAAGTACCATTATTTTTTTATCCCTTTCTGGGTACAAATTCATGATGTTCCAGTAGGTTTATTTTCTGAGAATCTAGCAATACAATTGGGCAAATTTATTGGAGCTTTCTTGGAATATGATGGTTCAAATTTGGGGAAGGAAAATCGTAATTACATGAGGGTAAGGGTGCAGATTGACGTTAGGAAGCCTTTGAAAAGAAACAAAACAGGTTATGTGCTATAGGATACGCTCGTATGTTAAATTTAAGTATAAACGTCTATCACTTTTTTTTCTACTATGGACGTTTGGGGTATAATGACTCTTTTTGTGAGACAAAAATGATGGTTGGGGGGATATTACTAAAATGGGTTGGGATTTATCATTGCGAGCACCATCTCGAAGAGCCCTATCAATGAATAGTATTTGGTTACGAGAATAGGGGGAAGAAAAGTGGGAAGGAAGCTAGATGGAGAATAGGTTTGTGGGGATTAGTTCAAGGAATGGGAATATGAAAGGAAGAATGGGGAAAACCATTGGTCCAATACTGAGTTTTAACTTAGAAGGGGGGTGTCATCTGTAGAACAATAAAAGGATAAATTATGGTCTAATCAAATGCAAATAGTCATAGAACATGACTTGGAAGATGAAACCTTAATAGGGGAGGAGGGGAAAAAGTGAAACAGAGGGAAATAAAAGGTCTTAATCTTTTATTATCGGCGGCTACCAAGAGGCAAGCCGACCGGGTGCAATGAAAATTATAAGTTGGAACGTCCGTGGTTTGGGGAGACAACGGACGGTTAGAAGACTTCGGCATTTGTTGAAGATAAATAATCCTCAAATAGTCTTCTTTATGGAGACAAAACTTAGTAGAAAGCAGATAGAAAAAGGTCGTAGAAGATGTGGTTATGTAAATGGTATTGAAGTCGACTCAGAAGGTACGAGAGGAGGCTTGTGTTTAGCATGGAGGACTGATGTTGATTTAATGCTTTGTAGTTTTTTAAAAGACACATTGATGTGACAATTGAAGATAAGGAAAAATGAGTAAATTGGAGATTCATAGGATTCTATGGATCCCCGTACGCACAAGATAGGAATGATTCATGGGCTATTTTGAAAAGCTTAGCTACTGATGTGAAAATTCCTTGGTTGGTTTGTGGAGACTTCAATGAAATTATGTATGGATTTTAAAAAAAAGGAGGGCTACCTAGTGATAAAAGAATGATGGAAATTTTTCAAAGAACGTTAGAGGAATATCAACTGAAAGACGTGGGCTTTGAGGGTAGTTGGTTCACTTGGGAGAGATGAAATTTACCGGAGACGAACATACAAGAACGACTAGACAAAAGTGTCGCTAACACAGATTGGATTGCTTTGTTTCTGGAGGTGAAAGTTTAACATCTAGTATATTCATTTTCAAATCATTGTCCTCTTCTTATTAATACTAGGAGGAATGAAGAACAATTGAGGAACAATAATTTTAAATTTAAAGCTTGGTAGTCATTGGAGGAGTCTTTCATTAATGAAGCCAAGAGTTTGTGGGAGAAACCTTCAGGGGAGCTGTTACAGAAGCTGGAAATTTTGAAAAAAGGATTGAAGAAGTGGGCTGGGCAAATTCAAATAAATAGGAAAAAGACTAAACGAATCCTTACGGAAAAACTTGTGGAGTTGGCTGAAGCCGAAAGAAATGATAAGAATTTAGCTGAGTTGATTGATACAAAAATTAATTTAAAGTTTGAGATTGAAAAAGATGAATGTTATTGGGAATAGAGGGCCAGAATAAATTGGCTGAAGTTTGGGGATAAAAATACAGTATTTTTTCACAGTCAAGCATCACAAAGGCAGAGGAAGAATCTCATTCACACGTTGGAAAACGAAAAAGGAAGAGAGATGGTGATCTTGCAGGAAATATAAGGTGTTGCATAGTCTTATTTTCAGAATCTGTTTTCGATCTGTAGGAGGAAAGGGGAACTATGAACACATACTATCAGGGATCGAGCGGTGTGTCAATGCGGAAGACAACCAAAAACTTACAGCAACATACACTAAAGATGAAATCACAGAAGTAGTCTTTGACATGGGACCAATGAAGGCACCAGGGGAAGATGGATTTCCAGCATTATTTTATCAGAAATGCTGGCAAATTGTTGGAGAAGAAGTCACCTCATTTTGCTTACAAATTCTAAACGGAGATATGGAGGTTAGTCCAATAAACTCTACATATATAGTACTTATCCCAAAAGTTAATAGCCCTTCTGATATGATGCAGTTTTGGCCGATTAGTCTCTGCAATGTACTTTATAAAATTATAGCAAAGGCAATAGCAAATAGATTTCAAAAAGTTATTGGTAAATGTATTGATGAGGCGCAAAGTGCCTTTGTGCCTAGTCGGTTAATATCAGATAATGTGCTACTAGCATATGAAGTACTACATAAGTTAAAACAGAAGAGATTAGGGAAAAAATGGCCGTTAAACTTGATATCTTGATATGAGCAAAGTATAAGATAAGGTTGAATGGAGTTTTATAGAGGAGATAATGATAAGGATGGGGTTTGATCAAAGCTGGGTAAACGCCATTATGAAATGTGTTACCACTGTTTCTTATTCGATAATCATGGGCATAGCGGGGATAAATTTTTATCAGCTAGAGGACTTAGACAATGTGATCCACTAAGTCCGTTCTCATTCCTTTTATGTGGTGAGGGCTTATCGAGTCTATTGAGGCTAGCAATGAAAGGAGGCCTTTTAAAAGGAGTTAGGGTTAATAGAAATAGTCCACAAGTATCCCATCTTTTATTTGCTGACGATTGCATATTGTTTATGGAGGCAACAAGCAGGGGTGCTAATCTTTTCAAGGACATCCTACGTGAATAAAAATCTTGTTCGGGTCAATGTGTTAACTTTGACAAATCAACAATATTTTTCAGCAAGAACATGCTGGAGGAGGATAGGAGATAGGTTGTCAATCTGTTGAGGGTACACAGTTCGAATGAACCAGAGTGATACTTAGGGTTACCTAATATGGTAGGTCGGAGGAAAAATGAATCTTTCTAAAATCTAAAGGACCGATTCAAAAAATGTATTGACAATTGGAGTAACAGGTATTTATCGTTGGGAGGATAAAAAGTATTTATAAAAGCCATTCTTCAAGCTATACGAACTTATACGATGACTTATTTTTTATTACCTAGAGTTCTATGTGATGAAATGGAAAGCATTGTAGTAAGATTCTGGTGGTAGAAGAGACAAGGTAAAAGGGGAATTCATTGGTGCACTTGGAAAAACCTTTGTTCTTTAAAAGAAAATGGTGGCTTAGGTTTTCAAAATCTTGGTCAATTTAATATTGCGTTATTACCTAAAAAAGGTTAGCGTCTCATAAATTATCCAAATCCTTTATTAGCCAGAGTTTTAAAAGCAAAATATTTTTCGCATTCAAGCTTCCTAAAGGTAGAGTTGGGAAATTTACCTTCACTTACCTAGAAGAGATCTAGGCAGCAAAGGGACTTCTTCAAAAAGGAATGTGTTGCAGAGTGGGCAGAGGAGACAACATTTCTATCTAGGAAGACAACTGGATACACGGGATTGATAAAATTGACAAATAAAACAGAATAAACAATGGGGAATTACAGTTAGTTTCGGATCTTATTGATAATAAAAACAGGAAATGGAGGTCGAATTTGATAAATAGTACCTTTCAAGAGAAAACTGCTCAAAAAATTCTACAGATCCCTCTTGCAGAGACTGAGCACGAGGATACTCAAGTTTGGAAAGGAGAATTATCTAGCGAGTTTTCAATACGCAGTGCCTATAAACTATTACAAGATGCTAATCTGAATCCTATTAATTATTTATTACAGACCGAAATAAAAGAATTTTACAAGAAATTATGGAGCCTACAACTGCCTTTAAAAATTGTAATTACTATTTGGCAGATTTCCTGAGATTATATCCCTAATCTTGCTAATCTCAAGTACAGGAAAGTCACTTCAAATGATAGATGCCCTCGTTGTTGCTTCTGGGCAGAAGAAAGCCTTCATGTCTTCCGAGAATGCCCTATAACAATAGAAGTTTGGCAATCGTTAAACTTATCATGGGTTATGAATAATATGAATCAAAATATATGAGAGTGGCTAACCTGGGTTTTTAAGAGAAGCAACAACGACCAATGTCGACTCTTCTGTTATGCTTTATGGCTGATATAGTTCTCCAGAAACCAACTCATACATGAGGGGAAAAATACAACAGGAAGGGTTTTAGCACAAAACGTTCAGAGGTATATGGCAGAATATGAAGGAATAAGAGTTTTGACGAATAATGGAAAAATGAACAGAAGTTATAGAATACATGAGGACATGCCGAGAACAACGATCTATTTTGGTGCAGCGTTCGACAATAAAACCCTCAAATCAGCGACAGGTCTGGTAGGATGGGACTTGAGGGGAAATTTACTAGTGTTAAAGACGGTTATTCATAGCAATGTCCCCTCACCTTTCGCAGCAGAAGCATATGCATGTTTAGAGGGTACAAAGTTAGGGATTTCACTAAGAACTCAATCAGTTAAACTCATGGGGGACTCTAAAACAATAATAAAAAAAATGTCAGACGACTTCAACAGACATGTTTTCAAGAACTTATTTTTCAGCATATTCATAGATCAAAGAACTCGCATGCACATAGACTAGCAAAGAATGCTCTTGATAGAGAAGAAACCACTTATCTGATGGGAGAAGAACTGAATCGGCATGCCTTTGCCTCGGAAGGAAACTGGTCAAGGAATCCAAATTGAAGGAGCGGATGAAAGAAAAGCACTTAAAGCAGATAGAAAAATAAAGTTTTATCTTTTGGGAACAACTATCAACAGAACGGATGGGTCTTTGGAAATGATTATTCGACAGATTTTATGGTATCCAGCCGTTTTTGAATTGACTGGGGTAGGTATAATTGATTTCTTTTATTTTCATTTAATGCTTTTTTGTTTTCCATTAAGAGTGAGTTTGGATGGGCGATTAGGTGCGGTGCGGTGCGGTGCGTTTAGCTTACTTTTTGTCTCACGCTACAATATCTAATCTCACCGCCACCGCTGTTTTTACACTAATCATAGGTAAACGTACTGTCCATCCAAACTCACCCTAAGTCAATAAGCAACTAGCTAGTTAGGAGGTTTTCACTTCTATTTAGTGAGGCCCGATTTTGCTGTTTCAATTTTTGATGTATTTAGTTTTGGGCCTATTTATTTAGGCCTTTAGTTTGTTTTATTCTATCTTTAATAAAATACCCAGTCATTTTATTCAAAAAAAAAAATCCAAACTCATAATCTAAAATATTTATTTCCAAAACCAAATATCCCAAACCCAAACTAAAATAAACTCATTATATCCCCAAATATCAACTCCAAAATAAATAAATAAAAATTTAATACCCAAATATAATTTGTAAAAATTAAAAACCAAATCTAAAATTGAATTTAATAAAATTAATTTTTAATATATAAAATTCTTAATAATTTTTAATATAGAAAGGTACTTAATTTTTGTTGGGTTTTTGAGAAAATGGATTAATTTAATTATGAGTTGCATCTCAACTACCTTCACCACGATTCTTCTGAATGGGTCTTAACTCCAAAGTTTTCGATCTTCTCGAGCAATTAGACAAGGGGCTCCTCTTTTGTCACATGCTTTCATTATGTGTACGGAATTTCTAAATTTGTAAATTCTCCAAGCATTAGAGCAAAGAATGTGGAAACCGATTCGTGTTTCAAGAAGTGGTCCTTGGTTCTCTCACTTAATGTTTGTAGATGATGTTATACTTTTTGCCAAAACAAACTCCAAAACGATGGAAGCCATTGGAAAGACTCTTCAAAACTGCATGAGGGTATCACATCAATGCATTAGGATTGATTGCAAACTTTTTGGGGATTAGAGAGACCTGAGATCTTGAGAAATATTCGGGGTTCCCTATACACTCTAGGAGGGTGACTCGAGGAGATTACGATTTCATAATTGAGAAAGGTAGGAGTAAGCTAAGAGCCTAGAAAGCGAATCTTCTCTCCCCTATCGAGAGACTTATTCTTATTCAATCTACGATGGCTACCATCCCAAACTATTTCATGCAATTCCAAATGCTTCCACATTGTGTACTAACCAACTTGACCGCATGAACAGGCCTTATTCTGTTCAAGAAACCTAAATGTGGAGGGTCTTTTTGCTCTCTATTCTAATACTCAAGAAGAGATCAACCATTTGTTTCAAGAATGCCCTGCCACAAAACGCCTCTGAGAGAACTTTGCAACTACAGTTACTCCCCTTCTACCTCTCTTAGATGGTAAGATTTGATCTCCTTGAATCTTTCATCTAAGTTGTGGATTACCATCTTTGCCATTGCTTTATGAGAAATTTTTCTGGTTAGGAATGCCTGTGCTTTTGGAAACTTCTGTCCTATAAGGAATTTTCTAGTCAGAGTCCTTTCAGCAACAGAGGAATTTTTGGCCATTTCCTCTTTGGTTAAAAAAGTTCACCTTCCATCTTTTACTCCAGTGTCCTGGAAACCACACCTATGAATTAGTATAAACTCAATACGAATGGATCATCCTTAAGCAACCGAGGAAAAGCGAGGGTGGGAGTCCTAATTCGTGACCACAGCGAGAATTGGATTATTGGAGCTTATTTACATATCCTAAGATCAACTAGTGTGGAAGCTGAACTCTGGGTCCTCAGGAATGAACTTTAGTTGGCTATTAGCCTAAATCTCGATAACCTTGAGGTCGAAGTTGATGCTATCACCATCATTCACTTAATGAAAATTAAATTAACTTCTAATATTTTATCATCACCTTTGATTGATGAGTGCAGGATGCTCCTCCACTCTTTGAATATTGGCACCTTAAGCTTATATTTTGAGAAGGGAGCAATTGCACGAACTCATTAGCTCAGTTAGGGAGCATTGTTCAATCCACCTTGCCCTTGGGTGATTTAAATTTCCAGAATTTGCTTTGTATTTGCAACTTTCCTCCTAGTTGTTAAACCCCTAATAATAGCATAGGTGTGTTATATATCCGACAACTTTTTAAATTAGTGTGTAATGAAATCTAGTTCCTTTTCCCAAAAAAATAAAAAATAAAAAATTCTTTGTTGCTGATGAGAAAAAATAGCCTTGAAATGTTTAATGTAGTTTTGCTAAAAATCCAATCTAATATCACTTATTGAACTGAAAAGAAAAACCTGGGATTTTCAATCCTTATAATTTGATGGAGATAATGATATTTAGCATAATCGTATATTAAAAACATAATCTTTTGTTTTATAAAACAATGATACAAGTATACAATGAAATACCCTCCCTTTCTCCCTAACACAAAAATGTATAAAGGTATATAACAACATGAAGTATTCATAAAATTTTTGCTTAAACTTTTTTTTTTTCCGTATACCATTACATTTTGATAAGATTAGTAATTAATTTCATATCATATATATTATAATAGTTAAGAACCACTTTAAATGTGGCTTCTTTTTTATTGTGTATATGAATAAATCCCAACCCTCACAAAGAAGTCTTAAAATCATGCATAGTTACACATGCCATAAACGCAATACTCGCCGCGGTTACACCGGTGGTTACAAGCTCCGCAATGTCTTTTGTCGAAAGCAATGTTGACGCACTCTCCCCGGCAGCAAACCTGGGTGAACTTGCACTTCCTCTTGCATGCACCGCAGTTGTGGTTGTCCGTCGCCAAAAAGACACATTTGTTGTTGCAGCAAGTGGAGGTGGCGCCTTCTAGGACGTAACAAACCTCTTCATCTTTGTGGCAATGGTCGGCAGCTCTAGGGTTTCTATATCCTTGCTGGAGGAAACGACTTACCCTTTTGGGACTCCCCATTGGTAGTACGGGTGGTCCAGCGTCTCTGAAAGTCGTTAATGGAATCAGAGAGTTATCTTCGGCAACGGCACCGATGGTTTTCATCGCTAAAGCAATTGTTACAGCATAGGTTAGAGCTATAGTGACGAAAATTTTGGCAGCTTCCATCTTGTTTTTTCTTTTTGTGTGTGTGTGTTTGGGTCTTGGGTTCTTTAAGAGAGTTTTTTGATGGGTTCTCCTCCTCGTTTTTGTGAAGGAAATAGGACAAGTTTGGAGATATTTGGTGAAGGGAAATGGGAGGGATTTGGGGTTTATAAAGGAAATAAAGGGAGGGGTTGACCAAAGAAACGGGAAAAATAGGTAAGGTGCATGGGAGGCGAGGCTCTTTGGGATTCGAAGCAAAGAGTATGGTCGAATTCTAAAGCTTAATTAATTGACTAATCAACTTTTAAGAAATGAAATACATTAGAAAATGTAGGTTTTATACTTGGTAAGCTAATCAAATTATTGTTGCATTCATCCCAAGTTAGACGTTTGTTGAAGTTAATTATATTAGCACTTATAGTACCTTTTTCTTAAATTATTAATTAATTAGGGCATAGGGAGGCGCTTAGGGGCTAAGTTATATAATTATTTTAAGATTAAAATTCAATTATAAATTTTTGGGACTAAAATATAATTTTAGTACAATATTAATTTATAATTTTATATTCTTTTAAAAATATTCTATTGCAAGCTAAAGCTGCTTCTTACCCTCGGTGCCGCCCCTAGAGGCAGCAAGTCTGGACCTGGCATTGAAAATTTTAGATATTTTTATATTTTAAAAATAGTAAAAAAAATTATTGATACAAAAACATGTAATTTGGTCACTTTTTCTTTTGATTTTGGTGATTCCACTAGGCATGACCCCTCATTCTAAACTGCATCATTAATTATTATCATAAATTTTTATTTTAGTCAATTATTTAAAAAATTGTTACAATTTGAACATTGAACTATTTAAAAATTTTAATTTAAGTTATTGGGCTATTAAAATCAATATTATATGACTTTCTTTGTTTGCTCTGCCTGCACCAATCGAAAGTTCTCTTTCATTTTCTTTTTTATAGTTTAGTTTTTTTTCATGAAATAGCTTTTGATGTCACAAATTTACGAAATCAAATTTCAAATAGCTTTTTTCTTCGATCTTTAGCTCTAGCTATTAGATTAACTTGGATCTAAGATATATTCTTCTATTCATTGATGGGTACTAATCCACTGCACCGGTCATTGAATCATCACTTGGAGCTCGCTGATGAATTTTTTTTTAAAACTTAACAGCCCAATGACTTAAACAAAAAATTTTGAATAGTTCAATGACCAAAATGAAAACTTACCAATAATTTAGTGACTAATGGTGTAGTTTACCCTATATTATACTCTATTGACAAATAACTAAAATATTCTTTTATGTACAAAGTAATTTATATTATTACGATGATATTTTTGTCCTTTTACATTTTATAAATCAATAAAAATTCAATTATGGTAAAATTTGAACCCATGACACAATAAATTTTAAAATTTACTTTATAATCTAAACCAAAACATCATTTAAATTTTATATAAACTTTTAATAAATATATTTATTACATATTTTATTCACACATGGGTATGTGATAATATAATTTTTAAGCTTAAAAAATTATATTGGTAATTAATATTTAGACACAACAACCTATCAAATTCATTTACATCTATATATATTTTAATTTTCAATATTTAAAACTTTTGATCTAATAAAATTACCCGTAAACTAAGATAAAAATACAAGTAAAGACATTTATATCTCTTTCTTTCACTTTCGTTTTCAAAGTATCGTTTTTGGAAATATGCAAAGAACCTTAATATATGGTATTTCAATATTGCCTCAATGCATATATTTATGTTTTTTTAGCTCTAAGTATAACTTAAGAAATTTTTTGGGGAGGTGATTCAAGCTTATTGTCTATAATTAAATAATTGTTTTGTTGTAACACTAAGCTTGAAGCATGTGCTAGAGGTACAATCACATGGAATGTGAAAAGTCAAAGCCCCCAACCTTTTTGAACCATCAATGAAGTGAAAAGATTCAACTAAAAGGTGCTCCTAATATGAAATTTTGCCTTGCCGTTTGGCCAAGCAAAGTTGGAGCATTCCCATTTAAGAATTTTAAGCCACAAAAAGGACTCTAGACAGCTAGCTGTTACTTGAAAGTGTTGATTAGAGAAACCAATACTTGAACTCAAAGCTTAATGTTGATCTTATGAACATAAATGTAAGTTAGCTAGCAATGAATCATATTTGGTGTACATATATTTTTTATTTGATATTTTCGACACCAAATACCCAAATTTAAAGTGTAATTAAATAAAATCTTTAAATTAAAAATAAAATTATTTAAATATTATTATTTTTTACTTACAAAATTTAAATCCAAGAGAGGTGGATCGAAGTCGTTAATCATTCCATTCCACCTATCAACGCGCGTGGATGTGTTAATTGTGTAGCAAGTAAAAAAAATTGCTATTATAAGAATATAAAACAAGAGAGTGCCAAGTGCCACGATAGTGAAAACAATTGAGAAATGCTTTTTTTTTTCTCTTTTTAAATACAAGAATAGGATAATATTTGAATAACAAACACGATTAGCGCGATTCGAATCCATATCACACTTGAGGGGATAAATACCTTAACCATCAGGTTATCATATGGGGTTCAAATAATAATTTAAATAATCATTGAACAGTTAAATTAAATAATAATTCAAATTATCATTAAAATTTTCAAATATTTATTTTCATCCAATTTAACTCTAAATATGATCTAACTGAGTCTCGACTTAATGAGAATTGGTGATGACATTTAATCAATTTTCATTGGATTAATGACCCAAATAGCTGAAAATGAATATACGGAAGCTTAATTAATTATAATAAAACAGATTTAGATGATTGTTTAATTAAGTTTTATTTTATATAATCCATGTATTAATTATGAAGGAAGCTTAGATGAAAAAAATTCCTCATAAAAATAAAATCTAAAATAGCACTCGATCGAAGTTTTAATCGAAAACTATCAATTAATTAAATCCTCGAAATTATTTTTTTCCACTAAAGCTCCTAACGTCTCATTTAAGTGATGACATGGTAGTTAACATGATGGATGATGTGGCAAATTCATTACGTGGAAGTTGGCGTAGCAGCTAATGTGGCAACTAAAGTTGAAAATTGATGGCATTGTAGTTGACGTGGCAATTGATATGGACACTTGATGTAACGATTTGGTTTCCAATAGTATTAGAAAATACGGTTTCAAGACCCCATTTCCATAAATCGAGCCCGAAATATTTAATAAAAATATTTACAAAATTATTAGATAATTAAATTTAATTTCGGATAAGTGATTTAGCCGAAATTGTATTTAATTAGGACCCAGAGACTAAATTGTAAAGTCTAATAGCTAGAGGTTTTTAATTAGAAATTGGATTGAGGACTTAAATTAAAATTAACCAAAGGCCCAAAATAGCAATTAGACCCTATGTAATTGAGATTAGTGGACGATATAATATCATTATGCTTAATGGGTAAAATTTAATAAAATTAAAAGTAAAATCGGTGGAAAGAGAGAGAATTTTGATATCTTTCAACCGAACCAAAGATAAAAGCAAGAAGAAGATGCCATTGAAAGGGTTTTCAAAGCTTTTAATTGATAATTGGTTAGTGCAATTTAGTCTTTTTCTTGTAATTTTTATGTTTTTAAGATCATGGGAGCTTAATCTAGCTAACCCATGTATCAAATTGTAAAATTGTTAGAGTTTTAAAAGATGTCGTTGAGAATTAAAAGTATTAGGTGTTAAATTGATAGGTTTTAAGCTTAGATATGAAAAAGGCCTAAATTGTAAAGCTTAATTAATAGCTTCGTACATTAGGGACTAAACTAAATAAATTGTAAAATTGGATTAGAAATAAAAAATAAAAGATCCCTAATGAACAATAGTGAAATCGGATTCTAATTTGGAGTTTTAAATTGAAAGTTATGTTAGTCCCGATTTTAGAGACTAAATTGAATAAAATACAAAATTTGTATAAAATGACAATTGATTGTGAATTTGGTTGAATATTGATGGTGTTGTATGTTTATGTTAATTCGTAGCTAACATCGACCCAGATTCCTCGAGAGGGAAAGGAAAAGCTAAAGCCATCGACGAATAGCTCGAAATTTTTGGTTTGTATTTCTATAATTCAAATCACTTCAATTGTTGCATATTTATTCTATTTTGCATGGTAAGATTATGAGGTGAGTGGAAATTGATTGATCGAATTGAATTGATATGGTTTTGATTGATTATTGAGATAGAGGACTAAATTGAATAGAATTGAAAATATTGTAACTTGATGAAAATATGAAATTAACTTTGAATTGAGTTGATTCATCCTATGATACATATAAATTGATGGTTTTTTTGAACAATTGAAAATGATGAATTGTGAAATTGAGCTATATTCAGAATTGGACAATCGATTACCCTATTAACTATTCAGGTAGAGTCGGATATAATTGGCATGTCATAGGATAGATTGTAACAGTCCGTTTCCAGTTAAATCGAAACAGTGGGTTTGGGACCACAAATTCGAAGTCGAAAAAATTTATTTTTTTATTATTATATGGTCTACTGTATGATAGAAATACAATATAAAAATTTCGTTAAGAAATTTTACCGTTTACATACCTAATTTGATGAAAAGGACTAAATTGTATTAAGTGCAAAAGTTGAGTTCTAATAGCTATTTGTATTAAATAGCTATAAAATTTGAAATTTGAGGTCCTTACATAGTAAATAGGCCATTTAGAGTTGTTAGTAGATAAGTATGAATAGTCATCATTGGAAATTGAATAAATTATTAAGGGTAATTTTGAAAATTATCAATTAAAGTTATAATAAATAAAATAAAATAATCTATTATCATCATCTACCACCAAAAAAAAAAAGAGAGAGAGAAACCCTAGCCATGGAATCTTGAGATATTAACAAGCTTGTTTTGCTCAATTAGGTATGTATCATTGTCCCGTTTTTTATGATTTCTATATTTTCGAGATCATAGTAGCTTAATCTAGCTAGTTCGGGGATTAAATTGCAAAATCGTTAAAGTATTAGGGTTTTTCCATTGATGAGTATGCTTGAATTTTGAAATTTTATGATAGAAAATAAAAGGTTGTTGTTAGATAAACAACTTTTGTAAAGAAAATTTTGATGAAATTATCAATTAAGGATTAAATTGAAAAAGATGATAAATTTATGGTAAATTTGTGAAATTGTGAATTATGTGGGCTGCTATTAATATGTATAAAAATTGACTAGGCTTGAGTAAGTATTAAATTGCATGAAAGTCATTTTCTAAGCTTAGGGATTAAATTGCAATGAATTAAAAGTGTAAGACCCGCTAATGATATTATATTATATTTAAATATATATTTTGGTAGAATATAAGCATTAATTTTTCATTCATTTTCTTTTGACATGATTTTGCGAATCTGGTTTGCAATAACACTTGCCCTACCAGAGGTTACACGATAATTTTCATGTATTGCGATCTGCCAGTTCAATGCTCATTTCATTGGAGGCAACGCCATGAATTCATTTCCATGTATCAGACCATGTTATTCATTTCAAAAGTAAGGGGTAGTGGCTTAAACACGAAAGAAGCTTAAACACGAAAGAAGCTTCTTACATCTTAACACGAACAGACCAAACCAGACTAATTACAACAAGCATTCATCACTCTTGTACAAACATTTCAATTTACAGAATACGTATACTTGCCTCAAACCAAACATAAACAAAGACATTACATACACACATAGAGTAAGAAGGAACCCACTAGAAAATGCAACAAGTTCAAAAAACAGGACTTTTGCCCTTATCACGAGAACCTTTAAGAGTATCTTGAGTTATATAATATAAATAGCTAAACTTATTAGATTGTATACCACAAAACTAAAAAAAAACTTACAAGAAACATCACAAAACCCAGATTCAGGAAGTTTCCTTCCTTACACTCAAAACAAACGCTTAAGCGTGCAGCCCTAAAGCCACATAAATAACCATGAAAATAACCTAAGCTTTATTAACATTTACCAGGTGCTAAAATAACGAAAGAGTTGGTGAGTACAGTGAACCCAAATCTTCAAGCAGGTCTCTAGTCTTAGGCTTTCCGAGAGAAAAGTGAAAAGAAAGTTTGAGAAGAAAATGTGAATACAAGAGAAGACGTAAAAGCTTGATCAAGAAGTTAATACTAACTTTATACAAATAGACACGGAAGTTAGGTTTAGTGGATAAATCTGATTATCCCACTAACCTTCTCGATTTTTGTGACTAAGAACTTTCTCTCTTAACATAAATGCGAGCCTTATTGACTACGGTAACTTAGTTTTATTCTAACCAATTCTCATTTGTCTAACTAAAATTTTCAACCAAAATAATAATATAATAATATAATAAATGATTCTATCAAACTGAGGGCTTAACATATTCATCTAACAGCTGGGGTGGCGTATACTTTTCAGAAAAGTTTGCCAAACCATTAAGCTCACCCATCATAGGCTTCACCCAAGGGCGCACTCATAGACTTACATACTTAGTCACAATTAATACCTTACCTAGTCAAAACTTTCTCTAAACATTATACTTCGACAGACAGTAACCGGATCATTAGGACTATGCCGAGCGCGATGTTACATGTGTACTCAATATCTAGACAAACCATGTTTCCAAGATGTCAACCATTTTTCATCATCAATCTATATGTGCAAGCATGCTAAGACATTAGCAACCAACCTATCCAACAATACACATAAATGATCAGTTCCAACTTGTAACACCCCTTACCCGAGACCATTTTCGGAGTCGAGCTCGAGGCATTACTTTATTTAACTTATTAGTTCGGGGCATAAAAGTTTGCTTTTAAAATTTATCTCACTATCTATGATAAAGCTGTCCACTCGCGCAGCAGTCACTAAATCATTTATAACTTGAGCTACGGAACTCGAAATTTAAATCTGTAAATTTTCCATGAAACTAGACTCATATATATTCTTACCATAAATTTTTCAAAATTTTTGGTTTAGCCAATTAGTACAGTTTATTAGTTAAAGTCTCCCATGTTTCACCACTCGACTGTCCTGACCTCTTGCCACTAAAAATAAGTTTTCTCATTGTAGGATTTTCATATGATGTTATCACTTGTTTCTATAGAAAATAGACTCAATAAGGAATCTATACATATAAATTACAACTCATAAATATTCTTTTATAATTTTTAGTGATTTTCTAAACTCAGAATAGGGGACTCCAAAAACGGTTCTGCCCCTGTCTCACCAAAATTCACATATCTCAAAATATAAAATTCCTTTTGCTAAACCGTTATTTTCCATGAAAATAGACTCAACAAGCTTTCATTCTATATATCATACACCCTCTAATTCATTTTATACTATCCTAAGTTATTTTTCAAAATCACGTCACTGCTGCTGTTTGAAATCTGTTTCTTTGCAAATTATTACTCTTTCATGATTTCTATGCATAATTTATCACATAGACATGTATAACAACAAACACCTTCATACGTAACCATTTTGACAACCATTCATCTTTAGATATTTACACATCATTCTTTAGCAAAATCATAATACAACATTCAAAATAAGTAAGTCCCTATACATGCCATAGTTCAAACATAGTTCATCATAAAATACCGAGTCGTTGTGGTTGATAGTGTGGACGATCTCCGACGTCTTTAGGATCCTCGACTTTGATTAATAATGCTATATAAAAAGAAAATAAACAAAGTAAGTATAATGCTTAGTAAGTTTACAAGTAAATAAATAGCAACATTTAACACAATTAATAATACTCAAGTGACATAATCTTTAATTTCCTCTTACTTACTTCCTTACTCGTTCTCTTGCTTGTTTACTTAGATAACTCATAATTATGACTTACTTTTCTCTTGCTGAAACGTTGATTTTCAATGGTAACATAATATACTCTTAACTCTTATAACTCACTTGAACTTGCCATTTATGCTTTTAGCTGAACTTTCATGAACATAAGTTATTTACTAGCCCGTTGAGCCACATTGGAACAATAAGGATACTTGGGTCTCTTTCTGATAATAACATGCTAAAGCCATGTCCCAGACATGGTCTTACATGGGATGTTTCATGTACTGCCAATGCCATATTCCAGATATGGTCTTACATGGGAGTTCTAATATCGGTGCCCATGCCATGTCCCAGACATGGTCTTACGGGGGACCTCTCATCTCGGTGCCAACGCCATGTCCCAGACATGGTCTTACATGGGACCCCTCATCTCGGTGCCAACGCCATGTCCTAGACATGGTCTTCCATAGGCCCTCTCATGATTTCAAGGATGCCAATGCCATGTCCCAGACATGGTCTTACATGGGATCTCTTTACCCAAATGTCATGACATTTGTATCCAATACATTCCTTATGTTTTAACGAGACTTTTTAATATCAATTCTCTATCATCTCATACTTGAGTCAACATCAAATAAATTCATAAAATAAATACATAATTACTGGAAAATAGCAGCATTAATAATAATTATTAAAATATTGCATTTATTTACCGTAAACTTACCACGGTACCAAATATAGCCAAATCTACCACTTAGTCTTCAATCTTATTCTTTCCTCAATCTAACCTCGAATTCCGTTCTTTTTTATTATGAGCTTGAGAAAGTGTGAAAACCATAGCTATGGTGTCCTTCAAATTTTGGCAGCAAGCTTTTTGGAGAAGATGATATTTTTTGCCATCTTTTTCCCTTTTTATTCTTTTTATTATTCAATGACTAAAATACCCTTCATTAAAACTTTAGTTATTTTTATCTATGCATGCCTATTTTTGTCCATGGAAATTTTATGGTCTAATTACTATTTAAGGACCTCTACTTTGATTATGCACTTCAAATAAATCCTTTATCATCTAAAACTCATATTTACCCACTTTTGCAATTAAAACCTAATAGGCAATTTAGGCATGCAATCAATAAATTTCTTATCAATACTCTAGTACTTATATCTAATCACTCGATAAATCATAAAAATTAATAATAATTTTCTCTTTAAATCAGGTTTGTGGTTACGAAGCCACTATTCCGATAACCTTAAATTTGGGCCATTACACAACTTGCTTGCCCTTTTCCAATCATTTAAACATACCATTATGTAACTTAACCACATGCTATTAACACTATATTATTCATAATTCATGGAAATAACCTATTTTACTTTGATTTCATATCATTCAACTTATTTCCATCTACTCATTCCCATTTTTTTCAGCCACCGGGGCTCGTTTTCATTTTATTTACTCAATTAGCAATAAAATTTCAGTATTATACATAATTCAATCCAATAGCATCAATTGATATCACATTCATATCATGTACCAATTATACATTTTGAAACCCCTATTAACTTGACTCAAACTCATACGGATACTCGGATCATCTAACAAACACACTAAACAGGCACCGAAGTGCACCATCGGATAAACCGAAGTAGGGTAACTGGCACGTAACCTGCATACTGGTGTACAAAATGCATCCTAACGTACAAAGCACATACTAGCACAGAAGTGCATTTTAGCATACGAAGTTTTCCTAGGCCCTAGCGCATAAGCGCATAATCCCATACACAAACCAATACTATGGCATGCCAACTATATCCAACACAGCCCAAACAGCTAATAGGGTACCAATATTCAACTTATTTACAATTTAGTACGATTACCATTTATCAAACATATTCACTATCACAACCCAATCTATTAACATATCATATATACTTCATGTCATTCAATACATTGTCACCCAATCGTATAGCACATATCATAATTCAAACACTTCATGCAATTTTACATTTTATTCAATTTAGTCCTCTATTTCAGCAGTTCACAATTAAGCTCAATTCAATAGCACATATTATCACTAGATACTCAACTTATATTCAACTTATATTTATAAATGCAGTTAACATGAAGATGCAAGCAATCAATACAGACCTAAATCATAAATTTACAAACCGTTGTCTCGCGTCACTTGTCAACAACTCTCGCTTTTCCTTTCCCTCTTAAAGGGTCCACGTCGATGTTAGGTACGAATAGTCACAAAACATAACACATTATCAATTTCTATCCAATTCATAACCAAATATCAATTTACACATATTTTTCAATTTATTAAATTTAGTCCCTAAAATCGAGACAAACATAACATTCAATATAGAGCTTCGGATTAAAATCTAATTTTGCACATATTCATTAGGGACCCTTTATTTTCTATTCCTATTGAAATTTCATAACAATTTTACATTTTATTCAATTTAGTCCCTAATGTACAAAACTAACAATTAAGGTTTACAATTTAGTCTTTTCATAATCCAAGCTTAATTTCTATCAATTTAACACCTAATTCATCCAAGTCTCAACAACGGAAACTTATCAAAACTTAAAAAATTGAAAAAAAATTGATACATGGGCTAGCTAAATCAAGCCCCCATGATAAAAAAAATCTATAAAAATTATATGAAAAATGCTTAATTACCTTAACAAATGGTTGACCGAAATGAAAAATACTAAGAACCAAGCTTTTCTCTTTTCTTTGTAATGGTTTCGGTGGCTTAGGGGGGGAAGATGGCAACTTCCGACTAAGTTTTTTTCTTTATATGCAAAGATTAATCTTTAATTAATCTTAACCAACCTCAATTTATTCTTTAATGAAACTATTTTAATTAATAATTTAATCTTAACCAATTCATCATAACTGTCCACTGACTATATAAAAAAATGTCTAATAACCATTTTAGTCCTTGAGATAATTGCTATTTAATTCCCAAATCTTTTCCTAATTAAAATATATAGTGATTAAACTTTTACAATTTAGTCCCTAGGCCTTAATTAACTACAATTTTGACTAAATTACTTACCGATTTCAATTCATCTATATAATAACTTCATAAATATCTCTATTTAATATTTACGGACTTGTTTTATAAAAATAAGGTTCAAATCATATTTTTCGATGCCAATGGAAACTATATCGTTACATGCATTTTAACCTTTTATCACTTATTACCTTTTTTTTATTTCCATTCATGGCACTTAACACATCAAAATTTCCATAAGTCATACTTATCATTCATGATTATTAATTATACACGCAACATTTTGCTTGCATGCAACATTTTGCATTTATGAACTTTTTTGGCAAAATAAAAAATTGTGATTTAGTCCTTGTACTCTTCACCTTCATTCAAATTAGTTCAACCAAGACTCCCTTGAGACTAATTCATACTATTTATGATTATCATGCCAAATAATCATTAATAACTCCTATTTTCTATGGTCAAATCAAATTTTAGTCTTCGTAGTTTTCTAACTTTTCCAATTTAGTCCTTTTTTTCCAATATTCCAAGTCCACTCTGGTACTCCCAAATTTTATTCTCTAAATATATAATTAATTCCTTAAAACTTCATTCAATTTTCAATTTCCTCAAATTTATTGTATTCAATCTTGGAACAAGTACCATTTACTATATCGAAAATTTGGAGCGTTACATTTTTTTTCTTACTAATTGTTTAAACTTTTTACTAACATGACTATTAATCTTGAATGTTAAGATCATGTTTCTTATCTTTAATTAAACAATTTCATTAATATAATTTAAACTTTTATTTAACATAATTACTCATACACTCAAGGTACATAGATTTCAAAGCTTACATACAACTTTCCCTCTTGAAATCAACACCTTATCTTTCAACCTATAACTTTCTCCTTTCCTTTGCTACTTGCATCAATTTCCACTTCTTTCTCTTTTATCTTTAAGTTTGCATACATACATACATACATACATACTCAATAACAAGTTGAAATCACTACTAATGCATGTACTCAATTAAAACGTGAAAAAGAGATGAACATCTAATTTTCTTACCTTGCTCTTTTAATTCTCTACACTTAAACAAGCTATTTCATCACTTTCTTCTCCTTTCTAATACTAAATAGAAAAGATGTAAACAACTTGAATATAAGCTTCTCTCTCAAAAACAAGATCAAATTTTATGAGAAAACATGATTTCTTGCTTGTTTTAAGCTTGAAATCGTCAGTTTCTGTATTCTTTCTTTTCTCCTTCTTCTTTCTTTTTCCTATGGCAAAAATATAGAATATTCTCTATCCTTCTCTCTTTTTCTTGGCAGGGCACCCTAAGAACTTTTAGTCCATTTTTTTTTTCATTTTCTTGAAATTTTTCCTTGCTTTTTTACTAACCAATCACATTAACCCACTTTTCAACCTTAATCAGCTTACATTTTCACCATACATGTACACCTAGCATACTTTGGTGTCCCAACAAATCATTATATCCCATAAAATCATTTCATCATGCTCACAAAATAATAAAATTACACTTTAATTTATGTACTTTTAACCTTTATTCAATTTAGTCCATACTCGAGATTTAAAATTCACATATTTACCCTTGCTAACATCCTTTCCCGGTGTCTAATCATTTTCTAAAAAAATATTAAATTATTCTAATCCATTTCCTTAAAATTTTTACTAATACATTTTCTTAAAATAATATTATTTTCATTATCGAAAATTTTGAGGTATTACATAACTATTATTAATTAATGCTATTAAACTCTTTTAACAACAAATTATGACCCTATTTTTTTCCCTTCTTCTATTTGTGCTATATGAGCAGCCTTTAGCTGAGAGTACTCTAATGTCACAGCTTTACAAAGAACATATGGCTTGGTTAAAATGTCAACCACTTTCTGATGATGTTGAAACATGATTGACTTGAAATTTGTTGGGGATATGAACTCAATTATATTTATAATTTATTTTTTTAAAGATTAAAATTTTATCTACTTTAAACAACTATATGTGTGTGTTTTTTAATTATTTTTTCATGCCAATTATTGCACTTCTTTTATTAAAAGAAGTTTAGTTTTTTTTTTTTTCACTTTGTGCGATGAATTATGGTAAATCTTTTAATTGGGATGGTTACTCTCTTGATTCGTAAGATTTGATTAAATTAAGTTGAATCTCGAAACCTTTAAAACGTGACAAATATGATTTGTAGAGGATGTTGAGCTGGGTATTACTTCAATAGAGGAAAGGCAATTTGAGATTTGATTTGACGCTATTTCATACACTTTAATCATTTAATAATCCCACTCACGGTTACTTTTCCTCTTTTTTAATATATAATCAAGATTTTGTTGAAACATAATTTCTTCTAACTTTTAATATAAAAATGTTATTTAGAGCAGCTAAATAAGACTCCTTTTTTTTTTTATTCTTTTGGTCTTAAATCACCTCTTACATTTCAAAAACTGAAAATTTATTTATAATATGGATTTTATTTTGTATTGGTTAAATTATAAAGTAAAAAATAAAGGTGATTATTTTTTATATTTAAAATTTAGTCTTCGTATTTTTATTTTTAAGAATGTAGTCTTTTATTTTTATTTAAAATTTAGATCTAATTGTTAGCACCGTCAAAATTTTATTAAATTTCTTGATGCGACATTTTGAAATTAAAAAAGGTACTCACTTGATAGTCATGTGACAAAATTTGACGTTGTAATGTACTTAAATTTAACAAAGATTTTAATGATGTTAATGATTCTTAAAATTCATGACAACATTTTAATTAGAATATAGTATTTAGACTAACTAATGACATTATAAAATTGATTCATCAAATTATGTAAAAAAATTAAAACATAGAGATTAAATCTAAAATTTGAGTGTAATATAGTGACCAAAACTTAAATTTAACCATCATTATATAATCTTAAAAAGAAAAGGGTTAAATTAAAATTTAACAATTATATTATAATTTAAAATAAAATTATTATTAATTACTTTTCCTATTAATAAAATTTTAATATAAATATGCTATGCGTATGAATACATTTTTAAAAAAAATAAAGAATTATTTTTTAAAAAAATAAAGAATTATTTTTTATTTTATTTTTATTTTAAGTAATATCATAAAATTATATTAATTATTAATGTCTATTATGGTTGTTCAGTTGTAAAGTTGAATTTTTTGAGTTTTGAGTCGAATTTATCTCGAGTTCAAGTTCTATCGGTCTCAGGCTCAAGTCTATTACAGGCTTGGGCTTTTTGAGCTCGATTTTCTTGAACTTAAATTTGTTACGAGCTTGAATATTCTCAAACTGAAATCGTTGCAAACTCTAATCGACACGGATAAACTTTCAAACTCGAACATGTTTTGTGAAAATGTACTAAAGCCTTTCCATTGTCACTAGTTGTTAGAACCTCATCTTTTTACCGTCAAAGATTTCGAAGAATGGCCCAAAATCTCTCGAGTTTCAAAAAAGTGATAAGGAAAGGTATTGTGGCTAGGTTTGTTTTTTTTGTTTTCTCTCGTGGGTTGTTGACCACTTATTTCTATTTGTTATTTTGTAGGCCTAGAGTCTTCGGTACTGAAGACTACTAGGTTGTAGGCTTGGTAAGGTTTTGTGTGATTATTGAGTTTGTTGGTGGATTATATGAAAAAAGGACATGTGAGGGCTTGAATGGTGAATGCGGCATGGTGTCTCTTGGTGGTTTTGATTGGGGGAAGGTTGTTGGGTGGTGAGTTAGTTAAAGGGGATGATGGTTTCGGAAATAAAGAATGGGGAGCTTGAGGTGTGATTGTGGTTGGACTTGTGAAAGGTGATAAGCAAGGGGTTTGAGTGATGATAAGTTTAGTGATTGATTGCTGTTAGAGTTGTGTGATTTGAATCCCATTTGATCCTGTTTGAAAAGTTAGATATGCAACTCACTTGATAGAAAAATAAAATAGAGAGGTAAAATTAGGAATCTGTGGAGGGTGAAGTTGAATCCGTATAGAACTATATTTTCTTCTATTAGACGTTGATTAAAAAAAGGTTGTTTAACCCTTAAAAACTGCACATAGCCGAAAACCTCATGTATTCTTATTTTTCAACATTAGTAAATTTCTCCTCCTCTACCCATGGTTTTTTTTCGATAAGAGTTTTTCACGTAAAATATGTATGTTCTTATTTTTCTTTCTTATTGCTTTGCAATCATTTCTACTGCCATTATTGACATATAATATAACAGTTGCTTAGGTTGAGTGATGGGTGATGGTTCTAGTTGAGGAGACGTGATGTAGTGAAAGGGGATAAAGATGTATTGAGGTGTTATGTGAGATAGTGTATGAGGGAAAACAAAGAGGACCAGTTGTTTTTTTATTTTTATTTTATAGTTTTATATTAATTCCATTTAAAGAAAGGTGACAATGATGGATTGAGGTATTATGTAGAATAGTGTACGAGGGAAAACAAACAGGACCAGTGGTTTTTTTTAATAGTTTTATATTAATTTCATTTAATTTTTATAATAATTTAATTTTCTAACTTTTACATTTTTAAAAATATTTGTCAATATGATAATATATCATGTCAAAGATCAATTCCACGTGATATTCAAGTGTTAATCATATGCTATCGTTTTCTATGTCAATATAATTTAACAATCAGTAAAATTAATATTAATTGAAAGAGTTAATTAATTAATTAAATTTTCATCAATAAGAGCTTAATTGGGTGAAAATAAATGATGAGAGAGTACTCTTTTAATCCTTTAGCAATTTCTTTTAATCATGAGTGAGAGAGGAGATCCTAGCCCATAACTTCGACTGCGTGGTCATGGCATCTTTGTGTACCATGATATGTAAGAGCATGTTGCCCAAACCTTGCTTACCCGATGATGGGGAATTCAGAAAAGTGCGAAAGACAAAAAAAGCACAAAAATAATGGTGTGATCTCTAGCCTAACACCACCAAAGAGAAGACATGGCCGCTGTCTGTCCACTACAAAATCCCATCCCCACCATCAAGGAGAACACCCCACTGGGAGAGACTGACAAAGTGACCGTTGGAAAAGGCCTCAAAGAGGAATATCTTTCAACTCTAGATTCCACCCATGACGTCCCAATAGAAAATAAGAGAAAGGGGCATTAACCTGGCTTCTTTACCCAATGAGAAGGAAAAGAAAAATGAACCATTAAGCAAAGGAGAGAGGGAACAGTGCAAGGAGCCTGAAGGAAATGGAGAGTCATAGCGATTGACCAAGCTTCTGGCTACGTGAAGGACAAGAAAGACGGAGAGGACCAGGTTTCAGGATTATAAAACGAGAGAGGAAAAATGTTCTCTTGAGAGTGACTAAAATCGATTACCTACCTCATTTTCAAAAAAAAAAACAAAATTGATTGTACATACAATCAGCCAGAATATTTCGTATACTACAATTTATTACTATATGGAATGAAAGTTTTAATCTTCCAAAGAGATATATTATCATAATTTTTACGTATACTATTTTCATTGGAAAAATATTTATTATGTAAATAAAATTATCTGTCTAGAATTATGGTAATTTTCATATTTAAGGTTTGATTTGGTTCTAATTATACTAATTGCATTCCTATTTAATAGCTTAAATCTTTCAAGTTAATTTTAATATGATAGAATTATTATAAAAATAATTTTAATAACGTAAATCTCTCTCAATCAATTTAAAAAAATTAATATTAAAGCTCAACACTATAAATATTAGTTAAGAAAAAAAATCATCAGCACTGTTGATTCTCAGACAATTCATTGATCATTGTTTCTTCTTTCTCTTTGTCGACTTCACAAACTGGATTCACCCTATTCTATAGCAGCAACATAATCACATGAACGACCACATTTATCGAGAACTATCACAACATTCTCATCAATTAGTTTCGTTGTACCATTTCAGTATCATTGGTATAACGAATCCTTCACCATTATTGGCATCATCGAGGAAGTCGCAAAGCGGGGAGCGGCTGCTAGAGATGGCGGCAGTGGGGTTGAATATGAATTTTGAGTGTGGAGTTACACTTCATATTTGTTGATTTTTTTTAGGTAAATTCTGTTTTTAATTTCTCACTTAAACATGATTAAGGAAGATTATTTTAATATTATTTGACCTACAAATTTAGACATTTATGTATTAATTTTTACAAGTTTTTAGAGAATTTTGTATTTACGTTTTAAAAGTTCTTATTTTAGGTTTTAGGGTTTAGTTTTATCTTCACCTTTTATAGTTTTCGTTTTTGTTGTTTTAGTAAAATTATCTTCACTCGTGATTTTTATCCTCTTAGGAGGGTTTTTCCACATAAAATATTTTTGTTTTATTTATTCCATTTCTTCATTATTTTAGTACTTATTTATTACTTAATCCGGTTTATTCCTAACAAATTGATATTAAAACTTAATCGATTTTCGCAATCAACTTGTTCAAATGGAAGCAACAAGGTTTGATATTAATAAATCCGATGGCATCACAAATTTCAATCTATGGCAAGTTTAGATAACGACAATCCTGATTCAGGGCGATCTTGAAAAGGTCCTTACATAAAAGAAGCCTACAGACATAAATAAATCAAAATGAGATATGTTAGATAAAAAAGCTCTATCCACGATTTAATAATGTCTAACAAATAATATATTGTAAGAAGTTTTGATGGAGAAAACGACATTCATCTTATGCAAAAGGTTAGAAACCCTTTACGCGACAATTTTTGGCTAATTGATTGGTGTTGAAACAACATTTATAAACGTTTCGCGTGGACGAAAATGAGCACCTTAGAGGTCACCTCAGTCAATATATTACTCTTTTGAATGATTTAAAAATGTTGAGATTCAGATTGACAATGAGGATCAGACTATGCTATTATTGTGCTCTTTACCCCCTTTATACAAGTCTTTCAAGAAAACTCTAATTTATGACAGAGATAATCTCTCATTCGAGGATGTGAAGGGTCATCTGTTGAGAAAAAACAAATTCGACAATGAGTTTGGTTCGAATAGCAAGTCAGATAGGCAAGCTTCAATTTTGGTAGCATCAAGCAAGCGAGACAAGAGATGTCACTATTGCAAGAAGTTAGGTCACGTTAAGGCAAATTGTTATAAACTGTAAAATAAAAGGGTTGCTAAGAGCAACGAGGAAGATTTAGCTGGTGCTAATTTGGCCATGAAAAGAGTGATAATTTCTTGTTGGTGTCAACAAGCGAAAGCTCCGAGTTTAAGTCCGAGTGGATCCTAGATTCAGGGTGGTCTTTCCACATGTGTTTCTGATCTACCGTAATTTGGTATAGCAGATTGAACTAGTTTTCGCACTTCAGGAGCTTGAGTATAAGCACTTTGGTTAAATTTTAGTTAATTTTTCGTAATTCTATTTACATTTAATAGAATTTGTAATTTGAGTCTTTTATTGACCTTATGGGTCGAATGAAGCTTAAAGGTGAGCTAATATGCTTTGAGAGCATGCAGGAGACCATTAGAAGGTGTGCTAACCCGTTACTGGTTGCTGTGTTGCAACACGGAGAGTTGGATGTCGCAACATAGAGACCAGAATAGAAGAATTTCAAGATTGTCTCCGGTGTCGCAACACAGCCTAAAGATGTTGCGATACACCCTTGAAGATACATTGAAAATGAGCATACTACCTTCGATGTCGTGACACTGGACCTGGTATGTCACAACATCAACTCTGTATAGGAAATAATTACGAGTCATGGACGTTTTGGTCTGTACATGTAACAACCCGATTTTGGGTCTAGTCGGAACAGTGGTTTTGGGACCACAAATCCGACGAGGAAAAAAATGTAATGCCCTGAATTTTCAAAGGTGTCGGAATGGTGATTCGAGATCACTAAATTTGACAAATGAGTGGAAAATATTATTAATTTAGTGAGTATAAGTTAAATGTGAAGTTAGGAAAAATTTTGAAATAGTGAATAGTGCACTAGAAATAAATATTAAAATAATTAGAATCGAAAACGAGGTATTGAGACCTCAGAGATTTTAAACCGAGCCATAAATATTTTTATAAATATTTATAGAGTGTTAAAAAGTTAGTATTAAAGTTTCGTCAAGAAATTTTAAAGTTCCGATAATTAATTGAACAAAAAGGACTAAATTGTAACAAATGTAAAATTATAGTAAATGATTAAATAGCTTAAATGACAAAAGAAAGAGGGCTTAAAAGGAAAATAGACCCAAGGTCTATTTGGGCTGGACGGCAAAGACAGAAAATCAGGAGAATTAAGGGCAAAATTGGAATATTGCAAAATTTATTTAATAAAGTTAGGACCAAAGTGGAATTATCTAGATTTCTCTTCATTTTTCTGCATTCTCATCAGCTAAAACACCATGGAAGGGTTTCTTCAAGCTGGTTCTTCATATTTTTACTGCAAGTAAGTTCAATTCTTGATCATTTCTTGAAATTTTGTATTTTATGACTTTTACAACTAGGCCCACTTGTTGAATTCATTAGTTTTGATTTTATGAAAGAAGTTGAAAGTTGATATGAATATGTGCTGGAAGTATATGATGATTTAGCATGAAATTAGAGCTTTAAATTGTTCATATGCTGATTTTATTGAAATAATTGAATAGAAAGTGAATGCTTGGGACCTAATAGTAAAAGAGTTTGAAGTTAGAGCTATATGTGGAAATTCTAAATTCAATAGTTGTGAAATAACTTATAATGTCTAGGTAAAGTATTAATTGAGAGAATTAGATCAATTGAGGGGTTAATTGAGAAAGGACTGAATTGTATAAACTGTGAAATTTGGGGCAAAATAGAAATTAACATTTTGCACTAAAACAGTTTTGGACAGCAGCAGTAGTCTAACTTTGAAAAATCACCAAAAATTGTAGAGATTGAATTATAGGATGAATAAAATATGAAATTAAATATTATTGAGTCTAGTTTCTTATAAAAGAAACAGTGTAAGCAATGGAATTGTAAATCTTGAGATATAATAGATTTTGTGAGACAAGGTCAGAATGAATTCGGATTCCCCTGTTCTGACTTTGGAAAATCATTAAAAATTGTACAAAAATGATTATGAGTTATAATTTATATGGTTAGAATCCTTAATGAGTCTATTTTCAGAAGAAATAAACGGAAACATTATTTGAATTCTGTACAGTGAGACAATTAGTTTTTAGTGAAGAGTGGTCGGAACTATCAGATAGTAAAACAGGGGAAACTTTAAATAATAAACTGTACTATTTTGCTAAACAAAAAATTCTTAAAATTTTATGGTAAGAAGATATGTGAATCTTGTTTCTGGGAAAATTTACAGATCTTAATTTGGAGCTATGTAGCTCCGGATAAAAATAATTTAGTGACTCTGACTCGGATAAACAGTTTTGAATATACATGTGAGTGAATTGTGAAATTATAGTTAATGTTGTTTAAGTGTATTATACACATTAAGGATGTGGAATGGAGAGGAGGAGGAGGAAAATTGGGAAATGTATGAATGATTTGTGTATAATTGGCCATATGCTTGATTATAATTGATAAACGATAAAATAGAAATGATGCTTATATTTGTGCATTATTGGATATGGTTTAAGCTCATGTGTGAAAATAAAGTTTCATAGTACGTGTGAATAGTATATTTGGTATATGATTGGGCATGAAGTAATGTCATGAATGGTTTATGAATTAACATCTGTTGGTAAATGTGGCACATTAATAAATGTTGTGCTCATCCATGCTTATAATGCTTATGTTATATGTGTTTTGGCTAACATATTTGGTATACATGCTTAGGCTTTGGCCAAGTAGTGGTGAATTATGTCACGTTAAATTTATAAGTTATGCATTGAAATGTGATTATTGAATAGAAATTGAAATGGTTTGAATTGAATTATTGGATTAAATGGAATATTGAAATTGGTGATTGATATGGATTTTATTGGAATTGAAACGAGAAAGTGGAAATTGATATGTGAGACCGACATCGAATCAATTACGAATCTGAATATTGTTATGTATCTTGCATTGAACTGTGAAAATACTGAAATAATGAATTATCGCAATACTATGAAACCGATTGAAATAAGAAATTATAATTGATCTTGAACTAAGATGGAAATTTATCTTGGAAAGTGAATTAAATACCCTATTAACTAGTCGGACTAGTCGGATATAGTTGGCATGCCATAGGATATGGAAGAGTACGGGTATTTGCTTGCCATCGATTAGGCACTTATGTACCGACTCATCGTTATCATTATCGATTCGCACTTTGTGTGTCGAATCATCTTATCTTATCATATCGACTCGACACTTTGTGTGTCGAATACTGTTACTGTTACTGTTATCGATTAGGCACTTTGTGTGTCGAATATTGTTATCATATCATTATGATTCATCACTTTGTGTGTTGAATCTGTTATTACTACCGTTATTGATTCGATATCTTGGTGTGTTTGGTTGGAATCTGTATCCGTCGAGTCCGAGTCAAGTTAATAGGGCAAATGAAATAAAGTTCTTGATAAAACTAAATCAATGATAAGACATATGTGAAAAGTGAAATTTGAAATAAAGAAATAAGAATGATAGTTATATATAATTAGTTGATAATATTAAAAGATTGAATTGTCTATTAGTAGTGATAATTGTAATGAAAAGTATGTGTGTGATTTAATGTCGATAATGATAAATTTTATGAAATAGATTTTGATAATATAAAATGATGTAAAAATGAGAAGTGAAAATGAAATAATTTGAAATAGTGAAATAATATTTGAATTTAATTGAATACAAGTTATTGAAAAATATTTATGGATTTAGTGTATGAAGTGAGTATGTATCGGGTCTCATAGGCCATATTTATTAATATTATAATATTTTGAGGATATATTGTGAAAAGTTATAAAAGCATGTTAATAATTTTGAAGTTTTTAATTTAGATGAAATTTTATAACTCGGTTAAATACATTTACAAGTGTATGTGTTCTGGTAATGCCTCGTACCCTATCCCGGTGTTGGATACGGGTAAGGGGTGTTACAGTACAATTAAACATTAAGCACGAGGATGTCAGCTGACTTAGGGTTAAAGATGATGACTACTTTAAGTCTATAAATAGGCTCATTTAACACAATTTATATACAGCTTTTCAAATTGTAGAATTTTCTTCCTAGTTTTAGTCTTTCTATTTTCTTAGGTTTTAGGTTTATTTCAGTTTTATTTTTTGCTTTTGTGGAAGAGATCAAATTTGTGAACTTGATCAAACTCTATGAGGATTCGACATTTTATTCAATACAAATAAGGATTCTTCTAAACTTTATATTATTCTATTCTATATATCAAGTCTATATTGTTTATGAAATCCATGAGGAACTAATCCTCCTGTGGGGGATTAGCGAGTAGAGATATGATTAATTAACTATTTTGTAGGGTTATCTTAGTGGATCAACTATTCAGGAAAGAAAGAACTTAAACCCTAAGCTTGGTAACCCTAAGAAGACATTAACGTTAGAATTAACCCAAAATTGGTATAGTCTATTCGTGAACACCTTAACGCTGAACCAGTTTGGACTATGAGGTTGAGAGATAAGTAATTCTTGTCGACTCGTTATTATAATGAAATATCAGAAGATCATGATGGGGTATCAACTAGTTGATTGGGTAAGAAAACCCGAAGCAACAGTTGATTATGGTTACCAAAGCGAGCTAATTACCCATGCTAAGATTTAAGAGATTCTACTATTTGATTTCTCGTTATTTATTTTCTTTTTACTATTACTATAAATCCTAAAAACCTTTCTTTATATTTTATTGTAATATAATTTAACTAAGATAATAATTAGATCTATTTGCCCTTAGGTTAAAGTTAACTTAGTGCTCGCCTCCCTTGGGTACGATCCTCGGAGTACTTACCTACTCTATTGTAACTATATTACAATCTGACCCGTTTACTTGCGGAAACCACCTTTTTAATATATCTTGTGTAAGATTTCTACTCCGGACGTTGGTACGTCCGGAGGCGTCAAGTTATTATCACTATTGTTCGGGAGGTAACGTCACTAATTTGGTTTTATTATTTGCATTTTAATAGAATAATTAGGAATTTTTTAAATTATAGCTACAATTTTATTTTCTTATTTTTACTAATGTCTTTGGGTTTAGTGTATGACTCGTAGTAGGGGAACACCTATAGAACCAATCACGGATCTAGAAAGAATAATTCGTAGGAATCATCGGTAACAATAGCAACAACAATATCAAAAAATGTAAAACCAACCACCTGTTGTAGGTACTTTACCACCATGAGATAATTCGTAGTTTGACGAAGTTAACAATAATAAATTAGAAGATCCACCACCATTACAACTACCCGCAAATATGGCGTGGAACGAAAGAAATTTGAGGGAATATGCGCTGCCAAATCTAGATATGGTTCAAGGGAGTATAACGAGACTAGCCATCACAGCCAATAACTTTAAGATTAAGCCAGCTATAATCTAGATGATCCAAAAAAAATTAAAGTTTCGAGGAACAATGACAGAAGATCCGAGTCAGCATTTAAAATGGTTCCTCCAGCTTTGTGAAACTTTTAAATATAACGGGGTCACAGATGACGCTATTCGTCTTTAGTTGTTCCCCTTCTCATTAATAGATAACATCTTTTCTTGGTTAGATTCGCAGGCACCAGGGTCCATCATGACATGAGACGAACTTGCAAGAAAGTTCCTATCAAAGTTTATCTCCATTAGCAAAACGGTCCAACTAAGAAGAGAGATTGCTATGTTCAAATAATTAGAGGGAGAAAGTTTTCACGAAGCTTAGGAACGTTTTAAGATGCTAATTCAAAAATGTCCACATCATTGCTCGAGTGGTTACAACTACAAATATTCTACAATGGGTTGGATGTATACGCAAGGTTAAGATTGGATGGAGCCACAGGAGGAGCCTTAATGAACGGAACGTACAAGAATGCGTACAAATTAATAGAAAATATGGAAATGAACTCCTACCAATGGCCAATTGAACGATATACATATGGCCAAAGACAATCTACGGTGAAGGCTATCTAGGAGGATGACAGATATCAACAATCAGTGGGTAGACTTAACCGCATAGAGCCTGCAAATAGTTAACCATCCGTATATGGAGGGGACAAACTGCTCTTCCTTTATATCAACAATCCAACTAATAACATGAATTACATAAGAAACATGGGTGGAAACCCTTATTTAAATACTTACAATCCCAGATGGAGAGATCTCCTGAACTTGGGATGGGGAGGAAATCAAGGAGGAGGTAATAGTTCTAATCAAGTCAAAAACACTAATTATCAACCTTCTTATTTATCGAAACCTTATGAAAAGGTCAACCCAAATGACCATACTGTATGTGGTCAATGCTTGGATTGGATAGAGGGGAGAATGCAGTCAATGAAGACAGATATGAAGCAAGTGCAGTTTGAGTACACTAACTTGACAAAAAACATTAACTAAGCTAGAAGATCAGATGAGCCAGTTGATGAGTATGATGAGAGATAACAAAAGACAAATTGGTACTGGCATTCCTAGCAATACTGAAAATAATTTTTGAAAGGAAGGGAATGAGCATGTGAAAGTGATCGCACTCTATTCGGGCAAAGCCTTGAGTAGCCCAGAAACTCTGACATGAGAGGAGATAAAAGAGAATATAGAAGATCTTCAAGAAGACCCCCGAGAGGCTGACAAAGAACCAGAACTAGAACCAAAAGAAGTAATTAAACCGGCAGCTAAGTCGGAGAAAGAGTTGACCAAGGAACCTACTATCACACAGGTACCATTCCTTTCAAAGTTGGAAGAAAGAAAAAAATAGGATGAAGAAGAGTTTGTAAGATTTTTAAACTCATTGAAACATTAAATGTTAACCTGCCTTTGATTGAACTAATTGATAAAGTCCCTAAGTACGTCAAATTTTTAAAAGAAATCATGTCCAAGCGTAGGAAAATTAAAGTAGGTGAACAAGTTAACATGAGCATTTCCTATAGTGCTATTGTATCTAAACAAGTTCCTCAAAAGCTAAAAGACTCGGGAAATTTTACAATTCCCATAGAGATATGAAAAATCTATTTCAATAAAGCCTTATGTGATTTAAGAGCCAACATCAATTTAATACCTTTATTTATATTCGAAAAAATTTGGTTAGGGGACCTAAGAAAGCACAAATTACACTACAGTTGGCTGATAGATCCTCAGTGCATTTGTAAGAAGTGCTGGAAGATGTGTTAGTCAAAGTATGCAACTTTATCATTTCGACAGATTTTGTAGTCTTAGACTTTGAAGAAGATCGAGAGATACCCATTCTGTTAAACAGACCTTTTCTAGCTATATCAAGGTCTACCGTTGATCTATAAAAAATGAATTAACCATGAAGATTAATGGTGAAACAGAAATTTTTAAATGTGGTCACCAACAGAGTGGGGAAAATCGGGAAAAGTTAAAAGAATATTAAATATCTATTTATAAATCTGATTACCTTGAAGTAAGGGAAATGTTTTTCGTAATTAATGCAAGTCGAAAGAACATATTTAAAGAAAGGGACAAGTGGAAGGAGGTGGAGTGGCACGACGGGAGATGGATTAACATTAAAGGAAACAAAAATACGTCCTCGCGCATGTTAATGGAACTGTCGAACGAATTTGGCAGTAAAACTTGACAATTTAGATTAATATTTAATTTTATGTAAATTATTGTATATCTAACTAACCGTTTAGTCTAGATTCTGATTTGTATCAAATCTACGTTTTATAGGAACCGTGACATTCTAGAAATTAGAATTTTGAGAAAACTAGAGTTAGTATCGTAACACGGCAGCCCCGTGTCGCAACACCAAAGCCAGAATTGAAGAAATTGAAAAAACCAACTTGATGTCGCGACATGGACTCTGTGTGTCACGACACCAAAGACAATATACCCAGAATTCCAAAATTTCATAGTGTGTCACGACATCGAACCCCGATGTCGCGACAACGACAAACTGCCAGAGGTGTCGTGATAGGAAATCTCTGTGTTGCGACATCGCTGCAATTTTTTACAGGGTTGACCCGACCCGATTGCACAACCCGCCGGTTGTTAACCTTATTATATCGTATTTTAACCTTTTAAGCCCTCTATTTTAATTCCTAAACACTCTTTAACAAATCTTTGAAACGTTCCCAACATTGAAAAATGGTTCAATTGAATTTTGCAAGAAATTTTGAATATGTACAACCAATCAAGTATCTATATAGAAAAAAGAATACTTATAAACTTGTAATCTAAATCTTACCTTCCCCAGCAACGACGCCAAAAACTAGACAATAACTTTCTAGGTCTACAAACTAAGTGCAAATTATATTCAAGTAATAAAATCACGGGAGTCTGAGGTCGATCCACAGAGAAGCTGATTAGAATTTACAAGATTACAAGTATTATGGTAGAACATAAATTTAACACTTGACTTTGGAATAAGCATTGATAATGAAAGCAGTAGCTAGAAACACTATAAATAAAAAGTCAACACAAGAAATTAACTAAAAATAATAAAAAGTAAATACCATGAAGAAAATATGCTGAGGTTAGAGGATTCATATTAAGATTAAATTTTAATACCCAATGTTATTAGTAAATTAGAATCCACACATAAATGGAGGTCCCAATTGGATGATCTAGCAATGTACGCCCACTAATTAAACATATGAATCTATGAGCAAAGGTATGTCCATCAATGGAGTGTCCAAAATGATTGTTCAATAAGTTCAAGTGTTTAGCAAATGAATCCATAAGCAAAGGATGGTGCAAGATGACAGTTCAACTATTTAAGTAAATATTTATTATGTCAATTTTTATGTCTACAACAAATCAAAGTTAATTTATCCAAGCATTCATTTGTCATATATTGTCTATAACAAATAAAATATCTTACTTTACAAATATGATTATAACAAATGATTGATAATTAATTTTAGCTCAAATGATGACTATGGAATTTGCCTTAATATTTCCCAAGAGTTTCACCCTTTCACCTCAGCATTAAAAACTTAAAATAACATAACAAAAGTAAACAACTCAAACTTAAATAAAATAAACATATTAGATATAAGAAACTTGAAATTTTACACGAATAATGAAACAAAACAAAAACTTAACAATCAAATGATTTTGAACTCAACTTTAAGATACTTCCTATGCTGAAACCAAAGACAATTTATAGATATTTGTGAAAAATGACTCTTTTTGTCCAAGTGAACGTATCTCAATGGGAAATGTCCAAGAGAGTTGATTGATGGTTTGCAGCTTGTCTATATGCTGTAAAAAATTCAACTCCAAACTCTAATTGTGCTAGGAGATATGAGCCAAACACGAAAATGCGTCAAAACTGTCCATAAATGTGAAACTTGTAACTTTATCTTTACTTTTGGATCTTTTCCTGATGCATTTTGGTGTTGGTGTTCCAATATTTGAATAAATCTTCAAATCCCTTTCTGACGATGTAAGGTACACCCAAATCGAGACACTAAGAAGTGTTCCGACTAAAAGTTATGAATGTGTTCAAATTACAAAATTTTAATCTTTGAACTTTGAACTTTCACTCATCATCTTGGATCAACTTTAGGCTTAGTGCATTTAATCTTATTTCATGGTTTCATGTATTGACATTTTCTTCCCAAACCTATTTTACCTGCAAATTCTACATGAAATATTTTATTGAAACTAAATGCATGAAAAACACTAAAAATATTCAATATTTACAATATCAACAAAAAAAGTCAAATCACAAAATTGAATTTAAAACATATAAAAATCTCAAAAACTATACAAATGTAAATAAGATATAGTCTAAAATAATTATTAGGATGTCTCATCAAATACTTAAAATTTATTTATTTATACTTTTATGTATTAAAGTAATATTAAAGTAATTGACACAAAATTTGAGCAAATTATATAATATAATTCAATTAATAGATAAATTTAAACGTGCGCGATTTCTAATTAATAGATATACTTAAATTTGTGTATAGCACGGGATAAAAATTAATTATTAATATTATTGAAATTTAAAATGGACAAAATACCCATTCAAAAAAAAAAAAAAACTCATAAATATTAAGAACTAGTTAGCAATACTTTTTAAAAATATTTTTTATTAAAATTTACTTTTGCTTTTAATAAAAAATATTTTTTTTCGAAAAACACTTTTAAATACCTCCCATTAAAATTGCCAGGAAGGACATAAAACGATGCGTTTCAGGTGGATCGAAAACTCTGAAACCGAATTTAATGTCCTAGTGTCTCATAAAAAGAGAGAGAAAGAGAGAGAAAAGAAAAGAAGTTGATCTCGTTGTTCTCTAAGCTTAGCTTAGCTCTGCTGAGAGAGCAAGTATTTCAATGGAGTTCAGACCTCGAAACTACGTCGCAGAAGAGCAGTCCCACTCGCTTCCTCGATCACGCGCCGATATCCACCCTTTCTCTTCCTCCTCTCCTCAGTCTATCCTCCGCCAGGTTCAAATTCTCTACTTATTTTTCGTTTTCGTTTTTTTCTTGTATTTCGGATTTTACTAAAACCTCTAGCACTTCTTGAGTTATTTAATTATATTTTAAGAATCCATGATTTTAGGTTGATGATAACGAGGAAAATAGAAACAACGAGGAGTTCTTTGATCCGCTTAGAGCACCTGATTCTAAGGCATCGGTTGAACCTGTCGACGGACACGATTTTGAGAGTAGTTCTAATGGAAACGACGATTCTTTCCCAGTTCAAACAAAGGAGTGGACCTCTTTTAAGAGATTCTTAATGCAGAGATTTCCTGTTTCCAAAATGATTTCAGTTTCTTCTGTAAGCAAATTGATTTTATTTGCGAATTTATATTTCTAATTTGATAATCTAAGACTTTAGGTTTAGTTATGGCGGCATTATGTTAAAATTTGGATCACTAAATACTTACAACGTGTAAATTTGTGTAATTATGGCAACTTAATGATTTGATGAATTTTTATGCTGTGGTGGAATTTAAAATCGGCAGAAGCGAGTATATGTTTGTGACTTGTCTATTTAAGCAGTTCTTTTGGTGTCACTCAAGCATATAATCTGCTCGTGGAGTTTAAGCTCCATAGCTAGTATATAAGATCAAGATGGTCATAATTCAGTATTAAAATTCTTGTTTATAGTTAAATTGACATGTGACAAGCATATGATCTCGGTTGTAGAGCTTTTGAACTCCAATGTGAGTTAGGGGAATATCTGTTGGCTTCTGTATGATGTTTGCAGAGAATATTTGGTGTTTCTGATATGTTTTTCTTTCATGTGCCACCTAGTAATTAGATTTTTGAAACTTTACCACTTTCTGTTTCTATTTCTTTTTGTTGGTGATGACGTTGAGACATTCTTCTTCTCACAGATGTCCAATACAATAGTGAGAAGTGGAAAAGGTATAAAGTTTCTATTCCTTTTAATTTGTTTTTGTTATTAGTTTAGTTATGTACCTTTAGGCTTTAGTAGTCAGCTTGGTGCTGTAATTGTTTATTTTCCATTTACTTGAGCTATGTTCTGATTGTAGCTATTTCATGATACTAATTTGTAGCACATGAGAAATCTTCAAGTAGCACACATCTGGAAGAACTGGATGATCCACAAAAATTTTCAGAGACGGATACCAAGGTTATCACTCAGCAGGAATATGTATCACGATTACATGAACTGAAAGATGAAATAAATCGTGCTTGGCACAGTGAAGATCGTGTAAAATCTTTGAAGTTATCTATAAAGGTGAAAAATTCCCTAATTTTAACTTTTTAGCTCCATCTAATAGCTAATAAAATACAGATCTAGAAAGGACCGAATGTCTGCATGGTTGGCTAAGTTTTTCTTTATCCTCTAGCTCATACAATTAGTTATATTGATGTTTCATCATATGAGAGTCTTAAATTCTGAATATAATCAACTTAATAAACCGAGCTTTAACACTTTCATGTAGGTGAGGAGGGAATTCGATTACTCTTGTTCATTTATATGAAATAGTTAAATAATGTTATGCACTTTTTTGTCTTTATGAAGTTGATATACTTGGCAACTAATATCAATCTGATGTGAAAATTTGAGTTTGGGGTATATATTCTTTTATTTTGCTTGCATATGGATTCATGGAACTATGGCTTTCAATTAATTAAATTCTCCATTTTGCAGGTTGCAAGGCTTCTAATGGATACATCAGTTTCAAATTTTTATCCAACATTGTTTGTCCTAGTTACGGATGTACTGAACATGCTTGGGGACATGGTATGGGAACGCATTAGGCAGAAAGCTGAATTTGCTGACGATGGAGCCAGACTTTGCTCCTTGAGAGGTTTGTATACCGTTAATCTGTTTGAACATTCTTGTAATCTTTCTTAGTTGCTATTCGGTGTCCGCTTCACCAAGAACCTATTGGATGGTGTTTTTATTTCTTAATAAAATTAAATTAGAGAACAAAACGCCATAGAATTTCTTTAGTGCTTAGGGTGGGTTTGGATGGGTGATTGGGTGCGGTGCGGTGCGTTTAACTTACTTTTTGTCTCACGCTACAGTATCGCTACAGTATCTAATCTCACCGCCACCGCTGTTTTTACACTAACCGCATGTAAACGCACCGCCCATCCAAACTCACCCTTACACTCTTACTTTCAGTTTTCATCTGTTTGGTTGACTGTTGGGTTTAAACCTAGATTTTTGGTGTTTTCTTAATGTAGCAACTGGATTGATTTTTTGAAACTTTTTCTGGTTTTATAGCAGAGAATTTTAGAGCAAGTGATGTTCCTATTGATGCCAAGGAAACTTGCTATAACTGGTTTTGCAAGGTTGGCTCCATTCGAGAACTTCTTCCACGAATGTGAGGGTCATTTCATATTATGTTTTTTTCCTTTTAGGCTTAGTATTTCTAGGTGATGCTGTTGATGCAATATCGTACTTCTCATATTTGCTTAGTTTTATTTGCTTGCCGTTGCTATGTTATATTTACTTTTAACCTTTTCCTTTTCTTTTGTACAGTAATTGGAGTTTCCCTTGCTTCTTTATCTCTTTCTTGCTTGTAAACAAGGTTTTTTACCACATGGCACTTTGGTATTGTATTTCAGTTATTTGGAGCTGGCTATCTTCCCTTGTTGGCGTTTTCTGATTGAACAACCAGCAGAGTCTCTTCAGCGCCTCGTCATGATGACTAGAGGGATAGGAGATCCGTTAGCATCTGCCTATTGTCGCCTGTATATTGCCCATCATGCACAGAAGTTGCCCTCACATGATACAGGTGCTTTTGTATTTTTTTTTATACAACTTTATGCCAATGTTATAAATCATCAGTTTGTGCATGCATATTTGACGCATTGATTCTAAAATTGCCAGCTTATGTTAATCTGACCAAGGAAATAGTATGGATTGGCTCAACTTGCTTTTGCTTCCTGCACTCTAGTTTCTATTTATTAGTTGGCACGACTTGTTTGGTACTGTTGTTGCAGGATATCTAATTACATGTCTTAATGACATCACACTCATATTTACACGGATATCATCAACAAAGGAATCTGCACATGGATGTTTCGCTGACAGTAAGAGGTCACTTATCAGTCTGATGGAACCATCTGTTGAGTTTATTATGAAATGCATATTAAATGATGCATCTCAGGTCAGTAATGCGCTTATAACTTTTCTGAAAGCATCTGCATATCTAAGTTCCATATTCATCAATAAGATTTCCACAACAATGAAGTGCTGTTTGGATCTAATAGAAGTGGTCTGAACTAGTACAAGTCAAAACTTAAGCAGAGCATTGGATTGCTGTTTCTATAATTTTTTAACTTGTCTAGGGATTCTTTGATTGCATTGTTGCCATTGCTTTGTGACAATGTTCTGAGTTATTGCCATTCCATGATCAATTTTTCTTTGTAATACGTTGAGATTACAATATTTCCATTATCTTTTGAAAGAGGCGGGCAGGGAAAGTACTTGTTGAGCTTGGACTAGGGAGAAGTCAGGAGGAATTATTTGGTGGTTCCCTATGTGTCTCAATTGTACTTCATCATTTACTGAAGGAACTTCCTATTGACATTGTTAGCTTTCATGCTGTGGATATCCTTCATCTTATTAAGTGCAGCAATGATAACTCCTATGATCAGGTAACTTTCATTTGGTGAAGAGACCTAGGCCATGTGCCTTTTTATTCTTTTAGAGCAGATAGATCTCTATGTTTCCATTCTCCTCACTGTTCTCTTTCTTTTTTTAATTATTATCTTTTTTAGATGTGTACTTGTTGAATATTTATTTATATTCTTTTTACTTGGAGCAGTGTTTGAATTATAGGTTGGTTGGACTCAGGCTGTCTGAACAGATATCTCAAATTGGCAGTGTTGAGGCTGTTGTCAATGAAGTTATTCAGGTATGCACCTTTCTGTTTACTCGCACAAAGTTCGAATTCATGATGAAAATTACCATTCTTGTATCTTTGTTATCATAAAGTCTTAAGTTTTGTTATGTAGATATTTTTCTTAAGCTTTTGTACTGATTATGTTTATTTTTTTGGTGTATTTATTTTTTAACATAAAATGCAATGTAAGGTGGTTTCTGAATATGGGCTTGATGAGTACCTGAAGGTTGTAGATGCTTATCTTGATATTGTTCTTCAAAATCAGATGGTAAGTGTGGAGGTGCCCTTTGCTTTGTCCCTATTGGGACTCTCCTTTCTTAGTTGCACTAATGAAGAAAGAAGAGTTTTGTGCCAAAAAGTTGCCAAGTTATTAAAATTTCAATTCTGTAATTCTCAGAAAATACAGATCTTTGTTTCTTTACTTCTCTGTTGCCAAATTACATACAGAAAAATGTTCTGACTCTGGAAGGAAAATTAAAAGGCAAACAGATATTTGAATTTCACTTTTCATGATAGATGGAAATCTTCAGTTCTAGCAGAACCACAATAAAAATTCATAGAAGTGGTTTGTTACTTGACTTGTATCTTATGTTCTAGCTCAGAGTGCTTCTTTCCCTGTTTTGAGTAGTTTCATTTTTGGTATTCATTTGCTGTAATAGATCCAATCCTCCGAATCAATTGGTTATGCAGGATGGCCATCTAAAGACTATTCTGGAAGGGATCTCAAAGTTGGCATCTGATAAAGTGTTAGCTGAAGATGAACTAGCAAGTTTGCAATCCATCTTGGTGAAGCTTCTTTCTCATTTTAAGGACTTGGAACATGTGTTTTCTTTGGTAATTTTCTAAACTATTTTCTTGATTGAATATTCTTCAATCTTGGTTAGTCCCTCTCTCTCTTCCTTCTTCAGCTTTTCGTTACCATTTTACATGGAAATTGCCCTACAGATGTGCTGAGAATACCTAGTAACACTTTAGTCGTTTCATGTTTTCGTGTACTAGCGTAGCTTGGTGTAATTACAGAACTAAGTTATCACATCACTAATGAGTGGGTGGCTGCAATTTGTTGTTTTGTAGAATCATTTTCTTCAGATCTTAGATATGATGCATGGGAACTCTCGGGGCATTGTCAATATGCATATACTTGATATGGCTACAAGGTAATTTTTGTTTGTCTTATGGTCCTAGTTCATGCAGCCAAGGCCTTGCCCTTTTGTTTTTTTTTTTTTTTGGTTCTGTTTATTGCTGTCATGGCTACTTTGCTTGCCTTGATGCTGTCATAATCTCTGCCCAGCCACTGCTGCATGAGACACTTGGACTTGTTTTCATCTACTATTTACTCGTAACATAATATCTCAGTGAAAACCAAAGATTCACCTCAAGATTCTTATGACAATATCCCTATTATGTGTTAAAGATAGCATCAGGTATAGGTTATGCATCCTTTGGAATTTTTTGTCATATGTAATGGAGCAGGTTGAGGTTTCTATACTGTCGGAATGCATGCCAAATATTTTGTAGGTATTAACGCAATTATTTCTGTGATGTGACATTCAAAGCAGTGCAGCGGCAGAAAATTCTAGAAACCTAGTCACTGAGGCTGGCATTCATATGCTTTATAACAATTAGGTAGCCCTGTATACCTAGGGGGCTAGACATGACCTGCTAGCTACTTTGTATCGGGATTGAAACAAGTTCATCCGCATGTGAATTGTTTAAAACCTTTGAAATTCCATGATAGGTGTGGTTGTAGTTTTCAACAATATACAGGAACTTGAAAACTTGTTGCTATTGGGGATATCTGTTAAGTTTCTTGTAGGTTATGCTGCATTCTTTTCCTTTGGTTTGTTGTTGAAGGGTATTTGTATTTTGTGTTTTTGAAGCACATCCAGCTAGAGTTTTATCTCATGCTTGTGTTATTGAGCAGGAATGGTTATGTACATGATCCAACAACCATACAGTTACTCTTTGAAATATCACAGGCTTTAAATAGTGATACTGATCTTGTAAACATGAAAAATGATGATAACCAACAGCAAGCACGGCTGATTTCTCGTTTTGTCCGAATGGTATTTTTTCTCTGTTTTGTTCCTCTAGGTTGTGATTACTTTTGACTATCAATGTGACTTGTTGACAGCTATTGCTCTATGTTTAGGTAGATCATGGAGTAGAGTATGAACGACATTTAGCATTTCTTATGGAATGTCGTGGGGCCCTTGGTAGCATTATTGAACTCAAGGTATACATTTATCTTTCTGTTTCTCTTTGATTTAATTTTGTTAAGCCATTTGAGCAATAGAGATAATGTGGTGGAAGGATTCATAAATCTGTTTGGTTCAATCAAACTTATCAGGAGAATATGGCTCATTATTAGGAAATAGTTGATAAATGCAACCATCTGCTGCTTTTAAACTCAGTCCACGACTTAATTGGAGAATATTAAAGAACGATAACAGTTGCAATGGTTTTTCTCTGTGGGGGCCAGAATGTAGTCGTAGCATTGGGTATGATCATGCCTTCAATGCGTAACAACAGTTACTAGTAGTTCATGTATTTTGTAAATGTATTATTCCACTAGTGAAACATATTTGTATTGATTTCCAGAAGCTTATGTTGGCCTGTTGTTTTCCATTAATTGTGCAGGAAATTCTTGTTCATTCTAGTAATTGTTTAGCTACAAAAGCTCTAAAAGATGGGAAAAAGCATACTGCTTTTGTAAAGACTTGCATAGCATTTAGTGAAATCACAATTCCTTCTATTCCGGGTCACATTAAGCAATTAAATCTTTATCTTGGAACTGCTGAGGTAAGGTTCCCTTTCTCTAATAAAGTATGTAATATTGTGTCTTAACTATGAATCTGAGCTTATTCACATGGGTATATATTAGGTTGCACTGTTAGGTGGTTTAGTTTCTCATTCTGATGGACTGATAGATTCAGCAATCAACTGTTTACAGAGTTCTGATTGGATGGAAGGTAATTGGTTAGCCTTCTTTTGAACCGTCTTGCTGATTTTGTGCCTGTTCTCATTTCTAATACAAATGATGAAACTGAAAACTAAAACCTAATCAAACCCCTTCTTTTGTGTCCAAGAGAAGCAAAAGAAGTAGTTGGAGGATCAGGATGCCCAGTAACACCAAAACAGCCTCACGAGCTGAGTTAGCAAGCCAATCTGCAGACTGGTTACCTTTTCTGAAAATGTGACTACCCATCTTTCCTTTATCAACTCTAAACAGCCCTTCACTAAAGCATGAAAAGGTGTGAATCTGTCACCATAATTAAGAGGCTGCACTGCCACAGAAGCATCAATTTCAACAAATTAATTGTAGCACCTCATAGCTCCACCTGCAGGCTGTTTGTAGTACCAATGTTAACCATAACACTGGTTATCCACTAACCTTCTTGGTCACATATCTTCTATGTTATGGTCTAGGTAACCCTTGGAGGAGGACACCTTTTGAACACCAGAAAACTTCACGGCAATAGTCATCCCTTTTAATTTAGTATCCAAGGCCTAAGTGCATTCCATCAAAAACCATTTTATTCCTTGCTTTCCAAATCCGAGGAGCACAAGGAGGCAAAAATTTCCATTCTATAACACTGAAAGTGAAGAGGCTCGGTCACAAAACATAATACGATTAAGTGTACTAGGAAATCAAAGTGAGCCAAATGATCCTATAAAATATTCTAGTTTATGTTATCATAAGCTTTAAGCAAGTTGATTTTTAAAATCATTGATCCTTCGTCCTTTCTAGTGCCTCATTTTATGAACAACCTAAGCATGACTGATACATTATCTATATTGCTCCTACCAGGCCAGGATCTATCTGAAAATGCACATCTTTTGAAGAATAGGTCTCATCCTAGTAACAATCACCTTTGAAAGAATTTTATTAAAAGTATTTAATAGCATGATAGAACGAAAATTGGCTAGAGTACTTGGGTTCATTCCTTTTGGGATGAGAGTAATATGAGCTTTCCAGAATTCATCTAGAATAGATCCTACCTGGAGAGTCTGCTGAACAAATTTAAGTACCCCCCAACTTTCAATTTCCTTCAATGAAACAAAGGTTGAATTCCATTTGGTGTGCCTGTTTTCTTTAAGAAGTCTTCTTTCTCAGTTAGACCACTGCTACTAAGTCTTTTCACTTTGTTATTTTAATTATTTACAGGTTGATGTAATTTATCTGTAATGTTGTATTTCAGGCTCTCGAACACTTGATTCTGATGGGATGCTTTCCTCCATTCGAAAATTATGCAGCCTCTTGGTTATGGTTCCAGGTTATTTATTGGTTTAATGTTATCTGAACTTTCTATTAATATATAACCTATGTTGAAAGAGCCACTTAGATTATGTTAGGTTTGACTGTTTCATTCATATACCAATACCAGTTTGATTAATGTTAGCATTTCCTTTGGGGGGCGGGGGGCTACAAATGAATTATTTGTTGAAATATTGGCTTTAAAGTTGTCTAATAGATGAATATTTGATTAGTTTTTACTGTTTCTTAATCAAATCTTCTAACAAATATGATAAATTTATAAAGTATTTTCATCTAGGATAAAAGGAATGAGTTAAGGAAACATGTATGTACAGTATTTGCAGCTTCATACCTTAATGTCAACACCTTATCCTTGTATGAATTTAACTACTACAGTCTATCAAGTTCTCTGATGCTAATTTCTACTAAATTATCACTTTAGTAAACAAATAGTGTCTGATTATTTTTACTCATGTAGGTAATCCTGAAGTAGGAATTTTGCATATTCCAAAGAGTATATTATTGATCATTCATTCCCGGTCATGGTAAGCCCTTCTATTTAGTGTTAAATGCTTCCTAATAAATATATGTTCTATTCAGTATCCTTTGGTCTGTTATCTAATGTTGTAGGCTTTTTTTAGGTCTCCAAGACTGAAGGCAAGAATATTATTCGCAATAATTTCTTTATCAGCTACACTTTCTCAAGAAAGGCTCCCATACCATGCAGATCATCCAGAGGTCTGTAAACTTATCTTCTACTGGGTTTCAGTTTTTAGGAAATTCATATATTCAAGCTTGATATGTTCAGAACAATAAAATCTGCATCAAACCAATTTCTAGAAACCTTAATATTTACGGTCTAAAACAACTTAACATTTTTGTCCCGTATTCACAGATTATGGGCAATGATTTGTTATTTTTTGGTGATTCATCTTATGTGCGTGAACTTCTCTCATTGACGGAATCTGTTCTTCAAAACCTTGTTGACGTTATTGAGCAAGAGCCTTCCCGGGTAAATCTATTTCAAAAACTTTACTGGTACTTAATTGATAGATCTTTTTTTTTTTTTTTACCTTTTCTACGACTGACTTATCATGTTGGCTTAAGGCTGCCCGTGGAAGCTTGTCACTTGAAGCTTGTAACTGCATAGCATCATCTTTCAAGGTAGGTTCCTCTTATCTTTTTCAGGTAACTAACCTGAATTCCTTAATCTTAGCTTGATCTTATAGAACTCTTATGAAATTCTTATGGTGCCTTCACCAGCAGGGCCTATATCGCATTATTTCATCGGCACCACTAACTTGTGTCTTTCACGTGTTCATGCAGATAAACGAACATGTATTATCTGTCTGCTCGAAACTGATTGAAACTGCCAAATTGTGTTTGAATGCGAAGGACAAGTATCTCACTTCCACCATTAGTTTTCTGTACAAGAACTTGTCTGCTGCAACTGTCTCATCGTCTATTGCTATCTGATACACATGAAAATGGTTTTCAATTACAATGTTGATCGGATCGGACCCTTCGTTTTCTATGAATTATTCATGTGGGACACATGAATTGACATGATGGTGTGATAAGTTCGTAGAAAAGCATAGGAAAAAAATTAATTAAACTTGTATTGGATGTTCATCATGGAGTCCATGTAACATAATTGAAAACCGGTAAATAGGCCAGGAAATATTCTTTGCATTCCTTGATTGTTAAGACTTGGAAACAGTTCTTGAAAAGAAAAGCCTTTTGTCTTTTTTATAGATCATTCATTTATCTTGATGTAAGTTGTATCCCATTATTACAACTAGATTTCAATAAATGATTATGGGTGAAGTGAGGGTAAGAGATTTGAATTTGAATTTGTTACTCTTGTGTGCGATTTTTATTTGAAATTTTATATAAAAGTATGAAATAACAAAATATTCTTAAAATAATATTAATTATTCTTTAAAGTAAAAGCATTTTAATAATTTTCTAACTGAGTTGATTTGTGATATCATTTCAACTAGTCATGTTATATATATAGTATAGATTAAGGTAGAGGATACAAATATGTAGACTTGTAAATGTGATGGCTCAATTTTCTTTTAGGAATAGAGAAGGGTTTATTCAATATATGAATTTGAGATTTGATGTAAGGACTTAATTGCATAGTCATTTGATACTTATTTTAAAATCAAATGAATATGGTATCTTTAATCATGAACTATTATATTTTATATTTATACATTTATTCTTGTTTTTAAAATAAAATTTAAAATGTAATTGTAAAGAAATTTTTTAATTTTTTTAGGGAAAAAAAACCTTAAACTCAAAGGTATTTCTCGAAACCACTTTTAAATTTTGAAAAATGGGGATCGACTTTTGAAAATAAAATGGGAGTCGCCACCGATATTTTATTAAGGTGTGATCGGTTCACCATTAAAAATAAATTTTAGGTCTGCGAGATTTGAGAAAACAGGTTCGGGAGTCGGTTACGCACGGGGAAGGGTTAGCACCATCGTGACGCCCAAAATTGGTACCGAATTGATTGTTCATTGTCTTAATGTCGAAATTTTAAAAAGATTTTAAAATACGATCCTTTTATCTTGAATAAAATGAATTGGATGATAAGGCTCACTTATTTCAAAGAAATAAATTGTCACACTTAGTAAGTTAGAATGCAACATGTCAAATCCTCAAAATTAAGCTTATCTTTTGACTTTTAAAACCTATGCATTTTGAGAAGGATATCTAATTATTTGGGTCACATGAGAAAATAAAAATCCAATAAGTTAGGGCTCGATTTCACAAAATTCCTAAATATCGAATATTGCATTTACTTTCATTTATTAGAAAAATCCTCATCTCGAGAAAACAACATGTTATATCCAATGCGTTAGGACACAACGTGTCGAATTCCCGAGAATGAGCTTTTTATTTATGTTAATCAAAGAGGATATTCGGTTTCTTAAATCCCGAAGAATATTGGAATCCAGTAAGTTAGGACACAATCTTTTCGAGGATCCCAAATTCCAAATGTCGCATTATTTTGAAAAACTTTTTGAATAAAAATGCTCTCGATACTTGTATGATATTGAACGTAATCTTTAATGCGTATAAAACGCGATGGGATAATAATGTACAATGCGAAGCGATAATTCGTAAGTCGAAATATACATTATTGAACACAAATAATCAATCAATATAAATAATTAATACAATGCACATAAGAGCAAATATCTCACATCATATATCATGCTTACATTCAAAGGCTAATGAATTAAAGGTCAACCAAAGCACTAAACAAATTAACACATATGAAATTGTACAAATTTTAAAATAACTTAAGAAATATGGAAGATGGGAAATTATAATTAATGAATTATTTGTATAGAAATCTAAAATGAATTATATATATAGTTTGAAATAACCCAAGCATATAGTAAAATAGGGTTTAAAAATAGGTATATAAAATAATTTAAATAAGGGATAAAAAACAAAAAATAGTACGTGAAAACGAATTAAAAAACTAACATAAATCAATTTAAAGCAAGTGGTATAGAATAAATTTAAAATTTATGTATAAAGCAACTAAAAACAAAATCATATATAAATAACTTAAAATAAATCATTTGCAAAGTAGGTTAAAATAACATATAATGCATTAAATATGATATATAAAGAGAATTTTAAAATAAATCGATTTAAGGATAATCAAATTTTGAAATAACATATAAAAAATAATTTAAACTAAATAATATATATTAAAAGACAATTTAAACTAAATAATGTATATATATATTAAAATAGGTGCTATATACAAAAAGCTTAAAATATGTAAATAAAGTAATAAAAAAGAAAATGAAATAGTTTAAAATATAAAATGTATTAAAACAATTTAAATAAAGGTTAAAAATCGAATTGAAACTACAACAAAACATGGGGTATAAATAATAAATAACGAAAAGAGGCCAGGGACCATGCTGCAACACGCGTATTACATGGGGGGCCCGATTGGGAAATATCCCGCTTCCCAAAACGCGGCGTTGCAAGCTGGACTGAAATGAAATAAAAGTAGGATGCGGGGCTAAATCAGAAAGAGGGGAGATAACCGATTTGAAAACTTTAGAAAAAGGGGAAGACTGGTCGCGCAAATAGACCAATCAATAAAAATGTGCGGATTCTTCCCCGGATCGGGTCACACGTGCGGGTTATATGGCCAATACTACGCCGTTTTAAGGCCACTGGAACAGGCATCAAACGGTGTCGTTTCATAGCACGCATAAAATTAAAAAATAAGGCATTAAGCCATTTTGACAGATTTGCTAAACCTAAACAACCCTCCTCTGCCATTTGAAAGAAAAGCCTAAGCCCTCCCCTCTCAACTCCGCGCCGCAATCCCGAAATCCCCATTCATATCCGATTTCGGACGGAGTGAACGGAGCTCCGTTGGTGCGCCTTTGCGAAGGTAAGGGTCTCCTTCTTCCTCTCCTTTTAAAAAATTTTAAAGTAAAAAACAATTAGAAGCAAACCGAAAATGAAAAAAAAAAAAGAATAACAAAAAAGAAAAAGATTTAAAAATCGGAGAATCACCTATGCTATCCTTTTTTTCTTTTTGAAAACTTTTTGCGTTTCTTTGTATTGATTTTTTTTTTGTGGGTTTCATACAATATCCATGTGTCCCCTAAAAATACAAAAGGCTCCTTTTCTCTTATAGCTGAAATCAATGAAAAAATCCCCCCCGAATCTTTTTCTTTTCATTTTTTCTTATTTTCCTCTTTTTCTTTTTTTTTGATTTGCTGTCGATTTCCGCTCTTTTTTGTTTGCTTTCTCTGCCTTGTTGCATTTGTTTGTCCTTTCTGCAGGTACGACATATGGAGGGTGGACGTGGCACGTACGGAGGCGCGCGTGAGGCCAAGGGCATGCCCTGGTGGCTGTGGCGCTGGAGGCTCGCCCTAGCTACTAGGGTTTCTGGTTCCTTTTCTGTTTTGGGCTTCAATGTAATTGGGCCGGGGTATCGGGCTACTGTAATTGGGCCATTCGAGTTTAAGTTTGATTTTAGTCTGTAATCTTGGACATTTTATTTGGTATTTATTTGTATATGGGCCGGGCAATATTGGGCTCTTACAGTATTAACATATTAAGTTTTTTTAAGTTCATAAATATAAATATAGTTTAATCATAATACAATTACAAATACTTATCTAAATGCACTAAGCATCACTTACTGTAAAGCCCACACATGGCAACAATATATGGTGAGACTAGAGATTTACATATTTCAATTATGTATAAAGGGACTCGAACCTAGATACATAGGATCTTAAGCCTCAATTTTTACCAACAATATTAAGGCCTTATTAGCTAACAAATTATGTTTTAGGCTAAAGTAAGAGAAAGGATTCTCTTCCTCACTCTTCAATGATGAAGCTACATTGTCTTTCATCAACTCCTCAACAACTCTTGTTGAGTAGAACTTTATCTCCATCAATCAATACAACATATTACACCTCCTTTTTGGACCTCTTATGCCTCGAAAGAGGCAAACCAACAATCCTCTCCTCCTCAAACTATCAATGGTGCCTTGAAGTTGAAGCTTAATTGCAAACAACACATTGACTTGCCTACTCCTCCCCCGATATGTAATCGATAAAGTGAAAAACCATAAAAGTTATTTATGTTTTTTTGAAAATAGTTTACTATTTAATTAATGTAAATGTTTCACTATTTTTTGTTGATGTAAGATTTGATGATGAAGGTTAATGATTATTCACATGGAGATATCAAAGGTCATCTATGGTCGTTCAAGGAGAAGAATAGAAGGTTATTTGGTAAATTTGGCTAAGTGTATATCTAGTAAGGAATTAGGTTTATATGATATGACATGGGTCTTCTGCGGGAGTTGACATGTTAAGGAAAGTTCTCCACTAAGCCATGGTGAGCTCCCTACATGTGTATTAGAACGAGACTAGAAGATTTTTTTGTCCTGTTAAGGAGTCCCCAAGTAAAAGTCAATAAGGCTTGGTGTTTGCACATCTATGGAATAGGCAGGAGACAAGTGTTTACGGGAGACTTGACCTAAACCTTGTAGGTGTGGTGGTTATATGTTGCTCGATAAGATATTAGTTAGGTAAATCCTTGATAGTATGTTTGGTGAATCTTTCCTTGTCCACTTCTTTGGTTAAGAAAATTTGGTGAAGGGATTATATGAAACTGTGATTCCACGTCATTCCTATCTCTTTCCAATAAGAGCATGACAAATCGGATTTTTCCTCTCAATTTTTAGCAATTTTAGTTGGATTTGAATTTTTTCAGGAGAAAAAAGTTGAAAATCAGTAGTAAAAATCTTATTTGTCATGCTCTTATTGGAAAGGGACAGGGATAATATAGAATCACAGTTTCATACGATCCTTTCTAGAAAACTTGTGTGAGGTAGTTACATTTAAAATCACTTTATGATATTTAAGGAGAATTTTATTTAACAATGTACCACTTCAAATTTTTAATGGCTTGTCTCTTGAGGTTTTGGAGCTTTGTGTTAATGTGAATAATGTGTCATTGCATGAATGGTAAATGAAACAAAGCGTTAATAATGAGGTTGTCACGTCTTTGCCATTGATTGAAGGGTGGATTTCCGTAATTTGAGGCTTGTTGAGATATTTCTTTTGACATTTTATAAATATCATTTTTTTGAAAAAAAAATAACTATTGTTTTTCAAAATTTGGGAAAAACTCATCAAAATTACTTCAAGCAATTTACTATGCAATCATCAAAAACATTCTTTGGGTAAACGTATTTGAATCTCTCTTTCTTGATTTGTAACTCTTATAAATAGAAGTCAAATTTCATTTGTTTGACATACCAAAAACACATCAAAAGTTTCTTTCTATTCTCCTCCATTTTCTAATATTCCTGAATTTTTCTATAAAGAATTACTACAGAAGTTCTTTATAAAAATTGATTTTCTTGCTATGCTCCGCTCAATGCTTAGTGGATTGCTCCCGTTAGTACAAAACATTAACAGTCGTTAGGCTTCATTGTATCCTCACAATTTATTTTCTAGTGACTCTTTTGCACACCAAAATATAGGTGAGGGCGAATAGAACCTTAAAGAAAATGGCATTTATAAACGACTTGAAGCCTTCGTTAATTTTTTATGAGTTTATTTTTATCACCCCACACCAACAATTATAAAGTTCTATTTTCACAATTTATGAAAATAAGTCTATTCATCATGCATTCACATGCCACTATAATCATGGTACTATAAGAAAACATTCAGTAATGGGACAACATTGAGGTTAGTGATCTAACTATTGATTTAGAAAAAAATTGTAGCAATAAAAGGTACATCAAATTTTTAGTCTACTATTTTTGCATGAATTGAATTTAATGGTTATGTTTTATTGAGATTAATTATATTATGACAAAAATATAAGTGTTTCATTTTTTATAAAGACAAATGCTAGTTTATTATATACATGATATTTTAGATGCATAGTTATGATTGGTACATAATTTGTTATAATAAATATCGATAATAGCGTTAGAACGATCACAAAGCAATAAAAAAAGAAAAAGCACACATAGATTTTATGTGGAAACCATTTCGAGAAAAAAATCACGGGCAGGAGAAAAGAAATTCACTAATATTGAAAAATGAATGATACAAGAGGAGTTTCAACTACATCTATTGAAGTGTTGAAAAACATTGTTCTAATCAAAGTCAAATAGTAGAAGTATAGTTTTATACGGACTCAACTTGTGTGGTATGGTGTTATGATAATTGCAAATTAAAAGTTATAAGTAATCAAAAGTTATGTCACTTTGTTATTAATCAAAAGTTGTCACTATCCATAGTGATGAGTTACGAAAAAAGTTTATAAAACGACTTCCTTGTTTTTGGCAAATCATCGTAACCGTTGTTACTTAGTATGTCCGATTTGTTTGGAAAACTTATTGATATACTTATTTGATTTAAAATTGTTGCTCATTTGCCCCTTTCTATTAAACCAAATGTTTTGCAGCAGAGTTTCTTTAAAACTGTCATATTTTGGCAACTCAAATTATTTCTTGAAAACAGTTATTTTAGAAAAGTAGTCATTTTCGGAAAAATTGTTTTATCAGTTGTTACGTTTAGAAAACCAAAAACCAAAAATAGTCCCAAAAAGTCTGGAGAGTCCCAAAAGTACAAAACTCTCAAAACTAGAAAAGTTTAAACTAATGTTAAAAGAATGAAATTTTATGAAAATGTGGTCACCGCTGAGCTTCCGTCGCATCGACCTGCCTAAATCTGAGCGTTACCTAGACAGAACAAACAAACAGAGAGTGAGTTTTGAAACTCAATGTGTAATACGTATATAAACAGAAATTCATATTCAATCTTATGCAGAACATATATAGATGTAAACCTTGTACAAAATCAGAATTATACATATACAAAAATGCAAAATCCTACCCCCATCTTCTACACACCAACTCTGACCATCCCATCACACCACGTGGGGTATAAAACACCCACGAAGCCCTACACACCGAATAGTGTCTATATGACACTTTTCAGAATAATCGCAGCAATGTTGCTAGTATAATGACGAGATATCGCCTCACATAGAACATTTCCTCCTTATAATACAAATCTTACTCCATAGCCAGATACAAACAAAATATTAGATAAAAAAGATTAATAGATATTAGAATTATCATATCATGCATGCTCGTATAACATATAGTACACATGCTTATACATAACCGAACAGATCATACATACGTATTTCATAATACTCATAATAATGTGATTTACTTTAATTTCAATCTAACAGAGTGGTAGATTTCATGCTTTAATGCTTATACCACATAAACCGACCCTACGAAAGGCACAGTTGGTCGAAACGACATGTACGATCCTAGGAAAAAAATTTAAAATTTGGGCCCACATGCTCGTGTGGGCCCACACGCCCAGAATGGCCTTGCTCGTGTGGCCCACACGACCTGGCTCACGGCCTACACGTCCATGTGGCTGGCCTAGGCTGTGTGTCACACACGACCTCATACACACCCGTGTCTCACACACACCCTTCACACAGCCGTGTCTCACACACAGCCTACCACACGGCCAAACACATGGCTTTACTCAAACATCTTGTATGCATTTCTTTCTTGTCGCTTTTTCAGTTCTTTCATTACTCATTCGTTTTAGGTTTGCTTTCGCTTTATTTCAGTACCTTAGAGAATTTCCGTGAGAATCTTCATATTTCGAGAATTAAGCTGACTTAGGAAAATTTGAAGTAAAGAAATCACCTAAGTTCGCGTCATTTACTAAACTTAAGTTCTAGCCCCATGACATTATCACATTCTATTATTAGTTCATCTCCTTTATCAGTCACCTTGCATTTCTCCTTTGTGAAATTCATAAGCATGCATTGACAATAAAAGTGACTGATACTAATTAAGTTAGCTTTCAAACCTTCCACAAGAAACAAGTTCCGAAATTGTGACATTGCTCCTACATTGAGAACCCCATTGCTAAGAATTTTTTCCTTTTTATAGTTGTCAAATATCTCTTTGCCTTCATAATTTTCTTGGAATCCTTTGAGGTAGTCTTTATTTCCTTTTATGTGTCTAGAACACTTATTGTTAAAGTACTACATATGTTTAATGGCAACCTTCAAAGATTTGTGTGCAACAATGAATTTGATCTTTCCTCTTCCAAACAAGTTTCTGTTTCTAGCTCCAATTAGTTGGAACTCGAGTTGCAACTATAGCTACAATAGGTTGCCTTTCTTAATATCTTTCAGAAGCTCGTAACATTTGAGGCTTATATGACCCGAGTTAACTCAATAATGAAACATAATTCTATTGTGTTTATGACCCCTTTTAGTATGAATAACGTTCGGCTTTTTGGAGCATTTAACTTGATTTATAACTTGGTTTTGACAAAAAAACAATAGGATTCACTATCTTGTCTCCTTTGTCAACATATCCTAGTCCACCTTTGCTTTGTTCTTTTCTTCTAATTGCAAGAATGTCATTCAACATTTCACTTCTTGATATTAGTCTTTCCAAAATGGACAGAGTAGCTATTAAATCATTCTCTGTTGTTTTAACATTTAGTAGTGAGTACTTCTCTTGGAGTTCCTTCAATAGTTTTTTATTCTCCTACTTCAGCTTCTAGTTCTTATTATTAAGCCTTTTATTTATCTTGCATGCCCCACTTATTTAATAGACGCTTGTAGGTCTCCATGAAATCTTTAACAGACTTAGCCTCACTGTCATTGCAGTTGTCTAAATCAGTTGCTACTGCAATCACAATTTTCAAGGTGAAAGCTACATAATTACTCAAATGTTTCTCATCTTTTTCTAGCTCACTTGAAAAATCATCATCATTACAAGTCACAGAAACATATTTCTTCTTCTCTTGAGTGTATTGGCACACTCAGATTGGATGTGTCCATACCCTCAGCTCTTATAGAATTGGATGTCTTTCTTTTTCTCCTTATACCCTTCATCATTGATAACAACACCCATCCTTTTGCTTTTGTTGGAGTTGTGATCCCATTCAAACATTTTTTTCTTCATTGACATTCTTTTTGATTCCCTATTAAAATTTTGGTGAGAAGGGATAACTATCCTCAATGATAGCTGTAATAGGCCCAATTCACCCGACCTTTACAAAAAAAAACAAATAAAATTAAAAATTAAAAATAAATTAAAAAGTCCAAAAGTCCAAAAATACAGAAACATTAGCCCAATAAAATCTAACCCAAAATATAGTCCTAATACCGGTTATAACTCAAGCCCAATTAAGCCCAAACCTAATCTGACCCAACACGACAAACCCGATTTCAGCCCAATATCCAAAACCAACCCAGATTTTTTTTACATTTGCAGAAACCCTAAACAGTTTCAGAAATCACAGGCGCCGCAGCAATGGGATCCAGGCCTCACGCGTGCATCACCACCGCACGCATGCATTTCCTCCATGCGCGTCCTCCTCTAGCTGGCCTCCGTACCTGCAGCACACAGACAAAGAAGCAACAAAAAAAAGAAAGAAACGAAATAACAGAAAGAGGATTTTGTATTTTTATTTTTTATTTGATATTCTGTATTTTCGGCTATATAAGCCAAGATTCGAATTCTGTATGTTGGTTACAAATATTTTAAAAAAGAAAATACAAAAAAAACAAAAAACAAAGGTGATTTTTCGGCTATCTCTTCTTCTTTTCTTTGATTTTCTTCGATTCGTGGTTTTTTTTTCTTTTTGTTTTTCTTTTCTTTTTCTACGCATAAAACGAAAGGAAAAAAAGCAAAGGAGAACCCATTCCTAGTTAAAGCCGCCGTCGAACCCCTTATTGGTTCCGATCAGAACCGTGGTTGGGGGTTCTGATGTTGAGCGGCGCAGGGAGAAATCCTTAGGTTTTAGATTTTCTTTAGGTTATTTTTTTTTGTAAATGACAGATGGCTGATTAGGTTTAGGTTTATTTTAGTCTTTATACGGTGAAAGAAACGACAACGTTTTAAGCAGGCCATATAGCTTTAAAAACGACGCCGTTTGGAAGCTCAGACCCGTATAGTGACCCGACCCGGGGCAGGATCCGCGTGCTTCTGTTCATTAGTCTATTGTCACGATGAGTCCCTCTAGTTTTGTGGAATTTCGATTTGATTTTCTTCGATTTTTTTTAATTTGTACAGCATATTTAATTTTGTTTTCATTTGAATCCAAGCTTAAACGGTGTCATTTTCTACCATTGATTTTGATTATTCGGGTTTTTACGTTTAATTTCTGTTTTAGTCCTTCAATTTTGAGTCAATCACAATTTAACCTTGTAATACCCGATTTTGGCCCGGGTAAAAGGCCCAAAATTACAAACGGGCCATAAGGCCCAAAACCAATTTAAAACGGTGGCCCAATTTCGAAAATGGCCCAAATTTAGTGGCTCAAATCATTTGCAGAAACCCTATAGAAGACTTTGCGCCGCAGTCATGAGCGTCATCGATCTTCACCTACAAGGAAACAAACAAGAAAGGAAAGAAAATCAAGGATTGCAAAATCAAATCAAGCATATCAAGCAAGAAAAAAAAAAGAAATGAAATCAAAGATTCACAAATCAAATAAAAGAGATTTGTTTCTTCTTTATATGATTTTTTTAGAATGGCTATATAAAGCCACTGAATGTAATGTAAAAAGGGAGGAGACTGAAAAGAGAGAGAAGGAAAATTTTCTTTTTTGAATACAAAGGTTTTTTTCTCTCTATATTACCTTGAGGATTATCGTTCTTTTATTTTTCATTTATACATAGATGTATATATATTTTTAGTTTCTTTATCTCTTTATTTATTTTTGCTTAAAATATAAAGAAAGGAGGAAAGGGCTTACTCCTCAAGTTGGAATCGCCGGATTTGTGCCGTCTCTGTCGCAATCAGAGCATCGGCAAGAGTGAACGGTGGTGTCAGGGGGCTGGGGTTAAAAACCCTAGTAGAGAGCCTTTGTTTTTTTTTGTTTTCTTTTTTTATGCTGCAAACAATGTTTTTTTTTTCTAAAAAAACTGTTTTAAATCATGCTAGCAAAACGACACTGTTTTGGGGAGGCAGATTTCGCGTGTCGCGATTTCGCCCATTATTTTGCTTAAATTTCATTTCTTTCTTGTTATTTTAGTTTTTTTTAACTATTTGTTTTTTTGCAATTCGTTTTTTTTAATTTTATTTTCTCATCTTCCTCATCATTATTATTATTATTATTATTTAATTATTATTTTTATGTACATACAAACATTTTTATAATATATATACTTTTATATTTTAATTCCAAAACTTGTTTTTACTTTTGTAATTATGTACACGTATACTTGTACATGTTTTCTTCATAGTTTTTTAATATTTTTTAAATTAATTAATTTAATTATTATCATTTTTTGTATATATGTAATTATCGTTTTATAATCTATATATGTATATAATTATTTTTATATATATGTACATATTATATATTTTTTCAATTAATATTTTTCTCATATTTATATATATACACATATTTATTTATTTTATTCAATTTTGATAATGTAGATATTATTTAATTATTTTTAATCTATAGATATTTTATATGTACATGTATACATATTTTTTTTCTAATGAATGTTCTTTTATATTTATATATATACATGTATATATCTATTTTATTTATTTATTTTTGAAAATGTTTAACTACCTATTTTTTTACACAAATTTTATAATATATATATTTATATATTTCTTTTTATAAATGCATTATATTTTATATGAATCTTATAGTCTATATCTTCATATAAATCCATGTATGTCTTGTATTCTCCATAACTTCAATGTACTTATTATAAGCACACTTTATATCCTTTATTATTTTTTATATTTTATAGTTTTGCTTATGTTTTTCACTTGTTTATTTATTTATTATTGCATTGTATATTTAATGTAACATCACATCATTTTTACTCGATTTCAAACTTTTCAAAATTGAGATAGTGCTTGTATTTAGGATTTTCAAGGAAATTGAGCCCTAACGTATTGGGTTCGATTTTCTTCGTTAAATCTAACAATCGAGCATTTCTCTTTAATTAAAAAAATAAGAACTCATTATTGGGAATTCAACACGTTGTGTCCTAACGTATTGGATGTGACGCATTGATTTCTCGAAATGAAGATTTTTTAAAAAAATCATAAAGGAAATATTCCGAGTTTGGGATTTTAAAGGAATTGTGCCCAACGTATTGGGTGTGATTTCTTAAATCTTGGATAAGCGGACTTTCTTTTAAAGTAAAGGAAATATTCCGAGTTTGGGATTCTAAAGGAATAGTGCCCTAACGTATTGGGTGTGATTTCTTAAATCTTGGATAAGTGGATGTTCTTTTAAAGTTTTATTGTATAAGTATTTTGGCCCAATTCATTTTTGGGGGAAAATTAGAATGTTGTGCCCTAACGCATTGGGTGTGGTATCTTCTTTCTCGAAATAATAAGGGTCTTAATCGTAGCCTTTTAAGTTTTGCTAAGGATTACGTTTTTCCAAATTCTCGACCTTAAGACACTAATTAATTAACTAGGTACCAATTTTGGGCGTTACGAGGTGCTAATCCTTCCTCGTCACGAATCGACTCCGGATCCGTTTTTCTAAAACTCGTAGACCAAAGCCGTTTTTTTAGGTGATCCAATCACACCTTACTAAAAGATTGGTGGCGAATCCCAATTTTCATTTTTAAAAGTCGACAACCTAAAAATTTTGTTGTTTTCAAAAAGATGGTTTCGACAGCTTGACGACTCCACTTGGGACATTTTTTTTAAAAAAAGAAGAGAGTCGAGCCACAAAGTTGATTAATTTTTGTCTTATGGTCGAGAAAATATTTTACAAAACAAACTCATGACATTCTTTTGCATTCATTATCTACTTGTTGAAACATTGTTTGCATTATACATTTCATGAGTTGAGCAATGTTACCCTTTTAAGTGGGAGTGAGAAACTATGCATTCGTGAGGATTTTACCTCCGTGTATGATAGTGGATTGCTTTCGGGATACATCCGTACCTATGTCTTCGTGAGATTTTTTCATCTCCGTGCAGCCATAGGGAAATGTATTCCCAATCGAACTCGGTCCATATGAGCCTATAATGGGTGAGGATTGAGGAATCTGTTTGGTTCGGGTACCTTTACTTTAGAAGCCAAACTTCATATAATGAACCTTAGGAATCCACCCTAGGTAGAATTATACTAAACCCTAGTAGATATCCAATTAGGGATCTTTACTATTTCTTGATTATATCTTGTGTTTCTATGTTATACTGACTTTTGGTGTTTTATTTGCATGACATGGCATTTCATTTCATGCATTGCATTGTTTCATATGCATTAATAAATATATTAAGGGATTCTAATTAATCTAAATTACTCATCAGTTAATCTGGAAACCAATCAAGCTATCAAACACTGCTACGGAACTCGATCCAAAACTAGAGACATGGACCAAAGGCTCGAACAGTTCCAGAAAGAAATGCAAGGGCAAATGAATGAGCAATTAGAAAAGATTCAACAAAATATGATGGAAAAGATAATGGAATTTCAAGGGAGTATGTTGGCTAAGTTGACTCAGTTATTGGCTGGAGGAGTTGACAAAGGAAAGGGATTGGTGCTCAACAATGAAGAAGGTGACAATGAGGGACTGACATGGTACCTGATAGAATTACTCTGCAAAACATGGAGAAGAAGCCTAGTGAAAGTTTCAGGCAGTACGCACAGAGATGGAGGGAGGTTACTGTCCAAGTTCAGCCATCTCTGCTAGAAAGAGAGATGACGATGCTTTTCGTCAACACATTGAAGGCACCATTCATCACACATATGTTAGGGAGTGCAACAAAAAGCTTTTCTGACATAATCATGAATGGTGAAATGATTGAAAGCGCCATAAGGAGCGGAAAGATTGATGCTGGAGGAAATAACAGAAGGCAAGCCTCAAAAGAAAAGGGAAATGAGGTAAACAACGTGAATACATACAGCAAATCGATTGCTAGCCAACAGGGTTCATCAAGACAAGAATTATGTGTGAAGCCAGGTACTGAAAAGCTCCAGTTCACGCGAATTCCAATGTCGTATAAGGAGCTGTATCAAAGCTTATTCAATGCGCATGTTGTTGCTCCTTTACATGTGAAGCCTCCACAGCCCCCGTATCCCAAATGGTATGATGCAAGTGCACAATGTGATTATCATGCAGGCATTACGGGGCATTCTATAGAAAATTGCATTATCTTCAAAAAGCTAGTTGAAAAATTCATCAACATGGGTATTGTCAAGATAGATGGTTCATCTAGTACCCAGTCATGATTGAATATGAAGGGGTGTTGAGAAGTATTCACGATGAAACAACTGAAGAAGAGACCTTGTCAGATTTTTGCCCTTATAGACTTGGGAGTGTTTTAAATAATTAGACTGCAGAAGAAGCCCCTGTAGTATTTAGAGATTACTCAGAGTAATGTTTAAAACACACTTGTTGCCTTCAGCCTAGAGGCAATAAGAATTTCTTTATGAAATAGGCTCATGTCTGAACGTTGTTATTCTAATAAAATACATCTTTGCATTCATTTTTTTAAGCCAATATTCTTTCATTCTTTTTCGAATAATTATACTTTCATTCTTTCGGATCTTCTTCCATATTATTCTATTCATTCATAATTGAATAAATGATTATTCATACATTTTTTTGTATATTCTTTGGTACATACTATGGGTCCCCTGATATCAACGACATAAGTGATGCTGATACGGACTCAGAAGTTTCTTTTGAGTGAGATCTGTGTTTAGAGGGATCTCATGACTTTAAAGATGATATAGATTGTAGCCTATTTTCAGACTTGTTGAGGATGGTAGAACAAGAATGAAATCGTACTTCATGAAGGGACAATGGACCTTAAGATAGCGTGCATAACCGAAGAAATGAAGCATGACCTTGTTGAGTTACTTCAAAGAGTTCAAAGATGTCTTCATATGGTCATATCAGGATATGCTTGAGTAAGCACCGACATCGTAATCGAAACAACAATACGATATCAAGAATTTACAGTATGTTCAAGATTAACATCATGAACGATGCATTTAGAATTCTTTGCAGGGGCAATGCCTTCTCCTTTGGTTCATCATGGTTTAACCTGTCGAAGTTAAGTTACCATTTCTCCGTTGTTGGATTTCATCCTAATTGAAGAGGAAGATCCAAAGTTTTCGTCATAGTTAAATTTTGCCCCAAAAGGCTCTATGAAAGAAATCTGATCACAAAGAAGATCTTACATTGGTTCTAATCGAAAGGGATAACGAGGACTTGTCCAATCCTATGAGTTCAGATTCAAAAAAAAACAAAAAAAAAACAAAAAAAAAAACAAAAAAATAGAAAAGAAAATGGAGAGGCCAAAGTGAAAACCCGCAAAGGGCACTTTGAGACCAAAGGGGATTTGAGTTGAAAACCTGAAAAAGGCGACTCAAATATTGATCAGAATGGGGCACGAGGTGATTAGAGCAACTCAAAGTTTAACCAGATTGGGGCATGTGGTGATCTTGTTATACCTGAATTATTAGGAAAAGGTAGGCAACATCTTGGGGCATTGGCAGAGTACTGTGGATCTCCTAAACACATGTCAAACTCAGAAGGATCTTTAAAAAGTTTGTACAGAGAAGTTCAAGCTGCGATATTTGGGGCACCCAATATTCATACTGAATTTGTTATTCTTGGAATACTTCATTCTTTTCCAAGATACGCATTCCCAATCAATTTCTTTGCTATCATTGTTTACTATTTTTGATAATCTATTCCTTTCGAGCTATGTTCAGAACCAATTGTATTCTCATCCATTGTTATACCCTTTTTGCAAGCATGTTGCATTAGAATAATGATTAATGGACTAATAAAACTTTCATGAAGGAAGTTTTGCATATTACTCTAGAAGTTTCTAAATAATACAGAGCACTGAAGCAGGATTATTGTTTAGAACGCACCAAGTTTAAAGGTTGGAAATCGAAAGGAAGAGTCTAAACTAGGACTTTCTCTTTGGATTTTGTTGTCAAAACATTGGATGTTGTGTTGATGACAAAGCCTAAATCAACAAGCAAGTAATGATCACCGAGCAATAGAAAGAGGTTACCTCGGAAGAGAGCCTTCATTTGTGCATGAGCTTTTGGTACGACACCTTGGGAATGGTGTAAAAGACTAGAAAGATTTAGATCCTGTATCATTGAATTGTGATAGGAGAGGATTGAAGAAAAGCCATATACTCTTGGGTTACAGTGGGAGAACAATGGTATGAATTTTTGCACCCCAATGGATTAAACTTGGAGGTTCACAGTGGGGGGCCGCCTGGCTAAATGATTCTTCAGAAAAGCCAGTCAAGCAAGAAGGCGTTAGTAACGTCGGTCACAAAGCCTTAATAAACTTCGAGTGATGACAACCTAAGTGGGATCATTCTCGAAAAAATAAATTTTGCATTCATGCAAACACCATTCACACATGTCTAGTTAGGAGCATTTGATGCATTTTGATCATGCCATCCTAATCATTAGGCATAATTAGGTTCATTATACAGGTCATGTTCCACAGAGAACAGATAGTGAAAGAGTAGATCTTGCCTTCCTGCATTGACGGCGAATCAGATCGAAAATAAAGCATTGCCTTCCTCGGTTGTAGTGGAGCAAGTTAAAGATAGCAAATCTTGCCTTCCTGCATTGACAGCGAAGCAGATCGAAGATGGCGGATTTTACCTCCTTGTGGTTACAGTGGAGTACATTGAAGCTAGTAATTCTACTTCACAGGCAGCAATGGAATAGATTGAAGATTTCAGATCTTATCTCCTAGCGAGAGTGGAGCAGATCGAAGATGGCGATTTTACCTCCTGTGGTTACGGTGGAGTACATTGAAGCCGATAATTCTACTTCCCGGACAACGATGGAATAGATTGAAGATTTCAGATCTTATCTCCTAAGCGATGAGTGGAGCGGATCGAAGATGGTGGATTTTACCTCCACGTGGTTACTGAGTGGAGTACATTGAAGCCAGTAACTCTACTTCCCTAGACAATAGTGGAATAGATTGAAGATTTCAGATCTTATCTCCCTAAGCAGTAGTGGAGCAGATCGAAGATGGCGGATTTTACCTCCCTGTGATTATAATGGAGTACATTGAAGCCAGTAATTCTACTCCCCTGGACAACAGTGGAATAGATTGAAGATTTCAGATCTTATCTCTCTAAGCATTAGTGGAATGATTGAAGATTGTAAGTCTTATCTCCCTACAGTCGCAGTGAAATAGATTGAAGCACTAGCTCCTATACTACTGAAGATGCAGTAGGAAGAGGCGAAGCTTTTTGAAGAAGAAAAATACCAAAGACCGGACAAAATCGGGCATTTTTAAAGTCTTTGCTCTGTTCCTGTTACACGACAACGAGCAAAGAGGGGCAGCTGTAATACCCGATTTTGGCCCGGGTAAAAGGCCCAAAATTACAAACGGGCCATAAGGCCCAAAACCAATTTAAAACGGTGGCCCAATTTCGAAAATGGCCCAAATTCAGTGGCTCAAATCATTTGCGAAACCCTAGGGTTTCTAAGAAGACTTTCTTGCATGATCACGAAAGCGTCATCGATCTTCACCGCAAGGAAACAAACAAGAAAGGAAAGAAAATCAAGGATTGCAAAATCAAATCAAGCATATCAAGCAAGAAAAAAAAAGGAAATGAAATCAAAGATTCACAAATCAAATAAAAGAGATTTGTTTCTTCTTTATATGATTTTTTAGAATGGCTATATAAAGCCACTTGAATGTAATGTAAAAGGAGGAGGCGAAAGAGAGAGAAGGAAAATTTTCTTTTTTGAATACAAAGGTTTTTTTCTCTCTATATTACCTTGAGGATTATCGTTCTTTTATTTTTCATTTATACATAGATGTATATATATTTTTAGTTTCTTTATCTCTTTATTTATTTTTGCTTAAAATATAAAGAAATGAGGAAAGGCTTACTCCTCAAGTTGGAATCGTTGGATTTGTGCCGTCTCTGTTGCAATCAGACATCGGCAAGAGTGAGCAGTGGTGTCGGTTTGGGGTTAAAACCCTAGTAGAGAGCCTTGTTTTTTTGTTTTCTTTTTTTATCTTTGCAAACAATGTTTTTTCTAAAAACTGTTTTAAATCATGCTAATAAACGACCTTTGTTTTGGGGAGGCGGATTATTTCGATTTGGCCCTCCATGTAATTCGCGTGTCGCGATTTCGCCCATTATTTTGCTTAAATTTCATTTATTTCTTGTTATTTTAGTTTTTTTTAACTATTTGTTTTTTTGCAATAAGTTTTTTTAATTTTATTTTCTCATCTTCCTCATCATCATCATTATTATTATTATTATTATTATTATTATTATTATTATTATTATTATTATTATTATTATTATTATTATTATTATTATTATGTACATACAAACATTTTTATAATATATATACTTTTATATTTTTAATTTCAAAACTTGTTTTTACTTTTGTAATTATGTACACGTATACTTATACATGTTTTCTTCATAGTTTTTTTAATATTTTTTAAATTAATTAATTTAATTATTATCATTTTTTGTATATATGTAATTATCGTTTTTATAATCTATATATGTATATAATTATTTTTTATATATATGTACATATTATATTTTTTTCAATTAATATTTTTCTCATATTTATATATATACACATATATATTTTATTCAATTTTGATAATGTAGATATTATTTAATTATTTTAATCTATAGATATTTTATATGTACATGTATACATATTTTTTTCTAATGAATGTTCTTTTATATTTATATATATACATGTATATATCTATTTTATTTATTTATTTTTGAAAATGTTTAACTACCTATTTTTTTTACACAAATTTTATAATATATATATTTATATATTTCTTTTTATAAATGCATTATATTTTATATGAATCTTATAGTCTATATCTTCATATAAATCCATGTATGTCTTGTATTCTCCATAACTTCAATGTACTTATTATAAGCACACTTTATATCCTTTATTATTTTTTTATATTTTATAGTTTTGCTTATGTCTTTCACTTGTTTATTTATTTATTATTGCATTGTATATTTAATGTAACATCACATCATTTTTTACTCGATTTCAAACTTTTCAAAATTGAGATAGTGCTTGTATTTAGGATTTTCAAGGAAATTGAGCCCTAACGTATTGGGTTCCGATTTTCTTCGTTAAATCTAACAATCGAGTATTTCTCTTTAATTAAAAAAATAAGAACTCATTATTGGGAATTCAACACGTTGTGTCCTAACGTATTGGATGTGACGCATTGATTTCTCGAAATGAAGATTTTTTAAAAAAATCATAAAGGAAATATTTTGAGTTTGGGATTTTAAAGGAATTGTGCCCAACGTATTGGGTGTGATTTCTTAAATCTTGGATAAGCGGACTTTCTTTTAAAGTAAAGGAAATATTCCGAGTTTGGGATTCTAATGGAATAGTGTCCTAACGTATTGGGTGTGATTTCTTAAATCTTGGATAAGTGGATGTTCTTTTAAAGTTTTATTGTATAAGTATTTTGGCCCAATTCATTTTTGGGGGAAAATTAGAATGTTGTGCCCTAACGCATTGGGTGTGGTATCTTCTTTCTCTGAAATAATAATGGTCTTAATACGTAGCCTTTTAAGTTTTGCTAAGGATTACGTTTTTCCAAATTCTCGACCTTAAGACACTAATTAATTAACTAGGTACCAATTTTGGGTGTTACGAGGGTGCTAATCCTTCCTCGTACGTAACTGACTCCCGGATCCGTTTTTCTAAAACTCGTAGACCAAAGCTGTTTTTTTAGGTGATCCAATCACACCTTACTAAAAGATTGGTGGCGACTCCCAATTTTCATTTTTAAAAGTCGACAACCTAAAAATTTTCTTGTTTTCAAAAAAATGGTTTCGACAAACCTGTTTTTATTTTTTATTTCTGTTCATAACCCTTTTAATTTCATTTTGATTTCAATTTCATCTTGGATCCATAATTTTGGTATTTTAATTTTTTCTTTCTGTTTTAAATTATATTTCAATTCTAACTTAGTTTTTAGTAACTTAATTTCAAATATAACTAGATCTTATTTTAACATATTTATTTCTAAAAATCTAATATTATTTTAATATTTAAATTTGATATTGTTTTAAACTTATTATTAGTGTAATTTTTAAACTATAATATGTTATTAATTTTAATTTGATATTAATATTATCTAAATTTATTATACATTGATGTTTTAAATCCATTAAGTATTTTGTTTTAAACTTAATATATTGTTATTTGTTTCATTATTTATTATTTTATGTATTATATTGAGACTTAATGTAATTTGAATAAATTATAATATTTTTATTGTTTCTTTAAATTTCCTTTTCATATATTCCTATATGGTAAATATTTACATAATAAGATTTTTTATAATACTACAATTCATATAAATATAGCTTTTTTAAGTACATATTAGTGTTTGGATCTTATATGATTATTAATTTTAAGCGTTTTTAATATATTTGTATGTGTCTTTCAAACCGATTTTATTTATATAAAAATAACTTCTTTTAAAATTTTGTAATATATTTTACTTACTTTTTTTTAGTATGTATGTATCATTATTTTTATGTTTCTATATGTATTACCATGTCTAACCAATAAATATATATTGTTTATTTCTTCCAATTTATTTCAAACACTAATTATCCAGTTTACTATTATTTTATTTTGTGTCTATTTTGAAAATCATGTATGTAATTCATTTTAAAACTTTTATACATAAGACATCTTCACTATTCTTCCTCCTTGTGATTATTTTAATGCATCTTTTAAAAATTGATTGTTAATTCATTTGATATGTAATTGTTAATATTATTGTTTGTGTAATATGATTAAAGTCATTATTGCTATTTGCATTTACCCTTCATCTGCTTGTTAATTCTCAGTATATGCCCGGATTGCTATTTATCTTTTACATTATATATCGCTTCAATCATGTCTCATTTGTAAAAATTGTATTTTATCAAAGCACTACAATCATTTTATTTCATAATTTTCAAAAAAGGCCTGGTGTTCATAGTTCTTGAGTGGGTTGTGCCCTAACTTATTGGGCTTCAATTCTTCTCGATGAATTTAAATAACCAAGTGCTTATTTTGGTAAAACCATACAATTTTAAAATAAAGCGTGTGAGATTTCAAGATGTGGGATCCTAACTTACTGGATATGACATCTTTTTATCTCAATTTTAAAATAAAGGCAATGTTTGACGTTTAGGAATTTCGAGAAATTGAACCCCTAACTCACTGGATTTTGATTTCTCGTTTGACTTAAATGACCAAATGACCTTCTCAAAATACACGGATTTTAAAAATTAAAAAGACTTGCTTAATTTTGATGATTGAATTATTGCACCCTAACTCACTGAGTGTGGTAATTTATTCGAAATGAGTGCATCTTATTATTCAACCCGGTTTATTCAAATTTAAATTTCAAAGGATCGTATTTTAAAATCTTTTCAAATTTTTGACCCTAAGACATTAAACAATCAATTCGGTACCAATTTTGGGCGTCACGAGGGTGTTAACCCTAAATGCGTGTAAACTCCGAACTGTTTTCTCAAAATTCGCAGACCTAAAATTATTTTCAAGGTGATCCGATCACATCTCAATAAAAGATCGGTGGCGACTCCATTTCCATTTTAAAAAGTCGATCCCCATTTTCAAATATAAATAAAAAATGGTTTCGACAATAGTTTCTTATACAGTGGCAACTGAGGATGCAACATATAGAGTAATGTTCTTTTCTGACTTGCCTTTACTCTTTTTAATTTCTTTCAGATTCATTTTGAAGGTTTGCAATGGTCCAATGATCATTGTGTCAATATCTTTGGACTTTTCTATAACAATCACCTTAATCGCAAAACGTTCGGGGAGAAACTTTAAAACCTTTCAGGTCAACTTGACATTTGAATACTTGTAGCTAAAAGTAAAATCTTGATTAGAGATAAACCTCAAAACCTTCAAGTTGTTTGCTAGTTGTATGTTAAATTACAGCTAAAGGAATAACTGAAAGAGTATAAATCATATATGGACACACAAATTGATTACACAATGCCCAATTGTATAGGGAACTCCAAATTAGGATGCAAGTGATGGTATTAACAGTTTCTAATGATTTAAGAGCCAAACTTTAAACTATGTTGAGGAGGACCCTTGTAATAAGCTCTTAATTAGACGAGTTTATGTTCTTACTATAAATTTGCTCTTTCTAATTCTCTAATCGAATTCATGTGATTTGCAAATCTCATGTCATTTTCCATGGGAAGTACAATTTTTTTTTTACATTGAAATATTTAGAATTTAGGATCCTTCAAAATATAAAACAAACACACATTATCTCATAATTGTCGAAACCATTTTTAAGGCTTGAAAAAATGGGTATCGATTTTGAAAATGGAAATGGAGTCGCCACCGATCTTTTATTAAGGTGTGACCGGTTCACCATTAAAAATAATTTTTGGTCTACGAATTTTGAGAAAAATAGGTTCGGGAGTCGGTTACGCACGAGGAAGGGTTAGCACCCTCGTAACGCCCAAAATTGGTACCGAATCAATTGTTCAATGTCTTAATGTCGAAATTTTGAAAAGATTTTAAAATACAATCCTTTTATTTTGAATTAAATGAATTAGACGATGATATTCACTTATTTCAAAGAAATAAATCGTCACACTCAGTAAGTTAGAGTGCAACATTTTAAATCCTCAAAATTAAATTTATCTCTTGACTTTTGAAACCTATGCATTTTGAGAAGGATATATGATTATTTGGGTTAAATGAGAAAATCAAAACCCAGTAAGTTAGGGATCGATTTCACCAAACTCTTAAATATCGAACATTGCCTTTATTTTTTTTAAATCCTTGTCTCGAGAAAATAACATGTCATATCCAATGCGTTAGGACACAACGTGTCGAATTCCCGAGAATGGGTTTTTATTTGAAGCTTGTATTTTAAAAAAGATATTCGATTTTTAGATTCGACGAGGAAAATTGAAACCCAATACGTTAGGGCTCAATTTTCTCGAGGATTCCAAACTTCGAGTATTTTTGAAAATTTTTTTTTGAATGAAATAACTTTGTAATTTGTAATCTTTTGAATGAATAAAAACGATTGTATAATAAGGTAGAGCGCGAAATGGTATTCGTGAATTAAGATGCACGCTAATGAACGACAAAGAATCAATTGATATGAGCAAATACTTTATTTTAAAATGTATGTGTATATCGTTTACAAAATGTATAAATACAGGCACAAAATACGAGTAAATTTGAAAATATGTGTTTGCATGTATTTAACACACATATACAAGTATACATATATAAAAAACATGTATAGCAAAAAACTTATAATAATCTCCAAAATTTGCATGTATATTTCATAAAAATGTATATGAACAAAAATAAGGAAAATGCATATGTATTGTAAAATATAAGTGTACATACATATATATTTATTTATGAAAACTATGAGAGCATAAAAATACATACAAAGATATGAGTTATGCATATATTAAAATATGTGTATATATATGTACATATATGAATGCAAAAACTACAGAAATGAAATACTACATAAAAAAAACAGATGTAAAAGTATGTGGATATGTATATAATTACAAAATAAAAGAAATGTATAAGTATGTATACATAATATAAAGCACATAAAAGTTAAAAAGATAAAATGATAAAAATAATAAAAAACATAAAAAACGTATGTAAGATGCATGCATTTATAAAGGTTTAAGAATATATGTATATTATATAAAGAAATATGTCTATATACTATATAGAAAAATACGCATAAGTATAGGAATAATAATAAATGATAATAAATAATATAGTAATAATTTTAAAATAAAAAAATTAAAAGACCGAATAAAAAAACGAAATAACCAAAAAATGGAATTAAAATAGAACGGGGACCAAATTGCAATGCACTCATATATGAGGGGGCCCAAATGGAAATAATACGCTCCCCCACACGGTGCGCAGCGACGTGGGCTAGAATGAACAAGGGTTAAAACATTTGGGCCAAATTAAAAAAGAAATAACTGGCTTAATAAAACATGGCGCAAAGGAGGGAGGGCTGAATGAGCAAGTTTCCCACCTAAAGCCAGAACGCACGGATCCTCTCCTCCGAGTCGGGTCACCGCACGAGTCATGGCCACCCAAACGGCGCCGTTTTGTCTGGGCACTTAAACAATATTAAAAAAAAAACATTTCAGCCCCATTCCCTTTTTTTAAGAAAAACTGAAAACTTTTCAGCTCTCTCTCACCCTTTTCCCCTTTCCGACCGTCGGGCTTCCAGGCCTTCGCCGTGCCGCCCCAATGCCAAAAGACAGTGGCCTCCCGAACCCCATGCACAACTCCGATTGCGACGGAGAGAGCACACGGTCAATCACCAGGTGCGTTTTGACTCTTCTTTTTCTTTTATTTGCTTTGCTTATGTATAAAAAAAGAATCAAAAAGAAAAATGAAAAGAGAAAAGAGAAAAAAAAACAGACAAACTTTCCGATTTTTACCTTTTGAATCCTCTTTTTCTGAATCTTTTTTTTATTTCTTAAAAAAAAACCCCTTTTTACATTGTTTGTATTGGCTTTTTATAGCCAAAGCGAAAAAGAAGAGAAAATACATAAAATCCAAAAATCTCTCCTCTCTGCCCTTTTTTTTTTTTGTTTCTATTGCTATCTGTTATTTTTTCTTTTCTTTTTCTGTTTTTGCTGCTGGTTTTGTGCGTGGTTGCTGCAGGTCGTTGCAGGTGCGAGGGTGCGCATGTACGGAGTTGTGGCAGAGTGCAGGCAGAGGCGCAGGAGGCATGCGGCGCAAAAAGGGTTAGGGAACCCTAGGTTTTTTTTCTAACTTTGTTTAATTTTTGGGCTTGGTTTGGGTTAAGGGTTTTGGGCTATATTGGGCCATTGTAATGGACTATTTAATTGTTTTTCATTTGGTTTGGGCTCCACAAAATTTGGGCCCTACAATGATATTTTACAGTGGAACTACAACTTCATTTTTTGCTAAATATAATCGAATATTATATTCTCAATATTTTTTTGTTGAACTTAATTCCATCTTTGAGCAATTTTAGAAAATGCTTTCTTTCAAAATTTTATTTTGAATTCAACTTCACTAGTAAAAAAAAACAACTCTTCGGTTCTCCAACTATTAGCTGAAGAAAAAATCCTCAATATTTACAATTTTTTATTTCAAAAAGAGATTTTTAATTAAATTTGTTATTATTAAAAACATCATTGCCTGATTATTTGGGAAATGGGATAGACTTTATAAAACCTTTTTTTTTTTTTTCCATTTTTCATGATAGAATTGAATCACCCTAGAAGAGGGAACTTAACTTATAATTGAAAACCAGTAGTGCGAAAAATGAGAAGCTAACTTGGGAAGTAAGGTGGAGATGGAAGAAAATAGGGATTTGAAGCAACAATTTTCTATTAATTTATGACAATAATTTTTTTGTTTTATCACAAAGAATGCGTCAAATGGAAATGGAAATGGAATTGAATTTGATTTTGATTTAGAAAAAAATGGAATAATTGTTTTGCAGCCAAATGGCTTAGCTGTAAAGCCCAGGCACATGCACACACGCACATATATAATCACATATTTTTCACCAATAGTCTCAGAAATTTGGCAAGCTATGACCTTAGGAATTTAAAGTCCCTAGGCTATGGTTTTACAATTGATTTTTTTAAAATTTAATCTACCACAAATGTGGGAAGGATTTCACTTGTTTTTCAGTTTTTCAGAAATAGCCTGAGAAATTTGGCAAAGCTATGATCTTAGGAATGTAAATTACTAGGTAGGTTTAGGTTTTTAATTAAATTTGGTTTGTTTTATTTGCCACGGTATTTTTTCTCAAACTTTTGTTTTTCGCACAATTATTTTACATAAAATTATAAAGGTGGGATAACGAAGATTATGTTATATATTAATAATTGACTAATGGATCTAAAATTCTTAGCATGCGCAGCAGTATAAAGTAGGTTTTTTATTTCTTACTAAAAGTTGAAAATTTAGATTTTTGGGAGTCCCCACTAATTTAGCCATTTTCTGAATCAAACTAATAAGAAATATGGGATATTTTCTTGTCATTTTCATTCACTGTCCAATGTTGATCTTAAATACCCAAAATTCCAACCTAACATTTTCCCCACTAATTTATATATTTTCAAAGTCTGCCATCTTTCTTCTTCAAACATATAATTCATTAACCATAAGTTTTCCACGCTGTAGGTCGGTTACAAAGATTGCCACGTTGAATATCAATAATTATAATTTCATCTTCTATCATCAATGTTGACTAAATTAAACTATAAACATAGTTTTTAAAGCAAAAGTTAGAAGCTTGATTTTATATGTAAACAGCACGTAAATGATGGGCTGGTGAAGAAGTCAAAGTCAGATCATAACATGATCCCCAAAATGATTTGTCATTTTGAACTTGTTTTTCTATCAGTATTTCTTTTATTTAATACTTCTTGGGTATAAGATGGTTGAAACTTGGTAGAAACCATGTCACATTAATATTTATAATCTCAATATTTCTTAAGATAATACATGCTCGGATTTTTCTGGATTTTGTTTTATCTTTTAAAGGCTCAAATCAATAATTTAGCCAAAAATAAATATGACTGGAATCAAGTCAGTGTATGATTTTATTTCTGAAGTTAAATATTTTATATTAAGATGGTAAAAGTGATGGGGTATTTTAATAACATGGAACAAAAGTAATAACAAGTGTTTGTCAATTAAATCTTCCATACAGCCATGCGTAGCAACTAAAATCTTGGCTTGCAAACGTCATTTGAACTTGGACTTTGGATGTAACTTCCCTCAGTTTTTCAACTCTTTACCATACTTTACTACAAATTAATAACTTTCGTGTACCAATCAGCAAAGTCATTTCATTTTCCCCTTTTTTTTTTCTTTTATAATCTGTTTTCTGGTTCATATTCGGGTTTGTGGTTATTCTTTCTAATAGTTTGAACCCGCAACTTTTTTAAGAGTGTAATGTGTCTTACCATTACACTCAAATATTTGTTAATCTCGTATAAATCTATTATATATCTACACGAATGATAACAACATTTGTAAGTTTTTTCAGAGTAACATTTATAAATTAGATATAGTAATTTATCTTGTATTCGTATATTTATCGTATCTTTAGACATTTGAACATTACAATAATGTTTTAATATTGCCAGCTCTACTCTAAACACATGCTTCTACTCAATAATCATAAAGTTAAAATATATAATGTTAATTGAAGATTAGGTAATGCTAATTTAAATTAATTTTTATAATTAATCAATATTTTTGTATCATAAGTAAATTATCAACATAAAATATGAGCAAATTGCGGTCAAATTAAGGAAAAAATACAGAAGCGAACCTATAATGGAATTTTTATGCTTTAACCCCTTTAAATTTTGAAAAATTATAAATTAATATATAGTAAAATTTATTTTAATCTTCTTAAAATGATAAAATTATGATTTAGTCTGTCTAAAATTGTAAAGTTATAAATTTACAATAAAAATTACATTTTAACCCTCATAAAAAGGTTATAATTTAATTTCATTCTCTCCCTAAAAAATATAAACTAAATTAGGAACATAAAAAAGAGGGTCAAAATATCCGATAGTTAAAAGGAGAAAAAGATTAGTATATGAGTAAATTATGGTCAATTTAGGGCATGGACATGGGATTGCTTTTGGGCGTGGGAATTAGGTTCAATCTCAATGCATTAATTTTTTCTAATTAGGTAATTAAAAGTGTCTTTTCAAGTTGAACTAGCAGTAAGTAATTAATAATTAATTGCTTTCAATTAAGTTTATTTAAACAACTAGTCCCTAATAAGTAGCTAGGTGGTAAACGGACAAATTGAGTGGGTTCAAGCTGTTTTAGATTTTGATTTTTTTTAGTTTGCATTTTTCTTTAAATTTCATTTTTTTTTAAGAAATGGCATGTAACATCTCAAGCAGGGCTTAGAAATTTAAGCTGTATCTGGAAGAGTTACACCAACGTAGTAAAAACGTATTTCTTTTTAGAGTTTTAACTTTGAAAATCAGAAATTCATTTTAGTCAATTTAGATGATTTTGCAGTTTTGTTTTAGACTTGGCAGATACTGATGAGTTATAAAAAGAAAAATAAGACAAATCCAAAACAGATTACAAATCCAAAGGATTAAATTGTAGTTATCTCACAGCAAAACAATCCAAGCTATGTTTTCATGACAGATAAAAGTAAGACAAAAGGTGAGTCACCAAGCACTGTGTATAACCAAACTAAAATAGAAATAAACAGAGCATAATATATAATTCGTAGTAACACAAGCATTTGATAGCAGTTGTATAACCAGTACAGAACAGATCTAGAGTATCACAGAGATTTCAACAGAGGTAGTACAACAGAACAAAGCAAAACAGAACAGAGTAGAACAATGCAATTCAATCAGAATAGAACCGAACAGAATGGAACAAAGCAAAGCAATGCTGAACAGAACGAGATAGAGCAGAACAAAGCATGTATGTTTTATGCAGATTCAGTATTTTTCAAACAGATCAGAATGCAGATTTATCAAAAACATCCTACCCAACTCCGCTACACACCGAAATAGAGTTCTCCAGAACTTATCCAGCCAGATCACACCAACAGATAACTCTGGACAATGCCACCAGTATTTTACAGTTAAAACTGTCAAATCAAATACATGTGGTCAAGCCACTACAGTACAGTCGAACTGCCGAAATAGAAGTGTGGATAAACCAGCAAATAATGTAAATCATTAAACTGCCAGAAATTTCCTCCTTTATATCAACCCAAGTCTCATGCAATGTGTCATGGCATGCTATTGCAGAATCAGAATAATGAGCATGTAAGTCATGCTATCTCTCAATAACAGAATTAGTAAATATGGGAGTCCATGTTTTGTAAAACAGACTTGTCAATCATCAACAGACCATATAGATTTGCCATGAAGTCACGTGCACAGTTATAAATCAGAATAAAAAAACAATCAGTCTAACATGTCAGATATCGTATATTTCTTATCAATAGAGTAACGCAAAGGCATACTTACAACTTAAAGGAATGCAGATCATAGTTGGATAATTCACACACATAAACAATAACACATTACGTTCTGACAAATCCTACTTACTTAGGTTCAAACATAACAGATATACGTACAGATCACAAGTTGTTCACTATCAGATCATCAGATATTAAGTTATATAGCCTAATTCAGATTGTGTGGATCTTACAGTAGGTTTGCGCCTGTTTCAGACGACGCTTGTGGCCTCAGGGATAAATTCCAAATGTAGCTTCACACGCCTGTGTGCTTTCCCGTGTGTCCTACACATCACTTGCCCGTGTGGTCCTAATTTGTAAACAGTGAGTTACACGGCTTGGACACACGACCATGTCCTTGCCCGTGTGGCTCACATGGCCTAGGCACACGCCTATGTCCTTACCCGTGTGTCCCACACAAACTAGGCACACACCCATGTCCTTGCCCGTGTGGATCACACGGCTTGGGCAGGCGTCTATATCCTTGCTCGTGTGGCTCACACAGCTTGGGCACATGCTCATGTCCCTGGCCGTGTGGCATTGACAGTCACGTTTTTCGACGTCCAAAATTCGCAAAAACAGGGGTTTTTGATACGCACCTGATACATATTCAAAGCAAAAACAATAAGGATGAAGTCCGTCCCTAAACGACAAGCAATTGCCTAACAAATGGTTAACTCACAGTCAAATCACTAAAAACTAACATTCCAAATTCGAAGTTACGTCGAAGAACTTTTGACACCAAAACTTTAAATTGAACTTACCGGCCAACGAATTGAACTAGAAAGATAAGTCAAATCCCGTACAAAATCAGCGCGACGTAACGTAACAAAAGAAAATAACAATTTGAAAGGAAGAAAACAAAACGAAGAACTAAATATCGAAAACGATTGATAGAAGAAACATAGCAAAAAAAGAATGACAAAAAAAAAAAAGAAAACCCGCCGGAGGTTTCTGGAAGGTTTTAAGTAACCAACCGAAACTAACTACTATACAACAAAACTCAAAATAAAGTATTTCCTATTGCTTTCGCCAAGATTTGAACAAATGACCAAAATTAAACCAACAAGCTTATTCTTAACATCAATTGACAGAATTTAATTTATAAACCCAATGTTCAAATATAAGGGTTTAAGTAAAATAACAAAAATTTCCAAAAACCGGATTCAAACCCAAAACCTCACACACATACCCCAAACACTTAACTACTGAACCAAATTAATTTACTTATCATAAGTTTCCAAAATCTAAACTCAAAATCGAGTGATGATCACTCTTGATTTCAAAATCCAATTTTTTTTAACCCGGTTTTTAAGATGTTACATGGCACATTCATAATAACAATTAATAAGTAATGTATTCAAAATATTATAACCAAAATCAACATTTCTATAGCCATGTTTTTCTATAGTAAGGTTTGAAAATTTTAAATTATACCATCCTTAAATTTATGTTTTCTTTTTTGAATTTATATCTCTTAATCATTAGATTCAAAATTAGAATGCTATTAATTTTTATTGTTTACGAAAATTATAAATTTAATTTATGTATATTAATTTAATTAATTTTAATATTTATACTTTTCGAATTCTTTTTAGTTTTCACTCACACATATGCACGTTTAACTCTCTATTCATTGAATTTTTAAGATGAGATTTGGATGGCGATAGGGTGCGATACGGTGCGTTTAGCTTACTTTTTGTTTCACGTTACAGTTTGTTACAGTATTTAATCTCACCGCCACTATTTCTTTTACACTAACCACAGCTAAACACACCGTCATCCAAACCCACCATTAGTATTATTTACGTTATTGGAAAAAGTAAACGCACTGGAGAAAGTGTTTTGAAGACTCTTCTCCACTGATCTTTTAATTTTCGATAGGAGGGGGAGGGTCCAGTTGCGAACTGAACCATTAGAGAAAGCTGAAAATTTCATTTTTATCCTTACTTTGAATGTTTTCTCTCTTTTTATTAGTTGTTAGCTTTTAATTATTTTAATTTTATTATATTATTTCAAATGTTTTAAATTAATTATGGTTTTTTCGTCGTTTTAATTTTTCATTTTAAGAATTTCATTTATTTCATATAATAAAAATTTTAATTTATATAATTAGTTAATTGATTTAAATATTTAAATGAAATTATAAAATAAAATTTATTTAAAATATTTAAATACTATTAAAATATACAAAATAATTTAATAATATTTATTTATATTAATGTACTTAATAGTCATTTTCATTTTTGTCTCACAACCGCTATTGCATTTGTATCCAAACACATATTTCACTACTAATTTTAATCTCATTGTTACAGTAACTAATATCACCTAGAGCTTCCATGGGCTAGGCTAAGGCCCGGTTCCAAAAAAAAATTCATCCCCAAGCCCATAAATGGGTCGGCCTATTCAAAAAGTCTATTTTACTGTTCAAAAATTAATAAATTATTCAAAAAATATTTTTTTTAATTTCTATTATATATATTTTATAATTAAATTTAAGTCTAAAAAATATATTTTATTATTTAAATTGAATTTCGGCCCGATGTACAAAAATCCTTGTTCAAGCCTAGCCCTTGGGCAAGTCTAATATCACCACTACCACCACCATTATTTTTAATCTCACCGAACTCAATCTCACATCCCATCCATATTTACCCTTGTCTGTTTTATCCAAATGAATCATGGGTAAACTACATTAGTAGTCACCCAAATATTATAAATTTCTTTTTCGGTCACCCAACTATGAAAAGTTATAAAATGGCCATCCAACTATTCAATTTAGTTTTTTTTTTGTCATCAACTAGCTAATGGTGACAACTTTTAAAATTGACATAATGACAACCTTCCCTCAATATTTATAAATTATGTCAATTTAGTCTTGATTTTAGAAAAATTCAACCCTCAATATTCACACATTGCATAATTTGGTCTCTCTCTTTTTTGCAGTTTTGCTTTTCTTTGTGACATTAAGGGTTAATTTTAAAAGAGAACGAGAAAATACAAAAATAAATATTATCTTGGATTTTTGCAATCAAATTTAGCTACTAAGTTTATTTTTTAGCTTTTTAGGTGAAATGGTCACAAAGAAAAGAAAAAATGTAAAGAAAAAAGAAAAAAAATACCAAATTACATAATGTGTAAATGTTGAGGGTTAGATTTTTCAAAATCGAGACTAAATTGACACAATTTCAAAGCTAACTATTGTTGGCCGGTTGATGGTAAAGAAATGCAAAATTAAATAGTTGAGTGATCATTTTGTAACTTTTCATAATTGTATGATAAAAAAATACTAATAGTCGAGTTTCTACTAGTGTAGTTTACCCTTGAATCATTCAAAATCCTTATACTTTTCAAAATTTGACACAAATGACAAATATTATTCTATGCATTAATTGAATTTTAATGAATAATAAGTGAAAAAAACAAACAGACATGACATTACACATATATCAATATATTTGTTGCATCAAATTTTAGAAATAACAGAACTTAATGAATTTAACAATTATTGTTTGATGAGTAATGAAATTTTAAAACTAAAAATTGTATCGACTAAAAGTGATGAAATTAAAATACAAAAACTAGATTCAGTAAAGGGGAATTTAATGTTTTCAGATTGGTAATAAACAAAGTTGAAAGTTGGCACGTTTTGACTTACCACTCATTGGTTGTTTAGCCATGCCCAAACCTATCCCTATAAAAGTAACTTAAGCCTTAATTTCCTATGCTACGATCAAAGAAATTAAAAAGAAAAGAAGCAAAAACATTCATGAGTTTTTTGAACTACCCCATTCTTAATGCATAGAGAATGGGAGATTGAGGGAGATGAAGAAAGAAACATATATAGGACAAGTATGGTAACTTTATTAACAAGGTATTTAAATTTCGCTATCAATTTACCTAATAAAACTTCAATAGTATGGTCTAATTATATGTGGAAATGTCTATTATTTGATATACATATACTAATTTATTATGATCAATTAAAAACAGTATCATATGCATGGTTGATATAATTTTTTTTTTTAAAAACCTCAAGCTTAGAAATGGGCTGCAAGTGTTGATATTATTATTGAAAGCGACTGAAAATGCGGTGAATTGGTTTCGTTATCATGATACAGTTGCTCTTACGTTAAAAAATATTGTCTCTCGTCTTAAATGTTTGTTAATAGAGTGTCTATGTGCAATTGATAGCCATTTTTATTTTATTTTTTCAGGTTGTAATTGGGGGATGGTTATTTTGGCCTTCCTTGATATTTACAATCATTTTTGAGTCCTCTCATATAAAGGATCTTGTATTTTAAAAATTTACGTTTTGATCACTTAATTTTAATAAAGTTACAAATAATCATTAAACTACTCAAAATTTTTCATTTAATTTATTAGGCTGTTAAAATCGTTATTGTATGGTCTTCTTTATACACATCATATACACCAATTAAAAGCTCTTATTCCCCTTATCTTCTATAGTTTAGTTTTCTTTACATAAAATAGCTTTAAACATCACGAATCTGTGAACCAAAATCCAAACAGCTTTATTCTTCGACCTCCAACACTGACTGTCAAACCGACTTGGATCTAAGGTATGTGTTTCTACTCGTCAATGGATACTGATCCACCATATGATCATTGAATCATTGCTTGGAACTCACTAGTCGAACTTTTAAAAAAAAAAATCCCTAATAGCCCCAATGACTGAAATGAAAACATTCAAATAGGTCAATGAACATTTTATAATTTTTTGAAGTTAAATGATTAAAATATAAATTTAATAATAATTTAGTGATATGGGATGAAGTTTACCAAAAAAATAAGTAAGGGAATGTATATCATTATTTTAATGTCAAAAGCATACATTGAGACAAAGTAAAGCTAAAAAGTCTATTTTCATGACATATTCGAAACCACACTTTCAACGTAGATGATTTTAAGTTGGTAAATGAAAACGTTAACCAACGTGCATGTTTTAAACTCTTTTATTTATCGATCGAGTTTGTTTTCTTATTAAAAAAACTAGGCATTTTGTCCTCCAGTCAAAAATTGTATGTACCTTAGTTTTTGACTCTTTTTTTTTTAAATTTTTTTTATAACTTTTAGTCATAAACACTTATCTTAAAATTAATAATTAATGATATATTATAATATAAATCTGAGATAATATCATTTAAATAAGTTTATTAGGTACTATCACCCAATAAATAATATCGTTTTGATAGGATGTTGTGTCAATTAGAGAGATATAATCTCAAGGACAAAGTTAAAAATTTTATTTAGGGGTCCAGATAAAATTTTAAAATTTTAAAGGGTCGAAGTTAAAAATTTTATTCTTAAAGGATTTAGATTATATAATTATTTTTTAGGAGGGGCCAAATTTACTTTTTTATTTTATTGAATGATTGAAGGACTTAAAATAAATGATTAATACTTGAGAGAGACTACTACTAATATTTTCTCGGCCAGGGCCTCTGCTTGTCCCTTGGCTTTGTCTCTGCATAATTTGACACTTTCTCACCATATACTGATTTGATTTCATATATCCTACTCTTGTTAGAGTATGAAATTTCAACCTCATACAGAACTCAACTAAAATAAGCTTGGATTTTCTTATAAATGGTAATCCAAATAAGGCATTGTTAGAAGTTGTGTGACCCAAATTCCTGTTAAAAATAAAATACAAGTGGCAAGATAGGGGGATCTATGAGGGTAAAGGCCGCAAGCCATCGTAGATCCCTAATAAGCAAAAATAAGTACGATACAAGCTACACAAGTAAAATCTGTATAGAAGTTTACTTCCTTTATTTGATGTTGATTAGAATAAGGTGTTTTAATCTTACTGCATTACTTCTATTTGACTTTGATTAGAATAATATTTTTAAACATATAAATAGACATAATCGTCTCTCCTATTGTATCATTGAATTTGACATAGTGAATTTTCTTCTCCTCTGCCCGTGGTTTTTTCCCGAAAGGTTTTCCATGTAAAATTTTGTGTGTTCTATTTTTCTCTTTTTCTTTGCGATTCATTGTCATTATCGACATTCAATTTTTCTCGGGCATCATAGTGCAAAACTTCTTCTGCCCTCCAAAATCTAAAAGAATTATTTTCACCCCATGATCATCAATGTCGTCATGACCACCAAAGGGTCATTGCCATTATCATTGAATACCATCTCCAAGCTTTTCTCATCAAAATTCATTCGCCATCTTTCTCTTGTATAGAATTTTTTTACTGAGAAGTTATTGACATTAAATTTCTCAAATGAGTATTTCTCTTTGATTTGGAGGTTAGTCGCTCATTGGTGTTATCGACTATCATATTTATTGTCCCCCTGACGGACCTTTTTCCAAGTGCTTTAGCTTGTTTGTCTTATTGTCAAGTCCTAAGCACATTTTACTCTTGTTGGTGAGCACCGAGTATGTTATCTAATAAACTATTTAAGTTGTCCTCATCTAACAACCAGTTCAATTACATCTTTTAGATAGACATCATCCTCTTTTTTGTACCTAATGTCTCTATGAGGTTGGCACTTTGTTGAAGATTGCCTTCTTTAAGGGTTCACCCGCATCAATGGTGAGGACTTAAGGATCCCCCTTTTCTTCGCTTCACTCAAAATATAGGCACGTGAAGCATTGAGATGAATATTCTGCCAAAATTTGATTTTGGATCCCCTTTTTCTTGTACTAAAATAAATTTTGTTTTTCTTAATTTTGGATTCTAGATTAGGAGTAATCATAATTGCAATCATCTAGTCATTATAATTCGGATCTAAAGAGTAGAAAATTTTCGGTTTGAATATAGAGGATTGTACAAGGCTCTTTTCCAAGAATAGTACCGATTTTGTTATGTGTTCAGTTCTTTAAGTTAGAGCCCACTATCTAAATAATCGTAAGTTAAATAATAGCGAATAAGATCAATTGGTTAAAAATTTAAATCCTTTAGATTTCGGTTCTTTTTATGTTGATGTTCTAGTAAAGATGCATGAGTCCTGAAGTGAATGTTGAATGTGTATATATGATCTTCATATAGTATCTATGTGAGTTCAAATGAGTGATATGTTGTATGTATGGGTGTATAAGATTCTGTGAAGCAAATTTATGTGTGTACATAGAACATAAACTATGATACATGATAGTGTTTACGTGGGCGAAACATGTAACGAAGTATGACTCAATTAGGAAAATGAGTATAGTCTACATAAATGTGTACTTATGTTAGATGTATGATACATGATTGAAAATATTAGAGAAATAGAGGTTTAACGGGGTGTTGAGAGATTATGTGATATGAGTTTGGACACTGCGGTGGTATGCAACGAAGTCTACCGGGGCAATAAACACAAAATTCGATATGACAATTCTGAGGAAAGACCATGGCCATGGCATATTCTGGAAAGGGCGGATGACTCGCATTTATCCACTAGGGTTTCTGCGTATCTCAATGTGATGATGGACAAACCTCAGCCGATGATGAGTTTAGGCAAATCCATATCGTAAACATGGCAATTCATGTGGTGCCTTGGTGATAACCAGATAGAGCATTTTTAGGTAGGTTATCTATGACGCCTTTGTGGCATATCCTGTAAATGCCTTGGTGGCGTATTATATGTTACCTTTATGACGATTTGTGAAATGCCTATGTCGTATATTCGGGGATGCCTATGTGGCAGAATCTGGTTATTCACCTTTGTAGTAAGATCTGGGTAAGTCTTAAGGTCTCTTCAATAGATAAACCTATGATAAGGATCTGATACATTTGAAATTAACTTGGTTTAGTTAGTCTTGTGATGAAATTGAATAAGCCTCAAGGGACGATCCCTGAAAGAAAGTATGTATTTGTATTTCTAAAGAGGGAATTCGCCATAGTAGTATATCAGTATAGGATATGGACGTATTCATAATTATGAAATGTATAAGTGTTAGTTGGTTTAAGCTTGTTTACGTTATGTAAGGTTGAAATTTGAGTTATCGGGCATTCGCCATATATGAGTAGTATCATGTCTTGTTCTGGGGTTAATTGGAATCTAAGTTGTTTGTTAATTTAGACGTTCTTGTGCTATGTAACATAGGCATTTGGAAGTCTTCCAAATGATCTGGAACGTTTCATCATCAATATGAGCTTGTTTTGGGTTTAAATTAGGGTATGATCTAATTGGTAGTCTGATAGTTATTCAACTCAGTATGGGAAGTCGCTAAATGTAAGGTCAGTTAATAAGTATCCACCAAAGAATAGCATCTGTAAACAACCATTCTAGGGAAAAATGTTAAATGTTGTTTGAAGAGGAAATCCGTAGAAAGTGAGCTCGATATAGATATTCTTTTAAGAAGTACCTTCATTGTTCTAAGAGAAAGAAGATATAAATATTGTCTGGTAAGATTTGGAGTCAACCAAGTAGTGAAGTGAGAGTTGATATGTACATAGTGGTAATCCAATATCTCTAGGATGAAGAATACAACTAGAAAAGCTCCAAGGTATTTGTACTAAAACTCACTAAGTTCGTGTGAAGTTACAAGTGTTTTGTTCATGTTTCAAGTGTTGCTGCATGAATGAGTTCTCTAGGAGAGACCAAGCCAGGAATGTGCCAGGGAATGGCGAGTTGGCATATTATGCATATAGCTTTCTACCCAAAGAGTTTGTTTTTAACAAACTTTTATGTTGTAATGTATTATATTATTTTTAAGAGTTTGATGTATTCTTGAATGTGTTCTTTGTCTTTTGTTCAGAAAACCTTTATTAAAATAATATGAAGTAGGTTGAAAAAGGATTATCCACAGATGGTTTAAAATTTATGCTAAGTGTTTGTATGTCGTAACATCCGAAATCTAGACTCGGTGATTCGGGTCGGATAGAGGGTGTTACAATTACTCCCAAACCTTATTCTTATTGAGTTTATCCATAATAATACTTAAAAAATTTGGAATGTTTTCATCCACTGATACAACCCTCTAATTTTTTTGCTTTGAGCTTACACAGAGTTCAAGAAATTTGGGTGAGTCCATTTTTTTTAAGTTGTTTTGCGCTAACTCTTTTAAATTCAAAATTTTAAAATTTATACAAACTAACGAGAAATTAGATGAAAGAGAAAACAAAGTACAATATCCTCATATATATATATATATATAAACATATCTAATGAAAAGAATGAGAGATTTTCAAATACAAAAAATAAACAAAGAGAAAAGGAGAAAAAAAAACCTTTCAAAAATCCTAAAAAAAAGAGTCGACTTTTGGTGAAACCAAAAGTAAACATGCTAAGAGGCTTTACATTAACAATCTCAAAGATAAGGAGATCTGTTTGATCACGAGGAAGCTATGGTCAAAGTGGTGTGAAGATTGAATGAAGAAACCAACAAACCAAAGTGGTTCTTTTTCGGGTTTGGGTTCCAAATTTGGTGGTTTTTGGGGAAGTTTGTCAGAGATTTGATTAGAGAGGTTGAAGGAGAGAGATAAGAGGGTCATTTTAGTGGGTCTAGTACTGGTCGAGGAAAGCCATTGATGGTGGTGAAATCTACGATAGCTAGGGTTTGCTGAAGAATAAGAGAGAAAAATAGGAAGAAAAAAAAAAGAAATACAAAAAATGTGCAAGGAAAAGAAAGAAGAAATACAAAAAAAAAGAGAGAGAAATAAATTAATATTGAAAAAAAAGAAAATATTTTTTTAATAAGTTACATATTTAACATGCCACACAAGTTACCTCAATAACAGTAGAAAATGGTAGAGCGAATTTTTCATAAGAACCCCAAAACACAAAAGATTTGGTGATAAATATAAGAAATGAAACAAAATTAGGGGACTGTTGATGTCCAAATATTGAGGGAATTATAAAGAAATTGTACATTAGAAGTCCAAGTTTCAGCTGAGGTGTCCTAGAAGGAAAAAGGTTTCTGAACAAACACACACTCTACGTGATATTGGAACATTTTAGACAAAGCAAAGGAAATAGAAGGTGTGAAGTTCATGAATTATGAAGAAAATAAAAATCAAAGAATAAACCATAAAATAAAATAAAAAGACACTTATTGAATTAAATTTTATATCTTAAATAAATATCGTAGTTCTCATAGTTATTTGAACAACTATAAAAGAATTTTGAAAAAATCTTATCAAATCTAGCTTCATAGCTAACCTGATTTATCAGTTATTTAAAGCTAATTAATAAAATGAAAAAGATTATACAGAAATGTTCACAAATATTATTTTATTTTTTGAAAAACATTCACAATTATAGTTAATTATCCAGATTAGGGAGAAGGAATAAAGGGAAAAGTTTCGTGTAAGACTAGAATTTCTTGTTTAATCTTTCATTTTCCAAAATCAAAATTCTGAAAATTGGTTTTATGACTTTAATGTCATCAAGTCGAACACTCAAGTAATTTAAAAAAACAAAACAATATGTTTTTCTTTTCTTATTTACTGAACTTCAAATTAACGCTTCCATAAATAAAAAAACTTATGGCAAAAAACAGAAAAGAGAGTGGGGCCGCCATCATAGAAACAGATGCTGCAGGCACGATTTTGGTCAAATAAAATGTGGGACTCACATCTCTAGTGGAGAATCCTGTCCGTCCATATCGTTGACTATGTACCTTTTTTACTCTCACGTGGAATCCAATTCTGGCCAATCACAGCGGTGCCTTTTTAGAACCAGTCCAAGACCGTGCCACTTTTAGATGGAAATTGCATTAGTTAGTAAAGCGATATCTAAAAGGTGTATTTTTTTTTTTTAAATTAACAAGTTAAGTTGATCCAACCCTTGTATGTTAGTATAATAGTATAATATATTATACAAAATTGAATCTACCCGTATTCATGGGTTTGAATAGAGAGTGCATTCATCTACGATTAATGTAAAAACAACGGTAGCAATGAAATTAAATAATGTAACATGAGACAGAAAGTAAACTAAATGCACTGCACCACCCATCCAAACCCACAATACTTACACCATTTCAAGGTTTTTTATTAGTTCACATTGTTGAGGCATAAATTATTACATCACTGTTACTGTTTTTATCTTTCCTTTGTTACACACAATGGATAGGAATCTTTATATAAATATAATTATTATTAAAAGCTTGTTAGTCTATTATTCACATTCATTTTCTCTCCAAAGGATATGATTAACTAAAACTTTTAAAATTATTCAAAACACTCGAAAATAATTTTATAATAACATTAAAATAAACTATGAATTCCAATTATGAAGAACTCTTTAAAGATTCATAATCAAAGGTTTGGTAGTACATCATTCCATTTTTTCCCTCTTCCTCGGCACATCACTAGAAATTATTTATTATACTTTAACAAGTTATATGCTAATTGTCTAATCTCATTGGTAGAAAAATAAAACATTGTTGACATATTTGAAATTTCAAATTGTAAATATTTATAGGTAAGTAGTCTCTAAATTAATTTAAACTTTATTATTTTTCTTTCCTTTAATATTGTAATGATAAAAAACCCACAATAACATCAAAAATAGGGTTACTAGTCATACATATTACATTATATATATTTTTGCTGTGATGCGGTAATGAAATCCTGATGTAATGATAAAGTCGAGGTTTTATAATATTTGAGATTTAGTTTGCGTAAACTAAATGTGGTTTATTCATTAAGTATAAAAATGTTATTGCGTTTTATAAAACAAAAGAAAATTTCACAAATTTTCTACGAAAATAGTCATGTGGGCAAATGTGTTGCATGATTGTTAAACCAAGGGGAAAAGGGGTCACTAGTTAAGACCTTTTCCCTCTATATTTAATATTTAAAATTTTTATATATTTTTAATTTTCAAAACTTTTTGAGGACTCTTTCTCATAAATTTCTCGGTGAAATTAACCATAGCTAGCTATGGGTATGAGGTTGAGACAAGTGTCCACTTGACGCACCATCTTACCTCACTCTTCCCCATTGAAAATCTGTTTTCATGCTTTGAGAAAATGTGATCCCCTCACTCCTTTCACATTTGGTCTTAGTCCAAACCCCATTTTAAATGCCGAGTCCATCGCCATTTGCCACCTCTCTCTTTTATTTTGCAATTAATTTAACAAAATACTGCTTATATAATCCCTTTATTCCCTTTCTTTTTCTCCATTTATGGACACCGGAGCATGACTCTCCTTTGATACACCTACTGTTGTTGATGAAACTCATCGTTATATCCTTTCTTTCTTCCCAAGGAATCATCCCTTTTTGGTATATTCCAAGTTAAATCTTGTGGAAACCCTTTGCCTGGAAATAAGCTGTTATATATGGAGCCCGTTGATCATCATATCGTTTCTCTGGTTCAGTCATCAGATGGGATAAAACGAGTAGTCAACGAGATGGACTTCTTTGCCGATGACCGATCTTCCAAACAACACGATAAGGCTGATGATGATGTTCATCATCATCATCATGTGAAGACAGAAAGTGAACATCATGGAGCAGACCAAGATGATGATGTAAATGTAAGGGAATTGTCATATACACACACAGACATATATATATATATATAACATACATACTAACAAGCTATTGAACTTTTTGATTGTTTTGTTTTAGACTGGTTTAAATCTCTTGACAACTAATACTGCAAGTGAGAAATCATCAGTTGCTGGTGATGGAATTACATCATCACAGAATCTGAAAGAGAAACAAAGGGTAAATCAGGTTGGTGAATGATGCCTATAACAACATATTTGATGAGGATTTTTGAATGGTTTTGGAAGCTAATATTAGACGAACTTTTTCATGGGTGCAGTTAGCAGATGTCCGAGCTGAATTAGACCGAATAAACGCAGAAAATCAACGTTTGAAACTCACTCTTAATCAGGTGAATAGCAACTACTATGCTTTACAGATGCATCTCGTTTCATTGACGCAACGACACCGGAACCGAATAGCTGAAAGTTCAGAAGCTAATACTCTGGTAAAATTGCAGCAGAAATCAGAATTACACCAAACACAAGTTGAGTTTCCATGTAAAGTAATATATTTTATGTGTGTTCCTTGATCTTGTTTGTATTAGATGAATAGACCAATAGAAGAGAAAACACATGGTGAAGGTATGGCGGCAAGGCAATTCATGGATCTGGTTCAAACAGAAACAAAGGCTGAAAATGATGAGCTTTCAGAATCTTCTTCAGAGGATCGATGTCAGGAGTTATCAGGTTCGCCTGGGAACACCATTGTTGAGTCTATGGAGAGAAGGCAAAAGAACATTACAAGCAGGAATCAAAGAGAAGATACCCCTGAAGGCCTTCCTCATCCTGCAGGATGGTTATCTAACAAAGGTCCCAAGTTCAATACCTCAAAGGATAATGAACAAGCACAACAGACCATGGCCATGATTAGAAAAGCTCGTGTCTCGGTTCGAGCTCGATCCGAAGCATCAATGGTAAGCTCTTAGATTTATTCAATTTTTTCTATTAATTGAGTGTTGAAATTTATTCAATTTCTGTTTTCAAATATTAAAAAGCAAATCCAGTTTGATAATTACTTCTGACAAGTAACGTAGCAAAAGAATCAAACTCCCCCACGTGCAAGAAAAACATGGCGGTGACGGAGCACACAATTTTAGGTTGGCACCCGCCTACTTTTGTTGAAGTAGGTTTTTAAGAAAGTAGCAAAAGTTGTAAAGTTAAATACAACATTTTCAAGAACTTTATTTAATTTCTTTCACAGTACATTCAGTTTATATCTAAATGGTTGCTAGCTAGTTCCTTAGGGTTCATCAACTCTAGCATTCCATGACCCTACCATAAAATTCCCTTTCTTAGGAGTTTAGTTATGCAAGTTTAGGGTTTGTATTTATTTATGTACTTCTTCAATGGCTGCAGATATCTGACGGTTGTCAATGGAGAAAATATGGGCAGAAGATGGCAAAAGGAAACCCTTGCCCTCGAGCTTACTACCGTTGCACCATGGCTACTGGTTGTCCAGTTCGCAAACAAGTATGTTGGAATTTTTAGTTTAAGTGATTAGGGTTCAATGGTTTCACTTACCAATGATAGCTTTGAAATGCATGCATTAAACAGGTGCAAAGGTGTGCGGAGGATCGAACCATCCTTGTTACAACATATGAAGGAAACCATAACCATCCACTACCACCAGCTGCCATGGCAATGGCATCAACAACATCAGCGGCAGCATCGACGCTACTATCTGGATCAATGCCTAGTGCAGATCAAGGGATTATGAACTCGAATATCGTCCCAAAAGGGATGCTTCCTGGTTCACCAAATTTGATCACCCTTTCAGCTTCAGCACCATTTCCTACTGTCACGTTGGACCTCACTCACCCCCCTAATCAAAGGCCATTACACCAACTTCATCCCCTTTCTCCAAATTGGCCTCACAATATTTCAAGTTTGCCGGCTCACCTGCTTGGCCACCCAATTTACAACCAATCCAAGCTTTTGGGCACTTACCTTAGCTCTCAAGGAAACAATGAACTCCCCGTCCATTTATCTCAAAATCAAATGCAGGGGCATCCCATGGTTGATACGGCTGCCACAGCTGCCGCCATTACAGCAGATCCCAACTTCACTGCAGCACTGGTTGCGGCCATTACTTCCATTATCGGCAATTCTCATCGAGACAATAGTGGTAATAACAATAGCACAACTTCAAGAAACACCGGAGACAACAATACTTAAACTATATTATAGAGAAAAAAAAAACATTTGTTTGAACATTAATGTATTTAATTGGCAGTTTGTAACTTTTTTTTTTCCTTACAAAGTGGGGTACATTTTAGTTATAACTTTTTTTTTTCTACTCTTAGAACGTTATCTTCTAGGGTTTTCTGTTTACATGCATGTGTATCTTGTTCATGCGAAGGCTAACAAGATTTTATGTTTTTCCATTAATTACATATTGCATGAAATAATATATATGTGGAAACATTTTTGGCGATTCGACTTTTTATTTTCTAAAAACAAAGATGGAGTCGCCACCGATCCTTTTTATTAGGCATGATCGGATCACCTCGTAATTTAATTATTTTAATAAAAGGTTAGATTTACTAAAACGATGATTTTCGGTCTACAAAATCCAGAAAATGAGTTCGGGAGTCGGTTACGCATGAGGAAGGATTAGCACCCTCATAACGCCCAAAATTGGTACCCAGTTGATTACTTAATGTCTTAGTGTCGAGAATTGAGAATTTAAAGAAAATTTAAAATGCGATCCCCTTTTTCGCATGATGTTATTTGATTAAAATATCGCTAACTAAATTAAATTTTATGAAAGGGACTTCTTATTTCGAATTAATCGAGAAAAAAATCGTGTCCCATAAGTTAGGGCACGATATCTCGAATCCTCAAAAACAATAATACTTGTCATTTGATTATTACCTAAATCCTACGTGTCTTGAATTTTAAATAGGATGTTTGGTTATTTTTCAAAGAAGAGACCATACTCCATAAGTTAGGAACATGACTCCTCAAATCCCGAAAATAACGAACATTGCCTCGGTTTTAATTATTTTAATGCGCTTGTGCCAAAAAACGGTTGAGTATATGCTGTTCTAGTTAAATAATCTTAAATAAATATACCCTGCAAATGCGGTGGTAAGTCAATTATCGTATCCATAAATAAATATACACTGTTCTAGTTAATTACCCTTAATTTATCATAATTCGATCTGTGTATATTATGGAAGTTGAAAATTTAGTTCAATTCTCTATTAACACATAAAACTTAAATAGTTGGTTTTTGCTACTTCGTTAGATATAAATTATTGAATATTAATTTTCAGCTACGTGATTTAACAACAAAATTTAATAGTATTCACTTAATTGGATTAATTTATCAATTTTTGTCACTACAATTACATAGTTAGGGCTATGAAAAAATTCAGTCAACCGCTTTTTCATGGGCCAGGATTAAACAAGGTTTTTATGTCTAGCCCAACATGAATAAAATTTAAATAATAAAAAATATTTTTAAAATTTAATTTAATTATGAAAATATATGAAAAATTAATATTAAAAACATATTTTAATATCTTTTAAAAATGAAATGGGTTTTTTTGGCGGGCCATGCCGAAAACAATCCTAGGCTTGAATTTTTTTGAGCTGGGCTGTGACTCAGCCCGTATTATGGACAAGTCTAATCATGATTAGCAAATAATAAATTTATATGAAAACCAAATACTTAAGGTAGTTTTAAAAAGAAATTTCTCAGTCATCACTTTTTTAGCGTAGTAGAGGGATCAAATTATATCAAATTAAAGAAATAAAATAAAATTTCATATTTTAGCATAATAGAGGGACTAAAAAGAATTACATTTACATTATTATTATTTTTAATATTTGAAGGATATGTATTTTATAAAGTTTTATTTCAAGATGACAAAATTATTGTATTAACAAAATAACAACATAAGCGATGAAATAAAATGACGATACTATAATGAATACAATAATAAGAAATAATAATAACAATAATGAAAAATATTCAATTAATAATACTATATGATAATAATAGTGAAATAATATAAAATGTATGATAATATAATTATATCCAAAATAAAATATACTAATAGTATTAATAGTATTAATAGTATCAACATTTAAAAGTAAAGGACCAAAATAAAATAAATAGGAAATTTGGGGAAAAATAGTAAATGACTATAACATAATAATAATAATAATAATAATAATAATAATAATAATAATAATAATAATAATAATAATAATATCTAATGACAAAAATAAAAATAAAATAAAAATAATGTAAATAAAATTGCATAATTTAGACAAGAGGAGAAATATAAATAATCATAAAATTAAAGTGCCGAAATGATAAAATAAAATAATGAAATAAAAAAATGTAGGCAAAGGACAAAATTGAAATCCAAAAGAAATTCTAAGTATAAATATAAAAAAAGGCAAAATAAAGGATTAAATCAAAACAAAATAAAAAGTACAAGGATCCAGGGTGTTATTTTCCTCAACCCAGCATACGTGACATTCCCTTGGTAGGTCAACAGTGGGTTAAGGGACTAATTTGTAGATAAATTAAAATTATGGGGTAAAAATTAAAACAAATAAAAAAGAAATAGGACGAAATTAAAAAGAAGCAAAAAGCCAGAAGACCAAAATGCTAATTAAACCCTTCCCTTGAAAACACGCAAATCCTAGATGGATCTGGATTGGGTCATCGGGTCAGCTTCAAAACGACGTTCTTTTGGAGCTTCTAAAGCCCGGCCAAAATGACGTCGCACCGAGGCCTTATATAAGAAAATTTTTTTTGAACAATTTCACTTCTTTTTTGCGTTTAAAAAAAAATCTCTTCTTTCCTTTTTTCTCTGAACGCATCTCTGAGTCCGGCCATGGGGCTATCGTCGCCTTGTCATTGCCACCGGTCATCGGTGATGACGACCGTCGCCTCCGGTGGCCGGAGTTAAAAAATGCCTTTTAGCACTATTTAACCCCTAAGAGTCAGATCTGAAGGTTAATGCCTTATAAAAATCAGAAAGAAAGGAAAAAATAAAAAAAACTCTCATCCTTGCACTTTCATCGAACCCTCGGCAGAACCCTAGTGGGCTCTGAGGTATTCAGGGCCGGAGATAGTCTTCGACGGTGGCAAAAGGCGAAACGACAAGTAAAAGGGTATTATAATTTTTATTTATTATGCTTTTTTAAAAAATATAAAAAATAAGAAAAAAATAAACTACCTTTTGTTTTCTTTGTTCTCTGTTATTTCAAAATCTCGTTTTTTTTTTGTATTTCTCCGTAAATGATTACATGCCATTGTTATGGCTTTTATAGCCAATATTATAGAATATGTTATCTTTTTTTTTCCTTTTTTGTTGTTTTTGATGTTTTCTTTATGTCCTCTGCTTTTTCTTTCTCTTTTGCAGGTATTCATCGCAAGGTCAACGGCGTTGGGGAGCCGCACCTTGCCATTTTCGTGAAAAGAGGGGGAAAGGCCTTGGGCGGTACGTCAGTTGACGTGGCAAGGGAGCGACGCCAAAGCTCTTAGGGTGACACTAGGGTTTTTGTTAGTTTTTTAGGGTTTTGTGCTTGGGTTGATGTAGTATTGGGGTTTTAGGGTTTCTATAGTATTTTTTAATTTACTTGTTTTGCTTATTTTTCTCTGGGCCGAATAAAATTGGCTTGTTACAACTGCCCCTTTTTACTCATTGACGTGTAACAGGAATGGAGAAAAGACTTTAAGAAGGCTAATTTTTTCTGGTCATGTCGAATCTTGACTTCTTTGGTGCTCTTATTTTTCAAGTAGTTCATTCTTTCAATCCATTGGTTACTCTACTTCATTGTATCTGCTTCGTTATAACTTTAGAAAGGCAGGATCTAGTGTTATAGTTTCATCTTTCTCCATTGCAACTTCAAACAAATAAGATTTGTTGTTATAGTTTCAATCCAATCCACTGCAACTTCAGGGCTGATAGATTTGTAGCCTTATTCTAACACACTGTAACTTCAGGGGTATAGGAATTGTAAATTTAATCTGATCCACTGCAACTTCAGGGATATAAGATTTATAACTTCAACCTGATCCTCTGCCACTTTAAGGATTTAGGATTCGTAGCTTCATCTTGCTCCACTGCAACTCTAGGGAGATAAGATTCACCATCGTAGTTTCATTCCAACCCACTGCAACTTTAGGGGTATAGAAATTGTGGCTTCAATCCGATCTACTACAACTTCAAGGATATAAGATTCTTAGCTTCATTCTAACCCATTGCAACTTCAGGGAGATAAGATTCGTTGTCGTAGTTTCATTCCAACCCATTGTAACTTCATGGCTATAGAAATTGTAGCTTCAATCCGATTCACTGCAACTTTAGGGATATAGGATTTGTAGCTTCATCTTGCTCTACTGCTGTAACAGCCCGATTTTTGACCCTAATCGGAACAATGGTTTTGGGACCACAAATTCGAGTTCTAAAAATATTTTAGTATTTTATTATATGTTTATAATGTGTGAATTTACATGTGTGAAAGTTTTGTGAATTAATTTTGTTGTTTGAGTGTCGATTTAATAAAAAAGGGCTTAATCGCATAAAATGAAATTTTGATGGTTAAATAAGAAAGTGCCTAATTGTTGTTGTCTTTATAATTTGGAGGCCTTCTGTTGAAATTTAGCCAATATTATAAGGTAGTGGACGGCATATTGTTTTATTATATGGTTTTTATACATTAAAAATAAAAGTTAAAAATGATAATATTATAATATATGTTATAATAATAATGATAATAACAAAGCCATTATCATATCATCTTCTTCCACTTTCGAAACTAGAGAAAGAATAAAAGATAAAAGCTTGGCTAGGGTTCGGCCATTGTTGAGCTAGATTAAGGTATGTTTTGGTTTCGGTTTTTAATAATTTTTATGTTTTTAAAATCGTTGCTATGAAATCTACAAATGCCCATGTTTAATTTTTGAATTTGATGATGATTTTATGTCTTGCCATTGTTGAAGGTTTGTTGTTTTTGTTGTTAGATGATGGGAAATAAATATATGTTGTTAGATTTTCATGTTATAATTAGTTATTTTTGATAAAAATGTGTATTAAGGACTAAATTAAGAAAATATTAAGTTGAGGGACTAAAATGTGAAATAAATGACATGCAAGGACCTATATGAGACTAGGGAGTATTCGGCCATACTATAGTGTAATTAATTTGGAATATTTTGTGTTTTTGTACAATTTGGACTAAAATTGTAAAAATGTGAAATGTTAGGGGCAAAAATGTAATTTTCCCATTTATGTGTTCTTAGACTGAATTAAATGAAAATATGTTTAAATGAGATTTATTTGAATATGTTTAGATCAAGAAACCAAGAAATTGGATTTAGATCGGGGGAAATCGAAAGTAGTTGAGTAGCCGGTCTATTAGTCGACGACATCCGAGGTAAGTTATTAAGAATATATCTTGTATCGTTTTAAATCATCTTAGTATCTATGTAATTATGCTGAATTGAATGGTATATATATACATGTAGTGATAAAATTATTGAAATAAGATGTATTGAGTTGTTGACTTTCGGCACTAAGTGTGCGGGTATAAAAATTTATGATAATGAGATTAGCACTAAGTGTGCGAGTTTAATTGTAAAGCACTAAGTGTGCGAGATTGATTATTAAGCACTAAGTGTACGAACTTATTAAATATTTTCGAATACCTATTAGTATCGAGTGTTCGACTTATTGAGTAATCATGATTAGTATAATGAGTAAATACTTGGAGTTCCTGAGTAATAACCGTTATAGTTGTATCCAAAGTTGAGCTTTGTAAGTATTAAACCTATGTGGTGATTATATTTGGAATCAAATATATAAGATGATCCTTTATATCACATGATGATGAATGCATAATGTATTTGGCCTTGTATTTAAATTTGAAGAAATGTTTATAGTTGAGTAATTATATTGATTTTAGTTAAATCATAGTATTAAGTTAATAGTTATCTTATGATATGGTAAGCTAAATGTAAGATTGATTTAGTAGTATGAATTGGTTAAATATTATTCGAGATATCAAGTTAAATTGTAAAGTTTATTTGCTTGTAACTTACTAAGCTAAATTAGCTTACAATGTGTTGGATAATTGTTTTGATGTATAGATTTTGGTGATCGCTACGTGTTCGGGGATCGTCTGTGAAGCTTGTCACACTATCGTCTATATTTTGGTACTTTACTAAGTTGTTTTCGAATAAATGGCATGTATAGTGTAGTGGAAATTTTGATTTTGGAACTAATGTATATAGGTGTAATTAATAGCCATGTGAAAATGGCTTATTTCTTTTGGTTTGAATTTGGTATATATATGCTGCCCAATTTGTTGTATATATGCTGTCCAATTTTTGGTGTAAAAATGCTGCTCAATTTGTTGTATTTATGCTGTCCAAATTGTTGTATATATCTTGTCAATTTTGATGTAAAAATGTTGCTCAATTTGGTATATATATCTTGCCCAATTTGTTATATATATGTTGTCCAATTTTGGTGTAAAATGTTGCTCAATTTGTTGTATATATCTTGCTTGATTGTTGTATATATGTTGTCCAAATTTTAGTGTGAAAATCTTGTCTAGTTTGGTATATAATTGCTGTCCAAATTGATGTATAAGAGTTGTCCAAACAGGTAGATTACCTATGTTGTAATATGTAGTATAGTTAGCAAGTTGAAATGAAATATGTGTACAAATAAATGTTTGGATATAATGCTTGATTTATGATATTTAATCATATATGTTTGGAAATGTTTTAAGAATTTGAATGATATTAAATTTTGATTAGGTAAATGATAATGATATGGTTGAAATTTTGAAACATGGTTAGTATATGTAATTTGATTAATGATGCATGTTTGATTTTAATTAGTTATGCGCTTATATATATATGGAATGAAATTTCGTGGTTGAGATAGTATAATTTATGAAAAAAATTCTGAGTTGGGTTTTGATCAGTAATGCCTCGTAACTCTAATCCGGCGACGGACACGCATCGGGGTGTTACAACTGCAACTTCAAGGGGATAAGATTTGCTATGGTAGATTCAATTCGACCCACTATAACTTTAGGGGTATAAGATTTGTGGTTTCACTGAGCTGTTACATCATTCCCTAGGGAACAGGACTTATAGAATCCATTTCATAGCCCTATATTCTATGCCAAGCGATTAGAATGTCATGATCAAAATGAATCATATGCTCCTAACTAGATGTATATGAATGATATTTGCATTAATGTAGAATGCCATTTTTTTAGAATGATCCCCTTTTAGTGCTTTGGTTGACATTGTTCGTTGTTCGTTAAGGTTTTATCACTGATGTATTACCATGTCTTCTTGTTCAAATCTGATATCTTTGACAGGAAACCTGAAGAAATAATCATAATTTAGACTATTCGTTTCCAGATATTTTCAACCCTTAGATTTGGTTAGTTCTATAGCTAGTAGTCATGTTTCAGATTCTTGTACTATTTAGAAACCTTTCATAGCAATATGCAGAAATCCTTTTACTTGAATATTGTTAGTCCATTAATTGTTATTTTAATGTAAAAATGCTTGAAAAAGGTCGTAACAATGGACAAGATTGAAATTTATTGGGAACAAAACTCGAAATGAAAAGATTAATCAAAATAGCAAACATTGCTAAAACATAAAGTGAGTAAAATGAAAATAGGTTGCCCCAAATATCGCAGCATAAGCTTCTCTGCACAAACTTCTTGAGGACCATTTTGAGCTTGATATGTGTCTAAGAGGTTCAAAGTACTTTGTTGATGCTCCAATACGCAACGTTTCTCCTTCTTGTTACATTTGAGGGAAAACAACTATTACAGCCCATTCTTTGGTCAAAATTTGAGCCGCACTTTTTGGGTTTTCAACTCAAAACTCATTGGGTCTCAAGACGCCCTTTACAGGTTTTCACCTTGGCCTCTTCTCCTTTTTTTTATATTTTAGGTGAAGTATTTCTTAACTGAATCTGAATTCACGGGATTGGGCAGGTTTTTTCCATCCATCTCGGTGAGAATCAATGCTCCTCCCAAAAAGGCTTTCTTTACTACATAAGGTCCCTCCCAATGTGGCATCTATTTTCCTCTATAGTCCTTTTGCATGGCCAAGATCTTTTTCAATACCAGGTCCCCCTCATGAAATTTCCTAGGGCGAACCTTTTTGTCATCATTCATTTTTGGCATCATTCGTTTTTAGTGCATTTGACCATGACAGATAGCTTTTAACCTCTTTTCTTCTATCAAGTTTAGTTGCTCATATTGAGATTGGATCCATTCTACTTCATCTAACTCCAACTCTGATAAAACTCGAAGAGAAGGAATCTCAACTTCAATGGGCAAGACTATCTCCATTCCATAAACCAATGAGAAAGGTGTTGCATCAGTGGAGGTTCTGACAGATGTTTGATAAGCATAGAGAGCAAATGGTAACTTCTCATACCAATCTTTATAAGTCTCCGTCATTTTCCCCATGATCTTTTTAATGTTCTTATTGGCTGCCTCCACTGCACCATTCATTTTTTGGCGATATGGTGACAAGTTGTGATGTTTAATCTTGAATTGACTGCAGGCCTCCACTATCGTGCTGTTGTTCAACTTTAATGCATTGTCAGATATGATCATTTCTGGCATTCTATATCAACATATGATCCCTTTCTTCAAGAATTTACTAACTGTCGACTTTGTGACGTTGGCATAAGAAGCGGCTTCTACCCATTTAGTGAAGTAATCGATGACCACAAAGATGAATCGATGTCCATTGGAAGCTTTTGGCGAGATCGACCCAATGACATCCAAGCCCCACATAGAGAAAGGCCATGGAAAAGTCATAACATGAATTTTGTCTCCATAAATTTGGCATTTATGAGATCTCTTGGGATAATTGATACAGTCCCCTTCCATGGTAGTATAATAATATCTCAATCTCATGATTTGCTTGTCCATTGTAAAACCATTAGCATGTGTTCCGCAAACACTCTCATGGACTTCTTCTAAGATTTTCCTGGCCTCAACAACTTCCACACATCTTAGTAGCACCTGATCCTTTCTTCTTTTGTATAAATCTCTCCATCTAGGACATACTCATTGGCCAGCCTTCTTAGTGTCATTTTATCATTCTCAGTTGCCTACCCAGGGTATTCACAGTTCTTTACATAGTGCAATATATCATTGTACCAAGAGTGATCATCATTTTCTTCTTTCTCGATGTTGTAACAATGGGTCGGAGCCTCATATATACTCATCTGAATAGGTTTCACATCCTCTTATTTGTTCACTTTGACCATGGAAGCTAAGGTAGCCAAGGCATCGGTCATCTGATTTTCATATCGCGAAAGGTAGTAGAAGGTGATATCATCAAACTCCTTAATTAACTTAAGGACCAGCCTTCTATAATTGATCAACTTAGGATCTCTCATCGCCAATTCACCTTTGAGTTGATAGACCACTAGTGCAAAATCCCCACATACCTATAGTACATTGATCTTGCGTTCTATGGCTGCACGGATACCTGTGATACATGTTCCGTATTCTACAATATTATTTGTGCAAACAAAATCAAGTTTATTGGTAAAAGGATAATAATCTCCGTCTAGGGATACCAGGACTGCCCCAATTCAGTTACCCATGGCGTTTGAAACCCCTTTAAAATTTAGTTTCCAGGGATATTCTTCTGGAGTATCTTCTTCAGTGGTCGCAACATACATAAAATCATTATTTGGGAAATCAAAATTTAAAGGCTCGTAATCTTCTAAATCCCTGCTAGTTAGAAAGTCCGCTATTGCACTCCTATTTACTGCTTTTTGGTTTACATAGATTATATTAAATTTGGAGAGCAGAATTTTTCATCGAGTCATTCTTCTATTCAACTCAATCAACTCCATCATGTACTTTAAATGATCCATTTTTGAAATGAGCCAAGTCGTATGGTACAACATGTATTGTCTCAATCTCCAAGTTGTCTAGATTAATGAGCAACCCAACTTCTCAATTGGCGAGTATCTTGTCTCACATTCAGTAAATTTCTTACTGAAGTAATATATCGCTCTTTCTTTCCTCCCTGACTCATCATGTTGGCCAAGTACGTATCCCATAAAATTCTAAAATACTGCCAAGTACAGTATCAGTAACTTATCTGGGCTAGGTGGCAAAGGTACTGAGTCATTGGACAAATAATGTTTAATATTGTCGAAGGTCTTCTAGCATTCTTCATTTCATACATCTGGATTATGTTTCTTAAGGAGACGGAATATGGGGTCGCATTTCTCGGTTAGTTTTAAAATAAACCGAGTAATATAATTTAATTTCCCTAAGAAACCCCAGACCTCTTTTTGAATGCGCGGTGGAAGAAACTCTTGTATAACCTTAACTTTATCCGGGTCGATCTCAATCCTTTTTTCGCTGACTACAAATCCTAGCAATTTTCCCGACGTGTCCCCGAATGTATATTTTGCTGGATTCAGTTTTAGCTGGAATTTTTTCAACCATAAAAATAATCTTCTCGAGACTTTCACATGCTCATTTTCTGTTCGGGATTTTGCAATCATATCATCGACATAAGCTTTAATTTCTTTGTACATCATATCATAAAACAAAGTTACCATGGTTCTTTAAGATATTTCTCCCGTATTTTTTAGTCTGAATAGTATCATTTTGTAGCAAAATGTTCCCCACATTGTTACGAATGTGGTCTTTTTCATGTCTTCAGGGTGCATCTTTATTTTGTAGTATCCAGAGAAGCCATCCATGAAAGAGAACAGTAAATAACCTGTTGTGTTTTCTACTAAGGTATCAATGTAAGGCAATGAGAAATTATCTTTCGAGCTGGCTTTGTTTAAATCCCTGTAGTCTACACACATTCACACTTTCCCATCTTTCTTGGGGATGGAGACTATATTGGTTACCCACTCCGAGTATTTAACCACTTGAATTGTTTCTTAACCTCTTCTTTTATTTTTAACAAGACGTCGGGTCTCATCCTTCGAAGTTTCTGTTTGATCGGCTTGCATTCTCCTTCTATGAAAAACTGGTGTACTACAATATCAGCACTTAGACCAGGCATGTCATGATACGACCATGCAAAGACATTTTTGAATTATTGGAGTAACTCAATGAGGTCTTGCTTTGTCTCTGCAGTGATGCAAGCTCTGATTTTCACCTCTTTCTTTTCTTATTTGTCTCCTAAGCTCACAATTTCCACTGACTCTTTGTGAGGTAGGATTTGTTTCTCATCTTGTTTTACCATCCTTAGTAAATTAGGAGATAAGTTACAATATCGATCATCTTCAAGGTTCTGAGGTTCCTCTGGACACATATCCTACTCAAAAGGAGACTATGAGTCAACAGCAGCGTAGCTCGTATCATTGATATTCGAAGACCTGTTATAGGAATAAAGGAAGACCCAAAGAACAAATGAATCTAAGAATAATTATCAGTGTAATATGAGTATGAATGAAATGGAAAAAAATAGAAAAATATTTGCCAAATGAGATATAAAGATGTATTTTATTAAAATAAAACTAGTGGACATATACATTTTAAACAAAATGATTCCTATTACTCCTAGGTATAGAGCAATAAGTGTGTTTTAAACATTACTCTGAATTAGTTCTAAAAATTATAGGGATCTCTTCCGCAGTCTAATTGTTCAGAACACTTCCGTATATATAAGGGCAAATACCTAATAGGTTTTCTTCCCCAATTCTTTCTTCGGATATGGCATTGATGCTCAAGTTTCCTAACATTCCTTCCACAGTTTTGATTAACGGACTCTCTTTTTCTACCAGTTTTCGTTCAGGATAAATGATCTCTCTTGACACGGATGTTTTAGATATATGGAGAAATATCATCGGTTCCCATTTGACCTCTCCCCTACTTAGTCATGCTCTTCTTCTTTCTTGCTTCTTTTCTAGTTCCTTCTTCTTCTATCTTACATCTGGCTTATACCCTAAGCTAAAGTGGTATTGTTTGTCTATCAATATTGGTGCCTCGACTTTTCCTTAAAGGTATTTTCTAATTCCTATTCTAGGCAAGGCTCCTTTCCTCACCGTCAACTGCAGTCCTATCATCGTGGTTTTGGATATTTTTAGCACTGGAATCTTGTTTCCTTCAACAATGAAAGTTGCATTAACAAATTCTAGTGATCGAAAGGAACATTCTATTACCCCTTCATCCGCTACTATGTATGGTACGTTATTAGTTACGGATGCAATAATATCCTTTTCAGTGTTTATTGTTACTAGTCAACCCTTTATTACCAGTTTTAGTTTTTGGTACAATGATGATTGCACTGCCCCAGCTGAATGAATCCAAGGCCTACCCAGCAAGCAATTATAGGAGGGTTTGATATCCATTACCAAAAAATCCACCTCATATTTGTTCGGACCAATTAATAGTGGTACTTCAATCCTCCCCATCACCTTCTTTTTTGTACCATCAAATGCTCTCACTATATTATGGCACTTCTTCATGTGAGAGCTATCCACTGACAATTTATTCAGCGTGGATAGAGGCAAGACGTTCAACACGGATCCATTATCGATTAACACTCTTAGGAATGTATATCCTTTACAGCGGGTAGTGATGTCTAGAGCCTTTGTGGATCCCATGCCTCTAAAGGTATTTCATCATCATTGAAGAAAATGAAATTGTAGGCACTCAGATAGTTAACTAAACGATCTAGTTTGTTTACAAAGATATTATCAGCGACATAAGTTTCATTTAATACCTTCATCAATGTGTTACGATGTGTCTCTAAGCTCAAAAGCAAGGCTAATACTGATATGCGAGCTGGTTATTTGTGTAGCTATTTTACAACATTATACTCGCTATGTTTTAAGAACTTCAAGAATTCCTTAGCCTCGTTCTCAGTTACTGGCTCATTGACAGGTGATTCAAGTCTAGTAGTTTTTTTCTTTCTTATGCTAAACTGCCAGGGTATTTTCCTTAAGAGGTTCAGTTTTGGAGTTGCAAGGTCATAACGCCTCCTACTATGGGTGAAGAAACAAATATCCTAGCCCCCTTCTGAAGTGCCAATTGAGTTCTCCTCTCCCGAGATCGTCACGTTGCAATCATAATTCTATGGAACCTTTTTGCTATCCTTATAAGGAAAAGTCAGGGGTTTTTGAATTATGACTCTTGGCATAGCTTCTGCTTCCACTTCATTACTTATCAGTCATGAAATAATCACCATTGGGTGGTTAAACATGTAGACTTTCTCCATTGATCCTTCATTTGATGCACAAACATCTCTGCCTTCCGAGCCCTTCACATCTTCAAAGAATTCCAATTCTTTGTTATCCATCAGAATTTGCACTAGAGCTCTGAATTTAGTACACTCCTAGATCTCATGACCTCTTTTAGCGTGGAACTCACAGTAGCTCCTCACTCCTTTGGACATCTCTTTTGAATATTGAATTATTAATCACACATCTATCAATTTTTGCCAAACCCATTTTAGTGGGGATTTCACCTCTACAACATCAGTTTTGGTCCTCTTGCCTCCACCCTCGATTATCGTGATTACCCCTTGGTCAAAATGACTGGTTAACGGATTTCTTGCCATATTAAGTCCTGAGGGATCATCGAACCTTACAATCCCCATCTTGATAAACCTCTTGATCAACTTTTTGAATGCAGTGCGGTTCTCAGTCGAGAACCTCGTTATTCCTGCATGGTACTGGCATTGAGCATTCGCATAATACCACTTTAAGAATGGAGGTTGCATGGGTTTCAAGTAAAACATGGATACTACATGTGCGTGTGAACAAATTCTGATATAACTTTCCATATGTCATGGGGATAGGTCTAAATTTGAGTTTTTCCGTGTTTGGCTTTTAGTTAGGTTCTTGCCTCGAAGGGCAATGATGGCTAGTTGTCATGGTCCTTAGTTGGCCTACAGTGACCGGTTTTGAATAACTCTTATTATACACACTCGCAGTGTTTACTTCATTTTCTTTCTTTCTTGGGGCGGACCTTTTAGCATTTTCCCCTGTCTCTATTTTTCCACTCTTTACTGTATTCTCAACTATTTATCCGAACATTACTATATCTGAGAAGGTCTTGGTAGCAATACCTAGCATATGGTTAATGAACGAGGCTTTCAAAGTGTTTATGAAAAGCATTGTCGTCTCCTTTTCCAGAAGAGGTAGCTGAACTTATGTTGCCGCCTCCCTCCATCTTTGAGCATATTGTCTAAAGCTTTCACTTTGCTTCTTCTCCATTTTTTGTAGTGTAATTCTATTGAGTGTCATGTCGGTCACATAATTGTATTGTTTCATAAAAGTCTGTGCCAAGTCGTTCCATGAATTGATTTTGGCATGGCTTAGCTGATTGTACCATTTGACAACCAACTCAATCAAACTATCCTGGAAGCAATGGATTAACAATTGGTTGTTATTGACATATCTCGTCATTCTTTGGCAGAACATTATGATATGGGCTTCAAGACAACTAGTCCTATTGTATTTTTTGAATTCTGAAGTTTTAAATTTTGGTGGGAGTACTAGATCCAGGACTAAACTCAATTCCTTGGCATCGACCCCGAAAAAGTAGTCAGCACTCTCCATAGAATTTCTCCTCCAACCACTTAAACCGATCTTCTAGCTGTTTTGGAAATTCTATTTTTACTCTATCCATTTCCGCCATGTCGTCCAAATTTGGAATAACGGGGTCGATCAGATTATCTTTAGGATTGGAATCTGAACCCGTTGGGTAATTCACTGATCCTGAGGTGCCGGCCTGGTATTGTTGTGGTCTTATAGTATCGGGTACTCTTTGTGGATATGTATTCGGTTGGGCTTGGACATTCAATAGGGTAAAGCCTAGGGGGTATGTAAGGTCTTCATTTTCATCCCTAGAGTTAATCACAATACTCTTCCCTTTTTCAATCCCTCCAGCCAGTAACTAGGTCAACTGGCTTATTATACTTCGTTGGGACTCTTGTATTTGGACCTTCATATCTTGTTGTACCTTAGCTAATTGGCCTTGCAATTGCGCTTGCAAATGATCTTGCATGTCTTTCTGAATTTATTCTAGTATCTCTAACCTTTGATTCATGGTTTTGGTTTTATAATGACTACCGTAGCGATATTCGGTTGGTAGATTCTTGTTGGTTTCTATAGTAACTGTCATAATTTTAATTAATTAGGGTCCTTTTATGGAATTTAATGCATGTGATGAAATGTAATGCTGACGATTGAAAAATGAATACAAAAAGAGGAATTGATTCTGATTCAATTCTATTAGAACAACTTTACTAGAAAATAAATTTCTTTACATAAAACGAGTACATTTTACATATACGGCATTACTTTAATACTCAAAGCCTTGTCTTTTCTAAGAAGCCAAGCTAATTCTCTGTCATGATCTGATTCTGATTCATATCTCAAGTTTAGCATGTCAGCTTGAACCGCTAAGGTTTACAAATGGTTGGCTACTTCCCGTACTTAAGTCAAAGCTTTGCCCATGATGTGATCTCTATCCCTGATTTGACCTTGAGACCGTTAAAGTTGCTCTTTCTAATATTCATTGTTCATTTCAAGAAGCTCAACTCGAAGTTCACAATTTTATAATTCGGCCTCGAGCTTTTCTATCTTTCCCTTCAACTCTTCAATTGCTTTCAACTTAATCACAGAGTTGTGACTACGATGTTAATGTAGTGACCTTTTTAATTCCGCTACCCGGGCTCTCAATCCAACCTTTTCATTTTGGCTTTCTAACAAATCCCTTTTTAGAGCATCTTTTCAGACTCGAGCATCTTGGAATTTCTTTTCCCATCGATCAACTCTAATATTTTCTTTTTAGATTTCTGGTCATTATTGTTCCAATGTTTTATCCAACCTGGCGGTCTTTATTGACAAACGTAGTTTCTTATAATTTATTTTTAATCTGTTTAAGCCTTCCTCAGCCTTGTTTTTTCTTTCCTCATTTTCTTGGCTTCTAACTTTTGGACGTTGACGTCTAATCCTAGCTGAATCTTTTCCTCTTCTAATTTTTCTATCCTTTTATCTAGCTCCGAACTCTTCTTTTCTACATCTTGCTTTACGATCTCTAATTTAGATAGGATCACTTGCAAGTGTTCTTCTATCGGCCGAATACTTTCTTAATTTGATGAATGGACATTGTCATTAATTCGTTTACCTCACTACTAATCATATTCGGGGTTCGACATGGGATTTGTGGTAAATCTTTTAATTTTGTGAGTTTGGTTTCAGGCATTCGATATTTCACAAACTTCTTTTTTGTAATTACCATCTTTGTATGCAAACTCACATTGAGCCAGCCCTTGCGTTACCAGTATAAATTGCCTCGACCTATATTGTCTTGATATAAGTAGAGGGGCATATCCAATAGCTCCATTTATCCCGAGTAGAGGAACCTAGTCAAAGTCTCTACATCAATACAAAATTTTATTAGGGATCATCTAAGGTCCCTTCATTCAACGTCATCGCCTTGGAGACTCTGGAGAATTGCCATCCACTTTTCTTCAGAAATGTTGTCTCTTCTTGGGATAGCCGCGAATTTTTTCAACAGAGAGTAGTCCTCAGAGAACACTCGATAAGAGACTTTTTCTACCTTCCAAAAGTGGCTATAGAACCAGGCTGGCAAGAGTTGTGCACATCCGATAAATCTTTCTTCTCCTGCTCTCTGGCATGCACTTAAAGATATGAAAGTTTCAACCAAAATTGCTAGGACGGGCATGACCCTTTTGTCAAGCCAGTCAAATAGATATGAAACTGCATCATCAACGTGCCCTAGTGCTTTAGGGAAAATGATTAACCTAAAAATACTCAAGGAAAAAACGTCGACTCTTTTTTTCGAATCCGAATGTACCAAAATAAAATCCCATAGACTTTCAAGGGATGCATTTACTTTCCCCTTTTTCCTTAATTTGGTCCACGACCCATTGTTCACTTATGTAACAGCCTGATTTCGACTCTAATCGGACATAGTGGTTTCGGGACCACAAGTCTGAGTCAAAAAAATAATTTAATATTATTTTGTGTGTTTATTTTGTGTGCATTTGATTGTGTGAAATTTTTGTGTTTTAATTTCGTCGTTTAAGCGTCCGATTTAATAAAAAGGCTTAATCGCGTAAAATGAAAATTTAGGGGTTAATTATAAAAGCACCTAATTGTTGATGTCTTTTTAAATAGGATGATTTATGATGCAATAAGACCATAAAGTAGATAGTGGGTGGCATATGACATAGTTGACCTTAATATATATGTTATATATATTTATTATAATAAGGTTAATTTAGTCAATTGTTAAATTAAACATTATAATCAAAATAAATGATGAAAAAATGAATGTTTTCATCTTTTCTTAGCCGAATTCATGCAAAAGAAAAAGAAAAGAAGCCAAGCAATATTCGGCCATTTTGAAGCTTGATTTAGGTTAGTTCTTTGTTCGGTTTTTGATAATTTTTACGTTTTTGAGATCGTTGCTTCGAATACTATCCGACCCATGTTTGAATTTTTTATTTTTATGAATATTTTGAGTTGTTCCATTGATGAATATTTGTGTTATGTGATGTTTGATGATGAATAATGAAAGATATATTTTAGATTAAAATGTTTTGTATTGGAATTTTTAGTGAAATTGAGTAAATAGGGCTAAATTGTGAAATTAAATTTTTGGGGGACTAAAATGTGAAATAAATGCAATGTGTGGACTTGCATAAGAACCATGAATATACGGCCCTTGTGTGGTATGGGCAAATTTTGTGTAAATTGTGTGTTATGCAATAGGGAGTAAATTGCAAAAAGTGTAAATATTAGGGGCAAAATAGTAACTTGCCAAATTATGTGTTTTTGGACTAAATTGAATGTGTTAATAAATAAATTATCTCATTTTGAATATATTTAGATCGAGAACCAAAGAAATCGGAGTTAGATCGGGAAAAGCCAAATTAGTCGAATAATCGTCAAACTTGATTTTCCATCATCCGAGGTAAGTCTATTAGCAATTTAATGTTATTAAATCAGCATATATATATATGTATAACTATTGTACATTTGATGAGCTATAATTAAAAGTATACAATTGAAATTAGTTAAGTATGAATGATATATATATGCATAAATGAAGTTCGAATATGTATATATATATATGTATATCTATTGTATATTTGATGAGCTATAATTAAAAGTATATGAATTGAAATTAGTTAAGTATGAATGTTATATATATACACATAAATGAAGTTCGAATATGTATATATATATATATATGTATATCTATTGTATATTTGATGAGCTATAATTAAAAGTATATGAATTGAAATTAGTTAAGTATGAATGTTATATATATACACATAAGTGAAGTTCGAATATGTATATATATATATGTATATCTATTCTATATTTGATGAGCTATAATTAAAAGTATATGAATTGAAATTAGTTAAGTATGAATGTTATATATATGCACTTACGTGAGGTTCGAATATATAGTTATGTGTATATATATAAGTTTTGAAAATGAATGTAAAGTATAGACTTTACATATGCATATGTGTGGTTGAATAGATATAAATACATATACAAATACTTGAGTTAGATTAAAAGTATAATTTGTAAATGCTTGTATGATTGAACATGGATTACAAATTTTCTTGGGATAAAGTTGAGGTTGTGAATTATACATAAATGTTATGAATATGTGTTGCTATTACGAAATATATGAGAAATCATCTTTGTATCGTGAAATTGAAATTTTCAGGCTAAGCGCCTAGCGAGCTTAATGCGGTGAATTTTTCGGACTTTAAGTCTAGCAGGCTAAGTGCTTGGTGATCTGAATCGAGGTTATAAGCCTAGCAGGCTAAGTCTTGTGATCCTGAATCAGGTTATAAACCTAGCAGGCAAAGTGTCGGTGATCTGAATCAGGCTATAAGCTTAGCAGGCTAAATGCCGGTGAATATGTTAAATTAAGTGATTATATGCATTTGATATATATATAAATATGTAAATGATTTTGGATTATATATAATGGATAAGTATACGAATATTTATTTATATGTACTTGATGAGCATATAAATGTTTGGATCTATGTGTTTAGTGAATAGGCACATATATATATATATTGGTTGTTATGAAGATTGTTGAATATACATGTATGCATTCGGCACATGTGGATTAGAAGTATAAATGTGCATTTGGTTCATGAAGTTGATAAGTAAAAATATAAGCTTTTGACATATGTATTTGAAAGATCATAGATATGCATTCGATGAAATCCAAAGGATAAGTATATTAGAAATTTAATTTATGCAATTAATGATTATGTCTATAACTTGATTATAAACATATAATGTTTATACATATGTTCGTTAATATGTATTTTAGATTTGCTATCAACTTACTAAGCTATAAAAGCTTACTTTGATTGTTTTTGTCCATTTGTTTTATAGATTTTGGAGTCGCGTTACGAGCTCGGGGATCATCAGCATAGTCTATCACACTATCGACTTCTTTTGGTATTTTGTTATGTTGAACTCGATCTTATGGCATGTATAGGCTTGAGTTGTTTTTGGTTAGTTTTGAATCATAAAATACAAATAGCCATGCGAAAATGGTTTAATTTCCATGTTTGTGATCAGTTTGGTTTTAAAAACGTTTTGTTCATGATCATCTTGTTTAAATTGGGTTTTATGTGTTTTCGAGTGTGTACTTTGTTTAGTAATGCCTCGTAACTCTAATCCAGTGACGGACGCGGGTCGGGGTGTTACAACTTTTCCCAGTTATGTTCATTAATCTCTTTAAGAAAGTCGGGACGTTGGCGGCTCTAGAATAAGCTTTGTTGATTTAGATCCTCGGGCAACGGAGCAGAGTTGTGTACTTTTCTATGGTGGGCACCAAGTCTACCTTCCGAAAAGTGAAGCAGCTATAGGCGGGATTCCAATACTGGGAAAGAGCTCGAAATAGGTGTTTATCCACTTTGACATTGATTAAGTAAGGCAAATCACCATATTCACGGTAGAGTAATTGCTTGATTTTGTCATCCCATTAGTCTCATATTACTTTCAACTCTTAAAAATTATTCTAAGTCACATTAATGCGGGTGAAATCCATAATACCAACATGTACCCCTCCATTAGGCTGTCACCCTTCTATTGTTGTGTTTTTTGGAACCATATTCGTACGGCCGCATTGTCTTCCACTTTATCAAGAAATCCCTTTTCCATGACGAGCTCTCTATTTAGCAACTGAACGCGAATCAACACCCTTTTCTATGATGAAAATGAAATACAGACACAGCCAAAACAAAACGAAACAAATCATACATATCATTCAAAGCTAGAATACACAACAAGAAATAATAAATAGAATCGGGTGAGCATTAAATATTTGATATGGTTCTACCTAGGGTAGGTTCTTTAGGGCTCATTATATACTGCTCGATTCTAAAGTAAGGGTACTTGAACCAGCAGATTCCTTAATCCTCACCCATTATAGGCTCATACGGATTGAGTTTAGTTCAGGGGAATACATTTCCCTACGGCTGTACGGAGATGAAGACCTCACAAAGACATAGGTACGAATGTATTTCGAAAGCGATCCACTATCCTATACAGAGGTTAAGACCTCACGAAAGAATAGCTTCCCACTCTCACTTAAGGCTAAAATGGAACGATTATGCCATGCAATATATGTGAAAATATACTAAGAGAAACTCGATCCAATAAAGCAGACATACTAAATCATTGTGTAACCTGAGATAACAAAGACATTACTTACCACTAAAATAAAACATGAAGGATGAAATATAAGGAAGGGATCGTCAATTTAAATCGAATTATCAATTTTCGACAAAAACACCAAAAAGTAATCAACATGCGGCTTGACTCTCTTATTTGTCCCCAATAGAGTCGCCAAGCTGTCGAAACCCTTTTGGTGATTCGACTTTTTATTTTTTAAAAACGAAGATGGAGTCGCCACCAATCCTTTTTATTAGGTGTGATCGAATCACCTCGTAATTTGATCATTTTAATAAAATGTTAGATTTACTAAAACGATGATTTTCGGTCTTCAAAATCTAGGAAATGAGTTCGGGAGTCAGTTACGCATGAGGAAAGATTAACACCCTCATAACGCCCAAAATTGGTACCTAGTTGATTACTTAATATCTTAGTGTTGAGAATTAATAATTCAAATAAAATTTAAAGTGCAATCCCCTTTTTTGCATGATGTTATTTGATTAAAATATCGCTAACTAAATTAAATTTTATGAAAGGGCCTTCTTATTTTGAATTAATTTAGAAAAAAAAATCATGTCCTGTAAGCTAAGGCACGATATCTCGAATCCCTAAAAATAAGAATACTCATCATTTGATTATTACCTAAATCCTACGTGTCTTGAATTTTAAATAGGATGTTTAGTTATTTCGGCTCTAAGAAGAGTCCATACTCCGTAAGTTAGGAACATGACTCCTCGAATCCTGAAAATAATGAATATTGCCTCGGTTTTAATTATTTTTCATGCGCTTGTGCTGAAAAACGGATGAGTGTATGTAGCAATATTTACAATGTACAAAGATGGCAAAATTATTGTATTAAAAAAATAACAACATAAGCAATGAAATAAAATGACAATACTATAATGAATACAATAATAAGAAATAATAATAACAATAACGAAAAAATTCAATTAATAATACTATATGATAATAATAGTGAAATAATATAAAATGTATGGTAATATAATTATATCCAAAATAAAATATACTAATAGTATTAATAGTATTAATAGTATCAACATTTAAAAGTAAATGACCAAAATAAGATAAATAGGGAAATTTGAGGGAAAAATAGTAAATGACTACAATATAATTATAATAATAATAATAATAATAATAATAATAATAATAATAATAATAATAATAATATCTAATGACAAAATAAAAATAAAATAAAAATAACTACATGTAAATAAAATTGCATAATTTAGACAAGAGGAAAATATAAATAACCATAAAATCAAAGTGCGAAATGATAAAATAAAATAATGAAATAAAAAAAATAATTAGGCAAAGGACTAAATTGAAATCCAAAATAAATTCTAAGTATAAATTAAAAAAACAAAAAAGGCAAAAACAAAGTATTAAATCAAAACAAAATAAAAAGTACAGGGATCCAAGGTGTTATTTTCCCCAACCCAGCATATGTGTCATTCCTTTGGTAGGTCAACAGTGGGTTAAGGGACTAATTTGCAAAGAAATTAAAATTATGGGGTAAAAATTAAAACAATTAAAAAAGAAATAGGACGAAATTAAAAAGAAGCAAAAAAACGGAAGACAAAAATGCCAATTAAACCCTTCCCTTGAAAACACGTGGAGCCTGGATGGATCTGGGTTGAGTCATCAGACGGCTCCAAAATAATGCCATTTTGGGGTTTCTAAAGCCAGGCCAAATTGACGTTGCACCGTGGCCCTATATAAGTCAACAATTTTTGAAAAATTTCACTTCTCTTCTTTGTTTGAAAAAAAATCCTCTTCTTTCCTTTTTTTCTCTGAACGCGTCTCTGAGTCTGGCCATAGGGCCGTCGTCTCCCCACCGTGGCCACCGATCATCGGCGACAGTGATTGTCGCCTCCGGTGCCGGAGTTACAAAAAAAATGCTTTTTAGCCCTATTTAACCCCCTAGGAGCCAGATCTGAAGGCTAATGCTTTCTAAAAATCAGAAAGAAAAAAAAAACTCTCATCCTTACGCGCTCATCAAACCCTCGGCAGAACCCTAGTGGGCTCTGAGGTATTTTGGGCCGGAGATGGTCCACGACGGCGACAGAAGGCGAAACGGCAGGTAAAAGGGTCTTGTATTTTTTATTTATTATGTTTTTTTTAAAATAAGAAAAATTTAAACTACATTTTGTTTTCTTTGTTTTCTGTTATTGCAAAATCTCGCTTTTTTTATATTTCTCTGTAAACGATTACATGCATTGTTATAGCTTTTATAGTCAATATTACAGAATATTTTATCTCTTTTCCCTTTTTTTTGTTTTCTTTTTGTCCTCAGCTTTTTCTTTCTCCTTTGCAGGTATTCATGGCAAGGTCAATGGTGCTAGGGAGCCGCGCCTTGCCATTTTGGTGAAAGGAGTGAGAAAAGGCCTCGAGCGGCGCGTCGATTGACGTGGCAAGGGAGCGGCGTTGAAGCTCTTAAGGTGATATTAGGGTTTCTGTTAGTTTTTTAGGGTTTTGGGCTTGGGTTGATGTAGTATTGGGTTTTTAGGGTTTTGAGTTAGGTGATATACTTTGGGCTTGGTTTGGGCTGGTAAGATGGACTTGTTTATTTTTTTAATTTACCTGCTTTGTTTATTTTTCTTTGGGTCGGATAAATTGGCTTGTTACAAAATAAATTTATAAATTGCATGTTTAAAACTCATTAGTTATCTTAAATTCTAAATATTTTTAATTGAAATGTTACAAGTGATCTATTAAATAATTATGTTTATTCAAGTAGACATCTATTAAATAGTTATGTTTATTGTTAAAGGATATGACTATCTATTTAGATAGTTATGTCTCTTCATAGAGACATGAGATCTCTTATAAATATGAGTGAAATTTCATACTAAGAAATATGGAGACAAATAAAAAAACTCAAAACTAAAAGTGTCTTTATTCTCCTCCACCATCTAATATTTCTAGATTATTCTCTAAAATTATTAATACAAATTTTTTTTATAGAATTTGATAATTTTGTTATACTCCACTCGATGCTCAGTACACTATTTTCATCAGTCCAAAACACCAGTAATCATTTAGTTTCATTGTATCCTTGAGATTTATTTGTCAATGACTCTTTTGCACGCCAAAATATAGGTGATGACAAATGAACCTTAAAGAAAGTGGCATAGTTAGACACCTTGAAGCGTTCGTTGATTTCTCATAAGTTTATTTTTGTCCCCACGCTCCAACAATTTTAAGGTTTTAATCTGTTTTCATGATAACTACTACAACACATGAAACTGGAACACTAATGAAGTTAACTTCCATCTTTGTCAAGCTTGATTGGTTTGATAGTGGCTTGATACACACCTTAGAGTTTTGTCCTACTGATTATTTTTTTGTTTGAGTAATTGTTCGTGTTCCATTTGTGTGTTCGAGACCTTTCTCAACAACATTTTAGAAATCCCGCACCAATAATCAGGAGAAAAATGAAGGCACACGTTTTATATCCAATGTGAGAAATCATATGACAAATATTCAAGTTCTTAGGTAAATATATTTCGATATTAAACCTAGTACATATCCATACTAGTGTGTATATATGTACTGTTTCAAATTTATCGGTATGTTTTAAATATTTTTCACGCATATATTATATACATATAAATATAACTTAATTACATACATATAAATATATTTATATGGAAAAATTAATTATAAAATTATTAATTATGTTCAATAATTTGATTAAATGAATATATTTTATTTTTAAATGTAATTAAAAATAATATTAGTTAAGATAAAAAAATTAAAAATTAGTTTAAAATAATATTCGATATGCAATGGTACTAATTAAAATGGATCAAAACCCATTGGTGCTATTGGAATTTACATCGGAATGGAAATTAGAATTTGTTATTCAGATCTACCATTGACACACAATGTTCCAATTGGTATGGGCGGTATTGGTATGGAATTGACTTCCTTAGAATATACCCAAAAACAAAGTGATTGAATCTCTCTATTATAGAGATCGAATTAAATTGATCCCTCAAATATTAAATCAATTAATTCTTATATTATTAAAAGAATAAAATTTATCCTTATGAAAGTTAACAAAAATGTTGTTTACATTTTTTTTCTAAACCATGAAAAGATTTATTAATAGAAATCATTATGCAAGCTATAAAGAAAAAAACTCTACAGACTTGGACAAGCCGACATGTCAAAGAACAAAGACAAATAAAACTTCAACCTGCACAGCCAACAGCAGAGCCTTTAATACATATCAAATAACCAAAGCAACTCTACATGGAAAAAACTAAAACAGTTAACCACCTCAAAATGAACATTGTTGATTACATATTCCATGTTGTTTGCCTCACTCCAGACATTAGCAAAAATCACTTCCGAAATCCCCCATACGCAAATTAAACTCAGAAACCAGACTTGCTACTTGAGCCATACATATCAAGCAATCACGTCGACAGTAGTTTAAGTGGCCTGCAACCCATCCATATTTGAGACACAATTTTTGGTACCGGCGCTAAATGCGTCTCATGACTAATATCTAGATTTCTAGCTTGGTACTGTGAATCTCATCCCATGATTCCTAAAGCCAAGTTGAAAACAGAGAATCCCTACAAACACCCGATTTTGCTAAGAGTCTGCAAAACCATTAGCCTCCCTAAGCACATTCACAAACAAGAACTCTTTAATAACTTCAACTAAACTATCAATCTCAATAAGAATGTCCCACATCCTCCATGTTCTAGAACCCTTTTTAGTAACCCACGAAATCGTAAAATGGAATTTGACTCAATAACAAGATACCAAGGAAGCTTAACAAACAACTGAAGATCTATTTTAATTGCCCATAACTCTGCATTATTTGAAAAAATGAACACCCAAAAACATACCTAAGATCAACCCTTCAAAATCTCGCAAGACACAACCACAGGCTGCAAACCTAGTTTGCCTTTAGATGACTCGTACACGTTAAATTTAAAAGAGTCCAAAATAGGGGAGTATGTTATCAAGCATGTTCTGCCTCTTAGGGGAGACATATTCTAGTTGGCTTGCTAGTTGATTTGTTTGGATTGTAGGTTAACCATTTGTTGCAAGTTCTATAAAAAAATGCCTAGGGGAGATTGTTGGAGTTTTTTTACCTGCTCATTCCATGTTTTCTTAGAACGAAAATAAATTTTCCTTAGGCAGTGGGCTATTGCATCCCCATGTGTGTGTGTGTGTTTTTGCCAATTAAGGAGCAACATTTTGACAAAATAACTATTGGTTTTTGGTTAGATCTCTTTAATTGGTCATATCGAGAGGTTTAAAGTGAAAATAATGTTTTATTCTTATCCTTATCTTTATCTTTTTAGAGAGTTTTGGAGCAGTAGAAAAACCGATTTATGAATATTTTTATTTGATAAATAATCCTCTTGTATTAGCTTATAAATAGGTTGCTTGTGGCGTCACTTAAAGTGTTATTTTTTTAGTGTTTTTATCAACAACTTTGCTCTGTTCTTCTGGTTATTTTGTAACATTTTTTAGGTATTATTTGGAAAGGTTTATTGATTATATTATGAGGTATTAGGGTAAGTAATTTGTGACAATTAGGGTTGGTACGAGGGCTGCAATTACTTCTTTGTTTAAGGTAGGTTGGATTTAAGCCAATAAGTGATCTGGACAATTGTTGAATAAAATCATTCACTAGACAAGGCTACTGTAACACCCCTAACCTATCTCTATTGCCGGATTAGGGCTACAAAGTATCACAGCAAATAATGAAACATTTAACAACTTAAAACTTCTCAAATATTAATTTAAATATAAACAATCAAATCATTTGTTAAACATAGCAAACATACACTTATAGACCTTAAATTGAGTTTAAAAGACCTTAAAAATAGTTTGAAAACAATTAGAAACTAATTTAGATTAAAACAGAAAAATGTGAAAGATATGTAAAATTTTAGAAACAGGGGTCACACGGCTGTATGACAAAGGCTAGCCCATGTGGCACCAAACATGGTCGTGTGGCTACTCCACATGCTCGTGCTCTCAGGGTCACACGGCTGTGTCGCTAGGTCGTTTAACTCACTGTTCCTGTGTGAAACAAATCCAACACCTAAAAATTAACATCCGCACGGCCGCATGAACAGACCATGTGTGGCACACGACCGTGTGACAACCTATGTCCCAAACCTTGTGCAGCCTAAAACTTCATAAGCAAGCCAAATTTTCAACCCTTTCTTAAGTACCAAGTCAAATCAATATCAACTATTTTCATGCCTTCAAAACACATTCAAAACATGCTTGAAACATACCAAAACATCCAACCTAAGTGCCTAACCAATATATCTTCATTAGCACCACATTTCATACACCAAACTAATTCACATTCAAGGATCTCAAGTCCTTCCCTTATACACATGCCAAACAAACAATCATCCTCTCCATTCACATTCAATTTTACCACATTTCAAACACTTCCAAGAATCTTATATCAAACAACTAAAGACATACATATATGGACATATACAAGCCAAATCCAAAGATATATACACAATATGCTTAAACCAAGTTTAAATAACATCATTATAGTGAACTTAAATGCTCCTAGAACATGCCACTTATAACCTAAATCAAAATAATCACAATTTATATTGAATCGTTGAACGGATAATGTGATCTCCAAAAATAATCCAATCGATAGCTCAAATCTGACGATCTACAAAGAAGAAAAAACCAAAACGAGGTAAGCTTGCATAAAGCTTAGTAGGTTCGTATTGAACATAAAATTTAACTTTTCATAAAGGACTTAACCTAAATCTTTCATAACGAAAAATTATAATCAAGGTCATGAGTTCATTTAATTGCCTATACACATCACAAGTCTCACAAGGTTAGTAAATTCACTAGTATAACCATCTAATCTTATCAAAACATAACATTTATAAGTAAACACGCATATAACCTCAATTCATCCATCATATGTTCATTTAACATATCACATACCATTTCAATGATCCATCTAAAAACTTTTCCCATTTACATATTAAATTTCATATAACCACCTCATATATCCATTTATACTCAAGAAACCACGATTAAGGGACAAGCAATTATGAAACAAATAACTTTATTATGGCATAAAATATTACAAGTAAACATATTTAAAACTCAATTCAACCTTCTATTTGCATAATAAACTTCAAACCATTAATATAATACTCATTTAATTTGTCTACCTTTCCGGATAATTCATTGTTTAGAGGATGTTGTGGTATCTTCCAACTACACTTGCACATTTCTGAAGTGATGTTATAATATCTTCAACTATGGTCTTATTCATTACTGATGTATTGTCATAGTATCTTTCAACTATGGTCTTTCTTATTTCGGGTATAATGCCATGATATCTTTCAACTATGGTCTTTCTCATTTCTCAATCCAAAGAATTTGATGAACCAACCATATATAGATAAATATTAAATTACAAAACAACAATCAAATAATTACTTTTATTAACATACGAACATACCTAATAAAAAATGGCTATGAACGCGACACGATATTTACTTTGCTAACCCTTATTTTCCATGATTACTGCCCGATTGATTCGTTTCTTGATATAAATATAATAAATTTAATTAAATTAACTGTTTAAAACAATTAAACAATTCAACTTATGCATATAAGCCCTTTTATTATCATTTTACACAATTACCCCAATATTTTATATTTTTTTATAATTTAATCCTTAAACTCGAAACTCACAAATTAACCACAATTAAAGAAAGCTCATGCTAGTTGATTTTTACCTAGTCCCTACTCAACCCACTTTTATCAAAATTTCACTAAAATTTCATGTAGTTTTCCTATTTTGACGATTTAATCCTTAAACATTAAAATTACTAAAAATCACTTAACAAAATCTTTATATTTAGCTATTAACCTGAAGGATTTAACAACAAGGTTCACAAAACATAAAAATCGTTCACTGTAAGTCCTTAAACTTTTAACAGTTTTACGAATTAATTCTCAAGTTAGCTAAATTAAGTTAAAACGAACTCAAAAACATAAAATTTACGAGGAACAGACTTACATGCAAAGGAACATCAATGGTCGAACCTCCCAACTTATTTATCCATGACTTTTCAATGAAGAAAATAAAAATGAAGAAGATGATGTTGTTTTGTGTTTCTTTTATTATTATTACTTTTTATTAATTTAACATATTTTATCACATATGCATAATTTAATGATAATTTACTTAAAAACCACCTATGTACCGTCCACCATAATTTAATTATGGTTAAATTATCATATAAAACCCTTTAAAAACATTTCTATGCTCATTTAACCAATTTTAATCAATAGCGATTAAATTTTATGATTTGTACAACTTAGTCCCTTTTAATTAATTAACCAATTAAACAATGAAATTTCTGAACCAAATCTTTAGATACCTAAATAGTAACTTACAGACTCGATTTACAGAAATGAGGTCCAGATACCTCATTTTTCGTAACCACTTGACTTTCAAGCCAACCACCTATACTTAACAAATTATTCAATTAGCTAAAATTCATCAAGTCAAAATTCAATATAAAATTATTGTTGAATCATATAATTTAAATACTAATTATTATGGACTTACTCATCGGATTTGTGTCCCTGATACCATCGTTTCCGACACCACTGAAAAATAGGTTGTTACAGCTACGCAAACGTAGGACCGTTGTGTCCAAACTGCTCTATGTTAACAAATATCGTGTGTTAATTTTCTATTTACTTTACTCATTGTGTTACTTTGCATTTAACCTTTCCATTTGTTTCGGTTCAAATAGCAGATGGAGCAAAACTATTTTTCAAATACAAACCAAGGCACTACACATCAGAAAAGTGAACCTTAAAATGTTGCCAAATTTCCTTCTTAACTAGACTAAAAAATCCACTCCCCCTATATCATCAATCCATTAATTCAATTTCTTCGAGCTTAAAACTTTACTTTTGTATGAAAAAAAATCTTGTATTGCAACTCCATCCTTTAATAGTTCTAACTCTATATTTTTGCTTCCAAAGTATCTCATTGTACCTTCCTAACCTCCATTTTCTATGAATAGCTTCATTTCTTTTGGCCAATCCTACCTTAGTCATATCATAGATATCACCCAAATTTTCATACTCTCTAATAGTGTTCTCAACAAAATTAATATTCTTATCAAGGTTATTAAATGATTCTTTATTCCATACCTTCAAAAAGTTCATCAATGTCATCAAACTATTTGTCCTCCCTTGCACATCAATATCTACTTACTTATCTGCAACCATCTTCAGAAAGCATTTACTCTGCAACCAACAATCAAAAAACTTAAACAGCTTGGGAAACGCACTTTGAATCACTCGATTTTGAGTTCAGGAGCTCAAGTTATTACTATTTTAGTGAAGATTGCAAGAGTAAAATTTCTGGATGGGAATATGACGAGAATTACGAGTTTCAGGCCTTTAATTCAAGTTTAAATCATATTGGATTCGGATTATAGGCTTAATTTTTATTATATATGAGCTCAACGTTGTATTTATTAACTCTTATTATTTATTATTCTAATTTTTTTTAATTATTAAGTATTTTAAGTTATTTAGTTGTTTTATGTCAATAAGAAAGTTTAGTTTAGAACTACTTATTTAAATTAATTAGAGTTTTAGTATACTTTAGAGTTTTATTTGGATGTACTTAGCTAGCCTCTATAAAGGCTTCTTTATTGTTCATTAAGCAGACAATTGTTTTTATTAATAAAGTTTTCTATTCTGGGAGTTTGTTTCTTGTGCAAGATTTTTTTCTTGTAATTTTTAGGAGTAGTTTTCTTCTCAATTTTATTCAAGAAGTCGTGGAAAATCATTCTTAACCCTTCAATTTGCCAAGGATTATTTATTGGAGGGTTAATTAGAGCGATTAATTGAGTTTGTTGGGATTTATATCTCAAAATGTTCGATTGGACATTTATCCTTCTATCCATCATGTCCATCGATTTATCGTTCCATCTTCTATTTTACTTTAATATATATTTTCACTATTTAGTTTTTATTTTGAATATTTATCCTTTATTTTTTTAAGTTTTCTTATTTTTATTATTTCCTTTGTTATTTTCTAAATTTATTTGGTTTTTTCCTTTCAGGTTACATCCAAATCTTTCCTTCTTGAGTCAAACAACTTGAATTCAATCCTTTTTTTTGCTTCCTCTGCTCCAGTTCTTTATCAGTTTCCAACATAGGACATTTGCGTTTTGGTGCTCAAATCAAAGGCGCTCATAGAATGTTGTGTCGAGATCTCCATGTTCGAGTTACCAACTAACCTCAACTGTACGCCAAAGTTGCGATCGAATGTTGAAATCGAGGAATGCCTTCCAATTGATGATACCGATATTCCCTGATACGAGCTTTGCAACAATACTGTGAAACCACTGCACAACCGTGTGGTTGGACCTTTTACTTCTTGATCTTGAAACAAATTAATTGGAACTGTTGTCGAACTCAAACCACTTATCTCTACATTGACAAATTGGACATATAACTCTATTACATCGTGTAACGCCCCAAAACCCGACTTAGGAGTTTAGCCTGAATTTCGGAGGTCACATTGATCACCGAAGTGATCGTAGGAAAGAGAGAAAAAAAATTAGTTTAACCAGCTAGAAAATAATGGTATTTAAGTTACTTTAAACTCTCAGTTGTAAAATCCCGATATTACAAAAATACAGTTGTTCAAACCAGATAACGTCTACTTGCATTAAACACAAAATTTCATACCACAATATTAAAAACAAAACTTTCAGTCCAAAACCGTTTACATAAAATTCAAACTTAAAAGAATACTTTATTAACCAATAAAAAAAACATGACGCTTCCGAGACTTCCGGTATGCCGAGTCTGAGCTATAGATAACGAAATTGTACCTGAAAGAGAAACACTAAGTGGGTGAGCTACACGAGCTCAGTGTGAGTCCGACACAAGATTAAGAACGGAATTACAGAACTCAGTTCAATAACGAAACAAACTTACTTATTTACACAGAGTCAGAAAGTTACCTTGAAACCAACGTCCCAACCGAATGAAACAACTCATGCACACCAAGTCACACACAGACACTCAATCACAAGTGTTATTCAATCAAACAAGCTTACACTCAAAACACTCAAAAAATTCATATAAATGCAGTCAGATAATAAAAAAAATCCATCTATCCAGCCAAAACACCTCTCCGTCCCCCGATCACAACCCAAAAGAGTTGTTTAAGCTCATCCAACAAAACACACCATATAGGACCTTGAAAGGCCCATCCAACCCTACTCACCATGCATGTGGACTAAACCACTCAGATATTAATACGCAGCAGAGCTGACGTACATGTGGTACAATAGGATAAATCGATGTACGAATAAGTTGCAGTAAAACTGCCAGATCAGATAATAATACGCAGCAAAACTGACGTATATACGATACAGTGTGGTAAACCGCTATACAAATAAGTTGCAGTTAAACTGCCAGATCAAATCAGAATTAGTCTTCCTTCTCTTCACAACCAACCCCAAAAGTTTTATGCAAATGTATGTATGCAGACAAACGTACTTAATCAAAATACCAAATTTCCAGACAGACATTCAGACACAGAATCTCACATCCAGTCAATCAATTACAGAATTCCCATGCAGTCACAGAATGCACACAACATACAAACATTCACACATCAATCACTTTGAATCACCAATACGTACAATCATTTACCCGAATTCAGAATCAATGACATAGTAGCCTCAAGTAACAATCAAACAATCTATTTAAAATAGAGGTATATCTATACAAAACACACCAGTCTAGGCAGAATCAAAGTCCCGATTACCATTGCTAAGACTTAGCTAGGAGTCGGAACACACAGAATCACAATCAAGCTTAAATGTGGCACAAAACAAAATTTAGCGATGTCAGGCCACACAGCCATGTGGGGGGTCAACAAGCCCATGTGGAGGGACACACGCCCATGTGGAAGAAGGCACACGCCCGTGTAACCTAGGGACATGACCGTGTGATCCGACCGTGTAACTCTCTGCCCATTTGTACTAAAATAGAGTGCAGGGCAGACACGACTGTGTGAGGGTCTCACAAGCCTGTGTGCCCACCAGACATGGCCGTGTGTCCAAAACACATGCCCGTGTGGGATCCCTAAATCCCCAAATTAGCCACACGGTCGTGTGGCACCAAATCACTAAATCACTAATTCCTAATCACACACGCCTATGTACCCAGAGGACATGGCCGTGTGAAGATTAACTAAAATCCCCAAATCGGCCACACGGTTGTGTGGCACCAAATTTTGCCTGGAACCTTAATTCCTAACAGCACAAGTCCGTGTAGACCTCCCGTGTGGCCACCCGTGTGATCACGAAACCACCCATAAACAACTTGAAAATCGAGCTTTCTGGCCACTAAACCGACCCTCAATCGATGGGATTCAGAAACACACCAACTTATACAAATTTCCATGCCATTCAACAATATTACCGAACATCAACAACCAATTTCCAAAAAGGCACATAGATTGTCGCATTCTACCAAAATCAAACTTACAATTCACAAATGTAATTGAAAAGTCTCGAAACCAACACTTGACTCGCAAGCAAAACCGTTATCCAAAAAGAGAAAAGGGAGAAAAACAAAAAGAAAACAAAAAAATGGATAGGGAGAGGAGAACGTAAAAAGAAGCAGTAACCCCAAAAATAAAAATAAACTTAAAAACAAGTTTACTATTGAACAAAATAAAAATATTTCTCAAAAATGCACACATACAGAGGTTCAAACACGTGACCTAAAAATTCACTAACACACAACTAACCACCAGACTAGCAGGCCCATTCTGACACTTAAACGCTTAACTAAACACAATAGTGCAACTTTCTCACTGACCTTAACCACAAAACTCAAAACTTTTAACCCTAAAATTCAGGGTGTTACACATCATTTCCAGTCTAGCAATGCACCTCAAGCATTAATTTGACATCCGCATCACTTTTGAGCTCAAATGTATAATATCTTATAGGGTTCATGGACGTTAGGTTAGGTATCTATATTTCTAGCGTGAAATTCTCCTTTGGCTTGAAACCAATACTTTCTTTTTAATTGTTAGTAAAAGCTCATTTTTTTAATGATTCTATTGAAACTCAAATATGTAGATTGGGCTGGTACAAAAATGATCCCCAATTTCGATGTCACAAATTTGACCTTCATAATAAATAATGACTCTAATTCTTTTACTCATCTTCGCCAAAAAAACATGTTTAATAAGTTTAATAAAAATATAAAACGATAACATTATACAAAAAAAAATACTCATTAACTAAATTTAAACAACCAAAGCAAATTTATTTACTTGAACTAATTTAGTTTGTTTGATCGATTTTCTAACTTCAAATTTTTAACATCAACAATCTTCTCCTCAACATACAAATCTTCTACTCAAGATTTAATCGTGAAAACCTCTCCATATCAATCTTCATTTTATAAAAAAACTCTACCACCAGATATGAAACATTTTTCAAATTGTTGAAAAATATAGGACATGACTCACAAATCAGAAAAATGCTTCTAACAAAATACATTTTTTTGAAAAGTTTTTCTTTCCCAAGATTCCTGAGCATTCTTGTGACCTAAAAATTCTGCCATGGAAATGATGAGAAGAACTAAAATTTTATATTGGGATTCTCAGGTTTTAGAAAATTATTAAACTTTTCTTAATTTTTTCAAATTTAATCCAATCGCCTATTTTGCTTTTATTTTTCTTTCAAATTTAATCCAATGGCTATTTTATTTAAAATTAGTAGAATTTTTTTAATGTATAGCATTTTCACTGATGTGGCAAAGCGGAAGCAAACTCGAAACGAAAAAGCAAAAAACAAATAGAAAAGTCAGAAAAATAGCACACACCAATTGTTTGAGTAAATACTCTTAAAAGTATTCTATTACTTTGAAAGTTTACAATTGAGTGAATAAAATAAAGGGGAATGCCTCTATTTATAGTTGAGCTCCCCTAAATCCAACAATATAGATTGAGTTACATCGACGGTTACAATTTGTGCCTATCGACAAAATGAGAGTCCTAAGGGATTTAAACTCTATACATATTTGTCACTTAGTATTTACATTAATTACCTAAGTAATTTTAGTTTTACTGGAGTGTTTCTTTGGGCCACCAAGATTTCAAGTAGATGAGTTTATCCATATGTTCCACAAGTCAGACAAATTCAAGCGGGTCAAATGAGCCCCATTTAATAAGTTGACCTCCATGAGACATTTTGTGCGTAATGGTCATAGCCTTTAATCTGTGGCCTGTGACATTTGCTTATACATGTAGTCTTGCTTTTGCAAGTGGTTTTAGGGATGACTTTGTCGATGTCCCCTCCAATTTGGTTAATGCTCGGTTCTTTTGTCGATTTTTTGCCCACCGCTTTGCATTATCCAAAGTTGATTTTCTTATCATATTAAGTGTTTGCAATCACTCCACAAATGCCGTACTTGAGTTGTGATAGAGTCAATTGTCAACGTACCACAATGTTCTATTGATACTAAGATTGAAACATATATTGTGTTGATGGAGTTTGTCATTCACCACTTACGACAAATATTTATTGTCTCTCCGGAACTGTATGATCTTATTCCTGAAATAAATTAATATGACCTAAGAACTGCCTATCATTTTTGTTTTAAAATATAAGCAATAAATTATGATCCATTGATTAGGCATGGCACACATGTGGGATCCGGTTTTTGAATGATTGTTATGTAGAAAGTAGAAACAAGATACGCAGCCTAAATGTAGAAGAAAATAGACAAAGAAGCATCTTAAACTACCCTTCAAACTTCCAGTGTTACCGGATCTATCATCTTAAATTCACTTCTTCCAAACCTCTCATCACAAGATCAACGGTGTGATTTAGCTCTCAATACCATCCTTATTATACATTCATCCGATTCAGATTTTGCTCGATAAGAAAAAAAGGTCAACAAATTTAAAAATATCATCTTAATTCTCAACTAACACACGACTCCACGTGTACGGATACGATCCACCAAGAATCCCGCTAATCTAATTCAACACTCTGAATAAAGAGTTCAGGTTCGTACTCTAGTTTTTCTGCTCAGTCTGTTCTTAAAAATTGAAATCATAAACAAAAACGTAAGAAATTTCTTTTCTTTTTTGTAAAAATTCTTGACCTTGGCTTATTATGTAATTTCTCTTTCCTTTTCTCTATTATTTGTTCTTATATATGCTTTTGATTTCTTTTTGAGTGTTCTTTTTGTAGTGATTTTGCATTTCTTGGGCAGGAATATTGTGTGATATTTAGGTTTTAGAATCGTAGAAAACTGAAATTGCCTGAAAAAAAGGGTTATTGAGTGAATATCTAGTTTGATCGATAATAGTTTGGAGTTGACCGTGTAACATTCGTAGAAAACTGAAATTGCCTGAAAAAAAGGGTTATTGAGTGAATATCTAGTTTGATTGATAGTAGTTTGGAGTTGACCGTGTAACATTTGAAGTTCGGATTATCCGTTTAAGTTTCTAATAATTTTTTCAGTTTTTTTCCTGTTGGGTTGGTTAGATATTGAGGGATTTTCGGTGTTTATTACCTGAGAAAAGTGAAGGTTAACTAGTTAACTTCGATTGGCATTCGTTTTGATTTCCATTATTTTTAACTAATTTGGATGGAGTAAACATTTGAGCCTAATTAAGATTCCTCATAGCTGGAATCAAATTATTTTGACCTTAGTAGTATTTATAGATGTGTTTATGTTTGTTTATTGTGTTTTCTCGGCACCAAAATTATGTGATGTGAAGATTTGATTATGAAAAAGAATGGAATGGCCATGATGTCACTAAAATTGAGCATCTGTTTACTCTTTGAGGACAGAACTTTACTTGGCAGTGAATAAATGTTCTAGACTTAGGTCAACGGTCAATGGTTTTTATCCCATGTAGTTGAAAAGTGGCTTGTTGCCTACCTGTTATGAGACAAGATTATATCTAGTTGTGTGTTGATATCTTGTTTTTTCAGCTTGCCATTTCTAGTTCTAACTGTATCTGGCAAAAATCTTTGAATCATTGCCTTTCAATTGCAGACTTGCAGTTTTCTGAATGGGGACGATAGTTCAAACTACCGTTGTCACTGTTTTTCTTTGTCTTCTGTTTCCTATTGTCTTTTCCACATCCAATGACGGATTGTTCAGAATTGGACTGAAGAAGAGAAAGTTTGATCGCAACAATCTGTTAGCTGCCCAACTTGATTCCAAGGAGGGAGAAGCGTTGAGAGGTTCTTTTAGAAAGTATCTTCATGGCAACTTACAGGAGTCAAAGGATATTGATATAGTGGCACTAAAGAACTACATGGATGCTCAGTACTTTGGTGAAATTGGTATTGGCACGCCTCCACAGAACTTCACTGTAATTTTTGACACTGGGAGTTCTAATTTGTGGGTGCCTTCATCTAAGTGTTATTTCTCAGTGAGTTTAATTCCTCAAATTTTTCTTGGTGTACTTAAGGGTTGGATTTGTGTAAATTTGGAATATTTCTAAGGTTTTACTGGTGTCTGGGTGCAGATAGCTTGCTATTTCCATTCAAGATATAAATCAAGCCACTCAAGTACCTACAATGCTAATGGTTTGTTTCTGCTTCTTGGTTCATTCTAGGTTTCCTGAAATCCATGTCTTCTTGATTATGATTATGATTTTCTTTTTCCATTCATAAATTGGGTATTGTCTTTAGATCAATCTATAAGTACCGCTTAGAACAAATTCAGTAGTTTGATTTAGGTGTTATTATTCTTTTCCTTATGCATTCTTTTAACTGCTTTATATATATATATATATATATATATACGCCTCATCTCCTGCATTTGAAAAACTCATGTCTGCTTGTTGTTATTCATAATCAGTTCTATTGTGCTTTAGATTGGAAAAACTTGGATAAAGGTGACCGGAAGGATATTAAAACTAACTGTTGTTCATTTCAGTCAAAGTGAGTATAATAAAGTAGCTGCCTATATGTTTTCTTTTAAATGATTCCACTTGCAGGTAAACCTGCGGATATTAAATATGGTACTGGACAAATTTCTGGATTCTTTAGCGAGGACCACGTAACAGTTGGTGATCTTGTAGTTAAAAATCAGGTATCATCAATAATTTTTTTATTATATATGTCACCATCATGGCTGTTGGTGATGGTCCATGTTGCTCAGTAACTTTTCTTCTTTCATCTGTTTAGGAATTTATTGAGGCAACAAGTGAGCCCAGCTTAACATTCTTGCTTGCCAAATTCGATGGTATACTTGGTCTTGGATTTCAAGAGATTTCAGTAGGAAATGCTGTGCCTGTGTGGTATGTAAAAGCCTCTTTTTTGTTTCTTTGTGCTTTTTGTTTCAGTTTTATTGGCGTAAGATGTTTATATTGTGAGTATTAAGAATGCAACTGCTACTGGTTTAGGATTTTGATTCTGTAAGTGCTCCAGGTACAATATGGTCAACCAAGGTCTTGTTAAGGAACCGGTTTTTTCATTTTGGCTTAGCCGCAACTCCGAAGATAATCTTGGTGGGGAATTGGTATTTGGCGGGATGGATCCTAAACATTTCAAGGGGAATCACACTTATGTTCCTGTAACACGGAAAGGATACTGGCAGGTTAGGATTTCAAACATTCCTTGTTTTATACAATATATTTGATTTCATGTATTCCTTTTATAATGCTACTGTTTCTTTGTCTCGCAGTTTGATATGGGTGATTTCCTGATTGGTAACGAAACAACAGGTGAGAAGTCCTCAAAGTTATCTTCTGGAAATAATTGTCGAGCCTGTTCCCCAATATTCTGCTTAACTGGATTAATATAATTCATAAGGACATGCAAATATTTTGTTGTCTTTTATTTGTTTCCTTATATTCTTACTCCTTCACAGGATTTTGTGCCGGTGGCTGCAGTGCTATTGCTGATTCAGGGACTTCTTTGTTGGCTGGTCCTACGGTTTGTATTAATTTGTGTCTATTTATGTGTGTATGCATTCTTCTGTAGCCGTGCTTCTGTAGCAAGTTGCTGTCAAGTATCAACCATGTTTTGTCCATTCTATGATTGTTTCTCATGGAAACATTGGACGTATCATTCTGCCCATACTCAAATCTGTCCTTTGACTAACAACTCTAAGCATATAGTTGCACTCCTATCCTTCCACTAAACAATTATCTGGATGTAATTGTACTGATGTTCATGACTGAAGTAACAATTTGCTCCTTCCGGGATTTGGATATGGATATTGTTTGTTACTCATTCAAGTTTCACTGTGTAACCTCTATAAGGTTGTTTTCTATCTTATGAAATGCATATTCCAGCTTATCCCCCTAGTGTCATTGCTATAGTGAGAGCATATATTCAGGACCTTTTGTACATGTTTACCTTGATATGTAGTAGGACAATCTGATTATAGATGTCTATGATTATAAGTGCTTGGCAAGTGCTAATAGAAGTCATTTAATTGATCCTGTGCATGCATTGTCTATTTGCTGCCAAAAATGGACTGTTAGTCCTGGTCTTTTGTCAGTGATTGTTTTTCATACCATGTTTTCAGGGTATTATTACTCAAATCAATCATGCTATTGGAGCATCTGGGGTTGTAAGTCAAGAATGCAAGGCTGTAGTTTCTGAATACGGAGAGAAGATACTTGATATGCTATTAGCGAAGGTACATGATCTGTTTTAACTTGCTTTAATTGTAATGCAAATGGTATCTGGAGATGGTTAACTTTAGAGTATGATCTGGTAGTTTCTTGCTGGACTTCTTCGTTATTCTATTTATTATCCTGCATTGACAGGATGAACCAAAGAAAATCTGCTCACAAATTGGTCTATGCTTATTTGATGGAACTCAAGGTGTAAGGTTGTACACAAGTCTCTTCTGTTTTCCCCCTGATTTTTTCCCTAGAGTGAAGTTGCTTTAACTCAAATCAGTGAGCTTAGAAATATTTGTAATTGTCTGAATGAATGTGATCTTGCTTAATTGATTTTGTAAATTTATCTTGTTCAGTATGGAGATTGAAAGCATTGTGAACGAGAATGCTGGAAAAGCCTCTGGCAGTTTACGCGATGCTATGTGTTCTACCTGTGAGATGGCAGTTATATGGATGCAAAACCAGCTTAAGCAGAACCAGACACAGGACCATATAATTGACTATGTCAATGAGGTGAATAAGCATCCGCTTTGACAACCTCTGAGCATATTTTGGCAAGTTCTTTTTTGGACTCATGTTTTCCCAAATTGATAATTGCAGCTCTGTGATCGGCTGCCTAGTCCAATGGGAGAATCAAGTATTGACTGTAAAAGTCTATCTTCTATGCCCAGCGTCTCTTTCACAATTGCTGGAAAGTTATTTGAGCTCCGTCCTGAGCAGGTATGATATACAATGCTGAATTTGTGTTACGGTTCTTTGGTCTCCTTTGATTTGGTTCATGATAATCCTGGTTGTCATCATTTCACCCTCAAAAAAGAAAACAAAAAATCATGTATATCAATATTTATATGTTTTGGGTGGGTCTAAGTAATAAACTATTAAGTATCTCGAGTTGATTGCAATGTTAGTGTTCAGCAGGGGCGAAGCTAGGGGAAAGCAGAGGCCTTGGTCCCTCTTGGTTAAATGGAACAATAATAATTTTGGTCTTCCAAAAAATTAATAATTTAATTTAAGCTCATTGATGCAAAATTTTTACCGTTGGTACCCCTATAGATGTTATAATTTTGTTTTGGCCCCCAAGTTTAAAATTCTTGCCTTTGCCCTTGGTTTTTGGTGATTCTTTCTTTGTTCCTGACCTCTGTCCTTCTGGTGTTGGGAATCAGTATGTCATGAAAGTGGGCGAGGGAGATGGGGCTCAATGCATTAGTGGATTCACTGCTCTGGATGTACCACCTCCTCGCGGACCTCTCTGGTATTCTTTTTACTGGTTCATAGATATATATTGAAGGATAATTATGTTTTCTACAATTAACTTATATTCACACTAGACGTTTACTTTTAGGCTGGAAAACATTTGATGCTATGATAATCATACTAGTATTCATTGATGAACAGGATCCTGGGTGATGTATTTATGGGCCAGTTCCATACAGTATTTGACTATGGGAACATGCAAATTGGATTTGCTGAGGCTGCATAAGCTAATCTTTTCTAAATCTGAACACCCGAGTGCCATGCTGTTCAAGTAGTACACTCCTAAACTTATGGGATTAAGTATCAAAGATGATTGTATGTAAATACTTGTGCAAAACATGATCTGTGATTTAATCCGGATTGTATCGTATTATGGCATTTTGACTAAGAAAGGATTTCACGGCATCCGTTCCTCTCTTTACCTATAATAGCATAATGATGCAATTGGTTTAAATAGCATTTGTTAGAGAGCTAAAGATGATTTCGGGGGCTATGAAAACCAGGAATGCCGGACATTAATTTTTTTGAGGGGAGGGGTTAAATCTCAAAACGTGATATTGCTTGTTATTGCTTCTTGTTTTAAATGTATGTCGCGGGAGGTAAATCTCAGGTCTGTTTGATCATTGGGTCAAATGTTCCTTAGTCATAGGCGTTAGTTCAAAGTGAAATTTGATTTTAAAAAATGATGCATTTTTTTAGTTAATAAAATGTATTTTTTATACGATAGAGAACAAGGGTAACATAATTTGAATTTGTATAGTTACTGTATCATACAAGTCAAGATATGATATGGTCAATACTTCTTTATTTTATTTTATGAAACTTGAGAACTTGAGTTCAATTTTTAACTTCATTCTTATGCCAGCATTGCATTTCTTAATAAAAACTTGAAAAATAGATGCAAATGCAACATTCCACTGAACAACTAAGAAAGAATTACAATACTGCGATTGTTGCACCCCCCCCCCCCGGCGCCCCCAAAATCCTTGTTCTCAAGGATTAAATTGAGGAAATTGTTGTTACGTGGCGTCTTCAAGGAAGGAGTTTGTCCTTCGAACCAGCACCTAAGTGACAGCTCCATTAAATTTGAACCGGTACTTTTCTTACATGCTTCTTGAGCTATGGCTTTGTAAATTTATGACTAGGAACATACTTGGCCCCACACCAACACCATAAGCCTCTTGTCCTCCTATATTCAATCTCAGCTTGGGTAGGGAGTTTGTTGCCAAGTTTACTATCACTTAGTAACACAAACTGGTTAACAGATTTAGTTATTGCTTCAGGAGCGTTAGCAGTTCTAGGACCAAAAAAAAAAAGAAAAGAAAAGTGAGGACTTATTAGAAGAAATCGAAAGAAAACTAGCATTTGATCTAGCAAACTGGGGTTAAGCAAAAGATTTCCTTTGACTCGGCTAAAGAATTGCCTCCAATTGCTTAGCCATATGCAATGCCTCCAACAAATTCTTAGACTTAAAGGTACTGGGCAATATCTAGCCTCAAGTTACCGACAAATATGCTAAGAGCATGTTGAGAAGATAAAGAAATTTGGTTAAAGAGACTTACAAACTCCTTATGAAACTACTCAACTAACTTGCTCTTCTGCTTTAAAGATACCAGCTTGCCATTGAATCCTCAAAATCCATTAGGGCAAACCTCTCTTGCAAATTCCTCAAGTAATCTTTTCCAATTCAACTAATTTATACCACCATTGTTATTATCATTCAAATGATGCCATGGTAGGGCACATCCCTGCAAGACAGATACTGGCTCAACTTAAAAAAGTTGCCCCATTTTTGCCCACTATCAACGAAAATCAGTACCATTAAACTTAGGGCACTTCAAGTTATAGGCGTGATTATACTAGTCATTGGAGTCTGCACAACTTACTATAGCCAATTCCCCTATCATTGGTGACGCACCACTCTCTGTCCCTCCAAAATGCCCGTCCCTTTAACAGTACTAATAGCTGTCGCTATGGTTTCATGTTTACCTAGAAAAGCTTCAAAAAAATGCCTTGTCCACACACCATCTCCTATAGTCATGGGCAAGTCGCAGCTCTAATACCAAAATTGATATGAGCGGCATTGTGAAAAAGAGAAAACGAATTGAGAAAGAACGTGAGAGAAAGAAAAGAAAATCTAAATGATTTTCCTTTTCTAGCATTGATTCTTAGTAAAGAACGTTGGTTAGGAAGCAGTTACAATTCTATTGCCAGCTATTGTGCAGTGACATCAATTATAACAACTAAACGCTACAACACTGTTTCTAAAATCTCGTTCCACTAAACAAATACAATATTTCCGTTATTGCAAAATAACCAACTTTTTTTTTTACTATATTGGAATTAGAAATTTAGTCTCTCCATCTTAATTTAGCATCATTTGCTTTCTTTACTTTTACAATGTTAAATTGGTCCAAATATATAATACTACTGTTTCCATTTAAGTGATAATATATTTTCTTTAAAACAAGTGTTAGCATTTGATTGATATTTAACTTTATTATTGATTGAACATGATTGGTTGAATTTTCACATGATTTAATTGTATGATATAATCACTTTAATGCAACAATCTTATAAGTATAGATCTAATAATAATATTTCAAACGCAAAAGATCAAATTATGTTGTCAATTAGACACTGACTTAGCTTTGGGACCTTGAGTTCTTAGGTCCAAGCCTCACCATGTATAAATATCATGTGTGAGTTTTACTTTTCAATTCATTGTGTCTAATTCTAAAATAATAAAGGGAAAATTCATCATTAGATTAACATGTAATTGGATTTCTTTTCAATTTTTGATTTGGTTTCGTATCTTATATCCCATGTTCTCATCAAACAAACATGAAAGGGAAAACTAAAAACCTTCTGAAGAAAAAGAAAAATGAACCAAACTAGACTTTTTCTACTGCAGGGTATTGACAAAAGTTGGAATTGATGCAGTATGTCCACGATGATTCAAGCTGGAATTGGACTTGAAGTAGAACTTTCGAAATTGACTTATACGTCAACGAATTAACTATAATAATTTGAATAAAAGAATTGGCCAAGGAAATTTGAAAAGAAGGTTTCTTCAGATTTAAGAAACTGTGGATGGAAAGATAGAAACTGAAGTGAAGGCAGGTGTCTCACTGAATATTTTTTAAAATTTGAAGTACGAACAACTCCTATTAACAATCTTTGAAACAACTTTTGAAAAATAACACAAACGAATCATTCAATTCTTTTAAAAAAAATTCAAAAAGTATTTTATTGAATGAAACTAAAAATAGAAAGCAAACTCCTAACTCAACATAGAATTCTAAAAGTTGGCTGTTCAAGAATGTATCCTTCTTGAATTCAACATTCTTGATGAGCAAGAAACACTCTAAAACAACTTTAAAACCTCTTAAAATTTGAAATAAATAAATATATAAAATGTAGTGTCGGACTTTTATATAAGTAAAGTTACAACTTTAAAAATTTACCCAGTATGATTTAAAAGTGCATTCAAAGTCAAAAGTTTATGTTTTAATCCCATCCAAAAATGCTGCTTGCCCAATCTTCACTAAAGTGATCCTATCTTGAGCTTCCAAATGTAAAGTGTATTTGGGTTTGAACTTTACTACTTCATTCGGTTCCAACATGGATCATCTTAGACATTCATATCACCTTTGATGGCCTCAAGACATCTCAACTCAAAAATACTTAGATCCCAATTAAAAATGTATAACAAGTTGGCTAATCTTCCAAACTTAAAAATTGTCAACTTCAGTAAATTTAATTGAATGAGTTTCACTCGATCCATGCATATCTAATTTTACTATTAATTCCATACTTTACCATTGCAGGACATTAATGCCTAATTTAAGGCATGCATGAGGGCATGAAAACAAGGGATTAATTGAAGTTATTGCAGTCAGGTATTTAACTGTTAGGATAATATTAGCCAGCTACGTATACTAAAATAGATAGCTGGCATAATGAAAAGGATGAATGGATGTGCCATTTTGATTTTCACTTGTAGTTGGGTCCAAAACAATCGAATTAAACTGAATTTCCATTTTATAGGATAAAAGTTATCCAAACAGAGAAATATAGATTCGATCGAAAACATTGATTGGAACAATGATTAGCAAAAAATATGTTAGATAAGGTTTAGGCTGTCATTATTTTTATTTGAGTCCTCAATGTCTAAATACAACTGTCATCATGTAAATGGGAATTTATACAGCCAGCCAATCAAGGTAGCTCCCAATCAAAACACAAATAAATTGATTAGTCATAGCTGTTTTTGATTATTAAAACAACATTCATTGTCAGTAGTCTTTTAAATTTTGGGTTCCCTTCGGTGTTAGTTTGTACAGCTAAGACTAAATTGGCAATGGACAATGTTCAATGTACAACCAATTTCCCTCATCATCAAGCAACTAAGTAAAACTTATAAGTACTTTTATTTTATGGATTGTTTTTACAAAAATAAATTAATCCTTTTGTTAAAAATTAGTTTTTACGTATTAGCATGAGATAGACATGGCATACTATTTGTCACTATTTGATTATCTGTTTGCTATACAGTTTTTTACATTATAAATGAATGAAATTTTTAATTAAGATGACCAATTTGCTCTTTAATCTAATATATAGAGACTAATTTGTCCATTTTTTGGGTAGAGAAAGCAATATACAATGTGACTTCTAATACAAGGGCTTCCATGATACTTTTAAAGAAAAGTTTTGGTAATAAGAGGCTATCTCGGTTTAGGATCAAGATATGCCATTAACTTTATAGAAAGTTGAAAGAGGTACGAATAAATCACTCTTTAAATGAAACTGTTGATGAAACTCGAACTTTATTCCTCGTGTAAGTGCTAATAAATTTATTTGCCAGATTAAAAAAGAGAAGAAGAGTGGAAGTGGCATTGTTGGTATCTACCAAATTCAGATCAAAGTAAAAGAATGGATCATAAACTCATGTGTTCACCTAGCTGTAAAGGGTGAGCTTGAAAGGTCAGTAAACGATGTCAGCACCGACAAGATGCAATGAAGGAGCCCTACACTACTATTCTAAACCCAAAAGTGACAAAAGGGTTTAAGTTTTGAGTTCAGATTAGAGATGGGATTTCATCATTTCATGAGAAAAGTTGACTTTCATATATAGTTCGGAATTGCTTGAACCTCACTCAAGTGTTCCATTAAAAACCCCTAAATTCTCTTTTCTTCCAAACACCTTATTCAACACAACTTTGCAGACATTGGAAAATGAAAATAACAGTGTGTGCTCTTTTTTTAACTTTAATTTAAATTTTTTTTTTCTTGATGTTGGTTGCAACCTCTTTTGTTGGCCTTATTTACTTTTGCTTTGATTCCTCCAATCAATAGGCCAACTCTTGAATTTTGATTGCCACTGGAACAACAACATGCTTTTAAGCCTTTATGCCAAAAAAAAGCTTTTGTTGTTTTCACATTGCAAAAAGAATATTGATATTTTCAAATTGTCCTTCTACCTACTTAAACCATTTTTATTTATCCAAATTTAAGTCAATTTCTGAAATAAGATAAGATTAAAAATTTGATATTAAATTGCTCGAAATAAAATTATAAAATTTCATAGGTCAAAAGATGAAAATTTTATTTTAAAAAGACTAATCAAACTAAAAACTTTATAAATTAAATATATTTTAGGACAATGATTAATAGCTACTCTTTTAGTATGATCTAGAATAGTTCCTTAAGTTACTAAACATATATGATTCATGCATGCTTTCACATCCACGCCTATCCAATTAAGCCCCCCAAGAAAAGCATAGTAAAATACAATGGGTACCCTCTGTTTTATCCTTCGCCATCAACTATAAGCAATATATATATATGTGTGTGTGTGTTTACAGCTTGTAAGTTAAGCTACACACAAAAAAACTAAAAAGTACTTAATTGTGTTCACATTGTTAAAATTGAAGATTAATCATCTTTGCGCCGCAAAAAATCACAATGTTAATGGATTAAAAAGATTAAAATTAGCCAATAATAGGATAATTGTAATTAACAACCCGCAATCTCGGCACGTGCTCATGTGTCTTCATGTGAATGGCTTTATTACAAGCATAAGCAAACCGCCATGGCGCCGTCCATAGGCGGTCAGCATTCACTAAATTCGCGCCACGTGTTACATTCTTGCTCTATGTACTCAAAAGAAAGCCATGACAGATTTTTGTCATTAAGAATCTTTCCTAAGTTGTTGCATATGCTTTGGTATTTGGATTAAGTCACCAAAACCAAGGGTTACCCCAAAGTTCATTTATTTATTCATATGTATATATATCCTTACAAATCATAGCATTAGTCACCAGTCCCATATTTTTGTTTTCTTTGTTTCTTGGTGGCTTCTTTTTTTGCTCTAATGGAGTGGATCAGAGGGCCTGCCATAGGCAGAGGATCCACCGCCACCGTGTCTCTAGCCACAGCAGTCCCTTCCGGCGAGCTTTTTGCCGTTAAGTCAACCGAGTTATGTCACTCTATGTTCTTGCAGAGAGAGAATTATGTCTTGTCAAAATTAAGCTGTCCTCACATTGTTAAGTACATAGGGTACGATATTACGAATGAAACGAACAACAAGCCGACGTACAATCTTTGCATGGAGTACGTCACCGGCGGTACGCTTTCCGAGGAAATAAAAAGAGTTGGAGGAAGATTGGGTGAAGAGAGAGTTAGGTTGTATACGCAACAGATTTTACAAGGTTTGAGTTATCTTCACGTTAATGGGGTGGCACATTGTGATATCAAGAGCCAAAACATTTTGATCGGTAAAGAAGGTGCGAAGATTGCTGATCTGGGGTGTGCTAAATTAATGGGAAAAGATGGAGAAAATCAAGTTTTTGACACGTCAGCAATTTCCGGTACACCAGCTTTCATGGCACCGGAGGTGGCACGTGGGGAGGAGCAGGGTTTTGAGGCTGATATATGGGCGCTTGGATGTACGATTATAGAGATGAGCACTGGGAATTCGCCATGGCCGGAGCTGAATGATCCAGTGTCGGCTCTGTATAAGATTGGATTTTCAGACGAGGTACCTGAGATTCCAAGTTGGTTTTCTGAGAAAGGAAAGGATTTTCTGGGAAAATGTTTGAAGAGGGATTTGAAAGAGAGATGGACAGCTAAAGAATTGCTTCAACATCCATTTTTGGAAGAATCAGATACCCTTTTGAAGGAAGTAAAAGAATCCACCATGGATTCTCCAAATACTGTGCTGGATCAAGGTTTCTGGGATTCATTTAATGTGGTGGAAAGTCCTAAGAATTTGATTCCTAAAGAGATTTCCATGAATTCCCCCACTGATAGGATCAAGAAATTGCTTCAATCAATTCTGTCACCACCTTCTTCCAATGCTTCCAATTGGACATTCAGTGAAGATTGGATGACAGTAAGAAGCGATAATATCACAGAAGACGACTTTTCATCTCCAACTGTGTCATTCATGGAGTCATTTGAAGAACAACTTGAAACTGAAACCCCAATCTTAGATGAGGATTTCTTCTCAGCCAATTCTGCAGAAAACACTATTTATTTCAGCAGTATTTTGGCATTTAACAGTGTAACAGATGATTATTTTGTATCAGACAATCTCAATTTCGAGACAGTTAATGAAATTTCTTGTTCTATTATTCCAATGATCCAACCCCATCTTTTTCATATTCGAATCAAATCCTCATTGTAGCTGTTAGTTTATCCAATTGTTTTCCTTGGTTTCAAAACGTCCGGCAGAGACGACCGGCCGGTAGCATGCCAACACCGCCGCCGGTGATGACTAACTTATCTATTGACTATTCATTGTGTGAACAGAGGAGACTTAAAGGGTTAGGCAGATCAGATCAGAAAAAAGAAGTCAACTTTGGCTTCTCCTTACATTTATGGGTTTAGGTAATGAGCATTAATTAATCTTAACATATTCTTCAATCCAATAGCCAATTGTGCCTATGGCTAACTCAGTTCATTACTGCTCTACTTTGCAAGTTGAAGGCCAAATTACCTGCATAAAACAAGGATTTAAGTACATTAAATAAATACGAGTTGAGAAACGAATATTTCAAAAAGAACGAAGGATCGAAGCAAACATAGAAAATAAAAAACCTTGCATTTATTCCCTTAGATATTTGATTAGCTGCATCAGTTCCTTCTAGTGACGGAGTGGGTGCTTGGGGGAGACTGCAAGGGGGGGGGGGGGGTTGACTCCATTATTTTAATGTATGGGGCACTGACTTTTAACAAAGTCAAGCTATGAGAAAAGTCAACTAATCACAGTTTTTGGTTAAAGCTTTAGGCTTCCCATGTGAAACCAAAAAAGGAGGTGTTTAATCTTCAACAATGGAGTTTACCAATACGTTGCAGTTTACCAACTTTTGTTTCAAGTCAGTTGACCCAAGACTCGGTATTAGCCTTTTACAATGTCTTCATTTCTTTAAATTGTTAGCTCATTAGTTGTTAAGACCAAGTAAATCAAATTAGGTAGTTCAAATTTGAGCAAATGATCATTACACAATTACGTTCTTATTTCTTCTTATTTTTTGTCAACATATGACCTTGTCTTATGCATGATTACACCTTACATGAAGAGGAGGAATCTTCATATTTTTTTAAAAGTTCAAACATCAATTGTTCATTTTGAAGATGTTGCATTATTCTTTGGGGGTTCTAACATCAATTGTTTATTATCTTCAGCAGCCTCCAATCTCCTCGATCCTTCTAGCCCTTTGATACAGTAGTGCAATCCATATGTAGCCAACGCAAGGAATAAAGCAAACCCTGAAACATATACATAATATCTTAGGATCAAAACATATATATAGTTAAAACCTGAAGTTTCAGACATGTTAGGAAATTACACATGGATGCTTTCAAAACTTGTTTCGCCATTAGAATCTCATCGGCAGGATTAGGAACAGCGCCTTCCGACCAACATTTTTTGATCTCTATCACATCGTATAACATTGAGGTGAAAACAAGAAGCAAAGTTGCTGCAACAGTCTTTAAAATCAGAGTGGCTTTCCCTACTGTTATTATGTCTAATATCCTCATCACCAGTTCCCTTAGAGGAGAACTGAAGATAAGCCCTAATACAAGGACCGTTTCAGCTAAAACAAGCATAGACAAGAGGTACATGATCTCAATCAACTAGTATTAAACAAATTACTACAATGGTTTGTGAGAAAGAGAACATCAGTTTACATTTTATATGGTGAAGAAAATGGAATAAAAAATCAGGAAATCTTGGTGACTCAATTAAAGAATTGTGCTTTACCATTAGTGTAGGAAAGATTAAGAAGGAGAAACAGAATAACTTGCAGCCTCAGTTTTGAAGCAACATAAGTTGTGTTACTGCAACTCTTTGGCACATTCAAACATGAGTATAGCGCACATGGGACGGAAGTCAACTTGGGCTATTTAGAAATCCACTAAGCTCTATAGAACTAAGCTTGGGTTGGAATCAAAGAAACTAAAAAAAGTGAAGGGAACTAAAGAATGAGTGAAAAAGTGAAAAGAAAATAAATTTGGAGTGTCCTTAATTTGAAAGAAAAGTGATGGAAAAGAAAATAGTACGGGTGATCATTTTTCATCAATCATTAGAATGATGAGAGAGAGAAAATGAGATAAAAGTGTAATTCTTTTTACTTTTTAACTCCACCAATCAATGAAGGGGTATTTTCTTTCTATTTTTTCATTTTTTCTACCATACACACCTATAAAAAGAAAATTTATATTTTTCATCTTTCTAATTTTCCATCCTTTCAATTTTCCATCTTTTCAATTTTCTTTCCTCCACATCAAGCAAAGCCTTTGCGACTTCGTGAGTCCCATTGTAGGCTATATTTAAAATCACTTTTAATTAGGTTAAAGTACTTGGAGGTCCTTGTATATAGGGACAGGACCAAATTAATCCATTTATTATTAAATGGAATAATTTAGTCTCCTATACTATTAAAAAGAATAAAGTAAATCTAAATTCTAACATAATTAGCATTTCTTGTATGAAAAATATCTTGAAAATTATTTTGTTCTACTACAATTCAATTCCAAATAAAATATTTAATTTACAAAATCATAAAAAACTTAAAAATAATAACTCTATGAACAAATAAATGACATTTTTATATAGTAAATTTTAACTTTATTTCAATTTTGTGTTATTTAATTCTTTTTAATAGTATAAAGATTAAATAATATATAAGCAATTTTAGAGAAACTAATTTGATCAGGTCTCTATAACCGAGGAACCTCTCAAATACATTCACTTTTTTAATGATATATAAGCAATTTTAATTAGATAGGAGTTGAATAAGCAAGGGGTCGTCTGAAGAGTGAAAACCTCACTAAAATTTTAGGTATAATTTTGGAAAGAAAAGGTTAGGAAGTGGGAGGAGTTACCATTAAACTCAACCGCTTTTATTTAAATTATTACTTAATTATAGTAATTATCAAGTAAAAGTAATTATTTAATAGTAATTACTCAAAAGAAATAAAATTATTTAATTTAATGTAAAATTAAGGACTATTAATGAGTAAAATATTTATTTAATAATAAATATTCCAGCATTCTCCCATTTAATCTAAATTTTATATTATTGTCCTCAATGATAGTTTTAAATACCATATGTTTAAGTAGCAAAGTAGAGTTACAGAAGTCATGGCAGTAAGTTCTCATTTAATTGAGTATTCCCTTTTATGCATTACTATGCAAATTTCCTTTTTCTAAATAAACTCATACATGTGGGAAATCACGTTATGAATAAACCTTCCATGTTTGCTCCAGGTCCTATCCTGATGGTTGTTTTTTCAACCAAATGTATAAAATTAGAATAAGAAAACAAACTAAAGAACAAAGTATCTTGTAGTGACTTGTTTGAGAATAATCCATTTCAACCACATGATCCTTCAACGACTTTAGCGGCGTGCCTTCTATCCGAGGATCTATTATTATTAGCTTGTGTTCAATGAGCAATTTCATGAACCTAATGTGATATTTGATTGCCAAGTACTTAATGTTGATTTGTTTGTTTTAACTTTCACTTTTGTTATTCCTAGTATTGTCACAAGATATCTGCAAGGGCCTATAGATGGAATCAGTAAGTCTAAGCACGTAATTGAACTTCTCAATCAAATACCTTATTAAGTAGCTTCAAAACATTATACAAATTCAACTTCTATAGAATAAAGGCCCACCAATGTTTGTTTGACACTTCTCTAACATATGATTGCTCCAAGAAACATAAGATACACCTTGATATTGATTACAGAGAATCAACACAGCTAGCAAAAATTTGAGTTTGAAGATCTGATGACTTCTAGAATGTTAAGTCTTCCATATGTAAGCATGTGACTTTAGTTCCTTAGAGATATCATTATTTTATTTGCAACTTCCCAACTGTCTAATACAATATTGCTTTGTTATCTTCCCTACATTTCTGTGCTAATGCAATATTAAGTCTAGTGTCACGAGCCACAGATCAAAGCCCATGACGAATGCACACAGAGCAACCCATGGAGGTCAATTGATTAAATGAGGCTAATTTGTCCCACTTGAATTGACTCATTTGTGGAACATATAAAGAAACTCATCTACTTGAAGCCCTAGTAGCCCAATGGAACACTCCAGTAAAACTAAAGTTACTAGAGTAAAAATTTTGTAATCTTAAGGGATAAGATTGTATAGAGTTAAAATCCTTTAGGACTCTCATATTGTAGATAGGCATTAATCTCAGTCATTAATGTAATTCAATCTGTACCATTGGATCTGGGGAAGCTCAACTATAAATAGAGTCATCCCCCTTTATGTGTAATCATTCCATTCATAGTTATTGTCGGAGGATGTTCATTGTGGTAAGAACATTGACTTGGTAGATTGAAGTGTTAATGAGACCCCATTGGAAATGTTAGAGGTGCGACAAACTAATATGAAGCCTGTTGAGTTATCAGTGAGGCTACCACCTATGAGAGATGTAGGTTGTGCATCAAACTTTTTGGGAAAAGTGAGAATGCAAACTAGGCAGGCAAAACGAGTAAATGCAATGAGTCAGCTACATCTCAAATACTTTCCTAGTGTTCTACATTATGGCTTACCGCTGGCTTGGCAAAGATATAAGGGCCCTTTTAAAGTTCTGAAGTGAGTAAGTTGAGGGGCTTACAAACCAAAGTTGATGCCTATACTCAAGGTTAACCTAGTGTTCAATGTGAGAACACCTAAGCCTATTTGTGCAGATCTAGGGGATTCCAATCGAGTCAAGTCACGATAGGAGCAAGTAAGAGTAGTGGGGATCTTACGAACAAAATGTACAAAAGAGAGAAACGATTCGAGTTAGGCGATAGTGGAGACATAAGCTGAGGCAAATGTTTCGAGGGGTGGAACAACTTGACAAAGAGACTAATTGGGAATTAACTAAGGCATTGAGACAATTCCAAGACCATTCAAGCCAGTGTCATTCTGAGGACGTGACGAGGGTGTCACAAGAATGGGTGGAGGACAATGTCACGAATCTCAGATGAAAGCTCGTGAAGAATGCATACGGAGCGTCCCATAAAGGTCAATTGATTAAATAGGGCTCATTTGACACACTTAAGCTAGCTTGATTTGTAGATCCTATGGAGAAGTCCATTTATTTGAAGCCCTGGTGGCCCAATGCAACACTCCAATAAAACTAATTCCTAGGTGTAACACCCCAAACTCGGCCTAGTCATTATGGCTGAATTCGGAAAGCTTTATTGGCCACCGGAATGGTCCGGAGAAACTTTTCTTGATTTAAAACGTACTTTTTTTTAAACCATTATGCAATTCGTTCAAAACTAGTAAAATCGAATGTTCAACTATATTTTCAATCTCATTTCAAAAACCATTTGTCCATGAAAATGGTTGAAATAAACTTTCAGAATTAACAAAATATTTTAAAACTATTGGCTTATCAATTCAAAACAAATGAAATAAATCGTTTATTTTAATTTCAGAAAAACCGTGCAAATTTCAGGAATCAAAATAAATAATATATCAATTGTAAACATTCAATCATTTATTTAAAACTATTTCAGTTTTCAATTATACTTCTAATTCATTTGTCTTTTATTCAAAATTGGAGAACTTGGTTATTCGTCATTATTTCGGAAATAAAAATATATTAACTTCATAAATCAAATGTCTTTAGAAAACTCATTTGTAAACATTAATAATTTTGAAAACTAAGTCTAATTTTATTAAAACTCATTTTTAAATGCAATGAAAAAATATGTTATTGACAGATTCTATTTTAAAAATCGAGTTTCAAGCAAAATCTTATCAAATACTAATTTATGCATTTTTTTTAAAACTTAATGTCATGCAAGCAATTTATGCAAATTAGAATGAAACATCCCCAAAATAAAGTCCCATGTCACAGTCTATACTCAAACTTATGACAAACCCAAAATATCAAAATATCAAAATAAAGTTTAATTACTTTAATTTAAAAAGAATTTCGAGAAACTCCTCCAAATGTCGTCATCGAATCCTAACCTTGGGGTTATCTGTAAAATCAAAAAACTAAAGGGGAGTGAGCTATAAAGCTTAATGTGAGATTAACATAAACACAATCACATACGTATAAACATATACATTATACAATCATAATCATCATATCAATTTCATATAACTCAATATTTCACACTTATACTATGCATGATCATGTCAATGCACATTTCATAAAATGATGCAAATTTTATAAAAAAGATCCTACCCATCTCCGTTACACACCAAAATTGAGTTCCCCAGAACTCGTCCATCCAACACACCAAATTGTTTCTTGTATCTCAACATGTAATATATAAGTTTGTTGCATTGTTGATTAATCCTTCAATATTTTGCATCATTTTCTATTTCTGTGTGATTAATATTTTTGATTTATATTAGTAAACTATTTGGTTTCTTTTTGTTCATTCTGATTAGCTTAAATACTTTTTTCAAATTATGTTGGAAGTAATTTTTGTATTTTAGTCATTTATTTATTTCAAATAAATGAATTAATGTTGGATTTCTCATTGCTTTAGAAGAAAACAAAGTTCATCATCTAATCCTTTCTATTTGTGTAGTGAACTTATCAACAACAATGAAATTAGCTGCATTAAACTTAGTTAATGCCATTTTAAATTGGAACACTTTTGCTTTGGATGCCCTCCTGCACAAGTTGTGGTGTTTGGAGTTCACATAGGCGGTACACTCTTTTATTCCTGTTTACACCATGCCATATTTTTCTATGTTGGATTCCAGTGTGAGTATTAGAACAGATGAGTGTCGGACACGAGAATGTTAATTGTTCCTAGAGTTCTATGTATTTGGAGGATCCTTGAGAATCATTTCCCAATACCCATGTCTAGATACATGTCAGACATGGATGCTTCAAGAAAAAAAGTCGAAGCAACATAAATCTTTTCTCTCATTCATACTTGACATGTATACATTACCTTTTATTTTATTTTTATATTACAGGGCATTTATTTGTGGAAGTTCTTCTTTTGGTGGTCATTCTTTGTCTGCTTTCCAGAAAAGTTACAAGCCTCCTAAGCGGCCATTAACAAAAAAGGTTTTGTTGCGATTCTACTTCAAATTAATGTTTCTTTGGATAGATATTGCTTCAAGTTTATGTAGGCTCAGGTCATAATTCTCCGAATTTATGACTTCTATATTTCTATTATAACACCCCTAACCCATGTCCGTCACAGGAATAGGGTTATGAGGTATTACCGATCGAAACACAACATTCAGCATTCATTTCTCAATCAAATAATCCAACATTAATCAATATCATTCAATCATACACATATTGTCCCTTTTAGAGGTCTACGAGACCTTAAACATACATTAAAGAAGGTTCGGGACTAAACTGATCACATATAAAAATTTCTGAAACTTGTAAAAATTTTCTAAGTAATAGAGGTAACACAGTCGAGTCACGCATCCATGTGCTCAGACCTTGTGGCATGAAAATAGACTTGGTTTAAGCCACATTTCTCACCTTTTACATGCATACCTAAACCACATCATTTTGGCATCAATTTCATATTTAATAAGCAACCAAAAATGACCATTTCATGTACATTTCATACCATTGTATATCCATTTCTTTACTACTCATCAAATGTCCATAAACTACCTCAAAGCATTCCAACTCCACATGATTCATCATTCACCACTTACTATCAATTGCATTTATCACATGCCTTAAATTCAAACTAAATATCCAACCAAATCATTCAATCTAAAACCAAACCAAGGCATACCAAAGTATCATTTCAAATTCATATTTAAACATACCATTTCTTAAGCCACATTGCCACCACATTTGCATTCATGGTCAAGCCACAAATAACCAAACATATACATGTCACTTACCAAATGTCTATTGAGCTATTTGAACCATAATCAAACATACCAAGATATACCATTTCACAAGGAAATTTACATACCAAACTAATATGAACATAGCTTATACACATTAAACTTTACATCATTATTAAGCCAAATCTCATGGCTAAATACATATCAAACATATATGCATAAACAGCCAAAGGTCACTTATACACTTCATAAACCAACTAGCCTATACATGCCACATAACCAAAATCACAAAGCTTTTGAAATACCAAAACGATAGCTAAATAGTGTGATGAAATCTCCGACGACTTCCAACCCGAGTAAGCCTCCGAAACACTATAAACATAGGAAAGAAAACAAAGTAAGCTATACAGCTTAGTAAGCTCGTATGATAATATACTCAACTTATCAAATAACACATATTAAGTATTTACAAATTACAATGTTATTCATTTGCTTTCACCGTTATACCATGAATCCATACCATAGCTAACCAAGGGTCTCACAAGCTTATTCATTTCCATGTTTATAGAGATCTAATATATTCTCACCAATTCATTCACATTTACATATGCATAAGCAATTTAAGATATCCCACATTCAATTCAATATTTATAATCAATATAACCATATGGATTTCTTATAATTATCCACTTACTCATCATGTGAAATTCGATACCCTTAATAAGCATTTATATAAATCAAACACTTACATAAACTCAAACATTTCCATGTAATATACACGAGCTCACATCTATTTATCAATCTTCTTTCATTCAATATACATATAAGTCTCGTAAGTACCTATACTACTTATTTTGTTTACACTTTTATTCTCGTATTGACTTTGCCCGTTGAACCATTCAGAATCGCTAAGGATACTAAAAAATCTCGTATAACTCGCACAATGCCATACTCCAGATATGGTCTTACATGCTATCATATATCGATGCCAATAGCCAGCTATGGTCTTACACGAATCTCATATCGATGCCAAAGTCCTAGACATGGTCTTACACGAATCTCATATCAATGCCAATATCCCAGACATGATTTTACAAGAATCACATAACGATGCCAATGTCCCAGACATAGTCTTACACGTAATCACATCTCAGTATCCTAAGCTATTCCTAATGTTCGTATGGGACTTTCGGACGTCGTAACTTTGTCAATTCATGATCGTACTCATCCAATTAACATTAAATTCAATTAAATGATAAATGAATTCAATGATAAATGAACATTTAGAACACGATTTAAGAACATTATTTAACATACGAACTTACCTCATTCGTTGAAACGACGAATTAGGTCAACTAATCCAATACGTAGTTTTTCTCCTGTTTTTAGGTCCAAATCTTGTTTTTCTTAATCTATCTAATAAAAAAATTTACTTATTTAATCACTAATTCACTCAATTTAACACAATTTACACATTATGGAAATTTTACACTTTTGCCCATATACTTTCACATTTTTGCAATTTAGTCATTATCACATAAAATCACAATTTCATGAAATTAAACACAAAACCAAGCTACCCAATTTTTTATTATTTCCATATCAGCCCACATGTTTCATTTATTCACACTTTTACCACACGATTTATCATTTTTCTCAATTTAGTCTAAAATTGACATTTTTACTCAAAATCACTTTACCAAACATGTAAAACTATCATCAAAATTTCATTTTTCATCATCAAACATCAATTAACACATGTATTCAACAATGGCCACTATCAAAACCTTTAATAGTTTCGAAATCGGAGGTACGGGCTAGCTAGATTACGAAGCAACGATATCAAAAACGTAGAAATTATTAAAAACCGAGCAAAAACGACTCACCAAATAAAGCAAAAAACTTGGCCAAATATTAAAGCTTCCATGGATGTTTATCTTTCTCGTTTTCGGTGGAAGATAATGAATAGAAAGATGAAATTTGGTTTTATTTTATTTATCATCATTATTTACCTTTTTACTAAATTAACCTTTAAAATTAATCAATTTTACACAAATGCCAAACCAAATATCATCCACTAACTCACAATTGGATTAATTATCACATAAGGACCTTTACTTTAATGATCTATAGCTATTTGACACTTTTAGCTAATAGAACACAAGTTTTATGCTTTACACGATTTAATCTTTTTTATCGAATTAACCACTCAAACAGTAAAATTTCTTTACGAAATTTTCACACTAACATTCTATCATATTGTAAACATTAATAAAATAATAAAATAATTATTTTGACCTCAGATTGTGGTTCCAAAACCACTATTCTGACTAACCCTAAAATCAAGTTGTTACATCTATTAAGTATTTTGTACCTAGGATTTGGGCCAATATGCCTGTGAGAACTGTTAGCCACCTTTTCTAACCAAAATCATTTCTCGACCACATTTTATTAAAAGCTATATCTCGAAAGTTCAACAATGAAAAACTATTATTTACTACTTTAACATAGGGATCTAAATGAGACACTTGTACTTGCAAGTTGCTCGGTATGGTTTGTAAACTACTAAAATTTGACTTGGACATTGTTGAGTAAAGCTCAAGCTTAAGTTATTGAGATAATTGAATTCGAGTATCCTAATGCTTGACTCGAATAACTAACGAGCCTAATCAATTTTTTCTATTTTAATTGGCACTGACAAATCTCTATTTTATCTCGAGCTTGAGCATATATAATTGAGTTTGAAGCCGATCTTGGGAATCACACTTATTTTTTTACTAGATAAACAAGCTTAATCAAGCCTACTTAAGCGAGTTTGAGCAGTTTGATTTTTATCTTGAAACAAGCTTGAGTTTTAGAAGTAAAACTAAATCAATTTTAAACCAAAATCCCATCCTTGAATTTCGAGTTGTGCTTGGCTCGATAACACCCCTACTTTAACATGTATATAGATACATTGCAATGTTTAATCCTTTCTACTTGTTCAAATTGTCTTTTCAGTCTTCCACAAATTCTATTTTATTAAATAAATAGTTTCAAGTTTGAATACACATGTCATCAAGGATTGTCACAAGGGTAGCCATATACACTTTGAGCTTTATGTTTGAGCTTGAAACTTTCTTCTTTAGTGTTTGATGACTTATGTTGGATCAAGTCCTTCTTGTGTTTTAAGTTTTAACAATTGATATGTTTTTTTTTTTTTTTACTTTTATGTTAAGTTAGATATGGTGCATTTGTGTCAGATGTTAACTTTGTGTTGTTCTACTATTGGTATGTTTTCTTCATCCTTGTAGTGTTTTACTTTGTACATATTATTCATTTTATGTAGATGATGTTGCAGTAGCCTAACATTCGAAAAGGTCTCCTCATTGTTTGTAGGAAATAGATGAGCTCTGTGATGAATGGGTCCTAGAATCCCTTATTCCTCCTATCACGCAAAATATGTTGAGTGAACACCCAGTGTTAGAAAGGTGAGTATAACTGTCAGTTTCGCATGAAATTTATTGGACTTTTGAAAAAATATATGGTTCGACTTAATATGCTTAGCTCTACTTTGAAGATTTGGGAGATGCACATTTCAACCAAATATATTTATTTTATTTTTTCTTCCAAAAAAATGTGTAACATTTCCTTTTTCAACCTTTTATACTCTCTTCTCAAATTTCCTTTTCATTAGGAATCATAATTATTAGTTATTCTTTAGGTTATATTTACCGATGTATGCTTTTACAATAGATTTTATAGAATTTTGGCAAATACTCATGATTTGTTATAGTAGTTTAAATACTCAAGGCAGATTCTTTTCCGAAGTGGCATAGTTTATTAGTTCATCTCTATGCAGGGCTGTAGGGCCCCATACTATAATCAATGGGAAAGAAGTTGTGAACTTTGCTTCTGCAAATTATCTCAAATTTGTGGGGCATGATAAGTTACTTGTAAGGATTTCATTGTAATTATTAATTTATTCTACTGTTTGGTCGACAGGAAGAGAGAATAAATAAACCATATACCAAGATAGCATGATTATAATCCTTTCTAAGTATTCCTTGAAACATACACTTTTCTTCCATTTACCTTATCAAAAAGATGTTTATGTAGGCTGTTAAGTGATATTAAAAGGTAGTTTCACAAAGGAGAAACATATGTTTTCAAAATTTTGGGTAAGTTATAATGACTAGTTCTTAAGGTTTTGTTTCTTTTGGCTGTGAAATAAAATGTGTTTACCAGGAATCATGTAATTTTGTGTTGGAGAAATATGGTGTTGGTTCTTGTGGTCCTCGTGGATTCTATGGCACAATTGGTAAGTATCAATACCTATACAATTTTGAATGGTGTGTTTTGGACTCTCTTTCTAAATCTTCTATAAGAACAAGATTCAGATTGTGACAACCTTCTCTTATTCATATGTCCACCTTGATTGTGAGTTCAGAATAACAAAGTTTTTGGGAACACATGATTCTATCCTCTATTCTTATGGGCTTTCCAGCTTGTTCAGTACAATCTCATGTTTTTGTAAAAAGGACGACATAATTGTTGTGTAAGTGAAAAATGTCATTACCTTAAATGGATACATATATATGGCTATTATCTTAGATTTGACATTGTAAGCTATGGTATAGATAACTTATGATTTTTTTTTGTTTTTACCTTGTCTTTTGTTCTTTTTTTTTTATTGCATGATGCACTTGAAATTCCCAAGAATGGAAATTAGATTCCCCCTACTTTTTTATTTTGTGGAGCTTTTTCTTTTACCGAATTAACAGTTAGATCATCTTACTAGTAGATGTTATTCACAGGCCAGATTGTAATATATTCTGCAATGGGCCTCTTGATACGTGAGGCCCCACCTCTACAATATTTTAAAAACTAAACTTATTAATGTGATGGATGGTTTAGAATTGTTAGATCATCTTACTAGTAGATGTTATTCACAGGTTGTAATGGGCCTTCTGATACGTGAGGCCCCACCTCTACAATATTTTAAAAGCTAAACTAATTAATGTGATATGGTTTAGAATTGTTAAGCAAATTCATAAAATTATTTACCGTAGGTAGAATGCATTCTTGTAAGCTTGGAGGAAACCATATGAAGATTGGGTTTATTGTCCTTTCTGTGCATTTTGACAGAATAGAGCTGCTGAATTTTGAAGGGTGTTTAGGGGCCCAAACTGCTTTTTGAGTTGTCTTGTTTTATTGCACCTTCCTTAGCATAAATGTGTACCTCTTCTTTTAATATTACAATTTTAGAAAATTTAAGGCGTAGATTTGTATCTTGTTTATTAGTTACATGTTTTTTTTTTTGTTTTTGGTTATCCAGGGATGAGGGAGTCCATTGGGGAATATAAAATGGCCTCTACCTTTCTAGAAGCACCATTGTTTATTTCAAGCACAATGATATGGAATCTCTAGAAAGAACTCTTGAGAAAATTACAGTACAGAATAAGCGGGTTAAGAAATTACGGCGCTACGTTGTGGTTGAATTTGTGTATCAGGTATGTTCTGTCAAGTTCTGTTGAAGTTGGTCAGCATGAAGCCAACACTCGATTTCATACAGGCCATGAAGACCAAGCAAAGCTGGAACAGATGCAAGGGCTACTGATGCAAGCTCATTTTGTTCATTTTGTTATATTTAGTTGATGAAATGAGTGTTAGTTCATTTCTAACTAAGTTAGCTTTCTGATTGATGTAATTAGCTTATGTATGAGCTGTAAACACACTTTTGTATAAGTTTACAAGCTAAGATTTCAAGTTTCTATGTAATTAGTGGAGGTAGGTAATTACTTGTTGATTTAGACAAGCCTTATGCTTGAGTTATGTCTTGGCTTCAAGCCATTGTTTTATGTATGAATCAAATCGGTTTGTTCATCAATATTCTCTCAAATTTCCCACTTATTTTCTTCTTTCTTTAACTCGAAATTGTTTGTTTGCTCAGCAAGTTTGAGGCTTGCTCGACAAGATACTTCTGAGTCTCGCTTGATTTCATTGTTGCACCAACAATTGGTATCTAGAGCTTATTTCTTAAGGGACTGTTATACAAATCCATGGCTTCATCAAGCTTTTCACCACCGCACCTCAAGTATTCAATGGAGAAGGCTATCACATATGGGTGGTCAAAATGAAGACTTACCTGCGGGCTTATGATCGTGGGAGGTGGTCAACTCGGATGTTGAACCGGAACCACTTAGAGGCAATCCAACGATGGCTCGGATCAAAGACATCTTGATGAGAGGACCAAGAGGCACAAGGCCATGTCTTGCATTGAACTCGATGTCGATGTGATTTTCACAAGGATTATGGCTGTGAATCACCAAAACAGAACTGGGATAAGTTGCAAGAAGAGTTTCAAGGACAGAGAGGACAAGGCGACAGCGATTCTTGAATTTGAGGAGAGATTTCGAGAATTTAAAGATGAAAGAAGAAGAAACTGTCAAGCAATATTCTGACAGGATTATGGCTATGGTTAATAGCATCAGGCTCCTTGGAGAGCAGTTTAATGAAGCTAGGATAGTGGAGAAAGTAATAGCAACTCTGCCTGAGAGGTATGAGGCAAAAATCTCATCTCTCGAGGACTCAAGGGATCTGTCCACCATTTCCCTGACTGAGTTGATCAATGCTCTATATGCTCAAGAGCAGAGGAGAGCAAGTAGACTGGAAGAGCATCAAGAAGGTGCCTTTCAAGCAAGGACAAATACTGCCTACAAAGGCAAGAAGGCCTCGAGAGACAAGCCAAAGAATGATCTTTGCGAGAAGAGAAGGTCAAACTTGCAAGCAACTGCAGAAGGGTGGTCATCCGAAGAAAAATCTTTGGTTCAATCCGGATCTTGTGTGTCAACATTGTAAGAAGAAGGGTCATGTTGAGAGAGTTTGCAAGAGCAAGACCAAAACAAGACAGAACCGGTCTCAACAGATGAAAGTCGAGGCTCGAGTAGCTAAGGAGGACGGTGACCAAGAGGAGCAAGTCTTTCTTTGTGTCATGCTCATTTGCTCAGAAAGGCTCTCATCTGGTTGGCTCCTAGGCAGTGGATGCACCAATCACATGACACCGATCTGCAATCTTCAAGTCTTTAGACGTAAACCTGTAGAACCAAAGTCAAAATTGGTAATGGGCACTTTATTCAAGTGAAGGCAAAGGTGATGTCTTGATATGCACTCCCACAGTGCCAAAATGATCTCAAATGTGCTCCTGGTGCACGAAATTGATGAAACCTACTCAAAGATAGCTCAATTCTTTGGAGAAAGGTTACTCTGTGGTGTTCAAGGACAAGCGATGCCAAATCAATGATCCAAGTGGATCCAAACCGATGGCGATCCCTATGGTCGATAAGAGCTTTGTGGTTGATGGACAAAGAAGTCGACATTGCCTACAGACCACATCGGATGAATCTAAGTTGTGGCATCAAAGGTGGGACATGCCAACTTCGGATCGATGGCGAATGGTCGAGAAGACTGGCTGAAAACTTCATCAACTCGGTGGACCATGATGATGTGTGTGAAGTGTGTCACTAGGAAAACAGCGATTGCCATTTCCATGAATCAAGCACGAGAGCCTCGAAAAACTCCAACTGGTGCACACTGATGTGTGTGGCCCTATGAGGACTGAGTCACTAAGTGGAAACAGGTACTTCATACTGTTTGTTGATGATTTCTCTAGATATTGCTGGCTTTACTTCTTAAAACAGAAATCAGAAGTGGCCACTGTGTTTTGGAAGTTTAAAACTGCTGCTGAGACAGAAACAGGCTGCAAGCTGAAGACCATAAGGTCTGATAATGGGACTGAGTACACCTCAGCTCAGTTCCAAGCCTTCTGTGATAAGGCAGGCATCAAACACCAGCTTACCAACACTTATACACCTCAACAGAATGGTGTAAGTGAAAGGAAGAATAGGAGCTTAATGGATATGGCCAGGTGCTTAATGATTCAGAAGAATCTGCCTAAAGCACTATGGGCAGAAGCAGTTAACACTGCAACATACATTCAAAATAGACTTCCAACCAAGGCTTTGGATCAGAAGACTCCATTCGAGGCCTGGTTTGGCTTCAAGCCATCACTGGCTCATCTGAAGGTCTTTGGATGCATATGTTACACACATGTACCTGCTGTTAAAAGGGACAAATTGTGCGAAAGGGCTCGACTGGTCTTACGGTGGGCTACAAGACCATTAAGAAAGGCTATAGGATCTTGGATCCTTCAACAAACAAAGTGTCGAAGAAGGGGATGTGGTATTTGATGAAAGGTCATGTTGGAACCGGAAAGGCATGAACACGAGGAAGTTTCGAAGAACTTACAACAAACCAAGTCGAGCGAACAAAGTGTTCTGAAATGGACATTGATGATGAACCGGTCGGAGGAACAAGATCAATGACCGAGATTTATGAAAGGGCTCATATAGCCATATTGAACCAAGTAACTTTGAAGAGGCTGAAGCTCAGCAAGAGTGGAAGCAGGCAATGGCTGAGGAGATCAGCATGATTGAGAAGAACCAGACCTGGGAATTGGTTGAAAGGCCAGTCAAAAGGAAGGTGATTGGGGTGAAATGGGTGTACAAAGCCAAGCAAAATGCTGATGGTACCTTGAACAAACTGAAAGCAAGGTTGGTTGTCAAGGGTTCAGTCAGAGGTATGGCTTGGACTACCTGGAGACCTTTGCACCAGTGGCCAGGCTCGACACCATCAGACTGCTGATTGCCTTAGCAGCCCAGCTCGAATGGAAAATTCATCAACTCGATGTGAAATCAGCCTTTCTGAATGGTTTTTTAGATGAAGACATCTATGTTGAACAACCACAAGGGTTTGAAATAGCTGGGAGAGAGCATATGGTCTACAAATTGAAGAAGGCCCTATATGGCTTAAAAGCAGGCTCCAAGGGCTGGTGCATGCAGAATCGATGGCTACTTGGTGATCTGGGATTCAATCGAAGCAAGAGTGAGCCAACATTGTATGTCAAGAAGCAAGGGACACAAACACAACTCATTGTGTCCCTATATGTTGATGACTTCTTGGTGAGGAGGAGATCGGCGAATCTTTGGTTAATTTCAAGACCAAGATGCAAGAGGTGTTTGAAATGTCGATCTTGGGAGATGTCCTATTTTCTTGGAATGGAGGTGACTCAAGCACGAATGGGATATTTTTAAGTCAAGAGCTTTGCCACAAAGATTCGACCAAGTTCTCCATGCAAAACAACAAACCAACTAAAACACACTTCTTTGTTGGAGAAAAACTATCGAGCCAAGGAAATTTTGAGAAGGTATGTGAAACTACCTCTGAGTCTAGTTGGTTGTTTGCTATACTTGACCGCCACTAGACCGGACATAATGTATCTTTGTAGGATTGCTCTCAAGGTTCTTGCATTGTTGCAATGAGAAGCATTTTCAGGCTGCCAAGAGAGTGCTCAGATATGTCAAAGGCACTTTGGACTATGGCTTAAGGTACAGCAGGAAAGGAAATCTAAATCTAGTTGGGTACACTGATAGTGACTGGCTGGATCGATAGATGACATGAAAAGCACCTCAGGGTATGCTTTCAACCTTGGTTCAGCTATGTTCTGCTGGAGCTCGAAGAAGCAAAGTCTGGTGGCACAATCTACTGCTGAAGCAGAGTATGTGGCAGCAGCAAGTGCTGTCAACCAAGCCATTTGGCTTAGGAAAATCCTGGCTGATTTGAATATGGATCAAAGGGAAGCAACAGAGATCTTCGTGACAATCAATCTCTTGTTGCAATTGCCAAAAATCACATGTTCCATGGAAGAACAAAGCATTTTAGCATTAAGCTATATGTTGTTCGAGAAATGGAGCAAGCTCGAAGTGAAGCTAATTCATTGCAATTGGAGGACCGACTTATGACATTTTGACTAAAGCCCTTAATGTCACAAGGTTTGAGCATTTAAGAAGAAAATTAGGTGTTTGCACCATGCTAACCAAGGAGGAGTTTTGAAGTTGGTCAGCATGAAGCCAACACTCGATTTCATCTGAGCCATGAAGACCAAGCAAAGTGGAGCAGATGCAAGGCTGCTGATGCAAGCTCATTTTGTTCATTTTGTTATATTTAGTTGATGAAATGAGTGTTAGTTCATTTCTAACTAAGTTAGCTTTCTGATTGATGTAATTAGCTTATGTATGAGCTGTAAACACACTTTTGTATAAGTTTACAAGCTAAGATTTCAAGTTTCTATGTAATTAGTGGAGGTAGGTAATTACTTGTTGATTTAGACAAGCCTTATGCTTGAGTTATGTACTGGCTTCAAGCCATTGTTTTATGTATGAATCAAATCAGTTTGTTCATCAATATTCTCTCAAATTTCCCCAGCTTATTTTCTTCTTTCTTTAACTCGAAATTGTTTGTTTGCTCAGCAAGTTTCGAGGCTTGCTCGACAAGATACTTGCTGAGTCTGCTTGATTCTGTTGTTGCACCAACAAGTTCTCACAACCTTCAACGATTGTATACTTAAGCGTGCCCATGTTGTACATAAATAGCCGTATTTGTAGGATTTGGCTAATAAATACAGTTGTTGCCTTGAATTACTGCTCATGAGCCATAACTGTCTTGTTCACTGTCTTTGACATTGCAAAAACGGAGCAAATTCTCCATTATTTGTCAAGTAGAGCCTTTACAGCCGCCTTCAAAAAGCTATGCATGAAGGTGGTGAGTGGCAGTTAAGCCATAAGCATTACTAGGTTTCTTGTTAGGTTGACCAAGAAAGTTGTCGAAAAGAATGCGGAGCAATAGACTATCTATAAATTTGTCTGACAAGAACTTGTTTGGTGTCAGAAATAGACTATTTATAAATGGTCTTTCTATGGTGTCTGCAATAGACTACTTATAAAATTTGTATGACAAGAAATTGTTTGGAGCAAGTTTCTAAAATCAACACGCTTGTGGCATTGCATGTCAATTCAGTGGACTTTGTACATTCATTTCAGACATATTCTTCCTTGCATAATTATGATCTATTACGACATTCTCATTTAAACCATGCTCATCTTTTGTTAATACATCAAATTCAGAACAAAATAGGATGAGTGAGTGCTATAATAAATCAGTAGTGATGCGAATAGAATATATATATTTTTTTCTTAATAAAATTGCCTAGAATTACATACTTACCAAAAAGAAAATATCATTCTTTGGTCTTAGGGAATCATTCTTAATGGAAATTTGTTAATTGTTTACTATTTGTTTTACCCGGCTGCGTGTTTGTAAAATAGTGGTACATATGAGGAAACTTGGAAAAAATGTAGGGGAGTCCTTTTGAGTAAAAATCTGTGAGGTCCAATGGTTCAAAGTTGATGATACCTTGTATTGGTTGGTTCTTACTGATTTTCCTAATTGTAGTTTCACCATATCTAACATTTTGTTGGTTAAATATGTAGAATTCGGGTCAAATAGCTCCTTTGGACAAGATCATCAAATCGAAAGAGAAGTATCGCTTCCGTGTCTTATTGGATGAGACCAACTCATTTGGTGTACTTGGTCGTACTGGAAGGGGTCTCACTGGATACTGCGGGGTTCCGGTGTGTTTATAATTTGTTTAAGTTACTATTTTATAGTTGCTTTGGTTTTGTCGGTCACTAACAGTTGAACGTACTGCAGATAGAGAAGATAGACATTGTTACTGCTGCCATGGGACATGCATTGGCAACAGAAGGAGGATTCTGCACTGGAAATGCTCGAGTCATAGATCATCAAGTTTGTAGTCTATGGACCTTTTAGTGTTGAATATTGGAAGCTCTACCTAGTTTTACTCGTCATAAACATTATTTATAATAGATAGACTCAAAATAGTCAAGACTATACCAGTGGATTTACCTTTTCTGTTCTGGTATTGGTACGTGTATATCGCTGTGTTTAGGCATACCATCTTTTATACGAGTATTTTTTCAAATGTTCTTCATATATATATATTTATTTGTTTATGTTTGTATGGTACCAACCACCCTGGATAGACTCCTAATACACTTGTAAAATGCTAATGGTAATTCTATGATTGGTGGCAGCGGTTGAGCAGTTCTGGCTACGTCTTCTCCGCATCTTTACCACCATATTTGGCTAGTGCTGCAATTACTGCTATTGACATCCTAGAGCAAAATCCTGGCCTGACATCAAAGCTGAAGGAAAACATTGCCATTTTATGCAAAAGGTTGGTTTCGAGCTTAATATTTTCTTTCTTGTATGGTTTTAAGGATTTCCTTTGTTTCTGTGATGATGCTCTTGTCCTCTGGCTTCAACTTGTCTGTTACATTGGTCAGTAGTCCATAGTAGATAAAAGACAATGTTTATGATTGACAAAACCTTTTCTGGTTCTAAATAGAAGTCGATATGTCATTAACCTCTGTAACATGCTAACATCTTGTAACAAAGCACATCGGTGTATCTTTTAGTGCAAGCCCTTGTTTTTTAGTAGATAAAAATGCAGATAATTTTTTGATGATCATTGTATACTTGACCAAACCATTTCCGGTTCTGAACTCGTGATAGGAATATATATTTTTTCTGATTAATATCTGCAATATTCTAATATCTGATCAAAAAGCACGTTGTTGTACTTTGTAGTGCGATCCTTTGTTAGGTGGTTATCGTGTAATTGATCTAATCACTTCCGGTTCTGAACTTGTTTTGAAAACACAGGACTCTCCGATATCCGGGGGCTTTAAATAGCAAGCAATCCAGAATCACCAATTGTTTTCCTTGTGCTTGAAAAATCAACTGGTTCGGTGAAAAGTGACCTCCAGCTCCTTGAAGGCATTGCTGATCGTGTAAGTACACCATTCTCATGTTTCCTTCTTATTAGTAGTGCCGAGTTATATTATTCTGAATCTTTATTTTTCTTGAAATATTTGATATTCGTACATGAGTCTGCAGATATGATTTTTTAAATATATATACAACTTAAAAATCATTGTTGCTTTAACTCTTCATTTTTTTTAAAATACCTTTATCTGACACATTTCTAGATATGTAGATGACTTGACTTGACTTTCCAAAGACCTAAGCACATAGGAAAAATTCAATATCCAAGTAATACAAGTCTATGCTACTCTGACTCGATTGTGAGTTGCGGATATGGGTATGTTTCCAACGTGGATATGTTCAACTTTTTTTTTATACATTTGGAAGATCTATGGAGGGTCATATTTCCATATTCCAACTCAAATGTCTCAGTTATAGATATTTCAAGAAAAATAAGAAAGGTGAGGCAATATATAATTCAGACATATATCAAAATGTGACTGACATTCTCGAGTCCAGGTAACATGGAAAAGTGGATATGGATAATTGAAAACATTTATATTTTACAGGCCTTGAAACAAGAACCCATTTTTGTAGTGGCTTCAAAAAGATCAACTCTCGATAAATGCCACCTTCATGTCGGAATTCAGAGTCTGACCTGCTTAAGGCATGTGAATCACTCAAGCGAGTCGCAGCAGCGATGCTTAGGTGAGTGATACCCATCATATATATATGTGTGTATGTATGTATGGATTAGTATCTACTGTCAGTATAGTTTTTTAATTTGAAAATCCAACATGTTTTTATATTATATTTGAAAAAATACATGACAGCTTTTTGTAGAGCTAAAAAGACTTTATTAGCAGTTCAAGATTTTGTTTTTCAGGTCACTTTTCTTAAATTTTCTCTAGCAAGAAAACAAAAGGTAACTACAATTTAAACGTTATACTTTATTGTTTATAATTTAAATAAATGTTTGTCATCTTTTCAAGCTATTTATTTACTTTACGTAGCTTTGTAATTTCATATGTTGAAAGTGTATTTTCATGTGTAGGAATTAACAAGTTGGTATTGTATGTTTAAAATTTTCTTGAAAGGCCAAGATATTGTCCTGAGGACAAATGCATGCTCATTTTATTGCATTTTATATGTTTTATAAATTGAAATCAAACCATTTTTATTTTATTTTTATTTTATAATTTTTAAAATTTTAAATTAGAGGAAAACGTGATTAAGTAAAAGGTTTTTTATTCATTTTTACAGTTAAAAAATCGATTTTATAATTAATATAAAATAAAAATAGATGAAATTTTTAATAAAAAATATCAATATATTTTTTGATTTGATATTAATTTATTTTTTTTAGTATAAGAATACAAAAAAAAACATGATGGCTTGGGTTGTTGTTACAATAATAATGCTGCAAATTGAGTTTATTTTAGGGTCCGTTTGATTGGTGTAAAATGTTTTTCGGAAAGCATTTTCTGAAATTTCCGGTGTTTGATTGGGTGAAAATATTTTACTACTGTAAAAGCAATTACAAAACACGGAAAAGAAGGTGTTAATTTTGGAAAATGTCTTACCATTTCTAATTCGGTAAGACATTTTCAAGAAAATTAGAAGGAACACAAATCTTCCATTTCCCTTCCCCTTCCCCCATCCTTGATCGGTTGTTCCCATGCCCAAGAAAAACTCAATTCCCCCCAATCGAAGCTCTCGTCGTCTGACCGTCATGTCCTCCTCAATGTAGATGTGATCTGTCCTGTTGTTCTTCGATTCATTTCTGTATCTTCCTTCGACTCCTCATCTCCGTTCGTTGGCCTCACCTCACCATCTCAGCATCGTCGTCTCTGTCGCTCGATCGTCAGCCTTACCTCTGTATTTTGAAGAAACCTTAAAAAATTAAGGTCCACAGTCGAGAAAAATTCATCTCTAATCTCCTCGAGGTATCTGTATATTTCTCTAATATTTTACCTCTGCATTCTGTTTTCCTTCCTTTTCTCTCTAATTTTTGTTTAATGTAATACAAAATTTTCTCTCTCTAATTCTGGTTATTAGATTCCTTAAGTGTGTCCAGTTGAATCTAGAATGGGTATTGAGTCCAGTTCCTTCTGTCATTCTTTGTATTTCTTGTGCTTTTCCAGCTTCTATGGCTGAATCTTGAGAAGAGAGGCCAGAGAAGAAAAAGGAAATTTGATCTGTTCAGTCATAATCTCTTTTTTGCTTTGGCTATCAAGGAACTGTTTTTTTTTTAATTGACTTATTCCAAGTTTCTCATTCATTCTAAAGCTCTAACCTCAGGGCTTAATTTGATGCCTTTTATCTTCATCTTCTTTATCTGTTGATTATATATATGTTCTTCGATGCTGTTCAGGTGCAAACTTCCAAAACTTGCGCTCTTCAACTTTGAAGCAAGTCCTGTACTTAACTTATGAGTGATCCCACAAAAGAAGACGCATTGTTGAGTTGTTTTCTTGCAAGGTGAGCTTTGATCCTACATTTTAGATCTTGTAAGGTAAAAGTAAGGTGGGGTAAAATGTTTGCTTACAAATGAAGAGGAAAATGAAAAGAAAAGGAAATAAATGCAAAGAACTCATTTAACATTCGAACACATCAATGAGTTTATATTTTGCAAGTACAATCGCTAAGTTCTACTGAAAATTTTATGTCATCCAAAAATGCATCATCCAATGATTCCTCTTAGCGTTGAAGCCTTTATAGCAAAAGTGAAGAATGCTCAAAATTTGAACAGATTAATCTATGAAAATTACAACGTATGGAAAGACATCGCTGCTCATCATGTCGATTTCTAGTTGGTCACAAATCGAAGCATACACATTAATAAGTAACATCAATATCAAAATGCTAATTTTTGCTATTGTGCTTATTAGATGAGAATGAGAATGTCTATTTTCACTTGAATCTCGAAAATGAAAGATTTTTCAAGTATTACAAAGAAAATGGTTCTTGTTATTCATATTCGTTTGATATTTGTTGAAAATTGCGTATATACTTGTTGCTAAAATTGTATGCGTTCAAGGGTTCGGATGTTGTGGAGCGCCGAAATGACCATTTTCGGTACTTATTATGGCATTTGTATACCTCTGGCGAATATAGGTTTGGTTTTATTTAGATTGACAGATGTTGTTTAGATGGACTAAAATGCTTGTTTCATAGTGTTAAACCTATTGTTTGAAAACCAATCATTTTAAACTTAAAATGTGTGCCCTTTTGGATTTTAAAAACTATGGCTAAACTTTTCATTTGGTCCCTAGCTGCTATCCTCTTATCACCCAATTGGATACAAACTATAGCTACAAGTTTTGTGTTTTAATAGGCAAGATTTTGAAGGTCGTCCCTGACTTGCTATCTGCTTGGTTATGGGTTCAAACCTTGAAACAACCTTTGTGAACAGGGGAAGGCAGCATACATTAGACGCGCCTATTTATAGCCAAGATCCTTGTGCCTTTGGGTACGACTTTTTTTGTGTGCTTGGATAGATTTCATTGGTTGTATCCTTGATAATGTAATTAAGATGGACTGACCTATGAAGATTTTTCTTTTCAAATATTTAAGAATGCATGTTGTGCTATATAAAGCTAGTATTTGGTACCATGTTGTAACTATTAATGTTGCTTTGAATTTTGCAGCTACTATGATAAATCATATTACTTGGGACACAAATATGTCTGAACCATTTTAGAGGTTGATGTGAAGTTGAATCTATGTCTTGAGGTTGTTATCTTATTGGCTTCAAAGATCATGATAGTTACCTGGATATTTAACTTCAATTCTGCCCCGTGACAACATTGTTCTTTTGGGTTGTTCAGAATATCCATCTGTATATGTTTTTGCCTTCCAAAAGGCAAGCACAGGTAGTGAGTTATCTTTGCAAGCAAAATGTTGATGTTGGTGCTGCTGCCATGGATGGCATGGGTGCGATTCATTTTGCGGCGCAGAAAGGACATCTAGAGGTTGTCTGAACTCTGCTTTCATCAGGAGTTTCAGTGAGAGCTACTAATCGCAAGGGATTCACTCCACTTCACTATACTGTTCAAGGGTCCCATCTGGAAGTAATCAAAGTCTTATTAAAGAAAGGTGCAAGTGGCTAGCAATTTGATAGTAGATGGTGAATCAGTTAATGCAACGCTAACAGTCGGAGTAGTGTTTTATGATTAGATTATTTAGGCTAAGTTTTGGTTTTTGTGTGTTTTGATTTGAACCCAGCAAGCTTCCTGGCAGCAGACATTGCCATTTTTTTAGTTGTAAGTGGCTAGCAATTTGATAGCAGATGCACTTAAGCAGTTACGCCAAACACAGTCTATAACAATTTACTAAGGATTTGGAATATGTCTTGTCTTTTGTTTAACATTTTGGTCTTGCTGAATCTGTTTAAAAGATCCAAAGTTTCATATTGGTAGGTAAATACATCTTATATGTTTTAAATAAATGCATAGATTAGTATTTTTTAATTGTGGTTTGGAAGCTAAATTTATAATTATTCAACCCTTGTTTTTTATTTTTTTAATACAATTACAAATAATTTATTTGACTTTGGTTATTTTCAATTTATGACGGTTAATATTGTAGCTTAATAATTGAGTATTATTATATATTTAATTTGATTTATTTATTTATAAATAAATCATTGCAATGTATGTAAAAATAATTTAAAATATAAATATTTATTAATATATATTAATATATGTAAAATAAATTTTTCGGAAAATATTTTAGGAAATCGCCAAACAGTAGAAATTATTTTACACAGATTCAATCAAACACCAGAAAATATTTTCCAGTAAGTCATTTTACAGAAAAGTAAAACCTTTTCCATAAATCATTTTACGGAAAATATTTTACTGGCAATCAAACGGACCCTTAGTAATAAAAAATATCTAATTATAAAAATACTTTTTTAAGAAAAGAGAAAAATGAAGGAGAAATAATAATAATAATAATAATAATAAATAAAAGAGAGGGTAGATTTGGGTTAATGCAGAGAGATGAGTGCTTTTCTTTCTTATTTCTGATCAAATTCTCTCTCCATGCTTACTGTGTTTTCCTTTGGGTTTCATGCTCTCTCTTCTGTATTTTTTATTTTTATTTTTTCACGTTTCCTAAATTCCTTCTTTTTATTTCCAGTCGACCAATTCTATTTTTTAAACCATGAACATTTTGGGAATTCAAAGTTTTTATTTAATAGGTGGAAATTTAATTATGAAAAATTGAAATTAAATAGACAAAGGGCTGAATCAGAATGAAATGAAGTTAAAAGTATAAATTAGTATAAAATAAGTAAATAAAGACTAAAATGAAAAGTGTGAAATTACACAGGGACTAAATGTGAAATTACCCCAACCCTCAGGACATGCGTCCTTTCTCTAGAAGATCAACGAACCGAGGACTTAATTGAAAACGGGATAAAATTGAATGGCCAAAATTTCTAAAAAGAAAGAATAATGAAATTGAGACCAAATTAAAACAACTCAAAAGGTTGAAGAACCAGGAGCGCAGATATCCCCTTCATTTTAAAAACACGCGGATCCTAGGAGGATCCGGACCGGGTCATCGGGTCGGCCTGAAACGACACTGTTTTAGGTGTCTGAGGTCACTCCCAAAACGACACCATTTTGAGAGTCTATATAAACCAAAAAAATTCAGAAAAATTTCATTTCCTTCATGCCTTAAAAAAAAAAGTCTTCTCCTCTCTGCTTTCTCTCTGAAGCAAACCCAGAATCCAGCCATTGTTCTGACGAGCCTCCACGACGGCCATCGATCGCCTGCGACGGCTCCACCGTCTACGGTGGCTGGGAAAAAAAACCAAAACACCCCTCTCACTCACCTTATAGCGTAGGACTCCGATTTGGAGTAAAAACCACCAAAACCGAAGCCGATCTTCTAGAAAGAGGAAAAAACCTTCTAGTTTTCGACGTTCTCCGCCGTGCGACACCAGTAAGTTTCTTACCTTTCCTTTTTTATTTTATATTTTTATAAAAATAAAAGATAAAAATAATAGATATAAAAGATAAAAAATGTCAATTTTTTCTGTATTCTGTATTTTATTTTTTTCTATTTTTTATTTGATTTCTATTTTTAAAAAAAACCCAGCCTTACAATCGATTTTTCTAGGCTTTTTATAGCCGATTTTACACTATTATTATTCTATTTTTCTACTGTTCTTGCCACTATTTTCTTTGCGTGTTTGTTCTTGTTTTTGCAAGTAGTGGTTGGCGGTGGCAGAGGCTAGAGTGCGGCACTGACGTGGGAGGAGCAGCGACGGAAGGGTAGGGTTAGGGTGAGGCGCTAGGGTTTTTGTTGAACCCTGTTTAAGTTTTGGGCTTGTAATTGGCTCTTAGGGTTTTGTTTTGGGCTGTTTGGGTCTGAGATTTTTTGTAAATGGACTGAACTTTTTTTTATTTATTTTTGTTCTTATTTTTGGTTTCTGTTTAGGGCTTGGACAAATTTGGGCCTCTACAGCTACCCATTTTTGCTCGTTGTCATGTAACGAGAATGGAGCAAAGACTTTTAAGAATGACAAATTTTGTCCGATCTCGCCGAATCTCGACCTTTTTGGTGCTTCTTTTTTCAAGTGGCTTCATTCCAGCCCACTGCAACTTCAGGGGTATAGGAAATGTAGTTTCAATTTACTCCACTGCAACTTCAGGGAGATAAGACTTGTAGCTTCAATCTGCTCCACTGCAAATTCAGAAAGACAAGATTTGTTGCTTCAACTTGCTTCACTGTAACTTCAGGGAAATAAGACTTGTCATTTCAATCTGTTCACTGTAACTTCAGGGGAATAACATTTGTAGCTTGTAGCCTTAGTCTATTCCAATGCAACTTTAAGGAGATAAGACTTACAATGGTAGATTTAATCCTATCTATTGCAACTTCAGAGGTATAGGATTTGTCGCTTCAATCTACTCCACTACTACTTCAGGGAGATAAGACTTGTAACTTCAATATGCTCCACTGCAACTCCAAGGAGATAAGATTTGTAACTTATAGCTTTAATCTATTCCACTACAACTTCAGGAAAATAATATTTGCATCTTCAATCTGCTCCACTGCAACTTCAGAGAAATAAGATTTATAACTTACAGCTTCAATCTGTTCCACTGCAACTTCAGGAAAATAATATTTGTTATCTTCAATCTACTCCACTGCAACTTCAGGGAGATAATAGTCGTTATCTTCAATCTGCTCCATTACAACTTTAGGGAGATAAGATTTATAACTTGTAGCTTTAATCTGTTCCACTACAACTTCAGGGAAATAAGATTCGCTATCTTCAATCTGTTCCACTGCAGCTTCAGGGAAATAAGATTCGTTATATTCAATCTGCTCCACTACAACTTTAGGGAGATAAGATTTGTAACTTGTAGCTTTAATCTGTTCCACTGTAACTTTAGGGAAATAAGATTCACTATATTCAATCTGCTCCACTACAACTTCAAGGAGATAATATTTGTAACTTGTAACTTTAATCTGTTCCACTGCAACTTCAGAGAAATAAGATTCGCCACGATGACTTCAATCTGTCCCACTGCAACTTCAGGGGTATAAGTTTTATGGTTTCACTGATCTGTTATATCGTTCTCTGGGGAACATGACCTGTAGAATCCCTTTCATGGGTCTATATTTATGCCAAGCGATTAGGATATTATGATCAGAATGAATCAAATACTCTTAACTAGATGTGTATGAATGATATTTACATTAATGCAGAATGTCATTTTTTCGAGAATGATCCCCTTTTAATGCTTAGGTTGACATTGCTTGTTGTTCATTAAGGTTCTATCACTGACGCATCACCCTGTCTTCTTGTTCAGCTGGTATCTTTGATAGAAAACCCGAAGAAATAATCACAACTTAAACTATTTGTTCCTAAACATCTCCAACTCCTAGACTTGGTTAGTTCTGACTAGTGATCCTGTTTTCGGTCCTTGTACTATTCAGAAAACCTTGTAGAGCAATATGCAAAAATCCTTTTACTTGAATATTATTTTTCCATTAATCGTTATTTCAATGAAAAATGCTTGAAAAAGATTATAACAATGGACAAGATTGAAATTTATTAGGAGCAAAGCTCGAAGTGAATAGATTAATCAAAATAGCAAATGCTGCTAAAATACAAAATAAGTAAGATAAAAATAGATGCCCCAAATATCATAGCATAAGCTTCTCTGTACAAACTTCTCGAAGATCATTTTGAACTTGATATGTGTTTAGGAGATCTAAAGTATTTTGTTGATGCCTCAAGATGTAAAGTTTCTCCTCCTTATTGCCTTTGCGGGGAAACGACTATTTCATGCCTATTCTTTGGTCAAAATTTGAGCCGCCCTTTTTGGGTTTTCAACTCAAACTCCTTTGGTCTTAAGATGCCCTTTGTGGGTTTTCGCCTTGGCCTCTCCCTTTTTTTAGGTGAAATACCTCTTGATTGAATCTGAATTCACAAGGTTGGGCAAATCTTTGCCATCTATCTCGGTTAAAATCAACGTTCCCCCAAAAAAGACATTCTTTACCACATAAAGTCATTTCTAGTTTGACATCCACTTTCCTCTGAAGTCCAATCAACTAGCTCCCATATACCATTCTTGTGAATCATTTCCATTTCTGCCTCTATTGCTTCTTTCCAACAACCCTCCTTTGCAGTCTCATCAAAGTTGGAAAGCTCAACAATGGTCAAATCACATCTTTTATAGATGTCCATAATAGTCCTTGTACCTCTAACAGGTACATCATCATATCATTCCTAAATTTCAACTTCATTTTAAACATGCTGCAAGTCAAGATCTTGATGGTCTTGCTTAGACAAGCTTGCATCTGTTCCATCCCATTTCCAACAGTTGCCTTCATTAAATTTCACATCTCTGCTTACAACAATCCTTTTAGTTGATGGATCAAAGACCCTATACCCTTTCATTGTGTTGCTATAGCCAACAAAAGCTCCAGGCATGGACCTTTTTTCCAACTTGGTTCTCATTTTAACTGGTACGAGTGTGTAGCATAAACAACCAAACACTTTTAAGTGTGAGATAATAAACTTGTGTCCAAACCAAGCTTCAAATGGTGTTTTACCTTTGACTGCATTTGTTGGCAGTCTACTGAGTAAATACACCAAGGTATTTACTACCTCAGCCCAAAAAATGTTAGGCATTTTCCCTTCAGACAACAAACACCTGGCCATATCAAGAATAGTTATGTTCTATCTCTCACAAACACCATTCTGTTGTAGTGTGTAGATGGTGGTTAACTGATGTTGAATTCCAACTTCATCACAAATCTTCTGAAACTTTTGAGACACATATCCAGTCCTATTGTGTGACCTCAATACCTTCAGCTTACAACTTGCTTGATTCTTAGCTAAGGCCTTAAACTTCCAAAAAAAATTAGCCACTTCTGACTTCTGTTTCAAAAAAATCACCCAATAAAACCTGGTGCAATCATCAATGAACAACACAAAATACCTGCTGCCATTCAATGAAAAGGTTTTCATAGGTCCACAAATATCAGTATGGACCAGTTGGAGCCTCTCTTGAGCTCTCCAAGCTTTGTTAACTGGAAAAGGTAGTTTAGTCTACTTGTTAAGCTGACAAACCTCACATACTTCATTTTTAGGCTCAATCTTGGACATGTCTTCAACTAGACTCATCTTATGCAGTAAATTAAGTGACTTATAATTCACATGCCCTAACCTCTTGTGCCATAAACATGATTCATTAGTCAAAGCAGTATATGTCTTTACTTCTAACTGATTCACATTTAAAGTAAATGATCTATCATACATAGCTATTGTCACAAGCTCTTGACCAAAAAGATTCTTAATCACACAAGTTTTATCTTCAAAGATAAGGGAGTAACCCTTCTCTAACAACTAACGAACACTAAGTAAATTCTGGTCAATATCAGGTACAAAAAGAACTTCTGAAATTGTTTTGTTACCTAATTAAGTGCAGATCACAGTTTTGCCTTTGCCTTTAGCCTCAATAAACTCACCATTTCCAATTCTGACCTTGGACACAAAGCTGGTATCTAGTTCCCTAAATATGCCTTCATCCGATGCCATGTGATGAGTGCAGCCACCGTCAATCAACCAATTCTTTCTGACCTTGTTTGAACTTGTAAAACAAGAAGTAGTAAAAACATGTTCCTCCTGAGCTTGAACATCCTCAGCAGCTTGAGCTTGATTCTGCTACTGTGACTGTGTTTTTGCTTTGTTTTTACAGACATTTTCCATGTGACCAAGTTGCCTGCAACTTTTACATTTAATGTCAGACCTAAACCAGCAGCACTTTTCTAAATGAGTAGACTTCTTACAGTGAGTGCATGGTGGAAACTTCCTCTTGGCAGCATCCTTCTTTGCCTTTTCTTTCGTTTTAGACCAAGGCTTCTTACCCTTGTAGCTTGAATTCGAGCTTGAGCTTTCTTTACTTCTAGCCTGAAAGGCTCTTTCAGAATGCTCCTCCATCCTGTTTGCCCTTATCTGGTCTTGTGCATAAAGATGATTTATCAGCTCTGTCAATAATATAGTTGAGAGGTCTCTTGAGTCCTCCAAGGAATAAATTTTTGACTCGTACTTCTCTAAAAGAGTTGTAATGACATTTTCAACTATTCTTTTGTCACTACAATCATCCCCAAGAAGCCTAATATTGTTAACTGTAGCCATAATCCTGTCAGAATACTGCTTAATGGATTCAGACTCCTTCATCTTCAGATTCTCGAAGTCCCTCCTTAAGTTGATCAACTGTTGCTGCCTGGTTATATCTGACCCTTAAAACTCTTCCTTGAGTCTGTCCCAGGCCTACTTTAGAGAGTCACAAGCCATTATCCTTGTGAAAATTACATTTGAAACTCCATTTTGAAGGAATGACATAACCTTATACTTTTTGGCACAGTCCTCATTGTGCTGCCTAATTTGAGTTATGATAGGGTTAGCTATCAAAGGTGGTGGCTCTGTGTCAGTTTGAACAACACCTCACAGATTATGAGCCTGCAGGTATGTTTTCATTTTCACAGCCCAAATGTTGTAGTTTTCACCAGCAAAAACAGATAGTGGTGGTAAGAAACTCATTCTTTTGTAGCAACCAAAAAACAACAAAATAGCTTCTGTTTCTTTTCTTTCAAGCACAGAACACTCAAATGAACAACACACAGCAAAAGGCCCTCAAAGATGACAGGCTCTTGATACCATTTATTGAGTTATATCAACATCCAAAGATCAAAAACAATAAAAATTTGTGTTTGAAAGATTAAAAAACAGAAGCAAAACAAATCTGTTGAGAGGAAAAAATTGAAAAACTTCACATTACTACAATAAGCAACATTACAATATACATAAGTAGCTTCATTACATTGGAAAAAAAATAAAACATTGCTTTTGCTAGTATCCAAGCTGTAAAATCAACTTAATGATAACCTAAGAGGCTATTAAATTAGCTAAGTACATGACCAACCTTAGCAAAACAAAAATTACAATCAAACTAAACATAAGTCACAAGTTACAAAAAGTTTTAACAACCAAATTGCACATTAGACATTTGCTTGCTGTTGCATTGTTGCCAACTTTCAACAATAAGCCTAATGCATTACCTGAAAACCAAAATAACCAGCATTGAGCACTCTATTAGATCTTGCAAAACTGAAAGAGCAAGCCAAATCACCACAATCTTATTTGTACGAGATACTAAATAGTAGCATCGACCAACTAAAAACAAGGCATACAAGCTCTCAGAATATCTGCAATCACAAGAAAACACAAAAAAAGATAATCCACAATCAACTTCACCCTCTGAAAATCAACATAAGAAGAAAAAAAATGAGAACATACATTAATAAGTAGAATATGGACGCTGGATTAAAGCAAAACAAAATGGAAGCCTACAATGCAGCATTGGGGTCCTTCAAAATAATAATTGAAAGCATGTTAGAGCAAAAACATGGGGAGAATAGTCACAAGTTATATAAAATATCATGATTCTCCATAAATCTAGAATGCAAAGCAACATCACAGGAACTTTAAAAGAAAGTAACAGCAAGACAATTATATCTTATTCCATAATATAGGGTTTAATGCGACAATGGAAATTGTTAAAATGTACCAACTTCAAGATAAACAAATAATAAAAAGGTTAGCATTTAAACATCACAAAATTAAATCATAACGGCAAAAGATACCCATATTTTAGGCCACTAACAAGAAGATAAGACTGTCTCAAAATATGACTCTAGACATTGTCCAATTAAGATTGATTTTATATAGTATCGCATATGGAAAAACCTCAACTTTAAATGTAGAACCTCCATCTAGATAACATAATAAACAGGCAATCATTATAAAATTTTCAAATTTTCATTCCAAGTAAATGGAGAGATGCGAAACTCCTCTTAAGAATATATGAATTCATAAAACTGAAATCAGATATTAAATTCACATATTTAACTTTTTTTTATGTGAGAAATGTCAACTCCACCCCTTCAAATTCATGAATAACAAGGGAAGTACTAAGTGATCAAAGCAAAACCCAAATAGTCCCTAGGCTTCATTGTATTCTCGAGGTTTATTTGCTTGAAACTCATTTGTACACCGAGTATAGGTGGGGCGAATAGAAACTTAAAGATAGTGGTTTGATACACGCCTTGGATCCTTATCCTATTACTTCATATTTTTGTTCGAATTGTTGTTCGTGTTCCGTTTATGTGTTCAAGAATTTTCTCATCAAAGTTTTAATAAAACCAGTTTGTTGCAGTTTACCAATTTTTGTTTGAGTCAATTAATGAGAAATCAAGACTCAACATTAGCCTTTACAATGTCTTCATTTCTTTAATTGTTGGGAGATTCTATAAACTACTTAGATTATGTCATACTCATAATGTGAAGTGGGAGAAAGCCTTATATGTAAAAAAGTGTTTTTCTTTTAAAATTTATTCAACAATAATTGTAAGCTAAGTGGAAAAACTTTTAAATAAATTTTATTAAACATTCGTTCAATTAGATGTGTAGTTTTAATTATTTTATTTAAAAATTATGTAAAAGTATGGAAAGACAAAATACCATTATAATATTATTAGCTTTCATTTAAAAGGAAAAGTTATATTAATTTTTTTCAATTAAGTTGATACATGATTAATCTGTAATACAAATTAAGTTAGAAGTTTTTAATATGTATAAATATATAAAAGGAAGGCCTAAAGCCATCGCAGTTAATTATATTTTTACATTATAAAATAATGATTAAATTCCAATTATGACCCTTTACTTTTTTAATATTACATGAAAATAACTAAATTTTAGTTTTGTCTCTATATTACACTCAAAATTTAATTTATTTACTTTACTTTTGATATAATTTGGTACCACTTCAACTTTTATAATGTCCTGGCAAAAAAGAAATTACTTTTATAATGTAAGGCCTTCCTTGGAAGGCTTCTAAGCAAATTTTTTTGATATTATAAAATAATGGTTAAATTTCAAATTTCACATCTTTATTTTTTCTTTAAAATTATATAACAATGGTCAAATTTTTTATTTAGTTTTTATCCTACGCTCAAATTTAAAATTTAATCTTTATATTTTAATTTTTGACATAATTTAGTACTTTAACTTTTACAATTTCATTAGTCGGTTTAAATATTTTATTCTAATTAAAATGTCTACGTGATTTTAAGAACTATTAGCATCGTTAAATTTCTTTGTTAAATTTAGGCCTATTACTCTGTTATTTTTTATCACATGGCTATCAAGTAAGTATTTTTTTAATTTCAAAGTATACCCCACAATTTAGTAGAAGAATTTCAATGGTGATAATAATTAAACTTGAGTTTTTAAATTTAAAAAGTAAAGAGATTAAATTCTTGAAAATAAAAATATGGAGATTAAAATCGAAAACATTAAACGTATAAGAAAGTTAGGCATATTTTAACCAGTAGTTTATAATTGCAAAAGGTATGAAAACCATATATTAGTTATTAAGAACACTGCTACGAAAGAACATAACAATAAATCATGCGCAAATGATCATTAGACCACACTGAAACGATGATAGTAATAATAACTTAAGCTTATCGGATGATGTTCTAATTTTACTTTGCAAGGCAAAAAGAGAGATACTGAAATCTAAAATGCAGATTTATTTTATTAGAACATATGACCTTGTCTTATTGTGGATGTTTATACTCTACATTTCAGTTATTTGGAAGTAAACAAGGTATAAAAGATTAGGCCATGAAGAGGAATCTTCCTACTTTCATGTCCTAACATTTCAGTTATTGCAATATTTGGGTGTACGAAGCTTTATATAGATTTCTTCTCTTTAGCTGCCTCCCATGGTCTGGATCCTTTGATATATTTGTGGAATCCATATGTAATCAGTGCAAGGTATAAAGCAAACCCTGAAACATATAGATAATATTTTAGTATCAAAACTATAAGTTACATCCTAAGCTTGACATCTGTCTATCTCTCTCTCTCTATATATGTATAATTAAAAACTGAAGTTTCAGGAACTTATAAACTACGTTGAGGAATGTAAATTACCCATTAGGGTTGCTTTTAGAACTAGATTCACCATTAGAACCTCATCGGCAGCATTAAGAACAACATCTTCTGTCCATATCCCTTTCGCATCGTATACCATGGAGATGAAAACAACAGTCAAAGTTGCCAGAACAGGCAATGAAATCGCACCACCTTTCCCTTCTACTATTTTGTCTAACATCATCGTTATCAGTTCCCTTAGCTTAGAAGAACTGAAGACAAGCGCAAAAAGAAGAGTCATTTCAGATAAAAGAAGCAGAGACAAGAAGAGATGCATGTTCTCAGCCAACGGGTATTCAACAGATTAATACAATGGTTGGTTGGTTCCTGAGAAAAAATCACATCCATTTTATAGGGGGAAAAAACGTTTAACATGTTTACGTATTGGCATCTGCTTCAAAACTTCACCTTCTGCCTCAATTAAAGAATTATACTTTCCATTAGTAGAATCAGAATAACTTGCAGACTCAGTATGAAGCACATTGGTACGGATAGTAAACTTGGGCTCTTTAAAAATCCACTAAGCTCTATACAATATTAAAGCTGGGGACGGCTTGGTCCAGCAAGGCAACTCAAATGGAAGAATTTAAACATAGAAATTATCTCCATAGATGGCAAGTGTAATTTGAGTTGAAGAATAAAAAAACCAACCACTCGTTACATGACCTGGTTCCTACCACTTGAAATATGTGAGAGTTTAAATAAAAATATTAAATCTGAAAATTTAGTTTAGATAAAAAATTAGGCTCGTTTAAAATATAAATCAGATTCGGACTAAAACATTCAAGACTTGAACTCAACCTGATCTGTATTTTTAATTTGTCATGTTTTATATTAAGTTATTTTTATATATTATGTAATTTCTAACACATAAAATTAAATCTATAATATGACCATAATTAAACATTAAAAAATGTTAAGATGACTATATGAAATTTCAATAAATAAAAAATATTAAATTAAAAAATAATATAAATATAATTTTCAAAAAAATAAAAAAAATAATATGGGCAGTCCTAAAATGAACTTGGGTTAGCTATTTAAAAATATAAGTAGGTTTGGGCAAAATTTTGGGCTTATATTTCGGGTTGGGCCAGGCTTGGACAAACATAAATCGTGTTAATATCATGTCTAGGTCTAGCCCAAATATGATCTGTCCGGCCCATATTCACCTCTACTCATCATCTTATTGGCTAGAGTTTTTTCAAGGGTTAATTTCACTAGACCTTCTCAAGCTATCGCCCTTATTCTAACTTGGTCCTTAAACTTCAAAACGTTCTAATTGCACCTCCAAACTATCGATTTATATCAATCAAGCCCTTTCATTATTAAAATCCTTAATTTAACCGTCAAATGACATGTTAAATATTATGTGACGTAATTTTAAATGAAAATTTTAAAGAAAAGTAAAACATTGTCGCATAATTTTTAAAAGTGGAAAAATAAAAACAAAGTAAAACCAAAAAAAAAGGAGTGAATGATAAAACTTACGTAAAAGCTTCAAAAACTTTGAAACGAAATTATTTTTCAAATAACTATAAAATCAAATAATTATTTCAAATATCATTATATTTCACCTACATCGTGAGTATGATAAATTCTAATATGTATAATCAATTAATTGTTTTAAATATAATTATTTTAGTAAATATAATTTTATATGTGAAATATTTGTTTTATTACGCTACATTATGGGTATGGTATATTCTAATATCATAAAATCAAATAATTATTTCAAATATCATTATTATTTTTATATGTAAAATATTTCAAATATCATTATTTTATATGTAAAATATTTCAAATAATTACTTCAAATATTATTATATTTTCATCTACGTTGTGGGTATGATAATTTCTAATATTATAAAAATGATTATTTCTAATATCATTAATTTTTTTGAACAATCTCATTATAGGTTCTAATCATATTTGTTCTTTTTGACACAATGCCTAGAACTACCCATAGCCCCCACCCAACCCATAAATAGGAGGATTGTAACTAGGGTTGAGCGTTTGACCGAATCAAATCGAATTGAATGAAAAAATTTTGAGTCAATCGAGTTGACGAATCCTATTTTATCATCCTAACTCGATTTGCAATTTTCTCGAATCGAGTCGAGTGAGATAGAATTCAGATCGAATCGAATCGAATATATTTGTTCGAGTTAAATTAAAAAATGATTTTGAATCCTTATAATCACTGTCACCCACCATAATCAAATTTGCCCACTGTAATCAAATTTGTTATTAACTTTCATCCCCTCATAATTTATTTATTAATATTTTATATATGAGTTTAGCTTCTTTGCTTCATCAATTATCTTCTGATTCTTGTCTCTATATATTTTGAAATTAAAAATATATTAAATCTAAAAATGTAATTTTTTTAGTAAAAGTTATCTTAAAGATAAAATGTAAAATTGATACCAACATAAAATTTTAACACGGATATTTTATGACATCATCAATAATTCAATTTTAACAAAAATCTATAAAAACTCAATATGATTAAACAATTCAATAATATAAATAGTACAAAATGTGAAATTTAATTTAATAATATAAATAGTAGATATAAATAAAATTATTGCTATTTAGGTTTAGGGATTTTTTGGGATAATTTTAAGTTTTGATTTAGGGGTAAAAGGTGAGAAGTAAAATGTAACAACCCGATTTTTAGTGGTGACGGAATAGTGGTTTCAAGACCATAAATTTCCATCGTGTTGACTCGTAAATATTATCTAGTGAATATTTATAGTCATTAGGGTCGTATTAAAATTTGGTTAAGAAATTTCAATGTTTAAATAATTAATTAAAGAAAAGGACTAAATTGAAAAGGTACAAAATTTAGTAAATCTTAAATTTTATTGATTTGATAGCTTAATTATTAAATGAAAAGGGACTTAAGCAATAATTAGTCCATAAGGTTATTGATGGAAAATAATAGGTTGTTGATTTATAAGGTTATAATTAAGGATAAATTTGTATTTTAGTAAATTAATTAAAGATTAATAAAACAAAAAGAAAATTACTATCATCTTTTTCATGTTCCACCTAAAAATAAAAGAGAACTCACCATTTTTGGAGCTTCAAATTCGGCAACACATTAAGTTGAGTGATTTCTTTACCCGTTTATTGTAATTTTTATATTTTTGAGATCGTTGCAACTAGGTTCAGCTAGCCCGTACTTTCGTTTTAAAATCTATTAAAAATTTTAGAAGTTGTCATTGATGAATCTTGAATGTTTTTTTATGATAACAATGTATTTGAAGCTTTGATTGTGTTATTTGGTGATTTTGTGAAGTGATTTTTGTTAGATTTTGATTTAGGGATTAAGTTGTGAAAATGTTAAAATTTTAGGGTTTGATAGTGAATTTGATGTCTATTAGGGACTATTTAAGGGCCTAGTATATGCAGCTATCATGTTGACTTGAGAAAAATGGTTAATTTGATGATTCTCGGGTTAATGGACTAAATTGCAAAAATTATAAAAGTTATGGGTAATTATGTAAATTTAAAAAAAGGTATAAAATGTAAGCTAATAATTGATAAATTTTACATTTTATATCAAGACCCAATTAATACTTGTGGAAAAGGAAAAATTGCATAATAGTCCCTGAACTTTGTAAGTCCCTGAACTTTTGTAACTACTACAATTCAGTCCAGGTAAGTTCGTACAGTTTATTATTTAACATCTATATGAAATGTCTGATGGTATACTGTGATATAATAGATATATTTTATCATAAATGATGTAAAGATATTTGAGAAGTTGTTGAAATTCAATACTTGGATCGAATCGAATGTGGGATAGAGTACAATCGAGATATGGTGTGTTATGGGGATTGGAGAGGATATTGTTGTGGAGTATTGTATATATTTGTTTCCTGAGTAGACCGAGGTTCAGATTTGTTGCAAACTCTCGTGTTATACTCCCTATTCTGGTGTGTTTCGGTTGGATTAGCTCTTCGGAGCCACTGGTGTGTTATCGGGTAGATTAGCTCTTATGAGCATCTGGTGTGCATTGGATGGAATATTGATGTACTCATATCCGTAAGTCGTTCATCAGATTGTAAATCTCAGTAAGGTAACTTGTTTATTGATTTTGATGATTTTGTCATGCATTTGAATTTGAATTTGAATTGAATTTTACAACTCATCGGTTGAGATTGTGGATGACAGGGAAAACATATGGTTGTATTATTATTATTTGACTTATTGTACTTAATTCGGTAAGATTTACCATTTTAGTACGTCGAACTTACTAAGCTTCATTGAGCTTACTTGTGTTATTTTCTGTTCTTGTAGATATTTTGAAGGTTGGACGATCGGATCGGCACTCAAGTCACACTATTCACCCATTTTTTGTAGTTTTTGGAATTTTGATTTCAAATTATATGCATATAATAGGCTTATATGTCACTATTATTGTTTTGATATGTAAAACATTAAAATATGATTTTTAAATGCAAGTAGTTAACTTAAAATGACATGTGAACTAAGGAAGATGTTTAGTGCAATTATATGGTATGTGTTAATTGATTGTTGTGATTGATGTGTCTATGTTTGGCATATTGATTGAATTTTAGATGGTGTGATTCAACATACTTTGAATGATAGTTCATTTTGTGGTAAAATTGTATATACTTGTGGTATCAATGAGGATACATTGGTTAGACACTTAGGATGGTTGATTTAGCATGTTTTTAGCTTGTTTAGTGTCACTTTGAATAGGTCTTTTGGCTGGTAAATGAATTACTTAGAGTCCAAGTAAGCTTGAAATGGTAAACTTGTTGTTTAAGGTTCATTTTGGGTCCACACGGCCTGAGACACGGGCGTGTGACTCAGCGGTGTGAGACACATGGCCTGGGGTCATAGCCATGTGTCATCTGATGAGTTCTTTAGGGTGCAAGTCAGTGAGTTACACGGCCTGGCACACGGGCGTGTGACATGGCCGTGTGACTCTACTCAGAAAGTTACATGGGTGAGGACATGGACTGGGACACGGTCGTGTGTCTCTAGTTCGATTGTTACACGGCTTAAGACACAGGTGACTCTGGAGCTCGGTTTCCACTTTATTTGTTTAGTATGTTTTGGACTTTTATGGACTTTTCGGACTTTTGGACATTTAGTTCCGTTTGGGACTTTAAATTTTATTTTGGTATTTGTTTCATAAAAATCTTAATTTTTAAACAGTGTTTTAATCAAGACAACATGATTAACAATAAACTAAGGTTTTATAAGATCGAATTGCTATAATATTTTTTGCTGCAAAGTTCTAGACTAAATCGTTATGACATTGTATCACTCAAACAATTTAAGAAAAAGGGATTGAAAAACGCGATTTCCATCAAAGTATTCTTGGGTGTTTCGAAATAAGTGTGTTTTCAATGCGTTAATCAACTCTATTTTCCTTTATGTTAAAATGAGCTAATCACCAAAGTTAAGTATTATTGTTTTCTCGTATGATGTAATCCTCAAAATTTGACCGTAACGTCTAGGCCAGTTTTGGGGTGTTACAAGGATAATGCACTTCAGCGCACTCGAACTCACGGCCTCCTGTATTAGCAACTATTAATGTCCATACTAATTGAGCTAAAACTTAATCCAAATATCATTATTTTTATACGTGAAATATTTTAACTAGTCATTTCAAGTAGGGGTGAGTATTCAATCGAGTCAAGTCAAATCGAGTCAAAAAATTTCGAGTTAGTCGAGTTGACGAATCCTATTTTAGCAACTAAACTCAATTTGAATTTTTTTTCAAATCGAGTTGAATCGAGCCAAAAAATTTCGAGTCGAGTTGAGTTGAATTAACGAATCTTAATATTTATACTCAATGTTCCGTTTACATGAACCGATTACTTTACTAGTAGATGAAGTACAAGCTTTTAGATTAATTTTGAGTATAGGAAAAAGAGAGAGTAGGGCGATTCGGGAAGAAAAGTAAGACTAATGGGTAAACATTTATCACAACAACGTAGTTTTGCCTTTTAACTTGATAATTTTGACTTTTAACTTTAGAAAATGTAAACATTTATCAAAACGACGTAGTTTTACCTTTTTTATTTGGATTTTCGGATAGCTCAAATTAGGGGTGAGCGTTCGATTGAATCGAGTGAAACCGTTTGAGTTAAATTAGAAAAATTAATAATGTTAAATTAAAATCTTGTACAATATAACTCTTTCCATGTTAGAACACAAAAATTTTAAACAATACATATTTGAAAACTTTTTTAAAGCAAAATAATAAAAATAAGATATTTTAGTATGATAAACTTGAATAATTAATCACTTATTTAAATTCCAAAATTATTATTTTATTAAATTTTATATATTTTTATATTTTTTAAAAATTGTAATTTTTTAAAATATAAAGTTTAGAATTTCTATAAATATTTTGAATTTTAAAATTATTTTCAAAATTTGAAGATTACTTTTATTTTTTTGTAATTTTTGTTAAGAGAGAGACCGATTTGCTTATTTTCAAAATTGACAGGGACCAAAACGGTATTTATACTAATCTGTTATTCAAATTATTCGAATTGTAAAAATTCAACTCGACTCAAACTCAAAATCTGAAATTTATTATTCGAGTTGACTCGAATAATTTGAATAACTCGAATAACTTGATTCGATTAACTCGAAATTTGAATATTTTTTTGATTTTTTCAAATCGAATCGAATCGAATCGAATTTTGCTCTGCTCTAATTTTAAGTGCACATATAAAAATATATAATACTAAAATTTTTCATCCATATATAAAATCAATTAGCTATTACGTATATAATTATTTTTAGTAAATATATAAAAAAATGGTTGATGTTTTTAAGATAATGATATATATAATATTTTCAAATATGTTGCTTGAAATAACATGCAGCAAAAGTGAAGTCAAATATAGATCGTACAAGCATTTAACTAAGGTATACATTACATATGGAAAATATTTGAGATGATCAAATATAAAAGGAAATGGAGAGAAGTTAATGGCAGTCCTATGATGAAATTTGAGAGCAAGCATAGGGTTTATGCTTTTATTTCCTTCTTTAACAAATTGGAACAAATAACAGAAAACATAAAATTAAGGCGTGCTGTTCAAGCCACACTTATCAAATTACATTTCATTATTCATTTATGGGCATGACTTCTATTCATGGCAATCCTCCTCCAAGCCCACCACCTGCACCGGCTCCACCGCCAAACCCACCACCTGCACCAGCTCCACCGCCAAACCCACCTCCTCCACCGAAGCCACCTCCAGCTCCACCTCCAGCTCCACCTCCAAACCCACCGCCAGCACCACCACCTACTCCACCGCCACCACCTCCTCCGAACCCTCCACCACCACCTCCTCCAAGCCCACCACCTCCACCAACGCCACCACCAGCACCAGCGCCCCCCCCAAATCCAGCTCCACCACCTAGCCCTCCTCCACCTCCACCACCAAACCCTCCACCACCTCCTCCTCCTAATCCACCCCCAAACCTCGGCCGACGATGGAAGAGGTTTTTCTCTTCCTCAAATCCACCCGTAAGCTTCCTAGCACTAGTGGCGCAAACAAGTGCACCAAGAAACAAAACAAGAAGAACCTTAAAAGAAAAAGAAGCTGTCATCTTTGGTAAGTCTAGGTAACACTTAAACAAGATGACTTTGATGAGAACTGGGGGCAGGAAGAAGGATTTATATAGTAAAAAGAAAAGAATTGAAGCCATGAAGAGTACAGTTGAGGTCTTAAATTTTGCTCATCTTCTCATCTAAAAGCCGTGTTGGAAGATTTAATGCATCCAACTGTCACTTTTGACGAAAGAAAAACTCTAAACCATGATCCATGACCCACCCCTTATTTTAAAGAAGAATGGATCTCTTTAGTTCTTCACCTTGAAAGCCATTGCTTTTATGATTCAGAACCCAATTTGCATGGACTTTACACTCATGTTCTCGCAAGTTGCATGGATTTTGGTGTTGCATGCATCTCTGTCATTAGGGTTTTTTTTTTATAAAGTCTTCTCTCCATATCCATGCATTTCTTTGACTTTTTTAAACGTACCCCACAGGTTTGCTATTAGTTGTGGGTTGTATATATCCAAATCAATGAAAAAAAGAAAAAGGAATGAGTTAGATAACAGAATCCAATCAAGTGATTATGGTTTACAAGGATCTCATAATTTGATCAAGTTGATATTGGTAAAGATAAAATCATTGGTCTACTTTTATTGCTGTCAACATACGAAACCAGCAAAAGTACTGTGCTTGAATGATCACCAATGTTAAAAGGAAATTGAGTTGGCTGGAGTCTATTTGAATTAAAATATTTTTTTTAATTATATTGAAGGTATAAAGGTATAAGGGTTTAGTTAAAAATCAAGATAACACAATGTTGACACCATTTTTTTTTGTGAAAAACGGGGTTGACTTGGATTTTGAAAACTTAAACGAAAAAATGGGAGTCGCTACAAATCTTTTTTTGATGAGGTGTGATCAGGTCACCTCGTAAAAATGGTTATTTTTAACAATTTAATTTTATTAAAACAGCGAGTTTGGTCCACGAAATTCAAAAAAACGAGTTCGGGAGTCGGTTACGTTCGAGGAAGGGTTAGCACCCTCGTAACGCCCAAAATTAGTACCTAGTTGATTAATTAATGTCTTAATGTCGAAAATTGAAAACTTTGAAGAAATTTTTTTTAAAAAATACGATTCTTAAAAACTTGAATAACATGGATTAAGATGTAAGAGGATATTTAGACATTCGGTCCAACGAGAAATTAAACCCAGCACATTAGGGCACGTTTTCTCGAATTTCCAAAAGTAAAACATTGCCTTATTTTAAAATTTTAAAAGGATATTTGGCTATTTGGTCGAACGAGAAAATCGAAACCCAGCACATTAGGGCACGTTTTCTCGAATTTCCAAATGCAAAACATTGCCTTATTTTAAAATTTTAAAATTTTAAAAGGATATTTGGCTATTTGGTCGAACGAGAAAATTGAAACCCAGCACATTAGGGCACGTTTCCTCGAATTTCCAAACGCAAAACATTGCCTTAAAAAATTAAAAAGGATATTAATATGCGTAATAAAATGTTAATGAATGCAATAATGCAAGCATAGATAATGCAAACAATAGCAACAAAGTAAAATAAAAAGGACAAATAAATAGCATACATGAAACCATAAATGAATAAACAAATAGGACTACAATGCCTTTCAAGATAATAATGAACACATAGATAAATAAACATCAAATAAGACAACAACAACAATAATGAGAATAAATAAATAAAATAAAATAATAATAATAATAATAGTATGTAAAAAATAAAATAGAAAAAAATAATAATAGAAAACATAAAATAATAAAATCTATGTATATGTATAACAAAATTTGAAAATAGTAAAATGTATATATATAAATAATTAAGTAAATAATGATAATGCATATATATGTTTGTGAATATATTTTTAAGATATATGTATACGTATATACAAGTTATAGAGTTTCAAAAGTAAAAATAAATAAGAAATATCAATTCATAAAAATAGAAAATATATAGATATATGGACATGTATGTAAATTACAAAGTATAAGAAATATATATATAAATGCGTATGTATATTTAAGTTATAAAATATGTATATGTACATATATATTATGAAAATATACTTATGTATATATTAATAATAAAGATATTGAAAGTTAATTAGTTTAATAACCAAAACATAACAAAAAATGGGACTAATTTGAAACTAGGACAAAGATTCGGGGCCAAAATTCAAATAAAATGAAAGAGAAAGACCATTCTGAAAACGCGCGTAACGTAAAGGGACGAAAGAGTAAATTTCCCTTTTACCAAAGCGACGTCGTTCAGACGAGAGCCCAAATGAAAACGCGACAAATCTTAGGGCCAAATTAAAAAATAGGAAGAACTTAATTAATAAAAACATAAAAACAATGGAAGGGCTAAACTTGCAATTAGCCCTTCCAACAAAAACACACGGATCCTCCTTGTGGGTCGGGTCGGGTCGGTTCTCGGGTCGACTATAAAACGATGCCGTTTTGTGCCTGAGGGGCTTGCCCCAAAACGACGTCGTTTTGGGGCCTATAAAAACTAAGTTTTTTAGAAAAAAAAAATATTTGGTCTTGTTGTTTCAAAAAAAAAAGTTTACAATTCTCTCCCCCTCCCCTCTTTCATCCCAAACTCCGGCCTAAGGTCCGGCCAATCGCCGCCATGCCGGTCGCCGCTCACCGGCGCCGGAACCGCCGTAGGCAGCGGTCAAAAGGCGAAAAGTCTTGTTTTTTAACCTCGTTTCAAAGGCCGCTCGAAGATCGGCCCCCTTCCTCGTCCGTTCTCAGTGACTCGAAGGACTCCGGGGACGCCACGACCGCGACGACTCAGGTACGTTTTCTTATATTACTCTATTTATTTCATATGTGAAGGAAAGAAAAAAAAGAAATAACAGAAATGAACAGAAGAAAATAAAAAAATTGAAAAAACGTCACATTTAAAACTATTTTTCCTTTTTTATTTTTCCAGTATTCGTCAAAGAAAATTGGAACCCCTTTTACAATGATCTATTCTTGGCTTTATAGCCGATTTACATGAGTTTTTTAATCTATTTCCTATGCTTGTCATGTCTGCCTTGATTTGTTTGCAGGGATCGGTGTAAGTGGATGGAGATGACAGTGGCAGTTAGCGGTGGTTGCTGGCAGAGCAGGTGCGCAGAAGACCGAGGGTCAGAAGACCATAGGTGCCGCCTAGGGTTCTTCTGTTTTCTGCTAGGGTTTTTCTTGTTTTGGTTTTTGGGCTGAGGTTAGGCTATTGAGCCTGTTTAGGTGGGTTTAGTTTGGGTATTTTGGTAATGGACTTTGGGTATTGGGCCGTTTGGGCCCGGGCAAAATTAGGTTGTATAGCTGCCCCTCTTTGCTCATTGTCATGCAACGAGAATAGAGCAAAGACTAAGAAAGACTAATTTTGCCCGGCCTCGTCAAGCCTTCACCTTTTTGATGCTTTTCTTTTCAAGTAGCTTCATTCCAATCCACTGTGTCTTTAGAGGGGTACGACTTGTAGCTTCAATCCACTCTACTGTAACTTCAGGGGGAGAGGTTTGTGGTTTAAATTTACTTCCCTACTACCTTGAGAAGATAAGATTCACCCTCTTTGATCTGCTTCACTACTGCTTAGGGAGACAGAATTTGCAATCTTCAACCTACTCCACTGCTGCTCAGGGAGATAGGACTAATGGCTTAAATCTGCTTCTCCACTATCTTGGAAAGATAAGATTCACCATCTTCGATCTGCTCCACTACTGCTTAGGGAGACAGAATTTGCAATCTTCAACGTACTCCACTGCTGCTCAGGGAGATAGGACTAATGGCTTAAATCTGCTTCTCCATTATCTTGGGAAGATAAGATTCACCATCTTCGATCTGCTCTACTACTGCTTAGGGAGACAGAATCTGCAATGTTCAACCTATTCCGCTACTACTTAGGGAGATAGGACTAATGGCTTAAATCTGCTTCTCCACTATCTTGGGAATATAAGATTCATCATCTTCGATCTGCTCCACTACTGCTTAGGGAGATAAGATTTGCTATCTTTAATATGCTTTGCTGTAAACTATGGTGTCTTTGATCTGCTTCGCTGTCATTACAGGAAGGCAAGATCTGCTATCTTCAGTATGCTCCGTTGTCAGTACAGGAAGGCAAGGCTGGTGTCTTCGATCTGCTTCGCCATCAGTACAGGAAGGCAATATCTGCTATCTTCAGTCTGCTCCGCTGTCAGTACAGGAAGGCAAGGCTAATGTCTTTGATCTGCTTCACCGTCAGTACATGAAGGCAAGATCTGCTATCTTCAGTCTAATTAACTGCAATGTCGGGGAAGTAAGATTCATTGTTGTAGCTTTAATCTATTCCACTACACTGCCTGGGAGGTAAGGTTTGCCGTTGTGGCCTCAATCTTTTAATTACAATGTCGGGGGAGCAAGATTCGACGTCGTAGCTTTAATATGCTCCGCTGCAGCGCCTAGGAAGTAAGAATCACCGCTGTGGCCTCAATCTTTTTAATTGCAATGTCGGGGAAGCAAGATTCACCATTGTAGCTTCAATCTGTTCTGTTGCACCGCCTGGGAAGTAAGATTCACCGTTGTGACCTCAATCTTTTTAATTGCAATGTCGGGGAAGTAAGATTCGCTGTTGTAGCTTCAATCTGTTCCGCTGCACCGCCTGGGAAGTAAGACTCACCATTTTAGCCTTAATCTTTTTAATTACAATGTCGGGGAAGTAAGATTTGCTATTGTAGCTTCAATCTGTTCTGCTGCACCGCCTAGGAAGTAAGATTCGCCGTTGTGGCCTCAATCTTTTTAATTGCAATGTCGGGGAAGTAAGATTCGCTGTTGTAGCTTTAATCTATTCCGCTGCACCGCCTGGGAAGTAAGATTAGCCGTTGTGGCCTCAATCTTTTTAATTGCAATGTCGGGAAAGCAAGATTCGTTGTTGTAGCTTCAATCTATTCTGCTGCACCGCCTGGGAAATAAGATTCGCCGTTATGGCCTCAATCTTTTTAATTGCAATGTCGGGGAAGTAAGATTTGCTGTTGTAGCTTCAATCTGTTCCACTGCACCGCCTGGGAAGTAATATTCACCGTTGTTGCCTCAATCTTTTTAATTGCAATGTCGGGGAAGTAAGATTCGCTGTTGTAGCTTTAATCTATTCCGCTGCACCGTCTGAAAAGTAAGATTCGCCGTTATGGCCTCAATCTTTTTAATTGCAATATCGGGGAAGTAAGATTCGCTATTGTAGCTTCAATCTGTTCCGCTGCACTGCCTGGGAAGTAAGATTCACCGTTGTGGCCTCAATCTTTTTAATTGCAATGTCGGGGAAGTAAGATTCACTGTTGTAGCTTTAATCTGTTCTGCTACACCGCCTGGGAAGTAAGATTCACCGTTGTGGCCTCAATCTTTTTAATTGTAATGTCAGGTAAGTAAGATTCACCGTTGTAGCTTCAATCTGTTCCACTGCACCGCCCTGGAAGTAAGATTCGCCATTGTGGCCTCAATCTTTTAATTGCAAACTATGGTTTCTTCAATCTGCTTCACTGCCAGTTCAGAAAGGCAAGATCTGCTATCTTCATTGATCTGTTCTTTGGAGAACATGACCTGTATAATCTATTTTATGAACCTATTTTTGCCTAGTGATTATGATCAAAATATCCTGGTTAAATGTGTATGCATGAATGCAAAATGAAAATGGTCCCTCAATGTTTGAGTTGTTATTGCCCATTGCTCAATAAGGCTTTATTGCCAACACGTCAAAATGCTATCTTGTCTGGTTGGTGATGCCTATCTCTTACTTGATCAGATTTCCCCTACCGTAATCTTCAAGGTTCAATCCGTTGTGATTTTTAAGGTTGAGCCCGCTGTAATTTTGGGACATAAAATTCAAAACCATCTTCCTCCTACCGTAATTTAGGAGTATAAGATCTGGCTCTTTCCAAATCCTCTCCCATTGCAATTCAGGGATACAGGATCTGAATCTCCTTGGTCACCTACACCACTCCCAGGGTATTACACCAAAAGTTTATACACAATTGTAAAATTTTCTCTTTCGAGAAACCTCTTCTTATCACTCGGTGATCATTGCTTGTTTGTTCATTGAAGCTTTATCACAAACACGACATTTTGTCGTTTTGGTTCAATCCAAGTTTGGACAACAAAATCTGAAAGGATAATCCTGACTTAGACCTTTCCTCTTTAGACATTTCAACATTTAAACTTTGTGAGTTCTAAACAACAGTTCTGTTTCAGATTCCTATATTATTTAGAAATTTCTAGAGTAATATGTAAAACTCTTTTTGCTTGAACATTCAGTCCATTAATCGTTATTTCAATGTTTGAAAAAAATTATCACAATGGACAAACAAAATGTTATTAAGAACAAATCTCGAAATGAATAAGTTAATCAAGATAGCAAATTTAGCTAAGATAATATGAAAAAAGACAATAGACAAGATGAAATTTTATTGAGAGCAAATCTTGAAATTGAATACATTAATCAAGACAGTAAATTTTGTCAAGATTCAAAATAAATAAGATGACGACAGGTGCTCCAAATATCGCAGTACGAGCTTCCCTGCATAAGCTTTCTAAAGACCATTCTGAATTTGATATGTGTTTAGGAAATCTACAGTACTTTGTCGATGCCCCAAGATGTCGCCTACCCTTTCCTTATTGATTCAGGTATAGCGAGACCACCACATGCCCCAGATCTTGATCAAAATTTGAGCTGCTCCGATCACCTCATGTCCCATCAAAATTTGAGCCGCCTTTTTCAAGTTTTCAACTCAAATCCCCTTTAGTCTTCAAAGCGCCCTTTACGAGTTTTCACCTTGGCCTCTCTCTTTTTTTTAAAGCTTAAAGTATCCTTTAAGGGTTATCACTTTGGTCCTCTTCCTTAAAGTGAAGTATTTCTTGACCGAATCTGAGTTTACAGGATTTGGCAGGCTTTTACCATCCATCTCGCTCAAGATTAAAGCTCCTCCAGAGAAGGCCTTCTTTGCCACATAAGGACCTTCCCAATTTGGCATTCATTTTCCTCTAGAATCTTTTTGTAGAGGAAGAATCTTTTTCAATACCAGACCCCCTCGTGAAATTCTCTAGGATGAACTTAGCCGCATTATTCGTTTCTGATACATCTGACCGTGACGAATAGCTTTTAGTCACTTTTCTTCTATCAAGTTCAGTTGATCATATCGAGATTGAATCCATTCGGCTTCATCTAACTTTAGTTCAGCTATTACCCAGAGAGAAGGGATTTCAACTTCTATGGGTAACACTGCCTCTATCCTATAGACTAAAGAAAACGGTGTTGCTCCGGTAGAGGTCTTAACAGAGGTACGATATGCCAGAAGAGCAAAAGGTAATTTCTCGTTCCAGTCCCTGTAGGTTTAAGTCATTTTCCCTACAATTTTCTTGATATTTTTGTTACCTGCTTCCACGGCACCATTCATTTTTGGGCGGTGCGGTGATGAATTATGGTGTCTGATCTTGAACTGACTACAAACTTCCGCTATTAAGTTGTTGTTCAAGTTCAGCACATTGCCAGATATGATCCTTTCAAGCATCCCGTATCGGCATATGATCTCTTTTTTCAGAAACTTGCTAATTGTTGACTTCGTGACATTAGCATAAGAAGTAGCCTCCACCCATTTAGTGAATAATCAATAACCACAAAGATAAAACGATGCCCATTAGAAGCCTTTGGAGATATTGGCTCGATGACATCCATTCCCCACATAGAGAAAGGTCATGGAGAAGTCATAACGTGAAGCGGTGAAGGAGGTGCATGCATTTTGTCACCATAAATTGACATTTATGGCACTTTTTGGCATAATTAATGCAATCCCCTTCCATGGTAGACCAATAGTACCCGGATCTCATAATCTATTTAGCCATAGTAAAACCATTAGCATGCATTCCACAGATACCTTCATAGACTTCTTCCAAAATTTTCTTAGCCTCCACAGCATCCACGCATCTTAACAATACTTTATCCTTTCCCCTTTTGTACAAAATCTCCACATCTAGGACATAATCAATAGCCAGTCCCCTCAGTGTCCTTTTGTCATTTTCTATCACATGGTCGGGGTATTCACAGTTCTTTACATATTGTAGTATGTCTTGGTACCATGGATGGTCATCATTTTCCTCTTCTTCAATACTGTAGCAAGAAGCTGGGGTCTCATGAATGCTGATCTGAATAGGCTTCATATCTTCTGGTTTGTTCACTTTGATCATAGAGGCTAGGGTAGCCAAAGCATCAGCCATCTGGTTTTCATCCCGTAGGAGATAACAAAAGGTGACACTGTTAAACTCATCAATCAATTCCAGAACCAATTTTTGATAGCGGACTAACTTTGGGTCTCTCGTTTCCCATTCCCCTTTAAGCTGGTATATTACTAATGCAGAGTCTCTGTATACTTCTAGTAACTTAATTTTTTGCTCTATGGCTACCCGAATGCCCATGATACAAGATTCATATTCAGCCATGTTATTGGTGCAATCGAATTCCAATTTACTAGTAAAAGGATAATGATCTCCATCGGAGGACACCAAGACTGCCCCAATTCCATTGCCTACAACATTCGAAGCTCCATCAAAATTTAACTTCCAAGGATGATTTTCGTGGGAATCCTCTTCAGCAGTTGCCACATACATCAAGTCTTCATTCGGGAAATTAAAATTCAGAGGTTCGTAATCTTCTAAAGCTCTGCTAGCCAAAAATTCAGCTATCGCGCTCCCTTTGACAGCTTTCTGATTTACATAGATTATATCAAATTCAAATAGTAGGATCTGCCATCTAGCCATCCTTTCGTTCAACGCCGTTGACTCCATCATATACTTTAAAGGGTCTAACTTTGAAATTAGCCAAGTTGTATGATTGAGCATGTATTGCCTTAATCTTCGTGTCGTCCAGATCAGAGCACAACATAATTTTTCAATAGGCGAATACCTCATTTCACAGTCAGTAAATTTCTTACTAAGGTAATAGATCGCCTTCTCCTTCTTTCTCGTCTCATCATGTTGACCTAGCACACATCCCATGGAGTTGTCAAACACTATTAAATACAGGATCAATGGTTTATCTAGCCTAGGTGGCGACAACACTAGAGTATTAGACAAGTACTGTTTTATATTGTCAAAAACGTCTTGGCATTCTTCATTCCACACATCTGGATTGTGTTTCTTCAGAAGACGGAATATGGGGTCACATTTATTGGTCAATTGCGAAATGAACCAAGCAATGTAATTCAGTCTTCCTAAGAAACCTCGAACTTCTTTCTGAGTACGTGGTGGAGGCAAATCTCAAATTACTTTAACTTTGTCTGGGTCAATTTCAATCCCTTTTTCATTGACTACAAATCCCAGAAGTTTTCTTGACCTAGCTCCAAAGATACATTTGGTTGGATTAAGTTTGAGTTGGAACTTCCTTAATCTTAAGAACAACTTTCTTAAGACTTGCAAATGTTCTCTTTCCGTCTAGGATTTTGCGATCATGTCGTCAACATATACTTCAATCTCCTCATGCATCATATCGTAGAAAAGGGTCACTATGGCCCTCTGGTATGTAGCTCCCGCATATTTCAAACCAAACGACATCACTTTATAACAGAAAGTTCCCCATAGGGTTATGAATGTAGTTTTCTTCATATCCCAAGAAACCATCCATAAAAGAAAGTAGTGAGTGCCCCGCCGTGTTATCTACCAGAGTGTCGATGTGAGGTAAGGGAAAATTATCTTTCGGGCTAGCTTTATTCAAATCTCTATAATCTACACACATTCGTACTTTCCCATCTTTCTTAGGGACAGGTACAATGTTGGCTACCTATTAGAGTATTTGACCACTTGTACGAATCCAGCATCGAATTACTTTTGAACTTCCTCTTTTATTTTTAGTACAACATCAGGCCTCATTCTTCGGAGTTTTTGCTGAACTGGCTTGCAATCCTTCTTTATAGGAAGACGGTGAACTACAATATCGATATTTAAGCCAAGCATATCCTGGTATGACCATGCGAAAACGTCTTTGAACTCTCAAAGCAACTCAATAAAATCTTGTTTTGCTTCTTCAACTATGCATGTTCCTATCTTCACCACCTTTCCCTCTTCTAGGATCACAGTCTCCACCGTCTCCTTATGAGGTAGGACTTGTTTCTCCTCCTACTCTACCATCCTCAACAAGTCTGGAAATAGGTTGTAATCTATGTTATCTTCAAAATCATGAGATTCCCCTAAACACATATCCCGTTCAAAAGGATTTTTCGAGTCCATAGTAGAGTCGCTCATGTCATTGATATCTTGGGACCTGTTATAGGTACCAAAGAATATACAAGGAATGTATGAATTTAAGAATACTTATTTATAGTATGGTCATGAATTAATAAAAGAATGGTTTGGAATAAAATAATCCAAAATGACTATTCGTACGAAAGAATGAAAGAAACTTAAAAGAATATATGCTCAAAAAGAAATTGTGAAGATGTATTTCATTGAAGTCACAATGTTCAAACATATGCCCATTTCACAAAAAGTTTTCATTGTCTTGGCTTAAAACAATTAGTATGTTTTGAATATTACTCTGGAAAAGCTCTAAAAACTTCAGGTATTTCTTCTGCAGTCCAATTATTTAGAACACTCCCAGGTTTATAGGGACGGATGCCTGATATACTTTCTTCTTCGGATTCTTCTTCGAATATGGCATTGATGTTCAGGTTTCCTAAGATTTCCATCGTGGTCTCCTTTCTTGGTGTCCTCAGTCCAGAATACATGGTTCCCCCTGGTACGAAGGTCCTGGATATATGGGGGAAAGTCATAGGTTCCCAATCAACTTCTTCTCCACTGAAACGCGCCTTCCTCCTCTCTTGTCTTTTCTCTAACTCTTTCCTTCTTTGCCTAGCATTTGGCTTAAATCCTAAACCAAAGCGGTCTTGTTTATCTTTCACCATTGGTGCCTCTATCCTTCCTTGAAGGCATCTTCCAAGTCCTCTCCCAGGCACAACTCCTTTCCCAACTGTCATTTGCAGTCTCATCCTCGTGGCTCTAGATATGCTGGGCATCAGGATCTTCTTTCCTTCAACAACAAAGGTCGCATTTACGAATTCTAAGGATCGAAAGGAACATTCGATCACCTTATCATCCGTTCCCAAATATGGTGCGTCACTGGTTACAAATGCAATGATGTCTTCTTCAGCGCTTATCGTAATTAATCGGCCTTTTGTTACCAATTTCAACTTCTGGTGCAATGATGAAGGCACCGCTTCTGCTGAATGAATCCAAGGTCTTCCCAACAAAAAATTATACGAAGGCTTGATATCCATCACTAGAAAATCCACCTCGTATGTATTCGGGCCAATCAAGAGGGGTATTTCTATTCTCCCCATCACCCTCTTTTCGGTACCATCGAATGCTCTCACTATATTCTGGCATGATTTCATGTGAGAGCTATCCACCGGTAACCTGTTTAAGGTGGATAAGGGTAAGACATTCAAGGCCATCCATTATCAATTAGTACACCTGGCAACATATATTCCCCGCAACGAGTGGTGATATGTAGAGCTTCGGTGGCTCCTCTTCCCCCCTGCGGTATTTCATCATCATTAAAGAAAATGAAATTGTCGGCACTTATATTGTTAATCAAACGGTCTAACTTGATCACCGAGATATCGTTAGCGACATAAGTTTCATTCAGTACTTTATCAATGCATTACGATATATCTCTAAACTTAAAAGCAATTCAAGTACCAAGATATAAGTCGGTTGCTTATGTAGTTATTCCACCACGCTGTACTCGCTATGCTTTAAGAATTTTAGAAATTCTCTAGCCTCATTTTCAGTTACCGGCTGATTAACATGTGATTCAATTCTGTCTGTTTTTGTTTTCCCCTGCTCAACTGCTGAGGCTTTTCCTTTTGCAAATTCCACTCTTGCATTTGCCAGATCATAGCATTTTCCACTTCGTGTATAGAATCCTACATCCTCTTCTGAAGCATTTACCAAGCTCTCTTCTCCTGGGATCGTCACGTTGCAATCGTAATTCTAAGGAACCTTTTTGCTATCCTTGTAGGGAAAGGATACAGGTTTTTGGATTATGACCCTTGGTGCTAATTGTATTCCAGATTCTGTGCTCATTGGCTTTGAAATAATCATCACTGAGTGATTAAACCTTTGGGCTTTCCCCGCAGATCCTTCTTCTGAGGCATAAACTTCTCCCTCTTTCAGTCCTTTGATCTCTTTATAAAACTCCAACTCTTTGTTATCCATTAAGTTTTGCACCATGGTTTTGAACTCGGTGCATTTTTAGATGTCGTGGCCTTCTTCCGCATGGAACTCACAAAACTTCCTTGTTCCTTCAAGCCTCTTCGTTGAATCTTACTTGATAAGACCTCTTTCTTTCATTCGTTTCCAAACCCATCCAATGGGGTCTTTATCTCTGCTACGTTAGCTTTGACTCTTATTCCTCCATTCTCAATTATCGTGTTTACCCCTTTATCATTATGATTGGGTAACAGATTTCCTGCTACATTTGGTCCTGATAGGTCGCCAAATTTTACGATCCCCATATTGATAAATTCTTGAATGCAGTGCAGTTTTCAATCGAGTGCCCCTTAGTCCCGGCGTGATACTCGCATTGGGCGTTCGCATCGTACCATTTAGGGTATGGAGGTTGCATGGGTTTTAAGTAGTATGAAGATGCCACATGTGCATCGAATAAGTTCTGGTACAGCTCCCTATACGTCACTGGGATAGGTGTGAATTGAGGTCTCTCTGTATTTGGCCTTGGATTGGATTCCTGCTTTGAAGAACCTTGGTGATTAGCGGTTACTGCTCTTGCTTGTCCCACTGTGATTAGTTTAGAACAGTCCTTGTTAAACATACTTGCATTGTTTATCTCGTGCTATTTCTTTCTTGGCGCTGACCTTTTAGTACTTTCTCCTGCTTCTATATTGCCGCATCTTATGGCGTTCTCTATCATTTCTCCAGACATCACTATGTCTGAAAAACTTTTAGTGGCACTGCCCAACATGTGATTGAGAAATAGAGCCTTCAAGTATTAATAAAAAGCATGGTTGTCTTTTTCTCTAGAAGTGGTGGTTGAACTTGCGTTGCCACTTCTCTCCATCTCTGGGCGTACTGTCTGAAGCTCTCACTAGGCTTATTTTCCATGTTTTGCAACATAATTCGACCGGGTGCTATATCCATCACGTGTTTGTACTGTTTCATAAAGGCCTCCACCAAATCCTTCCATGAGTGCATGTTGGCCCGGCTCAATTGGTTGTACCATCTAGCCGCTGACCCGATCAAACTGTCTTGGAAGAAGTGAATCAACAGTTGATCATTGTTGATGTATCCTGTCATTCTTCGGCAGAACATAGTGATATGAGCTTTGAGACAATTTGTCCCGTTATACTTCTCAAACTCCCGCATTTTAAATTTAGGAGGGAGGACCAAATCGGGTACCAAGCTCAAATCTTTAGCGTCCATTCCTCGATGGTAATCAGCATTTTCCATTGCTTTAAACTTCTCCTCTAGCTATTTACACCGGTCTTCTAGTTGTTTTCGCAGATCCACTCTTGCTTTCTTCATTTCTGCTACGTCGTCGAGATCAGAAACTACGAGATTGGTAGGATTATCCCTGGGATTAGAACCCGAGCCTGTTTAAAAGTTCATCGACGCTGGGGCACCGACTTGGTATTGGGATCTAATGGTGACATGTACCCTTTGTGGATGTATCCCTTGTTGCACCTGGATATTAGTTGGGGCGAAACCCGGAGGATAAACAGGGTCTTCGTGATCATCTCCAGAATTTACCACAGAGATCTTCCCCTTATCATGCCCCCCAGTTATTAACTACTTTAAATGACTTAATAAAGCTCTTTGGGATTCTTCCATGTCTTGCTGCATTTTTGCTAGTTTTTCTTACATTTGATCTTGCATCTCCTTTTGCAATTGTTCCAATCTCTCTAATCTCTGATCCATTGCTTTTGTTTTGTGATGGGTATCGTAGTGATATCTAATTGGCAGATCTTTGTTGGTTTTCAGGGTAACTGTTATAATTTTTAATTAATTAGGTCTCTTTTTTTTGAAACTTTAATACATATGATAAAATGCAATGCAGATGAATGGATGCAAAAAGAGGCATTGATTCTAATTCAATTTCATTAGAAAAACTCGACTAGGAAACAAATTTCTTTTACATAAAGTGGATTACATATACGGCTTTACCTTTATGCTCAAAGCCTTAACTCTCCTAAGGAGCCAAGCTAACTCTCGACCCCGATTTTATTCCGATTCATATTTCAAACTCAATACATTAGCCTGAATCGCTAAGGTTTGCAAATGATCAGCCACTTCCCACACTTGAGTCACAGCTTCGCCCATAATGTAATCTCTATCTCTAATTTGACTTTGAAAATGATGGAGCTGCTCTTGGCACAGTTTTAAATGTTTTGCGTTTGGAAATTCGAGGAAACGTGCCTTAATGTACTGGGTTTCGATTTTCTCGTTCGATCAAATAGCCAAATATCATTTTAAAATTTTAAAATAAGGCAATATTTTGCATTTGGAAATTCGAGAAAACGTGCCCTAATGTGCTGGGTTTCGATTTCTCGTTGGACCGAATGGATAAATATCCTCTTACATCTTAATCCATGTTATTCAAGTTTTTAAGGATCGTATTTTTTTTAAAAAATTTCTTTAAAGTTTTGAATTTTCGATATTAAGACATTAATTAATCAACTAGGTACCAATTTTGGGCGTTACGAGGGTGCTAACCCTTCCTCGAATGTAACCGACTCCCGAACTCGTTTTTTTGAATTTCATGGATCAAACTCGTTGTTTTAATAAAATTAAATTGTTAAAAACAACTATTTTTACGAGGTGACCCGATCACACCTCATCAAAAAAAGATTGGTGACGACTCCCATTTTTTCGTTTGAGTTTTCAAAATCCAAGTCGACCCCGTTTTTCACAAAAAAAATGGTGTCAACATACAATATACATGGAAACTTGAGAACCCTTTTAGCTATCGATTTTACCAAAAAGACTAGTTTCGTTTGGGCTATGACGTCTAATCCGACCCTTTAAAATTAGCCTCTATAAATCCTTTAATCTTTGTAAAAAAATCACCCAGTATGTATAGTTGAATTACCCTATTGCGAAGTTTGAACAGCCTGAAGTTAAACTTGGTATTAATGGTAATACCTACTCTTATTTTGTCTGCTAGGTAGCATATGTTTTTCTTTAGTTTTTTTTTAATTTAGGGTTTTATTTTGATGGAAAACGGCATTGCAAATCTCAATATTGCTAATGGTGAGGAGGAAGCGTGGCAAGTACATGTGGAGGAGGATGTGGCGAAAGGAGAGCTTCAGTTCTATTTGGTCGGTAGTTTCTTGACGGCAAGCGTGATTCATTTTTAGCCCATGCGGGCGATGTTGGTGAATGTTTGGCACCCATTAGGAGGAGTCTCTACTCTCTATCTCATATTTGAGGGAGAAACGATTGATCGGGTTGTCGATGGTGATAACAGTTGAGGAGTACAAAATGTAAATAATAGTTGTGATATTACAATAGTGATAATTTAATTTATAATTATTAATCACAAAAATTTTTTTTACATAAAATTATGATAAATTTATAAGTATAGTAGCTCAATTCGAATAGAATTCTATGCTTAATGTTAAAAGAAAAAATTTTATCTGTTAATTATCACTTAATTAATATTAGTGTTATATATCAATTAAAATTTAAATTTATCTCTATTAACATCCATTAGTTAGACATATTCAATTGAGTAGCATTTAAAAAATTGTTGATAAAAATGGAGATTATTAGTATTAATAAGTTAGAAGTATTTAAAAGCGAATGGAGAATTAAAGTAATGGAGTATCAAATCATACTTAAATTATGAGGTAAAAAATATTATACCTATTTTTATTATTTCAATTTAGCATTATAGTTTTTATTTTAGTTCTAAGTTTCTATATTATTTTAATGTTTAATTTATTTTTAGTTAAACATTGACTATTTCGTGGAATTAAAATTTTCAGAAGAAAAAAACTTATATTATTACAAATGATTTAGTAAAAAATTCTTATGATAAATTTTCATTAACTTCTTATACCATTGTAAAGAAGAACTCCAATTCACAAAAGTGCTCTATTTGATGATTTGGTTAAGTCGGAACAACTTTTTAGAGGGTCGAATGAAATTTTAGTTTTTATAGTCTATATCTTTATAATTTTTAAAAGATTAAATTAAATTTTTATAATTTTAGGGGGGTCAAAGTACAATTTTACATTTATTAATTTAAAATTTTAAAAAGCTTTAAAGAGCCTAATTAGTAATTTTCCATTTTAAGGAGGGGCGGTGCACCTGCCACCCCCTAGATTCGCCTCTGGATAAGTAAATATATATTATTTATTTCATTATATTTCGTTTTAAAACAATAAACATGTATATTCACATGCAATGCAGGTTAATATAAAGTGAAAAAAGAGAAACAACAATAAAACTTTTTAAAGTATAATCATAGTTAATTTCATTCGCTTGATGAATTTAGAAGTATAAGTGAGGTCTGAAATTTTGAAGTCAAATTTTATTATCCATAAATTTAATATTTACTTTAAAATTATCTAGGCATATTCTGATTTATTAGTTTAATTGTTTGTTTGTCATTTGCATATTTATATTGTATATTTATATTACAAGAGAAAGACCTCAAAGCAAGTCAAAATCAGATGCTGCCCTCATTATGAAGCAACTTTAGGGGCTTTTCTCTGCCGAAACTATATTCCACAATCACTGCTTATTGGATTGTGTAAATAAATGCGTCCTTTTTACGTAGGAACAAATTATGCGTTGGGCGAGATGCGATGGTATGAAACCCAAATCACAAGCTGACCCAAACCCAGCAAATTGTTTGTTTCTATGCGTTGGGACAAATTATCCCACTTTATTATCCTCTTCTTCCCCAAACAATCTAGCCCATCGTTATTCTGCTCAAGACTGTAAGTCTAAATTTTCAATTCTGAGTATCGCGATGAGCTGCCTCCATTGTTATTCTCCATTTCTTCCCTTGAATTCCCAGCTTAAACACAAACAGAAACTGAAAGCCAAACGATATCTTCGGCTTTTCAGCACTGAATCAGCTCCGAACCAGGTTTTGCAGACCCGAAACGTGAATTCGAGGACAAATGCTACCTCCAATCCCCTTTTTATTGCTGCTAAAGTTCCTCCATCTCAATCTGGTGATATTACTGTCTTTCTCGAAACAAGGTCTAAGTTTTTCTTTCTTTCTTTCTTTCTTTTTCTTTTTTGCAAAATTTGCTAGAAATTAAGAATGGTTTTGTTTTCCTGGAAATGCAGTGCATTACTTCTGGTTGTTTACTTCTTAGCGAATTTTGTGGCACCTTATTTCATCTCCAAGTATTTTGAATTCGACAAGATTGGGGAAGACCAGAAGGGAAGTGAAAATAATGATAACAAAGGAAGATGAGGATGAAGAAGATAACAGAAAATCAAGGCAAGGTTTCCCTTGTTATGTTGTGGTCATTTTTCACAATATTGTTGAAGCAATGCACATTTATTACCAGAAAAAAAAAATTGGTAATTTTTATCTACTTTGAAATTACTTCTGATAGCAACCATCAAGCTCATTTCACAATAATTTACAATTACCTGCAAAACTATACTCTGGTTAAGCCTATCGAAAACACAAAAAGGGCGAAAAATGATGCAATCAAACCAATGTCCAATCACTTTCTTCTAGGGATCGAAGTTTTTCAATCACTGAGAGATTCTCGGATTTAGGGGACAACTTTGAAAATAAAGATGACTTGCTATCGAAAAAGCTAGCAAATGATCGAGAAGAACTCTCATCTGAATTATTCTGGTCTTTTGGAGGAGAATTTCTCTGCTGTTGTTTATCCTTGCCACCAAAGTTGAGACTGAGCTTCTTAAACCGACGTTTTAGCTCACCAGCAGCATTTCCATTCTCCATTGTTGGTGTCTCCTCTGCCTGCTTCATCGTCTTCATGACTTCTTCAGGAGTCGCTACCATCTTTTCCACTGTTTCATACACCTATTGATAGAATTGAAAATGAGCACCATCAGATCACAGAAAAACTAAATCTTATGAACTGACACCATCAAACATATGAAGAAACCGAATTTTCCTTCCCCTCACTGGGAAACTTTGAATGTGCCTGGACAAAGGCACTCCATCTTCGTTTCACTTAGCATTCAATTTACCATAAGCATTAGATATCAGTCCCATGTGTTTAGAGATACTTGTTGCCATTGGTAGAAACATTGAAGCAGCTGTTTAAAATAGAAATTACCTGACAAAGATCATCCATTTTATCATCCCACAAACTTCTCTGGCAAGTTGAAACAACATAGTCTTTGCACTCATAGAACAGCTTTGACAAGTTTTCATCAGCAGAGACCTTTTCCTCGGCTAGTACAAATCCTAAAGAAAGCTGAAAAGTACAGAGATGAGATGTTAGCATTATAAAGAATGACTGGTTTAGTACCAAGGTACGATCTAAAATTAGGAACAGAACAGCCAATTAATGATATTCCTCTCAAATCATGTATTAGAAACAAAGTATAAAAGTGCACTCATTTTTGCATTTATTTACTCTTTATACTTAAACTGTACCGCAGATTGGAAATACGTGACATAAATAAAGAAATGGTCGTCCATTATCAGATCAAAAACACTTACTAGAGAAACAAAGAGTTGCTGAAAAAGCTCAGAAGTGGGAATGTCCTCTAAGAAATTCAGAATTCCTTCCCTAAAAGAATCATAACCAAAGCTATTATTGTAAGAAAAATGCTCCTGTGATGGAAATTTTGAATGTCCTAATATCAAACGTTATGCATCCAACTTACACTGCCAAATCCTCATCAAAGAGTGGTGTTTGTTTAATTGCCGGTACTGGCTTGGCTGTATCCCATAATTCACGCCACAAATTACCTAAATTGTACATAATTCACATATCAAATCCAACTCTAGCAAAAGTCCCGGTTAAGAATGTCAAATGAATACATCAAGAAGTAAAAACCCTCCACTCAACTAAGTTTTTTCTGGCAAAAAAAAAACAGCATTCAGAATTTATTCTCCGAATACGAGTCAGAACATGATACAAGTTCTTTCAAACATATAACATTGTGTATTAAAATGAACTAATGTTCACAACTCAAAAGTAAATCCTGACCAAGAAGAAACTAATTACAGCAAACTTGACTAAGGGAACTGGGATAAAGAAAAGAACCTTCTTTTTGCATTCTGCTACTTAGTTGACCTCTTGAAACTGAAGAGTTAACCTCATCGTTTCGCTCAGTGTCAGTCCAATCAGGTGGAGAGTGCCATCTAACAAAATCTTCTAAAATGCAGCCAGGATTCGCAGCCTAAAACAATTTAGATAGGCAATGAATAGACACTTGAAACAATATTCTGCATTCATATGTATCTACAACAGTAATAAGATGGAGGTAATTTCTTTGTGCTAAAATTATACCTTGAAAGCCTGCATGTCAGAGAGGAGTTGAGAACACCCAGCACCAACACTGACCATCAAAAGATAAGGCAATGAGTAAAAGAATAACAAGAATAATGTAAATTACCAACAGAGTAATCTGACAGCAGAGGAAATTTTCACTCAAAAACTTTGATGCGTACGTCAGAATAAGGAAAAGATTAGAAAATAATCAGAAAAATTCAACATATATAACAGCATTAGATATGTCTGTCCTGAAAGATAATATCATTGTTTTAAATCAAACAGGAGAACCTTAATAATTTTAAGATTCATAAACAAATCTTATTCAGTAAACAGAGTAATTAGACGAAGATAATAAGAATTCTATAGTGTGAATTTCACATAAAAGTAGCAAGGTTAAGGAGTGTTTGGTCAATATACTGACCTCCCTGTACGAAGCACCAACTCTTCTGTTTCTTTGATAAGGTCTTCTGTAAGCAAAGGTCCTTCCTACAGTCGTATGCATAAACACAGTGAACCATGGGAATAGGGTCAAAAGGTTAACAATCAGTTAATAGAATCCATTAACCATACCTGGGTAATAGGTGAGTATATAGGTTCACCAGTTTCTAACATTGTCAAATTTTCAGCCAGTTGATTAGCTCCCTGTCGAAGAACGAGTTCTCCACTACTAACTCGTGCATACAATGCAGAGCTGGGAGCCAGTGTGCCTATAGCAACATCTGATTCTTCAACATTTGACCTAGCTTCCTCCATTTCAGAATCAAATGATTCAGTTGCAATACTACGTCGTCTTTTTCTTGATAGACAACAATTAATAACTTGTAATTGTTGATATAAAAGACAAGAATTTAGATCAGGAGCCTCATCCACAGGAATGCCTGGCAGATATCTCTCTTCAGACCAAAATCTTCTGAACTGCATGATTAAAGGATTCCAAGCACTTCTCATTAGGTGAAGATCAACGAAAACTGTGTTTAATGCAAACAGACTTTACAGACATCAAAATATGACAATGGAGGAGTTTAGTTTCATTTCTACATCGACCATTCATGTCAGTACAGATTCTTCATAACCCACTTACTTCAATAACAACCCTGCACCAAAAGAGAGCCATTTTGCGAAGGGTCCTAAAGCTTCCAATGACTTCAGAAAGCTTAACAACGAAGCTCGGTGGAGGAGCACCATGAATGTCTCTAGGCAAAGATATCGTTGTTGTAGATGTGTTTGAATCAGAAATAAGATTCCTTCGGAGGAAGTTCCCATCTGCAAATATCTTGCAGATATTACAACGAAGTAAAAGACCATGACATGAAATTGTGAAGGTTTAAATAGAAACATATCTTCTTACAAGAGTAAATGTCCTATCAGTCGCATATATGAACCTACCTGCATCAAACAGTGAATGGATCAAAGCAAGGACTCTTGCATCATCATCAAAGCCAGATGCAAGTTTATCCTCTTTGTCTCGAAGAACTAACGACTTCACAGCAGAGAAGCTCAGACCTGTCCTTTCCCTCAAGGGTGAAGAATTTCCAGAAGATGCCAATAGATCTTTCAAAGACTTAAAAGTCCTCCCAGCCCTGGAAAAGAAAGGCAAGAACAAAAAGATAAGAACACCATACACAAGTTGATATATGATAAATCAATAGATCACACAGTTGACCACTCACATGAGCTCAGAAGCAAGAAATATTTCGCATCAAAAGATTAAGTTGTAGCTACCAGTATGGCATAGCAGTATCAATGGGCAGGAAAGTAAATTCCAGAAATGGTAACAAATCATAAATCAGCATGTTTCACGTGGCACCAAATGAATTTCAACATCAGCAACATCAGAGAACCAACAACTGAAGTCAAGAATTGAAAGCATGTTAGTGGCAAAAACTTACTCGGCAGCTATAGCTAATTGCTTGATAACAGATGTTGGAGGAATGTTATTGGTGTTGATGCTATTTAAAATGTCTACAGAGGGAACTGCTTCTGAAGCCTGTAGGACAACAATCTCATTCAGAAATCCCTTCATATGAATTTTATGAGGACACAAAAAAAGCATTTTAAATGCAATTACAGCAACCTTCACCTACGGATGAGCAACATAAAGAGAATCATAAATGTACCTTTGCTTCCACATCATTCTTTACTTTGAGCAAGTATAAGTTTTCATCATAGCATGCAACAGCCATTGTTGAATTTTCAACTTTCTCTGAATCTTCAACTCCTTTTTTACCTAGCCGTATATTCTTAAATCTTTCTTGCCATTCTTGCTTTGTCCCTAAATTTGCAGGCATCCACTTAGAATGCTTTACCTCATGAATGCTCTGCTTCATGCCAAACAAATTTCAAAACTAATATAAATGAATATGTATTGGAAAATAATTATGATGTTACATGAATTATCAGGAAAAAAAAAAGTGCAAATGTAACAACAAAATTCATCATAGTAACTACTCAGCAGAATTTTGAAGCCTTTTTTGGTTGCTGGGAAAGTGCAGGAAACTAAATAGCATACAAATTGCAAAGCCTCCAATTCGATTCCAAGCAAACCAAGCTAAAGCCTTCGAATTCAATACTTGATAAGTCAAACATAAAGAAATTCAAAAACAAAGAATGCTACACTGTACTTCGTTTTCCCAGCAGCCAAACAAGGTTCCAATTTACCTTTTAAAAGACACTTTTTTTTTTAAATCAATAATAATGAAACTAAAACAGCTTAATCCTACATTTCTCTTAAAAGAAAGCCAAATATCAGTTTCAAAATTCAAAGAAAATTTACCTTAGACTCGGCTTCTCTCGTCGGAGATTCGTTTTTGAATTCTTTCGGTGATAATCTATCAGAATCTTCAGGAAATGAATAGGAAAAAAAAACGAAACAGAAAAAACGAAACTCCATTATAATATCTATCAAGAATCTCTTAAAAACCGGAAATTGATAAAAAGAATCCAAAAATAGCAAAGCGAGAAAAAAAAATAAGCGATAGATTTTGAACAGCCAAAAATATAGAGGTTTCTAATTTTAATTACCTAGATCGGATTTCAAATCAGTGAGGACTCGCTCGGCTTTGGCAGCTGCGGAATGGAAAGCAATTCTTGCTCTGGACACAAATGAAGGAGGCTCCATATTGTGCGCCCCGCCGATTTGGACCGTAAGAAGAAGAAGAAGAGAGCGAAAATAGTTGTTAAAATCGAAGAGATCAAAATGGCACCTATTTTTTTTTATATGTATTTATTTATTTTCAGATAGAGCGGGGATATTCCTTTTGGTGAAGAAGAAAGCCGAGTGGAAAATGGAGGATTTAAACATTTTAAAGAAAAAAAAAACTGAAAAAACTATTTAACAAATACTATTAAATATTGTTTTCTTAATTTGTTTTATACTGCTAATTTTCTTGTTAAAAAAAATATGAGATATATAAAATTAAAATCTTTAAAAGAAACATTCACCAAATATTTCAGTGTTAATATCTAGACTTAGCAATCTTAGGTGACAAAAACAAATGCAGGAACTAATCAATCATTCGCAGTTCTCATTATTAATTGTTTAAATCACCATCTTAACTTAGAAGCCTTACCCAAATTGATTTATTTAAAATAATCATATTTCTTGTAATTATAAGATTTTGTCTGCCTTTTATGGTCAACACGTTTTGGATGTCATGTACCACCTAACCCATTTTAAGTTTACATGATAATGTGTTAAACTCTCTTCACATTTTTTTACAAATAAAAATACTATTTCAAAACTTCTTTTTATATTTAATTCATTTTACTAAGTATAAATCGTAATTTGTTAATTGAATTTTAGCTTTGTTGACACTAATATTTTTATTTATACAGAATTATATGAATTTTTTTGTGAAAATTAAAATTACAAAGTAATTAAACTAGATCAATAAAGGAGGATCTTCAAACAATCTTAAACATATTCAAACTATCTGTAATTGAGTTCCCTTCTCTAGGTAAATGTTGAATCTTCCACTGCTTAAACATATTCAAGACTTGAAGTATTCTCTTGACTAAGGTCGAATTAGAGCTTCCGAAAGAGCCATCTTGAATAATGTTATTAATGGCCTCAATACTGTCAGTTTGGATTGAGACCCTATCGGATCATCTTTCCAAAAGAAGGTTTAACCCATCTAAGATCTCCCAAAGCTCAGCCTCCATCACTATGCAATTGGCCAGAATCGGCAAAACCCAATGATCTACCCAACGTGATGATCACATATTTAACCTCCAGCTGCTGCAAAACTTTCGTCAAGCCTAATCGAACCATCTATTCTCAAGTAAACCCAACTGCTAACTAGAGGTAAAAAGTGGAGATAACTATGAAGCTTACAAATTTAAACACATTGAAATCATAAATTATTTTTCAATAATATTTTTATAAAAATAGTATCAACTTAATATTTCCTCAAATTATAAATGGAGAAAAAACCTAAGTGAAAAATTAGATTTAATTAAATCATGCTTCCAAGATTGAACTTTTCTTGCTTAATATTAATATTTCAAGTTAAAATTGAGTTGATTACGCCCTTCTAAAGACCAAGGCAACTTTGGATCATGAAATAATGAATCAACGGAATGTACTCATTCTTTGATCTCGATTTTCCCATGTAAGTTATTGACTAATTAAGTACATGAAGTCTCTTTAAACCTTAATCTAAAAAATGACTAAGTACATAAAAGTACTAAGTTCTGCTCATTTTGAATTATTGCTAGATTGATTTAAATCAATTTTAAATTTATATTTTAAATCAGGTTGAACTTGAACAAATATAAAATATGTTAATATCATATTTATATCAAAAAAATTTTAATTGAAATAATTTTTTTAAATGCCAACACATGAACAGAGGCGAATCTAGGGGCGCCCCACCCCTTAAAATGGAAAGTTGTTATTTAAGCTTTTTAAAAATTTTAAAATTTTAAGTTAGTAAAAGTAAAATTACACTTTAACTCCCAAAATTATAAAAATTTTATTTTATCTTTTAAAAATTAAAATTTAATTTCTACCCTAACAAAATTTTTGGCTTGACTTTTAATATTTTCATCTAATTTTCTCTTCTTCTCTATTGTTATTTATCTAACATAAATGAATGACTTGTTTTCAAACTCGAGATAGACTTTGACCTTTCATGACTAAACCGAACACACACATAGGGTCAATTCAAGAGACCCCCCGCTACGACATGAACGTGTTTGGTTGTCGTTACCTTCCTCCCTAACCCAAATATCTTTTTCATTGTTACAGTTGGTACTGCTCTCTTCGACACTGGGCTTTTTCCTGGTTGATTTATTAAAAATAATTAAAAAAGAAAAAGGAAATTAAGAACCAGTGCTTTGGTTTCATCTCTCATCAACTCCTTTCCTTTTGGGTTTCTTTCTTTCTCATGGCGTAGGTTTTAATTAAGTACAATAAGCAATTGATGTTTGGCTAAGTTGAAGTAGAAAGTAGTTGCCTAACATTCATTGGGATACAATATTGCGAAGTACCGTATCCACAAAAACCCTAGCTGTCGCCTTGGTTGGATGATATAAATCCCAAAAAACATGATCCTTCCTATTGGAGCAAACAAGGGACTTGAGCTTGTAGATCCCTAAGCCTACAACAGCCACTTTTTATCTCAGTCAACCCTGCAAACATAAATTAAATAACTCGTTAACAAAACTTAACGACAAGTTATACATATACCGTAAGAAGATGGCTTTTGGATCACATGTTGGTATCAAAATAAAGAGTAGTTTATGCCTCGAAGTTCTGATTTTAACCCTTCTAACATTGCCTTCAACTTTCCATTGCATTTAACAGGCCCAAAACTGTATTGTTCATTGCATTCATGGGTTTTGTTTTTAACTCTGTCCGCTGGAATGCACGATAGCAGTGAGAATGAATTTACGTACGCATCAAATTCGTATATCGAAAAAATGGTGAAATTTTAGGATCAAGTTTCACTATTTGTTATAAAGTAGAGTAACGATTCTACCTCGACTAACTTCTTCTTCGCCATAATAACTCCTCTACTACCTTCCATTACTTTTTCAGTAGTGTTTCTTATTTTATATTATTAAAGCAAAGCAATATATATGAAAGTTTTCTCAGCATTTCTTGTTTAATTATTAAAAGAGAAAAGAATTTCTTGTCTATTGAGGCGGAGCCTCTAAGGAACAAGATTTTTATTATATACTAAATACATATGTATTCATATGTTAAATCAAATTAAATTCGCTCTCTCAAAATAAATTTATATTTTTGTTTATAACTTAATTTCATGTGTTAAGGGTAAAAAATTTAAATTTTTATTTGTTATTTTTATTACATAAACTACACCAATATCCATTCAATTATGCATGAATTTTTGTTTTAATCACTTAAATAAATAGTCACCAACGTTTTGAGATAATAGAACAATGTTATAACACTTTTTAATTGGTTTAATAATTAATTTAGTCCTCAATTTTTATATTTATTATCTATTTTACCTTCTTTTTTTAACTCAGTCAAAATCTATTTTATTCGTAATAAAACCTCCAGGGAGGTTACAAGGAAAACAATCACAAAAACACCTTAAACAAACCATATTGGATTTCCTTGCATTTTGCCTTTGTATACAAATTATATTTTTCCCTTTCTATATGATAAAATAAAGTATTTATTTTGGTGTTGAATCATTACATGATTGCCATGTTGGAATCCATGTAAGCATTGAATTTCCTTGAACTTAAAAAAATTACTTATTAACATTTTAATAAAAATTAACTATTTGTATCAATTGCATTATAAAATGGAAAAATCAAATCTCAAACTTTAGTAAAGAAGGAGACCAAAACCATATTTTGACTTAAACTATGGATGCAATTTAGATGTATTATGTATTTTATTGACTAATTGAAATTTCATTAAACTTAAGACTAAGTTTGGGAGTTTGGGTAAATAATTATGAAGTAAAGGAAAGGCTGATGAAAGGAAATGATATATATATTGTTTGAATAGTTAAAATTATTAAAGGAAAGGAGAGTGAAGAAATTTCATGAAATATTTGATTGGAGGATGTATAAGGAGTTGTTTGATTGTCACAATATATTACAAAACTTAATAAGAACTTAATGAAATCTTGAATTAAAGCCTAACTTTTGAGATACATAGCTTGTTTATTTATACAAGAAACTATAACTAATTCATAGTTAGTTGAGGTTAACTAATAGTAATTATTTAGTTGCTTCTGCTAATTGTTATTGTTAGCATATGTTGATATTTCCCCTGTAGAAGCGCGAAAAATAGCAAGTGAAGCCACATTGAGTTTGTCGCGACATTGAGCAAAATTTCCTATGGTCAGCGACTTGGTAAGTATATCTACTACTTGATCTCGACCAGGAACATAGTTCACTTGTAGGTTGCCACTCAACACCTTGTCTCGAACGAAATGCAAGTCAAGATCCATATGTTTCTCACAAGCATGTAACACTGGGTTGGCAGCCAAAGATACTATGCTGGAATTGTCACACTAGACAAATAGAGGTTTTGGAGGTTTTATCCCAATTTCATCAAGTAAAGAATGAAACCAGGTTACTTCAGAAGCTGCATTTTCCAAGCTTCTGTATTCTGCTTCTGTAGTGGATCGTGACACTACACTTTGTTTCTTAGATGTCCAACCAATGAGATTATCTCCAAGATATACACAATAACATGTTGTGGACTTACGATCTTCAAGACAACTAGCCCAATTGGCATTAGAAAATCTAGTCAATGTGATCCTTGAAGGCCGATAAACTATTCCATGGTCAAGCGTCCCTCGAACATACCGTAAAATACGTTTAATAGCACTCCAGTGAATGTCATGTTGCTGATGCATGTACTGGCTCACCTTATTAACAGCAAAGGCAATATACGGTCGGGTGAGACACAAGTATTGCAATTCTCCAACAATATGCTTGTACGTTGTACCATCATTAAGTGGAGTGCCAATCAAAGAAGTCAATGTAGGTGAACTCACCATAGGGGTGTGAACAGACTTAGCATTTGCCATACTTGCTTGATCCAATAACTCTTGAGCATATTTGTACTGGGAAACATGCATACAATCACCTTTGCTAACGATTTCAAGTATAAGAAAATAACTGAGATCCCCTAAGTCATTTAAAGAAAATTGTTCATCAAGACATTGTACTACTTGATCAATTTCCAAGTTTGTATCACGTGTGGCGATTACATCATCGACATACACAAGAAAAAAATACATCCAACTGTAGTTTTCTTGAAGAACAATGATGAATCTATACAAGAAAACTAAAATTGTTGCTTTTGAACCGGAAAGCCTTTCAACTTTTCAAACCAAACTCTCGGAGCTTGTTTAAGACCATATAGAGCCTTATTTAGTTTGCAGGCCAAAAGAGTTCTATTTGCATCACAAACTTCAAATCTAGGAGGCTGTTTCATGAACACCTCTTCAGCTAGATCATCATTTAGGAATGCATTATTAACATCAACCTATCGTAGTCTCCATTGTTATGACACCACCAATGCCAGAATTGTTCGAACTATGTTTGCTTTAACCACAGGGCTAAAGGTCTCATGGTAATCTAGTCCAGCAGCTTGAGAGAACCTATGTACCACAAGAAGCGCCTTGTTGTGGGCTACACTACCATCTGGATTCTTTTTAACTTTAAAAATCCACTTGCATCCAACAAGAACTCGATCAGAATGTGGTACTACCAAGGTCCATGTATTATTTTTGGACAAGGCCTGAAGCTCATTATGCACAGCAAGCTGTCAGGATGGATCGACCAAAGCTTCATGTATATTAGTTAGCTCAACTAAGGTTATTGTAGTAGTGTAAACCTTTAGCTTATAGATGCCAGCTTTGCTCCTGGTGATCATTGGATGTGTGTTATCAAGAACAAACTCATGTTGTTGTTTAGTAACTGGACGAGAAGATGCAGCAGTAGAAATCGTAATAGTAACTTTAGGAGATACACCGATAATAAGATCAACAGATGGTGTAAGAGAGATGCGAACTGGAGATGAACAAAATTAGTAGCAGAAATGGGTGTGAGGGAATCAAAAATAGTAACAGTAGGTGACAAAACATGTTGAATTGGTTGCGAAGTTAAAGAATGAGAAAATACAAACACTGGTAGTATTGTGACTGGTCTAGTAGTAACAAATTTGATTGAAGCAACATTTTAGAATGAATATTTGGAAAATGGAAACACATTCTCGTCAAATCGAACATGCCGAGAAATATTAACATAACCAGCACAATCAACACACTTATACCCTTTGTGACTAGAAGCAAAGCCCAAAAATACACATGGAGAAGACCGATACTGTAACTTATACCTATTATAGGGTCGAAGCAATGGATAACACAAACACCCAAAAACCTTGAGTAGCTTGTAATCGGGTGGAATACCAAATAACCTTTCAATTTGAGATATGTCGTTCAAGACCTTTGTTGGCAAAAGATTTATTAGATGCATTGTAGAATGAAAAGCATCAGCCCAATAAGAAAACGACAAAGATGCTTGAGCAAGCAAAACCATACCAACTTCCACAATTTGTCGATGACCCCGTTCGACCAATCCATTATGCTCAGATGTGTGAGGACAAGAGAGTCTATAAGTAACACCATTCTGCTTGAGATAACAAGTAAAGCATTTGAATTCACCTCCATTGTCTGTTTGTAACTGCTTAAGCTTGACACCTAATTATAACTCAACAAAAGTCTTGAATGACAAAAAAGTCTAAAAAGCATTTGATTTGTTTTCGAGAAAATAAATCCATGTATGTCGAGAGAAGGCATCCCCAAATGATATGTAATATTGAAAACCTAAAAAATACCAAGAGGCTGGCCCCCACAAATCAACAACAATAAGCTCTAGAGGAGCAGAATACATTGTTGTAAAAGAACAAAATGGTAGCTTATGGGTTTTTCCTATTTCACAATAATGATATGAACTCGTATTCATGGATGAATTTGAGTCGTTTGTTGCCCGATCATAAAAATTAAGTAATTATTTTTGGTTAACAAAATGGACATTTTAAAGGTTGATAGTTTTAAAACAAAGAAAATGGTTTAAAAAATAAGTTAATAGTTGATGGAATGTGAACTTAACAGCGGAAGAAAGAACCTCTATTAAAGAATAGAGACCCGAATCTTATAAGGCTATCAAGGTGATAGATGGATAGTTGGTAAAGGACCATGACCTATTATCTAGGAAGATAGGAATCAATCGATATCAATGGGGTTGAACACCACACTCAAAGAGTGATAAGTTCTATAAGGGAAACAGATTGACGCCACTAGCAAGCTAGATAAGTCAATTTGAATCACCAAGAACAACGAGAGTTAAACAACTCACAAATATGATATATTTCATAAAAAGGATCAAAAGTTTTTCCAAATGTTTACAAAACAACTATTTATAGAAAAAAATAAAAAAGATGAATGGCCAACATTTAGCCATTAATGTAGTTCATGCATACAATGAACCAAATGTTTATGAACTCCCTTAAATGAATATAAATAGTTGTTCACTCCCCTTTGTTGGTTCATGGATGTTCATCCCTTGTGTTGGCATGTATTTGGACGTTCATGCACCTCATTGAATGATATTCATGCATGAACTTTAACTTGAAGAGTCAGATTCTTCCTCCCTTTGTTGTGCATGAATTCTTAGGATAGAAGAAAGCTTCAAGTGCCTTATATGATCACCAAAAGTCTCATTCATCTCCTTGGATCGTTCATGCACTTGCATGGAGCATGCATTCTCATAAATAGGTGCTTTAACAGCATGTAGGTTCATCCTCCATGATGTTCAGCCTTTAATTCCCCTTCAATCCCCCTTGGTCGAATGATAGATGCATGGGACATGCATCTCCTTTAATTGAAGCTTTAATGTGTCTTGAACACATGAATGGGCAGTTTGTATTTAGCTGATTCATCCCCTACTTTCGATGCATGTATGTGTTAGTACATTGGCTGAATTAATGAGCTACTTGTTCATGACCTTGAAGCATGTATCTTGTGGATTCAATGTGTGACATTTAAACCGTACAAGCCCCTTTTGGAGTGCATGAATATTTCAGCCGTTAAACTCGATTAAGACAAATTAAAAACACCAACTTAATGTGTAATAAGCTAAGACACAATTAAGATGTCTAACTTAAAACATGCATTGATGTTGTCCGAATTAGAACATACTTAATAGACATAAATCAAATTAAGATACTAAGACGGATATAAATGCTGAACAAACAATGACACAATTAATAGACTTAAACAACAAAAATAATCGGACATGTAATAATGTTGTATGGAATTAAAACATAATTAATATAACTGAAATAACTAAGAATGTTTTAGTCTTTATTCAGCAGCTAAATTAGCTAGCTAAATTGCAAATCGGTTTGAAGTAAAGTGCATGGGGCACTTAACGAGCACTCCCAAGCTCGATCGGTTGAAGCCTCTCCCCAAATTTGTTCCACCAAAGTCGAAATTGCTTCTTAAGTACGTTGGATCGAGCTTGAATAATTGGACCAGTTGGTAGCTCGATTGGATCACGAACGGATTCGATTAATCCCTTTGACGAGTTCGTATCACGTACCTGACACAATGAAAAAGATTTATTTCTGCGAACTCTAATATTACAAGATTTTAGTATCTGATCAACAACAGCAGAGGAGGGGTGACTGAGTCATTGATGCCAACGAGTAAACTGAAAATCTAAATCAGACTTCTGAATAGACTCAACGGCATCAGCGGCTTCATGTATAGTGTTGAAAGCATGTATAGGTGCTGCTGGAAGAAACTTGTATAGCCCACTTGAATCAGTGTCTTGGAGTAGAATCTTGTGAGTTTTCAGATCCTTTACATAGCAATAATGAGGATATAATTCAAAATAAACTTTGTTATCCTTAGCAAATTTCGAAACAAACAACAAATTTTTGTGTATATCAGGAACAAACAATAGATCATGCAGCAATAATTCACCAGAACCAGTGGACAAAAATGATGAACCAGTATGAGAAATAGCAACACGATGACCATTACCTATAGTAATTGTACTTCACCCATATAAAAAATACATTTAGCGAACTTGGTAGGATCATTGGTAATGTGTGTCGTCGCTCCACTGTCTGGGTACCATGCTTGATCAGCCACATTGGAGGAAGTGACCGGAACTAATGCAAAATTTGCTTGTAGCACATTCGAAGCATTAACAAAGCTAAAAGACCCCGTATAGTTGAAGGTATCAACATAAGATGTGCCAAATGAGGGAGAATGTAACCCAGATCGAAAGTGATTAACTGGACTTTGGTCAACATAGCACATGTATACACCATGCCAATGAGATGAAGATCCAGATAACCCAACTGACATCAGATGCATATGGTGTTTCCCAAAGTTAGGATTTCAATGGTAGAATTAGTATAAGAAGAATCATATCTGTAATAACATCGGCGTACTAAATGCCCTAATTTACCACAGATATGATATTGTAGTTGAATACCACTAGAAAATCGACCACGCCCTCATCCACGAAAAAAACCATATGCACAACTTGATTGATACGGTTGCGGTGGTGGTTGACCAACATATGTAGGAAAATGCATAAACACGGTCTTGTTGGTTGAAGCAAGATTCACAGGAAACGTGATTTAAGATATATGCGTCTGTTGTCGAGCTTCAGTGTCCAGCAACACTGTAGTGATGTCCTATAAATTAAACATCACCTTAGTTGTTGTGATAATAGAAACTACATGATCAAACTCAGAGGGGAGTCCTTTGATGATTATTGATTGTTGCTCTTCCACAAACACTTGTTGCCCACAACTGGACAATGAATCACAGAGATGTTTGATCCCTACTAGATACTCAGACATGGAGAGTTCATTTTTCTTAAAATTGTGAAGAAGAGAGCGACACCTCATAGCTTTGGTGGTGGACTGTGTGCCAAGAATCCTTGTCAAAGCTTCCCAAAAAACAAAAGAAGAGGAAGAACTATTGATTGATTGATTGTGCAGTGAATGACTTACAATATAAAGAAGCCAGACAACCAAAGTTGAATCTTACTGCTCATATTGTATATATACTGGATTTTCGATAGAACTTCCATCAGCATCAACAAGAATTCATAGAGGCACCGTAAAAGTTCCATTAATGAACGAATGTAGGCGTTGTGTCTTTAGCACCAGCAAGACATATTGCTTCCATGATAGAAAATTGCTCTCGTCAATAAGCACAGCCACCTTTTGAGAGGTGAGTGCAAGAGGATTGAAATGCCTGCCAACGACTCTGCCGACTCTACGGAATCCATGGGAAAAAAAACTACTCTAATACCATATTAGAAACTTAATAAGAAATGAATGAAATCTTGAATTAAAGCTTGAATTTTGAGATACATAGCTTGTTTATTTATACAAGAAACTATAACTAATTCATAGTTGGTTGAGGCTAACTAATAGTAGTTATTTAGTTGCTTTTGTTAACTGCTATTGCTAGCATCTGCTGATACACCACAACTTTACCAACAATGTAGTTTCTAAACTGACTTCACTCAATTGTTGATACACACATATTGTGTCATAGCTCTGTACTTTAATTCTGCACTAAACTAAGAGACTACATTTTGTTTCTTATTGAATCCACTTCCTATTTCTCCCGTTGATGACCGTATCCATCACCGCTCGTCCTTCGTTGCTCAGTTAGCCACTCCCTTTATAAGGGCAAAACCAGAAAATTTTTTTAGGGGAAAAAATTAAATTGTAATTTTTACGATAGCAAAAATACAATTTCATCGTTTTAATAGCCTATATCTTTATAATTTTTAAAGGATTAAATCAAATTTTTATATTTTTAGGGGGTCAAAGTGTAATTTTATCTTTACTAGTTTAAATTTTAAAAATTTTAAAGGGCCTAAATAGAAAATTGTCCATTTTAAGGGGGTCGGGTCCCCTGCCAACCCCCTAGTTTCTCCCCTATCCCTTTGGTTTCATGTCTGTTCTTCATTTGACTACTTCATCCACTCCCTCAATGGTCGTTGCTCGCTTGCCTACTCACTATCCCCTCCCTTCTTTGACTACTCTGTCGCCCATTCCTCCCCTGTAGCATCATCGTTTATAGCCCCTCCCATGGCTAGGGTAAGTTGTTTTCTTTTTCTTTTAATTTTCCAGATAAACTACGAGTTTAGGATATATTAAACTTTTAAAAAAATCAAAGTAAAAATTTCATCATCATAAACATACTAATCAATCATATATCAATTTCACATTTAATCATTATCATGTATCAATTCATATTAGTCATTTATTTCATGTTTACGATTTAGTCCCTTTGATACCAAAAGACATTATTTACCTAACAATTCGAACTAAAAAGTAAAACAATATAATACATACATAACATGATTTAATAAAGTAAGTCCTGTATGAACTTACGACAAAAACAACAACAAATGAAATATCTAAGACTAATCCGCAAATTTATCTTTTCTTCAATTATCTTTTAGTTGATTCAAATCTCGATCTATAATAATTCATTACAATTTATCAATTTTAAACATCTTTTAACAGTCTATTATATCCATAAGTCAGTTCAATTTCACTTTTGAAAGTTTCCTAAAGTTTTTATTTTATTTAATTTAGTCCCTAAAACTGAAATAGCTATATCTTTCATATTTAAGCTTTGTTTTTCAATACGAATTCAATTTCATCCTTCTATAAACCTATATTATCTATAATTATAGAAATTTTGTACCAAATCTGAAATATTTACACTTTAGTCTCTAAGTTCAAAACTATCAATTTTACTTTACACATTAGTCCTTTTCACTTTTAAACTTACAAACTAACAATTTAAAATTAAAATTTCAAGCATTCATCAATGGTATCATTTATAAACTTTAACAATTTTGAAAATTGACACACAAGTTAGCTAAATCGAGCTATAACAATCACAAAATATAAAATTTACAAAAAAAGAGATTCGATTTACCTTATTATGCAAAGGCGGATTGTTTGGAGCATTCAACAATGGCTTCTTGGTTGTTTTCTTTTGAGTTTCGGTGTAAGAAAGCTAAAATGGATTAGGATGGCTTTTCTTTTCTTTAATTTTATAACATAACATATACTTTATTAGTTATAATTATAATTATAACATAATTTAATAAATTTTATGCGGACGAATGCCACCAACCGTCCACTATCAACTAAAGTGGGAATATTTCCACTTCAAACCTTGGTTTAATTACTATTTTAGTCCTTTAGTAATTAAAAATCTCTAGCGATTAAACTTTACTATTATAGTTTTGTTCTTGTACTCTAATTAACTAACTAAATGTAAAAATTAATAAACCAAATTTTAATTAAACTTTATATTAATCTTGAAAATATTAAATAATAATATTTACGGGCTCGCTCGTCAAAAATGGGGTTCTGAGGCCACCGTCTCCTATACCATTGACTTTCGGGTCAAAATACTTGTATCTTAACTAACTATCTAATTAACAAAATTGTCAAACCAAAATTTAATATAATACTAAAATTAACTCGTAAATATTAATTAATAATATTTACAGATTTGATCATTAGAAAACGGGGTTTCGAAACTATTATTTTCAACACCACTGAAAAACGGCTATTACATATTCTTATGCCATATTTTATTATATTTTGAATTATGCTGATTGAAATTTGGAAGAGTAGAAAGAGGGATTGACAATCTCACCTCAAGCATTATCCTTATCCTTATCATTTAAGCTATTTATTTGGTGATTAAGCTATTGATTTATCTTAGATGATAAAGTTTTATTTTGGATAATTTTTGAAGATATTTTAAGAGATATATTCAGCCTTTTACTAAGTTTTATGTCTATCAAAACTTTGCTAAAGGGATTTTTATGCTAGTGTGTTAGACACTACTTGTTTAGATATTTTTATGGAGAGAGATTGTATGTAATGTGAGGTATTTGGGGAGAGAGTTGTAACAGTTCAAGTTCAATTTTGGGGTTGCAGTTATCCCATGGAAGAGGGTAGGTTAGGCTTAAACCAAGAGTTGTATTGTCTGAATTGTTGAATGAAATCATTCTCTAAGCGAGACTCTGTAGAATAGGATTGGGAAACTCGAACTGTTTTAACAAATATCATCTGTTGATTCTCTCTTTACTTATCTCTTTGACTCGTGTTTTGGATTTGTGCTTATTTTTCTCATTGTTTTGCTTCTTGTGTTGATGTGCTTAAACGGTTCTGCCCAAACCTTTGTTCAAACATCTGTTTGAACATTGAATTGAACATAGAACAAATCGAAGGTTCTAATAAGTTTTATATCGAGATTGAGAGTGCAAATAAATTTATTACTTGGTTTGTTAAAGAGAAAGGCTTAGAGCTGAATAATCTAAATCTTTTAATATAAAAGCGTGGTTCCTATATTGAATTGTCATAAAACTTAATAACTAAACAGCTTAACATGCATTAATTGGATTTGAGATTCTTATTTTTTTTGTGACGTTAATGTTCTGTTTAGTATTTCATGTATTTGACATAAATTTTGATATGCTAATAAATGACGTCATATAAATCTTGAAATATTTGTATATTTATATTGTACTCGTGTAACTATTTTATGTTATATCGTTTTTAAAATTGTGATGTTACATCGCAACCAAACTATCTACTTCTCTTAGTACTGTAAGCGATTGATAGTTGAGTATAAGTTCAAGCAGAAACTAGTTGCCTAACATTCATTGGGATACAGTATTGTGAAGGGCCATCAAAAAGAGTATCCACAAAAATCCTAGCCGTCGCCTCAGTTGGATGATACAGATCCCAAAAAACATGATCCTTCCTATTGGAGCAATATTTCGAAATGGGCATACAAGGGACTTTAGCTTTCAGATCCCCAAGCCCACAACAGGCACTTTCTATCTCATTGAACCCTGCAACCATAAATTGAAAAATCTCAAACCTTTTAACAAAACCTAAAACAATTAAATGCCCCCCCAAAAAACTGCATAAATTAATTAAACCACAAGTTATATATATAATACCATAAGAAGATGGTTTTTGGATGACATTTTGCATGATACTATAAGTATCAAAGTAAGAGTAGTTTATGCCTTGACGCTCTGATTTTAACCCTTTCAACATTGCCTTCAGCTCTTCATTGTACTTGACAGACCAAAAATTGCATTCTTCATTGCATTCATGGGTTTTGTTTTTAACCCTTTCTGCAGGAATACACCCTATCACTCCGACACCAGTTAAAACGAATTTACGTGCACCGGTTTCGTATAGTCTCTGCCAAAAGAATAGTGAAATTTTAGGATCAAGTTTCACTATTTTTTTCCAATGCAAATATCACTTATTTAGTTACCTTGAGTTGTCCTTTTAGGGTGTTGGCCATCAAGTCCACAAATTGTTGTGGGGTGCTCTTCTTTCTAAGATCAGACGATCCAAAATAATCTAACATGTCATTGCTACCGATAACAATGGTGAAAAGGGCTTTTGAAAGGTGCTTTTCTGCACCAGATGGTCCCATTTGTTGCACCAAACTTTTATATACTACAATGTAGTTGTCCACTTGTTTTAACAAAGGAATGGATTGACCCTAGAAATTTGGCAAACCATGTGTGAAACTACAAACCCTAATATAGCTACATTTGAGAAACAATTGATTCGTACACATGACATTTATTAGAGACTTACGTAAGTTTGATCCGTGCCATTGAAGATTCCGGCACCACCTGAGGCGAAGCTAACGCCGTTTATATATGCTGATTCATCTGTCTTCTTTAACAAAGAAAGATAGGGTGGTGAACTTGGTAACCCTAATTTTTCGGCTGCGCAAATAACAATATTATATAAATGGAACAATGTGAATACAATAAATCTAATACTAAAGGTGAAGTAATTCTTAGATGTTTTTTCTTATTTCATGTGTGTCTTCAAGTTGGGAGATAATAGATCAAATATTTTCCGAGTTGAAACGACTTTTGAGATTCACAAATATTTCAAACATTATCTGTAAACTAAGATATTCGTTAAACAGATCAATTATTTTAATAAAATAATTACAATTTCCAACCAAGGATAAAGCTGATGAGCATCTGAATGATATAGCTTTGTTTTAATATTACTATTTATGAATCTTATTCAACTTTTTATACGTTCAATCAATACTCTTTTAACTTTTAAGTGATTCAGCCTTTTTCTTTTCTTTTTTAATTCATAATTGTTATTAAAGCAATAAACCCATATCTTCAACCATACAGTTAAAATTCAATTGATAAATATTTAATCGAGAAAAGAGTAGTTAAAGAAAGAAAGAAAAAGAAAAAGGTGATTAATTAAATTTAATTTGCATGGCTACTTATCAGTAAATTCGTAGTGCCTTACATTGAAACTTAATTCAATTATCATCCAAAAACTCATCCCAGTTGTGAAGATTACTTACCAAGCAAATCAGCTGCATTCTTGCCATTACTAAACCTCCCCGTTGGTTTCTTGGTTGGAAAATCGATTCCGTTGTGAGGAAAATCTGCTTTTGCAATGGAAACCGGAAGGTAATTGTTGTTCCCTACATCAACCAACGAATCCCCGAAAACAAACACCGCCGGCACCATTTGAGCTCTCGAAAACTCCATTCTCAAACTCAATAAACAAAAGAATAACAAAAACAACAACAAGTTCTTCACCCTAAAACCTCTACCATCATCCATTCCTTTATTGAAGAAAAAACTTTGGTTTAAAGTGGGGAGATGAAGATGTGAGAGTTTCATATTCTTTTATAGACAGTGTGGGGTTGAGGACGGAAGAGAGTGGGGCTCTATTCTTTTGAATAAAAAATTATATTAAATAAAAAATATTTAATATAAAAATTTGATGATTATTGATAGAGAGTGGATGAAACATGTTAAGAAGTTATGTAATAAAATAAAAAGGAATGAATGGGATGCTTTAAGAATATAAAGCTGTAAGCGTCTGTAAGTTGAGTTGGATGGTGTGTGAACCCACCAAATTGATTCAGACAGAACCCAATGAGTGGTAAGACAGAGAACAAACTCATTCAGTTCAGGTGTGGATCCCATTTTCCATTTTCCATCCATTCGATTCATGGTCACGTTCCATGTCTCAGCTTTTATTTTATTTTAAAGCTGGAAATAGAGATCATAATAAGCAATCGAATGGCACCGTCCCATACTCGAACTACTTTCCACTTTTTAATTACTTTCTTAGGATTATTACCCATACTAATTAATAATCAACCATTTTAAATTAGATTTAGTTCACACAATTAATTTGGCTATAGATTGATGCCCAAACTCCGAAGCTATTCAATGATTTGTGTGGGTTCTTTGTTAGCTACTATAATGAATTCTAGCTATAAAAAACAGAACAAATAAATCATATATATTAACCCAAAATTAATTTTAAGGCCGGCAAAGCATAAGATATTAAATACTGCTATTATAATGTTTGATCTTATTTGACTCAACTCTAATTTATATAGTTTTATGCATGGACAGTGAATCAAAAATGGCACATCATTGAAAATGAAGGTATATTTATTTCTAAAAATTTTAAATGATGTGTCATAATCTAGTTCATAGAATTATATAATATATTATCAGGGTTGGGAGTCAGCTGAATGAAGAACATGAATGAATAAATAAAGAAGCAAGAAATTTGACCAAATATCTGTTATAATTGAAGAAAACCATTGTTCTTTTATGGACAAAATGAAATTGGAAAGCTGGCACAACCCCCCACTATAACCATTGATCCACAACGGCAAGTTGGTTGGTGGAAGGCTAGCCAGTGGAGACACTTTGACGCAGCTCAATGAACAATAGATGGGACCATGGTTTTTATCTATTGATGGTCTGATGTACCACCACAAATGAGTGCTTTCAAAGGATAAGAGGCGTGGAGCTCTTTGCAACATAAAGATGCCAAATGGATCACCACTGACTCAACCTATCTCACTTGCGTTCACGCTTTGTTTCAAGCCCTCTTGATTGTCTTCTTCCTACATATCTGGAGAACTCGACAAAATCTTTGCGTCTATGCTATTTGTCTTGTTTTGGTGCAGGGCCAATACAATTAATTTTTCTTGTTTCAAAGGGAATTTTTTTATGCATAAGAATAGAACCATAAGGGCAGCACTATATTTACAATCATGAAAAAAAAACATTCAAATTCATGATATTTCTAACCCTACTTGATTAATTTCCAACATGCAATGAACATATTTGGTATGTGCTAATACTAAATATACTTTTAACCAAATCCAAAATCAATGCAAAATAAAATAAAATGGTAGAAACTAACATAATTTTCATAAATCCTAAAGTACAAAATTCATTGTTTCATACGCATGATAAAGTTGGAGACGATGATTTCAATACAGTAACCCTTTAAAAAAATGGTTCCGAGTAATTTCAAAATTTACTCTTGAACAAAGTCAAAAATTTGAACCTAAATTGCCTAAATCAAGGCCTTCATGGGAAAATAGCAAATCTTGGCCTACTTACAGGTGACTGTGTCTAGGATAGAAGGCCCAAAAACAGTCCAAATCAGTCCATCTGAATTTTGACTATGAATAATAGTTCAGTTCGGTTCAGTTTAGTTTAGTTTAGTTTAGTTTTAAAAAAAAAATTCGGTTAATAAGCAATATTTTAGTTTTTTAAAAGCTCAAAACCGAAATCAAATAGGTATTCATATAATTGGACCAAATATACTAAAACCAAAACCGAAACACTATGGTTCAAAACTCTTTGAATGTGTCATTCGTTCAATGTTCATTCAAGCAACTTCAGCCACAGCATGCATAGCATAAGCAATTACTATGGTGTCTAAAAGTTGAATGTAATCTGCACCTGATACGCATTTACACTTCCAGTAGCTCCTTCAATAACGACTTGAAGCTATCCTCATTGCAGCCGTTACAAGGTATAATCTGCATTTCAGAACAGAGTACCAGAACTTTGAAAGGATGCAAATGTTTCAGAATCTCAGGGTCTCGATCATAGTCCTGGTATAATAGAGTTTAACATGATTAAAGGATTCGTATCAAGAGAAACCTTCTGTATGCATCAAAGCCAGCTTTCTCGGTTACTCACTTTTTCTGTAACTATAACAATTGGCTTATAACCAAACTTGTCCTCGAGTTGTCTAAGCCGCCCTCTCATCATATGAATATCCTAGGTTTCATCGACATCACGAAACCAGAACATGATTGCATGGAAAATAGATCTAGGGATATAAAGAATGAAACGGCAGACTAAAATGATCAGTTAGGAGTCTAATAAGGTTTGTGTCTTTTATCCATTGTTCTTGCTAGGGGTGAGCATTCGATCGAATCGAATCGAAAATTTTCGAGTTAATCGAGTTTTCGAATCTCATTTTATCATCTTAACTTTATTTGAAGTTTTCTCGAATCGAGTCGAGTGAGATGGAATTCGAATCGAATCGAATCGAATATATTTGTTCGAGTTAAATTTTAAAAAATAATTTTGGGTCCTTGTAACCATTGTCACCCATCGTAATAAAATTTGTCCACCTTAATCAAATTTTTATTAACTTTCATCACCTCATAATTTATTTATTAATTTTTATATCTTGGTTAGCTTATTTGTTTGCTTAGTTGTTTCAATTATCTTCGGATACTTGTCACTATGTATTTTGGAATTAAAAATATATTAAATATAAAAATATGATTTTTAATAAAATTTATTTTAAAAATAAAATTTGAAATTGATACCAATATAAAATTTTAACACGAATATTTTATGGCATAATTAAGAATTCAATTTTAATATAAATATTCAATATGACTAAACAATTCAATAATATAAATAATATAAAATGTGAAATTTAATTTAATAATATAAATAGTATATATAAATAAAATTATTACTATTTATGTTTAGTGATTTTTTGGATAATTTTGATTTTTATTTGAGAGTAAAGGGTGAGAAGTAAAAGTTTAGGGGAAAATAAAAGTTTTGGGGAATAAAAGTTTGAGGAAAGTAAATAAGGGAGTAAAATTTTGAAGGAAAATATTAAAAAAATTGGAGGGGGAGGGTTTGGGGTAGATGGGAGGTGGGATGGGAAGAGAATAAAAGTTTTAGGGAAAAGTGGGAGGAGTAAAAATTTTGGGGAAAATAAAAAGTTTTGAGGGTTTTTGAGAGTAAAATTTTGAAAAAAAAATGAATGGAAGAGTAAAATTTTGGTAGGAAATGGATTTTGGGTAGATTGGGGGGTTGGGAGGAGGAGTAAAAGTTTTGGGGGAAAAGTGGGAAGGAGTAAAAGTTTTGAGGGAAAAGTAAAAAAGTTTGGGAGTTTAGGGTAAAACTGTAAAATATTATAGTTTGATATTCGAATTATTCGAATTATTCGAGTTATTCGAATTCGAAAACTCAACTCGATTCGAACTCGAAATTGAAAAAAATTGAGTTGATTGAATAACTCGATTAACTCGAATAACTCGATTCGTTTAACTCGAAATTCGAATTTTTTTTCGATTTTTTCGAGTCGAATCGAATTTTGCTCACCCCTAGTTCTTGCAAAGAGATTAAAGTTGTCTCCAGACAAGTTTAAATGAAGGAGGAGCACTGTACCTTAAGTTGAAATGAGTAATGGTCACTGAAGTCAAATCGATCGACAAATAATGGTCCTATCTGCAGCAAGTTATTGAACACAGTAAAATTCCTTTATAGAGATGAATATGAGAAGAAATAAGTGATGGAGAAGAGACTCTCCATTATGCATCACATGTTAACTAAACCGGAAAATAAATAACATTAATAGTAATACCTTTTCCATCGCCCGCACAAAAGCATAGGGAGAACCGATTGCAGAAACACATAAGACAACTGCATCGAGCACAGCTCCCAAATGCATCTTTGTGCTTATATTTCTCAGTTCAAAGAAATATGAGGGAGTCATTCTGGTGTAAAAAATAGGAAGTGACTCCTTGATTTCTTGAACCACTAACTTGATATCTTTGAGCTTTTGTTCCAACACCTGCATGATTTTAAGCATGAGCTTTTAGTCAACTCCTTAACATAGTCCACCTACAAAAACATAAGCCAAAATATGCAGAAATTTTATTGAAGAATGAGAAATTATCTTTTAGAAAAGTACAACTTGAAAGATCAGTTCATCATACCAGGTCAGCATGATGGACTACAGCAATATTGGCACGTTTGATTGCTATTAAAGGTTCTCTTAAGGGTCCAAGAGGAAGTAGTTTGCAGTTTCCCCAAGGCATTAGTCCGTTAATCATTACAATCTCTAGGTCACGACATAAGCTCCAATGCTGCCTTCCATACACATGAGATGATTACTTATCAGCATATAAATGTTTTTTTGCTTAAAAATTACCCAGATAAAGGGAAATGCAGAAACTAAATATAAAAGCATATCAAATCCTAAAACAAGAACTGCTGGCATAAAAATGAATTCATCAGCTTAGCAAGAAATAGGGAACTACCAAGAGAAGTTATTTGGCCATATAATTTCTTGTTAATATACAAAAACTAGCTAAGAGATAATTACTACGTAATAAGACATGCAATAGAACAATGCGTACGAAAGAAACTGTCATACTCATACCTGCATACCATCGTCTAAAACTGCTGCACCAATTTTTTGTGAACCAACATGACTTCCCATTTTTGGGTCAAGATAGGTTCTCTCAAAGAATTTACTACCACGGTAATCAACATATCCATATTTTTCAAAGAACAAATTGGCAGTGGCCACCCGATTTGCACCTACACCAACTTTTACAGGTCCCCCAAGTAGATGCCTTTTTAGCATTTTAGCTTCATCTCCACCGGCATAGCCCTTCAAGAGAACCAAATTTTATAATAGAATTGCAAATTGAAAGTGACAATAACCGAGATAAAAGTTAGCTCTATTCTTGGCCGCTAAACATCGAAATTCAAAACTCAAAACAATTAGAATCCACTCAAACTTACTTAAACCCAATGGCCAATCTTCCACATCAAGAAACCGATATAAATATTACAGCTACAAAGCACCAACTATCTCAATGGCTGAAAAGCAAGCAAAGCAATCCCTTAAGGTTGCCAAAACCTGGGTCAACCTTACCCAGTTAGGACCTATACCGATACCGAAACCCAAAATTATCCGCACCCAAATCAGCATAAAGCCTAAAAACCCCCCGGGAACAAGACTTCAAACCCAACCTGATCAGTACATAAATCGGCAATATAAAGGTTACCAACCCGACCCGATTTTATTTGAAAAGGTTGATGATGCAATTCCAAATAGACTCATATTCAAACCCATTCAGACCCCCTAACCTACCATATGAAGAATCAAGTACAACAATGAATAGTGCAAAAAAAAGTACAAAAATGAAAATAATTGAGGAAAAAACAGAATACCCTCGTCAAAATGAGAGGTGAAATTCCATAATCAGCTAAGCGTTTAGCTATGAACTCAGCCATTGGGGTCTTTCCATTTCCTCCCCACGTCAAATTCCCAACACTGATTACCGGCACTGGCAACCTTCAAAAACAAAAACCCAATAAATTAAACAAAACAAACGAATAATTAACTTGAAGATAATGTCCTCCAAACTAAGCTTTAATATATAATTAATGAGGGGGAGTGTGTCATATGGACCTGTTCTTAGAGAAGAAACCAGAGCGGTAAAGAGACTGACGAATATAGAGAAGGGCGCCGTAGAGAGACGAAGCTAAGGAGAGGAAAGGAATAAGCGAGAGATGAAGCTTGGAAAACTTAGCTTGGTGTCGGTAGTAGGCGATCTCTTTCACTGCTTGCTTCAGTTTCTCCATTATTGGCAACCAAAGGAATGAACACTAAACAACACTGGAAGAAGAGGGAAACCATGGAGGGAATAGTGGAATAGAGGGTAGTTTTGTCAATGACGTACAAAAGGTTTAAATTTGCCCACAGTCCCTGTAGTTTAACGAAATTTAAAATTTAATTTTCGTAATTTAGACATTGAATCTCCAACGATAATTCTGTTCAATTTCGTGTGTACATGTGACAATTATTAATAAATAAATAAATGAATAATTTTTTAGCATTCAAGGATCATACTTTTTGTTAATTTAGTATTTATTTTTAAAACCATAAAATCTAAAATCTAAAAATAAAATATTTCAATACTTTTAATAAAAAATAAGAAATAAGAAGTAATTAAATTAAGGTATATTTTTTAGATAAATTAGTGTTACTAATATAATAATTAATTAATTTAAATAAACATAAGTGATATAATTTTTATTTTCAGTAAAAGTAGAATAAATTTTATCGTTAATTAAAAATGAAAAAGGTCCTAAATTTATGTATACTTGAACCCAGGTCTAACTATTACTTAAATTTAAACTTTAAAATCTTTGTTTTTAACTTTCCCATTTAAAACTAATTTTCTCTCATTTTTCAAAAATTAATTTTTAGTTTTTCTACTAAACACATTTTGTTTAGGCAATTACGTCCTAAGTTGACTAAGGAGAATCAAAGATTGAGGGCTACATGCATCATAAATACTGAGCTTTATCAATATTTGCATGACTGGTAACTCTTACACGTCAGCATTTGTTGATAGCAATTTGTATAATTTTGACCATAAATGTTGTATTTTTGTATAATATTCATTCCTATCTTTCTTTCTTTATATAATATTAAGTTAAGGTTAAATGGCTATATGATAAGAACTCTAATCATCCGTCCGTTCAACTTAAAATCAAAATTTGTTTATGTCAAATCTTTAAATCAATTTAGGTTTACCTACCTAAATTAAAATTAAAAGTTTAGAACCCACCCCAATTTAAAAAAATTATAAAACCCACATAACCTAAAAACATTTCTTTCTTTTGTTAGTGTTCTTAAGGACAGAAGGAGATAAACAACTCTGGGCGACATCCATTTTCGATTACACCGATCAAGACGAAATCACTTCTAAAGTAGTGATTCTTCCACGGCACAATGATTGCTTTATTTATTTACACTTAGTTTAGTTTTCTGTCAATCCTAACACTTTTATTTACAGTAATATATTTCCAACACATAAAAATATTTACAATCACGGTTGTTGCCCCACTAAAATCTTAAAATAAATGTTCCGTATTTATGTAATTACAAGAATTTAAAGAAAATATTAATAACCATTTCATTTTAAATCAAGAAAATCCACATTCCATTCACAAAATAATCTATAATAATTACATATTGTCGAAACCTTTTTTTTTTTAAATCGACTTATATTTTGAAAACGAAAATGGGAGTCGCCATCAATCCTTTTTTATTGAGTGTTATCGGATCACCTCGTAATTTGATCATTTTAATAAAAGTTTAAATTTACTAAAACGATGGTTTTTTGTCTACAAAATCCAAGAAATGGGTTCGGGAGTTGGTTACGCACGATGAATGATTAACACCCTCGTAACGCCCAAAAATAATAGCTAGTTGATTAATTGATGTCTTAGTGTCGAGAATTGAAAATTTGAAAAGAGTTTACAACATGATCCCTTTTTGTATTAAGGTATTACCTAACTAAAGTAATTTTCACGAAAAGGGTTTATTTCAAGTTAATCGAGAAGAAAGAATCATGTCCCATAAGTTAGGACACAATCCCTAAAGAATCATGTCCCATAAGTTAGGACACAATGCCTTAAATCCTCGAAAACGAGAACAAACGCCAAAATCTTATTTTTTTTATTTATTTTAAAGTAGATATTCGACTATCTCGGTTTTAGAAAGAAACCATATTTCGTAAGTTAAGAACACGACTTTTCTAATTCCAAAATAATGAACATTACCTTGATTTAAATTTTTTTTCTTTTTTTATGCATTGTGCAAAGAAGAATGCAATATTTAAAGTAATGTGTATTTAGCTTACTTGGGCATAGCATAAAAATGGATAAGTACATTTAAACACAACTCGTGACATTGTTATAACAAGATAAAATAAAAGAGAAGCATATAAAAATGAAACGATGATGCATGAAAAATATAAAATGTCATACTAACAAATGACAATGATGTAACTATGATAGTGATAAAACACCAATTTGTAATGACGATGGCAAAGATCATATTACAATTATTATTCTAATACTAATAATAAATAATCGAGGAAAGGTAAATAATAATAATGATAATAATAATAACAATAATAACGAGAACAATAAATATGCAAATAAATAAAATAAATAAAAATGTAAGCAATTTAATTTTTAGGTATGTATACAAAATAAAGAAGTAAAAATATATAAATAGATAATAAAATAGTAATAATAATAATAATAAAGGCACAAAGAAGAAAAAAGAAAACCAGAAATAAATACTTGATAAAAGAAAATAAAGAAAAGTTAAATATAAAAATGAAGGAATAACAAAGAAATGAATAAAGGAATTAAAATAAAAAGTAAATAAATGAATAATATATAAATAAATAAGTAAATAAGTAAGTAAATGAATAAAATAAAAGGAATAATAAATAAATAAATAAATAAAAGGAAATAGTTTACAAAAGGGTGAAAAATAAATGACTAAATTGTAATTTAAATGAAATTAAAAGGATAAATCAAAATAAAATAAATAATAAAGGACTAACTTGTAACACGTGAAAAAGAGGAGGGACCAACTGGAAATTATTCCTAGACCCTCAAATGCACCGTTCCATGAGGGACTAAAATGAAACAAAGTCAAAATCACAAGGTAAAAATAAAAAAAAAGAAAAAAAATGGGACCAGATTGAAAACCACCTAAAAAGCGGAAGGACTAAGAGTGCAAATATCTCCCCAAGAAAAGCACGCGGATCCTAGGGGTGGTTCGGGTCGGCCCCAAAACAATATCATTTAAGGGCATTTTAGGCCTGGACGAAACGACACCGTTTCACCAAACCTATTTAAGTTAAAATTTAAAAAAAAAAATCATTTCACTACTGTTTTTAAAAACAATGCTTTCTTCTATTTTTTTCTCTCCAGGGCTCTCCATGTCCGGCCATGGGAGCCACTGCCAATCCGCTGTGGCCACCAGTCGTCGGTGACGGTGACCGCCGTTTCCGGTTGCTAGATTTCACGAAAAATGCCTATTTTAGCTGTTTTGTCTCCCCCAGCCCCGATCTGAGGCTAAAATCTCCAAAAGCCCACTGAAATACTAAAAAGAGACCAAAAACCCTTCGATTTTCCTGGGTTTCGAGAGGCGTCCAGCACTTTCCTACCTGATGAGGTCCTCAAGCAAATCGAAACCGATTCGGAGGCCATGTGCCGAAAGGAGCCGTCCTTCATCGGAGACAGCGTCCTCACCCACCTTGACAGTGGAATACGAAGCAGTGTTCAAGTAAAAAAACTTCTATTTATTTTATGTTTTCTTAAACAAAAAATAACAGATAAAAAAAACAAGTCACCTTCGAAGTTTGTATTCTATTTTTTTTTTGTTGATTGTTCTTTTTGTATTCGATATCTGTTTTTTTTCAAAAAAAAACCTCCTTGTTCAATTTGTTTTCAGACTTTTTATAGCCGAATTTCAATATTATTTTTCTATTTTTTTCTATTGTTTCGTACTGTTTCTTGCATGTTATTACGCTTCTTCTGCCCTTTTTTTTTCTTTTTTTTTGCAGGTGGTGATTGACAATGACGATGGTAGAGACGAAAAGCCTCGGGCGGCGTGCTTGCGAAGGGATAGGAGGCGGCGTGAGAGAAGTGGCGCCAAAAACCCTGGGGTTTCTGGCTATTCTGAAATAGTTTGGGCCACTGAGCCTTTAGGTTTTTAAATTTGGGCCTGATTTTTTTTTTGTAAATGGACTGCTGCAATGGACTTTTGATTTTTTGGCTAAAATTTTTGTTTTATTTTTTTGTAATCTGGGCCTTGGGGAAATTAGGTCATTACAGTTGTCCCTCTTTATTTGTTGTCGTGTAATGAGAATAGAGTAAAGACTTTTAATAATGACAAATTTTGTCTGATCTCACTGAATCTCGACCTTTTTGGTGCTGCTCTTTTTCAAGTAACTTCATTTTAACCCACTACAACTTCAGAGATATAGGATTTGTTGCTTCTATCTGCTCCACTGCAACTTCAGGGAGATAAGACTTGTAGCTTCAATCTACTCCACTGCAACTTCAGGGAGATAAGATTTGTAACTTGTAGCTTTAATCTGTTCTACTGCAACCTCAGGAAAATAAGATTTGTAGTTTCAATCTGCTTCACTGCAACTTGAGGGAGATAAGATTTAAAACTTGTAGCTTTAATCTGTTCCACTGCAACTTCAGGGAAATAAGATTTGAAACTTCAATCTGCTCCATTGCAACATCAGTGAGATAAAATTTGTAACTTGTAGTTTTAATTTGTTCCACTGCAACTTTAGGGAAATAAAATTTGAAGCTTCAATCTGCTCCACTGCGACTTCAGGGAGATAAGATTTGTAACTTGTAGCTTTAATCTGTTCCATTGCAACTTTAGGGAAATAAGATTTGAAGCTCCAATCTGCTCCACTACAACACTAGGGAGATAAGATTTGTGGCTTTAATCTACTCCACTACAACTGTAGGGAGATAAGATTCGCCACGATGACTTCAAACCATCCCACTATAATTTCAGGGATATAGGATTTGTGGCCCACTGATCTGTTACACAATTCTCCAGGAAACATGACCTGTAGAATCCATTTCATAGGCCTATATTTATGCCAAGCGATTAGGATGTTATGATCAGAATGAATCAAATGCTCCTAACTAGATGTATATGAATAATATTTGCATGCATGCAGACTGTCATTTTTTTTAGAGTGATTCCCTTTTTAATGCTTAGGTAGTCATTACTCATTGTTTGTCAAGGTTCCATCACTGATGTATTATCATGCCTTCTTGTTCAGTTCTGGTATCTTTGACAGGAAATTCGAAAAAGTAATCATAATTTAACCATTTGTTCCTCGATATTTCTAACCCTTAGATTTGGTCAGTTCTAACTAGTAGTCCTGTTTCAGGTTCTTGTACCTTTTAGAAACCTTTCAGAGCAACATGCAAAAACTCTTTTACTTGAATATGATTAGTCCATTAATCGTTATTTCAATGAAAAATGCTTGAAAAAGATTGTAACAATGGAAAATATTGAAATTTATTGGGAGCAAAGCTCGAAATAAATAGATTAATCAAAATAGCAAGCGCTGCTAAAATACAAAATGAGTAAGATGAAAACAGATGCCCCAAATATCGTAGCATGAGCTTCTCTGCACAAGCTTCTTGAGGACCATTTTGAGCTTGATATGTGTTTGGGAGATCTAGAGTATTTTGTTGATGCCCCAAGATGTAACATTTCTCCTTCAGAGAATACCTAAGCACCACATTCTCAATCTTCGATCTAAATTTGAGCTGCCTTTTTTCGAGTTTTCAACTCAAATCCTTTTGGTCTCAATGCGCCCTTTGCGAGTTTTCGCCTTGGCCTCTCCTCATTTTTTTCTTAGGTGAAGTATTTCTTAACTGAATCTAAATTTACAGGATTAGGCAGGTTTTTTCCATCCATCTCGATCAAATTCAGTGCTTCTCTAGAAAAGGTCTTCTTTACCACATAAGGTCCTTCCCAGTTTGGCATTCACTTTCCTCTAAAGTATTTTTGTATGAGAATGATTTTTTTCAATACCAGGTCCCCCTCATGGAATTCTCAGGGGCGAACCTTGTTGTCATAAGCTCGCATCATTTATTTTTGGTACATCTGACCATCATGGATAGCTTTCAACCTCTTCTCTTTAATCAAGTTCAGCTGATCATATCGAGATTGGATTCATTCTGCTTCATCTAACTTCAACTCTGACAAAAATCAGAGAGAAAGAATCTCGACTTCAATGGGCAAAACCGCCTCCATTCTATAGACCAATGAGAAAAGCGTTGCCCCGATGGAGGTCCTAACAAACGTTCGATAAGCATAGAGGGCAAATGATAACTTCTCATGTCAATCTTTATAAGTCTCAGTCATTTTTCCCACGATCTTCTTAATGTTCTTATTGGCTACCTCCACCGCACCATTCATTTTTGGGCGATATGGTGACAAGTTGTGGTGTTTGATCTTGAATTGACTAAGACCTCCGCTATCATGTTGTTGTTCAAATTCAATGCATTGTCAGATATAATCCTTTTTTGTATCCCATACCGACATATGATCTCTTTCTTCAAGAATTTGCTGATTGCCTACTTCATGACATTGGCGTAAAAAGTGACCTCTGCCCACTTGGTGAAGTAATCAATGACTACAAAGATGAATCGATGTCCATTGGAAGTTTTTGGCGAGATCGGCCCAATGAAATTCATGCCCTACATAGAGAAAAGTCATGGAGAAGTCATAACATGAAGAGGTGAATGAGGCACATGAATTTTGTCTCCATAAATTTGACACTTATGACATCTCTTGGCATAACTAATACAATCCCATTCTATGATGGATCAATAATATCCAAATCTAATGATTTGTCTGGCCATTGTAAAACCATTAGCATATGTTCCGCAGACACCCTCATGGACTTTTTCTAAGATTTTCTTAACTTCAACAGCGTCCACATATCTTAGTAGCACATGATCATTTCTTCTTTTGTATAGGATCTCCCCATCTAAGACATAGTCATTGGCCAGTTTTCTTAACGTCCTTTTATCATTCTCAGTTGCTTGATTAGGGTATTCACGATTCCTCACATATAGCAGTATATCGTGGTACCAAGAGTGATCATCCTTTTCTTCTTCCTCGATATTGTAACAATGAGCTGGAGCATCATAAATACTAATCTAGATACGTTTTACATCCTCTTGTTTGTTTACTTTGACCATGGAAGCTAAGGTAGCCAAGGCGTCAGCTATTTGATTTTCATCTTGCGGGAGGTAGTAAAAGGTGATGTGATCAAACTCTTTAATTAACTCTAGGACCAGCCTTCTATACTCAATCAACTTGGGATCTCTTATCTCCCATTCACCTTTAAGTTGATAAACCACTAGTGTAGAATCCCCATATACCTCCAGTACTTTGATCTTGCGTTCTATGGCTGCAAGGATACCCATGATGCTTGTTTTGTATTTCGTCATATTGTTCGTGCAATCAAAATCCAATTTACTAGTAAACGGCACCGTTTCACCAGGCCTATTGAAGTTAAATTTTTAAAAAAAAAATCATTTCACTATTGTTTTTAAAAAAATGCTTTCTTCTTTGTTTTTTTTCTCTCCAAGGCTTTCCATGTCCGGCCATGGGAGCCACCGTCGATCCGCCGTGGCCACCAATCGTCAGCAACTGTGACTGTCGTTCCCGGTTGCTAGATTTCACGAAAAAGCCTATTTTAGCCGTTTTATCTCCCCTAGCCCCGATCTGAGGCTAAAATCCCCAAAAGACCACCAAAATACTAAAAAGAGACCAAAAAACCCTTCTGTTTTCCTGGGTTTCGAGAGGCGTCCAGCACCTTCCTTCTCGACGAGTTCCTTAAGTGAATTGAAGCTGATTCGGAGGTCATGCGCCGAAAGGAGCCGTCCTTCATCGAAGACGGCGTCCTCACCCACCCTGATGGTGGAATACGAAGCAGTGTTCAGGTAAAAACCTTCTATTTATTTTATGTTTTCTTAAACAAAAAATAGCAGATAAAAAAAAGAGTCACTTTTGAAGTTTGCATTCTATTTTTTCAAAAAAACCTCCTTTTACAATCTGTTTTCAAGCTCTTTATAACTGAATTACAATATTATTTTTCTATTTTTTTCTATTGTTTCATACTGTTTCTTGTGTGTTATTGCGTTTCTTCTTCTGTCCTTTTTTTTCTTTTTTTGCAGGTGGTGGTTGATGATGATGGTGGCAAAGATGAAAGGCCTCGAGTGGCGTGGTTGTGAAGGGATAGGAGGCGGCGCGAGAGAAGTGGTGCCAAAAACCCTATTCTGAAATAGTTTGGGCCACTGGGCCTTTAGGTTTTTATATTTGGACCTGATATTTTTTTTTGTAAATGGACTGTTGCAATGGACTTTTGATTTTTTGGTTAAAATTTTTGTTTTATTTGTTTGTAATCTAGGCCCAAGGAATTTCCGAAACGAAAGAAGTTGGGGAAAATGAGGAAGAAAGAAACATAGAAATAGAAACTATTTTTGAAGGGGGAGGGGCTAACCAGAAACAGGGGACCGAAGAAAATACTTCTTCCTTTTTTTCAGATGAAGAGGTGGATCCGAGCAAAATCGACGAAACAGAAAAGCTACGAGTGACTGGAAAAAATAATAAAGGGCGAACTCCACTTTCGTTTTAAAGAGACATACTATAAAAATAGATCAGTTTATGAAACTTCTTATCTGGATGGGAATCAAGAAAGTTCGAAGTTAGAAATATTAAAAAAAAAAGAAAATAAATATTTATTATGGATTGAAAAATCTCTTGTGACACTTCTTTTTTATTCTAAATGATGCGATCGACCTTTGCGATATATAAAAAATGACCGGGTTGAAAATGCTATAAAAAAATGAAATGTCACAATATTTTTTTATACATGTCAAAGTGATGGAAAATAAAAAAATATCTTTTAGGGCGAAATTGTTCCATTACACATATATTAAATTTTTTACATCCGGGCAGCGCGGAACAATGCATTAACGAGCGAGTACTTTTACAGTATTTCTTTTATTACGTCGAAATAAAAGTAATCTTAAATTATCAAAATCAAAGATCAAGAATATTGAAGCACACTTTTCTAACAAATGAATCTGGAAACAAACGGTTCAGAACTCAGAAACATCTAATGTTGTTCCCAGAAGTCTGGCGGCCTGTTAGCTATCAAAATAAACAACCCAGACATAAAACAACAATAACCCATTATCAAACAATCTACAAGTTATCCCTCTACAGTGTGTACATATATATGTATATGAACGATATAGGTAACCACAGTTAGGTAGTTGAAGCTCTTCTAACGGAAAGAATGGCGAGGAAATTCCGATTGCTTTGCTTTGGTTTGTTGTTGGTGGAGGTCGACATCATATTCTTCTTCCCAGGTTTCTTCTGATTCCGAAGAACACAAACATCGCCATGGCAAATATATTTGGATTCGGAAGATTCTGTAAAGCAGCCGAAGATGTTTTGCAGCAAAGCCATGGAAGCTAGAAGTTTATGCTTCGAAGAAGAAGAAGAAGAAGAAGATGTATTATCATTCACCATTCATCATTCATGGTTTTTGCCGACAGATTTATAAAGGGTCGATGGCATGGCATCTTAAATTATGGTTGGGGCAATGGTCAATGTTGGTTGGCAGAAATTACTATACTTTGTATTTTCAGCTTAACATAGGCACACGTTTATATTGTATAAACCATATATATAATATTGGAAGGACCATATATATATTTATTTTGAAGTGTCAAACCAACCAAAACGTGTACGACCAAGGGATTCCAGAGTTTTGATTTCTTTTTCCTTTGAAGTAACGTACTTTGGTTTCGGTGGTTGATCTTATTAGACTTTAGTAAGTCTATTTTCCTTTTTCAATGTACGAACTGGTCATATTCTAACTAAAGTAAGGGTAGTTATACAAATGAACATTCAATTATGCTTGCATTTTTTGTCACTCAACTTTAAAATTATTAAATTATTTAGAACTAGGATCAAATTAATAGAATATGTAAGTATTGAGGATTAAATATGTTATTATACTAGTTAGAAAAAGGCTTTACGTTATAACTTTAACGATGGTGACCAAAACAGAAACAATTTCAAACGATAATACCTAAATTGAAAGTTTTTAAAGTTAGGTAACCATTTGTATAGTTAACCCCTAAAGTAATTAGTGCGTAATATATTTTAGGGTAAATTACTTTAGTAGTCATCCAACTATTAGTAATTTTTTATCATCTAACTATGAAAAGTTACAAAATGGTCACTTAAGCATTAGTAAATTTCTTTTTGGTCACCCAACTGTTCACTTTTTTCTTTTTTGGTCACCAACGGGCTAATGGTGACAACTTCTAAAATTGGTATAATAGTAACTTTGACCCCTCAACAATTATACATTGTGTCAATTTAGTCTTGATTCTAAATGTAACCCTCAACATTTACACATTGTGTAATTTGATCTTTTTTTCTGCAATTTTACTTTTCTTTGCGACCCTTTCACCTAAAAAGCTAAAAAAATAAATTTATCAGCTAAACTTGATTAAAAATATACAAAACATAGAAACACTCAAAAATCCAAGATAATAATTTTCATCTTTTCTCATTCTTTTAAAATTAACCCTCAATGTCATAAGGAAAAGCAAAATTACAAAAGAAAAGTAAATTACAAAACGTGTAAATGTTGAGAGTTAATTTTGTTTAGAATCAAGACTAAATTAACATAATTTATAACTGTTGAGGATTAAAGTTGCTATTATGTCAATTTTAAAAGTTGCCTTGTTAGCCAACTAGTGACAAAAAGACAAAATTGAATAGTTGGATGACTATTTTGAAATTTTTCATAGTTGGGTGAACAAAAAGAAATTTATTAATAGTGAGTGACTACTAGAGTAGTTTACCCTATATTTTATAATTTATATTAACTACCGTGATATTTTAAAAGAAAAAACTGATATTTACTTATCCGAATTTCGCCACGAATCAATCACATATCAATTCAATTGAGAAATTACTAAAACTCATTATTTTTATAAAATAAAAATATTCATATAAGGGTATTTTTATCTTTTATCTTTTAAATAAAATATTACTATCTTAATATTTGAATTTAAGAAACCATGATCTTTAAAATTTTAATTTAATTAATCATTTCAACCAAAACATCATTTGACTTTTGTATGAAATTTTAATAATTAAATATATCTTGCACAAAATTCCTTTTTTCACTCACATCGTGAGTGTTGCATAATATTATATATATATAAGCGAAGCGATAATAAGACATGAACAAAACTAGAAATATTGTAAAAAGGAGTGAAGCATACATTTTTTGATACAATATGTAACAACTCGTTTTTTAGTGGTGTCCGAAATAGTGATTCAAGACCACCAAATCCAGCGAGTAAGCTCGTAAATCTTATTGTTTAATATTTACGAGTCAAATATGATTTTAAAAATATTTTTGAATTAATATTTTATATCTTATAATGAATTATTAGATTCAAATGATAAAACCCTAGTTCAAGTGGTTTTGAAAAAGGAGGTATCGGGACCTTGTTTCTATAAATCGAGCCGTAAATATTTTTATAAATATTTAAGGAGTGTTAATAAGATGGTATTAAAGTTTCATTGAAAAATTTTAACGTTTAGATAGTTAATTAATTAAAAGAACTAAATTGAAAAAGATGCAAAATTTTCTAATTATAATATTTAAGAGATTAAATGGCTTGATTAATAAAAGAGGAAGGACTTAAGAAGCAAATATACCTAAACTAAAATGATGAGGCGGCATAAGCATGGAAAATAATAAAATAAAAGGATTTAATGGTAAAATGGTAAATTGTTTGAAATTAAAACAAACAAATTGAATTTTAATGTTTCTATGCAATTCATCTTCTACATTCTGCTTAAACCGACATGGAGGGAGAGCTTTAAGCTGGTTTTCATATTTTTGCTGCAGGTAAGTTCAATTTATCCTCGTTTTCAATAATTTTTATGTTTTTATATTGTTACAACTAGGTCTAGTTAAACCGTACCTTCGATTTTGAAACTGTTAAAGATTTTGAATGTTGCCATTGATGAATATATATGATTTTAGATGTTAAATGATGAATTTGAGATATTGGTTGATATTTAAAGGTATTTTGTTAAGTAATTTTGATGAATTTTTCAATTAGAGACTAAATTGTTGTGAAATTATTGCAAAAATGGACTGTATTAAATTCCATGAACATTCTTCTAGCTTGGATTTGTATTAAAATGGCAAATTTGCATGTTTTGAGTTCAGGGACTAAATTGAATAAAAGTTAAACTTTAGAGGTATTTTATAAAATGTCAAAATGAATAAATTGCATGAAATGAATGGTTTTATCTTATAAATTAATATATTGAATGAAATTATTAATTTAGATCGAGATCAGGTGGAAAATCGAGAAAAATAGAAAATTATCAAAATGCCCCTGAACTTTAGTATTGTTGCAATTTATCCAGGTAAGTTCATGTAATTAAATTATATATTTATATGTTTGAATTGAATTTGATGCATGTGAATTGTGCAATGGTCATGTATGAAAGTCATTCACATATCCGATAATGTCCGACAAATATTAAGTCCCATATGAATAAATGAAATTTGATGGATACAAGTTCCCGAATTGGTTGTAGTCCTGTATGTGTTGCGGACACACCACAGCTCGAAAGGGCATCCCGTTATTAGCTCTCATGATCTTCCTAATATTTGGCTCTCACGAGCGACCCATTAAATGGTTCTTGCGAGCTCCCCAATTAATGGCTCTCTTTTGAGTTTCCTGTTTATTCCTCTTCGGAGAGCTTCCCGTTAATGGCTCTCTGGAGCTTCTCGATATTGGCTCGCTTGAACTTCCCGTTAAAGGCTTTTCGGAGCTTCCCATTACATGGTTCACATGAGTTTCCCGTTATATGGCTCGAAAGAGCTTCCCGATTACATGCTCGTATGACATACCTATATATGAATTGACAGTTTACAGAATTGTACACTTCGTGTGTACTACCCGTGTATCTATCAAATAATGAACGATTCAACGGGCAAAGTTCTAGTATGAGATAATCTCAATTCAAGACGAATTATTACGAAAATAAATTTGAAATATATGGATATGATTTGTACATGTTATATGGACACGAAATGTGGAAAGTATATGTATATGTAAATTTTATTATTATTGAGTTCATACATTTCTTGATATTTATATGAAATACATGGAAATGATGGTATATGATATATTGATATAATGAAATGAATGATATATGTTTATGAAGAAACGATAAGAGAATGATATGTATCATGACATGTACATATATGAATATTTTTGATATGACGATACAAGGAAATTATGTAAGTTGAGACTAGTAATAAATTCAAGTGTGACATATCGAGAAAATAAATTTATCAATGTTGAATTTATATGAAATATGTGCAAGTACGCTAACCAGTGTTGTTGTTGATGCTTAGGCAAGTGCCAAGCTATTGGTTGAATGGTAATATGTTATTTATATGATGCACTGAAATGGTAAGAACTCAAGAGAAAATATGCTAGTGCTCATGAAAGAGGGGTAAGGTTTAAGTTTTGCAATTTCTTATTAAATGACTTATCATGTGATTAATTCGAAAAAGGCTATGTTTAAATGTACTAGTTTGTGACTATGGTTGAATGATATGTTTATGACTGGTGTGTTATGCATATGAAATGAGTGTGGAAATTAAAGAAATGCAAATGAAAATAAAGACATTTGGAAGAGTTAAAGTTGTTTAAAATCCTACCATGCTAGGAATAATATGTATAAATGATGTTGTGGATTTATTCACCTTGTGAGTTATTGAATATAACTTCACGAGTATTGCGGTGCCAATATTGGATTATTCTTGATATGTATAAATTTCATATTTAAAATGAAGTGATATGATTAAAATTTATATGAGCTTACTAAGCATTCATTGCTTACGTAGTTGTTTTCCTTTACTTTCCAGATTATCGGAAACTCGATCGAGTTGGAAGCTTGTCAAAGATATATCACACTATCTATCGGTTCTATCAGTATTTTTGGAAGTTTTGATTTTGGTTATAATGGCATGTATAGGTATTCTGGTTAATGTTGTTCTATATGTGTTTTGTTAAAATTAGTCACTTATTTGGCTTATGTTTAGGCACATTTTGGTTTGGTGCATATTTGCCTTATATGATTGATGTGTGATTTTGTTTATGATTGTACGGTAGAAGATAAAATGTTAGCTAAAAGTGCATTTATATACATGTGTTTTAGGATGTGATGAATTGATCAGGAATCGGTATCTTAATATATAATGTATAAATATATTTAAATATATTAGTATTTAAAATACATTTTGGCACCAGACGGTATGTTTTGGTAGGTAAGTGACTTGGTTTGAAATCATACAAATTATCTTGGTAAACCTTGGGTACAATTATGCATATACGTTAGTTGTACATATGAATATATTGAATACATGAACACACATTTCATAATCTGTCATCTGAGGTGCCCAAAGGAATATTGGTTGTATGTTAAGATATTGTATATTTAAGGCTTGTTTTTAACTTGTTTTGGATGCCATAATATGACTTGTTTGTATGTATGATGATAACTATAGGTACATGCCTTGTTGGGTGAGAAAAATGACTTATAAAATAGCTTATTTCCATCCACATGGGTAGAGACACAGGCGTGTGTCTCAACCGTGTGTGACACACAGCCAAGTGATATGGCCGTGTGTCCCCTATGTCTTTTAAAGAGTACAAGTCAGTATATTTACACGGCCTGGCACACGGACGTGTGGTTTGGCCATGTGACCCAAGTCAAAGAGCTCATAATTTTGGACACGGGCTGAGACACGACCGTGTGTCCCTATTTCGAATGCCCACACGACCTGAGACATGGGCGTGTCTCTTAACTGTGTGAGACACACGGCCTAGCCACACGGGCGTGTGTCCCTTGCACCTTTAAAAAAAAAGAAAAATTTAATAATTTTTGAAAAATTCTTTGAGTTTTCGATATAGTCCCGATTTGTTTCTAATGCCTAATTTGGGTCTCGAGGGCTCGTGTAAGAGATAATATGTATGATTTTTATTGGTTTTTGACATGAATTCTATATGATATGAAATGTTTGAAATTTCTGTCTATTTGTTCTGTAAACTCTGGTAATGCTCCATAACCCTGTTTCGACAATAGATTCGGGTTAGCGGTGTTACACAATATTGGGGGTAGGGGATGGGATCATATGATTTGGACCAGTGTCAAATGGGTGTCTGACGAGAGCTACAAGTCAAGATGAGTGACGTATGCATGTTTAAAGTAAAAAAAAAAATACAAAACATTTATGTTAAATTTTACTATTGGTTCTTAGATTATGTGTAAGTTGCAGATTTAATCCTTGTATGTGATGGTTAGTTTATCTACCAAATGTGTTTTTGGGTATATGTTTGATAACATGATAAAGTTACATATTTTATATATGAACTCACTAACCTTGTAAGACTTGTAATGTGTATAGGTAATTAATGAACTCATGACCAGGATATTGAATTATCTTCTAAAATGTTTAAATTACATCCTTTATGGTAAGTTAAAGTTTAAGTATATTACAAACTTACTAAGTTTAATGCAAGCTTACCTCGTTTTGGGTTTTCTTCTTTGTAGATCATCGGATTCGAGCTGTCGATTGGATTATTTTTGGAGATCACACTATCTGCTCAACAATTTAGTATAAATTGTGATTATTTTTATTTAGGTTATAAGTGGCATGTACTAGGAGTGTTAAAGTTTACTTGTTCATAATTTTGTTGTTTTATGTTTTGGTTATGAAATATTGTGAAAGTGTTTCTTATTTAGTACTTATAGCTTACTATTAGTTCTCAATTTCTAATCTCTTCAAAAACAAGTTGGAAAATACTTTAAAACAATTATTTAATTCAGAAATCCAAGTTTCACCATTAACGATTTCAATTTTAACTAAAACAGGAAGTTTGTTTTAGTGAGTTTAAAACATGTTTTCAAAATGCTAGAGCTCGATAGGTCGTTAATTAAACCTGCCTTGAGCCCTACCCTTAATTTAAAAAAGATGATTCGATAGGTCGAAGCTTATTAAGTTAAATCTTTTTTTGACCTCCCTAAGTGTGACATTATATGTTCTCCCCCATTAGTTGGATTTATTATATCCAACATTGTTGAAGCAATGAGAGGGAAACCATGCATAGGGGTGTGCTTAAAGACCATTTGGTTAGTGTTGTGGCTTTGTTTTTGGAGTCACTAGGTATTTTGTTTCCAAGCTTTTTGTGCTAAATATCCCTCACAATCTTTCTTCAAGCCAACATTAAAAGTGATGTTTTTCAATACGTTGCAAGAGGTAAATGGGATGGCCAATGCTATGATGGAAGCTAAACTTATCATCTTAGTGTATTTTGGGACTAGTGGTGAATTATGATGATTGTGATTCATGTTCATTGTTTTTGGCATTTGTTTGTTGTGGTTCATTGTGGCTTTATGTGTACTGTTTTGCAATGTTCATTTTGCAAGAACTTTTATTCTTTGCTTTTGGCAATTATTATGTAGTTTGTTTTGTAATACCATTGTCTTTTCTTTAATAAAAATTCTAATACTGGCTAAAAAAAGAAAAGAAAGTAATAAATATTATTATAGTGATATTTTATGTTTTCATATTTTCATATACAATTTTTATATAAATCAACTAAAAACCACTACTTAAAATAAGTCAAATGTCTAAGAATCGACCCTAATGTTGATGAATGTTAAAATCATTTACCACTCCATTAGGATTTATTGTTTGTTATAACCTTCCCCATTAAGGGCACATGGCAGAAAAATGAGTGACCTAGTAAAAGCCTAAATAGGTACCCACGAATGGCCCCTGATCAAATACCTTTTATGGTGACCCTCCTGCTGGACCATGCATGAGCAACCACCCCTTTTGGGCCTTCAAATGGGACCACCAGGGCATAATAACTTTATGCAACCTCAATAAGGAGAATGTCAAAGCAAAACCACATTACTATGCATGGCAATGATTGACATGTAACAGACCTACCACCTAGCCAACCACATGAGCAAACTACCATCAATATTGTAAGTGTGTGTCAACACTACATGACAAGGGGACCTCTCTTAGATATACCCCAACACATGAGGAAGAAGGATCTTCCCTTTTTTCCCCAAGTATTCCCTCTGTTACTTAGCATCCCCTCTTTCTTAGCTTCCAACTCTGACGGTTCACTTGTCACAAGTGAACTGACCTCCTTGTAATCATCACCTTCTCCTCTTTATCTCTTCCTTATTGATATCGTGTATCAACATTGTTGAATAAATCTTTTATAGATATAATTTTTGTTGTTTCACTCACGGTGTGATTAGCCTAGTATTATAAACATGTAATTGAGGTAATTTTTTAATTATACATTTATTTATTTTAAGATAGAATGTCAAGGAAAGAATTTCATTTTCATAAAAAATTGATTCTATGCAAATAAAAGTTTTATTTTTCTTTATGAAGTTGAATGAAACAACAAATGTGAAAAGAGAAGTAATTGCATATTAACTAAATTGACAACAAAATTGAAGATAATGATGAGTATGAGCAGTGGAAGAAGGGATTGAGAATATTTAAAATGGTTTTATAATATTATTATTTATTTTATTTTAAATTAAATTAAATTAAATTTTATTTATTGTTAGGAAGTTATTTTTTTAAATATTATATTATTGTAATTTTTAGGAAGTTGGATTTTTTAGTTTTTCTTTAATTTATTATATATTATTTTTAGAATACAATTGAATAACATTTTCAAAATTTGGATTTTTTAGTTTTTCTTTAATTTATTATTTCTTATTATTTTAGAATACAATTAAATAATATTCTCAAATTTTGGTTAAGTTTAACCGATTACTACTTAAATTGTCATTTTAAATTTTAAAATAATAATAATAATAATAATAATAATATAACTAATTTATTTCCATCAAATTTGTAAAGATTAAAAGAAGAAAAGCATGTCGCTCTTATATTGTACACATGCAAAGTTTTTAATGCTGTATGATGAATTACTTTTAATTATGATTTCAAATTATTAAAATATTTTACAAATTTTAATTATCTTTAATAATGATTACTTAAAATAATTACACAAACTTAAAAATAATTTATTAAATAACCAAAATAAGTAAACACAAATATTAATAAATTGCTATTAGAATAAAATTGAATTTTGTTATTACATTATTAATATTTAATAAACTGAAAATAACACATAAAATCAATTTCAAGTTGAATTTAATAATGAAGGGTTTCTTTGTAAAAAGAAAATGTAACTAAAAAGACCCTTAAAAGGGTTATTGGTCCAATAATATAAGCTAAAATAAGATATTAAATCAACATTGTATCATGATTAATGAGGGTCAAAACCTTTTACTGTCCCTTTGATTTTGACCAGAGATAAATATTTCCCGAATGCAAAAAATCCACCTCAAAGTTAGAATATATTCTATTTAAGTTTATATTCCTTAACGTGTATGAAAACCCATAATGACAAGCCATTTCTAGACTGTCAAAAAACATTGGGAAAAACCAGAGGGGAAAAGCTGTAAACCTTCTTTGTAATGAAAACGAAAGCCGCCTATTTGTGGGTCTAACCCTCCTTTTAGGGTATAGCTTAGGCCCCCCCTTTTTTCTTCACCCAAACCCTCTTTCTATTTGCCTCTGACATGAGCTTTGTCTCCAAAGAACAAAACCCAGACTTATGATCTCGAGTTTCTTCATTTCTACTTTTCATTTTGATGAGGGCAAAGACTTGATTTCTTTGTCCCTTCTCTCTTCATTTTTCTTATAACAAAACAACCTACCTTTAAGAAAACATCACATAGTTTTCTTCTTGCTTCTTCATTTTTGCTTTTCCCTTCTCCTCTTCCTTTTTTAAACGAATGAGAAGGTGAAAAGAATTGAAAACACCTCCCAAAACCCTCCATTAAACACCACCAAAGGTCCAAAAATAACTAGATATAGCTCTCTTTTTCACGTGTATATATATATATATATATATTAAATTATTAATTAGTATATAACGTGGGAAGATGATGATGATGGGAGGAAACAACCAGATCACTACACAAAACGAGGGTGGTGGTTCCAACAACGGTGGCGGAGAAGGTGGTATAATGTTGAAAAAGGGGCCGTGGACGGCTGCGGAAGATGCAGTGTTGGCGGATTACGTGAGGACTCATGGTGAAGGGAACTGGAATGCAGTACAAAAGAATACAGGATTGGCACGTTGTGGGAAGAGTTGTAGGCTAAGATGGGCTAACCATTTAAGACCTAACTTGAAAAAAGGTGCCTTTTCACCTGAAGAAGAAAGGATTATTGTTGAGTTGCATGCTAAAATGGGTAACAAATGGGCTCGCATGGCAACTCAGGTATAATTTGTTTAATAACTCTTTTTTATTTTTTTTAATTTTCTTCCATGGAGTTTCAGACTGTTTGTCATTCCGATCTTGCATGGTCTTTGTTGGTAAATTCAAATTCTACATTCTAAAACAGTTTATATTTATGGTTTTGTTAATTAATTTCTTGATTTTAAAAGTTATCATTTTGATTATATCAGTTTGAATCTGCATTTTGTTCGTAATCTGGGTAACTTTCAAGAATTTTAATCACTTAAACCCTGCTATTTTTTCTTCTTGTTCATATTTTTTAGAATATTGACAACATATAATTAGCTATATATATATATATATATATATATTTAGGAACACGTCTAGCTGTTTAATTTACTTCCTATAGTGTTGTTGTTGTTGTTTCAGTTTTGAACTGATTATCTATAAAAAAACCCCACAATTTTCTAATAATAGTCTCATCATCAAAGATCAAATCCCTTTTTTCTTCATCAATTTTTACCAATCTTCAGACTTTTGGTTATCATTTATCTGTTATTAATTATTGCTTTTGTTTGCTTATGATGTAGCTTCCGGGAAGAACAGATAATGAAATCAAGAACTATTGGAACACAAGAGTGAAGAGAAGGCAACGCCAAGGCCTCCCACTTTACCCTCCTGAAATCCAACCTCTCTATTCCCAACACCAACGAAACCAGCACCGATCACTGCCGTCGACACCTCTCCCGTCCCCAACAGCCACGTCAACGTCTTCCTTCTCCTTCCAAACACCGCCAAACCCGTCGTCCTCGACAACTCTCCACGGCTCGATCTTAACACCAGCACACCCTCTCCATATCCCACGTTCAGCATCATCCCACGTTCTGTACAACCCACAAACCCCACCACCTCTTCATAGTGCAAGTGCAGTTTCAACACCATGTCCATCCCCACTTCCAAGTTCTTCCCCTTCAACACCAACCCCTGTGTCTCCACTTCAATCTCCCCATAAGCCTGCATTTTCAACTCTCCCTCTCTTTGATTCTTCAACATCAAACACTTGTAATAATAACATCAACACTAATAATGCTATTCTTCAATCTCCTTCTGATTTCTTTTTCCCTAGAGCAACCCCTCCTCTTCAGACACCAATGCGTTATAAGCGCTTTAGACCTGATGTAAGTGAAAGTATCAACAATGAAAGACATAATAACAGTATTTCTGTCAATGGCGGCTGTAGCAGTACCAGTTCCAGCTTTATGTCACAGTATCCTCCCTTTCAGAAAACATCTTTTTTCAATTCCCATGCTGCACCAAATGTTACTACTAGTACGCCATTGACATCCCCACACTACTCCCCTTCATATACCTTGGATCCAGTCACACTTGATCTTGCTTCATCTTCAAGGATCCTCGCTGATCATCAGAATTTCGATAACGGTCAGTTTATATCGACTCCGGGATTCGATTACACGTCAAAAACCGACGATCTCCCTTCGAACCAATTCTTGTCCTTAGATGGGACTTCAGAAGTTACATTTGATACTAAAGGGAATTGTAACTATATCAGTAATGATCAAAACAACCACCACCATTTGAGTATCCATTTTGGTGGGGGTGGCTTGTTGGATGATATGCTGGAAGAGGCTCAACTGTTGGCCGGCGACAACGACATTCTGCGGCGGGAGAGTTGTTTGGACGGATTCAATACAAGCTCTGATGGTTTAACTTCAGGTCAGTCCATGAAATATGCATTTGGCATGTTTTTCAATATGTAGGCACCACTAAATGTTGATCATGCTTAGCCTTATTTGGATGCAAGATAGGGATTAGTAATTGAAGTTCAAATAAGGTAAATAATATGCATATAATTGTCCAAGATTAGCAAAGTGAGGGAACCATTTAGAGAAAAGACTAACATTTGAACCTTATAAATGTCACCATCTCTTTTTTTATTCTGATTTTGTTTCTTTTCTATTGATTGGGTATTCAAAGGAAAAGAAGAAACAGTGACAGATCAAGAGATCAACGCTACACAAGAAGAATACTCTCGGCTACTCAATGCAATTCCTTCATCGATGCCCATGCCCGATTGGTACAACAATTGTGGGAAATGAGACCACATATTGTTCATAAAACACTATATATATACATGTAATAAGCTCGAGGTATACATTATATGAATATTCGGTGAATAAAATCTGCAAAGTAATCGACATTTATTCTGTAAAATTTTTTTTTCGACCGAGCACCAATTTTTCTTATCATGGTTTTGTCTTTGTAACTGAGGTTTTGAACTTGTTTTTTGAACTCATTACCTCACATATTTTATATGGTATTCTTGCAATGTCATTAATTGTCAATTAATAGTAATATACTTGTCTTTATTCCTTTCATGGGAGAGCCAAGCTTTCTCCTAGTATATTATAATAATGTAAGTGCATTTATAAGTTCAACCCCATATATGGCTATAAATTATCATTAGCTAAATATAGATGCCCAATGTTTCCTCAAAAGGAGATTTAATTAAATAATTATGATAATATATCAATAATTATAAATTAATAGCAATAGTGATGTATTAATTTTGTATTAATAAGCAATAAAGAATATACGTATATCAGTCAAGTTAGTGAGGCAATTTATGCTTATTTGACTTAGGGTCTTATTTTGTGATGTATTAATAAGCAAATGTGATTTGTGCATGTTCTCCACCTTTTCCTTAAAAGCTGAAATTGAAATCGTGTTTGAGTGGGTTGTGTAGAAATTATTTTTTTGAAAAATAAAAATTTTAGTTTGTCGACTTTAAAAAAATAAAAAAATTGGGAGTCGCCACCAATCTTTTATTAAGGTGTGATTGGGTCACCTAAAAATGACTTTGGTCTACAAATTTTAGAAAAACGGGTCCGGGAGTCGGTTATGTATGATGAAGGATTAGTACCCTCATTACGTCCAAAAAATTGGTACCTAGTTAATTGATTAGTGTCTTAAGGTCGAGAATTTGGAAAAATGTAATCTTTAGCAAAACTTACAAGGCTATGTATTAAGACCCTTATTATTTCAGAGAAAGAAGATACCACATCCAATGCGTTAGGGTACAGCATTCTAAGTTTCCCCAAAAATGAATTGGGCCAAAATACTGGTATAATAAAACTTTAAAAGAACATCCACTTATCCAAGATTTAAGAAATCACACCCAATACGTTAGGGCACGATTCCTCTAAAATCCCAAACTCGGAATATTTCCTTTACTTTAAAAGAACATCCACTTATCCGAGATTTAAGAAATCACACCCAATACGTTAGGGCACAATTCCTTCAAAACCCCAAACTCGGAATATTTCCTTTATTATTTTTTTAAAAAAATCTTCATTTCGAGAAATCAATGCGTCACATCCAATACGTTAGGACACAACGTGTTGAATTCCCAATAATGAGTTTTTAGTTGGTTTAAATAGCAATCCTCGATTGTTAGATTTTCAAAAAAATCGGAACCCAATACGTTAGGGCTCAATTTCCTTGAGCAATCCTAAATACGAGTATTATCTCAATTTTAAAAAATTATATTTTAAATTTTTTAAATAAAATGATGTAACATTATTTTATATGCATAAATGTCATAATAAAATGATAACAAATACAATAATAGCATAGAAATAATACAAACAAATGAATATAAATAATGACATGCAAAAGATATTAAATAAATGAGCAAAAATATGCAAACATAAATTAATAAGCGAATAATTAAGATAAATAACAAAAATACATACAAGTACACATAAAAATACATAGGTTTGAAATAAATAATATCAAAGATAATTAAATAAATAAAACAAGTATATATCTAATACAAGTACGAAAAATACTAATTTTTAAAAAAAACATATATACAACATAATAATAATTACATATAAGAATTATAAGATAAGATAAAAACAATTGCATTATCAAAAAAATATTAATTTTGAAGAAAATATGAAAAAAGGACTAAATTGGATTACAAGTAAAAATATGGGGTAAATTAGCAAATAAATAAAGTCCGGAAGACTAAATTGAATCTTGAATTACATAGAGGGCTGGAAGGAAATTTTCCTTCTCCTCTAAAACGCGCCGTTCCAGTAGGATTAAATTGAAATGAAAAATAAATTTAAAAACAAATTTAAAAACATAAAAAAACCTAATTGAAAATTCATTAAAAGGCGGAGAGGTCAAAAATGCAATTTGCCCTTCCACATGAAAAACACGCGGATCCCTGGGTCCGAGTCGGGTCGACGCGCGGATCCTCCCCTCAATATGACGCCGTTTTCAATCGGCTATTTAAGCCAAAATTTTAAAGAAAAATTGCATTTCTCTAATCCCTAAAACAAACAAAAAATTCCTTCAAAAAAGCTCTTAACCTCCGGCACCGGCCTCCGGTTGGTCGGTCATCGGCCCTTCGTCGGCCACCGCGCCGGCCGCTGATCTCTGGCGTCGGCACCACCGTCTGCGGTGGCCGAAAAAGGGAAAAAAATCCCCCTTTTAGCCTTCTCGACCCCCTTTACCCAAATCTGGACTTAAAACCTTCAAAATAAAAGCAGAGATGCCTCAAAAACCCGAGAAACCTTTCGGTTTCCGACCGTCTTTCCTCGGAGACGGCTACCTCAGAGGCTCGCGGCGGTTTAGGCTCCCAAACGCAGGTTGTTTCTTTCCTTCTCTTCTCTATTTTATTCGTATGTAAATAAAATATATGTAACAATCAAATTACAAGTATCAACCTTTGCTTTAATTTTTTTGCTCTTGATATTGCGAAAGTCGTAGTTTGTATTTTCGATTTTTAAATCGGGGGTCCGTTTATAGTATTGTCTATGGCTTTATATAGCCGAATGAAAATACAACAAATAGAAACAAGAAATCTGCTTGATTTGATTTGGTTTGATTTGATTTTCTTTCCTTTCTTGTGTTTGCAGGTGAAGATCGTGAAGATTCTGCTTGGTGATGGTGCATGTTGGCGTTAAAGGTCTTCTTCGAAACCCTAGGGTTTCTGCAAATGATTTGGGCCACTGAGCTTTGGGGCCCTGTTGTATTTCGGGTTTTGGGCTTTATAGGCCTGTTTGTAAAAAAATAGACTGCTTGTTTATTGTGGGCCAGGTAAAAATTTGGGTATTACAGCTGCCCCTCTTTGCTCGTTGTCGTGTAACAGGAACGGAGCAAAGACTTTAAAAATGACCAATTTTTACCCGGGCACGCTGGATATTGGTGATCTTCTTCTTCAAGAAACCACATTCCATCCTACTGCATCTTCAGAGGTATAGGAATTGGAGTCTCGACCTACTCCACCGCGACGTTGGGGAGATAAGATTGATATGTTTAGTCTGCCCCCACTGTAATTTCAAGGGGATAAGACTTGCGTTCTTCAGTCTGCTCCACTGCAACTTCAGGGAGATAAGACTAGATGCGATCTGCCCTCTGCAACTTCAGAGAGATAAGATCTGAGGTTTTAATCCACTCCATTGCAACTTCAGGGAGATAGGATTGTCAGCTTTAATCTGCTCCACTGCAACTTCAGGGAGATAAGATTTTCCATCTTTAGTCTGCCTCACTGCAACTTCAGGAGGATAAGACCTGCTTGCTTAGTCTGCTCCACTGCAACTTCAGGGAGATAAGACTAGATGCGATCTGCTCTCTGCAACTTCAGAGTGATAAGATCTGTGGTTTAAATCCGCTCCACTACAACTTCAAGGAGATAGGATTATCGGCTTTAATCTGCTCCACTGCAACTTCAAGGAGATAAGACTTTCCATCTTCAGTCTGCCCCCACTGCAACTTCTGGAGGATAAGACTTGCTTACTTTGTCTACTCCACTGCAACTTCAGGGAGATAAGACTAGATATGATCTGCTCTCTGCAACTTCAGAGAAATAAGATCCAAGGTTTTAATCTGCTCCACTGCAACTTCAGGGAGATAGGATTATCGGTTTTCTTCTGTTTGTTCTCTGGGGAACATAACCTGTATAATTCATTTTATGAACCTGAATATGCCTAAGATTAGGATGTCATGATCAAAATGCATCAACTGCTCCTAACTAGACCTGCATGAATGAATGCAGAATGTCATTTTCACTAGCCGACAATCTGACACTATCTTCAACATCTGATGTAATGATGACGGTACTGCCCCTGCCGAATGTATCCATGGCCTTCCTAATAAACAATTATAGGAAGGTTTGATGTCCATCACAATAAAATCTACCTCATAGACTGTTGGGGCAATCAATAGGGGTATCTCAATTCTTCCCATGACCTTCCTTTTTGTACCGTCAAATGCCCTTACTATATTTTGACACGTTTTCATGTGTGAACTATCTATGGGCAGTCTGTGAAGTGTGAATAATGGCAGTACGTTCAAAGCTGATCCATTGTCAATCAATACTACTGGCAAAATATGCCCATTGCATCGTGCAGTAATATGCAAAGCTTTGGTAGATCCCATGCCCCCAGGAGGTATTTCATCATCGTTGAAAAATATGAAATTATCAGCACTAATATTATTGACCAACCGATCTAGCTTACTGACAGAAATATCCTTGGACACATAGGTCTCATTTAGCATCTTCATCAACGCATTTCGATGTATTTCTGAATTCAAGAGTAAGGATAGTACAGATATGCGGACTGGTTGTTGATGCAACTGCTCAACGACATTATACTCACTATGCTTTAAAAATTCGAGGAACTCTACAGCTTCTTCCTCCTTCACTAGCTCAGCTATTTTCCTTTTTTGCTCCCCTAGTATGGCCTCTTTCATAGATGCTGGATTGGCCCTCACACACTGGCTCTTTGCAATCTCTTTTCCTGGGACAGTTGTATTGCACTCGTAGCTCCATGGAACCTTCTTGCTGTCCTGGTAAGGAAAGGCTGCAGGTTTCTTTATTATAATCTTTGGCATTGCTGGTGTTCTCACATCTTCCTTCTTGGGTCGCGAGATAATGACCACAGGTTGCACTCCTCTTGAAACCTTCGAAGACTCTGATGTGCAAATGCTCCCCTCCTCCTTAACTTCTTCATAAAATTTCATCTCCTTGTTATCCATCAGGTCTTGAACTAAGGCTCTGAATTCTGCGCATTCCTGGATTTTATGTCCCTCATCGTAATGGAAATCACAGTAATTTTCCACCTTTTCGAAGCTTCTCTCTGAACTCGGGATGATCAATCCCCTTTTTACCATATTTTTCCAAATCCACCTTAAAGGAATTTTCACCTCTGATATATCTCCCTTGATCTTTCTACCCAGGCTTCCACCTATCATGTTCACTTTGTTATGATCAAGTAACGAATTTTCTGTATTGGGTGAATCATCCAATTTAACCACGCCCAAGCTTATAAGTCTTTCCACCAACTTTTTGAACGTCGTACAGTGTTCTATAGAATGCCCCTCCATTCTCGCGTGATAGTCGCACCGTGCATTTGCATCGTACCACTTGGGGTATGAAGGCTGCAGAGGTTTCAAGTGGAAAGGGGCAACCACGTGTGCGTCGAATAGATTCTGATATAGCTCCCTATACGTCATTGGGATTGGCGTAAATTGAATTTTCTCTGTATTTTATCTTGTATCAGATCTCTGCTTTGATGACCCTTCTTTGGTTAATGACCACTTTTCCCGGTGATTTATCAGAATCGTCTTGAATATGAACTTGTGTTGTTGACCTCGTTCTCTTTCTTCTTCGAGGCTGCCCTTCTGCTATTTTCTCCAGCATCTATTTTTCCACTTCTGATAGCATTTTCTATCATCTCGCCATTCCTAACTATGTCGGAAAAACTTTTAGTAGCGTTTCCTAACATATGTGTAATAAATGGTGCCTTCAATGTGTTGACGAAAAGCATCGTCATCTCTCTTTCTAGAAGAGATGGCTGAACTTGGACAGCAACCTCCCTCCATCTCTGTGCGTATTGCCTGAAACTTTCACCAGGCTTCTTCTCCATGTTCTGTAGAGTAATTCTATCAGGTACCATGTCAGTCACATGGCTGTACTATTTTAAGAATGCCTGTGCTAGATCTCTCCATGAATTAATCTAGGTACGGCCCAGTTGATTGTACCATTTGGATGCAGCCCCTGTGAGGCTATCCTGGAAGCAATGTATCAGCAACTGGTCATTATTAACATATCCAGTCATCCTCCTACAGAACATAGTAATATGGGCTTCGGGGCTACTAGTCCCATTGTACTTCTTGAACTCTGGCATTTTGAACTTGTGAGGAAGTACCAGACCTGGAATCAAGCTCAATTCTCTAGCATCAATTCCATGGTAGCTCTCAGTTCCTTCTATCGCTCTAAGTTTTTCCTCCAGCCATTTATACTTTTTCTCGAGCTGTTTCGGTAATTCACCATTCATTTTCTCGATTGTCTCGTCGAAGTCTAGGATAGCCAACTTGTCTCTAGCTTGAAAGTTTATTGGTGTTTCAGTATCGTCTTGAGGCTTGATAGTGACAGAGGATTTGCGCGGATATATCCCCACTTGTTGAGAAGTAAGTCCTGAGGAATAAACAGGTCCCTCGTTGTCTCATTCTTCAATGTTGAGCACCGAGCCCTTCCCTTTGTCAACTCCTCCAGTCAATAACTGAGTCAACTTAGCCATCATACTCCTCTGAGATTCCATTATTTTATCCATCATCTTTTGTTAAATCTTCTCTAGTTGCTCATTCATTTACTCATGCATTTCCTTCTGGAACTGTTCTAGCCTTTGGTCCATGTCTCTAGTTTTCGATCGAGTACCGTAGCAGTGTTTGGTAGGTTGATTGGTTTCCAGAATAACTGAGGAGTGATTTGAATTAATTAGAATCCGTTAATGTATTTATTAATGCATATGAGACAATGCGATGCATGAAATGAATGCAGAAAATGCGTCAATTTTGATTCAATTCTATATAAAAAAAACTTTACTAGAAATTAAATTCCTTTACATAAAGTGAATTACAAATAAGACTTTGCCCTAGTACCCAGAACTCTAATCTTTCTAAGTAACAAAGCCAATTCCTGCCCCCGAACCGACTCTAATTCATATTTCACACTCAGCGTGTCAGCCTGCACTGCTAAAGTCTGTATATGATCAGCTACTTCTCGAATCTGGACCACAGCTTCCTCAATAAGATGATCTTTGCTTCTAACTTGACTCTGAAAGTGGTGAAGCTGTTCATTACTATGACTCTCGTTTGCTTTCAAGTGCTTGATCTGGATCTCATAATTTTGCAGCTCCGTTTCTAACTCTTCAATTCTTTTCTTCATTTCTTCAATCTTGCTCAAGCTAGCTTTCAACTCTTTTGCCAAATTTCGATTTCGATATTGACGTAGACATCCTTCCAACACAACCACCCTATCCTTTAGTTCACCTTTTTCCCTTTGGCTTTCTGACAAATTCTTTTCTAAGATTTCATTTCGTCTCTGCATCTCCTTACATTTCTGTTCCCATCTATCGGCTTTGTCTTTTTCTTCTTGAATTTCTGCTCGCCATTATTCTGAAGTCTTTGCCAACCCAGCAGTTCTCATTGACAAATGCATTTTTTATAATCCGTCTTCAGACTACTCAGCTCATCCTCAGCCTTGTTTTTCTCTTTCTTTAACTTCTCATTTTCAAGCTTCTGAACGTCTATATCCAATCTTAAGTTTGTCTTTTCCACCTCCATTTGCTCTATCTTTTTCTCCAAATCCGCATTTCTCCTCTCAAAATCTTGCTTTATGATTTCCAACTCAGAAGGAATGACTCGCAAATGCTCTTCTATTGACTGGATTTCTTCTTGATTTAACTTAGGTGTATTATCATTAATCCTTCTAGCCCACCATTGATGATACTCAGGAGTTTTCATTGGTCCCACAGCTAGCCTCTTCATTCAGCGAGTTTGTTTCCACGCACTAACCATCTCTTGAATGTTTTTTCTATAACCATCATCCTTGTACGAAAATTCACAATCAGCTATCCCTTGGGTCACCGGTATAAATTGTCTTGACCTATATTGCCTTAGCACCAATAATGGGGCGTATCCAGTAGCTCCCCAAACCCCTAGCAAAGGAACCCAATCAAAACTACCACACCTATACAGGATCTCATCTGAAAGTAACCAAGGAGCTCTCCACTCAATGTCCTCCTCTCGAATAATTTAAAGAATTGCTATCCACTTCTCCTTCGAAATGTCGTCTCTCTTGGGCGTAGCGACTATCTCCTTTAGTGGTGAATAATTTTCAGAGAAAATCTGATACGAAACCTTATCCACCCTCCAAAAGTGACTGTGAAACCACGCGAGTAGAAGCTGTGCACATCCAATAAATCTACTTTCGCCCGTCTTCCGGCATGCACTCAATGACCTGAAAGTCTCTGCCAAAATTACTGGAATCGGTGTAACTTTCTTATCGAGCCGGTCGAATAAATCAGTGACTGTTTCATCAACATACCCCAAGGCTTTAGGGAAGACAACCACGCCGTATATACTTAAAGCAAAAACATCTAACCTTTTCCTTACTTCTGGGTGTGTGAGAATTGCATCTTTCAAGCCTCTCCAAGGAACACACTTACTATCCCCTTTTGCTTAATTCGTGCGACAACCCACTGCTCACTCATTCCTGTTACACTCATCAGCTTCTTGGAAAAGGTTGGCACATTTACCGCTCTCGAATAGACCCTGTCCACTTGAAACTTTGAACAACAGAGTAAAGTCATATACTCTTCTATCGTAGGCACTAAATCGACCTTCCTAAACGTAAAGCAGCTGTAAGCAGGATTCCAGAATTGGGCAAGGGCTTGAAACAAATGCTTATCTACCTTCACATCAAGCAAATAAGGCAGATCCCCATAATTATCATAAAAGAGTTGTCTAACCTCATCACTCCACTGACCCCAGATTTCCTTCAATTCTTGCAAATTATTTTGAGTTACACTGATATGCGTAAAGTCCCATAACTCCGATACATGCCCATCAGCCAAACTATCACCCTTTTCTTGCTGCGTTGTTTCAGACCAAGTTCGAACAGCCGTATTGTCCTTCACTTTATCAAGAAACCCTCTTTCCATGATAAGCCTTCTATCTAGCAATTGAATCTGGATTGAAGTCTTTTATGATGAAATGAAATGCCATGTCATGCAAATAAAACACCAAAAGTCAGTATAACATAGAAACACAAGATATAATCAAGAAATAGTAATGATCCCTAATTTGATATCTATTAGGGTTTAGTATAATTCTACCTAGGGTGGATTCCTAAGGTTCATTATATGAAGTTTGGCTTCTAGAGTAAAGGTACCCGAACCAGCAGATTCCTCAATCCTCACCCATTATAGGCTCATATGGATCGAGTTCGGTTCAGGGGAATACATTTCCCTATGGCTGCACGGAGATGAAAATCTCACAAAGACATAGGTACGGATGTATCCCGGAAGCAATCCACTATCCTACACGGAGGTAAAAACCTCACGAAGGCATAGCTTCTCACTCCCACTTAAAAGGGTAAAATTGTTCAACTCATGAAATGTATAATGCAAACAACATTTAAGCAATAAGATAATGAATGCGAAAGGATGTCATGAGTTTTTTAAAAACAATATTTTCCTCGACCATAAGACAAAAATTAATCAACTTTGTGGCTCGACTCTCTTTTTTTAAAAAAAATTAGTCCCCAGTGGAGTCGCCAAGCTGTCGAAACCATTTTTTTGAAAAACAAAAATTTTAGTTTTTCGACTTTAAAAAAACAAAAAAATTGGGAGTCGCCACCAATCTTTTATTAAGGTGTGATTGGGTCACCTAAAAATGACTTTAGTTTAAAAATTTTAGAAAAACGGGTTCGAGAGCCGGTTACGTATGATGAAGGATTAGCACCCTCATTACGTCCAAAAAATTGGTACCTAGTTAATTGATTAGTGTCTTAAGGTCGAGAATTTGGAAAAATGTAATCTTTAGCAAAACTTACAAGGCTACGTATTAAGACCCTTATTATTTCAGAGAAAGAAGATACCACACCCAATGCGTTAGGACACAGCATTCTAATTTTCCCCCAAAAATGAATTGGGCCAAAATACTAGTGTAAAAAAACTTTAAAAGAACATCCACTTATCCAATATTTAAGAAATCACACCCAATACGTTAGGGCACGATTCCTCTAAAATCCCAAACTCGGAATATTTCCTTTACTTTAAAAGAAAATCCACTTATCCGAGATTTAAGAAATCACACCCAATACGTTAGGGCACAATTCCTTCAAAACTCCAAACTCGGAATATTTCCTTTATTATTTTTTAAAAAAAATCTTCATTTCGAGAAATCAATGCGTCACATCCAATACGTTAGGACACAACGTGTTGAATTCCCAATAATGAGTTTTTAGTTGGTTTAAAGAGCAATCCTCGATTGTTAGATTTTTAAAAAAATCGGAACCCAATACGTTAGGGCTCAATTTCCTTGAGCAATCCTAAATACGAGTATTATCTCAATTTTAAAAAAAAATTATATTTTTAAATTTTTTTTAAATAAAATGATGTAACATTATTTTATATGTGCAAATGTCATAATAAAAATGATAACAAATACAATAATAGCATAGAAATAATACAAACAAATGAATATAAATAATGACATGCAAAAGATATTAAATAAATGAGCAAAAATATGCAAACATAAATTAATAAGCGAATAATTAAGATAAATAACAAAAATACATACAAGTACACATAAAAATACATAGGTTTGAAATAAATAATATCAAAGATAATTAAATAAATAAAACAAGTATATATCTAATACAAGTACGCGAAAAATACTAATTTTTTAAAAAAAAACATATATACAACATAATAATAATTACATATAAGAATTATAAGATAAGATAAAAACAATTGCATTATCAAAAAAATTAATTTTTGAAGAAAATATGAAAAAAGGACTAAATTGGATTACAAGTAAAAAATATGGGGTAAATTCGCAAATAAATAAAGTCTAGAAGACTAAATTGAATGCGCGAATTACATAGAGGGGCTGGAAGGGAAATTTTCCCTTCTCCTCTAAAACGGCGCCGTTCCAGTAGGATTAAATTGAAATGAAAAATAAATTTAAAAACAAATTTAAAAACATAAAAAAACCTAATTGAAAATTCATTAAAAGGCGGAGGGGTCAAAAATGCAATTTGCCCCTCCGCATGAAAAACACGCGGATCCCTGGGTCCGGGTCGGGTCGACGCGCGGATCCTCCCCTCAATACGACGCTGTTTTCAATCGGCTATTTAAGCCAAAATTTTAAAGAAAAGTTTCATTTCTCTAATCCCTAAAAAAAAATTCCTTCAAAAAAGCTCTCAACCTCTGGCACCGGCCTCCGGTTGGTCGGTCATCAGCCCTTCGTCGGCCACCGCGCTGGCCGCCGATCTCTGGCGCCGGCACCACCGTCTGCGGTGGCCGAAAAATGGAAAAAAAAACTCCCCTTTTAGCCTTCTCGACCCCCTTTACCCAAATCTGGACTTAAAACTTTCAAAATAAAAGGAGAGACGCCTCAAAAACCTGAGAAACCTTTCGGTTTCTGACCGTATTTCCTCGGAGACGGCTACCTCAGAGGCACACGGCGGTTTAGGCTCCCAAATACAGGTTGTTTCTTTCCTTCTCTTCTCTATTTTATTCGTATGTAAATAAAATATATGTAACAATAAAATTGCAAGTATCAACCTTTGCTTTAATTTTTTTGCTCTTGATATTAAGAAAGTCGTAGTTTGTATTTTCGATTTCGAAATCGGGGGTCTGTTTACAGTATTGTCTATGGCTTTATATAGCCGAATGAAAATACAACAAATAGAAACAAGAAATCTGCTTGATTTGATTTGGTTTGATTTGATTTTCTTTCCTTTCTTGTGTTTGCAGGTGAAGATCGTGAAGATTCGACTTGGTGATGGCTGCGGCTGCGGCGCAAAGGTCTTCTTCAGAAACCCTAGGGTTTTTGCAAATGATTTGGGCCACTGAGCTTTGGGCCCCTGTTGTATTTCGGGTTTTGGGCTCTATAGGCCTGTTTGTAAAAAAATGGACTGCTTGTTTATTGTGGGCCGGGTAAAAATTTGGGTATTACAGGTTGAAAAAGTTATTTTTTGGTGAAAGATTTTCTCAATCTCAAACGCATAAGATTATTTATTATGATTATTATAACGAAGAATCAGAGTTTATCTTGGACTGTAAGAATCAAATAGGCAGTCATGTTAAACCTGTAAATAGGCAACCAATACGCACGGGAGATGCATTGTTCTAAGCAAGTGTTGTGCTGATTTGATTAATTTATTTTTATTATTTTCCCTTGTATTTTCGCACCCTATGAGTGGTTATAACAAGTTGGGACTAACTATTGGAGTTGCAATCATTTGTTTGTGTAAGGATATAAGCAACTTTAGTCAGTCAAGTTGAATTTATAGTAAACTGACGTAAACAACTGATTTAGATATTCAAATTTGTATCTCTTATCCTAATAAGTAAATGTATATTCACATAATAAATATCTGAAACATTTATTTGCACCTACTCTGAAAATTTATAATTGTAGATAATAATTTTAAATTTTAAATTTAAATATAAATATTATTCGAATTTCCAAAATAAAATAGATAAAAAATAGTGGATATCCGAATTTGCATTATGAATTGTGATCCCTACGCCTACATCTCGAATCCCAAGTTTATAATATTTGCACTAGGGACAGAGACAAAAGAGGTTGATCGAGGCAATGACTCGTAATTTTTTACAAGACCCTTGAAATCCTATTGACTCTAATGACAAAAGAGGTTGGTTAAATCCCAAGTTTATAATGTTTTTCAGTAAATATATAAAACTCAAGACAACATAAGTCTAAACCGGTTCATGAAATTATTTATTGTTCCGAAATACTCTCAAAACTAGGGGTGTTCAAACGGTCAATTCGGATATTAATCGAACCGAATTACCATTCATCAAATTAACCAAAACCATAAAAGTCTTAATCATTAACCGAACCAATTTTTTTTTAAATCTTTTAAAAGATTGAAATAATTTTGACTAATTTTGGCAGATAACCGAATTAACTGAAAATTTTACATTTTTTTTGTTTTGTTCAAATAAGTTTGAAACATGAAAAAACATCATTGTAATGTTATTTTTCTTTACTTTTAACTAAAAAAACAAATAAGACTAATTTAATATCATCGTAACAAACACTACATTAAAAATAAGAAAGTTTGAGACTTAAATGATGAAATGAAAAAAAATCGAAGAAATCAATGAGAATAGAAGATGGTTTGGAGTCAAGTGGCACCCACCCAGACTTTGTTTTTGAGTTTGAGGATGGGAAGAAAAAAATTTAGGGCTTCTTTATTTTATTATTTATTATTTAGTTTTAAAATATATAAATCTATTATGATTTTGAGCCATTATAATAATCTGTACAAATCCAATTAGTTTTAAGCCCATTCTTTAATTTTTTATATTTTGGGCTTACATAATATATTGGACTTGTCACACTCGGTTTTCAATAGAGGTTTGAAATTTAGAAAAATAATAGGGTGTTAATTGAAAGAAATCGTAGGTTTGGTGACCTCTACTATAAAATCTAAAATTTTTAGTGGCTGAATGGCAAATAGTTGGGTTTTAATTCTAGTTCAATTACGTTGGAACTGATTGGTTCCTAAGTGGGAAACATAATGATGTCAACCGTTGGTTTTGATGGGTTTTTAGGTGACTGTGCATGTAATATTATATATAGTTGAGAAGTGTTATTCTGGAGGGAAAATTCCTGTCAATTCTGTTCCAATTTCTTCACTTCTTCATCTTTTTATTTAGTTGTCTCGAAGAGGAGAAAGTTCAAGGAATGCTTTGCATGGAGCGATGAACATGCGGATTGAGTCTGAAAAGATGAGAATTTGATGAACTGGTAAGTTTCTTAATCTTTCTGTACTTGTGGATTTGAGGAAAAGAGAAGTTTGGGGTTTCTGTAAGTTTTTGGATTATGGATTTTAAAGCGTGAATACCTTTGAGTTAACTAGTATATTTGGTTGTCATGCTTAACTAACTAGAATGGAGGAGACTCTGGTTGTTGGAAAAGCTAAGCTGGCAGGGAGAAAAGACAGAAGGTGAGTTTCTTTACTCCACTTTTGGATGTTTGCTGGTTGTTGTGTTATTTGCATATTTTGTACTGAGTTTGGTTTGGGTCTACAGCTATGTATGAGTGTTGTTGTCTAGGATTGTATGGAGATTATATGCATGCATAGGTTTGTACAAGTATAAGAATTGCAAGAATGTTTTTGTTAAATGGGTATAGTTTCATATTGATTGAAATGTGGCGTAATCCATGATATATAGTGTATGAATAATTCGTGTTGATTGAAATGATGGGCATGATATGCTTGTTTATAAAATATGGAGTACAGAGAGAATGCAAGGAGAATATGTATGGGAACCCTAGCAAGCGTACTGATAAGAAGTCCAGCCAAGACGCGAATGCAAGGAGAATATGTGAAAGCATTTTGTATGTGGATATACGTGGAAAAAGGGGTTTTTCCTTTAGAATGATTACAAATGTGTATCCGTCATTAAGAGTCAGCCAGAGGTAACGAACAAGCCAACTTTAGTTATGAGAAAGTGAGGCTGATCTCTAGACTCTATTTTTAAGTGTTTCTAGGCAAAAAGGTCGCTAAAAAAGGGAAGTCCACCAATGACTATCTTATGTGGGAAGTTTGCCAAGGACTGACTTATGCAGAAGGTCCGCTAAAGACTATCTTGAATACAGGAATGTTCATAAGGACTATTTGTTCTGTAAATACTGTCATGGACTAACAAATGAAGAGGATGTCCATTAGGACTATCTAGTGTTGAGAAGTCCGCTAATGTCTATCTTCCAAGTATAATTCCACAAGAAAAGAGTAGTGTTTAAACTATCCATGGAATCTTATATTCGAGGGTCACCTACGAATACGTCCAAATCCGCCCCCGCTATATCCGCCAACGATCCGTTCAAGAAGAACATATAGGCGTCGACCACACTAGCCGAATTGCGAGAGCTTATATAAAACTCTAGGAGTTTATGTACATGCATTCACTCTTATTTCTCATGATATCAAGAGTTATTATTTAATAATTGGTGTATTAAAACTCACTAAATTCATTTGAACTTATGAGTGGTTTGCCTTGATTGCAGGATCAAAGACTAACATGGATATTGTGGGAATGGACCAAGTTAGACCTCGTGAATTAAGTGGACGTTTTGGTGAGGTTTCATACATATAGAGGGGCACCCTTAGAGGCTACGCTTCAGGGTTAGATTAAGCGTAGTTAGTTGAATTCAAATTTGGGATGTATATGTTATATATATTCGATAAACCAAACGATTGTAAGAACTATAATCAACTTATTTTGTTACTCATATGATAAGAATTTTTATTGGATATTATTTCATAGAACGTGTTTGATAGCTAAGAAATTGGAATAAAGTTATATGGTGTACATATTTTAAATTTGGTGTGGTCTAAGTATTGTAAATAAGTCAAGTCAGAAATTTTGTTAAGTAATACGATTTAATTGTGACATTCGGTACCCAAACCCAGTGTTCAGGTTGGATAGAGGGTGTTATAGACCTATCTAATATATTGAGCCTATAATTTTTATTATTAAAAATTTTGGTTAATAGGTTAATTATTCGGTTTCAAATCGATTTAACCGTTAACTGAAATTTCAAAAAAAACCCTTAATCGAACCCTGACCAAATTAGATTCAATGGTTGCCAAATTAATTGAAATAACTCGGTTCGGTCGAATAATTTGGTTAAAACCGAATTATGCACACCCCTACTCAAAATAGATTCAGATTAATAAGCTGACGAAAAGTTACCCACTTTTCGCGAGAAATTGCTCGTGGCTGGTGGAGTTTCAACAACAACAGACACCGGCATATGTTGATCACAACTTGTGAAGACACCAAAGATACCCACAAAGTATATTTACAAACTGAAAAGAGAGAAGGTATATTGAGTCAATGAGGAAGGTTAGCACGAGGAAAAAAAGGTAGGTAGTAACCAACCCACAAACTAGCACAGCCAGCAAAACAAGATAAAAAAAAATTATTGTTAGACAAATAAATTTAGAAAAAAAGTTATTTAATAATGAAATATTATATTATTATTTACTAAATCAACAACACATCAAAGATTATTCCATGAAAAGTTATTTTAACTTATAATAATTTCTTCTAACATTGGTTCATGAATGATTAGGGGTTTTTGTTTAGGAGAGAATCCTATTTAATGGATCAGCCACTTCTTTTGCTGGAAGATTTTATTGGAACTTGTATGCTTGTTTATTTTATTCCATTTTTAATTACAATTGATGTATCTATATTATTATAATTAAAATGATCAATTGAATGCATCAACAAAATTATAATTATTCAACTTAATTAAAAGTGAAATATGTGTTAAAAGAAAGTAAATGATATTAATTAGAATTTTTAAAAATTGAAATGAGATATTCTTTTAAGGTCTAAAAAATTGTTTTTTAAATATCATTTAAATTCTTACAATATGTTAGAATTGTGTGACTCGATTCTTTGTTAAAGAAAATATAGTGATAAAATAAGGGGATCTGTGTAGGCCCCTACGATACGGACCATGCTACACAAGTAGAATCCGTATATAATTACACATTGTCTATTTGATATTTATTAAAATAAAGTTTTTCAACATTTAAATAGATATAGTCGAAACTCCTTTTATATCATTCAATTTTTAACATTAATGAATTTCTTTTCCTCTGCCCGTGGCTTTTTCCTGAGAGAGTTTCTACATAAAATCTATATTTTTATTTTATTTATTTATTTATTTTTCTATTACTTTGCGATCATTTTATATTGTCATTATCGACCCTTAATTTTAATACAATAAATATATTTGTATAAGTACTACAATCAAAAGTAACCATTATAATACATAAATAAATAAATTGATAGCACCTATACAAAATAAAAATATTATATTATACATTAAATTGGCAATGACTGGATATACCTTTCGTATATATATTCAAAGAAAGAATATAAGAACTCCAAAAGTCAAATTTTCTGTATTTTGATACATACACGAAAATAGAAGCAATGTTATATATGCCAATGATTCGTAAACTACTGATGGTCAAACGATAGAGTCGACAGAATTGTTTGTAACTACAGATGATTGGTCGTCATTGACCTGATCATCTTTATTGGCCTCGCGACGCAGTAACTTAATTGACGATGCGTATCGAGCTACTTTGTGGACCATCTCGACAAGTGTTAGTTTAGCGAAGAAACCGCACCATATGACCAATAAGGACCACCCAAGGTAAGGGAAAATGATGGTTACGAGTAATATGGATGCTAATGGTGCAAATAAGAGGCTGATACTGATGATGATGTTGGGGCAATCTTTGTCGTCAATTCGGAGCTTGATATTAGTCACCATGGCTGCAACATATGTTAATGTAACGATGAAAAAGGCGAATATCAAGGTGCTATTGTCATCAAATGGAGAAGCATCGTGTTTGTTGTAGTATTTGAGTTGCAAAAAGGGAACGAAGGCCAGTACTAGGAAGGTTAAAATTGCATGCATTGCTCCCATGTCACCTGCGCTGTAAATTTCAAACATCGAGGATAAGAAAATGTTTTATGGTTTTTTTTTTTTTTTTTGCTGAAATTTCATTTGTACTTTTGGGCTGGGAAATTGTAGGGTGTTTTTATGTTATAATCAATCTTTGAAATTATTCTATTCGAATATAAATTTTTCATAATTTTGTCACTTAGCATATGCTACTTTACACGTAAAATCTCATTCATAAAGAAATGAAATCTATATAATTGATACCAATTGTTCAAAATGTTAAAACTGACCCATCAGGTCGTGATACACAATTCGAAATCATTCTATTTTATTACTCACAAATCTTGTCACCTACAAGTGCCTTTGATATATTTGAACTTAGATCTCTTAAAAAAGTATGCTTTGCAAAGTAAATACCAATTGATCTATCTGTATAGAATGTAGTATGAGGTTTTGGGTTTGAATCTATCAACGAGTACTTATGGGAGATAAAACCTTAATCTCTTAAATCTATCAACAAGTACATATGAGTGATAAAACCTTAAAAGATTAATGAATATCAAAAAGGACAATTCCAGTTTGCTTATGGTAACAATCTAACAAATTTGCCAACTAATGAATAAAGTTAGATAAATTTATCAAATCATGAAACATCAAGTAACGTATAAAAAAAATGCATTGCTGACACCTAATTTCATCCGGATGCAAATCAAACCCTTTGTAATTTAATAAAGTATCAACTTTGGGTGTTGTAAGGGTGCTAAAACCCTCTTCACATGTAATTGACTCCCAAACTTTTTTTTTTAAAATTTTAACGTCGACCTTTTTAAAGTACTGATTTTTTAAACTGAACTACTATGGAGAAGAATAAAGAGGGAAAAGAAAGAGCAATTCATTTCTAAATTACCTGGCAGCCATTTTCTTGCAACTCTTCTTCTCAACCTCTAAACTCTGAACACTTTGCATAAGGATTGGTTCTTTTTCTATTATTTTTTGGCTCAATAAAGGTAGCAACACACCAGATGCTGGGAATGATGGATTGATACGTAAGTGAGGTTTGTATTAATATTTATTTCTTAAATCATCTCAAAATTTTCTATCTAGAAAGTTCACTATCTTAGTGTTGGCCATCAATTCTAGAAACTCGCCATCTTCATGTGTCATTTTCATAATTAAGCTTACATGTCGAATCATTTGTTTGAAGATTTAATGACTATATAGTTTGACCGTTATTAACTAAAAGGAAAATCAGATCTTATGAGCCAAAGCAGTGCAAATAACATCTATATCCAAATATCAAGTGATTCATGTTTCTATTACCTTTTAAATAACTTTTTTTTTTTGTTATATCATCAATTTGTTGGCTATAATTTAAAGGATTTATATGTAAAATTGTTATACACCGATAGTCACCAATCTGAAATCCAGATAAGATCTGGATTGTTTATCGGTGAGACACGTAGTGAGAGGATAGTCAATGGAGTTTGTTGACACCATTTTTTGGATGGAAAATGGGGTCGACTTGGTTTTTTGAAAATGAAAACGAAAACGGGAGTCGCCACCAATCTTTTTTGATAAGGTGTGATTGGATCACCTTGAAAAGTGGTTGTTTTTAATAAAAGGTTTGATTTTATTAAAACAACAAGTTTTGGTCCACGAAATTCAGAAAAACGGGTTCGGAAGTCGGTTACGCACGAGGAAGGATTAGCACCCTCGATACGCCCAAAATTGGTACCTAGTTGATTACTTAACGTCTTAGTGTCGAAGATTGAAAACTTTAAAGAAATTTAAAATACGATCCTTAAAAAAAACTCGAATGGCATGGATTGAAATTCAAGAGGAAATTTGGCAATTTGGTTAAACGTGAAATCAAAACCCAGCACCTTAGGGCACGTTTCTCGAATTTCCAAACGCAAAACATTGCCTTATTTTTGAAAAGTTTTTAAAAGGATATTTAGCTATTTGGTCGAACGAGAAATCGAAACCCAGTACCTTAGGGCACGTTCCTCGAATTTCCAAACGCAAAATATTTCCTTATTTTGAAAATTTTTGAAAAGGATATTAAGTCATTTGGTGGAACGAGAAATCGAAACCCAGTACCTTAGGGCACGTTCCTTGAATTTCCAAACGCAAAACATTGCCTTATTTTTGAAAAGTTTTTAAAAGGATATTTAGCTATTTGGTCGAACGAGAAAAATCAACACCCAGCACCTTAGGGCATGTTTTCTCGAATTTCCAAACGCAAAACATTGCCTTTATTATTTTTTAGAAAAAATTCTCATATCGGGAAAACAGCGCGTCATATCCAATGCGTTAGGACACAACATATTGAATTCCCGATAATGAGCTTTTTATTATTTTTAAAAGAGTAACCTCGATTATTTAAATTCAACGAAGAAAATCGGAACCCAATACGTTAGGGCTCGATTCTCTCGAAGATCTAAAATACCGAATATTACTTATATTTTTAAAATTTCTTTTTTGAAGTCTAAAAAATGGGTGTAATAGAATGATGATGATAATGATGTAAATAAAATAATATAAGCAAAACAAAATATAAATAAATAAGAAGTCGCATATATATAAATAAAATCAATCACGTATGTACAATAATAAACAAATATAAAGCATAACAAATAATAACGGACATGTAAATAAATAAATGAACAAGATTAACAAAATTATAAAAAATATATAAATCTATATATATGTATAAAATTATGAAAATATAAAAAAAACATATGCATATATACGTATTATTACATGAAAAATTATATAAGTGTATGTATATACATATATACTTATACAACAATCATCAAATATAAAAAGCCTATATATGTAGGTATATATATATGAATCATAAAATATAAAATACATATATAAAATAAATATTTTAAAAAATGAAGAATATGTAAATATATATATTTATGAAAATAAAATACATATATATAGATATGTAAATATGTACAAAAATCATACAATATACATAAAAATGTAGGTATGTATATAAGTATATATATATATATAAAAGCAATTATAATAATAATAATAATAATAATAATAATAATAATAATAATAATAATAATAATAATAATAATATGAAATTTGTTAGGAAATTTGTTAGGAAATAAACAAAATAGCAAAAAGACTAAATTAAACATTAAAACAAGATTCAGGGCTCAAAACGCAAATAAACAAAAGCGGGGGGACTACTCTGACCATTCATAAAACATGGAGGGACCAGTAAAAGAAATTTCCCTTCCATTAAAATGACGTAGTTCGGGTAAGGATTAAATTGAAAACGCAAAAAATTTTCGGGTAAAATTCAAAAGATTAAAAGAACCTAATTTTAAAAGCATAAAAAAGAGGAAGGGCTAAACGTGCAATTAGCCCTTCCGTCAAAAACACGTGGATCCCCGAGAGGCGGGTCGGGTCTAACAGGTCAAGTCAAAGCAAGCGCCGCTTTTGGTGCGAGAAGGCTGCCCAAAACGATGTCGTTTGGAAGCCTATTTAAACTAATTTTTTTTCAAAATTTTCATTCTTCCCTTCTTCTCCAAAAAAAAAAACAAAAAATTTCTCTCAAGTCTCTCTCCCTTCCTCCGACTAGAGCCCAGAAACTGGCGAACAGGGTTGCCACGTCCCCGCCGCACCGGCCACCGTACACCGTGGCCGAAAAATTCAGAAAAAAGGTAAAAAAAATTTTATACTTTCCTCTTTATATATATTTTTTAAATGTAAACTGTTTTCATAGAAAATAAATAATAACAAAAAGATAAAAAGAAAAGAAATGCAAAACGAAAATCACCTTGAAACTTAAATTTTTTTTTATTGATATCTGTTTTTTTTTTGTTACAAAAACGGAAGAAGAGGAACCCCAAAATCTCATAGAAAAATACAGAAAAAACGAGCCCCCTATTTTTACATTTGTTTTGGCTTTTTAAAGCCTTCTTGTTACTGCTTCTGTCTTGTTCATTTCTCTCTTTGCGTGTTTCTGTTGTTTGCGTGTTTGCAGGTGGAGCAGGTGAGGACAATGGGACGTGCGCGGCGCAAGTGGGGTGAGTCGGTGGTGGCAGTTGCGGCGGCAATGTCAGAAGGCCCTAGGTGCGGCGCACCTAGGGTTAGGGTTTCTTTTTTCTGATTTGTGTTTTGGGTAATGGGTTTTGTAATTGGGCTTGGGTAGGTTTTAAATTTTTGGGCTTGTTATTTGGTGAGGCCCGGGTAAATTTGGGCTGTACAGAGTTTACGCTATCAGTTCACATGAGTGAGAGGAGCTCATGGTCCCAACTTGCATATGCCCAAGGATTTCGTATGTAAGGGACCGCGAGATCTAGTATGCGAGCTGAAACAGTACACGTGCTCAACATGCCTAATGTCTGCTCAGAATCTCAATCCTATGAATAGTGAGGTCAAGTCATGAATAATAGAGTAATGAACAGTGATAATATGTATAAATGTTTCTTTTAATGAAAGATAGAAAAAATTACTCAACAACAACATTAGTGAATTATATGATGCTTGTAATAAATTTATTACTTATTACAACTGAAATTAATTTATAGCTTTAAAGTCAACAAACCAATTGACTTTTACTCCTTCCCACTTTTCCCCCAAAATTTTTACTCCCCTACCCTTCCAACCCCCTTAATCTACCCAAAATCCATTTCTCACAAAAATTTTACTCTCCCATTTACTTTTTCTCAAAATTTTACTCCCAAAACCCTCAAAACCTTTTATTTTCCTCCAAAATTTTTACTCCCTCTCACTTTTCCCCTAAAACTTTTAGTCCCTTCCCATCCCACCTCCCATCTATCCCAAACCCTCCCCCCTCCAATTTTTTTTTTAATATTTTCCATCCAAAATTTTACTCCCCCTATTTACTTTCCCTCAAACTTTTATTCCCCAAAACTTTTTATTTTTCCTCTAAACTTTTACTTCTCACCCTTTACTCTCAAATAAAAAATCAAAATTATCCCAAAAAAATCACTAAACATAAATAGTAATAATTTTATTTATATCTACTATTTATATTATTAAATTAAATTTCACATTTTATATTATTTATATTATTGAATTGTTTAGTCATATTGAATATTTATATTAAAATTGAATTATTAATTATGCCATAACATATTCATGTTAAAATTTTATATTGGTATCAATTTCACATTTTATTTTTAAAATAACTTTTATTAAAAATCATATTTTTACATTTAATATATTTTTTAATTCCAAAATACATAGTGACAAGAATCTGAAGATAATTGAAACAACTAAGCAAGCAAAGAAGCTAACCAGTATATAAAAATTAATAAATTATGAGGTGATGAAAGTTAATAAAAAATTTGATTAAGGTGGACAAATTTTATTAAGATGGGTGACAATGGTTACAAGGATCCAAAATTATTTTTTAAAATTTAACTCGAACAAATATATTCGATTCGATTCGATTCGAATTTTATCTCACTCGACTCGATTCGAGAAAACTTCAAATAAAGTTTGGATGATAAAATGAGATTCGAAAACTCGATTAACTCAAAAATTTTCGATTCGATTCAATTCGACCGAATGCTCACCCCTATAATGAATGATAAATTTGTCCTTGACTATGATCACCTTACTGAACACCTTACCAACAAAGTCAGAACCACATGTCTTGAAGGTCAAGATTTTAGGACATCAGAACAAGAACCAAATTATGATGCACTGCTAGCCTTTGCAACTCGGAATTGGCTACTATCTAAACAAAGCATATGTGTAAACAAATAGATGGTTTTCTTTTGTATAAGGTAGCATCCTTCATTCCAATTGATCTTGGTAAATTAATTTTTGATGAGATTGTAAAACACACAAAAACCAAGAACAAGAAACATATGCTACTGTTTCCCTCAATCAATCAAATCCTTCTGCAACAAAAGAAAGACTTAGTGCAGGAAGGAGAAGTCCTTGAAGCACCACAACTCATCTAAGTGAAACATAAGGAAACATGCAGCTGTTGGTTTGAATCTTGATGAAGAAGACTTTTAAGCTGACGAGGACCAAGTTGCAAATGGGTCTACAACTGCCAGTACAACTAATGCTAAACGAGTTAGATTAATCGAACATTTTGATGGAGTCGTGCACTACACTACAAAGCTTATCTTCTTGCTCAAACCATCTAACCAAACCTTTGGATATAAAAGAAAAAAGAACACATAAATATATGATGTTAGGCCTTAATTCGTTCACATTTACATTATTCTTGAGTGATTTTTAATTAGTTCATTTTATAACTAGTTGGGGTAAAATGAGTTTTAGATTATTTTTAGTGATTTTATGTTAATTTTAAAACTTTGTAGTGCTTTTGATTAAATAAAATTTTTCAAGCTCTTTTCGTAAGCATGGAATGAGTTTTACAAAGAAACCGGAACCTACCTTAAAAGGTTGCGATCTTGGTTGGATTTCTAAGGCAAAATCACGAATTCAGGTGGAAAAGACCAAAAAACTCATTTAAGAACAGAAAAAAGCAAGCAGTCTTAGAAAGCCTCGTAAATAGCAAAAGCAACGAGGCATCCTCAGACTTCTAATTAGGTTTTCTTAGCTTTGAGTTTTGTAGCCATTTTTACATTCAACATTCATTTTTTCTTGTGCATTGCAACAACTTTTTTTAGAGATTATTTATATTAAGGTTTTTTTTTTTGTTTCATTTAATTCTCAATTAACATTCTTCATTTTAATATATTTCATGTTGTTTGACAATTTACAATAAATTAGATTATTTACGTAGTTCAGAAACCTATAAACTAATGTCATAGTAATCAGAATAGGATTAAAATTAGATATAAGAACAAGACTACGGATTAATTTTATGATTTGTGTGCATGTATTAATTCTAAGTGTGAGCAAGGTTAATAGGAATCCTAAAGAAAAAGTAGGTTGAGAGAGTTCCTTACTCAACCATAGTGATCTAGCCAAAAACTTATGCAAGAATAGTTTTGGGTAAAACGACCAACCGAGAACAATATTGCACTTAGCACGAGATTAATAAGTTGTTAAATTACTTGGAGGTGCTGGGTGTGCGACAGTGACATTTGTGTTTTTAGAACTTTACTTAAATCTAGAGATACATCCATGTATTCATTATCATACTGAATCAAAGTTGAAGAGTAATCGAGTGTTTTTATTGTTTAAGTTATTATTGATGTTGCTTATTGGATGCCACATGGAAGTATTATTGAAGCACAATTTCAGGGATATCACATCAACTCTAGCTGAAAATTTGCAAACCTACTTGTTTACTTGATTTTGTAGTATTGAAGAGAGCACAAATGTAAGATGTTATCTTGAGTGCCAACACTTTGTAAGCAAATTGTTTTATGATCAATTCGTAGTTCTATTGACTAACATGACCCGAAATAGCCATTGGCTACTGCAATGTTTGAACTTGTCACGTCCAATTTTTGAAGAAATATTTATCACCCTTTTCAATCATAATCATATACCAGTCAAAAAGTAGAGTGATCAACTAATTCACGAATCAGAACTCAAAAGGGAGCAATGGCTTACTTATTATGGAGTTTGCCACTCACACCAAGAAAAGCAAACAAAAGAATGGTTAATTACAAGCTCTTCTCCTCTCTTCCTCTCTCTATATATAACTGCTGTTTGCAGTGTCTTTCTCCCTATATAAAATGGAGCAGACATTCAGCAGCTTCAACCTCTTCTTTTCCCCTCAACCCATTCATGTTTCTACAGTTATTACAGTCCCCTTTTTTTTTTTTCTTCTCAACTCTCAATGCCCAAAAACCAAGCTCGTTTCGTTTCACTTGCTTCCCTCCTGAGGTTGGAGGAACTGAGCTTCATTAGAAAGTTGCAGTCCGTAAAGCATTCTTCCCTTCTCCGCACCGCCGGTGAACATCCTTCATCCTGTCGACTGACCTGCAAATACCGCTGCAGGTCCAGTCAAATGAAGCAACACAGATGTTGCCCGCTTGAGCCTTCCATTCGCAATCTGCAGCAATGTTTGTTATTGTCAAGCTTCTGCTCACATATAATCCCAGAACTCAACGGTACATCATTCCCTACTCTGCTATTGAATAGCCCAGGTGGTCTCATATGACCAGTAAAACCACTTCTTTGATAACAAGTTCTTTAATTCGATAGTTCAAGCTATGCGGCTTTACAACCAGATGGTCGTTTCAAGATGCTAAACTCGATCAGATGTGATAGTAAGAAAATAAGAAGAAAAACAATGAGTATATAACATTACCTGTGGTACCACAGCAGAGTCTGCGGTCATCTATATGATCGACATCCAACCCGATAAACCATGATCCCAGTGAAACGTCTTCGTTGGCATACTTATGCAGCACATGCCTGAAAAATTATTGTTTCACAAGAAACGAAGCACATGAACACAAATGAATTTCAAACACAGATAATATGATATTATTCTTCGGAGGATGCAGGAACTTACTGGTTAATGGATATGTAAGATGCCAAATCTTTAGAGATGGCATATAGCTGCCCCGTAGCATGACGGAAATACTTGTTTCCCTCCTCACCGAATTTCCAATATTCAGGTTCATGGTATCTTACTCCCCTGTTCACAGATGAGGAAAAAGTAAGAAAATTTTAAATAAAAGGTAATAACTTCGAGCTTTTAGTTAAAAACATAATATTGAACATGTTTGGCTTACTTTTGAGCAAGAACCGGACCAGATTTCATGCAACCAATGTAAACCCTTGGCTTGGACCGATGTCTAGCCAAAGTTGCTCCAAGTGTCGCTGCAAAAGCACATGAATAAATCAAATTTAAGAAAATGTACCGAGGAAAGCGACACCAAGAATCATTTACATAGTAATCTATAAACCCGAAAGAGTAGAAAAACTCTCGATACAAATTTGAACTTTCAAGCGCAACATACATTTTGGCTGCAACATGAGAAAGACTGTTTTCCCTAAATGCAAAACCAGGCAATAGAATATTGCTTCCTTTACCTATATTTACATGCACATCATCATCAACTTTTACATAGAAATCAGCGTCCCACAAAGCAGCGGCAGTGGCAAAGTATGTCTTTGTCTTTGCTGATAATTCGAGGTAACCCTCAACATGCTCCTATCAAATGAAATTTTTACAAGAATTAGAATATTGAAGAAAAGTTTTGTAGCTTATGGAATGCAGAAAAGAGCTCCTTTATGTAGGCTCATGTCAAATAGAAGATGCCGACAACGAGCAAAGATTGAGGGTAGTACCAGCCTCAGAATGTCACCATGCTTCCGATCTTCAGCTTCAATAGCCCTATCAAGGATACCCCCTGAGGTAGCACTGTCAAAGGACAGATAAGAAGTTTAGGAGGATCTCACAAGAAATTGAGAAGATCATATATGAAGCAATAACATTATAGACAACCAAAGATGTATCCACTGAATATTAGCCCAAACAACCAAAGGCTTTTAACTCGAAAGTGAACTTCCAACTAACTAGCTTTTAACTTGAATAAAGTACCCACCTGTGACCAATTACAAATCGCATTACAACTCCCTTCTCTTCTTCGAGCTTCTTTCGTTCTTCTCCTGGTTTTTCATACAGATGAAGGAACAGTAATGATTCATCTCACATGATGCACCAAAATGACTATTATATGGAATAAAAGAGATCAATTTGCAAACCTTGAGGCATCCAAGTAGCACGAACTGAATCTCTTCGTTTTCTGCTGCTAAAAGCAGTATTAATACCAACGACCATTAAATATTTCCGTTTCCCACTCGATTCAGGGATTTTCAGGTCATCCGAAATGGGAGAGCCATTAATTATGGATTCCTGCATGGCCCTTGCAGTAGCTAACTCCATCTCCAAATTCGATATCGTTTTATCCAGTGTTCTGCATTTTACATTTAGTAAAACATAAGTCTTCCGCTAAATTAACCAAAAATGTAAGGGAAAAAGCACGGATATAAGCTTACTGTATAGCATTAGGAGTCTTTGAAACTTCCCCGACTATATTCTTCGATCCACGCTTCACATCCTTCTGTTGACAGAATACATCATATGAGGTAACCAAACCTAACAATAGGTGAGTTAACTTTCAAGTATTTGAATAAACACTCACTTGAATCGGATCACAACCCTCTGTAACTAGTTTTAACCTTTCATCTTTAATTCCAGTTTCTAGTGATACAACCTTATCTTCAGCTTCAGGCACTGTCCACATTCTATGACAAAACATCTAATTAGTTTGAAATTCACACTGGTAAAAGAAAAATAGGACAGAAAATATCGTAATTATCGATCTGGGAGCACAAGTACACTCGTAATACTTGAACAAATTCACACTAACATCGCGGCAGATACCTCGAGTAACAAATTTCAGATAAAAGAACAGCAAATTAAGTGCTTGCACATTAAAAATGCCATGTCAAACTCTTTGAACTTTTAATCACCTTGATTTTATCTCATCACAGTAACAAAGCAAAGCTCAAATGGCCAAAACCTTAAATCCACCATAAAAAAAATCATGAAACAAAGAACAGGAGAACCTACATAATACTCTATGAACTGCAGATCTTTGCTTTACAAGATCAAAAGTTTTCATAAACATTATCCATAAATAAGAACCCCACGAACAATATCAGAAAACTTACTAAAAAATGCCTTAAACCATGGTCCATAGAACTAATTAAATGAAACAGGATACTGCTTTCACTAAATTGTAAATACAACCAAAAACAAGACCATCCTAAATCAGGAAACTTGTAAAAGCCAAAACAATTTATGGAAATCAGAAACAAAAATCATAACTTTAGAAGCACCAACTTTCACCAAACTGCAAAAACAAGCTACAACCAAATCAAGACATGGAATTTAAAGAAGCTAAAAAGAAAAAAATGAGATAAATTTACCTATCGGAGAAGAGCATCCCAGCACAAAAACAGCCAATGCAAAGCAAAAGAGTCCACTTCTTAGTCACAAAAGACTTTGTATTTGACTCCAATCCTTTACTCTTCCAACCCATTTTTTTCTTGAAACTCTTCCTCCTCTTTCTCCCTCTAAAACTAATCAAAATCTAATTCAAAGCAAAACCCATTTCTTATCTCAAGTCAACAAAGTCAAAATGACCAAAATCTTTCAGATCCAAAGATCCCAACTTTCCTTCAAACCCAACACCAAACCACAGATAAAACAGCAACCATTTATTCCAAAACAAAATGTTTTTTCACTTAGAATTTGTATCTTTAAATTGGGTTTTGAGAATTCTTTCTTCTGGAAAATTGCAGAGAATAGAAAACTCAAAACTTGGTGCTCTTTTGGAAGAGCTCTTGGTGATGACCCCCAACAACTTCAACTGTTGAGTTTTTCTAATACAAGCATATATAGAAATATGTGATACAATTAATTCGTATAATTTATACAACCGACATTCAGAAAAGTAATTTTTTATTTTTTATTTTATTTTTATTTTATTTTTTATAGGGCTGTATATTAAATTGTCTGTCCTAGTTGTACATTTATTGACATTTTAACAACTCCCCTAATAGCAGTTGTTTGTTTGATGATTAACAATGGAACAAAAATGAGAGTACCAGTAGCAGCTAAGCTTCTATTTCTAGATCAGAAACAAAGTGGATTCATATTTGAAACATATGTTTTCATATATTGCTGCTATTTTTCATGTTATTTTGAAATGGATGCGCACCATTTGAATTCAAATGACATATGCAAACACAACTGCATGTGTGATGTTTTATGTCCTGATTTGCCCAAAGACAAAAATTCCAAGTCCAACAAGAAAAAGGGAAAGGAGAACAGTTGTAGAAAAAAAGAATAACAAATCACATGCCCTAAGAATGTAGCTTAGTGGAGAATATTTTAGGCTGTCAAGAAACCTGACATGTTGTTTCAAAAAAAACTTTGAAAGATATAATTAGCTTAGTTTAGTTTAGCTTCTTCATTTTTTTTTTTTTTTCTGTTTAGATTTTGCTTTTGTCCTTACAAAGCAGCAGCTCCAACTGTTCTAAAATCCCAACACTTACAATCATTCATCACAGTATGGTTAGGACACATGGGACACATGCAATGAACATGAGTCCAATAATGGATTTTTCACAGGTTATCAAGACCTATGGTTCTAATTCAAGTTTTGATGTGTTTGAGACTGAGAGATTCAGATCACAACACAGGCTAGTTTGGTCCCAGTTCCAGCACAACTATTTTGGGTTTATATATGTACATATTTTGACTAAAAATCCAGGAATTCCAAGGTAAACTCCTTTGTTGACCGACAGTGCCATGAATTTTTCTTTATTTTCTTCTTTAAAAAATGAGGGATTAAAATGTAACATCAAGCCTTCTAGCTTTGACTTTGGGAAGAAGACTCTCTATTGTCTCTTATACGTACCATATATATATTTGAAGACAGATAAAATGTCACCATAATATCTGCTTGGAAAGAGAATGAAGACCTACCATTAAGTATGTTTTGTTTGATGGATGAACCATAAATTATCTTTCATTAAAGGTATCAAAGTTTGATCATTTGTATCATATATGTACCACACATCTTATTCATTAAGATCTATTCTTAGTATTTGCTTTATATTGGTAAATCCTAACTTTCTATTTGCATGTAAAGATACTGTTGATTTTGTCCCTTCAATGCATGACAATTATGAACCAAAAGCTGCAAAATGCACTAGTGGATTTCATTTTAAGCCCTTTGGGGGGTGTTATGAAGAGCCTTTTCCTTGCCATTATAAGATCAACTTTAAGTCAAAAAGATTAACAAATTCGCCCATTATATCAAAATGATTGCCTTCTCTCTTCTTTCCTTTTTTTTTTTTTAATATTTGGTGGTAGGGGTAACCTCCATTGAGTTGAAAAGCAGAAAAAGGAAGCAAAGAACCTAAGCCCCCATTGAGTAGGCTACACTCTAAAAGGTTAATTAAACCCTATTTGCCTTCACTTTGTTGCAATTTTGAGAGATTAATTGGAAAGTGTCTAGTTTCTTGTTCTTCTAAGTAATAAAGAGGGGTCTGTTAATGAGTGTGGTTAATTAAGCCAAGTTGATGTGATTAACCATCATCAAAGTGGCCCCAATCACATGAGCAAACATCAAAAATTGGAACCCCCTTTTGCCATATGATTGTGGGTCTGAATCCCATGAGTTGGGCAATGGCACTAAATATTCAAATATAGATGCAAATTAGCACCAAACCTTATGTATTTTTTTCCCTTTTTAAAAATAAACTTTTATAATTATATTAATAGATAGGAGCGATTCTGCGTAAAACTAAAGTACTGTTTCATGTTTTTATAAATTTTGTATATCATCCATGTCAAGTTTTAATAAATTAAAGATTTCTAACTATTTTTACTTAAAAAATTAATAGTTATATATATTAATAAAGACAATCGTTTGAATCAATATAGCTGAAATATCGCATTAATTGAAAATTTACAAGAACAACAAATACAATTATATTAATAAGTTTAACAATCGGATTGTTAAAATATTAATCATAAAAAAAAGTTTTTGAAGTGTATTAAAATACGTAAACTAGTTGAGTTTTATGTCGGTTTAAGTAAATCTCTTCCTTAATGTATATGATCAAGACCAATTATTACAACCCATCAAATTAGCTTAAATTAAAGAGACTCGAATCTAAATGGTGACAATTATAATGATAGCTTTTGAAACGAGAAGTATGAGGGCCAAATCATTTTAACCTTAGAATCAAAATGAAGAAAGTTAACTCTTAAATTCAAGATTTAATCTTTTCCCTCTTTTAGCTAAAATATTTGGATAATCTTTTAGTTTCAAATTTACAACTAGGTTGAGAGTAGGATTATAACTGCAATAATTTGGGTATTTTATATATATTTTCTTGAAAAACAGATTGTAGAGCATTTCGGTCTAAGGGACTCTTTTTTTGGTTGGCTGAGGAAATGCACCCAAAGAATTTCAAGCAATACAATTAAGCATTGAACACCCAAATATTTTACCATAAAATTCTCTGCATTTCTTTTATGGGAAACAAAAACAAATACCGAATACAACTTATGTCTTACTTTCCATCCCATTATAAATCTAATGCTTGAATTTATTCAATTTAATCTAAATCATAAATTTATTCTCCTATAATTATCATCCAATCTAAATACTCAAATTCCCCAAACATATCTTACCATTTTCAACACTACACAATTGGTTTAAGGTGGAGACTATACCTTGTTAAAATCCTCTAACTTGTTTAAAACCTTCACTCTTTAGATAAAAAAAAAGGGTAACTATAGTATATAAAGAGAATAAGAAAAGGCTAAGAGTTTGTCTATGAGCTGTCCTCATGAACAGTATATATTTATCTATTAAATAGGACTAAATTGAAATTATTGAGCTGTGGCAGTTACTAATTGAATTGAAAAAAAGAGGTTAATTAAACTCTATTATTAGTTCTCGTACTTTATGAAAGTTGTGGATTTAGTCCCTATACTATAATTTGATTACTTTTGATATTGTACTTTTCAAATCGGTCAATTTTAGTCATTACACTTTTCAAATTTTGAAACTTTAGTAATGACCCAAACAACAATAGTTAAATTCGTTGGGTTAAAATTCAGTTAATAGTCATGAATTATGTGTATAGTTGTAGATTTAATCAATATTCTCCAATCGGATCATTCGAATCCCTATACTTTTGAATTTTTGAAATTAATTAGATTTTAAGGGCGTAATACGTAGAAATAACAAGTTGACACATCGAGTTCGGAAATAGTAAAACTTAATTTAATGAATTAAAATTTGAAATTTTGGTGAGGACTAAAATTTTAAATTTTGAAAAGTACAAAGACTAAAAATGACCAAATAAAAGTGTAGAAATTAAATTCATAACTTTTATAAAATATAGGGACTAATAGAAGAATTTAACCGAAAAAGGTAACCAAGAATAAGTTATATAATATCCAAGTACATTTGGGGAAGTAATTAATCCCAGTTTCAACATTTCAAAAGGAGGGTAGATCATTTTCCTTAGTGGGTCATGGGGTCATGGCCTAATTGCTTCACATGAGCCACATGGTGTCACCTAACATTGTGACCAATTGCATGTTCATTTCACATGTTTGTTTACTTTATATACTTCACTCATGGGCCATTGACTTTGCTTCCATACAAACTAAATGAAATTTATTATTTCTGTCTTGAAAGCTTCATATTATGTCTTGACAATTGGATAATTAATTGGTTAATAAAAAATAGTGGTTGGTATTTTAAGAAAATTAATTACATTATTAAAAATTAAATAATAATATTGATAATAATACGGATTTAAACTCTGTCATTTCCTTCCATTTTTTAATATTCTAATAATAAAAATTATATTAATATTGTTAGGATTTTGAAGTTTTTGAAATTATACGTTCGAATATTATCATATATGAATTATCTTCATATTTGTTTTTTTTTTAATTTTATTTTAACATATTATGATTATCCATATGTTCATGTTGATTTTAATTGTAATTATTTGAATATATTAATTATAGTCGTGCTTAAAAGATGTTAATTTTTTTTTTATTTCTCAAGGTATCTACCAGAACGAACCCAGTAACTAATCTTTTACATTCTGTAGGCCCATTAAAAAGGTAGATCCTGAACACGAATTTTAAAGATATTAATGTTTTATACCACTTTGAAATAATAAAATTGCCCCTTTTTTTTATTCTTCAGAAGTTCCATCAACCCACAAATTATAGATCTCTAAATTGAGTTATCCTTTTCAAATAGCTAAACCCAACCCAACTGCCAACATCATATCCATTCTCTTTCCAATCCATCATGAAATCCGATTGGGCTTTTCTTTCTAGAAAATAAATGAAGTTTGGGCCTTCTCTGAGGCCCAATCCATTTATTTACTAGTCCCCTTCAACTTTTTCGTTAACTTTGTTAAAAAATTAGATACAATCACAAATTTAATCCCTTAACTTTTACAATTACTATCAATTTGACCCCTATTGTTTTTTTCTTATAAAAATATTTAAAATTATATTAAAGAACTATAGAATAGTTAAAAATTTATAAAATTTTGAAATGTGTTAACAAATTAATCATAAAAACACTGAATTAATTATGAGTTTATTCTTACCAATTCAAAACTAATTTTCTTAATAATGAAACTTAGAAAAAATTTCTCTCTCAAATTCTTCCCACTTTTTTCTTTTATATTCCCTCAACTCTCATAGTTTCCCCTAATAATTTAAACTAACAAACAAAAGCTTCACTCTCTCTTTTTCTAGAAAATCGAAATCCAAAGAGAATGAAAAGAACAAAAAGTCTCCATGTCTTTTTTCTTTTTTTTTCATGATTTCTTTCGATTTTCCTAAGAGTCACAACCTTCTTTGTTGCAAGGGTCTTGAAACCCGATGAAGCACCATTTTTATTGAAGGTTATTCTCCAATTTTCTGAAAATACAATTTTTTTAATTTTGGTTTCTAATTTTCAAAAAAAAAATAAGAATTTTATTTTAAATCTTTTTGTGCTTAATAAATAACAGCATGCATACAAAAAAAAAAAGAGTAAAAGATACAATTTTTTCAATTCTGGTTGTCGAAACCATTTTTTATTTGATTTGAAAATGGGGATCGACTTTAAAAATGGAAATGGAGTCGCCACCGATCTTTTATTAGGGTGTAAACGGTTCACCGTTAAAAAATGAATTTGGTTAGCGAAATTTCGAGAAAATAGATTCGGGAGTCGATTACGCACAAGGAAGGGTTAGCACCCTCATACGCCCAAAATTGGTACCGAATTGATTGTTTGATGTCTTAATGTCAAAACTTTGAAAAAATTTTAAAATACGATCCTTTGGTGAGAAAACTTGAATAAACTAAATTGAATGATAAGACGCACTTATCTCGCAAAAATAAATTGCCACACTCAGTGAGTTAGGGTGCAACAATTCAATCTTCGAAATTAAATTCGTCCCCTCTTTTAAGAAAATCATGTTTTAAGAAGGTTATTCGATTATTTAAGTCAATCGAGAAATTAAAATCCAATAAGTTAGGGTTCAATTTCTCGAAATTCCTAAACATGAAACATTGCCTTTATTTTAAAATCGAGATAACAAAATGTGGTATCCAGTAAGTTAGGATCCATCACTTTGAAGTCTCAAAAGCTTTATTTTAAAGTTGTATGGTTTTACCAAAATAAACGCTGAGCTATTCAAATTTGTCGAGGAGAATTGAAGCCCCATAAGTTAGGGCGCAATTCTCTCGAGAGCTATGAACACCAGGCATTTTTGAAAATCATGAAATAAAATGGTTTTGGTACTCTAATGAAACCGAATATAAAAAAAATGCGGTGGGATGTTAATGTACGACACGAAACAATAATTAATAGGCTAAAGTATACTAACAATCATCAATAATCAAGAAATACGAATAAATATTATAAAATCTATGCGGGCAATAATATCCAACACACATCATGCAAATACAAATATCAACATTCAACAACTAAATGAATTAATAGTCAATTTTAAAAGAAATGTCAAGAGAAATAACATAAATAAAATATAATAAGTTTTCAATTGAAATACATCAAAAGGGTTAAAATGAATACTATATAAAATAATAATATAAAAGTATTGTACGAAAAGAAACTCAAAATAATATATATACTAAATTAAATAAATGATACATACAAAATGAAAAACTTTATAATGGCCTATGTATGGTAATATATGTACATAGAGCAATATATAAAACTTGAAAATAGTGAAATATAGAAATAAATTATATAGGTATATAAAAGGAAAATATCGGTTTTAAAAACAACTTTAAGGTAAATGATTATAATTACAGGGAATCAATTATGTGAGTGTGTGGCAAAATGATTTTAATGAAGTTATATGTGTATAGAAAATATATATATGTATAGTTTAAAATTAAATAACATATATTACATATGTGTATATATATATATATATAATAAAAGCAGTCTAAAATAATAGTAAATAATGAAGTAACATATATATATATATATAGGTAAATAGAAATATAATTAAATATAATAATAACAATAACAAATGGTAATAAAAATAATGATGGTAAATTAATTAACAAAACAAAAATATTAATCAGGACTAAATTAGAATGGAAACAGAAATTTTGGGGCTAATCCGCAATAAATAAAATGAAAAAACTTTGATTCTTTCTATTGATATTGTGTGATCGTATGCGTGGTTTTTTCAAAATACAAAAGGCTCCCTTTCTCTTATAGCCGAAATCAATGAAAAATCCCCCCCCGAATCTTTTTCTTTACATTTTTTCTTATTTCCCTCTTTTTCCTGATTTGCTGTCGATTTCCACTCTTTTTGTTTGCTTTCTCTGCCTTGTTGCGTTTGTTTGCCCTTTCTGCAGGTACGACATATGGAGGGTGGACGTGGCACGTCTGAGGAGGCTGCGTGAGGTGAGGAATGCCACGATGGCTGCAGTACTGAGGCTCGCCCTAACTGCTAGGGTTTCTGGTTCCTTTTCTGTTTTGGGCTTCAATGTAATTGGGCCGGGGTATCGGGCTACTGTAATTGGGCCATTCGAGTTTAAGTTTGATTTTAGTCTGTAATTTTGGACATTTTATTTGGTATTTATTTGTATACGAGCCGGGCAATATTGGGCCATTACACTGGTTTCTAATTTTCAAAAGAAAAAAAATCAATAATTTTATTTTAAATCTTTTTGTGCTTAATGAAATAACAACATGCAAACCAAAAACAAAAATAAGTGAAAACAATTTTCGGTAAAAGATACAATTTTGTAATTCTGGTTTTTATTTTCAAAAGAAAAATCAAGAATCTTGTTTTAAATCTTTTTGTGTTTAATAAAATAACAACATGTAAACCAATAACAAGTGAAAAAGGATTTTCGATAAAAGATTGTGTATTTATTTGAATGTCCTTTTGTATATTTTAGGGTAAACTATCAATATGTTATGTTTTAATTACTTACGTTCTCGTGTTATAATATTTTGTCATTGAGCATTAATTGTTGTTAACAGGATAACACTAATCGACGTGACACATTAAATCATTATTTCAAACAAAAATTTTAGGTTAAATTATACAATTAGTCCCTATATTTTTTTTTAGTTTTAAGCAATTTAATTTTTTTCTTTTATATTTTTTGAACTTTCTTTTTTTTTCATTTTCTTCTCATTTTCCCTTTGTTTCTCTCCTTCTCCATTTCTTTTAACTAGTTTTTCTGTGTTTTCTATTTGTTAAAATTAGTCCCTATACTTTTATTTTTGTTGAACAATTTAAATTTTTTATTTCTTTATTTTAATTTTCTTCTTCCCATTGTTTTTTCTCTTCTCATATTTTTCACTACGAAACATAATCTTTGCCCACCAAATAAACCAAGTTCTTATTTCTTTCACATGATTCCTAAATTGAAATTTACTCAAAACCGAATATCAATCATTCTTAATCAAATCTTGATTTGAATATAACTTGATTTTGAAACTAAAATTGGATCTAACTAATCAATATAAAAATCATATCCTTAATCAAATCTAAACATAAATTGAATTATTTATATTCAAAACAAAATTTTTCCATTTCCAAACTTTTACAAAATCGTATAGATTATTCATTTCCTTTTCTTTTATTTTCTGACGAATAAAATTAAGCAAACAATAAATTGATCTAAATCTTCTTAGATATTCCCAAGCAAGCTTGATTGGAAGTCGAGCATAGATGAACCGAAGAGAGAAAGGAAACATGGAACCAAACTGGTTTGGGTAAATTTGAGGGTAAGTTTTGTATGGAATTCGTGAAACAACGTATTTTCGAGAGGGCGAGAATGTTGTAGGTAAAATATATAAGGTGATCGTGGGGACTGGTGAGGAAGTTAAGGGAACAGACTTAGGAAACTTTGTTGAAGGTGGACTGTCATAAGTCACGACTAGCGAGGCCTTTGAGTGAGGCGATCTTGTGGACTAGGTCATTGAGAGATCCAAATTGGTTCGTTAAAGCAATGATGGACGACGAGGGTTTGTAATTGTGGGGTGAGAATATGCAAAGCAAGTTTAATTTTGGTTTTAGCTTTCGCCTTTATTTTTTCATAAACATAAAAAAAAGTTTTAACAAATGGAAAAGATAGAAAAATTACGTTAAAAGAAATAGAGAAGGGAGAAAAACAGAGTGGAGGTGGAACTGGAACCCGTAACTGCATAACCATTGTCAACTAGGCTCTTGAGTTATACTCCATCGTGACCGCACATTAACATCTGTCAAGTAGGAGCCATAGTTATACTTCAACCTATGACCATATAAACAACGTGAAGTCCGAGCCCGAGTTGCAATGTGATGGGCTTCTAAGGCAATGGTTCCATCTTGACACTACAAATGAAATGTATGGGTCTTTGAGCGCCACCGCGTTATTGTGAACTCAAACACACCTTAAAGCTAGCACATTGTCTCCCTTAAACACAAATAAATCTTTCCGTCGAAAATTTTCAACACTAAAAAAACCAATTGAGAAGAGATTTTTTTAGGGTTGAGGGGTGGTGGCTGAGAGAGTTTATGGAGTAGGAGGAGGAAAACCCTCCATTTATATAGGCAAATGGGTGGACAAGAATTGAAAAAAAAAACAAAAGATATATGCAACCAACAATTTTAATTTTTTGTAGTTGTATCGCCTGACACATCTTTCGATACGTGGCCAACACGACTGATCCCCAACTGAGTCAGTTTGCTTCTTTCAAGTTGTCGAGTTGTAGTAGCCACTTAAAATGCACCACATTTTGAGATTTATCGGGCATTAGAACACCACTAATTAACCTCAATATGAATGCTCGAGCTTGTTTTTCTCTTTCAAGGGCACTCAAGGTGTCGTCGAGATAACCGAAATTATCTTCATACTATTTCATCTCTATCCAACTACCAAAAACTTGCCCGGCACCTTGCCTAATAGTTGCTCACAAATGTTGCTCCAACCGCTAATGACCACTAATCTCGTAACGACTGACACATGCATTAGTAAACCGAGTTGTAAAGCTACGTCCTCAAGTATGATTGTACACTCGCCGCATAGGAGATGAAATATGTGTGTCTCGAGTCTCCATCTTTCCACCAACGTGCTGATAAGTGTGGGATCCAATCTACACCCCCTAGCATACGAGACACGTGCAAGAATCCCAACTCTTGCAAGTATCGTTCAATTACACGAGGTGCCCTCGATGATAGATTGTGTATGTACGTCTCCAAAATTTGATTTTCGACTTGAATATAAAAAAATTATAATTTTAATAATGTTAACAACTTAATAATGAACTTAATTAAAATAAAAAAATTAAAAATATTTTCTTACTATTTGTAATTGAACGCTGAAAATGTGGTTGTCATCAAAACAAATAAGAGTATTTACTATTATAAAAATCACTTGAAATGAATACAATACATGATAGGTCGAGAACTAAAAACTTGAGAGAATTGGATTTGAATGTAAAATGGAGAAAATGGATAGGGTTTATATAGTAAATATATTAGTTTTTTTATAGCCTTTTAGTTTTGTGACCATTGAAATTTTATTGTTGGAAAAATATATCCCGTATGACACAGTTTCCTGCCACATAAGTAGCAGAGGACGCATTTTTGTTTTCTCTCTCCAAAATCGACATATTTCCTTGAATATCCCAGAAAATGGCCTAAAACCATAATTTTTTTTAAAAATCACCTTTTTTTATAAAATTTAGCCATTTATTATTGTTCTCTGTATGCACTTTTAGAAAGATAAAATGTTTATTTTAAATATGACGTTGTAAAATAGAAGATTGGACAAAAAAAAAATTTATTGAAAAATACTTTTCCAAAAGCCACAATTTTTTGCTTTTTAGCTTGGCTTAAAATCCCAACTTAAAATCAATCTTTTAGTTCAGAATCATGGTCTGAGTTGAAAAATATTTTTCAACCTCAATGATAAACACATTTTTAGTATACATTTTGTTGCTTCGAGTAAAAGTTTATTTCAATTATTTAGAGTGGAGTTCACATATTCGTTAAAAACGTGCTAGACTAGGCTTTGATTAACTGTTGAAAACATTAAATTTATTGAAAATTAATAATTTCAATTATTTAATTTTTACACATGTTTGACAATCCAAAATAAAAATAATAGAATAGAATTATTTTCCTATAATAAAGTGTGAAAAATAGAGAATACTTTCAATTACTTCAATTTTATTTTATTTATTTTAATATTATATTATCCTATAAAAATTTTATGTTTAAAAGTTGACTTTTGTTTAAAATAAAGTGAAATGTTTAAAATTAAGGATAAAATATCGAATATATATTTTAATTTAAAATTTATATTTATCAAACAATCTAATTATATTTTATAATAAATTTTAAGTAATTTATCAAATAGGTTTTATAACTTTAATTCATTACTTACACTTAAATTTTTAGTTTACCAAACAGCACCTAATCTATAAAAATTCTTTGGTGCATTTTAGTAACTATCATCTGCTTATTGTTTCACATTCTTACAAAAGATTTTGTATTGAAACGAAATTCATAAATTAATCTTGGGTTAATATACTATTTGGTATATAAGTTTGGTTTTAATATTTAATTTGGTACTTAAGTATTTTTTAGTTTTAATTTGGTACTTGAGTTTGATTTCAACGTTCACATTGGTACTTGAGTTTTTAAATTTGATACTTGAGGGTTTTTTGGTCTCAGCTAAACCTAAATTTAACTTCAATATTCAATTTAATACTCGAACCTTTTTTTCGTAATTAAGTACCTATGTTTTTTTTACTAAAGCATACTTGTCAAATTTTCATTGGGTCACATAATGTCATGTGGTCTGGGTACCAAATTAAACATTGAATATTGAAATCAAATCCAAGTATCAAATAGTGTATTAAACCATCAATCTATGATTCAAAATCTCTAAAATTAATAATTTATAAATCGACAAGTCGGGACCCAACGCCATAATTTTCCCCAAGGCTGAAGGCCCCAACCAGATCCATTCCCATCAACTCAAGTCTTACACACCCCACAATTTCGTGCTCGAACCACAGGCAGGGTGTATGCACTGTCACCAAAGGCACAATAACTTTTTTGTCCCTCTAACTTTATAAAAAAATCATTTTAGTCCATCATTTAATTTTTGTCTCCTTGAACCCTTAAATTTGCATTTTTTTTGTCAAGTCACCTCAACTTATGAAACAATTTAAATTATTTTATTAGTAAGAAATATTAAATAAAATTATAAAGAAAAATAAAACAAAATTCGCGATTTCAACCTATGAAATAAAGAAAAAATTCCTTACGGAGCAACTTATCCCTTAAAAAGTTAAAATTATTGTTAGTCCCTATAATTTGACAAAATTTAAGATTTAATCCTTATACTTAAAAGTTAAAAATAAGTAGTGTTATTATTATTATTATTTAAAAGTCTCAGCCCTAGTATTAAAATTGTAAGTATTATTTGTAAAAATTTGATTAGATTGTTGGCATATTGATTTATAGAAAATAAATATGTTAAATTATCAAAATTTCATAGCTTTTGTTTGGCAATTTTTTACTTTTTGAGAGTCGCTATTTGCTCGCTTTCCAGATGCTTCTAATCTCAACTTGTAACTTGGAACTAATGCATAATAAATTTAAGGAGCTAATTCTGCATGTTGTGTGGACTAAATATGAGATTTTACCTATTTATGTTATTTAACTAATCAGAGTGGCGCAGCGGAAGCGTGGTGGGCCCATCACCCACAGGTCCCACAATCGAAATGATCCATTTTCATATTTGTTTTGGGCTAAGAGCAATTATTTTTTACTCAAGATCCTAATTATAGTAATTAGATTGAAATTATGACCATAAAATTAAATAAAAACTGCACATATTTTTCAATATAATTACTTGTTAAAAAAAGTATTTATATTATAGGGTGTGATAAAGAAAATATAAGATATGTTTATCAAAGTTTAATTGTAGAGCAAAATCATAATAACCTGATAATAGGATAATATAAAAATAAACTAAGATTGTTAATTACTTATGCAACTTGCTCCCCATTTCTTTATTTATTAACATGATTTTTTAAAAGTTAATCTTTTCAACTTTAAACTCCCACTCTAACTATTATCATGGTTAGTAATTTCTATCCAATTTTGATAATTTAATATATTTCTTTTCTATAAATCAATATGCCAACAATCTAATCAAATTTTGCAAATATTACTTACAATTTTAATACTAGGGATGAGACTTTTAAATAATAATAATAACACTACTTATTTTTAACTTTTTAAGTATAAGGATTAAATCTTAAATTTTGTCAAATTATAAGGACTAACAATAATTTTAACTTTTTAAGGGATAAGTTGCTTCGTAAGGAATTTTTTCTTTATTTCATAGGTTGAAATCGCGAATTTTGTTTTATTTTTCTTTATAACTTTTTGTCTCCTTCAACTCACTATATTGTTTTTAAATAAGCCCTTAACTTATAGTTTTTACTCATAAAAGCCCTTTATTTTAATATTAAAACAAATATATTTTACCCAAAGTAAAACTATTTAAAAATATATAAACTAATTCATATTTTATGTTGATGTGAATAGTTTATTAAATAAAAGGAATTTAAAATTTCTTGAGAGTGCTTATATACACGATATCCTTAACTACTCTTTTGAAAATTTTGATTACTTTTTAGATTTTATGTTGATGTTAAAGTGTATATAATTTTATTGCATCAACAAAAATTAAGATAAGAGCTTGAAATTCAAAATATATTTACTTTAATATTAAAATAAAGGGCTTTTATGAGTAAAACCATAAGTTAAGGGTTTATTTAACTACAAAAATAGGTTAAGGGCTTAAAAACAATATAGTCAGTTGAAGGGGAATAAAAAGAAAATAATAAATAAAGAGGGCTTACAAGGCAATTAGCCATATTTAAAGTTTGATATCGGCACCCTTTTCCTTTTTTTTCTAGCAGCCACTCTAAATAGAAAAATTTCATAATAGGTCCCTAAATATTTTAGATCATTATATTTCAATCCAGTGCCTCCAATTTGACAGGCAGCACCAGTAAAACTATACCATTTTGGTAAATAATTTTATGGGCATACCATTTCAGTTATTAATTTTATTTTTTTGTATTATTTAAGTGAAAAAGCCTTGATACAAGTTTTAATGTCTCTCTATATAAATCAAGATAATAGAATACATTAGTTGGATCTCGATACTCATAGTGTTAAGTCTCTTTGAATGTAATTCAAGCATCCCGACCACTTAAATTAATGTTAGTGGCGTAGTTTCAACATTTATGAATTCAAGATTCAGCCAATATTTATGAATAAGTATTACGTTCAATCAAACAAATAAATAGTTTATCTCTAATGAATAAGGGGAATGCAAGTGTTAAATTCTCTACTTTTTGCTCCTATTTTCACTTAGAATTATCTTTTAACACGCTATTCTCTAAATGGTTTTATTAAAGTTTCAACATAAACACATACTTCTCTCAACTATAAATGTTGTAAAATTACTCAAGTTTTTTTTCCTTTTTAAAATTTTGTTGCTTATTTTGTTACAATTAAAATCTAGGTAAAATATTAAAATAGTCACTTTTGTTTACCTCAAAGTTACATTTTAGTCACTTATATTTGAAATGTTACGATTTACTCACTTACTTTATTGTGTTATAACATTTTAGTCACTGAGTAGTTAATTGTTGTTAACGGTGTAATGGTAAGCTAACGTGACACGTTAAATCATCATTTCAAATGAAAATTTTAGCTTAAATTCTACAATTGGTCCCTATATTTTTTCATTTTGAGCAATTTATTTTTTTCTTTTATGTTATTTTAACTTTCTTTTTTTTTTCTTTATTTTCCATTCTCTTCTACTTCTCCCTCTGTTTTCCTCCCTTCTTCATTTCTTTGAATGTAGTTTTTCTATAGTTTTCATTTGTTAAAGCTAGTCTACAAGCTCGTCTCATTTGAAAAAAATAAAAGTATAGGGTCTAGTTTTAACAAATGGAAAACATAGAAAAACTACGTTAAAAGAAATGGAGAAGGGAGGAAAACAGAGGGAGAAGCATAAGAGAATGAAAAATAAAGGAAAAAAAAGGAAATCTAAAAGAACATAAAAGAAAAAAATTAAATTGCTTGAAACGAAAAAACATGGGACCGATTGTACAAATTAACCTAAATTTTTTGTTTAAAATGATATTTAACATGCAACGTTAGCTTACTGTTACACCATTAACGGTAATTAACAACTCAATGACTAAAATGTTACAACGTGATAACGTAAATGACTAAAACGTAACATTTCAAACATAAGAGATTAAAATATAACCTGAGGTAAACAAAAATGATTATTTTAATAGTTTAATAGTTTATTTTAATAGTTTACCCTAAATTATATTATTATTATTATTATTATCATTATTAAATTCTTTCTAAATTTTAGTACACTACACCAAAAGGGGGCTTCAGCGGCATTTCTTGCGGCGTTTTTAGATAAAACGCCGCTATAAATCAGGCATTAGCGGCGCTAACAATAAAACGCCAGTAAAGATTGGGAAATAGCGGCGTTTCTGGAAAAACGCCGTAAATAGTTAGACACATAGTGGCGTTTTATACAAAAACGCCGTAAAAGAGCATCATTAGTGGCGTTTTTAAACAAAACGCCGTAATATTTAGGAATATTGGCAGTAGCGGTGCATTATAGAAACGCCATTATAGAACACAATTAGCGGCGTTTGTTTCTAAGCGCCGCAAAAAAAGTTAAACAAAACGCAGCGTACAATATTGAGGTATAGTAGAGTTGGTGGCGCTTCTGCAAAAACGCCGCTGAAGCACATCAATAGCGGCGCTAAAGCAAAAGCACCGCAAAATATGTGGACCAAAACGCAACGTTTGGTATTGAGGCATAGAGCGAATAGTGCCGCTTCAGGAAAACGCCGCTATATCCGCATATTAGCGGCGCTTAACTGAGAAACGCCGAAAATGTGAAACCGAAACGCAACGTTTCGTCGTAGGTATAGCACCCAAATTGTAAACGACGTCGCTTTGATGATGTTTACCTTTAGTAGCGGCGGTTTTGCATAAACGCTGCAAATATTTCCCTAATACATCGTCGTTTACTTTTATTATTTGGTTGGAAGTTAGACAAAACGACATCGTTTTTATATTGTTTATTGGTATTAGCGGCCTTTTTTGTAAAAACGCTGCAAGTTGAATAAATTTTATTTTAGGGTTTCAGGATTAATATTTAAGTTTTGTCGTGTACGGTTTGGGGTTTTAGGGTTCATTACATAATGTTCGTTATTTGAGGTTTACAGTATTAAGTTCAGGGTTTTCGGTTTAGATTATGGCTTGGGAATTGAGGTTTAAGGTTTAAGGTTTAGAGTTTCACTTTACATGTTAGTGTTAATGTGAGGTCAGTGTTTACGGCTTATAAGATAATGATCAAATTTACTGTTTATGGTTTATGGTTTAGCGTTAATGATTTGAATGTTGCAATGCATGGTTTTTGCGTTTCGGATTCGCATGAAGAATACGAGTTAGGGTTTATAATTTAATTTTAAAATTTACGGGTTATAGGGATTAATAGCTTTGGGTTTTAGGGTTTAATTACTCATCTAAAACAAAAGCCAAAAAAATGTAAATTCTTTGTGTTTTTACTTCTTATTATATATGTCATTAGTAGGATTATAATTAAATATTATAATTAGGGTTATAGAAAAGATATATATGCAACGATATATATTATATATTATGAAACATATATATATATATATATTAATATTGTGTTAGTTACATAACAATCATATTAATGTGTAAATTTATAATAATGTCATAACAATTATCAAAATAAAAAATCCATTAAAAATCATTAAACTTATAAATAAAGAGAAATAAAACATTTTTAAAAATTGAATAATTAGTAGCGTTTGTTTATAAGCGCCGCCAAAAGTTAAACAAAACGCAGCGTACAATATTGAGGTATAGTAGAATTTGTGGCGCTTCTATAAAAACGCTGCTGAATCACATCATTAGCGTCGCTAGTGCAAAAGCGCCGCAAAAATATGTGGACCAAAACGCTGCGTTTCGTCTTGAGCTATAGGGCACAAATTTTAAACGACGTCGCTTTGATGAATTTTACCGGTCGTAGCGGCGGTTTTACATAAACGCCGCAAAGGATTTGATGAATACGTCGTCGTTTACTTTTATTATTTGGTTGGAAGTTAGACAAAACGACATCATTTTTATACTGTTTATTGGTATTAGCGGCGTTTTTTGTGAAAACGCCGCAAATGGAATAAATTTTATTTTAGGGTTTCGGGATTAATATTTAAGTTTTGTCGTGTACGGTTTGGGGTTTTAGGGTTCATTACATAATGTTCGTTATTTGAGGTTTACAGTTTTAAGTTCAGGGTTTTCGGTTTAGATTATGGCTTGGGGATTGAGGTTTAAGGTTTAGAGTTTGGTTTACATGTTAGTGTTAATGTGAGGTCGGTGTTTACGACTTATAAGATAATGATCAAATTTCTTGTTTATGGTTTATGGTTTAGCGTTAATGATTTGAATGTTGCAATGCATGGTTTTTATGCGTTTGGATTCGTATGAAGAATACGAGTTAGGGTTTATAATTTAATTTTAAAATTTACGGGTTATAGGGATTAATAGCTCGGGTTTTAGGGTTTAGTTACTCATCTAAAACAAAAGCCAAAAAAATGTAAATTCTTTGTGTTTTTACTTCTTATTATATATGTCATTAGTAGGATTATAATTAAATATTATAATTAGGGTTATAGAAAAAGATATATATGCAACGATATATATTATATATTATGAAACATATATATATTAATATTGTGTTAGTTACATAACAATCATATTAATGTGTCAATTTATAATAATGTCATAACAATTATCAAAATAAAAAATCTATTAAAAATCATTAAACTTATAAATAAAGAGAAATAAAACATTTTTAAAAATTGAATAATTAGCGGCGTTTTTTTTGTAACACGCCGCTATAGAGTTAAATTGCGGCATTTATTGTATAAACGCCGCACAAAATTAAACCAAAACGACTTCGTTTTCATTGGGAGAAATACCTTTAGTGGCGCTTCTTACTAAACGCCGCAATAGTTCGGGGCTTTAGCGGCGGTTTTACATAAACGCCGCAAATGTTTCTGTAATATGACGTCGTTTACATTTATTTTTTGGTTGTAAGTGTGACAATACGACATCGTTTTTATACTGTTTATTGGTATTAGCGGCGTTTTTGTTAAAAATGCCGCAAAGGAAATAAATTATATTTTAGGTTTTTCTGATTAAAATTTAAAATTGGAAAATGTATTTTTTTTATAATTTCAATTATTTATAAATTTTAATGTTGCTAATATATACATTATTCATACGGTATAAAATTAAAAAAATTTAATAAATTTTATCATTTAAAAATAATGTATTAAATCAGAAATATATTACAAATTAAAATTATAAATAAAAAGAAATTAAAAATTATAAGAAGTGAATTATTAGTGGCGTTTCTGTGTAAAACGCCGCAAGGATCCAATTAAAATTTAAACAAAACGGCGCCGTTTCGTTGACGAATTTAATTTGTAGTGGCGTTTTTTATTAGCGCCACAAATTAATTTAGTGAAACGGCGTCGTTTCATTGACCAGATCAGTTTTGGGGTATATCCCCGCTCTCACCCAGCCCCAATTCTTACTTCTGAAATCCCTAAGTGTTTCACCGAAATCCCTAAGTCACCGAAATCCCCAATTCTTCATCTGTACCGTTTTTCATTGTTAAAAGTGTTTACATTTCTTGCAAAACATTAAAATCTCCGGTTCGTACATTCGGTCAACACACATAGTTGACGGAGAACGTCGCGAAGCATCGTCGGAATCGATCGTCGGGGGAATAAGTATTCAAGGTTCGCTTTCCCCATTGTCAATCCGTATTCATTTGGGTTTTCTCTTGTTAATTTTATTCTTGGTTTGTATTTGTTTGTTGATCCTGAAATTAAAAAAAATTGTATCCTCTGTTGTAAATTTTATTCGGTCTTCCTCTTCATTTTTTTTGGACCGTCCTGAAGGTAGTGTAATGGTTCGAAAGTGATTGGAATGGTTTCATTGCTTACAAACCGATGTTAATCTTGCTTTTTATAGGGTTTCATCCATTCAATTTCATTGCCTTCATTTCGCATTTCTTTGCAAGGTTCTGAAGGTACAAATATATATTTAGGAAAATTTGATGTGCAAATATATATGTAGGAAAATTTCTGTTTTCTGCACAAAAATGCTGTCAGTGGAATCATCTGGTACTCTGCTTTTAGCAAAGGATTTGATGTGCAAATTTTTATGTAGGAAATTTTGATGTGCAAATGTCTTACTGTTTTGACCTAGTTTGCCTGGAAATGCTGGAGAAAACTTAAGTGCGAAACCAAGCTGCCTTTAGCTTCTATTTTCCAGTCAAAACGCGAATTGCACTTTGACAGTGGCATTAGTATTGTCTTCATCTGTTTAATATTTCTTCATGTGATTCACCTTTTTTTTAAAATATTACAAAATACTCCTTTTTATGATGTATATAAATCTTCACAATTGCTTTACTTAAAACATGAATTCATAAGTTGTTATGCTCGTGGTTCAAAATGTCAAGTCACTTAAAATGTTATATGGAGAAATTCTTTAAACTGTTATTTTAATACTTTAAATAAGTCAAAGTAAAATGGTGCATCAAATTTAAACATATTTTGTTGTCAAATTAGTAACACATATACCTCTCCACGAATAATAAATTTATAACTTAAATAAGTATTACTATTTTTTAATATTATACATATATTCATTTACGTATGTAAGCTATATTTAAATTTTATTAATAATAAATTTATAACTTAAATAAGTATTACTATTTTTTAATATTATACATATATTCATTTACATTATGTAAGCTATATTTAAATTTTATTAATAATAAATTTATAACTTAAATAAGTATTACTATTTTTTAATATTATACATATAAATTTTATTAATAATAAATTTATAACTTACATGCGTAAATAATACTGAGCTTACATAACTTACATACCCTACATAAATTAAATAAGTTACATAATAATACATACCCTACATAAATTAAATAAGTTACATAATAATACATACCCTACATAACTTACATAAGACATAACTTTCATAATACACAACTTACGCAACTTACATAAGACATTACTTACATGTGTAAATAATACATATTTTACATAACTTACATAAGACATAACTTACATAAGTTTCATAATACACATCTTACGCTACTTACACAACTTACATAACTTACATAACTTACATAATGTATATCTTGTTGTCAAATCCTAAAACCGTGCAATTTATTGTCAACGTCAGACTTCAAGAATTAAGAAATGGACCGGTCTTGGATGAATTTGTCAAGGGTAAGCGACGGTTATCGAAATGGGGTGCAGAGTTTTCTAAATTTTGCATTTCAATATGCAAGCCAAGAGAACATGATTCTTTGCCCGTGTAAGAAGTGTGTCAACATAAACTGGCATTATCGTGAAGTTGTATACGAGCATCTAATTGTTGATGGGTTTGTTAAGGGTTATAAGCAATGACTTTTTCATGGAGAATGCCCTAGAAGTACTTCCTCTTCAACGATGGATGTATCTTATCCTGGGACTGCTTACCATCAGTCTGATAGAGGGGATGACATGGAAGGTATGTTGCGGGATGCATTTAATATGCACAATCATGGTGTGCAATCGTTCGTGGGATTTTATGGCATATGATGATTGTAACGTCGATGGAACTGCTTTTACCGAACCGGAAGTAGTGTACCTCATGAAGAGCCAAATGGAGAAGCGCGAAGTTCTACGCCTACTTAATGACATGAACGAAGAAGCGTATGAGGATCAAAATTTTCAAAATGACCTTCGTGTTCGTCTTTTTCAGTTAAAATGTTTGGGAGGGTGGACCGAAAACTCGTTGACAATGCTACTAGAGTTTTTGAGAGAAATGTTTCAGTTTGCAAAAATCCCTCAGTCATGCAAAGATATGAAGAAAATGATAAAAGATTTAGGCCTTGGGTACAACAAAATCCATAGTTGCCCAAATGACTGCATGTTGTATTGGGGCGATCGGAAAAACTAACAGTGCTGTCATGTATGCGGCCAATCCCGTTGGATAAATAGAAACACAGAAGATGGGAACGACGATGAAAATGATGCACAGTCGAGGAAGAAGCCAGTTAAGATTTTGAGGTATTTTCCGTTGATACCAAGGTTTCAAAGGCTTTTCATGTCGTCGAAGACAGCGGAGTCAATGATGTGGCACCATGATGGACGAACCGATGATGGATTACTAAGGCATCCGGTAGATTCTTTAGCTTAGAAAGTAGTTGACAATAAATTTCCAAGCTTTGCAAGCGATCCTAGGAGTGTGAGGCTTGGGCTAGCATCTGATGGATTTAATCCTTTCAAGATCATGAGCATTGCCTACAGTACTTGGCCAGTAGTGCTTGTTCCTTACAATCTGCCTCCGTGGATTTGCATGAAGCAATCTTCCCTTATCTTATCTATGATTATCCCTGGAGAAAAAGGGCCCGGGAATGATATCGACATTTATTTACAGCCACTTATTGAAGAGTTAAAACAATTATGAACTGGTGTCGAGACATACGATGTGCTGAGAAAGGAGAACTTTAATTTACGTGCAGCTTTGATGTGGACCATTAATGACTTTCCCGCTTATGCCAATTTATCAAATTGAGGAGAACGCAAAATTGTGGAATAGTTGTTAATTCTGCAATTACAAGTTATGCTAGCGCTAGGGACAATAATCCTGTCGAGGGAAATGTGGAATATTTCGGACAGCTTACTAACATTATTGAGTTGGATTACTACGGCAAATGGAAAGTTGTCTTATTTCGAGGTGATTGGGCCGATGTTAATACAGCTCGTGGAATCAAGCAAGATCAATATGGTTTTACAATGGTGAACTTTGACCGATTGATTCACACAGGACAACAATTGATAGATGAGCCGTATGTATTTTCAAGTCAAGTCAAACAAGTTTTTTACTCAAAAGATCCAACTGATGAGGGTTGGTACGTTGTAATCCGTAACATCCCTAGAGACTTGTTTGACATGGGCAGTGGAATCAGTAGAGATAACATCGACGACAGATCAGAAACTTTTCCATTTCCAGAACAAAACTTAAACGATAATATCCCTAGTACTAGTGCACAATTTCAATGGGTTCGTCATGATACGGATGAAGATGTTTACGAATAATGATGTAGTAAGATTTTACGATTGTTTAATTATATGTAACTTACATTAGTATTAAATCTTGGTCTTATTATATAACTCAACTATTTTATATGTGCTGTTATTGTTGTAATTAGTTATTAAGTTTAATTACATTTTATGTGTATTGCAGATAAAATGCCTAGAAGAAAAATTATAAGGGAAAACATTGTTCAAAATGATCCAAACTCGCAGAGACAAATAGTATTGAACAACAGACAGCAATTGGATCTTCGAATGTTCTGATTACACACGAGGATCCTACGGAAGTTCAAAGTAACTTACATTAATTCCATGCGTGTTGACTTATAATTTATTTATTTTTCAAATTCTTATATTATAATATACCATTTGTAGCTGAAAATGGTGGGACGCGTAGAGGTCGAGGACGTACGATACTTAGAGAGTTATACGAGTTAGATCCAATGAGCGTGTCAAGGTATGCGTAAATGATTTTGGTCACTGTTGGATCGAAGCTCGACTTTTAGCGAGGATACATGGGCATTTTAGCACGAAATGGGAATATGTTGCCTATCAACTACGAGTCATGGCGTCAAATGCCCGATAGCAACAAAAACCAAGCCCTCGATAATATTAAGGTAACAAAATGTTAATGTCATCTGTAATGCTTGGGAAATAATTTCATTTATATTTCCTTTATTAACTTGTGTTTTTTGTAGGCGAGGTTTGCTTTAGAGGTTTCCGATGCTTATGTAAAGAAGGCATTGGGAAAAAGATGGAGAGACAATAAAAGTACTTTGAAGAAAAATTATTATAAGACAAAAACAACCCTCGATGAGAAATTGCAAAATGTCTCGCCGGGTATGTTGAGGTACCAATGGGAAGATGCGGTTAGATTTTGGCATTCTCAGAAAGGCGAGGTACGACGTACTTTCAAACTATTGTAATTATTTTGGTTTATAGTATTTAATATTTACGTACTAACAATTTTATAACGTAGGATCGTGAACGAGTTGGAAAAAGTAGCCGGCAGCAACAAAAATTCACTCACACAGCCGGGTCGAGAAGTTTTGCATGTGTAGCTGAGGCGTAGGTATTTTTAATTTTTTAATTCTCAAATATGTATAACTTTCTATTAAATAATATTTTTACTATTGTATTGTAGGAACGGTCGTCCGGTCAAAAAGTTGGACGCCTACAACTTTTTGAAATTACACATAAGAAGAAAGATGGATCTGCTATGACTCCTGAAGCTGGTGAAATTATGGTACGTTTACTTAATACGATTTCACTTGTTTTAGTTATTTATAGTGTTTATTTTCTAATGGTTTAATTCATTGCATGTAATGCGACTATTGTTATATTGCATTTGTTTTTTTTACTATTTATTGCATTCCTAACTATGTGATTTATTTATTAGGAAAAACTAAAGGAAAAAAAGACGGAGTATGAAGCGATTGCTTCTAGTGATAGTTCGGTTCATCTTGAAGACATTGATAACCTGATTATTACTGAAGTTTTGGGTCCTGAAAAGTATGGTCGGGTTCGATTTCAAGGATCTTTTATCATTAACCCAATATTTTGGATCCATTCGCACCAATACATGGCTTCGGGAGTCAATCTCAAGTGAAGTTCGAGGTTAAAGACGGATGGCTCGGATGCAAGCGACCACATCGAGGTTTAAAAGAAATATGAAGAACTTCAAAGAGAACTTAAAGCAGAGGCGGCAGTGAGGGAAGCAGAGGCTACAGAAGAGAAGCGAGGCCAAGGAGGAGAAAAGCGAGAGAAGCAATAGAAGCAGAGGTTCAAAAGAAATATGAAGAACTACATTCGACTTCAAAAGATGCGGCATCGAGAGAAGCAGAAGCAGAGCAAAAGTACGACGAACTTCAACAATGACTTGATTATGATGACGATGTTTAGCGATCATAACTTCGCCAATCATAGTGTATGTTGCATAAATACTTTTAACGCTTTTGTAAAGAAAAGTATGAATTCACTTTTATTTATCAATTAATATTATTTTAGTCATTTACTTTGAAATATTATATAAATTTATTGTTTTTGTTAGTTTAGATTTGGTTGCTTTTGATTTGCTATTGCGGGAGGGTGAAAAATTTAAAAAAATTTATTTTAAAAATCCCAAAATTAGTGGCGTTTTTAAAAAGCGCTAAAAGTCATATCAAAACAATGGCGTTTGTGAAATAAGTACCGCTAAAGAACACTACTTTTAGCGGCGTTTTTGAATAAGCGCTATAGAACATTACTTTTAGGCGTTTTCTTCAGCGCGCTAAAGAACATGATCTTTAGCGGCGTTTTTTCTAAGCGCCGCTAAAGAACATGATCTTTAAGGCGTTTTTTTTCTACCGCTAAAGAACATGATCTTTAGCGGCGTTTTTATTCTAAGCGCCGCTAAAGAGCATGATCTTTAGCGGCGTTTTTTTATGTAAGTGCCGCAAAAGTTAGCGACGTTGTCGTTAGCGACATTTTTTGTGGTGCTTCTAGAAGCGCCAGAAATGGAGTTAGTGGCGTTAAAAAGCGCTGCTAAAGACCTAAAAAACGCCGCTAAAAACATGTTCTGCTGTACTGGTAATTACATTTTTTTTTGAAATTTCTAATAGGAGGAAAATTAAACTATTTGAGCCGGACATAATGTTTATTTTGGTGAGCCGAATCAAGGTAAGTTAATGAAGGTTATTTAGCGAGGGTTGGTTTATTAGCAGCAACTAAAATGTCCCACTTAAAAATGGTGCTAGAGTTGCTTACTGTCTCACTCAAAAGATGAAGACGGGAAACCATATACTTTTCATTTTTCATTCGAATAACCTACCATAAAGCTAGAAGATGTAGTTTGCCTTCCAATCAACAAACAACCTATAATTGAATAGAGTGCAATTGATTTATTGTTGCGATTTATCAATCATTAGATCATATTCTAATAATGAGAGAATGAATGTGATGGGAATAAGCTGAAATTCATATGACTTATAAAACTTATCAAGTTGGCTCTCAATATTAATGCAATTTTCAAGCAAATGAAGTTTACATTATATGCATTATAATAGCAATGTTGTTGCCAAACAAATTTGGCAACTTGGTTTGCTGTATGCATCTAAATCTATTGTTGATAGCTAAATAGCTAAATTCAACTAAGGTGCAATGACTAGCATTCTTGTGTAGGACGTTTTATAGGAAAATGTGACATTATTTTAAAGAAATAAAGAAATATTATCCACCAGTGTGGTGATTAGTGTATCTCAATTCCTTCGTAATAATATATTAAATTGTAAATATTTATCATTTCTCTTACTATTAATATCTGAACATATTTATTAATTTACCGATTACTTGAATCATACCTGTTATTTACTGCTATGTTTATATCTGATGATGAATCTGGTCACTAAAAAAGTACCCTAACTGTTTTCTTTTTGGTTCTAAATATTGGGATACGGTCGTGAATGGCATCATTAGAAATATCTTCAAACTTATGGCCAATAGATCTATTGAAGATATCAACATCAACACGTGGTCATTTATTGACCAAGTCTATCTTCATATTTTCTCTATTTATTTGTTAGCTATTTTTAACTTATTTGATTGGCTGTTACCAATTTTTTAGTGAATTTGTTTTGCCTAAAAATAGGTCTTTGCTAAGTCTATAAATATGCACTCATTTCATTGAATAAATTATCAACCCTTTGCATCTTATTCTTCATGTTAGTTATTTTTCTCTTTATTTTATTTTATTTTTTCCGTTTGTCAACTATTTGTTCTTCAATCTGGTATCAGAGCTAGGTTCTCTTAGGCGCTGTCAAGATGGGCGATCTTCAAGTGGTTGGTGGAATCAAGAAACTCAACAACCAAAACTACAATTCTTGGTCTACATGCATGATGTCGTACTTGTAAGGTGAAGACTTGTGGGAAGTAGTAAATAGAAATGAGGTTATATCACCAGAAGCAGAAGACACTAATGGTGTCTTACGGAAGTGGAGAATCAAAGCGGGTAAAGCGATGTTCGCCTTGAATACCACAGTCGAAGAAGATGTGCTTGAGCATATACGTGATGCTAAAACTCCGAAGGAAGCTTGGGATACGTTCACCGAACTGTTCTCAAAGAAGAATGATACGAAGCTCTAACTCTTAGAAAGTTATTTGTTTTCGGTGTCACAACGTGATATGGCGGTCTCACAGTATTTTCATAAAGTAAAGATGCTATGCAGGGAGATTTCTGAGTTGGATCCGGAGGCTCATATTGGTGATACTAGGATGAAACGAATCATCATTCATTGTTTGAAGCCAGAGTTCAGGAGTTTCGTTGCTGCAATACAAGGGTGGCAAACTTAGCCGTCGCTTGTAGAATTTGAAAATTTGCTAGCTGGTCAAGAAGTCTTAGCTAAGCAAATGGGAGGAGTCTCGTTGAAAAAGGAAGAAGAGGCACTCTATGCCAATAGATGCAGGTGGAATTCCAAGCAACATACCACCGGTAGATCCAAAAAGAATAATGACAAGGCAAGAAGTCGTCAAGGCGGAGAGAGCATTTATGTAGGGGGAGCTTCGAAGAGTCAAGACTACGGAAAAAAGTTTGAAGGGGGCTGCTATAATTGCGGGAAGAAGGGTCACATGGCGAAAGCTTATTGGTCGAAAAAAAAATCAGTAGAGAGTAATGTAGCTGCTTTCAAAAGCGAAGATGAATAGGATGCTGAGGCACTATTGATAGCAACAACATCTAAAAAGATTGGTTACAAGAAAGATTGGGTTGTCGACTCGGGATGTTTAAATCATATGACGGGTGATAAAGAGAAGCTGCAGAACCTGTCAGAGTATAAGGGAAGCCGAGTGGTTGTAACAGCGAACAACTCAAAGTTATCGATAGCTTACGTCGGTAATACGGTAGTCTCTTTTCAACATAGTGATACCGATGTGTCACTCTAAAATGTCTACCATGTTCCAAGTATGAAGAAAAATATTCTCTCAGTGGCACAATTAACATCTTCTGGTTATTTTGTTCTCTTTGGTCCACAAGATGTGAAAGTGCATCGGAACTTGGAGGTTATAGAAGAACCGGTGATGAAAGGACAGAGGTTGGAATCAGTCTACGTAATGTCTGCAGAAACTGCATACGTAGATAAAACAAGAAGGAATAAAACAACAAATGTCTGGCACATGCGACTAGGTCACGTTAGCTATTCCAAATTAGATGTGATGATGAAGAGGTCAATGTTGAAGGGACTTCCACATCTTGAAGTGAAGAAAATATACAGTGTGTGTAGGCTGTCAGTATGGAAAAGCACACCAGTTGCCGAACGAAGAGTCTAAATTTAAAGCTAAAAAATAGTTAGAGTTGGTCCACTCTTATGTGTTTAGACCAGTTAAACAAGCTTCCATTGGTGGGATGAAATACATGGTGACTTTCATCGATGATTTCTTGAAGTATGTGTGGATTTACTTTGTAAAGGAGAAATCTGAAACTCTTTCAAAGTTCAAAGAGTTCAAGGAGGTAGCAGAAGAGGAAGTTGACAAAAGAATTCATTGTCTACGTAGTGACAATGGAGGAGAGTATACCTCAGATGAGTTTTGTGATTTTCTTCAAGAATGCCGAATACGCCATTAGTTCACATGTGCTAGCACTCCTCAACAGAATGGCGTAGCAGAAAGGAAGAATAGATATTTGAGAGAAATTTGTTGAAGCATACTTCACGCGAAGAATATACCATGACATTTTTTGGCAGAAACAATGAGGACGGCTGCATTTGTGATCAATAGGCTTCCTCAATAAATGTTATGTTTTACTTCACCTTTTGAAAAATTATGAAACATGAAACCTTCAGTTAGTTATTTCAAAGTTTTCGAATGTGTTTGTTATGTATTTGTACCTGATCACTTACGTAGCAAAATGGACAAGAAGGCTATTAGGTGTATTTTTGTAGGGTATGACAGTCAAAGAAAATGGTAGAGATGTTGTAACCCGACTACCGAAAAATTATACACATCTCAAAATGTGGTGTTCGATGAAGCTTCTTCATGGTGGTTTTCAGACAATGAAGTATTGCCAGACTCAGATGGTTTTAAAGACGTGGTGCAATCTTCTCAAATCCAATTGGGTTTAGATGAAACTAAAGATGTAGATGACGAAGGTAGTGTCGAAGAAGGTGTAGCTCAAAGTCTTTGGCAAACTGATGTGTATCAACAACCAAGCGAACAAGATGAGCCTAGTGCAGTGGAAACACCAACTTCGTTAAAAAGGTCAGCAAGAATAAGAAAGCCAAATCCAAAGTATGCCAATGCCGCCATAGTAAAAGAAACAGATGCAAAAGAGCCGGAGACATTCGATGAAGAGTTCCAGAGTCCAGAATGGATTAAAGTAATGGAAGAAGAAATTGTCGCGCTAGACAAAAATCAAACTTGGGAGATAGTGCCAAAGCCAAAAGATGTTAAGCCTATTTCTTGAAAATGGGTATACAAGATAAAGCGTCACACAGATGGATCAATAGAGAGACACAAGGCTCGCTTGGTAGCTCGAGGGTTCTCTCAACAATATGGACTAGATTATGATGAAACGTTTAGTCCAGTTGCAAAGCTTACAACTGTACGAGTTCTATTAGCACTTGCAGCTTTCAAAAATTAGAATTTGTGGCAAATGGACGTGAAGAATGAATTTTTGCATGAGGAGCTGGATCGGGAGATCTACATGGACCAGCCGATGGGCTTTCAGAATCAAGATCATCCTGAGTATGTGTGTAAGCTACGGAAGGCGCTTTATGGATTAAAACAAGCACCGAGAGCTTGGTATGGTAAGATTGCTGAATTTTTTACTCATAGTGGATATTTGGTGGCAAGTGCGGATGCTAGCCTGTTCGTCAAAACTAAAGGAGAGAAGTTAGCTATTGTGCTAGTATATGTGGATGATTTAATCATCATAGGAGATTGTGAAAAAGAAATTTTTCGAACTAGGGAGAACTTGTCAGTTCGCTTTCAGATGAAAGAACTTGGACAGCTCAAGCATTTTCTTGGTATAGAGATCGATTATTCTCAAGAAAGAATATTTCTTCATCAGCAAAAGTAGTCCAAAGATTTGTTGAAGAAGTTTGGAATGCTTAAATGTAAGCCAATCTCGACGCCAATGGAGCCAAATGCCAAAATATGTGCTTATGAAGGGAAAGATTTAGAAGATGCTACAATGTACAGGCAGTTGGTGGGAAGTCTTATCTACTTAACTTTAACAAGACCAGATATTTCTTTTGCAGTTGGTGTGATAAGTCGGTACATGCAACATCCGAAGAAGCCTCATTTGGAAGCAGTTTGTCGAATTCTAAGATATGTGAAGAATACACTTGGCTATGGTATTATGTATAAAAGAGGTGGAGGTTGTAAACTAGTTGGTTATTGTGATGCTGACTATGCAGGTGACCATAATACTCGACGTTCAACTACCAAGTATGTTTTCATGCTTGGGTCGGGAGCGATTTCTTAGTGTAGCAAAAGACAACCAACAGTGTCTTTGTCAAACACCGAAGTGGAGTATCAAGCAGCAGCGATGGCAGCCCAAGAGAGCAGTTGGCTTATGCAACTGTTAGGGGACTTGCATCAACCAGTAACGTATCCGATTCCTCTGTATTGCGATAATTTGTCAGCAATACGTTTGGCAGAGAATCTAGTTTTTCATGCAAGAACTAAGCATGTGGAGGTGCATTAACACTTTATCCGAGAGAAAGTCTTGCAAGAGGAGATTGAGTTGAAGCATGTTAGAACGGAAAATCAATCTGGAGATTTGTTTACAAAAGGCTTGAGTAGTAATAAGTTCGAAAGCTTCTATCGTCAGCTGGGCGCGGCAAACAAAGAAGAAGTTGATGTTGAGGGGGAGTATTGAAGATATCAACATCAACACGTGGTCATTTATTGACCAAGTCTATCTTCATATTTTCTCTATTTATTTGTTAGCTATTTTTAACTTATTTGATTGACAGTTACCAATTTTTTAGTGAATTTGTTTTTGCCTAAAAATAGGTCTTTGCTAAGCCTCTAAATATGCACTCATTTCATTGAATAAATCATCAACCATTTGCATCTTATTCTTCCTGTTAATTATTTGTTCTCTTTATTTTATTTTATTTTTTCCGTTTGTCAGCTATTTGTTCTTCAGGATCTTCTAACTAGGGGTGAGCATTCGATCGAATCGAATCGAAAATTTTCGAGTTAATCGAGTTTTCGAATCTCATTTTATCATCCTAACTTTATTTGAAGTTTTCTCGAATCGAGTCGAGTGAGATGGAATTCGAATCGAATATATTTTTTCGAGTTAAATTTTAAAAAATAATTTTAGGTCCTTGTAACCATTGTCACCCATCGTAATAAAATTTGTCCACCTTAATCAAATTTTTATTAACTTTCATCACTTCATAATTTATTTATTAATTTTTATATCTTGGTTAGCTTCTTTGCTTGCTTAGTTGTTTCAATTATCTTGATTCTTGTCACTATGTATTTTAGAATTAAAAATATATTAAATGTAAAAATATGATTTTTAATAAAATTTATTTTAAAAATAAAATGTGAAATTGATACCAATATAAAATTTTAAAACGAATATTTTATGGCATAATTAATAATTCAATTTTAATATAAATATTCAATTTGACTAAACAATTCAATAATATAAATAATATAAAATATGAAATTTAATTTAATAATATAAATAGTAGATATAAATAAAATTATTATTATTTATGTTTAGTGATTTTTTATTTGGATATTTTGATTTTTTATTTGGGAGTAAAGGGTGAGAAGTAAAAGTTTAGGGGAAAAATAAAAAGTTTTGGGGAATAAAAGTTTGAGGGAAAGTAAATAGGGGGAGTAAAATTTTGGAGGGAAAATATTAAAAAAAAAATTGGAGGGGGAAGGGTTTGGGATAGATGGGAGGTGAGATGGGAAGATAATAAAAGTTTTAGGGGAAAAGTGGGAGGGAGTAAAATTTTTTGGGGAAAATAAAAGGTTTTAAGGGTTTTTGGGAGTAAAATTTTGAGAAAAAATAAATGGGAGAGTAAAATTTTGGTGGGAAATGGATTGGGGGGTTGGGAGGGGAGAGGAGTAAAAGTTTTGGGGAGAAAGTGGGAAGGAGTAAAAGTTTTGAGGAAAAAGTAAAAAGGTTTGGGAGTGTGGGGTAAAAATGTAAAATATTATAGTTTGATATTCGAATTATTCGAATTATTCGAGTTATTCGAATTCGAAAACTCAACTCGATTTGAACTCGAAATTCGAAAAAAAAATTCGAGTTGATTCGAATAACTCGATTAACTCAAGTAACTCGATTCGTTTAACTCGAAATTCGAGTTTTACTCACCCAGTTCTAACCTTATTGTACTTTCCTTTCTCCTTTTTCTTTTTTTAATCTAAAGACATTTTATTTTTTACTCCACATGATTACCATTTTGACCAATTGAGTTGACTATACTTTTAGTGCAATTCCAAATATGTATTCTAAAAGTAATTATTTGAAATTCAATACATCTCATGTTTTCTTTATTTTTTTCTTGAAAAATATTGAGATAAATGATTTTGTTTTACCATAAATGTGAATTTTAAATTCGTTATTAACTCAAATGAATTTAAGCGTAATTTTGATCGGTTACTTCTGAGATCAATCTAAACTAATTAAGGGTTAATATCAATCCTTAATTTGGTATCTAAACTTTTTGTGCCTCAATTCAATTTGGTACCCAAACCAAACAATCTAATGAACGTGTACTCTAATAAACAAAATATAGGTACTCAATTGGGACAAAAAAAATAAAGCTCAGGTACCAAATTGAACATTGAAACTAAACTAGAGCACTTAAATAGGATAAAGAAAAACTTAAGTATCAAATTGAACATTGAAATTAAATTCAAGTACCGAATTAAACATTAAAACTAAATTCAAGTACCAGATAATATATTAACCCTAGAATTAATATGAATTAAAACACATTTCATACTGTTTCTTTATAACCCCTCAAGAGGTTAAACACATTTCATATTTTGATGCTGAAACACGTGTCCCACGTGTGATCCCTATTCCAACAAGCAACATCAACTTCATATTTTAATTCCAATAGAACCACAAAAAATAGCAGACATGGTAATAGTGACATCCCATGTTATATAATTGTCCTGCGACTCTCCTCTTCCTCCACAATCTTCATTAAGTAATTCCAAAACCCAAAATCTCCTTTCTTCAACATCTCATCCATGGCCAGAGCTCTCTCCCATATCCATGGCAACCCAATATTCCATGTTCCTTACACACCGATTCCCACACGTCAATGTCCTTCCAATTTGCCTTGTAGGCTTTTCAAAGTCACCATGTCGAGTAACCAATCTTATTGGACCTCCATTAACGCTGACATTGAAGCTCATCTCAAGCAAGCCATACCGGTACGAGAACCCCTCTCTGTTTTCGAACCCATGAACCATTTGACGTTTTCCGCCCCACGGAGCACTGCTCCTGCATTATGCGTGGCCGCCTGCGAGCTTGTCGGGGGTCACCGGGACCAAGCTTTGCCCGCGGCATCAGCACTTCAGCTCATGTATGCAGCTTCCTTCGCTCACGAACACCTTCCCTTGACCCAAAGCTGTAGGCCCAAATCCGAGATCCAACATCTCTACGGTCCAAACATTGAGTTACTCATCGGGGACGCAATGATACCATTCGGGCTCGAGCTGTTGGCCGTATCGAATGATTCGACTCAAAAGAATTCGGATCGAGTATTACGTGTAATGGTCGAGATCACACGTGCTATAGGCTCACAGGGCATGGTTCATGGACAATATTACGAAGTAGAATACGAGTCAAGCTGTATCAGACAAAACGAACGTGCTAGTGAAAAATACGAAGGCACATTACACGGTTGCGCGGCCGCGTGTGGCGCGATATTAGGAGGCGGAAGTGAAGTGGAGATAGAGAAAATGAGAAGGTACGGTGTATACATAGGAAAAATACAAGGAATGATAAGAAGAGATGAAAGAAAAAGCAAGGATTTGAAGGAATTGGTGGAGGAGACTAGAAAGTTAGCCACCAATGAATTGAGCGGTTTCAATGAGGCAAAGGTTGAAGCAATATCTAAGCTATTTGGAGCCTAGTTTTATGTAATGTCCAGGGTAAATTTGGCAAATGAGTTTAATAAATATTGTGCTTTTCTGTCGTGGCATCTATTTGTCCACGTGTTGCCAATTTTCTCTCTAATATTTCGAATTCAATTTTATTAGATTTTATAAATAGATGTTTTAAGAGAGTGAATTAACCGTTAGATTTACCATTTTGAGGGACCCAATCCCCCCACATGCCTATTAATTCTATCATTATTAAATACCTTCATTATTGTGGCTCCCACTCTTTTTTTTTTATGGTGTAATTACTTGTTTCATCCTGAAAAGTCATTTTATTTTTTATTTAATTTTTAAATTTGTATTTTTGTTAAATCACCCTAAAATAAATAAAAAATAATATTTTTTTATTTTACCAATGTGGCATACATGTGGATTGCCATGTTACATTTAATTAATTTTTTAAAATTTTAAAAATTCAAAAATTTATAATTTAAATATTTTTTACAATTAAAGAGTCATCATGTCCTTTATGCCTTTGGTGACAGACGTGTACAATGGACATAAGAGAAAGGATTCTATGAAACAGAGATATTATCTCTTCCCAATAGTTTAATGCCACGTCAACAATTTCATCTTGAATTTTAGGAATTGAACTTGAATTTTTCCAAATGAAAATACTGATATGACATTAAATTGTTGAAAAAGAGATACAGATGATGTAGCGCCACTATTTTATACCATCATAATATAATATGATATGGTATAAAAACATTTTCCTAAAATAGATTAAAATGGTGGAGTTCAAGTCCCTTTCCCTCGGCTTTGAGATTTAGGGCCAATAATGAAATCTGGGCATAGGTCATTGCAGGCTTTAAACATCACGAGAGCAGCCCACTTTCATTTTTCCTAACCCTAAAATGATTGAGGCCGACATCTTTTACATGAGACAAACAGAATTCAGACTTATTGAAAAATGTGCATTTTCTAGCTAAAGTAACTGTTAGATTAAGATTAGATTTCTTTCAATCTCAACCATGACTCTTGGAGAACCCTTTCCTTCTTTGATGATTAAAAAGAGGTGTTGATTAATTATGCATCCAAATTTAATTGAAAACATAGATAGCAACTTAGATAATATTTATTAACAAAATCTAAATATTATCTTATTACATCACAAAACAAAAGAATATCATGTAATCACAAAAAACGTGATAGAAAGGAATCTAGAATAGAATGCGTCGTTTTACAAATTTGCAATGAAATATGAAAAAGAAACCTACTCAATGAATGGAAGAGTTTTAATTGCCTAACCCCAGAGCCTAAAATGATAGAAACAGAAAGCAACATGGCCAATTAACTCTATGGTCCCAAATCCCAGTTTTGGTACCTAGCAAGGCTTGGTTCAACCTTGTGAATGATATCATGATATGGACACATCAGGCACTAGGTTGAGTTGGTTCAATGCCAACTTATATCACCTTCCTTTGTACTCTGCATAAATTGGTTGCATGTGGAAGGATGCTTTTATACATAGATGCCGAATGATTATGTCAAAATGGGTAAAATCCTCATCAGCACCTTGACAAGTATCAGGACTCGAATTTCACTGATAATTCAAATCCATGGCTATAATTGAATATTTTCTAATAAAAACACATCTGACAATGATCATTTGTTCATTCAAAATCCCTATACATAAACACTAGACTAACAAAATACCAACATTGAAAACAGTTCCACATTTGACATTTTACCATCTATGAATTACAACAATGGGGAAAAGCTTTAACATTGACCATTATTCAAGGAAACCTGTTTTTGTTAAAACTGCATTTCTCACTTTCCTCAAATCCCTCCCTTTGAGTTTCCTCCCAACACCTTCAAAAACCGAGAAAGAAGATATCTGACTCCTTGCAAGCCTCTTAGCAAGGAATTCATGTGGTGGCAACTTTGAATTGTACTCATCATCATCATCATCATCATCATCATCACTGTCTGCAAAACCAACCAAAACCCCATCACCATCCCCATCATCATGATCATGCCATAAGCCATTGGGACCCTTCTTTGACTTGTTTCTAGAGATGTTAGACCAATCAGGGATGTTGACAGGAGCTGATTGCTGTTTAACTCCATTAGCTTCATGACTGGAACTGGAGCTTGAACTGCCAATATTGCTACTGTTATTAATAGTAGAGAAAGTTCCAGGGATCATCCTTGCAGCACTTGGGAGATGTCTTCTAACAGGAACAGATGATTCAATGGATTGTTGACCAAGTTTGTTAGTAGAATCTTTTCTTTCCTTGAGAACTGCCCAAACATCTTCTTCCTCAAAATCCCCATCTCTCAAGGATCTCCATACACCACTCCCCTGCCTGCTATAACTATACCTATCACCTTCCATTACTGAATTCCTACATAAACATCATCTACTTTCAACTTTCCTCCAAATTCAACATATTTATACAAAAACAAACAAAGGGTACTTGCACAAATAATCCATACATGTTGGCAATGAATTAAACATTTATCTAGGTAAAAGAAAAAAAAGAAAGCATCTACCTTTCCTTGTGTTAAGAACCTCCAAAAGCCACAACTTTCCCAAGATTCTAAAGTGGTCTGCATCATGAGAATGAAATTTCAGTTAAAGAAAAGGGGTTTTTTTTTCAACAAATAACAAGAAATACAGATTCGAAATCCAGATATCTTGAGAATCTCACCTATAGAAATTGATACAAAAATTTTCAGAGAGATGATGACAAGGTGTTTTTTTTTTCTTTTTCAAAAGGAACTCAAATAGGCAAAGTGGAAGACAAAGAGCAGTGAACAATGAAACAAAGAAGAATAAGACAGGCCATATAGTTTTTGTCTTTACAAATCTGCTCCTTTATCAATGCGTGCTTACTGCCTCAAGTGTTTTGCTGTATTTTACTGACTTTCCTTAAATATTTTCCCAGGGTGAATCAGACATGCATGAACATCTAAATCCACATTAACTGTAATACCATTTTTACAAAAAGGATTTTTCATTAGAAAAATGGGTATTGATATTTTGAAAGAATGGAAGAGAGAAGTGAGAAGTTGATCTTGAGATGTGAATTATTGGTTATTGGTTTGAGCAAAAACAGCTTTGATTAATCTCCCCACTAGAGAAATACAACTATAGGGTTAACATCATCATTATCTCATTTTATATTCTCTTTTGGCAAAATGTGGGTTGTCTTATTACAGGATCAAATTGTATATTATTTTAATTAATTTTTTTCTTTTCCTTCTCCCTTGATTTTAGCCATGTATTAAAGACGAATGCATCTAAATTACAAGCTATAATAAATAAATAAACCATAGTGTTTGGTTTCCGTACAATTTTTAATTGAAAGGAAAAACAAATGGAGTTATTTGTCAAACAATTATATTTAATAAAAATTAATTATGTATTTGATTAATCAATAGTGAGGCAGCCGAATTGCTGATGGTTTCCAACAGTCACTAATTATGAAAACATTTCGTTACGATAACATTTCACTTATAACAGTAACATTTATAGATATAAAATACGACTTATTAAATTAGTTCTCTATAACAAGATATGGTCTAAATTTTCAAGTAAAATTATAATTATTTTATATAAGTAAACTTATTAATTATCATTTATTAAATAAAATTATCTCAATTAAAATATTATTTCAATAAAATGATTAAATTTCACAGATGAAACTTATTAATCGTATTTTATTAAATGAAAATAATCGTCAATGGGTGGAATTAACGACACCAATTCAATAAATTATTAAGTTTCTTAATTAAATATTCTACTATGAATTTGAAACATCATAAACTTATAAATTGTGATAAATTAATTAATTTAATTTGATAACTCATATTGATTAATTGAACTTGTTAAATTTATGAACTTTATAATTAATCATGCGAAATAACGTAAAATAAAATATGCATAAGCTATTATACATGTACTTGTTATATGTTTTTAATTTTGTTGATTTGATTCGCACTTTCTTTCTTCTTCTTTTTAACACAGTTCTCAATTTTTTTATTTGATGAAAATTCACTATATGAGTTCTATTGTAAGCTCACAACGATTATCTCTCTATAACAATATGTTGTTTATAGTTGTATAATAGCCACCTCTCTATATCAAGCAAAATCACCATTGTTATCAAATTCTCAAATATATCACCATTGTTAGATAATTTTCTCGTTTTAGTCACCTAATTTTAGTATGTTTTCATTTTGGCCTTTCACCGTTAATTTGGCTAACGACAATGTTACTGTACATTTGTTTTAGGGTGGGTTTGGATGGAAAGTGCGTTTACCTACGGTTAGTGTAAAAACAGCAGTGATTGTGAGATTAGATACTGTAGCAATACTGTAGCGTGAGACAAAAAATAAGCTAAACGCACCGCACCGCACCCAATCGCCCATCCAAACTCACCCTTAGTCATCCAACTTTAATAAATATTATTTTCGTCACTCATTTCCTTTTTTGGAATTAATTTTAGTTTTTTTTTTACATAAGGTTTTACAATATAAAACTTATGTACTTATAAGGAAGAATGTAGGTTTTATAGGGAAAATCATTTTATCTTTTAAATTTCTTTTATTTTTCTTTTTTAAAAATTAATTTTAGATTTATTTTTCAAAACAAGGAAAAACCTAGATCTTTATAGGAATTATCTGGTTTTATGAATAATTCAATTCCTGTAAAAATATAGATTTTTATTTTTAGAAAAAATAATTAAAAAGAGAGGAAATGAATAACTAATATGAAAATTTACTATTGGATAATGAAAACAGTATACAATAACATTGTTGTTAGCCATGTTAACAACAAGTGACCAAAATGAAACATTACAAAAATGAGAAAACTATCTAATGGTGGTGCTAATTTGAAAAAAGAAATATTTCAATGACTAATATGAAAATTTATTAAAATTGGGTGACTAATTATAAAATTATTAGCAGTTTATTAAAATTGGGTGACTAATTATAAAATTGGGTGACTAATTATAAATTTATTAAAAAGAAATAATTTTATGGATACTTCTCACCACATCATCCATGGTCCCTTTCTAATTATTTAATGATATTTTAGCAGTTTTTTTCCATATCATTGATACATAATTTTGGTAATTTTTTTACTATGAACCCCAAACATTGAGGGACCGTAAATGATATGATGGAAGGTCCATAAAATAATTTCTAGTTTTTGCTCATTCTTTTAGTTTTGAATTTAAATTTATACTAACTATTTTTTGTTTTATGTCTAATTATTGTAATATATATGTAATAAATAAGTTTTTTCTTATATATTTTATTTATATTTGTTAACTTTTAAATCAAAAAGTAAAATAACCTAGCTTTTTATAATTTTAGAGTATACCTAATTATTATTGTAAAAGCCTTTCTCTAATTTTATTGTACTTTCTTCAACTGAGTGGGAATCATTCAAGTCATGACATCAAGCTCAATGACCCATTATTGATATTTTAGGATCCTATATGAAATAATAAATTGGGATCCTTTTAAAAAATTTATAAAATATAATATAATAAAATAAAAATATATATTAGTAATAAAATAAAAAATTGAGGCCCCTTTTATTTCATTTTTTTCTACTTGCAATAAATTAGAAAACTTAAAAGGCTGACTTTTTTTTTCACATTAAAACTTGAAAAAAAAATTTAGACCCCTTTCAGCACTAGGCCCTAGACGGCTGCACTCCTAAACTACCCCCAAGATCGGGCCAGTTAGTATAAGCTAGATTTCTTCACACACTCACTACATTGGTGACAAAATTAATATTTCAGTCACTCAACTTTGGAAAAATAACAAAACAGTCCTTTTAACCATTTTCCGTTACAGACGTAACAAAAAATGACATGGCATTTAACGGTGGGTTAGCTGTCATTTTAACAGTCCTTTTAAACCTTAAACCCATTTAAGAGCCCTGGGCAGTAGAAGAAGAAGATAAAAAGAAGAATAAGAGAAGAAACAGAGAAGAAGAAGAAGAAGAAGAAGAAGAAGAAGAAGAAGAAGAGGAAGAAGAAAACAAGAAGAGGAGAAGAAGAATAAGAGAAAATGGAAGGAGCTTCGTATCAACGATTCCCAATGGTTAAAATCCAGGAACTCAAAGACGACTACGCTTCCACGGCACCAACACTTCCATGGCCAACGCCCTCCTCCGCACAAGTTGAGTGCATGTGCTAATGCACATATGCAGTTTGTGCATTGATTCTGAAGTTTTTTTTCTTCTGATGATAGAATGGACTTGTTACCAAGGTTGAAAAGTCTAGAAACATATAAAGAAAAGGAAAAACAAGGCTAAGAAAGTCAGAGGTGTAAAGAAGGTAATTGGGGTGTTTGTTCATTCAACTATTTTTTCTTGAATTTATTTTATCTATTATTTGTCACTTTGCCCACATTGCAGACTAAGGCTGGAGAGGCTGCCAAGAAAAAGTGAGATCCCCATAGATATGAACTAAGTTTCATGCAGCAATACAATCAAGCCCTTACTTATTTACCTTCATTTATATTGTTTGCCATTGAACTTCAAATGTGTAATGTTGAGTTCATTCTTCTTTTGAATATCCATTTGGATTTTTGTATTATGGACCTACTTTACTTGTTCCTATGGAAATTGAAATCTGAATTAGTACCATGTTATGTCATCTAATGCTTTGAAATTTGTATTTACCAATTATTGGTCCTTTCTTTTTCTTTGAATCCTATAGTTTGTTCATGTTTGATTGGAACCACTGACTTTCATGGTGCTTGAGTGCTTGGTTTTTCAAGGATGAGGATGGCTTGGGGTTGTTCAGCAACTGTTGTTGTGGCTCCTGATTTGTAGCCATTGTTCTGTTGTGGGTTTGACCCTTTGGTTTTTGTCGAGCAACAACCCATTTGGATTGAAAGAAAAAGACCCAAATTCAGGAGATGGTAAAAGACGAGGTTGAGGGAGAAAAAAGATGAAGAGAAAGAAGAGAAGAACAAGAAAAAATAAAAGAAGCTTAAAGAGAAAGAGGTTGAGGGAGAAGAAGATGAAGAGAAAGATGAGAAGAAAAAGAAGAAAGACACAGAGAAGGACCAATCATCTTTTATTTTCTTCTTTGACCTTTTGACTACTCGTCCAACGTGGCAAGTTAACTGGCCACATCAGCTAGTTAATTGGCCATGTCAGCTATCCCGTTAAGTTTGTGACGGAAAATGTTAATGAGTGACTGATTTGTATCTTTTCAATAACATTAGTGACTGTTTTGTTATTTTTCCAAAGTTGAGTGACTGAAATGAAACATAGGTGACTGTTTGACCCTTTGACTACTCGTCCAACGTGGCAAGTTAACTGGCCACAGCAGCTAGTTAATTGGCCACGTTAGCTATCCCGTTAAGCTTGTGACGGAAAATGTTAATGAGTGACTGATTTGTCACTTTTCAATAACGTTAGTGACTGTTTTGTTATTTTTCCAAAGTTGAGTGACTGAAATGAAACCTAGGTGACTGTTTTGTCAACTACCCCAAAGTTGAGTGACTGTTGGTGTAATTTATCCTATAAAAATAAATACACATATAATTGTTGGTACTTGAATTATATGTTTTCTCACTTTAGTACTTGAATTATCATTTTTGTCTTAGTTTACTCTAAAAAATAAACTTGTCAATAAAAATGTGAAATGTGACATTATTATCGGACACCAATAAATTTATGTGTAAAATGGAACAAAATTATAGTTCAAATAACAAAATAAAAAAAAGGTTAAATACCAAAATGAATAAAAGGTATAATTTAAGGGTTAGATTGTAATTTAAACTTTTTAAGTGGAGTACTGCTTTAAAGAAAAGCTTCTTTTATTTTTTTAAAAAGTAAAATACTTATATAACCCTATCAAATAATATATTTTTATCATTAAAGCTTTGATTCAATGATAAGATGGAGTCTGAGCCCTTAAGTATTTTGAAAGTTAAAGTTTGAATTTTATCGTATGTATGAATTTCCTTCAAATTTATTCTAGGTTTAATATTTGTATATATATAATTGTAATCGAACCATTTTAAAAAGTAAAATAGTTATATTTAAATTTAATTATAAAAATATCTTAATTTTTTTAATTAGTGTGAAGAACACATTTAGAATAAATGGTATTGGAGAAACAAGTGTTTAACCCCATTCAATCCGAAGGAAAATTTTCGGTCATTTTCATGCCCCCGTTGGTGCCCTTTTTATGAATGGGGCACAAAAAGGTTTTCATTAACTTGATCTATATGTAAAAAATTAAAATTTTTGGAGAGATTAAATTACAATAATAGGGGGAAAAGGTGTACAAAAATATAATGAGATTGTTTAATTTTGGATACTTTGAAAACCTTTTGATGTAGAAAAGTTGAAGAGGTTGTTTTTAAGGTTAAAATATTAGCCGAAAGGTATGATGAAGTCAATAAAGATGGGAAATCCAGCCCATAGATATGTAGTTTAAGCCTAAGATAGACAAATCCAAATGTGATTTGAAATGCTATACAATGTTTCATGTCAAACAAAATTACACCCAAAGTAGAAAAGATAATATAATTTGAGATTAAGGGGAACGTTATTGAAGGCATTTAGATACTATATATATTTTATCAACTTTAACATTCATACATCATGGTGTTGATGACAACGAGTAGTGCAGAATTATGTTCGAGTCAAAAGAGGTCAAGAGTTCGGAAAATTTTGATTATCCCTTCTAATTTTTTAATAAGAAGCTTAATGAAACATTCCGTTCCGATGATGAGATTTGATGAATAATCCAGAGACAAAATTGCAAGAATGAAAATGATATGTGGCAACGTGACCCACATGCATCAACTGGGTTCAAAGAATATGGCAAAGCGTAAACAAAACCAATTAAAATATTTACGATGATTTGATGCTTTTCAAATCAAACTCCTTGTTGAAGAACAGGAATGTGTTTTGTTTTCGCTGTTGGCTCCATTGTCAAACATAAAGACTGCAGGTTCATGCGCGAAATAAACACATGCTCTCCACCGTGGCGGCCATGAAACCTACTTCCTCGCTTTCTTGTCTTTTTCGTCAGCCGACATCTCGTTGATTAAAACCAAAAATGAAAAATAAAATTTCTTCAGTTAGTTGAATATCCAGTGAATTCAGAATTTCTTTTAAGGGATTCAAATTAAATTATTAAGTATTAAATATAAATTTTATTACTATTTTATTAATTTTAAAGAAATTATTTTTGAGTTCTTGAGGGGTCGAAGCACAAATTTCCACTATATTAATGTATAATTTAATCATTTATAAAAGAGTTAAAAATTATAATTTTTAAAATTTGGGGATTAAGATCCTATAAACTAATTATTGTTTATTAAATTAAAGAGTAATTTTCTTTTTACTTAAACTTTTCTTACCAATATGAATAGATTGAATTGAACACTTATTAATATTTTAATAAAATTATTATTTAAATCTCATGAATTAAATTGAGATGAATTTATATAGGAAAATAATTGGTAAATGTATAATGGAAGGTAATGCATTATCTAGTTTCTTTATTAAAAGAATAAACTAATTATTGTTTATTAAATTAAAGAGTAAATTGATAATTTTATTAAAATTTTTATTTATTTATTTTATTAAAATTGATATGGTTGACAAAATAGTGAAACGAATACATAGGGCGTGCTACATGTTCCTTATTATGATGTACAAAGACTAATTTTAACAATAGAAATGGATGGAATTTTAATAAAAGACCAATTTGCTTTTTGATTTAATGTACAAGGATTAATTTACTCATTTTTGAGTCAAAGGAGTAAAATACAATCTAACTCTTAATATAAGTGTCTCTATAATATTTTTACGAAACTAATAGCATTCAAATGAAAACATCATTAGAAGAAGAAAAAGAAAGTACTTGTTAAATTTGATCCTAAATTTGATGGGTTCCAATGGGGATTTTCCTTATAAGTATTAAAACAACTTTTAATTTTATTATTATATATATTAATATTAAGTAGTTGATTGAGTTTATGTCATTTTTCGATCGGATTTTAACTAAGTCGAAAATTATCAAAATCTATTTTCTTTTATAAAACAATAAATATGGGTATATATATATATTTTTTTTTATTTTCTTTAAACCTAAAAGCATAAATACATATAATGAAAACCATAATTTAAAATCGAACCAAAATGAATCCCATGTGATGGCATGATGGTCAATGGTGCTCACTGTTCTAGGTGTGGCCTTAGCTTGAGTTGTACTAATTGTGTTTATTATTTAGATTTTTGCACTATTATTGTAATTCAAAAAAAAAAACCAAAACAATATTTTTTTAATATTTTAATTTTATCATTTCAACTAAATTTAAAAATAATTAATATATCAATTTTTTTATATATTTATCACATCAATTTTATTATATTTAATATATATGCAAATTCCCAAACCGGATTTACCCAAGTTATTCGGAGGAGATTAAAAATTTGGACAGTCGGCAAATGAAAATCCGGGCATCTTTTTCAGGAAAAAGATTTTCCTTTATATACCGTGTGATAAAGAAAACTAGCTGACAATTTTCTCCACCAAACTGCCATTAAAGGTGCAAGCATTAGCTTAATTGGTCAAGATGAACAACCATGACTGAAACATGAAAGATTTTAGGACAAGAACAAACTTCCACTTATCATTCTTAAATATACAGCAGAATCTACCTAACATATTATCACCAGTGGTACACAATTCCACGTAATATCATCTTTTTAAAAAAAATTACTATTATATTTAAATTTCAACACGCTCTCACTCTTCACATGTAATCTGGACGAATGATTAATGAATTTGTGCATGAACTCAAGTTTGAAAGAGAGAAATACAGTTGTTAGCTAGAATATAATTAAAGTGTCCAAAATCATTGGATGAAGAAATATTGAAAGGGTATGGGAGGTGGAGGAAAGATAGTACTTTATATCAGATTGAAAATTGAAATTGAAGTTGATGACTCAGAAAGTCATGGTTGGAGCTTTTAGTGTAAAGTTCAATTATTGTGTTATTACTTTGTGGAAAGATCATTCAAAAGAGTACTAAATCTAAGGATTTGAAAACTAATAAAAGCACAATACTTTCCAAGCATGTGTGGTCTCTTGATTTCCTGAAAACTTTGAACACTATTTGCTTTAGGATTTTTACCAATGTCTAGAAATACATTTAACTTAGATTTGGTCGTTTTTCAGACAAGATCAGCATAAAGGTTTTGGGTAGTTTGAAACTCAGTGCAAAGAGACTAAAACTTATCAAATGGTTGAACATAATGCTATTTGGATCCTCAAAGTTAAGACCAGAAATCTGAAACTATGAACATGTAAGGCCTATTTGAAAGCATAAATTTGCTAGGAATTTGTCTGTTTCTGTTACATGTTGTTGCCTGAGGAAGCATGACATTTCAATTTATGACTATTTTTGGAGAGACACAGATGCATCATCCATGATACTAGAGTGGCTTTCAAGAAATAATGAATTAATGTAAGATCATTACGTCTCGACTGCTGAGTAAGCAATAGTCAGTTTGATTTGAGTTAAACTGTTCAATTCGGTACTTGTAATGACTGATTCTGATTGGACGCAATGAATGACAAGTTTTATGTTCAGATACAAGTAATGATAGGATTCTCCAAATGGTGATAAGGGTAACATTCAGGCTTCATACAGGAACAACTTTGGTTTTTGGATTGATAGGAGCATTGAAGTACATGATTGGCCACAATACTTTGCTTTGAGAGATAAACAAACAATAATAACATAGATGCAAGTGACTACTAAACTAAGAACCATGAATAGGTTTGGACAGAAATGTTATAAAACAAACAAATAACATATCAACTTTCAACGAAGGAACAGATTCACATAAAGGCCTAAACATAAACTTTGGCTGTAAGCAATGCAGTATTCTCCAGACTTCACATTCAGGGATCATTCAGTTGAGAGTTTGAGCTAGATTTCAACTAAGAAGCTTAGTTTTAGAACCCCGGAATCAGCTCTAGTTCCCAAAGTTTCTCTTCATTGAATATTGCACGTTTCTTACTTCTTGGAAATGATACAGCTAAACATAAAGCAACATAGACAGATATGACAAGACAAATTGGTTACTTGAGATTTTAATCTACCAGAAGGGTAAATTTCCCCTGTTTTAAAACCTGATTCAACCTCAAATCAGCTTAACGAACAACATTTGATTCAACAAAAGAAACCAATAGTGTAGTTTGACAAATCCCATTTGCCCTTGATCATGAAAAAGATCAGAAACAAGAACAGTAATTTAAGATGTGAATGAGAAAGACTAATTGTATCTCTTTGATTGACCACTTCATACTAATTGTATTTCTTTGATTGGCCACTTCATACAAGGACAAGGATATTACTGTTGAGTTAAAAAAAAAAAAAAAAACCTTCCTTGAGTTCCCTACGAGACCAAAACATTGGTTTAAATGAACATCAGTAGTTATTACAATCACTTGTGTCATAAACGAAAGGAAACAAATTTTGGGGTCATTCCACCATAATTATAAGCGAAACTTCACATTCAATTTCCCTGTAAAATCAATACCACAAAAAGGAAGAAACTTTACAAGGGAATGCAAAGAGAACCCTTTTTTTTTTAATTCACCACTTCGATTCAATGAGCCACAACAACATCAGTGTTTAGCACGTTAATCAACAAATTATCACCATTTCTATTACTTCTACTCTCACTATTATTATCGTTCTCCCTAGATTCTAAACTTTGACTAGAAGCCTGAAAATTGACAAGCAAAAGAGATTTGGGAGCCAAAAGCTTCTTCCTTTGGAGACAACATGAACCTCCATAGATCTTGCTAAGGAACCTTGGGATCTGATCAAAATCTGAAATTTGGATCTGGGTTTGGCTTGGACTCAAAGATGGGATCGAGTCAAGTCGAAATAGCTTGAGCTTGTTGGATCTGGCATTGATTTTGGAGTCCCTTAGTTGGGCTAAAGCTCCTGGCTTTAGATACCTGTGGAATGCTTCAGCCTTGAAGGATCTTGAAATGGATTTCATCTGGAAAATTTTGGGAAATTTAGATGGATACGGAACTGTGGAGTAAGTAGTAGATAGATATTTTATTGGATGAGAAAAAATGGGAGAGTTTTATAAGGGAAAAGAGGAGTGTTTGAGAAGCGGGAAAATATGGGTGGGAAAATTGGAGAAATAGGGCTGAGAAAGAAAGAGAATGTTTTTAGGGCTTTGAAAAAGGTAGGGCGGGAAATCCATGCATAGTTGGACTGAATCACGTGATTTCTCTTGTTTATTAGAGATTTTAAGTAGCAACAGGGTTAAAATTTTGGAAGCATGAGGTTTTGTTTATGTAGAAATAAAATTATTCAAAATCTAGTTTTTGTGATTTTTTTGTGCTTCATTAAATTTAAAATCAAGTTGCATCGTATTTTAACATTGAACAAAATTTTTACGATACTATGTTTTTTTTATCTACAATATTACTTTTTTTATCGAATATTAAACTTCACTTAATACGCTTGCATCGAGATTTAAAGATAAAAGGAAAATTGAGTCAAGCAAGGAAATGAATCTTTATTTTGTTTGGATATTATATTTTGATGGAATATGGAAAAGTAGAAGTAGAGGTGTTCATAGATTCATCATAAGTCTAATTTTAAAAGAAAATTCTAGGCTTGGATCTAGGCATCAGAACCACTCAAATGACTTGTTTACTGTTTGAAATAAATAAAAATATTTTTTAAAAATTTTAATGATAAAAATATGCAAGTAAATTGTTCTTATGTTTTTTTTTTTTTTGAACAACAAAATGGATCAAGTAGAGGGACTTCAATACCTATGGTAGTCGTCGAGGCAATGATGAGGTGATGGCAAGGGGTGCATTTGCCAATATTCTCCTTGTTAACAAGCTCTTGAAGGGGGAAGTTAGCCCCAAGATAATTCATGTCCCAACAGGAGATAAACTCAATGTATATGATGCTGCAATGGTGCGTGTTAGCATCAGTATTTAGAAATACATGACTTAAGCTTAGACCCTATTTAATAAATACGGAATATCATCTACTCGCAGAAGTACAAGGCCACCGGGCAGGACACCATTATCTTAGCTGGATCAGATTATGGAAGCGGCAGCTCACGAGATTGGGCGGCCAAAGGCCCAATGTTAGTGGTGCAAATAGCCAAATACATCTAAATGCCATGTGTTTTTTTTTTTTTGTTTCTAGCTCATCTTATCTATCAATATAATTCACCTTTCCTCCCCTTTGTTTAGGGAGTCAAAGCAGTGATTGCTAAGAGCTTCGAGAGAGAATCTGGTCGGTATAGGGATCATAACATTTTGTTTCAAGGCTGGAGAATGCTGATACACTAGTATTAACAGGTCTCGAGCGCTATACAATTCACCTACCAAGTAAAATCTGTGAGATAAGAGCAGGCCAAGATGTTACCATCACAACCGACACCAGAAAATCCTTCACATGTACTGTCCGCTTCAATACAAAGGTATGTCACGACTCAACAGTTATATGAAGAGAAAAGGGGAGGGTTTTTTGCCAAGCATTCAGGATTGAATTACCAGCTTTATGCATATAAATGTTGCTAACTTGCATGAGAATTAATCTGCAGGTGGAATTGGCTTACTTTAATCATGGTGCAATACTTCCATTCATCATTCAAAACCTTAACAAGGAGTGAAGAACTTAGCTTCAAATCAGTAACCTCTCCACTTTGCAATCGACATTGCTTGACCTCTTTACAGGTTATTGGTGGGGGGGCTTCTGCATATGATCACTAGCGGAGCAGAGAGGATTTGCATGTACCCCAAAGCATTTTTTTTTAAAAATGAAAAGAAGTGTGTTATACCATATATATAAATCTTGAATATATTTATTACAACACATTAATGTTGTTAAAATTCGTAAAAATCACCGCTTCATTTTCTCTAGTTTCAATCTAATATGTACTGTAGAACAAAAGTGCAACACCAAATGTAACCTTGAAGCACATAAAGTAGTTTAAATTGCGAGTAAAGGCACCATGCTGAACAGTGAGACATAGCATATGGTTGAAGATAAAGGAGCAATGAAGCAAAAATTAGAATCATTGAACAAATTCCTCTTTATTGCAATCATAATCAAAAGACTATGCACTTCATAAGGATATTGGAGGAAAGAAACATACAAAGTAAGGAGTGGTAAAAACGGTCCAATTATGAATTTATGTAAGTGCCTCAGCTCCAGCAACAATCTCCAGAATCTCACCGGTTATTTTTGCCTGTCGCTCCCGATTATAGACAATTGAAAGATTCTTCTTCAACTCAACTGCATTATCAGTAGCATTACTCATTGCATTCATCCTAGCTGCAAGCTCACTCGCCAACGATTCCTGCAATGCCCTCAAGATCTGACTGTTCAAATAAAGAGGCATCATGGCATCAAGAATTTGAACCGGATCTTGCTCGAACTGCATAAGAGGAGAAATTGGCCCTCCTTCCACCCTCACTTTATCCCTCTCCACAGCCAGCTTCCCTTCCTTGGTTGTCAACATAAACAACTCATCTTCCACAGCATCAACACAATTCCCATTCACATCAAAAACCTCCCCTCTCACCGACAAAGGAAGCAGAGTACGGATCACCGGATCCGACTTCACCAAAGATACAAACTTTGTGTACACAAGCTCAACCTTATCGACCTCTTCAGTAACAAACAATGAGAAAACATCATCAGCAATCATCTGAGCTTCTTTTGCAGTAGGAAACCCTACTCCTTCAACAAATCTTTCAACCGAAACATCATCTTTCCGACTAAAATAAGAATTACCCTTTTTTCCTACACTAATAACAGTGTAATCCAATCCAAGACCTCTCAAATTCGAAATCCGGGACTCAGCCTTTTTTATCACTGCACTGTTGAAACTACCACAAAGACCCCTATCACCAGTTGTAACAACTAGAGCTACTTTCTTAACAGGCCTAATAACAGTTAAAGGACAATCAACATCGTCACATTGTAAACTTTCATTAATAGTGTAAAGTAACTCAACTAAAGCCTCAGTAAAAGGCCTACCATTGATGACAGCTTCTTGAGCTCTCCTAACCTTTGCAGCAGCCACCAGCTTCATTGCTTCAGTGATTTTTTGAGTGCTTTTTACTGTTTCAATTCGTTTTCGGAGCTCAAGAAGGCGGCAACGAATTCGAGTAAAGGGTGAAGGAGATTGAGAGAGGCTTTTTGGTGGTAATCTTTTAGAAAATTGGAGAAATGGGTTTTGGTTAAATTGATATAAGAGTATATTTTTATTGGAATTTGAAGGTTTTGATGAGACCCAAATCGGTAGATTTGATGAATACATTATTGAGAGAGGGGTTTTTGCAGGGTTTTGGGATTAAGCTTAGAATCCGATCAAAGTGACAAACGATTGCTGTTGGGACTTTTTTCAGTTGTTGTAAGACTCTGTTTGGGCTACTTTTATTAATAAATGAACCGAGTTTAGATTAAAAGAGAATTATTTTTGAAGTAACAAACAGAGCCTAAAAGACAACCCACGGGTCACTTCCACGTGAATTAGAACTTTAAGACTCAAAACGGCATGTCGTTTTGAGCTACTGTCTGTGACCTTAGCTTCACCCTCCAATGTCGCAAAGTCCTTAATTGAAGTTACCAAAAAGCCGAAAGACCGCAGCTTTAGAAGCAGAGATGTCAAAGCTGTTGTCTAGAATTGCTGGGTTTTTCAGCAACAGAACATTCATAGGTGTAGATAAAGCTGGGAACCGTTACTTCACTAGAAAAGAAGAGATTGATGGTATTTGTAAGTCGGTCTCATTCCCTTTTCTTTTTTTAATTTTAAAAAATTTCACTCTTATGGATATGGGTACTTGTTGTTGATCCTGTTTGTTCCTTTTCTGTATGGGTTTTTTACCTGTGATTCTTGTTTGTGTTTTTAAACTTTTTATTTGAATTATTGGATTATTTGTCTGGGATTTTGAAGAATTGTATGAACATGTGTATTTTGTATTGCATTTCGTGTATATAATTGTTGCAAATAGCTAGCAATTTGACATCTGGATTCCCCTTTGATTTACTTTTCTTTTAGCTATTGCTTGTTGGGAGATTAGTTCTTTGTTTATGAAATCATGTAGGGTAAGACTTGAAGCCTTCAAGGTCTAGCTAGATATGTTTATTTGATGTCTTTGAGCTGGATTTTCATTCTTGTCTTTTAAGGATTTTTCGAACTAAGATGCTATTTTGCTCCAAGGGCCTCGTCTGAATGTGGGGTTTAATCGTAAGGAGGTTTCAAGAAGGAGAAAGTAATAAGGAAAATAGCAGGCCTGAACACCGTATTTGGAATTAATGCAGATTTTTGTTGCCATTACTATTAAGTTTCTTTGACATTGTAATTTCTGTCTATGTATTAGTAAAGGAGAAAAGATGGGTGGAATTCAAAGGAGAGCAAGATCCAACATCCATCTCAGGTAAGCTTGCTCGCTCTTTACCCATGTCCATTAATCATAGCATAGAATAGAATAGACAATGATACTCTCAATGTAACTAACCGGTATGTTTGTTAAAAGCTACCTTAACATGCACTACATTTTTTTTATCCTTACTTATGGTTTCTTGCCGTTCAATTGCTGTAGTTGAATGGATATGTTGGTTGAACGGGCAGCGAAAAGTAGCTCCGACTCCAGAGGTACTTACAAATGCATTATCAAAATTTTTCTCAAAGCACCAAAACTTTCCCTCATCAAAAGATGAAGTGAACTATAATTATACATTTAAATGGATAAATATCTCTTAAACAGATAGCAGATTTGATGAAAACATTTTGATATCAAATCTTTTACTTTGGTTGCAAGTTTTCCGGGTAAGGATCCTGGTGGAATGATTTCAACTCCAATTTGACAGTTTATTGTTTCTATCTTCAGGAAATGATGGAACTTGAAGCAAGGCGTGAACGTGTTAGGCTTAATGTTGCCCGTATGTATTACTAGTACTAGTAGTATCAATTTACACGTCTCAATACTACATTCTCTGATAAAGATTTGTCTTGCCTTTTTCTTTTTTTTTTGGGAAAAAAGTTCTGAAGAAGGAAGAAGAAGAAAGGAAAGCCAGAGAAGGCAGTAGGAAGGCTGTGAGCTTGGGTTAGTGTTTAGCTACTGCTTTTGTGTTTCCTCATCCCCTGTTGCTATATTTCATTGTCTAGTTGTTGATAACTATACTGTAACTTAAAGGTAAAGTTGGAGGTCCAGACTTAAAAAGCTTCATTCGGCAATTTCCATCTGCTTCAGAAGGTATTATATTCTTTTACTGAGCTGTGCATCTGTTCTAAAACTTAATCAATATAATTTATCAAAGCTTTGCTGCCAATGTTTTCATTCCGATGTTTTTACTCAGGTGACAAAGTTGAACAAGCATCAGATGGAAGGTAAGAGACAACAAACTATTTTGCTACTTGAACTAAACATTGCTGAGAATTGAAGCAATAATAATGCTACTTTGTTGAATTCTTTATCACTGTGGTTTTATCTTTTTCCTAATCTGATTCCTATGCTGGATTCCCCTTTCTTTTTAACTCTCCCTGCATTGCACCGGTGACCTTTTTTTTTTTTTTTCTGGTAAAATGAGTTGCCATTGGAGCTTATTTGTTTTTCTTTTTATCATATCATGATAATTGCTCAATACTATGAACGCTTAAACATCTCATCTTGTATTTACAGGATCAAAGAAACACATGAAGAAAAAGAAGAGCCAATTCCAGAGTAAGTTTTGGTCCCTTTTCGAAAATATAGCTTTATACATGGATACTCTCAGCTCACTATTCTTGCTAACACGAATTATGTGTTCTTTTATCCTCCTATCTATTTTTTTCAGGTCTTCGGAACCAACAGGATCTGGTGCAACCTATAAGCCAGGAACATGGCAACCACCAACATGAAGATAATCAATGCATGTTGAGAGCTGTTTACGGCACCATAATGCCTACATTTCTGCCCTTCGATCCATACCACAGAATCTACTCTGAGATAAACCACCATTGTTGTCTGGTGAAGCCTCAATTTTGGCACTCTAAACGAACACATTCTTTAGCGGATCACATTTAAAATTGATTTTCGTTTTTGGGTTTTGATGGATGATGGTTGGTATTCAGATTTTATCCATCAATGCATGATTTGAGGGCTAATCCCAAACCTTTTCTTCATGTTGTAGAGGTGATAAAATATTGCTAGTATTCTTTTGGTTCACTTCTCTTGAACATTTGAACATAGGCAATACTATTCATTAATCTTAGTTCAAAAAGAACCGTCTGAAAGAGCTAAGAGCATAAATAGCTCTGTTTAGCAATGCTTTATATCTTCCTTTTTAACCGGATTATGTGTAAACCTGTTTATGGGTTGGGCCATTCGCTTAGGCCTGGAAGTTTGCTAAAAAATTGGAGGGTTTGGATGAAATACGAGGTTTGAAAAATGAGTTTGGATAAAATTTAAGGCTCATTTTTTATATGGACTGGGTTTTGGGTAAGATTCTTTTTAGGTTGAGTTGAGCTTGACCCAGCCTGTCCCAAATATTATGTTATAAAATAATATTATATTAATTATATATGTTAAATAATAATTATATATATTTATATTTATATTAAATTATTAATTCAATAACAATTAAATCTATTTCTTAAATCAAGTTGGGTTCAAACAAAAAAATTAAATCTATTTTCTGGACCGAAATAGGTTTTAACTTGAAAAAGTGACTTAAATATCTTATATTGACCCGACCATTGAACACCTTTAATTATGTTTTGTGTTAGCTAATTTGCAAAGAAAACAATCTTCTTTTCATGGTATAAGACTTGATAAGCTAAGTCTACTATTTAACTTTTTTTATTTTTAAATGTGAAAGTATAAATTACAAAGAGCGTTCCACTGTGGCTCTTCAACCTCTCCGGCTTTCGTCGCGTGGTGGTTCTGGCAGCATTCGCCTTCTCTTTCGCATGAGGGTGACAATTGAGCCCTTTTGCTGAGTCGGTGGTGGCCGGGGGTTTTGGGGCGAAATTAAAGTATATATTTTTATAATAGTAAAAAGATAATTTTATAATTTTAATATGTTATATCTTTATAATTTTTAAAAATTTAAATCAAATATTTATTATTTTTAAAAGTTAAAGTATAATTTTATCATTATTAATTTAAAATTTTATAAATTATAAAATAACTCAAATAAAAAAAATTCATATTTGAGGCTCGAGCCCATTGGATTAGCCACTCGTGGTGGTTGATTCCCATCCTATTTTTAGCTTATTTTTCACAGTTGTTGTTTCAAGCTAGCAAGGGTGGCTTTCACATCAAGGCGGCTATGCTGGCTTCGATGGTGTGTCCACTAATGTGATGGACATGAATCTTCCTTTCCTTCATCTTTTACCAACAAGGAAAGGCTAATTCAAGTATGATTATGAGTCTCGATTTGTAAAGCACTACAATAATAATAAAGAGATTTGGTTATTAAATGTTGACAAAGATGTGGGTGTTTATAAAATTTTCAAACAAATACTTCTGAGAACGAGTTTCTCTTAGAAGAGTCATTAATTTTCTTAGAACCACTAAAAAAAACCTTCCAGAAAGTTGTCACCGTCGTGCCAGGACATGCAGGCACCATTTCAATTTTACTACTTTTTTTACCTATTCAAACTTTGCTTTCTAGTCCAAAAACAAAAAGGAATTCTAATAATTATTTTATAATTAAATTAGTTGAGCGATTTTTCATTATTTAAACATAAAATTTTAAAATATAGTTTCCTCCTTTTCTTCATTATATATATTAGTCAACTATTATTTAAAATGTGAAGTGGCAAAAGTTCTAAATACAAAAATCAAAATACTATAATATATATATAATCAAAAGAAATAGCCAAACATTTATATCATTATTTTCTTCTCCTTTTAACCAAACAATTCTCAACGGAAAAATAATTTTGGGAACCTTTTTATTTTCGTTTAGAAGTTTAATTCAATTTGAATTTATAATTGAAATTTAATAGGATTATTGAATATCGGTGAAATAGGGATGAAAATTCAATTATGTGTGGAATAATTTGATTTGAAAGGTAATCACGTCTATTATTTCAATTTTTACTATGTAGATTTTGTGGAAAGGGTCCTTACGCAAAGGTTTAAGTCTGTTAAAGGGATCAGTCGAAGGTGTCTTGTATCTCGATACCTTTTTGTGTTTTGTATGGAATAGTTGGGACATGGTATTCATTCAACTACTTCCAGTGGTAGATGGTGTCCTATTCGATTATCTCAATTCCGGCCGGAGTTATCCCACCTTTTCTTTATTGATGATCTGATCATCTTTTCCAAAGCAAATTTGAAACAAGCTCGGCTTCTCAAGGAAACTCTGGATAGTTTTTGTGCTTTTTCGGAGTATCGGGTTAATGTCTACAAGACTAATATTTTCCTCTCTAGTGGAATTGACGAGAAGCTAGGTAACAGGATAAGCACTCTACTTGGATTTCAAATGGTATAAAATCTCATAACATATCTGGGAGTGCCTTTATTTCATGGTAAAATAACGAGCAATACTTTGAGGTTTGTGGTTGAAAAGGCTCACAATAAATTGCATAATTGGGATTCCAGTCAGCTTTCTCTTGCAAGCAGAATTACTTTAGTGCACTATGTGCTCCTGATAAGGAATTGAAGCGGAGGAAGTGGAAGAATGATCGTATTCAAGTTGTTCGACTCGAAAGAAAATATTTGAATCTAATATGAAAGGAAGAAATAAACAAAATTAGTAATAAAGAAATCGAAATAAGTAAAAGAAGAAATTTGAGAATACAGAGCAAATAAAAATTATAAATAAATAAGAAATAGATATTAAAAAAACAAAATGGAAGATGGAACGATAAATCAATGGATGGATAAAATGATAAATGTCTAATTGAACCCTTTTGAGATATAAATCCCAACAAACTTAATTAATGGCTCTAATCAACCCTCCAATAAATAATCCTTGACAAATTGAAGGGTACAGAATGAATTCTCATAGCCCGTTAAAAAAATCGAGAAGAAAACTACTTCTAGAAATCACAAAAAATAAATCTTGCACAAAGAAACTAACTCCCATAGTTAAAAACTTTATTAATGAAAACAATTGTCTACTTAATAAACAATGAAGAAGCATTTATATTGGCTAACTAAATACATCCAAATAATACTCTAAAGTATCTGAAACTCTAATTAATCTAAACAAGAAGCAATTTTAAACTAATCTTTCTTGTTTGCCTAAAAACAAAAACCGTTAAACACCTTAAAATATTTAAACAATTTCCAAAATTCGGAATAAATAAATAAAACCTAATAAATATAATATTAGGCTCATATCTAATAAAAATTAAGCCTAAAATCGAATCCAATATGACTTAAACTCAAATTAAAAACTCGAAACTCATAATTTCCGTCATAATCCCATCTAAAAATTTTGTTCGCTCAGTTTTCACTAAAACGGTCATAACTTGAGTTGCCAAACTCGAAATTGAGTGATTCAAAATGCATTTTGAAGCGAAGAGATAAATCTTCAAACATTGTGCAGACATCTAAGCCTTATGTAACACCTCATACTCAACCTAGACATTATAGTTGAAACCTGAGAAATTACATATGTACGTTTGAAAACTAGAAACCTAAAATTTGGAAACATTTCGTAAAACAATACTTGATAACAATATTTCCAATTTTTAAAGTAAAATTGTCTTATTTAGTTACTTCATTTTAATTTCAGAAAAACACATACAAAATTACTTAATTTTGCAACGGGAACCTCAAGTTAAAACAAAGTTTTGAAAATCATAATTTGGTTTTGAAATTCAATGCATTGCAATTTGAATTAAAATAATCTACAACATTAAAGCAGTTCAAAATGAAAAATAAAATCCAAAACATAAACAATCCCCAAAAGTCCAAAAACAATCTAACAAAAAATAATATTTAACTGAACAAAGCAATTAAAAAAAACTTTTTTCAATCGAGCTCCCACCACATCGGTCTGTCCTAAGTCTGTTGGTTACCTAAAAGAAAAACAAACATAAAGTGAGCTTACGGCTTAGTGTGTAACACATCTCAAACAACAAATCATTAGCATGTAAATTAACAGATAGTATTTCAGATTTATGCTTAGATGCAGAATCAGAAATATTTTTATTAATAGAAACAGATGTAGAATCAGATCTACACTCCATCTCTGATCATCCTCACACACCAATTAGGGTATCAAGTATCCATCTAACCCCACACACCAATAAGTGAGTGTATGTCACTTTTCAGAAGTAGTGCAGTCAAGCTGCCAGTTAATAATATGCGGTAAATCGCCAGAAGCATATATACATGGCTGAGCCACTAGAACATATATATGTGGTTTTAAACCACCAGATAAGCCAGATAATTAATCTGCCAATGTTTCTTTCATCATATTATATCTCAACCCAATGCACATGTACATACTAACAAGTAATCAATATACATATGTCATGTATGCCTTTCGTATGTAATCATGCTTTTAGAATTGTCATAACACAGATCATACATATATGATTCACATACCTTAATCTAGAGGTGATCATGGGTTAGGCTACCCGGCCCGGCCAGACAGCCCGCTCGAAAAATGAGAGGGTTCGGGTAAAAATATAGGCCCAAAATATGGGTTTGGGCAAAAAAATGAAGCCCGTTTAGAAAACGGGCCGGGCCTCGAGTAAAATTTTTTTTGCCCAGGCCCGACCCGGCCTGAATTATATATTAAATATATATATATTTTATTTTTAATCAAATATACTTTTTAAAATTTAATATGCTATTTTCTTTTTAAAATATGCTATTTTAGTGTTGTAAAATTTAATATGGGTCGGGTCGGGCTCAAGCTTAGCAATTTTCTTTTAGGTCGGGCTTAGACAAATTTTTAGGCCCATATTTCGGGCCTGACCTGGACCTAGAAAAACGGGCCTAAAATTTTATGTGAGTCTGACCTGAACCCGACCCAGCTCGACCCATGATCACCTCTACCTTAATCATATCACCTATAGACGCATATTAACAGATATCATGTTTTCAATACTCATTTTAGCAATATGGACCCTACGAATAGTCTAAATATAAATCGCAGATCAAAATGACCCTACGTGAATTTCCAGAAAATAGGCCCACATGACCCAACTAGCTTAGCGCATGTGACCCACACAGCCTACACATGCCCCAAACAACTCAGACCGTGTGGTCCATATAATTTGGCACACGACCATGTGACGTCGACAATGGGGTTTTTGGCTTTTTGCTGTTTATTGTTTTTACGAGATCGAGTCACACACCTAGATATTTTCTGATGCGAAACCAACAACGTGAATATCAGAATCTAAAATCGACATTTAATACGCTCAAATCAATAACGATTATCTAAAACTAACCTATTAAATCAACAACATATGCCAAGCGGGCCTAAAATTTTATCTGGGTCTGACCTGAACCCGACCCAGCTCGACACATGATCACTTCTACCTTAATCATATTACCTACAGACGCATATTAACAAATATCATGTTTTCAAGACTCATTTAAGCAATATGGACCCTACGGATAGTCTAAATATGAATCGCAGATCAAAATGACCCTATGTGAATTTCTAAAAAATGGGCCCACATGACCCAACTAGCTTAGCGCATGTGACCCACACAGCCTACACATGCCCCAAACAACCCAGACCGTGTGGTCCATATAGTTTGGCACACTGCTGTTTATTGTTTTTACGAGATCGAGTCACACACCTAGATATTTTCTGATGCGAAACCAACAACGTGAATATCAAAATCTAAAATCAACATTTAACACACTCAAATTAATAACCATTCTTTAAAACTAACCTGTTAAATCAACAACATATGCCAAGCGGTAGTCCTAACATCACCAATTAACCACAAGCCCAATTAACAATTACATACCCAAAATGAGCAACAACTCCCAACAAAAATTAATTTACTGGAGGAACGATTGTCTCAAGATCCTCATTCACACATATTAAATCTACGCCACATAAAAATAATAAGTTCATCCTTCAAAAACCTCTTTTAAAATCTAGTAGCAAAACACTTACGCACAACTGCACGAAAGATTAATAGTGCGAAAGGTAGAACACAAAGAAGCAGATTTCCAGCACGAAGGTAATAATAATGAAAGAATGAGAGGGAACAAAGATTGTATCACAAGAAAGGCGTAAGGAAGAAGAAGAAGAAAGAAAATAAAATAAAAGAAAAAGAAAAACAAGAAAGAAAAGAAAGTAACATACATGAAAAGAAGGGAAAATAGTGGACGGCAGTAGTGGGGAAACTTATGGGCAGTTTTGGAAAATAAAATTCAAAAAGAAAATAAAATTAAACTAGCCACTTACCTACTAACCTAGTCATCATCTAAACTGATTTTGTTTTTGTTTTCAGAGTTTAAATTCAACCGAAATACTTCTATATGGACGGCACATTGAAAAGTTAGCAAAAATTATTCTCGTTTGCTCACGCAGGGATTCAAATACAAGACCAAAAAATTAGCTGAAATCTTACCACTGAAGCAACATGTTTGTTCCTATCAATGGACGCGCACAAATAGTTTTTAGCCTAGATACTCAAACTTAGGGGTTTTAGACAAAATTTAGCCAAAATACCAGGAAAATGATTTGAACCCGAAACCTCTTACACACTACTCACAACATTTAATCACTGAACCAAATTAAATTACTTATCAATTTCTAACAATTCAAAAACTTAAAATTTTGGGGTGTTACACATAAATGCCTGGATCCCATCCAAAAATTCGTCACAAGTTGACTAATCTTTTCAGTTTGAAAATTGGCAGCTTGGTTGAATTCGTGCATGTATCATTCATCATTTTCTCGAAAAGATTCATCCTCATATATTGCTTTTAATCGAATCTTGGTTTGATTTGCTTGGCCTTTGACCTTGTTGTTGGGCCTTGAGGTAGTGTAAGCCCATCACATCTATGGGTCTAAAATTGGGCCTTGAGACTCGCATTAGCTTATTTCTATTCCTAATTACTTTATGCAGTCCATGATGTTTCTCAAGTGTATCTATGAGGAGATCGAGTGTGTAGACAAGCAATTTATTTGGGGAGCATCGAATGGTAGGAAGAAGATGACTTTAGTTAATTGGGATTTTTTGTGTCAACCTTTTGTTTGTGACGGCCTTGGAATCTGACACTTGGAAGACAAGAATGCTTCATTTTTTATTAGGTTGGGAGTTCGCTATAGTCTCAAAGGATAATATTTTATGGGTTCGTGTTCTTCTATTGAAGTATATCATAAATGAGAGGATGTCAGATAGTATAGCCAGAGGGAGAAGTTCATTCTTTTGGAGGGCCCTTGTTAAGGTATGACCTTTACTTCGTGAGAATTTAGTGTGGTTTGTGAGTGATGGTTGATCTATTTGATGTTGGAAGGACTCTTGGATTCTGCACTTAGGGTCATTGTTTAAACAAATACCCTTTCATGGAAATCTTTTATCAGATTGTCAGCTTAATGAAATGGTTACAGGAGAGGTGCGTGGAATCTTGAATTGTTTCATGTTTGGCTATCGAAAGATTTTGTTAAAAGAATTGTGAGCATTCTCGCTCCTCATCCATCAATAGGACTGGATTAGATCACTTGGTTAAACACTCAAACAAGGTCTTTCTCTATTAAAAGTGCGTATTGAGCTATTTAGGAGAGTTCATGGCATGTTAAAGCAAGGTTGTGGAAAGTCCCTTGGATGTATAAAGGACCACAATGAGTTCGAGTGTTCCTCTGGCTTGTTTTCAAACAATGGCTCCTTACTAATGAGGAAAAAGTAAGGCGGGGCATTGGACAAGATCACTCTTGCTCGTTTTACCATAACGAGTCAGAGGATATTCTACATGTGCTTAGAGATTGCTTAGCTACAAAAGAGGTTTGGAGTGAGGTTGTGTCTTTCAATCAATAAGGTAGTTTTTTTTCCCAAAAATTTACTTGAATGGTTGGAATATAACTTAAATGATCACTTATAGATGCCTAGTGTGGGGGTTAGCTGGTCTTGCCTTTTTGGGTTGCTTGCTTAGCGTATCTGAAAAAATAGAAACCTTTTCACTTCCCAAGGAATAACTTGGAGCCTTCGTGAAATTGTAAAAGTCTTTGATAGTTGGGTGAAACAATATGCTTTGGTTCATATGAAGATCTCACTTGGATAGCACGAAACTGATTCAGGTCCTTCTTATACAGGTAATTGGTGCCTCTTACATACTGATGGGGCAGTCAAGTCGGGTGTAGGCCTTATTTCTGCAAGGGGAGTGTTGCAAGATCATAATGGAGAGTGGGTCTTTGGATACAATCATTATTTGGGGAGTGTTGTGTTTGATGTTGAACTATGAGGGGTTTTGGATGGTCTGATTCTCTTTCACAGGCAAGGACTTGACAAAGTGATAATCTACATTGTTAGCTTAGAGGTGGTCAAAGCTATTTAAGATGGGCAATTGATAGTTTCGAATTAACCTTGATAAGGAGGGTTCTTCAAGTTTTAGACTTATTGGACAATGGAGATTAATGTATGTTCTTAGGGAAAAAAAATAAAACTGCAATAAGAAAGGTGTTTGATTTTTTAACGAAGTTCTTGGGGGAGCTCATAAAAATTTGGTCAAGTGAAACTTTTTCATAGTAGTTTAATATAATTATTTGTTTATCTTTCAAAAGAAAAAAGAAAAGAAAATCAAAAGCTTTACTTTTTATTTGTACCAAACAAGGTAGATTGCTTCAATACCAAACATTTTCTTTTATTTGTCAAAGGAGCCTTTAAATTTAATATAAGAAACATGTGCCATGAGATGAATCTGGCTACTTGCTATACATTTTATTATTTTCCTGTTACTTTTGCTTATTTCTCACTCCTATTTCTCATTTTTTAATACTGACTTTGACATTATTTAAATATATTTTAAAATTAAGGATTTGTTTGAATGTAAATTAAATGTTAAACATTTATTTAAATACAATAAAAAAGTTCTATGAATGGAATGATAAGAATAATTCTAAAAAAGGCAAATATACTGAAAAAATCAAAGGGAAAAAGGGAGATTTGGACAACAAAAATATGGAACTTTTTCCTCCATTTATGGTTAATGAATAATGATTTTTTTTTGAAAAATAATGTAAGAAAGTTGAGAAATAAGTTGTTAAGATATATAAAAAAGTTGATTTTGTTTGAACAGCTGGCTCTTGCTCATGGTTTCCCATTACAGATCTATAATATGGCAGACACAACATGTAATGTATCAAAACAAACCCAAAATAAAATTTTGGGAAAACAGTGTTGAAAGATGTAACATCTTTTGTTTTAATGTCTAAGCTACATCAGCATGTTTCACATCATCATTTAAAGTTGATTAAATGTAAAAATTATTGATATTATTAATAAAGTATTAGTCCGGTTAACATTGATATTATTATTTATAGAAGAAAATATGAATTTGAATATGTTGAGGTGCGTTTATTTTCTTATTTAATAAAAAATTATTGATTATTTGGTTTCTTCTAGATAACCTCACAAAAAATCATATATTTAAAATAATTATATTATTGGTTAAGCAATTAGTAAATAAAAGTGGGATAGTGACCCAATGTTAATCCATTGAAATCATATGGCACGAGAGAATATATATTTAATTGTCCAATTGGAATCATAAAATGTCCTAATCAACTACTATTTAGAGCGTTGAGGGCATGCCCTATTCGTTGGGTCCATTTTGATCATCACGCCAATTTATAGATGAGCCTCTACAGTTGTTGGTTCAAATCTTGTGGTACATCTTTATATCATGCATTTTTTAAGGGTAAATTAGAAAGATAGTTATTTTTATTTGTCTCAGATTATATTTTAGTTATTTATGTTTGAAATGTTATGTTTTAGTCATTTACATTATCGTTTTATTACAAAGAAGCGACTCTGCCGTTAAGTTCCGTCACCTCCCTAATGACAGTCCTATATGGCAGTCCAAATGAATTTTAAATGCTAACTTGGATGTCCAATTGAGATAAGAATAGTTTTTTAGTCAAAATGAAAAAAAAAAAAAGAAAAGAAGATAAACAGTTTTTTTTCCAATTCAAAGTGTAATTAATTTAAAATTTTTAATTAATTAAATTTATTTAATTAAATACCTATTCTCGTCCCAATTGGACATCCAAGTCAGCATTTAAAACCCATTTGGACTGCCACATAAGATTGCCATTAGGGAGATAACAGAACTTAACGGCAGAATGACCACTTTGTAACAAAACAATAACGTAAGTGACTAAAATATAATTTGAGGCAAACAAAAGTGACTATTTTTGCAATTTACCCTTTTTTAATGTATTTAGTTTTTATTATAAATTTATTTATTTTCTGAAATATATTTTTTAGTATCCAGGTTAATTTGTTTTCATTAATTCCATCAAATAATTTTAATTTTTTATCTTATTTAAATGTGTAAAATATTTGTCTAACTATAAAAATGCTAGATATATACACACTATAATTTTATAGATCTATAAGTAAATTACAATTATATTTTAAATTTAATTCATCAACAATTTCAAATATTAAAATATGTTTTATTTTATCTATTTACTTAGGTAATATGTTTATAAGGTTAAAAAGTATTAACTTATATGTCTCTATCTTTGCTTTGTATCAAATTAATTTCTAATATTTAATTTATATCTAATATTTTTGTTTTTTAAATTTAAAATGAGGTCTAATTAGATACAAATCTAAAAATAATGATTTTCTTAAATACAAGGACATAAGAAAAACAAAATAAAACCCATGTTCTCCGCAATAACTACCAAGGAAAATAAATATCTTGCCTATTTTTTATTGAATGCTGTTTAGTCTAGTTGTGTAGAGCATGCCTAATATTAACATATACCATTTTTTTATTTTAAAAATTGATTTGACTTTGACCTTATCTGTAATTAGTTAAAAACTCAAAAGTTAAAACAAAATTACTAGGAACAAAAGGACAATAAAATGTACAGAAGAACGACCTTTCAATTGTCCTATGGCTGCTACCGACAAGTCAAGGAATATAATATAAAAGTAAACTAATCTCCCAGTTTCACATTTCATTTTTATTTTAATTTTGAGGTATTTTTTTCTATATTTAGAACTTATATTAACAAATTTAATGGAATAATTTTAACCATTTTAATAATTGAACTTAAATTTTAAAATATGAAAATATAGAAATTAAGATTTTAAAAATAAAAATAAAAATATTTTACTCATTAAATCAATTAACTTTATTTTAAGTTTAGATCTAAACAATAAAATTAGGGAACTTTTTATTTGAGTGATAACAGAACTTGAAATTTCCAATGGATTTTAAATTTAAGAGTTTTTTCTTTTATGGGGATGAGACGGGAAAAGGCAATTTTTTTCTTTTTTCTTTTTGCTTGAAAGGCGGGCATGGAATAATTTTGACATTTTCTTGCTTCGCTCCGCCTCCTCTCGTCTCAAAAATTTGAAATTACCATTTTAACCATACATGTTTAACTTTTAAAGAAAATAAACGTTAATTATACATTATACAACAAACATTAAAATATTTAGATGAGATATTCATAGATCCCGAGTTATTGCAAAGTAAAAAAAACAATGAAATTATGGAAGTAAATATTCTCGCATTTATTGCTACAACACTGTTCATTCTAGTTCCTACCGCTTTTTCACTTATAATATACGTAAAAACTGTCAATCAAAGTGATTAATTTAAATGAAACTTGACTTTTTATCAATGAGTTAAAAAAAAAAGATTCAAATCTCACGTCTTAAATAAAATGAATGGACTAGAATCAGCAGTATCCTATAAAACTCGATAGTATGGTAGAAAAAAATATGAATCTTTATGCTTCTATATATGTGAAATGCACGTTAAAATTATTAAAAATAAGAGGAATATAACGAGATGATTGTGAATGTATCCAATAATAAAAATAATTAAATTAAATCTTAGATCTAACTTAAATTTTATAATATCTCAATTAATATTTTGGACATATTCAAATTGATAAAAGAAAAGAAAATTGAATAATTGATGTATGATTTATAATTTTAGTGGAATAAACAAAATCAAAATCATATTATACTTTTGGGGAAACTTAGGATACCTTTTGAATAATAAAAAAAAGAGAGAGATCCTTGAAATGTTGCATTGAAAGAGGGGAGGGAATCACAGAGCAACACTTTTAGCACTCACGAGCTTTCTCATCTCCTCACACCTGCACCATCACTACACACAAAAAGCTCCCTTATCTCTTCTCTCGCCTTTCATCATCTTCACCCCCACTTTTTTTTTTCTTTTGTATATCATATTTTTATTTGTTTTGAAATATTACGTCTATAATTACAAGTAATAAATTTAGAAACAGGGTCAAATTAAAAACCCATAATTGATAAGTTTTCAAAGTTGAGGAATACTTAAGTAGCAGAGGTGTTTATGTATCGAGCCAGTCGAAGTTTAATTCTAATTTTTAAAGGACAAACTCGTTAAGTCTATTTTATATATTTTTATTATTAAAGTTAAATTCAAATCAAATCAGATGAACTACTCAACTTATGAACAAATCTAATAAACGATGTTTTGGCTTCTTTTAAATATTCTAATCTCTTAAATAATATTTTATTTTGATTTATAATTGAATTAAGCAAAAGGAAAAATGAAGAAGTTGGAGATTTTTATTGTATAAAATAAAACTCATAACTTAAAGTAGATAGGACTTAAGAAAAGAGGTATGCGTCTCAAATAGCAATGGGTGATCTCACCGCTGACATCATAATTAACTTCAACATCAAACAACAATTTTTTCTTTAAAAATAATTCTTATCCACTATCATCTTTGCATATAAAAAGTAATCCTTTAATGATTATAAAAAAAACAAATTGTTTATGGGTAAGTTTGAGGCGCTGAATTTAAGGTTTTAAAATTAATTAAATCAATTATTAAAATTTATAATAAAAATAAAATATTATTAAAAGTAAAAACTCGATTCAACTAATTTTTTAATCTAATTTAATGATTCCAAATAGTTGACTTTTTATTACATGTCAATCAATTCTAACCATCATAATTGAATCAAAATTGAATTTTATTTTATATAAATTAAATGCGGATTTAAATTAGAATTTTTCATATTTTATAATGGATAATTATTTAGATGGGTATTATTAATATTTGTTTTAAAAAGAATTTATAAGGTTAAAAAACAAAATTACTTTTCAAATGTAAAATAAAATTAGGAGATTAGAAAGACTAATTGCAGAATAATTTTTCAAGTAAAATAATATTATTTTGTAATTTTCCCAATTAAAGAAATTGATGTGTAAATAAAATTAACGAAAAGGAAAAAGAAAAGGAATTTTACTGTGAGATAGTTTCATACAGTCACAGATAGTAGAAGACTCCTTCCTCTCTTTCTTCTCTCTCATTTGTCTTATATAATATATATAAAGGAGAGAGTATCTGTATATTTTCGTTTTCTTCTTGACTTTTCACAGCTTATTTTTCATTTAATTTGCTCTTTCTTCTGTGGATTCAATTGATCACTGCATTTTCCGGCATTGGCGCCGCCGAGCTCACTCCGGCTACTGCTTTTTTGGCCATTCCATTTGGATTCGTTTTCGAGTAAGTTTTTGAACTTTTGTTCCTTAAGATCTATCTATCTATATATATTGAAAGAAAGAACATATTTTTCTATAATTTTTAAAGTATAATTTAGATCTAATTTTTTTTATTTTTTATTTAGTTAATTTGGAGCGAATATGACTGTGGATGAAGTGATGGCCGTGCATGCGGTGGAGGAGGAGATGGCGGCATCGTCTTCGTCCAAGGTTGAGACTGTGGTGAAGGAAGATCACGGGAAAGAGAACGAAAAGGAAGATTCCAATGGCACCAATGGGAAGACTGTCAGGGAAGACACCGATGGTGACGGTGATTACGTTTTCGTTAACGGAAACGAAGCCGAAAACGGAGATCTAGTGGAGTCGGATCTTGACAAAAACGGCAATGGCATTGGTGTGGAAGATCAGGGGTTTGAGAGTTTGGAGACTAAAGGAGAAGTCAAATCTAAATTTGATTTGGTAGAAAAGGATGAATCTTGTATTGGAATTGTGGATCAGGACAAAGAATCAGTGGAACTGTGCCACGTGAAGGCTCCCGTTGATGAACAAAAATCGGGGGATCTTGTCGAGGGCGGTCCTGTTTCTGCTACTAATGCTGGGATGGCTGATCAGAATGGAATCTCTGAATTGACTGAAGATGTATTTGTTGATAAGAATATAGTTAAACACACTGTTTCAGAAGCTGCTGTTGTTGATTCCAGTGCTAGACAGAGTGATGAGATTTCTCCTGTCCCTGGCCCTGATGGTAATGGCTCGGCTAATGATAGTGCCCTTGATTTTAGGTCAAAAGAGAATGAGGGCTCCGAAATAGCTGTAGCTGATGATGGTGATTGCAGTGGAGATGGTTTAGTTAATGATAGTGTTGAAGCCCCTGTTTCTGAAGCTGATGTTCTTGATTTCAGGTCAAAAGAGAGTGAGGGCTCCGAAATGACAGTAGCTGATGATGGTGATTGCAGTGGAGATGGGTTAGTTAATGATAGTATTGAGGCCCCTGTTTCTGAAGCTAATGTGCTCTATTTCAGGTCAAAAGAGAACGGGGGCTCTGAAATGGCTGTAGCTGGTGATGGAGATTTCAATGGAGATGGTTTTGTCAATGACAGTGTTGAGGCAACTGTTTCTGAAGATACTGTTCTTGATTTCAGGTCAAAAGATAATGAGGACTCTGAAATGGCTGTAGCCGATGATGGTGATTGCAATGGAGATGGTTTAGCTAATGATAATGCTAAGGCCACTGTCTGTGAAGCCAGCGTTATCAATTCCAGGTCAAAAGAGAATGAGGGCTCCGAAATAACTGTAGCTGATGATGGTGATTGCAATGGAGACAGTTTAGCTAATGATAGTGCTAAGACCACAGTCTCTGAAGCCAGCGTTATTGATTCCAGGTCAAAAGAGAATGCGGGCTCTGAAATGGCTGTAGCTGATGGTGGTGATTGCAATGCAAATGGTCTATCTAATGATAGTGCTGAGGCCACTGTCTCTGAAGCCAATGTTATTGATTCCAGGTCAGAAGAGAAAGAGGGTTCTGGAGTGGCCGTAGCTGCTGATGGTGATTGCAGTGGAGATGGTTTAGCTAATGATAGTGCAAACGCCACTGTCTCCGAAACTAATGTTATTGATTCCTCGTCAGAAGAGAAAGAGGGCTCTGAAATGACTGTAGCTGCTGATGGTGATTACGGCGGAGATGGTTTACCTAATGATAGTGCTAAGGCCACTGTCTCTGGAGCCAATGTTGAGGAATCTGAAGTGGCTGTAGTTGTTAATGGTGATTGCAGTGGAGATGGTTTAGCTAATGGTTCTGCTGAGGCCGCTGTCTCTGAAGCTGCAGTTGTTACTAGGAATGAACATAAAGGGGTCTGTGATGATGAGGTTCCTATTGTCTCTGTGCCTGACAGTAACGGGGATTGTTTCCCTGATGTTAGTGAAAATGACACTGTTTCAGAAGCTGTTCTTGTTGATTCCAGGGTTGAACAGAACGACAGTGTTCCAGGCTGTGTCTCTGGTTCTGATACTGTGGAAGATACTTCAGAAGTTTTCAAGCCTGAACAGAATGAGTCTGAAGCTGATTCTCCTGGTCCTGTATCTGATGGTGATGGTTATGGATACAGGCCTGAGCAAAATGGGTTCTCTGGAATTGCTGAGACTGTGCTCCCAGATGTTGCATCTGGAAATGAATTGGTTAAAGATGGGGAAAGTTTAACAGCTGTGGATGACTTTCCTGTGGAAAGTGGTTCAGATTTGGAACCAAATACTGAACGAGATTTGTGCTTGGAGGCAGATATCCATTTAGAAAAAGAAACCGGTAATGGTTCTTTATCTGATGAATGTGGAGAGGCCTTGCAGGATGTTCACACTCAGGATGGTATTTCAGAGGCAGTTCAGATTGACAACTCCAGTGATTCAGGTTTAAACTCACAACAAGGTCAGTCTTCTGAATTTGTGGAAAGTATAAATGAGAATGTGCATGTTGAAAGGGCTACTACTAATGATATGGTAACTGACTCAGCTGATGTTGCGGAAGGCTCATCCTCTAAGGTTATGCTCAGTAATAATTTAAGTATTGAAAATGGTGTTAGTGATACTACAGATAAGACTTTTCCACCTTCTTCTGTTGATGATGAGAAACTGGAAACTGAAGGTGAGAATAGCAGAGTGGGTTTAGATCCCTGTCTTGTTGAGAACTCGGAGATGGATATAAAGGCTGAGAGTGATTCTGTTGATGATAAATTTAAGTCAAGATGTGTGGCAAATGATGATGATTCTATCATATCCAAAGAGGCCGAGGTTTCAAAAGTGCTTGTTGAATGTCATAGCACTGAAACTGATGAGAAATTGGTAGCTGTGGTTGATGTTCAAGATGATAGTAACTCGGTTGCTGCTGTAAGTAATGATGAGAAAGCAGCCGCCCCAATTGAACAATTGTCTGCAGATATTTCTGACAATGATGAGCTTGTATATGAATCTAGAGAATCAGATTGTGATACTAACAACAATGAGCAAACTTGTGCTGTCATAAAGGGTGGAATTCAGTTTGGTAGTGTTGTTACAGGTCAAGAACCAGAAGAACCAGAAGGCGTTGATGAGGTTGAAAGGAAAAGTCCATTTTACTTCTTGATCAGGGTCCCAAGATATGATGATGAAAATTTAAAAGAAAAAATCAGGCTTGCTCAAATTAGAGTTGATGAAGAAACTCAAAGTCGGGATGCCATTCGAATTGAAATACAAAAGATGAGGGTAAGAATGTTCATGATATCCTTTCTGAAAAAGAATTCATATATTTGTTTGTTTCTTTTCTAATGGTTGATAAAATGCTTAAATAGGCTGTTTGCAAGAAATATGGCGATAACATTGATGCTGCCATATCCCAAGAAAGAGCAGTACGAGATTTGCATAGGTCCAAACGTCAAGAAATAGACTCTATTCAATCTATGATGAACATTGAGGATATTGATGCTCAGGTAAGTTCCTGTTTTATTCCATTTTGGATATTTTTGTCTATATTTTCTTTTTAAATATATGATTGATTGTTCTCACCATATCACCTGCAACCAGATACGAAACATGGAGCACATGATACAACATGAAACCATGCCTCTTAAGGATGAAAAACAGTTTATTCATCAAATCAAGCAATTTAAGCAAACTCGTGAACGGATCTCTTCTAGTATGAGCAAGCAGGATGAAGTTCAGCAGGGTTTGGACCAAAAAGACCAAATTAAGGAGCGCATGAAGGTAGTAATTTCAGTTTACTCTTGTTATACCTGCCTTTATGTTTTTTTTTTCTTTTTCCTACTTTGCTTTATGATGATAGATTCCCTTAGTATTGTCTACTAAAATTGTGAAGAATTGAAGGGAGTCATTCCTTAGTTTTATTTATTTGATAATAATTAATGTAGGATGATATCCACCATGTTAGTTGTTAGACCGTACATCTTTGTTCTGTAGTGTTAATACTTTTTTTTATTGCTTATTTAATTTCATTCTTCTCCATGTACAGCCTTTAAAGAAAGAAGCAGATCAATTGAAAGTCAATCTCCTGAAGGCCGAGGCAGTTACTAAGGCTGCTAAGAAAGAGTATCACGATGAAACTGAAAAGTTAAATAAATTGCAGTCCCAGTTCAAAGCTGCTGATGACATTCGCCAAGAAGCTTACGCGCTGCTGCAGAGTTTGAGGAAACAATCATATGAGAAGGTACTTCTAATCCCTGCGAGCCTTTCTTATTATGTATAGGAAGATGGTCATTATTATATCTCTCTTACATCATGCTAACTTCTGGTCACTCTAAGATCCAAAAAAAAGTGAAAGCGCATATTATAGGAATGAGATGTGGAAGTTATTGTACACTTGTTTTTATGATGTATCATGCATTGTTAGTGTTTCATCCATTGAATTGTATATTGCATACCAGGATTGCTTTAAGAATGTTTTCCCATTATTTTCCTGCTGTATCTGTTGATTCAGCAGGTGTTCCTGCTGGAACTAATTTTGTGGTTTTTATTTTCTATTCTGAACTATGTTTAAGGTCAATTGAGTTACTGCTTCTTATCTTCTAGGCTTCTTGCTGAAGGTTGATCACCATTCCTCTAGTTTTTTACTTCGTATCTCTTCAATACAGTCTGGTGTTGTAGTGTAATAAAATTGCATTTTATTTTTCTGTTTAGGTTGAATATTTGTTTATGAAAGTAAAATATTGATAAAAGATGATGACCTACTCTTGAATTTTGCAGAACAAATACTTCTATCAGTACAGGGATGATGCAAAGGCAGCAAATGATTTGGCTTTGAAAGGGGACAAAGAGGCACTCCAAAATCTGTGTGTTAACCAGGTGAGCTTATGCTTTTAATTTTAATTCTTGAATGTCAAAATCGTATGTATATTTGTCTAAAACAGTTGATGGTTCAGGTGGAGAAATTTATGGAATTGTGGAACAACAATGATGAATTCCGTAAAGAGTACATCCGATGCAATACCAGAAGCACATTAAGGAGGCTGAGGACATTAGATGGCCGTGCACTTGGTCCTGATGAGGAAGCACCTGTAATTCCTGCAATTCCTAAAGTTGTAAACGAACGAGTGGCCAAGGATCAAACAGTTTCCAGCTCAACTTTGGAAGAGCGAACTCAAGAGAAGACTGCACCTGCAAAAGCTGAAATAGCTAAGGCTAAACCTGCGGCAAAGTCCATGGAACAAAAGAACCTGACAAGTAAATCAGAAAAGCCTGTGAAATCTGTCCCTCCTGCAAGTGGTTCAACCACTGCTTCTAGCAGGGATAAAATTGAAGAAGCAGAAGAAAAACCGAAGATAACAAAGGAGGAAGAGGAAATGGCTAGGAAGGCAGAGGAATCGAGAAAGGAAGAGGAAGCAGCTAAATTAAGGGAGCAACGTCGGTTGGAGGAGATAACTAAAGCTAAGGAGGCACTAGAAAGGAAGAGGCGAAATGCAGAGAAGGCACAAGCCAGGGCTGCACTAAGAGCTCAGAAAGAAGCTGAGCAGAAGGAGAAGGTAAATTCCTCTTGTTCATTCACACTATAATATTCGATATTGGGTCCTTGTAATGTAGCAATACTCGATACATTTTGCTTGTATACGGATTCAGTGGAATAATCCTTCATGCAGGAAAGAGAAAAGAGGGCAAAGAAGAAAGAAAGAAGAAAGGTGGCTGCAGCAGGAGTAGGGGATGCAAGTGTTACAGACGAAACCGAATCTGCTCTGACTTTGGAAACTCCAGCTGAAACTCCAAAAGATTTTGAAAGTACAGAGAAACCTGTGACAGTGGCAAAGAGGTCTCAAAAGCCACCACAGTTCACAAAACAAAGCAAGGCAAAATCCATTCCGCCGCCACTTCGTAACCGTGGTAAGAGAAGGATGCAGCAATGGATGTGGGTCCTTGTTACATCCCTGATTGTTTTGGCCTTGTTTTCGGCCGGAAACTATAACTTCTCTTTCAACTTTGGGCTGCTGCAAAAGTTTAACTTTTAGACACACACATATATATATACATATATTGGCTCAATTAGCTGGCAAGTAATCAACATAGACTGGGTCGATATCTCCATTTGATATAGGCAATTCTTTTGTGCTCTTCTCGGGGTGGGGTTTTTTTTTTTGTCATTATTTATTCCTTAGTCTTGAATTCTATTACAATAGTGTCATTGGATTAGATTGGTTGACGGTCAACTGCTAAGTTAATATAAGAGAACTTCCACTGGTATTGTTAAGTTGGTGTGTTGATGGACGATATATTATTATTATTTTATTATTATAATAATAATAACGAGATACTATACTGGTTTCTTTATAGACTTCTCCTCTACTATTTCTTTCTCCTTCATCAGAATTATTTTGTTAAGGAATCTTACTTTTTTTCCTATGTTAAAAATACTCAACAATTAAACTCTGCGGTCATAGAAATTATATTATCATTTTATCATAGAAGAATATCCACAAAAGAAATAGATACTTATTTTCGGAAAAAAGTATTGTTAGATGGCTAAACAATCTTATTTAAGGGTAAGGGTTAAAGTGGGGCTTTGGATAGTTCTAGACATTATATATATAAAAGAAGAAAGAAAAAGATGGCTAAACCATCATCCTGAACTATTTCAATACGAAAATATTTAGTACAAAATCAGTGAAAAGGACTTATTTAGAAATAAAATAAATTAAAAGTTCTTGTTTATTGAAAAATATAAATTAAAAGTTCCGGTTTATTGCAAAATTAGAGATGAATAACACCACGGTTAACCCTTGAATGCCAATGAATAAAACAATTTTGGATGTGATTTTGTCATCAATATATACTTATTATGTACCAAAGGTATGAGACTTAGATCCATATAAAAAGTAAGAGTTTTCCTAGTGGAGTTTATATGGATTTAGACTAGACTAATTTTAATAACTAACTTTTAGGGTGTGATTCTTTAAAGATCTATATCACCTTTAATCGAATAATTCAAATATTATAGGATTCATTCTTGAATTTTACGTTTGTTAGTTGTTTAAATATGAAATGACACAAACCTTGAGAATTTACACTTAATTTTCTTTAATTATTTGTGAAAATTAAATAAAATCAAATTCTTATGTATAAAATTGCACAAAATCATAGTTCATATATAACATTACACATTTGACTAAAATCTATATATAGTTTTAAGATTTATCCATAAGCACAAAAGATAAAAGACCTTGAAGCCAAACATGAGAATCAAACTCATTTTTTACCCTTAGTCAAATGAGTTCCAACATTCAATCTTTTATCTCAAGTGGACTTGATCTTTGAAAGTGGAACTCAATTGAGCTCTAGCCAAACTTTGAGCTTGAGTTTCGACTTGTGCTCTACTTGACTCAATTACACCCCATAAACATACCCCATAAACATACGTCCATGAAAGGCGCATACAAAAATCAACAACTTATACTAATTTAAGCGTGCCCTCCAAAGTTCCATTTGTCTCCGAGAGGATGATGATGGATATAGGCAAAGAATGCAAAATCAAAGTTATTGCCAAAGCCCTTGCTTACTCCATCATGTATTTTACAGGTTCTATTACACATCCCCGTCCCCCAAAAAAACGAAAATAAGGTGAAATGATGAAAGCTTATGGTCTATTAGTGCAGCACATTTAACATATCTTGATCAGCTTCGACCATGTAGAGATTTGGTTGCTTTTGAGGCCAAAGCTAATGCCTTGGCTCGTGTACTTGTCATCATCCACTCCCTCTCTGCACGGCGCTGATGCTGTCTTGCATTTTTTGCACGCTTTGGAGCTAAACGTGTGTCTCTTTCCACAAAGGCAAGTCTAAACTTTTCTGCTATGGATACCTCATTGGCACTTGAAAGTGAAGGAGATATTGCCTTTGGCATAGATCGACAAATAGACCATGTTTTGGGATAAATGTCCTCAACAATCGGATCATCCAAAGCAACATCTGGAAATGCTTCCCTAGGAACTTCAGTTCCTTTAAAACAAAAGAGTGAGGGCTTCGGATTTACAATTATCCGTGGGCATTCAGCCGACAACATCTCCAATGAGTCTTCATCAATTTTCGGCTGCCGAAGAAAAGCAACAAGGTTTATTATCAAGCCTTGACCACATAGATTTAACGGGATGAAAATAAGAAAAAGCACGTCATTACCCACACAAGCCAACGCAAAGACTGTGCACCATGACCAATCTCCATGGTATCAAGCTCCTCCCAAGAATCTCCCTCCACATCATTCAGCTTTGGCTTCAGTATGCCTAAACATCGCCGGGCTGTAGACTCGCTTGAAGGGCACCCTCTGCAATATTAACTTTGGTTCATAGCCTGTTTATGAGGTTTATACCCCTTGTCAAACCTTAATGTCCTGCTTCAATATCATTGCATGCGATTGAAACAGGAAAATAAAAAAAGGGTCGAAAGTACCAAGTCTAACTAGTTTCATGCGCAAAACAGTTCAGTAAGCTACAATTCTGTCTTCAGGGTCTGACAAGTTCAGAACATTTTAGAATCAAAGTGCTTATTCATTAATTGAAAACTAACAAGGATCAACCAAAATACCACACATCTATCTATTCTACATAAACCATCTGATATGAGATCATTATTATTTATAATGTTAAAGCATTCAAGATTATCTTGTTAGTGAACCCATAAATTTGAAGAACTTAGAGTGGAACTCAATTATTCATATATATAAAACATGAAATTTGCATGAACCCTAATAAATAACATGCATGGAGATGAGAGTTTACCCGCATCTCATCGTCTCCAATGAATGACAGTGCCGTACAAGTTCAGAAACACCATTGGCAGTAATTTTTTTGCATTGGCTGCATAGAAGCTGTCTCAGAAACCGGTTTATCAATTGAATTCAAAAGATAAATTACATATTTTCATACCTTATATCCACAGCCCGAAGAGATTTGCACATTTCAGCTACTTTAGCTAAGCCAAAATTGGAAACATCTGAACCAGAAAGGTCAAGAATTTCCCAAGAACTATCGGCCAAGGAGACGATGACATCATCATTCAGTAATTTTCTTCTCCTTGCTATTGCTGCCAATGGTATCTGTCATCATCCAGTAATGTGACTAGGAATACTAATAAAATACTTCTCAAGCAAAGATTGTAGAAATAAAATCAGAAAATACAATTAAACAATCCAACAATGCAGTTCCCATAAGCATAAAAATGAACCCTAGAGAAACATAAGATAATACATTAATCATCTTCATCTTCCCTCTAAAGCTAATCCTTACAATTGCTGCCAATTTTATCTGTCATCATCCAACAATGTAGCTTAGAAGAATGCTAATACAAAGTTTCTTCAGCAAGGATAGTTGATATAAAATCGGGACATATAATTAAACAATCAACAATGAATGAAAGCAATTCCCCCAAGCACTAAAATGAACCTTAGGGAAATAAATGACAATACTTAATCATTTACGGGATGGAACTATCAACCTAAGCAAACAAAGTCTTACAAATACATCATCTCCTCAAAAGCTAGTCTTACAATTGCCAGCAATGTGCCCTAGAAGAATGCCAAATACTAATACAAAGTTCCTCAAGCATGGTTCTAGACATAAATAGACATATCATTAAGCAATTCAATGAATGAACGAACGCAATTCTCCTAAGCATGAAAATGGAACTATAAACCCTGGGGGGAAAATACATTAATTACCTACGGATGAAACTATTAACCTAAGCAAACAAATTCTTCCAAATTAATCATTTCTTCGAAAACTTTAGGAAGCAAACCCTAATACAAGATTATTCAACACACGCAATTAAGGATTAACAGATAAAATTAAATTTCACCTTAATATCCGCGGGAAAATTAACAGCAATTTCACTTAAATCCTCGATAATTTCCTCCAGATGCCGACCAATAACTCCAAGGCACAAGCTCACTAAACTAGGAGGTTTCGTCTTCTCAATGCGTAACTCTATCATAAAAAATCGTAGTCTTTTTTAATTAATTCAATTACAAAAATTTTCTTGTTCTTTCAATTTCAATTACAAATAACATAGAACTTGCATCAAAATTTAAGAGAAAAAATGCAGAAGAGAAAAAGAGAATACTTGATGAGTGAAGAGAAGGTATCAAACGAGAGGATTTAAAGTTCCGATCAGCGTTCAGATCGAGCTTCTTCAACGAGATTTCTACGGCTTGTCGAGCAGATTTTCCCTTTTCCATCAAAATTTTATTTTTTAATTATTCAATTTCGTATAGAAAGAGAGGCGATGCGATGAATTTGGATTTTTGATTAATTTCGCTCCTCTTTTATACGATGAAAAAACCATACCAAAATGATTGCCGACTTCATCAAGAGAGAAAATAAATAAATAAACTTCACCAATAGTCCCTATATTTTATTTAAAATTACGTTTCAGTTATCAAAATTTTAAAATTAACAAAATTATCCGTTATTAAATTATTATAAAATAATCACTCTTATTATTGAATAATGTACATTTGATATCCCAACATTTTGCACATGTATTGCCACATAAATGTTCTTACAAGAACATGATACACATTTAAATTATTTGGCAATTTGCAATTGTAGCATATCCTAGGGCAAGTACTTGGAGTCTGTGTTGTTTAGCGTATCTTATAGTATAGCCTTTTTATATGTCTCAGGGTGTTGGTCTTCGCTTGAAACTTATGTAAAGGAGTTGATATCAGGATTACATAAAATAAAGTACTTTTTAAGGGTGATTGCACATAATGATGAGTACAAATTGTGGCCCTCAAGCTGAAGACCATATGGATCATGTCAAGGCACACAGGTCTGAATACGGTTTAAGAAGGCACAAATGCCATACCAATGGTCATGTCGGAAGAGCTAAGCCCCAAGGGCAGCCATTCTATCGAACATGGAAGAGATGGAAAACCAAATGAGTGGGCAGCAACTGTTAGTGTGAAATTCATTCTCCCTAATGCGTCTACTTGATGAACAAAACCAAAACCTATGACAAGAGTCAGAAGGGCTATATCAAATACAACAAAAGCAAAACGGGGAGTTAGCATCGTCCAGCCTCGGTGCACAAACACCAAGTCCTTTGAGGCCAATCGCAAAGCAAAATAAAAGAAGCATAATAGGAAAACTGTAGAGATAGTCAAAACCAAACACAAAGGAGCAAAGGAGGAATGTCATACCAAATGGGCAGAGAGGAAAGCATGATGGTCGCAAGGTGGGGAGTGAGCGCAACCAGCCAAGCCACTCACATGGCACTCAAAATACATGGTTCTGCATTACAAATTATGCATCTAAATTTGATATATAAGTGTAGAAGCCCAAATTTCCTCGGGCATGCACCAAACAAACAGCCCACATAAACAAAAAATTAATAAACAGTCCATGACCCAAAACCCAAATTACACCCGGGGCCCATTACAAGCAAACCCAAATAAAACCCAAACCCGAATGGCCCAATACCCTTCAGTCCAAACCAATACCCAAGCCTGAAAACCAAAGTCAACTTAGGGTTTCAGTGTCTGAAACCCTAAGCGCCGCCTGCTTCAGACCTTTGGTCTTCTACCGCCACCACCGCGCGTCTGCCACCACCATCACATCAACCGTCGCCCATCAACCTTGCAAAACAGAGAACACGCAAGCAACAAAATAATACAATAAAAATAGCATAAAAATAGAAGGGGATCGGCTATAAAAGGCCGGATTTCCCCTCTGTATTTTTTCTTTTTTTCAACGAGATCAATACAAAAAAAAAGCAGATTAAAGAAATAGAAAGGTTGATCCCAAAGTTTTTCTTTCTTGTTCTGTTCTTGCGCATTTCCATTCACTGTTATTATTATTATTGTTTACTTATTTTCTTTATTCTTTTAAACTAAAAGAAAGTGAAAAGAGAAAGGGGGAGAGGGTACCTACCGGTTTCGAAAGCCTGTCGCCGGAACTCCTTTCCGGTGTTGGAATCGGACCGAGAGGGGTACGAAGGACCCCTCTTTTTTCTTCTTTCCGAAACTAAAGGGGACAGATCTCTAGCGGGGTTTGAAGGTGGGGTTAAAAACCCGATTTTTGAAGGCGCTGACCACCGCCTGCGGTGGAGTCACGGCGGCCTTTGGCCTGGAGGCCCGACGGTCGGACTTAAAGAGGGAGAGAACTCTTTGTTTTTTTGCTATTTATGCAGGCCACCATACGGCGCCGTTTTGAGCCTGAGTATTGTGGCCAAAACGACGCCGTTTCGCCTAATGCCCGTGACCCGACCCGTTGGCCCTTAGGATCCGCGTGTTTCTACGGTGAAAGGGTTATTTGCAAAAGGGCCCTTTCTCTTTTGAGTTGTGGTGCAATCAAGTCTTCATGGTTTTTGTAATTTTGGCCATATAATTTTCCGATTCTTTTCTTTTAGTCCAGATTATTAGAACACTGTGTTTGGGGGCTGGGAATATTTCCTAGTTGGTCCCTCATCCCCTAAGCGCATTTCATTTTAGCCCCGAGCCATCTTCTTCGTTTATTTGCGACTCTGACCCCTAAATTTCGGTCCGTTTTTAATTCGGTCCTTAATCTATTTATTCATCATTTTTATTTTATTAAAAGAAGGAAACAAAGCAATTTTATTTAACACTTCATTTAATGTTATTTACATACTTTCGTTATTTATTTATTTTCCTTTTTGGTCAATATTACTTAGGTATTTATTCATCTTTTTATTCGATCCTTTTATTAATTTTAACCGATTATCATTGCAACCTTATTCTATTATTTATTTGTTGTTTTCATGCGTTTTAACATTTAGATTTATTAGTGTTGTTATTTCATTACTGCTATTGTGACATTATTACTTGCATTATTATTATTCATATATTGGCACTAATATTTGTTGGTTTTAATGTTGTTACTATTATATTTCATGATTTATTATTTATTCTTTAAATATTCTATAATTATACTTATCTTATGTTATTATCGTGCTTTACATTATATAAAGTAATTGTTTGCCTTCACATGATATTTGTATAAATTAAATTTATGTCTCGTTAAATATTTTACTACCCTTTTTACTCAAAATTCAAAAGGAAAATTTTCAAAATAAAATAACATTTTGCATTTAGAAACTCAAGAAAATCGTACCCTAACTTACGGGGTTCTGATTTTCTCGAAGATTTAAATAAATGAATCACTTCAAACCAAGTTTTAAATCTTATCGGGGATTAATAAAAATTTTGTGTCCTAACTTACGGGACATAATCCTTTTATTAAAACCCGAGATAATCAAACTCTTCCAAAATAAAATTTTCTGGCATTATTTCTCTTATCGAGAATTTTAGATATCATGTCATAATTTACGGGATGTGATTCTTTTTCACGTATAACGTGAAAATATGCCCCTTTTTCCAAAATTTTCCACATTTTAATATAAGGATTGCATTTTTAAAGTTCTTCCAAGTTTTTTAAATTTTCGACATTAAGACATTAACTAATCAATTAGGTATCAATTTTGGGCGTTACGAGGGTGTTGATCCTTCCTCGTACGTAACTGACTCCCGAACCCGTTTTTTTGAATTTCGTGGACCAAACTCGTTGTTTTAATAAAGCTAAATCATTTATTAAAAACAACATCTTTTCAAGGTGACCCGATCACACCTCATCGAAAAGGATTGGTGGCGACTCCCGTCTTCGTTTTCATTTTTTAAAACCCAAGTCGACCCTGTTTTCAAACAAAAAATGGTGTCAACAATAAGTAGACTTATACATTAGTTGGATTGCATTAGAGGTGTAATGGGTCGAGCTAGGCCCTGTTCAACTAAAATCTTAAGCCCATTTGTTAGGCTCGGGCTTAAAAATTAGTTTAAAGTTTTGTCTAAGTTCGGCCTGAATAAAAATACTAAAACCAAGTCTGACTTGATCCGGCCGTATTAAATTTTTTTTATATAAAATATTTTTAAAAAAATATAATACATCAAAAATACAAAAAATATTAAAATAAATATTTCCCAACAAATTGAAAATAAATTTAAAAGAATGTATACTTAAATAATGCTAAAATAGATGCAACTTACTAAGTAACTGCTTCTAAAATAGTAATAAAATTAACAATAATACAAAAGTTATACAATATATCCAAACAATAACAATAAAATAGGAGCAACATAATAATAAAATGGTAGTAAAATAGTGAGAAAACAATAAAAAAATAACAACAAAACAGTAAAAAAAAGCAAGAAAACAACAAAAAACAGTTTTTGTTTTATAAATTCGGGCTGAGCCGGACTCGCACAAAAAACCTTAACTTCTAAACGGACTTTATTTTTGTCCAAGTCTATTTTTCAGATATATATTTTTGCTCAAATCCTTTTATTTTTCAAATAAGTATTAATCAGACCGACAAGTTATGAAGGGACCAAAACTGAATTTAATAAGTACAATTCAATAACTCATTTTTAAATTTTTTATAAAAAAATAAAAGTAATTTTAATATTAACTCCAATTCATGAACGTGTGTGCGCCCGGGTAACAGCTGGTGGGAGTTAGCAGTCGACGGGGTGGGACGCGGATGCTGACCTTTACTTGCTTGACTTAAGAAGCAAGTTATACATATGGTCAACCTTGTTGACAGAAAAAGAAAAAGAAAACTAATATCTTATCTAAAATTTCAAACAGTAAAATGTTGAAAAGAAAACAAAATTCAACAAGAAAATGTGCAGTTCCTTTTGGCAAAAGCAAAATCAAATTGGTGGCTAAAAGAGGCCAACCTGCCAAGCATCAGTTCCGATAGCCAAATCGAAGCAGAACAGAATAATCTAATAATATTTGATGGACTATCTAACATTTATAAATATTCAGATAATTTTTAATTTACTAATAATATATATTCCAATGGATTTTGATGGAGTTGGGAACCATAGCTTTTTCTTCGATTTCCAGATTCTTCCCCCTTTTGTTCTGTTTTCAATCAAACTCCATCTCATAATTATTCCTACTCAAACAATCTCGACCATCCACGTTTCAAAATTCTGATCACAACTCATCCAAAAGACAACCTTAACGTTAACCACAGTTAAACCTCCTTTTCCTATATAAACACCCCGCTTCCCTTCTCATGTCTTCATCCTCATCATCGTATCAAATCAGAGCAAAACTTCCAAAGCTTTCAGACAAGACTAGGTTTGGTTTCTTGTCAAAAACCCTTTTCCTTTCTTAGCTTCATGTTCTTGTTTGGTGCTTTTATGGGATGATCTTCTAACAGTTAAAGGTTTGTTTGTTCTGTTGCAGTGATTCGCGTTCAAAGAACCAAACAAGCCAAGTACATGGTTGATTTGGACGTTCAGATCCCTACAACTTTCGATCCATTCGCCGAGGCTGGGGAATTTGGTGGCACTGGAACCAAGGAGTATGTTCATATACGGATTCAACAAAGGAACGGGAAGAAAAGCTTGACGACGGTTCAAGGCCTGAGGCATGACCTGAGCTACGAGAAAATCCTCAAGAGTCTCAAGAAGGACTTTTGTTGCAACGGCAACGTTGTTAAAGACAAAGAGCTCGGCAAGATCATTCAACTCCAAGGCGATCAACGCAAGAACGTGTCGCAGTTCCTCGTTAATGCCGGGATCGTCAAGAAAGACCAAATCAAAATTCATGGTTTTTAAGGATAACCCAAGTTGCTATTTATGAAAAAAAAAAATCAGCACTGTCCCTTTATTAGCTTAAATAAAACTCTAGTGCTGCTGTCTCTCTAATTTATACACCCTTGGTGGTTCTATACTGTCATGGAATATGGGATTTCTTTAATAAAAAATGGGTTTTTTATTTGCTTTCAGAACTTTGCCATTTGAATTCTTAGCAAAGGTCTATGAAACTTGGTTATTGGTTTAACTGATCTATAGACCTGTGATTTTAAGGCAAAAAAATAAGGCATCATGTACAACTTTATATTTAGATTTATCTGCTTGACCATGTTGTCCGAGTGGGATCAGGTAACCGGTAGGTTCGACCGGAAGAACCCGTGTCGAATTTATGATTGCCCACCAAAGGGATTGTTGGCAACAAAGATGGAATCTAAACCTTGTAAGAGAAGTATAAATAACAACTAGTAATGAATCATATGAAAACTTTCCATAAACCCTTTCAAGCTAAGGTTTTATGGAGTTTCTAGGAGAAAGGCCGTTCGTGGAGGTAGGTTCAATATTTACTTTAAACAAATGGAAATCAACATAATATGCTGTGCATTCATGGGTTTGAGTTTTCCTAGCTCTGAGAAACCATAAGTTTAATCTCTCTTCTCAAAATCCGTCGATAAAAAACCATATGTGAATATATTACACTCAAAATGAAAAACCAAACCAGAGAAAGTCATGTAATTGACTGCCTACACCATCTCTTAGAAAGTCATTTTGCACTACATTTGGGGGGAACCTTTTAGCTGATTTCTGCAAGTCCAGTGTCGTGTATAAAATTTAAAAGAGTTGTGTGTGTTGGGTTCCGCTTCTCATCATGTCCCGGAACTCCTCGTAGTTGATCTTGCCGTCCTGTAAACAAAGGCATAAGTGAGAACCGATGCATCATATGCAAGAAAAGAGAATGTGCTTCAAAAGGTAGAAAACAGGGGGGCTTACATTGTCGGTGTCAACTTCGGATATTATTTCCTTGATTGTGTCATCATCACCCATTCCGTATTCTTTCATGGCTGCTTCTAGCTCATCTCTTGTGATATACCTGCAAAATGTTTCAAACAAGTTATTCAATCCGATCATATAATATGATTTAATGGTTAATTCGTGTCATTGATGGAGTGTTGCCCCAAATGTGATTAATTCACAGCAGCCAATTCTTATACGCTTCACACAAAACTCGGAATTACGAGCTACTGTCCTAAAATGATGCTGCAATTATACAAAAATACTCACCCACTGTTGTCCTTATCAAAATGTTGAAAAGCTTTATAAAGATGTTCATCTCTTTCAAGCCTATGTCTATGCATTGTAGCAGTGATGAATTCAATGTAATCAATACTACCATTTCCATCCACGTCAGCCTGCAACAAGTAAAAACCGAGAGTTGGAAGCTATGATATGAATCGAAAAAGATAGACATACTATAGATTGAATTATTATCTTACAGCTTCCATTAGTTGCTGCACCTCTGCCTCTGTGAGCTTTGATCCAAGTCGAGCTAATCCAGTCTTAAGTTCTTCATAGGTGATCGTGCCACTGTTGTCAGTGTCGATGTTTGCAAACATTTGCTTCAGACCCTGGATTTCTTCGCTAGAAAGATTTTCCGCAATGACCTATATTATAATCCACCAGGCTTGTTACTTGATGGCAATTAAAGTTCACATTATCAATGGTATAATTGGAGATTGCAAAATGACTACCTGGTTGCTATCGTATATCAGTAACAAACTACAAATTCCGGAAAACAATTATAGCATATAAATAAAACCAAAACTTACCTTTAAGGCAAGTTGCTTTAGTTTGTTCATTCTTCTGAATTGCTTCATTCTAGAAAGGACTGCACTATCTATAGGCTTGTCTGATGCACTTCCACCCTCTCTTATCCATGGATGCTCTGCATAAACCACATAATATCAATCTTGTTCGGCTTGACATGAACTACAATAATCCGTACGCAGTAGAATAACACACACATGTATAGGATGTGATTGAGCATCATAAGTACCTAGGACTTGAGTAGAAGTAATCCGCTTTTTCGGATCCTGTGTTAACATCCGGCGCACTAGGTCCTTGGCACTCTCTGAAATAGAAGGCCATGGTTGACTTTCGAAGTCAATTTCTCCTTCTAAAATAGCATCGAATATCCCCTTCTCCGTTTCTGTGAGGAAAATCGTTCGTTTAAATTATTTACTAACATGAAATAGCAGTTCTGAAGGCAATTCAGTGAAGTATTTTCCTTGATCAAGCTTTGAACTTTACCTGCCCAAAATGGAGGCACACCACTGAGTAAGATATATAATATAACCCCTGCACTCCAAATATCGATTTCTTTCCCATATTTACGCAGTAATACTTCAGGAGCAACATAGTACGCGCTCCCGACTATATCCTTGTACACCTTTCCTGCAAAAGGTACCAAGAACAATCAGAAAAAAGGAATGCCAATGGTTATGTTGCACATGAAAATTCAATTATTGCTATGCTAGTACATATCACGCGGATGGATATGTGAATCAATGTATCCATATGTAGAAAAAAACTACAAACAGCAGCTATGCCTCTTGCTTAAATGAAACTTAATCTTCTGGTTCGGTTTAAACAAAACTTATTCACTGCTAAACAACATTAGACCACTGACCTATTCAGCTTCTAAACACAACTTAATCGGCAAAGTAAAACAGACTGCCATTCACGGTCTTATTTAGTAACAAATGATTATCTCAGAGAGCAGAAGTTGAAACTTCAAAATGCCATAGTCACACTCACAAATCTTTTACAATTAAACCAATTTCAAATCCACATGAAGACGATGAAGTGAAGGACATGGTCAAAACAGTTGGGAAGATTACCCTACCTTCCATCTTAATCAGGAAGTAAATGAAGGCCTAACCAATAATATTTCAGAATTCAATTGAACTTAATTGACTTATTCTTCTTTCACTACTCATAATATCATTTAGGGGTTAAGGATAAGGTCAATTAACCAATTTACACGGACATCATATAGATCCTCAAACAGAACATGCTAAAACAATTGGAATATGCATAAATTTACTGAAATTAGGAGTGGCAAGAATTTACCATCTTCAATGAACACTGACAAGCCGAAATCGGTGGCCTTCAAAAGAGCATTCTCACCCTTGCTAGACAACAAGAAATTCTCAGGCTTAAGGTCCCTATGCATCACTCCCATAAAATGGCAAGCATGGACAACATTCACAATTGCCCTACAAATGGAAGCAGCTGCCCTTTCACTATAATGTCCCTTGGCAATAATCCTATCAAACAATTCACCACCAGCACATAATTCCATTACAAGGTGAACAGATAGCTTATCCTCATATGCACCTTTAAACTCCACAATATTAGGCTGTCCACTCAAATGCTGCATAATTTGTATCTCCCTTCTCATATCCTCCTTATCATTCCTCGTGACTAATTTCTTTTTGGATATGGTCTTGCAAGCATATTGCTTTCCAGTTGAATTTTCAATACAAAGATAAGTCACACCAAACTGACCTTTCCCTAATTCTTTACCAATTGTGTAGTGCATCCTTATATCTTCAAATGGTTTACCAAGAATGGTGTCAACCCTTGGGGCAACAGGCTTGGGGCTTGGTGATGGAGCCACTGGCTTCCAAGATGTTTGAGTACCTGGTTTTTCAGGGATGTGGTGGAATTGGGATTGAACTGGTGCAGGCCTAACAGGCTCCTGGTACCTTTGTTGGTGCACAGCAGCCGTAGTTGTCGGTCCTGATCCATACCCATTATGCTTTGGCTTCGAGTCTTTGCTTTTCGTCAGGCAAGAACCCATCTGGTTTCACTTGTAACACCCAAAATCACCAACACTGAAAAAACAAAAATGACCCAGATTCAGAAACTGAAAGAAAATTAGGAAACTGGATCAGAATTCAATGATTTACTAGAAACAAAAACAACCCAGATTCAGAAACTGAAAGGGAAAAAAGAGTACCAAGATAGTGACTCAGGAATCTACTGAGAGATTTGATGAAAAAAGAATCAAACTTTAGGTTTGTAAAAGAAAAGGATTTATATGGGATTAAAATAAATATATAGAAGTTTCAGGCTTTGAAGAGGCTAATTGCTATGAGACAAAGAAAGAGGGGGAGGCTTGGCTTGGGTTATTGAGTTGGTCAACTGAGTTATGTTGGAAAGATGAAATTTTGATGAGACCAAAGACAGAGAATCTTCTTGGCAAGAGATGACAGCAAAGACAAAGAGCAGCCAATGCATCTGAAAACCTGTCAATCAAAATATTAAATAAAAATGAAGATGCATTAGCTGTCTCAAGTCTTAAAATATTTTTTTCCTACCATCATACCATGTTTTGGGGGAATAAGATCTACATCTTCTTTATTATTTACGCTGCCATATTATTTTAAGTACTTAATTATTTTATCAATTCTTGTAATATATGATTTACACAAACACATTTTACTTTAATTTCCTTTTAATACCAAAAAAAAAAACCCTACTATGCATTATGCTTGCTTGGATGCTAAGATATTAGTTTATGGCAAAATTTTTAAGCAATATTGATTAAAATTGTATTTATAAAATACTTTAATAATGTTATTTTTCGATAAAGATAGGTTGTTAGTGTTATTCATATATGGGATCCGAGACTAAGAATATCCACTTGTGAGTTAGTATATAAAACTATTTGAATGATGAATGCATTATTTCTCTTGAATATGATTTGATTAAAAGGTGGTGTACTTTATTCTTTTTAAATTTAAATATTTTTTTATCTGAAAAAATCAAATCATTCGCAATAAATCTATTTATAAACCACAGGATCAAGCTTTTGGAATTTCTTTATTTAAGATTCATATATTTATTACTTAAGAAATAATATTGTCACTGAAAAACATGGCATCAACAACGGGGAGACAAACCCAAAAATCAGAGAGCCGAGATTCAATGATCATGAAAAGATGTGAGAAATCCTGAGCCGCACGATCATCATAGGAATTTTCACAAAGTGGGTCCCAATATGATAAAGTGGGGTCCAGCCAGTGGTAGAAAAATTGACGTGGAAATTGGTTGGAGTTGTTAATGACTCAAAATTAGACGCTGGAATTAACACGGTTTTACTAAAACCCAATTCAATTCCCAAACTTAAATCAAGACTTGCACGACACACGGTTTTCTTGTATAGAATGTTTCTTACGTAGAAACAAGAATGACTAAATTTGAAGCTTCCTATTTTATTCTTGAATTTTCTTTATGTCACTATTATAATCAATGTTTAAGTCCGAAGATCCGTTTTTAGAACAATATTTTTTACCTGAACTCAACCCGATCTGAATATTATATATATTTATATTTATATTAAATCACTAACCCAATATCAATTAAACCCATTACTCAAAATTTTGAAAATAACTTTTAAAATTATATCTAATAAAATAAAATATTTATTATGTCGAAACCATTTTTTTGAAAACAAAAATTGGAGTCGCCACCGATCCTTTATTAATGTGTGATCGGCTCACCAAAAAAAAACAATTCTGGTCTGCAAAATTTGAGAAAACAGGTTCGGGAGTCAGTTACGCACGAGGAAGGATTAGCACCCTCGTGACGCCAAAAAATCGGTACCAAATTTGATTATTTTATGTCTTGATGTCGAAAATTTGAAAAGATTTTAAATAAAAAAAAATTAACTCGTGAATGAATTAAAATGATAAACATCCTTATTTCAAAGAAATAAAACATCACACCCAGTGAGTTAGGGCACAATATTTTTAAATCTTCAAAATCAAGTTCGTCTTTGGTTTTAGAAATTCTTATTTCGAGTTGACAAAATATCACGACCAGTAAGTTAGGACTTGACATTTTGGATTCCCGAGAATAAGCTTTAATTTAAAAATTGCAAATTTATTGTGAAATGAATACTTAGCTTTCAAAATTCATCGAAAAAAAATGATCACGATCCAGTAAGTTAGGACACGATCTTTCTCGAGAATCATGATTGCCAAATATTAAATTTTAAAAAAAAAACTTTTGATGCTAACGAAACCAAAATAAATTTTCTTTAAAAGTATGATGAAATGCTCGTGCATATATGCGTATACGAAATCACGAAAATGAATCAATAATTCAATGTACATGCATTAAAAAAAAATAAACATAATAATGTATAAACATAATATATTAGTAATTATAAAAATATGGATATATGTATATTTAAAAAAACAAATTTAAAATATATTTATAAAGGTATAGAATAATATATATCTATGTATACGTATATATATATATAAATATTTGGATCATAAAATATAGAAAACATATATATATTAAAAGTATATACGCATACATATGTATATAAGGCTAAAAATAAAATAATAATAAAATCTATAATATGTACATATTATAAAATGTATAAACATGTGAATCATGAAACATGAAAATATAAATAATTATAAAATATGAATATATATAATATGTATATAAACTATATATAAATTTTTTTGTAATAATAATAATAATAATAAAATACGTACTACATATATATTTAAAACATTTAATATATATATATTATATATATATGCACACATACATACATACAATAATAATATAATAATAATTAACAAGTAATAAACAATAAAATAACATAATAAAAATAAAATAAAAAAACAAATTAAGGACTAAATTAAAATATCAAACAGAAGTTGAATGCCGAATTTTGAAAATAAAGACAAGAAATGGAGTAAATTAAAACCGGTGCAATAGATAAAGGATCGAAAAAGTAATTTTCCAACCCACCCTAAAACGCTGCACACCATCGGACCAATTTGAAACAAAAATAAAATGTGCAGTAAGATTTAAAATAAATAAATAAGCTAATTTTAAAAGCACCGAAAATCATGAGGATTAATGGCGAAAATAGTCTATTTTTTTAAAAAAAAAGCGGATCCAAACGGGTTTATGGGTCGGGTCGCACTGGTATTCTGGTACACCAAATACAACACCGTTTTAAAACCAATTAAAAGCCCCTTTTTCAAACCCTAAAAACCATTTTCTTTCTTTCTTTGTCATTGTGCCGAGGCTTCAACGATGCCACGCTGGTAAATTTTCCTTTACTCCCATTCTTTAATCTCTTTTGTTTTAGAAACAATAGAAAAACAAAAGTAAAATGAAAATGGTAAAAGAACAGAAGAAAAGAAACAACCAGTCGTCACCTTCAAAAATGTCTTTTATTTCTCTTGTATTTTCTTTTTAATTTTTCTCTCAAAAATTTGCTCACCCCCTTTACATATATTGATTCCCCTTTTATATTTCCCTCAATCGTTTTACAAGTTTTTTGACGTTTATCCTCTTAATGATGTTCGTGGTTTTACAGGTGCACTAGATAAGAGTTCATGTGCAAGGGTGACGTGCGCGATAAGCGGGGCTGTGGTGCGTTCATGCGCGAAGACAGTTGCTGCGGCGCCAAGGCTCTGGAGGGTTCTTTTCTCTCTGTGTTGTATTTTGGGCTAGCTGATTAGGGTTAGCAATTTGGGCCATTGGGCTTTACTTATTTGGGCCCCATTTTGATTTGTAATTATTTAAATCTGCTTTATTTTGCTCATGCGAGTCTGGGCCTAAAAATTGGGCATTACAGCTGCCTCTCTTTGCTCGTTGTTGTGTAACAGGAACTGAGCAAAGACTAAAAAGCCCAATTTTGCCCAGTCATGCTGGACCTTGGCGCACTTCTTCTTCAAGTAGCCACATTCCTTCTTACTGCATCTTCAGAAGTATAGGAATTAGTGCTTCGATCCACTCCACTGCAGCATCAGAGAGATAGGATTTGTACTTTGTAGCTTCTCGAAAGATCAAAATTTGCTATTTTTAGTCTGCTCCACTGCAACTTCAGGGAGATAAGATTGGATGCGATCTGCTCTCTGCAACCTCAGAAAGATAAGATCTGGATGTTAATCCGCTCCACTGCAACTTCAGGGAGATAGGATTGATTTCTTCTATCTTCTCCACTGCAACTTCAGGGAAATAAGACTGGATGCGATCTGCTCTCTGCAACCTCAGAAAGATAAGATTTGGATGTTAATCCGCTCCACTGCAACTTCAGGGAGATAGGATTAATTTTTTCGCTCGCCCACCGCAACTTCGTGGAGATAAGATCGGATATGATCTCGCCTCTCGCAACCTCGTAAAGATAAGATCTGGATGTTAATCCGCTCCACTGCAACTTCAGGGAGATAGGATTGATTTCTTCTGTCTGCTCCACTGCAACTTCAGGGAGATAAGACTGAAGTTTCACCAGTTTGTTCTCTGGGGAACATGACCTTCATAATTCAATTTATGAACCTAATTATGCCTTATGATTAGGATGTCATGATCAGAATAAATCAAATGATCCTAACTAGACGTGTATGAATGAATGTAAAATATTATTTTTAGAGAATGACCCCGCTTAGGTTGTCATTACTCAAAGTTTACTAAGATTTTATCACCGACGTCCTACAACGCCTTCTTGCTTGGCTGACATCTCCAAAGAAAAACTTAATCAGATTGCCCCCTACTGTAAACTTCAAAGTTTAATCCACTGGGACACAAAATTTGTATCATCTTTTCACTGTAACCCAAGGGTAGAAAAACATGACTTCTCGATCTTCTCTTATCGCAATGTGAAGCACTTTGGACCTCTATACCATTCTCAGGGTGTCATACCAAATGCCTATGTACAAATGAAAGATTTTCTTCTCCGAGAAAACATCCTCTTATTGCAAGGTGATCATTGCTTGTTTGTTCATTGACGTTTTGTCACCAATACGACATCTTGTCATTTTGTTTAATCAATGCTTTTAACAACAAAATCCAAAGAGATAGTCTTAATTTAGACTCTTCCCTCTCAGATTTCCCACATTTAAACCATGTGTGTTCTGAACAATAGTCCTGTTTCAGGTTCCCATATTATTTAGAAACCTCCAAAGTAATATACAAAATCCTTTGTAAAAATTTTATTACTCTATTAATCGTTATTCTAATGCAACATGCTTTGCCAAAAGAAAAAAAAACAATGAATATATAGAATTGAATTGAGAGCATAACTCGAAATGAATAAATTATCAATAATATTGAGAATAAAAGAGGAATTGACTTGTATCTTGGAAAAGAATAAAGTATTCAAAGAATAAGCAATTCACTATAAATAATATGAAGACTAGGTGTCCCAGATATCGCAGTTTGAACTTCTCTGCACAGACTTCCTGAAGACCACTCTGAATCCGACATGTGCTTAAAAGATTTACAGTACTTTGTCGATGCCCCAAGATGTTTCGTCCCCTTTCCTACTGGTTCAATCATCGCAAGATCACCGAATGCGTCACCTGATCAGCATTTGAGCTGCCCTTTTCCGGGTTTTCAACTCAAATCCCCTTTTGTCTCAAAGTGCCCTTTACGGGTTTTCACATTGGCCTCTCATTTTCCTTTTTTTTTTCTTTCTTTCTTTTTTTTTTAAGAAAAGTATTTCTTAACTGAATCCGAGTTTACAGGGTTTGGCAAGTCCTTGCCATCCATTTCACTCAAAATCAAAGCTCCCCCTGAAAAAGCTTTCTTTACAACATATGGACCTTCCCAATTTGGCATCCATTTCCCTCTGAAATCCTTTTGTATAGGAAGGACTCTTTTCAACACCAGCTCCCCCTCATTAAATTCTCTAGGATGAACTTTTTTGTTGTAGGCCCGCATCATCCGCTTTTGATACATTTGACCATGCCGAACAGCTTTTAACCTTTTCCCTTCAATTAAGTTCAATTGATCATAACGAGATTGAACCCATTCTGCCTCATCCAATTTCAACTCAGATAATACTCGGAGAGAAGGAATTTCTATCTCAATAGGTAAAACTGCTTCCATGCCATAAACCAAAGAGAAAGGTGTTGCCCCAGTCGACGTCCTGACAGACGTTCTATAAGCAAAGAGAGCAAATGGTAATTTCTCATGCCAATCCCTGTAAGTCTCGGTCATCTTTCCCACAATTTTCTTGATATTCTTATTAGCTGCTTCTACTGCACCATTCATCTTTGGGCGGTATGGCGACGAGTTATGATGTTTGATCCCGAATTGACTGCAGACTTCCGCTATTGCACTATTGTTCAAATTCAGTGCATTATCAGATATGATCCTCTCAGGCATTCCATATCGACATATGATTTCCTTTTTTAAGAATTTGCTAACTGCTGACTTCGTGACATTTGCATATGAAGTCGCCTCCACCCATTTGGTAAAGTAGTCAATAACCACAAAGATGAAGCGATGCCCGTTAGAAGCTTTGGGCGATATTGGCCCAATGACGTCCATACCCCACATAGAGAAAGGCCATGGAGAAGTCATAACATGAAGAGGTGAATGAGGTGCATGCATTTTATCACTATAAATTTGGCATTTATGGCACTTCTTAGCATAGCTGATGCAATCTTTTCCAAAGTAGACCAATAATACCCAAATCTCATGATCTGCCTGGCCATTGTGAAACCATTTGCATGTGTACCACAGATACCTTCATGGGCTTCTTCTAGAATTTTTCTAGCTTTTACTGCATCCACACATCTTAGCAATACTTGATCCTTCTCTTTTTTGTACAAGATTTCTCCATCTAGAACATAGTCAATAGCCAATCTTCTCAGTGCTCTTTTATCATTTTCCGTTGCCTGATCTGGATACTCACGATTCTTTACATATCGCAATATATTCAAATACCAAGGATGATTATCCTTCCCCTCTTCCTCGACATTATAGCAATGAGCCGGGGTTTCAAAAATACTCATCTGGATAGGCTTCATGTCCTCTAACCTATTCACTCGGATCATGGAGGCTAAGGTAGCCAACGCATCAGCCATTTGATTCTCATCTCGTGGAAGATAACAAAAAGTAATGTCATCAAACTCGTCCATCAATTCGAGAACCATCTTTCGATAACTGATCAGTTTAGAGTCCCTTTGTTTCCCATTCTCCCTTGAGTTGATATATCACTAGTGCAGAATCCCCATACACTTCTAACACTTTGATTTTTCGCTCGATGGCTGCACGAATGCCCATAATGCACGCTTCATACTCTGCCATATTATTTGTACAATCAAAATCCAGCTTGCTAGCAAAAGGATAATGATATCCGCTTGGAGATATTAGGACTGCCCCAATTCCATTACCCACAGCATTTGAGGCTTCATCAAAATTTTACTTCCACACCTGATCCATTTGGGGATTTTCTTCAACGGTTGTCGCATACATCAAATCCTCATTTAGGAAATCAAAGTTCAAAGGCTCATAATCTACCAAAGCTCTGCTAGCTAAGAAGTCACTATTAGCCCCTTTCACATGACCTTCTGACTCACATACACTATGTCAAATTCGAAGCAAGATCGCCATCCGCCATCCTTCCATTCAAAGCAGTCGACTCCATCATATACTTTAAGGGGTCTAACTTTGAAATTAGCAATGTCGTGTAATACAACATATATTGTCGTAATCTTCAAGTGGTCCAAACCAAAGCACAACACAACTTCTCAATAGCTGAATATCTCACTTCACAATCAGTGAATTTCTTACTGAGATAGTATATTGCCCTTTCTTTTCTCCCTGTCTCATCATGTTGGCCTAACACACACCCCATAGAATTGTCAAATACTGTTAGATACAGTATTAATGGCCTATCCAGATTAGGTGGTGATAGCACTGGAGGATTAGACAAATATTGTTTTAATTTGTCAAAAGCCTTCTGGCATTCTTCATCCCATATGCCTGGATTATGTTTTTTTAGGAGACGGAATAGGGGATCACATTTCTCAGTCAGTTGTGAGATAAATCGAGAAATGTAGTTCAATCTTCCCAGAAAACCCCGTACTTCCTTCTGTGTGTGTGGTGGAGGCAAATCTCGTATTGCCCTGACTTTGTCTGGATCAACTTCAATTCCTTTCCCACTGACTATGAAGCCTAACAACTTCCCCGACCTAGCTCCAAAGGTGCATTTTGTTGGATTAAGCTTGAGCTGGAAATTTCTTAGTCTAAAAAATAATTTTCGCAGAACTTGAACATGCTCCTCTTCCGTTCTGGATTTCGCAATCATATCGTCAACATAAACCTCAATCTCCTTGTGCATCATGTCATGAAATAAAGTTACCATAGCTCTTTGATAAGTTGCCCCCGCATTCTTTAATCCAAAGGGCATCACTTTATAACAGAACGTTCCCCATAAAGTGATAAATGTGGTCTTTCTCATGTCTTTTGGGTGCATCTTTATTTGATTATATCCATAAAAACCGTCCATGAAAGAAAACAATGAATAGCCTGCAGTATTATCTACCAAAGTATCAATGTGAGGCAACGGAAAATTATCTTTTGGACTAGCCTGTTCAAATCCCTATAATCTACACACATTCGCACTTTCCCATCTTTCTTAGGGATAGGGACAACATTAGCTACCCATTCTAAATACTTAACCTCTTGCAAGAACTTGGCATCAAACTGCATCTTGACTTCTTCTTTTATCTTTAGCACAATGTCAGGCCTCATTCTTCTGAGCTTCTGCTGAACTGGCTTGCAATCCTTTTTTATAGGAAGACGGTGCACCACAATATCAGTGCTTAACCAAGGTATATCTTGATATGACCATGCAAAGACATCTTTGAATTCACGGAGTAACTCAATGAGGTCTTGCCTTGTCTTGGCAGAAATGTCAATTCCAATCTTTACTTCTTTTCCTTCCTCCAGACTCACAATCTCCAATGATTCTCTATGATGTGAGATTTGCTGATCCTCCTCTTCTACCATTCTCAATAAGTCCGGAGATACATCACAGTCTATGTCATCTTCAAAATTCTGTGATCCTTCTAAACATCTATCTCGTTCGAAAGGTGATTCTGAGTCTGAAGCAGCGTCACTCATATCATTGATATCTGGGGACCTATGATAGGTGCCAAAGAATATACAAAGAATATATGAATTTATGAACAAAATATGATTATGAAATGAATAAATAATGATGTAGCAAAAAAGAATAAAAGAATAATTACTCGAAAAAAGAATAAAAGAATACTGGCTCAAAAATGCATACGAAAAAGTATATTTATTATAATATCTAAGATGTGCCTAATCCATAAAGAAATTATATTTTAAGTCAAATTGACAAGGATGTTCCGCATATTTACTCTGAACAAGCTCTAAAAACTACAGGAATCTCTTCCGCAATCAATTGTCCGAGATCACTTCCGTGCTCGTAAAGGCTAATCTCTAGCCAAGTCTCTCTTTCAACCGTGTCTAGGGCATTGATGTGAATATCTCCTAATATTTCTTCAACACCTTCCACCTCAAGCACTCTTTGTTCCGGATGAATAAACCCTCCCGAAACGAAGGTCTTGGATATGTGAGGAAAAACCATAGGCTCCCAACTAACTTCATTTCCAGTCAGACGTGCCTTTCTTCTCTCCTGTCTTCTTTCTATTTCCCTTCTTATTTGTTTTATATCCTGTCTATAGCCCAGACCAAAGTGATCAAACTTTTCTTTCATCACTGGTGCTTCAACTCTTCCTTGCAAATCTCTTCCCAAACCTTTTCCGGGTACAGCTCCTCTTCCCACCATTAATTGAAGGCCTATTCTTGTAGTCTTGGATATCTTCGGTATTTCAATTCTATTCCCCTCAGCAATAAATGTTGTATTAATAAACTCTAAAGTCCGGAAAGAACATTCCACCGCCTCTTCGTCCGTCTCCACATATGGTGCATTGCTGGTCACTGACGCAATAATACTTTCCTCGGCATTTATTGTCACTAACCGTCCTTCTGTCACCAATTTTAACTTCTGATGCAGCATTGAAGGCACGGCCCCCGCCGAATGTATCCAAGGTCTGCCTAATAAACAGTTATATGAAGGCTTGATATCCATAACAATGAAATCTACTTTATAAGTATTTGGGCCTATCAGCAACAGTATCTCAATCCTCCCCAAAACCTTCCTTCCCGTCCCATCGAACGCTCTTACCACGTTTTGACATGTTTTCATATGTGAGCTATCCACAGGTAGCCTATTGAGAGTAGATAAGGGCAGTACATTCAATGCAGACCCATTATTAATTAAAACTCCCGACACCAGGCTTCCTTTACACCAAGCAGTAATGTGCAGAGCTTTCGTGGACCCCATACCTCCAGATGGTATTTCGTCATCATTGAAGAAGATAAAATTATCAGCGCTTATATTGTTGATCAACCGATCCAATTGGTTGACAGAAATATCACTTGCCACGTAGGCTTCATTTAACGCCTTCATCAGCGCATTTCGATGCACCTCTGAATTCTTGAGCAAGGCCAACACCGATATACGAGCTGGCTGTTTATGCAGCTGCTCTACAACACTATACTCACCGTGTTTTAAAAATTTCAAGAATTCAGTAGCTTCTTCTTCTTTTATTAGCTCATTAATCAATTGCCTTAATTCAGCCTTCTTCTCTTCCTTTTGCTCTGCTGCAAAGACTTTTCCCTCTACTGATTCTGCTTGAGAATTTATCCCACTACCATACTTCTCAGTATTCACACGAATACCTGTCTTTTGGTTTTCTTTCGCAACACTAATTGAAGCTTCCTTCCCCGAAATTGTTATCTCGCATTCATAATTCCGGGGGACTTTCTTGCTATTCTTATACAAAAACTTTGTCGGCTTTTGAATAACAATCTTCGGTGTCACTTGTGTCTTGACTTCAGTAACCCTAGGGCGCGAGATGATAATCTTCGGAATCCTCGTCTCTAACTCCGATACGCATATACTTCCTTTTCTTTCTTCCTCTTCAAAAAACTCTATTTCTCCAACATCCATCATGCTCTGGACCAGAGCTCTGAACTTCTCACATACCTGAATTTCATGTCCTACCTCATGATGGAACTCACAATAATTTTGGGTCTCGTCACTCTCCACCACATCCGAAACAATCAACCCTCTTCTTACCATTTCCTTCCAAACCCTCCTCAAAGGGATCCTTACCTCATCAATATTCTTCTTGACCTTCTTCCCCGTAACTTCACCTACCATGTTTACCCTTGCATCAGTATGTTTGGGTAATGGATTTTCTGTACCTGATGAATCATCTATCTTGACAACGCCCATCTGAATCAACTTCTCAACAAGCTTTTTAAAAGCAGTACAATGCTCTATGGAGTGCCCCGTAACTCCTGCATGGTAATCGCATTGTGCATTTGCGTCATACCATTTAGAATATGGAGGCTGTAAGGGAGTCAAATAAAATGGGGCAACAACATGCGCGTTAAATAAATTCTGATACAACTCTTTGTACGACATAGGAATGGGTGTAAACTGAGGCCTCTCATTACTTGGCCTTGTACCAGATTCCTGTTTTGATGAACCCTGTTGACCTGCCACCACCTTTCTAGGCTGATTCACCGTAATTGACTTGCTATGTGTATTCACGTTGTTTACCTCACCTTCTTTTTTCTTTGAATTTTGTCTTCTGTTATTATCTCCAACATCTATTTTCCCGCTTTTTACAGCAATTTCAATTATCTCACCGCTCATGACTATGTCAGCAAAATTTTTCGTGGCACTGCCTAGCATGTGTGTGATAAAAGGGGCCTTTAGCGTATTTACAAAAAGCATCGTCATTTCTCTTTCAAGAAGCGGTGGCTGGACCTGCACTGCCACCTCTCTTCACCTCTGAGCATATTGTCTAAAACCTTCATTCGACTTTTTCTCCATGTTCTGTAAAGTGATCCTATCAGGAACCATTTACATTACATGACCAGAGATTGCTTCATAAAAGCCTCGTGCTAAATCCTCCAAGAGCTAATCTTAGCACGGCTTAATTGATTATACCATTTTGACGCAATTTCGTGAGGCTATCCTCGAAATAAAGTGTATCAATAACTGGTCGTTATTGACATACCCAGTCATTCGCCTACAAAACATAGTAATGTGGGCTTCAGGGCAGGTGGTCCCATTATATTTCTCGAAATCTGGCATTTTAAACTTGTACGGAAGCACTAAATCTAGTACCAAACTTAAATCCTTAGCATCCATCCCATGACACCCTTCAGTAGTCTCTATCGCTTTGAATTTCTCCTCAATCCACCTCTATCTTTCTTCAAATTGCTTTGGTAATTCCTCTTTTGTTTTCTCTTTTTCAACTGCCTCATCAAAATCAGGAACAATAGGATTGGCAGTATTATTCTCAGGAATGGAGCCTGATCTGACCTGAAAATTCATCGACCTTGAAGCATCGGCTTGAACTTGCTGAGGCCTAATCGTGACAGAAGATTTACGCGGGTACACTTTCGCTTGGTGCTACATATGTAAAGGAGTGAAGCCTGGAGGATACTGGAGTCCATCCTCGTCTTCCTCTTCAATATTTGTTACAGAGTTCTTTCCCTTATCTTTCCCTTCGGTCAACAATCGCTTTAACTTTGTCATCATACTTCCTTGTGATTCCTCCATTTTATCCATCAAACTTTGTTGAATTTTCTCAAGTTGTTCCTTCATTTGCTGCTGAAGCTGATCTTACATTTCTTTTTGGAACCCTTCGAGCTTTTCCAACCTTTGGTCCATATTTCTTGATTTCGCTCGTGTACCGTAACGATGCTGAATTGGCTGGTTAGATTCCAGGTTAACTGAGGAATGATTTTGATTAATCAGAACCCTTTGATAATTTGCTAATGCATGCAATGCGATGTATGAAAATGCAATGCAGAAAATGCGTTTAATTCTAATTTCAATTACTTTCAGAAAAATTTATTAGAAAATAAATCTCTTTACATAGAATGGGCTACAAATATGGCTTTGCCCTAATACTTAAGACCTTGATCTTTTTAAGCAACGATGCTAACTCTTGTCCCCGATTTGACTCTAGCTCAAACTTTACGCTCAACGTGTCGGCTTGTACCGCCAAAGTTTGCAAGTGATCTGCCACTTCACGAATCTGCACCACAGCTTCTCCCATAACGTGATCCCTATTTCTGACTTGATCCTGGAAATAATGAAGCTGCTCATTCTGACGACCTTCCTTTTCCTCTAGATGCTTGATTCGACCCTCACAACTTTGTAATGCTGCTTCCAACTATTTTATTTTACCCTTCATTTCTTCGATCTTACTCAGGCTTGCTTTTATCTCTATTACAGAATTTCGACTTCTATGTTGACGAAGAGACCCTTCTAACTCAGCTACTCTGTCTTTTAGTTCTCCCTTTTCCTTTTGGCTCTCTGACAAGCTCCTTTCTAATGCTTCATTTCGTGCTTGCATTTCTTGGAATTTTCTTTCCCACCTGTCTGACCTATTTTTTTCTTCTCGAATCTCTTCACGCCACTGCTCTGAAGTTTTTCCGAGCCCTGCAGTTCTCATCGACAAACGCAGCTGCTTATAGTCGATCTTTAAGCTATCTAGCTCTTCCTCAGCCTTATTCTTCCCCTTTCTTAGTTTATCAGCCTCGAGTTTCTGAACATCTACATCCAGTCTCAAATTCACCTTTTCTTCCTCCATCTGCTCTATTTTCTTCTCTAATTCTGCATTCTTCTTTTCAAAGTCCTGTTTTATGATCTCCAGTTCATGAGGACAACACGCAAATGCTCTTCTATCGACTGACTATTTTCCAGACTTGGCCCAGGAATGTTATCGTTGATCCTCTTAACCTACCATTCGTTGTACTCGAGAGTTGTCATTGGACCCACAGCTAATCTGTTCATTCGGCGAGTTTGATTCCACGCATTGGCCATATCACGAGCTTTTCTTTTGTAACCATCATCTTTATACGAGAATTCACACTCAGCCAGTCCATGAGTTGCAGGCACAAACTGTCTTGACCTGTATTGCCTCAACACTAACAGTGGGGCATAACCAACAGCTCCCCAAATTCCAATCAAAGGAACCCAGTCGAAATCTCGACACCGATATAGAACCTCATCTGGAAGCAACCACGGAGCTCTCCACTCAATATCCTCCTCTTGCAAATTCTGAAAAATTGCCATCCATTTCTCCTCCGAGATGTCATCTCTCCTAGGTGTAGTCACTATCTCCTTCAATGGTGAATAGCTTTCAAAGAAGACCCGATATGAAACCTTATCCTCCTTCCAAAAATGACTGTGGAACCAAGCAAGTAAGAGCTGCGCGCATCCAATGAACCTACCTCTCCGCTCTTCTAAGACACATTCGGTGACTCAAGGTTTCTGCCAAAATTACCGGGACTGGCATAACTCTCTTATCAAGCCGATCGAATAAGTCAGTATCGCCTCGTCAACATGCCCCAATGTCTTAGGAAACACAATCAAACCATAAATACTTAAAGCAAAGATATCTACCTTCTTCCTCGTGTCTGGGTGCGCTAAAATGAGGTCTTTCAAAGTTTTCCAAGGAATGCACCTGCTATCCCCTTTTTGCTTAATCCGAGCTGTAACCCATTGCTCGCTCATCCCCGTTATATTCATCAGCTTCCTCAAAAAGGTTGGCACATTTACCGCTTTCGAATAGATTCATCTCACCAATCCTCGAACATCAAGTAATGCCACGTACTCTCTATTGTAGGCACCAAATCAACCTTTCCAAACGTGAAGCAATCAGTAGGTCGGGTTCCAAAAGCGGGCAAGAGCTCAAAAAGACGCTTGTCTACCTTCATATCAAGTAAATAAGGTAAATCCCCATAATTTGAATAGAATAACTGCCTAACCTCATTATTCCACTGATCCCAAATCTCCTTCAACTCCTGCAAGTTATTTTGAGCTACGCTGACACAGGTGAAGTCCCATAATTTTGAGACGTATCCCTCGGCCAAACTATCACCTTTTTTCATTGTGTCATCTCATTTCAAGTTCTGACAAACCGCATTGTCCTCCACTCTATCAAGAAACCCATTTCCCATGGTAAGCTTTCTGTTTAGCAACCGAATATGAACCAACGCCTTTATAATGGAATGCAATGTAATTGTAATGCCATGCAATCAGAGTAAAACACAAGAAATCAGTAACAATTAAATACAATACAACCAAGAAATAGTAAAAACTCCTAATTAGATGTCTACTAAGGTTCAAAGTAATTTTACCTAGGGTAGGTTCCTAAGGTTCACTATATGAGGTTTTGGCTTCTAGAGTAAAGGTACCCAAACCAGCAGATTCATCGATCTTCACCCATTATAGGCTCATACAGACCGAGTTCAGTTCAGGGGGACACATTTCCCTATGGCTACACGGAGATAAAAATCTCACGAAGACATAGGTACAGATGTATCCCGAAAGCGATCCACTACCCTGCACGGAGGTGAAAACCTCACGAAGGACTAGCTTCTCACTCCCACTTAGAGGGGTAAAATCGATCATGAAATGCAAAATGCAAATAAGCTAACAGCCTTAAGCTAATCAAGCAAACATATAACAATGAAAAAACAATGAATGCAAAAAGGAAATCATGGTTTAAAATATCTTTAATTTTCGACAAAAAGACACCAAATAATCAAGTTTATGGCTCGACTCTCGAAGTCCCCAGCGGAGTCGCCAAGCTGTCGAAACCATTTTTTTGAAAACAAAAATTGGAGTCGCCACCGATCCTTTATTAATGTGTGATCGGCTCACCAAAAAAACAATTCAGTCTCGCAAAATTTGAGAAAAACAGTTCGAGTCGATTACACGCACGAGGAAGGATTAGCACCCTCGTGACGCCCAAAAATCGGTACCAAATTTGATTATTTTATGTCTTGATGCCGAAAATTTGAAAAGAGTTTAAATAAAAAAAATTTAACTCGTGAATGAATTAAAATGATGAACATCCTTATTTCAAAGAAATAAAACATCACACCCAGTGAGTTAGGGCACAATATTTTTAAATCTTCAAAATCAAGTTCGTCTTTAGTTTTAGAAATTCTTATTTCGAGTTGACAAAATATCACGACCAGTAAGTTAGGACTTGACATTTTGGATTCCCGAGAATAAGCTTTAATTTAAAAATTGCAAATTTATTGTGAAATGAATACTTAGCTTTCAAAATTCATCGAAAAAAAAATGATCACGATCCAGTAAGTTAGGACACGATCTTTCTCGAGAATCATTGCCAAATATTAAAATTTTTAAAAAAAACTTTTGATGCTAATGAAACCAAAATAAATTTTCTTTAAAAGTATGATGAAATGCTCGTGCATATATGCGTATACTGAAATCACGAAAATAAATCAATAATTCAATGTACATGCATTAAAAATAATAATAATAATGTATAAACATAATATATTAGTAATTATAAAAATATGGATATATGTATATATAAAAAACAAATTTAAAATATATTTATAAAGGTATAGAATAATATATATCTATGTATACGTATATATATATAAAATATTTGGATCATAAAATATAGAAAACATATATATATTAAAAGTATATACGCATACATATGTATATAAGGCTAAAAATAAAATAATAATAAAATCTATAATATGTACATATTATAAAAATGTATAAACATGTGAATCATGAAACATGAAAATATAAATAATTATAAAATATGAATATATATAATATGTATATAAACTATATATAAAAAATTTTGTAATAATAATAATAAAATACGTACTACATATATATTTAAAACATTTAATATATATATATATATATATGCACACATACATACATACATACAATAATAATATAATAATAATTAACAGTAATAAACAATAAAATAACATAATAAAAATAAAATAAAAAAACAAATTAAGGACTAAATTAAAATATCAAACAGAAGTTGAATGCCGAATTTTGAAAATAAAGACAAGAAATGGAGTAAATTAAAACCGGTGCAATAGATAAAGGACCGAAAAAGTAATTTTCCAACCCACCCTAAAACGCTGCACACCATCGGACCAATTTGAAACAAAAATAAAATGTGCAGTAAGATTTAAAATAAATAAATAAGCTAATTTTAAAAGCACCGAAAATCATGAGGATTAATGGCGAAAATAGTCTTTTTTTTAAAAAAAAGCGGATCCAAACGGGTTTATGGGTCGGGTCGCACTGGCATTCTGGTACACCAAATACAACATCGTTTTAAAACCAATTAAAAGCCCCTTTTTCAAACCCTAAAAACCATTTTCTTTCTTTCTTTGTCATTGTGCCGAGGCTTCAACGATGCCACGCTGGTAAATTTTCCTTTACTCCCCTTCTTTAATCTCTTTTGTTTTAGAAACAATAGAAAAACAAAAGTAAAATGAAAATGGTAAAAGAACAGAAGAAAAGAAACAACCAGTCGTCACCTTCAAAAATGTCTTTTATTTCTCTTGTATTTTCTTTTTAATTTTTCTCTCAAAAATTTGCTCACCCCCCTTTACATATATTGATTCCCCTTTTATATTTCCCTCAATCGTTTTACAAGTTTTTTGCCGTTTATCCTCTTAATGATGTTCGTGGTTTTACAAGTGCACTAGATAAGAGTTTGCGTGCAAGGGTGACGTCTTGCGATAAGCGGGTCGTAGTGCGTTCGTCTTGTGAAGACGATTCTTCATGGCGCCAAGGCTGTGGAGGGTTCTTTTCTCTCTGTGTTGTATTTTGGGCTAGCTGATTAGGGTTAGCAATTTGGGCCATTGGGCTTTACTTATTTGGGCCCCATTTTGATTTGTAATTATTTAAATCTGCTTTATTTTGCTCATGCGGGTTTGGGCCTAAAAATTGGGCATTACATATTATATTTATGGTAGTGTTTTTTAATATAAATACTTTTTAATGTGTTAGAAAACTTTTATTTTAGTGCATTTAGTGTGTTATATTTAAAATAAATAAATAAAAATTAATCTTAAAAAATCATATATGGGTAGACGAGGTTGGGTTTGGGTTTACATTTCTTAAATTGGGTTAAACTTAGGCGAAAATGTAAACTCATTTTTCGAATCAAACCCAAACTTAAAAAATTAGTTTAAATACCTTGTATCAGTCTGACCCAAACCAAACCCGCCTTGTCCCGTGAACACTTCTAATTACCATTTTTTTTAAACTAATCGATGTTAAAAACAAAAAAAAATCAAAACCCAACCCATCGAAAATCTAACCTAAGAAAGATGTGAAAGGGTTGCGTAAGATAGGCATGTTAGTGTTGCTTTAGAGAAGCAAAACCTAAGGAGGAAAACTCTCTACTTTAGAAGTTTGTGCTTTTTAATCCATTTGTTTTTTCTTTCCCTACAAATATAATTATTTTTTATATTAAATTATAGATTAAAAATTAAATAATATTATATATTGTAAGTTTATGTAATTTGAACTTAAAATTTAGATCCAATTATTAATATCATAAAAATTCTTTTATTAAAACGTGTGGATGTGAAATTTTAGAAATTAAAAAACACTCAGTAATCATATAATAAAAAATAAAATTATAATAAATTTGAATTTAAAAGAGTTAATAATTCTTAAAATTTCACATAACTATTTTAATCGAATAAAATATTTACATGATATATAAAAATTGAGATATTAAATTATATAAAAAATTAAAATATAAAGATTAAAAATCTCAAATATAAATATAGCATAGGAAGTAAAACTAAAATTTGGATTAGATTTAAAAATTAACAATCATTTAAATTATTTTATTTGTGTTTTGTAATGTTTGGCATTTGTTTTAAAGTGAAGTTCATGGGCTAAGCCCAAGAGAGTATCTTTCAATTTATCGTATGGGGATTTAGGCCCATTAAATTATGGTTCCATGGTTTTGTGGATATTTCTAAATAACATGCATAATGAAAATTTAAATTGTTAATTTTATTTAAGTACCAATTCGTAAAAATAATATTTTTAAATTAATACTAAAGTCTAGTTTAGGAATACTTTTAGAAAAAATATTTTTGGGGAGAAGTTAAAATTTTACGTTTTGAAAAAAAAATTTTGGCCAATTTTTGACTTGAGAGAATAACTTTTTTCTCAAAGTAGCTTGTTTAGGAATATTTTTGTCCTTAAAAATATTTTTGAAACAAAAATACTTTTGAGAAACATTCCTAAACTAGATCTAAATAAACCATTGACAATAAAATGGGTTTAAGTACTTTAAAAAATTCTAAATTGAGTTGAAATAATTCTATTAGTAGCCCATTTTAAGAACTTGAATTTATACTAAAAAACATTTTGTATTTTTATATGAATATCAAATACAAAAATTGAACTTAGATTGGGTAATTCCAACCTTGGAGTTTGATAGCTAAAATCTAAAATTTAAAATTCTTTCTTGAAATTGAAAATTTACAAAATTTATCTATTGATTTGTTCCTTTTCTAGTTCTACATTGTTATTCAACCTTAATTATGAAAAATACAACTTTATCATATATATATATATATATATATATAATTTTAATAATATATACAAATAATCTCTCAATTCAATAATATTATTTATTTTGTTGGTATTTTTTATATAGATTCTATGCTGAGAAATCTTAAGTAAAATGAAGTGTGCTAAAAGGCACACCTTTTATTACACATGCATATGTTACGGCCGCGCAAATGAGTTTGTAGTTGTGCGTATATTTCAAAATCTTCATATTCCCTTGGGATCATTTGGCTCGTTGGGATTGGCCCATCACATAAAATAGATTCAAGGCTCATCTATTTGAATCCTGATTGAATTGAAACACCCCAGTAAATTATATTTTATCAGAATAATTCTTGTAAATATTTAAAGATAAATATGCATAGAATTTAAATCTTGTAGGACTCTCTTATTGTAGATGGAAATTATTCTCCGCTATTGATGTAATTCGATCTGTACCATTGGATCTAGGGGAGCTCAACTATAAATAGAGGCTTCTCCCTTCATTTGTAATCACTTCATTTCTTTCTGAGTTAAAGAAATATTTGAGAACATTTGCTCAAACACTTGGCATGCACTTTCTTTCTGTGGCTTTCTCTATTTGTTCATAGTTTCTTCCTTTTCAAAGTTTACTTCCACAATTTCTGCAAGAGTTCTTAGTTTCTAACCCTAAGACTGACTTAGATAGATTTGAATCCAAGGAATTGTCTAGGGTACGAAAATTCTAACCTTGTGATACATACACAAAGATAAAACAAGAAAATAAAATATAAAAAAGTTATTAATGTAATTAGGATTACGAGCTTTGTTTAGAGAAAAATTCTCGGATAGGATGATTGCAATTTTATTCAAGTAGATTTAATAGTATAGTATAATGCTTTACCCATTCAAAATGAAAAAGTAAATCACATAAGAGTTCCCAACAAAATAATGCACATGTGTGTCTATGCATTTTTAAATGTTATGTTGAATTATATTATATAAAAATGTGAGTCTATTTGCCAATCTTTTAGAGCTCTAATGTTATGTCAGGTGTTATCCTGTTCATGCTATTTATAATAGTCTTAGTAATTAACCTAGTAAATTGAAAGTATAGCTATCAACTAAGTTAATTGTTATAACTACTATAACAAATACCAACAAACTCAACAAATATGGATACTCAAACATGTTACACCCATATTTCGTGACCCCATCTTATGAGTCAACATTTTTTACAAAAGAAGATCACGTTACGAACTTGACATAAACGAGACTCACAGATATTTAATCCCCAAACATGTCAATCAATACCTAAACCCTGTCAAGGACAACCTACAACGATAAGACACCTATAGACTTGTAATACCCTGAAAATTACTACAGTAAGAAAGTAAGATAATATCCTTGATGTAGTAAAATAAGAAAATAAAGTGATAAAAAGGGTAATATTGAGTTATGTCAATATTGGGAAGTATATTATGACATATTAATTCAAGAAAGGATTAAATTGCAAAAATGAGAAAAGTTTTGTTGCCCAAGAGTAAATACTCAAAATTTGAGGGGTTAAAGTGTAAATACAAAAAAATTGAAGGACCAATAGTGTAAATATTTTAAGGATGGAATAATCTAGAAACTAAGGAAAATGGATGAATTAGGACCAAATTGAAAAGGTGAAGAACTTTGAGGGACTAAATTACAATTTTGCCAAATTAAATGATGACTCGAGGATGAAATTTCAAAAGATTATGTAGGGCAAAATGGTCAAATAGAGAGAGAGAATTCTAGAAGGTAATGATGATGTTTTTGATATTTTTAATTAATTAATTAGATAAATACTATTTAATTAATATTTTATTAAGATTTTTAGTATTATTTTATTATTAAATGATTAATATAAAAGGGAGGAAAGATGATGAAAAAAATTATCATCTTTCCATGCAACCAACGTTAGAAGAGAAGAGAAGAAAGAAAGTGTTGCTTTCTTTACAATTTGGTCATTTCACCAAAAATTCACTATTTTCACCTAGAAATCAAAAGAATTTCCATAGCTTCCAAGAGAGAAAAATAATAAGGAGACAACGGGGAGCTAGAATGTCAAGTTAGATTCAAGAAATAGAAGCTGGAGGAGAGAGAAAATCAAGTTTAAGATTGAAATCAATAGCACAAGGTAAGAACATCAAGATTTTAATATATTTTTAAGTTTGTTATTGTTGAAAAAGCATGGAAATGATGTTATAGTAGAGTTTTCTTAAATAAATTCTTATGTTCTTGATATATTAGTGAAGGGAAATAAGTGAAAATGAGGGGAAATATTATAGAGAAAGGGAATTAGGGGGTTATAAACTTAGTAATCAACATCTTGCACTAAAACAGTTTTGGACAGCAGTAGTAGGTTAACTTTGAAAAATCACCATAAATTGTGGAAATCGAATTAGAGGATGAAAAAAATATGGAATTAAATCTTATTAAGTCTAGTTTATCATAGAAAAAACGGTGTAAGTAATGGAATTGTAAATCATGAGATATAATAAATTTTGTGAGACAAGGTCAGAATGAATTCATATTTTATTAATTAAACAATAATATTTTAATAAGTAATAATATTTTATTAATTAATATTATAATACATAAAAGAGAAAAAGAGAGAACATCCTTCTCATCTTTCTTTCTTTTTACGAAAACTAAGTGGGGAAGAACAAACAATTTGTTTCATTATTTTCCTTCAAATTCAAGCATAAGATATTGTTTTTCTTCAAAATTTTCATAGATTTTGAATCTTTAAAGCTTGTTTTACATATATGTATCAATAGTTTTTTTATTTTATTTTATCAAGTATATTGAAAGTTGTCATTAAAGGGCATTGATGGAAGCTTAGAAAACTTAAGTGAAGTAGGTATATTTTTGGATAGGAAATTATTAGTATATGAATTCTAGCTTGTTAGCGTAAAAAAGAAATAAAAATGGATGGAAAGTCTACTTGGCACATTTGGCCATGGAGGGGAAGTAAAGAACCTTGGCCACTTTGTGTAATATTGGTGCTAAATGATTGCTTGTGAAGTAGCGAGTATTCTGATGAAGACGAAATTAAAAACGGATAATCGAGTCGAAAGATATGTGAATTTCGGACTAGAAAACTTAAGTTGTCAACTTGATTAACCATGCATATTTAAGTTTGTTATTATTAGTTGTAGTATTAGAATGAATAAATGACATTGTTTCATATTTAATTGATCCTATTGTAGCTAAAAACAAAGCGAGCATTTTGAAGGAGAAAGACGAAGAAAATGAGTAAAGCGATTGAAATTTCGGTTTGTGTTAATATCTTATTTTCATTACATAATGCTTTAGAATATCTCGAGCTAAATGCACTTTCTGAGGCAACTGTTGAGATAAGAATAGCAAGAATATCTTGAGCCATTTGTGCAATAATAAGGATTTGTTAACACAATAATAAATCAAATAAACCTGAATTGTTTACTTCTTCCTCCTCACCCAAATACCTATCAAACTCAGATTTACTTTCTAGTCCAACTTATTTTTTCTTCTTAAGGTATTTTTCCTTGGCTAAGTCCGTTTGCATTTCTGGATGATCTATTTCCATTGAATTGAAAAGATTTGTCAACTAGATCTACCTTCAAACAATTGAATTCTCTCGGCATTAGAAGAATACTCATTGATAGGGCTGTGCATTATTCGGTAAAAACTGAAATTTTTCGGTTAACCGACCGAGTTCGGTTAATCGGTCGGTGAACCGAAAAAATTCAGTCAGAGGTCGGTTAAATTTTTTTGGTTTGTTCGGTTATCGGTTAAATCGGTTCGAAACGGACCGATTAACCAAAAAATTCGTAAACCAAATTTCTGAGGCCTAACCAGTTAAATTTAAACCAGTGCCCCACCCAAATTTAAACAGCCATTTCTCACTTCTCAAGACAAAGAAGTCATTGTCCAATTTCTCAACAATTTCTAACATCAATGACCCAAGTGCCGACTACTCTGATCTACCCCATGCTCTCAATGAATCCCCCTCCCTCCCTATTTTCACTTTCACTTTCACTTAACACCCAACCCTAATATTTTCAATCTCGATAAAGACTCTCAATGAATCCCACCCTAAATCACACACTTAAACTTTCACTCACACACTATTTCTCATTTTCTCTTCTGCCGGAGTCGCCGAGTCAGAGTGTCGGACCACCACACCAATACCTAGACCAGGGCTAGGTTTGCTTTCTTCTAATTTCCCTTTTGTTTTTTTTTTCAATTTCTTGAATGGGTCTGTACTCTGTCTGTAGTTGACTGATCTGATCTAATATAATATTCATTTTTTTTCTAATTATTGAACTTGTAGTTGACTGATAGTATTTTTGCAATTAATGCATTTTGCGACCATATTTTTCTGTAACCTATCTTTTTCATTTCATTTTTTTCTCATCAATTATTGTTGAACACTAAACTACGATTACAATGATACATTTAAAAAAAATGTACCAAGAAAAATATATAATTTTTAATATATATAAAAAAAAGGCACATAATGCTTATTTATTTGGAAATAATTGGAAATGCCTTAAAATCACTAAAAAACAGCTTTTGTAATGTTAGCAGTTTATATAGGGTTATCATATATTTGGATTTGGGTAATTTTCGGGTAATTCGGGTAATTTGGATAATTTTCGAGTAATTCGGGTAATTCGGGTAATTCGGGTAATTTTTAACCAAAAATGAACAACACATATTTTTCGGTTAATTCGGTTAACCGACCTTATTAACCGAAAAAAATTTCAGTTCGGTTAATTATTTTTAAAAAAATTCGGTTCGGTTAACAGTTAAAAAATTTTGGAGGTCGGTTAATTCGGTTATAACAATTTCGGGTCCGTTAACCGACTGAACACCCCTAATCATTGAACAAGCAATGCAATTATTTATCAATCATTTTCATAATGTCATTAGCAACATTAGGAAAAAGCAAGTTGACCCCAAAGTCCAAAAAGCTCATTTTACATCGCATATCAAAGATAACCGCCACAATCTTGTTTCCTTCACCCTAATACTTATTATAATTATCCCTTATTTTTGAAGTCATGGAAATTATATCTAAATCTCCACAATCTTGCCACCCATAAAAAAGACAACGCACATCTATCAATACTTTAAAAAGTGAATGAGAGGTAACATGCAAAGATATAGACACCTTTAATGTAAGATAATAAAAAGGCTCTAGCACTTTTATAACTATTCGAACAATTTCCCAATCATCAAATGTAGAAACTCCATCTTCAGCAATGAGATCAAGAAAAAAGTTATGATCATCATGTACATATGATTCAAATGCACGCTCATATTTTTCTTCCACCTTTAACATCATATAAGTTGAGTTCTATCTAGTAGTCACATCTAAACATAATTAAGCCTTACTATTTATCATTTCTTCTTTTGCTCGTTGGTTGAATTTTTTTTCAACCTTGATGGTAATGCTCTTATATACCTCACAACACCTCTAACTCAATCTACAGACACAGAAGCATCCTTAATACTATATTGTAGAAAGAGATTAAGAATGTGTGCAACACATCTCATATGCATAAATTTCCAATTTGCAACAGAAGCATTTCAATGATTCAATTTCTTTCTCAAATATTCAATGGCAACACTATTAGTGGATGCATTATCAACCGTAATAGTGAAGACCCTCTAAATCCCCCAATCTTGAAGACATTTTTCAAGAGCTTGACCTATGGTTTCACCTCTATGAGTAGATATTGGACAAAAATTTATAATCCTTTTTCGCAACCTCCACTCATCATCCACCCAATGTGCCGTTAAAACCATGTAAGATATCCTCTGCAATGAAGTATAAGTGTCTGTTGTCAAACAAACTCTATTTATATCCTTTTCAAAATAATTCTTCATTATATTTTTCATGGAGTTAAATAAATTTAGACAATCCCTTCCAATTGTCCAACGAGATGGAATACTAAACTGTAGGCATGCTATAGAAAGAAAGTATTTGAAACCCTCTTCCTCTACAATTTTAAAAGGTAGTTCATCCAATATTATCATATAAACCAATGCCTTTCCAACAACATCTTTATCAAACACCCAAGTTGATAAATCTGTCGTTTCTTGGCTAGTCTTCACAAATGTTAATTCCGATTGCTTCGGGTCAGAAGTATTACCTTAAGGTCTTTTTACACATGTTTTCAAATGATTGTTCAAATTCGTTGTAGAAACAGAAGTTGATTCCATGGTGTAAGTAGCATCACAAGCATTATTCCTTGCTCTCTTCTCCCCCTTTTCAGTTACATATTTGGTGAAATGGCCCCAACAAGCTGCCCTTGGAATAATCTTTCTTCGAACATTTCCCTTGGTTGTTGTTTGATCATCTCTACTTGGCGAAGAATTTTGTGAACTTTGAGTTGAACCATCTCACTTTGGATCACTCATCTACAAGTTAAAAAGAACAAATTAACTAATGATAGAGTCAAAAAGAACAAATTAAACCCTTACTAGAAAAAAGACAAAATTAATTAGACAAGGCTGAATTAACTATCTATTTTAGTATCTGATTTAAAGTTCTAAATTGAGTTTCATATAAGCAATTATTAAATATAATAATTACAAAATTAATTGGTTGAATTGGCAGTTGAGATGTTATATGGTCTAATATATGTCTGTTACATATTAACTAGTCAGGCAATGTCTTGCTACAATAAAATTGTTGTCGCTTATTTCGTACATTGTTTTGCTCTCTATTGACTTAGTCATATCTTGTTTACAGAAAGCTTACTAGTATTGTGGACAACATTATCATCCAGTTGACCAATCAAATATTCCTCGTCCAAGTACTGTCCAAAATGTGAAGATGTATATTATCCTCTATCCAAGTATCAATGTAGTATCCTTTCCAATTTTACTAGCAATGGAGAATAAGATGTTTACTGGTTTTAGAACTAAAATACCTATAGCTTAACTTCTTTACTACATTACACTTTGCTAGTTGCTTGTGACATTTTACTGAACTCAATACCTTCAAAATTGAAAAAAAATTAAATTATTTCTTTTTAAAATACTAATATCGAAAATGAAAGTAACCAAAATGGGATTTTTTAACTTCAATAAATCTATGAAGTCTTGTTATAACCATCAAAACAAAACTAGTTGCAGGGATGAAACAAAGGGTAGGTACCTCAATTATCGTTGCTCTGTCTCGACGAATCACCATGTTTTCTCAGTTTTGTTAAGATGTATGCCACTGCCCACTATAACTTTGGTACCCAAGGCGGAGTGCGCACGATATAGGTAGGTCACACCCCCAAGAAGAAGTAATGTTTTTGCCACAAACTTCTTTGATGGTCTTTTTAGTAACTTTTTCTTCCTAGATTTGTCATTATAAGGATTTTGATTTGGGATGTTTGAATGAACTGACGAAGAAGAGAAAGAAGAATTGAGGGTTTAATTTAGGGTTTTTTTAAAGAAAAATGATAAATTTTGCATTTGGGAATTGGGAGTTTCAGGTTTGAATTGAAGAAGAAGAATGGACGATGGAGTCTTGACTTTCGGGGAAATTGGGAAAAAAATGGTAAGGCTGACCAAGCTTTGGGAAATTGGGAAAATGGCAAATGGGCTTTAAGGGGGAAATAGGGTGGGTTTAGGCTTTGGGAGGAAATAAGTATTGTAAAAGGATTTTGGCCTGGGGAATATAAATTTAAAAATTAAAATTATATAGTTTGTATTTGATTTATTCAAATTCAAAAATTCAACTTGGCTCTAACTCGAAGTTTGAAAAAAATTTGATTTGATTCAATTAACTCGATCAACTAATTCGAAATTTGAAATTTTTTTCGAATTTTTCAAGTCGAATCAAATTTTGCTCACCTTTAACTATTGCGATACCCAGAGGTGGATATCATGATATTCCCTGTTTTTGGACCTTGTAAATTCCCATTTTGTTTGAGATATTGTGATACTGAGGGTTGGTTATCGTGATACCACTATGTAAAACCAAAATTTTTAACTTTTGAAATTCCAGGGGTATCGTGATACCAGGGGTCCGATATCACGATACCCTAAATATTTTTAACCCTCAATTGAAACTATTCGAGAAATTGTAATACCTCCTTTGGATATCGTGACTTCACTGAACAAACCCCAAAATACTTATAAAATTATCAAATTTTCTCTCAACTCTCAAAAATCCAACCTACCAAGTTCAAAATTAAACCAATATAAATTAAAATTCTAATATAAATGTAGAAAATATGTGGAGTCCATGCTTAATAATCCAAATATTTACAAATTTTTGGTTCAATTGCTACACGCAACAAGTTAAAAATTTCTCTTAGGGTGATATGTAACACCCCCATAGTGATGCTTGCACAAGGTTCCGAGTACCAACAAACGTCTCGTTTTCTTTAGCCGTATGGGTTGATTCACTAATCGTCTCTTCATGATGCCTCATTTCCTCACTCGAATGCCTTGCATCCTCGAATTTGAACTTGCAAACATACACCACTTCAAATTGTTGGAACATTTTCAAATATTTATAGTATCCCAATAACTATAAATGAATGGGTGTAATTAATCAAAAGATAAATCTTTTGGTCATTGGTCAAAAGTTTTGTCATTTGATTTTTTAAAAAATAATTATAATTATTCAAAAAATATTATTTGAATAGTTACAAAATTAAATGAATAATTATTATTTATTTATTCATAAAGACACCTATTGAAAGATGTCTCTATGAAGAGACAAGAAAATTCCTATAAATAGGAATGGGTTTTCATTTGGAAATATATCAATAAATTCTAATATTATTTCTTCTCTTCCTTCATTTTCTAATATTATTAGATTATTCTATAAAGTATTACTGAAGAAATCCTTTGTAGAAATTGAGTTTTTTGTTATACATTACTCAGTGCATAGTGGACTATTCTCGTCAGTGCAAAGTGCAAATAGTCATTGGCTTCATTGTATCCTCGAGGTTAATTTGCTTGGAACTCATTTGCACACTGAAGATAAGTGGGGGCGAATATAACCTTAAAGATAGTGCCTTGATACACGCCTTGGAGCCTTGTCCTATTTCTTCTTTTCTTTTCGAGTTCTGATCGTGTGTTCGAGATTTTTCTTTAAGGGAGTTTTGTACTAACAATTTTAAGGTTATAATACATGATGACTACCACAACACATGAAAGTGGAACTCTAAGGGAGTTGGCTTCCAACTTAGTTAAACTTGATCGGTTTGATGGTGGCAATTTTCGACGATGGCAGAAAAAGATGCACTTCTTATTATCAACATTGAAGATTGCTTATGTTTTGGATACTCCAAGACCTGAAGAGAATGAAAACGAATCTGTTGCTGCAACCCGAGAAAGACAAAAATGGGACAATGCTGACTACATGTGCAGGGCCATATATTGAATGGTTTATCTGATGGTTTGTTCGACACCTACCAAAACGAGGTCATTGCTAAAGAATTATGGGACAAATTGGAGGCAAGATACATGACCGAAGATGTTACAAGTAAGAAATTTCTTGTCAGTCGTTTTAATAATTATCAAATGGTTGATGGTCGTTCTGTTATGGAACAATTTCGTGATATTGAAAAGATGTTGAATCAATTTAAGCAATATGATATGAAAATGGATGAAATGATTGTGGTATCCTCCATAATAGACAAACTTCCTCCATCTTGGAAAGACTTTAAAAGGAGTCTAAAACATAAGAAAGAGGAAATATCTCTTGAGGCTTTGGCAAATCATCTTCGTATTGAAGAAGAGTATAGAAAACAAGATCAGAACCTAAATTCTAAAAATGCCAAAGTACATGTTACGGAGGAAGTACAGACTACTAAACCATTCAAGAGAAAGTTCAAACAGACTGATTGAGCACCTAAGTTCAAAAAGAAACAAAAGGGCTCATGCTATCATTGTGGAAAGCCGGGACATTTCAAGAATGAATGTCAATTTTTAAAGAAGAAATCATCTTCTAAGGCTGATAATAACGAAAAGTTCGTTGCAATGATAACTGAAATTAATATGGCACAAGATGATAATACATGGTGGATTGATACCGGAGCAACCAAACATGTGTGCAAAGACAAAAGCATGTTCACAAAGTTCACACAATGTGAAAATGGCAATGTCTTGTACATGGGAAATTCTTCCACCGCAGCAATTAAAGGCAAAGGGTCTGTTGAACTACAATTCACTTCTGGAAAGGTTTTAACCTTAATTGATGTATATTATGTACCAGAAGTTAGGAAAAATTTAGTGTCTGGAAGTCTGTTGAATAATTTTGGTTTCAAACTTGTTTTTGATGCAGATAAGTTTATTTTGTCTAAAGGAGGAATTTTTGTGGGAAAAGGGTATATGTATGAAAGCATGTTCAAACTTAATATTATTAATAAGAATAAAATACTATTTCGCTTATATGGTTGAATCTTTTGTTTGTGGCATTATAGGTTAGGTCATTTGAATTATAGAAAATTGAATGACATGTATAAATTAGATCTAATTCCTATTTTTAATAATAATATTGAAAATGCAATACATGTATGTTGACTAAAATTACAAGAAACCCTTTCCCTAAGGTTAAAAGGAAAACAAAATTGCTTGATTTGATACATAGTGATTTATGTGACATGCATAATACTCCTACATTAGGTGGAAAGAAATATTTTGTTACTTTTATTGATGATTATTCTAGATATTGTTATGTATATTTATTGCATTCAAAAGATGAAGCGCTTGATAAATTTAAAGTTTATAAATCTGAAGTTGAACTTCAGTGTGAATCATTTATCAAGTGCTTAAGATCGGATATAGGTGGAGAATACTATAATCCAAGTTATTTTGAACTCACTGGAATTGTCCATCAAGTTTCAGCCCCTTATACACCACAACAAAATGGTGTAGCTGAAAGAAAAAATAGAGTCTTAACTGAAATGGTAAATTCAATGTTATCATATTTAGGTCTTGGACAAGGTTTTTGGGGAGAAGCTGTTCTAACAGCTTGTCATATATTGAATAGAGTTCCTAATAAGGAAACTAAAATAACCCCCTATGAACAATGGAAGACAAGGAAACCAAACCTTAATTATTTGAAGGTTTGGGGTTGTAGAGCTATTGTAAAATTTCCAACACCTAAACGTAAAAAGTTAGGTGAAAGAGGAATTGAATGCATATTTATAGGTTATGCACATAATAGCAAGGCATATAGGTTCATGGTAATTGAACCAAATGATTCAATTTCAATTAATACTGTTTTTGAATCAAGAGATGCTATTTTTGATGAAAATAGATTTAATTCTATATCAAGACAATTACAACCACAACAATTGATTCATTCTTCAAATGAGAATGAGATTCCATTGAAACAAATTGATAATAATGATGAATCTTGTCAAGAATTAAGAAGAAGTAAGAGGATTAAAAAGGTCAAAGATTTTGGACCAGATTTTATTATGTTTCTTGTAGAAGGAAAATGTGAAAGTATATGCAATAAGATACCTTATTGTTATAATACCAAATCTGATCCTATTACATTTGAAGAGGCAGTGAAATCTTAAGACTCTGCTTTTTAGAAAGAAGCAATAAATGATGAGATGGATTCAATAATGTGAAATCAAACTTGGATCTTAGTTGATCTTCCACCAGGTTCCAAACCAATAGGTTGTAAATGGATCTTCAAAAAGAAAATGAAGGTCGATGGAACCATTGATAAATTTAAAGCAAGGTTGGTAGCAAAGGTTTTACACAAAGACAAGGTATTGATTACTTTGATACCTATGCTCCAGTAGCAAGAATTGCTACAATTAGACTATTAATATCACTTACCTCTATATATAATTTGGTTGTTCACCAAATGGATGTTAAAACTGCATTTTTAAATGGTGAATTGGAAGAGGAAGTGCACATGGAGCAACCGGAAGGATTTGTTGTTCCAGGACAAGAGCATAAGGTATGTAAGCTTGTTAAATCTTTATATGGGCTTAAACAAGCACCAAAACAATGGCACCAAAAGTTTGACAAGGTTGTTTTAGCTAATGGCTATAAAATAAATGAATCCGATAAGTGCATATATAGCAAATTTGATAATGGAAAGGGTGTCATAATTTGCTTATATGTAGATGACATGCTCATTTTTGGCACGGATTTGGAACAAATAGAAAACACAAAGAAATTTTTGTCAAACAACTTTGCTATTTTGCTATGAAGGATATGGGTGTAGCAGATGTTATTCTTGGATTAAAATAACCCGAGATGAAAACACTATAGCTTTATCACAATCACATTACATTGAAAATGTGCTTAAAAAGTTTGATCTTTTCAATCGTATACCAAAGATCTACACCCATGGATCCTCAATTAAAATTAGTATCTAATGCTGGTAGGAAAATTGATCAATTGAAATATGCAAGTCTAATTGGTTGTCTTATGTATATAATGACTTGTACAAGACCAGATATTGCATATGCTGTTGGAAAATTGAGTAGGTACACAAGTAATCCAAGTAGTTTGCATTGGCAAGTTTTGAATAGAGTACTTAGGTACTTAAAGAAAACTATTAACTATGGATTGTGTTATAATGGATATCCTCCAGTTTTAGAAGGGTATTCGGATGCTAGTTGGATTACAAGTTTGGAATATCATGCATCTACTAGTGGATGGATCTTCATTCTTGGTGGAGGAGTCATTTCTTGGGGTTCCAAGAAACAAACGTGTATTACTGATTCCACCATGGCAGTAGAATTTATTGCATTAGCCGCTGCATCTAAAGAAGCAGAATGGTTAAGACATTTACTTTATGATGTACCTTTATGGCTTAAGCCAATTTCACCTATTTCTATCCGTTGTGATAGTGAAGCTACTCTAGCAATGTAACAGCCCAATTTTCAGTAGTGTCAGAATAGTGATTTGAGATCACTAAATCTGATAAAAACGTTAGAAAAATTTATTAATTAATAATTATAAGTTCAGTGTGATTTTAGAAATATTTTTAAATTAGTGAATTTTGTGATTTAAAAGAAATTATTAGGCAAATTGGGTCAAAAACGAGGTATCGAGACCTCGATACTATAAACTGAGTTGTAAATATTTTATAAATATTTACGAGTGTCATTAGGTGGTATTAAAGTTTCGTTAAGTATTTTAATGTTCCGATGGTTAATTGATTAAAAGGACTAAATTGCAACAAGGGTAAAAGTTTAATTATAGATTAAAGAAAAGTTAAAATGACTAAATAGGTAAATATGCCAAGTCCCATAAATGAGGCGGCATATGCATGATAAAATCGAGATTTTTTTGAAGTATATTATTATTTATTATATTGTAAATTATATTAATTATATTATATTATTATATTTCAAATAAATAAAATTGTTGACAAATGCATGGTGTATATGATGACATGTGGAAGAATGAAATACATACATATTAGTAATGATTACATATTTACTTATTATTTAAGTAAGAAATATTATATTATTATTTTATTGTTATTATATTAAACTAATTTAATAAAAGAAATAAAAGATAGAAAAGAGAAATGGAAATGAAGTGCAAACGAAAACAGGGGAGAAAGGAAAGAAAAAGAAAAAGGGAAGGAAAGAAAGAAAATTTGGGGTTTCAAGGTTTCAAGCTCAATTGGTAAGTCAAATTAAGTTAGAAAATTTGGGGTTTCAAGGTTTCAAGCTCAATTGGTAAGTCAAATTAAGTTATTTTCTTATAATTTTTGAGTTTTTGGAGTTCTAGAACAAAATATTTCATGGTTTATGTTGAAATTTGGGAATATGATATATTTCTAGACATTGATTATGTTGAATAAATGAAAGAATTAGGGGTTAAATTGATTGAATTTCAAGTTAGAAGTTAGTAAAGGATTTAATTGTAAAATAAAGTGTAAGTTTTGAATAGTAGGGACTAAATTGAAAGAATCCCGAAATTAGGGATTTATGGTGAAAATAAAGAGTTAAAATGAGTTTTAGTAAGAATTAAGAGAGAATATGGAGTTAGATTGGGAAAATAAAATTAGTATTGATAAGGGATTAAATTAGAATTTAGGTAAAGCTTAGGTATAAATGGAAATGTTTTGATGAAATTGTGTATTAATAATTTTTAATTGTTTAATTACGTAGCTAATGTCGTGCAAGAGTCATTGTCGAGAAAGGAAAGGGGAAGGTGATCAAGGAGTGACTCGAGAAAATTTACGGTTAGTATTACCATAATTTGAATTTAATTATTAATTGTTAAAATTTAAATTAATATACATGATAAGAAAATTGAGGTGAGTATCATGATTGAATCGAATGAAATATATATATATATATATATATACATATTGATATTGAATTTATTGATAGTAATTGTTGAATTTTGAATAATATGTTTAGTAAATAAAAATAAGGAGAATATCGATATTTAATTGAATGAATTAAAAATATGAATTGAATAAAAGTGAATTAAATTATGAATAAGTGTGAATACGTGAATTGAGTATTGACTGAAAAGTGGTTTGATTCGAATCGAGGTATGATTTGTGAAATATGTATTGGTCTTGAATTGTATATTGATTTGAAAGTGGGAAGTGAATTTGAAATAGAAAATATATTGAATCAAATGGTGATTAAATTGTATAATGATTTGAATTGAAAGTATGAGAAAGTGATTGAATTGAAATGTGATTCGAAACCCTATTAACTAGTCGAAATTTGAGTCGGATATAGTTGGCATGCCATAGGATTGGAAGTGTTCAGGATACTTGACCTTGAGTCGATGAGACACTGGGTGTCATACTGTTACTTCGGATAGATTCGATGAGGTACTGGGTACCAACTTACTTCGGCTTTGCCGATGAGACACTGGGTGTCAACTATTGCTTCGAACTATCCGATGAGGCACTGGGTGCCGTACTGGTGTGTTTGGTTGGATCCGTGTATCCGCCAAAGTCCGAGTCATGTTAATAGGGGGAAAATAAAAGAATTGAAGTAAGAAATGATATTGAATTATGAATTATGTGAATATTTGAAGGTATATGGATTGGAAATTAAAAGCAATTTGAATTGAAGTAAATTGATTTGAAATAAGACATTGAATTGAGATGTGAAAATGGAATGTGAGAATTATGGTTCAAGAAACAAATAATGATAAATTTTATGAAATAGTTTTTGGTAATATGAAATGATGTAAAATGACAAGTGAAAATAAAATGATTTGAAATAGTGAAATAATATGTGAATTTAATTGAATACAAGTTATTGAATTTTATTTATGGATTTAATGTGTAAATTGAGTGTTAAAAGATTATAAGTGTAAAATTGAATATAAATAGAAATGATAATGAATGAGTTGATGAAATGATTGAGTTTGTATGGATTGGAATGAGTTATTAGAATGAGATGTTGAAAATCCAATAAAATTTAGATAGTGTAACAAGGTATGAATACAATTAAATATAAGATTGAAATATTGTTTATTGTTATTAATGATCAAGTTGATTTAAAGTATGAGGCAATTAACGAATAATTGTAGACATAAATTAAATGTATATAAATTATCGATTAAAGTTATTAATTTGAATTATGGTAATACCACTGAGTATTCCCATACTCAGCGTCTGGTTGTTTCGCATGCAGTTAGTAGAAAACCAGTGTTCGGTCCAGCATCCAGAGTAATCCCGACCTCAGAGAAATTTAGCGATGTATTTTTCTTTTGATAACGTGGCATGTACCTAAGTAATGTTTATACCTAAGTGATGTATAGGGATTAGTCAATTTGAATGTTTGTATCTATGATATTGCTAAAGGAAGATGTGTGAGTATGTGATAATGTTTGGCTTTTAAAATGGTTAAGTATGAATATGTTTGGTAATATGTATGTTTAGATGATAAATCATGCATGGAAATCATGAAAGAGTAAAATTTGTAAAGAAACAGATTTCAAGCAGCTACAGTGATGTAACTTTGAAAAATCACCTAGGATAGTATAAAATTAATTAGAGAGTGAATGATATATGGAATTAAAGCTTGTTGAGTCTATTTTCATGGAAAAATAACGGTTTAACAAAAGAAATTTTATATTTTGAGATATGAGAACTTTAGTGAGACAGGGTCAGAACTGTTTTGGAGTCCTCTGTTCTAAGTTTAGAAAATCATTATAAATTGCAAAAAATGGTTATGAGTTGTAGTTTATATCTATAGATTCCTTATTGAGTATATTTTCTTTAGAAATGAGTAATAACTTCATATGAAAATCCTATAGTGAGAAAATTTATTTTTAGTGGCAAGAGGTCAGGACAGTCAAGTGGTAAAATAGGGGAGACTTTAACTAATAAAATGTACTAATTGGCTGAACCAAAAATTCTGAAAATTTTATAGTAGGAAGATATATGAGTCTAGTTTTAGTTAAAATTTTCGGAATTAAATTTCGAGTCCCGTAACTCGATTTATAATTAATTTAGTAACTGCTGCGCGATTAGACAGATTGCTGTAAATAGTGAAATTAATTTTCAAAACAAGTTTTTATGCTTCGAATTAGTAAGATAAGCTAAGTAATGCCTCGTACTCGACTCCGGAAACGGTCTCGGGTAAGGGGTGTTACAAGCAAAGGCATATAACCAAGTATATAATGGAAAGTCTAGACGCATTGGATTAAGACATAGTTATGTCCGACAATTAATCTCTGATGGAGTGATCACTATTAATTATGTGAGGTCAAGTGAAAATTTGGCAGATCCTTTGACAAAAAGTCTTGCTAGAGATGCAGTAAAAAGGACCTCAAAAGGGATGGGACTCAAGCCTATTAATTAAAGTCACCCATGATGGAAACTCGACTCAACGCTTGGTAAAACATCAAGCCTTGAGTTCAATGAGACAAAGTACATCATTAGTATGTGTCTGTTAACACTATAAATAAATTCATCCTAAGATTAAAGTGCTAGGTACCCGTAATGATAAGGGAAGGATGAGTAATATACTCTTAATGGACCCATAACATAAATATGTTAGAGTGTTATAATTACGAGAACACTTTTGATGGGATCTACCTATGTGAGTGGAAGTGTGGCCGCTTCTAGGAGCTTAAGGGCTTGGATCTGACAGCACTCATGAAAAGAGGACATAGACACATGGCCATAAAGTGTCCCTAGATACTATGCATTGACTGATGTTGAAATCATTGTGTGAGATGTGTTCAGTTAATCAAATGGAATAGTTGGTTCAAAGCTTAGTCTACCATGCAATTTAGATTAACTTTAACATGTTTTTCACTAAGTGAAGGTTCAATCGTAAGACACCTTTATTTATGCAAATTGATTTCCAAGAATATCAAAATCTAAATATTTTGAAAATGGGGGGAGATTGTTGGAACATTTTCAAATATTTAGAGTATCCCAATAACTATAAATGAATGGGTGTAATTAATCAAAAATAAATCTTTTGGTCATTGGTCAAAAGTTATATCATTTGATTTTTTAAAAAAGAATTATAATTATTCAAAAAATATTATTTGAATAGTTACAAAATTAAATGAATAATTATTATTTATTTATTCATAAAGACACCTATTGAAAGATGTCTCTATGAAGAGACAAGAAAATTCCTATAAATAGGAATGGGTTTTCATTTGGAAATATATCAACAAATTCTAATATTATTTCTTCTCTTCCTTCATTTTCTAATATTATTAGATTATTCTATAAAGTATTACTGCAGAAATCCTTTGTAGAAATTGAGTTTTTGTTATACATTACTCAGTGCATAGTGGACTATTCTCGTCAGTGCAAAACGCAAATAGTCATTGGCTTCATTGTATCCTCGAGGTTAATTTGCTTGGAACTCATTTGCACACTGAAGATAAGTGGGGGCGAATATAACCTTAAAGATAGTGCATTGATACACGCCTTGGAGCCTTATCCTATTTCTTCTTTTCTTTTCTAGTCCTGATCGTGTGTTCGAGATTTTTCGTTAAGGGAGTTTTGTACTAACACAAATATTTCACATTGGTAGTCAATGATCGGACACTACTTGAACGACTTGGCACTCTAGCTCATTATTAGGGGACACTTCCTTCACCTTAGGTTCAGGTTCTACACACTTGAAGTTCTTTACCTCTCCACCTACTTCCACAGTCATATCTCATTTTCCCACAGCTATGGCGACTTTAGAGGTAGCTAGGAACGGTTTCCCTAATAGAATTGGTATCTCTAAATCCTCGTCAAAGTGAAGAACTATGAAGTCAATCAATAAAATGAATTGTCAAACTCTTACTAAAACATCATCCAAAACTCCCTTTGGGTGAACTAGGGACCTATCGGCTGGTTGGAGAGTTACTGGAGTTTCCTTAAGACCTAACCTACGGTAGATGGACAAAGACAGTAAGTTTATACTTGCTCCAAGATCGCAAAGTGCCTTGCCAAAATTAACACCTCCAATCTCTATGGGATTGGTGAAACTACCGGAGTCCTTGAGTTTTGGTGGGACTCTTCTAGACACAACAACACTACAATCGACATTAGGAGCGAATCACTCTTCTCTCTCAATATTTTTTTCCTAAACATTACTTCTCTAAGGAACTTGACATATTTCAACACTTTTTCTAAGACCTCAAACAATGGGAGATTAACTTTCAAAGCCTTAAACATCTTAAGGGAGTCTAGAAACTCTTCATTGTCTCACTTCTTCTTCTCTTCTAGTCTACTCGGAAAGGGTATGGGGTCGGATTTGATTGTTGTATTAGAACGGTTCTATCCTTTGGTTCAGTTCGTGTGGGCTCGCTCTCTGGTCCATCCTTCTCTCCCACCCCATCTCCAACATTAAGAGTGCGTGTGCTCTCATTCTTCTTTCATATCCTTCTCCCCACTAATTGGCCGGATAGGTTTCTTAACCACAACCCCGAATCTAAGGGTAATTACCTTAGCATGTTCTTTTCCTTCCCTCTTCGAGTATGACTCGGTATTACTAAAAATGCTAGAGGTGCATGGTTTTGCAATAATTGCATGATTTGGTCTAACTGACCACGAATTTGATGCACATCAGCTTGCAACACATGCAAGCCTTCCTCTACCTTACTTACCCTAATTGACATTAGAGGGTCACTATTAAAAGTTGGTTTTCTTTTCGGATCTTGGGATGCCCTAAATGGTAATAGAGGTTGATAAGATGCATTGGGTCTAAGAGGATTAAGATTTTGGGCTCCTTGATTGGAAGGACCTCCTTGGTTCCCTCCTTATCTAAGATTAGGATGGTCACGCTACCCCGGGTTATAGGTGTTGGAGTATGGGTTATATCCTCTATTCCTACATAGTTAACCTCCATTTGGTTTCTCTCATTAAGCTAATGTGGGTTTTTTTATTGGTCTAGTAACAAAATTAACCCTATAATATTTGCACATTCTATCAATTTGGTCTTAAATATAAAAAAATTCAACAACTTTAACCTTCAATGTTTACAAAATTTGTTATTTTAGTTCTAATTCTAAAAAATCAATAAATTTGGCCGTCAATATTTACAAAATCTTTCAAACAAGTCCTAACTCTATTTTTTTTTACAAAATTCATTTTAATCCTTTATAATTCATCTATTAACCAATGCTATTGCAATAATTAAGAGAACGTAAGTCTAAGTATGCTTAAACATTTTTTAAACATTTTTTAACTTAAAAGATTAAAAATATTTATAAATAAAAGCAAACATTATAAAAAAACAGTAGCCATTGCAGGCAAAGAGCTGTTGTAACATTAAAGTTTGATGAATATCTTGCGACATGATTAAAATTCCTTAGATATTTTCATCTTGAAACAAGGTTAAAAAAACATCATTAACTTTGGTTTTATTTACTGATAATTATTTATAAACCCAAAGAAACTGCAAGTGACAGTGTCAATAATACATACTGGTGGTGAATATATATATACCATTTAAAGGGAATCTCCTAAGAGAAAAAACTGTATCAGGGGTTCACTGAATCCCTTAATCAATGAAGGGGAAGGAGACCCCATGCTCAGTAGATAAAATCAATTAATGCCCATTTAAAGGACCACTTGCCTCCATCCATCCCTTACCTCAATGTCTTTCCACTTTCTAATCCATACATTGTATTGTGCTCGTATTATTTTTCGTATTATAATCATCTCTATATTCATTCATACGTCTTTATCGTATTTGTTCATCGAAAATTATCTAATTTTTTAATAAAAATCTCTTTAATCTCTCTTGATTTTAATATTAAATAAATTGATCACTCTTTCTAAAAAAATTAAAATAATTTAATTCCAATCAAATTAAAAAGTGAACATCTAAAATAATTAATCAAAAATATTAAAATGAATATGATAATTAATTATGATTACTCTTCGAAATTGAGAGAGAGTGAAAAAGTGTTTTCACCTATTTTTTTCCAGCCCACAGGATTTAACTATATTTTGCACATGGTTTTTCACAGGTTTTGAACTCTAATCTACTTTAGCCTGAAATTGGTTGCCCATTGGTTTTCTATTTTGGCAACTGACAAGCCAAAGCAACCCCTTTTTATTACATGAAAATCAACTGTTTGGATAGCTTTGGACAACCAATATCTCCATTTCCAATTGCTTAGGGTTTGCAGACAAGTTGTCAGGTTCTTCCCCTAATGACCAATTGGACAAATTAACCCAAATTTATTCATAACTCATTGGACTACTTGGTATTGAATGACTCAAATTAGCATTCATTATATAGATTGTAGATAAACATCATCTTTTCCCCATTTTTTTCTCATTTTTTGGGGAAATTTTTTATTTTTTATTAATTTCAGTCTCACTTAATTTTTTGGTTGTGAGTTAACAGTGTTTTCAAACGTTGTCCACGAATAAAATAATTGTCCTACTTGAGAAAAGAAAACAAACAACTTTATTAGATACTAAAGGGTCAAATGATGAAATCAAAATGGAGGCAAATTGATTTAACTAAACACTTTAAACACCACAAATCTAATGTGATTTTAGGTCTTCTCACCTAATGTTGTTAGTATATCTTAAGCTTCTAATTTCTTTGTTAGGAAATCAAGATAAAATTAAAAAGGAATTAATGGTTTAAATTGAATTATTAATTTTAAAAGGGACTAAAATGTAATTTTTCATTTAAATTGAGGGGCTAAAATTTAAATTGAATTGTTAATCTGGAAAAGATAATATACCATCTAGGAGTCCATGCTTCTTTTTCTTGTATGCTGTAAAAGGTTTCCTATAAGAAACCTAATTGATGACAGTTTCTCGTGAAAATCATGTAAATATATATTATCCATATCCTTATTTGACAATTTTAATTTCCTTTCTAACTTAACATTGTCTCGTAAGGGCAATTCAGAATCACCATTCTCAAACACACAGTAAAATGTCCAAAATTCCAACCCTAAACTCCTTAAATGTCATTTTAGATGGTACATTGACATTTTGAGAATCTAAAATACGTAGCCCCCTCCCCCATTGGATATTTCGTGCATGCATTAGGGGCCTTACTTTACTTGGCCCCTCATTAATGCCGCCTGCTTTCTTGACTCTATAAATGCTTTTCTAAACTTCTTCAAAACCATCTCTTTTTCATTTTCTAAAACATTCAACCAAACAGCCCCCTTCACTGTCTTTTTTTTTTTGCCAATGTTAATGGAGTGGTTTTCATGCATAACTGAGGTGCCATTTAGGTGTGGAGACTGGGTTTTTGCTGCAATGAAACATCTTCCAATTGGCTTCTTCATTAGTGTGTTCAAAAGAACTTTCTTTGCTGCTTCTACCTGCACTTTTGCATTAGGTATATATACAAATTATACATATATATACATGTTTTCTTTGAGACTCAACGTATGTTTGTTTGGTTTCTAAAGGAGGATCTATGGTGGGAACAGTAGTTGGAGCAATGAAAGGACAAACAACAGAAACTGGGTTTTTGAGAGGAGCTGGAATTGGTGCAGTTGCAGGTGCAATCACAGCGGTTCAGTTACTGGAATCATTGGTGGATGGGGAGTCATTATCAAAGGTATATACCTATATGGTAGGATTTTGCTAATTCAAGTTGGGATGAGAAATAATTTCCAGACCACTACCATATTCGTTTTTAACAAAGCATTAAATATTATTATTTTTATAGGTAGCTTTATTAGTTAGCTTAGTAAATGGGAAGGTGTTCATTGAATGGGTGAGTCCAGCAGTGTTGAAAGCTTACCAATGGCAAGTAAGTAGTAACTCAGTTGAACCAACATATAGAGAAATCTCAGACATTTATGATGTAAATGGAGCAAAAGGCTTGTCCAAACATTGCATTCAAAGGCTTCCACTACATCAGTTTCGTTCCAGTGATGACATCATCATCAAATCAATGGAGGAACCTTGTTGTTCAATTTGCTTACAGGTAAGAACAAATTATAATGAAAAAATAATCAGAAAACAGTAAAGGAGTGAAATGAGATGTTTGTGTATGTGCTTTTTTTTATAGGGTTTAAAGGAAGGAGAAATGGGCAGAAATCTGCCAAGATGTGGCCATAGCTTCCACTTGAACTGCATAGATGAATGGCTAAGCCGACAAGGGACTTGTCCCATGTGTAGAGAACATGTTCTTAATGATGCTTCTCACCAATTGTAAATCATCAAAATTTTGGTTTACCACCAACAAGAAAATATGGTGAATTTTTTTTTTTTGTGGAAATGAAACTGGATGTGGGAGATGATGCAAAGAAAGAAAAAAAGAACAGTTGTATTTATAGATCATTGAATTTGAAACCTCTGATTTGAGCATTGATTGATTTCATTTGTAAAATGTTGTACAACTATTCATTTCAAAACAGAAAATATTAGACAAACCTTTTAAAATAACTACAAGAGAATCATTTTAAAATTAAATTTATATGTTTGGGTAAACAACAATTTTAAATTTTAAAAATTTCAAAACAAGTAACTCAAATTTTTATTCAAATTTCATCTAGAGGTTGTTTTTCAAAATTCATTTTATTTCATTATGTGCTATCACAATAAAATAAAATTTATAATGCTAAATTTTAGTTATCAACGTTTACATCTTTTGTCAATTTGACCCTTATTCTTTTTACTTTGAATAATTGTTTTAATGAGAAATATTGATTAAAACATTAATTTTTAATAATGTTGGCATGGCACCTTGCGTGGCAGTCCACAAATAGCTCATATTAATATGACACTATCTGTCTTACATATTATGTTAACAAATAACAAATTTATAAAAATATTTTAAAAAATTCAAAATTCAACATAAATTTTCAAAAAAAAAAAAGCATCGAGTACTACTAAATTACCTTACAAACGACAACATTTAAAAGTTTAACATGATTATTTTTATATTATTTATTTTTATGAACAAATCGATTTGTTATAGAGAAATAAATACACGATATTTATTGATGCAGTTCAGATTCACCAGTCCTACCCTACAGAATCTCGCTCAATGAATGATTTTATTCAACAATTGTTCAAATAATTTATTGGCTTAAACTCGATCTACCCTTACACAATGGATAATTACAATGCAATAATGAACCCAATTGTTGCAATCTCAAATAACCTCACATACAAATCATAGAGACTTAATGATAAATTTGGCCATTAACGTTTGCATGTTTTGTCAAAATAGCCTTAATTGTATTTTTGAGCTTTTTTTAGCCATCAACCTTTATTCTTTTTTCCAATCTGTTTTTTCTAACATATTTAATGAATAAATTTAAGGTTTTAATTTTTCTTTTCTTTCAAAAGGTTTCAATATTTCATATGTTTGTTTATTGAGTTAACTTGTTTTTAGATAATTACGTTTATTTTCTTTAAATTAAGAGTTATTTTTAATTTAATGTAAATTACGAGTTGTTTTTTTAATTTAATGTATTATTTATTTTATTATTTTCCACATGTAATTATCTTATTAGGTTATCTAAGTAATAAATTACATCTCACTAAAATATTTCACATATGAAATTCTATATCATCCCGTTAATTTTTTAATAATACTTTCATTAAATCATTAGAAAAGCAAATTGAAAAAAGAACAAAGGTGTCAAAAAGGCTTAAAAGTACAATTAAAATCATCTTGACAAAACATGCAAATATTAATGGTCAAATTTATGATTAAACCAATCATAAAACTCTACAAATAATTTTAGAAGAGTGTCAAATAAAACACAAAAAATAATAAAATAAAGCAAAGTGTTTAACTTAGACACTCTAAAATCATATCTAAGTAATGCCAATCAAAGTGTTTAACTTAGACACTCTAAAATCCAATCAACTATTCCTTTGCCCTTTAGATAAGATTTATTAACTTAAAACTGAATTTATTTTTAAAATATCTTGAATATTTATCCTATAAATTTTGTTTATCTAAATAAAATAGCCAAATTTATCTCCAAAGATAAGGGATAAGGTTTGAAATAAAGATTATCGTTCTTTCCTTCTCCAATCTTTCAAAAATCAACCAGCAACATTAAGAATAGATTAAAATATGATTTATGTTATAAAATAAAGAGAGATGGAGAGAATAAAGAAAATGAAAATATGAAAGTAATAGAGGATGTATTTTATTGATCAAAATGGATGATTACAATGCTTCATCAGAGTCTCTATTTAAAGGCATAAGAAGTATAAAAGAAGTAGAGATCTAATTCTAATAATTATTAGAATTTAAAGTATATTAAAACTTTATCTTGATCATGATGGACACCCACTTAATAAGATATTCATAACACTCTCCCTTGGATGTCCATTGGTAGATAATGTGCCTCGTTAAAACCTTATTAGGAAAAACCCTGTGGAAAAAAAATTCCTAGTAAAGGAAAAAGAGTACACATATCTATAATACGCATAATATGCTACCTCATTAAGAACCTTATCAGGAAAACTCAATGGGACAAAACCTCGGTTAAGGGAAAAATAGTACAGCTCGTATTTACTCCCCCTCATGAAAACATTACATACTTTCTCATATTCTACATATTCAATCTTGAATACTAGTTTTTCGAATGACTATTTGAATGTATTTGCTAAGCATCTATAGTACCATTCTTTTGAAAGTCACGAGTGAGGAAAAATTTGGGGGAAATATATTTTGATATCTTCGGGAGATTCAACAAAAATCATAACAAACATTAATCATGATTCTTTTATAAAAACACAAATAGGTATTTTTGGATCATTTTATAATCCTCCTTCAACTACTATTCCCTAAGTTAAATTTACCATATATGTTCAAATTATTTCAATTCATAAAATGAACAATTTCTCGAGAATTTCAATATGCTTCAAGCATCCTAAATACTTCAAGGATTTTAATATAAACTTTACTATATAGTGGTTCATAAAAGGTTGTAACAACAACTATTAGAAACAAGTTAAATCTTTTATGAATTGTCAAAATAATATATCTAAAGGTTATTGCATCCACCACAAAAGAATATTATATCTTTTCATATTCAATGCTAGGACTTAGCGAAAAACTTCACATTTTTATTCTACTTTTGCAAAACTACTTCAATTGCACCCTCACTGGCTTTATACCTTTATATATTTGGACTATTGGTCCAAAAACTTCACGAATTTAATTATACTTGAGTTGCGTCTTTCTATTTTGATCAATTTATTTCATATCTATATTTCTCAATAAATTAATTTAAGATCTTCCTTTTATTTCATTATTTCAATAATAATATTGTATGCAAAATCATTGTTGACCACTTTTATTATTCGGTTCCACATTTTCTCGAATTGGCATAACTTATCGAGATCTCTTATTTTCATTATTTTAAAATTCAATTTCAGGTACCTGAATCTCTTCTGAAGTTTTACTTATTAGTTATGTCTTAGGTCTCTTCTGGAGCACCCACCTCCACAATATGACCATCTAGAAGAATTTTCATCTTTGGAACCGATCAATCTACTATTTATTCTAACAGATTGTCCTACTGGGACTTTGATTCAAATTAAAATATTAGATGATATATAACATTTGGTTATTCTCATTAAGTTTGTAAATACATCTAACAGTTAACTTGTAATGAGTTATCATTATTGAACTTCTAGTTCAAATTACTCTCCCCCTAACTCATTACAAGTTATCATTTATCTCCCCCTAATGTCGAGAAAACTATCGAATCAAAATTGTAATCACAAATCATGTCATAATTGAATCTCCAATGCATTCAAAACATCTAATAATACAAAGAAACTTGTCATTAGTATATATTCCCAACTTTCTTTGAGGATTCACTCATCTTTGTCCATTGTGATGGAGCAATTGGAACATATACGCACATACAAAAATTCAAAGATGAGAAACATTTAGCTCTTGATTAAAAACCAATTGTAATGGGGAATAATTATAACTTATTGGCTTGATGCACATAACACGTAAATCAACATAATCTCATGTTAAATAGGAAGTTTAGTTCTCATAAGTAATGGTTTAAACATTAATCAAAGGTGTTCAATGAATAATTTCTCTAAACCATTATGCATAAACTTTTACAAAAGTTTTTATACTCAATCAATAAAAGATTGAGATATAAACTCATCAAGATTAGCAAGATAAATTGTCTTAATTGTATGATCTGAAATTAATTATTTAAATAAGTAATCTTGCAAACAACAAGTTGCAAATTGATAACACATATGTGATTATTTTGTAGATGCATCTATCAAAATCATATAATATTAAAATCATCAACATGGTGGATGAATGGACCCATATTCGTTTCAGAAATGCAGTACATTAAATCTCAACTTTAGCTAGTGAGTTTCTAATAATCAATTTTCATTGAGAACAAACAACATATGAGAATTCTTTTAAATTAAAGAATCTTCTTGTTCTTTAATGAATGTCCATATGAATTCTTAATTAATTTACGCATCATATATGATCCAGGATGATCTAACTGGTCACGCCAAGTAGTAAATGTACTTGTATCAGTAAACTTCTGGTTTACTTTAACATGTGTTTCAATTGTACTAAATTGTAACAAATTAATAATTTTACTATCATTCCTTTTACTTTGTATCCACATATAAGTACTTTTGTGACATTTACTACTGGAAATGTCTAAAACAATTTGAAGATTATAATGCCACTAGTCAACAAAATAAATATAATTTCCAAACAATTATATGCAATATTCGCTTTAGGGAATATGCCAAAATCTTCAAATATCTAAAAACAAATTTGCAACTTTAGGTGCATCCAACCATAACGAGTTTTCGATAGAATTACCATATTTCATTGCTCATAAATAGATCTTTCACAGTCAAATATTTTGCTTTCAACCCCTTAATGGGGATGATGACAAAAGAAGATCACAAAGATTATAAAATAAATATAAATTAATAACCCAATCCTCTCTTTTTGATCTTTTCAAAATAGATATTTATAGCAATAGTGATTCATATGAAATATAATATTTTCCTTATTCACAATCTCAATATAATATACATTATAAATATCTTTAAAACCAATGGATAACCATCACAAGATATTAATATATTAGCTCATTTAGAGCTTTCGACTAATTTTGTACTATCAAATATTGAAATAATATTTGTTTGTTTTAGTACCAAATAAGATAAATATTATCTATCTATAATGATAGAATTTATTACTACATCTCATATCCTTCCTCAAAAAATATTAACAGAAACAAAATATTTGGGCATATGCCACATGTGGCCAATAATATCTCATATCACATTGATAACATAAGTTATCTTTACCCTTTGAAGAGTTATCTTAAGAACTCTCATTGTTCACTTATTTATTACTATGTTCCCACTTTTAGTGGTCCATGATTATATCTTTTATTTTCTTTATGTTTGTATTCACTTCAGGAAATGCAATAAATCTAGTAGGATAGACTTCTAAACGCATCCATTGATTCTTTATTTCATAATCACTATAACACAACATGCGCGGATTTCAAATCAAAATCTATCTATTCATATTGTCAAGGTTAGTCTCCAATCACATCCTCAATTACAACAATAATCATGATCTCTATATTTTCATTTTTCTTAATTGTTATGTACTACTACATTCACTTCGGGAATGAAGCAAAACTAGTGGGAAGAATTTCATAATTTTTTCATTAGTAACTTATTATTTTGCTTAGCCACTAGAATATAGAGATCGCTCAAAATACTATTAAAGTCATTTTCACAATATTGCTACTGCAGAAGCACATTAGATATTTCAATCATATAATGTAATGTATTCCTTTGGGGAATATATATAATACAAATACATGAGTTCCTCATGTTATTTATATATATGGTTTTAATGTAAAACACATAAAGGTTATATTCAACATATATCTTCTTGATCTAAAGAACAATATTATATTTTACAAAATTTTGCATCACAAGGAAGTAAAATATTAGCTCTTAAAGAGCTTTTTACAGTTTGATGCAATATTAGCTCTTCAGAGCATATAATCATTTTATTGTATAACTTTAATAAATGCTTAATTAATTTTAAATAAAATTTTATTTATTCATATAAAATAAAATGAATAGGTATAAATAAAACATATATTAAACGTAACAAATAATAAATTCATGTCACTAATAAATCATTGTGGTTAGATAATATATATTTTATATATCATACCACAACAAAATACAAAATAATATAATGTCAAATTAAAATAACTTTACAACTATAAAAAGTTTAAACGTAGACATTTTCTAACCTCCACCTCTTATGGCATAATTTTATTTCAAATTTTACAATGATATGAAATTATCACAGACAATGTGAATATCCCAAAGTTCATGACAAGTAAGTATTTTTACTCACATTCGCGATAATCATATATCTTAATCAAAATCAAAATTCAACCAATCAGTTCTATTAAAATAAAAAATAAATATCTCCACATAAAAATCCTAATAACTAAATGCGTGAAGGGTTTTATAAATTCATAGAGATACGGGTAGTGAATTATATAAATTGAACTTTTAATAGAAATCAAATCAAATTTCAAAAGAAGTTTATTAGATTGACTTACATTACCATGGATGAGAAGTAGTAATTATAAACATCCTTTGTAATGAAGAAAAGAGATCATCATCCCCAAGCAAATATCAAAAACAAACTTTGAGAGTGAATTTTACTTCTCGATTTTATATAGATAACGGTATCAAATCTTTCACCATCCTTAAGAACAAAAAGTAAAATAAGTTAATAAAAATAATGATAATGTATAATGAAAGAAGAATGAAAATAATAATTAGATATGAAACATTAAATAAAAGAAACTTCCTGGGAAAACTTTGCATCTTGCCGTCAAAGATATTGAAAATCATGAAGGATAAATTTGATCGTCGATAAAAAGAACTATCACTTTGAGCAAGATCGTGCTGATAATGTGTTATAAAATAAAGAGAGATGGAGAGAATAAATAACAAAGAAAATATGAAAGCAATAGATGATGTAATTTATTGATCAAAAGAGATTATTACAATGCTTCATCAGAGCCTCTATTTATAGTCATAAGAAGTATAAAAGAAGTAGATATCTAATTTTAATAATTATTAGAATTTAAAGTATATTAAAACTTTATATTGATCATGATGGACATCCACTTAATTAGATATTTATAACAATTTGAAAGTTATTTGTTGATTAAGGTCCCCTTTGGATGGGCGGTGATTGTGGTGCGATAAAATCTTTTATCTCACAATTATAATAACTAATTTCATCACACCGCTATTTTTAATTTTACTGAAGTAAATGTACCGTCTATCCAAATGCACAATCAAAATAGGCACTTAAGATTTGAAATAAGATTAAAAAATTTGAAATTCACGTAAATCAACAAGTATAATAATTAATGTTGAGAATTTAACCTGAAAATGATGAATTTTTGATAAAAAAATTATTGACCCACATCACTTTTTGACGAAAAAAAACTGATGTCCAAAATGTGATGATAAAATAAAAGTAAAAAGAAACTAAATGCATGTAAATCGATAAGCATAACCATTATCCTGAGAATTTTAATAAAAAAAAATGATCTACAAAATCCACACCAAGCCCAAACTTTAACAATCATTGGGTGGAAAATCATCAGTTTGGGCTTCACCAACAAAAGGGATAATCTACTTTACACCATTTTTCCTACTGTTTTTTCAGTTCAGTTAACCTACATACACAACACAACTGCAAAATAAGGCTTAACGGGAAAGTGCATCCAGATGTTAACAATCAGATTCTAACGGCTTTTTAAACGTTATCGTCAACAGTAAAAAAAATTAAATACACCCAACGATAACCTTTTTCTTTACACTATAAATACCCCTCAAATTTCTTTTTTCATTCACATCATTCTATCAACTCTCTTAATTCTCTCAATTCTCTCAAACCCTCTCAAGTCCCTCAATGTTTTTAATATCTTTTGATATTTTTATTTTAAAATATTATTTTTTTAATTATCTCGTTCTTATTCATTTAAATCGATTTCTCACGAATGGTCGTCTCCCTAATATATTTTGACGAGAAGTATATTTCCACCATCCAATTAGCAATGGTAAGATCGAAATTTAAATTTTGTTAATTTCAATAATGTTCAATTTAATTTTTTTTATTATAATTATAATTTTTTATTGTGTAAATAGGCTGATGATCGTATTCTGGAAGGTTTTATCCATAATATGGGAAAGCCTGTGATTCTTGAAATTTGTGGCCACTTACAAGCGTTTAGATTCTTACATGCGAGACGCATGTCTAGGGGCTGCAAACTCGATTTTCAACTAATCAACGTGTTGGTGGAAAGATGGAGGCTCGAAACACACACTTTCCACCTTCCATATGGAAAATGTATAATCACACTCGAAGGTGTAACGCTACAACTCAGTTTGACAGTAGATGGGCTAGCCATCACTGGATCAGGGATCGTTCCAGGCAAAGAGAGCCTCTGCCAATCACTGCTAGGGAAGATCTAGGACAAGTTTGAAAATGGTCGAATATCGATGAACTGGTTGAAGGATAATTTCAATAAGCTCATTGAAGACCCCGAAAACCGAACAGTGGCTGTCATACAACAATACACCCAAGCATACATCATGAGGTTAATCGGGGGCATTTTAATGCCTCGACAAATCTCAAATTTTGGTGCATGTAAGGTGGCTACTACATCTAATGGACTTCGATGAATGACTTTAATGAATGTGGGAAACTAAGTTGGGGATCTACTGTATTAACCATATTATACCGGGAAACGTATCATGCCACGCTACCGAGTGCAATGTCGATCGGTGGTTGTCTACTCCTATTACAGTCGTAAGCCTGGTGGCGACTACCGTTTCTACACATCAATGTGACTAACTCATATATGTTCCCGGTGGTGACGAGGTAAACATCATTTATTAACAGATGCGTTGTTGTACAACAAGTTTTATTACTATACGTTTCGACTAACATACCGCTTATACAGGTGGAACCATGGGTTGAGCTACATGGGACTGCCCGAGGAACTAGAAGATATTAAACTGTTGTTAGATCAACATTCAGAAGCTGAGGTTAGATACCTATTCTTTCGAACCTATATTAATTACGTAATGATTCGTAAAAAAATTCATAAATAACGATATTTACAATTTTACTTTTCAGTTTAAATGAATGTCGTACGCCGACACTGATGTCATATCCTGTATCCCGCCGAAAGTGTTAGTCAATTGGTAGATGTGGGACGTGAATGTATCATTGGTAGTGTACGTGACGATAGAAATGTAAGAAACAGACCAGGTGTTGTGGTAATTCGAGTGGAGGCAACGAATTTCGTCACCACTGCAAGACCTGAAGGAGTGCGCAAGATAGACACGTGGGGGAATGACAACATCGACTGGACGGTGCGACACGAGGAGCACATCGATGCATGGGATTGTAGGATGCAATCCATACCTGTTCGCAAACAATTTTTCTCAGCAGACACGGTGGTAGTTGATGATTACTTGGCATGGTTCAGAGCCATCGACAAGCCATATCTGCTATCACTAGAGCAGAGGAGTATGCAAATTTGGGCGAAGAGGTCACATTGACTGCCACAGCATACTTTGAGGGGATGCGGTTACACAACGAGTTCATCATCCGCTCTGGCAAATGATGTGCCGCCTATGGCTGTGTAATATCCAGATAACTTCGCTTTAGGTATTCCCATTCAATTAACTAACCCTGTGTTTTATTCACAAGCACCACCACACTACGAACCATCGTCACACGTGGCCAATTCTTTTATTTTCGTAGGTACATATTTCACTCCATCGATGTCCCTCGCATACTACACCTCTACGCAAATGTCAATGCCAAATCTCGTGCCAAAATAGACACCAACGTATCCACCGCCACCGATGCAAGTGCCAATGTAGCATTCGCGGTATCTTTTCGATGTACCCGGGATTTGGGGCATATTATGGTTTTACCACTATAGTAACCTAAACATCGTGCACATCACTATTTTACAGAGGTGACTTATTATCGCAACCGGTGGATGAGAGAGTGGTGGAAACATGATGACATGCAATGAAAACACCGTAATCGACCATGGAAGAAGATGATAACGGTGTCGATCCCAAAGATACGATTGCCCAGGGGGCCGTGGTAGCTATGTACTCAAGCAATGATGACGACGACGAGGAAGTCTACATGCCCACATTTTCACTTTTGATGTGCGATGATATGAATATCTCGAGATGCGTCTAGCTGATTACATCGAATAGCTCATACTTATAAGGGTCAACGGATCAAGATATCTGTATTGCAACCTCATAATTCTTCCTTAGGTCGATCCCCCAACTTTTCTCCTGATCCTAGTCTGTAGCTTACGCATTTGAATGGTACTATTGAACACAAATTTCACGTACTTCGCCCCTACAAACACCGCCCTGAACTCTGTATTATAGATTTAACAGTCATAATATATAATGGATTCCATTCGTCAACTCATTTTAATACGTTTCGAGATTTGGATGAACAAACAAAAAAAATTAAGTAGATAGTTGTCCCAAGGATATTTACAACTCTCACCCGTGATGCAAAGTTCTTATGTTTTATATTAATCAGATGTGTGTCTATGTTCTGAAAATTATGCTCCTTTTATAATAGAATTATGTGAAGAGAAAAAGAATATATGCTATGTATCTCGTTTATGAATGCACACATTCATTGCATATTGTATGGTACAATTAATTTTCATCACACGTTCAGAAGTCATATAATTTCATCGATATTCTGCGCTACATATTACAAAACACACATTTCAAAATGTACCATCACACTAGGGGGAATAGGAATTTTGTTAGAGAAAGTTCACCCAACTGGGGGCTTTTCTGCCCAGCTGGGCGAGCTTTCTCTAACAAAATTCTTATTCCCTAGGGAGAAATGCTTGAAGCTTCGAATAATTCAGAAACACATTTAGAATATGTTCATCACTCCTGCAGCGCGCTCTCAAGATCTTTTTTTTGCAAACAGACCCTTCCCTACAACTATAAAAAGGGCTCTAACATATCAAGGCTTCATCATCCTTCAATCATATAATTTCTCCCCCATCCTATCCATTTCTCCAGTACAAACCATTTCCTGATCTTAAAACTATGAGTCGCTTAAAATATTTTGTTTACATTCGAGGTATTTTTGAGTCATCAGTGATGTGATATCGCTCCGAGCCGTACACATTTTGTATATAATGTTGAGATAAGATCATTGCCTCTGAAATCTATCCTAGGGAAGTCAGTTATGAGGTGATTTTACTTTTTACAGTTGAGGGTGAAATTCGACGTGGAGGCTTCAATCGATGATCGTTATGCGGTAATAGATCGGGGTATAACGGAGAGCCAGTTGACTGTCGTTACGCTGCCACGAGCTCGATCTTTTTGAATACTTGAAAATTATGCCCTACAAATACCATAAAGAAGTTTGAGGGCATATTTATATAGAAAAACTCTGGGGCTTCCGATTTTAATCGGTGTAATTTTTTTCTCTATTTTCAGGCAATTAGTACTTTTAACCTTTCTTCTTATTCGAAGACCGATAGCATCGTGGAAGTAAGAGGACTCTTAGGTGGAGAACGACTTTTTGTTTGATGGGTTTCTTTTGAAATGGGTGAATTCATGCATAATAGAATTTCTAGGAATTTATATTCATATATGACTATTTTAGGGTTTTTATTGTGATTGTAAACCTAATATTTGAGAAAGAAAATTGTTATCATTTCCTGTTGTGGATTATAACCTTGAATTTCATTAATGTCGAATGATAAATGACATTATAGAAATTAGGGGCTAATGATGCGATAAGCAAATTCATCATATGTTAAATACTTTGGACCAATCATTATTTCATTATGAGGTGCATTGTTTCTTTTCTTTATTATGTGTCTATGGTTCGTGTCATGAGTTGGACTATGTCTATGATTGTAGCGAAAAAGGTTGCATTGATAACTGATAAAGCTCCGGCGATATTGGGACCGTATTCACAGGTTATCAAGGCGAATAATCTTTTCTTTCTCTCGGGTGTTCTTGGTCTGTTAAAGATATAATGAGTCAATTAGAGAGGTAGTTAGAGTTAGCTAAAATTGTTAGTTAGATGTTAAGAAGAGCAGTTATCTCAAAGTCTGTATATATACAGTCTTGGTATTGTATTTAGTAGCTTTAGTAGTCTCAATTCAGAATTGATAAAAGAGAAGTTTTAATTTAGTTCCAGATTATTTTCATTCATAGATTCACAATTTCATCTGTACTTCTTCATACCTGTATTTCTTCATGGTATGAATCACTTGGTGATCTTAGGATATGACCACCATGACTTCTCCTAATTCTGATTCGGCTGAGCAGCAAGGATCTGTTTTTGCTGCAGATGCACTGTCAATTCTTTTTCGAGACATGATGTTGTAGAACTTAATGAATGCTCATTTGTGTAATGGAAACAGCAGATACGGTTTATTATGACTGGTTATGGTTTGTTTGGTTTTCTTGATAGCTCTGTTGTGCCTCCACCGATGTTTGTACAAGCACATGATAGTGCTCTTGTGGTTAACACGACTGCTACGGTGTTTTAACAGCAAGACAATCTGTTGACATCGTGGCTTCTCTCCACTATCAGTGCCTCTGTCTTATCATTTTTCACAGATGTTCAGTCAGCATTTGACGTGTGGATGGTGGCGAGTGTGCTCTTTACTGCGATACGGAGGTAAAGCAATCTCGATTGCGTTACGATCTGTATTCTCTCAAGAAGGAGAGTTTGTCCATTCGTGAGTATATTGTTAAACTGAAAGGATTATACGCGATTTTGGACGCGTCTGGTTCTCCTATCTCTGCGGCCGAGTGAATGGGGGTTTTACTTACATGACTCTCATCAAAATTTGATGCTGTTATTTCTGTCGCCTCTTTGTCTCCGACTCCAGTTCCGTTTTAACGCCTTTTTGATGCTCTTCTTGATTGTGAAACTCGACAGGCGAAAGCAGTCCAGGAGATCATCTTTACTGCGAACCTCGTCGAAGATTCGTCGTCGTTGGCCATAGACGGATCTATTCGTGATGATCGCGTGGTTTCGCGAGGTCGGGGCAGGGGTTTTCGACCCCGTCTCCAGTGTTAAATCTACTCACGATTTGGTTATGTTGCACAGCATTGCTTTTATCGGTATCGTCGTGATGATGTTTCTCCAGTGAGTACTCTGGTGAGTATGGTTCGTGACAATTCTCGTGGTCCTGCTTGGGTCTCTCTACTGAACATGCGTCCTAGGGTTTCTAACCCTCAAAATTGGTAGAATGCAGTTGGTTAACCAGGACATGGCGTTGGTTAAAATTGGTAAATTGGTCAAAATTGGGGTTATGGTCAAACTTGTCGGCCGCGTATTGATTTTGCAAATTGGTGTGGGCCAAATGTTGGTCCGTCTTTCTATGGGCCGATGATGTCGCAAGGTTATAATGGGCCATCACAGTTTCATTTCAATAAAGGGTCACGTCATTTTGGTTTTAATAATGGGCTGGGTGCGATTTTGGGCCTATTCCTAGGCCGTCTTCTCCTTTAAATATCAATGAGCCTATTTCTAATAATGTTCAATTTGGCAATGATCCAATGACGATGATGTCTGTAGGTTTCGTAGTGTACTAAACCGCGGGCTTGTGTTTGTGTTGGGCTTTCTCGACTTGGTGATTTTCATGCTTCTAATTATTCTGACCCGACTCTAAACACCACTCATCATGGGACGAGTGCTGGTGACACTGTTCCTGGCCGGTTGGCACCGCATCTTGGTACCCTGATTTTGGTGCTAGCAATCATGTATGTCAGGGTTCTTCTATACTGCGCGATCCTGTTCTGTATTCCGATAAGTCTTCTCTTTTAATGGGTGATGGTACGCCTGCTATGATTTTTTGAATTGGTCAAGGTGTTTTACCTACAATTTCTAGGGTGCTTTGGTTGTCTAATATGTTATGTGTCCCTACTATACGAAAGAATTTGTTGTCAGTGTCTCAATTTGCGATTGAAAATGACGTTTTCTTTTAATTTCATTCTACACATTGTGCTATTAAGGACAACATGACGCAAGAAATTCTGCTGACGGGGCATATTCGTAATGGGTTGTATTAGTTTTTTCTGCCGCAAGGGTCTGATCCGGCTACTATTGATCCATCTGCTGCTCAGGTTGGACTCCAGCATCGACCTGCTGATAGTGAGGTTTTTTTGTTATGGCACAAGCGTCTTGACCATCCATCTACTTCGGTTGTCAAGACTGTTCTTAATAATTGTCATATCAAATTAAATAACGTTTCTAGTGACAATGTTTGTACTGCATGTAAAAAAGAGAAAATTCATAAGTTGCCTTTTTCTGATTCCACTACTGAGTATACTGATCCATTTGCTTTGGTTGTTTCTGATGTTTGGAGACCTGCGTCGGTTGCTTGTGCTAATAACTGGTTTTATGTGACGTTTATCGATATGTGTACTCAGTTCACTTAGATTTACCTTATTTGGCAGAAATATCAGGTTGTGGAGTGTTTTGGTTAGTTTCAGAAACTTGTTCAAACTCAATTTGGTAAAACTATAAAAATATTTCAGAGTGATTGGGGTAGCGAGTATCGAGCTTTCACCTCAGTTCTAGCTTCTCAATGTATCATTCATCACATGTCTTGTCCTCATACGTCTGAACAAAATGGAGTCGCGGAACGTAAACATAGGCACATTGTGGACATAGGGCTTACTCTGCTGGCTCAAGTAGGTCTTTCTATGGAATTTTGGGCGTATGCTTTTACTTGTGCAGTACATCTGATTAATCGTCTTCCCACACTGGTGCTACATGGTCAAACTCCATATAAAGCTCTTTATGGGCATGATTCCAAGTATGATTATTTGCGTGTTTTTGGTTGTTGTTGTTATCCTTATTTGAGACCATTTCAACGTCATAAGTTAGAGTTCCAGTCGAAGCCTTGCACTTTCTTGGGATACAATGCTCGTCATAAAGAATATCAGTGTCTCTTGCCTGATGGTAAACTTATAGTTTCTCGCCATGTGGAGTTTGATGAAAAATAATTTCTTTCTCTTGACAAGCCAAGGTCTGGTAGTGAGCCAATCTCTTTACCCACATGTGTTCCTCTGGTCAAGACTGTCCCTCCTAGGTCTGAAGGCTTGGTGTCTGTTCCTGTTTCTCTGGGTTCCTCGAGCAGGTCTCCTGTTGTTTAAGATGGAGTAGCTGTTAATCTAGCACATGTCAATGTTAGTTTGCCAAACACTGGTACTGTTGATTCACGGTCTACGAATGTTCAACACACTACACCCGTTATTGAGATTTCGTCTGCTCCAATGGAACCTGACATTTCTTTATCTGCTACGAATGTTCACCCAATGATTACTCGATCAAAGGTTGGTTTGTTTAAACCAAGAGTCATGACTGTTGAAGCTGTGGAACCTTCTACGATTGAAGAGGCATTTGCTAGCTCTGAGTGGCGTGATGTAGCTCAAGCTGAGTATGATGTGCTTATTCGCAATGCTACGTGGGATCTTGTTCCTCTACCACCGAGTCGTAAGGTTATAAGGTGTAAATGGTTATTTAAGGTCAAGCAAAATCCAGATGGGTCTGTTGATCATCGTAAAGAGCGTTTAGTCACAAAAAGCTATTCTCAAGTTCCAAGTTGTGATTTTCAGGAAACATTCAGTCTAGTGGTGAAACCTGCTACTATCAAGGTCATCTTGTCTATTGCAGTATCTAGAGGGTGGTCACTTCGACAAGTTGATGTGAACAATGCATTCTTGAATGGTGATGTTGATAGTAAGGTATTCATGCAGCAACCCCCAGGATATGTGCAGTATAGTTCTAATGGGAAACCTCTGGTGTGTCGTCTAAAGAAAGCTCTATACGGTTTTCGTCAGGCTCCACGAGCGTGGTTTGAAAAGCTAAAGAAATTTCTTGTGACAGTTGGCTTCGTTATTTGTTCGTGTACAACCTGATTTTACACTCTACGTCCTTGTGTATCTAGATGATATTATCGTAACTGGGGATGTGCCTACTTCCATTGACTGGTTTGTGAAGTTATTGAATGACGAGTTCTCGTTAAAAGATATGGGTGACCTTCATTATTTCCTTAGGGTTGAATTGACTCGATCTTCCTCCGGTTGTATTCATCTTTGTTAAAAGAAGTATGTTCGTGATCTTCTTAAACGAAGTTCTATGACTATTGCTAAAAGTGTTCATACGCCAATGATTAGCTCGTCAAATCTGTCTAAGGGTGATGACGATCCTCTGTTAGATCCGACTGAGTATAGGAGTCTTGCTAGAGCATTACAGTATGTTGTTCTTATTAGGCCTGATATTGCGTATGCAGTAAACAAGATTTGTCAGTTCATGCATAGTCCTACCATTGTTCATTTGGTTGCTCTCAAACGGATCTTGCGATACTTGTTTAGCACACTTGACTATGGGGTTGTTTTTCGCCCGTCTGGACGGCTGTCTCTAGTTGGGTATGCTGATGCCAACTGGGGATTGGATTTTGATGATCGACGATCCACGTCAAGGTATTGTGTATTTTTTTGGGTCAAATCCAGTTTCGTGGTCATCCAAGAAACAGCATGTGGTCTCTAGGTCAACAGCTGAAGCTGAATACAAAAGTCTTGCTGCAGTCACCAGCGATATCATGTGGTTGTTGTCGTTACTTCAGGAATTAAATGTTAAGTCTGATGATATACCTAATATTTGGTGTGATAGTTCCAGTGCGATAGCTATTGCTGCTAATCCTGTTCTACACTTCAAGTTCAAACACGTAGAGTTGGATCATTTTTTGTCCGTGAAAAGGTTGCTGATGGATCGGTTCGGGTTGTTGAAGTTCCTGCGTCTGATTAAGTGGCCGATATGCTTACTAAGCCACTCTCGATTTCTTATTTCACTCGGTTTCGAAATCTTCTTCGGGTCTTACCCGTGGGGAGGACGGATGAATGTTAAAGATAAAATGAGTCGGTTAGGGAGGTAGTTAGAGTTAGCTAAAATTGTTAGCTAAATGTTAAGAAGAGCAGTTATCTCAAAGTCTATATATATACAGTCTTGGTATTGTATTTGGTAGCTTTAGTAGTCTAAATTCAGAATTGATAAAAGAGAAGTTTCAATTTAGTTCTAGATTATTTTCATTCATAGATTCACAATTTCATCTGTACTTCTTCATACCTGTATTTCTTCACGGTCTTATTCCATGTTGAAGATTCTTGACATTTTAAGGTTGTAGTCTTAGATGTCTGTTGAAGATTCTTGGTATGTTAAGGTTGTAGTCTTACATGTCTGGTTTATAAGTAAGGTACAGATAATGTCTGTAGGGTTTTATTCCATACCAGAAGTTCATCTCGAACAAATAGAGGATCAAACGGAGCAAGTAACTGTGAGTCTGTAAATCTGCTATTTTAGCTTTCCAATTGTGGAACCGAGTACATGCCCGTAATTGATTCGACACTGCTATGCAAATCTATAGGTACTGAAAAATATGGGAGAAATACTGAAAGCTGGCTGTGCTGACTATTCTGCTGTGGTTAAGACAACAATTATGTATTACTCTTCTTCGATTTTCTTCGCCATTTTGCTTGTTACATGGATAGAGGTGGATAATTTGAAATGGATAAGATCTTTATTGTTTTTCTTTTCTGGTTTCCTTCATGCAGGCTGGCCGACTTGAAAGACTTCAAGAAAGTGAATGAGATCTATGCTAAGTGTGAGTATTGCTTTATATATGGCTTTGAGAGTTTGCCTTAAATCTCGTATTCATCAAAAATATATATATGAAAGAAAACAAGATCATAGATACATAACTCAGTATCTGGTGTATCTGGTATATCTGGCATTTCGGTTAACCGGCTTGTTCTGGGCCAGATACACGACAGATGCCAATGCCATTTCCATTTCCATTTACAACATATCGGACTGAAAATTTCTAGTTGTCTCTAAAGACTTCGAATGCTGTCACATGCATCAATATGTACTTTGCTCTTATGTAAATTTGTGACTTGTCAAAAATTGTCGACTAAAACGAGCTGGACTTTTTCCTTTTCCCTTCCTCCTCCATAACTAACCTTATAACATCGTTAAAAATAGGACATTTCAATTCATTTTTCGCTTAACGGTTCCTTTTGTAGACTTTCCTTCACCGGCTCCAGCTCGTTCAACGTGTCGGGTAGCAGCATTACCATTGGATGCCAAGATTGAATTCGAATGCATTGCAGCACTTAAGGCATGACAAAAGGGAGAGTTCGTAAGGTAGGAAACTAAGCTTTTAAGAGTGTCGCTTTTTCGATTTTGAATTTGGCCGTCATGTCGGGTTACTGCTGCAGTTAGTGGATCCCATTCGATATCTCGAAACCAGAAAGTCTTATGTAGCAAGCAGCCTAGCAGAGCTACATTGAGTAAACTTGAATGTGATTTTTGAGCTTTAATAATGTTTTTGAGTTGCAACTCATTAGCAACAAATTGCATTGTGTTCATGCATATGACTCTTGTTTACCAGAGCATTCAAATCAATCTCACTGCTCTTCGTTTTCGGAAATCGAGTACCGTGTATATTCTGTTCTTCAGTTTCCAAAATGGGCAATCGAGTTATTAATAATTAATGACTAATGGTCGATGTTAATAATAATCAAAATTAATACTTTAATAGCTAATCAAACCATAAAAAATTTCATCGTTGTACAATGCATTCACCAGTACTGCACTGATATTTTGATTTACGGAAATTTAAAAAAAAAAACCCTGAAATTGTTTGTAAAGGAAAACATTTTTCTTGAGTAAAAATTAAAAAAAATCATTTTATTTCCAATAAATAAATTAAGCATTTTTAAGATGATGGATATTTTCGAATCCAAGGTTAGATTTTCCCAGAAAAGTGGGACCAAAGGGACAAGGGAACAAGATAAAAAAAAACTTCAGAGAAAAGAACACCATTTACGTACCTATACCAGTCAGTTTAAATGGATTTTTAAAAAAAATAATTAATTAATTAATTAAACTTCACACGTTTCCCATGACAATAGTTACCAAATAAAGCAAAAAAAAATCGTTTCTTTTTGTCATCAACTAAAAACTCAGGCAGGAGGAAAACCAAGAAAGAAAGCTGTAAGATTTTTCTTGTTTAAAATTTTCATCTTTTTTATGAATTTTATTCATATGATATGAATTACACGTGGGGTCCATTCATTACCTTTTGAAGTTCCTTTATTTTAAAGTTATTCTTGGCCCTAATTCTAGATCTGAGCCATATATATATTCTCTTGTGATAAAATTTGGTTGTTGAGGGGTTTTTTTTTCTTTGCTTGAATTATTTTTTAGGTAATTTAATTCTTAAAATTTGCATCATATCTGTGGTTTTCGGTAGATTTCTGAATCTGGGTTGGTTTTAGATCTTGTTGATAGTAGCTCTTTTCCTTTGATTGAATTCGTTCTTTGTTCAAGGTCCAAAGTTTTGATTTCTTTTTAAATATGTTTTTTCTGTTTATTTTAATTTTCCTTGCCATATTTTTTTTATTATTTTCTTTAAGAAAAAAGATTCATTCTTATCATCATAGATATTGGCTAATTGTTCAAGAAATTTTAATGGAATTATATGCTTGATTAATCTTCTATTCTCTGTTTCATCTTCCCATGTTTTGTTTCCCTCTCTGCGTGTGTTTGTGTATATATATATATATATATATATATATATATCTGGAATTTAAAGGACCAGTTGGTAGCTGTTTCCATTACCAATTATTTAATCATATAATGATGCAAGTTGATTTTGAGTTTGTGGTTTTTTTAGGTGCATAATAGTTTGGAAAAATGGAAGGTATCATCGTTAGAAGGGTCATCCCCTCAGATAACAGCTGCCTTTTCAATGCTATTGGGTTAGCTCATAAACTGCTTGATGGTTAATTTTCCATTTGGATTTGTTATTAGTTTGATTGGATCATTATTGTTTATTTCGGATTGTTTTTCTTCTTGTTTAGGTATGTTATGGACCATGACAAGACCAAAGCTTCGGAATTGAGACAGGTTCCTATCTGCATGATCTTGTGGTCGTTCTTTAGATTATGTTATTTAGTTCTTGCAATGTAATGGGTGATCGAATATCGGAACTTCGTATGCAGTTTATGTTAACTTGTCAATTCTAGCATTTTAAGACATTGATCTGTGGATAGAACGGTTATGATTACAAAATAGGAAGCTTTATACGTTTATATGCAAATCAATACTACTGTGGCTTTAAAGGGAAATGTTCAAGATTACGTGTTACTAACATACCATATTTAGCTTATTTTGATATTTTTAGCTATTAATGAAGCTTTTTTGTTGTTGCTTGCTATTACCAACAAAGAAGTCCATGCTTTGCTTTTATTTTGCTACTGTCTTACTACTATAATTTCTGATGTACCTGTGGGAGGTACGATATACTTTACATATTCAGTCGTTATCATCATATGCTGCATGCATGTAGAATGGCCAAGTTGATAGAAAGAATAATGTTTTTTAATTTGAAGGCGGAAATCTATGAGCATACTTAAAAGTGTCGATATAAGGCCATTTATCCTTGCCATATCTAGATGCTATTTTGTTTTCTTAACCTGGTGTGCTTGATGATTGTTTGAAGGTTATAGCAGCAACAGTGGCTAGCGATCCGGCGAAATATTCTGAGGCATTTCTCGGAAAGCCAAATGTAGAGTATTGTTCATGGATTCTCGACTCGGAAAAGTGGGGAGGTTAGTTGAAAGTTGAAACTTCTCCTCTTCCATGTCCGTTCTTCTAGTTATTCATTTTATTGAATCTATTACGAGGACAGTCGTCTTCGGGTTATTTACTCAATTGGCTGCTATCTCATTATGTTATGTGCTATTATGAAGGTGCCATTGAGCTTTCAATATTAGCAGATTATTATGGACGTGAAATCGCAGCATATGATATTCAGACATCCCGTTGTGATTTGTATGGTCAGGTTAGAACTGCTGATATTGTTGTCTCTAGTTGTAATATTGTCTTTATCGATACTTACAATTCCCCCTTTTTATTATGGCCTTCATGACAGGAAAGGAACTATTCGGAAAGAGTCTTGCTGATCTATGACGGTCTCCACTATGATGCTTTGGCTGTACGTTGTTTTTTTAACCAATTACTATTTTCGATGCTGTCCTTATTGTCATCTTCTTAAACTAGAGGAATATCACAACAGCATCGGAGTATATTTTTGAAAGTTGTGAAAAGATAATATTTGTTACTACTTGATTACATCCATGTGACCTTCATGTTTGTGATCATCCAAAGATAATAAAATGCTAAAAAGGGAAAACTTTGAGGGTATCTATACGGAATAATGACTATTAATATTGCATCACAGATGCTGATGGTGTTCTTATTCCTTTCGTATGTTTTCCACTTTGTTACTTGTTCCTGCTATTCTCCTTTCTATGCTTATGTTATTTCCGGTTCCGGGGTTTTGTATCAATAGATGTCTCCGTTTGAGTATGCTCCCGAGGAGTTTGATCAGACTATATTTGCTGTACAAAAGGATAGAACCATCGGGCCGGTTGAAGGCCTAGCACTGAATCTGGTCAAGGATCAACAAAGGTAGCTTTTTAAGTTTTTTATTATATTATATCTGTTTATCGGGAAGTGCTCGAATAATTCAAGGTTTGATGTCCGTGTCTGAACTGATTTTGGGTTATTTCATGTCCTTGTTTCTTAGTAAGAGGAGATACACTGACACTGCCAACTTCACTTTGCGTTGTGGAGTATGCCAAATTGGCGTCATTGGCCAGAAGGTCATTTTCTTCTCATTTCTTTATCTCACTTTTCTTTTTGCATCCGGTTTTACTTGATATTTTTTCAAATACAACGCTTCTCACATAATTCCATGTGAATCTTTAGGAGGCTGTTGAGCATGCACAAGCAACGGGCCATGTAAACTTTCAAGAATATAGATGATATAAATCTGAGAGGTTAGTGGCATTTTCTTAAGCTCAGCTCCTTCATACCCTACCTAGTTCATCGGACTTGTATCATTTGGTTGATAAATCATCTTATTGAATTCTTGGATAACAAAATGGAGTTGGTTCCAGTTGGTTCGGGAACTGTTGTTGTAGGATGGATGTTGTGTGAGATGAAAATATTGACTGTTTTACTGTTGATTAGTCCTATATATTTGTTACGGCAATGAAAAACATTTTACATTCACGGAATGATAAAAATAAGACTATATAGGAGATTTTTCTCTTGTTTTTTTTATGCCTAGAACTTTGATATAATTTCCCAAACTGTTAACCTTGATCCATGCCATCAATGATCGATTCAACCGGAAAGTTCGGAACCCCCTTTTCAAAATTAAACAGGAATGCAGAAAATGACACAATTTGGGTAGTAGCTGGTATTTCTAGACACTAGCAACCATGCATTCTTTGAATGGCAAAGATGGCAGCCTGATAAGCTAAGGAGGAATGTTTATTAGATACTTGAGGGTTGTCTTTCGAGGAACGACACCATCATTCTCGAAGAAGATAAGCCATGGAAGATCGAGGCGAGATACATTCTATAGTGTTTTATCTCAAGTGCAAGTAATCAACTAACTATTTGAGTAATTTGCATTTCAATTTGTAGTACAAAGAAAGGCTACCCTGATGGTTTAATAAGAAGGCTACAAATGCTAAGATATAATATTGCATGAATCAAAGTTTTGATCCCAAATGAGAAATATGTGGACATTGGCATTCATTGCCGACTTTGCCTCTAAGTCTTACAGTTTGTAAAATGTCTCGCAATATAGTATATAGATATAGATATAGATATAGATATAGATATAGATATAGATGTGTGTGTGTGTGTGTGTGTGTGTGTGTGTGTGTGCGCGCCCATATTAGTTGAGTTGGAACACGTTTCAATTTTGGAGCCAAGTAGTTTAGGAAGGATGGTGAAAGGGGAAAAGCTTGTAGCATGTCCAAGATGTTAATGAGGTAGGTCCCAAAAATAGGGTTCTTTCTTTGGTCCTTTGAGGGTTTGTAAAGAGAACCTTTTGGTGGGGCTCATGGAATAATTCCCCCACTATTTATAGCATTTGCCTCCATAACATCTTTCCAACCTTAGAGCCACTTTATACGGCATCATTGTACAGATCCCACCAAAAGACTCCTTGTAATATCCTTTTAAAGGAACAAAGAAAGGGAGGACCCGCTCTAACATTCTCTCATTTTCTTCTCCCACAATAGAACCCATTTTTGGGACCGCTCTTGGAAATCCTACAACATCATTTTTTTCACCATCGTTATGGGCCCATTCGGTTTTTTGGCTCTCCGCTAAAGGCATTTATGAGACAGTCTAGACTCTAGACCGAGCTTAAGTATGATATTAAAATATTTTATGTTTCTTTAAACTTAGTTTGACCCAAAATATGAATTTAAAATTTATCCAAACTTACTCATAATTATAAATGGTTAATCCAAGTTTATTTTAAGTTCGTCTCATATTAATTTTTAAATTTATTTGAGAAAATATTTATATTATTTTTAATTTAATATTTAATAATTTTGCATATTCTTTTTATTAAAATTTTATATATAAGAAACTTGACATTTTTTAATGCTTAAAAACAGGATAGATCGAGTTAAGTTTAAGCTTTGAATGCTTGAGCCCAACCTATTTTTTGAAATTAATACTTTGCTCAATCCCTGTCAAATTTCAAACTTCAAACGCACCTTCAAATTTAGACAAAGAAACCCCGTGAACAAAACTACTCCCTACCCCCCAAAGCTAACTCATCTCCAAACTCCCATGTATCAATAATACTATATTAAGGAATGCTCATAGTTTTCAAAGTGAGATTGAAGGTCCAAGATTATGATATTAGATTAAGGACGTTATATGTATTTTACCCTTATGCGGGAATCATCTTAACCTTCTACTTCCATGCAGATATTCTCAAGCCAGTAAGTTATATTCCCATAGGCCCAAGTGGCTCAAGCCATCCAAAGAACCTTTCTTTTTCTCTTCAGTTAATAACCCAATCGGTTAGAGGCTAGCCTTGTGGTCCTTCATTTCATCCATAAGAAACTTAAAAGGGTAAATTATCAAAATAGTCACTTCTGTTTGTCTTAGGTTAAATTTTAGTCATTTATGTTTGAAATATTACGTTTTAGTTACGTTATCATGTTGTAACATTTTAGTCACTGAGCCGTTAATTGCTGTTAACGATGTAACGGTAAACTGACGTGACACGTTAAATTATATTTCAAATAAAAATTTTAGGTTAATTTATACAACCGGTCTCCATATTTTTTTGAGCAATTTAATTTTTTCTTTTATGTTCTTTTAACTTTCCTTCTTATTCTTCTTTATTTTTCATTCTCTTCTGTTTCTCCCTCTGTTTTTCTCCCTTTTTCATTTCTTTTAATGTAATTTTTCTATGTTTTTCATTTGTTAAAATTAATCCACAAGCTCGTCTCACTCTAAAAAAATCAAATTGTTCAAAAAATTAAAATATAAGGACCAATTGTATAAATTAACTTAAAATTTTTGTTTGAAATGATAATTTAATATGTCACGTCAACTTTCCGTTAATCGTTATAATGACAATTAACAGTTCAATGACTAAAATGTTATAACGTAACATTTCAAACATAAGCAACTAAAATATAATCTGAGGTAAACAAAAGTGACTATTTTGATAGTTTATCCAAACTTAAAATAAGCATCACTTTTAACAAATATATATATATATTAAAAAGAAAAAGAAAAGTATGGAAATGTTATCACTTCAGACAACCATGAACTTGTTTTCCTTGATAACCTCGGATCCGAGTGATAGAATACAAATGTCATGCGTTGGTTCTCTATTACATAGAGAATGTCAATGTCTCCAGGCAGTGTTACAACTATTACAAATGAAAGGAGATGATCCCAACTAATATGTTTCATGAACAACATCATCCGGCTTACTCAGCAAGAACTCGAAAAACCGGAGGATCGAAAAATCTATGGGACCAATCAGTTGCCTGTATTCAACTTTTAACCGATTTTGAACCAGCAGCAGAAGTTGCTCATGTCTCTGACCAATATATTCCTTATTTCAGTTGGGAACTTCACTGTTCTAAATCTTCTGTTTAAGAACATGCCGCAGTTGGACCTTTTGGCTTTCCATTCTTGCTTCCAAAAGCTTTGCCTTCAAACTGTTCTTTTGTGCACCACGAGGCCAGTCAATGCACCCTTTCATCCCTTTCGTTATGTGTGGATGACCGTCAGGTGAACTCCACTGTCCCATTGAAGGACTGAGCCCACCTTTACCGGATCCTCGATCTGGGGATACAATACCCCCATTAGACTTTCTTCCATTTGAAAGTCTGCCATTTGCTCCTTCTACTGAAATTATCTTGTAATTTTCTCCATTATTCGGGCATGACCTCCAAAGCCTCGTTATGGACGACGCCTTCTTCGACTGCCTAGCAGGTAATGAACAAACTTCGCTAATTTCAGTGATTGGGGTATCTCCACATGCATTTTCTTCCCATTCAGTTCCACTACCCGAGAAATTGCTGTCCCGGTGATTCCTGGTGACAGATGCAGCACTCCCTTTTGGTGAGTAAATTGAGCCCTGATCCTCGAGATGGCTGACAGTTTCCCACCCACTCTCATCTTCCTCTATCTCATCATTCTGATCAAAAAGTGCATTTGAATGTTTCATAATGCTGTCTTTCTTCATCATGTTCATTTCGGGACTCAACATAAGAACTTTTGAGGCATGGCTAGCAGGACTATATGCAGTAAAGGGTTCAATTTCTCTTTCATTTGCTTCACCGAAAGCAACATCTTCAAAAACGGCAAAAATATCATCTGGGTTTGCTGGCTCATATGTAAATTCCTTAATTTCTTTAACATTAACTGATTCAGCAGCCTGTCTTAGTGATTCTGCTTCTTGCATGTCTTGCGTGTCCAGATTTCCAGTCCTTGACCTTAGAAAAGTCTCCAAATCTGCTATAAGCTTGTTCATTTGTGAATACCTCTCTTCAAGTGCTACCTTTGCATCAATGAGCTTCATCTGTACACGTTCTTCACGCCAGACCTCAGCCATCTGCAACATTTTTCTTTCCTCATCGACTTCCTCGCGAAGCTTCATGGAATCTCTCTTAATTGCCTCCACTTCAGCCTTGTCTTCTCCAATTTCTTTAGCAAGTTCATCGCATACTTCTTCAATTAGTTCTCTGGCTTTTCTTTCCTTTTCATAATCCTGCATATATTGCTTTGCCGATAACTTGGCAGCAGCCAACTCATTCACCAATTTCGAATTAACAATTTCAAGCCTCTGCCGTTTTTTCTGTTCTCGATTCAAGTCCGCTTTAACATCATCTACAAAGGCACGTATTTTCTCATGCTCTCTACTCCGCCAAGCAGTCCTTTCCTCACTAACTTTCCTCAAGAAGTGCTCAAGTTTTTTCTTCGAGGATCGGCGCTCAGTCTCAAGCTCCTCAATGTAAGCTCGAGCCTGCTCTAGCTCAGCTTCAAGGGCAGAAACAATTGATACAGCACTTACTTGTTGGTCAATACGCTTCATGTGGTTGTAAATTTGCCTTACCTCATCCGTTGTTTTTAAGCAGACAGGATCCCACTTTGTTGCTCCCTCCATCGCAGAGTTGGAAAATTGAATTGAAGGCTCGATCTTAAGAAGGAGAAAAGCAGGTTAATATCAGAAGTGCAAAGAAATCAATATGCAAAGCATGCAGTTGTTTTCTTTTTTCTTTTCTTTTCTTTTTCGTGTAACTATCACAAGCTACAAGCATGCTGAGAGTAAATATATGGATCTAAGCAAGCAAACAGCAGCAATGTCCTCATTTTGTAAATTTTTTTCTTACAAATTTCTTTTTTGAGCAGTTTTTCTAGTTTATCCCAGAGTTGGAGTGATTATTGGCCTTTTTTCCCCCCTAATCATGAACTTGTTCACTCTACTGATAGAACTGAAACCATGTTGATTCATGCATTAAATGCATGTGATCTGTAATTTTATTCTTTCCCCTTCTAGTTTGTCTAGACTTGTCAAGAGTTTTGGATAGGCAATGAATGTAAAAGGTTTTAATAGATAGACTAATAATATACCAGTCCTGCAGAGTGCAGACAACTTTGATAACATCCAAAATGCCCAAAAATGAGCGAAATGGTGCACAACAAATCCCATCTAAAAGAAAGTACCAAATGCGGGTCCCACATGTAGCATGACACGTGTGCCCTATTATGTGTGAGATGACAAAGGTTTGGTTTCCTATACGAGTTCCATTCGTCATTTCCATATTGATCGTTGATGAGGTCAGCAAAAGTTCAAGATTCAGTTAAGGAGCTCACGGATGCAAGCATACCTTACGCAAGAGACCGTTCTTAGTGCCAGAGGCAGAACCAGGGCTCTGTAATGGATCCTTGGCATCTGAACTACAAATTTTGTCCTTGTGATGATAATGGAATGGAACACCCACAAAATCTTTACCAGGCTGCAGTAAAGCACAAAGTAATGAACTCGAAATGTCCAAAATCGTAATTCAAATTTCATAACACATAAATAGGATCCATCGATCGAGACGGAAAAGAGTAAAACTATCAATAAATGCTAAGTAGGACGACTTTCGGAAGCAATTTAAACAAATTATCAAATGCATTCGCTGTGTGAATAAAGCAAGGCCGTAAATATGAGCAAACAGTATAACACATTATCGAGGAAATATCCATAGAAGACCTGAAAAACCATGCTCACAAAAGCCTCGCATGATTAGAAAAAAAAACTATACCAGAGCATACAATGATGACAAAACTATAAACATGATAAATGCATCAAAAAGGAGACTTTTGGGTACATAATCATATGAATCAATTACATTTAGCAAGTTTTCAAAGGTTCACTTTTTTGCTAGACATGCAAGCAAAATGTAAGGCATCATAAACATCAAAAATTCAAGAATAAACCAATGAAACAATGATGGCATTACAACGATCAGTGTTCTTTTCAGTATCAACAGTTGAAACTTCAAATTTAAGCACAAAATTAACAATCGTTAACAAGCAAAATACCCAAAATAATCCCTTCAAAATCACAGTTTTTTCAATTTGATCACCTTATTCTCATTATAACTATAAACAGAAGGGGAATAAACAAGAAAAAAAAAACCACAGATCGTGGAACCAGAAAAACGTTAAAAATCTGACCTTAAACCCTAAGCGATCGCTCCTCCTTTCTGCAACACTAGACGTCACCGTCTCCGGCAACTGTAACCGCCACAATCCAGCTGCAAGCTTCCTCGCGGACACTTTTGGAGCACCTTTCCTCCTATGCCCTCGACCACCACCTCTCCGGCCACCATTCTCCTCCTCTTCCACCTCGTCCTCGAGCTCTTCCTCAACTCCACGAACTTTCTCTTTCCCTCTCTCTTTCTCTCTCTCCTCCACCTTCCATTTCAACAAAGGCGTCTCCGGCCTGCTCCGCCTCCCCACAACCGGCGTACCGCCGACCCGTTTCCACCTCCTGTTCCTTGCCTTCCGTTTCGTCGTTGGCTTGAGATCCGCGTCCGTCGGATTCCTCCCCGAAAATGTCGCTGGCAAACTAGCTTTCCCCGTCACCTTCATCACTCTCAAACTCAAACCTCTTCCATCAACATTCCAAAACCAAAAAAAAAAAAAAAAAACACGAAATTCCTAGTTTATAAAGAAAAAGAAAACAACCCAAATAAAAAAACCGCAAATCAGTTTGTGAGATATCTTTCCTTTTTCATAAGTGTGTGAAACTAACTTAAAAAAAAGTGAACAAAAAAAAACACTAAAATAGAGAGCAAAAGCTGAGCTGAGAAAGGATTGAGAGAGAAAGAGTATGCCTGTCTGTGTGTATGTTTCTATGTTTTTTTAACCTTTGCTTGTATGTATCTGAAAATGGAGAAAGGGACGTATCCCAGATTATGTATAGAAATACGTTAAATCTTGTATCACCGTATTCTTATACGGAAGATACGGTACCGTTTCACAGGCGGACCAGGACACCTCTTTTACACGAGCTTTATTTTGGTAAATAGGAAATTAAACGACCTCGTTTTAAACAATAAGACAATAACTTGGCAATTATTAGATTAAAACTTTTTTCCCTATTTATTTTTCTTAAATTATAAAGCAAAAACAAGTAACTTAAAAAATATATAAATAATTAAATATTTAATTTAGTAATTTATCAATTTTCGATCAAAAAATTTCAAGATAGTATTTTATGAGTGTAATGATTATATTCTTATTTACAACCTTTCGTATATTGTAATTTATATCTTAATATAAAAGAAAGAAAAAGGGTTCCTCATAGAAGCAAAAGATAATGTAGCTTAATCAAATGGTCCAATAAGCTATGAGTTACTTAATTATGTACGAATATCACTTAGAATTCAACGGATAATAAATACTTGACATTGTATATACAATCATTTGGAATATTTCTTCATTCAAGTTTCTTCCCATTTTGTTTTTCCTTATACACATTTGTATCAACTTTCATGTTATGTTGATCAGCTTTTTTTAAGGCTTAATCCAAGCTCAACTCCGTAATCAATCAGCGATGGATTTTGAGGTTTTAAGAAATTTTACATAAAAATTCACATTAAATTTTTTAAAAACTTTCAAAAGGTCTACTAATAATTTTCAAATTTTGGGAGGCTTAAATAAAATTTTAAGACTATAACTAAAATTTTCAAAGCCCTCTAGGTTGTAATGATTTCTACTTTCATCCTGACTTTTTTTATCTAAGTTAATTTTAAATTTGACAATTATTCTCACATTGAATGTCTAAACTAGGTAATTATTTTTACTATAAGGCCTAAACCCTTTTTTTTTGTCCAATTCTTTTTCAAGAAAATTTCAAAGATTAACTCCGACAAAAAAAAGATTCAAGTCCCAATATGATAATAATTGTTAAGTTCAAGCTGCAATGTAAGAATAATTGTAAAGTTCAAAGACTAATTTGGATAAAAAAATTCATACCCAAATATAAAACACTTATCAAGTTCAAACCCGACTAATGCAATGATCATTTAAAAAAATACATTAAACCCTAAGTTGTGACCTATTAATCGAGTATTTATCTTTTTTTTAAGAATAACTTGGATTTGAATCACCGTTTTAAAAAATTCTAAATATTAAACACAAAAAATATGATATATTTATACATTTATCATATTTGTATTTAAAATAATATATGACTATATAAATGGATGCAAGGTAAAGAAAGAATGAAAATTTGGGGCAATTGGGAACCCTATGTCCACAAGCTTTCAACTATTTCTTACACATAAAAAAGATTCAATTGGTTAATTTATTGGTATAATGTTTGGGTGGTGGGCAGATCTTAACTCTCTCTCTCTCTCTCTCTCTCTCTCTCTCTGCTTGCATTATTTTAGACCGGTTTCCAAAGGTATCCAATGGGAATACCACGTGGCTTTATCAGTAAATTACACGTGTAAAGCCACCTAAATTTATTTTAATCTAACCATCAATATTTTTGTGTGTATTGTTTGCAAGGCGACGAAATGTACCCACATGGCCTGACTTGATGTTCGAGCCAAACTGAAACTTCAACCAATTTATTATAATCTAATCCTTAATAAATTAACCCTTGCTCGAAGCTTATATATGTTCTTTATATAAAACCATGGAAGGGTTTATTAATGCTCAATTTTTTTGTAAGCCAACAATAATTTGACAATGGAAAAAGGAAAATGAATTTACAAACCCAGTGAATAAAGGCAAAATTCTTGGGTTGGGTCTGGAAGATATTCTTAAATTTTCATCCAAATTCCATTTAAATAAAAATGTTCAAATTTGAGTCGAATTCGATTCATTCGTATTAATTTTTTTATATTATTTTTATATAAAAATTAAAAAATATAATAATTAAATACACTAAAAATATTAAAATAAATATTTCTCAGCAAATTGAAGATAAATTTAAAAAATTATACTTAAATAACATTAAAATAAGTGCAACTTAGCAAACAAATACCTCTAAAATAGTAATAAAATTAACAACAAAACAAGATAGTATATAACAGTGAAATGACAGCAAAACAGTTACAAACAACAATAAACAATACCTTTTTCTTTTTTTTTTTTACAAATTCGGGTTGAGTCGAGGCAAAAAAAGCTGACCCAAGCTCATTGTTTAGAAATTAGATCTTTTTTTTTTTTGTCTAAACTCATTTTTCAAATATATATTTTTGCCCACATCCTCTTATAATCAAATCTACTAATAAACGAATTTTAAATCTAAAAAAATATATGTTTTAATTTTTTTTTCTTTTAAAGTTAACCATTGAAATTAATAGACTCTGTTTCATATTTTTATCTTTGTAGAGACAAGATTTTGAGAATTTTTTCACTAGATTTTATTTTAGTTTAAAATTTATTGCACTGAATTTCTATTTAAATTTATTTTTGTATATATTTTAATCTTTCATATTTTTATCTTTGTAATGATTTTATTTATTTATTTTATTTTTTCTTTTAAAGTTACTATTTATGATTGTACTCTTTAAAAAAAAAAAGGACTCATATGTTTTAGTAAAATTCATGTCTTACATATGTTTTGGTATAATAAAAGATTGTCATGGGTACCCAAAAGAGAGACAAATAGACAATGGGAAATTATGGGTTTTGTGGGATATAAATATCATCTGCTGCTAATCCCATATTTGTGGGCCAATTTGTGTTTTAAAGGTTAATTACCAAAGATGATTGATTTTATTTTTGGGGGTTGTGAGTTTGTGCCCATATTTACTTTATATCTTAAAGAGTCTGCAAATCTAAACTTTAATCCCCTTTGGTATACAAGTACCAAGTTTCATGTGATTTTGAGGGTTGATCCATTAATGCCAAATTTCACATGTCATGCTGGTTTTATAATGCTGCCATTTTTTAATTATCACTTTGATAATTATTTATCTATAGGTGAAGATGTCTTTTAGTTTCTATATTTAAAATGTTAAAATTAAAAATAAATATGTTTTATTGATAAGTTCTAACGAAAATTACCAATCGATTAAGATTTTTCATATTGGAAAGAAATAGAATTAAATTTTTAACTTTTAAAGTATAGAAATTAAATCTCCAATTCCATAAAAATATCGAGACCAATCTTATTTTAACCTATGGTATATTTGAACATTCAGAGATGATCAATCAAAGCAAAGTCAAAGATTTATTTTAAAAATTTAAAATTAAATTATAATTTTTAGTGAGTCAAAGTTAAACTTTATCATTATATTAATTTATAATTTTAGAACAGATTAAACTGAAATTTTATCATTGATGGTCGGGTTTTTCATTTTATTATTTACTTATTTGCTTAAGGTTTTATTTGGTTCCAATGATTCAAAATTTACTTTATTATTAGTTTTTTCAAATTAAGGTAATAAAATCTCTTATTAAAAAATCAATTAAATTCTTTAAAAAATTAGCCTATTAAGTTTTCAATGCCCAAAAGCAATTAATTAATTTTTTATTAACGGAAATCATTAATTGACTGGTTTAAACATTAATGGCTGACATGTCAATAAAAATTAAAAATTAAAAAATTATACATTTAGAATGAACTGAATAAATGATTGTTCAAATTGTTTAGAATCCAGACAATCATTGTAAATGAGTGCAAAAATTTTAAAAATATAATTTATAAAATTTATAAAATATATATATAAAATTAGTTATTTTAAAATTCAAGAAATAAAAATTTATTAAGAATTTATAATATGTATTAAAATTTTCACATCTAAAATCAATCTAATAGATGTACAAAACAATACTACTAAAAGTTGAACTCCTTTTCATTTCCATTACTTCTGGCTCAAAATTTAAAAAAAATAGAAAATTTAAGATTTTATTTGTTTAATAAATAAGTACTCCATTATTATAATATATCTCTAATGTCGTATTAATTTAAACATATTTTCTTATCTTTCAATTTAACAAAACTATTGTCTCACAATAATGTTTTATTTTCCAAGTCAATCTGATTTGGGATTAGATTTGGGACATAATTGGGATTTACCATCCAATATAAAAAAGGGTGGATTAAATGGATTATATTCTACATAATTAAAGTATCCCTACTCTAGCCACAAGAGTTAGATGAAATGGTAAGGTCTTTCCTACCTTAACCAGTGGTTAAAGGTTCGATCTTTACCTTAAGTATGGAACAACTTTAAAACTCGTGGCTAGCATCTACCTTGTAACGCCCCAAAAATTGGGTTTGTGAAAATCGAGAATGGTCCTGTCCCGATTTATAGGATATAAACCACGTTAAAATAAATATTGTTGGGGGTGAAGACTAAACAAGAAATAGGCTTAAGCCTAATGGTTAGTACGCTAGAATCCTTCTTAGAGGTTCTAAATTCGAGTCACTCATTCTCCTTTAATTTAGTAATTTCACCAAAAATGTCTCACTGCATATCTATATAATTATGCGACGAAATTAAGCAAGAAATGGGCAATAGTCTAATGGTTAAGTGTTAGTCCCGTCCACTCCTTCCCTTTTAATTTTGAGATTTCAGCAAAACACAAAATATATACTGTTGGGATTAAAAATTAGACAAGAAATGGGCAATAGCCCAACAATTAAGAGCTAGCCTTCCTCCCTTGTGTTCTTAGGTTTGAATCACACCCTTCCCTTCCATTTTCTTTTGAAATTCGGCCAGCTTTGGGGAAATTGCAAGTGATGCCTAGAATTGACCCAATTCTATCCTAATTAGAGTTCACAACTTGCTCATTCCTTAAAATTCCACTATCTTTTTATCTTCTTTTCCTAATTAAAATTTCAAATTGCCCTATTTCAAATCCTAATAGAATTTACTCTCTATCTTTCTATTTATTCTTTTTTTATTTCCCTTTCTTTACACCATATTTCATCCTAATTGTTGATAATTACTTTACTTTCCCGAATCAAATTATCCTTCAATCATTTGTTCTTTCTATCGGTTTTGTAATTATCGTTAAATAACATCCTTAATCTTTGCCAAAGATCGGTAAGTTCAACTTAATCCCGATGTTTGATCTCGAATATTTATAGAATTTCTATTTAACGATAATCTTGTGAGAGATTAAACAATCTTTCACGATTCTTGTTGAGATCCTTCGTTAATATTTTCAAATCTTGAAACCCAGAATAGATTTAAACGAGAGGATTGTCACTCGAACTGCCAGTGAAAGGTGTGTTCTTTTACAAGTGAATCAAAAGAAAAATCGTGCCTATGATAAGTTTTACATGTGAATCAAGATATGGATTGAAACTTGTTTCCTATAATCGGATTATTGATATACTGCCACTGTTACTTGCATTACTGTATTACTGATTGCATGAACAACATGCCTATTATTATTGATAAACTGAAATTATGACATTCATGTCTACTGCTACTGTTAAATTGAGTACATGTTGTGCATGTCTACTATCTCTATACTGTACTGCTATTAGCATGACATACTGCATTGCATGGGGCGAGACGCTTTGAAAGAAGGAAGTACTGGCAGTTTAACTGTAAACACTAGTGGTTTATCCACATACCTACTGGCAGCTTTTATCTGCAAATCTGTTGTGTATTCACAACCACTGGCAGCGTATTAACTTGTAAACACTAGTGGTTCAACCACATCTTTTTGCTGGAAGCTTTAATCTGCAAACCCGTTGTGTACTCACAACTACTGGCAGCGTATTAACCTACAACACTGGTGGTTTATCCACAAACTAGAGTGTCTGGGATATAAGAGTTCTTGGGAACTCTTACTGTGAAGTGTAGCAGTAGTGTAGGACCCTTTTCTTTATTGTTAAACTGAAATTGCATTACATTGGCATAAGCATGCTCAAATGATTTGTCAATAACTGTTTTACCATATGATTGTTACTGTATTGAATACTATTATTATATGCTTGGTTTATTATATTACACTGATTTTTCTTGTGATTGAACTCACACTGAGCGTCATAGCTCACCCCCCTAAATTTTCATCCTTACAGATAACCCATCAAGTTAGGACACAGACACAACATCCGGACTTTATGAACAAATTGGTAATGAATTAAGTTCAAATAGGAGTCACCGTTACATACATTAGCTAATTTAAACCGGTTTTGATAATTTGTAAGTTTGCCTGAAAATTTACTAAGTTTTCTTTTAAACTAAACAAATGTTTTAAAATAACTGTTTTACAAACTCTGATAGCTTACTGAGCCATCTCGGTGGCTAATGTAATATTCTGAATTCAGGTCTAACTTCTAGGTCGGTTTGGGGAGGCTACGTACCCCTTAATGGGCCTACAAAATACGGAAAATTAATTACTAGACTTGCTCTAATAGATACCTTAAGAAATTAAAAAAAAATGTATCCCCACTTTTTGATAAATACAAAATTTTGTTAACTCAAAATAAAAGGTAAAAGGCAACAAATGAGGGACCATTTTTTTCGATCCAAATCACCTTTGGCTTAGTTTGCCAGTCATGAAATTTTGACTTGGAAACCAAAAAAAAAAAAAAATTAAGCTTAGTTGAAAATCAGTTGTGCATGAAAGTGATCAAAAGCATTTCATTGGTTTTTTCTACATTTTATTATTTATAATTTTACACTGAAATGAATCTAGATATCGGTATGTATTGATTCATATAAATCTGAATAGTTATTTATCTAGATTCATTTTAGATATTCTTTTTTATTATTTTAAATATTTAAATATTTATAATATTTTAATATTTAAAATTTTTATTGTTTAGCACTCATCCATAATAAATTTGAACTATTTGTCTCAATCTATTTTATATGTATATATATTTTGATTTTTATTATTATTTAAAATTTTTAATTTTAAATCTTTTGTTAGCATCTCTAATAGTTAATCCGATTGACGACTTTTGTTAATGGAAAGATTTGATTATTTTTTTACAATAGAAGACTCAATAAGGTTGGTTTTTTTTTTACCCTTAAATTTTTTTATAAAACTAATAATTTTGTATTAATCACCCAACGACATACGTGAAAGATGATAATTTTAAAATTCTAAAATAATAAGAAACCAAAGCTGTCCATGTTATTGTCATGTTGGTTTACATCTCTTTCATATCTGCTTCTTCATAGCTTGAAGTTTGTACCAAAAGAAACTATTTTAGTACCTAAGTTTTCAGACGATTTTCTTACCTCATAACAATCAAAATACAATTAATATGAAAGGGATTTATTTGTATTTTAACAGCATGATAAGACATATTTTACTCTTAAAATGATTTTAAGTTTAAATTTTTAAAAATGACATTCTTGAAATTTTATTAAGAACAGAAATAATATATTAACAGAAAATTTAATAAATAAATTCTTCAAAATGAATGGACCAGCTTTAGGCCAAGGATGACAGTCGCGCACTGGCATATGTGGCCTGTCATCAATGTGGGACTTATAGGCTTCCAATCATCATCAACCATTGGAATATATTTATATACATATTTAATTCATTAAAAAAATTTCGAATAATAAGAATTGCGGAAAATCCAAGTTGAGTTCCTACTAATTCATTTTTTATACGACTGAATAAATTCATTAATGATAAAAAGAGAATGTACAAATCAATTATTATAAAATATTGTATATATTTCTATCATATATTATTTTCGATATCACAAGTTAATCGAGCATTAACCCAGTTGAATAATGATTAAAATATCACGAATTTATAAAATAAATTATATTATTTTAAGAGTATTTTTATTTTACATATTTTATATTAAAAAACACGTATACATTTAGAATTTTAACTTAAAACATTCTAATTTTCAATATTTTATCTTACCATTTCAACTAAAATCTCATTTATTTTTATAAATATAATTTTATTTTTCATCCATTATATATATAAATTTTAAATGATGAACAAAATTAATTACATTCCAAACTTCAAAACTCCATTGACTCTTCTTTAGGTGTCCCATTAGTGGACGCAATGAATGAGAATGTATAAAATTGTAGACCCAACTTTTATTTATTTTTGATAGACATGTATAAGATTCCATTCTAGGATGCTGAATTTGAAGTATTTAATGCTAAAATATTTTAAATTATTATAATTATAGTTAATTCTTTTTGTGAATTCTTTTTACATAATGAATAATTTAGATCTTTTGGTAATTTGCTCATTATTCTTTTTTAAGTTAAAGAGTCAAATCATTTTTTAAAAGGAAATATTAATTAAAACATCAAATTTTTCATAATGTTGACCTAGCAATTCGTGTGGTAGTCTGCATGAACTTTACGCTAATATGTCACTATTTATCTTCTATGACACGCTGACAAATAATTTTGTTAACCAATTGGATTAACAGAGGAGGAAGGAAGTAGTTTACATGGTGAAATACTGGAGTGAAGGTTAAGAAGAAAGCTTTATGGTTTGAGAGTTTGGGGGTTAAGAAAGAAGAAGTGAGTACATAGTTTGTGAGCTATTTAGAGGGTCATTTTATAATAGAAGGCAAGTTTGGTTTGATACTTTTGGTAGTGAAAGTGATGCTACGTCCTAGGATAAGATGTTTTAGGATGACTTCCAATCAATTACACTAGACCTCCACATGGTTCTCATATAGTCTTAGCGGAGATGGCAAGTCTCAAAGTTCGTAAACTAACTCAAGGTCTAGGTTGGGAGGTCTGTTGATACCGTGTATAGATAAGATTGATAATTTTAAATAAATAAAAATTTAAAACAAAGAAATAGTTTTTAATAAAATCATGTATAAATATTACATTAATATGTGAGATCACTAAAATGATTAATAATAAAATAAGATAGCAAAAGAAAAACTCGTACATCACAAATGTAGATGATGAGACTCAAACCTAAACTTTCAAAGTCTAAGATCTTAACCTTTATTGTTAATGCGAAGGCTTCATTAATAAAATATACATAGGTTTTAAATAGACATGTGAATAATCAAACCTTTTAAATATTCATTACTTGAGTGAAAAAATAAAAATATTTAAATAATAATTTTTGAAAATTAATAATTATTGATAAAGTAATAAAGCTGTAAATATTAAATTTTTGTAATGCTAGGTAGTTTTATTTTATTTTAAAAACAATTAAATCATCTTATATGTAATTTATTTTTAAAAGATTCGTTATTTAGCAATTTTAAGTTAAATTGGTGCTCAGTTGACTTGCTACATCAATCCGAATTTTATTTTAAAATTTTTACAATTTGATAAATTTTCAATTAAATTGATGTTCGGTTGACTCAAGACACCAATTTAATCAAAAGTTTAAACTATAACATAGATAATGATTAAATAATTTTAAAAACTTTTTTAATTAATCGAATAGGAATTTTAAAATTAATCTTGAGTTAACCTAAAAGGTAACTATTTTAAAACATATTTTAGATTAAAAACATTTTAAAATTTTCAATATTTTAAGTAAATGAGTTTAGATTAAAGTTGAATTATTATAAAAAATATTAGATTAAAATAAGATTAAAAATAATTGAAGCTATGTAAACACAAATTCCATATAAATTTAGCACAATAAAGTTTTGATTCTTTATAAAAAAAATTATAAAAAAATAAAACAAGAATCTCGCCGTTTCTACTATTTCCGCTTTTTTCTTTTTTCTACCTTGTTCCTCAGAAAAATAAATAAATAGATTAATGGATTGGTGTCGAATGGATGTGCTCATGGGTCAGAATATTGACATATTTTATATTTGTTCAAGTTTGACTCAGCTCAAAATATGAATTTAAAATTTTGTTCAAATTTGTCCATATTTTCAAAAGATTAACCCAAGTCTAATTTAGACCCGTCCATATTATTTTTAAATTTTTTAAATTATTTTAATTTAATATTTTTATTTATTGAAAATTTTTATATAGTCATCTTAACATTATTTTAATGTTTACATTAGAGTAGTATTATATATTTAATATAAGTTTATTTTTTAATGTGTTATAAATTACAGAATATATAAAAATAACATAATATAAAATATTATAAACTTAAAAACGGATTAAGCTGGGCTCAACCTTGAGTGTTCAAGTCCAAGCCTAAGCTCGACCCATATTTTAAACGTGCCAAATTTTTTTTATCTAATCTCATTTTTTAGATTTAATATTTTTACCTAATCTCTTAAATTTTAAACGAATTTCAGATCTGAAGAAGTTATATGATCCATAAACAAGTCTAGTTAAATATGTAAGCATGGTTGATTGTATTATTTAAGTCATAAAATGCCTTTAGGCAATTGTTAAGGAACATAAATTATGTAAGCTATGGGCCTTTAGGGAGGCAACCCCCCCCCCCCTTTGATTATAAAAACAGTAGCATCAAAATCAGTGAAATGCATTTAAATTAAAATATGTAAATTAAAAAAAAAATCACATCCTCTAAAATAGCTACCCACCTCTTTTAAAAAGGTTCAATAGTATAGCATATATGAATGCCTAAAAAGCAATGCAACCTATTTAAGCTTAAAGTGTAGGCGTCGGGATAGTATAAATTATTTGCATGGGTTTTAGTTTATGTAAAAGAATCTAAGCTATTTGCATGGATTTTTGGGTTGTAGAATATAACTTGCAAGATTCCTTTGAACTAACTTATGAAGGCATGCATGGCCCTTGGCTAAGCCTTAGGGGTAGATTTCTTTTGAGTATGTCCTCGAAGGTTAGGAGTAGACTTCACAACATTAAACAAGGATTAAGTTAAGAAATTTTGTTGGGATGTGAAAATTAAATTGTATATTGTTTATGATAGTAAAAATATAATTTTTTTTATTTTAATAGTTTATATCTTTATAATTTTAAATGATTAAATTAAAATTTTATTATTTTAAAAGATTAAAAATATAATTTTACCATTAATAATTTAAAATATTATACACTACACAAAAATTAAATAAATTTTTTTCATTTTAGTCCCTAACCCTGGATTCCCCATTCAACATAATATGTTCACAAAGATGAACATAATACTAAAAAATAATTAAAGCACGAGACTACATGAAAGAAAACTATATATGAAAATGACAAAATTTCTATAAAATACAAATTAGTAATCTATGAAAAAATTTAAATATAATTATAACACAATAAATATACGACCAATTACTTCAATGAAATCTTTAACCCACCAACTTTTTACCAAAAAAGGATCCATCCTTTTAATTTTAGCTAATATTTGACTCGTGGTTTAATTTATCTCAACATTCCTCTCATTGATTCACACTAAGTAAAAAGAAATGTATTTAATATTTAATTTTTTTATGAAATTGATATTTCTTAACTTTTAATATTAAACATAAATAAAAGAAGGATGATAAATTTAAAATATTTAAAAGGAAAGTTACATAATTTCAAGACAAATCTAAAATGTTTTTATTTTTGTTAAATTTATTGGGATAAATATGATTAATAGTTTTATTACTTTAATTATATACATACCTTGAAATCTTCCTAATTATTTTTTAAATTTTATCAATTAAGAACTCAATTGACATGGATACTGTTACTAAGATAAGAGGATGTAGGTTTGGTAGCGTTGAAACGTATTATCCTCTTATTTATGTGTTGGAGAAGGAATATGAATAATTCTAGATATTATATAAAATAAAATAAATATATGACCAAAACTGTTTAAAAATCATTTTTCTATTTACATTGGAATTCCTTTTCATTCCAAAACCATATTATTTATTTCAATATATATTTATGAAGCCATTATTGATATTGTCCATTGTCCTTAATAGGTAACCATTTGTCCTTTGAGTTTTGGTTTCATATGTATTTCTTCTTCTAAATTACCAAAAACAAAAGATGATTTACGTAAACATTTATCTCATTAATGGTGAAACTATTAAATTATAAATTGCATTTTTAACACAATTAACACCCTTTACAAATTACAAAATTATAAGTTAATATAATAGTAAAATTTTATTTTGATCTCTTAAAAAAATATATATTTCAATATTGAGCCTCTAATTTTTTCTCACTTCACCCATTCTTTAATTTTTAAGAAAAATTGATTAACTTTGTATTATTTTTTTTGTGATAAAGAAAGAATAGATACATCTAGACTACATAAGCTAGCCCAATCCCCCTAACGGGGATGTTTCAAAAACTTGCAAACTATATCTTCCCTCGTGTGCCAGCTTGACCAAAGTATTAGCCTCCTGATTATCCATTCTAGAAATATACGAAATACTCCAATGATCAAGCTGCGCCAGCAAATAATGAATCATTCTAATCAAAGTTTTTTCCTGAATGGCTTTAGCCACCTTAAGATTATCAGTCTAGATTGCCACAACACTATAGCCTTGATCAATTAAAATCCATAACCCATCCAATATACCCCATAATTCAGCCTCAAACACTGAGCAACTCCCCAATAATCTATTAAACCCAATGATCAATTCCCCATTTCGATTTCTTACAATTCCCCTGTAACAGTAGAACCATCATCGTATCTGACAGAGCTATCAGTTTTCAAACAAGCCAAATTCCCAGGTGAGTGTGTGCAAAGATATGGGATCTGAGTTATCCTTATTTTGCCTCGTCTAGACGAAACAAATTGCTTGGTCCAGCTATATGACACCTTAATAGTATCCTCATTACTCTAGGATGTACATTGAAAGATGAAGAGATTGTGATTTTTCCAAATACGCCAAATAATAATCCCAAAAAGACATTGCCAATCGACCTCACCGAAGCAAAAATCATGATAATTTTGTAAGTTTGAAATGAGCGAATCCTGCAGATTATCTGAATAAAACCTATCATGTCGATCCGTAGGGATTAAAAGATTCCCAATGTTTCTCGCTGGAGTGCAATCCCTAATAGCATGCAACACATTTTTAGAATTATGCCCACAAACTCCACATACCGAACTGTTCCCAAACCCCCAATATATGCCCTCCAGATGAGTCCACAACCTCGACTTGAACGTAAGCCAAATAAAAGATTTGACTCGTTGAGGACCTTGAAACTTTCAAGGAATCTGCCATATATCCTTTTTCGGCTTCCAAGATGTTTCTCAAAGTTTCTCATACACACTTTTGGTTTGTCGTAATTCAATGTAGCAGATTAAATTAGTTTTCGCACTTGAGGAGCTTGAATATAAGCATTTTCATTATATTTTAGTAAATTTTTTATAGTTTATTTTAAATCCAATAAAAAGTGTATTTAGAGTCTTTTATTGACCTTAGGGGCCGAATGAGGCCTAAAGGTGAGCTAATGTACTTAGTGAGTGTGCAGGAGACTATCAAACGGCATACAAACTCAATATTGGTCGTTGCGTTGCAACACGGGAAATTCGATGTCACAACATAAGGAGCAGATGCAAGAATCTCAAGACTACCTTCGGTGTCGCGACATACCTTTGAAGCTGCTCTGAACCTGAGCGTACTGCCTTCGACGTTGTGACACAGGCACTAAGGTGTGGCAACATCGGTCCTGTATGGGAAACACTTACGAGCCATAGGTGTTTTGGTCTGCACAATCAAAAGTTAAATGCAAGAGCGTCAGCTGACCTAGGGTTGAGGACGACAACAACCCTAACTCTATAAATAGACTCTTAAACATTTGTTAAAGGAGAACTTTTCATATTATTAGTTTTCTTTGTAAAATTTAGTTTTCATTTTATTTTTCTTTGTCTTAAGGCTTAGACTTCTTTTTAATTCTTCATTCGTGTTCTTTGGAGAACTTGATTTGTAGACGCAATCAAACGTTTGAGGATTTCAGCACTTCATATATCAAATACAAACAGGATTCTCCAAACTCTACTCTTGTTTTATTCTTTATACATATATTCAATATCAAGTTTATGATGTTTATTAATTACTTGAGGAATTAATTCTCTTATGGGGGACTAACGAGTGAAGATATGAATAATGAATTGTTCTGTAGGGATTTCTTAACAGATTAGTTGTTAAGGAAAGGAAAAACCTGACAGCCCTAGAAAGCCATCAAGGTGGGAATTAACCCAAATTCGGTATGGCTTATCCGTGAACACCTTAACCCTAAATCGATCTGGACTGTGATGTCAAAAGATAAGTAGTTCTTGTCGATTTAGTATTTTAGTGGACATATTGGAAGATCTTACTGGGGTAATGACTTATTCGTGAACACCTTAACCCTAAATCGGTCTGGATTGTGATGTCAGAAGATAAGTAGTTCTTGTCGATTTAGTATTTTAGTAGACGTATTGGAAGATCTTACTGGGGTATTGACTAGTTGATTGAACAAGAAAACTCGAAACGACAGTTGATTATGACTACCAAAGTGAGCTAATCACCCATGTTTACATTTGATCCAATTTATAATCTAATTTTCCAAAGACTTCTTTTATTTATGTTATTTTTAGTTCTTTAATTATAAAAACCAAAAACCCTTTATTTATGTTTATTCGTAATTTATTTTATTTAACACACTAATTAGATCTATTGGTGTTTAGGTTAGAATTAATCTAGTACTCGCGTCTCTTGGGTATGATCATTGGAGTACTCACCTACTTCGTTGTAACTATATTACAACCTGACTCGTATATTTGTGGACACCGCTTCAATTCCACATCTTTAGTTGTAGTATCCACACTCTAGATGTTAGTACGTCCGGAGACGATCAAGTTGTTGGCATCGTTTCCGAGGAGGCAACATTACAGAATTAGTTTTAATCTTTGCGTTCAATAAAATAATTAGGAAAATTTTGAATTATAGATACGATTTGTATTTTTAATTTTACTAATTTAGTTTACTAACTTCTTTCTTTTTCTTTTTCAATTTTAGTATATGCCTTAGAGGAAAAGAACACTTATCTAGCCGGTCATTGATTCATAGAGACTAAGGCAACAAAGATCTCTTGATTATGAATGAAACTGATTACATGTGGTTTAACGATGAGATGATCTTTGATGACAAAATATACGAGGAAGGAGTATATGAAGAATGAGAGATCATGAAAATTCAAAAATTGTTCATGACAGAGCTAAACTAACACGGAAACGAAGCCTTAACGTACCAGTGGAGTAATGAACAAGATATTGATAGTCAAATATCCATATGAGTTCACTGGTAATTTGTATGAGACACTTGAAGAGAATCATGATATGCCTGAACATTCAAACAAGCCTCCTTATGATTCGTATGAGATGCCTTCATGTGAAACCACTACGACAGACACCTCTAAGGTATTATCAAACATGTTAGACATGATGGCGCAAATGATGCAAGAAATATCTGAAGCACTGCCTCCAAGGAAAGAGGACATTTCTAACACTCACAACTCGGGTCATGAGAACCCTTGTATCACCGATAACCATGATGAAAATTATGGTGAGATTTAACCTGATCTTGTAACTAAAGATCATGGGGATAAATTGAACATTATTGAAACGATTTCTGATCCAATTGACATAGCAACAGAACTAACCGTAAAGGTAGAAGCGGAAGATGAACTAACCACTAACATGGAACTTAAACCAATATTGAATAAAAGTGTAGAAAAGTCAATACACTTTCTAGCCATAGCAAAGAAGGTGCCAACCGAAGAGGTCGAGGAGTTTGATTCAATCTCATTCGACAACAATAGCAAGGCTCGAGCAACCAAAGTCTCACGCAACAAGGAGAGGAGCAAGCTCGAAGCAATAATAACCCATGAAATAATTTGGGGTTGGCTCAGATTTGGTACTAAATGGCTCACAATGTGAATGTCACGTCCGTCGAAAATAAGGCACTATCAATCGAATCGACAAGAGAGTTTGGTTCGTATACAATGATAAAGGAACAAACGTCGAATCAAAGTATTTAGAACCAGCTGGAAGTTCTTCTATGGTGGCGACACGAATCGTCCCAGTTTTTAAAGAACTTCTATTTCTTGTTGTAAACTTTATTTCGCTTATTATATTAATGTAATGTTTATTTCATTTCATTTATTAATTTCTTTTCCTTAATATTATATTACTTATTTCTTTTCATAGTATTTTTTTTGCAGGTACTACCTGTCCGGTTGGAGCCAACAAACCCCGATGTTAATACATCAATAAATATTCGACCTTATCAGGGAAGTTTTCTTGTGTGAGCTTTAATCATTTTACAGTAAGGTCAATGTATGCTCTAAAATGTGGGGGGCAGTTTAAAAGTAGGATATTATGATTTAGTTTTATTTGAATTGTTTAAAAATAGGATATGTATGTACCGAACATTTTGAAAATCAAGAGGAGGGGCCAAAATAGAGTTGGTGTTGCAACATGGAATTTCCGTGTCGCAACACCGATCACAAATTCAAGGAATCGAGCAACTCAACTCGATGTCGCGACAAATCACCTCTGTGTCACGACAGAGTGATTAGTTTACCCCAAAATCCAAAAATTTTAAAGTGTGTCGCGACATCAAACCCCGATATCGTGACATCGGTAACCAGCAAAGGGTGTTGCGATATCAGGGTTCGATGTTGCGACATCGCTGTAATTTTCTGCAAGGGTTAACCTGACCCGTCGCGTAATCCATCAATTTTTAACCTTATTTAACTTGATTTTCAACCTAATATACCAAAATTTTAAACCCAAAACACTTTTAACTTGTTTTAAAACACTTATTAACCTTAAAATCTTTCTAAAACTTTTTAAACCCTTAAATCCTTAAAACCTTATTTTGCTTATTTTTCTTGTATTTTCACTTGGTACAGGAAAAATGCTTCATATAAACAAGGAATTGCAATGAATCTTCACATGGAATCTCGAGTTTTCCGATAAGGTTAAGGGTTCCAACTAGAATTTTACTGTACTATTGCATCGATTCTTGTTTACTTTGAAACATATTGCTTGATATAGGTTAGTTCTTTTAAGTTACAATACTATTGAAAATGCCTCTAATGTCAACACTTTTCGAGCGGTTTTGTTATATGCTGCTTTGCAGAAGAAACATGTATGCATAAGGACATGGATCTACCACTACATGAAAACATGTATTAGCTGCCAGAAAATGGGAGTTTTCTTTCCCCACTTAGTGACGACCTTGTGCAAAAGAGTCGGAGTTCTAATGACAACTACTGAATAGTTCATGAAGCCATCCAAAAGTATCATAGTGGATACACTATACATGCAGTATACGAAGCTTCAACGAAAATAAATAAGGGATTTGAACAAACGCTGGAAAGAAAAGATGGACATCTTGGCCTCACTCACACGAAGAGTAAAATCAGGATCTCAAAAAAAAATGGCGAGAGTAACATTCCACAAATGGAATGGATGATAAGATGGATGCAAGAAATGGGCCCAATTCTTCAAGAATTTACGCGACAGAACAATATGAAAGTATCAAACACAACAGTTCGATCTGAAGCTCGAGTTTCTACCAGAGATTGCGCGATCTATGCATACCAGAAGGCTTTAGTTCCTGATGATGTTACTGGTACCTTTTCAATCTTTGATATTACTGTGTATGCATTAATTGACCTAGGCCAACACATTTGTATATATGTATTATGTTAGTAACATAAAAGAGTTTACCGGCCGTGTCAACTGATAGACAACCTGATTTGCAAACAGTATCCACTGAAAATTCAAGGTTATGACTTTCTTGTCAATTTAATGTTATTGTCTTTTTGATAAATTTGACGTTATTCTAAGAATGAATTAGTTGACTATTCACGATGCTATAGTGAATTACCGACAAAAATAAATTGACTTGAGATGTCTGAATGGTGAATTAACTTCTGTTGAATCTGCTAAGATTGATTATGTTACGAACATGATTTTAGTGATATCTGCACTAAAATTGATCCGATAAGGCTGTAATACATTTTTAGCTTATGTCCTAGATTCCAGAGTATTAGAAATGAAAATTGATCTGGTAATGATAGTTTACGAGTTTATAGATGTTTTTCTTAAAGAATTGTTGAGTTTATCACTAGAGCGAGAAGTTGAGTTTGCTATAGAATTAATGCCAAGGATTGCACCCATCTTGATTGTTCCGAACAGAATGACTTCAACAGAATTAAAAGAATTAAAAGCTCAGTTGCAAGAACTAATCGACAGAGATTTTACTCGACCAAGTATATCACTTTGAGGTGCATATGTTCTATTTGTGAAAAAAAAAGACGGGTCGATGGGATTGTGTATAGATTATCGACAGTTGAATAAAGTAACGATAAAGAATAAATATTTATTGCCTCATATTAAAGGTCTATTTGATTAGTTAAAAAGTGCTATAGTGTTATTGAAGATAAATATCTGATTTGACTATTATCAATTGCGAGATAAAGACATTAATGTGCCAAAAACCATGTTCAAAACCCATTATGGACACTACAAGTTTCTAGTTATGTCTTCTAGATTAAATAATACCCTTGCAGCATTTGAGGATCTAGTGAATCGAGTTTTCATTCATATTTTGACAAATTTGTTGTTGTTTTTTATTGATGTTATATTGATCTATTATAAAACTGATTTAGAGCATGTTCAGCATTTGAAAATCTGTATTATAGACGATTTATTAAGAATTTCTCAATAATTATATTACCGATAATGAATTTATTATAGGGACATGTTGAATTCGTTTGGTCAGTTAAGTGCTATCAAAGTTTTGATCAGTTGAAAATTTTATTGACTGAAGCTCCAGTATTGATTCAGTCTAAATCCAGAAAGGAATTCATTATTTACAGTAATGTTTCACTCAGATGACCTTGAATTATGCTAGGTCATTTATTATAGAATTGAGAGTTAAATCATAAAATCTTCAGAGAAATTGAGAGATACAAAGAAAAGATTCGAATTTGTGAGCTAAATGGGAACAGATCCAGAATGATCAGATCATTAATTCCAGTATGGATTGTGTGTGTGTTGAACAATTCTGAGATTATACGAGACATATTAATTTTAGTATTGATTTGGTCATCTTTCAGGAAGATTAGTTATCTTTTTGAGTCTGGGATGAGATGAGTTATTAGATATAGTAGAATAATAAAATTTTGGAGTGATAATTGGTCGGGAAGAGGTCCCTTCTGCCAACTAGTACAAGGTACTCTAATTTTGTTAGAGGAGTTTTGGTCTTTTGAACAAGTGCAAAATAGTAGGGATTCCAGTGGGCCTCATTTGATTTCTTACGCACTTTCGCAAGAGATGATTAATACATTCTTGAGTACCCCCGTATCATATCATGATATGAGCTCGAACTTCGTTTACTTAGACTCGTCAAAATCTAGGTCTTTTACACTAGCCAATACCTATTCTTTCATTTCGGCATGAATTGTTCCCGCCCTTGGCACTTCTTTTGACAATATTTCACCTTCTAGAATTCCATATGAAAAGCTCATCTTCCTCCAAAGCTAAAGTTTTCCCTTTGAAAATGTGGATGGAAAAATCTTCCAATGAGATCTTTTATAATCCGTCTGGGTATGAATTTGCTTGACCTTTGCCTTTTTTAATCAAATGAACAAGAGTTCATTGTCCATCTGTTCCGGGATTGTCTTATTGTCTAGTAATTGTGGACTTTTGTTTATAACCATTGTCGGGTTAGATCTCCTCAACCAAGTAATTGGGAGGAATGGATCCATGGTACCACTACCGCAAAGGAGTAGGTTTAACATCCTCCCATTCCTTGGTTCATTGTCTTTACCTTCACTTTATGGGAAATTTATTGTTTTGTAATACTTTAGTCTTTTCAAATACAAGACCCTCAAATGGTTTCTTGCAACGAATAATCCTTGTTGCTGGCAAATTTTTCGTAATCACCCCCTTCAAAAATTTTAACATCCCTGAAATTGTTTTAGTTGTATGGAAACCTTCTCCACCGGGATGGATCAAACTAAATTTTGATGGTTCATCTATTGGTAATCCAAGTACAACAGGTGCCAGTGCACTTTTTGTGATCACCAAGGCTACTGGGTGATTGGTTCTTATTGTCACATCCCTAATGTAACTAGTGTAGAAGTTGAATTTTGGGCGCTGAGAGATGGAATAGTATTAGCTCGGGACCTTAACATAGAAAATCTTTAAATTGAAGTTGATGCTACGTTTGTGAGATAGTTTATGAAAGCCCTTACGATTTCTAATTTGGTATTATCTCTTTTGATTGATGAGTGCAAGATGCTCTTTCGTTCTATGAGTTCTAACTCTTTGTTGCATGTCTTTCGTAAAGGGAACAAATATACGGATGCTTTGACCTGTTTAGGAAATAGCTACCAACCTCGCCTGTCTCAAACTATCATTTCTTTTAATGGCTTATTTTCTATATGCCGATCCACCTAGTTGTTTATATTGTATATTGTTTGGAACACGCACACCAACATATCATGTATTGGACTTTAATCTAATTTTCGAAATATAAAAAAGTCAAAAAAAAAGAAAAAAAGGTGCTTACACATTTATATATATGTATTATGTTAGTAACAGAAAATAGTTTACTGGTTGAGCCAACTGATAGACAACCTGATTTACAAATAGGGTCAACTGAAAATTCAAGGTTATGACTTTCTTGTCGATTTGATGTTACTATCTTTTGAGAAAATTAACGTTATTCTAGAAATGGATTGGTTGACTATTTACAATGCTATAGTGAATTACCGATAGAAACAAATTGAATTTAGATGTCTGAACGGTGAATTGATTTTTGTTGAATATGTTACGAACATGATTTTAGCGATATCCGCACTAAAATTGACCTGATAAGGCTGTAATGCATTTTTAGCTTATGTCCTGGATTCTAGAGTATCATAAATGAAAATTGATCTATTAATGATAGTTTACGAGTTTATAGATATTTTTCCTAAGGAATTGTTGAGTTTATCGCTAGAGTGAAAAGTCGAGTTTGCTATAGAATTAATGCCAAGGACTGCTCCCATCTCGATTGCTCTGTATAGAATGACTTCAACAAAATTAAAAGAATTAAAAGCTCAGTTGCAAAGACTGATTGATAGAGATTTTACGCGACCAAGTATATCACTTTGAGGGGCATATGTTTTGTTTTTGAAAAAGAAAGACAGGTTGATGGGATTGTGTATAGATTATCGATAGTTGAATAAAGTCATGGTAAAGAATAAATATTTATTGCCTCGTATTAAAGGTCAATTTGATCAATTGAAAAGTGCTACAGTGTTCTTGAAGATAAATCTTTGATCTGACTATTATCAATTGCGAGATAAAAACATGAATGTGCTTAAAACCGCATTCAAAACCTATTATGGACACTACGAGTTTCTAGTTGTGTCTTCTAGATTAAATAATACCCTTGCAGCATTTGAGGATCTGGTGAATTGAGTTTTCATTCATATTTTAATAAATTCGTTGGTGTTCTTTATTGATGATATACTAATCTATTATAAAACTGATTCAGAGCATGCTCAACATTTGAACATCTGTATTATTGACGATTTATTAAGAATTTCTCAATAATTATATTACCAATAATGAAGTTATTACAGGGACATGTAGAATTTGTTTGGTCAGTTAAGTGCTAACAAAGTTTTGATTAGTTAAAAATTTTATTGACAGAAGCTCCAGTATTGATTTGTCTAAATCCATAAAGGAATTCATTGTTTACAGTAATGTTTCACTCAAATGACCTTGAATTATGCTGGGTCAATTATTATAGAATTGAGAGTTAAATAATAAAATCTTCAGAGAAATTGTGAGATACAAAGAAAATATTTGAATTTGTTAGCTAAACAGAAACAAATCCAAAATGATCAGATAATTAATTCCAGTACGGACTGTGTGTGTGTTGAACAGTTCTGAGATTATACGAGACATCTTAATTCTAGTATGGATTTGGTCCTCTTTGAGGAAGAGTAGTTATCTTCTTGAGTCAGGGATGAGATGAGTTATTAGGGATAGTAGAACAATGAAATTTTGGAGTGATAATTGGTCAGGGAAAGGTCCCTTCCGTCAACTACTACAAGGTATTCTAATTTCGTTAGAGGAGTCTTGGTCTTTTGAACAAGTGCAAAATAGTAGGGATTCCAGTGGGACTCATAGGCTCGAATTTTGTTTATTGGGGCTCGTCCAAATACCTTTTCTTTCATTTTGCCATGAATCATTCCTGCCCTTGGCACTTCTTTTGACAACATTTCACCTTCTAGAATTCCATATGGAAAGCTCAACTTCTTCCAAAGCTAAAGTTCTTCCTTTGAAAATGTGGATGGAATATCTTCCAATGAGATCTTTTATGATCTGTCGGGGTATGAATTTACTTGACCTTTGCCCTTTTTGCTCAAATGAACAAGAGTTCATTGTCCATCTGTTCTGGGATTGTCTTATTGTCCAGTAATTGTGGACTTTTGTTTATACCCATTGTCGGGTTAGATCTCCTCAACCAAGTAATTAGGAGGAATGGATCCACGGTACCATTACCGCAAAAGAGTATGTTTAATACCCTTCAATTCCTTGGTTCACTGTCTTTACCTTCACTTTATGGGAAATTTGTTGTGTCACAATGCTTTAGTCTTTTCAAAGACAAAACACTTAAAGGGTTTCTTGCAATGAATAATCCTTGTTGCTGGCGAATTTTTCGCATTCTCCCCTTACAAAAATTTCAATCTCCCTGAAATTGTTCTAGTTGTATGAAAACCTCCTCCATCGGGATGGATCAAACTAAATTCTGATGGTTCATCTATTGGTAATCTAGGTAAAGTTGGTGCCAGTGCACTTTTTGCGATCACCAAGGCCGTTGGGTGATTGGTTCTTATCATCACATCCCTAATGTAACTAGTGCAAAAGATAAACTTTGGGCACTGAGAGATGGACTAGTATTAGCTCGGGACCTTAACATAGAAAATCTTGAAATTGAAGTTGATGCTACGTCTGTGAGATAGTTTATGAAAGCCCCTACGATTTCTAATTTAGTATTATCTCTTTTGATTGATGAGTGTAAGATGTTCCTTCGTTCTATAAGTTCTAACTCTCTGTTGCATGTCTTTCGAGAAGGGAACAAATATGTGGATGCTTTGACTTGTTTAAGAAATAGCTACCAACCTCGCCCGTCTCAGACTATCACCTCTTTTAATGACTTATTTTCTATATGTGCCAATCCACGTAGTTGTTTATGTCGTTTATTGTTTGGAACACGCACACCAATATATCATGTATTGGACTTCAATCTAATTTTTTAAATATAAAAAAAAAAGTCAAAAAAGAAAAAAAAAAAAAGAAGGTGCTTAATCTTTATATACGAAAGCCTTTCTAGTTTTATACATTCATAAATTGGATAAGATTTGATTTTTGAATCGATAATTAATGAATGTTGAATGATGTGATTATTTTTAATAAATATATGTTTAAAATATGAATCTCTGTCTATATTTGTAATTATCTTACGATTATGAAAACAATATAATTATATAATGTAACGGCAGCTTGGGTTGGGTGCCTGCTACATTCCTCTTGTCTAATTTGTGTTCACACCTTTGCTAGATTCCACCCCCTATCCGCGTTCACACTAGCTCGGCTCTTAGCTAATTCAACTTTTATTAATGGCTTATTTTCTTTTTCTTTCTTTTAAGTACCCGATATCAGATTAATTCAGTCAGATTGGACCATAAAACTCTTGGTTTTGAAGCTAGAATTGTATGATTAAAATCGAGATAAAATTAAAAGAAACTTAGAAATGCCAAAATTAAGAATTTTGTATTCAAATAAATTGATTGAGTTTTAACATTTGAAAGAAGTAAAATTGTACTTTTTTTATTTAACAAAATATATTAAAAATTAAATTGAATTATTAATATTTAGGAAGGACTCAAATTACAACTGTACCATTTAATTAAAAGGAGTCAAGCTCTCTATTTGCCTCTGCTCCTAACTCTATTTTCCAAGAATTTTAGAATAGGATGGTTGGATTGAATAGATTATTAAAAAAATTATAAAAATAAAGAAAATCGGTTCAATTATTGGTTTAATTAATTTTTAGCTCGATTTAACCATTTGTTTAATTGATTTATACCGGTTCACAAATCAATTAATTCAATCCCTTATTCCAAACTAGTATCTTGATCGATTCAATCTAATTTTAAAAAATAGTATTATTTTTCTTATCCACAAAACTCAAATTTAAGGGTTTTTTTTTTGTATATAAAAGCACAGCATAAAGCCATTACATCAACCAGTCCATATTAAACTAAATTAGAACCATTACAATCAACAATCAACGCATCTTTTATCGAATCCGACAGAGCTTCAAACAATTGGAGCATGAGGTTTCCTATTGCAACATGTTTAGCCATGTAATCTACAACGCCATTTTGATCCCTCGAAATATGACGAACTCTTACATCTCATTTCCTACGCAACAGCTGATGCAGTAATCTTAATTCCACCAAACTACTGTTGGCCCCTCCCCTACTAAAATCAATTCAACCAAAAGTGCATTATCATATTCAACTTCGACCTTTCTGAAGCCTTTTCCCAATACTATGAAAAGACCTTCTAACATTGCTCTTGTTTCAACTTTAAAACCTAATTTCTTGTCGAAACTCATTGCATACCCACATAACGAGTTTGCAGAGTCCCTTAAAACTCCTCCAATGGAAGCATGCTGCCCATAGAGAGACACTGCTCCGTCAGAATTAAGCTTTATTCATCCCATTTCTGGAGGAGACCATACTGAAAGCCAGCACACGAAATTCAGTAGATTCCATTTTGAGCACGAATCAACATAATTTCTTGCCCAAGTGTAACCTATATCCACTATAAATTGAATACAACTATGATTGTTAGAAAAAAACGAACAAATTTCTATTTTTCCATAGTAACTAACATAATGACACAAATAAAGTCTTCATTACCTCTGCAAATTCTATACTATCCATTCATTCAAATTTAAGATTTTAAATAAGGTATTTCAAGCAATAAACATAATTTTTAAAATCATTTTGCATGACTTCATGATAAATAAATAAAGAAAACCACTGTTTTCTGTTTGCTCAGAAGAAAACCCATAAATATATTTTATATTTATCATGTTTGAATTCAGAAAATAGTATAAGGTATGGAAGATATTTAATAGACATGTGTTTAGTAATATGCATTTTAAAAAAAAGGTAAAAGACACATTGATAATTTGGATAAATAAATAGTAATAAATAAGCAGCCACCGAAGAAGCCGAGACAAAGCCAAGTCAAGTCAAATCAAGCTAACTAAACCAACGTCATTAAACAACCTGAACTAGTTTGGTGATGATCAGATCAACAAAGCTCTCGTCAGCCACGTCAGACACGTCAGACATGTCATCCCACGTGGCAGAATTTTAGTTTGGCTTGACGCTTTTACCCTCCTTTCCTCCCCAATTCTTATATATAACCCATTGCTTATCAACATTCCAAGCCCTTAGTCCTTACTCCCTCCATTTGTCTATTAACCAAAAAAAAGCACATTTTAATGGGAAATTGTTTGCGGCATCAACAACATCAATCATCAACACGGTGGGCCGGCGACGAATGGGGCTCATCGGCCTCGGCGGCGAACGACGGTGACGAAGAAAAGGGTCTTCTTGTAAATAATCCAGAAATTGGTTTGAATGCATCTCCTTCAGCTATTCATGAAGTGAAAGTGAAGATATCAAAGAAGCAGTTGGAGGAGTTATTAGGTAGGGTTGACGCAAAAGAATTATCAGTACAACAGGTTTTGGAACAGTTGATCAATGTCGGTAATCAATACGAAGCAAATCAACGGTCCTGGAGGCCTGCACTGCAAAGCATTCCTGAAGGTGAATTGAGCTGACGACGATCATAGATGGTAAAAGCCAAAAAAAATAAAGAAACCTAGAAAATTTCTCTCTTTTCTTGAGGGATTTTCTTGGGAAAGCTTTTGATAATCAGTTTGTATATAGAAAGAAGATGGGATTTTGTTGTATAGAGTTAAAAGACTTTAATTTGACTCGTATCTCCATTATTATTATTAAAGGCACTTGCCTACTTTGTCTTTCCGGATATGGAAAATTTGTTCAAATCCCAGTAAATTCGAGATTTATTTATTAAACAAATTTTAAATAAAAATTTATACCCGTGCTATTATTATTCATTTCTCTATTTTAATTATATAATAATAAAGTTTAATATTTACTATAAAAATAAATATAGTATGATTTCTTTCATAAATAATATGTTTAATTTCAATTTTATTTTAATTTTATATTTAACTCAATTATATATTAACTTTCTAAAGTTAATTAGTTATCATTATTAAAAGTTTTAGTGGAAAAATTGATTAAAATATAAAAATATCTCAAATTTAATATTATAATTAAATAAGTAAATATTTAATATATATTTACATAAAAAATTAAACAAGAAAAAAATATGATTATCACTGTTAGTTCAAGTGGTAGTGCACTTGTGTATAAGTGCCTTCTAAGTTCAAATCCTACTAAAAGAAAATGTTGAGATTTTTTTGGCGAAGTGATCATTTTCTAGGCACTTACTGAGTTGTTTTTATTTGTGGATCTACTACTTCTTTAGGCATTTAGGCTCCCATTAGATTGTGAATAGAAAATTCTCACTGGAGACAATATCGATCAATAATGCCTTAGCTTAATGGTGAGGTTAAGGCTCTCATAATTTTGGGGGTCCTAGATTCGAGTCTCATTTTGTGTAAACCATGTGTAGGTTTTCAATCTATATTTATTCTGGCTTATGTCCCACTATACGCGAACTTTGTATAGATTTATTTTGATGTACATTTGGATATATTCTAATTATAAGTCAACTAATGCTTTTGTAACGATGAATGAACTCTATATATATTTATTCGGTATTGGTCTAGATATATTTTAATTATAAGTCTAATCGTGCTTTATAATGATTAATTCTAGTTATTGTTATTTGGATATAATTTTGTAATTGCAATTGTGATTGTACATATAAATATGCTTTTAAAAAAAACTTACATAGATGAATTGAACAATATCTTATGTTTAACATATATTAGAATTTAACACAATTTATAATTTAATTTAACAATTATTAAATATTTTTATAACGAATTATTTTTAATTTGAAAGTATTGAATATGAAACAAATAAATAATAATTAACTGTCATCCTAGTTTTCAAATGTTTTGATATATCAAAGTTAAATTATAAATTTCCCTTTGCCAAATTTGCAATCAATTGATATAAAGCTCTTAACATTATTTTCAAAGTATTTAGAAATTTAAAATTACAAAATGCCTTTGAAAAATCTTGATTAAAAAAATTACAACTTCGAGAGACTTCTACCGATACATGGTCATATGAGTATCTGTAGAACCAACTCAGAGAGCAACCCAAGAATCCTTCTAGACTTCTATCGATACTTACGAATCCTTCTATCGATATAACCTAGTTGTACCGATTCTTGGGTTGAGTTCTACTGGTAGAAGTAAGTCAAAGAGCACTCCAAGCCAAGCATTAGACTTCTACAGATACGAACAAGCTAATGAACAATCTTTGGTCTCCCTTGCACCCGATACAACTATCAGTACAACTCTGAACCCTTGAAACCCTCAGACTTCTATTGATACGGGTGGACTTCTATCGATACTCGTGGCTCCAACGATCATAATTTTCAAGGCTTCTATTGGCACAAGTCCACTTGTACCTATACAAGTGGTCTACAGTCTGTAATAAATGCACGAATTAATTGTAGCAATGACTCCTAACGTCTCCAAACAGATCCAAGGTTGTTAGAAAGTATAAATACAAGTCAAAGCTTCACGTTGAAGACAAGAAACAAGTGTGTAAAGTCAATAGCACTAAAATCCAATATTTTCATTAATATTCTTTTTGTTCTTTATACACACACTTAAGTAACCATCTTTCTTATTCTTTTCAAGTATTGTATTATTATTGAGTGAGCTTTATCATTGTAATATCTTCCTTTAAGGGGTATCTTTAATCCTTATTCTTATATCTCATCTTTGTAAGAGATTGCTAAGATTTTGACTCTATCTTGCCTAGTGAAAAGATAATATTTTTTTAAAAGGTTAAACCTTGTCCTTGAAAGGTTAAAATTTAGTGAATTTGAGAAATCCTTAGTTATGGTAAGATATGGTGGTGAAGATGAGCAATTGGGGTCAAACCACTATAAAATCTTGAGTCTCTTTTGTTTGTCATATTTCTTTAAAGTTTTTTAAAAACACCAATTTACCACCCTCTAGGTGATTATCAAGCTTAACAATTGTTATCAGAGCTTGATCTTTAAATACGATATAATAACCAAGAGAAAAGATCCTTAAAAAGTAAGAAACCAAGAAGTTTGTCTCATGGTGTTGAAGAAAAATTCTACCATGTTGGAAGAAAGTCATTCTACTATGAGACCTCCTTTATTCAATGACACTAACTACTCATATTGGAGGACAAATATGAAACTATTCATCCAAACAAATGACTATGAAGTATGGATGGTGATTACAATTGGACCATCCATTCCAAGGAAGAAAGTTGACGGTGTCATTGTCACCAAGAAGGAAAATGAGTGGGATGAAGTTGATATCAAGATGGTGCAACTAAATGGCAAAGCTATGTATACTCTATTTTGTGCCATTGGTCCCAATGAATATAATAGAGTCTTTTTGTATGATAATGCCAAAGAAATATGAGACAAACTTGAAGTCACTCATGAAGGTACAAGTAGAGTCAAGGAGTCCAATGAATATATTTAATTAATCGATAATAAATAAATTTGATTCAAAATTATAAAAGCTTATCGACTTTTGAACAATCTATTGAAATAAACTACAAATCAAAATATATATGCTTTTGAACAATCTTCTTTATGTTTCGAGGAGAAGATTAGTTGAAGCAACTATTTATAAAATAAAAAAAACAGATAAAAATTAAGTTACAACACTCAATCAAATTACTAGTTGTTTGGATGATGAGATTCAATTTTAAATTATTGTAGAGATATATTTCAAATTTTGAAAAAAGAAATTGTAGGGGTTGAAAGAGAACGAAGTTATAGACGAAAAGGAAGGTAATAATAGTAGAAAAAATTCATATCTTTTATAAAAAATTAGGAATCATAGAAAAAATGAAAACAATTTTTTTCTTTAAGTTGAATATAACCTTTATCATCAAATTTGTAAGGAATTGGCAAGAAAAAAAATCGAGGTTTTGACAAGATGAAGAAAAAAAAGATATGCTTAAATGTTTTCTTCATCATTCAAAATTTAGGGAAAAAAGTTGTAGATGGTTGGAAGAGAAAAGAGTAATAGGCCAAAAATAAATGTGATTGAACTAGGTAATATTGTTTTAGTGACGTCAATATATTATTGGATAGGGATCATGGGTGATGTGGTAAGAAGGATCTATCTAATAAGTTCTCCTCAATCACCTTTCATCACTAAGTTTTCACGACATCACAATCAATTCTGGAAGCCCAACACCTCCCAAAACTAAGAGGTGGGATAATTTCCTCCCATTGGTAAGTATGCTGATGTCACTTTTATTGTCCTCATTTGTTATCTTTGTCGTCAGATAAGGTTTCAATCTAAACGGGAGTCTCTTGATACTATAATCTTCGTTTTGATTGTCTAGAATTTGCAAACGGAATGGTCTAATTAGGATAAACATATATACGTAAGCGCGTTCAAATTCACATCCTCCTGTACTGACCACAATACTGATTTTTTTACCAGTTCAACTGATCCGTATTGATTTTCGATCTAACTGATTCAATGCCATTCTTCGAGTAGGTAACTTGACCAATTCAAACATTGATGATATCAACCTTAAAGGTTTAACCCCTTCTATAAATATATACTCAGCTTACAAAATGGAGTTTTGATCACCCGAGGAGTATTATTATTTAATTAAATATATATTTTTGAGGGGTGTTTATTAGAAGTGTTCATGGGCCGGGCCGGGTTCAATTAAAAATTTAGATCCATTTAGTAGGCCCGGCTCGAACCAAAAAATTGGCCTAAAATTTTGTCCAAGCCCGACCCGAAAAAAAATGTTAAAACCTGGGCCCGACCCGGCTCGCCCATATTAATTTTTATATTATTTTTAAATAAATTTTAAATATATATATAATACATCAAAAATACTAAAAACATCAAAATAAATATTTCTCAACAAATTAAAAATAAATTTTAAAAAATATGGAGACTTAAATAACACTAAGATAAAAGCAACTTTACAAGCAAATGCCTCTAAAATAATAACAAAATTAACAAATGCCTTTAAAATAATAACAAAATTAACAATACAATATTCAAACAATAACAACAAAATAGTAGCAATATAATAGTAAAATGATAGCAGAATAGGGAGAAAACAACAAGAAAATAACATTCAAAAACAAAAAAAAGCAGATTTTTTTTGTCCTTTAGTGAATTCGGGACTGGCCAGGCTCATGTTTTAAACGGGCCTTATTTTTTTGTCCAAGCCCATTTTTCGGTATTATATTTTTGCCCAAATCCTCTCACATTTCGAGCAGACCTTCAAGCTAGTGTTTACCGTGTGAACTCCTCGGGGTTAAACCCCTCTTTTACACAGCTCGTTGTTTTTCTTCTTTTTAATATTATTTTTTACTAATAATATTTATGTAACATATTTTTAATATTCATGCATGTGCATGACTTTCGAGGGGACAAACTCAGGTGGTGCTTATACATATTTATATATAAAATGTAATATATACATGAATTAAGCCCTCGGACTGCTCTTATATACCTCTCTTTATATATGCAGGTTGAATTGCCGACCATGCGAGGGGTTTATATCCCCAAAAGCCGAGGGGTTCAAACCCAAAAACAGCGCAGACCCCTTTTTTTTAATAATATAAGACGTGTATGTATATGCACTATATGTACGCACTCCTCGGAGGGTTTCACACCTCAAAATCTAAGGGGTTTAACAACTCTCCTTGGGTGGACACCTCGCATGGTGAGCTTGCTAGTATAAATGATAGAGCTGACATACAAAACTCACATCTTCGAGATACATATACTTTATTATTTAACACTTGGCGAGGTGCTTAGCCAAACAAGGGCCAGAGTGCAAGAAGCATGCACACGGCTCGCAAAGAGCAAAAACATATTAATAGACGAAGCTCGCCAAGACCCCTCGCCAGTGAGTTTGTTATACTAAATAGACACAGCTTGCAAAGACAAATATGGTAAAGTGCAAGGGCTTAATATTGTTATTATTATTATGCATGGCGAGGAGCTGTCAAATGAAGGGGGTGTTCATAATGTTTTTCTTTTTATTTAAAAAAAGACATGGAGAGGAGAAAAATGCACTATTTGTGCAAACCTCGCATATGCGGCTTTTATAGAGGTGCCAAACTACAGATCACATGACGAGGGGTTCACAAACCCCCAAGTCTCTCCCCACTTCTTTAAAAAGAAGACACTCGGCTAGCAGCTTGAAAAAGCTCAAATAATGAAGCTAATGAATAGGCATTTTAATATATAGCTCACATAATGGAGCTTAATAGCTGACCTTTTGAGGCAACTAAAAATGGCTCTCGCCAAAAATGTTGATGCCAATAATAGATAAAAGGGGGGTGGGGAGGAGGGGGGGGGGGGAAGAACTGACCTGCTTCAGATCTTAACTTCCCGTAGCTCATGCCTGGTATAGATTTTAATTCACCGTAGATTGACACGGGTGATTTCAGCTTTTTAGGAGGTTATACAAACCAACCATTTCGATTGATTTGGGAGATTGAGAGTCAATCCACATTCACTGCATCAATTATTGATGGAAAGATTAGATAAAACAGAAATTGTGGTGGTGTTGGGTCAGTTCACCCCATTTAAGACAAGACAAAGAGCCGATTATTTTGATAGTAAATAATGTAGAAAGTGAGCTCTCTAATGAAGAGCTATGGAGAAAGATGGAGAAGAGAAGCAGCTTGGGGAGAAGACGCACTCCTGTTTGCTGTTTTCTTGTCTCCTTTCTTATCATATACATTTAGATTGTCGTTATGGGAATGTGACTTATGAGCTTGACCTGACTTGATAATGTTTTATATGTATAATAATATTATATATAATAGAAAAATAGTTAACTTTTTAAGTATATTTCAAAATTTATCAAAATATATTTACTAACAGCATATTTTAACTTTACTAAATTGTTGATTGTATATGGATTATACATGGTAAATGATTATATGAAACAAGTCTAATAATTTAATATTATATTAATAATTTTATATTAAAATTTAAGATTTTCATTTGAAATCTATTAGAAAAGGGATACAAATGACGTAGTGTCACTGTTTCATACAATCATTTCCCTCGAATATATATGATTTTTTAATATGAGTATAGATATGATTTGTTTTCTTGAATAAAGAAATTTGAATACCTTTAAGGATAATTAGAGTGAAAATAAATCAATCTTTATTTTTTTTATTTTGAAGGTAGGTTGTTATTAATAATTTGTCTTAAATTTATTTTTATTATAATATAAATATTAAATATAGGAGTGGCTAGTCATATTAATGTAAATTTTAAGATATTATAACATATTTTTAAATTTTGAAAATGTCATTGTTGGGAGTGATAATCATTTAACCATAAAACTTACATGATAAAAAAATAATTTAATCAATTTATATGTTTAATATAACTTTTTAAATATCATATATTCATATTATATAGGTAAATTACATCGTAAGTAACCCAATTGAGAACCTTTGCTTATGCAAGTCCCCTTTAAGTTATGTATGTCGGAATAAAAAACGAAAACCCTTGGTGTAAAGAATAAACAAGTATGGAGATAATGAGTCCTCCTACCAGAGTCCTCTTTTCGGAACTACCGGACCCAAGCCATGACCATTCAACAAAACTAAGGAGCGAACAGTGGAAACACATAGCATAATCCATTTAATCCGTCCAAAAGCAAACCCCATCTTAGCATAAAGAACTCTAAAAAATGTCAGTTGACCTGATCATAAACCTTACTAATATCGATATTCATGGCAACCTCGCCCACTCTACCCCGCCCTGTGTTGTTCATATGGTGAATCAACTCAAAAGCCACCATAGTATTATTTGTGATCAACCTCCTAGTAACGAAAGCAGATTGCACTGGCGAAATAAGCTTCGTTAGGAGCAATCGCCAACACCTTGTCTAGAATTTTATAAATTACATTACACAGTGCAATGGGGTGCAAGTGCTTATGCGATCAGGCTTATCTTTCTTGGGGATGAGAATAACGTGCGTCTCATTAAGTGCGTGTGGGTATTTGACAGTGCTCAAGCCACAGCATTGCTCAAATACATCCTGCCCCACCACCAACCAGTACTTCTGAAAGGAAACAGGATTCATCCCATCTGACCCCGACGACTTATCTAGATGCATATCAAAGACGGCAGTACGGAACTCCTCTAGCCTGAATGGAGCTAAAAGAAAGTCATTATTATCGACAGAGGCCAAAGCTGGAAAGCTATGAAACTGGTCAAATTTGGCATGATGGGAATTAGAGAACAACTTAGAGAAATAAGAAAGAACGATAGGGCCATACCTGCCTTGCTAGTACAAATCTCCGGCGAAAAAAATCTCGAACATACAAACGGAACTCGAACAGAAAAATAAAAAATAGGACAAGGCTCCAAGGCGTGTATCAAGTTACTATCTTTAAGGTTATATTCGCCCCCACCTATCTTCGGTGTGCAAATGAGTTCCAAGCAAATTAACCTTGAGGATACAATGAAGCCAATGACTATTTGTATTTTGCACTGACGAGAATAGTCCACTACATACTAAGCAATGTATAACAAGAAACTCAATTTCTACAAAGGATTTCTGCAGTAATACTTTATAGAATAATTTGATAATATTAGAAAATGAAGGAAGGAAAGAAAGAATATTAAAATTTGTTGGTGTGATTTCCAAATGAAATCTCATTCATATTTATAGGAATTTTCATGTCTCTTCATAGATATATCTTTCAATAGGTGTCTTTCGAATAATAATGTATTTAAAATAAACACATAATTATTCATTTAATATTATAACTATTCAAATAATATTATTTAAATAGTTATAATTATTTTCAAAAATCAAATAATATAACTTTTGATTATTTACACCCAGTCATTTATATAGTTATTGGAACACTATAAATATTTGAAAATGTTCCAACAATCTCCCCCCATTTTCAAAATATTTTAGATTTTGATATTCTTGGAAATCAATTTGTATAAATGAAGGTATCTTACGATTGAACCTTCACTTAGTGAAAACATGTTAAAGTTAATCGAAGTTGCATGGTAGACTAAGCTTTGAACCAACTATTCCATTTGATTAACTGAACACATCTCACACAATGATTTCAACATCAGTGTAACACCCCTAACCCGCATTCGTCGACAGATTAGGGTTATGAGGCATTACCTGACATAATGCTTATTAAAAGTTTTTATTTTTATTTTTTAATAGCATATACAAAATGAGACAATTATGCTTATAATCAAACCAAAAATGTATACTAACCAGTCATACAAAATGAAATGCACGTTTCGCGACCACAATTAAATCAAAGAACATCATACTTATTCGAAACACAAACAAATAATTTACTATTAACTTTTATATATATAGAATTTATTCACTATTAACATTATAAATCTAATTATGATCTAAGACTAAATAACTAAAATCGAAAACAATCATTCGTTATACAAGTAATATAAAATAAAAAGTCATATTTGTGCCATTCCACTAATCTAATATATATACATTCTTACACCAAACTTTTATATTTAAAAGTAACCTAATTCTCTAAATTATAACCTTAATTCTTAATTCCATATAGATCGGGCATACATTATACATTTACCCAAAACCGAACATATGTACTACAAGGAGAATTCACATTATTCAAATAATGCACACTTTTAGCATCTAATTCTTACACCCATTATCAATTTAATAATATCATAATTAAAACAATCAATATCTCACTACCTAATCCATTTATAACTGCACCTGTATCAATCAATCAATTAATCTAATTCAAAATTATACCACACTCAAATTTTCATCATCCAATAGTAAACCAAATACATGTTGTAATTAAAATATAAACATATTTAAAATTACAGATTTGTAACTTATTCTTACTTGATTACCTTATAATTATATATCATTTAGTTTATATTTTATAACCTATCCTTATTTTGTTTAACACATACATCGCGCATATTTATATATATATATATATATTCTTATTAAATACTATCCATTTCGGCTTAAGTGATTAAATTATACCTAAACTATAATTTCATTAAAACAAATATAGACAAGGAACTTAAGCCATTTTCGCATATACAAAATACAAAGCCGAATATGGTCTTTCATTAACGCATATACTATACATTAATCACAGCTTATATTCACATATCTTAAATAATGCCAATAGATCAACTCCCCTCGTTTTCATATAAACGATTTACTAACACATACCTGAACAGATAATTCAATTTCACCTTCGGTTTTCACTTAACATTGCCCATTGAACCGTTAGGAATTAAAAAGGATACACGGAATGTCGGAAAGCTTGTACAATGCCAACGTCCCAGACGTGGTCTTACATGTATCACAGATCGATGCCACTGTCCCAGACAGGGTCTTACACGAAAACACAAGTCGATGCCAACGTCCCGATGTGGTCTTACACGAGAACACATATCAGAAATCCTATGTCATGACATAAGTATCCTTACTATTCCTAGGGTTCGTACGGGACTTCCGGATAATAAATCTCGAACATATCGCACTTGGAATTTAATCTCCAAATCATATATATACATTCAGCAATATCAAAGAAAAATTCAAGATAAACTCATTCATAATATAGTATATATATATATATATATATATATATATATATATATATATATCATAATTTATCAACATTCACGTGCTTATCGACTTACCTCGGATATCGTCGACTGTTAAATCGGCTATTCGACCACTTTTGTCTTTCCCCGATCCAAATCCGATTTCTTTAATTCTTGATCTAAACATATTCAAATTAAGCTTATTTAAACACCATTCTATTCAATTTAGCCTAAAAACATATGAATGGGAAAATTACAATTTCCCCCCTAACATTTCACACTTTTTACAATTTAATCCTTTTTGCTCAAAACACAAAATACACAAAATTTGACTACACTCCTTAAGGGCCGAATTTTCCTAGTGTCCATACAAGTCCATATTTTTCATTTATTTAGCATTTTAGTCTCTCAAAAATTTATTTTCACAATATAACCCTAATTACTCAATTTCACCAAAAATTCAAAAACAAAACATGTCAATCCAACAAATATCTTTCATTTTTCATCAATTATCATCACAAAACTTACAAGAGCATCAATAGCATAACTCAAAATCATCATCAAATTTCAAAATTGAGGCATGGGCTAGATAGAGTGCTAAGCAACAATCACAAAAATATAAAAATTATCTAAAATAAATCAAAAACACATACCTAATTAGCCAATGCAAGTGTCGAACCTTAGAACCCTTTTTCTCTTTTCTTTTTTCTTTGTATTTAACCAAGATGATAATGGCCATTTACATGCTTTTGTTTTATTTAGTTATCATTATACTAACTTATTATTATTTTACTAATTTAACCTTTACTAATATATATATAACATATAATATAAGGTCATTCTTGACCATTACCATCCACCAACTTATATAGTGGACTAATTACATCATAGAACCTCCAAAATACAAAGACAACAACAGTTAGGCTCTTTCATAATTAACCACTAATTTTTTATTTTACGCGATTAAGCCTTATTCTCAAATTAAGCACTCAAACAATAAAATTAATTCACAAAACTTCCACACATGTAAATTCACACATAATAAACATAGAAAAACAAAAATAAAAATATAAAAATATTTTTCAAACTCGGATTTGTGGTCCCGAAACCACTGTTCCGATTAGGGTCAAAATCGGGCTGTTACAATCAGTCAATGCATACTATCTAGGGACACTATTATGGCCATATGTCTATGTCCTCTTTTCATGACAGCTGTCAGAGCCAAGCCCTTGAGCTCCTAGAAGCGGTCACACTTCCACTCACATAGGTAGATCACATCAAGAGTGTTCCAGTAATTATAACACTCTAACATATTTATGTCATGGGTCCATTAAGAGCACATTACTCATCCTTCCCTTATCATTACGGGTACCTAGCACTTTAATCTTAGGATGGATTTATTTATAGTGCTACCAATCACATACTAATGATGTACTTTGTCTCATTGAACTCAAGACTTGATGTTATACAAAACGTTGAGTCGAGTTTCCATTCTGGGTGACTCTAATTAATGGACTTGAGTCTCATCCCTTTTGAGGTCCTTTTTACTGCATCTCTAGTAATACTTTTTGTCAAAAGATCCGCCAAATTTTCACTTGACCTCACATAATTAATAGTGATCACTCCATCAGAGATTAATTGTCGTTCATAACTATGTCTTAATCATATGTTTCTAAACTTTCCATTATATACTTGGCTATATGCCTTTGCTAGAGTAGCCTTACTATCACAACAGATAGAAATAGATGAAATTGGCTTAGGCCATAAAGGTACATCATAAAGCAAATTTCTTAACCATTCTGCTTCTTTAGATGTAGCGGCTAATGCAATAAATTCTGCTGTCATGGTGGAATCAGTAATACTTGTTTGTTATTTGGAACCCTAAGAAATGGCTCGTCCACCAAGAATGAAATCCATCCACTAGTAGATGCATGATCTTCCAAACTTGTAATCCAACTAGCATTCGAATACCCTTCTAAAACTGGAGGATATCTATTATAACACAATCCATAGTTAATAGTTTTCTTTAAGCACCTAAGTACTCTATTCAAAGCTTGCCAATGCAAACTACTTGGATTACTTGTGCACCTACTCAATTTCCCAACAGCATATGCAATATCTGGTCTTGTACAAGTCGTTATGTACATAAGACAACCAATTAGACTTGAATATTTCAATTGATCAATTTTCCTACCAGCATTAGATACTAATTTTATTTGAGGATCCATGGGTGTAGATGCTGGTGTACAGTTGAAAAGATCTGTAACACCCCGACCCATGTTCGTCGCTGGATTTGAGTTACGAGCCATTACCGATCAAAACCCAACTCAGAATTTTTTTTAGACTAAACAACTCAAGTTAGACAGCATATAAAATACTTATATATATTATACATATACAAGGCACCACTTAGCATATAAATTACGACCTAAATCATACAACTTCATAAATTTTATTACATCTAAAATCATATATCATACCAATCAAAATGAATCAAGTACAAAGCCGTATAAGTATAATTACAAACATCATATTATTCAAATTGTTAACAAAAGCATAAAGATTATATATAACTAGTATAGATGTGCCATTATTAATAACTAGAACATAAGCATGAAAATGGATTATTTTTGTATGGTTACTTAAGTTCATGATTTTAAACTAATCAAAATTACAAGCAACCTAAACCACATTTAATTTAATAACATTTAATCTATGTACCGTACACATTCGAATATATATATAACATTTTCTTTTTATAGTCAAGACATTAAACCAAATCCATTTGTATCACATTGTATTATCTATCGAAGTTCCTACCATAGCCGAATACACATGGCCTACAATACCAATTTAAAATCAAACATGCATCATTTATCAAATTTCATATACTAACCATGTTTCAAAAATCCAACTATATCTTTATCATTTACCTAATCAAATCATAATATCATAAATCAAGCATATATCCAAACATTTATTTTATCTCAATTTACTAGCTGTCGAAACCATTTTTTGAAAAACAAAAATTTTAGGTTGTCGACTTTAAAAAAAATGAAAATTGGGAGTCGCCACCAATCTTTTATTAAGGTGTGATTGGGTCACCTAAAGACGACTTTGGTCTACGAATTTTAAAAAAACGGGTTCGGAAGTCAGTTACGTATGAGGAAGGATCAGCACCCCCATTACGCCCAAAAATTGTTACCTAATTAATTAATTAATGTCTTAAGGTCGAAAATTTTAAAAATTTAATCTTTAAAAACTTAAAACGTCGCAAATTAAGACCCTTTTCAATTCGGAGAAGCAAAAATGCCACACCCAATACGTTAGGGCACAACATTCTAATTTCCCCCAAAATGAATTAGGTCAGAATATAAAAATTTTAAAAGAGCATCCACTCATCCAAGATTTAAGAAACCACACCCAATACGTTAGGGCACGATCCCTTTAGAATCCCAAACTCGGAATATTTCCTTTAATTTTTTTTAAAAAATCTTCATTTCGAGAAATCAATGTGCCACATCCAATACGTTAGGACACAACGTGTTGAATTCCTAATAATGAGCTTTTATTTTAATTAAAAGAATATCCATTTTGAAAAAGTTTGATTTTAAAATCGAGTGAAAAAATGTAATGTTATGCTACATTAAATAAATAATGCAATAATACAACAATAGCATGAAAATAATACAAATATATGAACAAATAACTAAAATAATGGCTTGCGAATATTAAATAAATGGACAAAATAAGAATATGTAAACCTAAATTAATAAGCGAACGATTGAAATAAACAATCAAAATATACATGTACCCAAGAAAATATATAAATTTGAAATGATTAAATAGTATCAAAATTAATAAAACATGTATTTAAAAAAATATAAGAAATATTAATTTTAAGATATAAATACATACAAAAGAAACATTTATATATATTCATATAATAATAATAATTTCATAAAAAAATAATTAGAAATACTGATTTTAAGAAAAATATGAAAAAGGACTAAATTGGGACAGAAATTAAAAAAAGGCGAATCTGTAAATAAATAAAATCTGGAGGACCAAATTAAACGCGCGAATTACATAGAGGGGCTGGAAGGGCAATTTTCCCTTCTCCTCTAAAACGGTGTCTTTTAAGAAGGGTCAAATTGAATTTAAAATAAATTACAGGGCGAATTTTAAAAAAAATTAAAACCTAATTATAAAGACATTTAAGGCGGAGGGCTAAAGTGAAATTTTCCCCTCGCAAAAAACACTGTGGATCACAGGTGCAGGTGGGTCGACGCGGATCCTTCCCTCCAAAAGACGCCGCTTTTGATTGGCCTATTTAAGCTAAATTTAAGTCAAAAAATTCATTTCAAAACATTTCTAAAAAAAACAAAACCTTTTTAAAACTCTCTCAACATTCTGTCCTCAGCAATGGGCGATCATCGGTGGTCACGGCCACCGTCTTGCCACCGATCTCGTGGCCAAGCATGCCGTCTGCATGGTGAAAATAGGAAAATCTCCTTTGGCCCTTCAAACCTTTCCAAACGCAAATCGGGCTCAAAATTCCCAAAATCCAAAGAGAATATGCGGAAATCACGAAAACCTTTCGGTTTTGCCACCGATCGGCGTGGCTCCTCGATGCTTTGGCGCCGCTTCAAAGTTAAAGATAAGTAATTTCTTTCCTTTTTATTTTATTTTACAAATAAAGAATAAAGTAAAACACAAAAAAAAAAGAAAATGAATTAAAAAAAATAAATATAAACCTTTGGACTGTATTTTGCTCTGTATTGCGAAAGTGAAATCCTTGATTTTTATTTGATTTTTTTCGATCCCTTTTACAATGGATTTCATCTCCTTTTATAGTCGAATGAAAATAAATCAAAGAAGGAATAAATCCGGATATATCTTTGATTCCCAAATCTATGATTTTTCCATATATTGTTTGATTTTCTTTCCTTGTTTTGCAGGTGAAGATCGGGGAGATTCGGCCTTGGCTCGGCTGCGGCGCTGTTGCTTCCTAGAAACCCTAGGGTTTCATCCGTTTGTTTCGAGCCCTGTTTGGTTTGGGCCACTGAATTTGTTTTTTGGGCTTTGTGGCCCGTTTGTAATTTTGTTGTATTTGGGCCTTTTTACCCGGGCCAAAGTTGGGTATTACAGCTGCCCCTCTTTGCTCATTGTCGTGTAATGAGAATGGAGCAAAGACTTTAAAAATGCCTGATTTTGCCCAGACATGCTGAACCTTGGTATTTTCTTCAAAAGTATAGGATTTAGTGCCATCTTCAATCTACCTCACTACAACTTCAGGGAGATAGGATTGTTGGCTTTAATCTACTCCACAACTGCTTAGGGAGATAAGGCTTGGTGGCTTAAATCTGCTTCCTACTATCTTGGAAAGATAAGATTCGCCGTCTTCGATCTGCTCCACTACTGCTTAGGGAAATAAGATCCACAATCTTCGATCTTCTCCACTGCTGCTCAGGGAGACAAGGCCTGGTGGCTTAAATCTGCTTCCCACTATCTTGGAAAGATAAGATTCGCCATCTTCGATCTGCTCCACTACTTCTTAGGGAGATAAGATCTACACTCTACATCCTTTTCCACTGCTGCTCAGGGAGACAAGGCTTGGTGGCTTAAATCTGCTTCCCACTATCTTGGAAAGATAAGATTCGCCGTCTTCGATCTACTCCACTACTGCTTAGGGAGATAAGATCTACAATCTTCAACCTTCTCCACTGCTGCTCAGGGAAACAAGGCTTGGTGGCTTAAATCTGCTTCCCACTATATTGGAAAGATAAGATTCACCGTCTTCGATCTGCTCCACTACTGCTTAGGGAGATAAGATCTACACTCTACAACCTTCTCCACTGCTGCTCAGGGAGACAAGGCTTGGTGGCTTAAATCTGCTTCCCACTATCTTGGAAAGATAAGATTCGCCGTCTTCGATCTGCTCCACTCTCGCTTAGGAGATAAGATCTACAATCTTCAACCTTCTCCTTGCTTTCGTGGAAACAAGGCTTGGTGGCTTAAATCGCTTCCCACTATCTTGGAAAGATAAGATTCACCGTCTTCAATCTGCTCCCTCGCTTAGGAGATAAGATCTACACTCTACAACCTTCTCCACTGCTGCTCAGGAAGACAAGGCTTGGTGGCTTAAATCTGCTTCCCACTATCTTGGAAAGATAAGATTCGCCGTCTTCGATCTGCTCCACTACTGCTTAGGGAGATAAGATCTACACTCTACAACCTTCTCTACTGCTGCTCAGGGAGACAAGGCTTGGTGGCTTAAATCTGCTTCCCACTATCTTGGAAAGATAAGATTTGCCGTATTCGATCTGCTCCACTGTCAATGCAGGAAGGCAAGATCTACTCTTTCACTGATCTGTTCTTTGTGGAACATGACCTGTATAATGAACCTAACTATGCCTAATGATTAGGATGTCATGATCAAAATGCATCAAATGCTCCTAACTAGACATGTGTGAAATTTGCATGAATGTAAAATTTATTATTTTATTTTATTTTTTTCGAGAATGATCCCTCTTAGGTTGTCATTACTCGAAGTTTATTAAGGCTTTGTGACTGACGTGCTACAACGCCTTCTTGCTTCACTGGCTTTTCTGAAGAAATATTTAGCCAGGCTGCCCCCCATTGTGAACCTCCAAGTTTAATCCATTGGGGCGCAAAAATTCATACCATCGTTCTCCCACTGTAACCCAAGAGTATATGACTTTTCTTCAATCTTCTCTTATCACAATTCAAGGATACAGATTATGAAATTTATTTACTCTCGAGGTGTCCTATCAAATGCTTATGCCCAAAATGAGGGGCTTTTTATCCATAGGGAACTTCTTCCTACCCCATCAAAACCTCCTACTATTCTCATTCGCTACCGAAGCAGTCTTAATTTAGACTTTTTCCTCATTCGTCTCCTTATCTTTTGACCTCGAAGTGTTTTAAACAATAGTCCTGTTTTAAGTTACTAAATGATTTAAAAAAAATTCCAGAGTAATACACCAAACTTCTTTTTTAAAAGTTGATTAGTCCATCAATCATTATTCTAATGCAACATGCTTGCGCGAAGATCAAAAATACTGAATAAGAGATGAATTAATTCAGGAATTTATTGATAGTAAGTGTCTTGAAAAGAAAAAAATATTCAAGAACAGCAAAGAATGAAGTATTTACAAGAACCAACAAACTTGGTACAAATAATATGAAGACTAGGTGCTTTGGATATCGCCACTTGAATTTCTCCATACAAGCCAAGAACCATTCTGAATTTAACATGTGTTTAGGGGATCTACAGTACTTTGTTAATGCCCCCAAGACGTCGTACATCCCTTTATTGTTGACTTTAGCAAGGTCACCATATGCCCCAATTTGACAATGTTTGAGCCGCCCTTTTCGGGTTTTCAACTCAAACCCCATTTGGTCTCAAAGCGCCCTTTTCGGGTTTTCACCTTAACTTCTTTTTTTTTTTGAAATCAGAGCGCCCTTTGCGGGTTTTCACTTTGATTTCTCCCTTTCTTCAAGTGAAATATTTCTTAACCGAGTCTGAATTTACAGGATTCGGAAGATTTTTGCCATCCATTTCACTCAAAATCAAAGCGCCTCCAGAAAAAGCCTTCTTCACAACATAAGGTCCTTCCTAGTTTGGCATCCATTTCCCTCTGAAATCCTTTTGTAAAGGGAGAATCTTTTTCAGAACCAAATCCCCTTCATGAAATTCTCTGGGACGAACCTTCTTATTGTAAGCTCGCATCATTCGCTTTTGATACATTTGGCCATGACGAATGGCTTTCAATCTTTTTCCTTCAATCAAGTTCAGTTGATCATACCGAGATTGGATCCATTCGGCTTCATCCAATTTTAACTCAGCCAATACCCGAAGAGAAGGAATTTCAACCTCAATGGGTAACACTGCCTCCATTCCATAAACCAAAGAGAAATGTGTTGCCCCAGTAGAAGTCCTGACAGATGTTCGGTAAGCCAGAAGAGCGAAAGGTAACTTCTCATGCCAATCTTTGTAAGTTTCAGCCATTTTCGCCACGATTTTCTTAATATTTTTATTCGACGCTTCCACTGCACCATTAATTTTTAGGCGATACGGTGATGAATTATGGTGTCTAATATTGAACTGATCGCAGACTTCTGCTATTGTGATGTTATTTAGATTCAACGCATTGTCTGATATGATCCTTTCAGGCATTTCATATCGACATACAATCTCCTTCTTCAAAAACTTGCTGACTGCTGACTTCGTGACATTAGCATATGAGGCTGCCTCTACCCACTTAGTAAAGCAGTCAATCACCACAAAAAATGAAACGATGTCCATTAGAAGCCTTCGGTGATATTGGTCCAATGACGTCCATACCCCACATGGAGAAAGGCCATGGAGAAGTCATAATATGAAGATGAGAAGGAGGTGCGTGCATTTTATCTCCATAAATTTGGCATTTATGGCATTTCTTGGCATGATTGATGCAATCTCCTTCCATAGTGGACCAGTAATACCCGAACCTCATAATCTGTCTAGCCATAGTGAATCCAATAGCGTGTGTTCCACAAACACCCTCATGGACTTCTTTTAAAATTTCCTTAGCCTCTACAGCGTCCACGCATCTCAACAGTACTTGATCCTTTCCCCTTTTGTATAGGATCTCCCCATCCAAGACATAGTCAATAGCTAGCCTCCTCAATGTCCTCTTATCATTCTCTGTTGCCTGATCCGGATATTTGCGATTCTTCACATATTGCAATATATCTCGGTACCAGGGAGGATTATTGTTCTCCGCCTCCTCAATGCTGTAACAGTGGGCTGGGATCTCATAAATACTAATTTGAATAGGCTTCATGTCCTCTAACTGATTCACTTTAATCATGGAAGCTAGAGTAGCAAGAGCATCAGCCATCTGATTTTCTTCCCGTGGGAAATAACAAAATGTAATGTCGTCAAACTCTTCGATCAATCCCAAAACCAATCTCCTGTAACGGATCAATTTAGGATCTCTTGTCTCCCATTCTCCTCTTAGCTGGTATATCACCAATGCTGAGTCTCCGTACACCTCTAATGTTTTGATTTTCCGCTCTACGGCTGCCTGTATACCCATGATGCAGGCTTCATACTCAGCCATATTATTAGTGCAATCAAAGTCTAGTTTACTGGTGAAAGGATAAAAATCTCCATTCGGAGATACCAAGACTGCTCCAATCCCATTGCCTAGTGCATTCGATGCTCCGTCAAAGTTCAATCTCCAAGAATGATTTTCTTGGGAATCCTCTTCAGCATTAACCACATACATCAAATCTTCATTTGGGAAATCAAAATCCAGAAGCTCATAATCTTCCAGAGCTCTACTAGCCAAGAAATCTGCCATCTAGCCATTCTAGCTATCTGCCATCTAGCCATTCTTCCATCTAGCCATTCTTCAAACTCAGAGAGCAAAATCTGCCATCTAGCCATTCTTCCATTCAATGCTGTTGACTCCATCATATACTTCAAAGGGTCTAATTTTGAGATTAGCCAAGTCGTATGATAGAGTAAATATTGCCTCAACCTCTTGGTCGTCCAAATCAGGGCGCAACACAATTTTTCAATAGGCGAATATCTCATCTCACAATCAGTGAATTTCTTGCTGAGATAGTAAATCGCCTTTTCCTTCTTTCCAGTCGCATCATGTTGACCCAGCACGCATCCCATGGAGTTGTTGAACACCGTTAAATACAAGATCAATGGTCTATCTGGGCTAGGTGGTGACAGAATTGGGGTATTGGATAGGTATTATTTTATCTTTTCAAAGGCTTTTTGACATTCTTCATTCCAGACATCAGGATTATGTTTCTTCAAAAGGCGAAATATGGGATCACATTTCTCGGTCAATTGTGAAATGAACCGAGCAATGTAATTCAGTCTTCTCAAGAAACCTCGAACTTCTTTCTGGGTACGTGGTGGCGATAACTCTCGTATTGCCTTGACTTTGTCTGGATCAATCTCAATTCCCTTTTCGCTGACTACGAAACCTAACAGCTTTCCTGACCTGGCTCCAAAAGTGCATTTTGTCGGATTAAGCTTGAGCTGAAATTTCCTTAATCTTAAGAACAATCTTCTCAAGACTTGCACATGTTCCTCCTCTGTTCTGGATTTGGCAATCATATCATCGACATACACCTCAATTTCCTTGTGCATCATGTCATGGAACAAGGCTACCATGGCTCTCTGATATGTTGCTCCTGCATTCTTCAATCCGAATGACATCACCTTATAGCAAAACGTTCCCCATAAAGTAATGAACGTAGTCTTTCCCATATCTTCCGGATGCATCTTTATCTGATTGTACCCTGAGAACCCATCCATGAAAGAAAACAGTGAAAATCCCGCCGTATTATCCACCAGAGTATCAATATGTGGCAATGGGAAATTGTCTTTTGGGCTTGCTTTATTCAAATCCCTGTAATCGACGCACATTCGTACTTTTCCATCTTTCTTAGGGACTAGGATGATATTAGCTACCCACTCAGAATATTTGACTTCCTGCAAAAAACCAGCCTCAAACTGTTTCTTAACCTCATCTTTTATTTTGAGCACAATATCAGGCCTCATTCTTCTGAGCTTCTGTTGAACTGGTTTGCAATCCTCTTTTATAGGTAAGTGATGCACTACAATGTCAGCACTCAATCCTGGCATATCCTGGTATGACCATGTGAAGAAATCTTTGAATTCATGAAGTAATCCAATGAGGTCTCGTCTTGTTTTTGCGAGGATTTCAATTCCAATTTTCACCTCTTTCCCTTCTTCCAGGCTCACGACTTCTACTGTCTCTTTGTGAGGTAGGATTTGCTTTTCTTCTTGTTCCACCATCCTCAACAAATCCAAAGATGGACCACTCTCTTCATCACCTTCAAAGTCGTGCGATCCCTCTAAACACACGTTTCGTTCAAAAGGGCACTCTGAGCTCGTAGCAGTGTCATTCACGTCATTGATACACAGAGACCTATTATGGTTACAAAAGAATGTATGAATTTATGTACAATTTATTTATGTAATAAAAGAATATATTTTAGGCGTAAGAATGAAAAAATATTTACTCGAAATAATTGCAAAAATGTATTTTATTAAAATAATGATTTCTAAACATAAGCCTATTTCACAAAAGAATTCTTGTTATTTCTAGGCTAAAACAACAAGTTTGTTCTGAATATTACTCTGAGACTGTTCTAAAGACTTTAGGTATTTCTTCCGCAGTCCAATTGTCTAGAACACTCCCAGGCTCATAAGGTCGAATGTCTAACCAACTTCTCTCTTCATTCCCAAGCTCATGAATGACGTTAATGTACATATTTCCCAATGTCTCCTCGATGCTTTCCTCCATCGATTTCTTCCTCTCCTGATGAATGATCCCTCCGGATACGAAAATTTTGGATATGTGGGGAATTATCATTGGCTCCCACTTAGCTTCCTCTCCCTTCAAATGCGCCCTTCTTCTTTCCTGCCTTTTTTCTATCTCCTTCCTTATTTGTCCTCTATCCGGCTTGTATCCTAAGCCAAAATGATCTTGCTTTCCTTTCAGCATTGGAGCCTCAGTCTTCCCTTGCAGATATCTCCCCAGCCCTCTTCCGGGTAAAGCTCATTTTCCTACCAACAATTGTAAACTCATCTCTGTGGTTTTGGATAATTTTGGAGCCACAATTTTGCTCTCTTCAGGGACAAATGCCGCATTTACAAACTCCAAAGATCGAATGAGCATTCAACTGACTCATCATTGGTCTCCACGTACGGTATTTCATTGGATACCGTTGCTATTATATCCTCTTCAGCTTTTATTGTCACTAGCCGACCATCTGACAATAACTTCAACATCTGATGTAATGATGACGGAACTGCCCCTGCCGAATGTATCCATGGTCTTCCTAATAAGCAGTTATAGGAAGGTTTGATATCCATCACAATAAAATCTACTTCATAAACTGTTGGACCAATTAGTAAGGGTACTTCAATTCTTCTCATGACCTTCCTTTTTGTACCGTCAAATGCCCTCACTACATTTTGACACGTTTTCATGTGCGAACTGTCTATAGGCAGCCTGTTCAGTGTGAATAACGGCAAAACGTTCAAAGCTGATCCATTGTCAATCAGTACTCCTGGCAAAATACGCCCCTTGCATCGTGCAGTGATATGCAAAGCTTTGGTAGATCCCATGCCCCCCGAAGGTATTTCATCATCATTGAAAAATATGAAATTATCAGCACTGATATTATTGACCAACCGATCTAGCTTACTGACAGAAATATCCTTGGACACATAGGTTTCATTTAGCATCTTCATCAACGTATTTCGATACACTTCAGAATTCAAGAGTAAAGACAATATAGATATGCGGGCCGGTTGTTTATGCAACTGCTCAACGACATTATACTCACTATGCTTTAAAAATTTGAGGAATTCCACAGCTTCTTCCTCTTTCACTGGCTCAACTACTTTCCCTTTTTGTTCCCCTATTATAGCCTATTTCATAAACTCTGGATCAGTACTCACACACCGGCTCTTTGCCGCCTCACTTCCTGGGACAGTCGTATTGCACTCGTAGTTCCATGGGACCTTCTTACTGTCTTGGTAAGGAAAGGTTACAGGTTTCTTTATTATGATTTTTGGCATTGCTGGTGCTCTCACCTCATCCTTCTTGGGTCGCGAGATAATGACCACAGGCTGCACTATTCTTGGAACCTTCGAAGCCTCTGATGTGCAAATGCTCCCCTCCTCCTTAACTTCTTCATAAAATTCCATCTCCTTGTACAATGATTTGAGGAAGTTGTATTGGTGGCCGGGCATGAAAAAGGATATCTCGGAATTTGTAACAAAATGTTTAATCTATCAACAAGTGAAGGCTGAGCATCAAGTGCCATCGGGTTTACTTCAACCGATAACGATTCCAGAATGGAAGTGGGAAGATCACGATGGATTTCGTGATGGATTGCCTTTAACTCCAAAGAAGAAAGATGCTATTTGGGTAATTGTGGATAGATTGACAAAGTCACCCATTTTATTCCGATACGCATTGATTATTCACTTGACAAAGTTGGCGGAATTATATGTTCTTTGAAATAGTGAGACTACATGGGTGCCTAAATCTATTATATCGGATAGAGATCCGAGATTTACTTGAGGTTTTGGATAAAGTTACAGGAAGCTTTGGGTACGAAATTGAATTTCAAGATCGCATTTCATCCGCAAACCGACGGCAATCGAAAGGGTGATTCAAGTTCTTGAAGACATGCTCCGGTGTTGTATTTTAGAAATGAAGGACGGTTGGGAGAAATATCTACCATGGTTGAATTTGCTTATAATAATAGTTATCATCAAGTATACAAATGGCACCGTATGAAGCATTATATGGGCGTAAATGTAGAACCCTTTATATTGGACTGAACTCGGTGAGAATCGGATTCATGGAGTCGACACGGTGAAAGAAATCAAGAAAAGGTGAAAATAATCCGTGATTGCCTAAAAGTCGCCTCGGATCGGCAAAAGTCGATGCGAATTTAAAGAGAAAAGAAATTGAGTTTCAAGTGGGTGATAAAGTGTTCTTGAAAGTATCCCCATGGAAGAAGATTCGAGATTTGGTCGTAAAGGCAAACTAAGTCCACGTTTTATTGGACCATATGAAGTTACCGAGAGAGTTGGCCTCAGTAGCATATCGGTTAGCTTTACCGCCAGAGTTGGAAAAGATACATAATGTATTTCATGTGTCGATGTTGCGACGTTATCGTTCGGATCCTTCACATATAGTTTCTCCTACGAGATTGAGGTTCACCAGATATGACTTATGAAGAAGAACCCATAAAGATTTTAGCTCGGGAGGTCAAACAGTTAAGAAATAAAAGTGTAGCCTTAGTGAAAGTGTTGTGGCAAAAACATGGAATGGAAGAGGCTACGTGGGAACCGGAGGAAATTATGAGGAAACAGACCCAAACCTCTTTTTCGGTAAGATTTTCGGGACGAAAATCCCTAAGGGGAGAGTTGTATGACGGATTGGGCCTAATCGGAATAGTGGTTTCGGGACCACAAACCGACGAGGAAAATATGGTTATTATTATATTTTTATGGTCTACAATTTCAGGAAAATTTTCGTAAAAATTTCGTTCGAAAATTTCGACGTTTGGGCACTCAATTTAGTCAAAAGGACTAAATTGTAAATAGTGCAAAAGTTGAGTTCTACATCTTAGAGGTGTCTAATTGTTATGAAATTTTAAATTGGAGGTCTTTATGTGGTAATTAGACCATTAGTTAGTTGATGGACAAAAATAGACATAAGAAATGGGTGAAATAGATTTTTTTAAATGGGGCATTTTAGTCATTTGGTTATTAAATAGAATTAAATGGGAAAAAGATGGCAAAATATGCTCATCTTCTTCATGGTGAACGAAATCAGCAAGGGGAAGCCATATTTAGGGTTTTAAGCTTTCAAGCTCCATAGTAAGTGATTCTAAGCCCGCTTTTAATGTTCTTCGTATTTTGGAGTCCTTAACTTGGTTTAGCTTATTCTACCATTAATTAGTGTTAGGGTTCATATTTGGAAAAATATCCATAGGTGAAATGTGTTTATTTTTGCTGTTTTATGGTGGAATATGAAGCTAGAGATTATGTTAAACAACTTTTGCTAAGCAATTTTAAGCAAAACGGTAAATAGACATAATCGGTAAAAATAATTAATATTCAAAAGTATGTGTTGGAGTGGGAATTTGATGTTGCCATAGAAGGAAAAATGTTCAGCATGTTATAAAACTTAAGAATAAGTGATGAAGTTTAATTTCGAGCTTGGGGACAAAAGTGTAATTATGCAAAAGTTTGGGGCAAAATTGTAATTTTCAAAAGTTGGGTGGTGGATTATTTTAATAAATGTGAATATTAAACGAGTTAAATTTGCTATTATAGATCAAGAAAGACGTGAAGAGTATATCAAACGGGGAAAAGAAAAGATAGTGGAGTAAAATGCAAAATTACGATATTTTGCACCGAGGTAAGTAAACACGTGACTTAATGTATTATTTTGATATTATTTGATATATGTTGAGATTTATTTGGAATTAAAATAAATGTTTGGCAATATCCTAAAAATGTTGTTAGATCGGAAAGGTGATAAAGGGTTGCAATATATGGGTTATGGGTTGAACACTCGGAATAGTAGGAGTATGTTGTATATAAAAGGGGTTCTTGTGTCTTGATTCCCCGATTTATGGGTGGTGCTATGTGCGTGATCCACCATATCTTTGAAATGTGAAAGGGGTTGCTATGTGCTAATTCCCAGGGGTTGCTAAGTCTTGATTCCCGATTCATTGGTGGTGCTAAGTGCGATATCCACCATATCTTTGAAATAAAAGGGGTTGCTATGTCTGATTCCCAGGGGTTGCTAAGTCTGATTCCCGATTCAGTGGTGGTGCTAAGTCGGGATCCACCAATAACGGCTAACATTCCAAGTGTTCAACGAAAAAGTGTGGAAGATGAATATTGCCATATGGTGGAAAATTTTATGGGGTAAATATTGAGTTGAATACTAAATCGACCCATGTATGAGATGGGAGAAAATATCAAAAAGCGCAAAAGGAACGATTTAGTTATAAACTGTGTTGAACAACAGCAATTGGGTAACTTTGAAAAATCACCATAAATGGTGGAAAATGAATGGGAAGCTGAATAATATATGAAATTGAAGTTGAATGTATCTATTCTCATATGAAAGAAATAGAATAAGCAAAGGAGTTGTATTTTTGGAGATATCTGAATTTTACTGAAACAGGGCTGGATTGATTTCGAGATCCCTGTTCTAACTTTGGAAAATTACCAAAATTGTAAAAAATAATTATGGCATGAAATTTATATCCCTGGAATCCTTATTGAGTATATTTTTATTAGAAACAAGCGAAACAATTTTTCAAATTTTGTACAGAGAGTTAAGTGAATTTTAGTGAGGAAGGGTCAGAACCGTTGGGCAGTGAAACAGGGGAAGGTTTAATGAATAAACTGTACTAATTGGCTGGGTTAAAAATTCTGAAATTTTATGGTGAAATGGTATATGAGTCTAGTTTCAGGAAAATTTACGGAACTCAATTTGGATCCCTGTAGCTCCAGATAAAAATAAATTAGCGACTATGACGCAGAAAAACAGCTTGCTGAAATTGCCTAAACAATAAAGTTATTCATGAATAAGTTTATATTTTGGTGTAGTTATGGGAGTAATTACTTATTTATCATGTGTTTACTTACTAAGCTATATGCTTACTCGATTTTATTTTCTCTTGGTTATAGTGACTTCCAACAACTCGGAAATTGGAACGGTTAGACAATCATCTACACTATCCTTCACATTTGGGGTATTTTACTACTAGTGTTCAAATTTTATGGCATGTATAGACAATTTATGTAATGTGGGATCATCATGTAAATATATGTTATGGTTCCTTTTAAATGTAGTGTTTATTAATAGTTAAACTATATGTGTGTTTATACAAATGAAATTGGTTGGTATATTGGAATGTGTTCTAAATTTGCAGGAGGTTTAAGCAAAAATAAGTAGGAATGCTGTCGAAATTTTTTAAAAATTTAGTAATACCTCATACTCTGTTCCGGTAAGGAATACGGGTAAGGGGTGTTACATTCACAATCAGCTAACCCTTGGGTTGCCGGTATAAATTGCCTTGACCTATATTGCCTTAGCACCAATAATGGGGCGTATCCAGTAGCTCCCCAAACCCCTAGCAAAGGAACCCAATCAAAACTACCACACCTATACATGATCTCGTCTGGAAGTAACCAATGAGCTCTCCACTCAATGTCCTCCTCTCGAAGATTTTGAAGAATTGCTATCCACTTCTCCTTCGAAATGTCGTCTCTCCTGGGCATAGCGACTATCTCCTTTAGTGGTCAACAATTTTCAGAGAAAACCCGATATGACACTTTATCCACCTTCCAAAAGTGACTGTGAAACCACGCGAGTAGAAGTTGTGCACATCCAATAAATCTACCTTCACCTGTCTTCCGGCATGCACTCAATGACCTGAAAGTTTCTGCCAAAATTGCTGGAATCGGTGTAACTTTCTTATCAAGCCGGTCAAATAAATCAGTGACTGTTTCATCCACATACCCCAAGGCTTTAGGGAAGACAACCAAGCCATATATACTTAAAGCAAAAACATCTAACCTTTTCCTGACATCTGGGTGTGTGAGGATTGCATCTTTCAAGCCTCTCCAAGGAACGCACTTACTGTCCCCCTTTTGCTTAATTCGTGCGACAACCCACTGCTCACTCATTCCTGTTACACTCATCAGCTTCTTGGAAAAGGTTGGCACATTTACTGCTCCCGAATAGACCCTGTCCACTTGAAACTTTGAACAACGGAGTAAAGTCATATACTCCTCTATTGTAGGCACTAAATCGACCTTCCCGAACGTAAAGCAACTGTAAGCAGGATTCCAGAATTGGGCGAGGGCTTGAAACAAACGCTTATCTACCTTCACATCAAGCAAATAAGGCAAATCCCCATAATTATCATAAAAGAGCTGTCTAACCTCATCACTCCATTGACCCCAGATTTCCTTCAATTCTTGCAAATTGTTTTGAGTTGCATTGATATGCGTAAAGTCCCATAATTCTGATACATACCCATCGGCTAGGCTATCACCCTTTTCTTGCTGCGTTGTTTCAGACCAAGTTCGGACAGCCGCATTGTCCTCCACTTTATCAAGAAACCCTTTTTCCATGTCAAGCTTTCTATCTAGCAACCGAATCTGAACTGACGCCTTTTATGATGAAATGAAATGCCATGTCATGCAAACAAAATAAAACACAAAAGGTCAGTGTCATATAATAATCAAGAAACAGTAAAACACCTAATCGGATGTCTACTAGGGTTCAGTATAGTTCTACCTAGGGTGGACTCCTAAGGTTCATTATATGAAGTTTGGCTTCTAGGGTAAAGGTACCCGAACCAGCAGATTCCTCCATCCTCACCCATTATAGGCTCATATGGATCGAGTTCGGTTCAGGGGAATACATTTCCCTATGGCTGCACGGAGATGAAAATCTCACGAAGACATAGGTACGGATGTATCCCGGAAGCAATCCACTACCCTACACGGATGTGAAAACCTCACGAAGGCATAGCTTCTCACTCCCACTTAAAAGGGTAAAAATGTTCAACTCATGAAATGTATAATGCAAACAATATTTAAGGAATAAGATAATGAATGCGAAAGGATGTTATGATTTTTTTTAAAAAAAATATTTTTCTCGACCGTAAGACAAAAATTAATCAACTTTGTGGCTCGACTCTCTTCTTTTTTTAAAAAAATTTCCCCAGTGGAGTCGCCAAGCTGTCGAAACCATTTTTTGAAAAACAAAAATTTTAGGTTGTCGACTTTAAAAAAATGAAAATTGGGAGTCGCCACCAATCTTTTATTAAGGTGTGATTGGGTCACCTAAAGACGACTTTGGTCAACGAATTTTAAAAAAACGGGTTCGGAAGTCAGTTACGTATGAGGAAGGATCAGCACCCCCATTACGCCCAAAAATTGGTACCTAATTAATTAATTAATGTCTTAAGTTCGAAAATTTTAAAAATTTAATCTTTAAAAACTTAAAACGTTGCAAATTAAGACCCTTTTCAATTCGGAGAAGCAAAAATGCCACACCCAATACGTTAGGGCACAACATTCTAATTTCCCCCAAAATGAATTAGGTCAGAATATAAAAATTTTAAAAGAGCATCCACTCATCCAAGATTTAAGAAACCACACCCAATACGTTAGGGCACGATCCCTTTAGAATCCCAAACTCGGAATATTTCCTTTAATTTTTTTAAAAAAATCTTCATTTCGAGAAATCAATGCACCACATCCAATACGTTAGGACACAACGTGTTGAATTCCCAATAATGAGCTTTTATTTTAATTAAAAGAATATCCATTTTGAAAAAGTTTGATTTTAAAAATCGAGTGAAAAAAATGTAATGTTATGCTACATTAAATAAATAATGCAATAATACTACAATAGCATGAAAATAATACAAATATATGAACAAATAACTAAAATAATGGCTTGCAGAATATTAAATAAATGGACAAAATAAGAATATGTAAACCTAAATTAATAAGCGAAGATTGAAATAAACAATCAAAATATACATGTACCCAAGAAAATATATAAATTTGAAATGATTAAATAGTATCAAAATTAATAAAACATGTATTTAAAAAAATATAAGAAATATTAATTTTAAGATATAAATACATACAAAAGAAACATTTATATATATTCATATAATAATAATAATTTCATAAAAAAATAATTAGAAATACTGATTTTAAGAAAAATATGAAAAAGGACTAAATTGGGACAGAAATTAAAAAAAGGCGAATCTGTAAATAAATAAAATCTGGAGGACCAAATTGAACGCGCGAATTACATAGAGGGGCTGGAAGGGCAATTTTCCCTTCTCCTCTAAAACGGTGTCGTTTAAGAAGGGTCAAATTGAATTTAAAATAAATTACAGGGCGAATTTTAAAAAAAATAAAAACCTAATTATAAAGACATTTAAGGGCGGAGGGGCTAAAAGTGAAATTTTCCCCTCCGCGCAAAAACACGAGGATCTTGGGTCTGGGTCGGGTCGACGCGCGGATCCTTCCCTCCAAAACGGCGCCGTTTTGATTGGCCTATTTAAGCTAAATTTAAGTCAAAAAAAATTCATTTCAAAACATTTCTAAAAAAAAAACAAAACCTTTTTTAAAAACTCTCTCAACATTCCTGTCCTCAGGCAATGGGCCGATCATCGAACGGTCATCGGCTGGTCACCGGCCACCGTGCCGGCCGCCGATCTCCGGTGCCGGCACCACCGTCTACGGTGGCCGGAAATAGGAAAATCTCCCTTTTGGCCCTTCAAACCTTTCCAAACGCAAATCGGGGCTCAAAATTCCCAAAATCCAGCAGAATATGCGGGGAAATCACGAAAACCTTTCGGTTTCCGGCCACCGATCCTCGGCGTGGCTCCCTCGATGCTTTGGCGCCGCTTCAAAGTTAAAGATAAGTAATTTCTTTCCTTTTTTATTTTATTTTACAAATAAAGAATAAAGTAAAACACAAAAAAAAAACGAATTAAAAAAAATAAATATAAACCTTTGGACTGTATTTTGCTCTGTATTGCGAAAGTGAAATCCTTGATTTTTATTTGATTTTTTTTCGATCCCTTTTACAATGTATTTCATCTCCTTTTATAGTCGAATGAAAATAAATCAAAGAAGGAATAAATCCGGATATATCTTTGATTCTCAAATCTATGATTTTTCCATATATTGTTTGATTTTCTTTCCTTGTTTTGCAGGTGAAGATCGGGGAGATTCGGCCTTGGCTCGGCTGCGGCGCTGTTGCTTCCTAGAAACCCAAGGGTTTCATCCGTTTGTTTCGAGCTCTGTTTGGTTTGGGCCACTGAATTTGTTTTTTGGGCTTTGTGGCCCGTTTGTAATTTTGTTGTATTTGGGCCTTTTTACCCGGGCCAAAGTCGGGTATTACACTAACTATACTACATATTACAACATAGGTAATCTACCCTATTTGGACAGCTTTTATACATCAATTTGACAGCATTTATATGCCAAATTAGACAGCATTTTCACACCAAAATTTGGACAGCATAAATACAACAATTTGGGCAGCATATATACAACAGTTTGAGCAGCATTTTTACACCAAAACCGGACAGCATATATACAACAAATTGGGCAGCATTTAAGCATCAAAATTAGACAGCATATATGTAACAAATTGGGCAGCATTTAAGCATCAAAATTGGACAGCATATATGTAACAAATTGGGCAGCATTTAAGCATCAAAATATGTATATATATATATATATATATATATTTATATATACATTCGATAATTTGGTTAAACTCATAACCAAATCAATCCATCATCCAATGCATAACTATTATACATATACTAATCACTTAATCAAATTTAATGTGTTCAAACTACATATAAATCACGTTTATTTTCATATCACAATCTTATACCATAATCAAATATGCATAATTATAACTCCATTTCAATGACCATTAAGACCATATGCATAGACACCAAACTCGATCAAAAGAAGATAAGCCATTTTCGCATGGCTATTAATTATATTCACAAGTACTAGATCCAAAATCAACATTCCATCTATGCTATACATGCCATATACAAAAAAAATTTACTTAGTAAAATACCGAAGAAAACTGTCAATAGTTGATAATTCTTGCTGCTGATCCCCGAGCTCGTAACGCGACTCCAAAATCTAAAAACAAAGGTAAATAATAACACACACAGAGTAAGCTATTTAAGCTTAGTAAGCCATAAGCAAAAATTATAATTATCGACAATTACATATTAACATTTTATTATGAAGGCCGAATATGCATATATCAAATTTAAATTATCATTTACTACCAAATCACATTTGAACATCATATACCTATACCTTATGGCCGAACATAATCAATCATATACTTATATATATATATATATTCACTTTCATTATTACTAATACATCAATAAGCTAAATCATATATATGTTCAAACAAGTTAGCACATAGTTCATAGTCAAAATAAGAACGTTAATCAATTCAAATAACCAACTTACCTTATTTCCATATAAACAAATAACTAACACATACCTGAACCTGTAATTTAATTTCATATTTAGTCTTTACTTCACATTACTCGTTGAATCATTCGAAATTAAAAAGGATACGTGGATAGTCAGAAACTCGTACAATGCCAACGTCCCAGACATGGTCTTACATGTAATCGCATATCGATGCCACTATCCTAGACAGGGTCTTACACGTAAACACAAGTCGATGCCAACGTCCCAGACGTGGTCTTACATGATAACACATATCAGAAATCCTATGTCATGACATATGTATCCTCTCTATTCCTAGGGTTCATACGGGACTTTCGGACAACGTATCTCGATCGAATCGAACTCGAATATAGCTCCTTTGCTCAATATACATTCGGCCATACACAAATATATTCACAAAAATTCCATCCAACATGCAACATATATATATTGTCAAAATTTAACAACATTTATATGCTTATAGACTTACCTCGGATATCGACGGACACAGTCAACTACTCGACTACTTTCGATTTCCCCCGATCCAATTCTGTTTTCTTCGTTTCTCGATCTAAACATATTAAAAATTAACTCATTTATTCAATAAATTATTTAGCTTAGTCCAAAAACACACAAATGGGCAAATTACCAATTTGCCCCTGACATTTCACACTTTTTACAATTTAGTCCCTATTTCACAAAATACAAAATAAACAAACTTTCATTGCACAATAGCTTAGCCGAATATTCACTAAGCTCATGTAAGTCCATGCATGTCATATATTTCACATTTTAGTCACTCAATTTACACTTTTCTTAATTTAGTCCTTAATACATTTTTTTATTAAAAATTACTAATTGAAACATGAAAATCTAACAACATATATTTCTTTCCATCATCTAACAACAAAAACAATAAGCTCTCTTCAATGGCATATCACAAAATACACAACCAAATCAAAAATTCAAGCATGGGCTTTAAAGATAACTTAGGAACGATCTCAAAAACATAAAAATTATCAAAAACCGAGCTAGAACTCACCTTGAATCAAGCTTAGAAATGGCCAAACCTAGCTTTGTTTTCTTTCTTTTTCTTTTTCTTTTGTTCACATTCGGCTAAGGAAAAAAATAATAACAACCATGGCTTTGTTTTATTTTATTATCATATAATAACATTATTATTAGTTTACTATTTTAACCTTTGTAAAATAATAATTAAAACATAAAATGCATGACTTTTTTTTAGGCATCTTGCCGTCCACCATCTTTTAAATGGGCTTATTGTCCTTTAAGGACTTCAAATTAAAAAGCCATTACCAAATAGGTGCTCTACACTTTAACTAACAACTTTTACATTTTATACAATTTAGTACTTTTTATCAAAATAAACACACAAACGGCCAAATTAATTTACAAAATTTTCACACAATCAAATTCAAATATCACAGACACAAAATAATATTAAAATATTTTTCAAACTCAGATTTGTGGTCCCGAAACTACTATTTCGATTAGGGTCAAAACCGGGTTGTTACAAGATCAAACTTTTTAAGCACATTTTCAATGTAATGTGATTGTGATAAAGTTATAGTGCTTTCATCTCGGGTTATTTTAATCCCAAGAATAACATCTGCTACACCCATATCCTTCATAGCAAAGTTGTTTGACAAGAATTTCTTTATATTTTCTATTTGTTCCAAATTCGTGCCAAAAATGATTATGTCATCTACATATAAGCAAATTATGACACCTTTTTCATTTTCAAATTTTCTATTTATGCACTTATCGGATTTATTTATTTTATAGCCATTAGCTAAAACAACATTGTCAAACTTTTGATCCAATACCTGAATATGATAACATTGAATTTACCATTTCAATCAATAATCTATTTTTCCTTTCAGCTACATCATTTTGTTGTGGTGTGTAAGAGGCAGAAATTTTATGGATAATTCCAGTGGATTCAAAATAACTTGGATTATAGTATCCTCCACCTCTATCCAATCTTAAGCACTTGATAAATGATTCACACTGAAGTTCAACTTCAGATTATAAACTTTAAATTTATCAAGCACTTCATCTTTTGAATGCAATAAATATACATAACAATATTTAGAACAATCATCAATAGAAGTAATAAAATATTTCTTTCCACCTAATGTAGGAGTATTATGCATGTCACATAAGTCACTATGTATCAAATCAAGCAATTTTGTTTTCCTTTTAACCTTAGGGAAAGGGTTTCTTGTAATTTTAGTCAACATACATGTATTGTATTTTTCAATATTATTATTAAAACAGGAATTAAATCTAACTTATACATGTCATTCAATTTTCTATAATTCAAATAACCTAATCTATAATGCCACAAACAAAAAGATTCAACCATATAAGCAAATATAGTATTTTTATTCTTATTAATAATATTGAGTTTGAACATACTCTTATACATATACCTTTTCCTACAAAAATTCTTCCCTTAAACAAAATAAACTTATCTGCCTAAAAACAAGTTTGAAACATAGAATTTTCATGTCTCTTCATAGAGACATATTTCAATAGGTGTCTTTCTCAATAATAATGTATTTAAAATAAACACATAATTATTCATTTAATATTATAACTATTCAAATAATATTATTTAAATAGTTATAATTCTTTTTCAAAAAATCAAATAATATAACTTTTGATTAATTAGATCCTTTCATTTATAATTATTATAACACTGTAAATATTTGCAAATATTCCAACACGCCTCCTCTAAACAAGGATTACCATGATAGTCATACAAGGAGATATGATTTGTCCACTTACACTTCGACGCATGAAGATGAAAATACCTAGAATTCGCTTCATCGTAATGCATCCAGAATAACTTCGAACGCTATCTCCAATAAACGGACTCTTGTAACAGAATAGAGTTCAATTCCCAGCACAAAGCAAACCAACGCTCATGGTCCCCTTCGAAGCGAGCCCTCCCCAAACTCCGCTTGACAGCCTTTATCCGGCTTCCAAAATTACCGCCCAATTAAACATCCCAGTCCCTCAACTTTTGCCCACAATAAACCAATCTATCGAGGACACAAAGCGATGGGCTAGCCGAGACTATTCATATTTATGTAAATTTTAAAATATGCATTTAATTATTTATAAGTTTAAATCATAATATAATCAATATGTATTACTCAACTAAGAAATCAAACCGAGGAAATAGACAATTAAAACCCAAGTCAATAAGTAGATCGATCTCAAGTCGAAATTCTCAATTGATCCAAAAGGTATAGCATCCGTTAATCAGATATTAGAAAGAGAAGTTGAGAAAGCATCCCATACAAAATGGTTCTCATGAAACAAAGCTACACGAATAGGAGCACAAGCTGCTTTATTAATGTTTCGACGCGTCGAAAGGTAGGACAAAGATTGAAGATCTGCCTTCAATTTCGAGGCCATTTAACCACAGGCTCTTCGTGCTCGATTTGTAGGGCTGAGCATGAATAGTTTCTTGTCTAGTGACTTGGGAATGTGGCTTCTGGATGGTATTAAGAACAAACTTAGCTGTCATCTGGAATCAGTTCCTTGGAAATCATGCTAGGTCTGACTTGCTGGAGAATCGGGAAGGAAAGCAACAAGGTTATATTTTGCGATGAATCTTATAGTGCCGAGGAGTTGCTTAAGCAGTGTTGGAGCTGGACGAGAAAGTGATAGTTGAAGTGACAGCGTGGTGTTGGTGCAGCTGTTATCTGATATAGCTCGGTAAAAACACACACTCTGGCTTCGGTCCATAATAATAAAGACCAATGCCGGTTCCTGGGTGGCTGATGATATCACAAAGCTCCACATTAACAGGGATGCTGCATTACACTGTTTTGAAAAGCCAATTCCTGGGTCTTGGATGCTGTGTACTGTGTGCAAATTGCCTGCACCAGTTAGGTTTCTTTGATTGTTTGCTTCATCTTGTTATCAAAAAAAAAAAAGTCACTTTCACGATATAGCATATGATAATATGACATTAGCCAACTCTTTTTACATATTCAAATTTGTGTAAAGTCATAAATGTACCAAAATTCATATATTATTATCCCATAATAATTTTTGGGGGATGATACATGAATAAGACCCACTTTAAACACCTACCAAACTCGTCTTCAAACTTATTAAAAGGCCTTTTGATTTCCAAGCAGCTTCGTAGCACAAGCACAATCCTCTCTAGCGCCCATACTTTCACTTTTGGTTAAAATATGTCATAACTCTCTATACTCTTAGTAAGCTTGCAATTTAGTCCTTATCCTTTTGTTTTTAGGAATTTAGTTGTTCTACTTTTCGAATTTTAAAATTCAGGTCAAAATGTTAACCCTATTAAAATTATTTTATTAAATTCAGGTTCATCATTTTTTAGTTATATTGCTATTAAGTGTGTTTTTTATTTATTTCAAAATGTCACTCTAATAAATTTAATAAAAAATTTAACAATGTTAACAATTAGACCTAAATTTTGAAATCTAAAAATAAAGGACTAATTCCTGAAAATAAAAATATAAGGACTAAATTCTAAATTTCTGAAAGTACAAGGACGTATGGCATATTTTAACCTTTCACTTCCATTTTGTATTTTTTCTTATACACAACAAAATAGAATAAGAAAAAATAAAAGCTGTCACTGTTTCTCGAACTTTCTCTCAAATGTCACAGCTTCAAGGTAAAAAGCATGGAACTGATTTTGTCTTTGGCTTTTTGCTGTTTGGTTTTGTTTGGTTACCAAGAAAAACACAAGCAAGTATATGGTTTATAATATATAAACTCTATCCAACTAATCTAAATATATGTGGAGTTGGCTTGTTTTGGATCCTTTTCTCTGGTTTCTTTTTGCTTGTTTTCTTGGAAACGGACTCCGAAGTAACATAAACTTGTGGTCGTGGCTTTAGTTCTAAAATCCTGTTTTTTTCTTCTGTTTTCTTCGTGTCCAATTCCAAACATAAGTATCATTGGTTTTTTATTATTGCCTTTGGGTTTTTATCTTTTTCTCCATTGACCCTTTGAGAACTACTTGCATTGGTTTACCCGGGGACTTTAGCTTGAAGTTTTTTCTATGTTTGGTGAGTGAGAAAATTGCTCAAAGAGAAGGAATATAAATTTTCACGTATTTGTATTTGCTCTTCCTCTGGTATTTAGTGAAACATGATTACTAGAATCTGATTGGAAATATTTTCCTCTTTCATTATTCTTTTGATCAAGGATCAAATTGATACAAGGTTTAATGTTGTTAAATTTTCTTGCAGTGTCTCATGCCTCTCATCAACTGAAGATGTTTCTTTCTTATTGAAAACCTTTTGGTCTTTGCCGACATCTACATCAAAATCTTTTTGTCTTAGACTTGACCTTTTGATGGAGAACTCTGCAAGTGGTTCTTTTTTAAGGAACAGAAGATTAGAGAGCTTCCTCGAAACAAAATCTGGTCCAAATGTTAGAGAAACTCAGAAGATACCTAGCAAACAAGTAATAACAAGACAGAGGCCAAATAAAACCGATGCCTTTGTTGATGATGATGGATGGATTCCAACATTGATATCTTGTGTAAGGATTGTAACATGTTACCTGGCAATGATGGTCACAACATTCATCTGGGCAATTATCATGCTCATGCTCCTTCCTTGGCCTTCTCAGCGAGTTAGACAAGGAAATATTTATGGCCATGTCACTGGTAGATTGCTGGTAAGTGTTTGATTCCTTGTTTCATTTTGACATTTGCTTTTCTTGACTATTCTATAATTAGATTGCCATCACATCCAAATTTGAATGTATTGTATAATTATTTTCTATTGCTCCAAAATTTCTTTATTTTAAGCCTTTGCCTTGAAATGAGAGTTTGCCATTTGTGTCATCTAGAAAGCTCATATAGTGTTAATGGGTGCATTTATAATTTGCCACTTGTGTTTTCATTTGTTTGGTCCAAAAAGTGGGAAAACCTGTTTATTCATCAATTTTCTAGCAGATTCATCCAATTCTCTGAATATCCTGGTGTGGGTCCTTTTTACTCTTTTTTCTTTTTACTTTTTGGGGTTCCCTTTTTCATGAGATAGTGTTTTCAGAATCAAAATGAAAAGATCAGATAGGCCCCATTAGAAATAAACTCTTTGTTTTACAAATATTTTGGTATTAATGTGTTTTAATACAAATGAATAACCTTTGAGGACTTTGCAGAAGATGAACATTCATTTGAACAGCTTAGCAGCTTCTTATATGTTAGTTTATATTAAGGTTGTTCAAGACCATATTATGTTACAATGTTGTCTAGCATCTGCAATTTGTTCAGTTGAGTTTACACATTTGCTCAGTAGCATTAGCAAAAATTGATTGCAGATGTGGATATTAGGAAATCCATTGAAGATCGAAGGAACGGAGTTCTCGAATGAAAGAGCCATTTATATCTGCAATCATGTATCTCCCATTGACATTTTCCTCATTATGTGGTTGACTCCGACCGGAACCGTCGGCATTGCAAAGAAAGAGGTAAGTTCCACTCAACACCAGTTTAACTTCGATTATGATATGCAAAGCATTAACATTTGGATGTAGTCTAAACTCTAAATTGGTCATACAACATGTAAAATTGCCTTAGAAGATTTACATATATTGCATATGCAAGTTCATGAAAAAGGACTGCTTGTTTCCTGCAGATCATATGATACCCCTTGTTCGGACAACTATATGTTTTAGCGAATCATCTTCGGATTGATCGATCTGATCCAAGCACTGCCATTAAGTCCATGAAAAAGGTATCTTTTATTACCCTTTATGATCATCTCTTAAGACATTCGTTAATGTTACCAAGTTATGTTTCCTTTTGCCTCTTGCTCAGGCAGTTCAGGCTGTTAAAAAACATGGTTTATCTCTGATTATTTTCCCTGAGGGAACGAGATCTAAAAATGGACGACTCCTTCCATTTAAAAAGGTAATATTCTATCCATTTTTGCTTATAATCTTCTCGAATATAGGTGTTAAATGCGAGTACTTAAAAATAAAGAGAGTTCGGGTAACATTGCAGGGTTTTGTTCATTTAGCCATAGAGTCTGGCCTTCCCATAGTTCCAATTATCTTAACAGGCACTCATCTAGCATGGAGGAAAGGTAGCTTGCATGTTCGACCAGCACCAATATCCGTTAAGTATCTTCCTCCAATTAAAACCGATAGTTGGACGGCTGACAACATCAACGATTACATAAAAATGGTGCATGACATATATGTTGAAAACCTTCCGGAGGCACAGAAACCGATTTCAACCGATGACACCAAGAACAGTTCAAGATCATAACTTAAGATCCTTCTTTCTTTTTTGGTATTTTGTAGTCCTGTTAGAGCAATAAGCCCGTATTTTCTGCCTTGGAAAAATTTTCATAATAATAATTTATAATATTTTTAGTTCTGTTTAGCCTTGTTCTAAAGTTGAATGTACAATGGGTTTCGTTGCCGATTGTGTATACGTGAGTGATATTGTAAGTACTGACTTCACTCAAGGTGGCATGTTATTGAGAACCATTTTCTTCTTAAGTTTGAGCATTCTCATTGATATTCAAAAGTTTTATTTTTTATTATTTATATACATGCCCCGAAACACCATTATTAAATAAGATTGTAATACATCATTTTAAAGTTTTGAAAAAAATTTAATGCATTATTTTAATTTCTATATATATATATTTACCAAGATCAAGAAGGGATTAGTTATTGCTACCTCAGGTATCATACCCTGATTACAACAAAAAAAAAATTTGTGACAAAAAAGAAAGCAATCTAAAACTTGTATGGGTCAATTAACAGGGAGGGGAGGCTGTCCATTCTCATTTTGGACTGAATTTCTGGTTTTGCTTAGTAAAATGAAATGAATATACTAGCCAAATAATAATAAGATTAAAACCAAAATTTCTTTATCCTTAAAACACAAATTTCTATCAGCTACCTTTTCCTATTACTTTTACTTTTATCCATGGTAGACTTATTGAACTTCCTGGTCACATTCAGTGGATTGGCAGAAGAAGAGAGAATTTCAAAAGCAGCTTCTTCATTACCATGAGTTATATTTCCAGCAAAACCATCAAAAGGAAGTGGAACTCCCTATATACAACAACAATTAATAGCAAACAGATTGTTCAATGTTACATCAGCCAAATAAAATCCCTGAGACTTGAGAAAAGGCTATAAGAATGATTATATACCTTGGCAACAACTTGAACAAGATCACCAGCAAGGATTACAAGTGTCTCTACTACACTGCCATTTGCAATATTGGTAGCACATCTTCCCTTTTTAGTCAATTTTGCTTTCTACAAAACAGTACCTAACAAAACACAAGCTAATTAAATAATCATCCTCAGCATTCAACATGTAAGTAAAGATACAAACAGTCAAGTAACAGCAACGATTAGTCTTAACAATAACCATATCTCCCCCCAAAAGGAAAAGACTAAGTCCTTCATTTGGTAGTGGTACCGGTTGGTTTTTGAAAGGGAAGATGTCACCTTAACTAAGCCCTATTCCATACTAAGCAATGTTCACTCAGTCTAATTCTAGATAGTGATAGTTTCCCATTTTTACTTCCTTAAAAGACTAAAAAGCAAAGATAACAAAGTGACTTGAATGCAAGAGACAATCAAACATTCTTGTTCCCTATAAAAGCGAAAACCAAGTAAGAAAAATTAACCAAGGCTTGGATAAAAATGTTTCCTTAAACCTAATCCCTGCAACAATAACAAAGTCTTAGATAATGATGTCTCCTTTAATCCTATCCCTGCAACAATAATGCCCCTTAATCAAGTGCCTAATCCCATGCCTATTTTAAAATTGCAACCTGCATGAAAGCAATACAGTTAAAAAAAATAGTCTAACCAATGAAGAAAACAGCACAAATCAAACTTATACCAATCTGATGTGATCCAATTTACAAACAAAACCACAATAATTCAATAAAACCCAAAACCCAGATATAAATCTCAATCAACAATCAAAAACCAGAATTGGTTTCCAACAAAAGAAGTAATGCCAAAACAAACCCAGAAAAGGAAGCAAAACCCACCAAATTCTTTCTCAACAGCAGCAGTGTGGAAGATTCCAGAGTAAACAGAGCCATCTCTCAAATGCACATCCACTGGCAGACCAAGGATGTACATGGTAGCAAGCAGCAAAGCTTCGTTCATTAAACAGTTCTCTTCTTCTACTCTGTTTTTGAGTTCCATATCTACTCTTCTATAGGTGTAATATAAGTAAAGAAAAAGGAAAAGAGATCTGAGGTAGCAGACAGCAGTGGGTTGACTGAATAGATGGAATCGGAAAAGAAAAGGAGACAAAAGGCAATTTTCTTTGTTTATCGCTTCTTATATGTTTTACAAATAACTAAATAAATTCATTGACCTATAAATTTCGTATAGAAAGGGTAAAGAATAATTCTAACAATGATAAAAAAAGAAAGTCGTCAAAGCCCTGCTAAAACCCTCAAAATCTCCAGAAACTGTAAAAGAAAAATGGGATCCAAGAAATTCAATTATATCATGCATGTCCCTTATTTATATTTTACACAGAGAGCAACGGTCCTGGAAATGATGGAAAAATATTTGATTTTACATGCTATGTCATTCAAATATTTGATGCCACTTTTTTTTTTTTTTTTGTGGAACTTGGCAGTGGTTCTTTCCCCTGGAAGAAAGATATGGTAAAAAAAGGAACTGTGTTTTCCATGTTCTGATGTTGGGTGCATTGCTACTTGAGGAATATCAAATTGGATGCAAACAGAAAACGTGCGTGGTCGAAAGTGTAGTTCCATGGTGTCATAGGGAAGAAACTAAGGCTGATAACGGTATCTCTCTGGCTGAACAAGAACGATGTACTTGCTCTTAAGTCAATGAACTCGAAGCAGCCTTGCTCCCGCAAAAGAAGAAGTTAACAGTTAACAGGATTTACAGACTTGGATTCTACAAAGCTTATTGGATTTTTCATATAATACTTTCTCTTATTCTGATATGGAACAATTTATGCAAAGGCTATTTTGGGTTTTAACTCCTGTTATTTATGTTTATTTTATTTCTGTTTTTTTTTGTTGTGTTTAAACAATGCATTTTACTAACAGCACGTTTGGTTCACTGGAATGAAATAGGGTTATAATTGAATAAAGATGTAATGGAATATAGCTGTAATCAGTAATTCAATTGTCTGGTTGAATGCAATGGAATATAGCTGTAACAGTATTCTTGTGTTTGGTTGGATGGAATATATATTATAATAGTAGAATTTTTTTAGTTAGATGATTATTGCTATTGTTATTAAATTTTAATAAGATAATTATTAAATATATTTTAATAAAAATAAAAATAAATTATTTTATCATAATTATTATTAAATACAATTTAATAAAATAATATGTAATTTAATAAATTCTTAATATAATTATTATTAAAATATGAATTCATAAAAATCATAATATATAATATTATAAAAATAATATATAACTTACTTTATTATTTTTAAAAATAATATAAATCCTACTATAATAGTATTTTGTGGAATTCTATTATGTCATTATAACTTCCAAAGTTACTAAAACATAACCAACACAACCATGATTTTTAATGGTCAAAAAGTTACAAAAACATAAGCATTTGCGTTGGATGGTTTGAAATTTTGCTCAACGCACGATAGCGCTCATCCTCAGTTAATCATTCTACTTCATATAAGGTCGGATATAATTTTAGAGCACTTTCTTGAATGATCATTTTTTACTTTTGTTGAATTAGCACTTTGGAGACAATGCTCCTACTTATTTCAAGGCCTACAGTCCGTATATTTTCCCCTAATAATGTGGCAGCATCAATAAATGAAGTAGAAGAAATTTGTTCACTTGTATTAGAATTTTTTGTTTTCTTCTTTGAAAACATTGAATTATCTTGGTTTCTAGATGGTTGCAGTTGTGTAGCTGAGAGATCAATCTCATCTGAAGAAACATCAGCTTTGCATTCATGGTAATCGTTTCTTTCTTCATGAGTATTTGCAGTAGCTACATCCTCAGCATCTACTTCTTCAATAACATCAGCGGCTATTTCACCATCTTTCCTGGTGGCTTGATCTTTGCGTAGATGATAGTAAGTTGGTCATAATGAGGGAAACTACAATATCTGAATTGACCGGCTTCTTTACGACTCTATAAAGAAAAGGAGAAATCCATATTAAATATAAGTTTGGTCAAAACAAAATAATAAAGACAGTAAATAATTCTTACACTTATATATGAGTTCCACACAGCATCTTCAGCAACAACAAGCTGCCTATACTCGTCTCAACCAAAGCCTCTATTATCTTATCCACTGAGCATGTCATAAACGATTGCCCAATCTCTTTTCAATGTCCTAATCATCAATTCAAGATTACGTTTAGCCTTCAACATTGCATGGGGTAAAACTTTTTTTAACATTCTTCCTAGCTCATTTAAATAACTGTAACCACATGATAGTTTGGGTGTCGAAAAATGAAGTTTGGGACTATATTTCCTTAAAACGAACTCGTAATATTTTTAATTAATATTTACGAGGTTAGTTTAGTAGTGAATTAGATTTTGATTAAGCGAATTTTGTGAAATTAAGAGTTATTGAAGTATAAGGATTAAATCGCGTAAAGGTTAAAAGTTGAATTATGGATTAAAATTTATTAAAGGGCTAAAATATCAAATATACATTTAGTCTTAGTAGTGGACGGCATTAATGGTTTATATTGTATTTATATGTTAACTTATTATATATATATATATATAAATATATTTAAGTTGTATAATAATAATAACTATATGAAATGTGTATATATGTATGTTATTTTATAATAAAACAAAATAAAAGAAATAATTAAAGATAGTGGAAAGGAATGAAATGTTAACATGCAAAACAAAATTGGGAAAGGAGAAAGAAAGAAGAAGGGTTAACACACGGCTATAAGGGTTTTCAACTTTTTAATTTTAATTGGTTAGTCAATTTAGTCTCTTTTTATAATTTTATATTTTTAGAATTCGGTGTTTAGAACTATCCGACCCATGTTGAAATTTTAGCATTGATTAAGATTTTAGATGTTGTTATTGTTGAATAGTTTTAATATTAAGGATTAAATTGATAGATTTTTAAGTTAGAAATGGAAAATGATTAAATTGTAGAACAAATTGTAAATTTTGAGTAATAGGGCTAAATTGTAAAAATTCAAAATTTAAAGGTATAATTGAAAATAAGGAGTTAAATTTAGTTTAAAGTGAAATGAGTATGAAAATATGGAACTAAATGTGACGATTAAAAATTAGTCTTGGTTTAAGGACTAAATTGAAATTTAAGCAAATTTGAGTAAAAATTAAAATATTCAATGTGGAATTGAATTGTGTAGTATTAATGTATTTTAATTGTTTGAATTCTATAGCTAGTACTGGAATCCTCGACTAAAAAGGGGAATGATAAAATCGACGTTGAATAGCTCGGAATCCACGGTTTGTGTTTCTATAATCCGAATTAAGTTGTTAATTATTGTATTTTGAATTATTACATATGGTAAGTAGTTGAGGTGGGTAATTTAGTACCTTGAGATTGAATTGAATTTATAATTGATTGAATTAGATTGATTTGGTATATATTATGAATGTATTGAGCATATGGAAATTGAAATGAATATATATTTAAATGTGATAATGTGCAAATATGAGAATTGGATATTGGATGTATTTGTAAGTGATATGGAACCCTATTAACTGTTTCGGGTTAAGTCGGATATAGATGGCATGCCATAGGATAGGAAGAGTTCAAGGATTTCTTCGACTTTGAGTCAATGAGGCACTAGGTGCCAATTTGCTTCGGTTTAACCGATGAGACATTGGGTGTTAATTTATATAGCGTTGGGTGCAGTTATTACTTCGGGTTTATCCAATGAGGCATTAGGTGTCAAACTGGTGTGTTGGTTGGATCCGTGTATCCGTTCGAGTCCGAGTCGTGTTAATAGGGGTAATTAAATAATAAAGTTATGTAACTGACATTGAAATGACAAAGTATGTGAATTGGAAATGAGAAAGTGGATTGAAAAATGAAATGTGAATTATGTTATGAACATAAATGAAATACATGGGTGATGCACTCAGGAATTGAATATGGATTGGTTTGTGCCATTGTACAAGTGAATTGTTGATTGATCTATGAAAAGCTAATTATATAGCAAGTGATGTGGAATGAGATATTTGTTAAAACCAATTAAGTATGAATACATGTGAAAATTGAGTATAGCATGAAATTAAAATGGTGATATCTTATAATTGCATGCTTAAATAGTAGTATGATTGTATAATTCTATTTGAGCATTCATGTATCATTATGTCTTTAAATGTTCAGATTATAGAAATATCAGTGATTTTTACTCAACGTGCGATTTTGTTTTATGTGCGCAGGTTAGGTACTTCTCTTTTGATCGCCGACTCAGCATCCAACAACAATCCTGATATCAAGTGTGGTGATGTTTAATTCTGTAATGGCATGTACCTAAGATGTCTTGGTTGTTAGTTATTTTGAGAATGGGATGCAAATTGAGTTAATAGTACAATGTTGGTTTGGGCATATAAGTATATCTTTGTGTTTGAAGCCATAAGTTTGGTATGTTTTTTTGATCCAAGGCTTGGTATGTGTGTGAACTTTAAACTCGATGTCTTAAGTAGCTATATGTTGGCTAAATTGAGTGATTTTGGCTACTTAAAATCTTGATTTGAATGACGCATTGTTGATGTGTTTTGATGATATAAAATGTTGTACCAATGAGGGTACATTGGTTAGGCACTTAGGATGATTGTTTTGGCATGTTTCGAGTATGTTCAATCGTATTTTGAATAGGTTAAATGATTGGTATTTGAGTTGCTTAAGGCCCAAGTAAGCTTGAAATGGTAAACTTGTTGTTTAAGGTACATTTTAGGTCCACACGGCCAGAGACACGGGTGTGTGACTCGACTGTGTGAGACACATGGCTTGGCGACACGACCGTGTGTCACTTGTTTAGTGCTTAAGGTGCAAATCAGTTAGTTACACGGCCTGGCATACAGGCATGTGGGGCTATTTCGAGAGTTGCCATGGATGTGTCTAAGATAGACAGTGTTTTACAGTGGCCTAATCCTACATTAGTTAAAGAACTCAGGGGTTTCTTAAGCTTACCTGGCTACTACCAGAGATTTATCTGACTTTATAGAGTGATAACCAAGCCTTTGACAACATTGCTCAAGAAGGACAAGGTATAGGAGTGGTTAGAGGAAGCTACTGAGGCATTCCAACAGCTTAAACGTGTAATTTGTCAAGCTCCAGCCCTTTCTTTACCCGATTTCAAGGTTGAATTCTATATTGATATTGATGCTTGTGGACAAAGGGTAGGGGCGGTGTTACAACAGCAAGGGTAACCTATAGCTTTCTTCAGCAAAGCTGTGGGAGTAAAGTACCGTGCCTTATCCATTTATGATAAGGAGATGTTGGCGGTGCTTCTGATAGTAAAAAAATAGCACGCTTACCTTGTGGGGAGGAGGTTCCATATTCGAATAGACCATCAGAGTTTGAATTTTTTTACTAAACAGCAGACCATTACACCATTCTAGAAAAAATGGTTGCCCAAGATGCTTGGTTACGACTTTGTGGTCAGCTATAAGAAAGGGACTCACAATACCATGGCCGATGCCTTGTCTCGAAGGCCACAAACAGAGGAAGGTCAGCTAATGCAATATACGATTAGCACCCCTTGGTCGGATTTGTGGGTTCAAATTGTTGACTCTTGGAATATTGATCCCCTATTAAGGCAAATGTGTGAGAAAGTGCAACAGCAAACACAAGCACATCCCAAGTATGGGTGGGATGGCAGAATCTTGAGGAGAAAAGGAAAGGTGATGGTAGGCAACTTTGGTTCTTTGAGGAAAGGCTTGTTCAATAATTTTTATGAAGGGGGTACTTGGGGGTCATTCCAGTATCCATGCATGACCAGCGAACGACCTAGTGACTAGTCACTCTGGCTTCCATTAGCGAAGTGGTGGTACAATATTTCTCACCACTCGGCTATCGACACAACCCCATATAAAGGCCTTATACAGACAAGTTCCCCTGAACCATCTACCTTATGTAGCCGAATATTGTCGTGTAGACCTACCAAAGCCAGTCCGTGTTTTGAACCAAAAGATGGTTAAGAAGGGTTCACAAGTTGTGACTCAAGTGCTGGTCTAATGGACAAATACATTTATGAAGGATTCTACCTGGGAGGACCTACTAGATCTGTGACAGCATTTTACAACCTTCGATCCTTGAGGACAAGGATCTTATTTGGGCAGGGGTAGTTGATATGGAACGATTTATGCAACAACTATTTTGGATTTTAAGTCTTGTAATTTTTGTTTATTTTATTTCTGTTATTTGTTGTGCTTAAACAATGCATTTCACCAAATGTTTTAATGAAACACTACGTAGAGGAACTGACCTAATGGTCCGGTAAATACGGGCTGTACAACTGCTTTGGTTTTCTTTCCCTTCTTATACGCAGCATGCTTTGGCTGCTACCTTTATGAAATTGCACAGGAATTGGCTTCCCCTATCTCAATTCCTTTTTTTTTTCTTCTCTAATCTCCTTCCTCTTCTGTTTCTATCTCGGAAAAATCTACCGTATCACATTCAATGCTTGAGAAAGCAACTAGGCTTTCAAGTACTTCAACGAGGCACCATTGCTATGGAAAGACAAAAGGAGGTGATGACTGAAACAAAAGTGGCATTTCAAGGTGGTTCTGCGTTAAACCAAACCAACACCAGCATTTGTTCCTCTTCTTGATATCTGATAGCTTTCAGCAATCAATGTAAGAACACTTTTTAACTCATGGTTTCTCTTCTTAGAACGATAACCATTGAAAATTGTGAAGGATATTGCCAAACACAAAACATGATAGTAAGTTAAGAACCATCGAAAAGCATCAATCTAAAACAACTATTATAGGATATAAGAGTGTAAACTACAATAGAGTGAAGGTTGAGAGAGATGGGCAAGATAAGAAGCCAAGAAAGCGAAACCATAAGAAAAGATGAAACATGAACCTCTCCAAAAACCGAAACCCACAAACGGTACAGCAATCAATGAAAATCCACAACCTTAAAACATGTCGGATCAAACCAACACCTGAAGTGCTCTGGATCAGAGAGAATGAGTCTTAAGCGACAGTAAAGCAACCGCAACTTACTGCAAAAATACAAAAGAGAAAGGAAAACATTACGCACAAATGTATATATAACTCAAAGAAAAATGAAATTCAGCATGCTTGCATCTTCTTTCTCCAAGAGTGATGGATAGAGCCTACAAAGAATCATTCATTGATTTTTGGGATAAAAGAATCATTCATAAAATTACTTTTACCTGTTGTTGTTGATAGGCCCCTGGCTGCTGGTAATTTCCATATCCAGGATAGCCCCCATAGTACATGTTAGGATCTTGGGGAGGAGGTGCATATCCATATGCTTCATATCCTTGAGCATATCCATAATATCCAGTATTCCATTGGGCCTGATCAGGTTGAACCTGACACTCCAATAGATTCCCTCTTAGTTTACAGGAATATAGGTAGCAAGGCTTTAATTACAGAAAACTAGTTTTAAAAACAAAACCTGTTTGCTTGAAGGACTACGTCCCCATGAAAGCCTAACATTTCTTCCTCCTAAAACAGTACCATTCAAAACAGATAAAGCTTGTTCCGCACTGGCCCTGAATGCATCATATTGCAGAATGCATTAATATCATGCAATAATATTTTGCGTGCCAAAAAACACAGGTGTTTAACAGTTACCTGTTAGCATATTGAACAAAACCACAATGCTTGTTAGCCGGAATTTTTACATGAACTACCTCACCAAGCTGGCTAAATATTTGTTTTAGTTGGTCTTCAGAAACACTAGGATCCAAACCACCAACAAAAATCTGCAATTAAGCTTGTAAGAATTCAGTTGGCTATACAATGAAATTGGCTATAACAGTATAAAAGAAAAGCTACCCACTGTGGTATTATTCGGATCGTTCTCTCCAGAATTTCCTTGAGTATTCTGGTAAGCAGCTGCAAATTACAAATACATGTAAACTAATGTTGAATAGAAGCTAATAAGATACTAAAAACAACAAGAAAAGCCCCACTTGCGCCATCCCCGGATATTAAGGTTGTTACAAAAACTTGAAACTAATTCACTATTACATCTTCCAAAAGTAAATATTTCCATGTTAACCATGGAAACTACAAACCTGTTTACAAAGATCGTGTAATAGATTTCCAGGTATAGCATTATTGCTCCCCTAAACTCAAATTGAAACATTGTGGGGGAAAAAACATTAAGATAATACACACACAGACACCTACAAAAGCTAACATATATAATATAACATTTCAAAATAAGCCGGTAGAAATAATTCTGTCTATGGCATGAAAAGAACAAAACTGTAGAACTGCCTGCTATAAATCACTCAACGGTTACAACTACAATCACAAAACAGCTTTTGGGTTACATCAAGGCTTACCGCTACCAGGCAAAGCCAAAAGTATCAAATCAAATAAACTTCAATAGTAGCCACAAAAGAAATCATTAATTACATTAAACTCAAGGAATCAGTAAAGGCTCTCTTATTTTATTGATCCCTTATAATAGGGTGAAAAGGGGAAAAGGAAAATTGAAACAAAAGCCAATCTTTTCTCCTCACTTGACGTGGTGTGTGTTTGTGTGCTAGTATTATAGTTGTCTGCAAATTTGTTGGACGAGGGAAGGGAGGAGTTGCTGTTTCTTAAACTGTATGATTTATAAGTTTAACTTCAAAGGTTACTCACAAGTAGAAAGAACCTATCTGCTAAATTAACTTCAAGTAACGCTTTAAATTTCTCAGAATGCACATAAGACAAAGCACATATTTAGAAAACTAAGGAAATCTTAAATTTGAAGTGCCTTACAACCTCAAATGACAAGAATAAAAGAAATTTTCTTCAAAATGCAAGATAAATATGGACAGATCCATCTGCAGCTTAGGCAAAAAAGAAGGGCAAGTGACTCACTTCCATCGTGATTTAACTTAAATGTATCAACTGACAATGCCTTTAACTACAAATTCCAGGTTTCTTGCCAACCTTAGTTTGTCCTCATGTGCAGAAGAGAAAAGAATGAGGACAAAGCAGATACCATATTTTAAAAAGAAGCGAAGATTTTAAAAGCAATAGAACAAAACTAGCCCCCAAGGTTCATTAACAGAACAGTGTATGACAACATGCACAACAACCTCACCAAAGCTGCTTCACCTACTTTTGAGTATTAAAACTTGAACATAAAGGATGGGAAAAGGAGTGCATACATGTATGCAAGCATCAAAAGGAATTAATCCACAATGAATAAAACAAAGTTTCTGGACTTGTAAAAAAATATATAAAGATTTAAAGGAAACATGTTGGAAAAATGGAACAAATGTACTTGACTGGAATACTTAATAAGGAACTGGAAAAGAAATTTGCGAGACGCAGCGCAAATATTGCCACGAGAAAAGAAAGCTTTTGACATAAACAAAGTAACTGACCTAAAATGAGGCCACGGATTAAAGTGGAATCATTTCAGCTGATATCAGTTCCAGGCCCCCCAAAATGAGAGCCTCTTGATGTCCTGCTTTAAGAAAACATGAGTTTTATATAAGTTTTTGCATGTTTTAACTTTTAATATAATTAAAAGCGTCCAAGTTTACATAGGCAAACTGGAAGGAAACGACTTTGTATAAATTCCGCCATATCTTCAAGTGCATAACTGAAAGAACTTGAATTTTAAGAAGACTGTAACAGATCCACCTCAGAAAATTAAAACCAATAAACAAAAACACAATAACCAACTAGCAGTCAACTTGTCAAGTCAAAGCACTCACGCATAAATAATTGCAAATAAAAACTATACACAGCCAATCAAACTTCATAAGGCAATCAAGATAAAGTATAACTTGAAATAAACCACGAGAGTCTACCTTTCTGATACTGCTGATCAGTGACAGGCTTCTTATTAGCAGCTGGTCCAATCCGCATTGCCCTAGTTGAACAATAAATCCCATTCATTTCAGTCATTGCACGAATTTGTTCAGTTTCATCACCAAACTTTACAAAGCCATAACCTTTAGACCGGCCTGTAGTCCTATCAGTAACCACTTTGGCACTCTTAACAGATGGGTAAACAGCTTTAAAAGTCTCTTGTAACATGTAATCAGAAACATCTGCAGCTAAATCCCCAACAAAAATTGTGTAATCGGGACCCTCTTCTTGCCTCTTTTCTCCATATCCAAGAGCCGCCCAATTCAACCTAAAATTCTGCTCAGAATTTGGCATTGGCACCCCATTATACAACTGCAAAACCCTCTCGGCTGCAGCACGTGATACAAACTCGATAAACCCATATCCCTCTGGCAGTGCCGTTTGCTTATTTCTAATCACCTTAGCTGAAACCACCTAAAATAACCCAAAAGATTAAGCTTTGGTCCATTAGATATTGAGGAAAGGAACAATCGTTTAATTATTAAAAAGGACATTCATTTCAATAGGAAAGGAACAATAGTTTTAATTATTAAAAATAAAATATCAACTCTGCAAGTAATATCTCCATTTAATTAAATATGATTCTCGACTTTGTCTTTTTAATTTAAAAAAAAAGAAGCTAATTTTGTTCTAATCAAGTTACCTCTCCAGTTTGAGCGAAGATACTCATGAGGTAATTCTCATCCATCCACGGTTGAAGATCACCGATCCAGAGAGACCGAATTTCGCCGGATCCGACGGTCGCGGAACCAGCGGAGTACTGCTGCATCTGAGAGGGCGGAGGGACGGGTTGCGGATTCCAACCTGCAGGTGGAGGAACTGGCTGACCCGCCTGCTGTTGTTGAGACATCATCATCCACGGCTGCGACTGCTGTTGTTTCTGGTACTGCTGGGTTTGAGACGGATCGGCTGCCATGGACGGCGGCGGAGCTACACCTCCTGCTGGTGGTTGTTGCATCATATTCGATAGACGAGGAGAAGAGATTTGGAATATCTCAAAGAGGAAAAACCCTAAAGGGGGAATTTATTTTTATATTTAATTTTACTTGGGAGTCGAAATTTATTGGGCTTTGAAAAAGAGGGGATTTTGCGTTTTCTATGGGTTGGATATAGACGACGACTACAAAAGTGACACGTGGGTAGTAGGAGTTAATGGGTTTCAGGTTTTGTAAGAGAAATGGCTGTTGGGCCTGATTTGTGTTTGGGCTAATTCTCTTAAAATGAAAATTCACCTTGAACTATAACGATAAAATAGTATAGTTTGGGCTGAATTTTTTAAATATAAATTTTATATTTTTTTTGTTAATTTGATTTTATTCGCTTTTAAGTTAAATTTAGTTATTAACCTTTGAAAAATATTTATTTAATAAAAATGTGAGATTAAAATATTAATTTTTATTATATTGGCATGACAACTCACATGAACAATCTACGTGCATTGCATGTTGACATGGCTAGCGACGAATCTAGAAAATTAAATATGATTTTTTTAGAGGTCAAAATACAATTTTATCATTTATTAATTCATAATTTCATCACTTTTAAGGGATTAAAAAGAAATTTTTTATTTTTAGGGGGTCAAAATACAGTTTCACCACGCATTAATTTATAATTTCAGAATTGAAGTAGCAATTTTTCATTTTGGGGGTCAAAGTGCAGTTTCACCATGTATTAATTTATAGTTTCACTATCTATGAAGGGACTAAAATATCAATATTTTTATTTTTTGGGACTAAGGACCCTGCCCCTTAAATATGTCACGACATTATTTGTCTAACATGTCATGCCAACAAATAATTTAAAATTTATTAAAATATTTAAAATAAAATTTCAAACTTAAATTTTTCAAACTTAAAAATTTCATTAAAAGTCAAAAAATAAACCTACCCTTTTTGAAAATTTGATGGTTAAATTCGATTTTTTTTAAAGATTGAGCAAAATTTAGTTTAAAAAGTAAGAACTAAATTGATAAAATATATAAATATTAAGTCCTTTTTAAAAGTTGGACAAAAATTGAAGGGTTCTTCCAAAACAAAATTAGTTAAAACATTGGAGCCTTTGACCAGCTGAAAATTCCACACGCCAGAAAAATGCCACCATTGTTGAGCCAACAAAACTTCACAAAAGGCAGAACCCATTTCTGATTTCCCATTTCTTCCCCTTTGATCTGTTCAACTCAACTTTACCCTTAGAATTTCTCAAGAAACAAATACCCATTTGAAGGAAGAGGGAAAAAAACCCAAAGAAAAAATTTCCCAAAATGCATGATTTTTGCTTCACAATCCCTTATGGATTGATTCTTGTGGCTGGAGGAGTTATTGGGTATTTGAAGAAAGGTAGCATAGCATCACTTGGTGGGGGTGTAGGCACTGGATTGATTCTCATTCTTGCTGCAAATTTGAGCCTTAAAGCTTTTGAGAAGAGAAAGAACTCATATTTTGCTTTGGTACTTGAGACTGGTAATGTTTTCAAAATCTCAGCTTTCTTTCACAGTTCTGTCTTCTCCTTTAGTTTTTATAAATTTTTTTAGTGTAAATTCGATCTGGGATTTTTATAAATTGTTTGTTCAAAATTTGGAGATTGAAAAGTTGACTTTTTTGGATTATGGATCATAGATTTAATGCTGCCATGGAACTTTGTATTGATAAACTTGATCTGGTTGTTTCTCTTTTTCTTCTTTTGGATTTCTGGAGTTGCATTGTGGAATTTAAGAATCAGTTTGGACATTGTAGATCCATTGTGGTGCTATTAGCTATTTCTCTTGCAAAAACTGTGAGAAAATTATCTTTGTTTTACCTTTGAAATGCCTTCTTTCAAAGATCATATCTTTGATTGTCTTCAAAGCTCTCTAATGCAGTATTGTTAAGAAGCTTTCATTATATGAAATTCAATATAATTGTCAGATTTTGTAATATAGTATTTTAGGGTGTCTTAATATACCATTTGGTAAATAAATTTATCATCATCAAAGATAAGCTGATTTTCACTATGGGTTCTATTCTTGGAAGGAGGCTTTTTCATTTGTATATCTTTGCTTGTTTTCATCCCTTTCAATGACAAACAAAATGTTTATTCTTTTTACTGATTTATACACCTTTAAACCAGTTACTGCTGCTGTGCTAACATGGGTCATGGGACAACGTTACTACCAAACATCTAAGATTATGCCAGCCGGAATTGTTGCCGGGATCAGGTATGTTGATCTGCTATTCCAATGCTTTCAGTGCCTTCATATCATATTATATCATGAATCATGATAATTCTACTGGTTAATATTGATCCTTATATCAGTTAAAAGCTAACAGAGCTCATATACATATAAATGCATCACAAATTTACAAGTTCCCAGTTGTGTGCTTTACAACATAGCTCCTTTCAATGCTGCCAACTATGAAACCTCCATGTCTGGTCATTATATACCAATTGCATAGTGAATGCATGCTGTATTTCATTACCTTTCATACAAGTCTCTGGATCTTTTTTTATTCTTTCGTGATGTTTAAGTTCATTCATCTATCGACATTCGCAACCACAAACTGCTTCTCGGATCATTGGCTCATGTTATTTACATTTCTGATACAAAAGTTTTAGGGCCTAAACCTAAATCCTCTGTATAGAACCCTAAACTTGGAGAGAAGGGTTTAATTTAGGTTGCTTTGTTAATTTGACATTCATCAAAATTTGGGAGCTACTAACTCGTGTCATTTCATTGCAGTTTTCTTATGACTGGGTTTTACTTGTACAAATTAGCTACCGGTGGCAACCATATTCCAGCCAAGGCCGAATGACGATGTTGAGCATGTTGACTTTTACCAATTTTAACAGATCTGACAAGATCATTGAAGCTCAGATGGTTGTAGTAGAAAATTTTTAATTGTATCACGTATGCTGTACTCTACTCTGATGTGTGTATGAAAAGGGAAAAAGACAAAAAGTTGTGTTATTTGTGAAAGAAACCCTGGTTTGTGATCAAAATTGTGTTTGTGTCTATACAATTTTCTCATATTGAAGATTAAATTTCTTTTTGTTCTTGGAATGACTTAAATTCCCTGATGAGTTGTGGTTTATAAGGATGCAAATCCGAACATGTATGAATTTGCAGACATTCAAAGGTTCACCTTGGAACAGGAACTGCTTGGCTTGACATAGATTTTGCAGTAACTCAAAACAGTCGTTTTGTTTTTGTTTTTAACTTTGGTGCGATCCATCATCAGGATTTAAAAATAAAATGCTAATGTCACTTTGAAAAAGCAATGGAACCTGATTGGAGGATCAAACAAAGCGTTAAAAGCTAAGAATCTTGTTTATTAGGAAATAGAATCAATCTTGTTTAAAAAATGGATGGCTTGCCTTTTACCAAATAGTGGAATATTAAGGTCACTACAGTGAAGAGATTCCATTACAAAAGCCAACAAAAGAAGATCAACAATAGCCTCTCCGTGGATATCTTCTATTTAATCCCCTTTGCCATGAGCTCAGTTTCTCTATTACACAACCATGAACACCATCATCACAGTTCTCCTGTTTCTGATCCCAGTTTTCCTTCTCCTAACCAAGAGAAAAAGATCACCGCAAAGGGTTCCTCCAGGTTCACTCGGACTACCGCTCATAGGTCAAAGCCTCGGCCTTCTCAGGGCCATGCGAAGCAACACGGCAGAAGAATGGCTTCGGAAGAGGATAAGGAAGTACGGTCCAATATCGAAGATGAGATTATTTGGGAAACCAGCAGTTTTCATCTATGGTCAGGCTGCAAACAAGTTTGTATTCGCCAGTGACAGCAGCAACATTGTTAACCAGCAAGTCAAGTCGGTTAGTTCGATTCTGGGTGATCGATGTATCTTGGAATTGACCGGAGAAGATCATAAGCGAGTTAGAGATGCTCTTGTTACATTCTTGAAACCTGAATCATTGAAACAGTATGTTGGGAAGATGGATGAAGAAGTCAGGAATCACCTTGAGATGCATTGGCATGGCAAGCAACAAGTCACGGTATGTTATAAAACATTGAAAACTGTGGTGTCTAACCTGGGAAAATTAGATATGATGTGTTCTTTTTCCTGTTCTGACAGGTTTTACCATTGATGAAGACCCTTACATTCAACATAATCTGTTCTCTTCTATTCGGAGTCGAAAGAGGAACAAGAAGAGATAAACTTGCCAATGATTTTCGATATATGATAGAAGGAATGTGGTCGGTACCGGTTAATTTGCCTTTCACACGCTACAACCGGAGCTTGCAGGCGAGTGCAAGGGCCCAGAAGTTGTTGAAAGTTCTCATTGGTGAGAAGAGAGTAGATCTAGAGAAGGGTGCTTCACCTCGCCAAGACCTCATCACTTGTCTGCTTAGCATTCGCAACGAGAAGGATGAACAAGTCATATCCGAGAAAGAGATTATTCACAATGTTATGCTCATCATGGTTGCAGGATATGATACTTCGTCTGTTCTTCTCACGTTCTTGTTGCGCCTTTTCGCTAATTATCCTACCATATATGCAGCTGTTCTTCAAGGTATTTATCAACATGATCTCAACTTTAAGTGCCATAACTTTATGACCAAACTCGATCCAGTTGCAATGTTGCAGAAAAGGGAATTATGATATAGGTTGCTTCTTGATTTGTGGTTGCAGAACAAGATGAGATAGCAAGGAGGAAGCCTAATGGGGAGCTTCTGACATGGGAAGACCTTGCCAAGATGAAATACACATGGAAAGTAGCCATGGAAACTCTAAGAATGTTCCCACCAATCTTTGGTGGTTTCCGGAAAGTTGTAAAAGATATTGAGTACGGTGGATATTTCATTCCAAAGGATTGGCTGGTAAGTAGAACCATACTTTCCATTCACCGTCCTTTCAGCATTTCAGATTGATCCATTTCTCTGGTATATGGTATCTCACTGTCACTGATATAATTTACTGATTTGTATGAAGATTTTCTGGGTTACCGGCATAACACAAATGGATGATACTATATTTCCGGAACCATCAAAGTTCAATCCATCGAGATTCGAGAATCCAGCTTCACTGCCACCTTACTGCTTCATTCCATTTGGTGGGGGACCTCGGATATGTCCAGGATACGAGTTTGCAAGGATTGAAACCCTTGTTTCAATTCATTATCTGATTACTCGGTTCACTTGGAAGTTACTATGTTCAGATAACTCTTTCAGCAGGGATCCAATGCCAGTCCCAACTAAAGGATTACCAGTTCAAATCAGTCCTAGAAAACTGCCCTAATATTGTAGTCTCTTGGTAGCTTAACTTACAAGATTCCTGTTGCAGAGAAAATGAGCTTTATTTTGTTCACATATTTAGGTAGGCCAGTAAAACACAGTAGGAATCTCGGAATTATATCATTGGTCGGAATGGCATTTCACTACTGAAAATGTTTCCCGACAATGTCCGAATCTCTAGAAGTTTCCCACAAATACTCGCATCTAACGTATGTCATTAAATAAGCAGACACTACAGCTCCATGCATAAAACTAATATTTGACTAAAAGAATGGCTTTCATAGTTTTATCAGCATCAATGTTCGATTTTCTATCATATCTATAACAGTTGATACCTGAAATCTCCACTCCTAGTCTGATTACCATATTTACAACTGATACTGCTACACAATTTCTTGTGTCATCTTGCATACAATTGACCCGAACAATTGATGAACTAACGGTGACTACAAGCATAATGACAAAACGACAAATAGCAGAAGCGAGGCTGTCTAGCAGTTTGGTGGCCTGGAGTACTTTGGAGGCTTAGACGGACACCGTTCATTCATATGGGGGTATGGGTCCATGGAATTAAATCCAGGCAGTTCCATTCGGTACTTCCCCAGAATCTGACAGTAAGGAAGCTTTACATTGTCTGCATCATTGCACCACTTTGGCAGCTGGCTCGAATTATTCTCGAAAAACCTTAGAGTATATGCATCTTTTATCTGTGTTTTCGGTATTAATTCAATCAACAAGAGTCAGCAACAGGATTGCAGTATGAATAAATGAAAGCTGAACTTTGACAAAGACTTCACTCAAAATAAGCTCACCGTAAACTCAGTGACTTGAATAGAGTCAGCAATGGGATCAAAAAGTCCTGCCTCCTTGTACATTTCGAGGACAAACGCAATGCATGAGGTTGACTTCCCATCACTATATATCCAATCATCTTGTTCAGGAACGGTCAGCAGTTGATCAAATGAGGAACCAAGCTTTTCGATTTCCACCAGTATATCAGAAAGATCAAGACCCTGCAGTAAACACCATAATTAGAAAAAAAAAATGATAACGTGTCACATTGATTTTTTCCCCCTTCTGAACAAGAACAAAAAATAGCTTATTTATTCAATATTTTTGAAGACCTTTAGGTCTAATCAATTTTAGAAGCATCTAGGCTAAGCTATATGAATCATTATTAAGCAAGTCGCATGTTACGTTCAAGACATAAATCCCAAACAATTCAGATTATAGTGAACAAACCACTATAAGTTGATCGATCAAGAAAGATATGCCTACCTTAGTTCCAAGCCGCTTGTTTAAGGCCTCGTTCCACAAGTTAGCAGCATATTCAGGCTGCATTTTACTCCAAACTGTCATAGCAGAAGCCACCTGTATGATTGCGAGGGAAACATTCAGTTCCTATGAACTGCAACATTGACAAAATAGGAGATAGCAAACGAGAGAGTGAAAAGAGTTGTATGCATTAACAACATTGTTATTTGTTAATGCAATGACAAAGAAACAGATTAGGATTTTCTAATCATCCTATATTTGTGCGCTTATTTACCTCCTTTGGAGGTTTTGTTAATAGTACTAAAAATGATGTAACACACCATTTTTGTCAACGTAAGCTCATTTCCACACCTATACCAAAATATTCTACCATTGAAAATTACAATACATACAAACAATCAAGTTTTAATTCCATATGACTCGTAGCTTTTTGTACGCTAGAAAGAAAAACAAACGAAAAGAGGAAGAACAAAACCTACAAAATATCTACTACAACATAGTAAAAAAATTGACCTACCAAAAGCTGCAGGAATAATTAGAAAAACAAATGTATGAGGAGAGAAATTGAGAAAGGAGTAGACGCAGAAACTTAGCTGCATACGCTATAATCATAACATAAGGTATTCACTATTCTATGTAAATATCTAAATACCAGGTGAGCATCCAATGGAGGAGGATAATTCCCATCTATGGTGTCTATCCAACTAAATAGCATGTTATGGTAGCCATATGGTTTGCCTGCCATACTTAGTGCATACTCCCAAGAAGCAGTCTCATTGAACTTGGCTCGAACATCAGGATGCAGAGGAAGCACTGCGATATGGGGATTAGAGTCGTCCTTGTTCAGCTCCAAATCCCACCATTCATCCCATGGAATAACTGCAATGATGTCTTCTCCCTACATCGCATGACAGATATAATAACTTAGCATCATTAATAAATACCTGTACAATAATCCAATAAATACTTATACCTCATATTTTACTACACTCGGTCATAATACTGAATGAAAGAAAGAAAGTTTTTACTGCAATATGAAACTTATTACAAGCACAGCAAAGCCAAAGAGAATCTATTTACAAGGACATAAAGCATAGCTGGATAAAACATTACCTTCTCATTTTCATGTCCTGATTCACCAACCCATAACTTCCCTTCAGAATCCTTTAAGAAAACAGCACTATGACCAGCATAAGAACCAGTAACCCACTTCTCGAGAGTCTCAAAACCGCCCCAGCGCCCACGAATTTTTGATATTACAAGGAAATCTCCCGAATGTATATCATCAACACTAATGTTGGTGTACCAGGGCTGAGGCCGTGATTCGAAAGAAGCCCCCATGTGTTTCTTGAGAAACCCGAGATTGGCACTCTCACCCCATCCAGTGTTAGTAAATAATGGGAAGACTTCCCATAGAGCTTCAAGTGTTCCAAGCATCCCTGCTTGCATCAGAAAAATAGAAATCCCCTTGTCTTTCACCTAATTTAAATGTATCATCGAAAACCACATATGAGTTTGCAGGAAACTTAACACTTACTGTAACTCAAGCTAACAGAGAAAGACAACTTACATATTCATACTCAGCTCTGTCTTCCCACTTGTCAATCTCGAGTGTATGCTCCCGAGATAGAAAATAATAATCCCAAGTTACACGATATGGAGTTGCAAAGAGATAAAGATCCAGACACGTCCAACTATGGGCTTTGCTAACCTGGATAAGTACATAGATACCATAACTCTAACCAATTCTACCATATAAGACATTTTTGCATCATTATGAACCTGAGTTATGCAAATATTCCATGTTACAAAATCTATTAAGAACTGCCCTCTAACTTCACCAACATACTATAGCTCAAAGTAGTTGCTTTTGCATATATGGCTGTAGAACCAGGAAAAATAAGAAACAAATGAAATCCACCTCCCCCAAAAAAAAAAAATCGACAATTAAGTGCAGAACGAAGGGGGGAAAACCAGCTCAATAAAAATCCTTTGAAACTAAAGAATTCAAACTTTAAGCACTTTTAGCTCAAATAAAGCAATACCTAGAAACAAGAACACTCCGAAAGCTTGAAAAAATTTCAGAATTTAAGCACTTCCAACTCAGACAAAGCAATACCCAGATTACAGAACACTCAAAAATATCAAGACTAGGAAGGCCAAAGTTATTACCTTGATATGGAGAGTTCCACCACCGAACTCACTGCCACTCTTGTTATGGAACTCCATCCAAGCGGTGTTCTCATAAAAGCACGCACCTTTCCAGCTCACGATGTGGTTTTGGGACGAAACAGAACCGACAAAGGCTGGTAAAAGGTCGATGGCACTGTTAAGTGAATTAAGGATCGGCCATGAAACCTGTCTCGGCAATAAAGGTAGAACATCCCGAGGATGAATTGGTGATTTCACTGCTTGGGCATGTGAGAAGAAGAAGAAGAAAAGTAAAGGGAAACACCTAACAAAGAAAGAAGAAGAAGAAGAAGAAGCCATGATCGAGAACATGAAGAAGAAGAAAAACACTTGTTTTAGTTTCTATTCTCTACTGACACAACTAAAAAGTAAAAAGAAAAACCAAACAAAAGATTTTAATTTTAATTTTAAAATGTTTATGTAACTTTTACTGTTATGATTTTCGGATGGATTGTAATTATTTTGGTTTCTTGTATAAATACTGTCATTGATAAATTTCCTTTTCAAAATTGTGACTTGAAAAGACAAAGAAAATGGCTTTATGTTACTCTCTACAAATTAATTAGGAAAGATGATGATGATTATAGTTAAATTGGAACATAATTTTTCCTTTCATACAATATGAATTTAAGATATTTTGTGAATCATGAAGAAACAATCATATATTTCTTTTTCTTAATATACTTAAAATTAGGATTTGAATAAAAAGACTTCACTAGTAATAATACAATAGTTCCTCTTAAAAATAAATATGTTGTTTATCTATGATACTAGTTAAATGACAAAAACTTAAAAATATTTTAAAAATGTTATATTTAAAATAAATATTTTGTTTATTCATTTTAACAATTATATAGCTCTTGATTCACTTTGAAGTCGGTTAATGCTTAGTTTAATATTACTTTTAAGAAATATTTTAGGATAAAAAATACTTTTGAGTAAAAGTTAAAATTTTTGCTTGTATTTTTGTTAAAAAATGCTTTTGAAAATCTCAGAAATATTTTGTTTAGTAATGTTTTATTTTAAAAGTATTTTTAGCTTAAAAGTAATTCTTAAAAACAATATTAAACTGATCATAAACTATTTAAAGATAGACAAAACCCAAAAAATTTGACAGAAATGTTATTTAAAGAAAATAAAATTCCATAGGTGGTCAGAAGAAAAGAACCCCAAATTATTTGATCTTGATACTGTAATACCAAAATTATACCCTCAAATAGTAAATATTGTTATACTAATTGATATTTTATTCTTAAATATATGAGAAGTTCAATATGTTAAATTAATGTGAAAATAAAATTCTTAAAATTATCAGTAAAAGTAGAAAAAAAAATATTAAATGAAAGTTGATTGTTGGAACCAAAAATTATTCTCGAGAGAAGTAGAGACAAAACATAAATTTTGAAAAGAGAAAGAAAGAAAGCAGGAGGAAACTTCTGGTTTTTTGACTCCACTTCAACAAAGTGGGGATTACCAATTTATCATTGCAACACTCCTTTGTTTCCAATAATCATACCACAATAAAAACAGCAATCATTATGGCTTAATAGCCAAATTAGCTCGGAGACTTTACCATTTTTCTCATATTGATACTCTTCTTTTTCCTGTGAGAAGTGATATTTAAACTTAACAGTTTTGTCCCATTTTGCCTCAAACCTGAAAAGTGTACAGTTTGAAGTAAAATGGGACAAAACTAGTAATTTAGGTGTCACTTTGACAAAAAAAAGATTTAGGTACTAATATGAGAAAAAGGTACACACTAGGGACTATTTTACAATAAAACCAATAAAAAGTGGGTGAAACTTTCGAGGAAGAAGATCCTTGGAAGGAACTTCCACTATAATAAATATTATATGGGGGATTTTCAAACAAACGATGTAATTAAAATATATAATCTTTTACATGTCTTATTTATGTTTAAAAAATTTTGACATATTTATTCGCAAAAGTACTACTTTGAAGGTTTAGTATTTGTTCCTCTAATTACTGCACAATGATTATTCTGGAATGATTTGTTCGTAATTATAGTTTTTTTATTGTATCAAGAAATTATTAATTACGTACAACTCAATACTTAAAATTAGTTTTAAGTTTTTACAAATTTATTTTGGTTTAATCCAATTATATATATTTAATTATAATTATTTAGATTATATTAATTGGGAATATAATTAGGAAAAATGTCAATGGAGTAAGTAAAATGCGGAGGGAGTCGAGTGAGAGTAGATATTGCTAAATCAATCACTACTTCACAATTTATATGTTCTGCTTTGTCATCCACACCGCCTCGTTATAGATGTGTAATTTTGAAAATCATTATCGCTTTCATGAACATTAGACACATCCATTCTCACCCACCCCTACTATAAGTTTGGAATCTTGAAAACCACTATCATATTTTATGGAGGTTGAATACATCTATCCCGCGGATCATGCTATTTTGCCCTGCTCTATTTTTTTAAAAGGAATATATAATACACAATTTTATTATACAATAAATACATTATATAAAAAGTAAAATGGTAATATTACTCATTTAATAGTCACTAGATTATGGCACACTCACGCTGTAAGTGAAAAAAATTATGTATCAATTTTATTAAAAATTTATATAAAACCAAATGTGACTTTGATTGAAATGATAAAATTGAGATTATAAAATTTATAATGTTTTAAGTTTAAATCTTATTATTCTCATAATGTGTGCGTACTTTCTAAATTTATCAAAATATAAAAGGCATAAATACCCTAACATAATAATTTGTTGCTTTGTAAAATGAATGAACTTTTGATAATTTCATAAATTGAATTGGGACCGATTGATAATTACATCAATTCAATCAAGCATATTATAATAGTATTAGATTATAACAAACTCATAACGTAGGTGAAAAATTCATGTAACATATATATATTTATTAAAAGTTTATATAAAATTCAAATTAATATTTAGTTGAAATGGTAAAATTAAATGTTTAAAATTTATTATGCCTGACCTTTTAAAATATAGCTTTCCTCAAAATTCTTGATGGGCAAGTAGTGACATGGCGATTGACATGAAAAATGTTTTAAAAATTATAAAATTTTAATTTTTTTAAATTGTACAAATTATTAAAAATCATAATAAGTATTATAAAAACATTAAATGTTATTTAAATGTTATTAACAATTATTGAATAATTTTGAAATTGATTGAAAAGTTATTAGAAATGATTAAAACTTATTAAAATATTATAAAATAGAAAAAATTAAGGATTACTAAAATAATATAAAAATTTATACTTTTTAAATTATAAAAGTTATAAAATAATATTATAAAAGTTTTTAAATAGTTTTTGTTAAAATTTATACTTTTTTATTAATTTAATAATATCTATAAAATTTTCTATAACTTTTTTAGAGTATTTCATAACTTTTCTATAATTTTAATCTTTAATTTTTAAACATTTGTTTTAATGTTTATTACATCAATAATATTTTTTTGTACTTTTATTATTTTTCTATAAATTTTATAAATTTTTTATAACATCTCAATGATGTTATGATTGAATGCTAAAAACTCCTCATAATTAAAATAATTTTAAAAATTAATTAAGCATTTGTAAAATAATTCACATAATCATTTTTCACATCAATAGCCATGTCATCACTTACAATATGAGAGGGCTTTAAAGAAAAATACATATCATGAGCGTAATTGAGTGCAATTCATAATTCGAATGATTCAATTGGATGTTACTCTTTTAGGAGTTTAATTAATTTTTAATCATTTTATGAGGACTTTTTTTTATATATAAACCTTAATTTTATGATGCAATTTTACATTTATATTATTTTAATAGTTATATATAAGAGTAGAATAGCATTTTTATACATCTGGCGCAATAGGTGGAACAAATAATATTTAGAACCACTCTATAGTCTATATGTACCTTCAAAACAAATTGCCTCACCATGTCGTGTTTCCACTGTGAAAACAAACACTTCATTCGAAGAGCAGTTTGGAGTTTGAAATTCTTAGGATGGGTTTGGATGGACAAATTGAGTACGGTACGGTGTGTTTAGCTTATATTTTGTCTCACGCTATAATATATAATCTCATCGCCGTTACTGTTTTTACACTAACTACAAGTAAACGTATTGTGCATCCAAATCCACCCTTATAGTAGATAAAAATATCATTTTATAAAATAAATTTGTACTTAAAATTCCTTCAAAAATTATGAAATTATAATGAAATTCAAGGGTAAATTCACACATCGCCTCAAACAAAATTAACCCTAACAAAAGAATTTGGTTTTGTTTTTGTAATTGTATTTATAATTTTTAATAAAAATCAATATGATTTGAAAGTTTATTTAGTACAATGAAGTTTTAAATTCTAAAAATTAAGTTCTAAATGTGACTCATGTCTCAATTAAGGTACAGTAAAAATGAGTTTTAATTATTTTGATTAAATTAATGTCACGAATCAAGTAAATTTAATAATGATTAAATATTATTGCTTTATAAAATAAATAATATTATTTTATAAATATTTTTGAACTTTTATATTTAAACATAAAAATAAAAAAATACACAGACTGGTTTGAACTTAAAACATTTTAATTTTCAATATTTAATATCCAAACTTTCTTAATTCAAGTTTTCATGTAAAATATCATTTACTATTATAATATTGTAAAGTTGGCATCTCACAGAATGAAAATGCTTTATGATATTTATATATTGAGAATATGCTTGACGATACTTCAATATTCTTATGTTTACCCCTATCTTTGGCCTACTTGGAAGCTTCAATTGAAGTTTCAAATGTAAACAAAAAGAACAAGAAAAACCAAAAAGGACAATCCATTATTATCCCCGTTACAACCCCAAGTATTGCGTTTCTAATCTCTATCGTTAGCCCATGCATTCAATTTATCTAGTAAGTATATTTATAAATGATTTACATAATTAAAATGATAAAATTTAAATATTGAATATTGCTATATTCTAACCTTAAATTCTGTCATACTGAAACAAATCTCAAAATTATATATGAATTTTGATTTAATGTCTGATTTATACATGAATTTTGATTTGGTGTAATTATACACACGAAATTTTGACTATACCTAAAACTTTAATTTTGATTCAATTATACACATTTAAATAAATAAATACATCAGTTTAAATTTATATTAGATAAATATAATTATTTATGTATGCAATATATAAACATAAAATGATGATATATCAATAATTGTATGATTAGTTTGTAAGAATTGAATCAAATCTAAGTTTTATGTATAAAATTTCACAAAATTAAAGCTCATGAATAAAATTGCACATTAAATCAAATTTCACGTACATTTGACATTTATACTTTTCTAAATTTTATATAAAATTTAAAATAATTGAATATTTGATAATTTCCTAAGTTAAAACCTAGATGATGAATGATACCAACTCAATTAGTCAAATAATATATATACCAATAAAAAGTATTTAATTATTATTTTAAAAAATTACGTTCATTACAGTAGTTTACTAATAAAATTTTTTTTTTTAAATATTGCGTCTCAATCCTTAGCCCAAGAATTCAATTGTTTCATCTTTTGCGTAACATAAAACTTGAATATAATCGAAATACAACTTGCTCTTGCTGAAGAAAAATGAAAGCGACGGCGTTTTAATCCACTTGTGTGACGGAGATTCACTTATTCTAAAGGCAAGCAATTGAAACCAATTGTGAGCACATGTTTATGTGGAAGACATTAGCGACTTCAATATCCCCACGCACCCTCACTGCAAACCACAACGTCGATTCTATGGCACAGTCTCATTTGGATCACCGCCTTTACTCCATAGCCACTATTTCATGTTCTTTGCCTTTTTAAATCTTGCTCTTTCATTGCAATCAACTTTTAGTTTTTCTTGGGCAAAACCTTTTCAATGTCTATCTTAAAACAACATAGGTGCCCGTCGAGGTCTCTAACGCATATTCCTACTAGCCCACGGCTGCACCTTGTTGCAAGGTTGACATGTTCGGCCACTACCACCACAACCAAGCCTAAGTCCAGTCAGAACCAGTTGGTTATCGAGCCACGGCTTGAGACAAAACCGGACTCTATCACTCCCATTATCCCTAGTGTTGGCCCTCCCTTGTCCAATGATCCAAGTTTACAATCAACATGGTCCCACCGAGCATGGGTGGCCAGTGGTTGCACCACGCTTTTCTTTTCCCTAGCCAAGACTGTAACGGGTGCAGCTGATACACATATGTGGTTCGAACCTATAGTAGCAGGCTATGTTGGGTATGTTTTAGCTGACCTTTTGTCTGGGGTTTACCATTGGGGCATCGACAATTATGGTGATGCAACGACTCCGATTTTTGGTTCACAAATTGAAGGATTCCAAGGGCACCACAAATGGCCGTGGACTATCACCAGGCGCCAGTTTGCTAACAACTTACATGCATTGGCTCGTAGCATAACTCTCACAGTGCTTCCTATAGAAATTCTCTGCAATGACCCTGTTATTCAAGGATTTGTTATCGTTTGTGCTGGTTGCATCATGTTCAGCCAACAATTTCATGCCTGGTCTCATGGCACCAAGAGCAAGCTCCCACCACTGGTGGTGGCACTACAAGATGCCGGTGTACTAGTCTCCCGGTCTCAACATTCTGCTCACCATAGGCCTCCGTATAATAGCAACTACTGCATCGTGAGTGGAGTCTGCAATGAGTTTCTAGACAAAAACAAGGTTTTTGAGGCACTAGAGATGATTATATTTTTCAAGCTTGGGGTGAGACCCAGGTCTTGGAGTGAGCCTGGTGCTGAATGGATAGAAGAGATGGATGAAGCTCAATCTCAAGTTACAGTTCATTGAATTTTTTCCCACTTCTGTAACATGAAAACTATAAGCAAACATTTAAATGACATATTTCAATGATTTGTTTTTGTGGAGTTCAAACTTTGATGTATGTATAATAATGGGCTTCAGCTGCAAGAACATAGTGTTATTAATAAACACTTGAAGATATAATAACATTTGGCAGGTAGAGTTACCATTTATAAAATTCTGCCAGAAATTCAAACATAAACAATTTGAAACTTGCAACACACTTGAATTTGAAAAAAGAGAAAGGATGACGAAAAACACAGACTAATGTTAATTATCAGCCCCAAATGAGGAGATGGAGGATACACAGGGGAACCAATAACAGCGTTTCCCATCTCTATGACCATCATCAATCATAGCAAGACCTTCCTGCATCAACCAACAGGAGTTTTGTTAACCCCATAAATCAAAGTCACAGTATGATGATAAAACATGCCTATTGCTGCAAGAACTTACATCTAATAAGGTATCAAGGGCATCAATAGCACGCCCATGTGTCCATGAAAGCCGCCTCTCTACCTCATCAACGGTCACATAGCCTTGAGCCTGAAAGAAGAAACAAGCAAAACATTGACTAAGCAATTATTTGCATGGGTGTTTGTCATACCATAATAGAAGTATCACTAACCTGTGCCAGCTCCAGAATTTGATTATGATCTTTATTCAATTCAGTTGGAACAGACCGAACAAGCTTTTTCTTTCCAGCAGAAATCACCTCAAATCCACTACCTAATGTCTGGAGAAACCAAGCAGTACATGCATTTAAAATTGGCATCACAAAAGCTTAAATAAGTTGTAGAAGATAACTCCATTACAGACCATGCAGATTTCAGAACAGCAAGCAGCAATAATGGAACTAACCATTCAACAATGATTTGAAAAAAAATGTAGCTCAAAACAAAGGAAAATTGATCAGCTTTCTCATGCTCTTCATCTCACTTACCCTAAGAGTTGAAAAGGGAATGCTGGCAAACTCATTCAGTAATCAGTATAAAACAACCATGATCTAGCTTTGTACTACCATACCTTCAGCTTACTTATAGCACGCAAACAATCATCTTCGGATACAGCTTCGCGATCATGTTTTCGTTTCTGACGAAGCAATTTGCAGAGTTCCTGCAGGTCAATCAAACCTCCATTAAGAGGCCTAGTTGCCAAGCAAATCTCAACAATTTGAACTCCTGTCTAGCCAATAACCAAAACCAAATTATAAGCACTCTACCAAGTCTTTGAAATAGAGAGTACGAGTTTATAAAAATCCTCTAAAAATGCAGATTTTACAGCTCATAGTCTTGTGTATCATGCTGAAAAAGCATAGTAGTAGTTTGCAGGTGAACTATACATAATCTAATAAATTCACAATTATAAAACTTCGAAACAAAAATGGAAGCATACAAAACACACACACAAAAAGAAAAGCATAAAGGATCATAAGGTAAAATCAGTTTAAACTACACGAAAGAAAATTTTAAAAATTAAAAACAAAAGGGAATTTTCCAATTACTTTTCTTTCTAAAAAAAGGATGATTTTCAATACCAACCAAGTTCGTAATAGAAATCACCGATTCCTAAAAGCTCAGCCCAAAATCCCTTATTTGAAGCCAAAGGATCCACTCCTACTTTTGCACACATTTCGTGAAATTGAGACCTAAAAGACGGATTTTTACGAATATCATTCTGCGAAAAATAGATATAGAAATTAGTAAAACTAAAATAATTGAAACTCATGAAAAAAAAATTGATAAAGAACTTTTGTTTACCTTGTGTTTTCGAGCGAATTCTTCGAGTTGAGAACGAAAAGTAGCAAGCTGCTCTTTCATGAGGTCGGTTCTTAACTTGGCTACATTTTCTCCCAACGCTCGATATTGATCCTGAAATTAAAAAAAAAAAAAGAAAAACCCACACGCAAATAATTACGAGTAGATTTGATTGGCTGCAATTGTGGGATTCATTTGAATATCATTATTAAGATTAAATTGAAATTCGAAACAAACCCTAGCAGCTGCAGCTGTTTGGAGCCCTCCGATTCCAGGTCGTCTTCTCATTTTCCTTTTTCTTCGAAGTTCTGATTTTTCCTTCCCTTTCTTTGTTTTTTTGTTGTGAAATAAGAACTAATTAATCTTGAAAAACTAAAAATGTAAATTATGAATCAACAAATCAGAGTGGCGCAGCGGAAGCGTGGTGGGCCCATAACCCACAGGTCCCAGGATCGAAACCTGGCTCTGATATTAGTTTTCGCTATTTTTGTGATTACACTGGGCATTTTCATTAAGTAGGGAATAAACTTTTCACTATGTTTTTATGTATTATCGAAAGAATTAAGAAAGTTTATCTTAGGTTCGTTTTCTTTTGTTATATATATATTTTCGGACAAACTTTATTTTGTTATATTGTTTTTATATATAAATCAATAATATCTAAAATAATATGTTTCATCTTTCCAACTTGACAATAGAGGTGATAAGTTTCATCAAACATTTTAAGTTAATGGTATTATTAAAATACATATGATATAGCAAAAGTGGAGGAGCTCAAACTTTCTTCGAATGATGGATTACACTGTTCCTTGTTTATGTTATCCATCAACCAAAGTTTTAATCCAAAAACTAATGAAATTTGTAATGAACTTGTGTGACTTTGAGATAACTCACCACTGTTCCTAACAACTCCTACAAAGGTCGAGAAATCATTAGATTCTTCATTGACAAAACAATAAGTTGATGAAGAACTCATATGCCACCTAAAACAGTTCAAATGAACAATAATTGCAATCATGAAGAAAGCTTACATGCGAAAAGATATGGCCCTCATATCACCTTACAACAAAGGTACTTACAATTTCTTTATTAATTGCTTGTCTCAGGTAGACCACAAGATAGAACAAGGTGAACCATAAGAAACATGCACTTTTTTTCGGTATTTATAAATTAGAACATTCTTGTTTGCATCTGTGTAAGACATCCATGATTGCTTCTAAAGTATACTTATTCACTAAGAGTTTCGGTGCAGTAGGATGGGGCAGTAGAGGGTTGATATACAAACGGTCTGACAGTGTGGAAATGACCTGATGGGCGACTATAGGTGAACTTGATACCGGTGCTGCGATCCCCAAGATGGTTGCAGTGATCATGGAAACTACTGATCGGTCGTGCCAAGCATGTATTCCAACGGTCACTCTCAGGCATTGTTTCGGCCACGGTGTATATCCCCTTGGCGTTTGTGAAAGCCTGGTAATTTACTACTTCACCAGATTTTGTAATACAAAGTACAGCAACCTCAGCACCTACACCAACACATTTGTTTCACATAAATATAAGATAAAATTTTCATGGATGATTCATATACTTCAAGGCTCGGTTTAAAAGATTAGTTAAGGCTTCTACAGAAAAACCCCTAATTAGTATGGTTATACCGAGATGAATGAATCTAAGTATGCCCTTTAAAACATCGATGCCATAGTACAGCTTGAAAGATTAAAACAATATCCTACCATCACTAAAGTTTGACCTTCAAACTCGAGAACAGATATATCAATGACAAACAGCTTTATCGAACACAGAAATGAACAAAGGATTTATTTATAAAACACCATACACCAAGCATCCATTCTTTTTCCAATTACTTCACCAAGCAAAAAAAGAATTGTTTCGACCAAGATTAGTTGGTGAATTGTTGTTGCATTTCTACAACATTCGAACCATATTTGTCCTTATTAACCGTTCACGTGATGCAGCTATTCTTAGTGGTTTTTAATTTTTTAGATATTTATCTGTTATTTTATTAAGTATTTTGAACTGGACTTAGCCATATCTATTAGTACTTTGAATTGGCTTAGCTATCTCTATTATGTTTTGAATTACTCTTAGTTATCTCTTTTATCATCTTTATTGTTGAGATTACAATGTATATATAATGTTTGAGCTATTACTTTATAAATACCTCTCATTTTCATAATAAAGATACAGTTCATTTTACAACCTTTGAGTAAATTCTTTATGATATTAAAGTATTCTAAGCTCTCACGAGCAGATCCAGCGATTTTTTTCTCTAAAACGAACTCCATCTTAAACAAAGAAAGCTTACTTGTCAGCTATCTCAACCACAGAAGAAAGAAAATGAAACCAAAGATCATGAATATATCCCAGTCCCACTATTTAACAATTTAAGCCTATAAGAGAATTGCTTACACAGACTTTTGCAGGATGCATCCTACACAAAAAGGATTCATTCAGACAATAGAGCAGTCAACCCAGAGACCCTTTCTAACACACTATGATAGCTGTTTGCAACTCAATTAGACACAGGTAAAAAGTATTGAATAAGCATCAACCATAGAAGCAATTTAGTAAAGCAAAGTAAATATCAGGGAAAGCACTCAAATAGGCAAATTGCAAGACACAGTGATCTTATCAAACCCTCAAAAGGTAATTTTTTTGAGTATTTCTTTTCTCAATCTAAGTATAAATTGAACCCTCATTAAAAAAAAAAAAGAATTATAAATTGAACCCATCCATGCAGTTGTATAGCCAAGCTCAACAATGTCAAAACCAATAATTAACCAAAAAAAAGGAGCAAACATTGTCACCGACAAAATGGAAGAATTACAATTCCAACAAAAAAAAAACCCACTTCGAATTTCTGCTAAAGAAACATAATTTAACCAATCAAACAACTGCAATTCAAAATTATAAATGGAAAAAGGAACAGAGGAAAAACAAGAGAGAGAGAGAGAGAGAGAGAGAGAGAGAGAGAGAGCAACCTTCTAAAATATGATCTTCAGGACCAATGGAAGAATCAGCACAAACATCACAGATAACTCTACCGTGAATCTCACCAGTCCAAGATTTTACACCTGAGATCAAGAATACAGCTAAGACAACAAAACCCAGAACCAGATTCTTGCTCTTTGATTCCATGGGGTGATTATTTTTTCAATTGAGCTAACAAGCAAAAATGAGAGCAGCAGCCTGCCAGTGTTTAAAAACACGCATGTATTTACATAGATTATATGTATATTTGTAGAATCAAATCTAACAGCTTGCTTAGTACTGCTTGGAGGTAAAAAATTTTAGCTTTTACTGTTTAATTACTTTTTCATCCTTTTAATACCATACTAAAATTTTCTCTTAATTATAAATGTGTTAAAATTATTAATTAAAATAAATAAAAATTAAAAATAATAAAATATATTAATATTTAATTACAAATATTTAATGATTATATTTTAATATTTAAAATATATTTTATATATTCTAATTAAATTTTATAAATAATTAATGTTTTTTGAGCAAAATAAATATTTAATATTTATTGCTTAAAATATTTAAATTTTATATTTCATTTATTAAAATATTAACAATAAGTTATAATATTTTTTATATTCTTATTAAAATATAATAATATTAACTAATTTAAATATTATTTAAATATATATTTATTATTTAATAATAATATGTCTAAAATAGACATTTTATTTCTCAAAATACTTTTTAATAATAATACTAAACACTTAAATCTTAAACTAAACTTTTTAAAAAAAAATTTAAAAATACTTTTTCACAACACTTTTTAAAAATATTATTATTAAATTAGCCCTAAGTATCATGGGATTTAGTGGGTCCAACTTCGACTAATTGGTCTAACATTTGCTGCCTACCTTAAGCTTTTCTTTGGTTGGTACCAAAATTTCTATGCTAACCAGGCTTTGTTGGGCTAGAAAAGGCTAACAATGGCTTCCATCCATCTAAGCCCAGCCAAATACATCATGCCATGGCTGATTGCAATTTATTATATTGAGGACAAATCATGCAATTTGAACTTATCATCTCATTCTATTAAAGCAACCAAAAGCCCTAATCTTTTATTTCCCAAACCCTTATTATAGCATTCTCAGTTGCCATCACCTGTTTCCTTTTCTTCTTTTTTTTTCCAGAAATTTTCAGATGCGTTGATTATGGGATAAATATCATTTTCTTTATCAACAATGTTGTGTTTTTGTTTGTTTTTCTTGGGCATTTATTGCTTATCCCTATGAGGAATTAATCCGAAGAAATAAATTAATAGTGGATCAATTTATTTCCATTGAGGACTATCCAATTCCGAGGGATTTTTTTTTCTTCTGCAAATTTTCTCCTTTTTTTGGCAAATTCTAAGTAAGATTTTATTTTTGCATCTAAATGATGGATATTTTTCATGTTAAAAGTAGCCTGATTATGTTGATGATAATTCCATTTCTGATAGATGCCCCATGCTTACCCTTTTCTGGGTTTTCTTTCATTTATTGATTAAAGAAGTTTCATTTAAAAAAAAAATTCTTTAATAAAAGAAATTTTTTTACGTTGATCAATTTAATATCCCAATGACGAAGTTCTATTTGATCTTAAAATTTGATAGGCCTGACTAGCTTTGATGAATAGATCTTTTTGAGGGGCTTTTTTTCGTTCAGTTTCATCTCTTTTTTTATGTTTTTGAAGATTATTGGTGTTCTCTTGCTCTGTTCTTTAAATCAAGCATTTCTTACATTTTCTAATTAGTTTAATCTAATTATACTTAGCAATATGCTTCTTGAGGAGATTCTTTTAAAAAAAAATTATTGAAATTTGACTTGCATCCTTATGAAGAACAATATTAGGAAATAAAAGTAGTGGACTGATATCCATTGATGAGCAATGAATCTGAGGGATGCATACTCATAGTTTATTAGAAAATGGAAAATTTCTATTTTGGTATTCAATATCTTTCCATTGTTTGCATGCTTAAAGCTTGGATTCACTTCTTGATGTCCTTGAAACTGTTTGTGTTTGTAAACCTGGGAAAAAATGTATTTGGATTAAGTACTTGGTTCTCAGCCTGGCTTTTTCTGTGCTTTTTAATAGATTTCTTCTGTAATTGATCTTTAATGTTGTGTTGCCTTTTCAGTCCTAGCTGATTTGCAATAGCAGGTGTGTTCTTTAAGGTCTTTAAGTTTTGATGATTACCTTGTTAGCATTGAGGATTGGGGTTTTTTATTATCTGCCTGTTGATTACTGCTGTATGTTGAGGTCTAATCAGCTTAATTTCGAATGAGTTTGTTCTCTGTGTTTTGCTAACAGACTGTAGATATAAACAATCTTTAAACATATTGGATTTTGCTCAAAGAGTATTGATTCTCTGAAGAATTGAAGAGAAAGAATGGTGGCAGTGAAATTGGAATTAACCAAAGATTAGAAAGCAGAGCTCAAGATCCATGGCTTCTGCTCTCCGAGATTGGAAGGAGAAGTTTTTTCCCATGTATGAAGATTTTATAAAATGCATAGGCTGAAATAGGAATATTGGTTGAAGCAAATGTACAAGAAGCTTTAACTTTGTAATTTGTCATCTTGCAACTTATATAAGCAGCAAAAGCTGTTTTTCTTTCTTGCTATAAAGTGGTCGAACTAACTAAATTCACCAAAAAGGGTAGCATCAAAAGCATGTAAATTTCAATGTATCTGCTTAGGCTAACTAATCCTTAAATTCACTTCTAATGGATGATCAAATATTTGCAAAAAACAAAGGGTTAATTAATCCAAATTAACCCAACCTTTAGTTACTAATGACTTAACCTCCCTAGCTGCTTTCATCTTACCAAGCAGTGTCTCCAGCTTGCTTATACGTGCTTCGAGATGTAGCCATGATTGTTCATTTGGACAAGCATTACAGTAAATTGCAGGTACGATTGATGCGCCATGTGCATCCTCCTCTGCTCCAAGTGTTGTTATCAGCTCACATCTTGGAAGCACATTATCTGCAACTGAACATTGACCTGATGAGTTCTCTAAAGCATCTCTTCTGTCAATATTGCCAAACTTCTTATAGGGTTTCGACATTTGTGATATTGTAAGTTGATTTTTTTCGTTGGAATCTAAAGAAAGACTTCCAAGATGACTTGCTGAATGATTCCCACCCATTGTTACAGTCACTTTATCTTCAACAAAATCTCTGGCATCAACAATATCCCTTACTTCCACCATATTGCATTTGGAAGGAAAACCAGGAGGAACTGGAGGGTTAATTTTATCTTCAGTAATAGAACTTTTGGGGATAAAACCGGGAGGAACTGGTACAGCCACAGTCACCTTATCTCGATTAAAAGAACCTTTGGCTTGCAGCATATTTCCTTTGGGAGGAAAACCAGGAGGAAATGAAGAATTATTAAGTTCCTTCTGGATTACAAAATCAGGCTTTAACTTGGAAAGAGAGCTAGATGAAGTACTTTCATCCTTAACTTCAGTGTCTACTTCTGAGCCAATTGCTATCGATGAGCTTCGAGCTACAAAACCTGCATTACAAACTTCCTTCTTCCGTTCTGGATATTTTGGTAACTGCTTAAATTTTATCATTGGAGAACCATGATCAGAACTGGCACTGCTACCAGGTCGAGTTAGGGACGAGGTATGGGTTCCCACTCCCTTAAACTTCTTTGGCATTGTCTTAAAACCACTGTAAGTATCATCTTCTCTAGGCCGCTTCAAGCACATCGGAATCAATTTTAAACCTCTGAACATATCAGTTTCAGTAATTCCCATTGTTCCATTTGGTGTCATTTTGAAGTTTGTGGAGCGTCTTTGCTTTAGTAACACATCTATACTTTCTTCTTGCAGAATCAAGACCGATTGCTTCCACCAATTCGAGTATTTAGCAGTAACATCTCCCTTGAAAAGCTTGGAAGGAATGTACAACTTCCCACCACCAACGGAATTATTGTAATTGGACCATGCGATCTCAGGACTATCGTTTGATCGGGGAACGCTACAGGGAATATCTTGGTCCATTCCGAATTGCAATGCCACTCTATGCGGAAGGTACTGCTCTATACATTCTAGTCCAACCAGCTCCGAAGCCCTCAAGCATTGAGCAAACGACAGCAATTCATCGTCTAAACTCAAATCAACTGATATCCATATTGCTGTATCTCCATAAAACTTACCACAATTAACGTAAGGACGCCAATCAAACCGTTCCTTGCTTGAGTCTAGAACTGACCTCACATCTTGCACTTTGCACTTCAGGTCATGCCATAAAGCCAACCTTGGATCGCCATTTTCGATTAAGTTAGGCTTCGGACGTAAGTCCAGAAATCTCTCCCAGACCCAAACCTGGACTAGTGTAAGTTGTGAGCAAAGTGTAACCTCTAGTGCAACTGCAACATTTCCACCATCACATTTGGAATCTAACTGTGTTGAAGCAATAATGTTTTGTTTTAAGCAACTCAAATCACTATAAATCTTAGCAAGAGCAGCAGGTCCAAGTGCAATTCTAGTCCCCCTGGCAAGGTGAATAGCAATGGGGAAAACAATGTTTACAACAACATCAAAAGAAGATGGTAAAACAAACCTTGATAACCACAATGCAAGGAATGCCTCGTGCTCGATTTCGCTACCGCTGTGCATGAACTTCCTTATCCACAAACTGTGACTGGCCTTTTTAGTTGTACTCTTGTACATTTCTTTCCTTGCATTTTCGAGTTTCTCCCATGTTTCCTCCATTTCCTCTGTTTCAACAGGAGTGAAAACAGGAGACCCCAAAACTGAATAACCCCCAAGGATCATGATATCTTCCAATGTAATCGTCGCTTCACCCCAAGGAAAAATGAAACTATTGGTTTCATGGCACCAATTTTCAGCAACCCCAAAGACCAAATCATTGTTTCTTTCAATCTTGTACGTTGAATTCATTATGGCTTCGAAAATACCAGCTTCCTTCCATGTGGATTCATGTAATGAAGCCATGTTGGCGACCCATGCTTTCCATTCTTTTTGTGGGTGTCTCCACCCAACGAAATTTACTTCCATAGCCCGATTTTTGGGATAAGTTTTTGTCAAAGAGGAAAGACAATGGTTTGGAAGGTTTCCATCAATGGAGGTTAAGCCTGTGGAAGGTGTGATGAAATGGGCTGTTCTTAGTTCGAGGTTTTTATTATCTGGTGAAACCATAAGCTCTGCTCTTTCTTCAACAATGGAGTTCGAGGAACCCTCCATTTTTTAAGACTTGAAAAGGCAAGATTGTTTGAGAAAAAAAACATAAAAAATGGAGAGAGCTTTTACTTTTTAGAAGAAAATGACTATCTAGCTTCCGTTTTCAGTAACAGCAATACAGCTCATAAGAAACCCGATTTAACCACGTCAAAAATGAAAAAGAATAAATTTAAAAATATTAAAATATTTGAAAATATTTTACAAAAATAAAAATATATATCTATAAAAATGGAAGATTAAATGAACCAAAATATAATCAAAGTTTTATTAAAAATAAAAATTTAATTAAAACCAAAATATCGCTTTTTCAATCTTTAAACAGCTTTTTTTTCGGGCAAATTACAAAAAAAAACTTTTTTTTTCAAAAATTACCGAAATGGGCTAATTATTTAATTATTTACCAGAATGGTCCATTTTCCGCGAAATCGCGTCCATGTCAGCGCGATGTCAGGGTACGCGCCAGGAAATCGCGTCCACGTCGGTAGCGATTTGCTTGATGGATACAAATCGCGCCTCTAGGACGCGATTTGTCGACGTGGATGAACAGTTTCTCATTTTTAGCTTGGAAAACTTTGAAAGGCCATAACTTTTAACTCGGTTGTCTGATTGAGACGATTTTTTTTATTTCGAATAAATTTTTGAGATCTTTGCCGAAGGCGGTTTGCCGCACTTTTCGTCGAAAAAGATCCCTTTTTGCCTCTAAATTTTGATTTTTTCGATTTAAAATTGAATTTTGAAACATTCAAATCATTATTTTCCTTATTTATTTGAAGTAAACACCGGATTTTTTTTTACAAAATTGTTGTATTATTTTTTTTGATTTGACACGTGTATGGAATAGGTCCGATAAATCGTTAGAACGTAAGTAATATAATTAAGATAATAACAGATTTCTATAATATGTCAATTAATTAGTTTAGCTTAGTTGGTTAAGATGATTGCTCTTTTCCTTTAGTACCTTAGTTCAAATCTTGTTGGTAATAATTTTGAATCTTTTTGTACTTGTTGCTATTGATGTAATATTGAAGAGTTAATTGATTAAAAAATAAATACAAGTACAAAAGATTCAAAATTTATTTTTCAAAATACCAAAAAGCTCTATATTTTAAAATTTATCGAAATGGGCCCGTAATTTATTTTTTGACCGTTGGAGTCGTTTCACTTGTGGGTCGAAATCGCGTCCGCATAAGTAGCGAGATGTCGACGTGGAAGGAAATCGCGTCCTTGAGAGCGCGATTTTCTTCCACGCCAAGATCTCGCTACGACGTGACGCGATTTCGATCGCACACTCGACATCGCTACTGCTTTTGGACGCAATTTCGGGGAAAATGGCCCATTCCGGTAAATAATAAAATATCAGGCTCATTTCAGTAATTTTTGAAAAAAAAAGGCTTTTATTGGTAAATTGCCCTTTTTTTTTCAAGATTTTCAAATTTTGACAATTATGGTTATTATTAATTAAATATCATCAGTTGGACCAATGGTTCTCGATTCAATCGACTAAATTGGTTCGATTATGTTAGCATTGAGATTAATTACTGTTGACAAAGGGAATTAACGAGGAGTGAAGGGTAATGGTGATGACAATTCACCTGGTTAGGGCGGAAAGCTATCGTGTTTGGTGGTAGAATGGAGCTAAGAAAGAGAGAGAGTAGAGAAGTGAGAGAATTCTAAGTGTTTGATTGTGTATGACATGCCCTTTTTAGTGTTGTGAGTGAGTTTATATATGAGAGACAAGGGACACCACGTGTCTTGAGCTCATTAGAGGTGAAATCACATATTATTTTCTTGTAGGGAGATTGATGTAACCCTTTAAGTGTTTGTATTTATCCTCGATAGTTCTTGCATGCAAAGTAAAAAATAAGAAAATATTGATTTGTTTTTTATCTGATTGTTAGGATTTGGGAACCGATAGTCCGAATGACTGATAGGATCTGGACCTCCGACCCGGAAAAAGAATGTTCACCTACAGGCATAGTCAGCTGAGGAACTCATGGGAATGCAAAATGTTCATAGAAAGAGCTCGCGCAGGGGAGCTCGCGTAAGCCTCGCACAAATGAGATCGCAAGATGATAGCTCGCGTAAACCTCGCAGTGACGAGGTCGCGAACCATGTCTACGAAGAGGACCTTTGCTCGTAACTGGTTCACTGGGATAGTCAATCCCAAGATCAGAAAGGACCGCTTGCCCCGCAGGCAAGCGTCCAATAAACCAAATGAGGCCCAAAGAATGTCAGCGCCCTCGACCAAGACAAAATAGTCGGCCCTATTGTGAGCTATAATAGTAGTAGTAGGAATGTGTATAAATACCCATTGTGTTTTCCTTAATACAACACAAGAGAATATTACTCAACACTAATGTTTAATTAATATTAAGTTACATTATATGGTCTAATTATAATATGAGAAGACAACTTATATTAATAGATAATCTAAAAGTCCATAGTCTAATAAAAATTGAGCAAATCGATTGAAAAACTATTATGTCGTATATTGAGTTAAATTGAGGAGATGCCTTGTCTTGGGTATTGAAGGGGGTGACTGTTAAAAGATTGAGATATAGATGTGATTGTTTGGACTGACAATACATCAGATAGGACTTAAGTTTTGTTGAATTTATCCTAAATCCATTTATGGATTTATTCACTTTTGACGTTCATAGTGTGACAAATCTTAATTTTGAGTGAATGATGGACTATGTATGTGTGATTCGTATATTTTGATATATTAAAATCTTGAGTTTAACTGATTAAGGAATTGAAAGCTTGTACGTTGGGTATAAGACTTCTACATGATGTAGTATGATTCCACAAAAATGAAATCATAGCCCTATAAGGGTAAATGTTATCCTCTCATTGGCATAGTTGTTGAAAAAGTAATGTGGCCACGAAATGATTTGATTACTAATTGTTAGTAAATAACTTTTTCATGAAAAAAGATAATGGTTACAATGAGATAAAATATGATCATATTTGATGAATAGATTTAATCCAAAGATATAAGGATATCGTATTAGAGCAACACATTTATGACATGATCATAAGAGGGAGTTTAATCATGACACTTTAGTAGAATGACTCCATGATTAGATAATATTGTAATTAATAGGCGAATAACTAGAGCTTAATTACACATTATTTTATCCCTAGTTATATATGTCAAATAATTCCATCCGCTAGTTCAAGATAACCCAAAATGAATTGCACGTAGAACTGTTATTATGGAATGAATGAAAACAATAAAACAAGAGAATCACATGTATAACTATTCACAATAAATATATTTTCTCACAAAATACAATAAATGACTTAAAAATTAAATTAATTTCATTAAATTATTATTTTTAATTTAATTAATTGTAATTAAATAATTAAATCAACCCACTTAACCATTTTACTCGCCCTTAATTATCAGTGACAATTTCAATTTTTTTACTAAAGTGACAAAGGTAACATGCAAAATCTAGCAATAATTGAACGCATCACTGACAGTAATAGCGATTATTATAGTCTTTTGTTAGTTGCATTTTAATATATAAAGAAATATTTGTATTATATTTAGCTTTCAAAACAAATTTCTAATCTTAAAATCATAATTAATCGAAAATTCTTAAAACTAAAAATTCACCTTTATACTCGATTAAGTAACTTATTTGGGTCTAGTTTAGGAATACTTCTCAAAATACTTTTAAGAAAAATTAAAATTCCTCTTCTAAAAAAGTGTTTTTGAGCCAATTTTAGCTTAGAAGAAGCATTTTCTCTCAAAAAGTAACTTATTTAAGAATACTTTTATTCAAAAATACTTTTATCTCAAAAATATTTCTTAGAAATAATACTACATACACCATGACAATTTCAATTTTTTTTTTTTTCTAAGGTGACAGTGGATAACATGAAAAATCTAACAAAAACTGAAAGCAACATTATCAGTGATGATTGTTTTATTTGTATTTTCAATTTTTATATATAAAACAAATATTTTTGGGCATTTTACCAAAAAAAGCCCTTTTTTTTTAAAAAAATTACTGAAATGGGCCCATTATTTAATTATTTACCAGAATGGTCCATTTTCTGGCAAATCGCGTCCACTTCAAATAGCGATGTCGGGGAGCGTCGAGAAATCGCGCCACGTCAACCTTCTCGCTACCGACGTGGCGCGATTTCATCCATCGATGAAAAAGGCTCCAACGGTCAAAAATTTGACTGTTGCTCCCTCCAACGGTAAAAAAAAAACTATAAATACCTCAACCCCTTTTTATTTTTTCACAAACTAATCCTCTCTCATATTTCCTCTCAATTTCCTTCCAAAATTCTCTCAAATCCATATTTAATTTCAATTTTCTGTCATTTTCCTTCCAAATTTCTCTCAAATACTAACAATTAATTTCAATTTGCTCTCAATTTCCTTTTTTAAAATAATTTTAAAATTTTTTATATTTTTTATAAATCGTAAAAATTTGTACGATTTCATCAATGGCCGGATCATTGACTCGTCTTGATAAGCATCACATATCGGTGGAACAAATGAAAATAGTAAGCGTTAAATATAATTTTTAAATATTATTTAAGAATATTTTATTTATGCATTTTTAGATAATTATTAATTTGTTATTTGTTATAAAAGTTTGTAGATCGGGTATTGGAATGCAATATCCGGAATATGCATGCTCCTCCATCACCGTTGGTAGAGAACTACCTGCGGGAAGCGGATTTTTAGCACGTAGCGACGGTAGGCCGGGGATGCAAGGTGGATCCGAAACTAATCAGTGCGTTGATCAAGAGGTGGAGACCCGAGACGCACACATTCCATCTTCCATGTGGAGAGTGCACTATCACTCTAAAAGATGTCAGTCTGCAATTGGGATTGCCGGTGGACGGGTACCCAGTCACTGGGTCTGCCCAATCTAGCTATTGGGGGCGGTGTGCTATGAGCTTTTGGGCGTTATTCCGGAGAAAATGGAGGGAGGTAAGATCGAGATGGGCTGGTTACGTGACACATTCCCTGATCTGGATGAAGATTCAACCGAAATTGAAAGAATCCGATATGCTCGGGCATACATTCTTCAATTAATTGGAGGTTATCTCATGCCTGACATGTCACGGAGCCGCGTACATCTAAGATGGCTGCTGAAACTCGTTGATTTTAGAGTAGCCGGTGAATTTAGTTGGGGGTCTGCCGTCTTGGCAACGATATATCGGGAGATGTGCGGGGCGACGCGACCGAGGAGAGAAAAAATCGGAGGTTGCCTGTCACTACTGCAGTCGTGGGCACGGTTTCGCTTTCCATTTCTACGTCCTCGAGTGGACCACCCATATACATTCCCACTCATAACGAGGTAAATTTTATATTAGATTTTACAATATTTATGTAGATTTTTAAAAATAAAAGTATGCTAAAAATTTATTTAATTAGGTGGAACCATCCGACAAGTCATGCTCGATTACCTACCTCTCTTGAAGACATACGGCTTTTATTGGACCAATGGTCGGAAGCACAAGTAAGTATTAAATAAAATAGATATTTCCTTACATTCGCTAGTCGATTGATATTTAGTATTTAGTATTTAGTATTATGTATATAACTAATATTTCTATCATGTTCATATAGTTTCAATGGACACCATACGAGGATCCAGAAATTCGGGCAGTAATTCCCGAAGAGTTCTTACAAAATCCGAACGCTTGGCACGTCAAAGTCGCGTTGATCAACTACGCGACCGTGGAGATGCACCAGTCAGACAGGGTGTTACGACAATTTGGATGTAGACAACCGATTCCCGTGGACCCTGAGGTGTTTGACGATCACCACAAAGTCGACATTTGGCAATTGAATACGAATTTGCAGAGATACTGGTCAGAGTACATGGAAATGTGGGAAGCTCGGTATGAATATATACCTACTCGGGAACCAATCATCGTTCCGGAGTTAGCGTGCGTTCCAGAATACATGCCATGGTCTAGGATCCATGGCAAGCCGTATTTACTGACGCCAGGGGAGAGGCAGCAGCAAATACGTGTCGAAAGGGAAAGGCGCGGGCCTCTAAATCCAAGACGACAAGACGACGAAGGCAGCCCCTCAACGAGGCCTAGACATTCATCCGGGTCATCATCAGCGGCTATGCAATCACCAGGCCCAACGAGATCACCTACACAGTCACCCGACGTAGCAGTTCAGCAGATGATACCCACGCAACCACCTTTTTAGATGATGCCAGGTGCGTTTCCTAGCCCTTATATGTATCCTAACCCTTATATGTATCCTTTTCCGAGTCCTATGGCAGGTTGGAGCCAAATGCCTGGTTCAGCTCCATTTCCTGTTATGCCTACCAATCCCCACTAACGTATGGGTTTCAAACACCGTCGCCGTTCGTGATGCAAACAACTCCACATACACTATTCTTTGAAGGTGGATCATCGTCCCAAGTCCGACAACCAGATGCCGTACCGGAAGAACCGGACTCCCTGCCGGAGGAGTAACAACCGCCGTCGGAAGCTAGAGAAAGGAGGAATCCGGTACAGAATCGTTAATTTACCGCCATGTGGCAATTGAATCCCAGCATAGACATTGGTTGCCGTATTTAAATTTATTTGAACAAATATTTTGAATATTTTGATATTATTTGATGTAATAAAATAGAAGTTTATTTAATATAATAAAATAGAATTTTTTTTAGTTATTTTGATATTATTTGATGTAATAAAATAGAAGTTTATTTGATGTAATAAAATAGAAATTTATTTGATGTAATAAAATAGAAATTTTAAATATTTTGAATATTTTGAATATTTTGATATTATTTGAGAATTCTACTAACCATTTATACCCTTAACTTAAAAACCCTAACCTAATTAAATTAAAAACCCTAACCTAATTTAATTAAAAACCCTAACCTTTAACCCTAAAACCCTAACCTAATTTAATTAAAAATCCTAACCTAATTTAATTAAAACCCTAACCCTTAACCCTAAAACCCTAACCTAATTGAATTAAAACCTTAACATAATTTAATTAAAAACCCTAACCTAATTTAATTAAAAACTCTAACCCTTAACCCTAAAACCCTAACCTAATTTAATTAAAACCTAACCTAATTTAATTAAAACCTTAACCTAATTAAATTAAAAACCCTAACCTAATTTAATTAAAAACCTAACCTAACTTAATTAAAAACCCTAACCTAATTTAATTAAAAACTCTAACCTAATTAAATTAAAAACTCTAACCTAATTTAATTAAAACCTAACCTAATTAAATTAAAAACCCTAACCTAATTTAATTAAAAACCTAACCCTTAACCCTAAAACCCTAACCTAATTTAATTAAAACCTTAACCTAATTAAATTAAAAACTCTAACCTAATTTAATTAAAAGCCTAACCTAATTTTCTTAAAAACTCTAACCTAATTTAATTAAAAACCTAACCTAATTAAATTAAAAACCTAACCTAATTTAATTAAAACCCCAACCCTTAACCCTAAAATCCTAACCTAATTTAATTAAAACCCTAACCCTAACCCTAAAACCCTAATCTGATTTAATTAAAACCCTAACCTAATTAAATTAAAACCCCTAACCCTAACCCTAAAACCCTAACCTAATTTAATTAAAACCCTAACCTAATTTAATTAAAACCCTAACCCTAAAACCCTAACCTAATTTAATTAAAAACTTTAACCTAATTAAATTAAAACCTCTAACCTAATTCAATTAAAACCCTAACCTAATTAAATTAAAACCCTAACCAAATTTAATTAAAACCCTAACCCCTAACCCTAAAACCCTAACCTAATTTAATTAAAACCCTAACCTAATTTAATTAAAACCCTAACCCTAACCCTTAACCCTAAAACCCTAACCTAATTTAATTAAAAACCTAACCTAATTTAATTAAAACCCTAACCCCTTACTTAAAACCCTAACTCTTAACTTAAAAACCATTACCCTTAACTTTAAAACCCTAAACTAAGTTAATTAAAACCCTAAACTAAGTTAATAATTTTACTTTCACATAATGTTAGATTTGGAAAAATATTTTTCCTGGTACTAACAATTAATAACCCTAACCTAATTTGATAATTTTACTAACCATTAATACAATTTATCAATTAATAATTTTACTTTCACATAATGTTAGATTTGGAAAAATATTTTGACCTGGTACTAACAATTAATAATTTTATATAATTTGAAATTTTTACTAACCATTAATACAATTTATCAATTAATAATTTCACAAACTTAAATTTTTTACAATTACATTCAACTATTGCGATTAGGGCATGATCGAATTGTATGGCCTGGATTCCTACACCATCCGCACAACTTCGTTTGACTGGCTATTTCTCGGATATCCATATTGTTACGTATTCTAGTCGAGTAAGGTCGACCCTTTGGTTTGCGACGTAATTCTCTATCCGGTAACAGCTTAAAAGGAGCAAGAGATATGGGCGGCCACTTACGTTCATCTGGGACCGGTGGGAAAACGTGTCTCCAGACGTTGTAAATGTTTTCTAATTTGTACACTTCGTCCACATAACTCATCGGATCCAGACGGAGATTCTGACAAGCTGCAATAACATGCGCGCATGGATAACGAAGTGCATTAAAAATCCCATAGTCAGAAGTCCTATTTCGCAAATGTACACGATATTGCCCGCCAACAACACCTTGGTGTGGTCTGTCAAACTCTGTCACGCGAAACCATAAATTGTCTCGATCGTGACACACTGCGTGCATGGTGTTTGCCCTCGCCTTGGCCTTGTTAATTTCTTGAACTACCTTATTGCACCATACATGGCCTCCCTACATCTGGCCAGCATAACGAAAATATGTCTCTCGCACAACTGATGTTATCGGTAGATGGCGCGTTCCTTTAAGAACAGAATTTATGTATTCAACCAAGTTCGACGTCATATGGCCATATCGTAGGCTGCCGTCGTATGCTTGTGCCCACTGTTCGAAACGTATGTTACAAAGGTAGTCCGCCCCTTCTCCGTTAATTGAATGTAAAATTGCCAACATTTCGTGAAAACGATCTTTATTTATTTCATACCCTGCTAATATAAGATCATAGCGAATAATTTATACCACTTCTACCAATAAAACTAATTCAAATTGACAAACGAAATAACACAGATATAGACTAAATACCCTTGTTGGTCACTTGTCGTCGTTCGCTCTTAGATGGATATTGCCTGTAGTAGTTCGAAGCAACGTGTCTGAGGCAATATCTATGCTGTTTGCGCTGCCATAAGCTTCCCTGTCGATCAAATGCAACTAGTATACTGGCGACCCGATCTGAAATAACACAGATATCAGGTTGGGGGCACACATGCCTCCTTAACCTAGAGAGAAAGAAATCTCAGTCATCAGACGACTCCCCCGGTGTTATTGCAAAAGCAATTGGAAGAATTCTCCTACCGCCATCCTGTGCCACTGCAAGTAATAGCCGATGAGTATACCTTCCGAACATGAAGGTACCGTCAATTTGTACCAACGGCTTGCAGTATGGAAATACGTTTCGGTATTGCTTAAAGTCCAAAACAGGCGTTTGAACACTTGGCATCCACGTAGCAATCAGCCGTTATAGTACGCATGTTTCGTTTCAAGGTTTGTGATGGCACCTGGGACGTATCTCTCTAGCACCTGACACCACTGCCATATTTCATTATATGAGGCGTCCCACCCACTATGCATCTTCTCCTACGCCTTTTGCTTAACTATCCAAGCCTTGCGGTAAGAGGGCATGTACCCCATTTGGCTACGGATATTGGCAATTAACACCGGCACTGAAGTCTTGGGATCTGCTTTTACCGTGGGCAGTATCAAGCTAGCTAACATAGCTGAATCCATCTTGGGATGATCTTGTGAAACACCTATAAACCGAGTACATTAAATAATGCAACATTGCATAATAAAAGTATTATTCAGAAACCGTCAATACTATACCTGCAGTATATGTATGTGGACCTGCAGTATATGTATGTGGACTTTTGTACTTTTTAATCTCCCACAACCCAGTCCCTTTCCTTAACGAGGCGTAGATTTTCCATGAACATGTGCCGTCTTAAACCGCACACTTCGCCTCAAACTTATCAGATTTAGATTTAACGACGTGGTAGTTAACGCCATTTTTGATGCTATGTTGTTTCAAAACACCAATAAAACTATCATTGTTGGTAAACTGATTACCAACTTCAAATTCACCGGAATCTACCCCCGAACTTGTACGATCACGCAACCGGTGTGGTAGATCTAGAAACTCTAACGCATCATCTGCGGACAGATCGACATTATGCATATGGGCTGGAGGTGAGTATGCTCTGAATCGTGGATTTTCTTCTTCATCTGAACTCCTTTCAGCATCTTCAGGTTCTGTTGGAATAGGCTCCGGTTCAGAAAATAAGCCAACTTCTGCACCATTCGGCCCGGGCTCTCGAGGTGGATCTACATCGGAGTCATCTTCTAACCCACAATTATCTGCAGCGTACGAGGTCCCCTCACCGGTTGACATCATAGGGAGTACGTCATACCTTCTTCTGGACATTTGATAACGTCCCCAATTGGATGTAGATTGCCACCCACTAGAACTTGATGCCGTTCCCCAGTACGTATTTCCAGCATCAAACGTCGAGCTACCGACGTACATGTCCCATCCACCGATAGAGTGTCTTGCGGGGGATGTGCATTCGACACCGCTACCGAACATGGGTTGTTCCGTATTTTGTAACCCGCTAACCGAGTGTCGGCCAGGAGTCGTGTATACATCTCGAACACTGATCACAAGTACATCAGTTGGCGATGTAAATTGTATATATAACTCAATATAAGGTGCTCCACTAGCAAGATGAGTCTGCACCATTGCCTCCAAGCTACGTGCACCTTTTATGTCGAACGAGTCATATGTCACCGGATCAACAGAAGAACAAAATCGATACGTGATAGACAGAACTTTTATTGGCGTCGTTCTGAAAATTTTACGCCTAATTCTTTTACGAAGTTCTGTTAAATCTATGTTCTGGTTAAAAACCAGTCGCACCATATTCTCCGACAAAAAAATAACACCATTCTCGGTGTGGCAAACCTCACCATCTTAGTAAATAATAGCACTAATACGTTCACTCATATTTGAAACTCTAACATTCTTAGCCTCTTTAAATTGTTTCTACAGTGACTTATGCATTCTGAGAACATTTCCTGCCTAATTTATAGCCTCAGCCCAAACATGCTACTGTAGCAAAAGCGTGTCCACGAGGGCCCGATTTTCACAAATTCTTCTCAAATAGCATCCTGCTAGAAGCGATTTTATACTGTTTGCTCATAAACGTCAAAAAAAATATTTCTTCCATGACCGACTGTAGCAAAAGCGCGTCCACGAGAGTGCGATTTTACAAATTTTTCTCAAATAGCATCCTGCTAAAAGCGATTTTATACTATTTGCTCAGAAACGTCAAAAAAATTATTTCTTCCATGACCTACTGTTGCAAAAGCGCGTCCACGAGGGCAAGATTTCACAAATTCTTCTCAAATAGCATCCTGCTAGAAGCGATTTTATACTATTTGATCAGAAACGTCAACTCGAAATTATTTCTTCCAAGACCTAAAAATCCTAAAAAGCCTGAACTTTAAGCCCTAAAAGCTGAAAAAATCTAACGTGGGAAAAACGACAAAATCGCGTCCCCCGGAACGCGCTACGTGGCTCAGGAAATCGCTACCACGTCAGCGCGAGTTGCTGACGCGTCCCTTGACATCACGCTGACGTGGACGCGATTTGCCGGAAAATGGACCATTCTAGTAAATAATTAAATAATGGGCTCATTTAGGTAATTTTAAAAAAAGGGCTTTTTTTTTTTATAAAATGCCCAATATTTTTATCATATATATATATATTAAAATTACAAATTTCTATTTTCAAAATCACAAAATTTTATTGGCGCATGGTTTTTGGTGGCCAGCTGGTATCGTTTGTTTTATCGAGGTACTTTTTTGCTTTTTCTTTTTAAATGAATGGTGGGCATTCTTTTAAAAAATTGAAATAAATTTTTAAAAATAAAATATTTATTTTGAATATAGATATTATAAAGTAAAAATATAAATGATGTTAAAGTTTATTAATATTATGAAATATAAATTTTAAAATTTTTAAGCAATTAGTATGAATTGTTTGCAAAATTTAATTTAAATATATAAATTATATTTTAAATATTAAAAATTATTACAATTTCAAATATATAATATCATATATTTGAAATAAATTTCAATAAAAATAACTGTATACATAATATAAATATTAAGTAACATTCATTAGATTATAAATGAGGGTTAAAAATGTTATTTAATTCCAAAATATTTTTCCTAAATGCAAAGACAAGAAATTTTAACTTGTATTTAAGTTCCAACTCATTTTTCAAAAATACTTTTAATTTTAAAATTAACTTTTATGACTTATTATAGACTTTTTATAAAATAATATTAAAAATTAATTAATTAATTAAAAAATAAGATAAAGAACAAATTAATTATGAAAATTGAGTATTTGCTACAACAATTTCGGGAGCCGCCTGACACATTGGTGGCATAAGTGAATTTTTAAAAAATTTGATAGAAAAAGTAGTAGAAAATGTGTAAAAAGTATTTTTTAATTGGTGCCGGCGACACCCTATGATGAAAAAAAAAGCGGTTGTTTTAGGAATTAAAAATGCAAAGAAAATATGTTAAACATAGGGAAAACACATCAAGGCATTAAATGAATAAAAAAACCAGTAAGGCATTAAAAGTAGGTAAAAAGTTATCATCTAGTGTTGGAACAACAAACTAGTTATTTTTTCACTTTTTCAATTTTTTTTTTTTGCTATCAGAATTATTTTTAAAATCCACGGTGTTGCCAATGTACGAGGCAACATCACAATTTTTTTTTCACTTTTTCAGTTTATTTTATTTTATTTTTAAATTTTTTTAAAAGTTCGTCGCCAATGTGTCAGGCAGTAACAAATACTCTATTTTTTAATTAATTTGTTCATCACCTTATTTTTATTATTAATTATTTTTTAATATTATCTTTATCAAAACGCCCTTATTATACGAAAATGGCTCCAAAAAGCATTTTTGAAATGCAATAAAGAATATATTATTGAGCTGCTAAAATTAAATGATCAAAACAAAAAAAATCATGCGTTTACGTCTCAGTTTGGACTTTGGATTATTTTGACAAAATCTCTTCTCTAATTTAATCGTTGTCATTGTCTTACTCAAATTTTAAGGTGAGTTTGAATGAGCGATTGGATGCGGTGCGATGCATTTAGTTTACTTTTTGTCTCACGTTACAGTATCGCTACAATATTTAATCTCACCGCCACCGCAATTTTTGCACTAACCGCAGCTAAACGCACCAATCATCCAAACCCTCCCTTAATCTCATTTTCTTCCTCCCTATTGTCTTGGAAATCCACATAGTTTAAGAGAAAAAAAAAAACTAATCTTTCTCTCTCCTCTAATTTTCTTTTTTTTTTTATTTGATTTACTTGCTGTTGAAATGAAAATAGAAGTAATAACGCATTAAATCACACATAAACTTCTTGCCTCCAAACAAATACGGCCTAACTTTTATTCTTTAATTAGAGAAATTAATTGTTAACTAGAAACATATATTACTAATATTTTGGAAAATGATTGGTTTCAGTTTTGCAAAAAAAAAAATCAATTGTAAAATAATCATAATTAAAACATTATCATAAATAAAATGTTAATTTTGAGAAAGATTTCGATCAATTTAATAAAAAAATAAAACATGAATAACATTTTTTTAAAAATTGTTTCCTATGTCTCATGTACTTAAGTATCGTTAAATTATGTGACCTTAATGACTTGAACTTTTTGGGATAGTGGTTCACTTGAGAGAGAGGACGGGTATCGAAAAATAATGTGTGAGAATGTCTATATCGTGAGGTGGCAAATTCGGCTTTGGTGGGAGCTCTTTCCAAGTTATACTATTAAACATCTTCTTCATACCGTTTCTAATCAATGCCTAGTATTGACTGATACTATAAGCAATGAAAGAGGCCAGCTGGTAAGGAAACACTCCCAATTCCATTTTAATGTGAACTAGGTACTTGAAGAAACATGTGAGACGCAAATTAAAATTTTTTGGGAGTCATCGAGGATGGATATGCTGACAAAATTGGAAGAATAAAGAACTAAGTTAAGTAGTTGGGTGAAAGCGAATCAAACAGATCGAAAATAAAGATTCTCTGAATTGAGTGCCCAGTTGGAAGAACTGAGTTTTGTTGATCTTGATTAGGACAATCTAGTTGAGCTAACCGAGATTAAGCTTGCGTTGAACATAGAAACAGATAAAGAAGAATTGTTCTGAGAGCAATGAGCAAGACAAGCTGGCTCAGATTTGGAGATCGAAATACGTCCTATTTTCATCAGTTTGCATGCTATCGCAAGAGAAAGAATACTATTAGGGGGCCGAGGGACAAGAATGGAGTATGGGTAACAGGGGAAAAGGAAATGACTGTAATTGCGACAAATTATTTCAAAGAATTATTCACGACTTCAACAGTAAGGAACTGCGAACATTTATTGTTGGGAATACAACCTTGCATCTTAGAGGGTATGAACGAAGAGCTATCAGCTGAGTTTAGGGAAGATGAAGTGTTGGTCGCAGTTAAAAGTATGGCTCCACTAAAAGCGTCAGGTACGGATGGTTTTCCAACTTTATTTTTCAGAAGTATTGGCATATTATAGGCAGGGAAATATATAATGCCCCGAATTTATTAAATTTTGGTTGTTTAAATGTATTAAGTAATTTGTTATGGTGTGTTGGTTAAGTGTTTTGGGGTTGTTTGCATTGGTCTTGGGTTCGAGTCTCTATGTGTGTATTGTAGGAGTTCTTTTTGTTTCTTGCCATGTGATAGAAGTAGCTAATTTTATCTTATTTGGAATTAAAAAAATTTAAACAACCTATCCCTAAATTTGCTCTCACGCCCAACCGTCCACCCTCTTACTTCCATGTTTCTTTTTTGTTCTTTGTTTTTCTCTGTTTTCTTTTGCACTATTTTCTACTTTCTTTTCTTTTCAGTTGAATTCTTCTTCTTTGCTTGTCTTCCATCGTTTTCGCTTGCTGCCATTGCATCTTCTCTTTTGTTTGTTTCGGCAATTGTCTCTAATAATTTTAATCGGGGTGTAAGTTTAGTTGAATTACTTTATGTTATGTTGTTTTTCTTTTTGTTTTGTTTCTTGATTAATTTAGGGATTGCGTTAATGGTGAATCTTCATTCTTAGTGGTGTAATGTCCTTGTACTTTGGTTAGGTGAAGGGTTCGAGAATCAAATTCCTCCAATGAAGTAGTCTCGTTTCGGACACTATTCTTCGAGTGGTAAGAACTTGATTTTGGTTTTGGGGATTGCAATTTTGACAAATATATGCTATTTTGGATAGATATTTTGATGGTTAATTAGTATAATTTACTAAACAAATATAGGTTTCATGAGTTCCAGACGTGTGGTTTGTTATATCACCAATCAGGTGTATGAAATTAACTTGAAAACTCATTCGAAACTCGAGAAAATGGCGAAAAGTGGGTTGTTTTTGAAACTGCCCAGCGCAACATGGTCATGTGCCAGGCTGTGTGGCAGATCGTATGCACTATACAATTGTGTGGTTGGCTGTGCGTCAGGCAGTGTGGACCACACGGATTGGCTTTTTGGGCTATGTGGGCCTTTTGGGCTAATTTTGAGGCTCGATTAAGGGACTCAAAAATTAGGTCCGTGGGCATTATGTAGGCCCAGGAAAGCGTAAGTTTTAGTATACAAACATGGGTATGTGTAGGAAGCATGTTAAGTAAGTTTTGATAAGTATAATAATGTGATATGATATGCTCTATAAGTATGTACGTTAACTATGCATGCTATATGATTTGTGAGTTACATACGTATGTTATTATGTTTGTATATATGCATTGGGGTAAGTTATGGTTTGATGGAGGAAGTGTGATATGACAGTTATTACAACAATTATGTTGGCTAGACCGCAAATTTTTATCTAGCAGCTCAGCTCCATATTTTTTAGTGGCATACCACCACATATTCGCGTGATTGGATGGATGGAGATGATGTGTAGCGAATAGGGGTAGGATAAGATATGAGATATGACATGACATGACATGATATGAAATATGATATGATATGTTATAAGATATGCCCCATTATGAAATCTGATATGTCATGATACATTCTGATATATATTGCAATATGTGGGCCATATCACACACTGGGCATAAAGCTCACGCGTTTATTTGTTTCGTTTTAGGTGATCCTCAGACTTAGATTGGACGATGACTCTGAAGCTCGAATTTCACACTTTTGGTTTAAGTATGCATTGGACTTTCTTTTTATATTCATTTTGTATTCATTTTAAATTTGTTTGGAACGTTAAAAATTATTTTTATATTCATTTTGTAAAAGCTTAAACTTCTATCGATACTTAAATCAAGAAAACTAAAAATAAACTACGAATATAAGATCGATTTGCTATAATGTTTTCCGCTACCAAGTTGTATTGAAATTTCGCTAAGATGTTTTATCTCACAAACAAAATAAGTAAATTGGATATGTTTTAGTAAAGTTAACAAATGTGGTTTTCTTCAACGTACTCACGATTTAAAAAAAAAGGTACGTCTTCAACGAGTTAATCAAACTTGTTTTCTTTTGAGTTATAGAGTTTTGCCAAAATGAAATAATATTGTTTTCACGTACAATGTAACTTCTACAATCCGATTGTAATGTCCAGGCCAAGTTTGGGGTGTTACAAAATAACCTAATATTGCGTTGATGTTTTAAATGGAAAATGAGAGTTTGATACAACCAATCGCACAAACATAGTGCTTATTCCAAAAGCCAACACTCCAAACACAATTTCCCAGTTCAGACCTATTAGTATTTGAAATGTTATTTACAAGATCATAGCCAAAGCAGTGGTCAACAGATTCAGACAAGTTCTAGATATTTGTATTGATGAGGCTTAAAGGGTGTTTGTTCTTAGAAGGTAGATCTCCGACAATATTCTTATTGCATATGAGATATTGTACACCTTCAAAAAGAGGTGTGATGGCTCTCACGGTTCGTTTGCGTTAAAATTGGATTTGTGTAAATCCTATGACAAGGTGGAATGATTTTTTTTTTTGAAAGGATGATGGTGCAGCTAGGTTTCAACAGTGCTTGGGTTGCTTTAGCGATGAAATGTGTAACATCGGTGTCATACTTGGTAGTATTCAATAGAAATCAAGGAGAAGTATTTTGACGTTCCCAGGGATTGTGACAATAGGATCCCTTAAGTCCCTATTTATTTTAAATTTATGTTGAAGACCTGTCCAGTTTGCTCAAACTGGCAAAACAAGAGGAGGTAATTCAATGAGCAAAAGTGGAGCAAAGTGGGCTAGCATTGACACATTTGTTCTTTGCAGATAACAACATTCTTTTTGGTGAGACAAATGAAGAGGGAGCTTGTAACACCTTAGGCCCGACCAAGTATCCAGGTCTAGGTCCCGAATGAATACAAGACCAAGATAACTGACTAACCTTTTTGAATTTAATAATAATTCATTATGATTGTTTATTATACACAACACCCTGTACTAACATATGCATCTTTTAAAGTCATGAACTCTAGCATCTAAGATATAAACCAAATATGCCTCGTAACCTTTTCTAACATATTTCTGAGCTGATAATGCTGAAATAATATTAGTTGTACAATCATTCCTATCTGACTCAACTCTGACCATTTCACCATTTTGACATTTTAAAACAATCTGTTTTCGTCTACAGTTCACAACAACATTGTGCAAGGTCAACCAATCCATGCCGAGAATCACATTAAATTCATCAAACAGTAATAACATTAAGTCACCCGAAAAGTTGCAATCCCAAATTTTCAGGGGACAATTTCTACAAACTTTATCGACTAGCACATATTGGCCTAACGGATTAGTTACTTTGACCACAAACTCAGTGGACTCTACATGTATTTTCTTATCTGACACTAATGTTGTGTATATGTACGAGTGTGTTGACCCCGGGCCAATTAAACCATAGACATTAACATAAAATACAGATAATGTACCAGTAATCACATCAGTTGCTGAAGCTTCCTCTCGAGCTCGGATTGCATAAGCCCTAGTTGGTGCCCGAGCCTCAGATCTAATTGTAGAATCTTTCGTTCCACTTCGACTATTTCCTATATTACCACTTTGTCTGGATGGTTTCCCTCTCGAAGGTGTGTTACCCGATCGTACATTTTGAGCATTATCTTTATTAGATCGTTCAAGATAGTCACGAAAAAAATGATCATATGAATTGCATTTAAAACACGATCCCTCAATTAATCGACACTCTCCAAAATGTCTTCTATTACATTTCTGACACTCAGACTTATTATGACTAACACTCCACACACTCACTACCAAGGTAGTCTAGGGTTTCGAACTAGATTGTTGCTTCCCTCTATCTCTTCCCGAAAATCCAGATGGAGTATACATACGACTGTGATATTCTCTTGATTTCTTTGATGGTTAAGAAAATGATTTTCCCATTAGTCATTTACCCTTGTCCCGTGTTTCAGATTTTGTATTTCTTTTTGCTTTACTGAGTTTTTAGCCTTGTGCGCTCGATCAACCAGAACCACAAATTCCTTTAACTCGAGAATCCCAATTAGTAATCTGATATCTTCGTTCAACCCATCTTCAAATCGAGTACACATAACAGCTTCATTCAGAACACATTTCCGATCATATTTATTAAGTTGTACAAATTCTCTTTCATATTCAGCTACAGTTCTACATCCCTATTTTAGCTCAAGAAACTCTTTTCGCTTTTTATCGAGATATTGTTGGCTTACATACTTCTTTTTGAATTCCGTTTAGAAGAAATCCCAATTAACATGATCTTTTGGTACTACAATGAAAATTTGGCTTTTTCTAGGTCATTTTCTGCTGTACCACAAAATTCTTCTGCTCCGTACTTACAAATTTTATCGACAGGAGGCTTATTTACAAGTACCTATTCCGAACCTTGAGGAATATGGAGAGTTGATTGGGTTACAGGAGGGGGTGGAGGTCGTTAAGCCACAGGATTTTGTTTAATTAATTTTGTAAACCATTCTAACATCATCTGGAAGAAGACTTCTCGCGCCTCATTTCCTTGACCTTTAGGAACATATTTGTTTCTACCTGCACTTTGAGTAGATGCTTGAACATTACTCTCTGCTTCATCGAAAACAACTTAGTTGGGAGACATATTTTATCTATAAGGAAACATAATTTAATATGATTCAAGAGATATCGCATTATTGCATGTTATAAAATGACATGTATTCTATACTTTATACATGCTACGTTCAATTCGAGAACTGACTAAATTGTAGCTCTAATACCACTAAATGTAACACCCCTAACTCATCTCCGTCACCGGATTGGAGTTACGGAACATTAAAGTACAAATCATGACATTTATCATCAAACATAAACAAAAATATAAAAATAAATGATAACATTCAATAGCTTATAAAAATCGGGGTAAAAATATGCTTATGGGCCTTAAATCAAGCTTACGGGGCCCTAAAAATAGTTTGGGAACAATCCGAGACTAATTTAAATCAAAATATAAAAATATGCAAAAAATTGAAACTTTTGGAAACAGAGGTCACATGGCCGTGTGGAATAGTCCAGGCCGTGTGGCTTCACACATGGCCGTGTGGCTTACCCACATGCCCGTGTGATCAGACTGTGTAACTAACAATGACCATGTGAAAAGTCTTACACCTAAAAATTTATAAGACATATGGCCGTGTGTCTAGGCCGTGTGTCACATGGCCGTGTGGCCAGACCGTGTGCACCTTAAAAAGCTTCCAAACTTTCATCCAACACTTAGGTTCCAAGCCAATTCAAAATCAACCATTTCCATACTTTAAAAATACATTTAAACAAGCTTAAAACATGCTAAAACAATCAACCTAAGTGCCTAACCAATTTTTCCTTATTGACACAACAATTCAATTATCAATTTCAATTCACATGACACATTAGCTAATTTGCATTCAAATTCAATAATTCATATATAAAACTCATGTCAAACTTATCATTTCTTTTTAATCATTCATGCCACGATTCAAATACTTAAATAAGGTTTATATCAAATGACCAAAACAACTTTATATGAACATATTCGCGCCAAGATTAAAGGTACATACACAATTAAACTTATACCAAGCTTAAAACATAACATTTGTAATAAGTATCCAAACATATACAAACACACCAATTATATATACATTCAATGGTTCAAAAGACTCCTTGAACACACACAAACATGCCAAATCAATCAACCTATAGGTTCTAACCAATATGTCATTCAAAGGCACCTCAACTTAAAAAAAAATACTATCACTCCATACCCTAAGCTTACTTCACTACAACTATAAACATTTCAACCATTTTAACCACACATATAAACATGTCTAAAACATACATTTATATGTCACTCAAAGTGACCAAAAGACACTTATTTACAAAGCTTTGCAAGTCCACCCCAAAATGTAATCGCCAAAAGATATGACCAAACCAAGTGGACCAAGTAACATATTCATGACACCTATAACATATGAGCCTAATACATGTCATTTATAACCATAGCCAAAATTTTCAATACTACCAAAATGATTGACGGAGAGTGTGATAGGGCTCCGACAAGATTCCAACCGAATGAGCTTTCTGATGATCTACAAAACAGAGGAACAACAATTACGTAGGCATATAATGCTTAGTAAGTTCGTATAAAGAAACTTAAACTTACTGTTCATTAACATGAAATCATACAATCATACTCATTAAATCATATAACACTTGCCTTTCCTAACACTACAATTCACATCATTAGTATATAGATTAACAATACATCCTCTATGAACATGGTATACAACATGAATTGTTTATAAATTACTCATATTGCATTACATATGTGATTAGTGCTATTTTTCCATGCATTATTAAAACTCACCTTATTGTTTCGTACGGTCATCGTTATCTATAATTCCATATATAAGCTTTTCGATTCTTTTACTTACCCGCTGAACCGTATAGAATAACATCAGATACTCGGAAACACCTTTCCATAGAACCATAACCTTTTCAATAATGCTCACATGAGCTGTGAAATGGGCATGCTCACACAAGTTGTGGGCCAGGATGTTAGCTACATGATGCTGCTCACACGAGCTGTGGAGAATTCGCAACAAATGTAGGAACTCAACCATCGGTAGGACATCCAAGATCAGTGCCCGAAACATATAATCCCTAATGACATGTCACTTGTATCATAAACATTCTCTAGGTTCAAACGATACTTTTGCCATAAAGTATTCAAATATCGATTTATTACCGAATCAATTATAAAAAACATAACATTAATGATTAATCAACCAAAATAACATTTAATAAGCATAAAATTCATATGGACTTACCTCGACCACAACGGTTGTATCAAAAAAAGTAGAGAACTAATCCAAGACTTTCACTTTTCCTCAATTCAAGTCCAGTTGATTCTTTTCTTGATCTAAATAATAATTTAACTCAATTAAATATTTCAATTGACTACAATTATCCAATTCAAACATATAATTCTTATTAATGTGAAATTATAAAATTATCCCCAACATTTTAACTTTTTACCATTTATCCCTAAATTTAAATATTATAATTTAACCAATAAGAATAAAATATCATAATTCTCAACTATTCTTAAGGTTCCATACGCCCCTAACTTTCGCTAAATCACAACATTAACCATGAATTTTGTTATTTTCACCATTAAGTCCTTAAACTTTAAATTCATCAAAATTACTTAACAAAACATGCCTATATAACAATTAAACTTAATAATATATCAAATAAATTCAAAAACACTATTAACTCATGCATGGAAAAACTCTAAACTTTTTACAACTTTACAATTTAACCTTCGAACTAGCTAGGTTAAGCTAAAATGAGCTAAAAATATAAAAATCAGTAAAAACGGAACTCAAAAACCTTACCATGCAAGCCCTTGAATATCCCAAACTTTAAAGCATGAAAATGGGGTTCTTTGGCTAGGAAAATTAGTAGAAGAGGTGGAATTAAGAAGATGATGCATTTTATTATCTTTTGCTATATTTAATAATTATTTATTTACCATCTTAGCCTTTAAAAATATCAAATTTTACAAAAACACCGAGCCACCAAATTCCACTAACACATATATATGGTATTATTACCATATAAATTCCTTCATTAAAGATTCCACATCCAATTAGCCTTTTAACAACATAGATAAACTTTTGTACCTTTTTCCATTTAGTCTTTTTTAATTAATTAACTATCTAAACCTCAAAATTTCTTAACAAAAATTTAATACGACTCTAATATAACTCTACAAACATTAAATAAAAATTAAAATATTTATTCACTCATTGGAGTTGTGATCCCAAAACCACAGTTTCCGACACCACTAAAATCAAGCTGTTACACATAGCCTCTTGGAGTGCCCCTCTATATGTATATTATGGCTATTGTCCCATTTTTACTTAGTTTGTCGATGTCTGGTGTAGTAACCCAAATTTGCCTGGCCCACATACATTTCAGAAAAAATAAATAAATAAAACCAATAGAAAACAAAAAAAAAAAACCAATGTCCAAATGTCCAGATTACAAAACACAATTAACCCAAGCCTAGACCTAAAGCCAAATCAGCCCAAATTACTAAACCCTAGCCCAATTACAATGTGGCCCAATACAAAACTTTCAGAAACAGAAACCTTAGGGTTTCTAGCTAGCCTCCAGCGCCGCAGCCAACGCGCCTCCGTACGGCCACCTCCGTCCACGCCACGTACGCCCAGCTGGCCTCCGTACACCAGTACCTGCAACAAACACAAGCAAACGACACAGCACAGAGAGATTTTGGTATTTTATTTTTATTTTTTTCTTTTTCGCAGATTCGGCTTTAAAACCAGTAAAAAGCCATTGTATCTTTTTTAGACACGGATTTTTATGAAACCCACAAAAAAATCAATACAAAAACGAAAAAGTTCTAAAAAAAAAGCCATAGCATAGGTGATTCTCCGATTTTCAGATCTTTTTTGGTGATTCTTCTTTTTTTTTTTTTACATTTTTGGGTTTTGCTTCGAATTGTTTTTTTTTACTTTAAAAAAAATTTAAAAGAAGAGAAAGGAAGGAAGTGAGATGCTTACCTGGTCTCCGTTCGCCCGTCAGAATCGGGCTCAAGGAGGCCGAGGTCCCTAACATCGATCCGCATGAGATGCGAGCGGGGCATCTCTATTAGTTTTTTTTCTTTTCTTTTTTTAAAAGGGGTAGGCTGCTGATTTAGGGTTTCAGATGGCCTTTAAGTGGCACGCTAAACGGCACCGTTTGAACCTGATCAGTGGCTCCAAAACGGTGTCAGATTGACCATTGCCCAAAGATGCCAGCCGAATTCGACCCGCTCCATGGGGGATTCGCGTGTTCCTATTAAATGGGTTATTTCAAACCCTAGTCCCTCCGCTTTTCAAATGTGCCTCAATCCAATCCTTTTATTTCTTTTCAGATTTAATCTCTCAGTTTGTTTTTGTTTCATTCTAATCCACGTTAAAGCGCTGCGTTTTGGGGAAAGGGATTATTTCCCTTTTTAATCCCTAATATTACGCGCGCGTTTCAACGCAGCCCGTGGACAACTCTAATTGCATTTTTCATCCTTTAAATTTCGTTTTACTTTCGATTTAGTCCCCTTTGTTGCCCCTTTTTTATTATTATTAAATTATATTATCCTGGTTATCATCATTATTATTAGTATTATTATTTATATTAGTTTACATATTTATCTACATTTTTTATGTACTGACATATTATATAATATTATTTTAGGTGTTAACATTTATATACGCTATTATTTTATACATATATATTATTTATATTAAACCATCTTGATTATATGTATATAATATATTATTGATTTTATATTATATCTTTTATTTGTTTATACAAACATACTATTTCTTTTTATTCTTTTCTAAAAAAAAACAAAAACTTACTTTGATATATTTTGCTTATTTCAACTTTTATATATTATTATGTATATATTATTATTTATGTTATTATTAAGTTTTTCTTTCCACATGGATTCTTTATTGAAATTAATATAGGTGTGCAATTAAATGTATGTGGATTTATTTTTTTAGTAGTTATTTGGAATGTTGATGTTGATATTGACATAATTGAGATTATTGTTACCATGCTTGATTGTATTTATCGATTGATTGTTTGTATTCGCCGGCGTATATTTAAATTTACGAATAATTAATTCGCATTGTACATTATTATTCTATTGCATTTTATTCACTTAAAAGGTTATGTTTCACATCGTTTAAGTATTAAAACTGATTTATTCAAGAATCTTCAAAACACTCGAAGTTTGGAATCCTCGAGAGAATTGAACCCTAACGTATTGGGTTCTAATTTTCCTCGTCGAATCTGAATAATCGAAATTTTTTTCAAACATACGAATTTTAAATAAAAACTCATTCTCGGGAATTCGACATGTTGTGTCCTAACGCATTGGATATGACATGTTATTTTCTCGAGACGAGGATTTTTCTAACAAATGAAAATAAAGGCAATATTCGATATTTAGGAATATTATGAAATTGAGCCCTAACTTACTAGGTCTTGATTTTCTCGTTTAATCCAAATAATCGAATAACCTTCTCAAAATGCATATGTCAAGAGATAAATTTAATTTTGAGGATTTAAAATGTTACACTCTAACTTACTGAGTGTGACGATTTATTTCTTTGAAATAAGTGAATCTCATCATCTAATTCATTTTATTCAAAATAAAAGGATCGTATTTTAAAATCTTTTCAAAATTTCAACATTAAGATATTAAACAATCAATTCGGTACCAATTTTGGGCGTCACGAGGGTGCTAACCCTTCCTCGTGCGTAACCGACTCCCGAACCTGTTTTCTCAAATTTCGCAGACCAAAATCATTTTCAAGGTGAGCCGATCACACCTCAATAAAGGATTGGTGGCGACTCTCAATTTTCATTTTCAAAATCGATACCCATTTTTCAAATTTCTAAAAATGGTGTCGACAGCTTGGCGACTCCACTGGGGACCTTTAGAGAGTCAAGCCGTAAAATTGATTGTTTTCTATCTTATTGTCGAAAATTGATTTGAAAAATTGCGATCTTTTCTTTGCACTTGTTTGCATGATTAGTGTAAATTAAGTTGTATATTTTGGCATCATTTTGCATAAGACTGTTTAGTCTTGTCCTTATTAAGTGGGAGTGAGAAGCCACTCCTTTGTGAGGTTTTCACCTCCGTGCAGGACAGTGGGTCACTTTCGGGATACATCCGTACCTATGTCTTCGTGAGATTTTCATCTCCGTGCAGCCATAGGGAAATGTATTCCCCTAAACCGAACACCGTCTGTATGAGCCTATAATGGGTGAAGATTGAGGAATCTGCTGGTTCGGGTACCTTGTCCTTAGAGCCAAACCGCATATAGTGGACTTAGGAACCCATCCTAGGTAAAGCCCCTCCAAATCCCTAGCAGTTACCTGACTAGGTACTTTTGTTTTCCTTGTTTACTTCTATTTTGTACTAACCCCTTTTGTTGTGTTTTGATTGTGATTGCATTGCATTTGCATCTTAGGAAAGAGATTTTGATTCAATTCCGATTACTAAATTAGAAAGCTTGTCATGGAATACGAATTCCTTGATAAAGTGGAAAACAATACGACTTCCCGAATATATTCTGAGAAACATAATAATGGCGATGGAAGAGTTCATGACCTTGCTCCGTAGCCTGAGGATTCCAGGTGATTGTCTAAGAGCCTTCGACGTTCCAACTCCCTTAAAGAAGCTGACGAGCTTTAGGAAGATGGGCAGGTGATGGATCGCGATCAAGATCAAGAAAAAAAGCTAGTAGTGGCATCTATTGGAAATTGGCGAGATCATCTCAAACATGTGCATGAAGAAAAAGATCAATGTTGTTTCTTGGAATATGAGGGTGAGGCCGTACATGTATCCGTTTTATGTAAAGGAATTTGCTTTCTAGAAAAGTTTCCTAAATATAATTGAATCAGAATCAATGACTTTTTAGGCATGCATTTCATACATCTGCATCGTATGCATCAAAGTCCATTGAAAGGGTCTAATTGAGTAAATTTATTTTAGCTAATTTGGAAACCGACAAAAGCTCACCCATTAAGCATCAATACGGTACTCGTCGAAAGACTAAGGGAGTGGACCAAAGATTAGAGAAACTGGAGCAAATGCAAAAAGAAATGCAAGATCAGCTACAGAAACAAATGAATGAGCAATTAGAAAAAATTCAACAAGACATGACAGAAAGGATGCGGGAGTCTCAAAAGGACATGATGACTGAGCTGACGCAATTACTAAAAGGAATTAATAAGGGGAAAGGCCCTATGATAAATGATGATGAAGAAGACAAGGATAGACCTATCTATCCTCTAGGCTTTACGCCTCTACATGCGCAGACTCAGACCGAGGTACCTCCGCGCAGATCCTCTATTTCCATTGGGCCTCAGAGGTTTCAAACCGATGTTTCGTTACCGATGAACTTTCTGGCCGGATCAGGCCTAACCCTGGTGATAATCTGGTTAATCTTGCCGTCCCGGATTTTGATGAAGTAGCTGAGGAAGGAAAGACGAACGTTGAATTGCCAAAACAGTGGGAAGATAGGTGTAAATGGTTGGAGGAAAAATTCAAAGCCTTGAAAAGCGCCGGAAGTCACCATAGAATCGATGCAAAAGATCTGAGCTTGATTCCAGACTTAGTACTCCCTCACAAGTTCAAGATGCCTGAATTTGAGAAATATAGTGGGACCAGTTGCCCAGAAGCCGATATCACCATGTTCTGTAGGAGAATGACTGGGTATATTAACAATGATCAGCTATTAATACATTGTTTTCAGGATAGCCTCATTAGAGCAGCGTCGAAATGGTACAATCAGTTGAGCCGTACCGAGATTGGTTCATGGAGGGACCTAGCACAGGCATTCATGAAACAATACGGTCATGTAACGGATATGGTTCCCGATAGATCTGGAAAAGAAATCGATCGAAAGTTTTAGGCGGTATGCACAGAGGTGGAGGGAGGTTGTAGTCCAAGTTCAGCCACCCCTCTTGGAGAAAGAGACGACAATGCTCTTCATCAATACACTGAAGGCCTTGTTCATTACGTATATATTAGGAAGCACAACAAAAAGCTTTTCTGACATAGTTATGAATGGTGAAATGATTGAGAATGCTATAAGAGCCGAAAAAATTGAGGCGGAAGAGAGTGATAAGAGGTCAAGCCCAAGGAGAAGAGAAAATGGGGTGAACAACACAGGTTACTCAAGGTCAGGGGTCGCTAGCCAACAAGGTTCATCAAGACAAGAATCTTATGTGAAACAAGGCATCGAGAACCTCCAGTTCATGCCAATTCCAATGTCATATAAGGAGCTGTATCAAAACTTATTCAACTCGCACATTGTTGCCCCTCTCTACACGAAACCTCCACAGCCTCCGTACCCCAAATGGCACGATGCGAATGCACAATGCGAATATCATGCGGGAAATACGTGGCATTCCATAGAAAATTGCATTGCCTTTAAAAAACTGATTGAAAGGCTTATCAGTATGGTCGTCATTAAATTTGATGATTCCTCCAATGCGGAAAATCCATTACCCAATCATAGTTGATAAATGGAGTGAAAGCAATGCACAAGCAACTGGAGAAGGGACCTTGTTAGATATCCGCCCTTATAAACGTGGAAGTGTTCTAAGGAATTCGACTGCAGAAGAAAACCCTATAATCTTTAGAGTTTTTTTAAAGTAATGTTCAGAACATTTTTGTTGTTTTTAGCCTAAAAATGATAGAAATTTCCTTTGTGAAATAGGCTCATGTCTGAACGTTGTTATTTTAATGAAATACATCTTTGCAATTATTATTGAGCCAATATTTTCATTCATTACAAACGATTCCAGATTCTTTCATTCTTTTGAATTTTCTTCTAAATTGTCATTCATTCATTCATAATCATATTGTATAAATAGTTGTTCATAAATTTATACATTATTTTGTATATTCTTTGGTACTTATTAGGGGTCTTCAGATATCAATGACATGAATGACATTGCTACAGACTCAGATTTTCCTCTTGAGCGAAGCATGTGTTTAGACGGATCTCATAACTTTGGAAATGACATAGATCGTAGCTTATCTCTAAACTTGTCGAGGATGGTGGAACAAGAGGATAAACAGATCCTACCTCTCAAGGAATTATTAGAAATTGTGAGCTTGGAATTGACCTGACCTCAAAGATGAGGCAAGACCTTGTTCAAAGATGTCTTTGTAGGTTCATACCAAGATATGCCCAAGTTAAGCACTGATAATGAAATCTGCACAACAGCACGATGTTAGAAATTTGCAATATGAACAGTGCAATTTTCACCGGAGCAATGCCTTTGTCGTTGAGTCAGCATAGCTTTACCCATTTGAAGTCGAGTTTCCATCCCTTCAAGATGTCTTCTGTCATAGTTGCGCCCCAAAAGGCTCTATGAAAGAAATGAAGGTTTTTCGTATGCAAGATGAAAGTGAGAAATCATATCTAAAAACATTGATTCTGATCGAAAGGGTTCAGATTAAAAAAAATCAAAAAAATCAAAATCAAAATCAAAATAAAAAACAATGAAAGAAAAGAAAAAATCAAAGTCAAAAACAAAAGAGAAATCAATCAAAGTCAAAATAAAATATGAAAAGAGAAAAAAAAAAGAAAAGGAGAGGCCAATGCGAAAACCCTCAAAGGGCGCTTTGTGACCAAAGGTTGCTTTGTGACCAAAGGTGGTTTTGAGATGAAAACCCGAAAAGGGCGACTCAAATTTCGAGCAAAATAGGGCATGGTCATCAGCATTATCGAAGACTTCTAATGGGCATTGCTTCACTATTGAGATCATTAATTACTTCATCAAATGGATAGAGGCTACTGCATGCGTCAATGTCATCATATGCCGATATAGAATTCCAGAGAGGATGGTATTGGAAAATACATTGAACTGGAATGACAACACGATAGCTGAGGGCTGTAATCAGTTCAAAATCAGGCACCACGGTTTGTCACTATATTGCAAGACAACGAGGTTCAAAAAAAAAGATGGAAAATGAAAATGAAAAATGAAAAAAAAGAAAAGCAAAATGGAGAGGCTAAGGGGAAAACCCGCAAAGGGCACCTTAGGCCAAAAGGGATTTGAGTTGAAAACCCGAAAAGGACGGCTCAAATATTAATTAAAGTGAGGCATGAGGCGATTAGAACGATTCAAATTTTGATCATATTGGGGCATGTCGTGATCTTACTATGCCTGAATCAACAGGAAAGGATAGTCGACATCTTGGGGCATCGACAGAGCACTGTAGATCTCCTAAACACATGTTCAACTCAAAATGGTCTTCAGAAAGTTTGTACAGAGAAGTTCAAGCTACGATATCTGAGGCACCCAATTCTCATATTATTTGTTGTTCTTGGAATACTTTTTTCTTTTCCAAGATATATATTCCCAATAAATTTCTTTGTCATCCTTCTTTACTATTTTCGATAATTTGTTCTTTCGAGCTATGCTCAGAACCAACTTTATTCTTATCCACTGTTATGACCTTTTTTGCAAACATGTTGCATTGAAATAACGATTAATGGACTAATAAAACTTTCACAAAGGAAGTTTTGCATATTACTCTGAAAAGTTTCTAAATAATATAGGAGCCTGAAACAGGACTATTGTTTAGAACACACCAAATTCAAGGGTTGGAAATTTGAGAAGGAATAGTCTAAATTTAGACTTTCTCTTTGAATTTCGTTGTCAAATGCATTGGTTGAAAAAAATGATAACATGACGGGTTAATGAAAAAGCTTAAATGAACAAGCAAGCAATGATCATCAGGCAATAGAAAGAGGTTACCTCGGAGAAGGGAGCCTTCATTTGCGCATAAGTCTTTGGTACGACACCCTGGGAATGGTGTAGGGAACCAAAACGATGTAGATCCTGTATCCTTGAATTGGATAAGAGAGGATTGAGGAAAAGCCATATTTCTACCCTTGGATTATAGTGGGAGAATGATGGTACAAATTTTGTGCCCCAATGGGTTAAACTTTGATGTCTACAGTGGGGGGCAATCTCACTAAGTGATTCTTTGAAAAGCCGGTCAAGCGAGAAGGCGTTACAACACGTCAGTCACAAAGCCTTAATAAACTTCGAGTAATGACAACCTAAGCGGGATTGTTCTTGGAAAAATAAAATTCTGCATCATGCAAACACCATTCACACATGTCTAGTTAGGAGCATTTGATTCATTTTGATCATGCCAGCCTAATCATTAGGCATAATTAGGTTCATTATACAGGTCATGTTCCCCAGAGAACAGATCAGTGAAGATCGAAAACAAAGCCTTGCCTCCATCGGTTGTAGTGGAGCTGGTTGAAGATAGCAGATCTTGCCTTCCTGCGTTAACAGCAAAGTATATTGAAAACAAAGCCTTGCCTCCATCGGTTGCAGTGGAGCTGGTTAAAGAAGCAGATCTTGCCTTCCTGCATTGACTGCGAAGCAGATCGAAAACAAAGCCTTGCCTCCATCAGTTGTAGTGGAGCTGGTTGAAGATAGCAGATCTTGCCTTCCTGTGTTAACAGCGAAGCAGATCGAAAACAAAGCCTTGCCTCCATCGGTTGCAGTGGAGCTAGTTAAAGAAGCAAATCTTACCTTCCTGCATTGACAACGAAGCAGATCGGAAACAAAGTCTTGCCTCCATTGGTTGTTGTAGTGGAGATAGTTGAAGATAGCAGATCTTGCCTTCCTGCGTTAACAGTGAAGCAGATCGAAAACAAAGTCTTGCCTCCATCGGTTGTAGTGGAGCTGGTTGAAGATAGCAGATCTTGCCTTCCTGCGTTAACAGCGAAGCAGATCGAAAACAAAGCCTTGCCTCCATCAGTTGTAGTGGAGCTGGTTAAAGATAGCAGATCTTGCCCTCCTGCGTCGACAGTGAAGCAGATCGAAGATTACAAGTCCTATATCCCTGGCAAGCAGTGGAATAGGTTGGAAATTGCAGATCTTGTCTCCCTAAGCAGTAGTGGAGCAGATCGAAGATGTCTAATCTTATCCCCAGGAGTAGGGAAACAGATTTAAGTCACAAGTCCTATGTCCCTGACCAGCAGTGGAATAGGTTAGAAATTACAGGTCTTATCTCCCTAAGCAGTAGTGAAGCAGACAGAAGAAATTAATCCTATCTCCCTGAGATTACAGTGGAGTGGATTAAAAAGATATTATCTCTCTGAAGTTGCAGTAGAGCAGATCGCATCAGGTCTTATCTCACTGAGATTACAGTGGAATAGATCGAAGAACTACAAATCTTATCTCTCTGAGGTTGCAGTGGAGCAGATTGAAGCCGATAATCCTATCTCCCCGATGTTGCGGAAGAATAGATCGAGGCACCAATTCCTATACCTCTGAAGATACAGTAGGATGGAATGAGGCTACTTGAATAGGAACACCAAAATCCCATATGACCAGGCAAATTTGGCTTTCTTAGTCTTTGCTTCATTCCCATTACATGACAATGAGCAAAGAGGGGCAGGTGTAGTAACCCAAATTTGCCCAACCCACATACATTTCAAAAAAAAAAATAAAACCAATAGAAAACAAAAAAAAACCAATGTCCAAATGTCCAGATTACAAAACCCAATTAAACCAAGCCCAGACCTAAAGCCAAATTAGCCCAAATTACTAAACCCTAGCCCAATTACAATGTGGCCCAATACAAAACTTTCAGAAACAGAAACCCTAGGGTTTCTAGCTAGCCTCCAGCGCGGCAGCCAACGCAACTCCGTACGGCCACCTCCGTCCACGCCACATACGCCCAGCTGGCCTCCGTACACCAGTACCTGCAACAAACACAAGCAAACGACACAGCACAGAGAGATTTTGGTATTTTATTTTTATTTTTTTCTTTTTCGCAGATTCGACTTTAAAATCAGTAGAAAGCCATTGTATCTTTTTTAGACACGGATTTGTATGAAACCCACAAAAAAACAATACAAAAACACAAAAAGTTCTAAAAAAAAGGCATAGCATAGGTGATTCTCCGATTTTTAGATCTTTTTTGGTGATTCTTCTTCTTCTTTTTTTCATTTTTGGGTTTTGCTTCGAATTGTTTTTTTTTTACTTTAAAAAAAATTTTAAAAGAAGAGAAAGGAAGGAAGTGAGAGGCTTACCTGGTCTCCATTCGCCCCGTCGTAATCGGGGTCGGGCGAGGCTGAGGGTGCCCTGAGCAGTCGATCCACAGATGCGGAGAGGGGGGCATCTCTATTAGTTTTTTTTTCTTTTCTTTTTTTAAAAAGGGGTAGGCTGCTAATTTAGGGTTTCAGATGGCCTTTAAGTGGCACGCTAAACGTCACCGTTTGGAACCTGATCAGTGGCTCCAAAACGGTGCCGTATTGACCATTGCCCAGCAGCCCGCGCGCGACCCGACCCGCTCCATGAGGGATTCGCGTGTTCCTATTAAATGGGTTATTTCAAACCCTAGTCCCTCCGCTTTTCAAATGGGCCTCAATCCAATCCTTTTATTTCTTTTCAGATTTAATCTCTCATTTTGTTTTTGTTTCATTCTAATCCATGTTAAAGCGCTGCGTTTTGGGGAAAGGGATTATTTCCCTTTTTAATCCCTAATATTACGCGCGCGTTTCAACGCAGCCCGTGGACAACTCTAATTGCATTTTTCATCCTTTAAATTTCGTTTTACTTTCGATTTAGTCCCCTTTGTTGCCCCTTTTTTATTATTATTAAATTATATTATCCTGGTTATCATCATTATTATTAGTATTATTATTTATATTAGTTTACATATTTATCTACATTTTTTATGTACTGACATTATTATATAATATTATTTTAGGTGTTAACATTTATATACGATATTATTTTATACATATATATGATTTATATTAAACCATCTTGATTATATGTATATAATATATTATTGATTTTATATTATATCTTTTATTTATTTATACAAACATACAATTTCTTTTTATTCTTTTCTAAAAAAACAAAAACTTACTTTGATATATTTTGCTTATTTCAACTTTTATATATTATTATGTATATATTATTATTTATGTTATTATTAAGTTTTTCTTTCCACATGGATTCTTTATTTAAATTAATATAGGTGTGCAATTAAATGTATGTGGATTTATTTTTTTAGTAGTTATTTGGAATGTTGATGTTGATATTGACATAATTGAGATTATTGTTACCATGTTTGATTGTATTTATCGATTGATTGTTTGTATTCACCGGCGTATATTTAAATTTACAAATAATTAATTCGCATTGTACATTATTATTCTATTGCATTTTATTCGCTTAAAAGGTTATGTTTCACATCGTTTAAGTATTAAAACTGATTTATTCAAGAATCTTCAAAACACTCGAAGTTTGGAATCCTCGAGAGAATTGAGCCCTAACGTATTGGGTTCTAATTTTCCTCGTCGAATCTGAATAATCGTAATTTTTTTCAAACATACAAATTTTAAATAAAAACCCATTCTCGGGAATTCGACACGTTGTGTCCTAACGCATTGGATATGACATGTTATTTTCTCGAGACGAGGATTTTTCTAACAAATGAAAATAAATGCAATATTCGATATTTAGGAATATTGTGAAATCGAGCCCTAACTTACTGGGTCTTGATTTTCTCGTTTAATCCAAATAATCAAATATCCTTCTCAAAATGCATAGGTCAAGAGATAAATTTAATTTTGAGGATTTAAAATGTTGCACTCTAACTTACTGAGTGTGACGATTTATTTCTTTGAAATAAGTGAATCTCATTGTCTAATTCATTTTATTCAAAATAAAAGGATTGTATTTTAAAATCTTTTCAAAATTTTGACATTAAGACATTAAACAATCAATTCGGTACCAATTTTGGGCGTCACGAGGGTGCTAACCCTTCCTCGTGCGTAACCGACTCCCGAACCTGCTTTCTCAAATTTCGCAGACCAAAATCATTTTCAAGGTGAGCCGATCACACCTCAATAAAGGATCGGTGGCGACTCCCAATTTTCATTTTCAAAATCGATACCCATTTTTCAAATTTCTAAAAATGGTTTCGACATCTGACTCAGCCCTCCACTCAATTTTCCTTGTGACAATTTTATCTTACAATAAAGCAGACCATTTGTAAGTTCAATAGAACTTAGTGAGAATTTTACATAACGGTCGTATAACAAATTTTAATTCACCTATGATCTAACTTTGTAACTATTTAGGGTCTAATTTACGGAAATGAAGTCCCGAAACCGTATTTTTCTGACACCACTGGGCTTTACAAGTGACATTCAATATGAAACCTACGATCAAATGAATCTTTTACAAACAATATAATTGTGATAAAATGAAATAAAATAAAAAGATAAAAGTTTGCTTTGGTACGCTGACACACAATGGACAGCAAATCACTATCAAACATGCAATACACACCACTAACAGATAGTTTTTACAACTCGAACCCAATAAATGAGGATGAGGTAAACATTATTGGCCAATGAGCCAAACACTAGGGTTAACAAAAGATAAAATATTTTGTTATGTACAAAAAGGACTTATGAGTTTATTCAAGTAAACAAATAGTTTACATGTAATTTTGTCAATTTAAAATTTATGTCATCAAACAATAACTATTAATTAAAACTAACGTCTTTTATGGGTATTGCTTATTTAGGTAAAAATAAAACTATGACAACTTACTTAGTTAAGCTACTATAATTTAAGGTTTTTTAATAGGTTTAGTAAAACATTAATAAATTTGACCATCAATTTTAATTAAATTTTTAATTTAATTTGACTATCAATTTTAAAAAGAGCGTAATTGTTTTCTTTAAAAGAATACTTACTAAAACCTTAAATTTTAAACATACCATCTGCATGGTAATCTACGTGTACTTCATGCTTTTTTTAATATTTTCATAATTTTCAAATTATTTATTGAGGTGATGTATAAGACAAATAATGACATGTTAGCATAATGTCATGTGGGCTACCACGCAAGTTATCACGTCAACATTGTTAAAAGAAAAATGATTTAACTCTTTTTGAAAGGTTAGTGGTCAAATTTAACTAAAAAGATAAAGGTCAAATTGACAAATAAAATAACTATTAAGAGCCAAAATTAGGATTATGTCTTTTAACACCTAAGCATTATTTATTTCTTAAAAATTCAATATAATAAATTATACAAAATAAAAAATATTAGAATAGTTAAAAGCACAACATAACATGAAAACGATACAAACAAACATGTTCAAGTTTACATATAACATGAAAAAGCACAAGTAGAATACAAATATATATGTATTTTTCATTGAGTTCAATCACACTATTGAAAACTATTAAAACGTTCATTCAATTTGATGTATTAAAGCCAATTTCCTTTTATAGCTATTAAATAAAACATATTATAGAAAAGAATAAAAATAATTATGTATTAAAATAATCTTGAAAGGTATATAACACCATTTATCAATGCATTTCTTTCAATAAAAACTCTGTAAATATTGGATGAGGTTATAATAGAACAGCTGATAATAGAAAACCAGAATGGTTTTTAAGAACTTTTCAGCTGTTTGTTAGCTTCTATGTTTAGAAAATCGAACCCATTTTTGGCAAATATGGGGTTAATGGATTTGGGAAAGTAACAGAAGGCAAAACAAATGTTATGAGAAAACAATTCCGTGTGATCTCTTGAAGGTCCTGAGAAAATCTCAGAAAGTTCACAGCTCAGCTGTGAATTTTCTTCCTACTTGGATCATCTTATAAATTTGATTTAAGGAATTTGTTGTTGTGAACACACCTTTTCACTTTTCTCCAACATTTTACAAAGTTGGGTTTTCCGGGAAAATCTTTTTGTTGTTAATATCATAGCTGGGAAGAAACAACAATGAATTGCTTTTCGTGTTGTATGTCAGAAGAGAAAATAAACAGCAAAAGGTCGGCATCATTGGAGAAGAGCGGTACCAACGAAGCCAAAACTGTGCCTATGCCTTCATTCGCCAATATTTCTTTCAAGAGTGGTACAATTTTCATCCTGCATTTCAATCTTTAAACAAACCATGACTTTATTTGAGAATTTGCATAATTTCTCTATTTTGTCATCAGCATCATGTTTATAGTTGTTGACCCTGTTCTTCTCAAATTCAATTCATGAATGGTATGTATGGCGTGGTTCAGTTTTCTATTGATGAAATGGGTATTTGGAGTAGATGTTAATTGTTGCCATTGCTAAGCTATGCTCATCTCTGTTCATTCACCTCTTTGATTCGAATATATTTAGGATATGAGTATGGAAATATAATCTTCTAAATATATAAAGAAATATCCGTATCATATACATATTGGTGTTAGATACTCACACACGAGGAGTAACATAGTTGAAAGATAGGGCCTAAAGGTGGTTGATTGATTGATGTTAAAACAAAAATTCTTATTTTGGCAGATGCAAGCAGAAAGAGATACATAAGCGAGGAGATACTGAAAAGGGGTAAAAGCAATATAACTGCAAAGACTTTTAATTACCGTGACCTATGCACTGCCACTAACAACTTCAACCCGGAGAATCAGCTTGGTGAAGGGGGTTTTGGGAGGGTCTACAAAGGGCAGGTTGAACCAAATCAGGTAAAATTTTAACATATTTTATCTGCATTCATTTACAGTACGTATGATATTCGCATATAGTGAGTAATTTTCATATTGTTGCTCCATTATAGCAAGTTGTTGCTATCAAGCAACTCGACAGGAACGGATATCAAGGAAACAGGGAATTCTTGGTTGAGGTCTTGATGTTGAGTTTACTTAACCATCCTAACCTTGTAACTTTGGTTGGATATTGTGCCGATGGGGATCAAAGGATTTTGGTCTATGAATACATGGCTAATGGCTCCTTGGAGAGTCACCTTCTAGGTATGCTTTTAACATCTAAGTTGTCTTTTAGAAGTTTATTTGAAGTGTTGTAGAATTTCCATTTGTAAAATGGGATTTTGTTTTGGTGAACATATTCAGTTGTTTGTAATTATGCCCTTCAGATATACCCCCAGACAAGAAGCCATTGGACTGGAATACCAGGATACAAGTTGCAATAGGTGCGGCTAAAGGCCTTGAATACTTGCATGAAACAGCTGACCCCCCTGTGATATACCGTGACTTTAAAGCATCAAACATATTGTTGGACCAAGATTTCAATCCAAAGCTCTCGGATTTTGGGCTTGCAAAGATTGGTCCAACTGGAGATAAGTCGCATGTTTCTACCAGGGTTATGGGAACCTATGGCTATTGTGCACCCGAGTATGCACTTACAGGCCAATTGACTGCGAAATCCGATGTTTACAGTTTCGGAGTTGTGTTTCTGGAAATGATCACGGGAAGAAGAGTAATAGATAATTCAAGACCAACAGAAGAACAAAATCTTGTCAATTGGGCAAGTCTGCAATGTTCTATTTGTTCTAAACAATCATGAAACAGTCACTTAATACATCTCTAACTTCTGAGTATCCCTTTATGCAGGCAACACCTTTGTTCAAAGATAGAAGGAATTTCCAATTAATGGCTGATCCATTGTTAGAAGGGAATTATCCCAGTAAGGGTCTCCACCAAGCACTTGCAGTTGCAGCAATGTGTCTGCAAGACGATGCAGCCGCTCGGCCTGCGATGAGTGATGTGGTAACCGCTCTAGAATACTTAACTAATGGTGGAGGACCAGAAGGAGAAGAAGAAGACGACGATGAAGAAGAAGAGGATGAAGAAAAAAAGAAGAGTAGTTGAGAAATTAAAGTAGGCATGGCAATGAAGACGTCGGAAACCTCTAAAGAAAGGTGAAGGGACAAGAAGATGAGGAGGGTTAATGGATCTGGACAAAACTCTTGCATTTTCATGATGCAGCTGAGCTGCAAAGCCATGAACTCAGTACTCAAAATCTCATTTCTTTTAGAGTCCTTTCATGGCCTGTTTTCTAAGAGGGTACTTGGAAAGAAAAAGTTTCTGATAAAAGCTTATAGCTCATGGCAATGACATCATTCAGTTTCATGGAGCTTTAACCATGTTACTGCCAAGGCTTGCAATGTGCAATCCATCAACTCAACTTTGATTTTGTTCCTTTGGGGTTTCATGTGTCGAAAATTTGTGAAACTTGAGTTTTTTTTTTTTTAAGTTTTTAATAGATTAGACCGAAAGAAATTTATTTAGACAATATTAAAATGACCAAAAGCTTCCTTATATTATCACATAATTTCAAGTGTTTCCTTTTTTTAATTCATTAGATAATTTATTTTTACGGGACATAATTTTATTCAAATTATTGAATATAATTTAAATATATTATTTTTAAAGTAAATAATAATAATAATAATTCAACCCATAATTTTAGCCTAAAAATAATAATGACAATTGAATTTTTTTGAGAATTTTTAAGGATAATTTATCAAAAAAAGCCAATTTTTTTTTAAATTTATCGAAATAGGCCCGATATTTTATTATTTACCGGAATGGGCCCCTTTTCCCTAAATCGCGTCCACGTCAACGCGATGTCAGGAGATGTGTCAGCAAAGCGCGGCCACGTCACCGCGCTTTGATGACATGGCAACAAAGCGCGGCCTTGAGAGCGCGATTTGTTGCAACGTCAGCAAAGCACTCTAACGTGGTCGCGATTTGATGACGTGGCGCATCCTTGGGGACGTGATTTAGACCGCGCGTGAACAGTGCAACGGTCAAAAATTTGACCGTTGCCCCCTACGTAAAAAAAAACTATAAATACCCCCACCCTTTTTTTTTCACAAACAAATCCTCTCTCAAATTTCCTCTCAATTTCCTTCCAAATTTCTCTCAAATTCATATTTAATCTCAATTAGCTCTCAATTTCCTTTTAAATTTCTCTTAAATCCCTATTTTTAAATAATTTTAAAAAAATTTTGATTTTTTTTAAACCTAAAAAAACTACTCTTATATCCCTAATTTTTAAACCGAAAAAATTTGTACGATTTCAGTAATGGACGGATGATTGACTCATCTTGATAAGCACCACATGTCCGTGGAACAAATGAAGATGGTAAGTGTTAAATTTAATTTTTAAATATTATTTAAGATTTATTATTTATGCATTTTTAGATAATTATTAATTTATTATTTGTTATAAAAGTCTGTAGATCGAGTATTGGAATGAAATATCCGGAATATGCATGCTCCTCCATCACCGTTGGTAGAGAACTACCTGTGGGAAGCGGGTTTTTGGCACGTGACGACGGTAGGCCGGGGATGCAAGGTAGACTCGAAACTAATCAGTGCGTTGATCGAGAGGTGGAAACCCGAGACGCACACATTCCATCTTCCATGTGGAGAGTGCACTGTCACTTTGGAAGACGTCAGCCTGCAATTGGGATTGCTGGTGGACGGGTACCCAGTCACGGGGTCTGCCCAATCTAGCGATTGACCAGCGGTGTGCTACGAGCTTCTGGGCACTATTCCGGAGAAAATGGATGGAGGTAAGATCGAGATGGGCTAGTTGCGAGACACATTCCCAGATCCAGATGAAGATTCAACCGAAATAGAAAGAATCCGATATGCTCGGGCATACATTCTTCAGTTAATTGGAGGTTATTTGATGTCAGACTTGTCACGGAGCCGCGTACATCTAAGATGGCTGCTGAAACTCATTGATTTTAGAGCAGCCGGTGAATTGAGTTGGGGGTCTACCGTCTTGGCCACATTATATCGAGAGATGTGCGGGGCGATGCGACCGAGGAGAGCAAAAATTGGAGGTTGCCTGTCACTACTGCGGTCATGGGCACAGTTTCGCTTTCCATTTCTACGTTCTCGAGTGGACCACCCATATACATTCCCACTCATAACGAGGTAAATTTTGTATTCGATTTTACAATTATTATATAGATATTTAACAATAAAAGTATGCTAAAAGTTTATTTAATTAGGTGGAACCATCCGGCAAGTCATGCTCGATTACCTACCGAACTTGAAGATATACAGCATCTATTAGACTAACAGTCAGAAGCACATGTAAGTATTAAATAAAATTGATTTTTCCATCATTCGCTAGTCGATTGGTAATTAGTATTTAGTATTTAGTATTATGTATATAACTAATATTTCTATAATGTTCATATAGTTTCAATGGACACCATACGAGGATCCGACAATTCAGGCAGTAATTCCAGATTAGTTCTTACAAAATCGAAACGCTTGGCACGTGAAAGTCGCGTTGATCAACTATGCAACCGTGGAGCCGCACCAGTCAGACAGAGTGCTACGACAGTTTGGATGTAGACAACCGATTCCCACGGAACCTGAGGTGTTTGACGATCAACACAAAGTCGACCTTCGACAATTGAATAGGATTGGTCGAGATACTGGTCCGAGTACATGGAAATGTGGGAAGATCGGTATGAATATATACCTACTCAGGAACCAATCATCGTTTCGGAGTTAGCGTGCGTGCCGGAATACATGCCATGGTTTAGAATCCATGGCCAGCCGTATTTACTGACGCCAGAGGAGAGGCACCGGCAAATACGTGTCCAAAGAGAAAGGCGTGGGCCTCTAAATCCAAGACGAAGAAACGACGATGTTGGCCCCTCAACGAGGCCTAGACATTCACCCGGCCCATCATCAGTGGCCATGCAATCACCAGGCCCAACAAGAGCACCGGCACAGTCACCTGACCTAGTAGTTCAACCGATGATACCCACGCAACTGCCTTTTCAGATGATGCCAGATGCGTTTCCTAGCCCTTTTATGTATCCTAACCCTTATATGTATCTTTTTTCGAGTCCTATGGCAGGTTGGAGCCAGTGGCCCGGTTCAGCTCCATTTCTTATTACGCCGAGTGGATCGTCGATGTATAGGCCAGTGGCGCATGAGGGATCGCAAGAGGGGCCGTCGGGGAGCTCTTCGTTTTACCAATCCCCACCACTGTATGGGTTTCAAACACTGTCGCCGTTGGTGATGGAAACACCTCCACATTCATTATTCTTTCAAGGTGGATCATCGTCTCAACTTCGACAACATGATGCCCTACCGGAAGAACCAAAATCCCCGTCGGAGGAACCACAACCGCTGCCGGAAGCTGGACAAAAGAGAAATCCAGCACGTAACCATCGATGGTCGCCATGTGGCACTGAATCCGGCGGGCACGGAGATTGATTTTTGTATTTAAATTTATTTGTACAAATATTTTGAATATTTTGATATTATTTGATGTAATAAAATATAAATTTTTTTGAGTTATTACTTAAAAACCCTAAACTAATTTATTAAAAATTTATAACTTTATAATTTATAATTAAATGCATAATTTAATTGACAAACTATAAACCCTTAAACTAAAAACCCTAACCCTAATATTAACCATTAACTTAAAAACCCTAACCCTTAAATCAAAAAGGGTAACCCTTAACTTAAAAACCACAAACCCTAAACCTAAAAACATCAAACCTTAAACTTTAAAAACCTAAAAACCATAAACCTTAAACTTAAAAATCATAAACCCTAAACCTAGAAACACTAACCCTTAACTTAAAAACCACAAACCCTAAACTTAAAAACTACAAACCCTAAACCTTAAACTTAAAACCCTAAACTTTAAAACCCTAAACCTTAAAATCTTAACTTTAAAACCCTAACCCTTAAGTTAAATATAATTTGATAATTCTACTAACCATTAATACAATTATCAATTAATATTTTTACATTCACATAAAGTTAGATTTAAAAAAATGTTTTGACTGGTACTAACAATTAATAATTTGATATAATTTGATAATTTTACTAAGAATTAATACAATTATCAATAAATAATTGAAAAAATATAATTTATTTACAATTACATTCAACTATTCCGATTAGGGCATGATCGACTTGTATGGCCTGGATTCCTACACCATCCGCACAACTTCTGTTGACTGGATGTTTCTCGGATATTTATATTGTTACGTATTCTAGTCGAGCAAGGTCGACCCTTTGGTTTACGACGCAATTCTCTATTCGGTAACAGCTTAAAAGGAGCAAGAGATATGGGCGGCCACTTACGTTCATCTGGGACCGGTGGAAAAACGTGTCTCTAGACACTGTACATGTTTCCTAATTTGTACACTTCATCCACATAGCTCATCGGATCTAGACGGAGATTCTGGCAAGTTGCAATAACATGAGCGCATGGATAACGAAGTGCATCAAACATCCCACAGTCACAAGTCCTATTTCGCAAGTGTACACGATATTTCCCGCCAACAACACCTTGGTGCGGTCTTTCAAACTCTGTCACGCGAAACCATAAATTGTCTCGATCGTGACACACTGTGTGTATAGTGTTTGCCCTCGCATTGGCCTTGTTAATTTATTGAACTACCTTACTGAACCATACATGGCCTCCCTGCATCTGGCCTGCATAACTTGCTGCTCGCTTTGGAAATAGCGCCGTCAAACCAAAATATGTCCCTCGCACAACCGATGTTATCGGTAGATAGTGCGTTCCTTTAAGAACAGAATTTATGCATTCAGCCAGGTTCGACGTCATATGGCCATATCGTAGGCCACCGTCATATGCTTGTGCCCACTGTTCGAAACATATGTTACAAAGATAGTCCGCCCCTTCTCCGTTAATTGAACGTAAAATTGCCAACATCTCGTGAAAACGGTCTTTATTTATTTCATACCCTACCAATATAAGTTCATAGCGAATATTACATACCACTTCTACCAATAAAACTAATTCAAATTGACAAACGAAATAACACAGATATAGACTAAATACCCATGTTGGTCACTTGTCGTCGTTCGCTCTTAGATGGATATTGCCTGTAGTAGTTCGAAGCAACGTATCTTAGGCAATATCAATGGTGTGTGTGCTGCCATAAGCTTCCCTGTCGGTCAAATGCAGCTAGTATACTGGTGTCCTGATCTGAAATAACACAAATATCAGGTTGGGGGCACACATGCCTCCTTAACCTAGAGAGAAAACAATCCCAGTCATCAGGTGACTCCCCGGTGTTATTACAAATGCAATTGGAAGAATTCTCCCACCGCCATCCTGTGCCACTGCAAGCAATAGCCGATGAGTATACCTACTGAACATAAAGGTACTGTCAATTTGTACCAATGGCTTGCAGTATGGAAATGTGTTTCGGCATTGCTTAAAGGTCCAAAATAGACGTTTGAACATTTGGCATCCACGTAGCAATCGACCGTTGTAGTACGCATGTTCCGTTTCAAGGTCTGTGATGGCACCTGGGACGTATCTCTCTAGCACCTGACACCACTGCCATATTTCATTATATGAGGCGTCTCACCCACTATGCATCTTCTCTAACGCCTTTTGCTTAGCTATCCAAGCCTTGCGGTAAGAGGGCGTGTACCCCATTTGGCTACGAATATTGGCAATTAACACCGGTACTGAAGTCTTGGGATCTGCTTTTACCGTGGGCAGTATCAAGCTAGCTAACATAGCTGAATCCATCTTGGGATGATCTTGTGAAACACCTATAAACGGAGTACATTAAATAATGCAACATTACATAATAAAAGTATTATTCAGAAACCGTCAATATTGTACCTGCAACACATGTATGTGAACCTTTGTACTTTTTAATCTCCCACAACCCTATCCTTTTCCATAATGAGGTGTAGATTTTCCATGAACATGTGCCGTCTTGCACCGCATCCTTCGCCTCAAACTTATCAGATTTGGATTTAACGACGTGGTAGTTAACACCATTTTTGATGCTATGTTGTTTCAAAGCACCAATAAAACTATCCTTGTTGGTAAACTGATTACCAACTTCAAATTCACCCGAATCTACCTCCGAACTTGTACGATCACGCAATCGGTGTGGTAGATCTGGAAACTCTAACACATCATCTACAGACAGATCGACATTATGCATGTGGGCTGGAGGTGAGTATGCTCTGAATCGTGGATTTTCTTCTTCATCTGTACTCCTTTCATCATCTTCAGGTTCTGTTAGAATAGGCTCCGGTTCAGAAAATAAGCCAACTTCTGCACCATCGGGCCCAGGCTCTCGAGGTGGATCCACATCGGAGTTATATTCTAACCCACAATCATCTGCAGTGTACGAGGTCCCCTCACCGGTTGACGTCGTAGGGAGTACATTCTCCATTCTTCTGGGCATGTGATAACGTCCCCAATTGGATGTAGATTGCCACCCACTAAAACTTGATGTTGTTCCCCAGTACGTATTTCCAGCATCAAACATTGAGCCACCGACGTACATGTCCCATCCACCGACAGAGTGTCTTGTAGGGATGTGCATTCGACACCGCTACCAAACATGGGTTGTTCTGTATTTTGTAACCCGCTAACTGAGTGTCGGTCAGGGGTCGTGTATAGATCTCGAACACCGGTCGCAACCACATCATTTGGCGATGTAAATTGTATATATAACTCAATATAAGGTACTCCACTAGCAAGATGAGTCTGCACCATTGCCTCCAAGCTACGAGCACCTTTTATGTCAAGCGAGTCATATGTCACCGGATCAACAGAAGAACAAAATCGATACGTGATAGACAGAACTTTCATTGGCGTCGTTCCGAAAATTTTACGCCAAATTCTTTTACGAAGTTATGTCAAATCTCTGTTCTGGTTAAAAACCAGTCGCACCGTATTCTCCGACAAAAAAACAACACCATTCTCGGTGTGGTAAACCTCACCATCATAGTAAATAACAGCACTAATACGTTCACTCATATTTGAAACTCTAACCTTCTTAGCCTCTCTAAATTGTTTCTGCTGTGACTTATACATTCTGAGAACATTTTTTGCCTCATTTATAGCCTCAACCCAAACATGCTACTGTAGCAAAAGCGCGTCCACGTGGGCACGATTTCACAAATTCTTCTCATAAAGCATCCTGCTAGAAGCGATTTTATACAATTTGCTCAGAAACGTCAACTCAAAATTATTTCTTCCAGGACCAACTGTAGCAAAAGCGCGTCCACGAGGGCGCAATTTCACAAATTCTTCGCATATAGCATCCTGCTTAAAGCGTTTTTTATAGTATTTGCTCAGAAACGTTAACTCGAAATTATTTTTCCAGGACCTACTATAGCAAAAACGCGTACACATGGGCGCGATTGCAAAAATCCTTCTGATAAATCATCCTGCTTTGATTTTATCTTAAAAACCCATAAACACGAAACGTAATCTAATTTTGAATAAATTTTAATTAATTTAATTATGAAACTCTAAACTCTAAAATTTAATAAATTTTAATTACAAAATGTAAGTTAATTTTAATTAATTAATTTCTCTCCAAAACCCTAAAAATCTGAAAAACCCTAAAAATCATAACGAGGGAAACACGGCGAAATCGCGTCCCTAAGGGCGTGCTACGTGGCAGCAAATCGCGTCCACGTCAGCGCGCTTTGATGACGTGGACACAAATCACGCTTTCAAGGACGCGCTTTGTTGCCACGTCAGCATAGAGCACTGACATGGACGCGATTTGCTGACATATCCCCTGACTTCGAGCTTACGTGGACGCGATTTAGGGGAAAATGGCCCATTCCGGTAAATAATAAAATACCGGGCCTATTTCGGTAAATTTAAAAAAAATAGACTTTTTTAGTATTTTGCCCAACTTTTAACAATTATTTAAAAGAAAATCTTGCAAAATAAATAAAGTATAACTCAACATTTAATAATTTAAATTATAGTAAAAGTGTTTTTTTTAACTTGAATACAAAGTGCAATTCAAGATTTATTAAAATAATTTTTAATATTTAAATTTTAATAATAAAAATATTATTCGACATCAATTAGTAATATAAAAAATAAAAGGCATTGAGATAATTAAAACTTATTTATAATCAAAAGAATTCAAATCTTATCCCATTTCTAACTAACTAAATTTTAAGCAGTTTTAATAAAAACCAAACTCGTTCATAGAGACGACACCGAAATTGACATAAAATTATTTTCATTTGCTAGGATTCAAACACAAAACTAAAAAGTAAGCTAACACCTTACCATTGAACCAATAAACTCATTCTTGTCATCAATTGAATAAAAATATTATTTATGCTAGAGGATCAGAAATAGAAGTAATGATGGGTGTCGAATCCACCAATATAAAGCTACACCTAATTTTGCAATTTTAAACAGTATAGGGAGTAGGGTCGATCCCTCAGAGACTGCGTTTACTGCAAATTGTTGCTCTCTTGACTAGATTTATGTTGGGGCAGTTGTCGTGCCCAAGATATTAGGGGGGAGGATAAAATCGAAAACCTGGAACCTGAAATAAATAAATACGCGTAAAAAGTAAAAGTTGAAAATGAAATAATAAAAAGCAGTTAAATAAATTTGAAGAAAAATTAATTAGAATAAGCTCAGCTTTAGGCACGGGTTTTTCCTCATCTTTGAATCGATCCTCAAAATTAGATGAACTCCTCTTTTCCAATAAGCTAGTTATAGCTACCAAGGACGCCTCGGACACCAACTCTTCCTTGTGTAAATTAGTTATGGAACGTCCAATAACTAACCCTTACCGATCGAACAACCACGAACCGTTCGTGATTTAGAACTCCGGCAGCTTTGCGTTCTAGAAGAGCCTAGCTCGAACCAATGCCCTCAACCGCGTGGGACATTTAAATCCGGTTACTACTTCCCTTGACGGAACCAAACAACAATCTCCACTTGGCACGCCAATGTGTTCACAGAAAACCGATTAGAAACGTTCCTTTTGGAATTTCAACTGTACGTCTAACTACACTAAATCAAACGACGTCTTTTTTGACTTAATGTTGATCTGACTTTGTGAGTTGACAAAATCATACTCTTAATCTGGAGAAATAATAAGTACTAAAATTTAGGAGTTAATTTGCTCGGGTGCGTAACTCACGGGTTTTGACGAGGCTAATTCCGGCCTAAAGCTGAAATGGATACTTAATAAAAAAAAACTTGGTAATTAAAAACTTGATTAATGACTTGATTCAAGACTTGATGATAAAATGAACAAAGTAGTCCACTATTTATACTAGTGGCTTTGCTAAATTAAGAGCCAACTAGTATAGAAAATCAATGAATAAAATATTAAAAATCCCTACATAATCTCCCACTAAGTCAACAAAAATTTCAGCTAATTAATCTTGAAAAAATTCTGCTTTGGTCCTCCTTATTTGCTTCTTTCTTCAATCTAGCCCAATTGTATCCTTTTTCTTCTATTTAGCCCCAAATTGCACCCCTGCACAAAATTCAACAAAAACATGGAAAAAATTAGTGGTGCATTCTCATAAATTAACCAATTTAATTACATAAAATATGTAACTTTAGCATTTAATCAAATCCCCCTACTTAGCTTATGCTAGTCCTCGAGCATTTTGTATGTATCAGCAAAAAGAAAAAAAAATTCTCCAAAATAGGACTTGACCACCACGGTTTGCACAATTCAACAATTTAATCCTAGCACATTAACATCTCAAATAACCTAGCCTAAGAAGTAAGAAATATATTTCAGAATTTATTAGAGCTTGATAGACCTACCCCTAATTTATTTTTAATAATAATAATAATAAAAATAATAATAATTTTTTGTGTACTTAAGACATTTTCGAATTTTTTTACGCGAGACAAGATGACAACCCAAGCACCATGTTCTGGTTACTCGATTCGGATGTCTCTAAGCGGGTTATTTCGCCCTACTCATGATAGCTTGTTAGCGGAGTGAGTGCAAAGAAATTAGATAGTCACACGAACCTTTTTTGAGCGAGATGTGATGACAACCCAAGCACCACATTCTGGTTACTCAGCCCGATGTACAACCCCAATTTTTCACTCTTAACATTCGTATCAGAGGAGTATTTATTCATTTCTTTTTTTTTCTCTTTTTTTTTAAGAAGAGAAGGCAAAAAATTGACATGTGATATAAGGTAGGCAGTCAAGCAAACTCATAATTCCTAAAAAAAAAAATTCTTACCCACTAAGTCTAGGCTATTGAAAAGTTTGTGTAAAGAACTAAATAGCTAAATAGGTCAAAACATAAGTGTACCATCCTAATTTATCAAAAGAAAAATTTTACCTTTCACGGAAAACATGCAAAAACAGCGACAACGAATAAGCAAAATAGAACCAATAAATGTTCCCTTCCCCCTACTTATTTTACATTGTCCCTAATGTAATTTGAATTGAATTAAATGATAAAAAGTAAAGGTAAGTAGGGAAAGGAAAAAGAAACTCCCCATGTATTTCAACGTCGTGGAGGGTTGCCTAGTAGGTGTGTCCACAGTGCTAAATGGTGGGTAGGTGGATTGGGCCTTGGCTGAAATTAAAAGAATTTTGTGGGTTGATATGGGGGATTTAATTTTGTCTTGGAATGTCTCCCTGCAAAATAAAAATAAAAATAAATAATAAGAAAAAAAATTAAAATTAAAATGTGTATTTTTTATTTCTTGAATTTATTAGCTAAGCTATAAACTCGAGAAATAAATTATTAAAAACCAAGATTACGAGATTTTGTAAAACTGTCATGATACATGCACCAAGTAAGTTCCCAGGAAAGAGAGGTGAGTCACAATGGACATTCTTAAGTACCAAGTCTTTCCTTAGACAGAACTGATCCTCGACATGCATTTTCATTTTCCGTTTTACCAAAAATTTTATTTGCATAAAGGGAAAATTTTGGGTTGCCTCCCAATAGCGCTTTGTTTAACGTCGTTAGCTCGACGACCTGTTATTCAAATTCTGGGCTCCTCGAGAACAATTGTAAGTGTTGCCAGTCCCCGGCAACGGCGCCAAAACTGATGGGTGTCGAATCCACCAATATAAACCTACACCTAATTTTGCAATTTTAAGCAGTATAGGGAGTATGGTCGATCCCTCAGAGACTGGATTTACTACAAATTGTTGCTCTCTTGAACAGATTCATGTCGGGGCAGTTGTCGTGCCCAAGATATTAGGGGGAGGATAAAATCGAAAACCTGAAACCTGAAATAAATAAATAAAACGCGTAAAAAGTAAAAGTTGAAAATGAAATAATAAAAAGCAGTTAAATAAATTTGAAGAAAAATTAATTAGAATAAGCTCAGCTTTAGGCACGCGTTTTTCCTCGTCTTTGAATCGATCCTCGAAATTAGATGAACTCCTATTTTCCAATAAGCTAGTTATAGCTACCAAGGACGCCTCGGACACCAACTCTTCCTTGTGTAAATTAGTTATGGAACATCTAATAACTAACCCTTACCGATCGAACAACCACGACACGTTCGTGATTTAGAACTCCGGCAGCTTTGCGTTCTAGAAGAGCCTAGCTCGAACCAATGCCCTCAACCGCGTGGGACATTTAAATCCGGTTACTACTTCCCTTGACGGAACCAAATAGCAATCTCCACTTGGCACGCCAATGTGTTCACAGAAAACTGATTAGAAACGTTCCTTTTGGAATTCCAACTGTACGTCTAACTACACTAAATCAAACGACGTCTTTTTTGACTTAATGTTGATCTGACTTTGTGAGTTGACAAAATCATACTCTTAATCCGGAGAAATAATAAGTACTGAAATTTAGGAGTTAATTTGCTCGGGTGCGTAACTCACGGGTTTTGACGAGGCTAATTCCGGCCTAAAGCTGAAATGGATACTTAATAAAAAAAACTTGGTAATTAAAAACTTGATTAATGACTTGATTCAAGACTTGATGATAAAATGAACAAAGTAGCCCACTATTTATACTAGTGGCTTTGCTAAATTAAGAGCCAACTAGTATAGAAAATCAAGGAATAAAATATTAAAAATCCCTACATAATCTCCCACTAAGTCAACAAAAATTTCAGCTAATTAATCTTGGAAAAATTCTGCTTTGGTCCTCCTTCTTTGCTTCTTTCTTCAATCTAGCCCAATTGTCTCCTTTTTCTTCCATTTAGCCCCAAATTGCACCCCTGCACAAAATTCAACAAAAACATGGAAAAAATTAGTGGTGCACTCTCATAAATTAACCAATTTAATTACATAAAATATGTAACTTTAGCATTTAATCAAGTAACGACATAAATAACAAAAATTCAAAGAAAAGATTCAAACCTAGACCCGCACACACAAAAACACAAAACCTATCCACTAAACCAAATTAACACATTTAACATAATTTTCATATCCTTAACTAAAAATTCAGAACGTGATCACTCTCGGTTTTACTAACCCCGTATCTTCTAACCCAATTTTTGGGATGTGACACAACTCATTCAATTCAAGAGTAATATGTTCACTCACATTATCAAAGGCATTATACTTAATTCATTCAATATTCATTCATTTGAACTTCAAATTCATTTAATCTCATTTTCAGTTCTCGTTTCATATAAAGTATTTTGCTTGATGAACCCTAGTAAACGAACTCGGATACATAGGTATCTATATCACACCAGTTGCTCATCCGAGTTGAATATATTCATGTTAGGTTACCCGTTCGGGCTAAACCTTTAAAACGATATCAAGTTACATGTCTGAGCTAAACCTTTGTCATATGTATTTGAGTATCCGTAACAAATATTGAATCTCGGTAACATCTGTAATTAATCTCGTACAAGTTAGCACAAAACCCTATTGGCATGCCAATCGTATCCTAACCTTTACTAAGTTCACACATGCATCAATTTCGCATATAATCATCATTTTTCAATTTAGTCCAAATCTTACATTTTGAATCAATTTACAACCAAACACATATATAATTACAAATCAAATACACAACAACCTATATAAATAAATATCATATGAACTTGTCTGATCTAAACAACAAACAGTTGAATATTTAGAGACTAATCAATAATTTTGATTTTTCCCTATTTATCTCCTGTTTGATCCAATTTTTAATTAATTAGGGACCGAATAACTTGAGCTTGAAAATGGTAGTTCTTAGGTTTTAAAAGCATGTACAGTTAGGTGAAATGAAAAAATAAAAAACCCCACTAAAATTTGTCTTATATGCTTTAATTAAATATTTAATTACTTATTTAACTTAATTAAACCTTAATTAATTAAACTTAATCACCATTAATAAAAATTAGTGGAAGTTCCCATCACCATCCACTATTGCATATTATAAAATTGTTTATTTATCATTTTGGACCTTTAACTAATTGTAATGTAAGTCTCTAAATCTTTGGTTAATTAAGCAATTAATAGATAAAATTGAAGGACCAAACATTAATAGTCTTTTATACCAACTCCGTAAATATTCATATTTAATATTTACGGACCCAATTTATGAAAATGAGATTTTGAAATTGCCTTTTACGACACCGTTGAAAATCGAGCCGTTACAGTTAAGGCTTATTGGGATTCAGTTATTAAATGAAATGAAGTATTAGTCAAATATGTGTGTAGATAGTCTAGCAACTAATTTCTAATTAATGATGGGGTGAATGTGCAAAAATTTTATATTAGTGTTATGGTCTCCAAACTACACATACATAACTTTTCTGACATCCCATATTTAGAAAAAAGAGTCACCTTTTTGTATATTAATTTGGAAGATCAAAACTACACGATTCAAAGATATCAGCATATTGATAGATTTATATATGTTTCTGCATCTCGTTTTTATTATTAACGATCTAACATGAAAAAACATGATCTATTATGTTTATATTAATGTGTTATAGTTCTAACAAAAGAATCTCAAGGGAAATGGTGGGAACTATGACACTACGGAGAAGCTGATCTTCACATTTGCAAAGTACGTTCAGTTGGAAACTATGGCACTACGAATATGCCTAACATTTGGGGTTTGGGATCATGAGGAGTTCGATGATTGAGAGTCGACCATCAATTGAGAAAAGGAGAAAAAAATGGAAAAAAAATAAATCAATGCTGTTAAGTAATGGCAATTGAAAAACGTACCGTAATTATTTCATTAAACCAAATTGTGGATACAAGACACAGACTGATAATAATACGAAACACAAAAAAACAACAACAAAAAAACTACATCAACCGAATAAATCACTCTTTGACGTTATCTCGATTTTCTTATTAGATAGAGCCTCGCTCTTATTATATCTCCTTAGTTCTCATGGCGATGTGAGGTTGGAATCATATCCACACCCATCTTTGAAGATTGTTGGATTATATCTTGGATTAATAGTGTCATATTAAGATAAGAAGATCCACCTACTTCAACAGCTTTATTTGCCTTCTCTCCAAACACTTTTGCTCGTTTTCTTCTCTCTATTCCTTCATTTCCTTCGTTCATCAATTGGTCTATTGCGTTTTTAACATGTTCTTTCTTCAACATGAACCCAGATTTTTCATCTCCCCAGGCCGTAGGTTCATTGGCCCCAACGCTCACTCCGATTTTTAGTATTTGTACTACAAGTCTCTCATTGGTAAACTGGTCTGCAAAAAGTGGCAATGTTAATAATGGAACGCCAGCAGAAATGCCTTCGATTGTTGAGTTCCATCCACAATGAGTTAGGAACCCTCCTATTGCAGGATGTGATAAAATGAGCACTTGGGGAGCCCATCCCACAACTACAAATCCTCTCCCTTTTATTCTTTCCTCAAATCCATCCTCTTCAATCCACTTCATCACCTGGTTCGACGCATCATTATTTCCTCTTAAGATCCAAATGAATGCCTTGTTCGAGGCCTCCAAGCCCAAACCCAACTCTATCAGTTCGGGAGATTTCATAGTGCTCATGCTCCCAAGACAAGCATAAATTACAGAGTTGGGTTCCTGAGAATCAAGCCACTTCAAATACTGCTGCTCATTGATTGAAGCCTTCTTACCTCTTTCAGCCTTATCCAACTCATTTTTGTGGCTCAGAGAAACTGGACCAATGCACCAAGCTTTTGTTATCTTCCTGTACTCTTTGACGTATGGTGATTCCAGCTCTTCGAAACTATTTATGACAACCCCATATGATGCTTCGTCAGCTTTTGTTGTTGTATCAAAAACGTCCTTCCAGGATTCATCAAGGTTAAGCGGCAACTGGGGTTTAGTAAATTCGACCTTTTCAGCCAAGCCTGGCACCTTGAAGCATTCGTAATCAGATGTTACGTTGTCTAGTATCTTGGAGGACTTCAGATTGTGCACACAAAGATAACAGAAGCAGCAAATTCCATGAAACGATATCCTTGGGACCTGAAACTTGGTAGCAATTTTGAGGGTGTAATGCAGAAACATGTCCGAAATAATACAAATGGGGCGTGGTGTTAGCTTCTCAAATAATTCCTGCACTGCTTCGTCCATACTGTTTGCTGCAGTGAAGAATTTGAACAAGTCCTCCATTGAAGATATCATGTCTATATTCTCAACCCCGTCTGGTAACCCTGCTTCTTTGCCTGGAAACCGGAGCTGCACTAAACGGATAGCGCGGCCTGATTCAACAGCTCGATCAATTGTTTTCTGGACTCTGCTTGCATTATGAGGTGTCGTAACTATAGTAACAATCACGTTACGCTGCGCTAACAATCGACCGATATCTACCATGGGGATCAAGTGGCCTTGGGCCATGGAAGGGAACAGCACAAAGTGAGGCTGCTGGGTTTGGGAACCCATAGGAATATGAGTAGAAAGAAGGAAAAGTGAAGTGAATGGTAAGACTAGCGTACCAATATCTGTTATATATACAGCCAAGTATGGAGTCCGATCATTTCAGAAAGGTACAATAGGCTGCTGATGCAAGAGCATACATAAGCATATTATTTGTTTATTCTGTGGAAAGAGCATATATAATTATGTGGGTCTCAAGTAAAGTCCATTCAGAGTTATTTGTGAAAGAGAACGGCAGTGGCAAAACATCAAAAACAATGATCCAAACAGAATATTTAATAATTAATAGTACTTGGAGTCCAAGTGGTGGAAGATCCCGTAGTACTTGGAGTCCAAGTCTTGAATCAAAGAATTATTTCTCTTTTCGCTCATTAATGAACACTATAAAATAATTATTTGGCAGGAATTTTAAATTTTTTACCTTGTTTGTCCGGTAAAATGTGATTTTTTAAAAAGTAAAATTTATAATTATGTGCGTCTCTGGTTTTCACGTCGGGTTCTAATCTTGATATCTCCAATTCAGGCGTGGCTAGAGTTACGATAAAGGTTAGACGTAAAACGGAGTTACCACCTGACTCAAATGATCCCAGAGTGGATGGGGACGGTAGGAAGGTGTTGGAGGATTCATTGCCAAAGATGAGCTATAAGCATTCTCTTATGTGTGCTCCCGGTTCGAAGGAGTAGTTGCGGATGGTGGATGATTTTGATATTAAGGATGGTGATATAAGGACTGAACTGGTAGGTGGGATACCATCGATTACGTTCTCTGACCGGGTGAAGGGTTTCATTGAGAAGAAGATGGAAAAAAAACAATCATTGTTAAGCTATTGGATAGGAAAATAACATTCAATGCTTTGCTAAATAGGGTTACACTATTGTGGAAAACAAATAGTCCATTCCAATTAATGGATTTGGAGAATGATTATTTTCTGGTTCGGTTTAGTGAGGAAGATGGCTACAACAATGTGTTAACTAATGGATCATGGGTGATATTTGGGCAATATTTGACAGTCCGTCCTTGGTCATCCGATTTCTCGATGAATCAGGATGAGGTGAGAGTCCAAGTGGTGTGGGTTCGGTTGCCGGGATTATCTGAAAATTATTATTCGTCATGCATTCTCAAAGCCATTGGGAAAGCGATTGGTTCAATGGTTAGGATCAATGAAAATATCGTTAGTGCAACAAGGGGAAGGTTCGCCAGATTAGCCATTTGTGTAGATTTAAGGAAACCCTTGATTTCTAAAGTCAGGATCAATGGTCATCTCTAAAGGGTTGAATACAAAGCTTGGCATGTTTTCTAAGAGGGTACTTGGAAAGAAAAAGTTTCTGATAAAAGCTCATAGCTCATCGCAATCACTACACCAAAACAGGCTTTTAGCGGCGCTTTTTAGCGCCGCAGATACTTTTAGCGGCGCTTTGAAAAGCGCCGCAACAGACGTCGCTAATGAATGCGCCGCTAAAGGTGTTGGTCTATAGCGGCGCTTCTAGCACAAACGCCGCTGAAGACTAAGACATTTAGCGGCGCTTTAATGGAAGCGCCATAAAGACCTCGATCTTTAGCAATTTAGTAGAAGCGCCGCTATAGATCGTGGTCTTTAGCGGCGTTTTTTCTCAAACGCGGAATAGACCACGATCTATAGCGGCTTGATTCACAAACGCCACTAAAGAACCTAATCTTTAGCGGCGCTTTCCCCTAAAAAGCCGTAATAGACCCTGATCTATAGCGGCGCTTCAACCACAAAACGCCACTAAAGAACCTAATCTTTAGCGGCGCTTTCCCCAAAAACGCCGCTAAAGACCATGATCTTTAGTGGCGCTTTTTTCACAAACGCCGCTAAAGACCCTTATCTTTAGCGGCACTTTTACCAAAAACGCCACTAAAGGCCAACACCTTTAGTGGCGTTTTTTTTAAAAACGCCACTAAATTTGGCAGATTTGTAAAATAAAATTTTTTATATTTTCAGCCCTCCTGTAAAAACAAATCAGAAGAAATCATATCTAAACCAGCCAAAAGTAATAAATCTATATATTAAACAAATAATAAATATCAATAAATAAAATAAATTTCAGATTATTCTTACAAAATGTTAAAAGTTAAAATGGTAATTAAAAGTCAAAATCAAGTATATTTACACGATAGTCTAAGAGGCGGTACATTGCTATGATTCTTGAAACATCTTCATCATGCTCGAAGCTGCCGCTAGAGTTCATCGAACTTTTGACGCCTGCTCGCTTCCCTCGCTGCACCTCGCTTCCCTTGCTTTAGCCTCTGCTTCCCTCATTGCAACTGTACTTCTCTAGTCGCCTCTACTTCTCTTATCAGATTCGCTTTAAGTCATTGGAGTTCTTCATACTTCGTTGAACCTCGGCTTCTCTTGCACAGATCTCGCTTTCAGTTGTAGTGGAGTTCTTCATATCTTTTGAACCTCGGCTTCTCTCGATGTTGCCTCCGCTTTAAGTTGTGTAATTTGCTCAATTGTTGTCGCTTGCATCCGAGCCATCCGGTCTCTTAACCTCGAACTTCACTTGGCTCGACGACTTCAAGGCATATATTGTTGCGAGCTAGATCCAAAATATTGGGATGGGTTAACAAAAATCCTTGAAATCGAACCCGACCATACCTTTCAGACCCAAAACTTCAGTGATAATCCGGTTATCAATGTCGTCAATATGAACAGAACTATCACTTGGAAGCAATCGCTTCAGACTCGCCTTTTTATCCTTTAATTTTTCCTAAAAAATAAATCCTATAGTTAGGAACATAATATATATTAAAAAACCCAATGCAACATAACTTAACAATATTTGCATTACAATAAATGAAATAAATCATTAGAAAATAAACACTATAAATTATTAAAACAATTTAAATTGTATTAATTAAGCAAACGTACCATAATTGCAATCAACCAAAACTTGGGGGTTCATATCAGCTGCAATCAACTTTGCTGTAATTGCAATCAACCTCAGTATTTATAGCATTTTTGTGTGTATATTCAAGTGAATTGGATGAGTAAAGAGAGATGAAATAAGGTATATAAATGCCCAAACATCAAAAGAACAATGAGATTAATGAAAAATTGTCTATAGTCACAATCATCAAATGCAAGTTCAATAAATAGTTCTATCCTAAACATAAGTAAAATCCTAATACTGAAATCGATGCTTCGAACAATTTGGAAGAACACAGATCCATAAAGTTAGACCACAAATACAATTTTTAAAGTTTATGCTACAATATGTAGGACAACTAGGGATTATTAGATACCGTTAAGTTGACCAGTTGAAGTGTTGAACTATATTGTGAGAAAAACAAGGAATAGGGATTTAACTGTAACATTTTATCCTTTCAAGATGTTAGGAAGCCATCGACTTGAATCATAGAAAAAGATGGCTCTTTCACATTCCATATACCTAGCCTCCCTTTACAAGATCTGAATCCAAATCCTCCAAGTTGAAGTCCCAAGTTCTAAAAATTATAGTGTTCCTTTATTTACTTGAAATAAGGTTCACCTAAATGTTGAAGACACAAGGTGAGGGTGTTTTTAGCTTTGAATCTTGTACCTTTCATCCTGTTATTTCCACCTAATTTCATCTTTCTAAGTTTGTTGAATCCTTTATGAAGCATATCAACAAAGATGCATGCTAAGGTAGTAAGGTTACATTAAAGGTAGCTATTTTATGAATTATGAAGTTACAATTAATATGCTTCTTCCATTAGGATTTAAATACCGGTGGGAGTGTAATAGTATTGAATTTAAAACAGTTAAACATTCCATCAAGAAATTCTATGTTAAACAGTTACAACTAATATGTAAGCCTTTTACAAGAGTAATTAGCTAAAGGCAAATGTGTATACCGCATCACGTAAAAAAGAACACAATACAATTATGAAGACCAAAAAAAGAAAAGAGAAAAGGAATAAATCAAATTTGGATACAATTAAACAAATATGCAAGGATGTACATGTAGACACATAAACATATTGCTTACTTGTACAAGTGAAGGCTTATATCGCAGACTTCAGTTTGGGAAAGGCATGCCCGTTAAACGCTGGAGATGTCTCGAACTAGTATATCTAAAAATGTCATCTTCTTTTAGCCATTCAACATATGCAAAAGAATGTTTTGAGGGCCCACTATACTGCAAAATGAAGGGTATAGAAAAATTATTAGTGGCAAAAATGAACTACTCCAAGGAATCGATAGGCATTATGCAATCGCAAACCAAGCTATGCATCTTTCTAGCACTACCATCAATATCAATCATTTACTTGCATTCAAGAAATACTCCCTTGTTTTTCCAAACAACATACGACTTGAGTACTTTAAAAGGAAAGGAGGAATGGGAGGAAAGAAGAAAACAAAAAGACCAAACTATACTATCTTCTACAATTAATCAATATCTTGGAAGGAACTAAGCACCAAGAGAGTCTTGAATAAAGATAGGAAAATATGCTCTGTACATACATGGAAAAGCATATGAGAACTATATGCATTTTCAATTACTAAAATTTTTGTAGTTTAAATTTGAAAATAACTGTACAAGGTCAAAAATGAAGCAAGCACTAGCATTTGCAACCTAATATTTCATTTTAGTTAGCAAAAAAAAGGGATAAAAAACACCCTTTTGTTTAGTCGAGCATGAAAAATCAAATGAGCAGAAAAACAATGTCGATTCATCACCAAATTATGGAGTGGTAGAATATGACAGTAATCACAATGCTCAAATCGCCTTGAATAATGGAACGTAACTATTTATTCAACTATTAATTAATAAAAAATGCAAGGGGTGACTGACAAAGTACCTGTGCGTTAATCCCTTGTTCGTTTATATAGATTCGGCCATGTATGTCCAAACCCTGAAAATAAAATTAAAAAAATAAATAAATGAAACGCCTGGTAGAGCAGAAGAAAGGAGTGTGACGGAAGAGGAGTGTGACGGTAGAGGCCTGCGACGGTCCACGAGTGCGACGATGCAGCAGATTTGGGGAAGGTCTGCCTCGTCGAGGGCAGCAGGCTAAGGTTCTTTATTTGGGGAATTTTGGGGAAAATAGGAGGGAATAGAACCAAGGTTTTCGGGTATGGGGAAATTTGGAAGCAGAAATAATTGAAAATTTGCGGCGTTTCTACAGTAACGCCACTAATGCCCACAAAAACGGTGACGTTTTGTTTAAACAACAGCCCAACCTTGCGGCGTTTTTATAAACGCGCCGCTAATGCGCACATTTAGTGGCGTTTTTCCCTAGCGCCGCTAAAGCCATTAAAATTGCAGACTAAAGCTACGCCGTTTTGTCTATAAAATTAAGAATTTTTGTGGCGTTTTTATTCCAAACGCCGCTAATGTCTCGTTTATTGCGGCGTTTTTAGTGGAAACGCCACTACGAAATCAAATTTTATATTGAAACGGCTACTGTTTAGGTATTCCATAGTTTTGTTAAGTAATATTTATAATATATAGTAGTAAAATTATAAATTTTAGTGTTTTAACTAATATTTATAAATTTTAGATAAAATTATAAATTTTAGTGTTTTTATTTTTTATTTTAATTTAATTCCATTTGTTAATTTGGTCCTCTCCTAAATTATCAAATGTTATATATTAATTTTTTAACTTATTTATTAGTTTCCTTTAAGTAATATTTATAATAAATTAGATAAAATTAACATTTTAGTGTTTAAATTTCATTTTATTTTTCTATTTTAATTATCTTTTATTTTCTTCCACATTTGTATGCTTTTAAAGAAAAACTCCACTACCTAAATGACCCTATTGAAAAATTGCAATACATATTTGCGGCGTTTTCACAAAACGCTGGTAATATCTACCTTTTATGCGTTTTTTTGAAAACGCCACTAAAAATTTAAATTTTTCTACCCAAACGGCACCGCTTTTAGGAAATTTTAATACATAGTAGTGGCGTTTTTTTTTAAAACGCCGCTAAAGCTCGTATATATTTTTTATATTCAATTATTGTATCTTTCATATAAATTTTACATAAAGAATTATTATAATTTTAAGTAATATTTAAAAGAATTAGAAAAATATTTATTTCATTTTTTTGTATTTTATTTTTCTTATAATTTGGTCCTATCCAAATTAAATAATTACATAAAGAATTATTTTTATTCCATTTTTATTTTTGTATTTTATTTTTCTTATAATTTGGTCCTATCCAATTTAAATAATTACCTATCTATCCATATTAAATATATCAAATGGTTTAGATTAAATATTTTAAATATAAAAGCATTAATTAATTGTATAAAATTGTATCATTTAACAAATCTAAAATAAACCTTAAATCTTAAATTAACCATTCAATATACATAAAGTCTATCTATTATATATCTCTTAAATAATATAAACTATACTCATAATTTCAATATATATATTAAACTTATTATTATATCTTTTACAATTATATAAGAACATATTTAATATATAAATAAAAAAAACTAATTAGTCTAAACCTTAAACCTTAACCCAACCCTTGAAACCCTAAATCTGTAGCTCTTAACCCCTAAACCCCCTATCTCCTAACCCCTAAACCTTAAACCATAATCCCTAAATCCATATATAATCCCCAAACCTTAAAATAGTAACTCCTAAACTGGCCTTCAATCTTAAATTAACCATATACCTTAAGCCATATAAACCCTAAACTATAATGATAATTAATTAAATATTTTAAAATATTTGTTATCTTATCCTTTTCAATTATATATGAAATTTAAAAACATATTTAAAATATAAATAAAAAAATTAATCTAAACCCAAAACCCTAACTCGACCCATGAAACCCTAAACTATATATCCTTAGCTCTTAACCCCTAAACCCCTAAACCTCTAACCCTAACCCCTAAACCTTAAATCCTAACCCGACCCTAAATCCCTAATCCCTAAACCCCAACCCAATCCAGATTCCCTAACCCTAAACATTATTTAATATATAAATTAAAACACACTAATTAATCTAAACCTAACCCCTATACCTCTAACCCTTAAATCCATAAACCCTAAATCCATAAACACCATATTTGGTGTTTTATATTTACTTTATTTGATTTATTTAATCGAACTATCAATTTAAGTTCTATGATATTTTATTTTACTCATAATTTAATATATTTTTCTAGTAAAGTAGTTTAAATAAACTATATGATTGAAAAAAATAATAAATAGTTAGGAGGTAGGACTTCTCTTTAATAAAAACATTTTGTATTAAACAATATTATTTGTTATCATTTAAATGTAAATTTGACTATTATATAATGAATACAACGAAATATCAATTTTTCAACTTATAATAAAAAATATATTAGCGGCGCTTTTTCAAAAACGCTGCTAAAGATCTTAGCATTAGCGGCGCTTCTTAAAAAACGCCGCTAAGGGCCTCAAAAACTCAGAAAACGGTGTCGTATGGCTTAGGCTTTTTGCAGCGATTTTCAGAAAACGCCGCTAATGCTAATTTTTAGCGGCGTTTTCTGTTAAGCGCCGCTAATGCTCTACCTTTAGCGGCGTTTTTATAAAAGCGCCGCTAATTCTCGATTTTTAGTGGTGTTTTTTGTCCAAACGCCGCTAAAAATGCCGCTAAAAGCCTATTTTGGTGTAGTGAATGCCATCTTTCAATTTCATGGAGCTTTAACCATGTTACTGCCAAGGCTTACAATGTTCAATCCATCAACTCAACTTTGATTTTGTTCCTTTGGGGTTTCATGTGCTGAAAATTTGTGAAACTTGAGTTTTTTAATTTTTTTTAACAGGTTAGACCGAAATAAATTTATTTAGACAATATTAAAATGACCAAAAGCTTCCCTGTATTATCACATAATTTCAAGTGTTTCCTTTTTTAATTCATTAGATAATTTATTTTTACGGGACATAATTTTATTCAAATTATTGAATATAATTTAAATATATTATTTTTAAAGTAAATTATTTAACAATAATAATTCAACCCATAATTTTAGCCTAAAAATAATAATGACAATTGAATTTTTGAGAACTTTTAACTATTATTTGAAAGAAAATCTTGCAATATAAGTAAAGTATAACTCAACATTTAATAATTTAAATTATAGTAAAAGTGTTTTTAACTTGAATACAAAGTGCAATTCAAGATTTATTAACATAATTTTTAATATTTAAATTTTAATAATAAAATTTTATTCTAACATCAATTAGTAATATAATAATAAAAAAGCATTGAGATAATTAAAACTTATTTATAATCAAAAGAATTCAAATCATATCCCATTTCTAACTAACTCAATTTTAAGAAGTTTTAATAAAAACCAAACTCGTTCACAGAGACAACACCAAAATTGACATAAAATTATTTTTATTTCTGAGGATTCAAACACAAAATTAAAAAGTAAGCTAACACCTTACCATTTAACCAACAAACTCGTTCTTGTCATCAATTGAACAAAAATATTATTTATGCTAGAGGATCAGAAATAGAAATAAAGGCATAAATAACAAAAATTCAAAGAAAAAATTCAAACCTAGAACAGCACACACATAAGCACAACACCTATCCACTAAATCAGATTAACACATTTAACATAATTTTCATAGCCTTAACTAAAAATCCAAAACGCGATCACTCTCGGTTTTACTAGCCCCATATCTTCTAACCCAATTTTTGGGATATGACACAACTCATTCAATTCAAGAGTAATATGTTCACTCACATGATCAAAGGCATTATACTTAATTCATTCAATATTCATTCATTTGATTCAAATTCATTTATTCTCATTTCCAGTTCTCGTTTCATATAAAGTATTTTGCTTGATGAACCCTTGTAAACGAACTCGGATACATAGGTATATATATCACACCAGTTGCTCGTCCGAGCTGAATATATTCTTGTTAGGTTACCCGTTCGGGCTAAACCTTTAAAACGATATCAAGTTACATGTCTGAGCTAAACCTTTATCATATGTATTTGAGTATCCGCAACAAGTATTGAATCTCGGTAACATCTGTAATTAATCCCGTACAAGTGAGCACAAAACCCTATTGGCATGCCAATCATATCCTAACCTTTACTAAGTTCACACATGCATCAATTTCACATGTAACCATCACTTTTCAATTTAGTCCAAATCTTACATTTTGAATCAATTCACAACCAAACACATATATAATTACAAATCAAATACACAAAAACCTATATAAAGAAATATCATATGAACTTGTCTGATCTAAACAACAAACAGCTGAATATTTAGGGACTAATCGACAATTTTGACTTTTTCCCATTAATCTCCGATTTGATCCAATTTTTGATCAATTAGGGACCGAATAACTTGAGCTTGAAAAATGGTAGTTCTTAGGTTTTAAAAGCATGTACAGTTAGGTGAAATGAAAAAAATAAAAAAACCCCACTAAAATTTGCCTTATATACTTTAATTAAATATTTAATTACTTATTTAACTTAATTAAACTTAATTAATTAAACTTAATCACCATTAATAAAAATTAGTGGAAGTTCCCATCACCATCCACTATTACATATTATAAAATTTTTTATTTCTCATTTTGGACCTTTGACTAATTGCAATATAAGCCCCAAAGTCTTTGGTCAATTAAAAACTTATAGCGATCAGACTTTTATAATTTAGTTCATGTACCCTAATTAAGCAATTAATAGACAAAATTGAAGGACCAAATATTAATATTCTTTTATACCAACTTAGTAATTATTCATATTTAATATTTACGGACCCAATTTATGAAAATGAGATTTTAAAATCGCCTTTTACAACACCGCTGAAAATCGAGCTGTTACAGTTAAGGCTTATTGGGATTCAGTTATTAAATGAAATGAAGTATTGGTCAAATATGTGTAGATAGTCTAGCAACTAATTTCTAATTAATGATGGGGTAAATGTGCAAAAATTTTATATTAGTGTTATGGTCTCCAAATTACACATACATAACCTTTCTGACATCCCATATTTAGAAAAAAAAAAGTCACCTTTTTGTATATTAATTTGGAAGATCGAAACTACACGATTCAAAGATATCAACATATTGATAGATTCGTATATGTTTCTGCATCTCGTTTTTATTATTAACGATCTAACATGACAAAACATGATCCATTATGTTTATATTAATATGTTATAGTTCTAACAAAAGAATCTCAAGGGAAACGGTGGCAACTATGACACTACGGAGAAGCTGATCTTCACATTTGCAAAGTACGTTCAGTTCGAAACTATGGCACTACAAATATGCCTAACATTTGGGGTTTGGGATCATGAGGGGTTCGATGATTGAGAGCCGACCATCAATTGAGAAAAGGAGAAAAAAATGGAAAAAAAATAAATCAATGCTGTTAAGTAATGGCAATTGAAAAACGTACCGTAATTATTTCATTAAACCAAATTGTGGTTACAAGACACAGACTGATAATAATACGAAACACAAAAAAAACAACAAAAAAACTACATCAATCGAATAAATCACTCTTTGACTTTATCTCGATTTTCTTATTAGATAGAGCCTCGCTCTTATTATATCTCCTTAGTTCTCATGGCGATGTGAGGTTGGAATCATATCCACACCCATCTTTGAAGATTGTTGGATTATATCTTGGATTAATAGTGTCATATTAAGATAAGAAGATCCACCTACTTCAATAGCTTTATTTTCCTTCTCTCCAAACACTTTTGCTCGTTTTCTTCTCTTTATTCCTTCATTTCCTTCATTCATCAATTGATCTATTGCGTTTTTAACATGTTCTTTCTTCAACATGAACCCAGATTTTTCATCTCCCCAGGCTGTAAGTTCATTGGCCCCAACGCTCACTCCGATTTTTAGTATTTGTACTACAAGTCTCTCATTGGTAAACTGGTATACAAAAAGTGGCAATGTTAATAATGGAACGCCAATAGAAATGCCTTCGATTGTTGAGTTCTATCCACAATGAGTTAGGAACCCTCCTATTGCAGGATGTGATAAAATGAGCACTTGGGGAGCCCATCCCACAACTACAAATCCTCTCCCGTTCATTCTTTCCTCAAATCCATCCTCTTCAATCCACTTCATCACCTAGTTCGTCGCATCATTATTTCCTCTTAAGATCCAAATGAATGCCTTGTTCGAGGCCTCTAAGCCCAAACCCAACTCTATCAGTTTGGGAGATTTCATAGTGCTCATGCTCCCAAGACAAGCATAAATTACAGAGTTGGGTTCTTCCAAGTGGGGTTCCTTTGAGAGATGATACACCTAATGCGGGATTTGGTGATTCAGATGAATATAGTAATGAGAATGAAGGTATTCCTGCTAATGAGGCACCATCAAGTCCTTATCATGAAACTCTTAATCGAAGAAAGCAAACACTTAGTGTTGTACACGATAAAGGAAAAAAAATCAAGTTCAAGTAGAAAATTATCAAGAAAGAAATTAACTACTCAGATTGAGAAATTGTGTGAGAGTATGGCTTGTTCAAAGGCAATGAATGCTTTGCGTGCTTTGGGAGATGAAATTCCAAAAAAAAATGAACTGTACTATTTTGCCATCAAAATGTTCCAAATACCAGTGAGACGAGAAGTGTTTCTGAACTTAGATCCAGATGTTAGGGTTTGGTGGCTTCAACGTGAGTATGCCGAACAAAGTCCAATTGCATCATTTTCATCCTTGGTAGGAACATCCTCATTTCCCTTCCAACTATACCATCAACCACCTCCATCATAAGCTCCTTAGAATTATTACTGTAATATAACTATACTACTTTTTTATGTGTAAAACTAATATATGATATTTTTTATGTTTGGTATTTTTATGCTATGCTTTTATTCAAGTTTCTATGTTGTATAGAATGTCACAAAATATTAATTTATTTTCATTTGATTACTTTTTTAGGTTATGGATGAATTTAACAATATGTATAATAGTTTTGATATGAATTATGATACCCTTGAATTAAGTGAAGAAGCACAACGAAGAATAGCCACAATTGTTACACAAGTTGAGCACAACAATTATCACGAAGAGGAAGAATATGTGTTAAGGTGTGTATTGATACACCATGAAACTTATTTCACTATGCAGTTGTGTATGGATTCAAATTATATAGGTCAAATATGGGTGGACGAAGTATTAAATGGGCATGATGAACATTGCATGTGTAACACCCCTATCCCGTATCCGTCACCGGAACAGGGTTTAAGAGCTTTACCGGAGTTTTCAGATCAAACTTAGATATTTTATATTACTTAACATTCATATAGGAAATTATTTATAAATTATATATTGTCCCTTATATGAGCCCTCGAGGCCCAAAACATACATTAGAAACAAGTCGGGACTAAATCGATAACTCAGAGAATTTTTCGTGAAACCTTAAAAAAATTTTCCTAAATGCAGGGGACGCACGCCCGTGTGGTCAGGCCGTGTGGCTCATACGGCTAAGTGACACACCCGTGTCTTAGGCCATGTGGTATTTGAAGTAGGGCACACAGCCGTATCCCCAGCCCGTGTAACTCTCTCACTTGCAATACATTTAAGTGTAGGGGTCACATGGCCAAGCCACACGCCCGTGTGAAAATTCCTGAGCATTCTATTTTGAATTTTTAAGATGTAGGGGACACATGACCAGAACACATGCCCATATGCTAGGCCGTGTGTCACACACGGCTGAGACACACGCCTGTGTCTTTGCCCGTGTGGACAAAATAAGGTCATTTCCAAGCCTTATTCCTCACCCAATTTCACCTTCCACCTACATAAACACTTAAACACATTCATCAACCAATTCAAGACATTTGAACCAAGCCAAAACCAAGTCTTATGCATGATATTTCATCACATGTATTCCTATACTCAATCTTACCTAATTAATCAAATTTACATATATGCATACTTTATCAATTATGCTATCTTCATCCGTTCATCCATATGCTTACTATCATTAAACCATTTCAATTTCACACATCAAACATGTTAAGGCCATATATATACACATTTCAAATTATACCAAACACAAGCCATACTAATGGCTAGTTACAACCAAAATATTTAAAATGCCAACAATTGCTAAGTTAACCTATACATGCCATTATAACCAAAATTAGTTTCATAATTGTACCGAAATGGACTGGTGGATAGTGTGAGTGACCTCCGCCAAGCTTCCAAACACTATAAAATAGAGGAAATACAACTGAGTAAGTACTTAATGCTTAGTAAGTTCGTATTGTAATACCCAATTTTAGCCCAGGCTCACAAAAAAATAATAAACCCAAAATGATAAAACAAAGTCTAAGTCCAGTACAAAATTATATCATTTGGCACGATCGAAATGGCCCATTACTTGAAAAGGTTGAAGGTCCATCTACAAGCTTATGGAAACATAATCTTCAAGGATATGCAATCTTAGATATGATATGCAATCTTAGATATGATATATGCAATCTTAGAAGATATGATTTTGTAATCTTAGAGATTTAATTTGTAGATACTCTTTAATCTTAGCCGTTGATGTAATTGTTCTGTACCGTTGGATTTAGGGAGGCTCCACTATAAATAAAGGCCTCTCCCTTCATTGTAAAGGGGGGAGTTGGGAGTAATAATTATTATTAAGAGTATTCACTCAAATTTCTCTCTCTCTTGAGTTCTTATTTTCTTTGGCTTGTTCTTATTTTGTTGATTTGTGTATAATTTATTTATTGATTTGTATATTGTTGATTTCAAATCTCTTTTTCCTTATTATTCATTTTCAAATTCATTATTTTCAAATTTGTTCACATTTTATTTTGCCTTATATTTTTTATTTTAAATTCATTGGTCTTTGATTATTGATGCTATTTAATCCTCTATTTTTATTTTAGTTTGTTATTATTATTATTAAATTAATTATTGTAATATTATTAACACTATTATGTGGCATCATTAATCTTGTATCATTATTATTTACTTTTTATGCCTTTAAATTTCAAATTTTATTATATATATGCATGTATACATACATACGCTTTTATAATATATACATATACATACATATTTTTTAATTTTATAAATATATATATACACATACTTTTATATATTTTCTATGTTTCATAATTTTATATACATACTTATATATATATATATATATATATATATTTTACATATTAAAATATGTATATTTATATTTATATTTTATTTTTTATAATTCACACACACATATTTTTCTTATATGTACATATATATATTTTTATATTTTATATTTTTATCTATTTTCTTTGTTATTATTATTGCTTTACTTGATGTTTATTTATTTATTTATTTATTCACATGACCATTATTATCATTATTATATTCTTTAAATGCTTCGGTTTTATTTATTTATTTACTTGATATTGTGTATACATGATTGATTTATTTTTTATTTATCTTTTCATTATTATTATTATTATTATTATTATTATTATTATTATTATTGTTTTTGATCATGCTATTTATATTTACATTATCACAATTGTTACTCCATTATATAATTTTTACCCAAATTCGTATAAAGAGAAAATTTTGAAAAATAAAGGCAATACTCGGTATTTGGAATCTTCGAGAGAATTGAACCCTAACGTATTGGGTTCCAACACTTTCGTTGAATCTAAATAATCGAGAATGCTCTTTAATCAAAACATAAATAAAAAGCTCATTATCGAGAATTCAATACGTTGTGTCCTAACGCATTGGATATGACATGTTGTTTTCTCGAGATGAAGATTTTTTTTCTAAATATAATAAAGGTAATATTCAATGTTTAGAATTTTGAGAAATTGTGCCCTAACGTATTAATGCGATTTCTTCATCGACTTAAACAATTGAATATCCTTTTAAATTTTATTTGCGAGTTTTTTGGACAAGCTCGTTTTTGAGGAAGTGAAATATCATGCCCTAACTCATTGGGTGTGACATTTTCTCTTTTCAAAATGAGAGGGTCTTATCGAGTAACTTGTTTTATATAAGTTTTTTTTAAAAAAAAAAACAAAAGATTGTATTTTAAATCTCTTCAAAATTTTCAATTTTCGACATTAAGACATTAATTAATTAACTAGGTACCAATTTTTGGGCGTTACGAGGGTGCTAATCCTTCCTTGTACGTAACTGACTCCTGAACTCCTTTTTCTGAATTTCGTGGACTAAAATCGTTGTTTTAATAAAGTCAAATCGCTTATTAAAAATAACCACTTTTTGAGGTGACTCGATCACACCTAAATAAAAAAGATCAGTGGCGACTCCCATTTTCATTTTTTTCAAAATCCAAGTCGACCCCGTTTTTCAAAATAAAAAATGGTTTCGACACGTATAATAGGAAATTATCTTACTATTCATTTACTCATACAATAAACTGCATAATACATCCAAAGCAATTTGGCAATTAGCCTAACACATATAACCTCAACAAACATGTTAGTCATGTATTTCATGTGAATAAAAAGAACAAGAGCAAGAATGAGCTCATCAGGTATCAAGTTTCCAAGTATTTCATGCATATACAGATAATAGTTTCATTTTGATTTCACATGTTCTCATGTCAGAATTTCACCCATTGAATCATTTGAAATCTTGATGGATACTTGGGTAGTACACCTGAAGTGTATAATACTATAAATCCGTCCATTCATATACGAGAATGCTTTTATGAGCACTTAAACAGAAATCTCTCTCTCAAGAACTATAACGGGAAGCTCATTGAGCCATGTACAGCTTATCCGGGCAATATAACGAGAAGCTCACAAAGAGCCTATAAAGGGTAGCTCCAAAGAGCAATTAACGGGTAGCTCCGAAGAGCACTTAACGGGAAGCACCGAATAGCCATATAACTGGAAGTTCAAGAGAGCACTAACGAGAAGCTCACAAAGAGCCTTTAATCGGAAAGCTCACGAAGAGCCATATAACGGGACATTCATAAGAGCTGCGGTGTGCCCACAACACATGTAAGTTCACAACCGATCGGGATGCTCTGAAGAGCATTTAATGGGAAGCTCGCAAGAACACTAAAACGGAAAGCTTATGAGGTCTTATAACAGGATACTCTTTCGAGCTACGGTACGTTCGCAACATATGCAGGAACACTACCATTTCGGGAAATAGAAGCCTGTTTCCATCGAATCTTATTATCCAAAGGGACTTATTTATTTATCAGGGATTTTCAGTTATGAGATCAATTACATACACATATATGACATTTAAACAATTTACATATTCAACACTCAATATAAGCATATAAATATACACAATTAAGTTACACAAACTTACCTCGACAATTGTTCGTAACTTATAAACTACTAATCCAATACTTTTTCTTTTCCACGATCTAACTCCATTTTTTGATCTATTCGGATCTATACGAGTAAATTTAACATCAATTTAATACAATTTACATTCAATTCAATCCAAGTCACATCTTAGGCAAAATTACCATTTTGCCCCTATACTTTTAATTAATGACGATTTTATCTCTAGGCTCGGAAAATGAAATTCATGCAATTTAATCCTTATTACAAGCCCAGAAAAATTTTACTTGTATCAATAGAAGCCCATGTACTTCACAAAAATTAGAATTTTTCCATGAATTTTTACATTTTTACAATTTAGTCCCTGAATCACATTTTCATCAAAATTCCTTTAACAAAAGTTGTTTATTTATCAACAAACTTTCATTTTCTACCATAAAAATTCATAATTCAACTATATTCATCCATGGAAAAATCCTAGAACTTTGATAACTTTGCAAATTAATCCCCCAAAATAGCTTAATTATGCTATTACAATCTCGAAAATTAAGCCAAGAAAGCTTCCTTGAGCTCTTTTCTCTTAGCTAGGGTTTCCATAAAAAAATTTGGGAAAGATGATGGTAAATGATGATATTTTCTTTATTTAATCATTTACCATCTTTTAATATCTTTTATTTCCAATTTCATCATTTTATTTAATTAAATTTCCATGGATGAATCATCATCATTATCTACTAACTTCTCTTAATGGTCTATTTACCATATAAGGACCTCAAACTTTGAATTCCATAGCTATTTGATACTTATAGCTACCAGAATCCAACTTTTACATTTCATGCAATTTGGTCCTTTTATCAATTAGACATGTAATCGGTAAAATTTTCTTAAAAAAATTTTCATACGATTTTCCTATTATAATTCAGACATGAAATAATATTAAAATAATTATCTTTTTGGATTTAGATTTGTGGTCCCAAAACTACTATTCTGATTTCACTGAAAACGGGCTGTTACAACATGAATAGTTTTAGGATGCTAAAAAATATATTTCACAGCTTGTTGCATGATTTGCAAACAAATTATGGCTTAAAGCATGGAATGTATCGGTGATGGAGAAGTTACCATTATCATTGAACATTCTTGGAAATAGAGAATCAAATTCAAATGCAACAGAGCAATTTTAACGATCTGGGGAAACTGTTAGTCGAATTTTTACTAATATGTTGCATATATTTGCTCGAATGGGAATAGACACAATTAAACCCACTGAAGGTTAATTCGAGGAAGTATCAAACCATATTCAACATGATACAAGATATTGGCCTCACTTTAAATAAAATTTACACAATCTTTATATTTTTAAAATATAAATTATTTCTAACTTTTATCTCATTACTTTTATTTATTTTAAAGGATTGTATTGGGGCCATAGATGGAACACACATAAAGCATGCATTTTGCCTTCTTGTCAAATACCTTATATCAGACGGAAAGGTGAACCACCTCAAAATATTATGGCAGTTTGTGACTTCAACATGTGCTTTATTTTTGCATTTCCTGGTTGGGAAGGAGCAACACATGACAATAGAATTTTTTTGCAAGCACTTAGAAAACAAGAGTTATAGTTTCCACACCCTCCACCAGGTTGAACTTTAATTTTTTTAATTAATCTTTACATAAAAACAATATTAAATTTTTTAATTTATTTTTAAACTTGATATTATGTTTTACTTTTTTGTAGGAAAATATTATCTTGTGGATTCAGGATATCCACAAATGGCAGGTTTTCTAGGTCCATATAAGGGGAACGATATCATTTACCTGATTTTCGTCAAGGTAATCGTCGAGTATCTGGAAAAGAAGAAACCTTTAATCATGCCCATTCTTCGTTACGCTTTATGATTGAACGAACATTTGGAGTGTGGAAAAAAATGGTCAATATTAAGAGATATTCCAAGTTATTCATTCAACAAGCAAGTTTTAATAGTTATAGCAACCATGGTTTTGCATAATTACATTCGAAGACCTGCTTGGTCAAATGATGAGGATTTTTGAGAATATACCCGACATGCCAGTCTCTTCAGGCCATTTTGACCGAGGTGGATCGAGTTCTTCTAACAGTGAAAGTGACCTTAAAATCGCGATGTTAAGGGAAACCATTGCAACTAGTTTAATGAATTCATATTTGTAAAAACATTTTGTATCATAACCTAATTTCTAATAATAATGAAACTTGTTATGTCTTATGTTATTATTTTGTTTTTTTGTATTAAAAATCATCCGATTAGATACTTCAAAATTTGATCCAAGTATAGTGTTACCATTTGTGAAAATAATATTTATCATTGTTATAAAAGAATATTTAACTATAAAAATTAAAAATAATTATCATTTTATCTAATAAATAATTTAAATTGATTATATAATTTATTAAACTATTTATAATAAAATATTAGAAGATACATTTTAATATTTTATTAAATGAATTTATAAATTCACATATTTTAATAATTTTATAAAAGTAAAATAATTTAAAAATTATCTTATATATCAATTCTAATCTGATGTCCTTAATAGTCATTTTTTATTCTCACATCACCGCTACAGCTGCGTTTGAATCTAAACACACACTCCACCGTTGTTTCTAATCTCACCGCTATAGTATCTAATCTCACCGTTATAGTAACTAATCTCACCGCCGCCGCTATTTTTAACCTCACCAGAGGTAAACACACCGTCCATCCAAACTAAGCCTTAGCCTTCCATGCCAAATTGTAGTCATGTCATTCAAAGAACTTGTCCCATCACAAAGTAGAAATAGAATCGGATTGTAACAAGTTTGATGTGTCAAAGTATAAAGTCCTCTTTCTTTACCAATCCCTTTCATCTTGCTACTATAGAGATACTGCAAAATACAAAAGTCAGGATAAAAAGATACAAAACAATTCATGTCCTTTGTTAGTTTTGAAATAGAAATTAAATTAAAGCAAAAATGAGGAACATAAAACACATTTGTCATTTGTTTTTCATCAAAAAGAGTATATATACCTATATGAGCGATATATGTTCTTTTTTCTAGTTGGCATTTTGACAAAAGAAGGATTAGAACGACAACTAATAGGAGTTTCCAAACAATTTAAACTAAATACCATATGGTCAGTAGCTTTAGTGTCAATAATCCATTCCAAGTTTTATTCATTATGAGTTTCATGAACCATACTTGCTATGTTTGTTTTTGTAGTAACAAAAGGACATTTATTAAGAAGGTCCAAAATATGCTAATACGGATCATGTGTAAAAAAATGAGCTAAGTGTTAAGTTAAATGCTCTAAAGAATGTTGGGATGCATCATTAGCACTTGAATCATTTGATACAATTGCATTATTTTCCTAATATGATTATTTTCTTTCTGAATTTAAAGTTAGGATTATATGCCAAAAGCCTGTAGCAATTTTCTCTCTTATGCCCTTTTATCTTGCAATGATAACATGTTCTATTGAAAATTTTCTTTTGGCCACTTGAGACGTTGTAGAATACATGATTGAGTTCCATATTAACAGAACTAGGTGTGATTTGATATTGTGCTTCTTCTTGGACAAGCATTAAGTATGCTTGATAAATAGTAAGCAAAGGTTGCATAAGCAAAATTGATACGTTGAACATTCTTCTTTGAATTCTCACAAGCACAATAAGAATATGGTACCAAAACATTATATTCATCCCATAATAAACTAAGTTTAGTGAAATATGCTAAGATAGAACTTAATCCTTGTACATGAAAAGTTATTTCCTTGTGAAGACTTTATCATATCTTTCTTTAAGATGTTTCCAGACCAAAGATGCAGAAGAAGCAAAAACTGTACTAGTAGATAACTCTTTACAAACAATATTTAAGATCTAAGAAAGAACAATATCATTGCATCTTTCCTATTAATGATTCAGTGTTGTACTATAAAGACCTTTGTCACAAGTACCATCAACAAAACCTAATTTATTTTTGGCAAGTAAAACAATACGCATAGATCTAATCCAAATACTATAGTATTCTATCCTTGTTAACTTATGTGAAACCAAAAGAGTACCTGGTATGTCGGAGGGATGAATATACAATAGATGATTGTAATATAAAACTTCTGCACTTGTGGAATTTGTCTGCAACCGCTCTTTTACATTCACCATTGTAAATCTCCAAGACTCAATCAACCAAGAATTACAAACTACAAACAGAGAAAAAAATTGAAAAAAAAATCAAACGATTTTCTTTCTCCACAAGAAACTACAAACTGATTTCTTCTCTAACAAGAAATTGTATACAATGAAGAACAACTAGAAGAAAATTATATCAGAATCTTGGTAGGCTTTGGTACCATGTTGAAAATGAACAATAATGAATTATTATAAAAATACTAAGAGAAAAATACACCACATTTCATTATTTTCGGACTAATACATGTTGCATATATATAGACTTGTAGTATATTAGCTTCTAACTAACCTATTAACTTGTTTTAACAAATATTGTATTTAAAACCAATCTCTATTGGATCGAATGGTAATGAATTTGATGTCCTTCAAATAAAATTTCAAGTTTGAGTATTGTAAATGGAGAAAACAATATTGGAAATAGTTTACTCTTGTATAAGGATCCAACCCAACTTAACTTCAATTTTAATAAAAACCCGACGTGACTTTTAAATATTGAAAGATTTTAAACAAATAATAAAGTTTATTTCTTCCATTTATTCTTAAAAGAAGTCTCATTCAAAGAACAATGGCATATATGCAATTCTCTTCGTAGTTGATTCCTTAATTCAAGAAAATAAATAAAAAAGATGGTTTCATTATGAATTTCATCCTTCATGAAATTTGAAAAGTTAATTACTCTATTTTGATTTGTCACAATTTAGTTATCCTACATTCAAGAAATTTAAAAGCTAATCCAATTAAATAACACGATCAAGACCTTGCCGGTAAACCACTCAAAAGAAAATTAATAGTTTCACAATTTATATAAAGAGGAATTAGTAAAAGTTCAATAATTCAATGGTTTATATGTAACAAATTAGTAAAAGCAACAAATCGAGTTCATGTATTTATCATACCTAGACTAATTTCTCAGTTTTTGTAAAGTACGAGAACTAAATTAAGACAAATTAGAAGAGAGAGGCTAACTTCTTAAGTTTCATAAAATAGAAGGATAAAGTCAAAATTATACCAAAAGAAGATATTAGCCGAAATACCAGCTATAAGCACTTCTAAGGTACAATTTATCGTGTTGCAGCTTAGTTTGGAGTCTCAAGACTGTGGAGGGTTTTATTTACCCTCGTAAAAGAAAAGAAAGGAAAGGAAAGGGTTTTAGGCGTTTTTCGTCCATATCTCCCTTTGTTTTTGTTCCCTCTTCCTTCTTTTTTTCTCTCTCTCTTCATGGCCTCAACTCTGCAACCCTCACAGTCACGGTCCAACTTGTAAAAACCCTCCAAAAATCTCCAAAATCTTGACCCTTCAATACCCCAAAATTTTCCATCTTTGCCACTGCAAGACCCCCAACAAAAACCAAGCAAAACGGCTCCTTGTATAGTAAACAACACTAGCAGCAAGCTAGCTAGACTTGCAGATATCATGGCTACTATGGGGATTGTTTCTTCTACTTCCCAAACTGCTGCTACCCCTTTCGGTAGACCGTTTTGCCCTTCTTCTTCTTGGTTTTTTCGGTCTCGTTCCAGGCACTTCTTTTTGGCTTCTTCTAGAGCCTTACAAAGGTTTCACTCTTTAACTTTTTCTTTTCCTCTGTGTTATTTGGGCGCCGGGGGAGGGGTTAGCTAGTTTATTGGTCAATTTGATGCTCCTTTATCCTATAAAAGAACGTATATATTGTTTAATTGGTTTTCATTTCATTAGCTGCTGTTGCCTGTTTTAAGAGGGTTTTGGTATTGTATACTGGATAAGGTGCCATTTTTATCGCTTTTGTTTATTTTCGGTGTGTAGGTGTTTGTTTTCTGCCTTTTTTTTGTTCCCCCCTCTCTTTATTTGGGTTTTTTTAGATTATGTGCTGCTGTTGCATATTCCTAGAAGGTTTTGGGGTTAGTAGTGTAGGATGGTGGTAAAATGTGACATAAGATGTACATAAGCTATTGGGATGGTACTGTAGTATCTTGAGTTTTTAGAATGTGAGTTTCTTTAGGGAAATGGCAAATAAAGTGGGGCCAATGATATTTTTGTTGTTGTTGTGATACTCTGATTGGAGTGCTAATTGCGATTTGCATGAAGTCTAGAGTCCTTTGTCCTTCTTTACTCTTTTGTTCTTTTTGGTAGATGACATGCTAGAATAAGTGCTTTATCCAAATTAATAGGTGCTTCTGTTAATTTTTGCCTTTTCTTTACATTACAGGCGAGAAATGTGCACAATGCAGAGTGTTCACTGTGCTTTTCTCAGTGCAACCATGTCAAGTAGTTCCCGGCATTGCCATCATCCCAAAGATATGAGACTTAAGGTAGCTCCTTCTGAATATGCCAGAATGGTCCACCCTGAACCAGATTGTTATCTGGCTGATAACAAGTACAAAGGAGTACGGGTTGACCATAAAACGAATGAAAACTCCGCTAGTTTTGGAAAGTCTGAAGTAACATCATTTCGAGTGAATGATTTTACTTTTACTCCGAAAATTACTGGCATACCCAATGCTGCACACTCATGGGAAAAAGAAGCTTATAGGGTGAAGAAAAATAAGGAGATGGCAAAGGAGAGCTTTAAAGGCCGTAATTTTTCTTCCGACGACCAACAATACTTGAATCTGAAGCTTACTGGCTCCCTATTTAAGACAACTAACAAAGAAGAATCAGTTTCCGGAAATAATGGGAGAAGTGTTACTCTTTTCGAGAGTCATTGCCCACCCCTACCAACCAGTAATAGTCAACTATCCATTGAAAACACCGTAGCTACTGATGAAATAAATGGTTTTAAGCAGCTGAATAGGACCGAAGTTTCTGGTAATGGATCATTGCCAGGGCTGGTCTTTGATGACCACGAAGACCTTGGAACCAGTGAAGATGGTGATTTTCTATTTGAGGATCATTCTCCGCAAACCCCAACTAGCAGTAAACAAATTTCTAGAGCCAAAAGTGTAACTTCCGATAGGGTAAATGGTTCCAAGCAGTTAAATGGCTCGTCACAGGGGGCAGTTTCAGATGACATCCAAGACAGAGGACATATGGATCCTAAAGTAACCAGAAGGGACCAAGCCAATGAAAATGGGGTGGCTAGCAGTGAAGAAAATCTCCCAGTTTATCGAAATGATATTCACAAGCAGCTTGCTAAGATTTATGACCAGGTTCTTGTTGTAGATAATATCTCCGTCGCGAAGGAAGTTGTTCTGATGCTTACAACCAAATTCAGGCATCTTGTTCATGCATGTGATACTGAGGTATTAGTTCTGCTAGTACATATCTCTTTTACCATCTTGTTGTAGATAATATTTGCTTCAAGCACTATCCAGTCTAGATGTGAATGAGTTATTGTCTATTTGCTGATGTAGTGTATTTGCAGGTATCTAATATTGATGTGAAGCAAGAGACACCTGTTGATCATGGTGAGATAACATGTTTCAGTATTTATTCGGGAGCAGATGCAGATTTTGGAAATGGGAAGTCCTGTATCTGGGTCGATATTCTAGACGGTGGTGGCAGGGATCTTCTGAAGGAATTTGTTCCATTTTTTGAAGATCAATCCATCAAAAAGGTGAAGTACACTTTGTCTTTTCTCACGTTTCTGCTGATATGCTTCTCCTTTTTTATGTGCTAGCTACTGCTTACCCCATTGGAGCACTAGATCATACCTAGTCCTGAAACAAATTTGATGTTGATGTACAGGTGTGGCACAATTATAGTTTTGACAGTCATGTTATCAATAACTATGGGCTTGAGGTTTCTGGATTTCATGCTGATACAATGCATATGGCACGGTTGTGGGACTCATCAAGACGTACATTGGGTGGTTATTCTCTTGAAGCACTTACGGGTGATAGAAATGTTATGCAAAGGAGCACGTGGTGTAAAGAAGAAAAGGAACTGATAGGTAAAACATCAATGAAAACCATTTTTGGCAAGAAAAAGGTGAAAAAAGATGGATCTGAGGGAAAAATGATCACCATTGCCCCTGTTGAGGAGTTACAGCGGGAAGAACGCAAATTATGGATTTGTTATTCTGCCTTAGATTCTATAAGCACACTGAGGCTTTACGAGAGCTTGAAAAACAAACTATCAAGCATGTCTTGGGTGTTTGATGGTAAAACAATTCCTGGAAAGTCCATGTATCACTTCTATGAAGAGTATTGGCGGCCATTTGGTGAGATTCTTGTAAAAATGGAACGTGAGGGAATGTTGGTTGATCGGATGTATCTTGCTCAGCTAGAGAAGGTTGCTAAAGTAGAGCAAGAGATTGCTGCTAATAGGTTTCGCATTTGGGCATCTAGATATTGTGATGATGCCAAGTACATGAATGTGGGTAGTGATACTCAGCTCCGCCAGCTTCTTTATGGTGGCATACTTAACAGGTACTAATTTGGTACAAGAACATCAATATTAATCTGCACATTGCATTGAAATTTGGGCAGTATATTGAATATAAGTGAGCAAGATGCATTTTGTCGTTTCCTAAATCAGAAATATTGTTAATATCCTAATTACATGCCTATATTCAAATTTCTTGCTGTTAAGTCCTTGCTAACTGTTGTTGTTGGTTTTATGGAGGCAGTGCAAGAAATTCAGAACTTGATGTTGCTTGTGAACATTCATTTCCTGTAATCTGTGGAATTTTTCATACCATCAACCAATCAAATATAATTTTTCATTATCCAAAAGATGTGCATGTGTGTGTGTTTGTGTGCTGTGGATCCAAATTTGAGCCTTCATGATTAGAGAACTTTCAGGGTGTGGATAGAGATGGAGATAGAGAGTGTGTTGAAAATTTGAAACTTCCCAACCATTAACGTGATTGTTTCTTATTACAGCAAGGATCCAAATGTGAGCCTCCCTGATGAGAAAACTTTCAAAATTCCAAATGTTGATAAAGTGATTGAAGAAGGCAAAAAGGCTCCCACTAAGTTTCGCAATATTAAGCTATGTAGCATTGGTGTTAAGCTCCCTGCTGAGATTTACACTGCCACTGGTTGGCCATCCGTTAGTGGTGTTGCTTTGAAGAGCTTAGCTGGGAAGGTTTCCGCTGAATATGATTTCACAGAGGACACCGGTGATGGTGATATTGATGATTATCCTGAAACAATGACTGCAGTTGATAAATCTGCATATGGAACTGCTTTTGCAGCTTTTGAGGATGAGGAAAAGGGGAGGGAGGCATGCCATGCTATTGCATCATTATGTGAAGTTTGCTCTATCGACTCCCTTATATCCAATTTCATTCTACCCTTGCAGGTGATTTTGATGCCTTGTTTGATTGGTCATACATGTTAATCAGCTTTTACAGTTTTCTAATATGCCTGGCTTACTTTCCATCTCTAGTATCTTTTATATATATTTTTAATTGAGGACTTATGCTAGTGCTTCTTGGTCAAAATTTCTACCAAATAATGAGAGCTGTGCATGTATCCACTATTGTGTGGTAATACTACTAGGAGCGTGGCAACATGATTGCATCATATGTTCTCCTGTCAATTATAGTTTATCGTTAACAGAGGAAGCTATCGAAATGCTGGTTTGGTATTTGATCATGTGGGTAGTTGATGCTGCTAGGTGCTAACAAATCGGTAAAATTATGTATGGAATTGCGATGGCAGTTGCTTAAATTATATGCTAAGTTGTCATATACCTGGAGTACATTATTGCAAATACTTATCTGGTTAAAAAGAAAAAACAGAAGTTTGTTTAAGAGCTTGTGTCTTTCAAGAGCAACTCCTCTCTCTGTCTGAATAGTCATGAAAATCATCAAGGCATTTTTATAATTTTTTCCTTAACTTCAACTATTATTTCATTTCACTTTACTAGTTTTGTACCTTAAAATTCCTGGAATGGATTATACTGAGAATGATCTCTTTTTACTTCAGGGGAGTAATGTATCAGGAAAGGGTGGGCGTGTCCATTGTTCATTGAATATCAATACAGAAACTGGGCGCTTATCTGCAAGGAGACCAAATTTGCAGGTTCATTTTTCTTTTGTTTTGTTCTCTGCCATTATATTAGCTAGCATTTGAATTATTAGAACCTCAAGGTTTGATACATGCCTATAACCACTACGTCAGTCAGGTAGCAAAGACAATTTTCTTGAGGTGAAACATGGTGGACCATGTTTTCTTCAGTAGTATAAATATTCATATCACAGTTTAGTTAGTTTTCTGCCATGTAGACATGGTTGCTTCCTCCACAAAGTTGTCAGAGTAGGGCATTAAGAAAACAAAAAAACAGTTTTTGTTGCTCCTCTGGTCATCCGTCTCTTGTCTGCTGGATTGGGATGGAAACTTTATAGTATTAACATCCTTTTTGTGGTTTTTTAAATTCAGAATCAACCTGCTCTAGAGAAGGATCGATATAAGATACGTCAGGCCTTTGTGGCTGCCCCTGGAAATTCTCTTGTTGTTGCAGATTATGGGCAGGTAAGTTCATCGAGCTTTCTTACTTTTTCATGTAATTTCTTGTATTGATTAGAATATAAATTCATATTACAGCTGGAACTTAGGATTCTTGCACATCTGGCTGACTGTAAAAGTATGTTGGATGCCTTCAAAGCTGGTGGAGATTTCCATTCAAGGACTGCAATGAACATGTACTCTCATATCCATGAAGCTGTTGAAGAGGGGCAAGTTCTTCTTGAGTGGCATCCTCAACCTGGTGAAGAGAAACCGCCAGTTCCACTTTTAAAGGTGAAGTAAAAAATCATTTTTGGTTGTGAGCATTCACCTAATGGTGGGTAGAGAAATCAGCTCAAATAATTTCATTCACCTAAATGATGTACAGAAAATGGTGAAGATCTGATGACAAGGATTTGGCTAGTAATTGTCCAAACATCTTAACATATGTTTATTCTGGAAACTTGTCTTAGATATCTTGCTATATCAATGACTGTGATTCAAGTATGACCTAAACTGCTTTTGCAATTTGAAAGTTGTTAAAGATTTGATGTTTTGTTTTGAAGTCATTGTCATTGGTTTGCTCAACATAGTGTATTTATAAATGTAAAATGGACATTGATTTGGAGTGGCTTTGCATATCTTGGGATATTATTACCCAACTGTTATTGTAATCTGGATTGATTTTGATTGTTGAATCCAACCGGGTTGAAAATTGTGTTTCTTTTCAGGATGCCTTTGCTTCTGAAAGAAGAAAAGCTAAAATGCTTAACTTTTCCATTGCATATGGAAAAACTCCTGTGGGGCTTGCTAAGGATTGGAAGGTATGCTTGAAACCTAAAATAACAGTTAAAACTTAAAATCCATTAAGCCACCAAGTTCATTATTGTTTCACCTCTCAGGTTTCTGTAGAAGAAGCAAGGAACACTGTTGATCTATGGTACAAAGAAAGACAAGAAGTGCTTGAATGGCAGAAACGGCGTAAATTTGAAGCTCAGAAATTCGGCTGTGTTAAAACATTGCTTGGAAGGGCTCGCCGCTTCCCATCATTTGCTCATTGTACACGTGCTCAGAAAGGTCATATTGAACGGGCTGCTATCAATACTCCAGTGCAGGTTCACTTCTTTCTCACGCACTCAACTAAAACTCTCTTTCTCACTCACTCTCTCTCTCATCTAGTTGAGGTGTTACAGGGGAGTGCCGCTGATGTTGCAATGTGTGCTATGTTACAAATATCAAAGAATGAACGTCTAAAGGAGCTTGGCTGGAGGCTTCTTTTACAGGTTATGCCTTTTATATTTTCATCTATTTGCTCTAACTCAATTTTCTATTTGTAGTGGTCTAAAGGCTATACAAACTTTAATTCTTTAAGAAACAAAATTTTGACTATATTGCCTGATTCTTCTTTCTGGAACTCTTAAGCCAATACTCTTATGATTTCACTAGTCTTTGCATTCCATTACTGATGTTACTCGTGCTTTAGTTGATGAGTACTATTGATAAATATGCGCATGTTGTCTTGAACCAATATAATTATTTCACAAGTTTTATACTATTATGTACAGTCTTCACAATCACATTTCTTAGGTTACCATATTGATGTGTATCTATAGTCATTGTCCTGCAAATTCTTTAGAAATAACATCCTTCAGAAAACAGGTTCATGATGAAGTAATCTTGGAAGGACCAAGTGAGTCGGCTGAGATTGCAAAAGCAATTGTTGTTGACTGCATGTCAAAGCCCTTTGGAGGAAAGAACACTCTTAAAGTTGAACTAGCTGTTGACGCCAAGTGTGCTCAAAACTGGTATGCTGCCAAATAGACAGTGGTTCGAGCTCCGAACATGTAAATTTTGGTTTCAAGAACTTTATTCCAAGATGCTGCTTTTTCCTCTAAAGAGGGATGTCAGAGCTCGAGTTGTCCTTTTCTTTGGTGCTGCGGTAATTTCATACCTAAGGCTGTTCCTTAGGCATTTCATCTTCTGTTCAGTGATGTAGCCTTTGGGGTTTTTTTGTGGATTTGGGGCATGCTTTGGGGCTTTAGTTGCACTGCAGCACCATATGTACAGAAATTATTGTTGTCGTTAGTTAGTTCCTTGTAAAATACTGATAGTACTATGATTCTTTTTCCTTCCTTTTGAGAAATGAAGGTATGCTTGATTTTGTTTCCTTTTATGTAATTCATGCTGTTCTATAGTTTTATACCTGTATTATTTATAGCCTGAGTGTTGATAAAAACGTAAAATGTCAGAAGCATCGGCAAGGTTCAAAAATAAAAGCCATTAGAACATCCTGTCTCTGTAAGACGCCAAATATGAGTCTGGTTGATTAGAGAACATATAGGAAAAATCAACTAAGAACTAACTGGCTTAAGTCTGTTTGGTACCTACCTAAAAATTAAGCTCACTAAAGTAAAAAGACAGATTTCAGCGGCATGGAACATATTTCTGTGTAAACTATGACCTAAAGCCATGGAAAATGTTTTTGTCTGGATATATTTTGCAAGCGATGTTAACAGTTGATAACAATTTCAAGCTCTATTCAAGAAGATTCAAACAGACCTCATTAAGCCATCGTCTCAACCACAACATGCTATACCATTAGATTGTAAACACCTTTCAGGTGTGCTTTGATATAGTTTCATCTTCCAAACATTTTATCCTTTTTACAGTACTCTTGTCCCTCTGAATCAAGGCAGGCTTTGTTAATCTGCCATTCATGTAAAATAAATGCATTGAACCAGAATCCTCATCAAGAAGTTTGCAAGCACAACACAAGATTTCAAAACCAGCAGAGATTACTTATCAAACTGTTGCAGCTCAATTCCCCAGGTTGATGCTAACTGCAATAGAAGTTGGTCAGGTGCCACACCTTCCCAATCCTCAGGTGGATCCAATGTGGAAGCTGCCTCATGCAAATTCAACAAAAGCTCTTTCTTCAACTCCATAGAAATACCCAGTGCATCAGGTCCATTTTCTAACACAACTTCTACCAGCTGAAAAAGTTGTAGGAGAAAAATGAGTAATTTGAAACTTTGAGAAAGAAAATGTCTAACTAAATCAGCTTTAACTAAAATGATCAAGGATTAAAAACCTATACCTGTTGAATCCAGGATAGACAAATATCAAACAAATCCTGCTCCAGAAGAAATTGCAGAATAGCATGCAAAGCCTCATTTGCTAACTCATTGGATAGTTGGTCAACCACAGGGCCCGATCTATCCATTAGTTTTATAAGCAAGAGATCATCCCCTGTAGACAGAACCTCAGCATAAGCAGAATCCATATCACCTACTTGAAGGGCGTGCATTGCATTGCTCCAAGAAGTCCATATAGGATCTCGCTCCGGTCCAACATTATCATCTCCAACAGCTTCAGCAATCAATTCAGGAGCACATCCTGTTCGCGATGCTCCACTATCCTCACCAGCTACACGAATTGCTTCCAAGGTAGCTTCATCCTTTGATGCTTGCCAGACACTTCTAGCAGAAGGCCCTTCATCAAGCCTCACAGGACCGGGACCTTTATCCCAAGCCCTCCTGCCACCAACCTGATCACTCTCGTGTTCTGATTTGGGTGATCTACCATCCAGGCCGCTGCTAGCTGGATCTCTTCTTGATGCAATTTGCCCATTCCTAGAAGCACCGAATGCAGGGAAATCCCAATCGTCAGAAATTTCAGATCTCCAAGAAGGTCCCCTTCCACGGCCGCCCGGAGCAGTTCCGTCAGATTGCGCAAACCTCTCTCCGTATGGGATTTGTCCATTGAACTTAGAACTATAATCAGAGAAGCCATTATATTTCCCTAAAGGTCTGTTAGACGATCCCTCAAACCCCGGCATAAAATTACCGCTTCTGCCTGAAGATATTGATAAATCCCTAGCCATGTCTTCAACAATTCTCTCAAGACCCCTAACTCTGTTTTCTAAAGTTACCCTGCTATGATGAGAACCACCCATAAAATCCTGCAACATAACAACGAATCTTATTGATCATTAAAGCATTCACTAGGATCCTAAATACAGAGTTCAGAAAATACCTGCAACATGTTCATGAGATTCGCTTGTTGTCTCTCAAGCTGCAATAGCTGCCTCTGAATAGCCAGCCAATTTCCTTTATTGCTGATGAATGACCCTTCAGACTGTCCATCCACCTTTGAGCAACCCAAATGATTTCCAGATTGTTCTCTTTGATTTACATCTATCCTGCCATCAGCCTCAAATGCCTTTGTTCTTAGGTATTTCCCATTTATCTTCTCTTCAGGCCATTTATCCCCCACATCAGCAGCTCCTCTCTCCATGTTATGGTCTTTGCAGTTGGAAGATGCATGAATGTCATCTGTCTGGCTGTTTCGTAGACAATTCAATCTTCTTCTTGCATCTGGATCATGCAGTTCTGATTCTTCCTCACCCTTCATGTTTGAAGAATTACAGTATCTGCGAGGAACAATTACTTCAACTGGCAAATCACCAGAACCCCTCGATTCAAGTTTCTGGAAGAATTCAGGATTTAACTCTTTGTCCGTTAATGCAGGTGCTTTCTTCTTTAAAATTACAACTGCTTTTTCAGGAATGCTTCCACCTTTGCCTTTGGAAACAGAATCAGAAGTAGGGGAAAGATTATTAGATGAATCCTTCACTGATGGGTCATTTTTTTTACCACCAGCATTTGGGTTTTTCAAGCCATTCTTTTGTGATGATTCAGTAGTTTGAGTATTGTCACCATCTACAGCATTAATTGAAATAAGTTTATCCAAAAGAAGTATTAAACATCTGAAGGACAAGCGATAAAACTTAGAAGCACATAACAAACATACTTACCACAAGATGAGGCTTTCTGGTAATCTGCAGCTCCATCATCCCCTTTCCCTGCAATCTTCTTCCATAATTGCAATGCTTCTGTCATGGCATCTCTCACAGGTTTTATCTGTTTAACCAATTATTAAGCATTATTCAACACAATAAAATTTCCATAAATCAGTGTTGAGTAACACCGTATATGTTTCATTAGAAGAGATGGGAGTGATGGATAAACACTGATGAACAACATCATTCAGAGGACCACAATGCTTGATGTATATTGATTAGTAATGAATCAGACAAGTCCCCTGCCTTCCTCAATCATAATGTACAAACTGAAAGTCCCTTTGAAACCATTTCAGAAAGCAGGAATTCATCTAGCCCAAATTGACATTATCTACTTCCCTAAAAACGTATTCTATCTCCACAAAAGGGAAATTTAGGTTGAGAGAAAGCGCATAACTTGCACCATCTCAATAGACCAGATCCATTCATGAAAAGAAGAAAAGAAGTAGATGGTCTTGGACCAGTGATGTCTACATAATATCAAAATTTGGTAACCACAGATTTGTATGTGACACTGAGTGCAGGCATAAAAACATTATATGAAAGAAAAATGGCTCTAGAAAACTACCCTATCAAATCGGCAATCCTCCAGTAATGTTATCGTTGAAGATGCTCTATCTGCAATCAAGTTGCTTGAATGTAGTGCCAAGGCACTTAAAGCATCAGCAGCTGCCTTCCGAGTTGCCCAGTCTGTGCTCCCAAGGCATTCATGGATGCTTTGCAGTAAAGGTTCCAAGCTCTGCGGGGCAATCACTCCCACCTGCAACAAGGCAATCATAATTTTCACAGAACTAAAGTTTGTTCTTCTTTTGTGAAATTCTTCAAACATACTAAAATGTATTTCCCATCTAGCTACCTAATTTGCTCTATTAAAACATAACAAGGTGCACATTATCAGCCAGGTAAGCAAGCACATAAATACAAATTAAGAAACTACAAGACTTTCATTTAAGCTGCCCTTGAACATCAACAAAACAAACAATATAAACCATCAATATCCTAGAACAACGTACATAATCAAAATCAAGCCAAAAACAACTACATGCCAAACCTGTGACAAACTCGCCACTACTGGCAAAAGGGAAGCCTTAGCCAAAAAATTCTGGTTATTCAACAGCTTGCAGATCCTTGGACACAGCTTGTGAAAAGCAGCCAAAGGAGGGTCAGAAGCACATTCCACCATCTTAGCCATACATGTTGCCGCACCAGATTGCACCCCTTTATTCTGTTCTCCCATTGCTTCGAACAATGGCTTTACAAACAATCCCACCACAGTCCCCCCATTCTCCCCTTTCAAATACTGCCCTGAAAGGGCCCCAATCGAATCGCGACAAGCATCTTTCACACCTGAATCAGCATCTTTCAGCCTTTTAACAATGTGGGCAACGATTTTAGCCAAATGGGAAGCTGCCAATTCACCGTGGCAATTACATAGCACTGACAGTAACCTTAAGGATTCTTTTTTCACAGCTGGTTTTGGATCGTTGGAAGAATCAAAAAGGCAATTGAGTAACATAGGAAGGGATTCATGGGAAATAGATTGGATTATCGTTTCAAGATCTTCAACGGCAATCTGGTAAGTATCACGGTCAGAGAGCTTGGAAAGTGAGGTTAGAATCCTTTGCTTTTGTTCCACCATTGCAAGATGAGAAGAAAGTGAAGAGGGTTTTGGAGGGTTTGAAGGAGGAGGTAAAGTTGAAGCCTTTGAAGGCTTTGTTGACTTGGCTGCCTGGGAATTACTCATTTCAAAACAATGAGAAGAAAACGATGGGTTTTTGAAGAAATGGGATTTCAAAGATTGAAACAAAGGGGAAGTTGTGAATGGGATTTTCTAGGAAATTAAATTGTTTTATGAATAAAAAAAAAAAGAATGGGATTTTGCATACAATGTAAGAAAGTTTTATGAAGAGAGATGGAGTAAGACACAAGGGACAGAGAAAGCTGAGACAGTGAAGAAAGAGAGGGGGTTTTGATTTTTTTTTTTTTTGAAATTATTTGTTTTTTTAGTTATAATAATAAGGTAAAGTCTAATTAATTAATGCGATTAACGTGACTTAACTTAGATAAATACTCTTGACTATCATATTCTACGTTATGAAATTATTTGTTCTTAAGTTAAAAAAGAGAGGACAAATTGACATTTAAATTCGATAATTAGAACGTTTTAATTTATTTTTGGAGGGTAGGGTTTGATGTGATGACCAGATCATGACGCTTGATTTTGATTGGTCTGATTTTGTAACGTGAGTGGTGAGGCCCGCTAATGAGGAGTGGGGACCTTTTCAACATGGGACATCACATGGAACAACAAAAATAAAAGGGTAAGTTGTTATTTAGTCATCCGAGTTTATCCGTCTTTCTATTTTGGTTACTCATTTAAAAAAATTTCTTATTTTAATCATTATCATTAGATAAATTGTCAATTTTAGTTATTCTACCATTAAATGCTTTTGGTCATCAGACGGAATACTGGCGTGCTAGTCTTTTGATTGACATAATACCAAATTTAACCATTAACACTTTGCTTTGGTTCTAATTCTAAAAATAATATATATTTCCAATTTTTCAAAATTATAAATTTTTAGAATTTGGACTAAATTGATAAAATGTATAAATATTGAGGTTAAATTTATTAATTTTTTAGAATTAAGACTAAACTGATAGAATGTGAAAAGTGTTAAGAGCTAAATTTATTATTATACCAATCAAAAGATTGTCACGTCAACATTCCATCTAGTAATCAAAGGCATTTAACGGCAAAGTGATTAAAATTTACCACTTATCTAATGAGATTATGGGAGTAACTAAAATAACAAATTTTTAAAAGGTGGAAAAACTCAGATGACTAAATATATAGTTTACCTAAAAAAAATTTCGCTAAGCACTAAGAAGTCTATTTTGGTGGTAAGGCAAATATTTTATTTTACTTTATTTGTTTTGAATAATCTCATTATAATTTTGATTAAATTTACTTTTTTTGGCATAATACCTAAAATTATCTATAACACCTCCCCAACTCATAAATAAAAGGATAATGCACCTTAGCGCAGTTGAACCCACATCTTTCTATATTAACAATGATGTCTATGTAAATCAAGCTAAGACTTAAGCGCAAATTATCTTCTTTTTTTTTTTTAAATTTAAATTGGAAAGGTAACCCTTTTTCCTTAAAAGAAATAAAAACCTTAAACGGTTGGTTTTATTAATTTATTATATATAGATGATTGAATTATTGGTTTTATTAATTTCTTTCATGAAAGCTACTATTTTGCTAATTCTTTATATATATAGTTGAATTTGAAGTTAAGAATTTAAGTAAAAAGTTTACCTAATTAAGGGAACTTTCTGGTACTAATTTTATAAGTCTATCCCAATTTACATTCGTTGGATGATATGACACTTGCAAAATAAATATATTTATAAATATTGGTATAATTAATAAAGATGGTTTTGTTTGAATAATAAAATATAAATATTGGAAACTATAGAAGTTTAAGTAGGGCAAAATACTAAAAAAAGTCATATTTTTTTAAAATTTATCGAAATGGGTCCGGTATTTTATTATTTACCGGAATGGGCCATTTTCCCCGAAATCGCGTCCACGTCGGTAGCGATATTAGGGGCGTGTCGACAAATCGCCCACGTCGGTAGCGATTTGCTTACGTGGACACAAATCGCGCCTACGAGGACGCGATTTGCTGACACGTCCCCTGACATTGCGCTAACGTGGACGAGATTTTGGGGAAAATGGCCCATTCTGGTAAATAATAAAATACTGGGCCTATTTCGGTAAATTTTAAAAATATAGGGCTTTTATGTGTAATTTACCCCTTTTTTTTGGTATTTTGCCCCTAATAATACATATTATAATACATATTAATGTATTACTGTAATATGTAGCTCAAATTATGTATTATAGTTAATATTCATAATATTGTAGCTCAAATTGTCAATCCGTCTATACTATTGTACTAATAATATATATTAATGTAATATTGAAGAGTTAATTGATTAAAAAATAAATGCAACAAGTACAAAAAGATTCAAAATTATTACCAACAAGATTTGAACCAAGGTACTAAGGGAAAAGAGCAAGTATCTTAACCAACTAAGCTAAACTAATTAACTAACATATTATAAAAATATTATTATTATCTTAATTATATTACTTACGTTCTAACGATTTATCGGACCTATTCCATACACGTGTCAAATCGAAAAAATAATACAACAATTCTGTAAAAAAAATATCCGGTGTTTACTTCAAATAAATAAGGAAAATAAGGATTTGAATGTTTCAAAATTCAATTTTAAACCGAAAAAATCAAAATTTAGAGGCAAAAAAGGATCTTTTTCGACAAAAACTGCGACAAGCGCCTTCTACATTTGTCGTAGCGAGATCTCAAAAATTATTCAAATAAAAAATCGTCTCAATCGGACAACCGAGCCAAAAGTTATGACCTTTCAAAATTTTTCAAGCTAAAAAACATAAACTGTTTATGAATTATTGCTTCAACGTCAGCAAATCGCGCTTACGTGGACGCGATTTGTTGCTATGTAAGTAATCACGCTGACGTGGACGCGATTTGCTGACACATCCCCTGACATCGCGCTGACGTGGACGCGATTTCGGGGAAAATAGCCCATTCCGGTAAATAATAAAATACCGGGCCCATTTCAGTAAATTTAAAAAAAAAAGGCTTTTATGTGTGATTTACCCGCTTAAGTATTTATATTTTTATAAAAAAATATAAAATAAAAAAAATATTTTTAAAGTAATATAATTTATTTTATAAAATAAAAATAATTTCGTTATTATTCTATTGAGTTAGTATCCGATTAATTTTTGGTACTAAATTTAATAAAGAATTTATATCAGTAGAGATGAGTAGTTTTTATTCCCCTTCCACAGCTCCACATAGCAAACGATATAATTGAACTTACACACCCAAAAGTGATATCTACCCGTTGTCGGCAATTTATCCTTAACTGGTTTCAGTAATTCCAGATTTAGTTTTTGGCCCATGCATGAAACCTTTAAGATAGATATGTATTTACTCATTGGGAGAGTAGCCCAATTTCATAGATCCAAAATGGGTTTAACAGGCCATTGGTAAAGACTTCACTTTTCTCACCCCTTCCATGAATCTAACCAAGTTAATAGCAAGTCTCACGGTTAAAAGCCTTCATTTTTCTCCGGCAATGGTAGGCGGACTTGCACTCAAAGTAAACATTTTTATAAGTGGCAACGTACCATTGGTTATTGGAACATGGTTGGTAACTGGCAAGTCATGTTTTTTGCTGCACTATGATTGGTGTTGGTTGACTGGTCTGACAAGAAACAAATAAGACATAACACTATTCATCACAAAGTTAGATTTCAAATAAGGCGACATAATCAGAAAAACAAAACAAATGTGATAGATTTTTTATTTACAAAAAAAATTTAAAGTTCAGTTTCACTTTTTAGTTGTGTTTTCAATTCATCCTGTCATCTTCAAAGTTGCTGAGTTCACACTTTAATGCACTTTGGTATTATAAAGTGGTAAGCCTTTTTAATGTCAGCCTTTTATGATTAGAAAGTGTTGAACTTGTTTAGGTCAGATATAATTGTTATGCTGTAGAAAAGATTGTCGATTTTTTCCCCTTTCGGATTCCATGATTTTTTGGTTGCCTGGATTTAGGTGAAATTTCTTACTTTCTGGTTTGATTTAGTTGGGTGGTGTTTCTGCTTGTTTCCTGATGGGATCAACGTTTTCTTTTTGATCCATGGTTTTGATTTTATGATGGGATTTGATGCTAAATCTGGAAAACTGCTTGAGAGATTGATTCATAATCTAAACCTGCAATTTCATATTGCAAGAACTGACCTGAAATTTCGATGAAAACTGGAAATTTTCTCATTACATTTATGGATTTGCTCTCTTTCTTTTGTTTCTATATAACTATGGATGTAGCTTTTCAGCCTTTTCTTGATCTATTTGCTTTCCTTGGGTCGCTGTGAAAATGGTAAAAACAGCACTGCTTTAATGGAGAACCCTGCAAGTTCAATATCTGTAGCTTTTCTACTTGTTGAAAATTGTCACTCAACTATGAAGCATATAAGCTACATATAGACTGAAATCAGTGTAATTTCGTTTGTTGTTGGATGACAGGCTCCTGGACAATCTTTTGTTGAAATATTAACTTGGAAAACAGGTTCTCAAAGGGTGACAATATCTTAAAAATACAGAGGAAACATGGTGCAAAAACTAGAAGCTATCAAGGGCGGTGGAGGATCAATTAAGGTGGGGACTAAGGGAACAATCAGTTCCCTTATGACACGGGAACTGGACTCCGTTAAACCGGCACCTAAAACACCGGTGTCTTTCAGACACAAATCTCAGACAATTCCTACATCAGTTGCCTGTGGTTCTCCCACTCCTAAAAGATTACAGCTAAGGAAATCTTTGGATGGAGCAAGCACCAATGGCAATGACAACAATTACATAAGTTACAAACACCACCAAACTTCCCAGAAGACAAAAAGCTTGTCCAAAAGCACCCACCAGATTCCAATGCTTGGTTTTGAGAATATAGCTTTAGATAGAACTCCTAGCAGACAGAAAAGTGACAAAAAAGTATCTAACATTGTTGAAGTTGTGGACATAAAGTGTGGGAAATATCCTGATAGAGCATGGTCAAACCCTGTAACAAATCGACTCAAGAAGCTTGGGTTCTCTAAACTTTCCCAAAGCATTATCTAGACCTGCAACTTGTTCACATCAGATTTCAGGTTCCTATAACTGAGACCTGAAATCCCAAGTGACCTGTTGTCTGAAATTTCCACCATGGAACATATGCTTGGTATTAGCTTGCTGCTTCCTCTCTTTTTCTTCTTCTGAGTTGGTACAACAGGTCCAACATTGGAATGAGGCTTCTTTGAGCTGTCTTTGCTTCTTAATTCAAGCTGGCTGAAGTACTCAATCTCTTGCATCACTAAGGATCCTACAGTGCCTCTGGTGCCTATTTCAACAGGAGGATTTGCAATTGCAGTAGCCATTTCAACTGGAACACTTCTGGTACTAGTTCTTGATCTTTGCATGCTTTGTTTGATGGGATTAATGAAGGAGGGTTGTAAATGAGAAGGGATTGTTGTTGTTGATGTTGTGTTTAAGATGAAATCTCTTTGGGACAGGGCCATCGGTTGTTTGGACTTAAAACCTAGTATCTCCAAATGAGTTCTTTGCCTCATGTTCTTTATCTAAAAGTGAAAAAGCATTTAGATATTTGGCTTTGTTTGGAGGATTAAATGATGGGCCTCATCATTGTTTTCATGTGCTGGCGGTTAAAAACATTTAAGCTTCTAACTTCTTTTCCTTTTATTTTAATGTTGTTTGGTGCACAGTAGGGTCAATTATTTTTACAGATACGGTAATGTATTTGATGTAACATAAACTTACTATTTTGTTACTATCCTTTTCAAGTAAAATATTTAGTTGAAATTTGGTATGGTGGAAGCTGTATATGATTAATGGTCCCGTGATTGTTGATAAGGATAATGATGTGAAGAGAGCAGGAGGAGGAAAGTAAGTGTTATGGCTTCACAGGCAAGAGTGGGAAAGGGATTAGAAGAGGGTGGACTAGTGGGCGGTGGCTGTATGGTCAGTGGTCAGGTCTGGTGAGCAACTTTACTGATTTTCATGCATGGAGGCAGTTGTGGGGGCGAGCGATTTCTTTCTTTTTCTGCTTTTCTTTATATATAATATTGGAAATAAAAAGAATTATAATGTGGATACTCAATTTTTAAATTTATTGAAAGATATTTAAATAATCATATGAATCAACTCTTATTGTATACTGGGCTATGGAAATAGTTGAATGATGACGGTAAATAACAGTCTATATATCTATCCATCTATCTATATATAAGAAATGTCCTTTTAAGGTTAAAAGGACCTTCTTTCATGATTGATGGCAACAAAGAACAATCTATATATCTGTTTATATATATAGATATATGTAGATTATTGTTTGCGGTCATCAATATTTGTTTTAGTGACTCATGATATGGTATACAATAAGAATTGGGATTTAGATGAGTTAATTCATGTAATCATTTAAATATCATTCAATAATTTTAAATAAGTGATCAAACTGTAATAATATTCGACAACATTAGTGGCTATTATATAACTTTTAAAAATTGGATGATCGAAATATAATTTTAAACAAAACCCTATTTTTGTATTTTATCCTAATATTTTAAAGCTATTTTGCAAGTGACTTGAAATCAAATTTTAGAATTCTTTTGTAAGTGGCTTGAAAGATTATACTCTTTTTTAATTTTAATATTTCACATGGATTAACGATGGGTTATAAATGGTAAAAATAATTTTTTAATATATATATTTTATAATTTATAGAGTTAAGACTAAATTGATAGATTTTGTAAATGTTGAGTGCCAAATTTATTGAATTTTTAAAATTAGAACTAAAATGATAAATTTTATAAACATTGAAGGTTATATTTGTTGAATTTTTAAAATAATTTTATTTATTTTTATATTTTTAAGATTTTAGAATTATTATTAAAAAAATTAAAAAAATATATATATATTTTAAGGACCAAATTCATAATTAACCATTTAAATTAACATTTAGGAAGTTTAATCTATTTAGACTATGGCTGCTCAAGATGAAATTAGTCCGGAGATGAAAAATTTAGCCATTCTCTTTAAATGGTTTTATCCTTCAGAACAATGGATAGACATGATCATGAAAGAATAGCTCAAAGATACCAGGGCACAATATATCGTGATTATATTTGTAACAACCCTTACCCGAGACCGTTGCCGGAGTCGAGCACGAGGTGTTACCTGACTTAACTTACTAGTTCGGAGCATAAAAAAAAAGTTGCTTTTAAAACTAATTCACTAACATTCAATCAATATGTCCCTAAAAGAACTCTTGAGACCCTAAAACATGCAACGGAAATGGTTCGGATCCCAACCGGGAACATTAAAAATTTTCCGATTACTTAAACAAATAAAAATAATTTATTTCACTATTCACAATAAAACTATCCACCTGCGCAGCAGTCAATAAATTAATTATAACTCGAGTTAAAAAACTAAAAATTTAGATCCGTAAATTTTCCCCAAAACTAGACTCATATATCTTCTTACTATAAAATTTTCAGAATTTTTGGGTTGGCCGATTAGTACAGTTTATTAGTTAAAGTCTCCTCTGTTTCACTGTTCAACAGTCCTGATATCTCATCACTAAAAATTAATTATCTCCTTTTATAGACTTCATATGGTGCTACCACTTGTTTCTAATGAAAATAGACTCAATAAGGAATCAAATCATATAAATTATAACTTCTAATTTTTTCTTTACAATTTTTAATGATTTTCTAAATTCAGAACAGGGGACTTCAGAATCCATTCTGACCCTGTCTCACTAAAATTCAAATATCTCAGAATATAAAATTTCTTCACCCACACCGTTATTTTTCTATGAAAATAGACTCGATAAGATTTAATTATATATATCATTAACTCTCTAATTCATTTTATACTATCCTTGGTGATTTTTCAAAGTCACGTCACTGCTGCTGTCCCAAAACTGTTTCATGGCAAATTTTTTTACTCTTTCATAATTTCTAGGTATAAACTATCACCTAGGCATTCATAATACCAAATATATTCTTACTTAGCCATTTTAATAGCTAAACATTATCACATATTTACACATCATCCTTTAGCATATCATAAGGACATACATTCAAAATGACTAAGTCTCTATACATGCCATAGCTCAAACATTGATCATCATAAAATACCGAGTTGTTGTTGTTGATAGTGTGAGCATTCTCCGACGTCTTTAAGATCCCCGAATTAGCTTTGCGATACTATAAAAGAAGGAAAATAAAGGAAGTAAGCATAAATCTTAGTAAGTTTACAAACAGATAAATAACAACATTTAACACAAATAAATATACTCAAGTGTCATGATCTCTAATTTCCTCTTTACTTAATCTCTTACTCGTTCACTTACTTGTTTACTTAGATAAATCATGATTATAACTTACTCTTCTCTTGCTGAAATGTTGGTTCTCAATTGATAACATAATATGTTCTTAACTCTTATAACTCACCTGAATTTGCTATTTATGCTTTTACCTGAACTTTCATTGAACATAATTTGTTTACTAGCCGTTGAGCCACATTGGAATAATAAGGATACTTGGGTCTGTTTTCTGATAATAACATGCAAAAGCCATGTCCCAAACATGGTCTTACATGGGATGTTTCTTGTACTGCCAATACCATATCCCAGATGTGGTCTTACATGGGAGTTCTCATATCGGTGCCCATGCCATGTCCCAGACATGATCTTACGGGGGACCTCTCATCTCGGTGCCAACGCCATGTCCCAGACATGGTCTTACATGGGACCTCTCATCTCGGTGCCAATGCCATGTCCTAGACATGGTCTTACATGACACCTCTCATAAACTCAATGATGCCAATGCCATGTCCCAAACATGGTCTTACATGGGATCTCATTCCCTTAATGTCATGACATTTGTATCTGATACATTCCCAATGTTTCAACGGGGCTTTTATCACTAATTCTCTGTCATCTCATACTCGAGTCAACATTAAATAATTTCATGAAGTAAATACATAATTGCTGGAAAATAAAAATATTAATAATAATTATTTAAATATTGTATTTATTTACTGTAAACTTACCTTGGTACAAAATTTGACCAAATCTAGCAACTTAGTCCTCTATCTTTTTCTTTCCCCAATCTAACTCCGAATTTCGTTCTTCTTGATCTATAATAGAAAATTTAACTTATTTAATACTCAAATTCATCAAAACAATCCTTGACTCGAACTTTTGAAAAATTACAATTTTGCCCCTAAAATTTTGCATAATTACACTTTTACCCCAAAGTTCGAAAATTAAACTTCAAATTTAAGTTTTATGACATGCTGAAAATTTTTCCCTTCTATGGAAACATCAAATTCCCACTCTAACATGTACTTATGAACATTAGGTATTTTTACCGATTATGTCGTTTTACTCGTTTTCACTTAAAATCGCTTAGCAAAAGTTGTTTAACATAATTTCAAGCTTCATATTCTACCATAAAACATCAAAATAAACACATTTAACCAATGAGTATTTTTCCAAATATAAACCCTAGGTTAAATTATTGATAGAATAAGCTAAATCAAGTTATCGAGACTCAAAAAATGTAAAGAACATTAAAAACGAGGCTTAGAATCACTTAATATGGAGCTTGGAAGCTTGAAAACCCCAACAATGGCTTTCCCCTTGCTATTTTCGTTCACCATGGAGAAGATGAGCACATTTTGCCATCTTTTTCCCTTTTTAATTCTTTTTATTACTAAATTATCAAATTGCCCCTAACTTAAAAATTTCCTATATCACTTATCTCATGTCCATTTTTGTCTACCAACTTAACCAATGGTCTAACTACCATATAAGGACCTCCAATTTAAATTTTCATAACAATTGGACACCTCTAACATGTAGAACTCAACTTTTGCACTTTTTACAATTTAGTCCTTTTGACTAAATTGAGTGCCCAAACGTCGAAATTTTCAAACGAAATTTTCACAAAATCATTCCGTGAAATCGTAGACCATAAAAATATAATAAAAATAAATTTTATCACGTCGAATTTGTGGTCCCGAAACCACTGTTTCGACTAAGGTCCAAAATCAGGATGTTACAATATTTTATAAACCTCAGTACTTTATGCAGAATAGTCCAACAACACAATTAGGGTCATTTCCTAGTGCTTGGATACATAAAATATATTTCTCAGAGGTTAGTTCAAATCCTTATAATTATAAGAATTTACAAAAATATTTGTGCCAGGTAAATAGAATTATTCCAGCAGATATATGGCCCCCAGGAGATACATTAGCACCATGAGACATAAGGATTAAACCACCAACACCTTATCAAGAACAGTTGAAGAAGGCATTAGAAGACTACTAGTCAAATATACCAGATCCAAAAGAATGGTCACAAGACTATCCATGGTTTTCTAGCAGTGCAATAGAAAACACGTCAGCTTGGACTAATTCGCAGGAAAAGACATCACCTATGGAATTAGAAGACAATCTTGACAGCTCACGTGATGGTCTTGAACAAAAGATTGAACAGATGGAGATAAAGTGCTACAGAGCTAAAGAAGAAAAAGCAAAGATGATAGAAGAACTGAACCTCAATTCTAATGTTAGTACATACTATGAAAGTGATTAAATGTGATTAGATGTTTCACTATTTTGTATGAGTCATAAAAGTAAGTTTATTTGTTATATGAGTCATAAAAGTAAGTTTGTTTGTTATATAAGTCATAAAAATAAGTTTGTTTGTTATGTAAAGGAAATTCCTCCTTATCATGTTTGTCTGTAAAAGTAGTCTGAGGGATAAGTTCTGAAAAACTCCTCCAGATTTTCCTATATATAAGGGAAAAAAAATTTTAGTTCTAAGAATCGAATAGCTTCTAAATAAAAATACTAGTGTGTTTTAAAATGTCTTTCTAAATATTTCCTATTCTCTTTTTGATCAACATAGGTCAATCTTTAAAAGAAAATTTTCCGTGAATTTAAAAGTATGGTCAATGGATCCTCCACAGCTACCAAATTCATTCACTTCAACTTCTACAAGTTATTAGGTAACGGTGGAAACAAAACCCTCATAGGATTGGCAACGTTTCGAGTATCTGTTATTTTTCCTCGTACAGCTTCATCTTCTTCAGGCTTTTTAACAGCTACGCAGGTGAAAATGGAGGATGTAGAGTGTAGACAGGATTAGTGACTTACCTGATTCAATATTAACTCACATTCTGTCATTCCTTCCTACAAAGGAAGCTGTTGGAACCTCTATTTTATCTACCAGGTGGAGATATCTTTTTGCTCTACTTTCTAATCTCGACAGAGTCCTGTTTTTCCATAACACGAGTGTCGATAAATTTCGTCTAAAATGCGGGAAAACGGTTGATTCTAGACGTGTTTGCGGTTGGATATCTGCTGCTCTTTGGCGTGGGGTTAAACATCTCCCTTGATGAGTTCACTACTTTGCCAGGTGTTCTGTTTACTTGCAGTACATTAATAACTTTGAAACTGGATATTGGTTTCTTTTTGGATGTTCCAAAGGGTATAATTTTTCCGAATCTAAAGACCCTTCATCTCAGATCAGTTGTATTTTTTGGTGATGATTCAGTTGAAAGTCTTATCTCCAGCTGCACTAGTCTTGAAGATATGGTCATAGAGAAATGCCACATGTGGAATATAAGCAACTTTAATATCTCATACCATTTGCTCAGGAGATTGACTATACTTTACTCTGAATTTATTGTTTTCGACTTTTGGTTAATAATTGATGCCCCAAATCTAGCCTACTTTAAATACATCGACCATGTAGTAGCGAGGTATTCACTGGAGAATCTGCAAACTCTTATCAAAGCTGATATTGGTATATTCAATAACAGTAAGGTTCATTGTTTAGAGGGATCTCTAATGTTCGCTCACTTACTCTGTCATCTTGTTCTTTGAAGGCTTGTTTTCTTGACAAATCCTTAGTTTTGTGATACTTCACAATCTAGTGTACTGACAGTACAATCTTTGTCACTATCATAGCTTCTTTTAAGCTGTGAACCGCTTCCTGTTTTTGCTACCATGATGGAACTGAAGTTAGGTGAACTTTGGTCAAGTTTTAAATGGGCTCATTGGGAAACAAGACTTGAAACTTTACTGTCAAGTTCGCCTGAACTAGAACAACTTGACTTTGATCAGGTATTATTCTAAGTATAAGCTTTGTTTTAAGCTGCAGACCCATACTGACTCTATTTTATGTTGTGGTTTCAGGAATTTCTCAGCTCTTTGCCTGATAAAGGGAGCATCCTTGCCCACCGTATCAATGGTGGGAAGCCAAGCACTGATTAAGGTTAATTTTCATTGCCAGAGACAAGTATGTATGCCTGTACATGTTTCCCAAACCAGAAAAAGTAATTTTGTGCTGCAATTCTAAACCTTGATAAATACTACCATACAGTAGTAGCAATTACAATCAAAATCACATCCTAATGTAAAAATATATAGATTTTACTTTTTAATCATGAAGGTGTATTTTTATTTAAATAGGTAAAAAATATTAAAGGCTAAATGTGTAAAAGTCCTCAAATTTTTCTAAAAAATTAATTAAGTTCCTACTTTTTTTTTTGCACTCATTTGAGTATTTAAACTTTCAGAATATATCAAAAGACCTTAAAACTTTTTCAAAACAAGTAATTAAACCTCTGTTTTTTTACACTCAATTAGGTATTTAAACTTTTAACATGTATCAAAAAGGCCCTCAAATTTTTTTAAAAATAAGCAACTAAGCGCATACTTTTTTTGCACTCAATTGGGTACTTGAATTACCCCTAATTTTTTTATTTAAAGCCACCACATGTCACAACCATAGTGTGGCATGTGGCAAAAAATGATAAAAAATAAAAAAAATCAATAAAATTTATAAAAAATATTAAATTAAAAAAAAACTATAAAAAATATTTAAAATTTATAAAAAGTATAAAATTGTAAAAAAATATAAAAAATTGTAAAAAAATATAAAATATATAGAAATATATAAAATATATATAAAATTTTATAAAGTCGTAAGAAAATTATAAAAAATGTAAAGAAATACAAAATTCGTAAAAAAAATTATAAAAATTATCGTACTAAAAGAAACATTTTATAATATTTCTATAACTTTTATTGATTTTTATTTTTTATCATTTCTTGTCACATGTCATGTTGTATGCGGCACGTGATGGCTTTAACTAAAAAAAAATTGAGAGTCATTAACTTTAACGATCAACGGTTTAAGTCAACGGTTAAATGGTCTTTTTGATGTAATTTATAATTTTTATAAAATTTATATTTTAAATAATTTTAAATACTTTTCTTAATATTTAATATTTTTATAATTTTTTGATTTATACTTTTTATAATTTTTGCCATATGTCATACTATGGTTATGACAAGAGGTGACTTTAATTAAAAAAATTAAGGATAGTTAAATTTAACGGTCAATTGTTAAAGTAATGATTAAAGGGTCTTTTTCATGAATTTGACAAAGTTAAGTACCCAATTGAGTGAAAAAAATCAAGGATTAAATTTAAAAAATAAAATTTGAGGGTCTTTTTGATACATTTTAAAATTCAAATACTTAATTAAGTGGAAAAAATAGAATCTCAATTGCTTTTTAAAAAAAAGTTAAAGAGCTTTTTACAAATTTAAGCCAATAGTAAATGTGAAATTGGAAAATATTGTTTAGCCAACTATATTAAAGGCCAAGAACAGTGATACAAGATAACATGCAACAAATCAGAAGACACTCCAAGACAATGAGTTGATAGAAACTGAAGTGAAACGAAACCACTTTCAGTTTACTTGTCTCAAAAGAATCAATGGCTTCCATCCCTTGTACTTCCCAAACACTCTTTAGTTTCCACGCTTGGGTTGCAGAGCAGTTATTTATTGTCATGGCTGAATGTCCAATGAATCCCATTCATCTTCTACAGGCTAGCTGTTACTTAAATGTGAAATGGTTATTGAAGTATGGGGTAATTTTTATTTTTATTTATTTTCATCACTATTATTTGAAATTTGATGAGAATGCTCACGTAATTTTTTTATTGGTCTAATAAAAATTTAGTCTTTTTAATATTTACATATTATATTAATTTAAGCTTAATAATAATATGCTTGAACCAACAATAATGCTTTAGGCTTTTAAAGAAAATCTAATCTATACGTTATAATCACATTAAAAAAAAACATAGTTTAAATTCTTGAAGTTCGATGATGGTTACAATTTAACCCTAAATTCCTCTATAAGAATTAAAATAACATCAAATCAATTAAATTCTTTTGATGAGTTACAAGAGAAGAGTAAATCTCTAACAATAATGTGACTAGTTTGACTTGAACTTGAACTCAAGTCACAATTAAAACAATGAATATCCTAACCATCATACCAACACACGGATTCTCAAATCAATTGAATTGCATAACTAACAACTTATATTCCAAATCATTTATATATATAAAATATGAATCCCAAAGAGTTTATAATTACAAAATTCCATGAAATTCTCATCTTTGTAAACTCAAAAAATCCTAAATTCAAATCCTTTTCATACATTATAGTTTCAAAACAAACCCAATGTGGTTTTTCAAACAAAAAATAAAATAAAAATCAAAGAAAAATACATCATCAAATCAAACTAAAGCATTGAAAACCCAAAAAACTAGGGGTGCGTTTAGTTCGCTGTATTGGATTAGAGGTGTATTGGATTAGAGGTGTATTGGGATTAGAGGTGTATTGGATTAGAGGTGTAATAGCTAATCCACTGTTTGGTTGAATGTAATGGAATAGAGGCGTAATAGTAATCTTGTGTTTGGTTGAATGGAATAGAGGTGTAATAGCATAATGGAAAAAACTAAAATGACTAGAATACCCTTAGCATAAATTTGTTTTGGTAAATGATTATTGTTATTGTTATTTAAATTTTAATAAGATTATTATTATCAATAATAAAAATTTAATCATATTTAAACATAATTATTATTAAATATATTTTAATTAAAATATATAATTTAATAAAATTCTTAATAATCAATATTCTTATATGAATTTACTCAAATCATAATATATGATACTATAAAATATAATTTAACATAATTATTATTAAATATATTTTAATTAAAATATATGATTTAATAAAATTCTTAATATTAAATATTCTTATATGAATTTACTAAAATTATAATATATAATAGTATAAAATATAATATAACATAATTGGGATTCACTGCATTTGAAGTCACTGCATTTGGAGATAATTGGCAGACAATTTCAAGAGACTTCCCTACTCACTGCATTTGAAGAAAACAAAATAACAAAAATAAAGAAACAATATTTCAAGAACAGATCATTAAATTCATGGTATATATAAAGAAATTTAATTGAAATCAAAGGAATAGAAGAAGGAGAAGCGTGCTTGGGAACCATTGTCGCTGCTACTCTCATTACTCTGTTACCTCATACGATTCAGAATTGAAGGCCTTGTTGAGGGTTGTTAGGGTTTGTTAAAGGGTTGGTCGGGATAGAAGCATGAAAAGGAGGAAGAAGGTTGGAAGGAAATGGAAAGAAAATGAAAAAAGAAGAAGATGTTTCAGACGTGAGAAAGAAATGAGAAATGAGAAAGAAATGAGAAGACGGTGGGGAGGGTAAAACAGACTCGATTAGCTAATCCTTACTTTTGGAAGGTATTAGAAATCGCGTTGAAGCAGAGAAAATAAGGAATACCTCCAGTAATGTAATAGGCCCGTATTAGGGCAATACATTGAACCAAACAAGGGATTAAGTGGGCCCACGGAATAGGGGTGTAATGGCTAATCCATTACACCCAACCAAACATGGTGTAGAAATTCAAACAACTAAATACATGGTGGGACTGGTAAATTTGTTCAATATTTTATATTTAGAAATGTTTAAATGTTAGAGAACTAAATTTATTATTAGATCAAATTTGTTAAATATTTTATATTTAGAATCAAGTTGATAGAATGTTTAAATATTGGAGGACTAAATATATTATTAGACCAATAAAAAATTATATGTGATATTTTTTTATCGAAATTCAAATAGTTTAATAATGAAAATAGAAAAAATTAAAAGTGGAGTGACTCCATAATATTTTAATGGTTATTTCTATTCTTGACGTATTTATAGATAGGAACTTTGGTACCCAAATCGAAATTCGGAATAGACAATACAAGAACCCTAATAATTATTCCGCACAGAAATATTATTCCTGGCTAACTTCTTCCAGGCATTGGAATGGGTAAGGAAGTGAACAGGAAGAAAGCAGACAGAATCAGTGACTTACCTGATTCAATTCTAACTCACATTCTGTCCTTCCTTTCTACAAACGAAGCGGTTAGAACATCTATTTTATCTACTAGATGGAGATATCTCTTTGCTTTACTTCCTAATCTCCACTTTGATTTGGAGGACGTTTTGCGCCGCAAGAATTTTAACAGTTACACCGCTTCCGTTGAGAACTTTATGTCCTTCGTCGACAGAATGCTGTTTTGATATAATACAACAAATGTGGATAAATTTCGTCTCAAATGCCGGGGTATGATCGATTCCAACCGTTTTTACGGGTGGATATCTGCTGCAGTTCATCGCGGTGTTAAATATCTCGATTTAAACATCTACCTTGACAAGTTCATTACTTTACCGGATGTTCTGTTTACTTGCAGGACATTGGTGAGTTTGAAAGTGGATAAAGATTTTGTTTTGGATGTTCCAAGGGGTGTTGTTCATCTTCCGAATCTAAACACTCTTCATCTCGAGTCAGTTAAATTTTTGAATGATGATTCAATAAAAAACCTCCTATCCGGCTGCTCCAATCTTGAAGATATGATCTTAAAACAATGTTACATGGAAAATATAAGCAAATTCAATATTTCACATCAGTTGCTTAAGAGATTGACTATAGATTACTTGTATGATGGTTACCATTGTTGGTGAATGATTGATACTCCAAATCTAGCCTACTTCAAATACCTCGACTCAATAAAAGCCAGGTATTCAATTGAGTATCTGCAATCTCTTGTCAAAGCCGATATCTATTTATTCAAAACTAACTATACTCTTCAAGGTGGTGCCACAACACTTTTTAGAGGGATCTGCAATGTTCCTTCACTTATTTTGTGGGTTACTTCTCTCGAGGTTTGTTTCTTCACATATTCTTTCAACTTTTTTTCTGCTATATATAGAAGTTGTTGCCTGTTGCAATAGCTACTGATAGTGCAACTTTTGTGACTGTCATAGCTTCTTTTAAGCTGTAAACCACTTCCTGTTTTTGCTACCTTTTTCAAATTGAAGATACCTTGTTATGATCTATTCCGAGAGTACTCATACATTCGAGGTGGAAAAGGACTTGAAACTTTACTCTCAAGTTTGCCTGCACTTGAAAAACTTGAGTTTTCTCAGGTATTGATTGTTCTAAGTTTAAGCTTAATTATTTAAGTTGCAAACTCTTACTGACTCCTTTTTTTATGTTGTGGTTTTAGGAAGTTCTTTGCTTTCTTCCAGAGAACGTGCCTTCTTGCTTGTTGTATAAACTCAAGGCCATCAAAATTACAAACTTTACAGATGAAAAACATTGTATTGGGAAGGCAAAGTATTTCCTAAAGAATGGTGGAGCTCTGCAGAAGTTGACAATACTTACAGCACCAGATGTTTCTGTAGAAAAACAACTGAAGATATCCAATGTGTTGTCGGCTTCACCTAGGGAATCAAAGCAATTGTGCATCTTGATTGTTTGATGTAAATATATACTGTTGTACTGTTGCTATATATATTAGTCTTGCTCTTATATAAGAGTGACTCATTTGCTTGTGTTTTCGAAGATTTTAATTATGTCTTATATTTATCAGTCATCTTGTAGATGTAAAAGAGAAGCATTAAAACATGAATTAAATCTTAGAATTCCAGATTTGGGATTATTGCTCTAATAGCTTAGAATCCCCAGCTCAGGCCTTAAGGGCAAACCCTGCTTTGAGCTTCTGAATTGTGTCAACATCAGTTTTGAAACACTTTGCTAAGATCTTCTCATCATCAACGACCGTCACTAACACCTTAGCAGGAACTGACACAGTGCCAGCAACTGAGCTACCGAAGGCTGATTGTGAAATCATTCTTGGCACAATTGAACTGGTAGTGGATTATTCCATTGGGAGCACAAACACGTCACCAGCTATAAATCTGTGTAAAGAGCTTGTTAGTAGTGTCAATAAATCCAACTTCAAGTATGCCATAGGTGAGAAAGAAAAGCTCAGTGGCAGAAGGACGAGTATGATGAGGGTTGAGTGAACAAGCAGGGTACTGTAAAACAGCATAAGAAACACTTTGTCCATTAAGGGCAGGGAACTCAGCCATGACTGCTTTTGTTACTGTGAAATTTATTGGTGGGATCAGTGGTAGTGAGTGGCTTCATGCCAGTATAGGTGAAAAAGTTTCCATGCAATAGAGTATTATTGACTCCAATTGGAACCATAAAATCAGATCTAATATCAGGGTCTCCACTTATTGCTGATAAAGGGAAGGCAAGAAATAGAATTGCTAGGAAGAGTTGTTGCTTGATGGTCAAGGCAACGGATGAAAAACCTTGGGTTTTCTTTTTTTTTTTGCTCAGCCAATGTCAAATTTTATTAATAAAAGAAAGCCATACAAAAACACCAATTAGAACAGAACAACGAAATACAGATAGCCAGGACACAACCATACAAAAAAAACCACCAGGCCTGAAGATCAAACAAATCCAACTTTGGTAAGGCATTAACGATAGTCTTTCATCTCCATACATGGCTCAAAACTTCTAAGTATCCACTATCGAAGAGATAGACTATATTTCACTCCTATCCCCGTTTTATGATCGATACGCCAAATCTATTTTCAAACACATTGACCATGTAGCAGAAGGGTATTCAATGAAGAATTTTGAATCTATTTTCAGCGCTGGTATTCATTTTCTAATCGAATATAATTATCTTCAAGTTCGAGCTAATGCTACAGCACTTTTTAGAAGGATCTCTAATGTTCGTTCACTTACTCTATCAGTTACTTCTCTCGAGGTTTGTTTCTTCACAAATCCTATCATGTCTAGACTTTTAAATACTTTATTTTTCTACAGATACAGTGCAAAATCTCTTACTGTTATAGCTTCGTTCAAGCTGTGACCGCTTCTTGTTTTTGCTACCTTGGTTGAATTGAAGATACGCTATGAATCGTCATTTCCTTTATACCATAACCTTACTGACAAATTCGCCTGAACTAGAAAGGCTTGACTTTTGTCAGGTATTATTTTAAGTTTAAGCTTTGATTTAAAGTTGCAGACTTTAACTGACTCCATTTTATGTTGTGGTTTTAGGAACCGCTCAGCTCTGTGTCTGATATTTAAACTCAAGGTGATGGAAATTTCAAACTTTGAAGGTAGAAATGGGAAGGCAAAGTGTTTCCTAAAGCATTGTAGACCTCAAGAAGAGTTGAAGATATCCAAAGTGTTGTTGGCTTCACTAAGGAAATCAAATCAATGTTGCATTGAGGTAATACAAAATTGTTATTTTTAGTTATATTTGCTTTTATATAAGAATTGACTCTTTTGGTTCTGTTTTCAAAGATTTTATTCATGTCTTGTATTTTTATCAGTATCTTGTAGATGCAAAAGAGAAGCATTTAAAATGGAAAAGAAAAGGGAGAAATAGTCAAAAGGGAACCTGTTATAATCAAAAGATGTAAAACAAATTAGAACCCAAAAAGCATAACTGAAAACCTTGGGGATTAAACATCTCGCATGACAAGTTCATTTTGCCAGGTGTGTTGTTTACTTGCAGGACATTGATAACCTTGAAACTGGGTATTAATTTTCTTTTGTATGTTTCAAAGGATGTTTGGTTACATAATCCAAAGACTACTCATCTCAAATTAATCGAGTTTTCCAATGATGATTCAGTTAACACTTAACAGTGCAATGTTTCACATAGCTCCTTAATAGCTGTGAATCTCTTCCAATTTTCCCCAAGTTGGTCCATCTAAAGTTATGTCGTGATTATTTTAGTTACTTTCTTCGTATAAAAAATAAATACTTGCATGATCAAATACCAAATCGAAGTTGGCAAGTGCAAAAATTTATTGAGACTGAACTATGTTGAACAAGCCCTTTATTAACTGATGATATCAAGGAAGATGTTAAAACTAGAATTCAATCATGGGCTGTGATCATTAGCACAGGTCTCTGTAACCCATTGCAATCTACCACCGTTCATATCATAAATGATACGCATGTTTTGTTGCTGCCATGCTCCTAATATAGTTTTTGATGATTTAGACAACGCCACGCAAAAATACCCCTCCCCTTTCTTTTTGTCGGAGAAGTAGTGCATATATTTTCCATCTATGAGATAGTCACCACCCTTGAAATGTAGGGTCATTGTCGCGAAGTCTCTAAAACCAACCTTGTTATAGTAAAATACCTCAAAAATTTTCTGCCACTTGGCCGACCTTTCTTCGGATGTTTTTCTTATCATAATAAGCCTTAAATGCTTCTATCACTTCCTGGTATGCATTGCGTCTTACGGTGTTTTCATCAATTCTGCTAACCAGAGTCCCTGAGTCTATGAGTGAACCACCTAAGCCATCCTTCCTAAGCTCGAACATTCCACGTATTGACTCAAATCCCATTTTCTAGAGTCCTACGCTGATATCTAACAGTTCAACAGAGTAATGGTTGCGATCGATATTTAGGAAGGGAGTTGATCGAAGATTTTCGACAGGTCGGGGGATGTTGTCTCTGAACCTTAGGATACTTGGTCGCTTCAATTCATCATGGAAAGGGACTAACCAATATGAGAATCGATTCTGAATGATGCCTCTCTTGGCTAACTGGCTTGTTAGTCCATCTGGTCCCTGGCTTAATCCTAGAATTCCTGAAATTTGACTATTCTCAAAACCAGTATCTGAGTTGTCATTGGAGCATCCGAAAATCATATCATTAATCACTCTAGTGTGGGAGGAATCAACAGGAATATAGAATGTTTCGAAAGATGCAACACCTTTGGTTCTAGGTGTAGTAGGTTGAGACAGATCACCATATCGGATGTCGTAGACGCATTCGTTATTATGACACCTGAACGGACTGTTTTGGCCTTGACAAAATGGTTGATTGCTTGGAAGCTTCTTGTAGGTCATGGAAATTCGAGAGTTGTAAAGGGAGGTCTTCTGTTGGTAGCATTTTATGCAAGGCGCACACTGTGTCCAAATCAGACTACTTGTATCCATCAGCAACTTCACCGTTTGGGGCTTGTTTCCAATTTTAAACTCGACCACATATGCTAAATCCTTAGGAACATGACATAATGGTAAATGTACTAGGACATTATCCTCTGATTGATTGAGACTCAGAAAAGAATCGAAATTTTGGGCTCTAACTGAAAGTTGCACCAATCTTTTTATTCTTTGGAATGTAGTGAGGTTTCTAGGGAACAATAAGTCCTTCGGATGAGCTTCATGCTTAGACCAGTGGGTTTGGAGCTTGCAGAAGTGGCTTGAAATAAGGTTATGAAACAGAGAAATAGAATAAAAATGGGGAAAAGTGGGATTTGAACCATATTTCGAAGTTGAGAAGGTGTTGAACATTGGCCTGCACTGCAACAAATGACCAGCAGCAAGCTCACAACAAGACCAGCAACAACAAATCAGTTTGAAGTGCAGCATTGAAGCTGAACCGAATGCAACAGTTGTTTTTTTCATTTTGTTCCTATGTAACTTTGCTTAGTTTACTTGTAATTTTCTTCAACAAAGTTAGTAGGATATGGTTTGATGTAATGGCTAATATGTCAGCCCATTTTGTGTGTAACTTAAGCTATCAATTAGTCATGTATTAGTGAGGGCAGTTAAGTTATTAGGTAACTGTCAAATTAACATTGTAACTCTCATATATTTCAATTTTTGAATGAAAATTGTGTGGAATTCTTCAGTTACAATTGTTGCCATTGTTTTCTTTCTATTTTACTTCGATTTTCTTTTCTTGGTCTGCTGCTTTTGTTTTTATTTTACTGCTTAAGTTCCAACAAATGGTAATCAGAGCCTGTGATCTTTGAGGGCCTCTGTTATTGGTTGTTTTTAGCCAAAACAAAACTTGAGAAGAGAGAATTCAAAGTTTTTGGGTTTGTTTCAGCAGGATGAGCTTCACGCCACTTCCACCACCTGTGTTCACTGGAGAGAACTACCACATTTGGGTAGTTAAGATGAGAACATACCTTCAGGCGCACGATTTGTGGAATGTGGTTGAAAATGATACTGAACCACCTCCATTGAGGGCCAATCCCACCATTGCTCAAATCAGGTAACATAGTGAAGAGTGCTCCAAGAAGCATAAAACAATGACCTGCTTGTAGAACGGAGTATCAGATGTTATCTTCACTAGGATAATGGCCTGTGACTCTCCCAAGCAGGCATGAGAGAAGCTGAGGGAGGAGTTCATGGGGTCAGACAAAACAAGGCAGTAACAAGTAATTAATCTTAGGAGAGACTTTGAGGATTTGAAGATGAAAGAGTCAGAGACTATCAAGCAGTACTCAGACAGAATAATGGCCACTGTCAACAGCATTAGGCTCCTTGGAGAAGACTTCAGTAAGAGCAGAGTTGTTGAAAAGGTCATCACCACTCCCCCTGAGAAGTTTGAGTCAAAGATTTCATCACTTGAGGACTCGAGAGACTTGTCAACTATCTCATTGTCTGACCTGATAAACTCTCTGTATACACTTGAGCAAAGGAGGGCCAATAGGCAGGAAGAGCATCCTGAAGGAGCTTTCCAAGCAAAGGGCAATGAAGGTTCAGGTTCAAATCAAAAAGGGAAGAAGTCTTGGCTCAACAGAAGGGAGAAACCAAGGAGAGATGCGGCAAAAGAGTGTTTCCACCATGCATTCACTACAAAAAAACCACACATTCGGAGAGGTACTATTAGTATAGACCAGGCATCTAGTGCAGAAGCTGCAAATAGTTTGGCCATGTTGAGAAGGTGTGCAGAAGCAAAGGGAAAGAACCTGCTCAGCAGCAAGCTCGAGCTGTTGAAGATCTTCAAGCTTAAGAGGAGCATGTTTTCACAGCCTCTTGCTTTGCTAGCACAAGCAAAGTCAGATGTGGCTGGCTAGTGGATGGTGGTTGCTCACACCATATAGTAGTTGATAAGAAGCTGTGCAAGAACCTTGATAGAAGCTTTATTGCAAAAATAAGAATTGGTAATGGGAATCTGATTGAAGCTCAAGGCAGAGGAGATGTTGTGATCAAGACTTGTTCAGGTAGTAAAATCATCTCTGATGTGTTTTTTGTGCTTGACATAGATCGGAACCTGTTTAGTGTTGGTCAGTTAGTGGAAAAAGGGTACTCTTTTGTCTTTAAAGATAGCTCCTGTGTTATTAAAGATTCATTTGGCCAGGATTTAGTCACTGTAGCAATGACAGACAATTGTTTTATGCTCGATGTGAATCAACTCGAGAAGAAAGCCTACATCAGTCTTGTTGATAATGTTGGCCTATGGCATAAAAGACTTGGCCATGTTAATCATCGATCACTTGACTTGTTGCATTGGCTGAACTTGGTTGAGGACATGTCCAGGGTTGAGGTCAGTGACACTGTTTGTGAAGTTTGCCAGCTTGGTAAGTAGACTAGATTGCCTTTTCCAGCTAACAGTGCATGGAGAGCTAAAGAAAAACTTAAATTGGCTCATTCTGATGTTTGTGGACCAATGAAGACTCCTTCACTGAATGATAGCAAATATTTTGTTCTGTTTATAGATGACTTAACTAGGTTTTGCTGGGTTTATTTTTTGAGGCAGAAATCAGAAGTATTTGAAGCCTTTAGCAGATTTAAAGCCTTAGTTGAAAACCAGACTGGTTGCAAGATCAAATCCTTGAGAACTGATAATGGCACTGAGTATGTGTTTGATAGATTTCAGAAGTTGTGTGAGCAAGTTGGGATTTATCATCAGCTAACCACAGTTTATACTCCTCAAAAAAAAAAAATAGAGTATGTGAGAGGAAGAATAGAACTGTGCTTGATATGGCTAGATGTTTTCTATTTCAGAGCAAACTGCCAAGCAAATTTTGGGCTGAGGCAGTCAATACCTCAGTGTATTTGCTCAACAAGCTGCCAACTCATGTTGTCAAGGACAAGACCCCTTTTGAAACTTGGCATGGACTCAAGCAAATTGTATCACATCTGAAAGTGTTTGGCTGTGTGTGTTATGCTCACATTCCAGTGGAGAAAATGACCAAGCTTGAAAGCAGGGTTGTTCCAGGGATCTTTGTTGGCTATAGCAGTACAAAAAAGGGCTACAGAGTGTTTGATCCTTCAACAAAGAAGATTTTGGTGAGCAGGGATGTAAAATTTGATGAGGAGAAGGTTTGGAGTTAGAATGATGCAGATGCAAGCTTGATTGAAGAAGATCAGCCAGACCTTGTTCTTGAACCTGCTGAGGAAGAACCAAACAATAAAGCCATTGATAATGCTCCTGTGAGAGGCACTAGAACCAATGCTGACATCTATCAAAGATGTAATGTAGCAATAGTTGAACCCTCTGACTTGAGGAAGATGCCAAGGACAAGCACTGGAAGAAGGCCATGGAAGCTGAATTGGAAATGATCCACAAGAATGATACATGGGAACTGGTGAACAGACCTGATCATAAGAAGGTCATTGGTGTTAAGTGGGTGTTTAGAGCCAAGTACACTATTGATGGCTTATTAAACAAACACAAGGAAAGGCTTGTGGTAAAAGGTTATAGCCAGCAATATGGCATCGATTTCATGGAGACATTTGCTCCAGTGGCAAGGCTGGACACAATTAAACTTCTATTTGCCTTAGCTGCTCAGAAGTAATGGAAGGTTCATCAGTTAGATGTTAAGTCAGCATTTCTAAATGGTTTCCTCAAGGAGGAGATTTTCATTGAGCAACTTGATGGATTCAAAGTTGTAGGAGAAGAAGACAAAGTCTATAGACTGAGAAATGTTCTTTATGGCCTGAAATAGGCACCAAGGGCCTGGTATGACAGGGTTGACACATACCTATCTAGCCTCAGGTTTGAGAAAAGTGTTAGTAAGGCTACATTTTATGTGAAGAGGTCAAAAGGTGAAACATTACTGATTGCTTCTCTCTATGTGGATGATTTACTTGTGACTGGAAGCAAACATGAAGTGATTAGTGAATTTAAGGTTCAAATGCAAGAGATGTTTGAAATGACAGACTTGGGAGTTATGGCATACTTCCTTGGTATGAAAGTGCATTAATCTGATCAAGGCATTTTCATTAGTCAACATGCTTTTGCTTTTAAAATTCTTAATAAATTTTGTATGCAGAACTGCAAAACAGTCAGCACACCTGTGACTCAAGGGGAGAAGCTTACTAGCAATGAGAATCAAGTGAAAGTTGATGAGAAGGAATATCGAAGCCTGGTAGGTTGCTTGCTTTACTTAACAGCAACTAGGCCTAATATCATGTTTGGTGTTAGTCTTTTGTCAAGGTTTATGCACTGCTGTGATGTGATTTATTTCAAGGCAGCAAAAAGGGTCCTTAGATATGTTAAAGGAACCTTAAGTTATGGAGTTAAATTTGAAAAAGGGTAAAGAGCTTAAGCTAGCAGGATACACTGATAGTGATTGGGCTGGCTTTGTCGATGACATGAAGAGCACCTCTGGTTACTTATTTACATTTGGATCAGGAGTATTCTGTTGGAGTTCAAAGAAGCAACAAACTGTTGCTCAGTCCACAGTTGAAGCAGAGCACATTGCAGCAGCTGCAGCTGTTAATCAGGCCATTTGGCTTAGGAAGCTCCTAATGATCTCAATGAAGAACAAGTTGAACCAACTAAGATCAAGGTAGATAACCAATCTGCAGTTGCCATAGCCAAAAATCCAGTCTTTCATGGCAAGACTAAACACTTCAAAATTAAATTCCATTTTGTTCGAGAGGCTGAACAATCAAAGGAAGTCAGTCTTGTCCATTGTAGCTCAGAAACTCAATTAGCAAACATTCTGACTAAGCCTTTAGGAGCTACTAGATTTGAGTTTTTAAGAAAGGAAATTGGTGTTTATTGCATACAGTCTAAGGAGGAGTGTTGAGCATTGGCCTGCACTGCAACAAATGACCAGCAGCAAGCTCACAACAAGACCAGCAACAGCAAAGCAGTTTGAAGTGCAGCATTGAAGCTGAACCGAATGCAATAGTTTCATTTTGTTCCTATGTAACTTTGCTTAGTTTACTTGTAATTTGTTCAACAAAGTTAGTAGGATATGGTTTGATGTAATGGCTGATATGTCAGCCTATTTTGTGTGTAAGTTAAGCTATCAATTAGTCATGTATTAGTGGGGGCAGTTAAGTTTCAAATTAACATTGTAACTCTCATATATTTCAATTTTTGAATGAAAATTGTGTGGAATTCTTCAGTTACAATTCTTGCCATTGTTTTCTTTTTGTTTTGCTTAGATTTTCTTTGCTTGGTCTGCTGCTTTTGTTTTTGTTTTACTGCTTAAGTTCCAACAGAAGGAGAATGTAAGTGATAATTTCCACGCCATGTAGTGTTCAAATTTATAGTACCTAGAATATTCTTATTCTTTTGCTAGGCTGGCACATAGAGGTGCTCATGGGTAAAAATTGACTAAACTTTCAAGGATAAGGGTAAAAATTGACTACACGTTTTCACTTAAAAAATGATAAATTGACTCAACTTTGATGGATAAGAGTTAAAGTGACAAAAAAAGAAGTAAAAATACTATCATTTCTAGGTTTGAAAAATACTTTATACTCAAATAATTAATTCACCATTGAAATAAAAATAATATGTACTTTTTCACAAAGAAAATCTTATTATAATTTAATTATATTATATACCTCAAGATTAATCAGTATATTGATTATTTACCCGGTCATCATAAATTGTTAATCGTTCGATGAGCTTGTCTATTTTAAGTTTTGTGCAAATATTAGAATTGATAAGAAACTCATTCGTATGTTTTCACTTTTGTTAACTACTGTTTGCACCTCTCTCCTCCTTTTGATATTTCTTTTCTTTTAAGATTTTTTAACATTTGATCAAAGTGCATTCTCGATACTTTTAAGAGTTTTAATTTTTCTTTTTCTTTTTAATTAAGAATTTATCTTCTCTTCGATTATTTTTTAGGTTACACTCTCATTGTCCACTTCATTAATTTAGGAGTTATTATATCTATTTTCAGCAATGCCCCCATTAGTCGAATTGAGACCTTCAAAGGATTTCTTGTTAGTTGCCTCGACATGGATGCTCAATGTTTTCTCTTTATCGATGCATGTGTGTTCACGCTCAATTACATATTGCTCCATTTTCTTCATTGTTACGTAAGACATTTAAAATTCCTGAAGCTTATTCATTGAATAAGTATCATATTCTCTTTCGTTCTCTCCACCTCTGGCATGGATTTATTCCTCCACCTATTTTAACTTCTTTTTACGATCAACAAAGCCACTTGATTCATTATCTAAAGACACTAGCGATACGGATTAATTAGAATATTTTTATAGACAAAAATAGTAAACTAATATCAACACATCTTCGCATTCTAAAACTCCAATTAGGAGCTAATAACCTTTTCCCTTAATAATAATGAACGGTATATTTTCCTTCATATTACAACCTACAATTTAATTTAAGGGAATAACTTACATTATGCACCAATAAAATTTGCCACATCATTGCATTTTAAAGATATAAAATTACTCTAAGGGAATAAATTATATTAGAATCATCCTAAACCGCACAATTTTTAGGCACCAATAAAATAGTGTCATGTCATTAAATTTTAAAGATAACCAAGTATTATTATACACTAATCTATATCTAATATCTTCTTTAACTTAATTTAACTTTAATTAAATTACTTAAAATAATTAATTTTTAAAATTATAAACAAACATCTTTTCTTCTTTTATAAATTTTAATTATTTTATTTTTTCATAAATTAATATTTTTTTATTTTTGTGCAACCAATTTTAAAAAATAGTATTTTTTATGCAATTTTTCCATGTCATTGATATATAATTTTGGTAATTATTTTACTTTGAACCCCGAACCTTGCGGGTCAAGGTTTGGGTTCGAGATTTAGGGTTGAGGGTTTGGGTTTGGCGTTTCGGGTTTGGGTTTGGCTTCAAGGTTCAGGTTCAAGGTTTATGGGTTCAGAGTTACGAGTTTGGGTTTCATAGTTCAAGACTTTGGGGTTACGGGTTCAATGTTCGAGTTTGGGGTTCTATATTTTGGGTTTAGTGTTTGGGATTCTAGATTCAGTGTTCAAGGTAAAAAAATACCAAAATTTTGTGTACGTGGAAAAATTTATTGAAATGTTATTAAATAATTGGAAAGAGACCATGAATAATGTGGTGAGTAGGGTCCATAAAATAATTTCTTTTTGAATGAGTGTATAATAATAATTTTATGTCTTTAAATTGTGATGGTGTGACAAAATTTTATTGGTGCCTAAAACCTTAGTTTTATGATCATCTTAATGTAAGTTATTTCGTATATATAAATATTTAAATGTAAGAGTTTGAAAAAGTTTTTGAATCAGCAAGAATATTTTTTATTATATTACTAAATTTAAAAAATATAATTAATTTATAATTTATAATTATAATTATTTTAGGTTGTGTAAAGTTTTAAGCATTAAATATATAATGTGATAATTTACTTTAGGATAAATTATAAAATAATCATTCAACTATACCTTTAATATTTTTCGATTTAATCAATCAAACGTGTTATGGATAGTTGATGTGAGATTTTTATTGGCCTAATAATAAATTTAGTGATCCAATATTTATACATTCTATCAATTTGTTTTAATAAAAATTCAACAAATTTAGCCTTTTATATTTACAAAATTTATTATTTTAGTTTGAATTCTACAAAATCAATAAATTTAAGTTTCAACATTTACAAAATATGTTAATTTAGTCCTAATTCTAAAATTTAAAGAAAAGGGAAAAAAAAATTAAAATTTTTTTTCCCATTATTCCATTGCCTCCTTCGTTTCCCTACAACCCTAATCCTTCCTCTCATTCGTCTTTCCTTTTTGTTTAAATTTGTACCTTTCCCCATTTTCTTCTGCTTCATCTAATTCTGCCCAATTGTCTTTTCCTCTTTTTTTTTTTTTTCTCATTTCTTTTTTCAAAACTATTTTTTAATGATTAAGCAAGTGAAAATGGAGGATATGTAGACAGGGTTAGTGATTTACCTGATTCGATTTTATGTCACATTCTGTCATTCCTTTCTACAAAAGATGCAGTTGTAACCTCCATTTTATCTACCAGGTGGAGATATCTTTTTACTTTACTTTCTAATCTCGACTTTGATTTGGGTGAGTTTACATCCAGCGACAGAAGGCCTAAAAGTTCCAGCAGTAAGATCTTTTTGTCCTTCGTCGGCAAAATGTTGTTTTTCCATAAGACAAATGTGGATAAATTTCGTCTGAAATGCGGGATAAGGGTTGATTGTTGCCATGTTTACGGGTGGATATTGGCAGCAGTGTGGCGTGGGGTTAAACATCTTGATTTAAACATCTCCTACACAAATGTCAAAACTTTGCCAGACGCTTTGTTTGCTTGTAGGACATTGGTGGCTTTGAAACTGGATATTCATTTTGTTTTGGATGTTCCAAAGGGTGTCCATTTTCCCAGTCTCAAGACCCTTTGTCTCACTTCATTAAGTTTTTGAATGATGATTCAGTTAAAATTCTTTTCTCTAGTTGCACTAATCTTGAAGTTGTGATCATTGAGAAATGCAACATGGAGAACATAAATAACTTCAATATTTCACATCATTTGCTCCAGAGTTTGTCTATACTTCACTCTAATGATAGTTCCAATTGTTGGTTAATTATTGATTTCCCAAATCTAGCCTACTTCAAATACATTGATCATGTAGTCGGGGGGTATTCACTGGAGAATTTGCAATCTATTGTTAGTGTTGATATTCATTTTATAATTGAAGATGATGATCTTCAAGCTGATGCAACAGCATTGTTTAGAGAGATCTCTAATGTTCGTTCACTTCTTCTTTCATCTACTTCTCTCAAGGTTTGTTTTCTTCACAATTGCTTAGTCTAATAGTCTTATTTCTTCTATCAAAGTCTCGTTATTATTGATTAATGAAAGCATATTTACATACTTTTACAATCTACTGACACTGCAATCTTAGTGATTAACGTAGCTACTTTTAAGCTGTGAATCGCTTCCTATTTTTGCTTCCATGGTCGAACTGAAGCTATATTGTGAGCATTCATATGAGTATTGGGAAAAAGGACTTGAATCTTTACTGACAAGTTCCCCTGAACTGGAAAAACTTGACTTCGATCACGTATTAATCTAAGTTCAAGCTTCGATTTAAGTGCGAACTCATACTGACTACATTTTGTGTTGTGGTTTTAGGAAGTTCTCATCTCTCTACCCGAAAAAGTGCCTTCTTGTTTGTCGTTTAAACTGAAGGTGACCGAATTTTCAAACTTTAGAGATGACAAAGATTGTATTGAAAAAGTGAAGTATATCCTAAAGCATGGCGGAGCTTTACAAAAGTTGACAATACGTACAGCATCATACTATCATGACGAAGAAAAAATGAAGATAGCCGATGAGTTATTTGCTTCACCAAGGGAATCAAAGCAATGTTGCATCTTGATTGTTTGGTAAAAATATAAACTTGTTGCTATTCTTGTCATGCTTTTATGAATGTCACTTTTTGTTGGAGTCTAGAAAAGTTGAATGTCACTGCAATTAAATTCTCATCACCATTTTCTTTACACATGAAATACAATATATACGAGTGTAGCGGGTATAAATACCCACTAATACACCTTGAAAATACAAAGACGAAACTTATACACAAAATAATTAGGTAAAAAATCAGTACCTAAAAAAAATCAAATCAATACTAACTCTGCTTGCTTTAGTAAGTAATCTCAGCAAGCAGGCTAAATACAAAATACCAACTACAGAATATGTGAACCCTTCTTGTAATACATTTGGGAAATTCGCCAACAATACATAATAGCTCGCGTCTGATTTAGCAAGCGACTTGAGTTGAGCTCACATCTCTTGATGAGCTCGCAAATGTAGAGCTCGCAGTTTCATGGGAAGAGCTCGCCATTGTATGAATGGCCACTTCACAACACTTTTGCTTCTAATTTCGAGAAAGTTTTCTTATTTACCAGTCATTTTGTAGATGTAAAAGGGAAACACTGAAATTGGAACCTGTTAACTAAAGATGTAAAGCAGAAATGAAAATATTTTACTTCTTCAAGATCTTATGGCCTTGCTCCCCTTGTAGTTTGTTTGGAGATTGTTGAGTTTAAATCAAAATGCAAAGATCAAAACACCAAAAATTTGTGTTGAAAGATGAAAAATAGAAGCAAAAATCGAAAGTTGGATGAGAGAATAGTGTTGACTTATCTCATTTCTTCAATTAGGAAACAAACATGTACATACGTAGTTCAAATACATTAAAAGAAAACGAAGTTAACTTGCACTAGTATCCAAGCTATAAAATCAGCTTAATGATAACCTAAAAAGCTACTAAATAAGCTAAGTACTTGTCTAATTCTTAGCTAATCAAAAGATTACAATTAGACTAATAAAAGTCACATGTTACAAAAGTTTAACAATCGAAATACATAATGGACAATAGCTTGCTGCTGCATTCTAGTGGACATGTGCATGCTGCTCCATTCTTGTGAACATTTACACGCTGCTGCATTGTTGACAACTTTCAGCATTCTTCCTTGACTACAAAGCAGCAGAATCCAATTTCTTTCTTCAAATACTCAAACCTTGAAGCAGCTAATAGCTTGGTCAGAATGTCAGTGAGCTGAACTCCCGAGTAGTAATGAATCAAGTTGACTTCGTTTGACAATTCTGCGTCTCTCATAAAATGATACTTGATTTTGAAGTGCTTGATCTTGCCATGAAACACAGGATTCTTGGCAATAGAAACAGCTGATTGGTTATCCACTTTGATCTCTGTTGCTTCCCTTTGATCAGCATTTAAATCACTCAATAGCTTCCTAAGACAAATAGCTTGATTAACAGCAGTAGCAGCTGTAATGTACTCTACTTCTACAGTGGATTGAGCTACTGTTTGTTGATTCTTAGAACTCCAACAGAAAACTCCTGATCCTAGAGTGAAAAAATATCCCGATGTGCTCTTCATGTCATCAACTGAGCCTGGCTAGTCACTATCTGAATAGCCAACTAATTTTAGCTCCTCAGTTTTCACAAATTTCCCTCCATAGCTTAAGGTTCTTTTAACATACCTTAAGACTCTTTTAGCAGCTTTGAAATGAGCAACATTATAGTAGTGCATGAACCTTGACAGAAGGCTGACTGCATACATGATATTTGGTCTTGTTGCTGTCAAAAAGAGCAGGCAACCAACTAGACTTCTATAGCTCTTTTCATCAACTCGTTCATGGTCACTATTGCTGGAGAGTTTTTCTCCTTGTGCCATAGGGGTGCTGGCAGGTTTGCTGTAAGCTATGCAAAACTTGCTCAAATTTTTTGAAGCAAAAGCTTGTTAGCTTATGAAGATGCCATGATCATTCTGTTTCACTTTCATACTAAGGAAGTAGGTCATCAATCCTATATTAGCCATCTCGAAAACATCTTGCATCTGCTTCTAGAATTCTTCTATTAGCTCACCCTTCTTCACATAGAGTGTAGGCTCACTAATGCTTTTTTCAAACCCCAGCCTTGACAAGTAAGCATCAATTCTGTTATACTAGGCCCTTGGAGCCTGTTTTAGGCCATACAAAGCCTTCTTGAGCTTGTAAACCTTGTGCTTCTCACCGAGAGCTTTGAAACCCTCTGGCTATTCAACAAAGATTTCTTCCTTGAGAAATCCATTTAAGAAAGCTGACTTGACAAACAACTGGTGCACTTTCCATAGTTTTTGAGCAGCTAAGGCAAATAACAGCCTTATGATGTCCAACCTTGCAATTCGTGCAAAGGTTTCAAAGAAATCAATGCCATGCTATTGATTATAACCTTTTACAACCAGTCTTGCTTTGTGCTTGTTCAGTGACCCATCTGTATTGTTTTTGGTCCTAAACACCCATTTCACACCAATAAATTTTCTATTCACTAGTATATCAACCGGCTTATATGTGTCATTTTTGTGAATCATCCTCATTTCTGCCTCCGTTGCTTCTTTCCAACAGCCCTCCTTTCCAGCCTCATCAAATTTGGAAGGCTCAACAATGGTCATGTCACATCTTTCATAGATGTCCATAATGGTCCTAATGCCTCTGATTCGTACATCATCATATCCATCCTCAGCTTCAACTTCATTCTCGACATGCTGCAAGTCAAGGTCCTGCTAGTCTTTCTTAGACAGACTTGCATATGTTCCATCCCATTTCCAATAGTTGTCTTCATTGAATTTCATATCTCTGCTCACAAAAATCCTTTTAGTGGATGGATCAAAGACTCTATACCCTTTTTTATGTTGTTATAGCCAACAAAGACTCTAGGCATGGATCTCTTTTCTAGCTTGGTCCTCTTTTCAACTGGCACATGTGTGTAGCATATACAACCAAACACCTTCAATTGTGAGACAGTTGGCTTGTGTCCAAACCAAGCTTCAAATGGTGTTTTGCCTTTGATTGCATTTGTTGGCAGTTTGTTGAGCAAATACACAGAGGTATTTACTGCCTCGACCCAAAATATGTTAGGCATTTTGCCTTCAAACAACATACACCTGGCCATATTGAGACCTGTTCTGTTCTTTCTCTCACAAACACCATTCTATTGTGGTGTGTAGATGGTGGTTAATAGATGCTGAATTCCAACTTCATCACAAATCTTCTGAAACTTTTGAGACATATACTCAGTCCTATTATCTGACCTTAACATCTTCAGCCTGCAACTTGCTTGATTATCAGCCAAAGACTTAAACTTGCAGAAGAAATCAACCACATCTGACTTTTTTTAAAGAAATTCACCCAACAAAATCTGGTGCAATCATCAATAAACAAGACAAAATATTTGCTGCCATTCAAAGAGGAGGTCTTTATGGGTCCAAAAATGTCAATATGAACCAGTTGGAGCCTCTCTTGAGCTCTCCAAGCTTTGTTAACAGAAAAATGTAGTCTGGTCTGCTTGCTAAGCTGACAGACCTCACATGCATCATTCTTAAGCTCTATCTTAGACATGTCTTTAACCAGGCTCATCTAATGGAATAAACCAAGTGACTTATAATTCACATGCCCCAACCTCTTGTGCCACAAACATGATTCATCAGTCAAAGCAGTATGTGCCTTAACTTGCAACTGATTCACATCTAAAATGAATGATCTGTCATGCATCGCTACTGTTACTAGCTCCTGACCAAAAGAATCCTTGATTATGCAAGTTTTTCCTTCAAAAATAAGGGAGTAACCTTTCTCTAACAGCTGACTAGCACTAAGTAGATTCTGGTCAATATCAGGTACAAAAAGAACTTCTGAAATAGTTTTGTTGCCTGATTAAGTGTAGATCACAACCTTGCCTCTGCCTTTGGCCTCAATAAACTCACAATTCCCAATTTTGACTTTGGAAACAAAGCTCGTATCCAACCCCCTAAATATGCCTTCATCTGATGCCATGTGATGAGTGCAGCCACTGTCAATCAACCAATTCTTTCTAACTTGACTCGAACTTGCAAAGCAAGAATTAGTGAAAATGTGCTCCTCTTGAGCTTGAACTTCCTTAGCAGCTTGAGCTTGATTTTGTTATGGTTGTTGTGTTTTTGCCTTGTTTTTACAAACTTTCTCAATGTATCCAAGTTTCTTGCAGCTTCTACATTGAATGTCAGGCCTGTACCAGCAATATTTTTCTAATTGAGTGCATGGTGGAAACTTCCTTTTAGCAGCATCCTTCTTTCCTTTTTCTTTCTTTTCTGACCAAAGCTTCTTGCCCTTGTAGCTTGAGCTCGAGCTCGAGCTTGAGCTTTCTTTGCTTCTGGCCTGAAAGGCTCCTTCAGAATGCTCCTCCATTCTGTTTGCTCTTCTCTGCTCTTGTGCATAGAGAGCATTTATTAGCTCTATCAAGGATATAGCTAATAGGTCTCTAGAGTCTTCCAATGAAGAAATTTTTTACTCATACTTCTCTAGAAGAGTTGTAATGACCTTTTCAACTATTATTTTGTCACTGAACTCATCCCCTAGAAGCCTTATGTTGTTGCCTGTAGCCATGATCCTGTCAGAATACTGCTTGATGGTTTCAGACTCTTTCATCTTCAAATTCTCAAAGTCTCTCCTTAGATTGATCAACTGCTGCTGCTTGGTCTTGTTTGACCTTTGAAACTCTTCCTTAAGTCTATCTCAAGCCTACTCTGGTGTCTCCTAAGCCATTATCCTTATGAAAATCACATCTGAAACTCCATTTTAAAGGCATGACATAGTCTTGTATTTTTTGGCACAGTCTTCATTGTGCTGCCTGATTTGAGCTATGGTTGGATTAGCTCTCAAAGGTGGTGGCTCTGTGTCAACTTGAACAACACTACATAGATCATGAGCCTGCAGATATGTTTTCATTTTCACGGCTCAAATGTTATAATTTTCGCCAGAAAAGACAAGTTGTGGTGGTGGTGGTGAGAAACTCATCCTTTTGCAGCAATTAAACAAACCAACACAAACAATTTCTGTTTTTTTTCTTTCAAGCACAAATCACTCAAAGAACAACAAAGAACAACACATAGCAAAAGGCCCTCAAAGATGACATGCTCTTGATACCATTTGTTGAGTTTAAATCAAAATGCAAAGATCAAAACACAAAAAATTTGTTGAAAGATGAATAATAGAAGCAAAATTTGAATGTTAGATGAGAGAATAGTGTTGACTTGTCTCATTGCTTCAATTAGTAAATAAACATGTACATAAGTAGTTCAAATACATTGAAAGAAAACAAAGTTAACTTGCACTAGTATCCAAGCTATAAAATCAACTTAATGATAACCTAAAAAGCCACTAAATAACCTAAGTACTTGTCTAATTCTTAGCTAATCAAAAGGTTACAATCAGACTAATAAAAGTCACATGTTACAAAAGTTTAACAACCGAAGTACATAATGGACAATAGCTTGCTGTTGCATTTTTTTGGACATGTGCATGTTGCTCCATTCTTGTGAACATTTACATGCTGCTGCATTGTTGACAACTTTCAACAGAGATCTTCCCTATATTCAATAGTTTCCATAGGCTTTGCAGGTTTATTCTCAGGCTTTTTAATCTAGCAACCAATAGTCTCTTCCTTAGTGCCTTTTACTTTGTGATTCGACTCTTCTTCTAACTTTGTTGGAAGTTGTGGGACATATTCTGATACAACACAGTCAAGCCCACAACAAATCAACTTAAGAAGCTTGGATTCTCTATGCTTTCCTAGAGAATCTTCTAAACTTGTAATTGTTTACATCAGATTTCATATTCCTATAACTAAAACCTAAAATCCCAACTCATCTCTTGTCTGAGATTTTCACCATGGAACATATGATTGGTGTTAGCTTGTTGCTTCCCCTCTTTTTCTTCCTCTTAATTGCTACAACATGCCTAACAATGTATTCATGTGCTGGTGGTTAAAACACTATGTTAGGTTTGGCTGGAGTATTATTTTTTACAAATATTTTAATATGTGTTAGTAATAAACTAATTCAATTTGTAATATTTAGCTAATCCCATGACTTATTTTTAATAAATAAAATGATAATTTTCACTTATTTTGAAGATACCTTACTTTTTACAAAAGTTTTTACTCATCTTTTAATTTCAAGTTTAAATTTGTATTAATTATTCATCTTGGTAACTAAATGAGTTTCTAATTATTAGTTTTATTTTAATGTTGTTTGGTTCACATTACGATGAATCATCCATTTGGTCGATTTTACCAATACAAACTTATTCTCTTGGTAGTGTCTTTTTCAAAGTGAATATTAATAGGCATAAATGTAAGGGATAATGTCACATTTGGTATTTGTACTTTCATAAAAAGTTCAATATGATACATGTACTTTGAAAATGTTTAATGTGATATTTGAACTATTAATATGTGTTTTTATTATAGTACTTGTGTCACGGGCCGCAGTTCAAAGCCCGTGACCATCGCACCAAATGCATCCAATGGAGGTCTATTGCTTAGATGGGGATCATTTGGCCTACGAGAACTGGTCCGATTCAAAGAGCTACTAGAGAAGCCTGTCAGATTGAAACCTAGTTGGCTTGATAACGAAGACATGGCAACTTAGGCTAATATGGTAACTAATCTTAGAAGATAGAGGGAATCATATCTTGTAAAGATTAGATTAGATTTGATAAGGCTTATCTTGTAAATCCCTAAAATTAAGAGATATGGTTAAATCTCATCCGTCGATGTAAATGTATCTTGACCGTCGGTTTTAGGGGAGCTCAACTATAAATAGAGAGCCTCCCCCTTAGTTGTACACACTCAATTCCATTGTATTCTGAATTCTTAAGAGTAATAGAATTTTGAGAGCATTTACTCAAACACTTTGCGAACGTTCTTTCTGTTGTTCTTTGTTGTTCTTCTTCTGGCATAAATCGCTTCCGCTCTTCAATTGGTGCCTTGAAGGAGTTCTAAAAGAATCCTCACTTGAGTTAAGGCTGACTTGGGCGAGTTTGGACGAATGGATCACCTAAGGCCGCACGGATTGCGAGACGAAAGGTCTAGCCTCGTGATAAGTGGTATCCGAGCAAGGTTTGAACCAAGTAATATTCGAGTTGTTGGTTCAAAGGCACCGTTGGGATGTCGAGAGAAGAGTTCAAACAAAGGTGGGCGAGGAAGTCTTTGAAGGAGATGTTGTTAGCTGTTGAGGACCGCGTGGGTAAACTTGAGGAGTCCATGGAGGACGCAAAAGAGTCGGGCAATGCACTTGGGGAAAGCATTGATGACTCGAGGGAGTAGTCTAGGGGCTTTGTTACCACGTGTCTCACTTCCCAAAGGGATAACGTGCGAGAGTTGCTAGATTCCCAAAGGAAGAAGCTGACGGAGAGGAACGATGCTCTCGAGGCCATGATGATGGCTTTGAAGGAGGAAACAATGGCCACGACGAGGGCTTTGAGCACAAGAATAGAGGAGCTCGAGGGAGAGCTAGCTTTGTGTCGTGCAACCGTAGGGAAAGAAGTGTCAAGTGCAGCACTCAGTAACGAGGATGTCCCAAAGCTGAAAGAGTTTGTGGGGACAAAGTCTGCATGCAATTTGGATAATTTCTTGTGGAGGATCAAACACTACTTCCGTGCCAAAGGCATCGTGGATGACGCGGTTAAGGTAAATACTGCTTCAATGTTTCTTACTGACATTGCGCTTTTATGGTGGCGAGGCAGGACCACAGATAAAAGGCAAGATGAGATTAGAACGTGGCAAGAGTTCCAATGTGAGTTGAAGGGACAGTTTTACCCAGAGTTTGCTGAGGAAGAAGCTCGAGCAAAGTTGTAAGGGATAACGCAACGGGGCATAGTGGGGGAGTATGTTCGAGAGTTCAAGGAACTCATGCTCCAAGTTTCAGATGTGACCGATGAAGAAGCATTGCTTGCTTTTCAAAATGGTTTGAAGCCGTGGGTCAGACAGGAGGTGGAACAAAGAGGTGTCCAAAAGCTGTCGGAAGCCATGACAGTAGTTGAGTCCGTGGTTAAGCTTGGTCTAGGGAAAGACAAGCTTGAATCTTCCAAGTCTGAGGAAAGGGGCGTATGTGAAATGGATCACAAGGAAGATATCGTTGATGGCAATGGCAACGGCAACAATGGTGGTAATGGGAAACCACGAGTTGGGAAGAATAAACCCAAGAGGAAAAGGGACAAGCTGAAATGCTTTCTTTGCGACGGTCCACACATGTTGAAGAAGTGTCCAAAAAAATTCGCGCTTAAGGAGAAGCCGGTGGGTGAGGCCTTGGTACTTGGTTCGAGCGCAAGGGATGTCGAAGCCAAGGAAGCCGAAAGCGAGAAGAATCCAGTGGAGTGCTTCTTATGTCATGGTTCGCATAGGTTGTGGAAGTGTCCGAGGAAGTCTGTCATCGAAGGGAACGATAGAGCAGACAAGGAGCCCAAGAAGCTTGGTTCGAGCAAGGGAAAAGCCGAAGCCAAGAGGGTAAAGAGGAGTAAAAAGAAGCGAGTAAAGTGCTTCTTGTGCCGTGGTCCGCATGAGTTGCGGAACTGTCCAAAGCAAGCCGGAGTCAAAAGAAAGGCAACGTCTGAGCTTGGTAAGTCATCATAGGGGCTTCCACCCAAGAAAGAGGTGAGTTTGTCATCGGACTTAGAAGAAAGAGTTGCGATGAAAACAGTGAAGATGGGACCAATGAGACGCTTGCAAAGTGTTTGAGTAAATGCTCTTAGAATTCTATTACTCTTAAGAATTCAGAATACAATGGAATGGAGTGTGTACAACTGAGGAGGAGGCTCTCTATTTGTAGTTGAGCTCCCCTAAAACCGACGGTCAAGATACATTTACATCGACGGATGAGATTTAACCATATCCCTTAATTTTAGGGACTTACAAGATAAGCCTTATCAAATCTAATCTAATCTTTACAAGATATGATTCCCTCTATCTTCTAAGATTAGTTACCATATTAGCCTAAGTTGCTATGTCTTCGTTCTCGGGCCAACTGGGCTTCAATTTGACAGGCTTCTCCAGTAGCTCTTTGAATCGGGCCAGTTTTCGTAGGCCAGATGATCCCCATCTAAGCAATAGACCTCCATTGGATGCATTTGGTGCGATGGTCACGAGCTTTGAACTGCGGTCCGTGACATTCTCCCCCACCCATTCTCGCAACGTCCTCGTTGCGACTTCCGAATGGCACTGACTTGATTCGCCTCGGTCTCGTCTTGACGCCTTAGCCTTTCCCTTTCTTCGGGACTTTTGCTTCGGCTTACGTCGCTTCTTCACTCGAACCGTCCTACTCGTTTGTACATCTCGATGACAAGAAGTTATGTTACTCTCTTGTCCACATTCTAACTTTGCTCGAATAGAATCCTCTTGATTCACCACACTTGGCTTCGCTTTGCCCACAGTCTCTCGGCCTCTTTGCTCAAGAACTTCGAAAGGGCCCCTATGTTCTTGCCAAGTCAACAAGTTAGAATGCAAAACCCTATCACAGTGTTCGGAATGTACTTTCGCATTTACTCTGGTCAACTGTCCCACATGCATCACTTCCTTTTCCTTGAAGTCCGGTGCACCACCCACCTCTCCCATAGGTGGAAGCCTTGTCGATGACTCGGCCAACTCCGACGCTTCGCTCAAGTTTCTTTGTTGTTCTTCTTTTGGCATAAATCGCTTCCGCTCTTCAATTGGTGCCTTGGAGGAGTTCTAAAAGAATCCTCACTTGAGTTAAGGCTGACTTGGGCGAGTTTGGACGAACGGATCGCCTAAGGCCGCATGGATTGCGAGACGAAAGGTCTAGCCCCGTGACACTTGTACATTCACAAAAGGTCTCATGTGATACATGTACTTTGAAAATGTACAATGTGATACTTGAACTATCAACATCAATATGTGTTTTATTATAGTACCTGATGTCAGCACCGTTAGTGAAATGTTAGATCAGTCAATAAAAATTAAACACAAATTTTATTTTTCCCAAATTATTAAGTCTACAAAATAATATAACATTATGTGAAAACTAATCAAATAAAAATTAAATTTAAAAAAACATATGGCTAATAAAAAAAGAAGTAAATACAAACCTTATATGAAAGTACTTTACTTTCATGGATGATAAAAAATTATTTTTAAAAATCAATTAACCATATGTTTAGTTTAGTAATTGTACTTTGATATAAATTTAGTATTTACTTCATTTATATCAACCATATGTTTAGTTATATGTCTAATATAATTTAACTTTTGTTTTTTTTCACATAATGTTATATTATTTATGCAGACTTGATAATTTGGAAAAAATATGTGTTGAATTTTATTGATGATTTAACAATTCACTAACTGTGTTAACACCAAGTACCATAATAAAACACATATTGATTGTTTAGGTACACATTGTACTTTTTCAAAATACAAATACCTCATTAAACATCTTATGAAAATACAAGTTCCATAACAAAACACATATTAATAATTTAGGTACTATATTAAATATTTTAAATATAATATAAGTACCACATATGATATTATCCGTAAAAATAATATGAAAATGAAGAGTCGAATGTATGACTAAAGTCTCTTAGTAGAAATGAAGTAATAATCAAATAATGCCTCAAGACTATAGCTAGAAGAATGGAAGTAAGTGTTATTGCTTAACTAATAAGAGTAATAAATATCAATGCATAACTTAAGTCAGCCCCTTGTTTTCAGCAAGTGTATGTCTTTTTTTTTTTCTCTTATCGTCTTCGATTGATTCTCCAATATTTTACGACATAGTTTTGTCTCTCTTGTTGTATAAATACAACAAATTACAGGAATAATAAATCATTCGTATCAGTAAGTGTATGATGAGGTTAGACCATATGTCACGGGTCGCAGTTCAAAGCCCGTGACCATTGCGCCAAATGCACCCAATGAAGGTCTATTGTTTAGACGGGGATCATTTGGCCCGCAAGAACTGTCCTGATTCAAGAAGCTGTTGGAGAAGCCTGCTAAATTAAAGCCTAGTTGGCTCGATAATGAATATATGACAACTTAGACTAATCTGGTAACTAATCTTAGAAGATTGAGGGAATCATATCTTGTAAAGATTAGATTAGATTTGATATGACATATATTGTAAATCCTTAAAATTAAGTGATATGTTTAATCTCGTCCGTCGATGTAAATATATATTAATCGTCGGTTTTGGGGTGCTCAACTATAAATAGAGAGCCTCCCCCTCATTTGTACTCATTCCATTCATTGTTTCATTATTCTTTGTGAATAAGAGAATATTGAGAGCATTTACTCAAACACTTTGTGTGCCCTCTTTCTGTTGTCCTTTGCAGCTTCTTTTGGCATAAATCGCTTCCGCTCTTCAACTTGGTGCCTTGGAGGAGTTCTTAAGGAATCCTCACTTGAGTGAAGGTTGACTTAGGCGAGTTTGGACGAACAGATAGCCTAAGGCCACACGGATCGCGAGACGAAAGATCTAGCCCCGTGACACATACACGGACTAACTTGTTCTGGTTTGAAGGTCTGTTTGAAAAGTGAGGATTTTGATAAAAATGTATCTAAAAAAAAGATTTAGACAAAAAATAAGACTCATTTTTTTAAAAGGGTTGGGCCTCGGGTAGTATTTTTTTGCTCGAGCTCAGTCCAGCCATACCCGAATTTGCCTAATTTTTCATTGTTGTTTACTGCTATTTTGATGTTGTTTTGCTACCATTTTGCTATTATATTACTATTATTTTGTTGTTATTGAAAACTTTTTTTAATTTATTTTCAATTTGTTAGGAAACATTTATTTTAATGTTTTTAGTGTATTTACTATATTATATTTTTTAATTTTATTTTTATGTAAAAAATAATATAAAAAATTTTAATATGAGAGGATTGGGCCAGGCCGGGCTTGGATTTAACATTTTTTTATTAGACTTCGAGAAAATTTTAAGCTCATTTTTTGAGTCAGACTTGAGCCTAGAAAACGGCTTAAAATTTTGCATTCAATGGTCTAGATAAAATATACTGGTCTCCTAAAGAGTAAACTCATAATTGAACCTTGATCATAAGAAGAAATAGCTATCAACTTTGAATGAATGAATTTTCATCTAAGATATTTTAATCATAAAAAGAAATAATTTATTCTCCAACATTTCTATCCACCTTTTAAGGTATTGAGAGCTATAAGAAAACTCTAACGAGTTCAATAATAAGCCACCAACGCCAACCCCATCGTTATGCAAATTGCCCAATTCAACCTGATTTCACAATCGCCCCTCGAACTTTAAAGCAGCTCCTATTTCATAACTTGGAAAGCTTAGTTGTGGCTATTGTTAGTAGAGTCACCAACCATTTTAAAGTTGTGGATATTGTTATCATATCTGTTCTTTTTAACACAATGTATAAAATTATCTATATCTCCTCGTCAACTCATAAATAGGAGAATAATGTGCTTCAGCGTACTCGAATCCACGTCCTCTTACATTGACAACAATACCCATACCAATCGAGCTAAAATTCAATTCTTGATTTGATTAGAGTCAAAATTTTTCATAAAATATTAAAATCTTTTTTATAATTATTTTTAAGTGATGATAGTTTTTATAAATAGATTCAATGAATTTAAATTAAACAAAATCATAACACACCCCTAAATATTAGCATGGGATATGACCTCAAAATATATTCTTTAATTTCTTTTATAAAAAAAAACGCACTTTATTTTAAACTCACAGCACGAATCCAAAATCATCACTTGCTTTTAGGGACTAGCACGCATTCAAGTAATTATCTTTAAATCTAAATTTTTAAAGAATCATTATTCTTCCTATTCGCCATATTAAGATTATCAAAGCTTAATCATCATAAGGAAAGATTAATAGCCTAACACTTTCCGGAGATGTAACAAAATTATTAAAATATGAAACGATAAAAATAATTAGAGTAAATTATTCAGATAGACACTCAAGTTTTAAGGTATTTTTGTTTTGGTCACTCCTATTAGATTAAATTGTAATTTGTAATCACTCCATTGTTAAAATACATTTGGTCAATGGTCACCGGTATAATAATAGATTTAGCACTCAATATTTACACATTTTGTTAATTTAATCTTGATTTTAAAGAAAGTTCAACAAATCTAACCTTCAACATTTATGCATTCTATTAATTTAATCCTAATTATAAAAATTCACAAAAACATAAATATTTTAAAAGTATATAAAAATTCAAAACTTATTAAGACTTAAGCCACTATTTGAATATATAGTTTACCCAAATAATTAATATTTTACATTTTAATTTTAAAATACTAATTTTTATTTGTTTATTATTAGAGAAAAAAGAGTAAATGCAACATAAATAATATGAAAACATAGTTATCTTTTTATTTAATATATCAAGGGATTTATGTGGTTTTTTTCCCCCTTAAATCTATAAATAGGAAGTTTGGTTCCCCAATCGAAATAGTCAATATAAAAGAAAACCCTAATATTAGGCATCATCTTCTCTCTCTTGCTGCCGTCTTCATTCTTGTAGACGGGATTATTCCTTTTTCATCTTCAACTTCTTCGGGCTTTAGAATGGCTGAGCAAGTGAAAATGGAGAAGGTAGACAGGATTAGTGATTTACATGATTCAATTTTAACTCACGTTCTGTCCTTCCTTTCTACAAAAGAAGCCATTAAAACCTCCGTTTTATCTACCAGATGGAGATACCTTTTTGATTTACTTCCTAATATCGACTTCGATTTGGAGGAGGATTTGTGCCGCAAGAATATTAAAAGTTACAGTACTGATGTTATTGAGAACTATATGTGTTCCGTCGACAGAATGTTGTTATTTTGCAATACAACAAATGTCAGTAAATTTGGTTTCAAATGCTGGATAAAAATGATTGGTTCTAATCGTTTCAACAGGTGGATATCTGCTGCAGTTGATCGCGGAGTTAAACATCTTGATTTAAGCACCTCTGTTCTCCCGTCAAGTACTTTGCCTATATTTACTTGCAAGACATTGGTGAGTTTGAAACTGGGTAAATATTTTGTTTTGAATGTTCCAAAGGATGTTCATCTTCCGAATCTAAAGATTCTTCATCTCCACTCAGTTGGGTTTTTGAATGATGATTCAGTCAAAAGACTTCTCTCCGGCTGCCCCCATCTTGAAGATATGGTCACAAGGAAATGCGACCTGGGAAATATAAGGAACTTCCATATTTCACATCATTTGCTCAAGACATTGACTATACGTTACACGTATAATAGTTACCAGTGTTGGTTATGGATTAATGCCCCAAATCTAACCTCCTTGGAGTACTATGACCGTCTAGTAGCAGGGTATTCAATGGAGAATTTGCAATCTCTTACCAAAGCTGTTATCGATATATCTGCATGTAAAACTTTACGAGCTGACGCAACAAAATTTTTTAAAGGGATCTGTGATGTTCCTTCACTTGTTCTGTCAGATACTTCTCTCCAGGTTTGTTTATTCACATACTCTTTCACCTTTTTTTTTTCTGCTATATATATTAAAGTTGTTGCACGTTGCAATATGTACTGACGCAGTGCCATTTTTGTGACTGTCATCATAGCTTCTTTTAAGATGTGAACCGCTTCCTGTTTTTGAAAACTTGATCAAACTGGACTTACCTTGTCATCTTCGATTCCGATGTTCTAATGCATTGCAAAAAGGACTTGAAACTTTACTCTCAAGTTTGCCTGCACTTGAAAAACTTGAGTTTTATCAGGTATATATTGTTTTAAGTTTAAGCTTAATTCCATTTAAGTTGCAGGCTCGTACTGACTCCCTTTGTGGTTTTAGGAAGTTCTCTGCTCTCTTCCAGAGAAAGTGCCTTCTTGTTTGTTGCATAAACTCAAGACCATCAAAATTACAAACTTTACAGATGAAAAAGATTGTATTGGAAAGGCCAAGTATATCCTAAAGAATGGTGGAGTTCTAGAGAAGTTGATAATAGTTACAGCATCACACATTTCTATAGGAAAGAAATGGATATCCAAAACCTTGTGTGTTTCATCAAGGGAATCAAAGCCATGCTTCATTTTGATTATTTGATGTAAATTTATAATTTTTATACATGGGACTCTTTTGCTTCTGATTTCTAGGATTTTAGTTGTGCCGTGTATTTATCTGTCATCTTGTAGACTTACATGGCCAACCTTTCCATTGAATTTTCTGCTACTACAATCTCAAGTTGATTTGTTTCCTCTTGTTATCACCAAACATACCTGATACTCAAGGGCCCTTGATAGGAATTTCTTCGCTTTTAAAGGAATTTGTGGGATATTATCCAAGGTTAAACAAGCTAACATGAATGATAAAATGATGATTAAGAACATTTGATTAAATCGTGTATACAATAAAAATTTTAAATTATTTAAAATTTATAAAATTAATAAATAATTAAATATTATTATGATTATATTTATGTCTAATAGTACTTTTATTAATAAATAAGTTCAAAATAATTTAAACTTGAGAAAATATTATTTTATAATATTTTATATAATGTTTCAAAATTAATCATATATTAAATATACTTGTTCAATTTATTATTATTTTATTTATATAATTATATATTTTATCATATGTTTATGTAACATCCCATTTTTAGTGAAATCGAACAATGGTTTGGGACCACAAATCCGATGTCGAAGAAAATTTATTTTAATATTATTTTATGGTTTATAGTATGATAGAAATATCGTATAAAAATTTTGTTAAGAAATTTTTTGATTACATGTCTAATTTGATGAAAAGGACTAAATTGCATAAAGTGTAAAAGTTGAATTCTAGTAGCTAAAGGTATCAAATAGCTATGGAATTCAAAATTGGAGGTTCTTATATGGCAAATAGACCATTTAGAGGAGTTAGTAGATAAGGATGATTATTCATCATTGGAATTTAATAAATTATTAAGGTTAATTTTGGAAAGTAAATGATAAAATGATGATAAATAAATAAAATAAAACAAATTTTCATCATTTTCATCATCTTTCCTAAAATAAAACATGGAAACCCTAGCCATGGAAGCTTGAAGATAGACAAACTTATTTTGCTTAATTAGATCCGGATAGACCTAGTACGGAATTGGATCGAGGAAAAGAAAAAATATTGGATTAGTAGCTTACAAATCTACGTATACTTGTCGAGGTAAGTTCATGTAACTAATTTGTACATTTATATGTTTAAATTGAATGATATGTATGTAAAATGTATAATTGTCATGTATAAGTATTGATCACATATTCGACAAGTACTAAGTCCCATTTGAACCTTGGAAATTCGATGGATACAAATGACATGTCATTAAGGGTTCCCGAATTGGTTGTGGTCCTGCATGTGTTGCGGACACACTACAGTTCGCAAGAGCATTCCATTATTTAGCTCTTATGAGCATTCCGTTATATGGCTCTCACGAGCTTCCCGATATTTAGCTCTCATGAGTTTTTTGATTAATGGTTCTCTTGAGCTTCCCATTTATGGCTCATATGAGCTTCCTGATAATTGGCTCGCAAGAGCTTTTTGTTATACAGCTCACATGAGCTTCCCGTTACATGGCTCGAAAGAGCTTCCCGTTTACATGTTCTATGGGCATACCTATATATGAATTGATGGATTACAGATTTGTACACCTCGTATGTACTATCCGTGAATCTAACGATATTATAAATGGTTCAACAAGTAAAGTTCTGATATGAGACAATATGAATTCGAGACGAATTATTACGGGTATATACTTGAAATACGTGGATATGATTTATACATGTTATATGGACACATGATGTGGAAAGTATATGCACATGAAAATTTGATTATTGTTGAGCTCATACATGTTTCTTGATATTTATATGAAATATATGACTAACATGGTTGATGAGGATATGTGTTTAGGCTATTGGCCCAGTTTCTTTGGATATATATCTTGTATGCTTACCTTAAATGTAATTAAATGGTAAGTTAAATTCCATGTTATACGAACTTACTAAGCTTAAATGCTTACTTTGTTTTATTTTATCTGTTTTATAGTAATTCGGAAGCTCGATTTGGTTGGAAGCTGGTTGGAGTTACTTCACACTATTCATCAACCCATTTCGGTACATATAGCAAATTCATTTTGATTATAATGGCATGTATAGGTTAACTTGGCCAAATGTTGGCATGTAAATGTTTTGTTGTGATTAGCCACTTGAATGGCTTGTGTTTGATATATATATATATATATATATATATATATATATATATATATATATATATATATATGGCTTATCATGTTTGATGTGTGTTTGACATATTGGTTGTATGTGGTAATATGTCATGTTTAAGACATGATCATGGCTTGTTTTGATTGCTTTTTATGGCTTGATGATGTCCAAAAATGTTGATTTAGGTAGATAACAAATTGGGTGAGAAATATGGCTAGGAAAATGACCTATTTTTTTCCACACAAGCAGAGACATGGGCGTTTGTCTCAACCGTGTGTCCCCTGCATCTTTTAAATTGCAAAACAGAATGCTTACACGGCCTAGCACACGGGCGTGTGGATTGACCATGTGAGCCAAGTCATAGAGCTCATAAGATTGGACACGGGCTATGACACGGCCGTGTGTCCCTAATTCAAATGCCCACACGGCCTAAGACACGGGTGTGTCTCTTGACTGTGTGAGACACACGGCCTGGCCACACGGGCGTGTGTCCCCTGCACCTTTGAAAATTTTTAATGTTTTCTGAAAATTTTTTTGAGTACCCAGTTTAGTCCCGATTTATTTCTAATATGTATTTTGGGCCTTGAGGGCTCACCTAAAGGACAATATAATTGATTTTATTTGTTTCTGATATGAATGCTAGTTGATATGAAATGTGTGTCATTTGATCTGTAAATTTCGGTAATGCTTCGTAACCCTATTCTGGAGACGGATATGAGTTAGGGGTGTTACAGTTTATATATATTTTATTTGTAATTATGTATTTTTATATTATATATAGGATTTCCATTAACAACTTTTTGTATTAATTCATTAAATGAAAAAGGACAAAAATGGCATGTGAGCTGCAAATGCACAGAATGAGTGATTACAAATGAGGGGAATGTCTCTATTTATAGTTGAATTTTCTTAGATCTAACGGTACAAATCGAACTACACCAATTACTGAATCAATAATTTAAAGTAAGGGTGAGCAAAACTCGATTCGACTTGAAAAAATCGAAAAAAAATTCGAATTTCGAGTTAAACGAATCGAGTTATTCGAGTTAATCGAGTTATTCGAATCAACTCGAATTTTTTTTCCGAATTTTCGAATTGAGTTAAATTTTCAAATTCGAATAACTCGAATAATTCGAATAATTCGAATATCAAACTATAATATTTTACATTTTTACCCCAAACTCCTAAACCTTTTTACTTTTCCCTCAAAACTTTTACTCCTTCCCATTTTCCCCCCAAAACTTTTACTCCCCTCCCCTCCCAACCCCCCAATCTACCCAAAATCCATTTCCCACCAAAATTTTACTCTCCCATTTATTTTTTCTCAAAATTTTACTCCCAAAAACCCTCAAAACCTTTTATTTTCTCCCAAAATTATTACTCCCTCCCACTTTTCCCCTAAAACTTTTATTCCCATCTCACCTCCCATCTACCCCAAACCCTCCCCCTCCAATTTTTTTTTAATATTTTTCCTCCAAAATTTTACTCCCCCTATTTACTTTCTCTTAAACTTTTATTCTCCAAAACTTTTTATTTTCCCCCTAAACTTTTACTTCTCACCCTTTACCCTCAAATAAAAAATCAAAATTATTCAAAAAAAATTCACTAAACATAAATAGTAATAATTTTATTTATATCTACTATTTATATTATTAAATTAAATTTCACATTTTATATTATTTATATTATTGAATTGTTTAGTCATATTGAATATTTATATTAAAATTGAATTATTAATTATGCTATAAAATATTCGTGTTAAAATTTTATATTGGTATCAATTTCACATTTTATTTTAAAATAACTTTTATTAAAAAAATCATATTTTTACATTTAATATATTTTTAATTCCAAAATACATAGTGACAAGAATCAAGATAATTGAAACAACTAAGCAAGCAAAAAAGCTAACCAATATATAAAAATTAATACATAAATTATGAGGTGATGAAAGTTAATAAAAAATTTGATTAAGGTGGACAAATTTTATTATGATGGGTGACAGTGGTTACAAGGACCCAAAATTATTTTTTAAAATTTAACTCGAACAAATATATTCGATTCAATTCGATTCGAATTCCATCTCACTCGACTCGATTCGAGAAAACTTCAAATAAAGTTAGGATGATAAAATGAGATTCGAAAACTCGATTAACTCGAAAATTTTCGATTCGATTCGATCGAATGCTCACCCCAAATTTAAAGTTTAAAAAATGTGCATGGTTTCATCACGTTTGAATTTTAAAAAAATGATCTTTAAAAAAGTACTTTGAGTACACTCGTGTCAAAACATATACTTGTACCAAATGCATATACAAAATCATTATATGTTTTAAGAAACTTTGGATACATTCAATAAATTGTACTTCAATTTAAAATTTATTTTCAAATTATAAAAGCGATTTTTTAAATCACCATATCTTTATTTTTATTTTTATTTTTTTGTAAATTGAATATACCTAAACACAATTCATATTTTAAAGTCAAATTTCGATGTTCTTGAACATTTGCAGTAACTTAGTAGCTTACTCTCAACTTGTTATCTTTAAATCTAAAATTTTGAGAAGCTTTAAAAAATTATTATTCCTTCTATGCCAAGCTAAGAGATAGTTATAGTGTTCGCCATTACTCGGTTCCTACAACGACCCGTTACCCGGCCCATTTATTCTTACCTTAATAGGTATATAGTTCGTTATCATGTAGTTTGCCATTATGGTTCGTCTATACACTTCGCCATCATGTAAACGAACTCCTACTAGGAGGGTACGTGTTAACATGCATAGGGCCTATTTGATCCTAGTACATCACATCAATGAACTATATCTTATAAATACGGAAATGAACCTTTAGGTCAAAAGGGAGAGAAAAACGAACACTCAACAAAATTAATAGTCTAACACTTAGCAAAAAGATCAAAGAAATTAAAACTATCCAAAATATGAAATGATTAAAATTAATTAAAATAAATTACCTAAATAATCACCATTTTAGGGGTCGGACCTGCCAGCCCCTTGGCTCCGCCACTATTATTACCCTAATCAAAATAGACAGATAAAAAAAACCCTAATATTAGGCTTCATCTTCTTTCACTTTCTTGTAGACAGAAGAATTATTCCTTTTCCAAACGTCGCATTGGAATGGGTAAGAAAGTGACTTACCTGATTCAATTCTAATCATTCCTTCCTACAAAAGAAGCAGTTAGAACCTTTCTTTTATCTACTAGATGGAGATATGTTTTTGCTTTAGTTTCTAATCTCGACAGACAAACTTCGTCTCAAATGCCGGGTAAGGGTTGATGCTAACCATTTTTACGGGTGGATATCTGCTGCAGTTCATCGCGGGGTTAAACATCTCCCTTGACACTTTACCGGATGTTCTGTTTACTTGCAGGACATTGGTGAGTTTGAAAGTGGATAAAGAATTTTGTTTGTTCATCTTCCGAATCTAAACACTCTTCATCTCGAGTCAGTTGGATTTTTGAATGATGGTTCAGTTGAAAATTTCTTATCCGGCTGTTCCAGTCTTGAAGATATGGTCTTAAAAGACTGAAAATAAAAGCAACTTAAGTATTTCACATCAGTTGCTCGACTATACAAATCTAGCCTATTTCAAATACCTCGACCAAGTAAGAGGAGCCAAGTCTTCACTGCAGAATCTGCAATTTCTTGTCAAACTATATATTCCAATATTACATTACTCTTCAAGCTGATGCAACAACACTTTTTAGAGGGATCTCTAATGTATGTTCCTTCACTTATTCTCTCATACTTCTCTTCAGCTTTGTTTCTTTTGCCTTTTTTTCTGCTATATATAAAACTTGTTGCTTGTTGCAATATCTACTGATAGTGCAATTTTTGTGACTGTCATAGCTTCTTTTAAGCTGTGAACCACTTCCTGTTTTTGCTTCCTTGGTCAAACTGAATTTAAGATATACTATTTTTTTCATGAATTTAGAGGATATCATCATTAATCTTCATCTCTCGCTTTCAATCTCAAACTCTATAGAATTGCTAGGTTAAGTATTAATTATATGTTAGATTTATGATTTACATTTGAGGCTGATATTTATTTTTTCTAATATTAATGTTTCTTTAATATTTGAACTATGTTTTATCATTTTACTCAACACTTAGGGTGGGTTTGGATGGATAATTGGGTGCGGTGCGATGTGTTTAACTTATTTTTTGTCTCAAGCTATAATATCGTTACAGTATCTAATTTCACCATCAGCACTGTTTTTACACTAATCGCAGATAAATGTATCACTCATTCAAACCCACCCTTATTAATGCGAATATATTTTATTTTATAATCATCATCGATGACATCAGTTAATAATAATTAACCATAAAATCATAAAATTTTAGTAAATCTTTCCACAATCTCGATAGGTTAATAATAATAAACAAATAATAATTGACATTAGTCACCAATTTCCCATCCACTACTAATAGTGTACGTTACTTAATTTAGTATTTGAAAATCACTTAATAATTGGATTTAAATGTAATTATTTGTAATTACACAAAAGTGACATATGTGGGTAATCATTGTAATTAGTGTGTCTCACCGAATTGAGTGTAATTGGAACACCACAATTATACTTAATTTCCATTTTTGGAGGTAGGATGAGATATTGAAGTAATTACAGGTAATTACACCCAAATCTACTTTTATACAAATTATAAAAATTATATTATAAGCATGGATGATATGAGTGTTTAGATTATTATAGTGAAAAAACTCTTATATTATAAAAATTATATTATTTAAATCCTAAAATAATCTAAATTTATGGTAAAAAGTTTATTATAAAAACTAATTTACATGTTATAAAAATATTACAATATATTTATTTATAAAAGTTATGGTTTAGAAGTACGGACAAAACTTATTTATATGCTCATGTTATATATTATAAAATAATATATTTATTCAATAAAAATCTTATAGTTTTGTTAATCATAACTTATTTATAAACAATCACTTTCTAAAGTTATGATAAAAATTATATTATTTATAGAAATTGTTACGAAAGTTTTGAATAATTTATAAAAGCCTAACTCATATATAGGAAGATAATGCGCTTGAGCACACTCGAATCCATATTCTCTTACATTGGCAACTAGTTACCAACCGAGTTAATAATCAATCAATAAATTTATATAAAATTTAATAATTAAAACTACATACTAAAACTCAAAGCACCGTACGTTCAACCTAATCAAAATAGTCTATAAAAAGAAAACCCTAATGTTAGGCTTTATCTTTTTTCTGTTTCTGCCGTCTTCTTTCTTGTAGACAGAATTATTTCTTATTCAACTTGGAATGGCTAAGCAAGTGAAAATGGAGAATGTAGACAGGATTAGTGGTTTACATGATTCAATTTTAATTCACATTCTGTCATTCCTTTCTGCAAAACAAGTCATTAGGACCTCTATTTTATCTACCCGATGGAGATATCTTTTTGCTTTACTTCCTAATCTCCACTTTGATTTCGAAGGCGATTTGTGGCGCCGGGTTTATACAAGTTACAGGCATATTGACATTTATAGCTACGGATGCCTTGTGGACAAAATGCTGATTACTCATAATATGACAAATATCGATTAACTTCGTCTCAAATGTCGAGCAATGATTGATCCTGACCGTTTTAACGCGTGGATATCTGCTGCAGTTCATCGTGGGGTTAAACATCTTGATTTAAACATCTCCCCAGGCAAGTTCACTACTCGGCCGGCTGTTCTATTTACTTGCAGGACATTGGTTACTTTGAAACTGTGTATGGAATTTGATTTTGTTTTGGATGTTCCCAAGGGTGCTCACTTCCCGAATCTAAAGACTATTTATCTTGAGGAAGTTAATTTTTTGAATGATGATTCAGTTAAAAGTCTATTATCCGGCTGCACCAGTCTTGAAGATTTGGTGATAGAGAAATTTCTCATGAGCAATATAAGCAACTTCAATATTTCACATCATTTGCTCAAGAGATTGACTCTACTTTACACCTATCAAAGTGACTATGGTTGGATAACGATCGATGCCCCAAATCTAGTCTACCTGGAGTACGACGACGAATTAGTAGCAGGGTATTCACTGCAGAATCTGCAATCTCTTGTCAAAGCTGATATCGATATATCCAACAGTCTTGAAATTGATGGATCTACTTTTTTTAGAGGGATTTGTAATGTTCGTTCACTTATTCTGTCGGATACTTCTCTCGAGGTTTGTCTCTTCACATCTTCTTTCACCTTGTTTCTAGTACAAAACTTATTGCTTGTTGCCTTGTCTAGATTTTTAGATACTTTACAGTCTACTAACACACTGCAAATTTTGTGACTGCCATAGCTTCTTTTAAGCTGTGAACCGCTTCCTGTTTTTGCTAACTTGGTCAAATTGAAGATACATTGTTCTAATGATCTACGCCCATACTATGATCAATGGGAAAAGGGACTTGAAACTTTACTCTCAAGTTTGCCTGAACTAGAAAAACTTGAGTTTAATCAGGTATTGATTGTTCTAAGTTTAAGCTTCATTTGATTTCAAGTTGAAAAGTCTTACTGACTCCATTTTTATGTGGTTGATTTTAGGAAGCTCTCATCTCTCTGCCAGAGAAAGTTCCTTCTTGCTTGTTGTCTAAACTCAAGTCCATCAAAATTTCAGGCTTTACAGATGAAAGAGATTGTATTGGGAAGGCAAAGTATTTCCTAAAGAATGGTAGAGCTCTAGAGAAGTTGACTATACGTACAGCATTACGCTATTCTGAAGAAAGAAAATCGAAGATATCTAAAGTGTTGTCGGCTTCACCATGGGAATCAAAGCATTTCTGCATCTTTATTTTTTGATATTAATAAATAAATATTGTACTGTTGCTATTTATATTAGTCTTGCTCTTACCAATGACTCATTTGCTTGTGATTCAAAGAGTATCATTACGTGATGGAAATTGTTTACAATTTCACTACCTAAATTCTTATTAAATATAGAAAAATTTGAAGATGTGCATGTTACCTGAGTCTATCATACGCCCAGATAATTTTTAGATTTTCTTTTCTTTTCCTTTGATTCTTTTATCATGTTTGCTCTTTTTGATCAATTTTTTTTCTTGTTATGATTTGTTGTTCTTGGGTGTTAATCAAAGATCAATGGATCAACAGAATGCCACAAATTGGAGATGATGCAGTTGGAGGTACTTGTTAGAAATCAAACCGACTTTTAAAGTCGGGTAAGCATGCAGACAAGGTGGTAGCAAGCTGTCAAAAGAATTGGTCTGCAACTTGGCTTAACGAGGAAATTTGTTAACAATTACTTAGGATTAATATGATGAGTTGGCTAGGAATGACTTGGAGCATTATCCATAATAATGGATAAGTAACAGCTGGATTTCATAAAGGTTGAGGGATAAGAATGGGCTGCGGCAGCAATATTTATGTCGGTTTAAATAAGTCTATAGATATAAACCATGAGTTAGTATAATAGCAACTGAAAAAGTGAGTGAATGTTGAGAGAAAAAAAGAAGAAAAAGTAAGTGAGTGTTGAGAAAAAAGAAAGAAAAAGAGTGAGAGTTGTAAACTAGCAGTAGCTAGTATAGAGAGAAACAAAAGATATTTGTATTCTGTGTTATTTGTGTGTAATAAAAAAATTAGTATTTGAGCTATTTTTATTACGCTTTTTCAACAAGTGGTATCCGAGTTAAGTTTCTGTCGACGTCACAATGGCAAATATGATTCAATTGCAGATCCTGAAATTAACAAAGATAAATTAAGGTAATTGGAGCATCCAAATGAAGGCTTTGCTTGGCTCTCAAGACTGTTGGGACGTTGTCAAAGAATGGTATGTCGAGCCAGAAAATGCAGCTGTCAAAGCGGCTTTGACAAACGAAGAAAAAAGAGTATTGAAAGAAGCTCGTAAGAAGGATAAGAGGGCGTTGTTCTTTATTTTTTAAGGCGTTGATAAATCAACCTTTGAAAAAATTTCAGATGCGAAGACATCAAAGAAGCGTGGAGAATTTTGCAAAAATCCCTTCAAGGAGCGGAAAAGGCAAAAAAGGTACGTTTACAAACCCTTAGATCCTAATTTGAGACGTTGAAAATGAAACCTTCAAAAAGTGTTGATGATTACGTCATCCGAGTGAAAGTGGTGGTAAAAAAATTAAAATGAATGGAGAAACACTTGATGATGTCAGAGTAATGGAAAAAATTTTGCGATCATTAACACGCAAATTTGATTATGTGGTGGTTGCCATTAAAGAGTCAAAGATTTGTCACAAATATCAATTGACGAGCTTGTGGGTTCCTTCCAAGCCCATGAGCATAAAATCAAGCAAAATGATTATACTGAAAATTTGGAGCAAGTCTTGCAAAGCAAGTTGCCCTTCAATGAAAGTGGAGCTAGCAATAGTTTTGGACAATGTACAAACAATCATGGAGGATACCGTGGAGGTTATAAAGGCAGAAATAGAGGTGGACGAGGAATACGTAGACGAGGTCGAGGAAGAGGTAGATTTCACAAGGAAATAAATCTCAGATACAATGTTATAATTGTAATAAATATGGCCATATTAATTGTGAGTGTAGATCAACTCTCAAGGTGGAGGAGAGAATTCATGTAGTAGTAGCTAAAGAAGAAGAAAACGTGGAATCTAGTGTATTCCTCACTTATAAAGAAAGTGAAAAATCAAGTAAAAATATTTCGTATCTTGATAATTGCGCCAACAATCACATGTGTGGCCGAAAAGACTTATTTTTAGAGTTGGACGAGAATATTCACTGACAAGTAACATTTGGAGATGAATAGTATGGCATGGTCAAAGGTAAAGGCAAAGTTACTATTACACAAAAGGACTGAGAAAGAATGTAACAACCCGATCTTGACCCTAATCAGACAAAGTGGTTTCGGGACCACAAATCCAAGTTAAAAAAATATTTTAAAATTATTTTTGATATTTTCAGTATGTGAATTACTATGTGTAAAAATTTTGTATAAAAATTTGATCGTTTGAGTGCACAATTTGATAAAAAGGGCTTAATCGCGTAAAATAAAAATTTAAGGGTTAAATTTAAAATCACCCAATTGTTGTTGTCTTTTAAAAATAAGGGTTATAAATGGGAATTAGGCCATTTAATAGTTAGTGGGCTGCAATGGTCTAAATTACCCTTAAGTTATATGTTTTATAATTAATTAAATTAAGGTTAAAGTAGTGATTAAGTAATTAAAATATACATTAGTTAAAATAACTTAAGAAAAGATGATTTTATCATCTTCTCCAAGCCGAATGTTAAGCAAAAAGAAGCTCAACTATGGCTTTCTAAAGTTCGGCCATATCCTTGCTTAATTAAAGGTTCGTTTTGTTCGGTTTTGAAAATTTTACGTTTTGAGATCGTTGCTTTGTGTACTACAAGACCCATGCTTTAATTTTAGAGTTTGGTGTTGATTTTGTGATATGCCATTGATGAATGCTTGAGCTTTGTGATAGTTGATGATGAAAAATGAAAGATATGAGAAAGATTAACGTGTTTTGTCTTTGAATTTTTGGTGAAATTGAGTAATTAGGGCTAAATTGTGAAATTAAAATTTTGAGGGACTAAAATGTGAAATAAATGAAATTTGTGGACTTGTATGAGCACTAGGGACATTCGGCCCTTGTATAGTATGGGCAAATTTTGTGTATTTTGTGTTTTATGTAATAGGGACTAAATTGCAAAAAATGTAAATATTAGGCGTAAAATGGTAATTTTACTATTTATGTGTTTTTGGACTAAATTGAATGTAATAATATTTAATTTATCTCATTTTGAATATATTTAGATCAAGAACCAAAGAAATCGGAGTTAGATCGAGGAAAAGTTAAAGTAAATCGACTAATCGTCCGGTTTCGATTTTACAATCGTCCGAGGTAAGTCTATTAGCTATTTAATGTCATAAAATCAGTATATAGGTATGTATATGTGCTGTATTTTGATGAATTACAATTTAAAATATGTTGGTTGAAATAATTAAAAGTATGAGTGAATTATATGCATTATTGTTACATGTTGAATCATAGGTATATACTTATATGGTCATTTGAATTTAGTTAAAGTATGAAGGTATATAAGGATATACAATTATAAATGTTATCAAATTTAGTTGGAGTATAAAAGTTTTATATTTTTATATGTACAAGTTTTGAATTTATACATGTATATACAAGTATAAAGTATTGGTTTAATAAAAGGTATATATATATATATGTGTGTGTGTGTGTGTGTGTGTGTGTGTGTGGGTGTGTGTGTACTTAAGATTCGGAAATAAACATAGGTTTATATTGGTATAAAACTTTCTATTGAATCTATAATATGCAAATATACATGTATATGTCCTTGTATTGAATTCGGTATGCCATATATACAAGTTTATATGAGGTTCAATTATGCAAATATGCATATATATATATATATATATGTTCAGTAATGAGTTTAAGTATGAAATTTATATATGTATAAGGGAGGTTCGATTATGTATGTATATTCATGTAAAAATTCTTGAATGGAATTGAAGATATGAAATTATTAGTTTGGAATATCATAAGGTGTTCGAATGCATGATATTAGGTAGTAGGCTTTAATGTATTAAGTTATATATATATATATATATATATGTTCGGATGTATAATTAAGTTATTGAGCTGAATTTAATGTCTGAACTTTATATACCTATGTGGATTAAAGATATAGTTAATAAATTATTGAGTTGAATTTTTATGTGGATAATATATACAAATATGAGATATAACTTCTGTGAATTGAGATTTTAGGCTTGCCTATCAGGTTTATTGCCAGTGAAACATTTCAGACTTTACGTCTAGCAAGCTTAATGCTGGTGAAACATTTCAGACTATATGTCTAGCAGGCTAAGTGCCGGTGTACTGAATCAGGCTTTAAGTCTAGCAGGCTAAGTGCCAGCGAATCTGTTTAAAGAATATGATTAAGTGTACAGTTATATGATTTTGGTTATCTTTAATTGATGAGCATATATACCTTCGGCTAAGCGTGTTTAATGAATATGTACATATTCGGTCTATGCATTTGTAAAAATATACATACATGCTTTTGATTTATGCAGTTGATAAATGTATACGTATAAATATTCAGTATATGTATTTGATAAGTATCTATATATGCATTTGAAATGCATACACCTCTATTTATAATTATTTGATTAAGATGAATGCATTTGGTCACATGTATTAGATTTGTATTTGGTTATAAGTTTATTATGAGTATACATACAGTTGGATATGATATGTGTATAACATACATATATGCTCGGTTATATTCATTTGGTTTTAATGTTGTTTGGTATAAATATATATATTCAATTAAACGCATTTGATTGTGTACATATATTTGACTATAAATAAAATGGTCTGAGTACAGTAAATGTATAAATATTAATTATATGTGTTGATTGCAATCTCAGTAAATTAAATTAAAAAGTTATATTATTTCTCTATATATATTTCATTATGCAATAGACTTACTAAGTTATAAAAGCTTACTTTGTTTGTTTATGTCTTTCCATTTTATATACTTAAAGATCAAGCTTCAAGCTCGGGGATCGTCAGCAAGATCATCACTCTATCTACTGTCTCGGTATTAAACTATTTAAATTTTAATTATGGCATGTACAGACTAGATAAATGTTTTGGAAAGTCGTACTTTGATATATTGTATATGAAATTAATAGTCATACGAAAATTACTTATATTCTTATGCTTTAACTGGATTGTAATTTTAAAGAGAAGTTTAAAATTTTACATGTTTAATATTAGACCTAGCAATTTATATGTAACCGTTAAAATTATTGAACTATACTGAATGTCAGTTCTAAGTTCTGTTTTGATTAGTAATGCCTCTTAACCCTAATTCGATGACGGATACGGGTTAGGGGTGTTACAAAGAAAGTTCATATCAGATGTTTGTTATGTACCAGCTTTGAAAAGCAACATCATCAGCCTTGGACATCTTCTAGAAAAAGGATATAAAGTACATATGAAGATAGCATGCTCGCTCTAAAAAATAAGAGTGACGAATGAATTGCCCAAGTTGATATTACGTGTAACCGCATGTTTACTATTAACATTGAATCTGGAGAGGTGAAGTGTATGAAGAACGCAATCAAAGATGATTCATGGTTAGGGCATTTAAGGCTCGGGCATATTGGATTTTTCGGTCTGAAGTTATTGTCAAAAGAAAATATAGATAATAAATTGCTAGAAATTAATCCTCCTGATCAACTGTGTGAAGCTTGCATTAAAGGAAAATGACATAGACATAATTTTAAAGTTGAAAAAACTCAAAGAGCTAGGAGACCATTGAAAATTGTTCACTCTGATATAGCAAGTCCCTTTGACATACCACCACTTGGTGGAAACATGTACTATCTTACTTTTATTAATGATTTTAGTTGAAAAAGTTGGATATATCTTAAAACAAAATCAGAAACATTTGAGAAGTTTATTGACTTCAAAGCTATGGTAGAAAAACAGAGTGGACATTACATTAAGATACTCAAAACTGATAGAGGCGGTGAGTACACTTCAAAGCTATTTGAAAGCTTCTACAAGGAGCATGGCATTATTCACCAGCTAACAACTACGTATACGGCACAACAAAATGAAGTCGTTGAAAGAAAGAACCACACTATTCTTGATATGGTAAGAAGCATGGTTAAAGGTAAGTGTTTACCAAGAACTTTCTAGGCAGAAGCTATTCAATGTGTTGTTTATTTGTTGAAACGATGTCCAACAAAAAATGTGAAATACAAGACGCCAAACGAAGCTTGGAGCAATCAAAAGCCAGGAGTTGGACATCTCAAGATATTTAGATGCATCGCATGTGCTCATGTTCTTGACCAGACGAAAAAGAAGCTCAACGAAAAAGGAGTAAAATGTATTTTCATTGGTCATGGAAAAAGAAGCAAGGCATACAGGCTATACAACCCTCTCACCAAGAAAGTTATTATTTCAAAAGATGTTGAATTCGATAAATCTAATTACTGGAGATGGAGTGAAGAAGAAAAGAAAATTGAAGGATTATTTTTCAGTGATGACAAAGACGATGATTTCATCAATCAAGAACAAGGCGATGATCAAATCCCTCCACCAAGTCGTGTTGCAACAGATCCTACAATATCGTCATCACCAATCAGCAACAGTACTAGCAACTCAAAGGAAGCACCTGCAAAAATGCGTAGTATACACGATATTTATGAGGTCACAGAACCCATAAAAACAACACTCGATTATTAATTATTCTGTTTAATGACAGAATGTGACCCAATAACATATAAAGATGCAATTGAAGATGTCAAATGGAAGAAGGCAATGGATGAATAAATTGCAGCAATAAGAAGAAATGACATGTGGGAGTTAACAAGTCTACCAGAATGACATAATCCAATTGGAGTCAAATGGGTGTACAAGACAAAGACCAACAAAGAAGGAAAAGTGGATAAATAAAAAGCAAGACTAGTTGCAAAAGGTTACAAGCAAAGACATGGAGTAGACTATGATGAAGTATTTGCTCCAGTCGCCAGAATTGACACTATAAGGCTTCTCACGACAATTGCAGCATAAAATAAATGGAAGATTAATTACCAGATGGACGTGAAGTCAACATTTCTTAATGGCTACCTAGAGGAAGAAGTCTACATTGAACAACCACTTGGATATAGCAAACAAGGACAGGAAGACAAAGTCTACCACTTGAAGAAAGCTTTATATAGACTGAAGCAAGCCCTGAGAGCATGGAACACAAGAATAGATGAATACTTTTAGAAGAGTGGGTTAATGAAAAGCCCGTACAAGCATGTCCTATATACAAAGAAAAAGGGTGTTGGTGACATCATGATCGTGTGCTTATACGTGGACGATATAATTTTCACGAGAAATAGTCCATGTATGTTTAATGACTTTAAGAAAGCTATGACTAAAGAATTTGAAATGATAGGTATTGGTGAAATGTCATACTTTCTTGGAGTCGAAGTGAAACAAATGAAAGATAGAATATTTATGTCTCAAAAGAAATATGCAGAATAAATTTTAAGAAAATTCAGAATGAAAGATTGCAAGTCGATAGCCATGCTAGCCGAACCAGGCATGAAATTAAGTGTTGATTCATCTAGAGAGCCGATAAATCCAATGTTGTTCAAAAGTATCGTTGGAAGTTTAAGGTACATGACTATCAAGCTGCTAGATATAATGTACGTAGTGGGAATAGTTAGCAGATACATGGAGAAGCGAAAACAAGATCACCTGATTGCAACAAAGAGAATTTTGAGATACATCAAAGGTATGCCGGATAATGGTTTATTTTATACACACTCACAAAGTTCGAAATTGGTTGGTTATTCAAATAGTGATTATGGTGGTGACTTGGATGATCGTAAAAGCACATCCAGATATTTATTTCATATTGGTTTTGCTGTATTTTCATGGTTATCGAAAAAGCAACAAACAGTAGCCCTCTCAACATGTGAAGCAGAATACATGGTTGTTGCAACATGCACTTGTCAAGAAATTTGGTTAAAGAATATTTTGGGTGAATTATCTATTATACAATAAGGTACAATTGCAATTTATGTTGACAACAAGTCCACAATATCTCTTGTAAAGAATTCGGTGTCTCATAGTCGAAGCAAACATATCGATATAAAGTATTATTTTATTCAAGAGCAAGTGAAGAATAAAAATGTGGAGTTAGTTTACTGCAGAACAGAAGATCAATTGACAGACATTTTCACAAAGCCATTAAAAACAAACGTATTCCATAAACTCAAAGACAATCTTGGAATGAAAAGCTCGGTTTGATGGGGAGTGTTAGAAATCAAATTGACTTTTAAAGTCGGCTAAGCATGCAAACAAGGTGGTAGCAAGCTATCAAAAGAATTGGTCTGTAACTTGGCTTAACGTGGAAATTTGTTAACAATTACTTAAGGATTAAATATGATGAGTTGGCTAGGAATGACTTGGAGCATTATCCATAATAATGGATGAGTAACAACTAGATTTCATGAAGGTTAAGGGATAAGAATGGGCTGTGGCGACCACATTTAAGTCGGTTTAAGTAAGTCTATAAATATGGTTTATGAGTTAGTATAATAGCAGCTGAAAAAGTGAGTGAATGTTGTGAGAAAAAAAAGAAGAAAAAGTGAGTGTTGAGAAAAAAAGAAAGAAAAGAGTGGGAGTTGTAAACTAGCAGCAACTAGTATAGAGAGGAAAAAAGGATATTTATATTGTGTGTTATTTGTGTGTAATAAAAAATTAGTATTTGAGCTATTTTTATTACGCTTCCAACAATTGTGTTAAACTGGAATTATTTTTTTTCGATTAGTGGCTCTCAATCACTACAATTCTATCCTCTTGTTAATAGAAATGAGGGTCATGCTCAATGGGTGAATGGATTAGTGGGACAGTTTTTAGAAAAATCTCCTAATTTTAGTCTTTTCCAAAAGGCTACAAATCTATTATGGGGTAAACAAGGTGGTGTTGAAGTTAGATTTCTTAGGCCTAAATTGTATCAAACTTTATTTCTGAATCAAGAAACTAGAGATTGGGTGCTTGAATTAGGGTAAGGCACTTGTGTTAAGGAAGTGGGAACCAAGTTTAATGCCTCTTGAATTGGATTTGAAGAAAGCTCTAGTGTGGATCAAACTCAGTACATAGATAGGGCTACTCCTATGAGGAAGCATCTTGATTGTGCTAATGTATGTATTGAAGTTGTTGTAGAAGATGAAGTACTAGGAAGTATTATGGTTGAATTGGAAAAGGGGGTTTTAATTGAAGTTATTTGGTTACCTCCAAAAAGCACTTGTCGTGGTACCTTTAGTCATTTAGATAAGTAGTGTCAAAGAGAGATTAATGTGAAAAAAGTTAATCTAGCAGAGAAAGAAATGGATGTTCATGCTAGAGTTATTCTTAAAGTAGTGGTTGAAACATAGGATGTCCTACTGCAGGAGGAGTTTTGAGAGATCATGATGGGAATTGGACCCTTAGATTTAATCGTAGATTGGGAACATGTTCGGTATACGAAGCTAAATTGTGGGACATTCTTGATGGTGTGTCGTTAGTGCAAGGAAGACAACATGATAGGATATTGGTACAGACAGACAACATGGAAGTTATTGGGGCTATCAAGGAATCTTTGTCGAAGTAGTTAAATTCAGCAATAATCAGACGCATAACTCAGCTTTTGCAAAATGTGGAGAATTGGTCAATTGAACATATCCCTAGAGAAGAAAATGTTGAAGCTAATCATATTGCCAAGTTGGCATTTGACAGAGAGGAAGGCTTACAGTTATATGTAGCTTCTCCTTTTGACTCTTTCTAGCTTAATGTAAAGTGTTTTAATTTATTCACCAAAAAAAAAGTAGTGGTTGAAACTATTCAGGAATGCTTGGGTTCTAATATTGGTTCTATTTAAAAATTTTACTAAATAATTCTACTTTCCATTGTTGAACTTATTTCGTAGATGTTCAACTAAAAATTTTGGATTAATTCGGTTTAATAAATTTGTCCTCGAAACCAAATTTTTTTACATTGACGAAATTGGTTGTTACATCTTTCCTCTTTCTTTTATTTTTTACCAAGGACACTCATTTGTTTTTTTCCATTTATTGCTTGATAGAGTTGAAAAATAAAAAGAAAGAAAATGAAATATTTGAAAAATGCATAATTTTGAACTAAGATATATTATTTTCTCCTCTTATCATTTCAATTTGGAAGGATTGACTTTTATGCTAGATCACACATCCGCACCACATAATCATACACTATGACATAAACAATTATGTAGTTCATCACAAGTATTAGAATGAATGAAATAATTTCAGATCTAATTATTCTAATTGAAAAGGCAATCGTTTGAAGTTATTAAATATTCTTGAATATTTAACAAATCGAACAATTGTAATTCAAGTAGAAAATGCACAAACACTAAAGAATAAAAAAATTAAGCACAAATTAACTTTCATGAATTTATTGAATCAAACTTCGATAATCATTTGACTAGAATAGGGTGTTTAGAAAGCCATGGAGTCGAAAAATGCAATAAACAATAAAATAGCTATAATGTGAGAAAATAGCAAAAGGCCCTAACTCCCACTCAAAATATCATATTTATATTGTCTAATTGACCTAAACTAGGTTACAAGAGCTAGCTTGAAGTTGTAAAACTCCTAAATGACCAAAATACCCTTAAAGCTCGATCAAAACACGAACAAAACGCATCAAAGTGACAAGGTTGGCATTGGGGTCACTACAGCAGAACAGATTTTTAGCGACGTTTTTTTTTTGCCTTTAGCGGCACTTTTAAACGCCACTAAATCCATTTCCGGCGCTTGAAGAAGCGCCGCAAAAAATGCCGCTAATGACAACGTCGTAAACTTTTGCGGCGCTTACAGAAAAAAATGCCACTAAAGATCATGTTCTTTAGCGGCGCTTAGAAAGAAACGCCGCTAAAGATCATGTTCTTTAGCGGCGCTAAAAAAATAAACGCCACTAAAGATCATGTTATTTAACGGCGCTAAAAAATACGCGCCACTAAAGAGCATGTTCTTTAGCGGTAAGAAATAAATGCCACTAAAGATCTTGTTCTTTAGCGCGCTAAGAAATAAACGCTAAAGATCATGTTCTTTAGCGGTAGCTTAAGATAAAACGCCGCTAAAGATCATGTTCTTTAGCGGCACTTTGAAAGAAAACTCTAAAAGTAATGTTCTATAGCGGTAACTTGTTTAAAACGCCGCTAAAAGTAACATTCTTTTAGCAACGCTTATTTCCGAAATGCCAATGTTTGATATGACTTTTAGCGGCGCTTTTTTAAAAAACGCCACTAATTTTAGGATTTTTTTTAAATAAAACTTTCATTTTTTTACGCCCTCGCAACAAAAATCAAAAGCAACCAAATCTAAACTAACAAAAACAATAAATTTATATAATATTTCAAATTAAATGACTAAAATAATATTAATTGATATAAATAAAATTGAATTCATACTTTTCTTTACAAAAGCGTTAAAAGTATTTATGCAACATACACTATGACAGCGGAAGTTGCGACTGCTGAAACATCTTCATCATAATCTGAAGCTGCTGTTGAAGTTCGTCGTACTTTTTGCTCTGCTCCGCTTCCCTCGATGCCGCATCTTTTTGAAGTCGTAGCTGTAGTTCTTCATATTTCTTTTGAACCTCTTCTTCTATCGCTGCTTCTATCGCTGCTTCTCTCGCTGCTTCTCTCGCTGCAGCTTCTGCTTCTCTCGCTGCGGCCTCTGTTTCTCTCGTTGCTGCCTCTGCTTTAAGTTGTTGCTGAAGTTCTTCATATTTCCTTTGAACCTCAAATGTGGTCGCTTGCATCTGAGCCATCTGGTCTTTTAACCTCTGAAGTTCAGCTTGAGATTGACTCCCCGAAGCCATGTATTGGTGCGAGCTGGATCCAAAATATTGGGTTGGGCTAATAAAAGATCCTTGAAATCGAACCCGACCATACTTTTCAGGACCAAATACTTCAGTAATAATCCGGTTGTCAATGTCTTCAAGATGAACAGAACTATCACTAGAAGCAATAACCAGTACTAAAATCTTTTTCCTTTAGTTTTTCCTAATAAATAAATCACATAGTTAGGAACGCAATATATATATATATAGTAAAAAAAACAAATGCAATATAACAATAGTCGCATTACAAGCAATGAATTAAACCATTAGAAAATAAACACTCTAAATAACTAAAACAAGTGAAATCGTATTAAGTAAACGCACCATAATTTCACCAGCTTCAGGAGTCATAGCAGATTCATCTTTCTTCTTATGTGTAATTTCAAAAAGTTGTAGCCGTCCAACTTTTTGACCGGACGACTCGTTCCTACAATATAGTAGTAAAATATTATTTAATAGAAAGTTATACATATTTGAGAATATTAAAAATTAAAATACCTACCTCACTACACATGCAAAACTTCTCGACCATTTGTGTGAGTGAATTTTTGTTCTTTGGCTACTTTTTCCAACTCGTTCACGATCCTACGTTATAAAATTTTTAGTACGTAAATAGTAAATACTATAAACCAAAATAATTACAATAGTTTGGAAGTACGTCGTACCTCGCCTTTTTGAGAATGCCAAAATCTAACCGCATCTTCCCATTGGTACCTCAACATACCCGGCAGGACATTTTGCAATTTCTCATCGAGGGTGGTTTTTGTCTTATAATAATTTTTCTTCAAAGTACTTTTATTGTCTCTCCATCTTTTTCCTAATGCCTTCTTTACTTAAGCATCGGAGACCTCTAAAGCAAACCTCGCCTACAAAAAACACAAGTTAATAAAGTAAATATAAATGAAACTATTTCCCAAGCATTACAGATGACATTAACATTTTGTTACCTTAATATTATCGAGGGCTTGGTTTTTGTTGCTATCGGGCATTTGACGCCATGACTCGTAGTTGATAGGCAACATATTCGGATTTCGTGCTAAAATGCCCATGTATCCTGCTAAAAGTCGAGCTTCTGATCCAACAGTGACCAAAAGCATTTACGCATACCTTGACACGCTCATTTGGATCTAACTCGTATAACTCTCTAAGTATCGTCGTCCTCGACCTCTCGCGTCCCACCATTTTCAGCTACAAATGGTATATTATAATATAAGAATTTGAAAAATAAATCAATTATAAGTAAACACGCATGGAATTAATGTAAGTTACTTTGAACTTCCGTAGGATCCTCGTGTGTAATCGGAACATTCGAAGATCCAATTCTTTGTCATTGTTCAAGACTATTTGTTTCTATCGAGTTTGGATCATTTTGAACAATGCTTTCCTTATAATTTTTCTTCTAGGCATTTTATCGCAATACACATAAAATGTAATTAAACTTAATAACTAATTACAACAATAATAAACACATATAAAATAGTTGAGTTATATAATAAGACCAAGATTTAATACTAACGTAAGTTACATATAATTAAACAATCGTAAAATCTTACTACATCATTATTCGTAAAAATGTTCATCCGTATCCTGACGAACCCATTGAAATTGTGCACTAGTACTAGGGATATTATCGTTTAAGTTTTCTTCTGGAAATGGCAAAGTTTCTGATCTGTCATCGATGTTATCTCTACTTCCACTGCCCATGTCAAACAAGTCTCTAGAGATGTTACGGAGTACAACGTACCAACCCTCATCAGTTGGATCTTTTGAGTAAAAAACTTGTTTGACTTAACTTGAGAATACATACGGCTCATCTATCAGTTGTTGTCCTGTGTGAATCAATCGGTCAAAGTTCACCATTGTAAAACCAAATTGATCTTACTTGATTCCACGAGCTGTATTAACATCGGCCCAATCACCTCGAAATAAGACAACTTTCCCTTTGCCGTAGTAATCCAACTCAATTATGTCAGTAAGCTGTCCGAAATATTCCACATTTCCCTCGACTGGATTATTGTCCCTAGCGCTAGCATAACTTGTAATTGCAGAATTAACAACTATTCCACAATTTTGCGTTCTCCTCAACCTCTCGCGATATTTTGTATGAAATCTGAATCCGTTGATGAGGAACGCACTATATCTTTTAACCACTCGATTTGGACCTTGGGAGAGCCATTTAACTTCGTCGTTTACGCTCTTCCCATTCGAAACCTATTGAATGGAAAGTAAACTAAGTAATTAAAAATGTTATGAGAAAGCATTATTATTTGTAAGCGAAAGCTCCAACTACATACCGTTTGGCTTAACCATTCATAAAAAGATTCTGTAAACAACTTATTGATATCTCGATGTTGTGTTCTTGATTCTTGTGACGAGATCTCAATATTTGTTTGTACTCACTATATATGTTAAAAAAAATGTGATCTTTGTTAGAAGATAAACAATTTTTAGTTTGATAAATATTTATAAAATTTGTAGAACTTACTTCCGTAAAGGTTCCAATGATTCGTGGTGAAACAGAACATATCGATGTGCTTGTACCCACGATAAATTATCTAATTCCGTAATTTCAACTTTGCTGATTGGTTGTCCAGAACTTTGGAACAAATAAGTACTATCGGCTAAGTTATAGTCCGTGAGTCCAGCATTCCTATTTGGTCTGTTCAACCTTGTTTCGACATCTTCCAAATATCTTTAGCAGAAGGTCATACATTCCTCTGTCAAGTAGCCTTCAGCAATCGATCCTTCTGGATATCGCTTGTTGCGGCAGTAAGACTTTAATTTGGATAGGAACCTAAACACAATATACAACATTATCATAAGTTGTAACTAGAGGCATAGAGGTGAATGAAAGAAAATTTTAAAAATACTTCTTTAACACCTTTCTATGGGATACATCCATCGATAGAAAACGGGTCCGCCAAGAATTGATTCGTACGGGAGATGAATTATCAAGTGAACCATAATGGTGAAGAATGAAGGTGGGAAGATTTTCTCCATGTTGCATAAAGTCAATGCGGCTCGATCCTGTACTTTCTGAAGTTCTTGAACATCCAAAACTTTGCCACAAATGGCTTTCATTATGTTGGATAGTTCAATGATACAAGACGTCACCTTCTTGGACATACAACATTGTAGAGCAACTGGCATTAAATCTTGCATCAAGATGTGATATTCATGTGATTTTAGTGAATATAATCTTCGATCTTTAACACTAACACATCGAGATATATTTGACGCATACGCATCCGGAACCTTTATATCCTTCAACACCATGCAAAACAGTTCTTTCTCTGTCTTGGACATTGAGAAAATTGAAGGCGGCAACCGATATTTCCCATTCGGAAGTGGATTAGGATGAAGATCAGGCCGAATTCCCATTTGGACTAAATCAAGTCGACTCTGAAGATTGTCTTTTGATTTTCCGTTGACGTTCAAAATTGTACCGACAATGTTCTCGCAGAGATTTTTCTCAATGTGCATAACATCAAGATTGTGTCGTAAAAGGTGATGCTCCCAATAAGGCAACTCAAAAAAAATACTTCTTTTTTTCCACAAGTCCGCCTCATTAGGATCGTCCTCTTCGTCAGAGCTTTCATCGGCTTCATCATTTGATCTTCTGTTTCTCTGCGTGTTTGGCGGTTGGTTCATCTTCCCATAAATGAAATTCATATCTTCCAACATGAATAATATTTCAGAGCCACTAGTCTGGGAAGGAGCTTCTCTAAACTCTTCAGTGCCGTCAAATACAGAACTCTAAAATCTAAATCTATGATTTTTCGGCAACCACCGACGATGCCCCATGTAAGAGAACTTCTTCCCATTATACAACCATTGGGAGCATGTTTGTGCAGCACAACAAGGACACGCATAACGACCCTTAGTACTCCAACCGGATAAATTGGCATAAGCGGGAAAGTCATTAATGGTCCACATCAAAGCTGAACGTAAATTAAAGTTCTCATTTCTCAGCACATCGTATGTCTCGACACCAGCCCATAATTGTTTTAACTCTTCAATAAGTGGCTGTAAATAAATGTCGATATCATTCCCGGGCCCTTTCTCTCCAGGGATAATCATAGATAAGATAAGGGAAGATTGCTTCATGCAAATCCACGGAGGCAGATTGTAAGGAACAAGAACTCATCGGCCAAATCATTGTGGCGGTGCTCATGATCTTGAAAGGATTAAATCCATCAGATGCTAGCCCAAGCCTCACACTCCTAGGATCGCTTGCAAAGCTTGGAAATTTATTGTCAAATGCTTTCCAAGCTAAAGAATCTGCCGGATGCCTTAGTAATCCATCATCGGTTCGTCCATCATGGTGCCACGTCATTGACTCCGCTGTCTTCGACGACATGAAAAGCCTTTGAAGCCTTGGTATCAACGGAAAATACCGTAAAATCTTAACTGGCTTCTTCCTCAACTATGCATCATTTTCACCGTCGTTCCCATCTTCTGTGTTTCTATTTATCCAACGGGATTGGCCGCATACATGACAGCACTGTTGGTTTTTCCGATCGCCCCAATACAACATGCAGTCATTTGGGCAACTATGGATTTTGTTGTACCCAAGGCCTAAATCTTTTATCATTTTCTTCATATCTTTGCATGACTGAGGGATTTTTGCAAACGGAAACATTTCTCTCAAAAACTCTAGTAGCATTGTCAACGAGTTTCCGGTCCACCCTCCCAAACATTTTAACTGAAAAAGACGAACACAGAAGGCCATTTTTTAAAATTTTGATCCCTCATGCAGTTCTTCGTTCATGTCATTAAGTAGAGCGTAGAACTTCGTCGCTTCTCCATTTGGCTCTTCATGAGGTACACTACTTCCCGGTTCGGTAAAAGCAGTTCCACCGACGTTACAATCATCATATGCCATAAAATCCACAGGAACGATTGCACACCATGATTGTGCATATTAAATGCATCCATAACATACCTTCCATGTCATCCCCTATATCAGACTGATGGTAAGCAGTCCCAGGATAAGATACATCCATCGTTGAAGAGGAAGTACTTCTAGGGCATTCTCCATGAAAAAGCCATTGCTTATAACCCTTAACAAACCCATCAACAATTAGATGCTCGTATACAACCTCACGATAGTGCCAATTTATGTTGACACACATCTTACACGGGCAAAGAATCATGTTCTCTTGGCTTGCATATTGAAATGCAAAATTTAGAAAACTCTGCACCCCATTTCGATAACCGTCGCTTACCCTTGACAAATTCATCCAAGACCGGTCCATTTCTTAATTCTTGAAGTCTGACGTTGACAATAAATTGCACGGTTTTAGGATTTGACAACAAGATATACATTATGTAAGTTATGTAAGTTATGTAAGTTGTGTAAGTTGCGTAAGATGTGTATTATGAAACTTATGTAAGTTATGTCTTATGTAAGTTATGTAAAATATGTATTATTTACACATGTAAGTTATGTCTTATGTAAGTTATGTAAGTTGTGTATTATGAAAGTTATGTCTTATGTAAGTTATGTAGGGTATGTATTATTATGTAACTTATTTAATTTATGTAGGGTATGTATTATTATGTAACTTATTTAATTTATGTAGGGTATGTATTATTATGTAAGCTCTGTATTATTTACGCATGTAAGTTGTGTATTATGTATTATTACGTAACTTATTTAAGTTATGCAAGTTATATATGAAGTAGGTTATGTAAGTTATGTGTTATGTAAATGAATATATGTATAATATTAAAAAATAGTAATACTTATTTAAGTTATAAATTTATTATTAATAAAATTTAAATATAGCTTACATACGTAAATGAATATATGTATAATATTAAAAAATAGTAATACTTATTTAAGTTATAAATTTATTATTAATAAAATTTAAATATAGCTTACATCGTAAATGAATATATATAAGTTATGTAAGTTATTATGTAAGTTATGCAAGATTATAATATAAGTTATGTATTATGTTATTATGTATTATGTAATGTATTATCGATTATATATAAGTTACGGAAGTTATTATGTAAGTTATACAAGCTTATATATAAGTTATGTATTATGTTATTATGTATTATGTAAGTTATGCAAGCTTATATACCAATTATGTATTGTGTTATTATGTATTAAGTTATATACTAAATTTTTGTAAGTTATCTAAAATTAAACTTAAAATAAATGGCAAAGTTTGAAATTTTTTCCATGATTCAAATTAAATAAAAGAAAACAAAACAAACTAAATTTCGGTGATTAAAATAGCAACTAAAGGAAAAAATTTGTTTTGGAGGAAAACATATAAATATTTGCAAACTATACGGGCTTTAACCAAATGTTTATATTATTTAGACATAAATAACCTTCATTTTCAAATAATTTACTTGTTATATGGAATAATATGTATACAACAGTTAACCATATTTGATATCAATGAAACTGAAATGTGAAAAGAAATTGGATTAATTTGTTATTGAATGTAACGTATAGTTCAAATTTGAATAATTTTAAAATAAAAATTTTAATCCAATTTATTAAATTTATTAAATTGCTTCTATTTTGCTCAACATATATAGCAATCGTTGATGGATGATAACAAAAACATAAGTCGAGAAAAGTACATGGCAATTGTAAAATAAGTAAAATGAAACATAAGCTAGAGGAAAATAACCAAAACCAATTACATGTATACAAAACGAGCCCCAAAAGAAACATTTTCAAAAATCATCTTGCTATTTCCATGTAATATTCACAAAAGTCAAACCTTTTAGTTTATAGATTTACTTACCACTATATTACAGTTTAAAAATTTTAAAAATACAAGAACTAAACTTGATCAAATTTCTGAATCGGCAGTAAGTCCATATGATTAACTGTGCAGTGACTAATAAGTCCATACTTCAACAACAAATGTTATCATTAATCTAGACAATAAAAGCAAAAGAATCAAAAAAAAAGATTGAATCTCAAAGTTCAGCCTAATAAAGAGGCTGAAAGAAGATTTATACCAAAAATATTACTTTGCTCAGAATGTAATTTGAACTTACAAATTTTGAACAGTGCTGTAGTGTTCCGTTCCCTGCCACTACTGGATTTTTGTAATAGTATGTATAGTAGCCCTGCCATAGCAAACATTAATAGATGTGAATCAATAGGTTTTGAGAATGAATCTCAACATCAATAACCTACCCCTCATCCTGAGCTATTTTCGACAGAAAAGAAATAAATGATTAACCAAGGTAGTAACGTACTAAGTTTACAGAGAAGAATTCTTCTCTTAAAACCATTTTCATTGTCTGATCGAAATGGTTAAGGTTATGTAAATTATTACCTAAAAATGTTCTTACTTTCTTAACCCTAATTTGAATTTACCGTATTAATACCTAAAAATGTTCTTACTTTCTTAACCCTAGTTTGAATTTTCTTATTTCAATGGCTACTTGTCACTTCAGTGGCTATTTCTCAACTAAATACGACGACCCTCATCAGTCGGCTAGGTAGAATAAAAACTGAATTGTATGTTTAAAAATTAAACTCTACGAAAAAAAGGAATAATGTGAAAACTAAAATATGTGAAAACTACTGCATTTCACGAATAAATATAGATGAAAATGCTGAAATATGTGAAAAATGAAAACCCTTGAACTACCGTCGGCAAGAGAACAAACCTCTAAGCTGGCGATTTCAAGGTTGCCGATTCGAAACTCGTTGAAATGCCGATTTTCGGGTGAACTTAGGGATTTCAGGGGGAATTCTCTAAAAATCTTAAAGTTTGGGGAACTAATTAGGGCTGCTGGGGAAATGAATGTCGAAAGTCTGCTGGGGAAGAAGGGGGAAATAAAAATCAGAGTAAGAGGAAAACGGAGGGGAAGCAAACGACGACATTTTGCTAAATGAAATAAACCCTTGTGGCATTTAACTAGACGCGCAGCTAAATCCATGGCAATTGCGGCGTTTAAAAACAAACGCCACTAAAAACCCACAAAAACGGTGACGTTTGCATTAATACAATACAAGGAATTTCGGCGTTTTTGACATTGCGCCTCTAAATCCTGCAGCATTTACGGCGTTTGACCAAAAACGCCACTAAATAAGCTATCAACACGGCGCCGTTTTGCTGAAAATAGATTCAGGGTAAGGGCAAAACAGAGGACAGAAAAACGATGACGTTTGAGTAATAGAAATAAACTATTGCAGCGTTTATTAGAAACGCCGCTAAATTCCTACCTACTGCTGCGTTTAATCCAAAACGCCACTAGAGAACCTCCAAAACGGCCGCGTTTGGGTTAATAGAAAATGACGTTTGCATTAATACAACACAAGGAATTGCGGCGTTTTTGACATTGCGCCTCTAAATCCTGCACATTTACGGTGTTTCACCAAAAACGCCACTTGTGAAGCCATTAACACGGCGTCGTTTAGATAAAAATAGAATTAGAACGAGGGAGAAAATGTAGGAGACCAAAACGACGGCGTTTTACTCTCTGCAATAAATGTTTGCGGCGTTTAACTAAAAACGCCGCTGGATACACACAAAACACAGCCGTTTTGATAAACACGGCGCCGTTTTCATTAAAATATCTTATCTTTTTGCGGCGTTTTCTGTATTGCGCCGCTATAGGTCTACATATTGCGGCGTTTCTCTGAAAACGCCACTAAATAAGCCTATTGAACGGCACCGTTTTTATGACAACATAATTCCTTTAGTATGAAATTTGTTTCTATATTTGAAAGGTTTAATTATTTCTTAAATAAATTTAAATTAAATTTGTTACATTCACGCTATATATTTAATATGTAAAATTTTAATTATAATTGTGTACATGAAAATAATTTTAAATAATATCAAAACTCGAGCTAGATATATGTCTTCCTTCTGAAGAATATTATGTAATTTTTTGTATTAAATTAAGAAGGCAAAGCTTATGATGTTACGATAGAATCGAAAAAAATTAGAAGGATCAAAACAATCCGAAATAGAAGTTCATGAATATTGGTTAATAGAAAGCATCGATATATATATAATTCTATTCCCTTGACTAATCTTGATTTTAGTTCAACTAGTATTCGTGTCTGCGCCTGTCTTCAAACAAGAGCACGAACATATGACATTGTAAGAACCCTACAATTAGTAAGGGTGAAAAACGCTTCATTAAAAACACTAATTAATCAAAACCCAAACACTAAACCCTAAAATTATACACCTAAACACTAATCCCGATTACCCTAAACTTTAAACCCAAAGACTTAAACCCTAAACCGTAAAACATAATCACTAAACCCATAATCCATAAACCTTAAATTGTAACTCTTCAATCTTAAACCATAAACCTTAGAGCATAACCCTTAAACCCTAAACTGTAAAACCAAACCCTAAATATATCCCTATAACCCCTTAAAGCATAACCCTAAATCCCCTAACCCTAAATCATAACACCTAACCCTTAAACCACAAAACCTTGAACCTTAATTCCCAAACCTTAAATCCATACCCCGACCTACTCATTAAACTCTAAACCATATACTATAATGATAATTAATTCAATATTTTAAAATTAATACTACATTTTTACGATTATATAAGAAATTATTTAATATATAAACTAAAAAATCAAGTAATGTATCCAAAAACTTTAAAAATATTTTAAATAAATTTATTTAAATCCACGAGCATTAGCGGCGCTTTATTAAAACGCTAAAACCTGAAAAGCTAAGAAAAGCGGTGTCGTTGGGTTTAATTTTTTTATGACGCTTTTATGAAAGCGCCGCTAAAAACCCAGCATTAGCGACGCTTTACTAAAAACGCCGTTAAACCCCCGAAAGCAAAGAAAACGGTGTCGTTGGGTTTAATTTTTTTCGGCGCTTCCATAAAAACGCCGCTAAAGCCCTGCATTAGCGGCGCATTATTAAAAACGCCGCTAAACCCCCCCGGAAGCTTAGAAAACGGCGTCGTTGGACTTAGTTTTTTGTGGTGCTTTAGCAAAAGCGCCGCTAATTCTTATTTTCAGTGGCGTTTTCAATTCAGCGCCGCTAATGATTGATCTTTAGCGGCGTTTGTTATTAAAACGCCGCTAAATACGCCGCTAAAAGCCTATTTTGGTGTAGTGGGTGTGGGAGGCTCGGGGTAGGGGTGCACGAGCTGGAGCGCTAGGATGAGGCAGGGACATTGGGGCACCAAGACCATGCAAGGGCACCAACGAGGGATCTCCTCACTACACGCTGGGGCGATGGCCTGGGGCGATGGCTTGGGGCAAAGGTACTGACTCGACAAAGTCGCTCGTTTTTGTTCCAACCTCCATTTGGCTCATTTTTTCTTGTTTTAGTTTCCAATAGTCTTCAAAGTCGAACCTTAAGCTCCCATAATCCTAATTCAAATCACAAAACACTTAATTAAATATCAAAATCCTATAAAAATCAAGCATAACTATATAAAAACTCTAATAAATGTAAATGAGACATAAATCATGCAAAGTAAACTAATATGCAATATTTCACTTAAAATTCAAACAAAATACTAAATATAAGGGTAGAAAATATACGAAATATGAACACTTAACCAATTTCAAGCGAGAGAGAAAAGCAAAAGGCAATAGTTGCAATATCATTTTCGAAAAAGGATAGGTCATTCCATGTGAGCCTTGGGGTCTACTACATTTTGATCGTCATTCTTTTGAGTTGAACGAATCCAAAGCTTCTCGATCTCTTAGTATTATCTGTGATGATAATTAGATTATTTCTAGTACACTGTCACTAATATTAGACCTTCATTATTGTTCGTATGGTTGTTTTTATCTGAAAACAAATGTGCATGCTTCTTAATCCATCATTCAAATCCCATGAAACTTTCAACTATTATTCTTATATTGAGGTTACCTGCATGATAATTACCTATATATTTAAAGATCTAATATTATTGACTGTATACTAGAAATAGAACTAATTATCATCACATATAATACAAAGAGATCGAGAAGCTTTACCCAATGAAGCGTTGGGTTCGTTCAGCTCAAAAGAATGACGATCAAAATGTAGTTGACCCTACGGCTCACGTCAAATGACCTATCTTTTAAGTTTATATATATATATATATATATATATATATATATATATATATATATATATGTATGGGGCTTAGAGTTTATATATATAAATAAAAATAAAAGAAAGAGTAGTTAACATGCGTTCAAGTTTACATATATTTTAACCATGGATTTGGTGTAGTGGTTGTTTATTTTATTCCTTAACTATGAGGTTGGGGGTTCAATCCTCACCCATGAGAATGAAGCACATTTCATGGCCCACCGTTTACCTCTTTAGAGAGCACCCGTGGCGTGCCCCAATAAAAAATTTTAGAATTAAAATTACTTAAAATCGTTCGTATTACCAAAAAAACCAAAGGGTCAACAGGACAAGTTTTACTATAATTACTCATTCAAACTATTTTATTTATTTATTGGATAGGAGATAATAGGGTACCTGATTAGTTTTAATGTTATTGGTATAGCATTTTGTTGTTATTGAGTTCTTTTTTTCTTAACACTAGGTAATAATAAAGCTAAAATTAAGGGAAAATGTCGAAACGAGAACGTGGAAGATCAAGTGGAAACAAGTTCAAGATGTCACTAGGTTTACCGGTGGTTACCACCATGAACTATACTGAAAACACCGATTCTAAGAACCTCTACATATTTCCATGAAGGGAATCAAGGGCCGCCTCAATCAATTGCCGCCAGCTTGTATTGGAGACATGGTGATGGCTTTGTCAAGAAAAGAAGCCTGATCTATGGAAGGTCTTGTTTATTGTCATTGTGAGGCAGCGCAAGCCTTGGCGTTGAAAGGATGGTTTTTACATGTACTTTGAAGATACTGTTGGTGTCATCGTGAATCCGAAGGGAGAAATGAAAGGTTCTGCCGTTACTAGTCCAATTGGGAAGGAGTGTGTTGATCTGTGTCCTAGGATGCAACTGCCGCCAATACCATTGAAATTGAAATAACACATTATTAATAACATTAAACTAAATTGTTTTAAGAAATATTTTAAGATAAAAATTTTGTATACATTTTTAAAAATTGATTTTAAAATTTTGTAAACTATTTTATATTTAATGCTAAAAATATATAAAAATATATTTTAAATATAATATAAAAATAATTTATCAAAAGTTTTATTCATTTTAAAAGTTTCATAAATTTAAAATAATATATTTAAAAATTTTACAAGTTTTAAAGTTGAAAATATTGTTTATAATTTTTAATAAAAAGGTTTTAAAAACTAAATAAAAATATATTATCAAATTTTAAATAAATTACACAAGTTTAAAACAATTTTTATGATTGTGACTATTAAATATTTTAAATTATTATTTAAATAATAAAAATTTTATAAAACGCATCGCAAAAAAATTGGTAAGAAAATATAAGATAAAAATCAATAAATTGTTTGTTGTGTAAACTCAAGTCCATCAAAATTTTAAACTTTACAGATGAAAAAGATTGTATGGGAAAGGCAAAGTACTATATCTTAAAGAATGGTAGAGTTCTAGAGAAGTTGGCAGTACTTACAGAATCACACTATTCTGAAGAAGAAAAATTGAAGATACTCCTAGTGTTGTCGGCTTTACCAAGGGAATCAAAGCAATGCTGCATCTTGGTGGTTTGATGTAAACTTGTATTGACTTGCTATATTGGTCTCGCTCTTATATATGAATGACTCTTTTGCTTCTGATTTTTAACTAAGTTATATCAGTCAGCTTGTAAATGTAAAAGAGAATAATAAAAATGAAGAAGAAGAAAAAAAAGAAAGTAACCCATGCCCTTAAAAGGTCTTAGTGGATCAATTAATATTTCTTTGATGGACCCAAGGCATTCCCAATAAAACTTTAAGAACCTGTTCGGGCTTTACTCTAAGTAGAGAGATAAAAACTTCGGACTAAAATCAAATATAGACACCTTGAAAATAATACCACTATTATTGAGGGTCCGAAACCAGCCTCCCCTCAAGAAAGTTATTCACCGGAGAATCTGCAGTCTCTTATCAAAGCTGATATCTATATATACGAAAATAAGGATGTCAAGCTGATGCAATAGTATTGTTTAGAGGGATCTGTAAATGTTCGATCACTTATTCTGTCAACTCGATCTCTGAAGGTTTGTTCCTTGACAAACCCTCTTATTTCTATTATTAAAGTCTCCTTTTCAATGATAATATATATTAACAAGTTATTGATTGTTGCAATGTCTAGATTTTAGATACTTTACAATCTAATGACACTACAATGTTTCTCACTATCATAGCTTCTTTTAAGCTGTATGTATTATTCTAAGTTCTTGCTCTTATGCTTATGCATGACTCTTTTGCTTCTGGTTATGAATGAGTTATGCCTAATTTATCAGTCATCTTGTAGTTGTGATAGAAAAGCATTGAAATTGGAGCCTGTTAACACTGAACGATAACTGAAACCTTCAACGCTAGGTTTTGCAGCTTGCGATGGCTTCTTGTCTGATGTTTTCAATTGCTTCAACTTCTTCATGATCTTATGATGAAGGCTTCTCTCGTACTCTATACCCGGCATAGGCCCTAGCTAAGTATATATTGTAGTTTATTGTGGACACAACAGATATACAGATGGAGTTGCTTCTGGCACTGTAGCACGTTGCTTGATGAACAAGCTTCACAACTCTTCTTCTTCTGTCACTCCTTGCGTGATATATAAATATTTTAAATGTCCTTTAAATCTAAAGAATTGTGGGATTCTGATGAAGGTTGGTTAGCATGCTGCAATGGAGCAAATCAGCAAGCCATGAAGCTCGACCATAGCAGAAGTCACTGCAGCAAGCAAGATTGAACAAGTTTTGTTTATTTTGAAATCTTCTAGTTAATGAAATGTATCTTAGTTCATTTTGAACTAAGTTAGGTTGATGATTGATGTATTTTGCTGATTGATAAGCTGTTTATCAGCTTTGGTTATATGTACAAGTCAATTATTTCAAGTTTCAATGTTTTAGTGGTGTTAGGTAACCATTAGGTAGACATGAGCTGTTTTGACAAGCTAATTGCTTGATGTATGTATTGGCATTATGCCATTTTTTTTACAAATGAATGAAATCTGTTTTGTTCATCAAAACTTTCTCCATTTTCTTTAGCTTTTCTTCATTTCTTCTTGCTCGAATTTGTTTGTTTGCTCAGCAAGCATCGAGGCTTGTTGTACAAGACACTAGCCGAGTCTGTTAATTTCTGTTATAACACCAACAATTGGTATCTAGAGCTATTATCTTAAGGGACCTGTTGCTTGAAGGATGGCTTCATCAAACTTTTCACCAGCTGCACCACAAGTCTTCAATGGAGAAGGCTATCACATATGGGTGGTCAAAATGAAGATCTACCTATAGGCTTTCGATCTGTGGGAGGTGGTCAACTCTGATGTTGAACCAGAGCCACTTAGAGCCAATCCAACGATGGCTCGGATCAAAGATGACATCTTGATGAGAGGACCAAGAGGCACAAGGCCATGTCTTGCATCCAGAACTCAGTGTCAGATGTGATTTTCACAAGGATTATGGCCTGTGAATCACCAAATCAGGCTTGGGATAAGTTGAAAGAGGAGTTTCAAGGGACAGAGAGGACAAGGCAGCAACAGTTGTTGAATTTGATGAGATAATTTGAGAATTTGAGAATTTGAGAATTTGAAGATGAAGGAAGAAGAAACTGTCAAGCAATACTCTGACAGGATTATGGCTGTGGTTAACAGCATTAGGCTCCTTGGTGAGCAATTCAATGAAGCTAGGATAGTGGAGAAGGTCATTGCAACTTTGCCTGAGAGGTATGACGCAAAAATCTCATCTCTCGAAGACTCAAGGGACCTGTTCAGCATCTCCCTGATAGAGTTGATCAATGTTCTATATGCTCAAGAGCAGAGGAGAGCAAGCAGACTGGAGGAGCACCAAGAAGGTGCCTTTCAGGCAAAAACAAATACTGCCTACAAAGGCAAGAAGGCCTGGAGAGACAATCCAAAGTATGATGCTGCAAGAAGAGAAGGTCAGGCTTGCAGGTATTGCAAAAGGCCTGGTCATCTAGAAGAAAAATGTTGGTTCAGTCCAGATGCTGTATGCCAGTATTGCAAAAAGAAGGGTCATGTTGAGAGAGTCTGCAAAAGCAAGGGTAAACCAAGGTATAATCATTCCCAACATGTGAAGGCAGAAGCTCAAGTGGCCAAGGAAGACAGTGACCAAGAGGAGTAAGTCTTTATTGTGTCATGCTCAGCTGCTTAGCAAAGAATTCCATCTGGTTGGCTCCTAGACAGTGGATGCACCAACCATATGACACCTGGTGCTGCTATCTTTAAGTCCTTAGACAAAAGCTGCAGAACCAAAGTGAAAATAGGTAATAGTCACTTCATAAAAGCTGAAGGCAAGGGTGATGTGCTGATATGCACTCCCACAGGTGCCAAAGTTTTTTCAAGTGTGCTTTTGGTACCTGAAATTGATAGGAACCTACTCAACATAACTCAATTGCTAGAGAAGGGGTATTTTGTGGTGTTCAAGGACAATCAGTGCCAAATCAGTGATCCAAGTGGATCCAAGCTGATGGCAGTCCCTATGGTTGATAAAAGCTTTGTGGTTGACTGGACAAAGGAGTCAAACACTGCTTATATGGCTACAACAGATGAATCCAAGCTTTGGCATCAAAGACTTGGTCATGCCAATTACAAATCGATGGAGCACATGTGCAGGAGTGGCTTGGCTAAAAATTTCATAAGCTCAGTTCAAAACCAGGAAGTATGTGAGGTATGTCAGCTAGGCAAGCAGGCCAGACTTCTATTTCCCTCGAATCAAGCCTGGAGAGCCTCTGAAAGACTACAACTGGTGCACACTGATGTGTGTGGCCCCATGAAGACTGAGTCATTAAGTGGAAACAGGTACTTTATATTGTTCATTGACGATTTCTCGAGATATTGTTGGCTTTACTTCTTGAAACAGAAATCAGAGGTGTCATCTGTGTTTTGAAAGTTCAAGGCTGCTGCTGAGACTGAAACAAGCTGCAAGCTAAAGACCATAAGGTCTGATAATGGGACTGAGTACACCTCAGCTCAGTTTCAAGCCTTTTGTGATAAGGCAGGCATCAAACATCAGCTTACCAACACTTATACACCTCAGTAAAATGGTGTAAGTGAAAGAAAGAACAGGAGCTTGATGGATATGGCTAGGTGCTTGATGATTCAGAAGAATCTGCCTAAAGCTCTATGGGCAGAAGCAGTTAACACTACAACCTACATTCAAAACAGGCTTCCAACCAAGGCTTTGGACCAGAAGACTCCATTTGAGGCCTGGTTTGGATTCAAGCGATCACTGGCACATCTGAAGGTCTTTGGATGAATTTGTTATGCACATATACCTACTGTTAAAAGGGACAAGTTGTTTGAAAGGGCTCGACCTGGTGTTCTGGTAGGGTATAGCACAGTCAAGAAAGGGTATAGGATCTTGGATCCTTCAACAAACAAAGTATCAGTCAGCAGGGATGTAGTATTTGATGAAAGGTCATGTTGGAACTGGGAAAGACATGAACCTGAGAAAGTTTCAGAAGAACTTACAGCAGATCAAGCTGAGCCAGATCAAAGTGGTCTTGAAATGGACATTAATGATGAACCAGTCAGGGGAGCAAGACCATTGACTGAAATTTATGAAAAGGCTCATGTAGCCATAGCTGAACCAAGTAGTTTTGAAGAGGCTGAAGCTCAACAAGGGTGGAAGTAAGCAATGGCTGAGGAGATCAGCATGATTGAGAAGAACCAGACTTGGGAATTGGTTGAAAGGCTAGTCAGAAGGAAGGTTGTTGGAGTGAAATGGGTGTACAAAGTCAAGCAAAATGCTGATGGAAGTTTGAACAAGTTGAAAGCAAGGTTAGTTGTCAAGGGGTTCAGTCAGAAATATGGCCTGGACTACCTGGAGACCTTTGCACCAGTGGCTAGGCTTGATACCATTAGACTGCTGATTGCCTTAGCAGCACAGCTCGAATGGAAAATTCATCAACTTGATGTGAATTCAACTTTTCTGAATGAATTCTTAAATGGAGACATCTTTGTTGAACAACCACGAGGATTTGAGATAGCTGGCAGAGAGCATATGGTGTACAAACTGAAGAAAGCCTTGTATGGCTTAAAACAGGCTCCAATGGCCTGGTATAGCAGAATTGGTGGCTACCTAGTTGACTTGGGATTCGATAGGAGCAAGAGTGAGCCGACATTGTATGTTAAGAAGCAAGGGACACAAACACAGCTCATTGTGTCTCTGTATGTTGATAACTTGCTAGTGACAGGAGGAGATCAAGCAATGTTGGTCGGTTTCAAGACTGAGATGTTTGAAATGTCTGATCTAGGGGAGATGTCCTATTTTCTTGGAATGGAGGTGTCACAAACACAGAATGGGATATTTCTAAGTCAGAGAAGCTTTACCTTGAAGATTTTAACCAAGTTCTCCATGCAAAATAACAAAGCAACAAGAACTCCTGTTGCTGTTGGAGAGAAACTATCGAGCCAAGGTAATTTTGAGGAGGTTTGTGAACCAACCTACAGAAATCTAGTTGGTTGCTTGTTATACTTAACTGCTACTAGGGCAGACATAATGTATACTGTTAGTTTGCTCTCAAGATTCTTGCATTGCTGCAATGAGAAGCATTTTCAAGCTGCAAAAAGAGTGCTCAGATATGTCAAAGGCACTTTAAGCTATGGTTTGAGGTACAGCAAGGAAGGAAATCTGAAGCTGGTTGGCTATACTAATAGTGACTGGGCTGGCTCGATAGATGATATGAAAAGCACCTCAGGGTATGCTTTTAACCTTGGTTCATCCATGTTCTGCTGGAGCTCGAGGAAGAAAAGTCTGGTGGCTCAATCTACTACTGAAGCAGAGTATGTGGCCGCGGCAAGTGCTGTCAACCAAGCCATTTGGCTAAGGAAAATCTTGGCTGATTTGAATGTACATCAAAGAGAAGCAACAGAGATCTTTTGTGACAACCAATCTACTGTTGCAATTGCTAAAAATCTAGTGTTCCATGGAAGAACAAAGCATTTCAGCATGAAGTTGTATGTGGTTCAAGAAATGGAGCAAGCACAGGAGATGAAGCTGATTCACTGCAATTCAGAGGATCAACTTGCTGACATTCTAACTAAAGGTCTTAATGTCACAAGGTTCGAGTATTTGAGAAGGAAGTTAGGTGTTTGCCCTATGCAAACCAAGGATGAGTGATGAAGGTTGGTTAGCATGTTGCAATGGAGCAAATCAGCAAGCCATGAAGCTCGACCATAGCAGAAGTCACTGTAGCAAGCAAGATTGAACCAGTTTTGTTTATTTTGAAATCTTCTAGTTAATGAAATGTATCTTAGTTCATTTTGAACTAAGTTAGGTTGATGATTGATGTATTTTGCTGATTGATAAGTTGTTTATCAGCTTTGGTTATATGTACAAGTTAATTATTTCAAGTTTCAATGTTTTAGTGGTGTTAGGTAACCATTAGGTAGACATGAGCTGTTTTGACAAACTAATTGCTTGATTTATGTATTGGCATTATGCCATTGTTTTTACAAATGAATGAAATCTGTTTTGTTCATCAAAACTTTCACCATTTTCTTTAGCTTTTCTTCATTTCTTCTTGCTCGAATTTGTTTGTTTGCTCAGCAAGCATTGAGGCTTGTTGCACAAGACCCTATCCGAGTCTGTTAATTTCTGTTATAACACCAATAGATTCTTTTACAATCAATGTTGATGGAAGCCTCAAAGTTGGTGTTGTCAACAGAACCAGTAAACTTTACAATCAAACTCTTTAGGTTGCCAGCTAAGGCTATTTCGTCCATTGGAATCTATAATAACATCCTCGAAGAAAGGCCTTGGAGCATAGGCCAAAAATTCAAGCCTCTTCTCATCCTTCCAAGTAAAAGTAAGCCTCCATGATTTTCCATAGGCAAAAATGAATTGCAGAAAAACAAATACAGTAATCATGTAATGGCACTATATTTGAGTTTTATTAATTGCTTCATTTTGATATCTTTGGTCTTTAATCATCTCTTAAATGAAAACTGGATCGGTTCAAATCATCTTAATACACCTTGTCGAAAGGAAATCAGACCATAGATTATCTCCTGGTTTCATAACTGAACCATTCAAGGAAACCATAGAAATTTTTAGTTGGAACTGCAAATCCTAATTTAAAAATTGTTCTATTTTGCTGCAAATAAATTGAAGCGGCCAAGCACTTTCACTGTCTTAAGACTTGGAATTCAAGAAGACTAGGGATTCATGCTATAACATGTTACTTGATGTTGCAACAAATACCAGAAATACATATGCGATTAAATCTTAAAACCCCAGAAGTGGAATTATTGTTAATGCTCAAAATCCCCATCTCAGGCCTTAGGTGCAAACCCTGCTTTGAGCTTCTGAATTGTGTAAACATTAGGTGCAAACCCTGCTTTGAGCTTCTGAATTGTGTAAACATCTGTTTTTAAAGACTTTGCTAAGATATTATCATCAATGCCTGTTGCCAACAATTAAAGGAACCGAGATAGTGCCAGCAGCTGCACTACCGTGTTAGTTACTGAGTAGAAAATGTGTTATTAGATACTAAGTAGAAAATGTTTGAACTACAGAATAATATTTTCATTCAAACTTCCTCATCTCTTTGATTGAATACATTGACTATGTTTATATACTGATACAAGAGTGACTATTCTTAACCAACTACATATCAAACTGATTACCAGACTTCATAACAAACTAACAACCATAATAACATTTATATTACTGTTAACATTCACTCAGCTTCTCAAGAGGTAAGACTTGAAGCAAACTTCGAAATCGAGCAAATAACGAGACAGACAAAGGTTTAGTGAGAATATCTGCAACTTGATCACACGCTGGTACTTCACCGACAACAAGAGATCCATCAGCCACTTTTTCGCGAACAAAAAACAGATCAAGTTCAACATGTTTGAATTTAGAGTGTAATACTGGATTAGCTGTAACAGCTACCCGCACTTGAATTGTCACACCAAACTGTTGGGGGATTAGTAGAACTAATTTGTAACTCTGTTAGCAGAGAAACTAACCACGTAATATCACTAGAGGCTGCAACTAGACTTCGATATTCAGCCTCTGTTGTAGAGCATGACACAACTTGTTGTTTCTTACAACACCATGAAACAAGTGTATGACCGAAGTAGACACAAAACCCTGTAGTAGATTGACGATCATCAAAATCAAGTCCCCAGTTGGCATCAGCATACCCAACCAAAGATAGTCTGTCAGATCGGCTAAAAATCAGCCCTTGAGTAATGGTACCATGTAAATATCTCAAGATACATTTCAAGACTATCAAATGATCCGTAGTAGGTGCGTGCATGAACTGACATACACGATTTACAGCATAGGTAATATCTGGCTGAGTTAGAACCACATATTGAAGAGCACCGACTAGACTTTTGTATTCAGTAGGATCTGTAAGACGATCACCTTCATCCTTAGACAAAGTTGATGAACTACCCATCGGCATATGAACACTCTTAGCATTAGTCAGAGAGCTCCTGTCAAGAAGGTCTCGAATGTATTTGCGTTGACATAAGTGCAGACTGCCAGTGGAGGACCTACTGACTTCAATCCCTAAAAAATGATGAAGCTCACCCATATCCTTTAGAAAAAAACTCGGTATGTAGTCGCTGAAAAAATAGCTAATTTCATCAGTCGAACTGCCAGTAATAATAATATCATCCACATAAACCAAGATATAAATAATGGACTTGTTTGAAACTTTAACGAACAAGGAAGCATCGGCTTTAGACATGACAAAACCAGTAGAGATAAGAAATTGTTTCAACTTTTCAAACCAAGCACAAGGAGCTCGTCATAAACCATACAAAGCCTTCGTCAGACGACACACCAAATGTAATACCCCAAAATTTTTTACAGTAAGATATTATTTTTGATATAGTAAGGAAATAAAGTGACAAAAAGGAGAATTTTGAGTTATGACAACATTGGGAAGTATATTATGACATATTAATTCAAGAAAGGATTAAATTGCAAAAGTAAGAAAAATTTTGTTACCCAATAGTAAATACTCAAATTTTGAGGGGTTAAAATGTAAATATGAAAAAGTTGAAGGATCAATAGTGCAAATATTTTAAGGGTGGAATAATCTAGAAACTAAGGAAAATGGATGAATTGCGACCAAATTGAATAGATGAAGAATTATGAGGGACTAAATCGTAATTTTACCAAATTAAGTGATGACTCAAGGATGGAATTTTAGAAGATCTAAAGGGAAAAATGGTTAATTAGAAGAGAGAGAAATCTAGAAAATAATGATAATGTTGGAGATATTTTAGATTAAATAAATAAATATTAGTTTATTATATTTTGATTTGATTTTTTTTTCTTAATGATATTTTATTATTTTATTTAGTGTATATATATAAGTGGAAAAAAAAATGGAAGCCATCATCCCACCATTTTTTCATGCATCAACATGAGAAGAAGAGAGAAAGAAAGAAAGTTGTGCTTTCTTTACAATTTGGTCCTCTCACAAAAAATTCACCATTTTCACTTAGAATTCAAAGAAATTTCCATAGCCACCAACAAAGAAAATTGATAATGAGACTATGGGGAGCTAGAATATCAAGCTAGATTCAAGAAAAAGAGGCTGGAGGAGAGAGAAAATCAAGTTAAATATTGAAATCAATAGAGCAAGGTAAGAACATCAAGATTTCAATATATTTTTGAGTTTGATATTATTGAAAAAAGTATGAAATTGATGTTAATGTAGGGTTTTATTATACAAGGTTCTATCTTCTTGATATGTTAGTGAAGAAAAATAAGAGAAAGTGATGGGAAATACTATAGAGAAAGGGAATAAGGGTGTTATAAATTTAGTAATCAACATTTTGCACTAAAATAGTTTTGGACAGCAACAGTAAGTTAACTTTGAAAAATCACCATAAATAACAGAAATTGAATTAGAGGATGAAAAAATATGAAATTAAATCTTATTAAGTCTAGTTTCTCATAGAAGAAACAGCGTAATCAATGGAATTGTAAATTATTAGATATAATAAATTTTGTGAGATAAGGTCAGAATGAATTCGGGTTCCCTGTTCTAACTTTGGAAAATCATTAAAATTGTTCAAAAATAATTATGAGTTATAATTTATATTCCTAGAATCATTAATAAGTCTATTTTCAAAAGGAACAAATGAAAACATCATCTAAATTCTGTACAAGGAGATAATTAATTTTTAGTGAAGAAGGGGCGAAACTGTTAGACAGCAGAACAGGGATGATTTTAAAGAATAAACTGTACTTATTGGCTAAACCAAAAATTTTAAAATTTTATGGTAAGAATATATTTGAGTCTAGTATTATATAAAATTTACGTATCTCAATTCAGAGTTCTGTAGCTTAAGATATAATTAATTTAGTGACTATGACTCAAGTGAACGACTTGTTATGAGTAAACAAGTAAATAGTGGTAATATATATATCAAGGATGTGGAATGGAGTGGAGGAGGAGGAAAAATAATATATGTGAATATTAAGCTAATATGAGTTTATTTTAAAATAACGAATTTACAAGTTTTAGGTTCAGGACTAAATCGAATAAAAGTAAAATTTTAAGGGTAATTTTGTAAAATGTCAAAATGACCAAATTGCATGAAATTAATTGTTTTATCATTTAAATTAATAAATTTAATGAAATATTAATTTAGATCAAGATTTGGGTGGAAATTGAGAAAATGGAAAATTACCAAAATGTCCCTCAATTTTGATATTTCTGTAATTTAGCCCGGTAAGTTCGTATAACTTGAATTATATTCTTAAATGCTTGAAATGTATGTTATTTATGTGAATATGATTTGAATGTTCATTGTATGAAAATTGATGAAACATTGATATATTTGATAAAAAGGAAAAAAAATCTCGGTTGAGTGGAAGGAAAATTCGATGGATCTCTGAAAAGGAATTGACGGTAAAAATGATCTAGCCCTGATGGGTGATCTTGATATAACCCTCCCGAAGAATATGTGGAAAATGAATTTAGCCCGGACGGGTAATCCGAATTAGGGTCCGAATTTAGCCTGGACTGGTAATTCAGATCCAAGCTCATTCGAGTAATTGTCATTGCAGAGGATTTAGCCTAGACTGGTAATCCCGACAATACTCTATGATTTTATATTACAGGATTTAGCTCGGGTAGTAATCCATTGTAAGAAATGAGGTTCATGGAGTATGCTCTCTTGCGGGATTTAGCCGGGTAGTAATCCATTGTAAGAAATGAGGTTCGCAGAAGTGTGCTCTCTGAATTGGAAAATGTGCGCAATGAATATGAATTGACGGACCCGAATTTGTATACTAAAGTGTACCCCTGAAAATCCATCGAAATTTCGAGAAATTCAACGGGATAAAAATAGAAAATGATAAGTACTTAAAATCATGAAATTAAACTTGAAATACATAGAAATGATAATTATTTGATATACTAAAATATGACATGGAAAATACATATATGTGAAACTTGTCTGATAATTATGCATATTCAAGATTATGAACTGCTCTTGGAATAAATATACATTGAACTTATAAAAAATTATGATACATGAAATATTGTCATCTTGAATTGAATAATTTATATTTAAGAAGAAACAACAAGAAAATGATATGTATCATGACATGTAAATATGAGACTATCTTTGATACGTTGATACAAGGAAAATTATGTGTATTAAGACGAGTAATAAATTTAAGTGAGACATGGCGAGAAAATAAGTTTGTCAATATTAAAGTACGCTAACCAATGTTGTTGCTTGAAGTTTAGGCAAGTGCCAAATTACTGTTGAATGGTAATATGTTTAATTATAAGGTTCATTGGAATGTTAAGTGCTTAGATGAAAATATAATTGAGCTTATGAAAGAGTGGAAAGGTTTCAGTTATGCAATTTCTTATGAAAAGATTTGTTATGTGATACGCCCGTATGAACCCTACACCTAATTCAGAAAAAAAATCTAAAATCTATATATATATATATATATTTAGGATTCTGCAAAAAATTCCCTATGATTCCAATTTAATCCCAGTAGGTTCCTAATAAATGTTTTGGGCTTCGAGAGCCCAATAGAGAGACGTTATGATTATTTTCAGAATATGAATAATAAATGATTCGGAATTATTGAAAATGTTCAGTAAACTCCGGTAATGCCTCGTGCCCTATTCTGACAACGGATACGAGTAGGGGGTGTTACACCAAAGGCTCACCATTTGGACCATATTGAACATATCCTAGAGGATGCTGCATGGATACTTTATTAGTCAGGTCTCCATTTAAAAAAGCATTATTTACATCAACCTGACGAAGGTTCCAACCATTAGATACAGCAACAGATAGAATGGTTCGAATCGTAGCAGGTTTGACTACTGGGCTAAATGTTTCTTTGAGGTCACACCTAAGAACTTGAGAACATTTTTTTGTTACCAACCGTGCTTTCCGATGATTAACTGAACCATCAAGATTCTTCTTGATTTTGAAAATTCATTTGCACCCAATTGTTGTTCGACTAGGAGGTAGAGAAACCAGTTCTCAGGTAGAGTTGGCCATTAAAGCATCAAATTCAGCTTGAACAGTGCTTTTCCACTCCGTATGAGCAAGAGCTTCTTCAACAGGTCGAGGATCAAAATCTACAACATCAATTGACAACGCATTTGCTTAAAAATTCTTGCCTTCGACCGAGTAACCATAGCATGAGTATTTCCTACAGGAAGAGAAGAAATAATTGGAGACACACTAGATTGATTGACTAGACTAGCTTCTGTGGATGAACTCGAAATACACCGCTCCCTTATATTGTTCCCAAATTCAGCCGACGAATCAACTGAGACTGACTGACTAGGATGACACATAGTTGGCAACTCAACCAAAACAGATCGGTCAGAATAACAGTTTGGAGTAGGAGGCAAAGAAACAATCGTCAGTGACAAGACAGTGGTGTTGCTGGTTTCTATAGTAGATTGAACAGAAGAAGTTCGAACAACAAGAACATAGATAGGAGAACTGGAAGAAGACTGAAAAGTAGATAGGGCAGGCGAGCGAAACTGAAATCGACATTCATCAAACACAACATGACAAGAAATAACAACCTTACCCTCTGGTGTGAGACATTGATAGCCCTTATGTTGAGAGCTATACCCCAGAAACGTACATGGCTAAGAACAAAAATCCATTTTGTGTGACATAAAAGGATGTAAGTACGGAAAACAACAACAACTAAACACCTTTAAGTGATCATATGTAGGCTCATGACCATACAGATTCTGATACGGAGACTGACCTTTCAGTACCGAAGTACGTAAACGATTAATAAGATGAACAGCACTGTAGAATGCATATCCCCAATAATCCATAGGTAGATTAGCTTGAGCCAAAAGTGTAAGACCAGTTTCCACAATATGCATGTGTAATATCCCGAAAATTACTACGGTAAGAAAGTAAGATAATATCTTTGATATAGTAAAATAAGGAAATAAAGTGATAAAAAAAAGGTAATATTGAGTTATGTCAACATTGAGAAGTATATTATGACATATTAATTTAAGAAAGGATTAAATTGCAAAAGTGAGAAAAGTTTTGTTGCCCAAAAGTAAATACTCAAATTTTGAGGGGTTAAAGTGTAAATACAAAAAATTTGAAGGACCAATAGTGTAAATACTTTAAGGGTGGAATAATCTAGAAACTAAGAAAATGGATGAATTAGGACCAAATTGAAAAGGTGAATAATTTTGAGGGACTAAATCACAATTTTACCAAATTAAGTGATGACTCAAGGATGGAATTTTTAAAGATTACAAAGGGCAAAATAGTCAATTAGAAGAGAGAGAAATCTAGAAGGCAATGATGATGTTGGTGATATTTTAGATTAATTAGTTAAATAAATATTAGTTTACTAATATTTTAATTTGATTTTTAAATGATATTTTATTATTTTATTATTATTCTATTTAGTATATATATGGAAGGAAAGATGAAGAATCTTCATCTTCTTCCCATGCATCCAACGTATGAAGAGAAAAGAAAGAAAGAAACTTTGTTTTCTTTACAATTTGGTCTTTTCACCGAAAATTCAACATTTTCACTTAGAAATCAAAAGAATTTTCATATCCATCAAGAGAGAAATATAACAAGGAGACAATGGGGAGCTAGAATATCAAGTTAGATTCAAGAAATAGAAGCTGGAGAAGAGAGAAAATCAAGTTAAAAATTGAAATCAATAGGACAAGGTAAGAACATCAAGATTTCAATATATTTTTAAGTTTGTTATTATTGAAAAAGCATGGAAATGATGTTATAGTAGAGTTTTCTTAAATGAAGTCTTATTTTATTGATATATTAGTGAAGGAAATAAGAGAAAGTGATGGAAATTATTATAGAGAAAATGAATAAGGAAGTTATAAACTTAGTAATCAACATTTTGCACTAAAACAGTTTTGGATAGCAGTAGTAGGCTAACTTCAAAAAATCACCATAAATTATGGAAATCGAATTATAGGATGAAAAAATATTGAATTAAATCTTATTAATTCTAGTTTCTCATAGAAGAAACGGTGTAAGTAATGAAATTGTAAATCATGTGATATAATAAATTATGTGAGACAAGGTCGAATGAATTTGGGTTCCCCTGTTCTGACTTTGGAAAATCATAAAAAATTGGATAAAAATAATTATGGGATTAAATTTATATGTTTAAAATCTTGAATGAGTCTATTTTCAAGAGAAACAAACAGAAACATCATTCAAATCTTGTACTAGGAGATAATTAATTTTTAGTGAAGAAGGGTCAGAACTATCAGACGGCTGAATAGGTATGATTTAAAGAATAAACTGTACTTATTGGCTAAACCAAAAATTCTGAAAATTTTATAGTAAGAAGATATGTGAGTGTAGTTTTAGATAAAATCAATGGATCTCAATTCGGAGTTACATAGCTCAAGATATAAATAATTTTGTGACAATGACTCAAGTGGACAATTTTGAATGGACAAATAAATAAATAGTGAAATTATAGATAATGTTACATATAAGCATGTTATATACATTAAGGATGTGGAATGGATAGGAGGAGGAGGAAAATATATGATTATTCAACTAGCATGAGTTTTCATTAAAATGGCTAATTTGCATGTTTTAGGTTCAAGGACTAAATTGAATAAAAGTAATATTTTAAGGGTAAATTTGTAAAAATGTCAAAAAGTGACCAAATTGCATGAAATGAATTGTTTTATTATTTAAATTAATAAATTGAATGAAATATTAATTTATATCAAGATTGAGTGGAAATTGAAGGAAAATAGAAAATTACCAAAATATCCTTAAATTTTGGTATTTACGTAATTTAGCCCAGTAAGTTCATGTAACTTGAATTATATTCTTAGATGATTGAAATATACATATTGGATTGAGAAATTTATTTGAATTGTGAACATGAGAAATTGTGAATTGAATGAAATGGAAATGAAGCTTTGAATTACATGAGTAAATATCGGGTCTCGTAGGCCCTATTTGTTATGAATATAATATTTCGAGGATATGTTGTAAAGAATTATAAAAGCACGTTAATAATTTAAAAGTTTTAATTCGGATAAAATTTTGTAACTTGGTTTAATACGTATGCAAATGTATGTCTTCTAGTAATGCCTCGTACCCTATTCCGGTGTCGAATACGGGTAAGGGATGTTACAATATGACATCGCTAGATTCGATCATAACATTTAGACCGGGTTTGGGGTGTTACAGCATGTGTTTACGCTCATCAACCCCATTTTGTTTTGAAGTATGTGGATAGGAAACCCGATGAAAAATCCCATGACTAGCAAGAATTAATGTAAAAGCACGAAACTCACCACTAGACCTGTCCATGGGCCGGCCGAACAAGGTTCGAGCAGTAAGGCCAGTTCGGGCGAACTCGGAAAAAATTTTGGCCCGACTCTTAGGCCCGGGCCCGGCCCAACCCAAAATATGGGCCTAAAATTTTGCCCAAGCCCAGCCCGGGAAAAATAATAAGCTCGAGCTTTACCCTACCGATTTTTAATAAACACAAAAAATATTTTAAAATAAAAAATAAAAAAATATTTTTAAAGTATTTTAAAATTAAAATTAAAATTAAAATTAAAATATATATTTATTATATTGGTAAAAGGTGGCCTGCTCAGCCAAAAAGTTGAGCCCGAGCAGCTCATTTCTTAAACAGGCCTCATTTTTTGCCTAAGCCCATATTTCGGGCCTATATTTTTACCCGAACCCTCCCATATTTCGGACGGGCCGTCGGGCTGGTCCGGGCCGCTCGGCCCGTGGACAGGTCTACGCACCACCCCAATTACTCTAAAACTTTTTAATTTTCTTTCCAAATTGTGTAACAATTATTTTCTAAAACTGAAGAAAACAGTCAAGTGCTTGAGACTTACGTTTAATCAAATAAACCCAGGTAAACCTACTACACATGTCTACAAATGAAACATAATACAGATTGCCCCCACAAGCAACAGAAGCGGGCCCCCACAAATCAGAAACAACCAATTCAAACAATTTCATATATTCGGTATTAGAATGTAAAAATGACAATTTATGTACTTTCCCTTTTTAACAAGCAACACAAACATTATCAAGACATTTTTTATTTGAAACAATTCGACACTTATCAAGAACATGTTTAACAACCGTAGCAGAAGGGTGACCAAGTCTGTTATGCCACAGAGTAAAAACATCATCAGCAGAAGAACAGTCTTGAACCCCAATATTGTGAATAACAAGAATAGAATCAGATGAAGCTGGCGTATTTGATGAAAACTGATAGAGACCATAACATACTTGGCCCTGCAACAAAGTTTCCTGAGTCTGGTTGTCCTTAATAACACAATAAGATGGATGAAATTCAAAAAACACATTATTGTCAGTAGAAAATTGAGACACTGACATAAGATTCTTCTGTATGCTGGGCACACACAAGACATTAGACAGATGTAACAACTTCTTTGTTGTAGGCAGAACTGTATTACCAATAGATGAAATTTTAGCAGGAGTTTCATTTCCCATAACCAAAGAAGAAGTACCTGAATATGGAGTTGTTGTATTTAACCCAGAAGCATTCTTACAGACATGATGAGTGGACCCCGAATCTGGATGCTAGGATGGGGTCCCTACTTGCACAGGAACATACGAATCAGTGTTATCAAAATTAGAATCATACTGTGTGGCAGTCGAAAAATTGGATGCACAAAAATCAGGAATTCGGGGTAGCCCAACACTCTATGAGGAGTCAAAATCAAATACTTGAGCACGAGGTTTAGTCCGCCACGTAACCTCGAAAATATTATGTTGCCTAGAACTATCAAAGCCCATATAATTAGCAACGGGCTCAGATGAATTTTGTGCAAAATGTTGGACAACATTAACCTGTCCATTATGCGACCCACTATGACTATTTAGCCTAAATGGCTAGCTTGAAATAGGTGGCCTGGGCACCCTAGCAGTGGACTCAAACTGTTGTTGGCCCAAGTTACACCCAAATTCACGCTGCACATCACGCCCAAACGAAGGCCCAAAACCGCGCTCTATACCATACCCAAAACCACGGTCCAAGTTACTCCCATAATCACGCCAATTATGTGACTGTAAGCATGGGCCATAAGCTATTTGCGGGCCAACTGTAGACCAAGTACAACCTCCAGCAATACAATTAAGGTTTCTCCAAGTTGAAACCCTATATCTAAAAGACGATGGCACCGTTGACGATTCAACCTCGCCGGAGTGGACTCGCTCGGACCGCTGTAGTCGCGGTTGAACCGATAGAAGCACCTTTGAGCGAGATGACCATAGCGATTGCAAATTTGACACTACACCCGAAGACGAAACCCGCGCCCAAGTGAGCCAAAAGAGAAGCGACCACCACACCTAGGACGTAGAGCCGACTCAGCCACCGCCACAACCGGAAAAGCTTCAGCCAAATTCGCATGCACCGGCACGTCTTACACCGCATATGTCTGACGAGACTCAAACTTCAGCAGCACATTAACCAATTGCTGAAACGAAAGTGTCTCCAACGAAAATGAGGCAAGGGTTAATACTGTATCAAAATCAGACGGAAAACCAGCGAGGATCACTTCTACCTTTTCGGCCTCCAAAACGACAGATCCATAGGCCTCAAGCAGAGCACAAGTGTTTTGAACCAGTGGAGGCAATGTGCCTTTCTTTAGTGAATACAACTCATGTTTGATTCGTGAAATTTTAGCACCAGTGGAGGTAGCAAACAGCTGATTGGTAGTAGTCCAGATATCACACGCCATTTTAACAGCAGTAAACGAAGACAGCAGAGACACATTAATGGTAGATAAGAGCCAAGAGGCTAAAAGCTTATCTTGTTGAAGAAAGGCAATCGCATCTGGATTTGAAGTCAGTGTACCATCCGGAGATGCCACAAACCTAGGCGAAGCAGGTAGAGTACCATCCAAAAAACCTTGCAGCTCATGTCCTTCTGTAATTAGTCTAATATGTTACTACCACTGCACAAAGTTTTTCTCATCTAATTTTACTGTGTTTGTCGAGGAAAAGCTTGAATCAATCGTGAACTAGAAAAAGATGGAGTAAAACGATCAACAAATATGGAGTCTTATGAATTAGCCATAAAAAGCAGTAGGAACTAAGCGACTGATACCATGTTAGGTACTGAGTAGAAAATGCGTTATTAGGTACTAAGTAGAAAATGTATGAACTACAGAATAATATTTTCATTCAAACTTTCTCATCTCCTTCATTGAATACATTGACTATGTTTATATACTGATACAAGAGTGACTGTTCTTAACCAACTGCATATCAAATTGATTACCAGACTTCATAACAAACTAACAACCATAACAGTCTTTATATTATTGTTAACATACTCAAAGTTGAAACCGCGATCACGGAATCATTCTCTGCACAGTTGAATTGATAGTGGACTAATCCCTTTGGGAACACAAAAATGTCACCAGCTTGAAGTCTTTGAGTGAACAGCTTGTTAGTAGTGTCAACAAATCCAACTTCAAGTATGCCATAGGTGAGAAACAAAAGTTCAGTTGCACGAGGATGAGTATGAAAAGGGTTAACTGAACCAGCAGGGTACTGTAAAACAACATAGGAATCACTTTGTCCATTAAGGGCAGGGAATTCAGCCATGGTTGCTTTTGTTACAATGAAATTTGTTGGTGGATAAGAGGTAATGAGTGGCCTCATACCAGTATAGGTGAAAAAGTTTCCATCCAATAGAGTGACATTGACTCCAAATGGAACCACAAAATCAGAGGTAATATCAAGATCTCCACTTATTTTTGATAAAGGGAAGGCAAGAACTAGTACTGCTATGAAGAATTGTTGCTTGATGGTCAAGGCCATAGTTGGAAAAACCTTGGAAACAATCCTTCTATGTTTTGGAAAGAGTTCCATATGTGTGTGTGTATATATGGAACAGTTTCTTGGTATTGCCAATTAGATATCTGTTTGATTATTACTCCTTAAAAGTTGATGAAAAAGACAAGAATTATGGACATGGCAACTATAGGCTCAAAATTTCTTGTCTATGTTCTCAGGTTTTGTTTATTGGGGAATCTGGAATGTTCCTTAGCAGATTCAAATGATTTAGTTAAAGGCATATCCATATTTCCTGTCTTCAATTCTCCGATGGAAACAATTTCAACTAGTCCCAAACTACTAAAATAATAACAAATAAATAATTTATTATTGAAATAATATGATATTAAAATTAGGGTAAATTACACCAACAGTCACTCAACTTTGATGCAGCTGACAAAACAGTCACCTTGATTTCAATTCAGTCACTCAACTTTCAAAAAAGGACAAATCGATCCTAGTAACCATTTTTCGTTAGTACTTTGCTTACTGCGAAGTTGTGGTGGGCTGCGGCCTTTGCCCTCGCATATCCCCCTATCTTGCCACTTGTATTTTTTTTTAACAAAAATTTGGGTACACAACTCTAACACTCTCATTACCATAATTAAAAGCTTGATGGTCTTTAAGTGAAGATCATTAATGATGGAAATAAATTGCTGATTAAAATAGTAGGATTTGGGATCAAATAAGCGTCGATTTCTTAAACTCTTTTAAAATTTTTATTTATTTGGTACATATTGCATATGTGTTATTATTAATTTTCAGCATTATATTTTATTATTTATTATATATTATTTTAAAACACAAACTTATATTTTAAATATATAATTTTACACATATAAATATATAAAAAATTTATACTATCACTAAAATATTTGTTAAGAGGGTTTAGAAGGGTAAGTTTTATAGATTTTATATGAATAGTAGTTAAATGAGTAACATAAATCATTCTATGGCATAGAATTTAAACTCCAACTAGAATTAAATCTCGGCTTGACTCCGGGGTGTTAAAAAATTATTATTAATTAAATATATTATTTTCAATAATATAAAATATTTATATATTTTTAAAATACTTTAATTTTATACTTTAAATAATTATTTTTACTTTTATTTAGGCTTAATGCTCAATTTGGATCTTGGACTATATTACCAGCTTAAACCCAACTTTTATAAAAGTGTTAAAAATCAATTAGTATTGTTTAATTCAAAATATACCACGTGACGTCTCTAACCATTTAAATTGAAATTTATTGAAATATTTCAAAAATATAAAAATAATTTTAAAACGTTAAGATTTTTTTTAAATACCATCGACTTTCGCCGGTGTTGATCATCGTTGCACAAATTTTATTTTGAATTTTAATATACTTTTTTTTAAAATCGAATTCTTCTATAAAATTATATTTTTTTGCAATTTTTTAAATATTTCAGTTTTTCTAGAATTTTTTTTCAATTTTCCAAAGTTAATCTTTTTCAAATTTTTAATTATGAGTCTATTATTTTGAATTCTTAGAATGCTTTATATAGTTTTGGTGTTTCGCAAATAAAATAAAATTTATTACATATTTTTAGAATATATTTTTAAAATTTGAGGTTTTTTGTAATTTTTTAAAAATTAACTATTTTTTAATTTTGAATTTTCAAAATTTACATTTATATATTTTGAAATTTTAAAAATAAATATTAAATTATATGTTATATTTTATTTTTTAATTGATATAATGTACATTATATAAAAAATAAAAAAGAAAGTGATGTGATTCATTTTAATAGCTTCACGTGCTAATTTTTTTCCCTAATCGTATGGATTAAAATATATAATGAAATAATAGTTTAAGTATTAAAAAATATTAAAATAAAAGAAGTGTTATTATTTGTGTAAAAGAAATAGATTTAATTCATAAAAATATATATAAATTCAAAACATATCTATGCTCTTATTTAAAATATAAAACAGCCTCCGGTATTGTATAGAAGAATAAAATAAAATAACAGCTAGGCAAACTAAGCACTAAGCCTTTTATTCATAGAAGGTCAAAATAGTCAACCAAATCAACGGCCAAGAACACTAGTGCAAGATAATATGCAACAAAACAAAACACACTATTAAACATTTCTTCTCCAAGACGATGAGTGGATAGAAACTTGAAGTGAAACGAACCACTTTCATTTACTTCGCTTGTCTCGCAGAACCAAAAAGAACAAATCAAAAGAATCAATGGCTTCAATCCCATGTACTTTTCAAATACCCTTTACTTCAAAACCCGTAAATTCTCTTCCATCTCTGCCAAAACTCAGCTCCAAGTTTCTGGGCTCTCAAAAAACTCTATCTTGGTCAAGGCCCTCAAGAATTGGACCCTCTAATGGTTCAAGAACTCAATGCTGGTTCAAGTTTGGTAAGAACGGCGTTGATGCTGAAGGTGCTGGCATTTATGGCAGCCAGGGCAGGGATGATTTTGACAGGGATGATGTTGAGCAGGTTGTTCTTTAAGCTTTATACTTTTGCAGCTTTGCTTTTCTTTGTCGAACAACTTGTTCTTGTTCAATTTGTCCAGGTTAGAGAAAGTGTGAGATTGTTTGCTGAATGGGTCTTTTTAGCTTTTTAATGCTATTTTTTCTTGTTTTTACTTATTGGTTGTTTGGTAATGAAGAAAAAGAGCCAGGGAATTCAAGCATTTTCCCTGCCTGGAAAAGGAACCTACTTAGATAGAGGATGCTAGATTGAAGGGTAGAAAACAATTTTCTTTTTAAATTTTTTGAGATGATTTCATGATGATATAACATTATTACAAACATATCAAGAGGATTGAAAATTAATCAACTTATTGAATGGTTGTTAATTATTATGTCATCTCCAGAGAATGGAAATGTGTGGATGTTAATAGATGAATCTCTTGTGAATATGTTGAAGTATCGTACCCTAGATTCATGCCCGAGTACGTGTTTGTTCGAACATAAGTACTCTTTTTAAGGAACTGTTTCATACACGTATGTATACGAAAGCTTTCTTTGTTTCTTCCATTGATGGAGCTAATTTGTTTTGCAGTACTTCAACTACATGGGGATGCTTGCTGTCGAAGGTTCCTACGATAAGATGGAAGCTCTTTTGAACCAAAACATACACCCAGTAGACATTTTGTTGATGCTGGCTGCCTCGGAAGGCGACAAGCCAAAAATTGAAGAGCTGTTGAGAGCTGGAGCTAAGTATGATGTCAAGGATGCAGATGGGCGTACTGCCCTTGAGAGGGCTGTCAATGAAGAAATAAAAGACTTCATTCTCGGTTTCTCTGTGCAAAAAGCTTGACATGGTCAAATCGATCTATTTTAATCACTGATATAAAACTTGGTCTTGTATGTTTATACCTAGTTTGAACATTGTTGGATAGAGAGAAAAAAGTTAGTGTTTCGTGTATTAAATCTGCCTATAAATTAGATAAACTTCCACTACCAGCTCAAATGATGATATAACTTTACTGATTTACCCTGTCATCTGTATAATTTCATTCTGAAATACAGAAAATAAAATGGTGTTTATGGAAGTTTGAACATCTATTTGAAGTAAAGCTCAAGCAGCTTCTTCAAAGTGTCAAATACGCTCGTAAAAGGGTTAAATGCAACAGGAGCCTTTAGTTCAAGATCAGGGAATTCGTTTGTTAGAGCTTGTTGCATCCCAGGCATGGACATCATAGCAGCTAGCTGACTGTTGGACATCACTTGACAATCTTGTGGGGTGTCCTTGATTTTGCTTGGGTCATATCCGTAATTTGACAAGTACGATTTGTACTTCTCTATGAACTCATGTCCCGGATTTGGTGTTCTTGAGTAGATCTGAAACAATATACCAGATTCACAAAGAACCAGTTTTACATATCTGAAATATTCAGATTCTGAATCAACTGTTGTATTTCTGTATGATTTGAACAAGAAATCAGTCTTTTGCCTTGATATGCTCGTATCTAATATCTGTGTTTAAAAACAGCCGTTCTGTAATGAGTATTTAATGTATGCTTCATCAAATATGCTATATGTTTACCTGGATAAAACTTGTGTCTTTTGCTCCTGAAACAAGGGAGAAATTGTCATAATCGGTAGCAATCACATCGTAAGGTTCTTTGGGGATGAAAGGCAATGTAGGGAAACGAAGGTAGCACTTCTCTTTAATCATCTCTTGCTTTTCTAAATCAGTTTCATTCTTCACCAAATCTTCATCTGAAAGGCATTGAACCTTTCCTCTTATTCCGGTAATATACCCGTCCGGCCCTCCATGAACACAAAACGTATCAACCTGTATAGCAGGTGTTTTCATGTCGAATGTATAAACTCCCTGCAAATTAATTGATTACAACATGTATGGTTTTAGCAATCAAAGTTTGGGAGTCAAAAAAAGTTTTGACTGGATGAAATCTATAACAGTAATGAAGATGAGATAAGAAACTAGTACTAGTTTCCAGTTCTGATAAAACTAGCTTGAAATCCGGTTTGATTTTTTATTCATTGAATTGCATATGGTAAAGTGAAACTCAAGAAACCTATGATGATTGAAATAGTTCAAGCTTCTGTCAGTCACAACAATAGCAGGTAAAATTAAAATATTTGTGGAGACCTGCACCCGTATAGTGACCCGAAAGTTTTACAGTTTCCCACAAAAAGTGACTCTCAAGTATGAGCTTAAGTCTCTACAAATATATTATAGCGGATCCTCAGAGTTTCTCAATATGGGAGTAAATCAGTAAAGTGTCACAAAATCAGTTATGTATCTAACTTTTAGGGTGTGTTTGGTTAGGTGGAAAAGTGGAGAGATGGGAGGAGGGAGTGGATAAGTGTAAAGAAAATATATTTGGGGTGTGCTTGGTTGGAAAGAAAATAGGAGGGGTGGTCATTTTCCATCCTGATGCCTTAAAACCAATTCTTCTAAAGTAGAATGATGTGAGAGAAAATGGAAGAAGTGTGTGTTAGTTCAAATTATATATTTTTCAATTGTTTTATTTTATCTTCCCTACCAAGGGCACCTATGGAAAGAAAATTTATCTTTTCCATCTTTCTATTTTTCTACCCCTTCAATTTTCTATCCTTCCAATTTTCTTTCCACTCTACCAACAAAGCCTTAATGTTTACCTGAGTGCAATGACAGTCTTCTTGACCCTGTCCTGCAAATCCGCGTTTGAGTGATGCTACTTCGAACCACCTTCCAGAATATCTAACAGGATCAAAGTTCTTTGCTGTCATCCCTCTCATCATCATTAGCTTCCCATTTCCTTCACCAGAATCTTCTTCAAGGGGTAGAGTTAGTTCATTATCCGTGGCACTTGCAAGCTGGCAGATGCTGGGGTCATGAGATAAATCAGCTGCAAGAACCTGCCAACGAATGGCGATTAAGTATAAAACATAAAGCACTCCGTACTGCAATGCTATGATTTCCACATAGAGGGCATTGGAAATTACTTATCCCAACATCTAGACAACTTTGAAGCTTAATTTGAGTGGATATTGGAATTTCTTACAATCTTAATAGTGTTACCACATGCAGGGATGCCTTTTTCATACAGAAAAGAAGCTTATAAAGTGACGAACAATTAGACAAACCTCTTCGGATAAATTCATCAAACAGTGACAAAACCATTGGGAATAGAAAAAAGGCAACTACCTCACCTGGTTTGTTTGAGACAAAAATATCAAAGATGCAAGGCCTGAAACAATATGACTTGCAATAGCTTTATTAGGAGGGCTCTTGATAGAGAAATTTAATGTCAGCTTTCCAGGCAATCCCCTGTAATAGCAACACAGTCAAATGTCAAAGATAAGGGTTAAATGTTAGAGCATGTTAATGGGTTTCTAAAAATCTAAAAACCCATCAATTAAGACACATGAAACATCTAAAATGAAGTACCCTATCCCCAACCTTTACTATGCAAACTCAATACCAAAACTGCTATTAAACCATATATAATTATGAAGCTATGATCATCTCGCTTTAAAGGTTCACAAATGCCCTCATCCATAATAACAAAATGTCAAGTAAAACAAGCAGCATTTTCACCAATTCTCCACACTATTCGAGCTACCATTTTTCTCGTTCATGAATTCTCCACTTTCCAGTAAACTTCAATCAAAAACCCTATAATAAAGCTAAATGAACGAAACCCAGATAAAAAAAGAAAAGACCCATCAATAAGAAGAATGGGAGAAGTTGAAGGTACCTGGGAATATGAGGAGGATGAGAGGATGAACAACATTGGAAGAGAAGCAGTGGTGAAGTTTGATGATAAAGAATTGCATTCACCATAGTTATCTGCCTTTAAGCCCTTAACTTTTTGTTTATAATGCTTCAATACAATCTCTCTCTTTCTCTAAAAGTTGTTCCAATTGAACTCTCTTTAATCTGCTTTCACTTTTTTCTTTCTTTTTCAGCTATTCTTTTCCCTTGAGTTCCAATTTAAATTCACTGTTGGGAACTTCTGAAAATATCTAGAAAAGGGGGACGTTTAATGTTTACAGTTAATAATGGTTAACATCATGCAATAAAACATAGTAAATCTGTAAACGAGATATTTGTGATGTTGGGTCAGTCTCCAACCTTTGCATTTCGTATATAAATAAGGTCCCATGACATATACTGAACTATACAATTTTTTTACATGATTTTGACGATTCAGTTGATCAACATGACAATTCAATTTTTTTTATATTAACGATGAATATTTGATGTAGTGAAAGTGAATTTTTTATTTTATAAATAATTCTAAAAATTGATATACATATTTTTTAATATTTATTTTAAATATTTTAATATACTCAGAATGCTTATCAACCCACAGTCTAAACAATTATATTTAAAAAATATTATTTAATAAAATTTTAAAGGTGTCCTTTTTATATAAATTTCTAATAAATATATATTTTCTCAATTTTTTTATGATTTAATTTTTCATAGTCTTTTTTGAAGCCAGTAGCCCAATACGAATAAAACAAAAATAAATTTTAAAAAATACAACCCATGAATTCATTTTAGGCCTGTTAACAGCAAGATGAAATGCCACGTCATTCTTAAAAAGCAACCTACGACAAAGATTACGCCACGTCATTACCTTCCAAATAGGAGATGAACACTCCTATAAACTAACTATTTTCAATGCTCTTGTTTGTTTCCCCCTTTTCTTTTCCCCCTCTGCCCTAACCCAGCCGGCATACTTTGGAAACCCGACCCGAAAAATATTCGGGTTCCTAACTGATCCCTTCAGCTTCTCCATACTCAGGTTTTAGCTTCTCTCTGTTAAAATTTCTGTTTTTATTTGCACTTTATTGATTTCTTATTTGTTCTTAAATGTAAAACTTTTTTAATATAGATTTTATAGTTTTAAGTTGTTAACCTGATGAAATATGGGATTTTGAGACTTGGGTTTATTGAAGTGAGTGATTTTGAAATCTGGGTTGACGTCGAAAGCACTTGTTTTTGTTTTGTTTTGTTTGTAATTTGTTTGTGTATAGTAATGGGTCTTTGTTGTTTAGTATTGTAGGTTGGCTTCTGAATTGGACTTTTAAATTAGACGTTCAAAAGTTGGAGTTAAAATCAATTGAAGAAATTTTATTGAATATCTACAAAATTGGTTTGTGAAGAAATGTCTTTGATACATTGTGACAACCTATAAATTATTGAATTCCAGTTGTTTAGGGCTCTAGTAATGGATTTGTCTCTATGATCCTAAAAAGGTATTTTTGAAGTATAGCATTGAGACATATGGGTAGTTAAGTCTTGGGAGTATTCTGTCTATAATGTGAGAGTTTGAAGAGTTACAATGTGTATTTGAATTACGAAGTATTTATCCCTATGTGATTTTCAATGATATATTTTGTTTTGTATGCAGACCTTTTAGTTCTTCCATGTGACATGCATAATTGATAGTCACATTTACTGCTTTTTCAGAGCTTTGAAATGTCAACTGGCCCTGGACTTGAGTCTCTTGTAGATCGTAAGCAGACTGTGATAACCCCTTTGTTTCTTGGAATGTTATAAGCATAACATCTACAGGCAAACAAAAAGTGGGGCTGCATCCGCCTCAACTTTCAAACCCTTTCTCTATTCCTTATCTTCTTGATGAGCATTTTCTGTCGAAGTTATTGTGTGTTGGCATTGTTTATCGTCTTTGTCTATTTATCAAACTCTGAACCATCTTCCTTTATGTACAGAGACAATCTCGGTCATCACGAATGATGGGCGCAACATAGTAGTATGTTAAGGAATTCTTGCTATGCATTTCTTTATCCTTTTGAAAGAAGAAAATTTTATTTGCTTAATTCTAAACTATTTTAGTTTCAATGAGATCCTAATTTGCAACATTACTCCTTTTTTTTTCCTCTCCCTAATGCAAAGGGAGTCTTAAAAGGCTTTGACCAGGCCACAAATATCATTCTCGATGAATCTCATGAACGTGTGTACTCCACCAAGGTTCGTACCCTTATTCAATTCATTTTATACATTTAACCACTGGCACCTAGTTGATTGAAGAAGCAAGAGGGTTTTCTTTATCATAATTTAAAATACATATGAACAACTTCTTAGCCTCTATTTGATCCTTTCTTTCCCGTCTTTTCTTCATCCTACATATGATATTATTCAATTGGAAAAGTTTTACTATGATTTACGAGTTGAAATTTGCAGGAAGGTGTTCAGCAGCTTGTATTGGGTTTGTACATAATAAGAGGCGACAACATGTACTTTGCTTTTCAGTTTCGTTTTCTATTCATTATTTGAAATTTTCAGTTGTTAGCTTGGTTGACTTCCTTAGCAGTTTATGCTTTTCATTATTGCAGAAGTGTTGTTGGTGAACTAGATGAAGAGCTTGATTCTGCTCTTGACTTGTCAAACCTTAGAGCACATCCTCTGAAGCCTGTTATCCATTGATTGAACAATGAAAGCTCATAGAGTTGCTATAGACAGCATGTTGGATTAAATTCCACAACATGTTAAAAGAACATATCATGATGATGAGAAACCCAATATGTATTAATTTTTTGATGCATTTTTATGTTATATTTTATTGGTAGCTGTTTAAATGCTTCATTCATATTGATCACGAGCTAGCATAAAAGGTGAAAATTTTGAATGCTGATATCTAATCTAGGACTCAATGTAAGGGCTGCAAATTCAACTGAAAATAAATGAACTTTCTGATTTGCGAAAATCCAATGTCATATGTACAAATTAACTATCCTCTTGTAAAACCAAGACTAACCAAAAACGAACTGAAAGAATGGCTTGTTGAATTGATCAATCATTCGAAGAGACTATTATTGAGGTTTCCAAGGGTGAGCAAGCTATAAAATGCATCTGTCTTGTCACCTCCGCTGCTTCCACTTCCTTTTGAAGCAAGATCAGTTGGATTCATTGTTGATGGACCAGCCCTTAAAGGAAGATCAGTTGGCTTTGCTGGTGAAGATGCTGGCCTTTTTACAGATACAAAAGCCACTTTCCTCGCATTAGACATCACTTCAAAACTATCAGAGATAGCAGAAGTGCTGGTGTCTGCAACCAAGTGAGCTTGGGATACATTTTTCAGTTCACTGTTTTCTACGAAAACAGTGCCGTCTACTTTTTCAGCAACATTTTCAACCTGCATCTTGTCGTCGTCATGGTCTATTGTGATGCCGGTTATAGAGACTTTCATACAAGGTGATGTTTCTGCATCAGCCTTCTCAGCAGTTGGTTCATCATCTACTTTTTCAGCAACATTTTGATGGATCAGATTATTGACTTAATCCAATTAAGGTACCCTAGTAAAGAGTCTAGTTGATGAACGTTTTTACCTCCAAGAAACGACTCGATAGTCTCATACTGCACTGCATTACCTCCTGCTGAAACTTCTCCATCATTGCCCCTTTCTTGCATTTCAATCTCACATCTATTTGTCCTCTCAACCAATACAAACTTATCCATGTTCCAGACACACTCTAGGGTGACAAAGTCCTCTTTTTTCGGAAAAAACTCTCTATATACCTGCATCATTGTGAAGTAAAAAAGGCTAAGGCACCACTTCTATGCAACCGGACCATAAGAATCTATCAAATATGAACCATGGGTCAACCTCAATTCCTTGATGAGTTATTTTAATGGACTGCTTCTTTTGGGAGAGAGAAGAGGCGGTGTTGAACACTGGGACCATATCAAGTAATATCTGCAAAAAGGAAAATAAAGTTTGAATTCCATGCTACTTAAAACAGGTCCATTAACCATGTAAATTCAATTAATGCAGTCACATAATGACCTAAATGGGGTATATAACTGTTTCTACAAAATTCAACTATTCAATTGGAAGTTTCTAAACTTACTTGTTGAACCAAAACTCGAAGGCGTGCAAGGAGAGCTAAAACAGTCAGAGAAAATCCCATAAAAAATGAGCGAGCTACCAGAGTAGATATCTCACTATAACATTGTCAAGGTAGTCAAAAGATGATAGAATTTCTTCGATGGCTTTAGTACATGTATTTTAAGGATTCACCAATATATGAGTCACTACCTAGCCTATTAACACAAAACAAAATCTAAAGTCAACTTTCAACCTCTATTTTAAAGTCTCCCAATCCTTATGTATTATCCAATTTAATAAAAGAAACTGATAGAGGATACGTCGCTGCTCTCAACATTGGCTCAACAATCTGCAAGAGAAACACAGAAACCATTCATATATAAATTCTGCAGCAGGAAGCAGGATGAATGCACATAATTACATAGTTATTTGGTCACAACAATCCTCGATAGTTGCATCCAGCCAACTGCCTCAAGGATGTAGTATTGCTCAAATTTAAAGATACCAAAAATATAAACTAATAAAAGTCATCAAAGAATTAATACACGATAATCTTAAACAGGGACTGGTAATAGAATATTTGAATTTTTATAATATACACTATTATGTCAACTTCTTTTTTTTTTTATATATTTCCAGTACAACCAAAACACTAAACAAGGGAATTAAAGACGTAAGTTGAGATGCAACATAAACATACAGATAGACAAGAAGGCTACAGGCACAATAATGCAAATGAAAATAATAATGAAATCTAAAGATGATAAATCTAAGACCAAAGGAATCGGAATAAATTTTTGGATTGAGGACAAAGTCAGGCAAGAAAATCAATAAGCTAGCAAAGTAAAAGATAATAATTTCAAGGAAACTGATAGTAGCAAACAATACAGTGTGAGGACGAAATGAGATCGAAATATGTACTTGTGATAGTAAGCGTGCTGCCCCCAAAAGTCGGTCCATAAAATTAGGTTTTCCAACATCATTTTTTCTCCTCTTCAAACTGTAAAGCAAACAAAATGAATGAACTCCAAAATTTAGTCTCCGCTAAATACATATCAATATCTTATCATAGAAAATGACATGATTAAAGTTCAAGCTTAAGATTGATTGTCAGATGAGTCAATATTGCAACTTATTCTTGCATCACCTCCTATACCAAAAGATGCATTAGACAAACAGATAACAACCTACATATCCACGGCTGCAGCATAAATAATCCTTTTGATTTTAGGCTCCCTAAGCTACTGCGAATTTGCATCAACCAATAGAAAACAAATGCATTGCTTTTTTTCTCAGTCCTTGTGAAGCCAAAGCCAGTATTCAAATACATGTAGTTCAAACCAATCAAATGTAAATGTAGTAACTGTTAATATGCATACCTTTCTAAAAGTTGCACCTTTTGTTTAGGTCTGATTCCAGTGATAACTAGAAAGCAGGAACTTATTAATTCCTCCAAATTAGCAGATTTCAACAATCTCAAGTCCCTCCTTACCTAATTTCACACAAAAAAGAAAATTTAGGCACGCATAAGAAGAAAATAGAATTAACATAAATTCTCGAGTATTAAATTGGTTATATAACTCATCACCTGGGAAACAAGGATTTTAACTCGTTCCTTCTTTAAAAAAACAACAGATAGAAAAAGTTCAGAGCTTATAGTTATAATATCCTTTTCTCTTCCCTCAGCTTTCTCGGCAATCAAACATCTTTTCTCAAACTGGGCATTATCCTTTCTAACAAAAAGAACCATATACAACCCAAAACTCCTATAAATTTATCTCCTCCTCTTTCGCTCTCTCAGCTTTCTCACCATCCAAAAAAACCCCAGAAAACTAAAACCCCAAAAAAATTCAAAATAAGAAGAAATAAAACTAACCTTTAAAAGATACTGAAAATATGATGACCTTCTATGCTGGTTCTTGTTCTTGTAAACAATTCTTTCGAAGATGCCACACTCTACTTCAAGCTGACCCAAAAGAGACTTCAATTTCTCTTCTTTCGTGGAATCAATTTCAGAATCCATCGTTTTGCTTCTTCCTGTTTTCTTTCGCAGATTAATTAACTAAAATTCAATACAGGTAAGGGTTTAAGGATGTTTTTTAAGGGAAACGGCTAGATCCTACAAAATTTGGGTTTTAACCTAAGATTTACTAACGGGCTGGAAAAGATTATAAACGAAGATTTGGGTTTGGAACAGTGAATCCAATTAAATTGGGCTCAGACAAAAACCAATTCTTTTTCTTGCATAAACAGACTACTTCATTACAAACATCAACAAGACGTATAGTTGAGTGAAAATTTTAAAATAAAAAATTGAACAAGTATATTAAGATATTGTTACATCAAATACTGTACCAACAATGAGGTATGAAAGCCTGTTTATGGAGGATTTGATGAGAAGTTAGAAAAAAGAATTAAAGGTTATAATGAGTTGATTGAAAGTGAAAAAGTAGACTATCTTTTCTTATGATACCAAACAAGAAACACACACCCAAAATTTGATGTTTACGACGTGTACTTGTGTTATGTAGTTGTAATAAAAACAATTTAATCCGGGTCCGATGCAATATAAACATCCTAAATGGGGATTTTTTTTTATAATACCATTCAACCATCACATCCGTTGAACTAAAGTATTAACATGTTAATGTTTTTCTCTAAAAATATATATAATTTTCGATGTATTAATAATTCCAAATTATATCGATTTTGAAATATCTTTGTGGGAAGTGGGGTGCAAAGAAAATCTTTGCTAGTCATTTCCATAGTTTCTGTTTGGTGCAAAGATGTATTTTCATTGTGGATGACAACTTTTTTTATTTATTTATTTTATATCATAAACAGTTTATCTCTATCTCTATTGGTAATTTAGGTGAGAAATTATTAAATTATTTTTATATATTAGAAGTAAATTAACTTTTATTCTTTTACGTTTTTAATAAAAATTAATATAAAATTTGTAAATATTGATGTTTGAATCAATGACATATCACCCGTATTAATAAAATATTTTATTTAAAGTATTATTTTAATGTTATTACACAAGTACATTATGAATATATATATTAATACTATCGTTGATTGAGTTGATGTTAGAAGTCAACGCGATACCAATTCAACAAAATTGATAATATCATGATAAACAATTTGAGTGCATTTCATATTCTTAATTTACTTATTGAAATTTCCTTTTACTCACAATTTAAACTATTTTTTTATTTTAATTTTGTACGTATGGTATATTTGTTGTTATTAGTTTCAAACCTTACATTTTTATACGCACACTTTTGTTCTAAATACATGGTTTCCACGTGTATAGTATGTGATAGAATTTCTAATATTTATTTACTCGGTTTGGCATAAATTAAAAGGTTAAAATATGTTTATTAGTCCTTATACTTTGATAAAATTTGAGATTTAATCACCGTAGTTTAAAACTAATAATAAAGCCCTCCAACTTTTTAATTTATAAATCCCAATTCAATCATAAAATAGTAAGTATTTTCTATCGAAATTTGTCAATTTGACATATTGATTAAGCTACCCTCATGTGACATGGCATATGATGATAGAAAATAAACATGTTAAATTGATAAATTTTAACGAAAACTGTCAACAAGAGGTAAGTTAAAATATAAGTATTAAATCTCAAATTCTATAGAAGTTTAGGGACTACTAGCATATTTTAACCAAATTAGAAATGCTACTAGATATAAAATTTTAGAAAAATTAAGATATAACGTCACATCACATTTATTAAAAATAAATTAAGTAAATTTGAATATAATAAAAAATAAAAGATTCACATAGATGTAAAACTAAAATAATGAGACACTATTTATAAAAAAATGAAAAATTAATAAATATAAAATAATAAAGCTTGTTGGAAATTTTGATACCTTTTAATAACTTTTCTCATGTAAAATTAAATACATGCGACAGAAGCTATATTTTAGATAAAGACGGTCTTTTAAGTCCAAAATTAAATTATTTTAATACATAAACATTTATTATAAATAACATCTTAATTTAATCAATCATCTTCACAACATCCTATTATTTATAATAATTATTCATAGAAGAGTTTAAGTGTCAAATCGCAAACCCTTTCTAAAAATATCTATAATAATTAATCTAATTCTATCCCTTGAAAGGGCCAAAATATCAAAAAAAGCCAATTTTTTTTAAATTTACCGAAATGGGCCCAGTATTTTATTATTTACAAAAATGGGCTCTTTTCCCCTAAATCCCGTCCACATCAGCGCGATGTCAAGGGATATGTCAGCAAATAGCGTCCACGTCAGCGCGATTTGCTTACATGGGAACAAAGCGCGATTTGTGTCCACGTCAACAAAGCACGCTGACGTGGACGCGATTTTGGGGTGTTTCCCACGTTAGGTTTTTTAGGGTTTTTTAGATTTTTAGGGCTTCGGAGAGAAATTAATTAATTAAAATTAAATTACGTAGACGCGAAGAATTTGTGAAATCGCGCCCTCCTGGATGCGCTTTTGCTACAGTTGGTCCTGGAAGAAATAATTTCGAGTTGACGTTTCTGAGCAAATAGTATAAAATCGCTTCTACCAGGATGCTTTATGAGAAGAATTTGTTAAATCGCGCCCACGTGGACGCGTTTTTGCTACAGTAGGTCCTGAAAAAATTATTTCAAGTTGACGTTTCTGAGCAAATAGTATAAAAAACGCTTCAAGCAAGATGTTATTTGAGAAGAATTTCTGAAATCGCGCCCTCGTGGACGCGCTTTTACTCTGATTGGTCTGGAAGAAATAATTTGAGTTGACGTTTCGAGCAAATAGTATAAAATCGCTTCTACCAAGATGCTTTATGAGAAGAATTTGTGAAATCGCCCACGTGGGCCGCTTTTGCTCTGATAGCATCTTGAAATGAGGCTATAAATGAGACAAAAATGTTCTCGAATGCATAAGTCACAGCAGAAACAATTTAGAGAGGCTAAGAAGGTTAAAGTTTCAAATATGAGTGAACGTATTAGTGCTGTTATTTACTACGATGGTGAGGTTTGCCACACCGAGAATGGTGTTATTTTTTTGTCGGAGAATACGGTGCGACTGGTTTTTAACCAGAACATAGATTTGACAGAACTTCGTAAAAGAATTAGGCGTAAAATTTTCGGAACGACGCTAATAAAAGTTCTGTCTATCACGTATCGATTTTGTTCTTCTGTTGATCCGATGACATATGACTCGTTCGACATAAAATGTGTTCGTAGCTTGGAGGCAATGGTGCAGACTCATCTTGCTAGTGGAGCACCTTATATTGAGTTATATGTACAATTTACATCGCCAAATGATGTACATGCGACCAGTGTTCGAGATGTATACACGACCCCTGGCCGACACTCGGTTAGCGGGTTACAAAATACGGAACAGCCCATGTTTGGTCGCGGTGTCGAATGCACATCCCCTGCAAGACACTCTGTCGGTGGATGGGACATGTACGTCTGTGGCTCGATGTTTGATGCTGAAAATACGTACTAGGGAACGGCATCAAGTTCTAGTGGGTGACAATCTACATCCAATTGGGGACGTTATCAAATGCCTAGAAGAAGGGATGATGTACTCCCTATAACACCAACCGGTGAGGGGACCTCGTACGCTACAGATGATTGTAGGTTAGAAGATGACTCCGATATGGATCCACCTCGAGAGCCCGAGCCGGATGGTGCAGAAGTTGGCTTATTTTCTGAACCGGAGCCTATTCCAACAGAACCTGAAGATGCTGAAAGGAGTTCAGATGAAGAAGAAAATCCACGATTCAGAGCATGCTCACCTCTAGCCCACATGCATAATGTCGATCTGTCTGCAGATAATGCGTTAGAGTTTCCAAATCTACCACACCGGTTGCGTGATCGTACAAGTTCAGGGGTAGATTCCGGTGAATTTGAAGTTGGTAATCAGTTTACCAACAAGGATAGTTTTATCGATGCTTTAAAACAACATAGCATCAAAAATGGCATTAACTACCACGTCGTTAAATCCAAATCTGATAAGTTTGAGGCGAAGTGTGCGGTCCAAGACGTCACATGTTCATGGAAAATCTACGCCTCGTTAAGGAAAAGGACAGGGTTGTGGGAGATTAAAAACTACAAAGATCCACATACATATGCTGCAGGTATAGTATTGACAGTTTCTGAATAATACTTTTATTATGCAATGTTGCATTATTTAATGTACTCGGTGTAGAGGCCCAATTTAGCCCGGGCCCAGGCAAACAAAAAAAAAACAACAAAAAAACACAAGCCCAAATAAAATGACCCAAACAGCCCGAAACCTTAACTGGTTTCAGCAGGAGCTGAAACCCTAAGGCGTCGCTCCCTCTGCTGCCCATGTGCCTCCTCAGCGCGCACCACGCCCGATGACGACGCATTCACCCATTTTTGCACCAAAATGGCAAAGCCTTCTGCTAATAGACTCCACAGACCTGCAAACAGCATGAAAAAGGAACAGGAGCAGCACCGAAAAAGCAGAAATAGTGAAAAAAGATAGAAAAAGAGCATTGATATTTCGGCTTTATAAGCCCGAAATTATGTTGTAATTTGGGGGGATTTTTGAAATACAAAAAAAGAAATCTTTGGAAGAGAAATAAAAAAAGAGAAGTTCAAAAAGGTGGATTTAGATATTATTGTTTATTTCCGTTTTCATTTTTTTCTTTTTATTTTTATTTTTACGAACCTATTTTGACAAGAAAGAAAAAGGAAAAGGCTTCAAGAACACTCACCGGGATCGTTTGGCGCCTATATCGTCGGAGGCTTCTTCTCCGGCGATAGATTCGGTAGTTGAAAGGCCGGTGGTCCTTTCCTTTTTGTTTTCTTTTTGGATGTTTCGAAACCGGAGCAGTATTTAGGAGGCCGAGATCTAAAAACGGGGTAAAAAATAATACTTTTTACTCTCATTGCCGTGCTGCGACGCCTTGATGACCGTGGTGGTGCGGTGGCCTCGCCGACTCTCGGCAGACTCTATGACCAAGGGAGAGAGTCTGAGAGAGAATAAATTTTTTTCTGAAAAGGAGGAAGAAATGAGCCTTTTAGAAAAAAATTCAACTTTTATACTAATATTGAAACGGCGTCGTTTCATCTGGGGAGCTTCAGCACCAAAACGGCGCCGTTTTGAGGAGACCCGAGATCCGACCCGTTGGACATTAAGGATCCGCGTGTTTTTGGACCAAAGGTCTATTTGCGATCCTGGTCCTTTCGCATTTATTTTCTTTTAAATTTACTCATTTTGTTCATTTTTGTTTTCTTTTAATTTATCCCCAAAATTTTGTTTGTTTTTTGATCTCGTCGCTGGCTCACTGATGCGCTAAAACGACGGACATGTGTCTATATTTGGGTTTTATTACTCAGTTGGTCCCTGATTTTTGCGCGCATTTTGATTTTAGTCCTTTTTATTTGTTTTATCGCGTTTTTTACCCTGTAATTTTATTTTTGCTCCCGATTTTGTCCCTATATCTTGTTTGCTTGTTAATTCAATCCTCTTCCACTAATTAGATTAATACTATTATTATTATTAATTATTATTGTTATCATTTATTTATTTCTACTTTTTAATCTTAATTTTGTTATATACATTAAATATATATACGTTTCTACCATATATATATACATATGTTTTGCTAATATATATATCTATATATATATATATATATATAAATGTACATTTTCAAAGTCATAAATATATTTTTATATTTAGTTTTTGGCACATACATACGCCTATATCCATATACATATTCTTTATATTTTAAAATCCATATTTTCCTTACATATATATATAATTCATATATGCCCATATTTTCAATATATTTCACAATGTATATACACACCTATATATATATATATCTATATCATATATGTTTTTTTATAAATACATATATACATACATACTTTTGACATATATTTTTAATATCTATATAAATTATCATTATTTACTTGTATATATATTTCTCATTATTTTCAAACTTTGATGTGTACATACATGTATATCTTTTATATTTTCATAATTTTTATTCATCTTCTTTATTGTTGTTATTATTTATTTATTCACATGTTCATTATTATTATTATTATTATTTTTAAAAAAATGGACATTTTAATTCTATTCTTCTATTTATTTGATATTATGTGATTGATTCGACTCTTATTTATTTCATTGTTGATGATTGTTGATATTCTTTATCCTCAACTTGTCGTATTCGTTATTGTTTTGTTGCACATGTTGACACCATGCATCAAAAACTTTTCCTAAATAAGGCAATATTTCGCGTTTGGAAAATCGAGAAAACGTGCCCTAATGTGTTGGGTTTCGATTACTCGTTTGGCCAAATAGTCGAATATCCCTTCGAAATTTCAAAACGAGGCAATATTTCATGTTTAGATTCGAAAGGATCGTACTCTAACTTACTGGGTTTCGACTTTCATAATAAATCTAAATACACGAATCTTTTCAAACTCAAGTTTTTAAACGATCTCGGGAATTAAGAAAAGATCGTGTCCTAACTTACTGGGCACGATTCGTTTTCTAAACCCGAGATAATAAAATATCTTTTAAATAAGTAAAATTTTGACATTCATTCGCGTACCGGGAATTCGAGACATTGTGTCCTAACTTACTGGATATGATTCTATTCTTCGATTAACGTGAAATATGCCCATTTACTCAAACATTTTCAACATTTTAATACAAGGATCATATTTTTAAAATTCTTCAAAGTTTTCAATTTTCGACATTAAGACATTAACTAATCAACTAGGTACCAATTTTGGGCGTTACGAGGGTGCTAATCCTTCCTCGTACGTAACCAACTTCCGAACCTATTTTTTCTGAGTTTCGTGGACCAAAATCGTTGTTTTAATAAAATCAAACCATTTATTAAAGACAACCACTTTTCGAGGTGATCCAATCATACCTCATAAAAAAGGATTGGTGGCGACTCCCGTTTCATTTTTCAAAACCCAAGTCGACCCCGTTTTCAACAAAAAATGGTGTTAACACTCGGTTTATAGGTGTTTCACAAGATCATCCCAAGATGGATTCAGCTATGTTAGCTACCTTGATACTGCCCACGGTTAAAGCAGATCCCAAGACTTCAGTACCGGTGTTAATTGCCAATATTCGTAGCCAAATTGGGTACACGCCCTCTTACCGTAAGGCTTGGATAGCTAAGCAAAAGGCGTTAGAGAATATGCATAGTGGGTGGGACGCCTCATATAATGAAATTTGGAAGTGGTGTCAGGTGCTAGAGAGATACGTCCCAGGTGCCATCACAGACCTTGAAACGAAACATGCGTACTATAATGGCCGATTGCTACGTAGATGCCAAGTGTTCAAACGCCTGTTTTGGACCTTTAAGCAATGCCGAGACGCATTTCCATACTGCAAGCCGTTGGTACAAATTGACGGTACCTTTATGTTCGGTAGGTATACTCATCGGCTATTGCTTGCAGTGCCACAAGATAGCAGTGGGGGAATTATTCCAATTGTATTTGCAATAACACCGGGGGAGTCGTCTGATGACTGGGATTTCATTCTCTCTAGGTTAAGGAGGCATGTGTGCCCCCAACCTGATATCTATGTTATTTCAGATTGGGGCATCGGTATACTAGCTGCATTTGATCGACAGGGAAGCTTATGGCAGCGCACGCACCATAGATATTGCCTAAGACACGTTGCTTCGAACTACTACATGTAATATCTATCTAAGAACGAACGACGACAAGTGACCAACATGGGTATTTAGTCTATATCTGTGTTATTTCGTTTGTCAATTTAAATTAGTTTTATTGGTAGAAGTGGTATAAATTATTTGCTATGATCTTATATTGGCAGGGTATGAAATAAATAAAGATCGTTTTCACGAGATGTTGGCAATTTTATGTTCAATTAACGGCGAAAGGGCGGACTACCTTTGTAACATACGTTTCGAACAGTGGGCACAAGCATATGATGGCGGCCTACGATATGGCCATATGACGTCGAACCTGGATAAATGCATAAATTCTGTTCTTAAAGGAACGCGCCATCTACCGATAACATCGGTTGTCGCGAGACATATTTTCGTTTGGCGGTGCTATTTCCAAAGCGGCGACAAGTTATGCGAGCGATGCGGTGGAGGCCATGTATGGTGCGAAGGTAGTTCAAGAAATTAACAAGGCCAAGGCGAGGGCAAACACTATGCACACAGTGTGTCACGATCGAGACAATTTATGGTTTCGCGTGACAGAGTTTGACAGACCGCACCAAGGTGTTGTTGGCGGGTAATATCGTGTACACTTGCGAAATAGGACTTGTGACTATGGGATGTTTGATGCACTTCATTATCCATGCGCTCATGTCATTGTAGCTTGTCAGAATCTCCGTCTGGATCCGATGAGCTATGTGGACGAAGTGTACAAATTAGAAAACATGTACAGCGTCTGGAGACACATTTCCCACCGGTCCCAGATGAACGTAAGTGGCCGCCCGTATCTCTTGCTCCTTTTAAGCTATTACCAAATAGAGAATTGCGTCGTAAACCAAAGGGTCGGCCTTGCTCGACTAGAATACGTAACAATATGGATATCCGAGAAACAGCCAGTCAACAGAAGTTGTACGGATGGTGTAGGAATCCAGGCCATACAAGCCGATCATGCCCTAATCGGAATAGTTGAATGTAATTGTAAATAAATTATATTTTTTCAATTATTTATTGATAATTGTATTAATTGTTAGTAACAGTCAAAATATTTTTTCAAATCTAACATTATGTGAATGTAAAAATAATAACTGATAACTGTATTAATGGTTAGTAGAATTCTAAAATAATATCAAAATATTCAAAATATTTGTACAAATTAATTAAGCTCATGTTATTACATCAAATAATATCAAAATAACTCAAAAATTTTCTATTTTATTACATCAAATAAACTTCTATTTTATTACATCAAATAATATCAAAATAACTCAAAAATTTTCTATTTTATTACATAAAATAATATCAAAATATTCAAAATATTTGTACAAATAAATTTAAATCGGCAATCAATGTCTATGCCCGGGATTCGATTGCCACATGGCGGTTAAAACGGTTATCTTATTTGGATTCCTTCTTTGTCTAGCTTTCGGCGGCGGTTGTTGTTCATTCGGCGAGGATTCTGGTTCTTTCGGTACGACATCTGGTTGTCGGACTTGGGACGATGATCCACCTTCAAAGAATAGTATATGTGGAGGTGTTTGCATCACGAACGGCGACGGTGTTTGAAACCCATACGTTGGTGGGGATTGGTAAAAAGGAGAGCTCCCCGACAGCCCCTCTTGCAATCCCTCGTGCGCCGCTGACCTATACATCGGCGGTCCACTCGGCATAACAAGAAATGGAGTTGAACTGGGCATTTGGCTCTAACCTGCCATAGGACTCAGAAAAGGATACATATAAGGGTTAGGATACATAGAAGGGCTAGGAAACGCACCTGGCATCATCTGAAAAGGCGGTTGCGTGGGTATCATCGGTTGAACTGCTGCATCGGGTGACTGTGTCGGTGCTCTCGTTGGGCCTGGTGATTGCATGGCCGCTGATGATGAGCCGGGTGAATGTCTGGGCCTCGTTTAGGGGCTGCTTTCGTCATTTTGTCATCTTGGATTTAGAGGCCCGCGTCTTTCCCTTTGGACACGTATTTGCCGCTGCCTCTCCTCTGGCGTCAGTAAATACGGCTTGCCATGGATCCTAAACCATGGCATGTATTCCGAAACGCACGCTAACTCTGGAACGATGATTGGTTCCCAAGTAGGTATATATTCATACCGATCTTCCGATATTTCTATGTACTCGAACTAGTATCTCGGCCAATCCGTATTCAATTGCCGAAGGTCGACTTTGTGTTGATCGTCAAACACCTCAGGATCCACGGGAATCGGTTGTCTACATCCAAACTGTCGTAGCACTCTGTCTGACTGGTGCGGCTCCACGGTTGCGTAGTTGATCAACACGACTTTCCCGTGCCAAGCTAGTGGATTTTGTAAGAACTCATCCGGAATTACTACTCGAATTGCCGGATCCTCGTATGGTGTCCATTGAAACTATATGAACATTATAGAAATATTAGTTATATAAATAATACTAAATACTAATTACTAATTACCAATCGACTAGCAAATGATGGAAATATCAATTTTATTTAATACTTGCATGTGCTTACGACTGTTGGTCTAATAGAAGCCGTATATCTTCAAGTTCCGTAGGTAATCGAGCATGATTTGCCGGATGGTTCCACCTAATTAAATAAATTTTTAGCATACTTTTATTTTTAAATATCTACATAATAATTGTAAACTCTAATATAAAATTTACCTCGTTATGAGTGAGAATGTATATAGGTGGTCCACTCGAGGACGTAGAAATAGAAAGTGAAACAGTGCCCATGACTGCAGTAGTGACAGGCAACCTCCGATTTTTAGTCTCCTCGGTCGCGTCGCCCCACACATCTCCCGATATAATGTGGCCAAGACAGCAGACCCCCAACTCAATTCACCGGCTACTCTAAAATCAACGAGTTTCAGCAGCCATCTTAGATGTACGCGGCTCCGTGACAAGTCCGGCATCAGATAACCTCCAATTAACTGAAGAATATATGCCCGAGCATATCGGATTCTTTCTATTTCGGTTGAATCTTCATCCAGATCCGGGAATGTGTCTCGCAACCAACCCATCTCGATCTTACCTCCGTCCATTTTCTCCGGAATAGCGCCCAGAAGCTCGTAGCACACCGCTGGCCAATCGCTAGATTGGACAGACCCCGTGACTAGGTACCCGTCCACTGGCAATCCCAATTGCAAGCTGACGTCTTTCAAAGTGACAGTGCACTCTCCACATGGAAGATAGAATGTGTGCGTCTCGGGTCTCCACCTCTCGATCAACGCACTGATTAGTTTCGGGTACACCTTGCATCCTGGCCTACCGTCGCCACGTGCCAAAAATCCGCTTCCCGCAGGTAGTTCTCTACCAATGGTGATGGAGGAGCATGCATATTCCAGATATTGCATTCCAATACCTGATCTACAGACTTTTACCACAAATAATAAATTAATAATTATCTAAAAATGCATAAATAAAAAATTCTTAAATAATATTTAAAATTATATTTAACGCTTACCATTTTCATTTGTTCCATCGATATGTGATGATTATCAAAGATTTAAGACGAGTCAATTCTCCGGCCATTGCTAAAATCGAACAAAATTTTACGGTATAAAAAAATTTAAAAAAAAATTAAAATTATTTAAAAATAGGGATTTAAGAGAAATTTAAGAAGAACTTGAGAGCAAATTGAAATTAAATATGGATTTGAGAGAAATTTTGAAGGAATTTGAGAGCAAATTGAGAGGAAATTTGAGAGAGAATTAGTTTGTGAAAAAAACAAAGGGGTGGGGGGTATTTATAGTTTTTTTTACACTGTTCACGCGCGGGTCAAATCGCGACCACGTCAGTGCATTTTGCTGACGTGGACACAAATCATGCTCCAGAGGACGCGATTTGTTGCCATGTCAAAAAGCTACCGACGTGGTATGCGATTTCTGAACGTCCCCGACATCGCTACCGACGTGGACACGATTTCGGGGAAAAGAACCCATTCCGGTAAATAATAAAATACTGGGCCCATTTCGGTAAATTTAAAAAAAAGGCTTTTTTTGGTAAATTGCCCCCTTGAAATAACTATTTTAAATATATAATTTCTTATTTATATAATTTAAATAAAAATATTTTTAATTTAAATTAAAGTTAAAAACTCAACTCAAGCAGTAGAAGTGAGCAAAATTTGAATTTCGAGTTATTTGAATCAAGTAATTCGAATTTTGAGTTCAAGTCGAGTTGGATTTTACAATTCGAATAATAGGTTGGTGTAAATACCCCTTTGGTCCCTGTCAATTTCGAAAATGAGTAAATTGGTCTCTCTCTCAACCAAAATTACAAAAAAAAAATCAAAATATTTATAAAAAAATTCTAAAGAATATATAAAGAAAGTTAAAATTTTAATTTTTTTCTAAAATAATAATTTTGGGACCTAATAAGTTAATTAATTACTGAAGTTTATCATACTAAAGTATCTTTATTATTATTATTATTTTACTTTGAAAAAGTTTTCAAATATATATGGTTTTAAATTTATGTGCTCTAACATAAAATTAGTCATACTATAATAAAATTTTAATTTAACATGTTTAATCTTTTAATTTAACTCGAACATTTTTACTTAATTCAACTCAACTGAAATTGATTCAAAAAAAATCGAGTTAAGATAATAAATTAAAACCCATCAAACAAGAAATGCCACTAGCTTTGGATAAGTATAGTTTACTAGTTTACACTTATTATTTTTGTAGATGTGTTGTTGAACGATAGGAATCATAATAAATGATTCCTCTCATATTTCTTTTCTTCTAGAGAACTAAGGTGAAATCATTTAAATGATTTAAATTTAATCCTATAGTTTTATTACAACAATTAAATACATTTTCTTTTGTTGGTGCTTGACTTAATTTAGCTTGGAGTGAAGTGAAAATGGATAAGCAACAAATGGGTGGTTTCCAAGTCACATTTCTCCATTCACATGCACTCCAATTTGGCGCCCTTGTGGTTTGTCATTGTCAACCACTAACCCCCAGAACACTTCTTTGCTTTCTTTCCTTCTTGCCCTTTTATCTTCCTTTCATTGCCTTACCATATTTCCCATTGGTTCAAATAAAAAAAATTAAAAATTTTCTATTTAAAAAATGTCGCAACAATTTAACCCTTTTCATTTACACTTACTTAAATTCTCAAACTAAACTGGGTCATAATTTGTTATAGTTTAATTATAAAAATGAAATATATTTTACGATTGAATACAAAACATCACGAAATTAAACATGGTTGTAAAGTGAAGAATATTATTAGGTGAAAATGATTGGGGAACTTACTATATTACTTATACAAAATGATTTTGGAGAGACCCTTCCCCCATGGAGAGGACCCATACATCCACTCTTCAAAGTTTTCTTTGTAATCATCCTTTTTTTCTTTAACGATCTTTACATGTGTCAACATGTGTGGCTTAACCCCAAACAACAAACTTTGGTTTGGAAACTAAAATTGAAAATAAATAAATTAACAAAATTGGGTAATGTTATCTTCAAAAAGAAGACCTAACCATATACATTTATAGCTAAAATATTATTAACAACAATTCTTCAAAACGTTATTTTAAATATGGGAAGAAATTCATTTATGTTGGTATAAAATTAAAATTGGATTTCGTATATCTTGTACGATTAATATTCATATTTTACATTTCATTTATATAGATTTTTCATGTCAAATTTGACGAAAATATAAAATTTCTAACTGTTTATTTTATGTAAAAAAATTCAATAGTTTAATATATATATATATATATATATAATATTTTAGATCAATATGCTAGAGATATCGATTGGTTAGAAATTTTACATACATGATAAATACAATTATATAGATAAATTCAATTCTTTGAATTGTTTAAAATATTAATCAGACAATACGTCGTATGAGTGGATCTCTCCTCTTTAAAAATAGTCAAAATTCTGCTCTCAATTCTTGTATTCTTCACACATTTAAAATTTAGCCTTGTTACTTTTAATTCTAGAAATTTAATCTCTTTACTCTTTTGATTTAACAATTGAAGTCCAATTAATAACATCGTCGAAAAATTTCTATAAAATTAGATTATGTTGTCTTTTCAAAATAAAAAAATTACTCACTTGGCTAATTTTAAAATTGCTTGAAAATCACATAAAGAAAACAAAAAAAAGTAAAAGCTTTCATTTTACTTCTCTAAAATAGTGTTGAAAAACCTTACAATCTCAAATTTAGAATTGAAAACCTTGCAACCTCGTATTAAACATTTTTTTACTTGTTTGACCTTTCACGCTTGTAATATTGATCACGTAAGAAAATTTTATTATTATAAAATACTTTATAATCTAATCTAATAAAGATTATTTAACGGCGTTATCAATCGAACTTCAATTATTAAATCAAAAGGTTAGAGGAATAAATTTTTAGATTAAAAGTGAAAAGATTAAAATTTAAATTTGTAAAAATACAAATATTAGAAATATAATTAAACAAAAAAAAACATGTAGGATGATAGGATTAAAATTACATTTTTAATTGAATTTTAACTCGATTACGATAAGTTGGAAGATGTTGATTCAAATAGTAATAACTATTATTTTAAGAAGGAAAGCATTACACGTAGCTTAGTAATCGTATAAAAACTTACTTTTTTTCTTATTATAATTATTTAATAGTTAGTGTCTGGTTTTAGCTTTTCATGTCTTACCCAACTCCATTAACTTTTCAATAGCAAACAAATTAGTTTATACTAGTTAGTTAGGTGGTTCTGGTCTTAAATGTCAACTATGGTCCCTCCCACTCGTAGGACATTAATTTCTTTACCAAATAGATAATATATATTAAGTAATTGATTATTTCGATGTTTTGCTTCGGACAAGGACCCTCCCATCCCATTGTTTCATTACTAATTTTTTTGATGTTTTGAAACATCAAATCCTAGATTATTGATATTATCAGTTTCGTTTTTACGAAACAAATCATAATTTTAATTATATTAATTAATTGATTGGGTTAGACCATCATGCAATGTTTATATAGATTAATTATTTTAAATTTATTGATTAAGCGTTAACTCAATTGGCATGAATATTGTTATTAATATAAAAGAATAGAGATTCGAGTGTATTAATAATATATATATATATAAAATCCTATCAATTCCAACATAAATACGATTATTGACAAACATCTATATCTCCATAATATAACATACCTTCACGTTTACCAAAATTTTTAAACCCAAAACTCAAACACCACTTTTGAGAAACATAGGAAGATTCAAATGCATAAGGACACAAATAAGAAGCATCATATACAAATATAATTGCCTTATCAATAAACCTTTAGCTATTGTGAACTACCTAGAGAGTTGTTAAAGCATGGTCCGTTGGAGTATGGTTCTAAAATTATATGAAAAGAATAAAAATATTATTAAACAATACTAATGCGAGCAAAAAAGGTGGTGGGTACATGTAATAATATTAACTCTGATTGGATGAGAAAATTAATGTAAAATAGGTAGATTGTAGATGAAGAATCAATGCCAACAACCTAAGAAATCAAAAGATATATTTTTTTTCCTTTTAAATAATATTTTGTTAACTTTATATTTTTTTGAAAAGAACAAAGTATTATTATATATATTGTTTTAAATTGGATAACACATTTTAAGATTTATTCTAAAAAACTATTTAAAATATATAAAAACCGAAGTCTTACATTGTATAAGTAAATTGCTATTAAAAAAAAAAGCTGCAAAAAGGTAGGGTTTATATGTCATTCTGTTGATGCTTGAAGCTTTTGCTTTATTCCCTCAATGTGCTTTAGTTGGGTTGTTTGAGTTCTTGGTATCATTTTTTGAAAAAGTATAATAGTAAATTTAGTTTTTAATTTTTAATTTTCTGTACAAAACTTTTATTATTTAACTTTTTGTTAATTTGATTTTTTTAATTTAATTTGGTCAATTAATTTTTTAAGAAGAATTAAATCAATTTTTAATGAAAACGTTAATTAAAATATTAATGTTTTTAATAATGTTGGTGTGACAATTCACATGTCAGCCTATGTTGTGGGGGGTGTGTCTCGCATTTATAGGACAATTTGCAGGCAGTTAATAAAGACAAAGGTGAAATAGATACGACGCCACGACGTGGAGGACACCAACGTCGTGACGAGAGGTGACAATTCACATGGCAGTCCACTTTGTTGGGTGTGCCTCGTATTATCGGACGTCATGACGACGTGACGAGTTCTCCAATTGACAAAGAGGGCGATATCGCGATGAGTATGCATGGGACGTCACGACGATGCGACAAATTCCTCAAGTAATACAGCAGCGTTTTGACAGCCAAACATGACTTCTTCTCCCAGTCGAACTCTAATTACTTCAGGGATATTTTAGTCGTTTTAGCCCTTTAAACTTAGCCTATTTAAAGGGGCCTTATATCCCTATTTTGATGAGACAATTAAATATGCAGTATTACAAAGCTTTTCTTTTAGGGGTGACAAGATATAGTCGCAGATGAGTTTTAGTGAGAGAGTTTTCATGGTAACTATGGAGAGAACTTTTGTACCCTGAGAGAACTCTATGAGAGTTAGTGTTATATTTTTAGGGTTTCATTTTGTACGTTTAGTTCATTTAGGTTTATTTTCTCCATATTGTACTCTCGTTTGTTTACTTATTTAGTAAAAAGTCGAAGCCTCCTTTACCCGTGATTTTTATTCTCTTCGTAAGAGTTTTCCATGAAAAATTTATATTCGATCTTCTCTACCTTTTTTATTTCGTTGTTTATATGCGTCGGTCCCAACACGTATATTTCAAAATTTACATAAACATTAAATAACTAAATTTATCCGTATAAAACCAATCACATGCCTTAATCATGGACTAAATAATCTCCCCTTACCTAAGTTTTTAATGAACTAAAAAACACATTTGCTTTATTTGAAAAAAAAAAGGGATTAAAATTGGTTTAGTTGATCTAGATCTACCAATCAAAAGACAAAGGATTTTATTGTTGTTTTATGACATTGATGATGCCATAATAGTTAATTTCTGCATTTAACCTACCAACAACTGCATCTATAATATTCCTTTTGATCTGAACCTAATAGATAAATGTACAAATGGATGGTTTTAATTTGTTGCTTGTCTTCATTAACCCACAGTTTTTGTCCTTCATATTTGTCACTTCTCAACAACAACAACAAAAACATTTTATAAATATTATTTCCTGAGCATAGGTTAAAACTTAAAATCATGTGCAATATATATATTCTTTGAAAGAAATAAAAATTGTGAAATTGTTGATGATTAAAGTAAAATTTGAATAAATGTTATAAACCATCTTTTCTAATTTTTCATTTTCACCTTTTGAAAGTGCAACCATTTCTTGTCCACCTTGTTAGTTTTCATACTTTTTATTTTATTTTTAATAAATTAAAGAAAAAATTAAGTTCATAAATGAGATTAAAAGATTGATATATATATATATATATATATATAATAGTAATCTCATTTTAAGTTATACTTTTAAAATTTTAAATATACTGTAAAATATATATTACCTTACTAATATTGCTAGTAAAATCTATAAATCCACCATTTTTGAGCATATATTGACCTTCATAATCCCAAACCCAACCTTCTTAAATTAATAAAAGCATAATGTTATTGTTTTTTTTATTTTCTAATATCAAGTTTTTAATTAGGGTAAACTATACAATTAGTCACTAAATTATGAAAAAGTTTTCGTTTTGATCACTTAACTAAAAAAGTTACAATTTGGTCACTAAACTATTCAAAAGTTTTCATTTAAATCACTGGATTGATAAAATCCATGCTATACGGCTTTCTTTGTTCGCATTGCTTACTCCAATTGAAAGCTCTCTTTTTCTTTCTCTTTTACCATTTAACTTTTTTTTTCATGAAACAACTAATGAATCTGTAAACCAAATTCAAACAGTTTTTTTCGATATCCGACATTGACCGTCTGATTGACTTGGACCTAAAGTATATTTTTTTATTCGTCAATGGGTACTGAACCACTGTACCAATATTTGAATCATCTCTTTTAGCTCACTAACAAAACTTAAAAAAAAAAACCTTAAATCCCAATAACTTAAATAATTTTTTAAAATAATTTAATAACTTAAATAAAAATATTTGAATAATTCAATAACCATATTGTAATTTTTCAAATAAAAATTTACTTAAATAACTAATTTACCCTGTTTCAAATTTAATTTCCGAACAACACTCACTCTTCCTTTATTAAAACACACACACACACACACGCTTCACAAGATGCTTGTGCTTTGTGTATGGATTGTAGATAAAGATTTATCCCTTCAAAAAGAAAAAATTAAAATAAAAACATAAAATATTTTCATCTTCTCCAAATTACCCTTTTCACTAAATGACCAAATTGCCCTTTTCATCTTTGTATATTAGTCTTTTTGCTTACCGTAATTGACCCAAAATGCCCATCGTACGTAGACCCCAAGAAGCCGGCATTTTGGACTATTTGGGTATACCCAAAAAGAAAAAAATACCGGTCAACCGTTATCCCCTATTACATTACAAATATACTAAGCTTATTCAACGCATCAGCTGAAAAAAAAAAAAACATTAAAATACTATGTCGAAACAACAACCTATCTTCCATTTCCATGTCCGATATCATTTATGAAGCCGCCGGAAAAGATGACACAGCTTTGTAGAAAAATTGTTCACGTCAATATCAAATGGAGTATACTAGGAAGGGTATCGATCTTTCGAAGGTTTTTTAGGTTCATTTGGGATAGAATTCTTGTTTGTTCTATAGGAAGACGCCCTGTGAACTACACGAAGTTGGCTCGCCGGGATTCTTCTCCGGTGGAAGGGGTAGTGGTTTACGGAGATGAAGACGACGAGGCCGGCCTCTCCCGGGTGATATGTAACGGGTACGAGACGGATTCGGATTTGGTTAGTTTGAAGATCAGTTTGTTAGGTGACTGTCAAATTGGAAAAACAAGCTTTCTGGTAAGAAATATGATTTTTGGTTTCATTTTGCTGTTTTTGTGTTCGATGAAATTCCACTTAGAATAAGTTGTTTTTTTCAATGGAAATAACCTTTCTTTTTTGTTTTTGGAAGATCAAATATGTTGGGGATGAAGAAGAGAAAAGCTTACAAATGTCAGGATTAAATTTAGTAAACAAAACATTATCGGTTCAAGGTGCCAGGATTTCTTTCAGCATATGGGATGTAGGAGGTATTTGTGTGATTCAATAAATTTGGTTTTCTCATTTAAAAATTTCACTATTTTTTTCTGCAGTAACACCAGAGCTTTTTTCTTTTTTCTTTTTCTTGTGATTATTCCATTGCAGGTGACAGTAACTCACTTGATCATCTTCCAATTGCTTGTAAAGATTCAGTAGCAATTTTCTTTATGTTTGATCTAACTAGCCGATGCACCCTTAACAGGTCAGCTCAAAAACCTGTTTTTTTCAACTGCAAACCACCACAAATGCAAATTGATGATATGGTTTTTCTGATATTTGCTGGTTTTCTTATTGGATTTTTTGCAGTGTTGTTGGATGGTATAGTCAAGCAAGAAAATGGAACCAGGTACCAAAATTAGCTTTTCATGGCATTTTGCCGTCAATCAGTAGTTAGTGTTAGCTTTTTTACCTAAAGGGGTTTCGCCGTTACGGTCGGAAAGTTTAATCTCGTTGATTCATACAATCAATTTTCGAAACTCAAAGACGAGTAAATATAATCTAACAAATAAAGGGTTTTGATTTTTTTGTGAAACTGAAAAATTTATTGATGTGTAATTTAGTTGCAACTTTAAGCTGCTAATACATCAAGAAGGTGTTGTTGATGAATGTGGGGAATAGGATGGGTGAACTTAATGTGGAAATCATTAGATTGGTGTCAAATTTCAGGCTCAACTTGCAAATGATAAGAGAGATGTCAAGTTTTCAGTGCTAGGCCCATAAAATTAGTGCTCCAATTAATATAGGTGGTCTCAGTATCAAGTAAAGGATTTTATGGAGTGGAGCCCTTAAATTTCATGATGTTTTTTCCTGTGTTTTTATATCAGTTTCCCAGGTTTTCAACTGTTCTTAATTTTAATGTGGTCCTTCCCATGATTTTTGCAGACTGCAATTCCAGTATTAATAGGAACAAAATTTGATGACTTTGTTAGACTTCCCCCAGATTTGCAATGGACTATTGTTACTCAGGTACACAATTTACCTTAGTTCTTTTGCATAGTTTATTGAAAATCTCGTATTTTACGCTCATTCTTGAGTCCAAGAAACATATGTGGTTTATGTTAGAATCAAGTGTTTAATTTAATCTTAAAAGTGACGCAAGAGGAATGTGATGGGGGGAGTCTTCCTTTGTCAATTCTGATCCATCGCCATTTGACAAACCTTCCCCAATCTTTCTCAAACCGTGTGTAAAAATCAAACGTACAAAAGGGGCCACTTGATTTAAAAGTAGGAAAATTGGAATTTAATTGCTTTAGACAAAGAAATTTCCTTTTTAGATAGTACATCAAGTGGCAATTTGATATTTAATGTTCTTACAAAAAGAAAAGCATTATTATTAGTTTTTAAAAGCAAGAATTAACCAAAGTTGAAATTTGGAACAGGCAAGAGCATATGCCAAGGCAATGAAGGCAACCCTTTTCTTCTCAAGTGCTAAACATAACATCAATGTGAACAAGATCTTCAAGTTCATCATGGCCAAACTGTTTAACTTGCCATGGACTGTTGAGAGAAACTTGACTATTGGAGAACCCATCATCGACTTCTAAAAACATGTTTCTTTTTTTGGGTTTGGGTTCCCCCCAACTGATCGTTATGTACATAGTTGAAATAGAAAGAAAATGAGAACATGGAAAAGAGAAAAAATAAACAAAAGTTTTTCAATTCTTAGCACCAAATTTGACCCCACAACCACCAAGCTTTGGTCTCTGATTGTTTGGTTCATTTCTTTTCGTTGCCTTTGCCTTTTCCTTGTAACGTATTCTCGTTTCAAAGTTAGCCTCTCTTCCTCTAATTCGTGTTGAATATGAGTATACTTTATTTATAAGATTTTATACTTGTGTTCGGATAAATAAAAATAATGAACAGAAATATTTAAAGGAAAACGAATCTGATATTTCAGCTGAGCCTTTTCCGAGTTTCCTTTTCTTTTGCTTCTTTTCTCATTCTAATTTCATATATTCTTTCAACTCATTTTCCTAGTGAAAAAAGAGAGGAGAATCTGCTTTGTTTTCCTGAAAGGATTCTTTATTACTAATAAAGAGAAAAAAGAAGATATAGGGGAAAATAAATGATGCTTATGAGTGGAGTTGGAATAATTCCACTTGGGTTTCAAGCAACTTAAAAGAATAAATTTATTCTGTTAAAGCTGTAAAATATTTGGTAACAAATAAGCACCAAAACTACCCAGAAACAGGGTTGAATAGCCAGGAATTAGCTTTGAATCTGGCTTACTCAAAACACCTTGATTTTTATAATGCTATCTTATTAAGGTCATACTGTATTTTGTCAGATTGACATCTGCAGTTTCCTTGAGGCCTTTTTCAGCTGCAGCAAATATTTGAGCTTTTTGTCTATATAATTTAAAGGGCCTATACATTAAATATTGAGATTAAAATTATCGATGATATGTGCATTTCAATTCAGTCGAAATTAAAAATAATAATTATTAAGGATATTAAATTCAATTATATATGTTAAATAAATAATCATATTTCATATTAAATTTGTATTTATGTTAAATAATAATTTTATTAATAATTAATTAATTTTGATTAATTAATATAAATTTTATAATAATAAATTTTTACATTGAATAATATATTTATTATATCATTATATGAAACAAAACTTATAAAAATCATAATATATTTATTTTGTATGTAAAGTTAATTGCTTACTTTTCATTAAAAAGAAAAGAAAAAGGAACGTCGTACTCACCGCACCAGTGTGGTTAAAGCGGGAAAAGTAATTTCACTGCAAATGCTTTCTTTTAACTGGTGCTTCAAGTTCCAGTAAAGAATTCAAGCACCACTGTGGTGTTGAGTGAATTAGGCTATGGCTGAATATGAAGGACATTAATTTGTCAAGAAGAAAGGGCTTTCTATATTCCATCATTAGTTTTGTCTAAATGGTGTATAGCTGTAATGAAAATTAGACATGTACAAAGTTGTCTTTAGGCACTGTGTTCTTTATTGCATCTTCAACCTTAAAAACCTGTCTGCCACTCCAATTCCATGTTAGAAAATTAAGCTTAATCTATAGGACGAAGGATTTTCATACGACAATTAAGCATTTGCAGTAGTAAATCTAATGGTCTTTTTGTGCCGCCATTGACATTTGTTCATCCACCGAGAAAAATATATATTTGTTTGTCCCATCTCTTACAGAAATTACTGTCTTTTTTCTTAAAGAAAAAAAACTTTTCCTTATATGTGTTAGTTGCTTTGTTTTACACACGTATGAACACAAATTTCAGACAATTTCTTTAGTTATCCACGTGTACAACCTCAAATGTTTATGTTATCTAATTTCTTATCATGTCATGTTCTGTATCATGTATTAATTATTATTTTTTGTATCATATCCTAAAACCTACCGCCCATGGCTTTTAAAATAACACCATAGTCTAACAGGAAACATAAAATAAATAACATTGTTCTTGTTCTTATTCATGTCAAGACTAAATGGGACCAAGGCTCACAACATTTAATCCTTGTTTATTCCAACAGATTCCCTCTCAGCCGCACTAAAACATGAAGAGAAAAAATAACATTCCTATATGACATTGTTTATAATCATCATTATTGTAAAATATCTACACTATGACAGACTTTATCTGTCCAAATCCCAGCATTCATCAATTCCAAAAAGACAGTAGTAATCTATAAGAACTCATCTGAGCTAAATTCTTTCGGATACCGATTTTGTCTTTCATCATCTACGTTGTATGATGAATCAAAATTCTCGAACCCCTGGTTTTTCTCACGCTTTTGCCTGCAAAAGAGATCAAACGAACATGATTTAGGAGAAACCAAGGATCTTTGACCATGGCAAAAATAATAAACTATGCATGATCTTGTCTGTTGCCTATGGTTAGGTCGAAACTGGTCCGCATAGTTTAATTGGTACATTCATATACTGAAGATGTCAATTGTCGAATTGGCAACTAGTGCCGGCCAGCATCTATGGATTCATATTGTTCAAATATCACAAGATTCAAAAGATACATCTAAGCACTGAACTATTGTAGGAGGCATTGAGTAGGCGTTAAAAGATGGTCCAACGAACAGATCAAACACACCAAACATGACAGTGTTTTTAGAACATAAAGCTGTTCCACAGTTCGTAATTACATGATCACTCACCTGAGAATACAAGAAGGTTCCGAGGATAGCGATGGCAGCTCCTAGAGCATTGATTGGCTGGACAGGCGTGTGGAAGATGATGATGGAAGAGACTATAACTGATATACGTTTCATGGTGTTGCCAACGCTAAATGTCAAGGGAGATATCTCATCAAGGGACATGTATGAGACCTGGTTGTATAGATGATAGAAAATACTTTGGGCCGCTACCCACCTATCAAAATACAACAAAATACACAAAATTTTGTTAAAATGACGGAAAGAAGTAAAAATATCGTGAATTGTTACAACATGTCAATAAAGAGTAACTAATAGAGAACTTATATAATATCAACTCGCCATGCACAGAAAACAGGGTGAAAAGATGAGTAGATGACAATTGTAGCATTTAATCCGAATGTTCTAGGAGCTTAACCGAATCTTCAATGGAAATATAATTGATTATTAATAATTTCAGTCCAGGTTATATACAGGTCTTGAGGCATATATTAATTAAAGATTAACTAAATGAATAAATCATCCAATTTTGACCAGCTCTTGAAAAGGAGTATAGAATTCAAGATCTGCGTAAGCATCAATAGAGTATAAAGGCTTTTTGGACGGAATTCCATCATCTATTTGTGGTTCAGATTAAAATAGAACAAATACATATTCTCTTACAAAGTTGTAAGGGTGATGGGACATCTAAATTGTTCCATTTTGTAGAACCCTAATCAACAAATGAATGCCAGTAAGTTTATCTAATGCATGCAAAGCATCTGGCAGAGTCAAACACAAAATCCAGACAAATACTAAGCGGATAGAAACAGAACAAAGAACTACAACTTAGTAATTCATGTTGTTACCAGATAAACTGTGGTCCAATTTGAGATAAGGCCGTTTCCCATCCTGCAGCCCACATCTGCGGTCCCTCTACAGCAATTGCAAAAGGTGTGAGAATTACAAGAGACAACAAAGATAGACAGGCGTAGTAGTTCATCCCGCTAACGGATTTCCCCTTCATGCCCTTCTTCGAGAATATGTTACGGAGGACAAATGCCAAGTTCGATATCATAGCTCCCATAAAACCTGAAAACAGCAAAATAAATATGCAAACCAAATTACCAGCTAAAAAAAACAAATATATGGTAACACATTTGAAAAATTATAACTGAAAATAAGGATCATAACCTTCTTAGGTTTGGTTGTTAAGAAAACCAAGGCTAAAACGAATTTTGTACATTCAAATCATATAAGCACAAATTTAGAGAGGTTTGTCTTCCAGAACACCTGAAATATAAAAGTAACAGAGAGGTTATGATGTTTTTACCAGTCATATTGAAGTTGAGTTCGGTTAAAGCGGAAAGAGCACAACCGCCAATGATCGGGATAAGAGACAAGTAAACCGATAAAGGGAAGCTCTCTCCAAGCAAGAACCTTGAAACCAAGACACTGAAAGCAGGTTCACCGCTCTTGATGATGTGGGTGAATGAAACTGCAACCTTAGACATACTCACAGTTGCTGCTACATGTCCAATTGTATGTGCCACAGCAACCTATGAAGAAAATGAAATGAAAAAAAGTAAACCCAAAAGTTCTTTAATATTGTAATTGACTTAGGCTCTCAAGAAAAGATAACAACTGTTAATGGATTCAGATATTAATTTGAAAAATTAAAAACATTCATCTAAGTTTCATTTTGTTCTGTTCCATCAAAATTTTCATTTTTTAAATTTTAAGATAAGATGCATAATACCAAAATTTAGGTTCCCTTTCTCATTTCCTTCATTTTCTCTACAATCAGACAAACTGTAATTGTTGCACTTCTAACTTTTTCCTCCAATACTGTCCAAAACAACATAAAAGAACATGATCCTACAGGAGTAACATCAAAACCTTAAAAAACAAAAAACCCAGGCAAGTTTCAATCTTTTCCCCTCACTTTCTCATCAACCAAACAAAGAAAAGGGGAAAAAAACTCACCGGGAACAAAGTCTTCCAAAACTCAAAATCTGTTTTTGGGGTCTCAGCAATCCTTGTAGCCCATGAAATTAACATCATTAAAGAACCACAAGCAAGGGACAATGTTGAAGTCAACCAAGGGTAAGGGTAAGCATTCAAAACCTTCTTGTTATAAATATTGAAAACCACGTTCAAACCCCACCAAGTTGCAAAATAAATCCCAATTTTCACCCTTTTTGCAGCTTCTGATTTCACTTGCTCTGCTGCCTCAATAGGCTCTGACTTGTCAGCTTCATAAGCGTTGCATTGAATTACTGGTTTTTTCTCCTTACCAATACTCTCAACAGATGAGATATGCAATGGTTTTGAGACCAAAACGTTGGTTCTTTTCGGGATGTTTTGAAGATTCAAAACTGGTGAAAAGGGATGTCTACGAATTGAAGGTGATCTTTTGTAAACAAGAGAATTAGAGACATCTATGCATGTAGCCAAAGCTGATTGTTTAATGGTAAAACTCATTTTCTAATCAGAACTCAAGATCGGAAAAAGAAAATCTCAAAACTTGTGATGGGATTCTAATGAAAAATCAAAAGCTATTTCTTAAAACTTGAATAGATCAAGAAAAGACAAACAAAAACAAAAACTTTGTGAACAAGCTTACCGGCAATTACTAAAAGACATAGTAATCAACGATGAAAAAAGGAAATTGATTTCATTAATGATCAAGCAATCCAAATAAAATGATACATGCGAAATAAAACAAAAGAAAAAAAAAGGGCTGAGGGTTTTTGGAAGAGGTTTTGTTGGAGGTTAAAACGAGAGCAGGCAGTAAAATCGTTGAACAAAAAAGGGGTTGAGAGAAAGCTCTGAAATCTCAGTCCAAAACTTTTTTATTTTATTTTACTTTATTCCTTTTGGGTGGTTGAAAGACATAAAACCACAATGAACTGATTGGTTTCATTTCATGTGAACTGCCCACAGCTTTTTCTGTATTAAAGTGTTTGGATTCACTTTTCCTGTTTTAATTACACTAATGTGAAAAAAATATTGAAATATGAAATAAAATATTACTAATATATAAATATAATTTTTATATATTAAAATATAATATAGTCTATGTCACAAAAAGTGGAATGTCAATTCAATATATGAATACGATTGTGACACTATACAGTATCATTTATATAGTGTTCTTTTAAAATAAGCAGTCGGAAACTATTAAGACCAACTTGTGAGAATTCTTGACGGTCCATTTCAACTTGCACATTATCAATCTCATTTGCTTTGAGTCGGGAGAGGACCTCTCGAAGGGAGAAAGAGGTGAAAAAGGAGAGTTGCAATGGCCTGAAACTGTCATCACGACATTACCTTCTGAGTTAGTGGCTCATTCTATATGAAAAATACTTCAGTCATTGTTGCATTTTAGAACGCTATTCGGCGGACGAGTCCATCAATCAGCAGCCGGCAAATAATCTCATGTGATTGATCACCGAGGGGATTAGGAGTGTAGCGCCAAGCTTGCAAAAAATTATCCGCCATCCTAACGGTATCTTGACTAGGAGTACTAATCTGCTGCCAGACAGCTTTATTAAGTGCATACCAAATACTCCATAAAATTGCTAGAATACGAACAACAAGAGGAGCGCTGTTGGTACCAAAAATACTTCAAATGAAATCAACATAAGGTTCAGCGGGGGAGATACCAAAAATTTGCCACACCTCCCTAGCCTTCAAACAAATCACTAAAATGAGGTCCAAAGTTTCCGGTTATCCATAAAACTCACAATCTGCACTAATAGCAACTCGATGCAGGTTCAAAGTCACTTTACACGGCAAGAATCCCTGAGTGCAGATGATATAAAATCCTTTATCTTGGGAGGGAGATCAAGATTCCACGATTGCTGCCAACAGACGCTAACAGCTAAATTGTTGATACTCGTGTACTTAGCCACTGCCAGCCTATAACCCGACCATACATCATAGGTGCCCGACTTTGAGAAATGCCAAATTAACTTACCTTCAGGTTTGCCATTGCTAATAGGAATGGACAGAATGCGATGAGCATCATAAGACGCAAAGAGTCCATGAACCAAACTAACATCCCAAGAAAGACCATTGCTCGAAAATAGCTAGGTCGACCATAGCATCTGAATTAACATAAAAGTTTGAATCGTCAATAAGCCATGGGTCCCCCAAAAGCATGAATCAACCACATAATTTATACACAACGAATTAGTAAAAATACAAGTAATCAAGTAATAATCAATAATTCAACAATTTATATGCAACAAATTAATAAAAATTAGTTGTTCAAGTTCATGAGTAAACTAACAATTGGACCAACATTTTTGTGTTTGTAAAGTACCCGATCAAATTTTGATAAGTTAAAGTAGAGAAATTAATTTCTCAAATTTTGTAAAATAGTGGGATTAAGTTCATAATTAGATCTAAATTTATAATTCTTTTGTTATGTAACATGACAATTTTATCTGACCCAAATAAAAAATAAACAAGCTCATCTTACAAACCCAATAGCAAAGTCCATTTATAAAATCTTAACCCAAACCTAATGTTACACAAGCCCAAGCCCATAACCTAAATATTTTTCAAAAAATAAAAAAACCCTAGATCCCTTATGCGCCGTTGCTCCTGGCCATGTTAGCGGATGCGTCGCCCGAGGGCTGCCTCCCCTGCCATCGTTTCACCGAAATGGCAAGGGTACGATTCCCTATGGTCGTTGACCGCCATCGCAACCTGCAAGAAGAAAGAGACAGAAACAACAAAAAAAAGAATAACAAAATGAATATTATGCAATATATTTGGCTATAAAAGCCATAATAACCACATGTATTATTTTACACAGAAGCAATCGAATAGATTAAAATAAAAATTGAATAAAAAAACGAAACATTAAAAGAAAAAAAGGTGATTCATTTTTAATTTTTTACATATTCGAAAAAGCATAATAAAAAAATAAAAGCTTTTTTTACCTGTTTATCGTCACTACGGAGGTTGTCATCTTCGATGAAAGGTGACTTCGTTTCTGATGAAAAAGGTTTTCAAAGCCTTCGGGGTTCACTAGGACTCCGTTAGAAAGGAAAATACAAGGATGACATTCAAATAAACCTGGAAACCAAAGGGTTCTCTAGGATTTTTATGATCTTTGGAGGGTTTTTGGAGGTATTTGGCCTCGGATTTGGGCTAAGGGAGGCAAAACGGTCAAAAGGGGGCCTTTTTCGTGAATTCTGGCCATCGAGGGCGGTGGTCTTCGTCTCCGACGATCGATGGCTACGACGGAAGTTCACCGGACCCCATGGCCAACCTAAGAGCCTTCTTCAGAGGAAAAGAGAAAAAAAAGAAAAAGAAAAAAGAAGTTTTTTTTAAAGCAAAGGGTGAAATGATTTTTTTTAGAAAATTTTGACTTAAATAAGATACTGGTACGACGTCGTTTTGGCATGGTTTCAGAAGCCCCCAAAACGACGCCATTTTGGGCATGATCCGACAACACGACCCAGATCCCCTTTAGATCTACGTGTTTTTAAAGGGGTGGGATAATTGTTGCCCAGGTCCTCTCGCTTTTGAGCATGTTTTGTAGTCTTAGTTTTTCTTTTCTCTTTTAAGTTTACCATTTAATTTTATTTTATTTTCATTTTGGTCTTCTAACCATCGGTCACTCCTAGAAACAGCACGTGTGCTGAAGTTTGGAGTAATTACCCATTTGGTCTCTGGTCCTTTTCGCATGTTCAATTTTAATCCTTTATTTTGCTTTATTTATTTATTTATTTTATATAATTCATACATTAGATTCATTTAAATTTCAATCTAATCATTCATTCATTTAACTTCATCCCTTTAATTACTGTTTTTATATATTTTATTTTAGCACTTAAAATTTATGTTGTCATATTCCTTTTTGTGCATTTTTAGGTGGTTATTACATATTTTATTTGTTTATTTATTTATTTTAGTATTATGATAGTGATATGACTATTGCTATTAGTATTATGAATTAATATTATTATTATGATATTTATTTATTTATTATTTATCATTCTAATATAGATATTTTATCCACATGGCTTTTTTTGTATCATTTTGCTATCACTATATCATGTATCATGTTTAAACATATTTGTCCATTTTCATATTATGCCTAAACAAGCTAAATGCATATCACTTTAAATGTTACATTCGTTTTTACTCGATGCATAAAAAAGGAAATTTTTAAAACCGAGGCAACGTTCTTTATTTAGAGATTCGAGAAATTATGCCCTAACTTACGGGGTTTGACTTTCTCTTTGAACCTAAATAACCGAACATCCTTTTAAAACTAAAAAACACATAATATTTAAATAATAATTAAATAATGAGCAATCTTATTTTCGAGGATTCGAGATGTCGTGCCCTAACTCACGAGACATGACCTTTTCGTTTTGGTTACCTCAAGATAAGAAGGCATTTTACATAAGTTTTAACTTAGTTAAGTAATTTTAATTAAAAAGAACATTATGCAAAGAGGGATTGTATTTGAATTTCTCTTTGAATTTTCAACTTCCGGCATCAAAACATCAATTAATCAACTAGATACTAATTTTGGGCGTTATGAGGGTGCTAATCCTTCCTCATACATAACTGACTCCCGAACCCATTTTTTGGATTTGTAAGACCAAATATTACCGTTTTAGTAAATTTAACGTTTTATTAAAATGATCGAGTTTTTGAGGTGATCCAGTCACACCTAAATAAAAAAGGATTGGTGACGACTCTATTTTAATCTTTTTAAAATAAAAAGTCGATTTCTAAAAAAAAAGTTTCGACATGTTACATATAAATAAAAATAAAAATACAGACATACAATTTTCTCTAAATTAAATTACTATAAAAGATTATCTAAAATATGAAGATAAATTGATATAACAACATGACGCAAACGCAAATGATTCTCTATATACGTTAGGCCATACAAAAATATAATATGACACGATCATCTAAACTTTTTTTTTTGGTAAGCATCAAGAACAAAAACATTCTAAAGATTACATTTTTAGAACCACCCCCTAGATGTCATTGAGATTGTCGCTTTGCAGGCAGCACTGTGGAGTTTCCGATGCAGTGTATGCCGAGATGTCATTTCTGTAAAGCAGGTACCTTGGTGGAGTGCTTGGATTGGATGTCTCCCTCCGGTTCCCAATGTACTGTCAAGTGGCCACTGAACATATTCCTCCACTTCCGATTCGGGCGATGTAGTTAGTAATTCGTAATGCCGAGTTGTTGGAGCTTCAGTGGGATTGTTCTAACAAAGAGAAGTTTGCTATAGAGTTTGGAATGGCCTGTGTAATATGTGATAATATTATGGGAGAAGGGGAGTAACCCATAATTGCCACCGTTTCTCTAAATGCTGTACTTTTATTATGGTAAAGGCAATAGTGACTGCGAAAGGTGGGGAATTCTGACAGAGTGTGCATCCTACCTGATGATGTGCCTCTATGTCTTGGTTGTTTATGGTTTGGTCTCTAGGTGTGTCTTTGCACAGTAAGATATGGTAATGTATGTGACAGGTCTGAATGTTCCTAATAACTTAGATTGGGTTGGGAATTTGGTTGGAGAAGCATACTTGGTTTCTATGTTTCCAGATATGCCACAGAACTAAGATCCAACCGTTATTAGTGGATTTTTTACTAGGATCGGATTGGTGGTAATCATGAATCCATTGGCTTACCCATTCCCTAATATCAAAGATCCCACTGTGTTTCGTGCGTGTTGTCCATTGAGTGCCAAACCAGACAACTTTGGAGAAGGAACATGCCCTGAATAGATGGTATAGGGATTCATCGTCATTTTCACATAATGGGCAGTGAGAGGCTGTGGTTATTCTACTATCACTGAGGGCCTTTCGTAGAGGGATGCTAACATAGCAGAGTTTCCATAGAAAAATGAGAATCTCTGGGGGGAGCTGGATAGTCCAAAGAGCCTTCCAATTGATGCAATAGGTGTTTTCGGTAGTTCTTAATTGGCATTGGCGTAGGAGGAAACGATATGCATTCTTAATGGAGAATTGACCAGAGAAGTTGAATTTCCAGACATACCTATATTGTTTTGGGGTTATTGTGAATTCACTGGAGTTGAGTTCATGTGCCCAGCAAGTGCCACTCTGTTATTGAATGCGACGTGTGTCCTATTGGTGAGCGTGTGTGCCTCGTAGTTCTAAGGCTAATGTCTCATTTGAGGCTATTGGTGGTTGGCTATGTAGTGCAATCAGGGGGGAGTTAGGAAATTTGGATTGTCTACAAGTTATATAAATTAATGCATATTTTTTTCCTGGTTGTTTTTCCTCTAGTAGATTTTCTTTTAAAATATTTTCCCATACCTATTAAACATTTAGAATAAAAATATATAAGCCTTAAACATATAAAGGTTTTCATGAACCCAACATACCAATAGTAATTTTCTTTCACAAAAACAAACATCACTTAAGTGCCTTTTCGTGTCATGAGAATGTAATTAATCAATTTTTTAAACATAAGATTCACATTAATTACACTAGCAACAATAATTTCTAAATAAAAATGCTAAATTTCTAATCAATTCTAATTTCTTTAAGAGTTTGTATTAGTCAACCATAATTTCTTCAAGGATTCGTATAAATCAACCTCTAAAAATTATTACTCAACCATGATGTTAGGAATCTTATACAAAATCAATAGTCTTGTTATACATTAGTATTCATCGAACTGAATCCTATAAGGGATCTGGGTCTCCGGCTCACGACATGGGCAGCTCCCACCAAAGGATTGAGTACAAAGTGGGCCACGAAGAGAACAATTAGGTGAGTTCGTGGACCCTGGTCACAGAGCGAACTCGCCTAATTGTTTATCCTAGTTCGCGGACCCAACTCGCAAGGCCAAGCCAAGGGCCTTGCTCGCAATGCAAGGCCACCGTCCCAGCTCGCATACACCTAAGGAGCTCGCAGAAAGGGCTGCGTGCCCTCTAGGCCAACTAGACACGCTTCCAGCTGGTACGAAACCCGCCTAGAATGTTAGTCCTAGAAACAGAAAGGATGTCATGCTCCGTAGACACATGCCTAACAAACCTGGAGTTCCCAAAGAATGTCAGTATTAGGGATAGAGGATGTCAGAACTAGAGGTAGCGGGGTCAAGACAAAATAGTGGGACCCTATTATGAGCTGTAATAGCACCTGTAACATCATGTATAAATACCCAAACATTCTTATTAACAAGACACGAGAAAATATTACTCAACAAGTCTCAAAATCATTCCAAAAAAAAAAACTAAGTCTTGCATAAAAAGCCTAATCTATTATAAGAAAAGCCACAATCATTAATCAATAAAACATGAAAAGAAAAGAAGAGTTGTTACTAAATTGGGAGACATGAAAGGATTGAAAGATTGAACACTTAAAAAAATTCCAAAGAGTAAGAGATTAAAAAAAAATTGGGGAAAAGTGATGAGTGTTGGAACAAAATAAAAATTTAGAGACTTTTAAGTTTTAATCACTAGAGAGATTCATTTATCTTTTATATGAAATAATTTATTTTATAAAATAATTCTTTTTTTGAAATTTTGATGGATCCTTTTCAAAATTTTATAAGTCATTTTTAAATTACTTTTGTAAATTAATACATAAATTATATAAAAAAATTAAAAATTATAAGTAACATTTATTTTTTAATTTTTTTGTGGGGTCAATCAACCTATAACGTGGCTCCGCCATTGAGTGCCACGTCGTTCCCAATAGTTGTGACCTTTTTCTTGTTCCAAATTTGAATGTCTAATCCTTCGATGCGTATGTCCCACGCTTGTTTACAAAGGAGCGCGTCATTCATGAGCTCCATTTTCCTTATTCCTAGAGAGTTTTGTGTTGGCAGAGTTTATCCTAGTGGCACATCTAAAGTTTTTCTTTGTTTTGATCGTGGCCATACCAAAAGTTTTGGATGGTTCTATCGATTTGGTCAGTTACCAATTTGGGAACTTTTGTACAAGATAAAGTATATAGCAGGGTGGTCGATAGGGTGGATTGAATGAGTACCGCCTTGCCAACAGGGGATAGAAGTTTTGCTTTTCATGCTTCCAACTTCTGTTGTAGATGTTCAATTGTAGGTTGAAAGAAAATACGACGTTGTGTTATGAGTATTAAGTATTGTTAGTTTTGGTTGTTAGCATAGTTACTTAACTGTTAAGAAAACGATTATTAGTTTACGTCTATTAAATAGGTCTGTTATTCATTTCTCAAATCAATGAAGAAAGAAGTTTATTATACTATGTTACTTCTATACTTCAACATGGTATCACGAGCAACAGGTTCATAGTGTGTTCTTTTTCTCACAAGTTTTCTCCTTACTTCATGGCTTCTGATCTTGTACTTGGGGATGATACACCTCACTACTCTTCTACTTTTGGGGGAGATCCTTCGTGAAATTCTGGCAGTGCTGTGTCGCACACTATCCACTCCTTTTCCAAGCATGACACTATCAAGCTTACCGAGAGTAATTTTCTTCTCTAGAAGCATCAAATCTTGCTCATTCTTGAAGGTTATGATCTTGAAGGCTTTGTACAAGGTACTGTTCCGGTTCCCTCTCCTCTTGTTCCTGGTGTTGATGGTCAATTGGTTGATAACCCGGTGTTTCTTGCTCATAAGAAACAAGACAAATTTCTCTCAACTTGGCTATCGTCTACAGGTTCAGATGAAGTTTTGGTTCATCTTACATCAGCCAATAGTAGTTTTGATATTTGGTCCACAATTAAAAAACGGTTTGGTGTGAAGTCTAGCATTAAGATTTCAAGAATGCGACATGATTTGTATTCTCTCAAGAAAGTGAGTCTTTCAATTAAAGAATATTTGTCAAAGGTAAAACAACTGAGTGATAGCCTCATTGCTGCTAGAAGTGTTGTGACTGAGCAAGAACAGGTCAGCATTATCTTGGCTGGAATCTCATCAGAATTTGAGTCTGTTCGTGTGATTGCTTCAGCCACTCTGATGTCTCTAGATCTGTTGGCTGAGTTGCTTATTGACTGTGAAGCTCAACAGTTGGATATGTTGTCTGAAGTCCCTATGCAAGCCAATTTCACTTCCTATTCAAAGAACTCTCATCCTACTAAAGCTACTGATGGTTCTAATAGTTATGGTTCAAGTTTTAGATAAAGTCCTAGGGAACATGGAAGAGGCTAATTTCGTGGAAGAAGTCGCAGTAATGGCAGGGGGTAGACACGTTCCAGACCACAGTGTCAGCTGTGTGGTAAGCTTGGACATGTTGTTCAAACTTGTTATCATCGGTTTGATGAAAACTTTTCTGGTGTGGATAGTAATGACTCAAAAACTGTTAACTATCATCGTTATGAGCAAAGTTCATCTTCTTGTTGCAATTTTCATTCACAAGCTTCTACACAGGTTCCTCGGTCTCCTCCTACAGATTCTTTAGTCCAGACTTGGTATCCGAATTCTGGAGCCACGAATCATGTCACTCCAGACGTGGCAAATCTATCATCTTCTTCTCCTTACACATGTATAGATAGGGTGTCTATGGGAAATGGTGAGCATGTTTCTATAGCTCATGTAGGTTCCTCGTCTATGATGTCGGGCTCTAAACTATTTCATCTTAGAAACATTCTTCATGTGCCTAGTGTTTGTAAAAACCTATTGTCTGTGGGTCAATTTGCCAAGGATAATTTGGTGTATTTTGAGTTTCACCCCTATATGTGCTTTGTGAAGGACATTCAAACAGGGAAGGTGCTTCTAGTGGACCACATGTATAAAGGTCTCTATAGGTTTGACGTGTCTACAGCTGATATTTTCAAGTCACCTGCTGCAATTCTATGAGTGTGTGCAATACTTCGACGTTTGTCAGCACCTTTGTTATGGCATCAACGGCTCGGGCATCCGTGCAACAGTGTTCTATCTCAATTCTTACGAAGTTGTAATATTTCTTTCAAGAATAATTGTCTGCCAAGTGTTTATTCTGCTTGTCAATTAGGCAAATCTCATAAACTTTCATTCAGCACTTCTAAAACAGTGTATTCGTTGCCATTTGAACTTGTTGTATCTAATGTTTGGGGACCAGCTCATGAGAAGTCAAATGGATTTTCTTACTATGTGTCTTTTGTAGATATGCACAACAGATATACATGGTTGTATTTCACCAAGGCTAAGTCTGAAGTGTTGAACTGTTTTCTTCATTTTCAACGAATGGTTCGAGTTCAATTTGGGTTCTTCATAAAAATGCTTCAAACCGATTGGGGAGGTGAATATCGGTCACTGTCTACTCATTTGTTTAAATGTGGCATTCAACATAGACTTACATGTCCTCATACCTTGGAGCAAAATGGTGTGGTTGAGAAGAGACATCGACAAGTTGTTGACATGGGGTTGGCACTCCTAGCACATGTATCTCTTCCTCTGAAGTTTTCGTCTTCTGCTTTTTCATATGCAGTCCATATAGTTAATAGGTTACCTTCAACTCCACTTCAAGGTGTCAGTCCATATGAAGTACTACATAAAGAATAGCCTGATTACTCTTGTCTATGCATTTTTGGTTGTGCCTGCTTCCCTTGCTTGCGACCATACAACAAACACAAGCTGTAGTTTAGGTCCAAGTGCTGTGTTTTTCTTGGCATTGAGGCTAATCATAAAGGGTATGATGTCTTGATGATACTGGTCGTGTATTTGTGTCTCAACATGTGGTTTTCGATGAGACTCAATTTTCGTTTCAGCAACGTTCTTCTTCTAAAACTCGTTGACAGTCTTACATTCCTCTCGTTGCAACCACAGTTCCATTCAATCCTCTGGTAACAAATTCTAACAGTTTGACATCTCTGCCTGTTTTTGCCTCAGGTCACTCTATTACAAATGTATCAGCTCAGTCATCTAGTTCTGATGATGAACAACATCAGCCTTTGCCTATAGTTCAATCTGATGTTCCTGTTCGGACTATTGAGAATGTTCATCCTATGCAAACCCGATCTAAGTCTAGCATTTACAGGTCTGAGGTGTTTACTTCAGTTGTGACTACTAGGGAGCCAGTCTCTATAGAAGAAGTGTTTCAGAGCTCTGAGTGGACAACAGTTGCACAAGCTGAGTACCAGGCTTTAATTTCAAATCACACTTGGGGATCTTGTACCATTACTTGAAGGCAAAAGGGCAGTCGGATGCAAATGGATATTCAAGGTTAAGAGAAATGCTGATGGGTCAGTTGCACGGTACAAGGGTCGTTTAGTAGTGAAGGGATATCTTTAAGAAACTGGCATTGACTTTCACGAAACTTTTAGCCCGGTCCTTGGAATGGTCTCTCCGTCAGATAGATGTTAATAACGTATTTTTAAATGGTGATTTAAGTGAAGAAATATACATGGTGCAACCACCAAGTTTTGAATAGCAAGGCGTTAATGGCCAGCAGCTGGTATGCAGGTTGAAGAAAGCATTGTACAGGTTTAAACAAGCCCCTCGAGCTTGGTTCCACAAGTTAATGGAGTTTTTACTTGATAGTCAGTTCGAAGCTTCAAAGGCAGACAATTCTCTTTTTATTCACAAAGCTGGGAATCATTTGATGCATGTCTTAGTCTACGTTGATGATATCATAGTCACTGGTTCGGATTCAAGTGCTATTACTCAGTTTATTACACATCTCAATTGCCAGTTTGCTCTAAAGGATTTAGGGAGGTTGAACTACTTTATGGGTGTTGAAGTTAGTCACACCATAGATGGACTCGTGCTGAGCCAAAAGAAATATATACTGGATTTGCTTAAGAAAGCCTCTATGGAGAAGGCAAATTGCTCTCCCACACCAATGGTCTCTACTTGTCGTTTGTCAGTTCATGAAGGAAGTATGGTTGAAGATGAAAGCTTTTTCTGGAGCATAGTAGGTGCACTTTAGTACATAGTGATCACCAGGCCAGATATTGCATTTTCTGTCAACAAAGTCTGTCAGTTCATGCACAGACCTCTCGATACGCATTTTAAAACTGTTAAAAGAATTTTGCAGTATTTGCAGGGCACATTAAATCATGGTCTTCATTTTCATCAAACTTCTAAGTTTATGCTTGAAGGTTACTCAGATTCTAGCTGGGGTTCTAACATCGATGATCGAAGATCCACTTTGGGTTATTGCATTTTTCTTGGAGGAAATTTGGTTTCGTGGAGCTCTAGAAAGCAACATGTTGTCTCCCGCTCTACAGCAGAAGCTGAATACTGAAGCTTGGTAAACGTTACTACAGAAATCGTCTGGCTTCAGTCCTTTTTAACTAAGCTATGCGTCTCGATTCAGAAGAAATCATTGGTTTGGTGTGATAGTTCCGCTGCAGTGGCTGTTGCAGGCAACCCAGTCATGCATTCGAAGTTTAAGCATGTGGAGCTAGACATATTCTTTGTAAGAGAGAAAGTAGAAGCAGGAATACTTCAAGTTGGACATGTTTCAAGCCTAGATCAGGTTGCTGATGTGTTTACAAAACCATTTTCTGTAATATTTTCAACAAGTTCAGGCAGTAGCTGAGGGTGGCTCCAAATGAAGGATAAGGTTTCAACAGGGAAGGAAGTCAGGATAGCACGGGAAATGTTATGAGTATTAAGTATTGTTAGTTTTGGTTGTTAGCATAGTTAGTTAACTGTTAAGAAAACGGTTATTAGTTTACGTTTCTTAAATAGGTCTGTTATTCATTTCTCAAATCAATGAAGAAATAAGTTTATTCTACTATGTTACTTCTATACTTCAACACGTTGGTTTAGGTGTTCTAATTAGAAGCCTAGGCATTTGCCTGGACTATTGGTGCGTTATACTCCCATGATTCTTGTGATCCATCGTTTGTGTTGTGCCTTGCCCGCTTTGCTAAAGAAAATATCAAATTTTGTGTAGTTGATGAAAAGTTTTGAAAAATTGCCATACGTTTTTATTCTCTTCTTTAATGCTCTCGTGGATTGCACTATTGCTTTGTAGAAGAGGTAAGAATCACCAGTGAACAAGAGATGATTTAAGGGAATGCCATGTTTGCTTATAGGAATGCCTAGCACATATGATGAAAGATCAGCTTATATAAACAGAGATAGGATGTTCTGGCATAGAAGAAACAAGAATGGAGAGAGTGGGTCTCCTTGACAGAGACCTCAGTATGGGTGAAAAGGCTTAGTGGGGTGATCGTTAATTAGGATCCGATAGGATATTGGGATATAAGGTGTATCCAATGTGTACTAAAGCCCATTTTTTTCCCATGATGCAAAGTAAGAAATTCCAATTGATACAATCATATGCTTTGCACCATGTCAATTTTTGGGGCTGCCAATATTCCTTTGCCATACCTTTTAGATTGGATGGTATGGATGAGTTCACTTCCTAAAAGAATGTTTCCATGATGTTTCTGTCTTGGATGAATGCATTCTGGAATTTGGTGATGACAGCTTGCATGATTGGCTTTAGACGGTTCACGATTATCTTTGTACAAATTTTGTAAATGACATTGCATAAACTAATTGGATGAAAGTCGCCGAGTCATTTTTGTTGTGTGCTTTTGGCAATAAGGACAAACAAGGTTCTGTTGAGTTCTTTGAGTAGAAAACCCGGGCTTAGGAATCCAAGGCAGGCTTGAGTGGTAAGTGGACCAACAAATCCCCAATTCGTCGATCAACCAGTTTAATTCCTCTTTAGATCGATATTTCGATTGATTTGATCCGATTTTGAAAATAATGAAATAAACTTAATTTATTTTAATTTTTTAATAAGTTCAAAAAATGAAAAAGGCTATTATTAATTTTTAATAAATTATAACTATTCAAATTTAAATTTTAGGTCAAATTCTACTATTAGACCTTGTACATTATGTAAGTTATAAATTTGGTACATGTACTTTAATTTGATCAAATTTAGACCCTATATTTTCAAATTTTAAAATTTTAATCTTAACTAAACGGTAACAATTAAATCTGTTTGGTTAAAATATGCTATTAGTGTTGCATTATATGTAAAGTTATAAATTTAGCCCATGTTCTCCAACTAGATCATTCTTAGTCAATATAATTTTTGAATTTCAAAATTTAGTTTTTGCAAACGACAATCCTTAAATCTATTAACTAATTTTTGTTAGTATTGTGTGAAAATAGCAAACTAATATAACATTATACATACAATAATATGTTAGCCGCACCAAATTTTAAAAATAGCAAATTTTAATGAATTTAATAGCACTATCATTTGGTTAGGACTAAAATTTTAAAAGTATAAAAATTAAAAACATCAAATTAAAGTACATATTCTAAATTCACAACTTACTCATAGTATGCTAATAGCAAAAGCTGACCTAAATTTTAAAGTATCAACTATTTTTCATCAAATACAAAATATTCCAAGTGAATACTACTAACAAAAGATTGCTTGAAATAGTTTAATCGAAAACAAATGATACAAAAATAAAATAAAGTTAATTTTATATATGAAATTAAGTTAATTAAAATTATTAAATATATTTTAATTATCATTTTTGGTAAGTCTTATTTATTTTCTAAATTTTCATATCATCATGGTATTTGTGTCATCCCTCCATGCTTCTAATAATAGCCTATTAATTGTGGGAGTACAAAATTACTAAAATCTATTTACTCGTATGAGTGTAAGATATTGATATATATATATATATATATATATATATATATATATATATATATATATATATATTCTATATGGGTATATATTCACAATCATTTCTCCTATCATTTTAAATATGTTGCAATATTCTCATCCCTTTTATTGGGTAAGATTGGACTTTTGTTGGCCGGCACCTGACAATAAAAAAGATAATTTTTTAATCAGATAAAAGGGTGTTGGTCATCAATGTGTCAACACTCAAAATATTTTTTTAAATATTGATATAAATATATACCAGTATGATACGATTTGAAAAAAGTTATATGAGTGCCGGTCATCTAGTGTCCAAAACCCCAAGAATTATTTTTTAATAGAAAAAATAGTGGTGTCGGCCATTTAGTCCCCATAACCCAATTTTACTGTTCATTTTAAGTTATTTAGGTGATTGTTTTTAAATTAGGGGTATTTACATAAATAATTAATTATTATTATTTGGTTATTTGGGTAGAATGCTTAATAAGGAAAGAAAATGGTTACAAACATATGAAAGAAATAAACTGCTTTATATTTCCATTGTATTCAGGTGTGTTTTTCAAAGGTCACCATACATACACCTTATTTATATACATATCATATACTAAAATTAACCTAACTCACCTAATAACCAATTACATGAAATCAAATTCATATATGATTTTTTCTAAATATGACTTTTACAAAGTCAAAATCTGATTAGCCCTTAAATGTCTTAAAATTTTGATTTGGTCCTCTTTTATTGCTTGTGCTCCAATTTAGTCATTTTCGCTTGTTTTTTATTTAAATCATCCAATTGCGTTATGACAGAATTTAAATATAAAATCACCATTTTAGCAGGAATTAATTAATTAATTTGAACACATAAAACATGCAAAATAAACATGCTACCAAATATTTATAAATATTTTTATATAAATATATAATATTTTTAAAATAGTGATAAATCTAAAATGGTACATTGAAATAGACCAATACCGGTACATGCCAATACTAAAAAAAAGATACCTTCATCAATACGATATTAACTACCTTGAATGAATATGAACCCTAATATTATTAGGGGTTATTTATTTATTTATATAAACTATCTTTTATCAGAGGAGATGTTACTCTTATTGATAAAAAAATACTTGAGAAAAATGAGGAGAACTGTTGTTATTATTATTTTTGGATAAAGGAGATTTAAAATTATATAAAGATAACAGATTTAAAAAATGTTTGTCTAGATTAATTACGAACGTGGAAAGCAACAACTCGTTGGCACACAACCAACGCTCCAGTAAGGAAGAAACGTTGTCCAAAAATATTGCATTTCTTAGCACATTTTGAAGCAACCTCAAAATACCGCAGAAGCTCCATCAAAACTACATAAAAGCATTCCCTTTCATCATGCCTCGTAATTTCAAAAAGGACGATATAAAAGCAACTCATTGCCAATAAAATTAAAACAACAATTGCAATAAATTATTCACAGAATTTTTGTTATAAATTTGTGCTAATCATTACAATACTATATTTTGCTTATATTAGCTCCCTCCACTTTTTTCAAAAAACCATTCTTGATATTCACTTATTTTTCAAAAAAATAAATATTAATTTAATCTTTAACAATCTTTTTTGCATGTGTAGTGTTCTTTGTTTGTATCCTACCCTAACCAACTAAATGTTTTAATATAATGGCTAGTTATAAAAGAAAGCTATTAAGTTATCTAATTCATGCCGTCTTGCGAGATTACTCTTACCACTCTATAAAAAGATGTTTGATAAATGTTTTCACTTCATCAAATTCAAATAAAAGAAATCGAATAATAGCATGTATGGCTACTGTTGCAGATACAACAAGGCTTGCTCAAGTCGTAAACGAAATACAAAATGTAGAAACCGAATTGTGCCAACATCGGGAACTCGAGAACCTTAACAAACCTTTTCTAGAGACACTTACTCCCTACAAACCTAGCCATCGTGGAAGACCAGAGGACAATGGACCTTGAGAGTAGAGTGAGAATGTTGTGGGCAGAATAGGAGTACCTCAGCAACAAACTCAAGTCTATTTTACATTAAATTTAATTATCCTCCAATATCCCAAGCAGGGGAGAAGTCAGAAAATATTTTTTTGTATATTTTTACGATAATAAAAATACAATTTCCCCATTTGAATAGCCTTTAAATGATTAAATCAAATTTTTATCATGGTGCCAAAGTGTAATTTTATCATTTCTAATTTAAAATTTTATAAATTATAAAGTGGCCTAAATGAAAAACTTTTCATTTTAAGGAGGCTGAGGCTCTTATCAGGCCCAGTTTCACCCCTGATCCTAAATATATTTGAAAAAATATCAATTAAAAAAATACTTAAATATTTATTATCCTTCTATGTCTCAAAAGCATTTGAAAAAGATATAAAAAGAATGATGTGATTATAATAATTATTAATTTGATAACTACAACTTTTTTTTTGGTAGTTTTTTTGAAGTACATAATTGATAAAAAGACATATAATGTGCTTCAACGGTCTATGCATGATTGATGTTTATATTTTAAAAATTATTTTCATGCATTTTAATTAAGTTTTGAATAATCCAAGATCCAAACAGATAATCTAACTGTAATACAAAGCTTGCCTTGCAAAATCATTAAAAATTTAGCAATAAGTTTGGTTTTGCATTATTAATTTTAATAGCATCATTGTGTTTAGTTTTAATTAAAATTTAGAAGAAAAAATGAAAAATTTCAATTTTAGAAAATATAAGGGTTTTAAATTAAAATAGAAGTTATTCTCGATTTTGTTTTTCTTTTTTAGTTAGGTGTCTTAAAAATGAAAAATTTAAACCGTGTTGAAATTCAAAGAAAATTAACTTTTAGGAATGCCTTGAAATCTAGAGAAAATTAAGTTCATGAGTCAGTTATGTGCAAAGAAAGTTATAGCACCCTACGGCATCTATAGTTAACAACCCATTAGTTGCGCCTTATAAAAAAATATTCTTAATATTAAAAATATGAAATATGATATTTAATTAAGACCCCTTCAATTAATTACAAATAACAAAACACTTTTTATTTTCTGGGTGAGATGAATTTTCCAAAATAAAATGACTTTCAATATTTCTTAGTGTCAAAATATTGACAACTCAAATTTTATAATTAAAACTAATGAATTCACTCGATTCAGAAAAAGGGTATCCTGTCATAAATAAGTATCGCTAAACTCTTATCCAATGCAACGAATGGGTCATTGATTAAGTTAATTCAAAGACATTGCCTTGTTATTTTGAAAACTAGTTGCTCGTATATATTTCATGAATGCAACCTATACACAGTTGTAATGGCATATACTCAACATCAACAACACTAATGCTATGTTTGGTAGGAGTATTATTTTTTTTACCACGTTTTAGTGTTATAGTTAACTATAAATTAACTTTAATTGGTAATTTTAATCACTCACATTACTTGTTTCAGAAAAGAGAAAAACTTTTCTTATTTTGAAGAAATCTTATTTTTTTTACAAATACTCACTCAATATTCTAATTTTAAGTTTAAATTTGTACTAATTATTATTTATTGTATATCTAAATATTATAGTATATATTAAATAAGTATTTTCCTATATTATTACACTAGTAATTAAAGGAGGCATAATTACATAAATAGTAAAATAACTAAAATAAAACCATAGTTCATCCAAAATTTACATTACACAAATTTTGATATATAATTCTTAATACCATATCCGCAAAAAAGTAATTAGAAAAATTAAAGAGAAAAAAATACTAATATGACATAAATAAATAACAATAAAACAAATATTAAAAAAGTAAATAAAACTCAAACAAAAATAAACTGAAAGTAGCAAGTAATAGGAGAGTAATGATTAAACTTATTGATACAGTTTCAGATTGGATGGAAGGAGAAAAAAGATGTTCTGGTGAAGAGGAAAATAAAAGTATCGTCTCTCAAGAGTCCCTCTCGAGAGGGTCTTTAGAAATATATATAAGGTGATTTTTTTCTGAGTCAGGTAAAATATATTTTATTATAATTGTATAACAATTTATCACTCATCTTGTCGATCAAGAGTTATAAAGTGATTCTTTTGAGATAATTTTACATGCATGGAACATGTAATTGAGGGCTTACTACGTAAGTTTTAACTCGAAACTTTACTAAGTAAGTTCTGTTGTCTGATAGTTTGGTACATAAGTTAAAAGGCTATTTGAGAAATGGTTAAAGAAATGAACCGTGTTGTAAAATACTAAGAACTGTATTGTAGAATACCACAAATTGTATTGTAATCCATAAAAATTTGAAAATCTTGTATGTAGAAGGTTACGATAATAAATCAACAAAAATATAATAAAATATATTTTAACCCGACTCGAAGTCCAACTCGGGATTTGACCTAAAAGAAGCCACCTTATATATATTTCTAAAGACCTTGAGGGGGGCTCTTGAGAGACGATACCTCTTATTTTCCTCTTCACCAGAACATCTTCTTCCTCCCTATTTCATCCAACCAGAAACTGTATCAACAAAACTATATTTATAATTTATAGTGAGGATTAAATTAAAATATTTAACTACAGCTTGAAAGAAAAAACATAGTTTAAAGATTTTTTAACTACACATGAATACAAGCCAAAAATCTAAATGCTTTCCACTTTAAATAAAGAAGATGAAGCAAATAACTTACGTAGAGATACTAGGTTTAAGTCCAAACATCCAATGTCCTTCTCTCAATGAAATTTCATCATTAACAGCAGCCTCGTTTCAGCTGTAAACGAGATGTGGCATCTGTGTTGAGTTGTGGGTGGAGCATGTAACACCCTTAACCTTATCTGTCGCCAGAACAGGGTTACGAAACATTACCGAAATAAACAGATCAAAAAAAGACATTTCAAATTATTTAACATCCATGTCAGATATTATTCACGAAGTCCCTTCTATGAGCCCTCGAGGTCCAAAACATACATTAGAAACAAGTCGGGACAAAACCGAGTACTTAAAATTTTTTTCGCAAAATCTCAAAATTTTTCTAAGGTGCAGGGGACACACGCCCGTGTGGTCAAGCTGTGTGAGCCACATGGCCATGTGACACGCCCGTGTCCTTGGCCGTGTGGGCACTCAAAATAGGGCACATGGCCGTGTTCCAGCCTGTATCTGTACCCGTGTAACTCTCTGACTTGGGTCACACGATCAAGTCCCATGCCCGTGTGCTAGGTCGTGTCTAGGTGTAAGGGTCACACGGCCAAGCCACATGCCCGTGCGCCAAGCTGTGTGAAAAATCTTGAGTATTCTATTTTAAATTTTAAAGATGCAGGGGACACACGACCAATTCACATGCCCGTGGGTTAGGCTGTGTGTCATACACGGCTGAGACACACACCCGTATCTCTGCCCGTGTAAACGAAATAGAGCTATTTCCAAGCCATATTTCTCACCTAAATTTGCCTTCCATCTACATTAACACTTTAACTCATTCACAAACCAATTCAAGATAATTAATTCAAGCCAAAGTTAAGTTTTAAACATGTCACATTATCATATACTATCTCAAATCAATGATCAATATACCTATATGTTTTTCATCTATCAACCATACCAAACACTCACATTGATATATATACATAAAAATATGTCCAACATAAGCCATTCCAATGGCTCCTTACAACAAAATGCTATTAAGCTAATATTAATCAATTTACCCTATACATGCCATTATAACAAAAAATTAGTTTTCTATATGTACCGCAATGGGCCGATGGATAGTGTGATGTGTTTTCGACTAACTTCCAACCTTAACGAGCTACTATAAAACAGAGGAAATAAAATAGAGTAAGGGTTTAATGCTTAGTAAGTTCGTATGACAGGAAATAAACTTACCATTCATTTACATTTAAGGTAAGCATACAAAATGCATCCAAGCAATTTGGCTAATAGCCTAAACATACAACTTTATCAACATGTTAGTCATATATTTCATGTGGGTACCAAGAATCAGGGATGAGCTCATCAATATCAATTTTTCATGTATTTCATGTATATACAGGTAACATTTCACCTTGAATTTATTTATTTTATCATATCAGAATTTTGCCCGTTGAATCATTTAAAATATCAATGGATACCTGGATAGTACACATAAAGTGTACAAATCTGAAATTCGTCAATTCATATTCGGGGATGCTTATTAAAACACATAATCGGGAAGCCCTCTATCAAGCCATATAATAGGAAACTCATGTGAGCCATCTAACGGGAAGCTTTTCCAGGCTGTATAACAGGAAGCTCATAAGAGCCATAATTAGGAAGCTCATGCGGGCCAATAACGGGTAGCTCCGAAGAGCCATTAATCAGGAAGCTCCGGATAGCCATATATCGGGAAGTTCAAGCGAGCCATATCAGGTAGCACCGGAGAGCCATTAATCAGGAAGCTCACAAAGAGCCTTTAATTGGGAAGCTCATGAAGAGCCATATAACGGAAAGCTCATAAGAGCTGTAGTGTGCCCACAACACATGCAGGATCACAACCGATCGGGATGTTTCAAAGAGCTATTAACAGGAAACTCACAAGAACCATATAACGGGAAGCTTGAAAGGACTAATAACAGGATGCTCTTTTGAGCTGTGGTGTGTCCGCAACATATGCAGGACTACAACCAATACGAGAAATCCTGTATCCATCGAATTTCATTTATTCAATCGAGACTTGATGTTTATCGGGCTTTGTCGGATATGTAATCAATTTCATATACATGACAATTACACAACTCATATATATACAACAGTAAATTCAAACATATAAATGTACACAATTTAATTACATTAACTTACCTCGACAATGTTCGTGAACTTGTATGCTACTAATCCATTACTTTTTCTTTATCTTTATCTAACCCCGTATTTGGTGTATCCGGATCTATACGAATGAATTTGACATCAATTTAATACAATTTACATTCAATTCAATCCAATTCACATCTTAGGCAAAAATTACCATTTTTGCCCCTATACTTTTAATTAATTCTAATTTCGTCCCTAGGCTCGAAAAAATGAAATTCATGCAATTTAACCTTTATTACAAGCCTAACCAATTTTTACATATAGAATTTTCAGCCCATGTAATTCATAAAATTCAAAAATTTTCCATAAATTTTACATCTTTAAAATTTAGTCCCAAAATCACAATTTCATCAAAATTTACTTTACAAAAGTTGTTTATCTATCAACAACCTTTCATTTTCCACCATAAATTTCATAATTCATGCATATTAATCCATGGAAAAACTTTAATACTTTGATAACTTTACAAATTAATCCCCAAGATAACTAGATTAAGCTATTATGATCTCCAAAATATAAAAAATATTAAAAGCGGACCAAAATACTTACCTAATTAAGCCAATTAAGCTTGCTCAAAACTCAACACCATAGCTAGGGTTTCCATCTTTTTAATTGGGAAAGATGATGATAAGTGATTGTATTAGATATTTATTTATTTATCATCTTTTATTTTATTAATTTTCCAATTTCATCCTTTTCTTTATTTAATTTTCCATGGATGACTAAGTATACTTATCTACTAACTCCTCTAAATGGTTTATTTGCCATAAAAGGACCTCCAATTTTGAATTTCATAGCTATTTGATCCTTTTAGCTATTAGAATCCAACTTTTGCACTTTATGCAATTTGGTCCTTTATCAAATTAGACATGTAATCGGTAAAATTTTCTTAACGAAATTTTTTATACGATATTTCTATTATAATGCAAACCATGCACTAATATTAAAATAATTTTCCTTACGGACTCAGATTTGTGGTCCCGAAACCATTGTTTCGATTTCACTAAAAACGAGCTATTAAAGAGCAAGCAAGGCAAGAGAGGCGTGGCCGTAGGCGGAGGCCAATCAAGCAAGAGAGGTTGTGATGGACTGAGTTATGGTATCAATTATTTATCAGTTAAAAAATATATTTTTGGGTAAACTTCCTAATCTGTAACGCCTCAAAAATTTGAATGTCTGACTATTGAATTTTTTTATAATTAAATCTCTGTATCTTGAGTTGCATCTTTGGAAAAATTTGCTATTTTATTCTAAGTTAACCTCTAGCCTGGAATTAACAACATAAGTTTAATTCTGTGTGAAATGGTGTCAAGAATGAGTTTGCTGGTTTGATGGTTAAGCATTTATTTGTGTCAGTGGTCTTGTGCTTGAGTCTTGATGTATGCACTTATAGGTAGTTAAAATAGAATTTAATGTTTCCCTCTTTCATTTTTTCTTTTTCCATTCTCCCTTTCTTTTCTTCTTTTTCTTTTCGTTCTTAATTCCTTTTATTTTTCTTTTTGACTACGCCTATAAAGTGGCTATAGGGACTGGTTGAGGGCCTTACGTTGTTCGTTGTGTCATTGTGTCATTGTAGGATCTCTGTGTAAGTTCTATTGAAATTGTTTTGTTACTTGAATTTCCTGTTTTAAGCGTACGTTTGACTCCCTCTTTAGGCAAGGATCTTGCGGGAATCGTTTCACCAACACGTTAGTTCTATTTTTTGTGATCACGTGTGAGGTAAGTGTTGAAATTCGAGTGAGCAGGATGTGTCGATGTTTTTTGACATAAGAGTTAGCTTGTGTGTTAAATCTTGTGATTTGTTGAGAATAGTTGTTGACTTGGTTATTGGATGGTCGCTCTAGGGTTTAGGGTTCCACTGCGTTGCTCCTACGTCAAAATCTACATCAGGTACGTACCAAAAATTTGACTCTCTGCTAAATCTGGACATTAGAAACCATGACTGTCGATGCCACATGACTGTGTGGTAGGCCGTGTGCGTCACACAGCCGTGTGTTAGATCATTTAGCAGGCCATGTGACTCACTGTTTGTCATTAATGACCACATGGGCCAGAGACACAAGCGTGTGTCTAGGCCGTGTAACTCACTATTTGTGATTTAGGACCACACGAGCAGATGACGCGGGCGTGTATCAGGCCGTGTGAGACACACAGACAAGCACGCGGGTGTGTGCCAAGCTGTATGGGGCTATGCAAGCCAGTCGTTTAGGTAGTGTGAAACAACACGGGCATGTGGGTCAGAAATGAGATTTATCCTTATGTTGTAAGCGTTATCTGATGCAAACGTAAGCCTTCTGTAGTGTACATATGATCTGCATTAGATCGTATAAGTTGCTATATAATGATCTAAGACCGAGTAATCGACCGTCTAAACGTATACTGATTGTGATGACTGTTGATGATATTGATTTGTACTACCTAACTATGAATTGTATCTGAATAACTGTGTGTATGTTCTTGATATCTAACATCCGTAATCTGCACTTGCATTGGGTGGGAATTATATGAAAGGGAAGTGATCTGTTCTGATTTAGTGACTAAGCCACAATTTATATATGAATCTAGCGTTTTATCATAAATTGATCTGGCAGCTAGTTTGCAATCACATTAAAAGTGTCAGACCGACACTATGTGGTGTATAGGGCTAGATGAGTATTAAATTCCCTTAACAGTGTGTTAGGTTGGTCGGAGATGGTGTGTAGCGGATGGGGGTATGAAAAACTACATTTGTTTCTTATCTGTTCTATATTTGAACTTGAATTGTTCTACTATTCATCTAATTTGTTAAGACCGTAATGAATATCCTACTTCTGATTTGAACATGAGTTTAGGAATTTATTATTATAATTATACTTCTAGTTGAATTTATATTGGTTACATACTGAGTTCTCGACTCATTTTGTTGTTGACTGAATTACAGATAACTCACAGTGTTGATCGGGTTGGCGTAATGGAAGCTCGGTCAATCTGTTTTATCACCTTTTATTTAGATTAACAGTAATTTCAGTATTCCTTTGTATTATGACTTTCTAAGATTGTTGAACTATCGAATGGGTTTTAGGATTGTTATAATCTGTCAGATGGTTTTTAACTGTGTTTATAAAAGTTGATTTTTCCCTAATAACATAAATGTAACTCTTCAGACTTGGTTTTGACGTCTAGGTCGGGTTTGGGGTGTTACATAATTAGTCACTCAACTGTTCACTAGTTTCTATTTTGGTCACTAAACAATGCAAAATTTCAATTTGATCACTTAATTATCTATTTTCATTTTTTAGTCATTGTGCTTTAAGTCTAAAATGGTTGGATTATGTGACCAGTATGAATCGCTCAATTATAAGAGTGTTTTTGTTTTGATCACTTAACTATAAAAGAATTTCGATTTAATCACTAAAGTTTTTGAAACTAAATATTTTAGTGACCACGTAGTTAAGTTGATGATGGAATTTGAGGTGGGTTTTACTTTTGTACAAATAACACAGTCTTAGAGTAGAAAAATGTTGATTGGTTTAAGTGGCTTCAACTTTCACATTTTGGATACATTTGTTACATCTCCTGCAATAGTGTTAGACAATTAGTCTTTCCTTAGTTTTGAGATGATTATTAATCTTTGTTAGTATTTAATATGCTGTAAAGGAAGAATAATGATTATGGAATTTTAGATTTAAAGATAAATATTTGAACATGTTAAAGTTTCTAAAGCAACTCAACACTATCAGACTCTATGTTACTTATGAGTGCCGGGCACTAATATATGTCCAACATGTATGTTAGGATCGACCCGATTAAGCAATAAAAAAATAGCGGAATAAATTGAAAAATTGAACACACAAATTTAATGTGGAAAAACCCCTCCAAAGAGGATAAAAAACCATGGGCAAAAATGATTTTACTATAATGGAAAAAGAACGAAGAGTACAAAAGATGGAGATAAAAACTAAACCCCAAAAACCCCTCCAAAGAGGATAAAAAACCAATGGCAAAAATAATTTTATTATAATGGCAAAAGAACGAAGAGTACAAAAGATGGAGATAAAAACTAAACCCTAAAAACCCGAAAATAAAGAACCCTCAAAACGTAAGCACAAAATTCTCTAAATGTGTTATGAGTTCTAATTTCTAATGGGTGTATTTTCTAAGGTTGTAAAAGAACCTATTTATAGGCTAAATTAGTAGGTCAAATAAACTATGCTAATAAATGCTAAATATATTATACTAATAAATACTAAATCTTCTAGAAAGAAAATATATTTTGTTTAACTTGACTTACAAGCAATCTCTTAGAATTTGAGTCACACAACTATAACAATCTCCACATTGACACGAATTCTTAAAACGCCATCTTTGCCAAAGCCCGCCACGGGCCTATCTTGAACTATACAGGGAATTAACTGAACTGAATTTGTGCTTAGAAGCTGGAAGACTTCTAGCCTTCGACTTGTGCGCTGCCAAATCAAAACTAACCTGGGTCTGATTTTCACGAACACAGTGCCTTAACTTTTCAAAACCTGCATCCAAAAGAGAGCCTCTCTTCAACGAAATAGTCATACCTTTTTCCCTCCTATGACCAAGTTGCCTCTGCTCCAAACGAGTTGACTTCGACTCCGTAACAGACGAGGGACGTCTAATTTCATCGGTTACTGTAAAACCTTTTAGAATATAAAAACTGTCGGTTGTTTTACCTTTTAACAAAATAAGAGCTCCACGAAATACTTTAATGTCGCTCGACTCGATGTTGAATCTGCATCTTTTCAAGTCTAAAATACTTAAGGAGATAAGATTCTTTCGTAAACCAGGTACATACTTGACATCTAAGAGTGTCCTAATCGTTCCATTGTGTATCCTAATTTTAACAGTACCAATACCAATTATCTTACTAGATGAATCATTTCCCATGCGCACAACTCAACCTTCAATCGAACTGTATGTGGAGAACCATTCTCTATTGGGACACGTGTGGAAAGAACATCCTGAATCTATGATCCACTCGGAAGTGAGCTTAGAGTTATCGCTCGTTGAAACTAATAATAAATCATCACCGCTTTCATCGGCCAAATTAGCATCAGCTGCATCTTCCTCGCTACTCTCAACAGCTCTTTTATTTCGCAGTTTATAACAATCTGCTTTGACGTGACCTAACTTTTTACAATAGTGACACCTTTTGTCTCATTTCTTTGATGCTACCAAAACGGAAGCTTGCCTATCTGCCTTGCTATCCAAACCAAACTCATTGTCGAGTTTGTCTTTACTCAACAAATGAGGTATCGGGACCTTATTTTTATAAACTAAGCCATAAATATTTTTATAAATATTTATGGAGTGTCATTAAGGTGGTATTAAAGTTTCGTTAAGAAATTTTAACGTTTCGGTAGTTAATTAAGAGAAAAGAACCAAATTTAAAAAAAAGTGCATTCCCGTGACTCCGCTCTCGTAAGTCAGACTCGTAAATATTTTTAATAAATATTTACGAAGCTAGTTGTGTAGTTAATTAGGTTTCGATTAAGTGAATTTGCTTGAATTAAAAGTAATTAGGTATAAGGACTAAATTTCATATAGGGTGAAAGTTGAATTATAGATTAAAGAAAAATTTAAGGGACTAAAAAGCAATTATGCCATTGGCATTAAATGAGGCGGATATTTATAAAATTTAAAGTTAAAATATATATTTTAATATTATAATATTATATCTTAATTATTAAGTATATATTATATTATATTATATTATATTATAATGATAAAATAAAAATAAAGAAAGAAAGAAAGATAGAAACGAAGCAGAAAGAAAAGAAAGAAAGAAAGAAAGAAAAGAAAAGGAAAGGAAGGAAGGAGAAATCCATGACCTTAGGGGCTTCAATTGTTCAAAGTTCAATTGGTTAGTCAATTTAGTCTATTTTTCTTATAATATTTATATTTTAGAATTTTGGTGTTAAATACTACTGGACCCATGTCAAAATTTTAGAAATTATTGAGTTTTTAAGTGTAGTCTATGTTGAATAATTTTAGTTTTAGGGACTAAATGATAGATTTTAAGCTAGAAATGAAAAAGGATTAAATTGTAGAACAAAGCTGTAAATTTTGAGTAATAGGGACTAAATTGTAAAAATTATGAAATTTAGGGATTTAAGTGAAATTAGGGAGTTAAATCTAGTTTAAAGTGGAAATTGAATGAAAATATAGAATTAAATGTAAAGAAATAAAGTTAATCTCGGTTTAGGGACTAAATTGAAAATTAGGCAAATATTGAGCAAAAATTGAAATATGCAATATGAAATTGAATTGTGTTGTATTGATGAATTTTAATTGTTTTAATTTCATAGCTAATGTCGCATCGGAATCCTCGATTAAAAGGAGAAAGATAAATTCAACATGGAATAGCTTAGAATTCTTGGTTTGTATTTCTATAATCCGAATCTAGTTATTAATTATTGTATTTTGATTTAATACTTATGGTAAGTGGTTGAGTTGAGTATTTGGTATTTTGATATAGAATTGAATTAAAGTTGATGGAAATTGATTGAATTGGTATATATATATTATGATTGTATTGATTGTTTGATTTGATTTGAATTTATGTGATTATATGAAAAATTGATATTGGTTATTTGTTATTTTTGAAATGTGAAATTTAAACCCTACTAACTGTATTGGGCTGAGTCAGATATAGATGGCATGCCATAGGATTGGAAGAGTTCAGGGATTTCTTCGACTTCGAGTCAATGAGACACTGGGTGTCAAATTATTACTTCGGATTAATTCGATGAGGCACTGGGTGCCAATTTACTTTGGTTTAGCCGATGAGACACTGGGTGTCAAATTTTTACTTCGAATTATCTGATGAGGCACTGGGTGTCAAACTGGTGTGTTTTGGTTGGATCCGTGTATCCGTCCGAGTCCGAGTCGTATTAATAGGGATAATTAAATGATATGACACTATGATCGATGTTGGATAATATTATATGTGAAATGAAAATGGGACTGTGAATTGAAATATGGATTAAGACACATGAATTGTGCATTCATGAATTGGACATGGAATGAACATTATTGTTGTTTAAGTGAGATGTGTATTATATTGTGAGAAGCTATTTTATGGAAAATAATGAGAATTGAGTATGGTATAAAATGATGTATTTATGATTTGAGTATTGAATGGTTAATGCTATTGTATAAATAAATGTGAATTTTAAATATTCAATTGTGCTTAATATTTAATTGTGCCTATTATATTATTTTGTCTTTAAATATTTAGATTATAGAAATACCATTGAGTTTTACTCGGGTACGGTTTTGTTTCCCGTGCGCAGGTTAGGTACTTAACTTTTGATTGCCGATTCAGCATCCAACAATGATCCCGAATTCAAATGTGGTGATGTTTATCCTTTGTGTCGGCATGTACCTAGAGTGTCTAAATAATAATTATTTTGTGGTTTGATTGTAAATGAGGTTATAAGTTTAATTTTGGTTGGTTTTATACATATAAATATGTGTTTGTTTTTGAAGCTATATTATGGCATGGTAAATTGAACTAAATCTAGATAGGTGCATGTGAATTTTAATTCTATGTTTAAGTGCTCATGAACTAGGCAAAATTGATTTGGATTTTATATGTTTATAATTTGGATTAAAATGATGCTTTGATGACTTGTTTTGATGATATGAAATGTTTGTCTGTTTGATCTGTAAACTCCGGTAATGCTCTGTAACCCAGTTTCGGCGAAGGATACGGGTTGGGGGTGTTACATTCCCATTTTGTTTGATTTAGATTCTTAGGCTTTTTCCCGATAACAACATTTTTCAAGCCAGTTTGAACTAGAATTGTCATCATTCGAACTTGCCACAGATTGAAATTTGTATCACCGTTGAACTTCTCAATTTCAAACCTTATTGCTGTCATCTCTGAATGGGTTGATCTATGAAAATTGAACTAGCTCTGATACCACTTGTTAGGACTGACCCGATTAAGCAACAAGTAAAAAAATAGCGGAATAAATTAAGAAATTAAACACACAAATTTAACATGGAAAAATCCCTACAAAGAGGATAAAAAAAACCACGGGTAAAGATAATTTTACTATAATGGCAAAAGAACAAAGAGTATAAAAGATGGAGATAAAAACTAAACCCCGAAACCCGAAAATAAAGAACCCTCAAAACGTAAACACAAAATTCTCTAAATGTGTTATGAGTTCTAATCTCTAATGGGTGTATTTTCTAAGGTTGTAAAAGAACCTATTTATAGGCTAAATTAGTAGGTCAGATAAACTATGCTAATAAATGCTAAATATATTATACTAATAAATACTAAATCTTCTAGAAAGAAAATATATTTTGTTTAACTTGACTTGCAAGCAATCTCTTAGAATTTGAGTCACACAACTCTAACAATATATATGTTCAATTACTTTATACTCATGTCTAAATATATAATGGTTGCAAAAACCATTAAATTGGGTTTCAATAACAAAGAGAGCAACTGCAAATTAAGATTCAGTACAAGATTTTATCAAAGCAAGAACACTGAATCGTCAATGTGACATGCACCAATGCATGTTAAAAAATAACTAAGAATCTTAAATTGTGAAATATTGTTGATAAGCCAGATAAAGTTTGAAGCCTGGATGAAACCATGTTTAAAGTCATTGTGCACTGTCAAATAGCTTGAAATAAAATATTCTTTTCTAGTATAGTTAATCCATTCCTTGTAATCAAGAAATGGATTTAAAAAAGAGTAAATGATATACTACAAATATAGCTAATTGTTGATTACTATGTGCCGGCCTAGCAAAATAATAAGAAAATATTCAATGTGATATAAATTTGCGTACAATATGGCTTGAAAATATCACTTGCAGTCTCATTGTGAAACTCAAAAATGGCTCGAATCCCCGTTTTCACCATTGCTATACTACTCTTCTTCATAGCTTCTTTTCAAGCCTCTTCTGCAACTTCCAAACCTACTGGTCTAAGCATGAAGCTCATCCGAAGGGACTTATTGTTCCCTGGAAACCTCACTACATTCCAAAGAATAAGAAGATTGGTGCAACTTTCAGTTAGAGCTCAAAATTTTGATTCTTTTCCGAGTCGAAATCAATCAGAGGATAATGTCCTAGTACGTTTACCTATAGGTCGTGTTCCTGAGAGTTATGCATATGTGGTCGAGTTTAAAATCGGAAGCCAGTTCCATCCGGTGAAGTTGCTGATGGATACAGGAAGTAGTCTGATTTGGACATAGTGTGAGCCTTGCATACAATGCTACCCGCAGAAGGTCCCCATTTACGATTCTCGAACTTCCACGAGCTACAGCAAGCTTCCATGCACTCATGAACTTTGTCAAGGCGAAAACAATCGGTTCAGGTGTTATAATAACGAATGTGTCTACAACATACAATATGGTGCTACATCTCGGCGTAATTCAGCTAGAACCAAAGGTGTTGCATCTTTCGAAGCATTCCAGTTTCCTGTTGATACCGTCCACACTACAGTGATTAATGATATGATATTCGGATGCTCCAATGACAACCCAAATATTGATTTTGCAAATGGTCAGATTTCGGGAATTCTAGGATTAAGCAGGGGACCAGATGGACTAGCAAGCCAATTAGCCAAGAGAGGCATCATTGAGAATCGATTCTCATATTGCTTAGTCCCTTTCCATGATGTATTGAGGCAACTCACTATCCTAAGGTTCGGAGATCATATCCCCCTACCTGTAGGAAATCTTCAATATACCGACTTCATACTGTACCCCGGTCGCAACCATTACTACGTTGAATTGTTAGATATCAGTGTCGGATTCCAGAAAAAGGGGTTCGAGTCAATACCTGGAATGTTCGAGCTTAGGCAGGATGGCTTAGGTGGTTCACTCATAGACTCAGGGACTGTGGTTAGCACCATTGATGAAAACACCATAGGACGCAATGCATACAAGGAAGTGATGGCAGAGTTTCAAGCTTATTATGACAAGAAAAACTTCGGAAGAAAGGTCGGCCAAGTGGAAGAAAAGTTTGAGCTATGTTACTATAACAAGGCTGGTTTTAGAGACTTCGTGACAATGACCCTACATTTCGAAGGGGGGGACTATTTCATAGATGGAAAATATATGCACTACTTCGCCGACGAGGAAGAGGAAGGGGAAGGGTATTTTTGTGTGGCATTGTTTAAATCATCAAAAACTATATTAGGAGCATGGCAGCAACAAAACATGCGTATCATTTATGATATGAACGGTGGTGGATTCCAATGGATTACCGAGACCTGTGCTAATGATCATTTCCCATGATTGAATTCTAGTTTATATCATCAGTTAATGTAGGGTTGTAACATAACTAGATTCGATCTCAATTAAATTTCTGTAGACAAGATCGAGATGGAGAACAATCCATTGCTTCCCTCTCTCAATGCAATAATCACTCGAGTGAAATTAAGGTTCAAATCCCATCATTTACAAATATTTGCGACTACTTTTCACTAAAAATAAGACTAATTAAGTAATAACAAATCCATGCATGTTACTGTATTTCCCCCCTAAAGAAGCAAAAAAGTTTGGGAATTTATAATATTTTCTGTGTTTTCATTAATAAGGAAATTAAAAAAAGAAAATCAGAGACATGATTCCCTTGGTGAAGCAAAAGACATTATCAAAATCAGAAGCAAAAGACTAATTCATAAAAGCAAGAGAGCAACAGTAGAATATTATATCAAACAATCAAGATGCAGCAATGCTTTGATTCCCTTGGTGAACCCAACAACACTTCTAACATCTTCAATTTTTTTGCTTTAGAAATGTTTGATAGTGTACGTATAGTCAACTTCTGTAGAGCTCCAACATTCTTTAGGATATACTTTGCCTTCTCAATAACATCTTTATCGTTTCTAAAGCCTAAAATTTCCATTACCTTTAGTTTAGACAACAAACAATAAACCACTTTTTCGGGCAGCTTGCTGAGAACTTCCTAAATCCACAACATAGGAAGGAGTCGGTAAGAGTCTGCAACTTAAACCAAAGCTTAAAGTTAGAATAATACCTGATGACAGGCAAGTTTTTCGAGTTCAGGCGAACTTGACAGTAAAATTTCAAGTCCTTTATCCATTGAACTTGACCATTTAACATTTATCAGAAGATCAGCATATTCACAACTTGACTGTTCACGATAATAATCACATATCTTCAGTTCGACCAAGGTAGCAAAAACAGGGAGCGGTTCACAGCTTAAAAGAAGTTATCATAATGACAAAGATTGGACTGTTAGTAGAATTTAATAGGAGACTTTAGCAGAAATAAGACCAAGGATTTGTCAAGAAAACAAACCTTAAGAGAATTATATGTCAGAACTAGTGAATGGACATTACTGATCCCTCTAAATAATGCTGTTGCATAATTTCGAAAATTGGAGAATGCCGATTGAATAAAAGCGCTGTTCATAGATTTCAGATTCTCCAGTGGATGCCCTGCTATTACAAGGTTACCGTATTTGAAGTAAGCTAGATTTGGGGTATCAAGCATTAACCGACAATCATGACTATTAAACGTGGAAAGTATAGTCAATCTCGAGCAGATGATGTGAAATAGTGAAGTTAAATAAGTTCTCAATGTTGCAGTGCGCTATGACCAGATCTTCAAGATTATTGCAGCTGGATAAAAGGCATTTAGTTGTATCATCACTCAAAAACTCAACTGACTTGAGATGAAGAGTCTTTAGATTCGGAAATGGAACACCTCTTGGAACATCCAAAACAGAACAAGTAAAATCTAGTTTCAAAGTCGTCAAGCTCCTGCAGGTAAACATAATACCTGGCGAAGTAAACTGGTCAGGGGAGATGCTTATATCAAGATGTTTAACCCCACGACGAACTGCAGTAGATATCCAACTGTAAACACGAGGACCATGGACCATTTCCCCGCATTTCAGATGAAATCTATCTAAACTTGTCTCATGTAAACTCAGTGGTTTGTCGAAGAAGGATATAAAGCTCTTAATGTGAAGGATGCAACTTTCAAGATTCTTGTGACACAAATCGTCCACCAAATCAAAGTGGAGATTAGGAACTAAAGTAAAAATATATCTCCACCTGGAAGATAAAATGGAGGTTCCAACTGCTTCTTTTGTAGAAAGGAATGACAGAATGTAAGTTAAAATTGAATCAGGCAAGTCACTAATCCTGTCTACATCCTCCATTTTCACTTATTAGAAAGCCTGAATAAGATGAAACCGTAGAAGGAATAATCTCATAAAATGAAAAGTTGCCGATTCTTCAAGGATTTTTTTTCACCTTTAAATGATGTCCTGAAGAAGTTGAAGTGGATGACTTAAGTTGATTGGATTTTCAGCTGTTACATAAATGGCTGCTCTGGAACCCAGGCGTCTAAAGTCTCAGAGATTAAGGATATAAATGGAGAGTCCAAGACTGTCTAACTCTATGTTAAATAAATGCGAGATTACGTTTCTAACATTTAAGAACCGCAGCTATGATTCTTTCATTCGAAGACTTCCAAGTTTATTTTCCCATAGTGGGGTCAGTCTGTTGGTGTTTTTCACCAAGTGCAGAACACAAAGAAATAACTGATGGAATAAATTGCTTGAACATTCATTCAACTTTTTCATTCCAAAAATCACAATATATATGAAAATGATTACAAGTTATCAACTAATCCTACCTAATTTTCTAGGAAAAGTAAGCATAAAAGTACACAACCTGATTAGGTAAATCTGTACCAATCAGGGTCATTTCAATACTACCTCTGCTTATCCTATCAAGCAATCTTAAGTAAGCAGACTTAAACAAAATATCAACACATGCGAACCCTTCTTGAAACACATCTTGAGGTTCGCCAAATTCCCTAAAAGCTCCCACTTAGCTTGGCTTGCATCTTGGATTGAGCTCGCATTTTGTTATCAAGCTTGCAGCTTCTATTGAGCTTGTAAATGTAGAGCTCGCAGGCTTGTTTGATCTCGCATCTTCTAATGAACTCCTAGCTTCGCATGCTGTGTTCGCCACTGCATGAATGGCCACTTCGCAACACTCCTCATTGGCCATAATGCTGCGAACTCCAATATCATCTCTCAGCCTCTCGAACCTCATTCTTCTAAGAGGTTTTGCAAGAATATCAGCGAGTTGAACATCTGAATTGTAGTGAACTAACTTCACCTTATTTGATTGCTCGACTTCTCTAACAAAGTGATTCTTTATCTTGAATTTCTTTGTCTTTCGACGGAAGACGGGGTTCTTTGCAATTGCAACAGTAGATTGATTGTCACAACGTATCTAGCTTAAGATATAATTAATTTATTGACCATGACTCAAGTGAACAGCTTGTTTTGAGTAAACAAGTAAATAGTGGTGTTATGTATATACCAAGGATGTGGAATGGAGAGGAGGAGGAGGAGGAAAAATATATGTGAATATTCAGCTAATATGAGACTATTTTAAAAATAGCTAATTTACATGTTTTAAGTTCAGGGACTAAATTGAACAAATGTGAAACTTTAAGGGTAAATTTGTAAAAATGTCAAAAAGTGACCAAATTGCATGAAATGAATTGTTTTATTATTTAAATTAATAAATTGAATGAAATATTAATTTAGATCGAGATTGGGTGAAAATTTGAGAAAAATAGAAAATTACCAAAATGTCCCTAAATTTTGATATTTCTCAATTTAGCTGGTAAGTTCATATGAACTATATTACGTATAATTTTAATAAGTTCGTATGAACTATATTCTGTATAATTTTAATTAAAGTGAATATTATTTGGTGATGAATATTTTATAAATATGTGTTTTATTATTGGAATTGAATTATTATTGGTAATATGTATAATTATTAGATGCATTGAAATGATTATCAAAAGCTCGACTGGGTTGGGGGCTTGTTGGAGATATATCACACTATCCATTGATTCTATCAGTAATTTTGGATGATTTGATTCTGGTTATAATGGCATGAATAAGTTAAATTGGCCAACGTTAGCTCATTAATGTTTTGATTTTGATTGGTTATAAATATGAATGCTTGATGAAATAATGAAATGTTTGTAAATTAATTTGTAAACTCCGATAATGCCCTATAACCCTATTCTAGAAATGTATATGGGTTAGGGGTGTTACATTAATCTTTTGCGACCAGCTTAGCCTTGAGTCTACCTACTAAACCATTAACATTTAACTTGGTTTTGTAAACCCATTTTACTCCAATAACCTTCTTGTGAACTGGTATGTCAACCAACTCCCAAGTTTCATTTTTCTTAATCATGGCTAGCTCAGCTTCCATAGCCTCTTTCCAGCCATTTTCTTTTGCTGCCTCTTCATAAATCGTAGGCTCTAGTGTAGCAACATCACATCTCTCATAACTATTACCATCTTAGTATTAAACTTTATCAGTTTGCACATTCAACTCAATCTGAATCTGTTCAACCATTTCTGCTTCTATACCTTCCCAATTCCATAAGGCTTCCTCATTGAACTTGACATCTCTGCTCTCAAACACTTTACTGTCAAAGGATTATAAATCCTATACATTTTCTTATTTCCATTGTACCCAACCAAGATACCCAGTTGTGCTATTCTTTCCAACTTCTTCCTCTTAACAGCAGGAATGAGTGCATAACACAAACAACTAAAGATCTTCAAGTGTGGCACTGATGGCTTAAATCCAAACCATCCTTCAAACAGTGTCTTATCTTTCATGACTTTTGTTGGTAATAATTTGAGCAGATAAACAGAGGTGCTCGTAGCTTCAGCCTACAACTTGTTTGGTAGCTTCTTTTCAAACAACAAACATCTCATCATATCCACCACAATTCTATTCTTTCTTTCACATACACCATTTTGCTAAGGAGTGTATGTGTTTGTCAACTAATGCTCGATCCCAGCATCTTCACAAAAGTTTTGAAACTTTTTAGAATTTTACTCAGTTTTATTACAAAGACTTGAGTATTCTCAGCTTGCAATAAGCTTGATTCTCAAGAATAGCTTCAAACTTCCAAAAAACCTCAGCAACTTTAGACTTGGCCTTCAAAAAAATACACCCAACAATATCTAATGTAATCATCAATAAACAAAATGAAGTACCTGCTGTTGCTAAGTGAAGTAGTTTACAATGATCCACATACATCAGTGTGAACTAGATGAAGCTTCTCGGTAGCTTGCCATGCCTTGTTCGTAGGAAATGGAAGTCTTGCTTGCATCCCAAACTGACACACTTTACACACCACAGTTCGTTCATCAACTTTAGACATGTTCTCAACTAAACCATGCTTATACAACACACCAAGTGATTTGTAATTGATATTCCCCAATCTCTTGTGCCACAAGTCAGTACCATCAGTTGAACTATAGTAAGCTTTAAAGGTAACTAAGTTCCAATTTAGAACAAAAATATTATCACTGTTTTGACTGAAATAAGCTCGTGACTGGTTGAATCAGATATAAAATATTTATTCTTTTAAAAACAACAAAATGATTCTTTTCAACAAGCTGACCAACACTGAGCGAGTTCTGATCAATATCTGGTACAAACAAAACATCGGTAATGACTTTTGTACCTATAGGTGAACCAAAGGACCTGTCAATTTTCTTGAACATACTTTCATCTAAAACCATATGGTTTGTGCAACTACTATCAATCAACTAGTCTTTCTTCATTTGGTTGTTGACTGAGAAGCATGAGGCAGTGAATGCGAGCTTCTCTTAAGCTTGATTTTCATCAGCACCTTGAGCTTGATTGGTGTGCTGATGTTGCTGCTTCTCTTTATTTTTACAAACTTTTTCAACTTGACCAAATTGTTTGCAGTTTCTACACTGCACACCAGATCTAAACCAGTAAAATTTTTCTGAGTAACCTGTCTTTTTGCAATGGCTGCATGGTGGATACTTTTTCTTCTCACCATCTCTTTTTAGTCTTTCTTTTCTTTCATTCCATTTTCTCTTGCCTTTGTTCTTTGAAGAACATGAACTCTCCTTGTTTCTTTCTTAGAAAGCACCTTTAGTGTGCCCCTCTTTTCTGATTGCTCTTATTTGTTCCTATGCATATAGAGCATTTATAAGCTTTGATAGAGAGATTATTGTTAAGTCTCTCGAGTCCTCCAAGGATGAAATCTTGGACTCATACTTCTCAAGGAAGGTTGTGATGACTTTTTCAACAGTCATTCTATTACTAAACTAATCGCCAAGTAGCTTTATGTTGTTGACAATGGACATAATCATGTCTGCATATTTCTTGATTGTTTTAGTTTCCTTCATCTTCATGTTCTCAAAGTCTCTCATTAGGTTCAAGATTTATTGCTGCCTTATCTTTTCGATCACTTGGAACTTTTCTTTCAGCTTGTCCCAAGCTTGTTTCGGTGTCTCACAAGCCATAATCCTTGTCAATATAACATTTGGAACACCATTTTGAAGGCATGACAAAGCCTTATATTTCTTAATAGACTAATAACTATATTGTTTGATTTGAGCTATCATTGAATTAGCTCGCAAAGGTGATGACTCTTCATCTGTCTCAACCACTTCCCATCGATCATATGCTTGAAGATATGTCTTCATCTTTACTACTCAAATGTGGTAGTTTTCGCCAGTAAAAATAGGAGGTGGAGGTGGTGTGAAGCTTCCAGATGACACGGTGACACTTACAAAACGCCCTCAAAGACTTTAGCTCTTGATACCAATTGTTGTTTGTTTTTAACCAAGTGCAGAACACAAAGAAATAACACAGCAGATGGAATAAATTGCTTGTGCATTCATTCAAAATTTTCATTGCAAAAATTACAATATATATGAAAATGATTACAAGTTGTCAACTAATCCTACCTAATTTTCTAGGAAAAGTAAGCATAAAACTTCTACACAACTTGATTAGGTAAATCTATACCAATCAGGGTAATTTCAATATTAACTCTGCTTATCCTATCAAGCAATCTTAAGTGAGCAGACTTAAACAAAATATCAACACATGCGAACCCTTCTTGCAACACATCTTGAGGATCGCCAAATTCCATAAAAGCTCCCACTTAGCTTGGCTTGCATCTTGGATTAAGCTCGCATCTTTAAATGAGCTCGCATTTTGTTGTCGAGCTCACAACTTCTATTGAGCTTGGAAATGTAAAGCTTGCAGCTTCACATGTTGTGTTCATCACTGCATGAATGGCCACTTCGCAACACAGTCTGTCAGTTTATCTGAAATCCAATTGGTATTTTTTTTTGTGTGGTTCTTTTTGGGAAGGAGGTTGGAATATTGCTATTTTGTGAAGGCTATGAATCAACATATGAGCAACTTTAAGACTTATTTTATCAAATGCAAAGTGGGTTCAAGTAAGAATCTTAAATTGTGAAAGCTTGTTAAATAAATGCTTGAAGCCTAGCTAACAATAAAAATAACTTAAAAATAAAAGACTCTTTTATGCTATAGCTAATTATTCCTTCCAAGCAAGAAATGGACTGAAAAGAGAGACTAAATTGTTGCGAAGTGGCCATTCATGCAATGACGAACATAGATCGCACACTTGTGAGCTCATCCAAAGTTATGAGCTCATTCAGAAGATGCAAGTTCATCAAGTGTGCAAACTCATCAAATGTGTGAGGTCACCAAATATGCGAATTCATCAAATATTAAGAGTGTGAGCACACCAAAGCTGCAAAGTCACCAAAGATGCGAGCTCTGTTAGGCGAGCTTATACATGCGAGCCCTTTCTTTGCAAGTTGCCAACTTGCCATGAGACGATAATATTTTTGACAATTTGTTTTGGTTGCTGATTAGACTAAAATCAACAAATAGAGAGGCAAGTTGTACTGTACAAGTTCCAAGGCTTACCAAGTTATAATTGTAGCAACCTAAAATTTTCGCGAGCGCTAGTCAACGTCGTTACGAAAGGAAATCTTATCTTAACGATTATTGAAAATTTGGAAAAAGTCCCAATTTTTTATAAAAATAGGAGTCGCCACCGATCCTTTTTCTAGCTGTGATCGGACACCTATTAAATTCTCTTTTTAAAAGAAAATTTATTTTTTAAAAATTCCTTTACAAAGAGTTGATCTTAGGTCTGCGTCAAAGTCCAAAAAAAATTAGAGTTTGGGAGTCGGTTACGCATGAGGAAGGTATTAGCACCCTCGTGACGCCCAAAATTGGTATCTCATTAAGCACGCGTTGTCTTAATTTTCAAAAATACGAGTTCAATTTAATATTTCATCATGATCCGATTGAAAAATGAGAATTTTGATAAATTACATATTATTGTATTATATATATTTTAAAATGAAATTTCGATGATTTACGAGTAAAAATAAAGATTTTATTTTTTTAATGAGAGAATTTTTAAAGTTTTCAATTTTTAGAAGGGCGTTCCGTAGTTAACAAAAATCAATGATATCCACCCAACATAGCAGTGAAATTAATGACTTAATGTTAAATCGGTTCGTTGTCTTAGATATTGAAATTATTTAAATTTAAAATCGTAAATGAAGTAAACATAATAATATTTCAAAAAGGCCATTTAAAAATGCTAATTTAATTAAAATGAGATGTCTTTTAAATACATAGACTAAATTTAAAATGGATTAAAAGTTTACCAAAAGCCCAAGGTTATGGACTTGAACCGATACAAATCGGGCCTCCTTTCTCTCTCTTTTTTTCACTTTGAAATTCACTCTTGGGCCAAATTTGATTGGATTGGTTGTGGTGGAGTGAGTCTCTTCTTTGGACGGATTTGATTGGATTGAAATTTCTTCTTTGGAGTGAGTCTGTTGGGTTGGTCTGCTTCTTTGTTGAATTTGTTGGATTGGGTTCTTGGTGGAGTGGATCTGCTTCTTTGCAGCAGGTTGAACTTCGGTTGATGATCTGGTCGGTCGGGTTCGATTAGTGCAGGTCGGGTCGGACCCGATTGTTCTTTTTTATTATTCTTTTTTTCTTTCTTTTTCTTCTTTTTCTTTCTTTTTTCTTTCTTTTTCTCTTTTTCTCTCTAACCCTAGCCTCTTTTAAACTTACTTGCCGCCATTTAGAGTTGTCGGAGCTCCGATCGGGCACAATTAAAACACTCCTCTCCACCATCTCTCTTCAAATGGTCTGTTAGGTTTCCAAGAATTTGACCCAAATTTGATGAAACAAAGGTCAAAGCTTTGATCTCTTTCTTTTTCCAATCTCCCTTTTACACCATTAGATCACCACCGGTCTCCGTATGTGGTACATCATGCCGTGGTTTGTCTTACCCTTATTCGGATTGTCAAACAGAGATCCATAATTCTGAACCCGAACTTGAACAGATAAGTCCTTTGACTTTCCTTTCTATTTTTTGCTTCTTTTTTTTACTAATTTTCTGTTATTTGGTTTTGGTTATTGCTTTCGGTTACTTGGTTTTGTTAGGTTTGGTATTTTGAGTGGAGGTGATGAGTAGGGCAATGATGGTGGTGCCTAAATGGTGAGGTGATGGAGGGTGCTGCTACGGTGGTACCAAGATGGTTGATTTTTAGAGGCTTACTTTCGGTTGAGGGAGGGAGAGAATGATGATCGGTGATGGAGGGCCACTGGTGATACCCGAGAGAGGGGCCAGAGGCGATGGAGAAAAATGGTGAGAATGGCCGAGAGTCGGTGACTATAGGTAGGGATGATGGGTGTGTTGGGAGTGGTGAGGCAGTAGGGGTGATGGGCGGTTGCAGTGGTGGTCTGGGGAAATGGTCGTGGGGACTGGAAGGTAAAGAAAGATTTTTCTCATTTTTTCGGAAGCTTTCTATTTTTTTTCCTTCCTCCTTTTTTTTACTGCTCCCGAAAACCTTCTTTTATGCTGATCCCTCATTCTCCATCTCTATTTTCAGGTAGAAATAGAAGGACAAGGGCTATCATGAGCCTAGGCCAACCGCTGAAAATAGCTAAGGGTGGGGGCACGAAGTACACTTGGCTACTACTAAGGGACAGTCTGGCGCGCCAGAAGGACTGAATTGTAGAAGACGCAAAACTCTCAGGGCCAAAATGTAATTTTAGAAAAAGTGAGGCCAAAATGTAATTTTAAAAAAATGGGGGCCAAAATGTAAATAGTATATTTTTTTGTATTTTTTCTAATTTTCTTTTTTCTTATTATTATTTAAAAAAACTAATATAACATAAAAAAATAAAAACACTAATGGGTTAAAGCCCAAACAAGTCCAAAATTAGATTGGTATAAGCCTAATTATCCAATCACAACAGGCCCAATCATTGGGCCCATATGAGACAAGCCCAAACCCTAAATCCATTGATCCAAAAAATACTTCGAGCTTAAATTATCCAAACCCATAAGTTGGAAATAAAAATTAAAATACGAGATCCGAACCGGACAAAATTCAGTGATTACAGCTGCCCCACTTTGGTCATCGTTGTGAAACAGGGATAGAGTAAAGACTTAAAAGCACTGGATTTTGTTCGAATGTCCTATTTTTCTCTTTCTTCTTTTTTTTGAAAACGGAACTTGACTCACGATGAAATTTTGAAAGTAACTATTACTTCGAAAAAACATCCACTTGACAACGAACTGGAAATTAAAATACATCAGCAAGCAATATAAAACTGAAATGGATTTGGGCGGAACTAGAATTTTGAAAACAAATAAAAGACTTAAATTTAAAATACCTCGATGTGCGACCCGAAGCTCAACTTACCTCTCGGATTATGTGTTGATCTTTGAAAAACAAAAATTCAGAATACCTTGACGTGCGACCCGAAGTTCAACTCACCTCTTGGATTATGAGTTGATATTTGAAAAATAGAAATTGAAAATACCTTGGCGTGCGACCCGAAGCTCAACTCACCTCTCAGATTGTGAGTTGATCTTTGAAAAATAGAAATTGAAAATACCTCGGCGTGCGAGCCAAGGCTCAACTCACGTCTCGAATTATGAGTTGATCTTTGAAAAATAAAAATTGAAAATACCTCAGCATGAGACCCGAGGCTCAACTCACCTCTCGGATTATAACTTGATTTTTTGAAAAACGAAAAAGGAAATGATTCTTGAAAGAATCAAAGTTTCGAAAAAGATCATCAGGTGAAACTCAAAAGCCTTCTTTTTTCATTGATTCAGCACAGCTACCACCCAAAATCCTTTGTTCTACTGGGATACCTGTATATGTCATGTATGATGTTATCATGATATGCACATGTTTTCCCTAAATGCTTTTATGCCTACATGATCATGCCGTGCACTTGGGCTGTTTGTCACACTTACCTAGATGCCCCCATTTTTAAATTTTTTAATTTTTTTGTCATGGTTTTCGTGAGGGCCCGTTTTCTTCTCTATTATTTTCTCAACCCTTGAATTTTCTCTCAGGTTTTGTACTCCTCCTCAAGTTTTGTGAGTAACCCACATTTCTTCGTATATCACCTTTCTGCCCCACGTCGAACTTTGTTCTTACTTCGAGACCCTTGTACTTATCAAATTCTCATCTGGGTAATGCTGAACATTCCTTTTGTTTAGAGTATGTCATTTTAATATTTATCATTTAAATAAACCCAACATGAGATGCCTGGAAATGACAAAGTAGGTATGAAGGAAATACATCACGTTCATATTTCATTTCAAAAGAAACAGACAAATAAAATTGATAAGGAATAGTTCAATAAAGAAAGCGTTACAAAGAATAGAAAAAAGACATTTACTGTCCATGAATGCCCTAGATATCTAACTCATGAACTTCTCTACGTTTCTTCATCAAGGATCTTTTCGAGCATGGCTCCTTGTGTAGAAGATCTTGAGCTTCTAAGAATGCTTCAAATGTTGTTACTTCGCCGTTTGACTCCCCGTTCAATTCACCTTGCTCCTTTAGTTCGAACCTGCTTCATTAGGACGCCTTTTTGGGTTTTTATCCTAATCCTTTTTGTTTATCAAGACGCCCTTTTTGATTTTTTATATTAATTTGATTTTTTTGGTATAATATTTCTTCATAGCATCTGTGTTCACTGGACTAGGTAACTCTTTCCCATCCATCTCAGTAAGAATCAGAGCCCCTCCCGAGAAGGCTTTTTTACAACGTACGACCCTTCCCAATTTGGTGTCCATTTTCCTCGAAAGTATTTTTGTATTGGGAGGATCTTTCTTAGTACAAGCTCTCCTTCACGGAATTCTATTGGCCGCATCTTTTTGTCATGGGCCGTGATCATTCTCTTCTAGTACATCTGTCCATGATAAATTACCTTCAAGCGTTTTCCTTCGATAAGGTTTAGCTGATCATATCTAGCCCAAACCCATTCTGATTCTTCTAGTTTTGATTCCATTAAGACGCGTAGGGGTGGGATCTCAACTTTGATGGGCAGAACAACTTTCATTCCGTAGACTAGTGAGAAAGGAGTTGCTCCTGTAGATGTCCGCACAGAGGTGCGGTATGCGTACAAAGCTAATGGTAGCTTCTCGTGCCAATCTTTATATGTCTCAATCATCTTCTCGATGATTCTCTTAATGTTTTGTTAGCCGCTTCCACTACTCCATTCATTTTTGGGCGATATGGTGAGGAATTATGATGCTTTATCTGAAATTACTCACACTCTTCTTTAATCATCTTGTTGTTCAAATTCAAAGCATTATCTGAAATGATTCTCTCAGGCAAACTATATCGGCATATGATCTCTTTTTTTAGGAATCTACAGACTACGGTCTTCGTCACGTTAGCAAATGAAGTGGCTTTTACCCATTTTGTAAAGTAATCTATAACCACAAAAATGAATCGATGCCCATTAGAAGCTTTCGGGAAAATTGCCCTTATAACATCCATGCCCCACATAGAAAAAAGCCATGGAGAAGTCATGACATGAAGAGGCGAATGAGCTGCATGAATTTTATCACAGTAAATTTGACACTTGTGACACTTTCGTGCATAACTAATGCAGTCACTTTCTATCGCCAGCCAATAATAACCAAGTCTCATAATTTGCCTAGCCATAGTGAAACCATTAGCGTGCATTCCACAAATTCCTTCATGGACATCTTCTAATATTTTTCTAGCCTTAACAGCTTCCATGCATATCAGGAGTATTTGATCTTTTCCTCTTTTGTATAGGATATCCCCATTAAGAACAAATCCAATCGCCATTCGCCTGATCATTCTTTTGTCATTCTCGTTTGCTTGCTTAGGATACCTTTGATTCTTGATATACTCTAGGATATCATGGAACAATGGTCGTCCATCTGAATATTTTTTAATGCTAAAATAATGTGCGGGGACCTCATATATGCTTATTTGGATAGGCACTATTTTCGTTTCTCTGTTTGCTTTGAACATTGAAGCCAAGGTGGCCAGAGCGTCAACCAATTGGTTTTTTTCTCGTGGGAAGTAGTTAAAAGCCACTCATTTGAATTATTTGACTAAATCTGCAACGAAATCACAGTATTTGACTAATTTTGAATCCCTCGCTTCCCAATCTCAACGGATTTGATAAATCACTAATGCTGATTCCTTGTACACCTCTACAATTTCAATTTTCCATTTGATAGCTGCACGAAGTCCCATAATGCAAGTTTCATATTCCGCTATATTATTGGTACAGGAGAAATTCAATCTGGTTGTAAGCGGGTAATGGTTCTCTTCTGGTGACACTAAGATTGCTCCTATCCCATGCCTCAATGTGTTCGATGCACTATCAAAACTCATCTTCTATGGTTTCTCTTTTGATGTTTCACCCTTTTTTCGGAAATACACATCAAATCTTCATTCAGAAAATTGAATCTCAAAGACTCGTACTCCTTTATTGCTCAACTTGCCAAAAAGTCAGCTATTGCGCTTCCCTTTATTGACTTTTGGCTCACATACGCAATGTCATACTCAGAAAATAGGATCTGCTATCGTGTCATTTTTCTTGAGAGTGCAGGTGATTCCATCATGTACTTTATTGGGTCTAGTTTTGAAATTAACCATGTCGTATGATACAACATGTATTGTCTGAGCCTCCGAGCTACCCAAACCAATGCGCACCAGAATTTTTCACTTGACAGGTACTTTGCCTCATACTCTGTGAACTTTTTGCTGAGGTAGTAAATCGCCTTTTCTCTTTTCCCTGACTCATCATGTTTCCTTAGTACGTAACCCATTGACTTTTCGAACACAGTTAGATACAATATTAAAGTTTTTCGGGGGTCGACGGTACTAGCACTGGGGGACTAGACAAATACTGTTTTATCTTGTCGAAGGCCATTTGGCACTTCTTGTTCCATTCTACCCGATTATGTTTTCCAAGGAGTTGAAAAATTGGGTCACACTTGTTGGTAAGTTGAGTAATGAATCGAACAATGTAATTCAACCTCCCTAAAAATCCTCTGACTTCTTTTTGTGTGCGCGGAGGTAGCAGTTTTTGTATGGCTTTTATCTTATTTCGATCAACCTCAATACCTCTCTCGCTGACAATGAAACCTAGCAGTTTTCCCGAGGTAGCCCAAACGTACACTTGGCTGGGTTAAGCTTCAACTGAAACTTTCTTAATCTTTCAAACGACTTCCTAAGATTCCTAATGCTCTTTTTTTCCCGAGATTTTGCAATCATATCGTCGACATAAACTTCTATTTCTTTGTGTATCATGTCATGGAACAACATCACCATGAATCTCTGATATATTGCCCCAATATTCTTTAATCTGAACGGCATCATCTTATAGCAAAACGTTCCCCGCATTATTAAGAATGTAGTTTTCTTCATATCTTCGAAAGCCATCTTTATCTGATTATAACCCGAAAAACAATCCAGGAAAAAAAAGAATATTTTGCTGTATTATCCATCAACGTATCGATGTGTGGCAAAGGAAAATTATCCTTGGGGCTTGCTATATTCAGATCACGATAATTCACGCACATTCATACCTTGCCGTCTTTTTTGGTACCAGGACTATGTTGGCTACCCATTCTAGATATTTAGAGACTTGTACGAAGCCAACATCAAATTGTTTCTTGACTTCTTCTTTTATCTTTAATAGCATTTCAGGTCTCATCCTTCTTAGCTTCTGTTGAACAGATTTGTATTCTAGTTTCAGTGGAAGCCTATGGACCATGATGTCCGCGTTTAACCCTAGCATGTCCTGATAAGATAAGGCAAATACATCATTGTATTCACGGAGCAAGGCGATCAAATTCCGTTTGGTGTTCTCTGAAATGAAAATCCCAATCTTCACTTCTTGTTTCTTTTCTTCATTTCTTAAGTTCACTATCTCAACAAATTCTTGACGGGGTAAGATTTATTTCTCTTCTTGTTCTACCATCCTTAGTAAGTCAAGAGACGAGACACAATCTTCAGTGTTTTCTTCAGCTTCAAATTCTCCTAAACAAATAGCTTCTCGAAATCGATTTCGGGATTTGTAACGAGATTATTCATGCCATTGATATCCGAGCACCTGAAATGTGAATGAAAAAAGAAAAATATAGAGGAGTATCAAAGTATTGGAATCAACAAACACAATGTCATGGAGTGATATGAGATACATGTAGGGAAAGGCTATTAAGAGAGAGAATAATTACGAAGCTAAATGGAAATGAAAAGATCATGACAATATGCATCTTCATTAATGTTCATTGAAATGATAAAGAGCAAACATAAGCTCTTACAAAAGGAACCCTACTACTTAGGGACACACACAAAATGAAGAATTAACATTGGGCATTACTCTTGAGAGGACTTAGAAACTTCAAGGAGATCCACAACAGTCCAATTGTTCAAAATATATCCTGGAGGACAAGGGCGTATCATTGAAACATCCTCAATTGTATCACCCTCGTTGTCAACAACATTTATGCTGATATTTTGAAGGCCCTTTTCCATCGATAACAAAATGCTTCGTGGATTGTCTTGCCCCAGGTACATCTTTCTTGCAGATGTAAAGGTCTCTGACAAAGGAGGATACGTCATTGGCTTCCATTCCAATTCCTGACCTGAGGTTCTTACGATTCTTCTTTCTTGATTTTTCTACAATTGTTTTCTTCTCTGATGTATATCTGGCTCGAACCCCAAACCGCATCGAGCCTTATGGTGCGTTAGTTTCAAAGCTCTAGCTATCCCTTGTTGATATCTTCCCAAACCTTTCTTCGCCCGAGTTTCTTTTCCCACAGTCTCCTTAATTCTCATATTGGTATTCCTCGACAGCTTGGGTGTGGGGATCTTATTCCCTTTGGCGATAAATGTGGCATTGATAAATTTAAAGGAATGAAAAGAACATTCCATGACATCAGCAGAGATAGATGCGATGATGTCCTCCTCACCAGCGACAGTAATCGAGTGATTATCCATGATAAACTTCACTTTGTGATGGAGCGATGAAGGAACTGTCCCAGCAGAACGGATCCAAGGCCCCCTAAAAGGCAATTGTATGAAGTCGTGACGTCCATGACCTAGAACTTGATGTCATATGCACATGGGCCCACCTCTAGAGGAATTTGGATCTTTCCCATAACCTCTCATCGTGTCCCATCAAATGCCCTTACTGTGGAGTGACAAGGCCTTAGATAGGACATATCAATTGACATTCTAGAAAGTGTGTCCAAAGGCATGACATTGAGTGCAGATCCGTTGTCGATGAGCACATTCGGTACTATATAACCCTTGCAACTGGTTGTGATGTGTAATGCTTTTACAGATCCCCTCCCATTCGGCGATATTTCGTCATCACTAAAAGAGATGAAATTATCCGCATTTAGGTTATTTACCCACCTATCGAGATTTTCTACGGATACGTTGCTCGCCACATAAGCTTGATTTAACACTTTTAGTAAGGCATTTCGATGTGGCTCTGAGTACAATAATAGAGATAGTATTGAGATTCGCATCGGTTGCTTGTTTAATTGCTCCATTATGCTATATTCACTGTGCTTAATGAACTTTAAGAATTCATATCCTTCCTCCTCATTCACAGGTCTTTGAACTTCTTGCTCAGATGAAATTTCAACATTGACCTTGTAGAGGCCCAATTTAGCCCAGGCCCGAAACAAAACCAAAATAATAAAATGACCCACGTACAACAGGCCCAAAACGGCCCGGATTCTAAACGGCCCAAGGGGGCCCAAAGACTAGGCAAGCGCAGGGAACCCTAGGGTTCCCTCTCCTTTGCGTCGCTCCTCCTCGGGTGCAACGCCCACGCCTCGTCCCGAGGCCTGCCCAGCCTCCATTGACACCAAAACCCCGACACCTGCAAAAAAGACCAAAAGAAGCAGCACAGAAACGACAACGAGAAGACAGAAACAAAAGCAAAACATAGAAAAGAAAATAGCGAACAGTAACATGGACCAACAGTGTAATCGTGGCTATAAAAGCCACTAAAATAACCTTGTAAGAAAAAAAGAGGGATCAATCGAATAGAAAAGGAGAGCAAAAGTCAATCAAAAAAAAGTTTGATAATCTCTTTTATCTTCAAGTTTCTACTCCTGTTTTTTTTAATTTTTTTTCTTTTTCGAATATTATTATAAGTATAAAGAGGAAAAGGGGTTAAAACGTACTTGGGGGTTGGGTCGTGCGCCGTCGACGGAGGTCCCCTCCGTTCGTCAAGGTCACGAAAGCCCTTCGAGGGTTCGTTCGTGTTGCAACCGGGGACGAAGGCCGAAAGGCCATTTCTTTTTCTTTTCCATTTCGTTTTTTAAGTACCTAAATTGGTTTTGTTACCTTTTTTTTCCTTTTATAAAAAAAAAGAAGGGGATAAAAGAAGCCTCACCAAGGCGCGCCGTTGGAACCTCTTCTGTCGGTCTTCGTCGGAGCCGAAGGGGAGCACCGAATGTGAGGCGGCTGAGGGTGAGGGGGATCTGTCTCTTTTAGGGATTAAAATGTTAGGTTTTAGTTTTTCTTTTCTTTTTTTTGAAGTATTTAAAGGTGACTTTAAAACGGCGTCGTATGAGGCTTTTAACTTGATGACCCGATCAACCGCGGCTACATCCGCGCGTTTTGACGTAGGGAGGGTTATTTGCGCGCCAGGTCCTCCACTTTTGTGCCTTGGTTCAATCTAGTTTCCGTTGTTTCTTTAAATTGGGCCACTTATTTTCCTACGGACTTCATCTTGGTCCCCATGCTATGCTGCGTTTAGAGAGAGTGGGAAATATTTCCGATTAACCCTCCACGTTGTTCGCGCATTGCACATGGGTCCTTGTTTGGTTTTATTTATGTTTGTTCCCTTGTAATTCGGTTTTAACTTCGATTTAATCCCTTTCGTTTCTTTGGCTTACTATTAATTATTATTACTCTTATTATTATAGATTATTATATTTGTTCATATTTTCATTAATATTTATATGTGTATCTTGTTATTTTAAGCTATTATCATATGTTGGCATTTAATCTCATTATTTTCCTTTTGTAAGCATTATTATGATGGGTTTATTGTACATTATTACATCAAGTCTTTTTATATTGTTATTATATATTGATATTTAATTTCATTATGTATAACTTTATATGTTTTCTACGCTAATCTAGTATAATATATATATATATTAGTGTGCAATCTTATTTTATAATACCCTTTTAAAGCCCATTTATACACCTATGTATATATTCTACATATATATATACACATACTTTATATACTTTCTATAATTTTATACATATTTTAATGCATATACGTACGCTTACCTACATGTTTATATATATTTTCTACAATAATTTTGAAACATATACATATATATACGTTTTGCAAACTTCCATAATTTTACATATATATATATATATATATATCTTTTACATTTCTATAGTTCTATTCATTTTCTTTGTTCATTTCTTTATTTACATTTTCATTATTATTTTGAGAGAACGTTTTGATCTTATTTGCTTATATGTATTGCTATTTTACATGTCATTGATTTGCCTTTTTTATCAATTTCCTTTCATTGCTATTACTCGTACTATTTATGCTACGCCATTGTATTCATTAACATCTTATTACGCATACTAATACCCTTTTTAAAAAATAATAAAATTTTCAAAATAAGGCAATATTTTACGTTTGGAGAATCGAGGAAGCGTGCCCTAACGTGTTGGGTGTCGATTACTCGTTTAACCAAATAGTCGAATATCCTTCGAAGTTTTAAAATAAGGCAATGTTTTACGTTTGGAAAATCGAGGAAAGCGTGCCCTAACGTGTTGGGTGTCGATTACTCGTTTAACGAAATAGTCGAATATCCTTTGAAATTTTAAAATAAGGCAATGTTTTGTATTTGGAAATTCGGAGAACGTATCCTAACGCTATTTGGATTTCGATTTCTCGTTAGTCCAAATAGCCAAATATCCTCTTAATTTTCAATCCGTCATTCGAGGTTTTTTAGGATCGTACCCTAAATCTCTTTAAAATTTTCAATCTTGACATTAAGAAATTAATTAATCAACTTAGGTACCAATTTTGGGCGTTACGAGGGTGCTAACCCTTCCTCGTACGTAACCGACTCCCGAACCCATTTTTCTAAATTTCGTAGACCAAAATCGTTGTTTTAATAAAATTAAATTGTTTATTAAAAATAACCCCTTTTACAAGGTGGTCTAATCACACCTCATTAAAAATGATTGGTGGCGACTCCTGTTTCGTTTTTATTTTTAAAACCCAAGTCGACGCCGTTTTTATCAAAAAATGGTGTCAACAGCTTGACGACTCCACTGGGGAAAATAAAAAGAGAGTCAGGCCACGAGTTGATTACTTTTTGTCTTTTTGTCGAAAATCGAAAACTTGGTTTAAATGTACGATCCTTTCATTGCATTTCATCGGCCTTTATTACATTTTCACGGTTTTGGTTTATAAAGCTGTGTTAGTTTAAGTTTCAGTATATTTCTGCATTACATTGCATGACCGTAGGTCACACCTTTCTAAGTGGGAGTAAGAAACTAGTCCTTCGTGAGGTTTTCACCTCCGTGTAGGATAGTGGATCACTTCCGGGATACATCCGTACTTATGTCTTCGTGAGATTTTCATCTCCGTGTAGTCATAAGGAAATGTGTTCCCCTGAACTGAACTCGGTCCGAATGAACCTATAATGGGTGAGGATCGAGGAATCTGCCGGTTCAGGTACCCTTACTTTAGAACCGAACCTCATATAACGAGCCTTGAGAGCTTCCCCTAGGTAGAACCGCACCAAACCCTAGTAGCCACCTGAATAGACTATTTATTCTTTTTCATGTTATGAAATTAGCTTGATATGCGATACTAACTTATTCTATTTTGGCTTTGTCTTGGATTGCATGACATTTCATTTCTAAAGAGGTGTTGGTTGATATTCGAGATCTAAATAGAAGAGCTCAATATGGAAAGAGAGTTTCTTGGTAAAGTGGAAGACAATGCGGCAGTCCAAGTTTGGTCCGAAAAGGTTCAGCAAGAAAAGGGTGATAGCCTCGCAGAAGGATACACGTCTGAATTATTGGATTTCACTAGCATTAGTGTGACTCAAGATGGTGTGCAAGAGTTGAAGGAAATATGGAATCAGTGGGATAACAAAATTAAGCAACTCTTTTACAGCAACTATGGGGATTTGCCTTATTTACTTGATATGAGAATAAACAAACGCTTATTTCGAGCCCTTGCGCAGTACTGGAATCCGGCCTATAGTTGTTTCACGTTGGGAAAAGTAGATTTGGTGCCTACGATAGAGGAGTATACGACCTTACTACGCTGTCCAAGGATCCAAGTTGACAAGGTCTATTCAAGATCAGCTAATGTCCCGACATTCTCGAAGAAATTAATGTGCATCACAGGAATGAGTGAGCAATGGGTCACCGCCCGGATTAAGCAAAAGGGGGACAGTAAATGCATACCTTGGAGGAACTTGCGAGATTTAATCTTGGCACATCCAGATGAAAAGAAAAGGGTTGATATTTTTGTATTGAGCGTTTATGGCTTGGTTGTCTTCCCAAAAGCATTAGGCCATGTGGACGAGGCAGTTTCAGATTTGTTTGATAGGCTTGACAGAGGGGTTACACCAGTCCCAGCAGTTTTGGCCAAAACCTTCAGGTCCCTAAATGCATGTCGAAGAGCAGGAGAGGGAAGGTTCATTGGATGCGCGCAACTGCTATTGGCGTGGTTCCATAGCCATTTTTGGAAGGTGGAAAAAGTCTCATATCGGGTCTTCTCAGAAAGCTACTCCCCACTAAAGGAACTAGTAGCTACACCAAGACGAGACGACATCACGGAGGAGAAATGGATGGCAATTCTCCAAAATCTTCAAGAGGATGATGTTGAATGGAAGGCCCCTTGGATGGTGCCCGATGAAATCTTATACCGATGTGGGGACTTTAACTGGGTCCCTTTGCTTGGGATTTGGGGAGTTGTCAGATATACCCCTTTGTTGGTATTAAGACAGTATAGATAGAGACAGTTCATACCGGTAACACATGGGTTGGCGCAATGTGAGTTTTCTTATAAGGATGACAACTATAAGAGAAAAATTCAAAAAGTATCTAACGCTTGGAAACAAGTTCACCGGATGAAAAGATTTACCGTAGGGGCAATGACAACTCCTGAATATTACCGATGGTGGAGTAAAAGGATCAATGACAACATCCCTAAGTTGAGAGAAGATTGCGTTCAGTCTCTAGAGGAGTATCTGCAGGTGGTTCCGTCAGAATTGGAGATCATCAAACAAGACTTTGAAAAAAGGAGTTCAGAATGGGGAAAGAAGATAGAACAGCTGGAAGAGGAGAATATGCGTTTGGGACTAGACGTCGATGTCCACAAGCTAGAAGCCGAGAAACTAAGGAAGGGAAAGAACAAGGCTGAGGAGGATTTTGACAGTGTAAAAACGGATTATAAGAAGTTGCGATTGTCGATGAGGACTGCCGGTTTAGGCAAAACGTCAGAGCAGTGGCGACTGGAGATCAAGGAAGAAAGAACCAAGGCGGATAAATAGGAGAGGGAATTCCAAGATGTTCGAGCTCAAGAAAGCGTTTTGGAGAAAAGCTTATTAGAATGTCAAAATGAGAAAGCAGACTTAAAAGCTCGGGTGGCGGAGCTGGAAAAGTCACTTAACCTATACCGTGGTCGCAACTCCACGATCAAACTAAGAGCGAGCTTAAATAAGATCGAAGAACTAAAAGGAAAGATAGAAGAGCTTGAGGACGCATTGTACAATTCTGAACTGCGAGTGGAGCTTCTTGAAAGGCATAACGAACAGTACCAAGAGCAGTTCCATCCTGCCCAAAATCAGATTAGAGATAGAGATTACATTATGGGACAAGTCATTACTCAAGTACGAGAAGTAGCCGATCATCCGCAAACCTTAGCAGTTCAAGGCGATGTGCTAAGTTTAAGTTATGAATTAGAATCAAGCCGAGGTCGAGAGTTGGCTCAGCTCCTTAGGAGTGTTAAAACTTTGAGTATAAGGGCAAAGCCGTATATGTAGTCCATTTTATGTAAAGAAATTTGTTTTCTAAATCAAGTTCTTCTAATGAAATTGAATTAGAACCAATGCCTCCCTTTGCATTCATGCATTTATATTACATTTCATTACATGCATTAAGTTTCATTAAGAAGGCCCTAATTAATCAAAATTGTCACAGTTATCCTGGAAACCAACAAAAATCCACCAACCAAACATTACTACGGTACTCGACGTCAAACAAAAGTAATGGATCAGAGGTTAGAAAGGCTAGAACAAATGCAAAAAGAAATGCAAGATAGGATGCAGGAACAATTGGACAGAATTCAACAAGACGCATTGGAATCCCAAAAGATTATGAGCCAGCTAGCACAATTGTTGGTCGATAAAGGAAAAAGCCACGTGATTAATTCAGAAATTATCGGAGGATCTGTTTATCCTCCGTGTTTTACCCGACAAATACCCAAGCACAACAAGACATAGGCCCACAAGGAGCACCTAGACCTCAATATCGAGCTGGCGCCTCAATACCAGTGCATTTTCAAGTAGGCTCGGGTTCTAACCCTGGGGACAACCCTACCAACCCCGTGGTTCCGGATCTTGATGACATAATGAATGGAAAAATTAAAAGCGGGACGCCAAAACAAGCGGAAGAGCGGTGTAGATGGCTAGAGGAAAATTTAGAGCCATGGAAAACATCGACTACCAATGTGGAGTTAGCGCCAGCGATTTAAGTTTGGTTCTCGATCGGTACTCCTCCAAATTCAAGATGCCGGAGTTTGAAAAATACAACGGGACTAGTTGTCCTGGAGCTCATATAACTATGTTCTGTCAAAGAATGACAGGATACGTCAACAATGATCAACTGTTAATCCATTGCTTCCAGGACAGTTTGATCGAATTACGCAACCGGTGGTACAATCAACTGAGTCGCGCTAAAGTTAGTTCATGGAAAGATTTGGCGCAAGCTTTCATGAAGCAATATGGCCATGTGACAGACATAACACCTGATCGAATTACGTTACAGAACATGGAAAAGAAACAAAGCGAGAGTTTGAGCAATATGCCCAACGATGGAGGAAGTGGCAGCGCAAGTCCGACCACCTCTTTTGGAAAGAGAGGTCACTATGCTTTTCATCAATACGTTGAAGGCCCCATTCATCGACCACATGTTGGGGAGTGCCACCAAGAGCTTCTCGGATATGGTAATGTCCGGTGAAATGATCGAAAGCATAATAAGGAGCGGTAAAATAGAAGCGAGGGAAAACTTTAAAAGATCGCCCCAAGGAAAAGGATACGAAGTGAACAATGTAAGCACATATAGCAAGAGCCATTCAAAATCGATTCTGTTGGCCCCAAAATGATAACTCCGGTTACAGACCCCTCAAGGCGGGAGCCCAACACAAGGCCCAACACAAGGACTAACACGAGAGATTTCAATTTCGCCCATTCCAATAACCTACGGGGAATTGTATCAGAAGCTATTCGATACGCACATAGTGTCTCCATATTATCTAGAGCCCATGCAACCACCATACCCTAAATGGTATGACATGAATGCCCAGTGTGAATACCATGCGGGGATATCGGGGCATTCGATCGAGAACTGCACTGCGTTTAAAAAGCGATAGAAAGATTCATTAAGATGGGGTTGGTAAAGCTTGATGACCCATCGGGACCGAACGAGCGTAGTGAGAATCCGTTACCCAATCATCGATAAAGGGTAAGCGTAATCATTGAGAATGGGGGAAGGAGGATCAAAGATGACATTGCGAAGGTAAATACCCTACTGAAATGGGTTTGGAGGCAAATGATAAATCGAGGCCTAATCAAGCAAGAATCAAAGCAAAGGCCCAAAGGAATAGGGAGATATTGCGAGTTCCATGCTAAAGAGGGCCATGACATTCAAAACTGTACTAAATTCAGGGTCATGGTACAGAATATGATGGACAATAAAGAGCTAGAATTTTATGAAGAGATTAAAGGACTAGAAAAGGGAGAGGTCTATGCCTCGGAGGATGGACCCGCTAGAAAAGCTCAAAATCGCCCGGTGGTGATTATTTCAAGACCAAGAAACACGGGATCAGGAATACAACTAGCGCCAAAGGTCATAATCCAAAAACCTGTAGCCTTTCCTTACCAGGATAGCAAAAAGGTTCCTTGGAATTATAATTGCAATGTGATGATCCCGGGAGAAGAGAACCCGATAAATGCTTCAAAGGAGGGTAGCGATGTAGGTTTCTATACACGATGGGAAACGCTACGACAAGCAAATACAAAAGAGGAGTCTATGAAAGGAAAAGCTGTGGCAGTTGAACAAGACAAAGCAAAGACGGCCAGAATTGGGTCACAGGTTAACGAACCCGTGACTAAGAATGAGGCTAGAGAATTCTTAAAATTCTTGAAGCACAGTGAGTACAGCGTGGTGGAGCAATTGCGTAAGCAACCAAACAAATGTCGAGTGCTCGAGTTACTTCTAAGTTCGGAGTCACATCGTAATGCGTTGATAAAAGTGCTAAATGAGACTTATGTTGCTAACGATATCTCTGTGAGCAAGCTAGATCGCCTGGTTAATAACATAAATGCCGACAACTTCATCTTCTTCAACGATGATGAGATTCCGCCAGGCGGTATGGGATCTACCAAGGCCTTGCATATCACTGCCCGTTGCAAGGGGTGTACACTACCGGGGATACTCGTTGACAATGGATCGGCACTAAATGTTTTACCCCTATCCACATTAAATAGGCTACCTGTGGATAGTTCTCACATGAAATCATGCCAAAATATAGTGAGAGCATTTGATGGCACTGAGAAAAGAGTGATGGGAAGAATCGAGATACCTCTATTGATTGGTCCAAGTACATACGAGGTGGACTTTTTGGTAATGGACATCAAACCATCTTACAATTACCTATTGGGGAGGCCTTGGATCCATTCCGCAGGAGCTGTACCATCGTCACTTCACCAAAAAGTGAAGTTGGTAGTAGAGGGTCGATTGGTGACTATAGGTGCAGAAGAAGACATCATTGCGTCAGTTACCGATGATATGCCATATATAGAGACTGATAGTGAAGCGATAGGATGTTCATTCCGATCATTGGAATTCGTAAATGCCACATTTGTCATCGAGAGAAGCAGAATCCCGGAGCCTAAGATATCCAAAGCTACGTCAATGAGCTTATAGCTAACAATGGGAAAGGGAGCGTTGCCTGGAAGAGGACTTGGAAAATACCTCCAGGGACGGGTCGAAGTATCGATCCTGGTTAACAAACAGGACCGTTATGGTTTGGGATATAAGCCTAATGCGAGGGAAAGGAGGAAGGAGATGGAGAAAAAGCAAGAAAAGAGAAGGATACGTTTGAGCGGGATAGAAGCCAAATGGGGACCGATAACCTTTCCCCATATATCTAAGACTTTTGTTTTGGGGGGAATTGTCTACCCTGAGGAGAAGGATGAGGTTACAGAAGGAAGGATTGGAAGGTTGGACATCAATGCCATATCCGCGGAAGAAAGGGTGGAAAGGAATTTATCGGGTATTCGCCCTTACGAACCTGGTAGCGTTCTGAATAACTGGACTGCAGAAGAGATCCCTGTAACATTTAGAACTAATTCAGAGTAATGTTCAGAACACTTGTTGCCCTAAGCCTGGGGGTAACAAGAATCTTTTGTAAAAGGCACATGTCCAAAATCTAATGAAAACTTATCATTCAGTCTCACCTTGAGCAAATATTCTTTCATTCTTTTTCATTCCATTTTTATAATCATACTGTGCATACAAGTATTCTTAGATTCTTTTATTTGGGCCTCTTTTCGTCCCAATAACAGGTCTTCAGATATCAACGAGATGAGCGACGCTGTTACTGACTCAGGATCCCTTTTTGAACAAGACGTGAGTATAAATGATCCTCAAGATTTTGAAGATGACCAAGACAGCGTTTTGTCTCCAGATCTGTTGAGAATGGTGGAGGAAGAAGAAAATCAAATCCTACCCTATAAGGAATCAGTAGAAGTCGTGAGCTTAGAAGAGGGAAGGAATGTAAAGATTGGTACTGGCATTACTAAGGAAACAAGGCGAGACCTCGTTGAGTTACTTCAAGAGTTTAAAGATGTCTTCGCATGGTCCTATCAAGATATGCCGGGGTTGAGTACTGATATCGTGGTACACCGACTGCCTATAAAGGAAGAATGTAAGCCAGTTCAACAAAAGCTTCGAAGGATGAGGCCTGATGTCTTGCTAAAAATAAAGGAAGAAGTTAAAAGCGGTTTGATCTTTGGTTTCTTACAGGTGGTCAAGTATTCAGAATGGGTAGCCAATATAGTCCCTGTTCCTAAGAAAGATGGGAAGGTTCGAATGTGTGTGGACTACAGAGACTTGAACAAAGCCAGCCCAAAAGATAATTTCCCACTGCCTCATATCGATACCTTGGTGGACAACACAGCTGGATACTCACTTTTCTCCTTCATGGACGGCTTCTCAGGATACAACCAGATAAAAATGCATCCTAAAGACATGGAAAAGACTACATTCATAACTATGTGGGGGACATTTTGTTACAAGGTGATGCCATTCGGATTGAAAATTGCCGGGGCAACTTATCAAAGAGCCATGGTAACCCTATTCCATGACATGATGCATAAAGAGATCGAGGTCTATGTTGACGATATGATTGCGAAGTCTAGAACTGAAAAAGAGCATGTACAAGTGTTGAGAAAATTGTTCCTAAGGTTAAGAAAATTCCAGCTAAAACTTAACCCAGCCAAATGTACTTTCGGGGCTAGATCAGGAAAGCTGCTGGGATTCTTAGTCAGCGAAAAGGGAATTGAAATTGACCCAGAAAAAGTTAAAGCCATACAAGAATTACCTCCACCGAGTACTCAGAAAGAAGTTCGAGGTTTTCTGGGAAGACTAAATTACATTGCTCGATTCATTTCACAGTTAACTGAGAAATGTGACCCCATCTTCCGTCTTCTTAGGAAACATAATCCAGGTGTATGGGACGAGGAGTGCCAGAAAACTTTTGAAAAAGTTAAACATTACCTGTCTAACGCCCCAGTATTAATGCCACCATGCCCGAACAAGCCACTGATACTATACTTGACAGTATTTGAAAATTCCATGGGGTGTGTGCTCGGCCAACATGATGAGTCAGGACGAAAAGAAAGAGCAATCTACTATCTTAGTAGGAAGTTCTTGAATGTGAAACGAGATACTCGACAATCAAAAATTATCTTTGCGCCTTGGTGCGGACTACGCGGAGATTGAGACAATACATGTTATACCATACGACTTGGTTAATCTCAAAGTTGGACCCTCTGAAATACATGATGGAATTGATCGCTCTAAATGGAAGGATGGCTGATGGCAAATTTCTTGTCTGAATTTGACATAGTTTATGTGAATCAAAAGGCTATAAAAGGGGCATAATAGCGATTTTTGGCTAGCGAGCTTTAGAAGATTATGAGCCCTTGAGCTTTGATTTTCCAAATGAGGATCGATGTATGTAGCAACCATTGAAGATGATAGCCAAAGAGGCGATGTTTGGAAATTAAACTTGATTGAACTTCAAACGCCGTAGAGGCAACGGAATTAGGGCGATCTTGGTATCTCCGAATGGAATTATTATCCATTCACCAACAAATTGGACTTTGATTGCACAAATAACATGGCGAATCTGAAGCATGCATCATGGGTATCCGTGCGGCTATTGAGCGTAAAATCAAAGTACTAGAGGTGTATGGAGATTCCGCACTAGTAATCTATCACTCAAAGGCGAATGGGAGACAAGGATCCCAAATTGATCGCCATGAAAGTGGTTCTCGAATTGATTGAGGAATTTGATGGTATCACTTTCTGTTATCTCCCGCGAGATGAGAATCAAATGGCCGATGCTTTGGCTACATTCGCTTCCATGATGAAAGTAAATAAACAGGAGGATGTAAAGCCTATCCAAATGAGCATTTATGATGCTCCAGCCCACTGTTATAACGTTGAAGAGGAAAAAGACGACAACCCTTGGTATCAGGACATACTGTGATATGTGAAAAATCACGAATACCCGAGCCAAACAACTGAGAATGACAAGAGAACGTTGAGAAGGCTGGCTAATGACTACGTCTTAGATGGAGAGATCCTGTACAAAAGAGGAAAGGATCAGGTGCTGTTAAGATGTGTGGACGCTGTGGAGGCCAAGCAGATCTTGGAAGAAGTCCATGACGGTATTTGTGGAACACACGCTAACGGTTTCACAATGGCTAGACAAATCATGAGATTCGGATATTATTGGTCTACCATGGAAGGAGACTGCATCAAATATGCTAAGAAGTGCCATAAATGCCAGATTTACGGAGACAAAATTCATATGCCTCCCTCACCCCTTCACGTCATGACTTCCCCATGGCCTTTCTCCATGTGGGGCATGGACGTCATTGGGCCGATATCGCCAAAGGCTTCAAACGGACATCGTTTCATTTTTGTAGTGATTGACTACTTTACTAAGTGGGTAGAGGCTACTTCTTACGCCAACGTCACAAATGCAGCCGTCAGTAAGTTTTTAAAGAAAGAAATCATATGTCGATATGGAATGCCCGAAAAGATTATATCTGACAATGCATTGAACTTGAACAATAGCACGATAGCAGCGGTTTGCAGTCAATTCAAGATCAAGCACCACAACTCATCGCCATATCGTCCGAAGATGAACGGCGCGGTGGAGGCAGCCAATAAAAATATCAAAAGGATTGTGGGGAAAATGACTGAGACCTATAGAGATTGGCACGAGAAGTTACCATTCGCTCCTATGCTTATCGAACGTCCGTCAGGACTTCTACCGGGGCAACACCATTCTCTTTGGTTTATGGAATGGAGGCAGTGCTACCAATTGAGGTCGAAATTCCCTCTCTCCGAGTTTTGTCAGAACTAAAGTTAGACGAAGCAGAATGGGTCCAATCCCGATACGATCAGCTGAACTTGATTGAAGAAAAGAGGTTAAGAGCTATCCGTCATGGTTAAATGTACCAGAAACGAATGATACGAGCTTACAATAAGAAAGTTTGTCCTAGGAACTTCCATGAAGGGAATTTGGTACTGAAGAAGATCCTTCCCATACAAAAGGACTTTAGAGGAAAGTGGATGCCAAATTGGGAAGGACCATATGTGGTGAAGAAGTCATTCTCTGGAGGTACACTGATACTAACTGAAATGGATGGAAAGACTTTGCCTAATCCAGTGAATTCAGATTCAGTGAAGAAGTACTTCGCTTAAAAAATAAAATAATAAATAAAAAGTAACAAAAAGGAAGGAAGGAGAGGCCAAAGTGAAAACCCAAAAGGCGCTTTGTGACCAAAAGGGCTTTGAATTGAAAACACAGTAAAAGGCGGTTCAAATTTTGATCAAATATGGGGCATGTGCTGAATTAGCAAGAAGGAGGATGCTACATCTTGGAGCATCAACAAAGCATCTGAATTTTCCAAACACATATCGAATTCAAAGGGTTCCCCAAAAGTTTGGTGAGAGAAACTCATGCTACGATATCTGGGGCACTGTTTTCATCTCGTTCATTTTGTATCTTAGCACAATTTGCTATTTTAATTTTGAGTTTTGTTCTCAATAAAATCTTATCCATTATGATAATCCTTTTCATTCGAATCTTAGCAAAATTTGCTATCTTGATTAATTTATTCATTTTGAACCTTATTCTCAATTAAATTCCATCTTGTCCATTTTGATAATTTTTTCAAGCATTTTTCATTGAATTAACGATTAACGGATGATAATATTCATGCAAAGGAGTTTTGCACATTACTCTAAAAGTTTCTAAATAATACAGGAACCTGAAACGGGACTATTGTTTAGAGCACACCAAGTTTAAGGGTTGAATATCTAAGAAGGAAAATTCTAAATTAAGATTATCCTTTCGAATTTTGTGGTCTAAGCATGAATTGAACAAACAAGCAATGATCACCGATTGATAAGAAGAGATTGCTTGGAATAGAAAGTTCTACAATTGTGTACAAACATTGGTATGACACCTTGAGAATGGTGTAAGACCAAAGGGATTTAGATCCTATATCCTTGATCTGTGATAGCAGAGGATTGAGAAAAGTCAGATCTTTTTACCCTTGAATTACTGTAGGAGGAGAATAGGTCAAATTTTATTACAGTGGATTGAACTTTGAAGATTACGGTGGGAGCAATCCGATTAAGGAAAAGATGAGTGTTACCAGTCGAACAATATGGTGTTCTGACGTGTTGGTAATAGAGCCTTAATGAATAAAGAGCAATCACAACTCAAACATTAAGAGATCATGTTCATGACATTTTGCATTCATGCATGCACATTTAGTTAGGAGATTTTGATTCATTCCGATCATAACATCCTAATCACTAGACATAGATAGGTTCATAAAATGGACTTTCTGAGTTATGTTCCCGGAGAACAGATCAATGAAGTTATCTATACCCCTGAAGTCGCAGTGGGGTGGACTGAAGTCATCTTATCCAGTCCTATCTCCCTAAGCAGTAGTGGAGCAGATCGAAGACGGCGAATCTTATCTTCCTAAGCATTAGTGAAGCAGATTTAAGCCACCGGTCCTATCTCCCTAAGCAGTAGTGGAGCAGGTCGAAGATGGTAGATCCTATCTCCCTAAGCAGTAGTGGAGCGGGTCGAAGATAGAAGATCTTATCTCCCTAAGCAGTAGTGGAGCAGATCGAAGACGGCGAATCTTATCTTCCTAAGCAGTAGTGGAGCAGATCGAAGACGGCGAATCTCATCTTCCTAAGCAGTAGTGAAGCAAATTTAAGCCACCAGTCCTATCTCCCTAAGTAGTAGTGGAGAAGACAGAATCAATCCTATCTCCCTAAAGTCGCGGTGGAGTGGATTAAAACCACAAACTTCGTCCCTCTGAAGTTTTTGCGGAAAAGATCAAAGCAACAAGACACAGTGGGCAGGAGTGAAGTTATTCAAAGAAGAGAAGCACCAGAAGAAGTCAAGACTTGGTATGACCGGGCAAAATTGGTCCTTTTAAAATCTTTGCTCCATTCTCGTTACACAACAATGAGCAAAGAGGGGCAGCTGTAGAGGCCCAATTTAGCCCAGGCCCGAAACAAAACCAAAATAATAAAATGACCCACGTACAACAAGCCCAAAACGGCCCGGATTCTAAACGGCCCAAGGGGGCCCAAAGACTAGGCAAGCGCAGGGAACCCTAGGGTTCCCTCTCCTTTGCGTCGCTCCTCCTCGGGCGCAACGCCCATGCCTCGTCCCGAGGCCTGCCCAGCCTCCATTGACACCAAAATAGCAATCCTCTCCGTTGACCCCCGACACCTGCAAAAAAGACCAAAAGAAGCAGCACAGAAACGGCAACGAGAAGACAGAAACAAAAGCAAAACATAGAAAAGAAAATAGCGAACAGTAACATGGACCAACAGTGTAATCGTGGCTATAAAAGCCACTAAAATAACCTTGTAAGAAAAAAAGAGGGATCAATCGAATAGAAAAGGAGAGCAAAAGTCAATAAAAAAAAAGGTTGATAATCTATTTTATCTTCAAGTTTCTACTCCTGTTTTTTTTAATTTCTTTTTCTTTTTCGAATATTATTATAAGTATAAAGAGGAAAAGGGGTTAAAACGTGCTTGGGGTTGGGTCGTATGGCGTCGACGGAGGTCCCTCCGTTCGTCAAGGTCACGAAAGCCCTTCGAGGGTTCGTTAGTGTTGCAACGGGGACGAAGGCGAAAGGCCATTTCTTTTCTTTTCCATTTCGTTTTTAAGTACCTAAATTGGTTTTGTTACCTTTTTTTTCCTTTTATAAAAAAAGAAGGGGATAAAGAAGCCTCACCAAGGCGCCGTTGGAACCTCTTCATCGGTCTTCGTTGAGTAGAAGGGGAGCACCGAATGTGGCTACCGAGGTGAGGGGATCTGTCTCTTTTAGGGATTAAATTGTTAGGTTTTAGTTTTTCTTTTCTTTTTTTTGAAGTATTTAAAGGTGACTTTAAAACGGCGTTGTATGAGGCTTTTAACCCAGTGACCCGATCCAACCGCGGCTAGATCCGCGCGTTTTGACGTAGGGAGGGTTATTTGCGCGCCATGTCCTCCACTTTTGTGCCTTGGTTCAATCTAGTTGCCGTTGTTTTTAAATTGGGCCACTTATTTTCCTACGGACTTCATCTTGGTCCCCATGCTACGCTGCGTTTAGAGAGAGTGGGAAATATTTCCGATTAACCCTCCACGTTGTTCGCACATTGCACATGGGTCCTTGTTTGGTTTTATTTATGTTTGTTCCCTTGTAATTCGGTTTTAACTTCGATTTAATCCCTTTCGTTTCTTTGGCTTACTATTAATTATTATTACTCTTATTATTATAGATTATTATATTTGTTCATATTTTCATTAATATTTATATGTGTATACTGTTATTTTAAGCTATTATCATATGTTGGCATTTAATCTCATTATTTTCCTTTTTGTAACGCATTATTATGATGGGTTTATTGTACATTATTACATCAAGTCTTTTTATATTGTTATTATATATTGATATTTAATTTCATTATGTATAACTTTATATGTTTTCTACGCTAATCTAGTATAATATATATATATATATATATTCGTGTGCAATCTTATTTTATAATACCCTTTTAAAGCCCATTTATACACCTATGTATATATTCTACATATATATATACACATACTTTATATACTTTCTATAATTTTATACATATTTTAATGCATATACGTACGCTTACCTACATGTTTATATATATTTTCTACAATAATTTTGAAACATATACATATATATACGTTTTGCAAACTTCCATAATTTTACATTTATATATATATATATATATATATCTTTTACATTTCTATAGTTCTATTCATTTTCTTTGTTCATTTCTTTATTTACATTTTCATTATTATTTTGAGAGAACGTTTTGATCTTATTTGCTTATATGTATTGCTATTTTACATGTCATTGATTTGCCTTTTTTTATCCAATTTCCTTTCATTGCTATTACTCGTACTATTTATGCTACGCCATTGTATTCATTAACATCTTATTACGCATACTAATACCCTTTTTTAAAAAAATAATAAAATTTTCAAAATAAGGCAATATTTTACGTTTGGAGAATCGAGGAAACGTGCCCTAACGTGTTGGGTGTCGATTACTCGTTTAACCAAATAGTCGAATATCCTTTCGAAGTTTTAAAATAAGGCAATGTTTTACGTTTGGAAAATCGAGGAAACGTGCCCTAACGTGTTGGGTGTCGATTACTCGTTTAACGAAATAGTCGAATATCCTTTCGAAATTTTAAAATAAGGCAATGTTTTGTATTTGGAAATTCGGGAGAACGTATCCTAACGCGCTGGATTTCGATTTCTCGTTCGTCCAAATAGCCAAATATCCTCTTAATTTTCAATCCGTCATTCGAGGTTTTTTTTAGGATCGTACCCTAAATCTCTTTAAAATTTTCAATCTTCGACATTAAGAAATTAATTAATCAACTTAGGTACCAATTTTGGGCGTTACGAGGGTGCTAACCCTTCCTCGTACGTAACCGACTCCCGAACCCATTTTTCTAAATTTCGTAGACCAAAATCGTTGTTTTAATAAAATTAAATTGTTTATTAAAAACAACCCCTTTTACAAGGTGGTCTAATCACACCTCATTAAAAATGATTGGTGGCGACTCCTGTTTCGTTTTTATTTTTTAAAACCCAAGTCAACGCCGTTTTTATCAAAAAATGGTGTCAACAGACCTCATCCTCATGCATCGGTGTTTTTCCTTTCTGGATCAAGTCAGCAACTGTTGTGATAACTCGAAATAGGGCCTAATCGGAATAGTGGTTTCGTAACCACAAATTCAAAGTGAAATAGTTTAATTTTATAAATTTTTATTAGTTACTGATTGATTGAAATATGAAAATATGAATAGAAAATTTTAATGATTTAGTGCCTAATTGAATTTTTAGGACTAAATCTAGAAAAATGCAAAGTGTGTCTAATTAGTGATTAAATGACTTAATTGAATTATTGCATGAAATTGGAAGTGTTTATGTGGCAATTAGACCATAAATTAGTGTTATGGACACAAAAGGGTAATTCTAGAAAAATATCTAAGTAATGGGTCAAGGGCATTTTTGTCCAAATTGAGAAAAAGACAAAATAAAGTGAAAATAAGTGTCCATCTTCTTCAAAATTGAAGAGCTTGCTGCCGAAACTTTCATGCTTCAATAGTTAGGGTTTTTGATTTTTCTAAGCTCAATTGTAAGTGATTTCTTGCCCCGTTTTTAATTATTTTCGTATTTTTATGCTTATTGAAGCTTGAATTTCATGTTTCTACTATTTAATTTAAATGAAATTAAAGTTTAAAAATTGACCCATTCATGATATAATTGTAAATTGATTAGTGATGTTAGATAATGAATGTTTGAAGTGTTAATTACAAGTTTTACTAGATGAATTTTGATGAAAATGTTGAAAAAGGGCTAAATTGTGAAAGATGGTAAAGTGTGCATAAAGTTGTGATTTTGTGAAATTGAGGGCTGTTATGAGCATGAAATATGATTTAGTGAAGTTTGAAATTTAAAAATTTAGTGAATTTTATTTTTACGAGCTTTGGGACAAAAGTAGAATTTTTGAAAAGTTATGGGAAAAAATGTAAATTTGCCAAAATGTTGTGTATGAATTGTATTTGAATGAAATGTTGATAAAATGTATTAAATTGTGTTAATATAGATCAAGAAAGAAGAAATAGTGGAACTGATCGGGAAAGAGAAAGTTATCGACTAAATTACAAAATAGTCGTTTTGCATCCGAGGTAAGTTATGTGTAAATAATAGTAATATATTTTATAAATTGTGAATTTTATTTGATATGTGAATCAATATTGAATGTGGAAGGAAAATTGTTCATGAATTATTCAAGTGATAAAGTCTTTAAAATAAAGTGTTAAGTGTAAATTCGATTGAACTTAGGAATAGAAGTGGATACAAGTGACATGTCACTAGAGACCAAGTGTTACTGAGTGTTACAGATGAGTCCCGGTCTTTGGGTGATCTAGCATGTGTTGCAGACACTGACGACTTGTGTGAGCAGCCCATGGACATTTCAGTATTATTGATCGGTGGTAGCTTGGCCACGTTTTAGTGGTAACCGGCTATATAACGATGGTAACCGGCTACATTTCGATGGTAACCGGCTACATAACGATGGTAACCGGCTACATATCGATGTTGCACTTATGTGCTAAATCTCTACGTATCTGTGTATATTCCGAGTGTTCAACTGGATTAATAATGAGTTAAAGTGAATATGAAATGAAGTGTGTATGCAGGTACAATTGAAAGAATGAGCATATGTGATAAATGTTAAGTGTGAAAATGTATATGAAAGTGAATTGGTAAGATTGTGCATGTGTAAGTGATTGAAATTGCTAAGGAATGTTTTGATTAGTTATATGCTAAAAGTGTTATTTATTAAATGAGTACCTATTATTTACATGTAAGTTACTAAGCTATTTGTAGCTTACACATTTTCTCATTTCCTTTGTTTTATAGTGATTTGAACTTGATCGAATTGGGGATCGTCGGAGCTCGTATCACACTATCATAATCATCTCGGTATTATGTGCTTTTCAAAATGTTTAAACTATGGCATGTATAGAGTCCTAATCATTTTGAGTATGTTCATATGATATGGCTAAGATTAGCTATTGAAATGGTTAGTAAAGATTATGTTTTGGTATTATGTATGTGTAAATGGTAGCTAATACAAAGAAGCAGTTTCTTTGACAGCAGCAGTGACGTGAATGTGAAAAATCACCATAAATAGTAGAAATGGAATTAGAGAGTGAATTCTATATGGAATTAAATCTTATCAAGTATATTTTTATATGAAAGAAACGGTGTAGGCAAAGGAATTATGTATTTTGAGATATTTGAATTTTAGTGAGACAGGGTCAGAATGGTTTTTGTAGTCCCCTGTTCTAACTTTGTAAAATCATTATAAATTGTAAAGAAATAATTATAGGTCATAATTTATATTTCTAGATTCCTTAGTGAGTCTATTTTTAAAAGAAATAAACGGTAACCTTATATGAATTCTGTACAAAGAGATAATTGATTTTTAGTGGCAAGAGGTCAGATCTATCAAGCTGTGAAATGGGGGATACTTTAATGAATAAAATGTACGAATTGGATAAATAAAAAATTCTTAAAATTTTATGGTAAGTAGGAATATGAGTCTAGTTTTAGGGAAAATTTACGGATTTAAATTTTGAGTCTCGTAACTCAAGTTATAATTAAATTAGTGACAGTCATGCGGGTGGACAGTTTTGTTGTGAACAGTAAATTTAATTTTAAAAGCAAATTTTTATGCTCCGAATTGGTAAGTTAAATTGGATGAAATCTCGTACTCGATTCCGGTGACGGTCTCGTGTAAGGGGTGTTACAACTGTCCTCCTTGGTTTAACCATATCGGGGGATTAACACCTCCCGCTGCGGGTAAAGTGTCCTACTCTGCTAACACCTTCATTAGTAGCCTTTAACTTTTCACATTCAGGTACAACAATATGGACATCATATTTCCATGATACCGCCTTATTGTCCTTGTAAGGGAAAGGAGATGGCACTTCGATTATCACCTTTTGTTTAACTTCCTCCTTATTCGCCTCGTAATAAATCACCAAAGGTCAATTGGCGCTATAAGGGATAGCTAATGGTTGATTATCAGAGACGCATATTTCTCCTTCCTCTGCTTCCTCCATTCTATCAAAGATCTTGACCTCCTTGTTATCCATCATGTCTTGAAGTAGTTTTCTGAATTCCTCACAAGATTAGATGTCATGCCCTTCGACGCCATGAAAGTCACAAAAACTCTAACCTTTTGTATTTTCTTCTTTGAAAATTGTGTTGGATGGACAAAACAAACCCTTTTCAACAATGACCTCCCATACCTTACACAAAGGCATCCTTACTTTGGCAACACAGCTTTTGGCTCGCCACTCGTCTTCATTTGTCACCGCATTCACATTCCCATCAGCATGATTAGAAAGAGGATTTTTGGCCACATTACAAACACCATCAAATCTTAGAATGCCAGCATCAATGAGACCTTGAACCCTCTTTTCAAAGGCAAGGCAATTTTCTATAGAATGCCCCTAATTTCCAGCGTGATACATGCAACTAGCGTTAGGATTATACCATTTCGGGTATGGGGGCTTCAGGGGTGCCATATAATGTAGGGATATTAATTTCTTCTCCAATAGTTTCGGGTATAATTCTCCGTATGACACGAGAATTGGGGTGAATTGAGGATTTTCAATACTGGATTTCGCTGGTCTTTGTTCATTTTTGGGTTGGCTTCGTATAGGCATGGTGTTTGGTAGGAACATGGTGAACGGTCTTTGGTTATTCATGGCGTAGACGGGGTAAGAAGGTGCTTGACAGTAAGGATCTTGGGGAGAAAAGTAGAATTTTAAAGGTGGGCGATAGCGAAGTCGTGATTGGGCTGAGTACGGATTGGAGGTATAATGGCTCTCGGTTTCAACCATATGGGTTTCTGCCTCTTTTTTTCTTACGGGTACTGCCCTTTTTGAAATCTCAGGGTCTTCCATCCTCCCACTCTTCATGGCTTTTTCTATAAGCTCCCCGGATATTACAATGTCTGCGAAGTTTTTCGTGGCGCTTCCTACCAACTTATCGTAAAACGACGCTTTTAGAGTGTTAATGAAGAGGATTGTTATCTCAATTTTAGTTAATGGGGGTTCTACTTGAGCCAAGATATCCCTCTATCTTTGTGCATATTATTTAAAAGTCTCCGTCGACTTCTTTTCCATCATTTGTAAAGTTAGTCGATTAGATACAATATTTGATACATACTTGTATTGCTCACAAAAAGCTGATGCTAAGTCTTTCCATGATCAGATCCTTTCTCTATTAAGCTGATTATACTATCGAAAAGTCGATCCGACCAAACTATCTTGGAAGCAGTGTATCAGCAATTTATCCCCATTACGTAGCCAATCATCTTCAGGCAAAACATGATAAGATGCACTTTTGGACATCTTGTCCCATCATATTTTTTAAAATCTGGTGCCTTGAATTTCAGGGGTAGAACCAGATCGGGCACCAAACTGAGCTCTTTGGCACTCAACGCAGGGAAGACTTGAGTACCTTATATTGCCTTGAGCCTTTCTTCCAGGATCCTATACTTATCTTGAGCATTATGATCATTAATTTTCAACATTTCTATTTCTACAGGATCGTCAAATTTTGGAACAATTGGATCTGAAGGATTAGCCCAAGGGTTCGATATGAATATCCCTTGCCCTAGATGAGTAAGTGGTGCAGGATGTTGCTCCAAGATTGTAGGTTCCCCTTGGGGATATCCTCTTTGTGTTGTATAGGCGTGAGGTGAAGTGAATCTTGGGGGATAAAGTGGATCCTGATTATTATTAGCTCTTGACTGGGGCTCTATGATATCGGGGCTCTGCATAGGTCCCTTTCCTTTGACCAAGGCTGTCATAATCTCCATCATTCTGGCCATTTGATCCCTTTGCTCGAGTGATTCCTCTCGAGATCTTACCATTAGATCTCTCACCTCTTACTGTGACTTAGCCAGCTACTCTTGCAACTCTCTTTGGGTCCTTTTCATCTTTTCATCTTTTCAATTCTTTCGTTGACTTCAGCATCCATAGCTTTAGCTCTTAGACATGTCCTATAAGAATGACGTGATTCTAGACTTGTAGTGTCATAACTGTGGATTATATGGTTTTAGCTTTAGTGAATAATTAGGGTGATATGTACATGCAATGAATGAATGAATGAATGACTAATGAAAGTTAGTCATGCGCAAATATGCAAAAAATAGGTGTGGATTTCAAGATATCCCCATACTTGGGCGTTTCATTGATCAAAAGAGTCCATTACAAAACATTTTGCCATATTTGATTTAACAGTTACACAAATTTCCTAGCCACATCGCCTTGTTTTCTTACACGTTCTAGAAACTCCGGTATACTCAATCTTTGACTTGGAGGGAATTGGCAACTGAGAGCTTCTGCTCCATCCAATAGTTGCACTATTTGCATAGTCGCCTTGCGAATTTTATTGACCAAACTGCCGATATGCATATTCTTTTCTTGGAGAGCTATTTCGTAGGCATGAATGTTTCTATCATGCTGACCATTCTTCTCTTCTAGGGCTTTTAGAAGGTCATCCAAATATTGCTAATGAACTTGCAGCGTATTTTCTAAATCTCTTATCTTTCCTTTTAGCTCTTGACGCTCGGGCTGACTGGTCATTAATTCTACAGACAAGGTTTCGTATTCAACATTCGTCTTCCTTAACTCCATCATAGCACGGGTAGCTTTTTCCTCTTCCTTCTTCACTTTCCCTCTCCAGAACTCTATCCCACCTTTGATGTTGCTTATTTCTTCCTTCTATTTTACCGATGATTTTCCCAGTCTACTATTCCTTATGGTGCCTCGTAACTTCTTATTTTCCAAATGAAGATCCCTTAAATCATTTCTTGTGATCTTAGCTTCTTTTTGAACTTTCTCGGTTCTGGATTTTTCTATTTAAACATCAATCTTCAGTTGGTAGTTTTCCTCCTGAAGAGAACTAATATCTCGTAATAGCTTGGCTTTTTCACATTTAAATTAATGTCTTGCCATCTCCAGCTCGGATAGCATTTCTTCTGAAAATGGATTTTGTAAAGCATAATCAGTCGATGGGGTTAGTTGATTCTTCACTCGTTGTTGTCTCCTTATGTCATAATCTATAGTGATAGTATCAGCATATTTCCCTCCAGGAATTTACAGTATCTTGGACCTTTTTCATATAACCCTCACCCGTAAAGGCAAACTCGGATTGTGCCAATCCATCGGTAACTGGTATGAACTATCGCGAAGCAAACTATCTTTGAACCATCAACGGAACATATCCAACTCCTCCCTATAATCCTAGTAAAGGCACCCAATCTTGGTTTCCACAATTGTATAACAAGACAGACTGACGGATCCAAGGTGCTCTCTAAGTTATATCTTTGACACGGAGGTTCTAAAAAACCGAGACCCAGTGCTATTAAGTGACATCCTTTGGCCAATATTTTTCAAGGTATGCTGCCAACGAAGCGAATGTCTTTGAAAACATATGGAAAAGTGTGTGCTCCACTTTCCAAAAGTGGCTAAAAATCTAGACATTAAGTAATTGAGCGCATCCAATAAAACTCCTTTCCCTTTTCATCCTACAACTACTTAGAGATCTAAAAGTTTCAGCCAAGATAGTCGGGACAGGGTTGATTCCTTCCCTCAACTTTTCGAACAAATCCACTACCGCAACTTCTAAATGCCTGAGAACCTTTGGGAAGACGATCAGTCTGTAAATGGCCAAAGCAAACAGATCTACTCTCTTCAAAATATCTGGATGATTTTGAACTAACTCTCCAAAAAGAAAACCACGGAACACAACTGACTACATTCTTCTTCCTTATCTATTTTTCAACCCATGTATCAGTCATCCTTGTCAATTTCATTATCTTTTTCTTAAAGCTCATCGGTTTAGGCTCCTTCACATATATTTTGTTGAGTTGTACATTGTCAATGCGAAGTAGGACAGCATACTCCTATATGGTCGGAGTCATGCCTTTTTGATTGAAAGTGAAACACTAGTAGGCTGGGTCCCAGAATCGAACCATGGCTTGAATCAACTGCTCGTCCACATTGATTGCTATCAAGTGAGCTATATCCCCATACTTTTCAGTGAAAATACCTCTAGTATCTAAGTCCTACTGTTTCCAGATCCTAGTCAAGTTTTCGAGGTCATTCTAATGAGCATTCGAAGTCATGTGCTCGGGAAGATTAGAGATATATCCTTATTTTAAACTATCCCATTTTTCTTTCTGGGTCCTTAAAAGCCAATCTCGAAATACGATTTTTCCTGATTACTTGCGTAATTGACTCCTCTATCAGAAACCCTTTTTTTGGCAAGCAATCTCTAATCAACACTTTCCTAATAGGATGCCTATGATGTACGATGAGAAACAAAATGAAGATAAATAGACTTAGTCAATAATCACAACAAATATAAACCATGATAAATCTAACAAATTAAGCTATTTAATCATGCATTTTGGAGAAACTAACCCACGTTTTCACCCAACTATGTTTTACGAAATAAACCTACCCCACAAACTCATCAAATAATATACCCAATCCAAATTTATTAAACGGACCTGGTTCCCTTGCGAAAAATGTAAATGTCAAAGAAATAAAAGGTAAAAGACATTTCTCCCATGTACTTATTTGGTGACTATTCAACGGACGGAGGTTCGGTATGGCTCTGATTGGGTGACTTGTACGGTTCATTATATGTGGTTTTGATTCTAGAAAGGTACTCGAATTGCCCGTACTGTCGCCTACAACCTCAGTCATCACCCATCACAGGCTCGCGAGCTCACTTCGAGGGATTACATTTACTTATGCCTATGTGGAGGGACAAGTTAACTCACGAAAGCATAAGTCATGTGTAACCCGGAAGCATTTCACTAGCCTGTGCGGAGGGACGAGTTAACTCACGAAGGCTAGCATTTACTTCCACTTAAACGGACGGAGCTTGGGTGGAGAGCTCATGTTATGCAAGAATGCAAGTGCACGGTGTGTGGGGAGAAACTCACGAACCTTTTTTTGCTCCTTTTTTTTTACTAAAAAAACTAAAATTGTAAGACTTAGAGCTCAAAAGCAAAAAAAGTAAAGCAAGTTAGAAAAATATTTGCAACATGACATAGACGCATGATTTTTCAAAAAAAAAAATAGGGATCATGCTTAAACGTTAATTTGAATAAGGAATTTAAAAATTTTGATAACACGCATTTAATATCAGACTCGACTCGATCTAGGCTCCCCAGTAGAGTCGCTAGCTGTAGCAACCTAAAATTTTCGCAAGCGCTAGTCGAGGTCGTTACGAAAGGAAATCTTATCTTGACGATTATTGAAAATTTGGAAAAAGTCTCAATTTTTTAAAAAAAAAGAGGAGTCGCCACCGGTCTTTTTTCTAAGTGTGATCGGACACCTATTAAATTCTCTTTTTAAAAGAAAAATTATTTTTTTTAGAAATTCCTTTACAAAGAGTCAATCTTAGGTCTGCGTCAAAATCCAGAGAATTAGAGTTCGAGAGTAAATTACGCACGAGGAAGGTATTAACACCCTTGTGAAGCCCAAAATCGGTATCTCATTGAGCGCGCGTTGTCTTAATTTTCAAAAATACGAGTTCAATTTAATATTTAATCATGATCCGATTAAAAAATGAGAATTTTGATAAATTACATAATATTGCATTATATATATTTTAAAATGAAATTTTGATGATTTACGAGTAAAAATAAAGATTTTATTTTTTTAATGAGAGAAATTTTCAATTTTTCAATTTTTAGAAGAGCGTTCCATATTTAACAAAAATCAATGATATCCACCCAGCATAGCAGTGAAATCAATGACTTAATGCTAAATCGGTTTGTTGTCTTATATATTGAAATTATTTAAATTTAAAATCGTAAATGAAGTAAACATAATAATATTTCAAAAAGGCCATTTAAAAATGCTAATTTAATTAAAATGAGATGTCTTTTAAATACATGGACTAAATTTAAAATGGATTAAAAGTTTACCAAAAGCCCAAGGCTATAGACGTGAACCGATGCAATCAGGCCTCCTTTCTCTCACTTTTTTTTCACTTTGGGCTACTGCTGGATGGGCTGACTGGATTGGGCTGCAGTTGGAGTGAGTCTGTTGCTGCTGTTGGGTCTGCTAGGTTGGTCTGCTGCTATTGGGCTGACTAAATTGGGCTGCTGGTGGAGTGAGTCTGCTAGGTTGGTCTGCTGCTAGGCTGACTGGATTGGGCTACGGCTAGAGTGGGTCTACTGCTGCAACAGGTCAAACTTAGTTCGGTGATACGGGTCGGGTTGGGTTCGGTGGCACGGGTCGAGTTGGACTCGACTGTTTTTTTTATTTTTTTCTTTCTTTTTCTATTTTTTCTCTCTAACCCTAGCCTCTTTTCAACTCACTTGCCGTCGTTTACAACTGTCAGAGCTTCGATCGGGCACCATCAGAACACTCTTCTCCACCATCTCTCTTTAAACGGTCGGTTAGTTTTCCAAGAATCCGACCCAAATTTGATGAAACAAAGGCCAAAGCTTTGATCTCTTTCTTTCTCCGATCTCCCTTTTACACCGTCAGATCACCACCGGTCTCCATATGTGGTACATCATACCGTGGTTCACTTTACCCCCATTGGGATCGTTGAACAGAGATCCAGAGTTTCGAACCCGAACTCGAACAGATAAGTCCTTTGAATTTCCTTTTTATTTTTTGCTTCTATTTTTTTACTGATTTTGGGTTATTTGGTTTTGGTTACTGCTTTCAGTTATTTGGTTTTCCTAGGTTTGGGATTTTGAGTGGAGGTGATGAGTGGGGCAATGATGGTGGTGCCCAAATGGTGAGGTGATGGAGGGTGCTGCTATGGTTGTACCGAGATGGTTGATTTTTAGAGGCTTAGTTTCGGTTGAGAGAGAGAGAGAATAATGATTGGTGATTAAGGGTCACTAGTGATCCCCAAGAGAGGAGCCAGAGGCGATGGAGAAAAATGGTGAAAAAGGCTGAGAATCGGTGATTGTAGGTAGGGATGATGGGTGTATTAGGAGTGGTGGGGCAGTGGGGGTGATGGGCGGTCGCGGTGGTGGTCTGAGGAAATGGTCGTGGTGACTGAAAGGTAAAGAAAGATTTTTGACGTTTATTTTTTGAAAGCTTTCTATTTTTTTCCTTTTTTTTTTTTGCTGCTCCCAAAAGCCTTCTTTTATGCTGATCCCTCTTTCTCCCTCTCTGTTTTCAGGTAGAAATAGAGGGACAAAGGCCATCATAAGCCTAGGCCGATCACCGGAAATAGCTGAGGGTGGGGGCTCGAAGTACGCCTGGTTGCTGCTAGGGGACAGCCTGACGCGCCGGAAGGACTGAATTGTAGAGGACGTAAAACTCTAAGGGCCAAAATATAATTTTAGAAAAAGTGAGGGGCCAAAATATAATTTTAGAAAAGTGGAGGTCAAAATGTAAATAGTATATTTTTTTGTATTTTCCTTTTTCTTATTATTTTTTTAAAAAAATTAATATAACATAAAAAACAAAAACACTAATGGGCTAAAGCCCAAACAAGTCCAAAATTAGATTGGTATAAGCCCTATTATCAATTCACAACAGGCCCAATCATTGGGCCCATATGAGACAGGCCGAAACCTTAAATCCATTGATCCAAAAAACACTTTGAGCTCAAATTATCCAAACTCGTAATTTGGAAATAAAAATTAAAACACGAGATCCGAAGCGGACAAAATTTAGTGATTACAATAATTATTTATTCTTATTTTTAGCTTATTTAAGCACAATTGTTCATGTAAACTGAAGTGTGAAAAATGAAAAATAGAAGTTCATAATTTGATTACTTCTTCATTTTTTTTTGTTTTTATTGCTTTTAGTCTCAATACAATTTTCATCAAATATCCAACAATTGGTATCAAAACTAGCCATCTATGTGGACCTTAACCTCTATTTCCATTAAAAAAAATTGTCTTCAGTAAGCTTTTCACTGCCTCCACCCTTTGTTTTTATAGGAGAAAACTACCATATTTGGGTAGTAAAAGTGAATACTTATCTTCAAGCCTTTGATCTTTGGAAGGTTGTAAATATTGAAATAGAACCACCAACCTTGAAAGCAAATCCAACACTTGCTCATATGAGACAATACAGTGAAGAATGTGCAAAAACAAAACATAAGGCAATGTCTTGCTTGCAAAATAATGTTTCAAATGTAATTTTTACAGGAATTATAGCTTCTGACATTCCAAACAAGCTTGGGATAAGCTCAATGAGGAGTTTTACGGTTCGCAAAAGACAAGGCGCAACAGTTGATCAATCTCAAATGAGATTTTAAATACCTCAAGATGAAATAAGCTGAGACTTTAAAGTAATATTTAGATAATCATAGCAGTGGTAAGCCACATAAGACTGCTAAGGGACCAGTTTGCGTACAATTGAGTAGTTGTGAAGGTGATTATGACACTTTCTGAGAGATATGAATGAAAGATATCATCACTAGAAGATTCGAGGGATCTGTCAATCATCTCACTATCGAAACTAATTAATGTTCTGTATGTTCAAAAACAAAGAAGGGTACGTGGAGAAGAGGGGCACATTGAGAGAGCCTTTCAAGCTAGAAACAAAGAAGGCTTGAGCTCTTCAAATCAGAAAGGAAAGAAAAGTTGGTCAGATAAGAAAGAAAAGTAAAAAAAAAAAAAGAATGGAAAGAAAGAAATCCACCACGCTCGTGTTGTAAGAAGTTGGGTCAACCTGAGAGAGTCTGTTGGTTCAGGTGTAATGCTCAATGCAGAAATTGTAAGTAGTTCGGCCATGAAGGAAGGGTGTGCAAGAATAAATGGCATGCACAACAAAAAAATGTTCAGGCACAAACAACAGAATCCAATCAAGAAGAATTAATGTTCGATGCCTCCTACGAAGCCAGTTTGCTGCATCATGCGAACCCTCCAATAAAGAAAGAATTGGCTTGTTAACAGTGATTGTACAAGTCACATGACTGTAGATGCAAGCATCTTCAAGAGCATTGATAAAAGTTTCCACTCCAAGGTGAAAAATGGAAATGACCAGTACATCAAAGCAGTAGGAGAGGGAGATGTTTTTATTAAAACTCCATCAGGTACTAGACTTGTAACTGACTTTTTTTAGCTCTTGACATAGATCAAAATTTGCTAACTGTAGGTCAATTTCTCGAGAAGAGATATTATGTGGTACTCAAGGACAATAAATGTTTAATCTTTGATCCTAGTGGATGTGAGCTCATATCAACAACGATGACTGATAGAAGTTTTGTTATTAATTGGAACTTGGCAACTTCTGTTGCTTATGCCAGTTCGCTAGATGAAACCAAATTATGGTACGAGAGAATGAGAAACGTTGACTACAAATTCTTAAGTCAAATGTTTAAAAAAGTTTGGTTGAAAATTTATCAAGCATGGTAAATCATAAAGATGTATGTGAAGTGTGCCAGCTTGGGAAACGGATGAGGCTTCCATTTCTTGTGAAAAGAGCATGGCGAGCCAGTGAAAAGATACACTTAGTATATCTTGAAATTTACGGACCCATGAAAACAAGTTTACCAAATGGAAGTAGGTACTTTGTGTTGTTTATTGATGACTGTACAATGTTCTGTTGGGTGTACTTCATGAAGAATAAGTTCGAAGTGGCTAAAATCTTCTTCAATTTTAAAGCTATGATGGAGAATCTAAATGGTTGCAAGCTTAAGATGATAAGGTCAGATAATGGGGCAGAGTAAACTTCAAAAAAAATTTTAAAATTCTGTGAAGAGGCTGATGTCTATCATCAGTTGAGCAATATGTATACTCTACAACAGAATGGAGTAAGTGACAGAAAAAATAGAACAATAATAAATATGGCTCGCTGCTTGTTGTTTGAGAGCAAATTGCCAAATGATTTTTGGGCAGAAGTAGTAAACACTATTGTTTGCTTGCTAAATAGACTTCCAACTAAAACTGCTGAAGGGAAGACACCATTTGAGGCTTGGTATGGTTTTAAATCCTCTGTTTCTCACCTAAGAGTGTTTGGTTGCACTTGCTTTGTTCATGTTCTAAGAAAGGAAAGAAACAAGTTAGACAGTAGATCGCAACTAGGAATTTTTTTCGGATATTCCAGTGTTAAGAAAGGTTATAGAATTTATAACCCTTTCTCCAAAAAGATGATTACAAGAAAAGATGTGAAGTTCAATAAAGGGAGAATTTTGAAATGGGATGCAACAGAGGAGGAGATGCGCAAATAGGGGGGACTGAAACTTGATCTACAACCCATTGGAGATCAAATTGAAAATGATGCAGTTGATGTGGAAAAATGTCATGAAAGATGAAATCAGCATGATAAACAAAAATGAAACATGGAAACTGGTAGACAACCAATTCATAAGAAAATAATTGGATTTAAATAGGTGTTCAAGACTGAGATGAATCCTGATGGTTTAGTCAATAGATACAAAGCCAGAAAAGTTGTGGAGGGTTTAGCCAACAATATGGAGTGAATTTCATTGAAACCTTCGCACTAGTAGCAAGGTTAGATACCATAAGGCTACTACTAATTCTTGCAGCTCAAAAGGGTTAGAGAATACATCAAATGGATGTGAAGTTATCCTTTCTGAATGATTTCTTGAAGGAAGAAATTAATGTCAAATAGCCTCAAGGGGTCGTAATGCCTAGATGCAAAGCGAAGGTATACAAACTAAAAAAATCTTTGTATGGCCTAAAGTAAGCACCAAGGGCGTGGTGTGAAAAGATCAACAACCATCTAACAGAGTTGGGACTTGAAAGAAGTGTCAGTGATCCCACACTATATGTGGAGAAAGCTGGTAATGAAACACTTCTTTTATATGATTATATGTTAATGATTTACTTGTGATTGGCAGCAACAACGAATTGGTGGTTGATTTCAAAGAGTAGATGCAAGTGAAGTTTGAAATGTCAGAATTGGGAGAAATGACATACTTCCTTGGTCTAAAAGTAATTCAAGCTCGCGATACAATTTTTATAACCCAAAAGGGGTTTACAATGAAGATTCTGCGAAGATACTGTATGAAGAATTGTAAGCTGACGAACACCCTTATCGCACAAGGTGAAAATTTTTCCAGCAATGAAGATGTTGAAAGAGTTGATGAAACAAGCTATAGAAACTTAGTTGAATGGCTGCTTTATTTGAATGAATCTAGACTTGACATGATGTACGCTGTAGGTCCATTGTCAAGGTACATGCATTATTGTGATGTGAACCATTACAGAGCAGCCGAAAGAGTTTTGCGATATGTAAGAGGAACTTTAAACGATGAAGTGTTTGTGAAGACTAAAAATATCAAGTTACTTAGATACTCAGACAGTGATTAGGTTGGGTCTACTGAAGATATGAAGAGTACCTCAGGTTATTTCTTCACTCTAGGATCCAATGGTTTTTTATTTTAGCTCAAAGAAGTAGGAAACAATAGCACAATCAACTGCTGAAGCAGAATATGTTGTAGCCACAACCATTGTAAACCAAACCATTTTGTTAAGTAAGCTACTAAATGATTTGAATCAAAACCAAGAGAAGACAACAGAGATAAAGTGCGATAATCAGTCAAATGTTGTAATTGTAAAAAACCCAGTGTTTCATGGAAGAACAAAACACTTCAAAATAAAGTATCATTTTGTGAGAGAAGTGGAATAAGCTAAGGAAGTAACTTTAGTTCACTACATTCTCAAGATCAGTTGGTGGACATTCTAACAAAACCTCTAGGGAAGATGAAATTCGAGAAGTTACGTTATGATATGAGGGTTCGCAACATGGAGGCCAAGGATGAGTGTTGTGAAGTGGCCATCCATGTAATGTCAAACACAAATTGCTCACCTGCGAGCTCATCTAGAAGATGCAAGCTCATCAGATATACAAGCTCACTAAAGCTGTGAGCTTAATTACCAGCAGTGCGAGCTTACAAAAAGCTGCGAAGTCACCAAAGATGAGAGCTCTGTTAGGCGAGCTTATACATGCAAGTCTTTTCTCTGCAAGTTGCCAACTTGCTATGAAACAATAATATTTTTGATAAGATGTTTTGGTTGCTAATTAGACTAAAATCAACCAATAAAGTGGCAAGTTTTACGGTACATGTTCCAAGAGCCAAGTTGTAATTATTTATTCTTATTTTTAGCTTATTTAAGTATAATTGTTCAGGTAAATTAAAGGCTAAAAAATGAAAAATAGAAGTTCATAATTTGATTACTTCTTCATTGTTCTGATTTGATTGCTTTCAGTCTCAATACATATTACATCAAATATCCAACATAAATGATATACAAATATGGCTAATTGTTGACTAATATGTGCCAACCATGCAAAAGAAAAAGAAAATTATAGGTACTATAAATTTGCATACAATATGACTTGAAAATATCACTTAGAGTCTCATTCTCAACTTCAAAAATGGCTCAAATCTCAGTTGTCTCCATTTCTATTCTATTTCTCTATTTCATAGCCTTCTTTCAAGCCTCTTCTACAACTTCCAAACCTACTGGTCTAAGCATGAAGCTTAACCCAAGGGACTTACTATCCCCTGGCAATGTCACTACATCCCGAAGAATTAGAAGACTGATCTAACTTTAAGCTAGATCACAACATTTCGCTTCTTTTCTGAGTCTCAATCAATCAGAAGATAAAGTCCAACCCCATTTGCCAATAGGTCGTTTTCCTAAGACTTTCGCATATGTGGTCGAGCTCAAAATTGGAAGCCAGCGCCATGCGGTGAAGTTACTGATGGATACAAGAAGTAGTCTGATTTGGATGCAATGTCAGCCTTGCATAAAAAGTTACCCACAAAAGGTCCCCATTTACGATTCTTGAACTTCCATAAGCTATAGCAAGCTTTCATGCATGCTTCCATGCATGCTTCCATGCATACACGGACTTTGTCAAGGCGAAAATAGTTGGTTCAGGTGTCATAGTAACGAATGTGTCTACTGCACATGATATGGTGCTTGGTCTCGGCCTAACTCACTTAGAACCAAAGGTGTTGCATCTTTCAAAGTATTCCAATTTCCTATTGATACCGTCCATATTACAATGATTAATGATATGATTTTTAGATGCTTCAATGACAACCTAAATATTGATTTTGCGAATGGTCAGATTTCGAGAATTCTAGGATTAAACAGGGGACCAGATAGACTAGCAAGCCAATTAGCCAAAGAGAGGCATCATTGAGAATCGATTCTCATATTACTCAGTTCCTTTCCATGATGTATTGAGGCAAACCAACTATCCTAAGGTTCAGAGACGACATCCCCTGACCTATCGGAAATCTTCGATCAAACTCCCTTCCTAAAGATCAGTCGTAACCATTACTACGTTGAATAGTTAGATATCAGCGCCGGATCCAAAAAAATGGATTTCAAGTCAACACCTGGAATGTTCAACCTTAGGCGGGGTTGCTCAGGTGGTTCACTCATAGACTCGGGGACTCTGGTTAGCCATATTGATGAAAATACCATAGGACGCAATGTTATAACCATAAATTAAGATATGATATAAAACTTAAAAATCATAAATTAGGATTTGTCATGTTAAATCATCAAGAACAAAACAAGAATAAAACTAGATGCGGAAGCGTACCTGAATCCATAAATTCCTTGAAGTTTCTCCGGATCTTGGGGATTTGATTTTCTAAATTAGCACACAAGAAATTTAGAGAATATTTGCTCTCTCTTTGCTAAGGATGGGATATTAGAGAAATTATCTTGTGTGTAATTTGGGTACCATAACCTTAATATATATAAGTTCGACACATTAGCCCTAATTCCTAATTAGCCCATCATTAATTAAAAATTAATTACTAGAGTATCTACACATATTTCACCCAGACTTTATTACAATATAACAATTAATTTACTGCACTGAACAACAGACTACTGTTGGATCTTCGAATGTCCCGACTACACCTAAGGAACCAATAGAAGTTCAAAGTAATTTAACATTGAATTTACATGCGCGTTGACTTTTTGTTTATTTATTTTTAAAATTCTTATATTACAATATAACATTTTTCAGCTGAAAGTGGTGGGACGTAGAGAGTTCGAGGACGTACGCTGCTGAGGGATTTGTACGAACTAGATCCAGTCGAGTGTGTCCAAGTATGCAGTAATAGCTTTGGTCAGCCTGTTGGATCAGAAGCTCGCCTTCTAGCAGGGTACTTGGGCATTCTAGCACGGAATGCAAATATGTTGCCAATTAACTACGAGTCATGGCATAAAATGCCCGAGAGTAACAAGAACCAAGCTCTCAATCACATTAAGGTAACAAAACGTTAGTGTCATTTATAGTACTTGGGTTTAAGTTTCATTTATATTTACTTCCTTAACTTGTGTTTTTTGTAGGCGAGATTTGCTCTAGAGGTCTCCGATGCTTATATAAAGAAGGCATTAGGAAAAAGATGGAGAGACCATAAGAGCACTTTAAAGAGAGACTACTTTAAGACCAAAACAACACTCGACGAGAGATTACAAAATGTCCCGCCGGGAATGCTGAGGTACCAGTGGGAAGAGGTCGTTAGATTTTGGACTTCAAAGAAAGGAGAGGTATGTGTTACTACAAAAATCTTGTAATTATTTTGGTTTATAGTATTTTCTAATTAACGTACTAATAATTTCATAACGTAAGATCGTGAGCGAGTTGGAAAAAGTAGTAGGCAGAAACAAAAATTCACTCACACAGCTGGCTCGAGAAGTTTTGCTTGTGTAGCTCAGGACGAGGTATTTTGAATTTTTTAATACTGTCAGATATTTATTACTTTCTATCAAATAATATTTTTACTACTGTATTGTAGGAACTGTCCTCCGGTCAAAAAGTTGGACGCCTTCAATTTTTTGACATGACACATACGAAGAAAGATGGAAACCCTATTACTCCTGAAGCTGCAGAAATTATGGTACGTTTGCTTAATACAATTTGACTTGTTTTAATTATTTTTAGTGTTTATTTTCTAATGGTTTATTTCATCTCTTGTAATGAAAATATTGTTAAGTTATGTTGCATTTGTTTTTTTAATATAGATTGCGTTCCTAACTATGTGATTTATTTATTAGGAAAAATTAAAGGATAAAAAGGCGGAGTGTTTATTTTTAGTGTTTATTTTCTAATGTGTTTTTTTAATATAGATTGCGTTCCTAACTTTCGATTGGTTTGGATTTGGTTTTTTCTGATTTGTTTTTACAGGAGGGCTGAAAATATAAAAAATTAATTTTACAAATCTGCCAAAATTAGTGGCGTTTTTTAAAAAAGCGCCGCTAAAGGTAAGGGTTTTTAGCGGCGTTTGTAGAAAAAGCGCCGCTAAAGGTTAGGATCTTTAGCGGTGTTTATTTCAAAAAAGCGCCGCTAAAGGTAACGACGCTCTCATTAGCGGCGTTTTTTGCGGCGCTTTCAGCTAAAAAAACGCCGCTAAAAGCCTGTATTGGTGTAGTGATAATTAAAGCCCAATAAACATTAACCAAATTAGATCACTCTTAATTTGGGCTAAACTATCATGATAGTAAATAATAACATGTAATTATCCTTATTATATATGTGATGTCCATATTTTCCAATGCGCAATGCATACAATGAAATGATAGCTGCGTTTCAAGCTTATTACGATGAGGACAATGACCCTACATTTTGAGGGCGGTGACTATATTATAGATGGAAAATATATGCACTACTTTGCCGAGGATGGGTATTTTTGTGTGGCATTGTTTAAAGCATCAACAACTATACTAGGAGCATGGCAGCAACAAAACATGCGCATCATTTACGATATGAACGGTCCTGGACTCCAATGGGTTACCGAGAAATGTGGCAACGATCATTTTCCATGATCGAATTCTAGTTAATGTAGGGCTTGTATAACATAATTCTATCTCAATAAATTTACTTTTGCGAACTTCGATTTGGCATTTGATCATGAAAGTATTAAACTACATTCCCTTGCACTAGAATTAAGACTTGAAAATGTTTCCAAGGAAATACAAAGGATATCAAACAACCAAGATGCAGCATTGCTTTGATTTACTTGGAGAAGCCATCAACTGTTGGTAGATTCTCGATTTTTGTTCTTCTGAAAGAAATGGTACTGTACGTATGATCAACTTCATTAGTACTGTTGCGTTCTCTAGGAAATACTTTGCCTTTCCAATACAATCTTTGTTAGTCATAAACCCTGAAATTTCAATCACCTTGAGTTGATACAATATACAGTGAGGCACTCTTTCTGGGAGATTGGTGAGAGCTTCCTAAATACCAGACCAAAGAATGGGAGTCAATAAGAGTTTGCAACTTATTCAAATAGCAACTTTAAAAGTAAAATTTATAATACCTGATAAAAGAAAAGTGATTGTAGTCTACCCGAATCTGTCAGTAAATTTGCAACTCCCCTTTCAAAATTGAGATAATCACAATACAAATTCAGATGGAGCAACTTGGGAAAAATTGGAAGAGGTTCACAGCATTTAAGAAGCTAACATAATGAGATATATTGCAGTGTTAGAAGACATCAAGGACCAAAAACTTAGATACTTTATGATAGCGAAGTTATCAAGAAACACACCTTGAGAGAAGGAGATGATAGAACAAGTATATTAACATTAGAGATCCCTTCAAAAAAGGCTGTTGCTTTAGTTTGATGACTGTCAAATCTGATGTCTAGAAAAGCAATATCGGCTCTGATAAGAGACTGCAGATTCTTGAGTGAATACTCTCTTGCTACACTGTAAGTGTAATTGAAGTAGGCTAGAGCTGGGGTATCAATCACTAGGGAACCATAAAGTACAGACCGAATTATTTCCAATACCTTGAGCGAATTGTGGGAAATATTACACTTCTTGGTGCTGCAATTACAAATGATCAGTTCTACTAGACTAATGCAACTCGAGACAAGGCTTTCAACTGAATCATCATTCGGAAACATGATTGATTTGAGATGAAGAATCTTTAGATTGGGTAAACAAACATCCTTTGGAACATTCAAAACAAGATTAGTCTTCAGTTTCAAGGTTATCAGTGTGGTGCAAGTAAACAAAACACCAGGCAAAGTGAAGTTGTCAAGAGAGATGCTTAAACCAAGATGTTTAACCCCACGCCAAATTGCAGCAGATATCCAGCCGTAAACACGATCCGAATCAACCCTTTTCCCGCACCTGAGACGGAATGCATTGATGTTTGACGTATTATGGAAAAACAGCACTCTGTCGACGAAACACATGAAACTTTTAATGGTGGAAATTTTAAGCATTTGGCTACTTTCGTCCAATTCAAAGTCAAGATTAGAAACTAAAGCAAAAAGATATCTCCACTTGGAAGAAAGAAGGGAGGTTGCAACAGCTTCTTTTGTAGAAAGAAAAGAGAGAATATAACCAAGAATTGAATCGGGTAAATTGCTAATCCTGTCTACATTCTCCATTTTCACTTGCGTAGCCATTGGAAAGCCCTCAAGAAGTCGAATAAGGAATAATCTCAGAACCTTGAAACGTTGCCAATCCTACAAGATTTTCTTTCTTTTACCTTTAAGATGAAGAATTTTTTTTTCTCGAAGTAGCAGTAGCGGAAGAAAAGCAAGATTCCGGAATAATGAGAAAGAAGATGAAGTCACAGCATTGAATCACAGTGGTTCTGAAATTGGTATGGAGTGCTTACATCTACGTAATTTGGAGGGAGCGCACTAACTGGCAATTCAAAGGAGTCAATGAATTCATCAAGTATATAAAAGGTCGTGTATAGTCGATGTTTTCTAAACTCCACCCGATATCCAACCAGTCGGGCTATCTGTTAGTCAATCTCATCACTATAATTGATCCCATTAAAAAATTATTAAAAAAACTTTATCCAACATTAAACTCAATTGGTATGGATATTATTATTGATGCAGATATAGATTCTAGTGTAAGTTTTATTCGGTTATTTTTCATTTTTTATCTATTAAAAAGCTTTAATTATTTAAATATATTGGGAGTATACCGAACCCATATCCTCATGTATTTGACAATAATACTATACTAATCGAGTTAAAACCCAATCAGCGAGGATATGGTATATTTAATACTAAAACTTTCCAAAAGAAAAAATGAAATTAGCAGTTTTAAAAATAATAAAAGTGAAAATAAAGGGAGCATTCGGTAATTAACAAAATATAAAACGAATCGTTTCGAACGCTTTCGTCGCCTCGAGGAAAAAACCGTCGCAGGAACTTTTCGTTTGCGGAAAGAACGGAAAAAGAACGGAAAATGAGCGATCGAGAACGAGATTGGGATTTCTATCTTCGAACCGTATCGAACAGTGCAAGAGACTCGAGTTTCGCTAACGATCCAGCCTCCGATCCTTCTCTTCTTCACGCCGTCAAGAAACTCTGCGATTTTTGTAGACAAGAAGAGAAATCCTCTGAGGATTTGGTCGCTAGGGTTTATCCTCATATCAACAAGCTCTTCCAACGCTCTACTGCTTCCCTCTCTCAACCTACCTCTCCCAACGGAATTCTCTTACTGGTTTGGGTTTTCTTCTATTTTCCTGATTTTTTATTTGATTTTTAGAAAATTTTAGAACAACTTGAATGTTTTGTGTGCAATTTTGACTAAACTTCATTTAAAGTGTAATTAATGCTTTAATTGACTCTTCTTTACTATTTCAATCATGTACTGAATTTTGATTTGTTAGTGACTTAGTTTATACTGATGTATGTGTGTAGTAGTTTCTCGTTTGATTGCTGTTTTCCCCCATCGGAAATGGGCAATTTTTGAAATGTAATATCTTCTTAAGATAATTTCCAATTGGGAAAGTAAAATATTGAATTTTGTTCGAAAATGGCTACTTTTCTAAAGTTTAAGTCGTCAAAGGCCCCAAAAGGTTCTGCATTGTGTAAAGGCTGGTTTGAGATATGAGGGAAAAGATTGTGTGGATCAAAATTCAAATATCACTTCATTGATTAGATGGCCCTAGTTAAATTTTTTGTATATTATAGCATTGTAGTTTAGCTGTATTGTTTATAACTTTCTTCATCTTTGTTCTTTTGGATTTATTGAATAGGTCATTCTTCAATTTTTCCTTGATTTTGGAGAGGTGGTTCTCCATGATGCTGACCCTAGTCTGAGGACATTTTTCCGTTCATGTTTGAGCCGGTAATGATACAGAGTATTTGCACAAACGTTAGATGATGAAGACTTTATATTGTTTTTCTTATTTGTTTCTAAAGATAAGTTTTGAGCTACTATGTTTATTTGATTTATTTTATTACTTTGAAAAGATATTTCTCTTCATAAATATAAAAAAATAATAATAATAATAAAGAACTTGATTGGATAAAAATGAAGCATAATGACATATTTGCAGCGTGCATTTTTTGAATTTAAGCGCCATCCTGTAGATGTATCATTAGTTAATCTGTTTGCTACGATGCTAATCTACATGACGTTTTTTTTTTTTCTTCACATTCACTTTATCTGGCCTATTCTCTTATGTCAGCATGCATTTTATGAATTTAAACATTCTGTTTTCCTTAAACTTTATGCTTAGCACTGTTCTTATGTTGATTACAGTGAGTTCGCAGATCCTGTTGTTGCAGCTGCAACTCTTGATTTTCTAAATGTAAACAAGAACAAACTTCTTTTTTCTTTCCCCAACTTACTACCTCAGGTATGATCAATGAATTAGGATTCTTAGCAGGTTCTTTTGATAAACATAATGCATTTTAAGGTATTAAAGATGCTGGATATCTTAAGAATTTGCATTGCTTTTTGGAGCATGTTGTTTAAATTTATGAAATTGATGCTATTACTGTCATATGGCTTTAGACGTGTATAACATATTTGTTGGTAAATAAAAGATTGGAAGTTACAGAACCTAAAGAATAGAAAATTTAAATTTATGTACTATGTACTATGCATATATGTAATTTTGTCCCAAAAACAATTTTGATGTCTGCTGCACTGAATGAAAATTGAAAACCCTCTATATACTTCGTTCCTTCCAAGCATGAGTTAATACATTTTCGTTTGATCATTAACAAATCATTTAACGGTGAAGTTAAAACATCTAAATATGCTTGTTCTGTCAAACTACCATTTTTGAGTAATCCTGTTGGAGTTGCTTTATGTTTTGAAGCTCAAAGGTGCCACGTTTATCAGCAATTCATTCCCTCTGTGATTTTACTTGTTATAGCTCATCTTCCCTTTGCCAATTATGTATTTTTCTTCTAAATTGAAGCCTTCTAGTTGAACAGTGGACTAAATATGGAATCAAGTAATTATCCCTTTGCATCTCTTACTAATATTCCTTATTTCTTTGTAGTTTTTCCCTTTGCTTCTGAAGCTGATTGCATGGAACGGAGAAAAGTAAGTTCTCCTATCTAAGGTTGTTTCCATTTCAGCGGACTTAGTCTTATGAGTGTTCAGTATGTGGTATATTACCTGAATGGCAATAGCTTGCTTTCTCTATGTTCTTGTCTCCACTTCTGGAGAACCTTTATCAGTAATAAACAGGCTAAACTGATACTAAATCCATGTGATGTGGTTTACAGAATAAGCAGTTAAACATACAGTACTCATAAATGGTTTGTTTTAAAATGCTATTGAGGATCATCATGTGTGGTTTGCAGATTAGAAAAGGCATTTCTCAAGGTTTTTCCAGGATTGGTATCACCTGGATCATTTCTCCCCCTATTTCCATCTTTAGTAGATTTGCCAAGTGAGTTTATTGTCTGGGCTTCTCAATTGACTGTATTGTCCTCTTGTCTGCACTTATTTCGTCAACCTTTTCACCTCGTTTTGCATTTTAAAACTTCATTTGCATTCATTCTAAGCGCTCTTTAACATAAATAGATTGATGGATGGTTGATATGATAATTTTTATTCCCTTTTCTTTGTTATGTGCTCTATGTGCATTCATCTGGTTTGTTGAATGATGAAGTGAATTTTTCTTATTTCTTCATAAACTAATTATGCTTTCTGACTTTCATTTGTCTACATTAGTCTTGGTTGTCGCATTGGAAAAGGTAGAACGAAGCTCAGGGTCACTAATAGGAAGCAGTATAGCTTCTATCCAGAAGAGTGCGGCTCCTGAGGTTATATGTGGGACTTTATAAATTGTATATTTTAAGTGAAAACTCATTAGTAGTGCAAATGGTAAAACTCCCTTATATGATACAGATGCTACTTGCACTCATGGATGAAGCCTATACGGGTTCTACCATTGGAGATGGAGGAGGAGACTCTGAGTCTGAGGAAAGCAGTACGATTGATGTTGCTGATCCTGTGTTTCTGGAACTTCTTAAGGATGAAAATGATGGTCTTGCTGTATGGTCTTCTATTTATTAAACTCCATTTACAATTAGATGAAAGCAGTTACAATCATAGTATTACTTGAGGAAAGTATGGTTGTGTAACCATTACAGACTTTTTAAATTAGGAATTTGTTTCTCTGTGTTCTTGTAGAGTACTTTGCTTTTTAAAATTTAGATTGTTCATTTTCTCTATATCTAGTATTTTGAATTTCTATTAATGCAAGTAAAAGCAGCACTTTGCATTTCTAAAATTAAGGTTAGCTTACTTTAATATTGTACACTCTTCCAATAGTACAATATCATATTTTTTGAGCTATGAGTTGTGTCTATAACTAGGCTGACCTGGTTTTTGTTTTTGTTTTTGTTTTTTGTTACTAATATCTCTTTTCTTTCTGTAGTTTGAAATAAGTCGACATTTGACAGAAGATTGATTGTTTCAGGAACGCCATTGGACTTCTCCTGGGGTTGCTGCAGTACTACAAGCTGCAACAAATAGCCCTCAGTCTGATAGATTAAAGCAGATACTCAATATCACACCTCGGCTTCTTGATATGTATTTTACTATAGCTTTGCGCGATGCAAATAACTGTATGTTTTATGTTTTTTTAATCCATTTGATATCCTTTTAGTGCTTATATAACTCTATCTACAGGATGTAGATTTATTTTAAGTGTCGAAACTGATTGCTTGTATCTTAATTTGTGTTCTTGCCTCTCTTTTGTAGCATTAATCTGTGCATTAATTCCCATTCTGATGGCAAGAAATTCTACATTATTTCCTGACAAGAACTATATGTATGAGGTTTGTATACATTTTCTAAATATTAGTTCTTTTATTGTATTTCTTGTGGGGCTACTACCTTGTGGTTTTCATATTATCTACAGTATGTACCACCCTCTAGATACTCCCTTACATTAATTATTTGGGTCCATACTAAAGTGCTTATGTTATGTAAGTGAAATGGTTTTGTATGGATTCAAAGCTTTTCTTGTAAATGTCCATGTAATAGGATATCAATTTAGATGCTGAGATTGGAATGGCTTGTATTTCTGAGAAGCTATATTTGGGCAGGTTCGTAGAAGGCTCCTAGAGTTCATGCTTGCTTCATTTCAGCGTTCTCCAGATTTTATTGCACTTTTGAAGGTATTATTCACTCAAGTTTCTCCATATATTTTACTTTTCCAGTTTGTATTAAGCATCTACATTAATTGTTACTGAATTGATGTCTTATAGGATTGCAATTCTTTTGTCCTTTTTCATAATTATGATGGAACTTTATTTGGTGTAGTGTTATTTTTTTGTCTAACTTATGGTCCATTTAACCTTCTGCAGAAGCCTATAGTTGACAGACTTGGGGAAGCATATGACAGCCCAGAAAAGGTCAATAATTACATCCTATGTTTCTGTAAATTGGTTTTCATGCATTAGGGATCTGACGTCATATGTTTTTTTTTTCTTTAAATAGACAGAATTGGCGTTACAATTGTGTTGGGCTGTAGGAGAGCATGGTGGGGGTGGTGGATCTCACAAAGATGCAGCTAGGGAACTTTTTGAAAGTTTAGAGCTACTTTTGTATGAAAACCTTTCATCTAGGTAATATTTTCGTAGCTCTTTTTATATGTTTTCTCAAAAAAATTTCTTTCTAATGTTGGTTGTTATATGCTGACTTTATTCTTGGTTTCGGAAGTCGTCTAGGTCTGAGGCAGGAGTCTATCAACTCTGACAGCAGTAACTTCAGAAAGTCATCACAGTCGAGGCTTCTGTGTTTTGTTATCACAGCTATTGCTAAGCTTGCTACATATCACCGTGAACTATTGCCGAGGGCACGTGTAGCCTTGGGCAAGGTTGTCTGAATCCAATTTTGGACATTTACTTTGGTCAAATAGTTGTAAAGAAGGAAATGGATTTTCTAACTTAATAATGTTGCTTTTCGCTAACAATTCATATTCAGGTTGCTCGATCTCGAATATCAGATTCAAGGGTTTGGAGGCGAGCTCGTGATTATCTGGGATTAATGGATGACCCTGCTATCTGTCTGTCTGTCTTGGGACCTTCCAGGCCTTCACATGGGTACCCACACAATCCAGGCACCGTCAACTGGAATGATGGAGGCACAAAAATGATTGCGCATATTCCATTTTACATTCTTGGTGAGCAGGAAGGTAAGAGACCATGCCACTTACCCTCCCCCTTGCGTACTATTTTCTTCTGCTTTTGAACAGATGAAACCAATAGGGTTCGGCTCTCTTCCATTACAATCTTCGAGTAGCTTTATTGTTTCGGATGCAGGTCCACCCTTCCATGATTTTTCGTTTCCAGATATTCTTCCGAGAAGAAGATAGCAATGACCTTATCCAATAGAAAGGCATCTCTGGAGTCCCTAATTTTATTGGAGTTTCCAGTTTTTAGATTCATCTTGTAAGTTCATTTTGATCTTGATTTTACTGTTAGCACATTATGGTGCATTCAACTGATGATGTATCATAGAATCATAGAACATAAATGGTGTAATTCTACTTCCAAGTTGAATTCTTTGTATACAAGGTGAAAATCAGAGATAAAAAATCTGACTTGCTTCACTTTTTTTTTTTTTTTAAATTTCACATAATTAACGAGTTGATAGTGCCTCTTTTATTCTTTGTCAATATATTTATTTACCTAATAAATACAAAATAAAAAATCTGAAGAAAAAAATAGAATCATCTAAAATGTTTAAAACTAAAAATAATAGTTTAATTTACCTAATAATCTATCTATTGAAATAATTAGGCTTCAACTTTTGATTTTCTTTTCAAAATGATGATTATTTTAGTCATTATCAAATAAACTTCATAACGTAGGTCTTTTAATTTGTTTATCATTTTGAAAAGAAAATCGCGTTGTATTTTCTTTTCAAAATGATATTGGTCATCTTCAAATAGACTTTACATTCTAGGATATTTTTGTACTCTAAAGAAATTTGAGTTTTTTTTCTTTTTATGTTTTCTAAAAAAGTGATTAATATGAACCTTAGCTTCATAGATTTGTTTTAGGAATGATTAGAAATATTTTATGTTTAGCAAATTAGATCTAACGAAGTATAAAAAAAGAATAAAACAAAGAAATAAAATTTACCATTGGATTCATTTCAGGAGTAGGATTTGCCTCAAACTGGTTATAATTAACCTCAATGTCATATCCCGGAGCTTCTTGTAATCCCACCATAGGGCTAACTGCCAAAAGTAAAGAAGAAGAAAAAATTAAGCTCTTGCCAAATCCATTTTTGAAAGAAAAATCCCTGGGAAAAATTAAGAATAAGTAGGAAACACTTACACTTCTTTCCCTGCTATAACTATATATTGAATATTCTTCAAATAACCATTGTTGAGCACTTCCAAAATGCTATTTTGTTGGATATCATCACTCATGTTTTCACCATTTCAACTTATTTTGGCCATCTAAAAAAGAGATTTTTTAGTTTAATTTACCTATAAGTTTATTTGTCTTTCTATTTATAAATTTTATGTTCTTTTTCCTGAATCAACATCAATCAAAATGATAGAAAAACTTTTGAAAAATACAAAATAAAAATTTGAAGAAAAAAGATATAATCATCTATAAATGTTTAATAAAACTAAAAAATAGCTTAATTTACATAATAATCTATCTATCTGCAAATTTTAAATTCTCTTTTTCCTGGTTACCATACCTTAAATAAAAAGTGATGAATAGATTTGTCTTCTTTCTCATGAATATAACATAATATTTATCTTCTTTTTCAGTAGTACAACACTGAGTTTATATATATATTTGAAAGGAAAAGTAAATGGTGAGTAAGAAATGAGTCTTAGAAAAAGAGTGCTGAAAATTGTTGAGGATCATGACACTTCTTTAAAATATGATTAGTTAAATGATTTAATGGACAGTTTATGAAAGTCTGTGTGTGTTTTTTTGTATTTTTACTTTCTGTTCTCCGCTAATCTTTTTTCTAGGTGAAACATAAAATTTATCTTCTTTCTCAAAAGTACAACACTGAGTTTATATATACTTGAGAGGAAAAATAAATGCTAAGTTCGAAAGGAAATTAGGAAAAAAGTGTTGAAAACTGTTGAGGGTATTTGCTGATGTGGTACTTATTTAAAATAAGTTTGGTTAAAGGATTTAATGGACAATTCATGAAAATATATGTTTTTTTGTTTTTACTTTCTGTTCTCAGTTCTTTTTTTTTTTTGTGAAATTGAAAATTTAAATTACATAAACCCTATTGAAATAATAATAAAAAACCTTTGAAAAATAAAAAAATTGAAGAAAAAAGATAAAATCATCTATAAATGTTTAATAAAACTAAAAAAGTAGTTTAATTTACCTAATAATCTCTCTATTGAAATAATTAGACTTCAACTTTCTTATTTTCTTTACAAAATGATAATTATTTTGGTCACCATTAAATAAACTTCAAAATGTAGGGTCTTTTAATTATGTTTCATTTGTATTGAAATGAACATGTTTGATTTTCGTTTCAAAATAGACTTTAAATTCTAAGGTTTTTTGTACTCTAAAGAAATTTGGGTTTTTTTTCTTTTTAGAAAGTGATTAACATAAAGCTTAGCTTCATAGATTTGCTTTAGAAATGACTAGAAATATTTTATGTTTAGCAAATTAAATCAAATTAAACTTATGGAAACCAATACATTATCTAACAGAGTATAAAAAAAATGAACAAAACAAAGAAAATGAAAATTTACCACAGGATTCATTTCAAGAGGAGGATTTGCCCCAAACTGGTTATAATTAACCTCAATTTCATACCCAGGAGCTTCCTGTAATCCCACAATAGGACTAATTGCCAAAAGAAAAGAAGAAGAAAAAAATTAAACTCTTGCCAAATCCATTTTGAAAGAAAAATCCCTAGGGAAAACTATGAATAATTAAGAAACACTTACACTTCATCCCATGCTACAACTCTATTTTGAATATTCTCAATATAACCATTGTTGAACACATCCAAAATATTATTTTGTTGGATATCATCACTCACGTTTTCACCATTTCCACCAATATTGGCCATCTAAAAAAAAGTTTTTTTAGTTTAGTTTATCATCTTTCTGTCTATCTATAAATTTTTAAATTCTTTTGTCCCTAAATCAACATCAATCAAAATGATAGAAAAATCTTTCAAAATACAAAATAAAAATTTGAAGAAAAAGATAGAATCATCAATAAATGTTTAATAAAACTAAAAAAAAGTTTAATTTACCTAATAATCTATCTATCGCAAAATTTTAAATTCTCTTTCCCGAACCAACATCAATCAAAATGATAGAAAAATCTTTAAAAATACAAAAAAAAATTAAAAAAAGTGCAAGGATAAGTATTTTAAAAAAACAAAATCAAAATCATCCATAAATGTTTTATCTATAAGTGTCTTTGAAAATAAAATCTTTCAAAAAGAAAAAAGAAAACCATACCTTAAACAAAAAGTGACGAACAAATATGCCTTCTTTCTCATGAGTACAACATAAAATTTATCTTCTTTCTCAGGAGTACAGCTCTGAATTTATATATATATATTTTAGAGGAAAAGTAAATGGTAAGTAAGAAAGAAGCGTCACGAAAAGAGTGTTGAAAACTGCTGAGGGTAAATGGACAGTTCATGAAAATGTGTGTGTTTTTTTGTGTTTATGCAGCTAGTGAACTTTTTCAATGTCTAGAGCTACTTTTGTATGAAAACCTTTCATCTAAGTAGTATTTTTGTTTTCTCAAACAAAATTTTCTTTCTAATGTTGGTTGTTACATGCTGACTTTATTCTCGAGGAATAAATCTGAATTTTTGTAGCATAAATAATTTGATGAAGGTAATGGTTGTGCTTTAATGACGCCCCCTCGACCAGCATTTCACTACATGAATAGTTACCAACATCTCTTTTTATTCCCTAAAAGTCATTCCACAAATCATCTCAGGTACATCCAAGCATACATTACATCATTTTGGTTAATATATTTCATGTCTTTTTATGAATAAATTCATTCAATTACATCCTATAGTTGACTAAATGTTTAATTAAACTAAAAAAATGAGTTTAAATTTACCTAATAACCTACCTTAAACAAAATGTGGTGAACAGATTTGTCTTCTTTCTAAAGAGTACAACACTGAACTTATATATATATATATATATGAGAGGGAAAATAAATGGTAAGTAGTAAATGAGCATTAGAAGGGTACATGGGACAAGAGTGTTGAAATTTGTTGATTGACACTTCTTTGAAATATGATTAGTTAAAGGTTTTAATGGACGGTTTTTGAGAGTGTGTGCATTTTTTGTTTTTGCTTTATGTTCTCACTCAATGCTTTTTTGGGTGAAACATAAATTTGAAAATATTAAACCCTTATTTTTTTATATTATTTCCTTCTTTTATATTAAATGCTTTTTCATATTAGCTTAATTAATAAATTTTGAATAGTTTTGAACCTAAATTTATATAATAATATGTTTATATACATGAGATAATTGTTAGGGTTGAATGCAGGTAATAATTAGGATTTGATTATTAGAGATTAGACAAATAATTTAGAGTAGGGAAGTGGGTGAGATGGAAAGAGCTTGAGTGCAGATTTCAGTGTGGCGTCCAATTTTATACAACTATTATTCAAAAGGAATGGTTTGGGGATTTCCCCTTCTAGTGGTGACATTTTGTTTTCAGGATGAAATCATTTTTCAAGTTGTGGTTTCTATAATAATTTGGTCTTTATGTGAATTAATAGTGATTTTGTGTGGGTTATGGTGATTGTGTTTATCATGAGGAGCAGTGGATTTACGAGGAATGGTTATTTTGGGGTGGCTTTATCTTGAGATGATAGAAGGGGCTGTGGGGATTGAAAGTTTTTGTGTCACTTGCCAATGATTAAAAGGGTGGTTTTGTTGCTCTGCTTTAGTTAAAGTATGATTGATGTGATTTCAATTTTGAATTTCAATCTGTTGGTATAGTTGGAAACTAAGTGGATTGTGAGACCAAGTTTTATTCAATTTGATGGAGAATAGTTTTTGTAAACGAGGGTTTTAATTTTTGAAAGTGTGCTACTTAATTTCTCTTAAGATTGTGCTTCTCAAGTCTAGTGGTGTTTTTTATGGGTAAGCTATCAACATTGTAATTGCACTTTAGAGGCAAGTAGCCTTTAACTAATCCTTTGCGTTAGCATAAATTGAACCGGTATCAAGGGAGTGGTGGAAAATCCAAGCAGGTGTATGGTATCATTGGCCACTGTGTGGTGCTCAAGCTCATCATTCATCCTGTGGAAAATTGCAGTGCGGATAGTGCAAGATGCAAATTCTTGGCACTAATTGACATCCATTGTATCAATACAAATAGATTAATGTCTCCAATTTGAAACTTATGGCTAGTTTTTAAATTTTATTTACTTTTGTTATTGCCGAAACCTTTTTTGAAATCGACTTTTTAGTTTAAAAAACAAAAATGGAGTCGCCACCAATCCTTTTCAATTAGGTGTGATTGGATCACCTCAAAACTTAATCATTTTAATAAAATGTTAGATTTACTAAAACAATTATTTGCTGTCTACATAATCCAAGAAATGGGTACTTAGTTTATTACTTCATGTCTTGACGTCAAAAATTGAGAATGCAAAGAGAATTTAAAATTTAATCCCTTTTTACATGATGTTATTTGATGGCATTGAAAATGACACTATCTAAATTGAATTTTTAATGAGGAGGTTTTCTTATTTCGGGTCGATCAAGACGAAAGTCATGTCCAGTAAGTTGGGACGCAAAATCTCGAATTCTCGAAAATAAGAACGCTCATCGATTAATTATTGCCCAAATTTTATGTATTTTTTTAAAATTTATTCCTTTTTTTTTAAAAAAAAGGGATGTTCGATTATTTCGGTTCAAAAAGAAAATCGTACTCCGTAAGTTAGAGGCACAATTTCTCGAATCCCCTAATTAAAGAACAACATCTTGGTTCAAATTGTTAAATATACAATGTATGAATATTATGCTTCTAGTATGACATACTATGGACTTATTCGAACATAAAACATTATATGAGATACACGAGTATGTTTAAATGTTTTATATGATGTCATAAGAACATAAATAATGTAATATATCATAATTAATAATAATGTTATAAAAATGTTAATTAGTGCTAATAATAATTAAGGACCAAATAACAAATTATACAATTTGAAAGGGCAAAATATAAATAACAAAGATTAAAAGTGCAGGGAATTAAAAAGAAATAAGTATGCTGAAATAAATAAATAGAGGAGTAAAATGAAATTTAAATGATATTTAAAGTGCAAATTAAAAGCAAAGAAGTAAATAAAAGGCTAAAAGGAAATAATCGGAATTTTGAGGTAAAATTGTAAATTCTGTAATTTAAAGAGAAAATATAATAAATAAAAATTTAAACATGCTGGAATTTAAATAACAAAAGTAAATGGACCGAATCTAAAGATAAGGATTATTGCACTTTTGAAGGTATTATTCACTCAAGTTTCTCCATATATTTTGGTTTTCCAACTTGTATTGAGCATCTACATTAATTGTTGCTGAAATTGATGTTTAAAGGATTGCAATTCTTCTGTCCTTTATTTTGTATAAGTTATGGTCCATTTAACCTTCTGGAGAAGCCTATAGTTGACAGACTCGGGTAAGCATATGACAGCCCAGAAAAGGTCAATAATTACATCCTGTGTTTCGCTTTTCATGCATTAGGGATCTGACTTCATATGTCTGTTCTTCCTTGAATAGACAGAATTGGCGTTACAATTGTGTTGGGCGGTTGGAGAGCATGGTGGGGGTGGTGGGTCGCACAAAGATGCAGCTAGGGAACTTTTTGAAAGTCTAGAGCTACTTTTGTATGAAAACCTTTCATCTAGGTAATATTTTCGTTTCCTCAAACAAAATTTCTTTCTAATGTTGGTTGTTATATGCTGACTTTAATCTCGGTTTCGGAAGTCGTCTAGGTCTGAGGCAGGAGTCCGTCAACCCTGACAGCAGGGACTTCAGAAAGTCATCACAGTCGAGGCTTCTGTGTTTTGTTATCACAGCTATTGCAAAGCTTGCTACATATCACCACTAACCATTGCCGAGGGCACGTGTAGCCTTGGGCAAGGTTGTCTGAATCCAATTTTGGACATTTACTTTGGTCAAGTAGTTGTAAAGAAGGCAATGAATTTTCTAACTTAGTAATGTTGCTTTTCGCTAACAATTCATATTCAGGTTGCTCGATCTCAAATATCAGATTCAAGGGTTTGGAGGCGAACTCGTGATTATTTGGGATTAATGGATGACCCCGCTATCCGTCTGTCTGTCTTGGGACCTTCCAGGCCTTCACATGGGACCCCACACAATCCAGGCACCGTCAACTGGAATGATGGAGGCACAAAAATGATTGCGCATATTCCATTTTACATTCTTGGTGAGCAGGAAGATAAGAGACCATGCCACCTACCCTCCCCCTTGCGTACTACTTTCTTCTGCTTTTGAACAGATGAAACCAATAGGGTTCGGCTCTCTTCCATTACAATCTTGGAGTAACTTTATTGTTTCGGATGCAGGTCCACCCTTCCATGATTTTTCGTTTACGGATATTCTTCCGAGAAGAAGATAGCAATGACCTTATCCTATAGAAAGGCATCTCTGGAGTCCCTAATTTTATTGGAGTTTCCAGTCTTTAGATTCATCTTGTAAGTTCATTTTGATTATGGATTTTACTGTTAGCACATTATGGTGCATTCAACTGATGATGATGTATCATAGAATCATAGAACATAAATGGTGTAACTCTACTTCCAGGTTGAACTCTTTGTATACAAGGTGAAAATCAGTGATAAAAAATCTGACTTGCTTCACTTTTTTGTTTTTCTTTTTAATTTCACATTATTAACTTCAATTTTTGGAGTTAATAGTGCCTCTTTTATTCCTTTTCAATATATTTATTTCTTATTTTTGTATTTCATTTCATTATTTTCTTAGAGAGTAAATCTGAATTTTGGTTGAATGTGAATTGATAGCAGCATAAATGGTTTGATGAAGATAGTGGCTTTAATGACGCCCCTCCACCAGCATTTCTCCACCTAAAACATTTCTTTTTGTTGCCTAAAACTCATTCCAGAAATCATCTCAGGTACATCCAACCATACATTACATCATTTTGGTTAGTATATTCGATGTCTTTTTACGGATAAATTCATTCAATTCCATCTTATACTTGACTAAATGTTTAATTAAACTAAAAAAATGAGCTTAAATTTCCTAATCATCTATCTATCCGCAAACTTTTGAATTCTTTTTTTTTTTACTTGAACCAACATCAATCAAAATGATAGAAAAATATTTGAAAATTACAAAAAATGAATTAGAAAAGCACAATGATATGGATTTTAAAAAAGATAAAAACCATCCATAAATGTTTCCATGCATTAGCTCTGAGTGTCTTTGAAACTAAAACCTTTCATGAAGAAAAAAGAAAATCATACCTTAAGCAAAATGTGAAGAACAAATTTGTCTTCTTTCTAAGGAGTACAACACTAAATTTATACCTTAGCGACCTAAAAATTTTGGGCACGGGCGCTAGTTGAAGTAATTATTAAAAATTTGAAAACAGAATCTCGATTTTATTTGAAAAAGGAGTCGCCACCGATCTTTTTTCTAGGTGTGATCGGACACCTAATAAATTCTCTTTTTAGAAGAAAATTTTATCTTTGAATTTTTCTAAAAAGAGGTAATTTTAGGTCTACGTGAAAATCCAGAGACAATTAGAGTTCGGGAGCCGGTTACGCGCGAGGAAGGTATTAGCACCCTCGCGACGCCCAAAATTGGAATCTCGTTAAACGAACGTTGTCTTAATTTTAAAAATACAAGTTCAATTCAATAGTTAACTGCAATCCGATCAAAATACGAAATTTTTTTTAAAACACGAAGATTTTTGAAACAATTATTTTTTTTGAAAACACGAAAAAAATTTTAAAACACGAGAATTTTAGAGACATGAAAATTCTTAAAAACACGAAAATTTTTGAAAAGATGACATTTTTTTAAAACACGGGAATTTTTTTGAAAACATTAAAATTTTGAAACACCGGAATTTTTGAAAACACGAAAATTTTTGAAACACAGGAATTTTTTTAAAAAAAAGAAAAATTTTGAAAAATGGAATTTTTTGAAAACATGGGAATTTTTTTGAAAACATGAAAAATTTTGAAAAACGGATTCTTTTTTTATTTTTATTTTTTTAAACACGAATATTTTTGAAAACCCGGATTTTTTTTACACAAATTTTTCGATTTTTTTATTAAGCACGTATCGTATTTAACACGAACCGGTGATATTCACTCAACATAGCAATGAAATCAACGAATTAGTGCCAAATCGAATCTTTGCCTTATTTTTTTGAAAAAACGAATATTTTTTGAAACACGAGAATAATTTTGAAGACATGAAATTTTCGAAACACGAGAATTTTTTTCGAAAACACGGAATTTTTTGAATATTTTTTTATTTTTAAAAGGGCTATCGAGTTTAACGTAAACCGGTGATATTCACCCAACGTAGCGATGAAATCAACGATTTTATGTTAAATTGATTCGTTACCTTATTTATTAAAATTATTTAAAATAAAATAAAATTAAAATTAAATTAAATTCAAAATATAAATACAAAAATATAAAAATGCATATAATACTAATAATATTAAAACGAAATAACATAAAAATACGAGCATTAAATTAAAAGTGAAATAAACAAAATTACCGAAAAGATCCCGAAACACGAGCTTCGTCGAACAGGTTACACAAATTGAATTTTTTTTCTTTTTATTTTATTTTATTTTTTTCTTCTCTTTCTTTTCCTCTGCTGGGCTGCTTGCTGGGCCTCCTGGTGGGACTGGGGGGCCTACTGGAAATGGGCCTGCTGCCTTTTTGCTTTTATCGGGTTGCCCTTCTCTTTTCTTTTTTTAGCCTTTGTTTTTTTTGGCCTGCACTTTTTTTTGGGTTGCTGTTTTTTTTCGGGACTGGGGTTGCTGGGCTTAGGCTGTTGTGGGTCGGGTCGGGTCAAATTCGGGTTGGGTCGGGTCGGTTTGACCCGACTGTTAAAAAAAAATTCTTTTTTTCTTTTTTCTTTTTCTTTCTTCTTCTTCTTCCTTCTTTCTTTCTTTTTCTTTCTTCTTCCTCTTTTTTATTCTTCTTCTTTTTTCTTTCTTCCCTGTTCAGCCCGCCACCAACTTCTCTGCTGTTGTCGGCGCTTCCTCCGCCTGCGTGCGACGGCCGACGACACTCCTCTCTTTTCTTTCTCTTTTTCTTCTTTGCTTGCTCTTTTTTTTTCATGGATATTTTTCCTTGATGATTTTTTTGCTTGATTTGCTTTCTTTGGTGGTGGTAGATGGGAGTATGATGGTGGTGGCGGTTCGACGACGCACGGTGGCGATGAGGCTGCTGTTTTGCTTGATTTTTCTCTCAAAAATTTTGTTGTTTTTTTTTCTTTTCTTGGCTGCCGATTTTTAGGGGTTGAAAAACCCTTTTGATTTTGATGTTTTCTTTTCTTTATTTTACAGGTTGTCGGTGGCTAGGGAGGGCTAGGCCGGCCGCTGCCGTTGCAGGCGCAAATTGCGTTGATTGCTGCTAGAGGGACCAAAATGTAATGGCAGCTAAACTTTTGGGGCAAAACATAATTTTGAGAAAATTCAGGGGTTAAAATGTAATTTCAAGAAATTCAAGGGTCAAAATGTAATTTCAAAATGTTTAGGGGTTGAAATGTAATTTTGAAAAAGTTTAGGGGTCAAAATGTAATTTTAGAAAAGTTTAAGGGTCAAAATGTAATTTTTTTAAACATAAAATTATTCCTGGACAAAATTTAGTGATTACAGTTACCCCTCTTTGCTCATCGCTGTGAAACAGGGATAGAGCAAAGACTTAAAAGCACTGAATTTTGTTCGACCATCCAAAATTTTCTTTTTATTTGAAAAGCAGAAATCGAGAATAGCTCGGCGTGCGACCCGAGGCTCAACTCACCTCTCGCAATATGAGTTGATTTTTGAAAACAGAAATTGAAAAGAATACCTCGGCATGCGACCCAAGGCTCAACTCACCTCTCGCAATATGAGTTGATTTTTGAAAAAAGAAATTTAAAAGAAATACCTCGGCATGTGACCCGAGGCTCAACTCACCTCTCGCAATATGAGTTGATTTTTGAAAAACAACAATTGAAAAATACCTCGGCGTGTGACCCAAGACTCAACTCACCTCTCGCAATATGAGTTAATTTTTGAAAAACAGAAATTGAAAAATACCTCAGCGTGTGACCTGAGGCTCAACTCACCTCTCGCATTATGAGTTGATTTTTTGAAAAACAGAAATTGAAAATACCTCAGCGTGACCCGAGGCTCAACTCACCTCTTGCATTATGAGTTGATTTTTGAAAAAAGAAATTTAAAAGAAATACCTCGGCATGCGACCCGAGGCTCAATTCACCTCTCGCATTATGAGTTGATTTTTGAAAAAAAGAAATTGAAAAATATAATTCTTGAAAGAAACAAGGTTTCAAAACATCGGCTGAAACTAAAAGCCTTCTTTTTCATTGGTTCTGTGCAACTTTCTCCCAAAATTCCTTGCTCTATTGGTATACCTCTATTTTTCATGCGTGATGTTATTATGATATGCACATGTTTGTCCTAAATGCTTTTATGTCTACATGATTATGCCATGCACCCTTGATTGTTTGTCACGTGCCCCCTTTTTCGTGAGAGACTGCATTCATTGCTTCAATCTTTAACTTTCTCTCAAGTTTTGTACTCATCTTTGAATTCTGTGATTTCTTCGTACATCACCCTTGTGCCCCCTATTGAATTTTGTTCTTGCTTTGGGGCCCTTTTACTTATCAAATTCTCATCCAAGTAATGTTCAACATTCCTTTTGTTTAGAGTATGTCATCTTACTATTTATCATTTAAATGAATCAAACACGATGCATAAAAAAATGGCAAAGTAGGCATGAAAGAAATACCTCACATTCAATTTTTTCAAAAGCAACAAACAAAGAAAAATGACAAGGAAGTTCTAATAAAGAAAGCATCATAAAGAAAGGAAAGTGAATTCAATTGCCATAAATGCTCTAGATATCCAATGCATGAATTTCTCCACGTTTCTTTATCCTGGATCCTTTCAAGCACGGCTTCTTGTGTAGAAAATTTCGAGCTTCTGAGATTGCTTCAAATACTGTGACTTCGTCATTCGATTCCCCATTCAAGTTGTTTTGCTTCTTAAGTTCGAGCCCATTTCATTAGGGCGCCCTTTCGAGTTTTCATCCTAATCCCATTTTTGTTAATCAAGACGCCCTTTTCGGGTTTTCATCTTAATTAATTTTTTTCTTCTTTTTTTTGTCTCTTTTTTTTGTTGTTTTTTTAGGCATAATATTTTTTCACAGCATCTGAGTTCACTGGATTAGATAACTCTTTCCCGTCCATCTCAGTGAGAATCAGAGCCCCCCCTGAGAATGTCTTTTTTACAACGTATGGCCCTTCCCAATTTGGTAACAATTTTCCTTGAAAGTCTTTTTGTATCGAGAGGATTTTTCTTAATACCAGTTCTCTTTCGCGGAATTCACTTGGCCTTACCTTTTTATCATGGGTCGTGATAATTCTTTTCTTGTACATCTGCCGTGACAAATTACCTTCAAGCGTTTCCCTTCAATAAGGTTTAGCTGGTCGTATCGAGCTCGAACCCACTCTGATTCTTCTAGTTTTGACTCCATCAAGACACGTAGGGATGGGATCTCCACTTCGATGGGCAGAACAGCTTCCATTCCGTAGACTAGAGAAAAATGAGTTGCCCCCATAGATGTTCGTACATAGGTGCGGTATATGTACAAAGCAAATGGTAGCTTCTCGTGCCAGTCTTTATATGTCTCAGTCATCTTCCCGATAATCCTCTTAATGTTCTTATTAGTCGCTTCTACTACTCCGTTCATCTTCGGGCGATAGGGTGAAGAATTATGATGCTTTATCTGAAATTTCTCACATACTTCCTTCATCATCTTGTTGTTCAAATTTAAAGCATTATCTGAAATGATTCTTTCAGGCAGACCATATCGACATATAATCTCCTTTTTTAAGAACCTACTGATCGTGACCTTTGTCACATTAGCAAACGAAGTGACTTCTACCCATTTTGTGAAGTAGTCTATAACCACAAAGATGAATCGATGCCCATTAGAAGCCTTCGGAGAGATTGGCCCTATAACATCCATGCCCCACATAGAAAAGGGCCATAGAGAAGTCATGACATGAAGGGGCGATGGAGCTGCATGAATTTTTTCACCGTAAATCTGACATTTGTGTCACTTTCGTGCGTAGCCAATGCAATCTGTTTCTATCGTCAGCCAAAAATAACCAAGTCTCATAATCTGTCTGGCCATAGTGAAACCACTAGCATGCGTTCCACAAATTCCTTCATGAACCTCTTCAAGTATCTTTCTAGCATCAACAGCATCTACACACCTTAGGAGCACTTGATCTTTCCCTATTTTGTATAGGATGACCCCATTAAGAACAAATCCAATTGCTATTCTCCTGAGAGTTCTTTTGTCATTCTCGTTTGCTTGCTCGGGGTACTTTTGATTCTTGATATACTCCAAGATATCATGAAACCATGGTCGTCCATCTGACTCCTCCTCAATGCTAAAACAGTGTGCGGGGGTCTCATATATGCTCATTTGGATAGGCATTATTTCAGTTTCTCTGTTTGCTTTGAACATTGAAGCCAAGGTGGCCAAAGCATCAGCCAATTGGTTCTCTTCTCGTGAAAAGTAGTTAAAAGTCACTTCATAGAACTCCTTGATCAGCTCTGCAACGAGATCGCGATACTTGACTAATTTCGAATCCCTCACTTCCCAATCTCCACGGATTTGGAAAATGACTAATGCCGAGTCCCCGCGTACCTCTAGGATTTTGATTTTCCTCTCGATAGCTGCACGAAGTCCCATGATGCAAGCTTCATATTCCGCTATATTATTGGTACAGAAGAAATTCAATCTAGCAGTGAGCGGGTAATGATCCCCTTTCGGTGACACTAAGACTACTCCGATCCCATGCCCCAATGCATTCGATGCACCACCAAAGCTCATCTTTCATGGTTCCTCTTTTGATGACTCACCCTTTTTTTCTGAAATGCACATCAAGTCTTCATCTGGGAAATCAAATCTCAAAGGCTCATATTCTTCTGCTATTCGACTGGCCAAGAAGTCAGCTATTGCGCTTCCCTTTAGTGACTTTTGTCTCACATACGCGATGTCATACTCAGTCAGTAGGATCTGCCATTGTGCCATTCTTCCTGAGAGTGCAGGTGACTCCATCATGTACTTTATTTGATCTATTTTTGAAATTAACCATGTCGTATGATAAAACATGTATTGTTTAAGCCTTTGAACTGTCCAAATCAATGCGCAACAAAACTTCTCAATTGAAGGGTACTTTGCCTCATATTCTGTGACCTTTTTGTTGATGTAGTAAATCGCCTTTTCTCTTTTCCCTGACTCATCATGCTGTCCCAGTACGTAACCCATTGAGTTGTCAAACACGGTCAGGTACAATATTAAGGTTTTCAGGGGTCGACGGTACTAGTACCGAAGAATTAGATAGATACTGCTTTATCTTGTCGAAGGCCACTTGGCACTCTTTGTTCCATTCTCCCGGATTATGCTTTCGAAGGAGTCAAAAAATTGGATCACACTGATTGGTAAGTTGGGCAATGAATCGAGCAATGTAATTCAACCTTCCTAAAAATCCTTTAACTTCCTTTAGTGTGCGCGGGGGAGGCAATTCTTGTATAGCTTTTATCTTATCTCGATCAACCTCGATACCCCTCTCACTGACAATGAAACCTAGCAGTTTTCCTGAGGTAGCCCTAAACGTACATTTGGTCGGGTTAAACTTCAATTGGAACTTTCTTAATCTTTCAAACAACTTCCTAAGACTCCCAACATGCTCTCTTTCTTCCCGAGATTTGGCAATCATACTATCGACATAAACTTCTATTTCTTTGTGCATCATATCATGGAATAACGTTACCATGGCTCTCTGATATGTTGCCCCAGCATTCTTTAATCCGAACGGCATTACCTTGTAGCAAAAGGTCCCCCATATTGTTATGAATGTAGTTTTCTCCATGTCCTCGGGAGCCATCTTTATCTGATTATATCCTGAGAAATCATCCATGAAAGAAAACAAAGAATGATTTACCGTATTATCCACTAAAGTATCGATGTATGGTAAAGGAAAATTATCATTGGGGATTGCTTGATTCAAATCACGATAATTCACGCACAGTCGTACCTTGCCATCTTTCTTCGGTAGTGGGACTATATTAGCTACCCATTCTGGATACTTAGAGACTTGTAGGAAGCCAGCATCACATTGTTTCTTGACTTCTTCTTTTATCTTCAACAGTATTTCGGGTCTCATCCTTCTTAACTTCTGTTGAACAGGTTTGCATTCTGGTTTCAGTGGGAGCTTATGGACCACAATATCTGTGTTCAACCCTAGCATATCCTGATAGACCAGGAAAACACATCCTTGTACTCATGGAGCAACGCAATCAAATCCCGCATGGTGTTTTCTGAAATAGAAGTCCCAATATTCACTTCTTGTTTCTTTTCTTCATTCCCCAAGTTCACTACCTCAACGGATTCTTGATAGGGTAGGATCTGTTGCTCTTCTTGTTCTACCATTTTCAGTAAGTCAGGAGACGAGACACAATCTTCAACATTTTCGTCAGCTTCAAATTCTCCTAAATAAATAGCCTTCTCAAAATCGATTTTAGGATTCATAACGGGATTATTCGTGCCATCGATATCCGAGTACCTGAAAGGTGAATGGAAAAAGCTATAGAAGAGCATTGAGGTATTGGAATCAACACACAATGATATGAATGATATGAGACATATGTCGGGAAAGGATATGAATAGAAGGAGTAGTCGCGAAGTTAATGGAAATGAAAAGAACATGACAATATAAAACAAAATGCATCTTCATTAATATTCATTGAAATGATAAAGAGCAAACATAAGCTCTTACAAAAGGAACCCTACTGTTTAAGGACACACAAAATGAATGGTTAACATTGGGCATTACTCTGGAGAGGACTTAGAAACTACAAGGAGGTCCACAGCAGTCCAATTGTTCAAAACATATCCTGGGGGACAAAGGCGTATCATTGAAACATCCTCAATTTTATCACTTTCGTTGAGTTCAGCATCCATATCTCTAGCTCTCAGATGTGTTCTATAAGAATGACGTGATTCCAGACTTATAGTGTCACAACTGTGGATTGTGCGGTTCTAGCCTTGGTGAATGGTTAGGGTGATATGTACATGCAATACATGAATGAATAAATGACAAATGAATGTTAGTCATGAATAAATATACATGAATTTGGTGTTGATTTCAAGATAGCCCCATATTTTGGCATTTCATTAATCAAAAGAGCCCATTACAAAACGTTTTTCCATGTTGGGTTTAACAATTACACAAATTCCCTGGCCACATCGCCTTGTTTCTTCACGCGTTCTAGCAACTCCAACATGTTTGATCTTTGGCTTGGAGGGAATTGACAACTGAGGATTTCTGTTTCATTTGATAATTGCACTATTTGTATAGTCGCCTTATGAATTTCATTAATCAAATTACCGATGTGCATATCCTTTTCTTAGAGGGCTCCTACGTAGGCACGAATGTCTCTGTTATATTGACCATTCTTCTCTTTTAAGGCTCTTGGGAGATCATCCAAATGTTGCTGATGAACTTGCAACATATTTTCTAAATCCCGTATCTTTCCACTCAGCTCTTGATGTTCAGACTGACTAGTCATTAATTTTGCAGACACGGTTTCAAAGTCAATATTTTTTCCTCAACTCTATCATAGTACGTGCAACTTTTTCCTCCTCCTTTGCTTTTGCTTTCCAGAACTCCATCCCACCTTTGATGTTGCTTATTTCTTCCTTCCATTCTGCTGATAGTTTGCCTAGTCCACTATTCCTTATGGTGCCTCTTAATTTCTTATTTTCCAAATGAAGATCTCTTAAGTCCCTTCTCGTGATCTCAGCTTCTTTTTGGACATTCTCAGTTCTGGATTTTTCAATTTGAACATCAATCTTCAGTTGGTAGTTTTCCTCTTGAAGAGAACTAATATCTCGTAAAAGCTTGGTTTTTTCACATTCAAATTCATGTTTTGCCACTTCCAACTTGGATGGCATTTCTTCTGAGAAAGGATTCTGGAAAACATAATTCGTCGGCGAGGTTTGTTGACTATTCACTCGTCGTTGTCTCCATATGTTGTAATCTTGAGTGATAGTATCAGCATAGAAGGCTAACTCCATTAGATAGATTTTCTTCAAAGAATTTCCAGTATCTCTGACCTTTTTCATGTAACCTTCACCCGAAAAAGCGAATTCCAATTGTGCCAATCCATCGGTAACTGGTACAAATTGTTGCGAAGCGAACTGTCTTTGAACCATCAATGGAGCATATCCCACTCCTCCCCATAATCCTAGCAATGGCACCCAATCTTGGTTTCCACACTTGTATAACAGAACAGAAGGACGAATCCAAGGTGCTCTCCAGGTTATACCTTTGGCACTGAGGTTCTGAAAAACCGAGACCCAATGCTGTTCAGTGACATCCTTCGGCCAATCATTTTTCAAGAATGCTTCCAACAGAGCGAATGTTTTTGAAACATATGAAAAGGTGTGCGTTCTACTTTCCAAATGTGGTTGAAAATCTAAACATTAAGTAGCTGAGCGCATTCGATGAAACGCCTTTCCCTTTTTTTCCTACAAGCATTTAGAGATTTAAAAGTCTCAGCCAAGATAGTTGGAACAGGGTTGATTCCTTGCCTCAACTTTTCAAAGAAATCCACAACTGCAACTTCAATATGCCCAAGAACCTTCGGGAAGACGATCAGTCCATAAACGGCCAAGGCAAACAGATCTACTCTTTTCAAAACATCTGGATGATTCTGAACTAACGCCCTATGAGAAAACCACGGAACACAACTGACTTCATTCTTCTTCTTTATCTATTTTTCAGCCCATGTATCTGTCATCCCCGTCAACTTCATTAACTTCTTCTTGAAGGTCATTGGTTTAGGCTTCTTCACATATATCTTGTTGAGTTGCGCATTGTCAATGCAAAGCAAGGCAGCATACTCTTCTATGGTCGGAGTCATATCTTCCTGATTGAAAGTGAAACACTGATAGGCTGGGTCCCAGAATCGAACCATGGCTTGGATCAACTGCTCGTTCACATTGATTGTGATCAAGTGAGCTATGTCCCCGTACTTTTCAGTGAAAATGCCCCTAGTATCTGAATTCCATTGTCCCCAGATCCTAATAAAGTCTTCGAGGTTATTCTAACGAGCATTCAAAGTTACACGGTCGGGAAGATCAGAGATGTAACTTTACTTTAAACTGTCCCCTTTTGCTTTTTGGGTTCTCAAAGACCATTCTCGAACTACAGCCTTCTTCTCGGTTACTTGTGTAATTGACTCCTCCATTAGAAACCCATTTTTGGCAACCAATCTCTAATCAACACCTTCCTAATAAAATGCCTATGATGCATGATGAGAAATAAAATGAAGGCCAAATAACCTTGGTTAGAGATCACAAGAGATATAAACAGAAGAAAAAAGAAAAATAAAGACTATGGACAATTTAACAAATTATGCTATTCAATCATGCAATTTGGTGGAACAGACCCACATTTTTTTTTTGCCCCAACATGCTTTACAAAAACCTACCCCACATACCATCAAACAATCTATCCGACCCAATTTATTAAACAGACTCAATTCATTTGCAAATAAGTGTAAATGTAAAAGAAATAAAAGGTAAGAGGCGTTTCTCTCGTGTACTTATTTTTGGTGACGATTCAACGGACAGAGATTCGGCATAGCTCTAATCGGGTGGCTCGTATGGTTCACTATATGTGGTTTCGGTTCTAGAGAGGTACTCGAATTGTCCATACTGTCACCTACTAAGGTTAGTATGGAGCCTCGGTTATCACCCGTCATGGGCTTGCGAGCTCAATTAGAGGGATTACATTTACTTATGCCTATGCGGAGGGACAAGTTAACTCACGAAAGCATAAGTCATATGTAACCCGGAAGTAATTTACTAGCCTGTGCGGAGGGACGAGTTAACTCACGAAGGCATAGTGTTTACTTCCACTTAAACGGACGGAGCCCGGGTAGAGAGCTCATGTTATGCAAGAATGCAAGTGCACAGTGTGTGGGGAGAAACTCACAAACCTTTTTATTTAAAAATCGAATGCAAATGCATGACTTTTTTTAAAAAATAAAATTTAAGGATCACGATTAAAAATTAATTTGAACAAGAAATTTTGAAAATTTTGACAACACGCGTTTAACATCAGACTCGACTCTCGAAAAAAAACTCGCCAGGAGTCGCCAGCTGTAGCGACTTAAAAATTTGGGCACGAGTGCTAGTCGAAGTAATTATTGAAAATTTGAAAACAGAATCTAGATTTTATTTGAAAAAGGAGTCGCCACCAATCTTTTTTCTAGGTGTTATCGGACACCTAATAAATTCTCTTTTTAGAAGAAAAATTTATTTTTAAATTTTTCTAAAAAGAGGTAATTTTAGGTCTACGTGAAAATCCAGAGAAAATTAGAGTTCAGGAGTCGGTTACACGCGAGGAAGGTATTAGTACCCTCGCGACGCCCAAAATTGGTATCTCGTTAAACGCGTGTTGTCTTAATTTTAAAAATACAAGTTCAATTCAAAAGTTAACCGCGATACGATCAAAATACGAAAATTTTTTTAAAACACGAATATTTTTGAAACAATTATTTTTTTTGAAAACACGAAAATTTTTTTAAAACACGAGAATTTTAGAGACATGAAATTTTTTGAAAAGATGACATTTTTTTAAAACACGGGAATTTTTTTGAAAACATGAAGATTTTTGAAACACGGGAATTTTTGAAAAAAAAAGAAAAATTTTGAAAAATGGAATTTTTTGAAAACATGGGAATTTTTTTGAAAACATGAAAAATTTTGAAAAACGGATTCTTTTTTTATTTTCATGTTTTTTAAACACGAATATTTTTGAAAACCCGGAGATTTTTTTTACACAAATTTTTCGATTTTTTTATTAAGCACATATCGTATTTAACACGAACCGGTGATATTCACTCAACATAGCAATGAAATCAACAAATTAGTGTCAAACCGACTCTTTACCGTATTTTTTTGAAAAAAGGAATATTTTTTGAAACACGAGAATAATTTTGAAGACATGAAAATTTCGAAACATGAGAATTTTTTTCGAAAACACGAAATTTTTTGAATATTTTTTTATTTTTAAAAGGGCGTATCGAGTTTAACGTAAACCGGTGATATTCACCCAACGTAGCGATGAAATCAACGATTTTATGTTAAATCGATTCGTTACCTTATTTATTAAATTTATTTAAAATAAAATAAAATTAAAATTTAATTAAATTCAAAATATAAATACAAAAATATAAAAATGCATATAATACTAATAATATTAAAACGAAATAACATAAAAATACGAGCATTAAATTAAAAGTGAAATAAAAAAAATTACCGAAAAGATCCCGAAACACGAGCTTTGTCGAATAGGTTACACAAATTGAACTTTTTTTTCTTCTTTTTTTTCTTTTTCTCTTCTCTTTTTTTTCTCTGCTGGGCTGCCTATTGGGCCTGCTGGTGGGACTGGGGGGCCTACTGGAAATGGGCCTGCTGCCTTTTTGCTTTTATTGGGCTGCCCTTTTCTTTTCCTTTTTTAGCCTTTGTTTTTTAGGCCTGCACTTTTTTTTTTGGGCTGCTGTTTTTTTTCGGGACTGGGGTTGCTGGGCTTAGGCTGTTGTGGGTCGGGTTGGGTCAAATCAGGGTTGGGTCGGGTCGGTTTGACCCGAATGTTAAAAAAATATTATTTTTTTCTTTTTTCTTTTTCTTTCTTCTTCTTCTTCCTTCTTCCTTTTTTTTTCTTCTTCTTTTTTCTTTCTTCCCCGTTCAGCCCGCCACCGACTTCTCTGCTGCTGTCGGTGCTTCCTCCGCCTGCGGTGCGACGGCCGACGACGCTCCTCCCTTTTCTTTCTCTTTTTCTTCTTTGCTTGCTCTTTTTTTTTCATAGGTATTTTTCCTTGATGATTTTTTTGCTTGATTTGCTTTCTTTGGTGGCGGTAGATAGGAGTATGATGGTGGTGGCGGTTCGACGACGTACGGTCGCGATGAGATTGCTGTTTTGCTTGATTTTTCTCTCAAAAATTTTGTTTTTTTCTTTTCTTGGCTGCCGATTTTTAGGGGTTGAAAAACCCTTTTATTTTATATTTGAGAGGGAAAATAAATGGTAAGTAGGAAATGAGCAATAGAAGGGTACATGGGACAAGAGTGTCGAAAATTGTTGAGGGTATCTGCTGACTGACACTTCTTTGAAATGTGATTGGTTAAAGGTTTTAATGGACAGTTTACGAGAGTGTGGGCATTTTTTTTTGTTTTTGCTTTGTGTTCTCACTCAATGCTTTTTTTTTGGCGAAACATAAATTTGAAATTATTAAACCCTTATTTTTATACTATTTCCATCTTTTATATTGAATCTTTTTTCATATTAGCTTAATTAATAAATTTTGAATAGTTTTGAGCATAAATTTATATAAAAATATTTTTAAATACATGCTATAATCGTTAGGGTTGAATGCAGGTAATAATGAGGATTTGATTATTAAAGATTAGACAAATAATTGAGAGTAGGGAAGTGGGTGAGACGGAAGGATCTTGTGTGCAGTTTTAACTGTGGCGTCCAAGCTTATGCAGCTATTATTCGAAAGGTATGGTTTGGGGATTTCCCCTTCTAGTGGTGACATTTTGTTTTCAGGATGAAATCATTTTTTAAGTTGTGATTTCTGTAATAATCTGGTCGGTATGTGAATTAATAGTGATTTTGTGTGGGTTATGGTGATTGTGTTTACCATGAGGAGTAGTGGATTCATGAGGAATGGTTATTTCAGGGTGGCCTTATCTTGAGATGATAGAAGGGGCTGTGGGGATTGAAGGTTTTTGTGTCACTTGCCAATGATTAAAAGGGTGGTTTTGTTGCTCTGATTTAGTTAAAGTGTGTTTGATGTGGTGTCAATTTTGAATTTGAGTCTGCTGGTATAGTTGGAAACTGAGTGGATTGTGAGATCAGGCTTTATTCCATTTGATGGAGATTAGTTTTGGTAAAGGGGGGGTTTAATTTTTGAAAGTGTGCTACTTAATTTCTCTTCAGATTGTGCTTCTCAAGTCTAGCGGTGTTTTTGATGGGTAAGCTATCAACATTGTAATTGCAATTTAGAGTCAATTAGCCTTTAACTAGTCCCTTGCGTTGGCGTTAATTGAATCGATATCAAGGGAGTGGTGGAAAATCCATCCAGGTGTATGGTATCATTGGCCCTTGTGTGGTGCTCAAGCTCATCATTCATCCTGTGGAAATTTTCAGTGCGGATAATGCAAGGTGCAAATTCCTGGCACTAATCGACATCCATTGTATCAATACATATAGATTCACGTCTCCAATTTGAAACTTATGGCTAGTTTTTAAATTTTATTTTATTGTTGTTATTACCATGTAAAATAGGCTAATTTGAGAAGTCGATTTAAATCCTTTTAAGTAAACCTATATTTTTATTACCAGATTTAAGTAAATATATCTCATTTATAAAAAAAAATATATCTCATGTAAATGTCAAATTATGTGTTCACTCCATAAGTTTAAACCAAATAAATATCTAATAAAAAAAAAATTTATTTAAATTTAATTATAAATGTTTGTACAAAAAATAAACTTTTCGACGCATATCATTTTCAAAATAGCAAAATTTACAATTTAACAGCTGCCATTTAATAAGTTGACTGAATTTTCAAAGATCGAAAAATATAGAGACTTAAACTAGCGAAACTAAAAACACCACCATGTCCTGGTTTCATGATAAGTTTTAACAAATTCAACAGGTTAGGAGATAATGACAAAAATCTTAACTGAATATTCGATATTATCTCATGATTTTTCTATTCCCTCAAATTTTGTTACACTATTTTATAATTTTTGGTACTCCCTCGTAATATTATTTTATATTGCATGTTCCGAAATCATGTTTTGCCATGAGAAATCAATTTTTAGTGGTCGAAAATTATTATTTTTGCATACTAATAAAATTTGTTATATACACTAATAAATTTGAACATATTGAAAGTAAATAACTAAAGCAAATTTTTTAAGATGAGCCGATATTTAGTACTTTGGTGACAAACAAATAATCCATCATTTCTTATTTAATTTCAAACGATCATCCTATAATTTAACCAAACAAGTAACCCATTATTTCTTTTTTCTAACTATATGAGCTCATGAAAGCCAAAACCCAAATCAAGCAAGTGATTCAATCCAAATCCGAATTAAAACTCTCAACTTCGTCTTAAATTCTTGAACAATTAACAACAACATAATAAAGAAGTCTAAAACTGTGGATTGGTTTCTATGAGCCCATTGCTCAACAAAGAGTCCTATCAAAAGCTCTTCTAAAACATTCCTTTAAGAAAGCTACAGTTTGAACTCCTTGGTTTACATAACTTACATTCTCAACAACTTCAAAAGAAGCCATTAATACCTGTAACTCATAAAGCAAATATAAATCCACCAGTACCTGCAGCAACATGCCAACAAAAAGAAAAGCTCAAGACTTAGCAATGGCATCACCTTATGCCAAATAGCATAGCATCCTTGATTGAAGCAACGGTTGTTGATAAGATAGCATCAATGATTTTGAGCGTCGACGGACGCATATATTCCTTGTTGCTTAATCTGTCGACGCTTTGAAACGCTAGGGTTAAGATACTTCCCCCGGCTCCATCTCCTTGCCCAGGTGCCTTATCAGGCATAATGCTGAACCCTGATGGCAAAATAGATACAAATTTTGGGTTACCACCATTCAAGATTTTTGACATGGCCATGATATCCATCGGCGCGTACACTATGTACGAGCCAGTTTCATCGGTGTAGCTTTCTTGGAGATATAGTATCTCGATCTTGTTCGGTGATGACTGCAAATTTTTTAGTATGCTTATTAGCTAGTTCATGGAGGAAATTGTGATGAGAAAAGAAAAGGAAATGATCGAAACACTCACATTCACTTGCATAATGGAAACTCGATTTCCAGGATTTTCACCATTACTGACATACACAAGTTCTCGGACATGTCGTTGGTTTGAAAGCAAATCCCACTGCATAATTATACACCCCGGGATCCATCCATGAAAAGTTACACGCTCAATGGAGTAATATATATACACATATATGTTTGTATACATGCATGCATTCAGACGGCAGTACAAGAAAATAACCCTAAAAAATTAAACACGTATATATATAAGTTTTACATACCCTGTTTCTTGTACGTTCATGACGAAGAAAATCGAACAGAACCTCCATCGGAACCGGAATTTGAATTGAAGTAGTGAAGATTACAATGTTACCAGAAGGCTTCCCAGGAACCTTTAATATATTTCCGTATCTCAACCTAACATCTTGAGCAGCAAAGTTTTGAGGTAACCCCGACCATACATTCTCAGAACATGAATTAATATTGTTGAAAAAATTCTTAGTCATCTTTTCTGCCAGTTTCAGCAGACTCCCCCTCCCTTCTTGTGGTATTAAAACTGTTTTTTCCAAACAAATCAAATTACATCAACAAGTGTTCATTAAGTTGGCGCATGTAATGTAAATAGAAAGCAGGAATAAATTAAAATTTTTACCCCCATCAGTTGTAGGAGCGGTTCTAGCCATTGAAGTTGTGAGCCATTGGCAATGCCTGTTGATGGTTGCAATCCATCGTTTGGCACTAAATGCAAAACCTGAGCTAACAATGGGACGAAAGAGAGGGTGAAGTGATTTGTTATCAACTTCAACATGTTCAATCCATGTTACCTTTGACCCTCTATTGCCTACTTCTTGGATTACACAACCTGATGGCCTTCTTCGAAACTGTACTTGTGGATACGGGAATAAATTCTCCAAGGAAACATCAACCACTCCCCATGTTCCATTTGTGTGCTTTTTACAGTACCTTGCGAAGTAGCTTTGTCTTGCTGGTATTAACGGTGTACACTGATGAAACTCTGCTGACATCTGATGAGAAAACAAATAAAATGGAATTTGGAAGACTAGTTACCATATGAATATATTAATTATTAGAGAAAGAAACAAAGAAATCGACCGTAGAGGATATTTTAGGAATTATAGCGGCATCTAATGATACCCCTAAACACTAAAACAAATAAAACGGATTTTTTGAAGAGAACCATTAGCTAGTTACTAAATATAGGCAAAGCAAGTACGTAATTATCTCGAACATATTAATTATAAGAGAAAAAACAAGAAGATGAATCGTAATAAATATATTAACCGTAAGAGAAAAACAAACTAATGGATCATAATCAAGTACATAAAATATCGGGGGAAGAACACAGAAATAATCCATCATAATCGAGTGCATTTAATGATTTTCGTAAACCCGAAAGCGAAACCTTGTAGTTAACAAAAGAGTATTCAACTATGAAACAACTCTTTCCTTAAATTTGCATGAGATTCTTTCTTTTCATATATGAATCATTTCAAGTAAGATTCTACAAAACAATAAAGCTCCTAAATAAATGTTTCAATATCAATATGTATGTTCAGCAAAACAATAGTGAATTTTTGTACTAAATTTTAATGCATGGAATATTGTTGAGATATCAATAGGGTATTGAATAAAGTAAAATTAGATATAAAATGGATAAATATCAAAATTATACATGAACTTTCTATACAATGTGATACATTAATTTTGATTTTGAGCAATTTATACATAAAATTTTGATTCAAACCATTAAAGACTATTATCGACTATACGTCTATTGTTGTATAGATAAATAATTATATTTATCGAATGTAAAAACAAATGAATGTAGTTATTTTTTAAAAATACATACAATTGAATCAAATCGAAGTTTCAAGTGTCTAATTAAACCAAAATAAAAGTTTCATGTGTGTATATAATTGTCGCAAATCAAAATTCATGTATCGCATTCCACATTTAATCAAAGCCAAAGTGTAAATTTTAGATTAAAATGAAGATGATGTTTGAGGTTTACCACTTGAAGAACCCCATTGTAGCTCCCGTCAACGTTTTCTAATATAACTCCTAACAATGTTGTCCTCGAGACAATGCTGTAAAATGTTGTCCCCCATTGTTTCTAATCACAAGAACATGGAAAATGTTAGTTCATTAACAACTTCATAAATGAGTAATTTTACATAATGAAGTGGAACAAGGGGAAACAAAATCCCTACCGTATCCATGAGCAATTGGAGGATGTTCATAGGGTTCATCTCAACAAATGCGGTCTCTCGAGAAGTTTCGATATTCAAAGGCTCGAAATTGAGTTTCGAAAAGGATGAGGGGACATCTTGATCAAAGTTACAGTTGCAGTCATAGCTTAGGAAACATTGGGGTTCACCAACTTCAACCATCCTCATTATCTGTTCCATTGTTGCATCAAAGCTACCGAATTCCCTCAAGTATTGAAACCCATTTAGAGTCTCCATTCCATCGTTTCCATTGTGTTGCCATAGTGGTTCACCCATTATTGCCAACTTAAACAGCTCTTCCATGGCTTCCACAGCTTGTTCGATGATTTTGTTCTTGTTCAGATCAGCTCCTATCGAGACCGCCATAAGAAGATCACTTGCTCGGTTCATATGATCGAGTTTAGCATTCGTCGATGATTCTGAACCCGGTGAATTTTGTGGGGATGGAGGATTATACAATAAAGGGGAGCCAGAATTTTCATTACTTTGTGCAAAATAATCCTCCTGGGAAATAAAACATCAACAAGTGATCGAGATAATAAGGAGAAAATGGCTTAATTTCTCATTGTATTCTGTTTCCACCATAATGAAATGGACTTCAGAATATAGTATTTTTTTATACTATTTTCATTTCTAATGAAATAAACAGGCCTCAACTTCATGATTTTCTATTCAAAATTATGTTTCTTTTCAAATGGAATTCAAAATCTAAAGTTATTTTAATACTATTTTCATTTCTATTGAAACAATTAGGCTTCAGCTTTCTGATTTTCTTTTCAAAATGATAATTATTTTGGTCATCATCAAATAAACTTCAAAATGTAGGGTCTTTTCATTCTACTTTCATTTGTATTTAAATAAACAGGTTTGATTTTCTTTTCAAAATGATATTGGTCATCATCAAATAGACTTTAAATTCTAGGGCTTTTTTGTACTCTAAAGAAATTTGGGTTTTTTTTTTTTTTTGTTGAAAAAAGTGATTAACATGAACCTTAGCTTCATAGTTTGTTTTAGGAATGGCTAGAAATATTTTATGTTAGCAAATTAGGTCAGATAAAACTTACAGAGAGTAATACATTTTCTAACCAAGTATCAAAACACTTAACAAAATAAAAAAATTAAAAATTACCACCGGATTCATTTCAGGAGGAGGATTTGCCCCAAAATGGTTATAATTAACCTCAATTTCATACCCAGGAGCTTCTTCTAATCCCACCATAGGACTAATTGCCAAAAGAAAAGAAGAAGAAAAAATTAAACGCTTGCCAAATCCATTTTTGAAAGAAAAATCCCTAGGGAAAATTAAGAATAATTAAAAAAAACACTTACACTTCATCCCCTGCTACAATTATATTTTGAATATTCTCAAAATAGCCATTGTTGAACACTTCCAAAATATTATTTTGTTGGATATCATCACTCATGTTTTCACCATTTCCACCTATATTGGCCATCTAAAAAAAAAAAAAAGATTTGTTAGTTTAGTTTACCTATAAGTTTATCTATCTTTCTATCTATCTATAAAATTTTAAATTCTTTATTTCTGAACAAAGCATCAATCAAAATGATAGAAAAACCTTGGAAAAATACAAAATAAAAATTTGAAGAAAAAAGGTAGAATCATCCATAAATGTTTAATAAAATTAAAAAACTAGTTTAATTTACCTAATAATCTATCTATTCAAATAATTAGGCTTCAACTTTTTGATTTTCTTTTCAAAATTATAATTATTTTAGTCATCATCAAATAAACTTCAAAATGTAGGGTCTTTTAATCCTGTTTTCATTTGTATTGAAATAAACAGGTTTGATTTTCTTTTCAAAATGATAGTGGCCATCTTCAAATAGACTTTAAATTCGGGGTTTTTTTTTTGTTTTTGCTACTCTAAAGAAATCTGGGTTTTTTTTTTTCCTGAAAAAATGTGATTAACATGAACCTTAGCATCATAGATTTGCTTTAGGAGTGACTAGAAATATTTTATGTTTAACAAATTAGATCGGACTAAACTTCTAACAAAGTATAAAAAAAATGAACAAAACAAAGAAAATGAAAATTTACCACTGGATTCATTTCAGGAGGAGGATTTGCCCCAAACTGGTTATAATTAACCTCAATTTCATACCCAGGAGCTTCTTGTAATCCCACAATAGGACTAATTGCCAAAAGAAAAGAAGAAGAAGAAAAATTAAACGCTTGCCAAATCCATTTTTGAAAGAAAAATCCCTAGGGAAAACTATGAATAATTAAGAAACACTTACACTTCATCCCCTGCTACAACTATATTTTGATTATTCTCAAAATAACCATTGTTGAACACTTCCAAAATATTATTTTGTTGGATATCATCACTCACGTTTTCACCATTTTCACCAATATTGGCCATCTAAAAAAGAGTTTTTTTAGTTTAGTTTATCCATCTTTCTGGCTATCTATAAATTTTTAAATTCTTTTTTCCCTAAATCAGCATCAATCAAAATGATAGAAAAATCTTTCAAAAATACAAAATAAAAAATTTGAAGAAAAAAGATAGAATCATCAATAAATGTTTAATAAAACTAAAAGAACTGTTTAATTGACCTAATAATTTACTATCTGCAAATTTTTAAATTCTCTTTTTCCTTGAACCAACATCAATCAAAATAATAGAAAAATCTTTGAAAAATACAAAAATAAATTAAAAAAGCGCGAGGATAAGTGTTTTAAAAAAAATCAAAATCATCCATAAATGTTTTATGTGTAAGTGTCTTTGAAAAAAATCTTTCAAAAAGAAAACCATACCTTAAACAAAAAGTGACGAACAAAATTTGCCTTCTTTCTCAGGAGTACAACATAAAATTTATCTTCTTCCTCAGGAGCACAGCACTGAATTTATATACATATATTTCAGAGGAAAAGTAAATGGTGAGTAAGAAAGGAGCGTAACAAAAAAAGTGTTGAAAACTGCTGAGGGTAAATGGACAGTTCCTGAAAGAGTGTGTGTTTTTTTGTGTTTTTGCTTTCTGATCTCCGTCAATCAGTTCTTTTGGGTGAAACGTAAAATTTATTATATATTTGAGGGCAAAAACAAATGGTGGGTACCAAAGGAGTGTTTGGAAAAGAGTGTTGAAATGTTGAGGGTATTTGCTGACGTGACAGTTCTTTAAAATATGATTGAGACAGTTTATGAAAGCGTTTGTGTGTGTTCTTTTTTTGTTTTTGGTTTCTGTTCTCTTGAATTCTTTTTTTTTAGTGAAACATAAAAATTATGTTACTAAACCCTATTTTTTATACTTTTTCCTTTCTTTTATTTTAAATGTTTTTTCATATTAGTTTAATTAAGAAATTGTGAACAATTTCGAGCATAAATTTATATAAAAATATTTTTCAATGTATGTATATATACCTGCAATAATTGTTAGGGTTGAATGCAGGCAATAATGAAGATTTGATTATTAGGGATTGGATAAAGATAATTGAGAGTAGGGAAGTGGGTGAGATTGAAGGATCTTGTGTGCAGATTTTTTCTAAGCATCCAAGCTTAAGGGGTTATTATTCGAAAGGTATGATTTTGGGATAAAGTCCCTTCTAGTGGTGGCATTTTGTTTTCAGTATGATATCAAATTTCTCTATGAAAGGTAAAGATTTATGTAATAATCTGGTCGTGTTGAGAGGTACGTGAATTAATAGTGATTTTGTGTGGGTTATGGAGATTGTATTTACCATTAGGAGCAGAAGATGAGTCCGTTCTTGAGGAATGGTTATTTTGGGGGTTGAGATGATAGAAGAGGCTGTGGGGAGTTGAGTGACCCATGGTTTTTGTGTCACTTGCCAGCCAATGATTAAAAGGGTGGTTTTTATTCCCTTTTATTTGTTTTGTGCTCTATACGCATTCAGCTGGTTTGTTGTAGGATGAAGTGAAATTTTTTTTTTCTTCATAAACTAATTGTGCTTTCTGACTTTTGTTTGTCAACATTAGTCTTGGTTGTCGCATTGGAAAATGTAGAACGAAGCTCAGGGTCACTAATAGGAAGCAGTATAGCTTCTATCCAGAAGAGTGCGGCTCCTAAGGTTATATGTGGGACTTTATAAATTGTATATTTTAAGTAAAAACTCCTTAAGTAGTGCAAATGGTAAAACTCCCTTATATGATACGGATCCTACTTGCACTCATGGATGAAGCCTATACGGGTTCTACCATTGGAGATGGAGGAGGAGACTCTGGGTCCGAGGAAAGCTGTACGATTGATGTTGCTGATCCTGTGTTTCTGGAACTTCTTAAGGATGAAAATGATGGCCCTGCTGTATGGTCTTCTATTGATAAAACTCCATTTACAATTAGATGAAAGCAATTGCAAACATAGTATTACTAGAGGAAAGTATAGTTGTCTAACCATTACAGGCTTTTTTAATTAGGAATTTGTTTCTCAGTGCTCTTGTACAGTGCTTTGCTTTTTAATTTTTAGATTGTTCATTTTCTCTATATCAAGTATTTTGAATTTCTATTAATGCAAGTAAAAGCAACACTTTGCATTTCTAAATTAAGGCTAGCTTACTTTAATATTGTACGCTCTTCCAATAGTACAATATCATATTTTTTGAGCTATGAATTGTGTATATAACTAGGCTAACCTGGTTTTTGTTTGTTTTGTAACTAATATCCCTTTTTTTTTCTGTAGTTTGAAATAAGTCGACACTTGACAGAAGATTGATTGTTTCAGGAACGCCATTGGACTTCTCCTGGGGTTGCTGCAGTACTACAAGCTGCAACAAATAGCCCTCAGTCTGATAGATTAAAGCAGATGCTCAATATCACACCTCGGCTTCTTCATATGTATTTTACTGTTGCTTTGCGCGATGCAAATAACTGTATGTTTTATGTTTTGTTTTTTTTAATCCATTTGATATCCTTTTTAGTGCTTTTATAACTCTATCTGCAGGATGTAGCTTTAGTTTAAGTGTCGATACTCATTGCTTGTATCTTAATTTGTGTTCTTGCCTCTCTTTTGTAGCATTAATCTGTGCATTAATTCCCATTCTGATGGCCAGAAATTCTACATTATTTCCTGACAAGAACTATATGTATGAGGTTTGTATACATTTTCGAAATATTAGTTCTGTTATTGTATTTCTTGTGGGGCTACTACCTTGCGGTTATGTACTACCCTCTAGATACATTAATTATTTGGGTCCATACTAAAGTGCTTATGTTAGGTAAGTGAAATGGTTTTGTATGGATTCAAAGCTTTTCTTGTAAATGTCCATGTAATAGGACATCAATTTAGATGCTGAGATTGGAATGGCTTGTATTTCTGAGAAGCTATAATTGGGCAGGTTGGCAGAAGGCTCCTAGAATTCATGCTTGCTTCGTTTCAGCGTTCTCCGGATTTTATTGCACTTTTGAAGGTATTATTCACTCAAGTTTCTCCATAAATTTTGGTTCTCCGTATATTTTATTGCACTGCTGGGGGTAAATGGACAGTTCATGAAAGTGTGTGTTTTTGCTTTCTGTTCGCCGTCAATCAATTTTTTGGGGGGAAACATAGAATATATCTTCTTTCTGAGTACAACACTGGATTTATATATATTTGAGGGGAAAAATAAATGGTGAGTACCAAAGGAGTGTTTAGAAAAGAGTGTTGAAATGTTGAGGGTATTTGCTGAAGTGGTAGTTCTTCAAAATATGATTGGTTAAAAGGATTTAATAGACAGTTCATGAAAGTGTGTGTGTGTGTGTGTGTGTTTTTTGTCACCACCAAATAAACTTCAAAATGTAGGGTCTTTTAATTCTTTTTCATTTGTATTGAAATAAACAGGTTTGATTTTCTTTTCAAAATGATAGTGGTCATCTTCAAATAGACTTTAAATTCTAGGATTTTTTTTCTACTATAAAGAAATCTGGGTTTCTTTTTTTCTTTTTCTGAAAAAAAGTGATTAACATGAACCTTAGCTTCATAGATTTGCTTTAGGAATGGCTAGAAACATTTTATGTTTAGCAAATTAGATCAAATTAAACTTCTAACAAAGTATAAAAAAAATGAACAAAACAAAGAAAATGAAAATTTACCACTAGATTCATTTCAGGAGGAGGATTTGCCTCAAACTGGTTATAATTACCTTCAATTTCATACCCAGGAGCTTCTTCATCCCACAATAGGACTAATTGCCAAAACAAAAGAAGAAGAAGAAGAAATTAAACTCTTGCCAAATTCATTTTTGAAAGAAAAATCCCTTGGGAAAATTAAGAATAATTAAGAAACACTTACACTTCATCCCATGCTACAACTCTATTTTGAATATTCTCAAAATAACCATTGTTGAACACATCCAAAATATTATTTTGTTGGATATCATCACTCACGTTTTCACCATTTCCACCAATATTGGCCATCTAAAAAAAAGATTTTTTAGTTTAGTTTATCTATCTTTCTGTCTATCTATAAATTTTTAAATTCTTTTTTCCCTAGATCAACATCAATCAAAATGATAGAAAAACCTTTCAAAAATACAAAATAAAAATTTGAAGAAAAAGATAGAATCATCAATAAATGTTTAATAAAACTAAAAAAAAGTTTAATTTACCTAATAATCTATCTATCGCAAATTTTAAATTCTCTTTCCCGAACCAACATCAATCAAAATGATAGAAAAATCTTTAAAAATACAAAAATAAATTAAAAAAGTGCAAGGACTAGTATTTTAAAAAAACAAAATCAAAATCATCCATAAATGTTTTATCTATAAGTGTCTTTGAAAATAAAATCTTTCAAAAAGAAAAAAGAAAACCATACCTTAAACAAAAAGTGACGAACAAATATGCCTTCGTTCTCATGAGTACAACATAAAATTTATCTTCTTTCTCAGGAGTACAGCTTTGAATTTATATACATATATTTTAGAGGAAAAGTAAATGTTAAGTAAGAAAGAAGCGTCACGAAAAGAGTGTTGAAAACTGCTGAGGGTAAATGGACAGTTCATGAAAATGTGTGTGTTTTTTTGTGTTTATGCAGCTAGTGAACTTTTTCAATGTCTAGAGCTACTTTTGTATGTTTGTTTTCTCAAACAAAATTTTCTTTCTAATGTTGGTTGTTACATGCTGACTTTATTCTCGAGGAATAAATCTGAATTTTTGTAGCATAAATAATTTGATGAAGGTAATGGTTGTGCTTTAATGACGCCCCCTCGACCAGCATTTCACTACATGAATAGTTACCAACATCTCTTTTTATTCCCTAAAAGTCATTCCACAAATCATCTCAGGTACATCTAAGCATACATTACATCATTTTGGTTAATACATTTCATGTCTTTTTATGAATAAATTCATTCAATTACATCCTATAGTTGACTAAATGTTTAATTAAACTAAAAAAATGAGTTTAAATTTACCTAATAACCTACCTTAAACAAAATGTGGTGAACAGATTTGTCTTCTTTCTAAAGAGTACAACACTGAACTTATAGATATATATATGAGAGGGAAAATAAATGGTAAGTAGTAAATGAGCATTAGAAGGGTACATGGGACAAGAGTGTTGAAATTTGTTGATTGACACTTCTTTGAAATATGATTAGTTAAAGGTTTTAATGGACAGTTTTTGAGAGTGTGTGCATTTTTTGTTTTTGCTTTATGTTCTCACTCAATGCTTTTTTGGGTGAAACATAAATTTGAAAATATTAAACCCTTATTTTTTTATATTATTTCCTTCTTTTATATTAAATGCTTTTTCATATTAGCTTAATTAATAAATTTTGAATAGTTTTGAGCATAAATTTATATAATAATATGTTTATATACATGAGATAATTGTTAGGGTTGAATGCAGGTAATAATTAGGATTTGATTATTAGAGATTAGACAAATAATTTAGAGTAGGGAAGTGGGTGAGATGGAAAGAGCTTGAGTGCAGATTTCAGTGTGGCGTCCAATTTTATACAACTATTATTCAAAAGGAATGGTTTGGGGATTTCCCCTTCTAGTGGTGACATTTTGTTTTCAGGATGAAATCATTTTTCAAGTTGTGGTTTCTATAATAATTTGGTCGTTATGTGAATTAATAGTGATTTTGTGTGGGTTATGGTGATTGTGTTTATCATGAGGAGCAGTGGATTTACGAGGAATGGTTATTTTGGGGTGGCTTTATCTTGAGATGATAGAAGGGGCTGTGGGGATTGAAAGTTTTTGTGTCACTTGCCAATGATTAAAAGGGTGGTTTTGTTGCTCTGCTTTAGTTAAAGTATGATTGATGTGATTTCAATTTTGAATTTCAATCTGTTGGTATAGTTGGAAACTAAGTGGATTGTGAGGCCAAGTTTTATTCAATTTGATGGAGAATAGTTTTTGTAAACGAGGGTTTTAATTTTTGAAAGTGTGCTACTTAATTTCTCTTAAGATTGTGCTTCTCAAGTCTAGTGGTGTTTTTTATGGGTAAGCTATCAACATTGTAATTGCACTTTAGAGGCAAGTAGCCTTTAACTAATCCTTTGCGCTAGCATAAATTGAACCGGTATCAAGGGAGTGGTGGAAAATTCAAGCAGGTGTATGGTATCATTGGCCACTGTGTGGTGCTCAAGCGCATCATTCATCCTGTGGAAAATTGCAGTGCGGATAGTGCAAGATGCAAATTCTTGGCACTAATTGACATCCATTGTATCAATACAAATAGATTAACGTCTCCAATTTGAAACTTATGGCTAGTTTTTAAATTTTATTTTACTTTTGTTGTTGCCGAAACCTTTTTTGAAATCGACTTTTTAGTTTAAAAAACAAAAATGGAGTCGCCACCAATCCTTTTCAATTAGGTGTGATTGGATCACCTCAAAACTTAATCATTTTAATAAAATGTTAGATTTACTAAAACAATTATTTGCTGTCTACATAATCCAAGAAATGGGTACTTAGTTTATTACTTCATGTCTTGACGTCAAAAATTGAGAATGCAAAGAGAATTTAAAATTTAATCCCTTTTTACATGATGTTATTTGATGGCATTGAAAATGACACTATCTAAATTGAATTTTTAATGAGGAGGTTTTCTTATTTCGGGTCGATCAAGACGAAAGTTATCTCCAGTAAGTTGGGACGCAAAATCTCGAATTCTCGAAAATAAGAACGCTCATCGATTAATTATTGCCCAAATCTTATGTATTTTTTTAAAAATTTATTCCTTTTTTTTAAAAAAAAAAGGGATGTTCGATTATTTCGGTTCAAAAAGAAAATCGTACTCCGTAAGTTAGAGGCACAATTTCTCGAATCCCCTAATTAAAGAACAACACCTTGGTTCAAATTGTTAAATATACAATGTATGAATATTATGCTTCTAGTATGACATACTATGGACTTATTCGAACATAAACCATTATATGAGATACACGAGTATGTTTAAATGTTTTATATGATGTCATAAGAACATAAATAATGTAATATATCATAATTAATAATAATGTTATAAAAAATGTTAATTAGTGCTAATAATAATTAAGGACCAAATAACAAATTATACAATTTGAAAGGGCAAAATATAAATAACAAAGATTAAAAGTGCAGGGAATTAAAAAGAAATAAGTATGCTGAAATAAATAAATAGAGGAGTAAAATGAAATTTAAATGATATTTAAAGTGCAAATTAAAAGCAAAGAAGTAAATAAAAGGCTAAAAGGAAATAATCGGGAATTTTGAGGTAAAATTGTAAATTCTGTAATTTAAAGAGAAAATATAATAAATAAAAATTTAAACATGCTGGAATTTAAATAACAAAAAGTAAATGGACCGAATCTAAAGATAAGGATTATTGCACTTTTGAAGGTATTATTCACTCAAGTTTCTCCATATATTTTGGTTTTCCAACTTGTATTGAGCATCTACATTAATTGTTGCTGAAATTGATGTTTAAAGGATTGCAATTCTTCTGTCCTTTATTTTGTATAAGTTATGGTCCATTTAACCTTCTGGAGAAGCCTATAGTTGACAGACTCGGGTAAGCATATGACAGCCCAGAAAAGGTCAATAATTACATCCTGTGTTTCGCTTTTCATGCATTAGGGATCTGACTTCATATGTCTGTTCTTCCTTGAATAGACAGAATTGGCGTTACAATTGTGTTGGGCGGTTGGAGAGCATGGTGGGGGTGGTGGGTCGCACAAAGATGCAGCTAGGGAACTTTTTGAAAGTCTAGAGCTACTTTTGTATGAAAACCTTTCATCTAGGTAATATTTTCGTTTCCTCAAACAAAATTTCTTTCTAATGTTGGTTGTTATATGCTGACTTTAATCTCGGTTTCGGAAGTCGTCTAGGTCTGAGGCAGGAGTCCGTCAACCTAAAAGCGCAATGGGGTGCAAATTAATAGAGTGGTGGAATCGACCAAGTCCAAGGGAGTGACTTGCTGGTCAGGGTGGCCGAGGCATTTCTTGAGCATAGATATATGAAATACGGGATGGATGGGAGCAGTGGAGGGAAGATCAAGCTCGTATGCGACTGGACCAACTCGTTTGAGGACTTGATATGGACCAAAATATCTGCGACCGAGCTTTGAATGGCGCTGCAATCGTATAGATGATTGACGATAAGGTTGTAATTTAACGTATAACCAGTCCCCAACATTGAAACTAATATCTCGGCGATGTTGATCAGCGTAGAACTTCATCCTAGCCTGAGCTTGGGTGAGATTGAATTTTAGCAGCTGCAAAATATGGTCTCGTTCGAGTAACTGAGCATCAACAAAAGGGTGGTCGCTGTCATCCTTCACGTACCGTGCCACTGTAGGTGGGGGGCGACCATACAACACTTCAAAAGGTGTCATTTGTGCAGCCGTCTGGTATGATGTGTTGTACCAATATTCGGCCCAAGGTAAGAATAACATCCAAGAAGTAGGGTGGTCCGAAACATAGCAACGCAAATACATTTCTAAGCATCGGTTGAGGGCCTCCGTTTGGCCGTCAGACTGTGGATGGTATGCGGTGCTCATACTCAGTGTCGTGCCTTGGAGACGATGTACTTCCTTCCAAAAGCTACTAAGAAAACGAGGGTCACGGTCCGAAACAATTTCCGTAGGGATGCCGTGTAGCCGCACTACTTCTTGCACAAAGGCAGAAGCAACCATTTGACTAGAAAATTGAGTTGGTAAACCCACAAAATGCCCATACTTCGAAAGTCGATCAATGACCATCATAACCACGATTTTTCCTTTTGAAGGTGGAAGTCCGGTGATGAAATCCATGGAAACATTTTCAAAGACCAAACTCGGAATTGGGAGAGGTTGAAGAAGGCCGGCTGGAGAAACTGTAGCAGACTTCATCTGTTGACAAATCTGGCAAGAGCGGACGAATTGGGTGACATCTCGACGCATATGTTTCTAATAAAAATTTGTAGTAAGACGATGAAATGTGCGGGTGATGCCGGAGTGGCCACCAACAGGGGACGAATGGAATTCAGTCAAAAGAGAAGTGTGAAGTGGAGAATCAGAAGGTAGCACCAACCGAGAGTTAAAGAACAGTAACTTGTCTTTGAACAAAAATCCAGGTAAAGAGGCTGGATCAGTAGCTAAACGTTGCTGCAAAGCAAGCAGCTCAGGGTGCACCGCATTGGCCTCTCTTAGCTGATCAACTATAGAGAATTGAACATGAGAAAGGGCCAATAAATGAGCAGCAGGGACCCGAGATAAGGCATCCACTGCAGTGTTGATTCGGCCTGGTCGGTAAACGATGTCGAAGTCATAGCCAATCAATTTGCCTAACCATTTTTGTTGATCCGGTGTTTGAATTACCTGAGAGGTAAGACTCTTCAATGATTGCTGATCAGTAATAATTGTAAATCGGCTACCCAAAAGGTACTGGCGCCATTTAGAAACCGCTTGCGTAATAGCATACATTTCCGTTGATATGTGGAGGATTGTTGCAAGCGAGGCTAAGTCGGTGGTCGTAATATGTAATAGGGTGACCATCTTGTGAAAGGAATGACCGATTCCAGATACCAAGCATCTGTTTCCACAACAAATGGTTTGCTGAAATCAGGCAATGCAATAATAGGGGCTTATTGACAATTGTTTCAATAGCTCAAAAGCCGTGTGGGCTAAGGGAGTCCATTGGAAAGCATCTGTACGGAGCAAATCAGTCAAGGGACCAGCAATGGCCGCAAAGTGACGGATAAACGGTGATAATACCGCCAAGCCGAGAAACCACGAAACGACTTTGACGGCAAGGGAATAGGCCATGAGTGGATGGCTTTAATTTTTTCGGGATCCACCTGAACTCCCTGCCGAGAAACAATATGTCCTAAATATCCAATGCTTGTATGACCAAATAGACATTTAGAGCGTTTCGCCACTAGCTTGTGCTCACGGAGGAGATGAAAAACAACACTGATATGTTCCAAATGCGTTTCCCAATCTTGACTATAAATCAAAATGTCGTCAAAGAAAACCAACACAAACTTGCGGAGGTACGAACGAAAAACTGAATTCATAAGACTTTGAAAGGTAGACGGTGAGTTTGTGAGTCCAAACGGTATGACGAGGAACTCATAGTGCCCGTCATGAGTCTGAAAGGCGGTCTTGCTTTCATCCCCGGCTCTAACTCTAATTTGATGGAATCCAGCTAATAAATCAAGCTTGGAGAAATACATAGCCCCATGAAGTTCATCGAATAACTCATCGATTGACGGAATCAGAAATCGATCTTTGATGGTCACGGCATTAAGGGCCCGGTAATCGACACAAAAGCGCCATGAGCCATCTTTCTTGCGTACTAACAAGACTGGTGAGGAAAAAGGACTTGTACTTGGTTGAATTATACCATCAGCCAGCATTTCTGAAACCAATTGCTCTATTTCCCGTTTCTGAAAATGCGGATATCGATAAGGCTTGACGTTCACCGGACCACAATTCGGGGCTAGATGAATCGCGTGATCACAGGCTCACACCGGGGGTAGTCCCACCGGTTTGGAAAACACATCAGCAAACTCAGTCAATAAGACATCAATTTCAGGGGCCACAACTTCAGATTGATAATTAGGCTCGGAAACGAGATCTAACCTGAAGAATTCAGCCACGGAATTATTGTGAGTCAATCGACGAAGCCCATTGAACTGTATAGGTTGAACGGCGGGAGCCCCATCCCCGTCCATCGAACCTTCTGGCCGGCATAAGAAAACTCAAAAATTGATGAAGAGTAATCGGTAAGTACTGGTCCCAGTGTCGCTAACCAGTCTACTCCCAAGACCATGTCCCATCCTTGAATAGGAAGAACGAAAAAATCAACGAGGATCTCCTGATTTTGGATAACTAAGGGAACTTGTCGAACGATGCCGTCGCAAGGGAGGCGTTCACCACTACCCACCAGAACAGAAAAACTAGGAGTGGTTGTGACTGTCAAGTTCAAATAGGACGCAACGCGTGTTTGAATGAAGTTATGAGTGCTACCTCCATCTAATAGCACTTGTACAGGTTTCCCAAACACTGAACCTTAAAACCGGAGTGTCGAAACAGAGCAACCACCAGCCAAAGCATTGTAAGATATGGCGGATTGCATTGGAGAAGACAGATCCGTTGGGGAGAAATCAGGATCGGGGCCTTGAGGAGGGGGAAGCAACAATGGGTTGTTAACGTCCACGGCCTCCACATCATTCTCAAGTAACAAAAGCTGAGGTTTAGACTTGTATTTATGATCCCATGAATATTTCTCATCACAATGATAGCACAAGCCTTTAGATCGGCGTTGGGCAGCCTCCGACGGGGTAAGGCGGCGAACGGGTAAAGTGGCTGTAGACTGGGTGTTAGGAGGTTGCGATACGGAGGGGTTAACTTTGGGGGTAAAGGAAGGCGTGGGAATGAGAGGCTTAATGGTACCGAGGGTTGGAGCGGGTCTAGCAGGGGATTTTTCTAGAGCAATGCGACTCTCATGGAGTTGGGCCAACTACATAGCATCATCTAAAGTTCTGGGCCGATGAATGAGCACGGAGTGCTTGATGTCAGAGCGAAGCCCAGAAATAAAGCACTGGACTAAGAAGTGGGCCGGCAAACATATAGTTCAATTGGTAACCGCCTCAAACTCTAAGCGATAGGCACTCACTGAAGTTGTTTGGTGCAACTTAGCAAGGAGGCCTTCTCGTTCTTCCAAATCACGAGAACGGAAGTTGGCGAGGAGCGACGCCGAGAACGCCTGCCAACCAGTAACCTGACGGTTGCGGAACATCCAATCATACCAATCAGAAGCAGCCTCGTCGAAGTAAAAGGAGGCAATAGTTAAGCGGTCCTCATCTCTGATGTTGTAAAAAGTGAAGTATCGATCGGCTTGCATAAGCCAACGGTCAGGGTTGATACCGGAGAACCGAGCCAGTTGGACTGAGGCTGGTTTATGTCGCCCCAACGGAGTCTGAGAATCAGAAAGTGGAGAAGGTGCTGAATTTGAAGACTGAGAAGTAGTGCGTTGACTGACCAATTCACGGAGCAAAACTTTTTGCTCATCGAAGGAGGTAACAAGGAGATCGAAATCTCGACGGAGAGCGTTCTGGGAATTGGAAAGAGAACTCTGGGACTCGGTTAAAGCCTTGACGTTGTCGTCTAGAACGCGAAGCCGGGTCTGATGCTCTACCATATTTGTAGAGACTCAATGAAAGCACCAATATTATATGCAGAAGAAATTGCAAATTCTCAAACAACAGTTCTGAAGATTAAAGTTGAATAGATTTGATATTTAGCGCAGGGAACGTACAAGTTCTTAAGAAAATGGGAAAGAAACGCAAGGAAAAAGAGGTTGACATGAGAGAGAGAATAACAATTTCATAACAGAAAAACAATAATCCTTCATTCTCTGCCATGCAATTATTTGTAGAAAATCTTCCTCCGAGTGTGTGCACCAATATTCTCTGTTTGCTCATCATTAGTCCACGTGTCATACTGCTATGAAGTCATTATATTTCTTAGGCAGGTGCCTCATGCGTGAGCTTCTTCTCACCCTTTGGATCTTTTGAGCTGCACATTCCCTAGCAGATTCTTCAGCAATATTTGGGTCCATAACATCAACCCTGACAGCAGGAACTTCAGAAAGACATCACAGTCGAGGCTTCTGTGTTTTGTTATCACAGCTATTGCAAAGCTTGCTACATATCACCACTAACCATTACCGAGGGCACGTGTAGCCTTGGGCAAGGTTGTCTGAATCCAATTTTGGACATTTACTTTGGTCAAGTAGTTGTAAAGAAGGCAATGAATTTTCTAACTTAGTAATGTTGCTTTTCGCTAACAATTCATATTCAGGTTGCTCGATCTCAAATATCAGATTCAAGGGTTTGGAGGCGAACTCGTGATTATTTGGGATTAATGGATGACCCCACTATCCGTCTGTCTGTCTTGGGACCTTCCAGGCCTTCACATGGGACCCCACACAATCCAGGCACCGTCAACTGGAATGATGGAGGCACAAAAATGATTGCGCATATTCCATTTTACATTCTTGGTGAGCAGGAAGGTAAGAGACCATGCCACCTACCCTCCCCCTTGCGTACTACTTTCTTCTGCTTTTGAACAGATGAAACCAATAGGGTTCGGCTCTCTTCCATTACAATCTTGGAGTAACTTTATTGTTTCGGATGCAGGTCCACCCTTCCATGATTTTTCGTTTACAGATATTCTTCCGAGAAGAAGATAGCAATGACCTTATCCTATAGAAAGGCATCTCTGGAGTCCCTAATTTTATTGGAGTTTCCAGTCTTTAGATTCATCTTGTAAGTTCATTTTGATTATGGATTTTACTGTTAGCACATTATGGTGCATTCAACTGATGATGATGTATCATAGAATCATAGAACATAAATGGTGTAACTCTACTTCCAGGTTGAACTCTTTGTATACAAGGTGAAAATCAGTGATAAAAAATCTGACTTGCTTCAATTTTTTTTTTTTCTTTTTAATTTCACATTATTAACTTCAATTTTTGGAGTTAATAGTGCCTCTTTATTCCTTTTCAATATATTTATTTCTTATTTTTGTATTTCATTTCATTATTTTCTTAGAGAGTAAATCTGAATTTTGGTTGAATGTGAATTGATAGCAGCAAAATGGTTTGATGAAGATAGTGGCTTTAATGACGCCCTCCACCAGCATTTCTCCACCTAAAACATTTCTTTTTGTTGCCTAAAACTCATTCCGAAATCATCTCAGGTACATCCAACCATACATTACATCATTTTGGTTAGTATATTCGATGTCTTTTTACGGATAAATTCATTCAATTCCATCTTATACTTGACTAAATGTTTAATTAAACTAAAAAATGGGCTTAAATTTCCTAATAATCTATCTATCCGCAAACTTTTGAATTCTTTTTTTTACTTGAACCAACATCAATCAAAATGATAGAAAAATATTTGAAAATTACAAAAAATGAATTAGAAAAGCACAATGATATGGATTTAAAAAAAAAGATAAAAATCATCCATAAATGTTTCCATGCATTAGCTCTGAGTGTCTTTGAAACTAAAACCTTTCATGAAGAAAAAAGAAAATCATACCTTAAGCAAAATGTGAAGAACAAATTTGTCTTCTTTCTAAGGAGTACAACACTGAATTTATATATATATATATATATATATTTGAGAGGGAAAATAAATGGTAAGTAGGAAATGAGCAATAGAAGGGTACATGGGACAAGAGTGTCGAAAATTGTTGAGGGTATCTGCTGACTGACACTTCTTTGAA